>NC_091789.1:111543355-114043355 GCF_029378745.1 Bos indicus
TGACCAAATGGAAAACTTTGCATCTAGGAGAAAGGTCTTTTGTTCTGTTATCTCCCTGAGCTTCCTGGGGCCCTGGTTTAATGCCTTGAGGATTCAGAGGGTGGGCAGCAGTCTGCAGGCAGTGCCCACCTGCACACACAACAGACGGTGGGCTTCTCTTCTCTAAATTGCCTGAGGTGGGAGTGTTTACGTCACCACAGTGGGCACATGCTACAAATCAGGGATATCACTCCTGGAGAATCTTTGCTAATCATCAGCGGGTCACCACTGGGCCCAGGTCACTACTGGGCCGGTACCTTGACTGGAGAACCCAGGCATGGCTGCTAAAGGGGAGGGTCAGGGCCCAGACCAGAGGACCCAATACTGATTGAAATCAGTGAGGGGCAATCTAGAATCTGTGTCAGCACTCAAATTACCCAAAATATGGGTAAAACATGGGGACAGGGCTAGCTACATAATTTGGGGGACCTGGTATAAAATGAAAATTCAAGACCCCTTATTCAAAAAGCAGGGAAAAAGGTGCTGTGAAAGGCACTAATATATGAAACTTTTTCCTTTCTTCTGTGGTGTCTCTTTCAATCAGACAGGTTTTTTATTTGCTACTTAATGTTGAGTCTCCTTGGGTACGGGGATACTCCTGGGGCATACCCCTGTACATATGGGACTATACGGGGATAACCCTGTATATCGTCACAGGGGCCTGGGGGTGCCCACTCATGGTTTTGCACCCTTGGCCCACTGGCTTCCGGGATCCCCCCTTCTACAGCCAGACCTACATGGTCTCTGTGCAGGGGAATCAGTGTCCTCTTTTCACACAGGAATCTCCTAAGCTGCCTCCCTGCTGGGATGTCCTCATTACTTGGATGGTGGTGGTGGTGCCACCAGTCTGAGGTGGGCGTGGCCTCCACCATGGCCCTCCCTACTGTTCTGGGAGAGCCCTCCCACTAGGGATGGAGAGCCACAGTGGTTGCTAGGTAGATGGGCAAGGGGTGGGGGAGACTCTCATGAGCTGAAGCTCGAAGTCCCCAATTTGTGCTTTATTGTCCTATTAGACTTCACTTCAGTTCAGTTCAGTCGCTCAGTCGTGTCTGACTCTTTGCGACCCCATGAATCGCAGCAAGCCAGGCCTCCCTGTCCATCACCAACTCCCGGAGTTCACTCAGACACACGTCCATCGAGTCAGTGATGCCATCCAGCCATCTCATCCTCTGTCGTCCCCTTCTCCTCCTGCCCCCAATCTCTCCCAGCATCAGAGTCTTTTCCAATGAGTCAACTCTTCGCATGAGTTGGCCAAAGTACTGGAGTTTCAGCTTCAGCATCCTCCTTCCAAAGAAATCCCAGGGCTGATCTCCTTCAGAATGGACTGGTTGGATCTCCTTGCAGTCCAAGGGACTCTCAAGAGTCTTCTCCAACACTACAGTTCAAAAGCATCAATTCTTCGGCGCTCAGCCTGACTTCACTTAGCAAACAAAAATCCAAAGGTGAAACTGTTCAGCATTTCAAGGTGGCCACCGCAGAGCACTAAACCCCCAGCACAGGATGCTTCTGAGCCTAGGGCCCTCTGCAACCCGGCATGGAGCTGCCCTGCCTGATGATACGACTATTGCTCAAAAGGCTTAGTTTGGCAAGACTTGCTTTTACAAGGGTTGCCTATATCTCCTCAGTATTTGGCCTCCAAGTCAGAGTGCAGCCCAGCCAGTTGGCGGTGGGGGTCCAAGAGAATAGATTCAGCTCACGCTTGGACCAAAGTAGGACATGATGTAGCCATTATTGATTTTCCTATAGAGAGTGAACTTTTCATTAAAACAATCACATAAATTATTTAATGAACCCCCACATAGCAGTCTCTGGTAGTGTATAACCAAGAGGGACAAGATCAGGGAGGGCCTTAAATAAAGACTCCAGAACGTGTGGTCCATGACTTGATGGGAGTTGAGGTCATGACTTAATAAATCTATTTTTTTTTCTCCTTAGAGCACTGGGATCATACTGGTCCTATCCTTTCCATCTCTAGAACTGCTTCAGTGGCAGCTTGGGTATTGGGGGAGCCAGTCTATTTGGAATGAGACCATCTTCAGCTCCATCCCATCCTGGGCACCCATGTTTTAAAAGAGCAGCTTTGTCAGCTTCAGGCAGTCCGCATTCCATTTTTTCTGCCTTGGTCAGAAGAGGGTGGGGCTGGGACCAGTGAAGCACAATTGGCAAAATGCTAACCTTTCCCAGGATGTCGCGTAAACCCTCCAGAAGTCAGCCTTGCAGAGCAAGCAGAAGGATTTCCTTGGAAACTCTGTTCATAACTTCTTTCAGTCACACATCCCCCACTGTTGTGCCAGCCTGGAGAGAAAAGTGATTTTTTGCATTGAATAGTTAATTATGATCGTTAAGTAGTCAACAGCTTCAAACCTGCTTCAGGCCTTTCGTATTTTTAAAGGGATTTTTACCACTTGTCCTCTAAACATTTCGAATTATAGTACGTTTGAAAGAAACAATATTTTTTTTAGACAATAGGTTCTACAGTACTTCCCCTGCTTGTGTGCTTACTTTTTTTTGGAGATCCTTGTGTGAAAAGAAAAGCCATTCACTTCTGTCCAGGAGAGGGAGGGTGGAGGCCGGCCTGTTGACTGAATGGCCCCCATCTCTGCCTTTTGTCTCGAGCTGTCTTGGGTGGAGGGCTACTGCACATGGGGTTAATTGCCCAGTCGTAACTCTGGTCGTTAAAATTCAAGAGGTGTGCATTCTAAGACACTTGAGGTAGATGAACTGTCCCGTAACTTTTTATATATGGCACCCTCCCCCACTCCCATTTATGTTCCCACACTACTGTTGGCCTAAGCCAATTAGAACTCAGGCAGGAGGCCTCTTACCAGTCCGGGAGGCCCCAGCCAGGATCCTTCTTGTCTTGTGTTAACTCTTGTTTCCAGCCAGAAAAGGTTTTTTTTTTGTTGTTTGTTTGTTTGTTTTAAATATTAATTTATTTCTTTGGCTGTGCTGGGTCTTCATTGCGGCATGCAGGATCCTTTGTTGCAGCATGCGAACTCTTAACTGCAGCATGTGGGATCTAGTTCCCTGACCAAGGATCAAACCCAGGCTGCCTGCATTGGGAGTGTGGAATCTTAGCCATTAGACCATTCAAGAAGTCCTGGGTTTGTGTTTTCAATTATAAAATAAAACCACCTTCTCCTTTCCCTCTAGTCACAGGTCCAACTTAAATTAAAATCTAATTTTTCTACTGTCATTTTTTTTCTCTCTCCCAGTGCCTTTCATGCTCCTTTTGGAAGGAAGTTCCCTTCGAAATTGATCTTCTTTGGGTCAATACTTCACAGTGGTCGAACTGGAGAATTTTTCATCAATGCAATATAACAAAAGTACTCCCCTCCCGCCAAAAAAAAAAGAGCCCAGAAGATTGCCCCTTCTTCAAACTGGCCAGCAAATGGCCTCATTGGCTCTGTCACTTGGGAGTCCTCCACTTTCAAGTGGTGCCATCTTGTGAACATTTGAGAACAAAATGGAGAATGAGGAAACTTCATCTGCCAGGGCCATGGAGACGGTCCCCCATCTGGGATGAAGCTCTAATTTCACTGGCTGGGTTCCTTCCTTCATTCAGGATTACAAGTCACACACATCAGGCTTGTAGTAGCCTTCCAATGATGAGGTTAGCACCCCATTCTCTGTATCATCTATTCCCCGCTGTGAACTCTATCATCCCCCTGCCTCTGGGTTCTGCTCTTGCCATCCCTTTTGCCTTCTGCCCTGTTAGAATGCTCTGTCCTCAGTTTCTCGCATACGCCTCAGACTCCTTTCTCACTTGAAAAAGACACTTTCCAAATTCCAACTCCTTTTGGGCACACAAATCATCTTCCTTAGTAGATTGTACATTTCATGACAGCAAAGACCAGTGATATGAAACTTTCTCACAGAGTAACACACCAGGGGAAGTTCTAGAAAGGACCAATGACAGGGAGCCAGGCCAAGCACACTGCTTTTCTTCTGCATGATAACCCTTGGGTCAGCCTGAGTGCACCCTGAAGGGACTGGGCAAGTTAGGGGAGCAGGCTTCTGGCATCTATAGGAGCCCTGCTGCTCTCTGAGAGTTACTTCATCCTCTCCCTACATTGAGAGTGTTTCCTGTCACTGGATCGGTGGTAGTCAAGCACAGGTTTGGGGCCTTGTTTTTGTAAATGAAGGACTCATCTGGAGCTGGTTCGACACAGTTTACCAGCAGCTAGGACTACTCCAGCTGGCTTAGTGATGTTGTCTCCTGCATCAGGGAAGGTTTCAATTGAAATTGATGGGAAAAAGCTACCCAAACTTCTTGGGCCCCCATGAGTAAAAGTTAACAAGGAGAGTGGGGTTTCAAAAGGACTTGATTCAGGGCTGTGATGCTACCACTACCCCAGTTCTTGGCTTTGCTCCCTTGGGCAGGTTCCATCTCTAGCCCACGTGTGGTGGCCCTTGCTGGCTTCCAGCCCACCGCTTGTGGCTTTCCATGGTGGTACCTCTACACCTCTACTCAGATAGTGCTCAATCCTGTAGAAGGGAAAAGTTCTTTCCCCAAATCCTGGGCAAGCATTTCCTTCCATCTCACTGCTCTGGGCTGAAGCTGGGTATCAGAAACATTCACTGGCCCAAAACCCTCAGGGCTTACCCCTGGGGTCTGGGGATATGGTGAATTGAATTTCTAAGAATGGTCCTTTCAGATCCCATGCCTGCTCAGAAGCTGTAAGTATAATGAGATTTCACTCATGATTTTGTTACATGATGTGGCCCGGTTGACCTTGGAAAAGGGAGATGATTCCATGGACCTAATCTAATCACATGAGCCCTCAAAAGCCAAGAACTGTCTTTGACTGGTGCCAGAAGCCAAAGAAGAAGGAAAAATCCTAGAGATTGAAAATAGGAGAAGAACTTGATGTACGCTGGCTGGTCTGAAGATAGAGGGGGCCGGGTGGAAAATCTGAGGAGGAGCGAGGTTCGGTCAACAACCTGAAGGAGCTAGGAGTGGGTGCTTTCCCAGAGTTTCTGGAAAGGAACAAAGTCTCGCCGACATCTTGGTTTCAGCCTTGTGACCTTCTAAGCAGAGAATCCGGCTGAACCACTTTGGGCCGGGGTTTCTGACCCATGGAAACTGTGAGCTAATAAAGAGGTGGTGTTTGCAGCTGCTAAGCTGGTAATACTTCGTGATTCAGCAAAAGAGAACTAATAACAGGGTTAAAGTCGACTCCATGCCAGACACGTGGCCGAAAATGGAGGTAGAGTGGTCTCCTGGGTAGGGTTGCCAGGTAAATACAAGATTCTCAGTTTATTTGAACTTCAGATAAATTATATATGTATGTATGTATGTGTGTATATATATATATATGAGTAGGAAATGGTAACCCACTCCAGTATTCTTGCCTGGGAAATTCCATGGACAGAGGAGCCTGGTGGGCTACAGTCCATGGGGTCGCAAAGAGTCAGACGTGACTGAGTACCCATGCATGCATATATATACACACACACACACATATATATGTATTTACTGAAGTATAGTTGATTTACAATGTTGTGCTAGTTTCAGTTGTACAGCAAAGTGATTCAGTTATACTGAATATATACATATACTGAATATATATCTATATATACTTTTTCAAATTCTTTTCCATTATAGGTTATTACAAGACTACCAATATATTTTAAGCATAAATACATATTCTTTTTGAATTTCAGATAAACAATTACTTTTTTTTTAGTGTCAATATGTCCTGGGCCACACTGTGCTCACTCGCTTCAGTCATGTCTGACTCTTTGTGACCCTATGGACTGCAGCCCGCCAGGCTCCTCTGACCATGGGATTTTCCAGGCAAGAATGCTGGAATGGGTTGCCATGTCCTCCTCCAGGGGATCTTCCCGACCCAGATATGGGCTATACATATGCTACAAACTGATTCATTAAACAATTGAAAAATCAAACAATGAATTGAACAAATGACTGATATTCAAATGTCATAGCCCAAGTCCACATATAGGCACTCTGGTTGACAGCTGACCTCCCAGATGACAGTCAGCGTCCACTGCCAGCCCTGTGCGTGTGCCACCTTGGATGTGGCCCAGTTGAGCCTCCAGAGGACTCTACCTCCAGGGAGCATCTGATTGCAATCATTACTGTTTGGTTTATGTCACCACATTGTGGGGGTGGTTTGTGATACAATAAGAGATCGTTGAGACAGGGAGAATGTTCTCTTCATGGACACGACAATTATTTTCAGGGGAACAAGCAGGAATTTCTTCCCCCTATCACCACCCCCTGCCCACCTTTGAAACTCACTCCTTAACTCATACCACTGTGGGTGAGCTGAACTTCCCACATTCACAAACGTGACAGCATAGCGGTTGAGGGCAAAGGCAGATCAGTCAGACAAATCTTGACTTCTATTTGATTTTCTACAAATTGCTGCACCTCTTTCAGCCTTGGCTCACCCATCTGTAAAATGGAAATTACGGACTGGCCCCACCTAATTAGAGCGAGATTGTGAGGCTTGCATGAGAACATACAGTGCCTGGCATATGATAAATGCTTAATGAGCTCCCTCAGTCGTGTCTGACTCTTTGCGACCCCGTGGACTGTAGCCTGCCAGGCTCTTCTGTGCATGGGATTCTCCAGGGAAGAATACTGGAGCGGGTTGCATTTCCTCCTCCAGAGGATCTTCCCACCCCAGGGATGGAACTTGTGTCTCCTGCATCGGCAGGCAGATTCTTTACCACTGAGCCACCTGGGAAGCCCAAATGCTTAATAAATGTTAGCTATTGTTATTGTGAGTAACGCCATCCAGCAGTGATTTTCATAGAAAACTTCTGTCTAATTATTGGCAGAAACAGCTCTAGTTTAATTGTCCTGAATCTGAAGCCATTGTTTGTGGCAGAGATTTTCCAGTTTGTTCCTGGTGTTTGGTTTATAACCCAGGGCACTCATCACTGGGTCACGTTGGAGCACATTTGGCACTAGTTGAGCTTGGAGGATTCATTAGGAAGTCACACTATCAAAGATTAATGACTTTAAAAAAATGATTTAGGTGGTTGTTTAGTTATAATTGGGGGCTTCCCTGGTGGCTCAGACGGTAAAGCGTCTGCCTGCAATGCGGGAGACCCAGGTTTGATTCCTGGGTCGGGAAGATCCCCTGGGGAAGGAAATGGCAATCCACTCCAGCAATCTTGCCTGGAAAATCCCATGGACAGAGGAGCCTGATAGGCTACAGTCCATGGGGTCGCAAAGAGTTGGACACGACTGAGCGAATAATTGTCTCAAATTAGAAAAAAGTTCTCCTGGTAGAGATCATTGTAGCCCTGCTTGATGGTCTGGAAGCATGCTGGCACCTTGGTCACTTGGTCCTCTCAGAGTTACCCTGCCCTGGGGGATCCCCCTACAAGTCTCTGGGCAAGGGTGGAGGTGGGGTCTTCTAGCTGGAAATGGTTCTCATCAGCTCAGTCTCACAAGAGGATCCCAGCTCTACCTACAGTACCATTCAGTGTTAAAGCTACACTTTCCACCCGCCGCCAGCAACCAGAGAAGGTACGTGCCTGGAGCCTGAGGAAAACATCATTGATGGAGAAGTTTTTTTTTTTAATTAAAGTATAGTTGATTTACAATGTTGTGGTAGTTTCTGGTGTACAGCAGAATATTCCATTAGAGCACAAGGAACTATATTCAATATCTGGTAATAAACCATAATGGAAAGAGTATGAGAAAATATACGTATATTATGCATGTACATATTATACATATACATATATGTATATTTTCTCATATTCTTTCCATTATAGTTTATTACTAGATATTGAATATAGTTCCTTATGCTATACAGTAGGACTTTGTTGCTAATTTTATATATATTAGTTTGTATCTGCTAGTCCTAAACTTGTAATTTATCCTCCCTCCTTCCCCTTTGGTAACCTTAAGTTTGTCTTCTATGTCTGTGAGTCTGTTTTTTTAAAAAAAGTAATCCTTAGGAATCAAGTACTTTTATTTATTTATCATTTATTTATTGATTTTTTTGGCTGCACCACAAGGCACACAGAATCTTAGTTCCCTGACCAGGGATTGACCCTTGCCCCCAGCAGTGGAAGCGTGGAATCTTAACCACTGGACTGCCAGGGAAGTCCTGTTTCTGTTTTGTAAATTCATTTGTATCGTATTTTAGATTCCACATATGACAGATGTCATATGATATTGGTCTTTCTCTGCCTGATACGCTTCACTTAGTATGATATCTCTAGGCTCACCCATGTTGCTGCAAATAGCATTCTTTTGTTCTTTTTTATGACTGATTAATATTCCATTGTGTATATGTACCACTGTCTTCTTTATCCATTCATCTGTCAATGGACATTGAGGTTGTTTCCATGTCTTGACTATTATAAATAGTGCTTCTACGAACATTGGGGTGCATGTATCTTTTCGAATTATAGTTTTGCCCAGATATATGCCCAGGAGTGGGATTGCTGTGCCAACTACAGATTGGCACTTGCCATCTACCTCTACAAAGATGAAAATCATGAGCTGTTGGAGTTGCTGACCTTCAACACCCCCTGAAAAGAGTTCAGGGTGGAGAGCAGAAATGAGGCACTCTGTGCTCAGGGGAAAAGCTGGCAGGACAGCTCTTCAGATAGTTAGATATTTTCAGGAGATGATTTTATGAGCCCAATTCTTGCATCTCTTTGTATCTAGAAAAGCACTGAAATCATTAACGGTGACATCTGCTCCTTGTGAGTAGCAGCAAGCCTCTGCCAAAATCTGTGCTTCACTGCACGTACCCCTTCACTAAAATCATATATAATATTAATAGTGACCTTCTCCCCTGCTCTTTGGAGCAGTTTCTCAGAACTCTCTGAAATACTGTCTCCTGGGTTATTGTCCTCATTTTGCCCCAAATAAAACTTAACTCACAACTCTCCCATTGTGCATTTTTTTTCAGTCGACAGCTGGATCACATGGTAACTCTATTTTCAGTTTTTTTAAGGAACCTCCATACTGTTTTCCAAAGCGGCTATACCTTACATTCCCACCAGTGTGTAGAAGGGTTATCTTTTCTTCACATCCTTGACAGAGAAGTTTTGAAACCAGTGCTGCCTCTTTTGGGGGGTGTTCTTCACTTTCTTCAGATTCACTGACACCTTTGTGAATTTAATGAAAGCTATGGAGAATCCCAGGGACGGGGGAGCCTGGTGGGCTGCTGTCTATGGGGTCCCATAGAGTCGGACACGACTGAAGCGACTTAGCAGCAGCAGCAGCAGCATGGATCCATTCCCTGGGAAAAAAGTGCACATCCTTTTGCTGATAGTGCCAAGGAGTCCTGAACCCCCTGAATCCTGGTGTGTGGCTTCCAGGCTACGAATCTTTGCCTTGAGTTTTCTGAAGTCTGTCCCATGAGAAGCCACCCCAGTGTGAAGCCCCCTTTTGGTCCTCATAGAATGCTTTTCCTTGAATGGCATCTAGAAGTTCTGCATCAGCCGATTTCAAAGGAAGTTTTGAGAAAGTCCCTATGGTTGTGTAGAGGTGTACCTCGATCATCTTCACTGTTGTATAGCAGTGAACATGTGAGCAGAAAGCCTTGTGTTCTGTTGCTGTCTGTAACATGAGAATATTGTTCATGATATTATATTTATGATAATCCATGGTGGAAACTTGCCTCCTTGATCTGCATGTTAGGAATAGTTGTGCTCCTCCTGAGTGTTGACTTTGTACATCACTAGTTCTGAAAATCACAGTGTGACTTGGCTTCCTTCTTTGCGTGGGTTGCTAGGGAACTCAGCCTCCACTTCTAGAGTGAGAAGAACTTCTATAGCGAGCACAGTGAGTTTTGTGGCAAGTATTTTTGTATAGTCACCTCACTCTTGGCTCCATCTTATTCTTCTATCCTTGCTTTCCCTTTATCTCCTTTGTTCTGATTTGTTTCTTATTTACTTGTAATTTATTTTATGCTGTTCTATTGTATGCATCTTTGCAAACCTTAAAGACATCTTTGGAACAGGGCAGACATAAATCAATAAAAATGTGTAGTGGCTAATGGAAGCTCTGGACAGCTTTCTCCTTGTGAAAACAATTATCCCTGAGTATAGAGGCCTGTTTTCATGGGGCTGTGGAGGGCAGATGAGAGAAGAAATGAGGCAAGTCTTGACGACTCTTTAAGCTGAGAAGTGCACATGGCTAGGAAACCTACCTGCATTGGACTAGAAAGAAGTAGGGGGCATTGAATTAGGATCTTTCCCCACTATCTTCCAATTAAAAACAATAATCTTAATCCTTCCTCATCCCATGGGGGAAAATATGTATTTAGAAAAATAAGGTGATTTTTAAAAAAGTTATTCTATTATGAAGAATTTAAAATACACCTGAAAGTAGATTAAACAGAATAATGAGCCCCAATAACCATCAACTTATGGCCAGTCTTGCCCTATCCACTTGCTTCTCTTATGTGATTATGATTTTTAAGTTTTAAATTAAAAAAAAAATGTGTGTACATGCCATAAGTAGGCACTGAATTTTCTATCAAGTAAGGAGTGTGTCTTGGGGTTTACAGCAGCTGCTGAAGGCTGGCTTGGAGGGAGGTCCCAGCCCTTCAACCCCACATCCCTGCTTCGGCTGTCTTCACCTGGACAAAACACTTCGCCCCATAAATTGTCTCAGGCAGTACCGTGATTGTCAGTGATTCTTTTAAACAGGGGAAAGGAAGGTGCCTCTCTCCCTGCCCGGCTGTCTGAGATTCAGTGGGCTAGAAGACTGCCGCAGGAACAGCTTAGAGAAAACACTTTATTCACTAGCACTTATGATTCAAACGCTGACTTTTTTACTTTCTTCAGAAACTTTTAATTATGGAGTTTCTTAAACATGCTCAAGAGTAGAGAGAAGAGTGTAACGAACCTCCATATACCCATGATCCAGCTTCAATAACTCCTCCAGCACTTTTTTTTTCTGACCTCGCCTCATGGCATGTAGGGTCATAGTTCCCCAACCAGGGATCAAACCTGTGCCCCCTGCAGTGGAAGCGCAGCGTCTTAACCACTGGACCACCAGGGAAGTCCCGCCTCCAGTATTTACGAAGAAATGATCTTGGGTTTCAAGATTGCCACTTTATTATTTGTTTTCCTTCTTCAAACTCCATCAAAATGATTGAAAAGTAAAAATTAAAAAAAAAAATGTTGGGAAGTCCTGAGGGGAAGTGTGACTACCGATGTACCATCTGTAGTCATTAAAGCTGGGTGCTGGGTCCATTGGGATTCATTACAATATTAAAAATATTTAATTGTAGTGAGATTCACAAAAAATAAAATTAACATCTTAACCATTTTTCTCTTTTTTTAAAATTTTAGTTATTTTAATTGGAGGCTAATTACTTTACAATATTGTAGCGGTTTTTGCAATACATTGACATGAATTAGCCATGGGTGTACATGTGGCCCCCATCCTGAACCCCCCCCCCCACCTTCCTCCCCATCCCTCAGGATCGTCCCAGTGCACCAGCCCTGAGCGCCCTGTCTCATGCATCGAACCTGGACTGGCGATTTATTTCACGTATGGTAATATACATGTTTCAATGCTATTCTTTCAAATCATCCCACCCTTGCCTTCTCCCACAGAGTCCAGAAGTCTGTTCTTTACATCTGTGTCTCTTTTGCTATCTTGCATATATGGTCATCATTGCCATCTTTCTAAATTTCATATATATGCATTAATATATTGTATTGATGTTTTTCTTTCTGACTTCACTCTGTATAATAGATTCCAGTTTCATCCACCTCATTAGAACTGATTCAAATGCATTCTTTTTAATAGTTGAATAATGTTCCACTGTGTATATGTACAATTTTAACCATCTTTAAGTGTCAAGTTTAGCAGTATATAGTCATATTATTGTACAACCAACCTCCAGAACCTTTATTCACCTTGCAAAACTTGAAAACTTTTCACTCTCAATTCTCTTTCCATTAGACACCACTCCCACCCCATTCTCCCCACCTGCCGAGCCCCTGGCAACCACCTTCTTTCCACCTTCTGTCTCTATGATTTTGATTACTAAGCAACTCATATAAGTGGAACCTTACAGTATTTGTCCTTTTGTAACTGGCTGATTTCACTTAGCATAATGTTCACTAGACATTTTTATCCATTTTTGTGCATACATGAAGTTTTCCATGAAATGTTACATGAAGCCTACCTGGGTAAGCTGGAAAGGTGTTGTTAGTTGTTCAGAAATTTGGGGAAGATGTAAAGGACATAGGATCCTCACAGTGGTGCTGAAGATCCCAGAATTCTACATAGGAGAAAGAGGCTATCCCCCTCAGTGGTGAGTTTTCTGGAAAACTCTGGAAGAATCCCAAGACCGAGGCAGTAAGGGCTGGAGTTGGGGAGGAGGAACCGTGGGACTACTGCTGAGTTATTGGTGAGTTAAAGTCTCTGTCCCCAAGCCCAGTTGTCAGAGAGCTGGCTCCAGATGTTTGCCTCCAGGCTAAAGCCATGAGGACAATTCTCCTGTCACCCAGGAACCCCCTCCATACCCCAGTAGCTGGAGAAACTGCACACCACTTCAGGTGGTGGGCAGTAGGGAAGGGAATCATGCTTGGAGAACATGCCAGCAAATGTTAACAAGGAAAGATGGCTTGATCCAAAGCCTTCGTCATCAAAACAGTCCTGAGAGTCCTGGCTTCCCTAACCAGACTGGCTTTCACAGTCTTGAGGGCCGGCATTTTTCACTTTTCTCTAATAGGAACAGACAGTACAGAATTATCAAATGTATTCGAGGAAAACCAACATTGTGAAAGAGAGGCACCAAACTAAACAAACAAGAGAACTAATCCCCACAGAATTCTCCCAGGATATGGAGAGAGATTTCAATTAAGTAAAAGTGCTATCCATAAATAAAGAGCTGATTGCTGTCAGAAGAATATATCAGAGTTCTAGAAATGAAAAAAACTCAGTTGCTGACATCAGAGGCTCATTGAAGGGAGTGGCTGACCAGCCATGGCCAGAGACTGAGCTGATGCCTTGGCTGAAAGATTCCCTCAACAAATATAAAAAGGCAAGCAGATTAAAAAAGAAAAAACTACTAGAGAAAAATTAAGAGACATGGATCACGACCTGAAATTCACATATCGATCTAATAGGAATTTTCAGAAGCAAAGAACAGAGAGCTTGTGGGAGAGGAAATTATCAAAGTAATAATAGAATAAACACTTCCCTGGGCTGAAGAAAAACTTCAATCTTTAGAGAGCCGACCAAGTACCCAACAGGAAGATTTATAAAAGACCTGTCCCCAAAGGCATCACGATTCTGAACTCCAAGGGTAATTACAAAAGAAATCCAAAATTTCCAGAAAGATAAAAAATAGTAGCCTAGTGTGAAACACCTCAGCTGGAAATCTAGAAGACAATGGTGCATTGTCTTCAAAGTTCTGAGGGAAGATTATTTTGAGATTTGAATTCCATGCGTGTATCAGTCAGGGTCCAAGCAGGCAAAGGGAAACCAGGGGCTGCGTCCTGTTGGAGACAGAAATGTCAAGTTCCTCCCTTTCTCCTGCCTTCTCACCTCCTGCCAGTGCCTCCTATTGGCAGAACCTACCAGAAAGGCAGCTGGGAAATGTTGTTTGCAGTCTCCCAGCTCCAGCAGTATAGAGCTAAGTTTAGAAGGGTGGGTTTAGGGCTGAGACAAGTAAGTATTAAAGTGGAGGAGGGGTGGCAAATGAAGGATTTTTTCTTTTGACTGTGCTGGGTCTTCGCTGCTGCTTGGTCTTTCTCCAGTTGTGGCCAGTGGGGGCTGATCTTCATGGCAGTGCATGGGCTTCTCATTGAGGTGGCTTCTCTTGTTTCAGAGCAGGGGTTCTAGAGCACCTGGGCTTCAGTAGTTGTGGCACATGGGCTTAGTCGCCCTGAAGCATGTGGAATCTTCTCGGACCAGGGATCGAACCCATGTCCCCTGCATCGGCAGGCAGATTCTTATTTATTTTTGGCTATGCTGGGTCTTCATTGCTTTTCTCTAATTGCAGAGGGAGGGGGCTACTCTCTAGCTGTGGCGCATGAGCTTCTCACTGTGGTGGCTTCTCTTGTGGAGCATGAACTCTAGGGCGCATGGGCTTCGATAGTTGAGGCGAGTGGGCTCAGCAGTTGTGGCTCCCGGGCTCAGTAGCTGTGGCTCTCCAGCTCTAGAACTTGGGCTCAGCAGTTGTGGTGCACAGGCTTAGTTGTTCCATAGCATGTGGGATCTTCCCGGAGCCGGGATCAAACCCAGTTCTCCTGCATTGGCAGGCAGATTCTTAACCACTGGACCACCAGGGAAGTCCCAGTGAAGGATGTTTTCAGGTACAAAAGGACTTGGGAAGTTTCTGAATGAATTACTCCAGGTGTTCTCCATCAGACCAATACAGTGAACCGATGGAAGAGAGAAGACAGAACTGTAGGACACAGCAAAGACGGAGACAGATGTCCCATGTCTGTAGCATCCCCGGTGAGGGAACCAGTATCACGGCATGCGGGGGTAGGGTTGGGGAGGCAGAACATCCCAGTTCAACCGCAGGTTCACTTCCTGTGAAAAAGCTTGACGGGCGGGGGAGGGAAAGTGAGTGAGTGGATGTGCAGGAAAGCGACCTCTGAAGGTCGTTTCATCAGAGGCTGAGATGGGGTGGATGAAGTACTGCATCTTCCATGGGAAAACATTGGATCCTGACCCCAGCCCCTTACCACATCCCCTTTTAGCAAAGAAGGATGAGCCCAGCAGTGTTCAGGGAACTTTCTGCTGGTAGCATCACCACCTGGGCCTCCTGTGCTCTGGTTCTGGCCTCTGGCTCTTTGGTAGCCATCATCTCTGGCCCTGCCCCGTGACCTCCCCATCACAACCCACTCTGGGTGGACCAGAGCTAAATCATTTGCCATTTAATTTGCACTTTCATAGGAAATAATAGATTAACCAAAGGAATGAAGCACCGACTTTAGACTTTCAAGCTATTTATGGCCAGTGGAAAGGAGGGAGGGCTATTTCAGGACTTCGCAAATTGTTCCAGAGAGGCCACAGTTTTATATAAGCATTTCCAGGGAGGAGAGTCATGCAAAGACAAAAGAGAAATGGAGGTTGGGGGAGAACTGGTTAGGGAGGGGTGGGGATGGTGCAGGCCTCTGGATGCCATCTGATGAAAGCTGCCTTAAAAAGGGTCGTAAGCAGCTCAGGGAATAAAGGCTAGGAATTCCCCAATGTGCCAGGTACTGCCTATCTCTGACCATTTCTGTCTTTTCCTTACTTCTTGTCTTAGTCTGCTTGGACTGATGTAACAATATGCCACACACCAGGTGGCTTAAACAGCAGAAATCTATTTTGTTACACTTTGTGAGGTCCAGGATCAAGATGGCAGCACTTTGGCAGGGTTGGTTTCATTCTAAGTTCTCTCTCCATGGCTTGCAGTTGGTCACTTTCTCTCTGTACCTTCACGTGGTCTTCCTTCTGTATGTTGTTGGTGTCCCAATTGCCTCTTCTTATAAGGACACTAGTCACAATGGATTAGGGCCAGCCCTTAATGACCCCATTTAACTCAAACACCTCTTTAAAGATCCTATGTCTGAATCCAATCGTATTCTGAAGCACTGGGGGTTAGGACTTTAACATATAAATTGTAAGGAGATATCGTAAGCCCATAACATTCATAGAACTCCAATTTTATGGATGATGGCAATGTACCCAGTTAAAAACTTAGATTTGCCAGCCTTCCCTGTAGCTATTAGTCAATGAGACATTAAGCTGGAGTTCTTGGGTGGGATTTCTGGAAAGCTCTTTAGAAGGATGGCCGAATCAGCCTGGGAGCCCCCTTCTGCCTTTTCTCTTTATCCTGCTTGAAATTCTGATGTGAAGGGTGGCATTCCAGAGGCCATCTTCAGAGCAGGTGGGGAGGGGGCAATGGTAACTTCCTCTGAATGGAGAAGAAAAGGGTTGGGTCCTAGGTGGCTGTGCAGAGGAGAGAAAAAAAAAAGAAATCCTTCTTTTTTGAAGCCATCAGTTTTTAGGCTTGTGTTACTTCAGTTGAACATAGTATCTAATTGTCAGGGCAATAAGTACTTTGATTTTGCCAGGCCTACAATCGTGTTCCCTGCAGCCTGACAGGGCAATCTGTAAGGCGGGGCCTGGCAGCAGTAGGACCGGGTTGGGAAACCACGTCTCTGCCGCTGATGGAAAAGAGACCGAGGAGCGACTCTCCGCGCTGATGACTCTGTAGCTGAGAAATTGGCAGGCGGCGTTAGCCCCTCTGAGGATCTCGAAACAGACGGTGTTTGAAGTGGGGTGGGGGTGCCATCCTGCGTCTTTCGAGAAGCACCTGAGGATAAAAGCGCTGGAAGCTGAGGTGTCTGTAAAAGTGACATGCCGAGAATCACTAAATGGCTGCGAAGGCTCCTTGGGTCCTTTATGCTCCCTCCGCGTGGAGCGTCAGGCCCCTCCGCTTAGGCAGACGTTGTCCTACTCTCGAGGGGTCAGTGTGAGTGGCGTTCGTCTGGTGGGGTGTCACCGGTGGAGAGGGAGGGCTGTCGCTGCACGAAGCACATGGGCCAGGCTTTCAGCAGCGTCCTCTCCCCGGGCACGCACTCAACATACCAAATGAACCTGAAGCTGGGATTCCTACATGACAGCAGGGAGATAAGCAGGGAAGAAAAGGCACAGGAGGGGATGATGAATATTCTATTTGTGACATTTTTCCTGTATTCAGTCAAATAGAAGAAAGTGTTCAAATAACGAGCAGTCACTTTGGTGGCTAGTGTGGCAGTTCCTTGGTAATGCGGCACTTAACTCGCTCCCTTCCGGGGAGGGGCGGCCGTACGCTGGGGTTCTGGGGGTGGGTGGGGGTGTGCAGGAGTGGGAACAGGGTAGAGATTCTGGGGGAATGGGCTATGCTCAGGTCTGCTGTGACTTTTGCTGGAGGGGCTCCCCTGAGCCTCTTTCGCTCTGCTCTTCCTCACATGGAAGGAATGGAAGCTGTTCTGCGGTGGGTGGGAGGAGCCAAATAAGGCCCTGGTGTGTGTGTGTGTGTGTGTGTGTGTGTGTGTGTGTGTGAGGGGCTTATGAATCCCCAGCAAAGGACACAGGAGTGCCTGGTCCTCAGCCTGCCTGCTGACCCTGACCCCCGGTCTGTTCCTGCTTTGCCCCAGAGGCACAAGTGCCAGCTGTGAGTTGTGCAGGGGTGTCTGTCTTAGCTTGGATGAAGGAGTTGATTTATGATAGTGACTAGATATGAGAGAAGGAAAGGAAGTTGACACTGAATGTGGTACAACGAGCAGATCCACTCTGGGTTCCATCATGGCTCAGTCCCACTGAGGACCTCTAAGAGACAATGTAAAGCTCACTCACAAGGTGAAGGTCTGTCTGTCCGTTTAGTCACTCAGTCGTGTCCGACTCTTTGTGACCCCATGGACTGTAGCCCGCCAGGCTCCTCTGTCCTTGGCATCTCCAGGCAAGAATACTGGAGTGGGTTGCCATTTCTTCCTGCAGGGGATATTCCTGATCCAGGGATTGAACCTGTGTCTCTGGTGTCTCATGCCCTCAGGCAGAGCTGCAGGTGTCATCAGGAAGATACTGGTGGTGTAGGATCAGTCAGTGCCAAGGGGTATGGATGGGGTGCTGGGAGTGACTGCTGCCGTGCTTGGGCAGTGAGTTGCCTGGGTGTGCATACAGGTTTGGGCCAAGTAAGTCCTGTCCTATATACCAGTTTGTCTCCAGGTCCATCCCTGCCTTTTCTACCCCGCTCTGTCTCATGGGGAACTGCATTTTCCTGCTCCCTTGCTTTCTGACTTCCTGGTGTGTTTGGCCAACAGGAGACACTGATGGAAGTCCCAGGGCCGGAAGAAGCAATATGCCAGGGTATTTTCCTCCCACAACCCTGCAGCCGCTGGGTCTCCTCCACAGCTTCAGTTCCCTCTGATAGACTGTGACTGCACCTTTTGCCAGGTGGCCCCAGCTTCTAAGGCTGTATTTCTACCATTTCTTCCTTTTGACTTTCTAACTGGAAATGTGGTTGTACAGTTGGGCGTGCCCTTTTGCTCTTTTGTCATTGCCATGAGAAAGCACTTTCCTCATAACTGCCACTCCTACTGGGACCCAGAATCACACTTGACCCCAATCTGTGATAAGGAGTCACACCTGGGCAGACCAGTAGCCAGAAGCAGAGCTGCCCAGTGGAGCCCAACTGAGATTAGCTGACCTAAAAAACATAAAAGCAAGCATAAATGAGGAGGGTCATTTGTTAAGCTTGGGGTGATTTGTTACACAGCACACACTGACTTATATACCACCTCTTCTCAGTTTCCTTTATAATAAACACTACTGTATTGTCAGGGAAAACTGAAGCACGAGAGAACCATCCAGGGTAGTTAGAGAGTTCAGGGAATAGGAGTTAACATTTTGTGTAGCTATTACGTGCCAGGTACTGTGCAAGAGATGGTGTGCTTACATGTTCTTGAATTCGTGAAAACTTTGTGAGTTGTATACTCTTTGCACTATTTTACAGTGAGGAAGATGAGGTTGAGCATCGTTTGTTCTCATCACCTCTCTGCTTGCCACACAGATGCCCATTTGTTCTTTGGTCCGGGTCTCTGGTCATGCCCATTTTCTGTGGCCATGCCCTGGAACCACCCGCCACCTCTCACCCTCAGCAAACCTGGCTCCATTAAAATTTCTCCCTGAGAGCTGCCAGATGCAAACTGCTTCCCAGGGATGAAGCCATTTCTGGGAAACTTGGAGCGAATTTATTTCACCAGGATGTGTTCATCGTCTCTCTCTTTTAGGACATTTTCTACAAGGATCAGATTAGGTCCATTGAATGCTAATCACATCCAGTGATGTCTGCATGACATCAAGGCTGTAGCTTTGTTTGATGCTTTGAATTTATTGGTAACTCAAATTAATTCATTTCGCAAATAATTACTGCTTGCTGCCTTGGAGGCAGGCACCATGTGAGAGGCTGGGAAGACCAGGATGCATAAGTCATCAGCTAACTGAAATCTGAATTTTAAGGATATCATTTTTCTTTTGGAATGGCTACCTAAAATATTCACACAGTTTTTAGTTCCCTCTGAAGAAGTAAAATCAAGTGGCATTTGGGGGCTACCCATGCCTCTTTTAGGACTTCCCTGGTGGCTCAGACGGTAAAGCGTCTGTCTACAATGCAGGAGACCTGGGTTCGATCCCTGGGTCGGGAAGATTCCCTGGAGAAGGAAATGGCAACCCACTCCAGTACTCTTGCCTAGAAAATCCCATGGACGGAGGAGCCTGGTGTCCATGGGGTCGCAAAGAGTCAGACACGACTGAGTGACTTCACTTTCTTTCTTTCATGCCTCTTTTGGGAGTGATAACCCAGAGGAAGAGTCTAATGTGGATAGAAGATGGGTGTTTTCTCTCTCTCGGCTCCCATGCATGGTCCACAGAATAATCGGTAATGGTTGCATGCCTTTTCTGAAAATTCTGCTTAACCAGTAATAACAATAGTTTGTTGTTTGTTTTCTCCGCTGGTTTTCAAATAGTAGATGAGGCAAGTTCTGTGATGTGCAAGTCTGTCTTTATTCCAGGTCACCTTCTCAGGCCATCATCAAGTTCTGCAATTCAGGGTTGGGGGGATCTTCTGACTCTGAAATCAACAACCCCTTGACACTATGGATTAATATCCTTTGAAGCAGAATTTTGCAAACTGCGGTCCATCAAAAGCCTCCTTCAAATCATGCAGGGAGGGTTTAGAAAAGGAGTGATGCCTAGGCTATACCCCAGATTTACTGAATCCAAATCTGGGGGGCCAGAATCAGAAGAGCTGTATTTTAAATGTGTCCCCAATCCTCCTCATCCCCTGTGAATCTCAAGGACACTAAACTTTGAGGTCATGCTCTCCTGCTTCATTGCATCTTGCCTCTCACTCTGATATTGTCCACTTAGTGTTCCGATTCTTGGGGGACAAAATCTAGAACTTTCTCTGTAGGATCTAAAAGCATACATTATGAAAGGGGAAGGATACTGTTGTAGTTGTCTGTTGCAGCTGAACAAACCATCCCAAAGCTTAGGGGAATTAAACAACAGTTTATTATTATTTCTCCTGATTTTGTGGTGGTTTTTGCCTGGGGTGTTGTCTCACAGGTTACATTTAGGGTGCAACTGGGGCTGGAGTCATCTGAAGGCTCAACTGGGCTGAACCTTCAAGGCAGCTTCTGCACTCACATCTCTGGTGCCCCAGGACTCTTGTACATGACTTCTCTCTCTAGCAGAGCAACCTGGACATCTTTTCTGGTGGTTCAGGGCTCCAAGAAGCAGGAAGCAGAAACCTCCAGTTCTGTTAAAGGTGAAGTGTACAACCAACAAAGCTCACTTCTACAGAATTCTACTGGTCCAAGCAGTAACAGGCCAGATTAAATTCAGGAGGTGAAGGAACAGACTAAAACCTCAATGGGGAATGACATGGACAGGGCTGGCTCCACTCCACAATTTGTGGAACTCTGTGCAAAATAAAAATGTAGGGCCCCTTGTTTGAAAAACCAGGAAAAAGTGTTGTTATAGATACTTAAATATAAAGCCTTTCCCCTCTCTCCCAGGGTCTCTCTCTTGACTTGTGTGGTGTTTTAAAATTTTCTATTTAATATGGTTCTAAGTAAAGAATAAAAGGTTTAAATTATTAATATGAATTTACCGTTTATCTATATATCGTGCAATGTCAGTTTTATGTGCAAATATAACAGCATTGCACTCTTATGCAGAATTGCTGAAATTACACTATTTGTTTTGAAGCTTGTACACCCATATATATTTTGTTCTTAGCAGAACAGTGGAAACTCTGCACGAAACTAACTAGACAGTTTTATTTGACTTCTTGATATGCACGCATTCTGCCAATACTACTTTCTGCTCACTGATAAATAAGGAGGGGAGGGAGTGAAAGAAAAGGGGCTCTGGAGTGCCCTGTGTTTCCGTTTTCTTCTACATCATCGTTTTCAGGGTGTGTATGCGTGTGCTAAGTCGCCTCAGTCGTGTTCGATTCTCTGCAACCCCACGGACTGCAGGCTTCTCTGTCCTTCACTATCTCCAAGAGTTTGCTCAAATTCACGTCCATTGAGTTGGTAATGCTATTGAACCATTTAATCCGCTGCCGCCCCCTTCTCCTCTTGCCTCCTGTCTTTCCCAGCATCAGGGTCTTTTCCAATAGGTCGTCTCTTTGCATCAGGTGGCCAAAGTATCGGCGCTTCAGCTTCAGCATCAGTCCTTCCAATGAATATTCAGGACTGATTTCCTTTAGGATTGACTGGTTTGATCTCCTTGCAGTCCAAGGGACTCTCAGGAGTCTTCTTCAGCACCATAATTTGAAAGCATCATTTCTTCGGTGCTGTTTTCCTTATGGTCCAACTCTCGTACATGACTACCGGAAAAAACACAGTCTGTGTTTCTTCAAACACTGTTGCTTTCTTTCTGCATTTGGAGCAAATACTGTTTCAAATGGAACACATAGCCTTTTAGGACTGTCAGCTCCTCAACTTACTCAGTTGTAGACATCACACACTCACTTTGCATGTGTGTTGAGTCTCGCTGAACTCCTGTGCCTTGTGGATTCACCAGAATTCTGTGCTCATGGGCAACAAAAAATGGCGGACATACATCTTTTATGTGTCTCCTGTCGTCATGTGATATTCCATCATCCTATCAGACCTCACTGACAAAGCACAGGTTCAAACATAAAATTATTAAGAATTTCATGGTGGTGACAGCAGCACATTAAATCAAGCATGACACCATTTTGATCACAGGCCCCTGTGCGGCTGCTCGATTGCATGCCCATGAAGTTGGCTGTGGGCTTATATACACACAGCGGTATGCTGGTAAACGTTTAATAACCAGGTATCTAGTATGTGGGGGTAAGCCCTGAATGATAGCATTTACCACCGTGGCTGATTTCAAGCTATCAACAGGATGTTGCTTAGCACAGAGTTGGGAAGAAATGCCCACAATCAGCTCTGGAGAGTTGGTATGAGCAGCTTCCAGAACAAGAGGGCTCGAGGACAGAAAGGAAGGAATTGATGATGAAGACAAGCTAGCACAGATACAGTGACCCAAAAAAAAAATAAAAGAGAAGATAAATACGCATATTTGTGTGTAGAGAATGAAAACAGACTGAAAGGCTCTATATTAAAATGTTAACAGTGATTATTTTTTGGTCATAGGATTAGAGGTGATAATAATATAATAATTATTTTTGCTTATCTGTCGTATCCACATTTTCTAAGATAGATAGGCATTACCTTCGTAATAAAAACATCCACAAAATGTCTTGAAAAAGTTAGTACAATCTTTAAAGCATAGGTTTGGGGAGTGCAAGCCTGTAATAGTTGCTACACGCCATGAATAATTTACAAATTAAATTGATTTTAAAGCACAGCTAAAATAAATTTGATAAGATGGGCCACAGTTATGTTCTTTCTTATCATTCACATTTGTACATTTTATAGTCAATGAGGAGTGACAGCCATTATTTAGAATTCCAGCAAGAGCGACCATAACTGTTTGTCACCTACTCAGCATCTGAACAGTGGCCTGACGGCTCACCTGCCTGGCCTGGTCCAAAGCAAGGGGACCTGGAGTCTACACTAAATAACCGAGTTTATGACCGCTGCGGCAGAAAGGAGGAGAGAGTGGTCTCTTCGCAAAACTGATGAGAACAGTAAGGAGCATTGAAATATGTCAGCCAGACCGAAGGGGAGGGCTGAATGAAGGGGGTGTCAGCATGTATCAAAATCTCACACCGAGGCCATGAAATAGAATTTCATAAAGATGAGGAGACAGGGAAACATTTCAGCCTAGGAGCTGGGGAAGGAGAGCAACGAGGAGTGGAGGACAAGGACTCAAATGACAAATCCCAGACAGCCCCCGGGGAGTAACTGGTGTGTAATGAGCCTGCTTCCTGCATCCACGAGAATGTTGGATGAGCACAGGACGAGCCAAAGATATTCCTAATTATCTTGGGGGTGAGTGGGGGAGCTGCGGCATCGTAGTAAAATGAGCTGTGGTCACAAGGAACCTGGCTGATCCTGCTAAGAGGGTCCTTACTCCAAAGGAGAGTCCTCGGAAGGAGGCCCCTCAGCGAGGGAGCGGCTCCCCTCTGGCTTGCTGGAACGGAGGAGAATTGAGCATCTGTTTGGCACACTCAGGACAACATCAGAGACTCTGCCCACTTCTCAAACTTTAGTGTGCCCACGGATCACGCAGGGAGCTGCTTAAAATGCAGCTTCGGATTCAGCAGGGGTGGGGCGGGGCCGGAGAATTGGTATTTCTGAAAGGTTCGCAGGTGATGCTGAAGCCACTGCTGGTGCATGGACTGCAGTTAGCAGCTGGGTCACGAGGGCTACACAGGACAGTTCCCTCCTCCGTGCTCGGGTTCTAATGAACTGACGGCATCAGCCCAGTGCTGTTGGCTTTTGCAGTCCGCCTGGCCAGGCGGTGGTGGGGAGGAAGGAGCAAGGGCAATTTCCCCACATCCCTTCTTCCCGTGTGGGTATTCAGTATTTCTCCCACCTCCCCAGTCTTTCCTCCTTTGCACGCCTTCCTCTTTGCAACAGCCTCGTCATTATTGCAGGAGATTTATTTTTAGAGTCAAGGCCACAGAGTTGCAGATTCGGCAAGGCCTAAAACAAATTGACAAACGGAAAGTGTTTGTCTTTGAAGCGGTGTGAATGAGGGGCCCACTAGCCGGGCCTGGCGTGAAGCTCTTATCTCGGCTTGTTTTCCCAGTCGCCAACGTGGGCCGCCTCTTCCCCCCCTCCCAGATCACAAAGGAGGTTGAAACACCAGAAGCGACTGAAATTGCCTCATCTTTCCCCTTTGAGATCTTGCCCTGTGCCCCTTTCGGCTGGCCACCCCGACAGAGGTGGCAGGCTCCAGAGAAGGGACAAAATGATACAAGAGAGAGTTGGGCCGTGTCTGGGCCCCCAGTCCCCAGTGGAGGGGTCAGGGTCAAAAGATACCATTCATACAGTAAATACAAGGGAGCGAGGTTCGAGGTGGAAAGGATGGAGTTTGTGAGAATTTTCTTTCATTTTCCTCAAGCTCATAAGTGGGGACTCAGTGAAGGACATAGAAGAGACAGTCTTGCTATGTGACAACGACTGTCCCAGAGCATCTCAGAGCCTTTCCAAGCCCCGCCCTTGGGGGACCGCAAGGCAAATGGGACAGAACAGTGGCTCAGCGGACTCTTGTTTAACTTCCCAGAGGCCCCACCAGTAAAGTTCGCCTCCACTTCCTTCTCGGGGTTCTGGAGCCAGCTCCCCCCAGCTCCGTTACTGTGTTCATCTTAGGTGGTAATTATTGGGTTGGCCAAAAAATTCGTTCGGGTTTCCTGTGCCATGGTATGGAAAAATCCGAACAAACTTTTTGGCCAACCCAATACTTAACAGTTGGGTTCTTCAAAACCCAACTCAGAAACCAACTCAAGACCACCTTTCTCAGGTCCTCTAGTGTGCCACATGCATCCTGATAATACAAAAAAGGGGTCCTAAGCTAGCATTTATGGAAGGTCTACCATGCCAGGGAACAGTGATGAGTGTTTTTATGTGAATTTAATGAGCTCTCTTAATTCTCACAACAGTGCTCTCAGATGAGCATTCCATCCATTTTACAGAGGAGGAAACAGAGGCCCAGGTGGGATTAGAATGAATTCCTTGTAATTTTTGGCACTCATGATTGTGCTCTGGACTCGGGCACAGAGGGTTTTCCCTCACCCCCAAACACTATTTCTCAACTCAAGATTCTGGTGACCTGGCCAGAGATCAGTGGCTGGGTAGGTGAGAGGTCTGTGGGAGTTGGCAGAGTAAGTGGGAGGGGGGGCAAGAAGAACTTTTAAAGGCTTTTCTTTTTTAGACTGTGAGCTTGCAGACTTGGATGAACCCTCCCCTACCGTCCACCCTCCAAATCCATTTTCCTCTGCTTGATATGAAGATGCGACTACTCCTAAAGTCACATCATCACAGAGGTGGAGGTGCCCAGGTCTGTTCATTTAACCAGTAGCAACCACTATGTGCTCCAGAAAGTGGACCCGTTCTCAGGATTTGTCCACTCAATGGGAAACCAGGCAACAAACAAGTAAATGAATGAATGTCTCATGTAACAGAAAGGAGTCTCATTGGTCAGGGCATGGTGGAGGTTGGGGTTGGGGGCTCTTATAGCCAAGCAGGTCAGGGAAGGGATTTGGAGTTGAGATCCAGATAAGGTGAAACAGATGGGGAACAGTGTGGAGCAGTTGGGTGGTGGGAAAAGCAAGTGTCTAGAGGCAGGACCAGGCTTGGAGGGCTCAGGAAACAGGCCAATCCAGGTGAAACAGAGGCTGTCTAGTGTCGAGGGAGGGAAAGATAGGGCCTGATTGATAGGCAGGACCAGATCAGGAGTGTCTTGAGGGCCACAATAAGACTTTGGGATGCTTTGGTGGCCATCACTTAGCTAGAGAGTGGGTAAAAAAATGTTCATTCCAGCCCCTCCTCAGTACTCAGAAGCTGAAGCTCCGCTTAGCTGGGAGAAGGCATAATGAGTCATAATGGTGATTCCCAAGTGGAGGGTTTGAGAAGCTTGGCTCTGAGCTCTGATGCCTGGTGGAGCAGTAACTGCTCATACTCAACCCATTGCTTCCTAAGTCTTTCCTCTTGAGGGAGTCTGTGATTGGCTGCCTGCAGTGGGGGTTAATGACCAATGAACATCAAGGAGTTGATGGATGAGTACTTTGCTTCCTTGCCCCTTGGTGGGCCAGTTCACAGGTGTGTTCCACATGGTCCCCAGTGGTTTGAGCCCCAGTTGCCCGCAGTGGGAACCAGATCATAAACTCACCCTGTATTGCCTTTTCTCTTCTCTCTATCTCACTTCCTCATTTCCCAGCTGATACTCTCTGACCTCACCTCCCAAGTAAACCACTGTTGCCCAAATCTTTGTCTCAAGGTCCATTTTTGGGGAACCTAAATTAAGACATCTGGCATCCATGATAAGCAGGAAGCTCCCATTTAATAGTCTCTCTCTCACAAGAGATGGCACAAGCCAGCTGTCCAGATATCTTCTAGGTAGAAGGTAGGGGCCATTAGCTGGGGAAGAAGACAGAAAAAGCAGTTTGGAGAGTCACAGGCCAGCATTGTGACATCTCAGAGGCACAAAGAAGAAAGAAAAGTTTACACAGAAAACTGAACATAGTATCAGCTCCTTGAGAGGCAGGGTGTAGTCTGTTTGCTTCACAGTGGGTGCTCAATAATAATTGTCGAGTGAATAGATGTAGCAAAGGAAAAAGGGTTAAAAACCACTGAGTCCCATAGAATGGGAAGCTATGCATGATCTCTGCTTTCTTGTCCAGTCCCTCCTGAATCTCCTTGATCAACTTTCCTTTTGACTCTGTGAGGTATCCAGCATCCTTTTGATCATTGCCATCCAATATTTTCATGCCTCACTTAAGCCAGTGTCACACGCAACTTTTACTAGGAGAGTAGTATAACATTAACGACCGTGGCCATGCTAACACTGTTCCCACTGTATCCATGTCCTCATCTTCCTGAGTCCACAGCTAGACTACATTTCCCAGCCTTCCCTGCAGTTAAGTTGGGGCCATGTGACTGAGTTCTAGTGACAGAAGTAGTATATCTGAGCCACAAAAGTCTTTCACTCAGCAGCCTCCATTTTCTCTTCCTGTTCTACTTTGATCTTGGGAGCCACGAAGTTCATAGTGCTATTTTCCACAAGATGGAGGGAGCCTGGATCCCTGAATCACCATGTGCAAGGCTGCCCCTGGAATGCTTTATTGGAATGTGACATGAATGAGAAATTGCACATTCTAGTAAGCCATGGAGATTTGGGGGATGTTTGTTACAGCTCCTTGCCTGTCTCCACTAACTGAAGGACCCTGTAGCTCAGCCGTGGCTGTTGACCTGAAAGGCAGTGGGGAAGATTTCTTGGGCAAAAGAGCAGCTCCCCACTGGAAGCATCCTGAAAGCATTGTCTGTGATGCCGATGGAAAAATAGGCGGGATCTGCCATTTACCCTACCCTGCTAGAACTCATCAGGGGGTCTTTCAGAATAAAAACAAATAAGAATTCGGCACAGAACCTTCAGTCATGCCAGTTACAGAGAATCCACTGGGAACAGAGTCCCCTGGAGCGGCAGTAGCCCTGCTTCCCCCACCCCCCACTCTATCAAATGGTGATTTTGAATAGGGATGAATTTGCAATTTGTTCCCCTGACCTGAGACAGATGGTTACGACGCCAAAATCTTACATTATTTATGAGGCTGTGCCACGATGGGGAAAGGACTGGCCGGGTGGTTCCAGGTCTGTGTCACAAGAAGCGGGTCACGCTGCCCCTCCCAGCCTGGGTCCTGGTTTGCACAGTGAAGGGTGGGAGTGGGGGAGGGATGGGATGTGCTTGGAACAGGCAATTTTTGGAGGTGTCTTCCAGGACAGATAACTGAGACTTCAGCATCTGCATGCCCAAAGGAAGGAGGATAGATGCATTTTGAAAATGAAAGGCAAACAGCAAGGTGAGCCCGAGGACTGTGCGCCAGAGATTGAAATCTCCAGGCTGTCTTTCTCCCCCCGCCCTGAGGCTGAGAAGCCGGCAACCAGACGCAGCAGTAAGATATCCACGAAGCCTGCCTTTCAGGCTCCTGGGGGACAGCACAGCAGAAGGGCAGGGTTGCTATAGGAGAAAGAAGGCTGGAGCCAAACATCGGGCTGCCGTGTCTGTGACCCAGACTGGCCATCGCTGTGGAAGGCCAAACCGGGGAGGCCTGGCACAGGGCCAGAGCTGTCACCGTCTGGGCATCTGAGCCCAGGGAGCCCCCGAGGTCAGCTGTCTCCCCAGAGTGGAGAGCGGCCAATTTGCACTATCTCAGCTGCCAGTTGCCGCCAAGTCACAGCAAAGCATACAGGGTACCAAAGACAGCCCACGTTGCCCACATCCGCTCCTGTGACTGAAGCTGAGGCCGGGAGGGGCCCTGGTACATGGGACTTGCCAGCAGCCAAACTTGGCAGGGTTTTTTTTGTTTTTTTTTTTTTTAACCTATCGTGGACTATGCACCCTTTTGGAGCCTATGAGCTCCTTCTCAGAACCGCGTCTTTAAATGCGAAATGTAACATTACCAAGGAAACCAATTCTATTGAAACGCAGTTCTCCAAATATTTAAAAACAACTCTGTGAGGGAGTCATAGATGTGCTTCTTTCTCAATGCATTCAACAACAAGATTTAGTGGCCGATCTAATAACTATTCTCATTTCACCCTAGTGAGGAGGGTAAGCGATCTTTAGAGATAGTCTGCGACAGTTCTGATGTGCTGTAAAGATAGCTGTGGTTTCTACTGGTGACAGTCACAGGGACTGCTGATGCTTCTATGGTTTGTTGCCTGTGTTCATGATGGAAGGAAGTACTCGATTTCAGTTAAAGGTTAGTAGAACTGCAGATATAATATTTTTTCCCCCACCCAAGTTCACAGATCCTTGAATGTCATGCACAGAAGCCCTTTGGCTGGTAGGGGATGGCTGCCAGGGGCAGGAGTAGGCTGGGGACACAAGGACTGTGGAGCAGTTCTTTTCTCCTCTGTCAGCAGGACAAGTAGGACTTGATCGGGGTTGGCTAATCGGTGCAAAGTGCTCCCTCCCAGGCCCTATCCCCCTCACCCTGCCCTTGCTAATTGATCCTGGCTTGGCTCCCCACAGAGCCCAGAGATGGGCAGCCTGCTTCTCAGCCCAGCGCTTCAGGCAGCCATTGCTAAACGATCGGAGCTGGCATCAAAATGAAACCGATTTGCCATTCCAGGGCTGGAAGCTCTCTAAGGCCCGTTTCTGCCCTGACATGATATGATTACCCGTGATTAAAATATGGTCCCTGCCCTCAAGGAACTTCTGAACCCGTGAGCATCTTAAAGATTGGTGCGGAGTGAGGTGGGGGTGGGGGCAGCCCGACACAGTTCCTCACCAGGCATTCAGTCATTTCACAGTCAGGGCATCGATTTTACTTTTCGACTTGTAATTTCCACCTCCTGGATTCCATTATCACTCGCTCAATATCCGACGACTCGCCATTTCTCTGGCCACCGCTCTGAGATGCGTGCATTGCTGAGCATAAACAGAAGACTTTGCCTGAAATGCATTATACCTGGAAGTAATGATTGGGTTTTACACAGCCAAGACCTTGCTGCTTCTGTACATAAGCAATCATTCCACCTTCCTCTTTCCCAGTCACGTGGACTCGCCAGAAGGAAGCCAGAATTAACCCCCTGTGCTCAAGCCCCAGGCCCGGGACACCCCTGTCTCTCTCATCTAAGCTCCTTCCCTTCATGTGTGAAATACCCTGCAGCTGGAGGCTGAAGCTCCTGCCTTATGTTTTAGATATGCTGCCATTAACAGGTTTTTTTTTTTTTTGTAAACACCCAACTCTGCCCATCCCTAGCTGTTGGAAGCATTTCTTTATGAACCCTAATGGGCAGATATAACGTCGTGGCAAAAGTTCTAAGCCAGTGGTTCTCCAAGTGTGGACCCTCAGCATGGTCTGGAAACTCATTAGAAAAGTGAACTCTCTTTGGGATCCTGATTTCATTTCCCTTGGATGATTGTGGCGATTATTTCACAATGTATACGTTTAATAGGGCTTCCCTGGTGGCTGAGCCATAAAGAATCTGCCTGCAATGCAGGAGCCTCAGGAACCACAGGTTTGATCCCTGGGTCAGGAAGATCCCCTGGAGAAGGAAATGGCAATCCACTCCAGTATTCTTGCCCAGAGAATCCCAGGGACAGAGGAGCCTGGCGGGCTACAGTTCATAGGGTCGCAAAGACTTGGACATGACTGAGCAACTGCACACGCAACACACAATACATTTAATCATGCCATTTGCAGCCACATGGATGGACCTAGAGATTGTCATACTGAGTGAAGTAAGTCAGACAGAGAAAGACAAATATCAAATGATAACATATGTGCAATCTAAAAATTAATATAAATGAACTTATTTACAAAACGGAAACAGACTCACAGACTTAGAGAATGAACTTATGGTTACCAGGGGGGAAGGGTAGGAGGAGGGGATAGTTAAGGACTTTGAGATGGACATGTACACACTGCCATATTTAAAATGGATAACCAACAGAGATCTACTGTATAGCACAGGGAACTCCGGTCAATATTAGGTAACAACCTAAAACAGGAAAAGTATTTGAAAAAGAGGCATATGTATAATTGAATCACTTTGCTGTACACCTGAAACTACCACAACATTGCTAATCAACTGTACTCCAATGTAAAATAAAAAGGTAAAAAAATTAAAAGAAAATGCTTTGCTAAAGTCGTTCAGGGAGTTTAGGGTTTTGGGGGATAAGAGCCACCCATTCTCCTTGCATGGCCCTTTGATAAACCTTTTTCTGTTCCAAAAAAGAAAAAAAAATCAAGTGTGACCCCTGAAATACGTATACTTTTTTATTTGTTAATTATACTTGGATAAAGATGAGGAGAGGAGAAAAAAGAAAGAAAGAAACAAAACTAATTCTTTGTAAGGGGATTCCAATTTCTCAGCCCCAGGATGGACCCAGTACATCAGAAACTATGGGGGTGGGGCCAGCTCCTGAGGCCCTCTAGGAAGTTCTGCTGCACTAAAGATGGAGAAGCCTTGGATTGAGACCCAGTGCTGCCACACCCAGACTTACATGTTCACATTTTGGGGCCTCAGTTGATTCCTTTGTAAAATGGGAGCAACAATGTTCACCTCCCTTGCCTTGGGAGAGGAATGACTCAAACAGTGATGTAAGAACCATTTGCAAGGCCAGCTATTACTTTTGTTAGGCACTTTGTTGCAGGATTTTGAGGGGTGGTGGGGGAGAGTTAGGGGAGAGTTCATTTTAAGCTGAGGGACTTGAGCTCCACTCTGGCTGGAGGAACATGGAGATCATTATTATCTACAGCTGGGATACTTGGAGGCTCAGCCCCAGGGCTTGCCGTGTCACCACTCTCCATTGACTGCCTGTCTGGGGACTTGACTTTCCCCACTTAAAAGTCATAGACATTTGAATCCCCCTCCAGTGACTCTGGTTCATGGAGTTTCTAATTCAGGTCAATTAAAATTTCTGGGTCTGAGCTGCTTTGTGGGGAGGGAGATGACAAGGCAGCAGCTTTGGCAGTGGTGACCAAGTGACCAAACAAGCTGGGCTGTTTGCATCCCCAGCCACCCCTCAGGGTGTAAAAACGCAGCCAAATGACAGGCTCAGGGCAGGTAAGCTGGCAGATGGGATGAGCTTACAGCCTCAGTTTAGTGGGCCAGGTGGTCTGTCAACCTCAGATCAAACCAAACAGAAGCCAGGAGAAAGAAAAGCTGGCACAGAAGCCCCGTGAGCCCAGAGGGCTGTCCTCCCTGGCTCCTCACTGAACCAGGCTGGGACCTGTTGGTGGCTCTCTCTTTGGGCAAGACCAAAAGGAACACCCATCTCATTCTTCTACTTTACTTGCCACGGTGATCTGAGGCTCTGGACATCCAAAACTTTACTTAGATAAGCTTAGATATACTTCAGGATGATGCCCTGGAGGAGGAAATAGCAACCCACTTCAGTGTTCTCGCCTGGAGAATCCCATGGACAGAGGAGCCTGGTGGGCTACAGTCCATGTGGTTGCAAAGAGTGGGACGTGACTGCCTGACTAACACTTTCACTTTCAGATCTACTTAGGGTACCATTTAGTTTTCTCAACAACCCTATGAAGTGGGTACCAATTATTATTCCCATTTTATAGATGAGGAAGTTGAGGCACGGAGAAGTAAGTAACTGGCCCCCTTGACAGAGCTGAGATTCAAACCCAGAGCAGTCTGGCTTCAGAGCTCAAGCTCTTAACTGTGAAGCTAAACAATCCTCCCTCCCTGGAAGGACCTCGGGGACAGGAAGAAACCAATGTTATCTAAGCCGTCAGAGGGATTTTGCAATTTCTTAGGTGCTAGAACATTTTCCTCTGAAGAATCTCATCTTGAAACTATGTTCTGCCCCCGGGGAAGGACTTTTTAAGTTTGGTTGTGATGGAAGGAGTCAGAAAATAGAAAGTAAAAGTTAACTGCACAGATAATCAAAGATGCTTAACAGAAAGACAAAAAACTCAAACCACATTCCAACCAGCTTATGAAGAGAAAGCAGACTGAGGACCACAGATATGGTTGATATAGTTATTTTAGGAAAGAGCTCATCCAACTCGATGAGAAAATATTTAAAAATGAGCAAAATACACATATAACTTAAAAAAGGAAAATATAATCTGTAATTCTTATGTCTATATTATATCAATCGAAGATAAAAATATAAAGCAATTTTATATGCAATTACCAGAAATATTTAAAATGCCATAATGATAACCAATACTTGAGAGGTCAGAAGGATAAACCTGCATACCATATGCAGCTTGTAGTGGCTTAAAAAGGGGCGGCAATAAGAACTTTTATCCTCGTTGTCCGGGTGATCTGAATCCTGAGAATTTATTCAAAATAAGGAAAAAAGTAGATAAATTAGCTGGTATATGCCCCTCCTCTTCTGTCTGTGGGCTGCCAATGGAAGCCGCTGTTCCTAGACAACTTGCTGGCCCACGTCCTAGGCCCTGGAAGACATCTAGTGACTGCGATGTCTGACCAAGGGGTGGAGACCCAGGGCTTCAGAAAGTCCACAGTCCAGTGGCCTCAGCCCACTCGTAGGTATTGGTTTAATTCCAAGGTAATTATTACTGGGAATGCTTGACATCTTAAAAAAATATATGGGCCAATGAGCACACGAAAGATACTCAACATCATTAATCATTAGGGAAATGCAAATCAAAACCATGGGGAGACACCACTTCATATCCACAGAGTGGCTAAAATTTTTTTTTTTAATGGAAAATAACAAGTGTTGGCAAGGATGTGGAGAAATTGGAACCTTCTTACATTGCTTGTGGGAATGTAAAAGGTATAGCCACCGTGGAAAAGAGTTTGTCAGTTCCTTAAAAAGTTAAACACAGAGTTACCCTATGACTAGCAATTTCATTCTTAGATATATGCCCAAGGGAGTTCAAAATGTATGTCCACACAAAAAAGTGTACATGAATGTTCATAGCAACACTATTCATAATAGCCCCCAAGTGGAAACAATCCAAATGTCCATCAGCTGATGAATGGATAAACAATATGTGGTCTTTCCACATAGGGAAATAGCTTTCCACCATAAAAAGGAATGAAGGGCTGACACATGCTACCACACGGATGAACTTTCGGGACATTGTGCTAAGTGAAAGAAGCCAGACACAAAAAGCCACGGAGTGTATGATTTCATTATATGAAATGTCTGTAATAGGCACATCGACAGAGATAGAAAGTAGATTAGTGGTTGCCAGGGGTGGGGGTGGGGAGAATGAGGAGGGACTGCTGAATGGCTACAGAATTTCTTTTGGGCTGATAACATATTCTAGAATTAAATAATGGTGATGGTCACACACCATTGTAAATATATTTAAAGCCACTGAAATACTTAAAGCCACTGAATTGCATTCTTTACAATGGTGCATTTTTGGGGGGGGGATGTAGACCATTTTTAAAGTCTTTATTGAATTCATTACAGTATTGTCTCTGTTTTATGTTTTCATTTTTTGGCCGTGAGGCTGGTGGGATCTTAGTTCCCCAGCCAGGGATTGAACTCACATCCCCTGCATTGGAAGGTGGATTCTTAACCACTGGACTACCAGGGAAGTTCCACAATGGTGAATTTTTATGGTATGTAAATTTTAACTCAATAAGAAAAAATATGATCCACTACCTCTTTTGTGGACCACGTATTGTGGTAGGCAGACCACCCTGTTACTTCTAACTTTTAGAGCAAGCCACTGGGGATTGAGGCAGGTTTTCATACCCTCATTTTATAGGCACTGAGGCATCCGGCAACCTGTCCCAGGCCCAAGGTCACAGGGTGGTAAATTTGGAAATTGGATCCACTTCGGGCATCTCCTCCCAAGGTGTGGGACCTTTCTAAGAGGGTCCCCACCTATTTAGCGTGTGCAGCATCAGGGATTTTCAGGGTTGCCTCCATTCTGAAGTTGGCACAGAAGCCCAAACCCCATTCTAGTGGTACATACTGATTCATGTGTGTGCATGTGGGGTGGCTGTTTCTACCACCACCTCCCTGCATCCCCCCATCCCCACTCCCAGCTAGTTGACTTCCTCACAGACCAGCTGGAGGGCACTGAAGAGTCTAGAACATTCTCGAAGGACGTAAGACCCCTACCTGAGGCTTTTGAGGCAATGCCTCTGGGAGCATCTCCCAGGCACTGATGAATGGGAACAAGAAGATGAAGACTCCAGCTTTCCCATTCCCCAAGTGAATGGGGTGATGCTGAGGTGTCTTATCCAGGGTCTCTCAGAGAAATCTAGTGGGTTGACCCTCAGTGTCTCACTCCAGAGACTGGCTTGACAATATCTCCCTTCCCACCTACTTCCCTTCTCCCCACCACTCCCCTACTCCCAAATCAGTCACTTGGTGCCAAATCCTTTTCTCAGGTCTGGAAGAACACAGCCTAAGACTTGTTCCCTTCTATGTCCTTGGGTAAGTCCCTCGATCTCTTAGAGCTCCTCAGGGGTGAGGAGGCCAACCCAGGGGATGAGCTCAATTACGTCTGGATTATTCATCTGACCAAGGAAGAGACCTAGAAGGAGGATAAACTATGACCAGTTCTACTCCTGTACCTCTGAGGGGTTGAGTATAAACCAGACCACAACAACTATGTCTCTTTTCCACCCCTCGCCCAGCCCCCAAGACAGTTTCTTGGTCAGCCCAGGGGGTTGATGAGGGGTATAAGTGAGAGGGGGTATTAAGAGTATCTGGAGGGACAGAGCCCCTCTTTTGGGGCCCCAGGTGCACCCATGGCCAAAAGCACCCAAACGACAGTGACTTTGGGCTGCCCTTGCTTGGACTCTTCCTGGGCTGCCCAGAATGTTCCAGAACAAGGCTGACAGGTCTGGGAGCTATAGCTGGACTTCCAGTGCGGCAGATGGCCTCACTTGACTGGGCTGGGATTAAGCTGGCCTTGGAGCCAGGATGTCTCTCACCCTCCCTCTTTCTTTATCTCTAGGCCCAGGGCAGGCTTGGCTGTAACCGTGTTCGCTTTCTATGTGCTTGCTCCTCATCTACTCAGCTGACTGACCTCTTCTCAGAGAGTGTGTGTGGGGGGAGGGGGAGGGTGTGTGCGGGGTGGCGGTTGGGGGCTTGTCTGTAAAGGAGAAAGAAGCAAATAAAATACCTCAGGAGGGTGGGTCCGTGTTCTGTGCACTCAGGCTGCCAGCCTGGCACCTGCCCTAAGGACAGCAGGCAAAGCCCAGGCCCCGGGAAGAGCAGGGCTGCCTGGGCAGGGCAGAGGGCAGAGGATGTCTCTGAGTCTGTGACCTTGGCCTCTAGGCTTTTGAGTGACTCTCCTGAGTGTCTGGCTGGTTTGGGCCAGCTCTGTAGCTGCTGAGGCTGCCTGGGCTGCCCGGGGCGCCTCCCGCCTCTCTGCCACATTCTTTTTTTGCAGACAAACAGATTCCTTTGCTCACTGGAACAGCCGAGCTGGAGGAGCAGCTGTGAAAATAAACACACGGCAGCTGATTGGAGGGCTGCGGGCTGTTTTCTGGGGTCTGCCTGGGTCCAGAACTCCCCAGCCTCAGTGGGTGCCCTGGCTTGAACCCAGGAAGGGTAGGGTGGGCCTGTCCCTTTGCTGCCTGGGAGTCAGCCAGCCCAGCTCTCTGGGTTTTCTTCACAGTCATCAGGAGGCTCTTGGCAGGCCTGGTCTGCTCTCCAAGCCCCCTGACTGGCCATGATTGTCTCCAGCCAAACCCAGAGAGAAAATATTTAGAGAAGGGCCTTTCCTAAGTAGAGTCAGCTCTTGGGCATTGGGAGTAGTCCTGGGCCTCTGTCCTGAGACACCCTGGGGTGCCTTGAGTGGGTGAAGCAGGCCACGTGGATACTCCCTTAGTCTGTGGGTTGGGAGGACAGCTTGTTATACCTCTAATTCTCTTCCACAGTGGGTGACGAGCCATATGAATGTTGGAAATGAGAAACCTTTCTGCAGAGGTAAGGAAACAGATGCAGACGGTGGCGGCGGCCCAGAGCCACTCAGAACATTCTCTCTTCTCCCATTCTTGGTTTGGAGTCGCCAGCCACACCATCAGGGTCCCAGCCAACAGCTCTTGGCCTTGCTATCAGTGCGCACCTTCCCTTCCTGTGCAGCCTTCCCAGAGCCTGGCTGTGGGGTAAGCGGGAGGCTGGCCTGGCCTGGAGCCCATGCTCAGCAGTCACAGATGCTCAGCCAGGAGCCCCTCAGCAGTGCCTGGGCCTCTGCATATGGAACGAAGCCTTTCAGGGCTTAGGTTTGGAATTGTCTATACATTTAATCGACCAGAGTTATTAGTCTGTTCAGGCTGCCATAACAAGGACCACAGACTGGGTGGCTTCAACCACAGAAATGTACTGCCTTCCAGTTCTGGAGTCTGGAAGTCCAAGATCAAAGTCCCAGCAGGGCTGAGTTTTTCTGAGGCCTCTCTCCGTGGCTTGGAGACGGCCACCTCCTCCCTGTATCTTCACGTGTGGGTCTGTGTCAATAAGGACTCCAATCAGATTGGACTGGGGCCCATCCTTGTGACCTCATTTTACCTGAGTCACCTCAGTAGAGGCCTTATCTCAAATTTAATCACATTCTGAAGTCCTGAGCGGGCAGGACACCAGTGTATATATATTTTTTTGGGGGGGGGGCAGGAGGCACAATTCAGTCCTTAACAACCAGACTGCCCCTGACTTATCTGGAATTCTCCAGTCAAATATACTGGAGTGGGTTGCCATTTCTCCTTCCAGGAGATTTTCCCCACCCAGGGATCAAACCCCCATCTCTCAGATCTCCTGCATTGGCAGGCAGGTTCTTTACCACTAGCGCCACCTGGACTTCATCATCATTATCCCTGCAGGCACAGGGTGCTCTGACACCCCCACCCCCCCACCCCCTCAGCCCTCAGACAGGAAGAAAACCCAGAGAGCTGGGCTGGCTGACTCCCAGGCAGCAAAGGGTCAGGCCCACCCTACCCTTCCTGAGGGCTCCCAACCCCTTCTAGACAGGGTCTGCCTTAGCTACTGAGAGCAGCTGTGCCAAGGTAGTACCCTCTGGGGGCAGTGCACCCCCACTGACTGATGGCTGCAGGGTATCACCTGGGGAACCACTCTAATGGGCCATTGAGCCCCACAGCTCCCTATGGGCTTGGCTGAAGTTGCTGTTGGTCCAGATCTCAGCTTAGCTCCTTCTGCCCTCTCCCACTCCTGCTTCCTTCCTCTCCCTTCCTCAGATGTGGATCACCAGGGCCCTCCTTAGTAAACCACCTGCAGCTAAACTCCATCTCAGGCTCTGTTTCTCAGAGAAGCCACCTCTCATCACCCTCAAGGCCTCAGAAATGAGAAGACGGGATGGGAGAGCAAGCCGTATTTCTTCCTGGGGTCATGCTGAGAAAGAGTGGGGCCACAAGGCTGGGCCTGGCATCGACTCCACCCCTCTGAAACTGACCAGGATTCTGTGGGGCTCCTGGACACACAAGCATTTCCATGTCCCCCATTTTTTGTTTGTAGGGAACAGACTCCAGCCTCCATGACCTTCCCTGAGTTCCAAAGGGTGGATTTGAACAATTTCTAATCAGGGAAGGGATCGAACCTACGTCTTCTATGTCTCCTGCCTTGGCAGATGGGTTCTTTAACACTAGCGCCACCTGGGAAGCCCATCGCCTGGTGGACTCCATGTTAAAGAAAACTCAGAGAGTGGCACGTGTGGGGAGCTGAGCTGCCCTTGGTTCCTGGGGGCCGGCAGTGGTACTCGCTGGTTCTTTCAGCGGAAGGTAGTTGTGTTGAGGGCCAGGGGGCCTAGGCCAGGGTCCAGATGGGGGACATGGTGGAGTCTTCTCCATGGTACCAGTGAGAGCTGAGGGGAGGTAGAGATGGCTGGAGCGCTGGTGCTGTGACTTTGCCCAGAGAGTTGGACCTGGGGTTCTCCAGGCTCAGACTTCAGTCAGGGAGGCAGGGCTGTCCACACCTGAGCAATTATCATTCCAGGAGCAGCCAAGAATAGCCACTCCATTGCAGAGATCTGGAAGCTTCCGGGAGTGGGGTTGGGGGATGTGGGAGGGCATGTCCTGGACCTGATTCCTCCCTCTGCATGAGCCCTTGATTCCTTCCCCTTCATAAGCTATTTGAAGTGCCATCTCAGGACCAGCAGCCTCAATATCATCTGGGAGATTGGTAGGACTGCCTAGTCTCAGGTCTCAGCCCAGACCCTCTCATTCAACATCTGCCTTTTAACAATCTCCCCAGGGCATTTGTGTGAGAGGTGCAGAGTAGAAAGCTGAAAGGGCCCGGGCATTTGCCTGAAAGGACCATTTACACAGTCACACTGCACTCTGTCTCCTGGATCCAACTGAAATTTCATCACCCCATCCTGTCCAGTGATGCTGAGAAGGAAGGGAGAAGCTATGGGCCAATTTAAAAAAACTGGCATCTTTCTTTACTCATCTGACTGTAGTGTGAGTTGATTTGTGGGTCTGCTATGTGTAAGTGAAGGCTCCAAAGGGGAAGCCACACAGACGGTTAACGTTGGAGATGGCAGGAGAACCCACATGCTTTGACCTTGACTTTTCGCCTCCGACCCTCAAAGTTTTGGGCCAGTGTCCATTCACAAGCTGGCGCCCGTCCACTGTGAGCTAAGTACAGAAACTTGGGGTGAGTGTTTAGAAACTTTGATAGCAGCTTGATGGAGTATGTTTATGTCTGCTAAATCGAATGATAAAAGCTGGGCTTGTATTTTATAGCTTGTAGTTCCTTTTCATTTCATTTTTTCTAGCAAATCATTTTTATTGTACTTTCCAAAAGTATCCATCCGTGACGGATTGAAATTAATTAACAAGGAAACAAACCCAAACCAGACGGGTCCTATGTTTGTAGATAGTTTGAGAAACCCTGCTTCATTGCCGTGCCATTTTAAGTCGAAGGGAGAGATTCTGGAAAACAGAAAGCCATCATAGCTTGCCCCTGCCTGGACAAAGCTCGTCAGCGTTGCAGGCTGAGGGGCAGGCTGACTGGGAGGGTGAGGGTCGTGGCAGCTCTGTCTCCAAGACATACCATAGAGAAGCAGGAGTGGTGGGGGGAGACAGGTATTAATGGGGACTTCAGAGGCTTCCCAGGTGGAGCTAGTGGTAAAGAACCCTCCTGTCAATGCAGAAGATATAAGAGACGCGGGTTTGATCCCTGCATGGGGAAGATCCCCTGGAGGAGGGCATGGCAACCCACTCCAGTATTCTTGCCTGGAGAATCCCATGGACAGAGGAGGCTGGCGGGCTACAGTCCACAGGGTCACAGAGAGTCAGACACGACTGAAGCGACTGAGCAGGCACAGCCCAAGTCATTCTATCTCCCATCGCCCCAGTTTCCTCACCTGCAAAAAGACCGGCAGCTCAGTCCTCCCACGATGTTGCTGCCGCCACCTGTCCTGAAGAAGCACACGTGTTCGCTGGCCTCCCCATCTGAGTGAGAGCTGACTGGTGACACTGCCTTGGGCAGGAACGTCCCGGCACCAGCGGTGCCCTCCTCTCCCCGCCCAACCTGGTGCGTTGTCTGGCAGAGGGACAAGTGCTTTCTTTTTGTGAGCCTGCAAACCTCCAGCCTCCCAGCTGGTCGGGCGCCAGGGACCAGGCGGGACATGCAGGCCAACATCACCACCCAGCTCCACGATGCTGCTCCCAATTCTGGAACATCTGAGTCAGCCCGCCTGGGCCGTGTCCGTGAAAGACTGAGCAAGAATAAAGGCATGGGCTCTCCCGGGGCCTGCCGATGACGACCTCTCACCATGTGTACACTTGGATCTCCTTTTCCTGTGGGCTGTGAATGCCTTGAATCCAGCAAAGAGCGTTGTGGGTGTCACATTGTGAACTGCTAAACCGGGGAAGGAGGCCCAGCAAATGTGGGATGTGTGAGCCTCCCTCGTCCTTCCTGACAGTGCTGTTTGTTTCTGCGTCTGATAAAGGAGGGTGGCAGGCTCCGGCACGTTTGTCTGGAGTCAGCAGACCACCCAGCATCCTGAGCGTTCAGGGCTCAGGCACCCTGAGGCCTGATCCTTCATTCTTCCGGAACCTGCCCTATCTTGGATCAAAAGGATCTTGACCAACGCCAGCTGGAGCTCAGAGAGCCTTATTTCCCAAGGGGCTAAGACTGGCCAAGAGGGTGACAGGCAGTGTGGGATGCTCAGGGTTGCAGGCAAGGAGGCAGTAGTGGTTGCAGCCAGTCTCTCCTTCCCTAGATGGGCCTTCCAGAGCCAAATACCGGCTGCATTGCTCTGGCCTCCATGGGCTTCCACTTTGATTGCTTTTCAGTGTTGGTGGCGAAGGAAAATTGCAGTAACTGTTTGGCGGGCACTGGCTGGGCCCCTTGTTAGCCGACCCCTGGGGGACCAGTGGCTTTCCTGAGGTCCTGATTTCTGAATCCAGTTTGAAAGCCGTGGTCCTTGTCTCCGCCTGCTGTTCCTGCCCCCAATGTTTATTGTCTACACAGCAGCCAGAGTGAACTTTAAAACTTTTATTTTATAAACTTGATTTTGAAATAGTTTCAGTTGTGGAAAGCTGCAAAAATGGTGCCAAAATTTTCTGCATCCTCTTCGCCTAGATGCCCTGAATATTAGCATTTTACCAATTTTCGAGCTCTCACTCTCTCTCCACACACATACACACTTCCCCCCAAAAAAACTTTTAAGATTAATTTACAGACATAAAGCTCCTTTGACCCTGCAAATTTCAGGGTATATTCCCTAAAAAAGTAAAAACATAACAAGGACATTCTCTTAAAATAACCACAGTATCGTTTATCAAAATCAGGAGATGAACACTGATATAATACTATTTCTTGATTGACAGATCTTATTCAGATCTCATTAGTTGTCCCACTCTTGTTCTTTATAACAAAAGAGAGAAAATTTTTTTCTTGCCCAAGAGCCAATCTAGAATCTTGCGTTGTATTCAGTTGTCACGTCTCTTTAATCTCCTTTAATTTGATGTGGTCCCTTAGCCTGTCTTTGTGTTTTGAGGCATGAACACTTCTGAAGAGCACAGGCTGGTGACTTTGTAGACGGTCCCTTAGTTTGGTTCTGATATTTCCTGAGTAGATTCAGGTCCTGCATGTTTGGCAGGAACCCCCACTGAGGTGATATGTGTCCTTCATATGATGTCCATTTGATCCCTGATTGGCGATGTTTGCTTTGATCATTTAGTTAAGGTACTGTCTGCTGGGTTTCTCAACTTTGTTACTAGTTTTCCCTTTATAATTTATGTGTATCTTATGGGCAGTGCAACTTTTTAAGAACTAGAAATCTGATTAGGTCACCTCCTTCCTATAACCTGGGCCTTCCCTGATAGCTCAGCTGGTAAAGAATCTGCCTGCAATGTGGGAGACCTGGGTTCCATCCCTGGGTTGGGAAGATGCCCTGGAGAAGGGAAAGGCTACCCACCTCAGTATTCTGGCCTGGAGAATTCCATGGACTGTATAGTCCCTGGGGTCGCAAAGAGTCGAACATGACTTGAGCCACTTGTACTTTCACTTTCACTTTTCTTCTAACCTCAGTTGAAATCCCAACTCCTTACCTTGATGTGCCCAGCCCAAGGTCTTGGCCCTTGTTGAGGCCTGTGCTGTCACCTCCCATCACCTTTCTGGGAATTGCAGGCACACTAGGCTTCCTGTACTTCCTAGAACATATCAAGCTTGGTTTCACCTCAGGGCCTTCATATTAGCTGTTCCCTCTTCCTGGAATGCTCTTCCATCCAATCACTGCATGTCTTTTTCTTCTTCTTTTTAAAAGAAGATTAAAAAATATACATATATTCTTCATGCCTGGCTTCTTTGTGTCTTCCAGACCTCAGCTTACAGGGAGGGAGGCCTTAACCTGCCCACCCAGCTAAAGGAGCTCCCAGTGGCTCCCCTGCAGCACCTGGTTTGGGCTCTTAGCATAGGACTTACTCCCATCTGCCCCTTGCTCACTTGTTTGCTATCTGTCTTCCCCAGAAGAAAGCAGGGACCCCATGTAACTTGCTGGGGGCACCTAGCACAGGGCCTGGCCCACGGCTGTGGGGTGAATATTGATTGAGAGTTTGCTGAATGAACTCCTGATGAAGGATTGCTTAGTAACGTGTTGCAAGCTGGGGTCCTAACCCGGAAGTCTTGGAGTTCTGCCAGATGGTCTATGCCGGCCACAGTGCAGCTCTGCTAGGCTTGTGTGCCAATAGGGCAGATGGCAGCCTGGTGGCTTAGGGGTCCCTGCATGGTGCCCTTAAAGGGGAGCTAGAGGAAACAATGAGAAGGCATGATGAGATGGGGTTGGGGGATGGAGGGCTCTTTCAGCCCTGCAGTACAGATCCAACCTCCCTCCCTCCCTCCCTTTTTTCCTTCCTTTCCTCAAAAGTCTTGAGAGTTGGGGGGTAAAGGCTGGGGAATCAGTCATAAATACACTTACATTTAAAGCACAGAGGCAGCCTAGAGGGAAGACTTACAGATGTTGGCAGCTGCAGAGCCGCAGAATTGCCAGGCCAGCCAGGCCGTTAGAACAGAGGTGGGTGGGCTCCTTCTGAGCAGAGGAGAGGCTGCCAGGCTATCAGCTTCAGGGAAAGATGCAGGGGAACTCAGGCAGCTGTCTTCAGATGTCATCTCCCCTGTGTTCTGGCCAGAGGGTTCACCCAGCTGCCTCTAGCTCCTGCCGCCTGGCAGATAAACACTCACGCAGGGGAGGGCGTGACACCCCTCTGGGAGAGTTTGCGTCTGACCATAGAACTATGAAGACAGAGGAATACTTAACACCAGGGGCAATTTTAGGGGAGAGATGTAAGGATGAGGCTTTCCCAGCGAAGGTCCCTCCAGTCATGCCAGCTGCCGGGGATCCCCGTGTGGAACTGTGCTGCTGAGTGTATGCCAGGACAAAGCCCTTCCCTGGGCCACCAGCAGCCAAGCTACAAGGGCCTAGGGTGGTGTCTCTCTCATATTCCTCTCCTCATGTTTCTCTGAGGGAGTGTCATAGTCAGCTTGGGCTGCCATAACAACACACCACAGACTGGGCGACTCCACCAACAGACATTTATTTTTCTCACACTTCTGGAGACTGGAAATCCCAGATCAAGTAGGGTTTGTTTCTTCTGAGACCTCACTCCTTGACTTGTAGATGGCCACCTTTCTGCTGTGTCTTCATATGGCCTTTCCCCTGTGCACATACAGAAAGAGCAAGCTCTCTGCTGTCTCTTCTAAGGGCACTAATTCTATTGGATTAAGGCCTCACCCTCATGACCTCATTTAACCTTAATTACCTCCCAGAAGGCCCTATTTCCACATATAGTCATATGGGGGTTAGAACTTCAGTATATGAATTTGGAGGAGACACAATTCCCCCAAATTCCCCAAATTGTCTCCTAGTGGGGACAATTCAGTCCTTTGACTCTTAGCAGAGTTGTGTAGATTCTCCCACCAGATAGATGTCTCAGGAGGCATCTTATCCCTCTCTTAATGCTGCTGGGGCTCAGGGATTCATTTTGAGAAATCTTCCCAGAAATGTCAGGGTCCACCTAGGTAATGCTGCTGACCTTAATGAATTGAAACCCAGGCCCTATCAGGTGGCCTTAGAAGAAAAAGCTTCAGGTGGCAAGATGGAAGGTGAGGAGTGCTGCATGTGAGCCCTGGGACTGGGATTCTGGCCTGAGGTTTATCTTCTTCCATGTCTCTGTGTGTGTGTAAGTGTACATGTGTGTGCACGCAAGCATGCACAAGCTCTCAGATTAGTGCTGTCAGGCAGGGAGTGGCTGCTGACTCCCTCTACCCAGTTCTCCTTCACTATGGACACTCGATACCACCAACCTGTGCTCCCTTTAGCCCTCTAGCATAGGTGTGGCTCAAGACTCGTGCTTTTTTCTCAGGAGCCCACTAAAATGAAATTGGAACTTTCTAGAAATCTTTGTGCTTGCAGGGGACTCACATATGCTGGCACATAGGCTTGTGGGGCAGAGCAGGTGGCTGTTGCAATGATCGTTGGCTATATAACAAAGCCTCCCAAAATTTAGTGGCTTGAAATAATGACAGTTTTGCTCATGAATACACAGTGTGGGCAGGGCTCAGCAGGGGCAGCTCGTCTCTGCTTCATTTGGTGTCAGCTGGGGTGGCTTGAAGCTAGCGGCTGGATTATCTGAAGGCTCGCTCACTCATGTGTGATTACAGGCTGAGACATCAGTTAGATGGTCGATCAGAATGCCAATATGTGACCTCTCCAAGTGGCTTTTGGCTTCCTCACAACATGGCAGCTGGGTTCCAAGGGCCAGTGTCCCAAGAGAGAGAGCCACGTGGAAGCCATTACAGCTTTTACAATCCAGCTTTGGTAGTCACCTTGTGTCACATCCAGCAGATTCTATTTATTAGAAGCCATCACTAAGGCTGGCCCACATTCAAGGAGAAGGGATTGGATTCTACCTCTTGATGGGAGGAAGGTCAATGAATTTGCAGCCATGCTGGAAAACCACCGCAGTGGTTCACAGCTTCCTTTCCATCCACACAGGACTTGGGATCTTGTCCTTCTCAATATCTCGTCTCTATCTTCACAGGGTCACCCTCAGATCACCTACTACCCAGCAGTGCCCTCATGGAAGCCAGTCCAAGAGAAAGCACACTTTTTCTGATCAAGGCCACACCAAGACAATAGCACTCTGCCTGGGGGAAGAATTTTGTGCCCTTTCATACAGGGAAAAGATGGATTTCCTAGAAAAACAGCATGGGCTTCCAATCAAAGACAGTAGTAAATTGAGGCAGAGGTGTATTCTTCTCTCACTAGTGGTCCATACCTGGCATGAAGTTCTGCTTTATGAAACCCTTAGGAACTCAAGCTTGTCTATTTTGCTGCTCTGCCATGCATGGCCTCCCATGGTCAGGGCACCTCGCGGTCCAAGATAACTGTTGCAGCTGCATTGGGATCTGAAAGGATCAAGAAGAAACAGCAGAGGGTTCTCAGAATAGTCACATGATATTTTTGATTGTATCTCATTGGCCAGAACTTATCTACATGGTTACTCCTCGCTGTTGAGTTGGGAAATGGAGTCTATTCGGGGTGGCTGTGTGCCCAGCTGGTATTCTTAGCACAGAGAAAGGATACTGTGGGCTGAGAAGCAGACTCTGCCAAACTTATTAATTAAAACATTTTCTGCAGACAGATTTACTCACTAATTTACCTCCTCTGGCTATAGAAAAAAAAAAAATTAATGGTCTAAAAATACGGCAAAAATCTCTGACACTTTTTGTAGTTCTTTAACTCACATCAGTTTCCTTTGGCAATTTCTCAAGGCAGACAATTTGGTGGCGGAACCATATTGAAGGGTGTACAAATTATACGATAAAATGAATTATTGTTTGCGGTAAGTAAGAAAGTTATGCCACACTTTATTTGGTTTCAGGATTTCAGTGATCACAGCTATATGGGTGTATTACAAAAATACCCAGAGAGAGGGGTCAGCGCCAGCTAGGGGTGTTTTTAAAATTTCCATATAAGGCTGCTGTTTACTTTGGTAGGAACTTGTGGAAACTTGCGTCAACCGGCCTAGGTATTTCTATTTATTCCAGCGGTATTTTGGACCCTCTAATAGACTGGGGTTGTGGACAGCCGCCCAGCTGGCCTGCCCAGCTAGCTTGGTGTCTGAGGATGCTAGGAGGCACTTAGCAATTTAGAGAAGACCTGGGCCGTATCTGAAATGTATGGCCTTGGCCTCATGGTTTCTCAATAGGTGAACTCTGCCTCTGGATATGACACAAACCCTGATATTCATCCAAGAGACTGGATAAAGTTCCTCAGGCTGGAGTAACAAATCACGACACAGTGGGTGGCTTGAACTACAGAAATGTATCGTCTCACAGTATTTGGAGGCTAGAAGTCCAAGATCAAGGTCAGCAGGGCTGTGTTCTCTCTGAAGAGGTAGGGAAGGGTCTGTTCTGGGCTGCTCAGCTTCTGATAGTTCCTTGGAGTGTGGCAGCATAACTCCAGTCTTCACATGTTGTTATGTGTCCAGATTTCCCCTTTTTATAAGGACACCAGTCATATTAGATTTTTATGGTTGTTGTTCAGTCTCTGAGTCATGTCCAACTCTTTGCAACCCCATGGACTGCAGCACACCAGGCCTCCCTGTCCTTCACCATCTCCTGGAGTTTGCTCAAACTCATATCCATGGAGTTGATGATGCCATCCAACCATCTCATTTGGATTAGGGTCTACCCTATTCCAGTATGACCTTACCTTAATTGATTACATTTACAATGACTATTTCCAAATATAGTCTTGTTATGAGGTACTGGAGATTAGAAACTTCAATATATGAATTTAGGGGGAGGGGGACACAAGTCAGTCCATAGCAAAGACATCCACACGTGAGACGATTGTGTGTGTGTGTGTGTTGTCTCTGCAAACCCTGACCTAAATGGTCCTGAATTTTGGGCGGGGAGGGTGGTTTCCACCAGTGATAAAAGATGGTGGCTGGGAAAGTGGTTCACAGGGAGGCCTTTGGTTCTTTCCCTACAAAGCAAAGGCGACTGGAGTCTAGGAAGAGTCTGAAGTTGGACAACCACATACAGTATGTAGAGCAGGGCCGTTCCCATCTACTGAAACAGGCATCTCTCTGGAGGAAGTTTGAGTTTGAGCTGGTTATAATACAGTGGAGCAGAATGTTTGTAGCTATATCCAATGCTTTCAGTTCTAATAAACAACTCACTCAAAATGGCCTGGGCAAGAGGAGGATGATCATCTCCCATGACCGAGAAATCTAGAGGCAGAATCATTCCTGGGGTGGTTAATTGGCTGCTCATTGGTGGCATCAAAGACCCAGGTCCCTCCACTTTTCTGCTCTGTCTTCCTCAGCATGCCACTGGTGTCCTCTGTCTTGCCTCCTGGTGGTCACAAAAGAACATCACTGGTTCCAGGTGTCACCTTCTAACACAAGTCCAAAGGCTGGATGAGAGAATGTTCCTTCTTCCTAAAGAGCCCTAGCAGACTTCCAGTCACACCCACTGGTGGGAACAGTGTCACTGGGACAGGAAATGGAGTTGCCTCGACTAGCTTTAACATAACAAGCTTCACCCTCTAGAGTTGGGAGGGGGCCAGTTGCTCTTGTCACCTACTGACAGCCCTTTCCCTGAACAAAATGCGGGGTAAGCTGGCAGGGAAGAGGGGGCTAGTTCCAAGGGGAAGGCAACTGTCAGGATCCACCACACAGGCCCTGAATCAAGCGGAGGGGCGAGAGGCTTTCTCTGACTGAGGTAGGGGTGGGATGTGATGGCAGAGATGAGGAGAGTGAGGGAACGCCACGTAGAGTGGCCAGTCGATACCTTCTTAGAATAACAGTTCTCATCAGGCACTGGGTCTGACTTTCAGCTGACAAATGATTTTCCTTCACAATAAAAGTACAAACAGAATCCTAATTAATGAATTTGCCAATAGCTGTTGCCTATTTTATGGGCCTCAGCCCAGATTCAGTCTGTGGACAGGATGAGTGAGTGTGTGTATGTGGATGTGGCCATAAATCACCCAGGGCCTGAGACAAGGGCAGTCTGGTTGGGATCTTCCTAAGCAGCCCTTCCTGAGGGAGCTGAGACCATCATGACAACCATGAAAGCCACAACTGCCACATCAGCCGCCACAGTGCAGGCTGGCCCCAGTTCACTGCTGCTGTTGCTTCTCGTGACTGAGACGACTATCGTTTTCCTTAAGAGGTCATGGGCCCCGCCACCCCTGAGGGCATATTTCACCTTTGACTCTTTCCACTTAAGGAGAGGCCATGGTGCCTTCAGTAATTTACATTTTGAGGAAATTTCTGGAAGCAGTCATTCCCATTGGGTGCCTTCAATAATTTACATTTTGAGGAAATTTCTGGAAGCAGTCATTCCCATTGGGTTGGGGGCATTCCTGTGTCATTCACTCAATGATCTAGTGTCTGACTCTTATGCTGGGCACTGTGCAGGGGCCAGCAGGGCAAGGATGCATGGAGGCCATCTTGGTCTTGTTCTGGGGCCTCCACGTTCTTGCCTGGTCAGAGGGACCACGGGAGAGGAAGAATTTTCTAGCAGCCCTTTGTTTTTCATGAGAACCAGCAGAAGCGGGAGATGTGACGAGGCCCACTCTTAGGACGTGGAGACAGCTGTTTTGACAAGACTGTAGGACAACAGATGTCAGATAGCAAAGTGAGCGTGAGCTAGACATCCTGAGAGATTTGCTACACTTAGAGGCAGCATGGGTCAACTGTATTTTGATTCTGATAGATTCTCCTTGCCCTCCTTACCCAGCCCCACCACCCACACTACCTCAGCGATCATCACCAAATTACCAGGAAAGAACTCATCACCTCTCACACGCTTAAAGATGGTTGAGTGTCTCCCTCCTTTCCAGAGGCTTCTCCATCCCATTCCCTTTTGTCTGCCTGCACGAGCCTTTTTCCCAACTATTGTTAATGATTAATCATTTGTTTAATATGAACTGAGCTTTCCAGGGTTGCTGGTCCATATTTTCCCAGCCATTTGTTCCAATTCTTCTAAACCAATTCTTTGCCTTTGCATGACATCAATAAATTCATTTCCTTTATTTTTGTCCTTGATGTGGCCGAGAAAGCCCAGTGTTCTGTTGGCAATACCTGGCCCATCAACATTTCCCTTGTCTTCCCAGGAGTGAGATAAACTCTGCAGGTTGGCAAATTCATATATTGAAGTTTTTAATCTCTGGGTCAGCCCCTAGATGAACCTCCCCTCTCTAAGTAAACATACTAGGGTGGCACTTTTCTCATCCTCATGAACAGGCACTGTTGAATAAGTTTCTCATCTCTGTCTACATCACTGCCATTTAAATGCCTCATTTCCTTCAGAATCTTAGAATGATAATCACTCAGTCCTATGGACTTAACAAGAGTAGGGTTTCCACTGTCTTTCCTAACTTTGTCTTTTGTGACATGTTATTACCCAGGAAGTTAAACATGGCTGCTATTACTATGGCTCTCAAAAGAGTTATTTCTCTCTGTCTTCATTTCCTCTGGCTGCTGGGTGCTCTTGGGGCTGGAAGGCTGAGTTCCACCAACGCCCTACAGACACCATGGTCCCATGTCTTCATGCTGGATACCTCTGGCAAAATGAGTCTCAGTGACTCACCACTTATAGCTGTTAGTTACTCGTCTGGGACTCTGTTTCCTCATCTTTAAAAAGGTTCTTGTGAGATACTGTGAACAGTGCTGCAATGAATATTGGGGATGCATGTATTCTTTTGGATGCTGTTTTTCTCCAAGACATGGAAGCAACCTAAATGTCCATTGACAGAGGAATGGATAAAGAAGATGTGGTACACACATACAATGGAATACTACTCAGCCATAAAAAGAATGAAATAATGCCATTTGCAGCAACATGGATGGACCTAGAGATGGTCATACTGAGTGAAGTAAGTCAGAGAAGGAGAAATGTCATGTGACAACCTTTATATGTGGACTCTAAAAAGAAAATATACAAATGAACTTACAAAACAGAAAGACACTCACAGACTTAGAGAACCAACTTAAGGTTGCCTGTAAACACTACTATATTTAAAATAGATAACCAACAAGGACTTCCTGTATAGCTCATGGAATTCTGCTCAATGTTATGTGGCAGCCTGATTGGGAGGGGAGTTTGGGGGAGAATAGATACGTGTATATGTATGGCTGAGTCCCTTTGCTGTTCACCTGAAATAATCACAACATTGTCAATTGGCTGTACCCCAATACAAAATATAAAGTTAAAAAAATGGTTCTTGTGAGGATGGAACTGATAATACTTCTAAGAGTCTAGGGGGTGCATCTGGGACTCAAAACACCCCCTCTCCATTCCATTTCCATGCAGGGTTACCTACTTCCAATGATCAAAATCTGTATCTCCTCACTTGAGGGCTTTCTTCAGACACTAGAGTGCTCTCTGTCTGTGTGCACAGCACCCGGAAGTGCGAGAGAATAAGTGTTCCCCAGAACTGCACACAAGCAAGGATGGATAGGAGTCCGTGTGTAAGGACCCACCTCTCTGCCCTCAGATGGGAGCGCACTGAGGTGCATGCTCCATACTGCCCCCAGAGGTCCCCTGCAGGACTGAGCTTCAGTTCCCTGCAGCGTTAATGTGCTTGAGAACTCACCCTTGCTTGGTTCCTTCCTTCCCCATCTCATGTCCTTGCTCCCCTCTCAGTGTTCCCAGAGACCGTCCCCCCATAAAACACGAGCACAGAAATCCTTATCTCAGAGTCTGTTTCTGGGACAACTAGGCATTTTCCTCTAGCGGTTCCCCTCCACTTCTGGTGGTACTCATTCTCAAACTACCTGTGACTGTATCAGACTTGACTTCTATAAAATGATACTTACTCTCTTCTCCATCAAACTAGGCTGTTCTCCCATTTTCCCTGCGTCTCACAGTAGTCACATCATTTCCCCCAGTCATTCAAGGCAGATATGTGGGCTTATCCCACCATATCCAGTTGTTATCGTCAACAAATATTTATTGACCTCTTTTAGTGGGAGAACTACTCTGTGCTACTCCTCCCAACCATGACTGTCTTTGCTTAGAGATTCCCCTTCTCTCCTCCTTCATGCCCTCCTCACCTCACACCAGTCTACCGGCCTTGCTATTGATCCAGAAGAGACTTCTATTGACTCTTTATCACTCCTTGTCTTTGCTCAATGCCCATCCACCACTCCCCACTGGCTGCTGGACAAAGTTGAAGCTCTACTATTGGGTAGAGAAGGGCCCTGAACCTCTTTGTCTCGGTATGAACCCCCTGACCTAGCCCAATTGCCCCACCCTTCATTGCACCCTAGAGTCATTGGAGCTTCCCATGGCCATGTCTTTGCCTGTATCAAATCCAACCTGTACCTTAGAGTTTGGATTAAATCCCACTTCCTTTGTTGTAGCCCATCCCCACTGAGAAGGCGGCCCTTCTGTGATTCCTACGGAATCAGTAGAATTGGAAACACTCAGCCATGTTTATTCAATAAAGCACTATGAGCCAGGCACCCTGCTCATTTCCCTTGGGGATATACTGATGAACAAAATAAGCACGGGCCCTGCCCTCATGAAGTTCACAGGACAGCGGGGGAGGAAACATAAATAAAAAAATCACAGCAAAATAAAATTATAAATCAGGTTAAGGACTATAAAGAATTGACAAGGTGTGTCAGAAAACCAAATGAGGTGGAAGCTGATTTGAATGCGAGGTACTGGATGCTCAGATGAGATCCTCTCAACATGAAGTATGACTAGGAATTAGCTAGAAGGAGAGTAGAAAATAGTCCAGGTAGAATAAGCATTTTATAAGAAGACTTGAAACCTTTGAGGCACTAAAAAAGATCAGTGGGGCTAGAAATGGGTGATCAAAAGGTCAATATAAAGGGAGATGGGGCTGGAAGGATTGTCAAGGGCCAAATCATCCAGGGTCTTATGGACTGTACTAGTCAGGTTTCTGCTGCATAAATGCGGCATAACAAACAGCCTCCCAAATCTCCATGGCTTACAGTATCAAGTATTTATTTTCTGATCATAGGTCTTATGATTGCCTGTAGTTCAGTGGGGCTCTGCTGTGGCTCTGCAGGTCCTGGTTTTGGGTTTGGCTCAGAACTGGGGGCTCAGACTGTAAAGAATCTGCCTGCAATGCAGGATACCCAGGTTCAATCCCTGAATTGGGAAGATCCCCTTGAGAAGAAGTGGCAACCCACTCCAGTATTCTTGCCTGGAGAATTCCATGGACAGAGGAGCCTGGTGGGCTACAGTCCATGGGTTTGCAAAGAGCTGGGTGTGACTGAGTGACTAAACACTTAACACTTAACAGGACAGCTCCATGTTTCTCTCTTTTGGGGACCAAGGATAAGGGAGAAACAGGTATATGGAGTCAGCTCTTTTCATGACTGAGGGTAAACTCAAGAGGGTAGTTGGAAAAATGCTTTTTTAAAAAATTTATTTGTTTAAAAAATTTTTTAACTTATTTTTTATTAAAGGATAATATTGCTTTACAAAATTTTGTTGTTTTCTGTTAAACCTCAACATGAATTAGCCATAGGTATACATATGTCTCCTCCCTCTTGAACTCCTCTCCAACCTCCTACCCTTTCCCAGCCCTTTAGGTTGTTACAGAGCCCCGGTTTGAGTTCTCTGATTCATATAGGAAATTTCCACTGGATATCTATTTTACATATGGTAGTGTATACGCTTCCATGCTACTCTCTCCATTCATCTCACCCTCTCCTTCCTTCTGGCCAGGAAACAATGCTTTTTAACGACAAGGTTTAGAACTGATGTATTGTGACTTCTGTCCACACTCCACTGGTCAAAGCCAGTCGTAAGGCCTAAGTCAGTGGACAAGGAGACCTCCTGGATCTCGTCCACCAGAAGACATGCAGTCAGATGGCAAAGGGTATGGGTAGGTAATTCTATCTCAGGTAGAGGGAAAAATTGGGCTTAAGAATCAGGTTAAGAATTGTGCTTTTGTTCTAACACCAACTGGAAACCTTTGCATCTTTCTTTCTTCCTTCTCTCCCACTTTCCCTCTCTTTCTCACTTTTTTCTTTCCATTTTAAATTACCTAACTAACAGAAGAGTCCATTTCCATTGTAAATTATTCAAGCTGTGTGGATAGAGCCAGAGTCCCCTTTGTTATTCCTGGTGGCCCCCAATCCGTTTCCCAGAGACGACCACTGTTATCTTGGATGCTTTTTATCATGTACTTAGAAACCTAGGATTTTTGTAAATGGGTTTTAATGTGAACAATAACTTTTGAGCTCCAAACCAGCATCTAGGAAGGTTGTTTCATAACATTTTCAATGCTCAGGGTCCCCGAAGGTTGGAGACCTTTGGACCTTCTGACCTTGGTTAGACGGTGTGAGCATGGTCCCAAACAACAAGCTCTGGGTAGCCACATTAGTATTTCCAGTCCTGCATGCTCTTCTAGAACCTTGACATACATACCCCTATCAAGAGACACATCCATGTCCCTTCCCCTGCGTGGGTCTTTGTGGCTGTCTTGACTAAAAGAGAAGTGGTAATATATGACTCCTGAGTCTGGGACATAAGAGGGTGATTAGCTTTCACCTGGCTCTCTCTCAGAATGCTTATCCTTGGGCCCTGGCCACCATGCTGTGAGGAAGTCCAGGCTACCTGCAGAGGTTCAAGTGTGGCAGAACCATGGCCCCCCGTCCTCGGCTTTGCCTGAGCTCCACGCTCATCACCAGTCCTAGTTTGTCATCTGGGAGTCAGTCATGTGGAAGGTGACTCCTCCAGTCCTCGGGTGAACTGCCCCGGATGACACCATGAGGTTCAGAGATGAGTCCTCTCCACTGAGACCTGCCCAAAGTGCAGATCCAGGAACAAAAAGAATGATTGTCATGTTTTAAGCCTCTAAGTAGAGGGGTGGCTTATCACATAGCAAGACATTCAGACTTATTAGAACTGGGTTTCCAGGCAGATGGTAAAGCTGTGGCAAGGCTGAGTCTCCATGCTACAAATTCAGGAGTCCTTGGTTTCTCCTGAGGAGGAGGTTCATGTTTCCCACAGACTAGGGCTGGGCTGAGCCTCAGGGTGGGGCTGCAGGGACCCCAGCTGTGAACACTGGAGGCCTCAGTATAGTAAGTTTGGCTTAGTAGGGCACAAGGAGTGTGAAAGGCAGGCCCTGGGAAGACTGATGGGTTTGGTTGTAAATATGTAGAGTGTGAGAAGATTGGGGCTGGGGTGGCCACAGCCAGTGGAAGCAGCATGAAATGAGGAGTCCAGGGTCTTGGGCCCAGATCCTTGACTTTGACAAAGCACTGCTGTGACTTCAACTTCCTATACTTCCTTGGGCCCAGCAGTTGGGGTACTGGATAAAATAGAGGCCATTCAGTAAAAATTGAATTTCAAATAAACAAGTAAATAATTTGACTGTAAATATGTTTCAAAAATTATATGGGGCATCCTTATTCTCCAAGGGCTCAGATGATAAAGAATCTGTTTGCAATGCAGGAGATCCAAGTTTGATTCCTGGGTCAGGAAGATCCCCTGGAGAAGGGAATGGCAACCCACTCTAGTATTCTTGCCTGGAGAATCCCATGAACAGAAGAGCCTGGCAGACTACAGTCCATGGGATCACAAAGAATCGGATGCGTCTAACACTTTCACTTTTTAACATAGCTGCAAAATACAATAAAATCAGAACTGAAACAAGGCATTCATCCACAGAAAACCCAAGTGCCACAATGCTAACAGGCCCACCAAGTGATCTTTTGAAGAGCAAGGAAATTAGCAATGTGGTTGGTTGCCCAGAGGATAGAGATAGTATCAGTATTTCATTCTGTATCCATCCACCAGTTCATTAGCATTCAGGTTGTTTCCATTTGGGGCTTCCCTGGTGGCTTGGATGATAAAGAATCTGTCTGCAATGCAGGAGATCCAAGTTTGATCCCTGGGTCGGCAAGGTCCCCTGGAGGAGGGAATGGCAACCCACTCCAGTCTTCTTGCCTGGAAAATCCCATGCACTGAGGAGTGTGCATGTAGCATGAGGCTACAGTCCATGGGGTTGCAAAGAGTCAGACACCACTGAGCGACTAACACTTTCACTTTATTCTCCAAAAGTATATTTGGAGAATATTTATTATTTATCTGAAATTCAGCTTTACCTGGACAGCCCATATTTTCATTTGCTAAATCCGGAATCCATCCTCAGGGGCCACGTTTGTAAAATGGGGGCTTAGACAGCATGGCCTCCAAGGCAGTGAAGCCTGGAGGCAAAACAGCCCCTGGATCCACACCCTACCTGGGTGTGACCCCTGACAATCTCCAAACCTTATCTATAAAATGGGAATAATAATGGCCCTTCCCTCACAGGGTGGTCAGGAGGATTCAAGGAAATCGTGCGTACAGAGAGCTTAAATGTGCCAGGCACAAAATCAAAGTGAGATATTATTACCCTCCAGTGCTTTAGTGCTGTGGGCCGCATGCAACCATTATTAAGCAAATGATGTCTTTGCACCCTTGTGGATAAGGCTGTGTGTGCACGCATACAGCACAGGCACCTGATGCCTGGCCAGCACTCGTGCCTGCCCACAGTCTCAGAAGTCCCACACCCACTGTGTTCAACTCCCACAGTTAATAACATTACAAAATGAGGGCTGTAGAGGCATTCTCCCTTCCTCGGCATCTTTGCAGGCAGGTTTTTAATTTTAAGCAGGAGAAAACCCATCAGGTATTTGAGGCTCCTGGGGGGCAGCTAATGCTTCCTGTCAAATGCTCACCCTGGGGTGCTTTGTTACCCTGACACCTCCCAGAACTCCGAGTCAGCGGCAAATTGCAGGACAAAATTCTTAGGCTGCAAGTTTATTGCATATTCATAGAATTTAGGCCATTAGGCAACATTAGCTTTTTTTTTTTTTTAACTTTTTATTGAAGTATAACCTACATTCAGAGAAGTGCACATATGCTAAGTGTACTCTTGGAAATTCTTACGAGCTGAAAGTTCACATGCAGGAGCAAACGGGTCGGGACAGAGAACATCAGCAGCCCCCAAGGAAGCCACTCTCCTGTCCTCTCCAGGTCTCTGCCTCCTCCAAGGGAGGTCTCCTGACTTTACATGGAGAGCAGTCTGCTTATCTTTGTTGTTGTTTCAGTCGCTCAGACTATTTCGCAACCACATGCACCGTAGCCTGCCCGGCTCCTCTGTCCATGGGATTTCCCAGGCAAGAACATGTCTGTCTTTGAGGTTACATAAACGGAATCATACAGTGTTCATCTTTTGGGTCTGATGTCTTTTACTCAGCATCGTTATGCTGGGATGTCTCTACTTTATTGCGTGTAGTTTGTTCATTTCTGTTGCCGGCTAGTGTTCTGCTGTGTGACCATTTATCCATCCGGCTGTGGACATTTTATGACACGCCTCTTGGTGGGAACTTCTAATTCCCACTGTGAGCAGATAACCTAGAGGGAGAACTAAGGATGTGTGTTTGTCCAGCTTCAGTTGAAGAGGCCAAACTATCTTCTAGAATATCGGCTTTTCATTCCTAGGGCTGAACATAGTAAAGAAAGGAAAAAAAATCAGCTTAAAATTTTGGGGGGATACCTTTTATATTCTAATAAACTGTGAAAGAAAGTGATTAGCAAAGTAATCAGGGCAATGAGAAAGGCAAATTCTAGTTTTCACCTGTGCGGTGACAAAAGCGTCTGTGGTGCTTTTTAAAAGTAATCTGTTCCACCTGCTCCAGGGGCTTTATCTGCCAGAAGCTTCCCTGGTTTCTTCCCCAAGGAAACAGGTGCCTAAAAAGCGCAGACTTGCCTGTGCACACGAATCCCCTGGGATCTTGTTCAGATGGAACTTCTGATTCAGCAGGTGCCCGGGGAACTTGAGATTTGGTACAAGCTCCCACGTGATGCAGCTCTTGCTGGTTTCGGGACCACACTTTGAAAAGCAGGAGCCACCCAGTCTGGGGATCACTGTCAGACTGTCCATCCCCTCGCCTGCTCTATCTGCTTCACAGGCATGGGTGGTATCTTCATTTGCTCAATCTGTAATCTCTGGCAGGCACTGGGAATCAAGAACCTGGGATACAGCTTCTGGCACCAGCCCAGTATGGAGAGAAAGGGGTAAAATCGATGGGTTCTGGAATCTAAGAGTGACGATCGTATCTTGGCTTAGCCTTACTAGCTGTGTGGCCTTGGGAAGGATTCCTAACCTTCTGGAGCCACAGTTTCCTCATTTGTGAAATGGAGTCATAGCTCCGCCCCTCCACCCTGTCCTCACTGCAGGGGTGTTGTGGGAAATACCCATGAGGGGGCCTGGCACACACTGTGTCACTGATACGTGCTGGTTATCATTCTTCCTGATGCCATCACAACCAAATTTTTAGGCAGGCAAGACGGAAATAAGACAACTATGCAAGTATCTGTCCATATCAAGAAGCTCACAGTCCAGTAATGCAGGCCAAAGACACATCCTCCCAGTAAATATAAGTTGTCACAAGTGATACCTGTGTATGTATGTGTGTGTAAGATATTGTGGGGAGACAGAGGCTAGAACCTCTCTATGGAAGGAATCAGAGGCCTCATGGAGGAAGGTAAAATGAGTTTTGAAGGGTGAGCAGGGGCTTGCCAGGCAGATAAAGCTGAGTGTAGGCAGGAGGCAGAGGGGTGGGATGGAGACTTGCCTGTGCAAAGGCACGGGGGTATGAGAATGGCCTGACTGATGATCGGCTGCCGAGTGCAAGGGGAGCGAGTAGGTGGGGGCCTCACTTGGAGGACCTTGACTGCTACACCAAAGAGAGCTGATCTGTACCACAGCAAAACTATAAAAAGGGTACAGGCACTTGGCCATCCTTTCTGGGCCCCCTTTTTCCTCTTTGAAGGAAGTCCCGCCCCTCTCTAGCTTTGGTGTGCTTAACAAGCCAGTGTTCTTCCTTGCCCCTGACAAAGCATGGTTGTCAGGAAACAATCTGAGATGTACCCTGTGATTCAACCGGGGGTACCTGTCTGCTGATCAAGGACCCCAAGATCAAATTCAGAATTGGGGGCTCAGAGTCTGAGTGGGGGCCTGGTGACCCACACCACTTCCTGGAGGTCCCAGGGTGGGCTCAGGCAGGCCCCACACCTTAGCCCCACTGTCTCTCCCAATTTCCCCAGCAGAATGGATTGCCTATTGAGACACCCCAGGCCTGAGCTCAGAAAGGGGACCCAAGACACTTTTCTGGTGTGTCCAGTCCAAACAGCGCTCCTTCTGCCCGTTGGTCACATCCTCTGCCAAGGAGTGTGCTGGCACAAGCCAGGATGCCAAGGAGACTGTTGGGCTTGGCTCCTGCAAGCGGGCCTTGGGCCAAGGCATTGTGTCCAGCCAGCCCTTGCCGGAGGATAAACTGTGGCACTCAAGGCCTGGTGGCCGCTTGGGAAGGAGGATCAGCCAGGCCTCGGAACCTTAAGCCAGGCCAGCTTCCCCTGCTTGTCCTTGGTGCCTCCAAGGCCAGGGAGCACCTGGTTGGGGGAGGGGTTGCAGGGGACCCTCTACTCTGAGGCTTTCTACATTCTTGAGTTTAAAATATCAGAATCCTTTGCTAAACAAAATCATATTTGTCTGTAACCCCAGGCCTCAGTCGGTCCCTGGTGGGACCCCTCTGGGAGAAGCAGGGTGGGGGGCCTGTACACACCCTTGGGCTCTCTGACACAACTTTCAAAACCAGACCTCAGCCCAACCCATCAGTCTTCAGTTGGGGAAATGGATGCCCAGAAAGGGCAGGAGAGGTCAGAGAGTGGCAGAGATAGCACAAACCCAGCTCAGCGGTCGCCTGGGTCCAGCCTCAGGGATTGCCAAGCCCCTGGTCCAGGGTTCCGTGGAGAAAGTTCCTTCAGCCTGAGAAGGCCCCCTGTCCTGAAGGAGGGGGCATCTCAACCAGATGCTGGGCAGTGGTCCCTGGGGGTGCGGGTGGGGGTGGGGCTTTCTTCTCCCCAAACCCAAGCTGGCTCTGTGCCACTCCTGGCTGGATGCAGAAACCCCTCCACCCTCTGGGGACTCCTGACTGACAGGCCCCTTCCTTCTAGCGTCCCCTCCTTTGGCAGCCCTCCCCTTCCCCTCCCCCTTCCTTAGCCATTAGACCGGAAGCTGCTATATTAATGTCCCTTCTTCATTCTGAGCAGGCCAGTGGTATCACTGCCAGTTTTTTTTTTTTCCCTCCTAATGATTTGTCCTGGCAGCAGAAATATTACAGCGATGATTTCGTGTAGAATTTCATTTGCTGTTTTTTTTTTTTTAAATCCCTTGAAGAAGGGGCTGAGCGATTAATGGGTCTTTGCAAGATCAAAGCTCTGTGTGGCAAAGAGCGAATAATAATCGTAGCTAGCATTGATTGGGGACTTTGCACATGCCAGGCACTGTCTCACAGCCGCAACAACTCTTTGAGGTAGGCACCGGTATCACTCCCGTTACTGCCATAGAGAGAGGCTAGGCCGGGGCCTGAGGTCACGTGGCCCCAAGTGGTGGCATGTCTCCAGTGTTCTCCATCATCTGCTATGGTGCCTTGTAAAGGTGTGGGGAGAGCACCGGGTTAGGAGTCCAGAAGACTGGACAAAATTAGCTCTCAGGCTCCGCCCACCCTGCCAGCAGCAGCCACTCGGAGGTCAGGCCAAATTCTAATCAGGGAAGCCTGAAGGGCTGCTGGGTGGGGATTATGCACGGTGGAACCATGTCCCCAGTGGTGTTTTGGGTGGCTCATGGGCCATGCGGAGGCCTGGACCCCATCACTCTTTCACTGACCAAGTAGGTCATTTTGTGCCTCAGTTTCCCCACCTCCTTTCACAAGAGGTACTAACAGCTACCATTTGTTAAGCACCTACTGTGTATTGGGAGCTTTACAGAAAATATGTCTACTGTTCATGGCAACTCTGAAAGGTATGTATCATAACCCCTTTCTGTAGATGAGGTTCAAGACCACACCCATCAGTGGTCGAGCAGATTCTAGCCCAGACCTGTTTAGATGACAAAGCTCAGGCTATTTTCTACCACTTCTCGCTCACTCCCCTGAAAAAAATCTACCGCATGCCAGGTACTTCTTGGGAATGATCTCTTTCTCATAACATCCCTCGGAAGTCATGATTACGACTCCCTATTTTACAGATGATAAAATAGGTTCAGAGACGTTTTGTAAGTTGCCCGAGGTCACACAGCTCAGGGGTATTGGGTGTAGTTTCAAGCCTGGTTCTGTCTGCCTCCACACCCTCCTTCTTTCCCTGATGTCATATATGTGGAATGGCAGTTAACTACGAGTGACTGTTTCTAACAGGAGATCAGCTGGCTCTGTGTTGTCTCTCAGGGAGCAGAGAAAAGGGAGGGCTTTAAAGCTGTAGTTGGCAGAAAGTAGGCGAGACATTTGCGAAAGACTCCTGATTGTAACAGGAATGAGGCTGGGGGCAGGGGAACTCGGCTCACCCAACTGTCTATCCATCCATCTATCATCCATCCATCCATTCATCCATCCATCCCTGATCTCTGAGGAGCAATCAAGAATTCTGGGGTGTTATGCCAGCCTATCTGTTTGGTAAGCCTGCGTCACCTGTCCTGGGAGTGACCTCAGCAAAGGGAGGTGCCTCTGAGGAAATAAGGTAAATACGCAGGGGAGCCTCTGACTCCTTAAGTGGTGCCCTCCCCACTGCGGGGCAGAAGGCAGGTCTTATAGGACGCTCTAGGGCTTGAGACGTCTAGTCACTTTCATCTCTGGTCTATCAGGGAGAGACTGGAGGCTGGAGAGCATGGAATGGGGACGGAGAGCAGCTGGCAATTTTGTGGGGTGACCCTGAGGTCTCCTCATCCTTCAGAGCCTAGGATTTACATGGGAGAGAGCCTCTACTTCATCTCTCCTTCCCACACAGATGTCTGTGCAGCAGAGAGGAATTCAGGGTGTGGTGGGGGCAAGGGAGAGGAGCAGGAAGACGGCTCATTCAGGAACCCTACTTGGCATTTGTGGCTGCCAGTTTCACTTCATTGAGCAGATTTTCACCAAATCTCGAGCCTTAGAAGACTGACTTGAAAGACAGCTCAAGGCGTTTTGGGGACTGGTCCTGCAGAATCTACCCAAGAACCTCTGTCCTCTTGTGATTCTGGTCCCGACCTACATGGCACTCTAGATCCTGCACTGTGGGCATTTATACTGGGTTCCGCCCCTTTCCTACCCTCGCTCCATGCCACAGGCCCACATTTCCCTTTGAAAATCTTCTGCAGCCCTCATAGCTTTATCTGCTACCTTCTCCAACACAAATATTTACTGGGCCTGACCGGTGCCAGACATCACACGAGGCCCGGGAGGCAAGAGTGACTTGGGCCTGAAGCCAGATTCTCCTGTTACTGGTGGAGCAACTCTGGACCGGGGATCTTCTGTTCCTCTGGGTAGGCTGACCTGTGTATCCCTTTTGGGTGTGCTAGCTCAGTGAGCCCTTCGGAGAAGGCAATGGCACCCCACTCCAGTACTCTTGCCTGGAAAATTGCATGGATGGAGGAGCCTGGTAGGCTGCAGTCCATGGGGTCACTAAGAGTCAGACACGACTGAGCAACGTCACTTTCACTTTTCACTTTCATGCATTGGAGAAAGAAATGGCAACCCACTCCAGTGTTCTTGCTTGGAGAATCCCAGGGACGGAGGAGCCTGGTAGGCTGCCGTCTATGGGGTCGCACAGAGTCGGACACGACTGAAGCAACTTAGCAGCAGCAGCTCAGTGAGCCCTTACTAGACCTCATTTAGGTCCAGTTAATGCCCATTTCACTGATGACAAAACTGAGGCCTTGAGAGTTTCCCCTTTATCCTAGTTCACCCAGCTAGTGTGGCAGAGTTGAGATTTGCACTCACACGTGGTTTTGAATTCAAAACCTCTCTTTCTTTAACATTGCTTTGATTCCCTGAGGCTAGTCGATTTCCCAGGGCCTCAGTTTTCCCAGATGTGAAATGGGGACAATTTTATTAGCAAGCGTAAACCAACATTGTGAGAATCAGACGGGGGCTTTGGAAAATGCTATCCAGTGTTGCTTTCTGATTATATTATGAAGTCAAGTCTCCAGGGGTCCTGGGAAACTGCTCTGCTCTGTGGAATGATAACTGATCATATGACCTCACTGCCACCTCAGGAAAGCCTTTGCTGAGTAGGCATTTGTATCTTTGCAATGAGCAGTGCTGGCTGGTCCCTACTCCCCCTACCAGCATTCTATCATGAGCCTGGGACCCCATAACTGGACGTTGCTTCTGCATTTTGATTCCTTAGAGTTCCATGCAGGTGTCCTGGGGAGGAAGAGAGTCATCTATATCACAGAATATTCTAGGAGGTCCTTCAAGATGATCTGGTGAACATTCAAGCCCATCAGGATACACAAACAGAAGCTGAAGCCCAGAAAAGGGCAGCGACTTGCCCAAGGTCACATAGCTGGTTAGCAGTAGAGCTGGGGTAACCAGGCAGCTGTTAAGAGTCTCCCTACGGGGCTCAGGATTTGCTGATCAAGTTCATGTTTCATGTTGCAGCATGAAAGATTGAGGATCCGGGGAAGGATCTGGGGAAGGCCCCTGAGGAAGGTGCCTGCAGCAGGGGGAGGGGAGGAGCAGAGTTGGGAGGACTTGGTGGGGGACTCAGGCCCTGTCTTCTGAAAACCACTGAATCCCGGAGCTGATCTCACCCGGCAGATCCCCAAACTGGCTGGGCGCCCCAGGACGCCCACCTGTAGCGAGCCAGGAGACTGGCACTGGAATCTGTTTATAGATGAACTCCCCGGGTTCCAGAAGCACTTGTGGTGGCCCAACCCCTCCCTTTGACAGAGGAGCACCTCCAGGAGGAGTGGGACCCCCAGTTCCTAGCAATAGGGCCAGTCCCAGCCCCTTCCCCTGCCTCCAAGTCCCCAGTTGACCAGAGCCCTCTTGGCCTGCCACCGCCGTGGACCCCATAACAAACACACGGGGCCCAGGCCTGGAAGATCTATTAGTGCCACTCCTGTCACCGCCCGCAGAGCGGGAGGAGAGGCAGCCAAATGCTGTGCTAATTATTCTAGCTTCCAGCAGGGTCTCGGAGGTCCCAGCCATGGTAAATCTTAACTTTCATGCTATGGTGCACCGGGATGCAATTTACTTCAAAGACAGCATAAATCCCCACTGCGGCGTGTATCAGAGGAGTGTTACATAAAAGTGGTCCATGTGCTTCCCACCCTGGCTGCCTGCGCTCTTTCCCCTCCCCTCCCTCCCTCGCTCTCTCCTTGTAAGTTAGAAAAAGCCAGCCCGCGGTTGGCTACACATCTCGCACGCAAAAACATTTACACACACGTCTGCTCCCAGCCTTATAAATCACCAGGCTTGGCGACTTGGCAGTGGGAACACAGGCGAGCTCTATTTTTACCAGCACAGTCCTCAGACAGCCCCCAGGGCCCCGCCTTTCCTTATAGTGACACCTACTGGTGTCAGCTTGGGCCAAAGGCAGTCTTTCCACTTCGGACCCATTTCTCAGGCTTTGAAAGATGGTAACTGATCCTGGCCTGGACCTTCCCTCCATTCCTCCCTTCTCCGCCCCTGGGGGATTCCTTCAGCAACAAATCCCCACGCCACCCCCCCCCAAAGCCCCGCCCCACTGCCATCGCCCCCAGTCAGGCTGGCCAGAGGGGCAGGCGGGCACCGCTGACATAATAATTATCTTCCGGGCCAGCTCAGCTCATTAGGATGTCAAAGGATCATGGGAACTGGGGAGGGGGCTGCCTACTAGGTCACCCCCCATCCCCTGAAGCCAGGCTCCCTCCCTCTAATGCAACCTCCTGGGGGGTTGTCCAGTTGTGTTTCAGGCAATTATTTCCCCGTGAAAGACATCTGTTATCTTCGCTGACACACACGAGACTGGCGGCCGACGTGGTTTCTGCGAAGGGCTCGTGAATCCTGGCATTGTCATCTCAGCCCGGCTGGGAGCACAGGGGGTGGGGTGAGACAGAGGCGAGTCTGTCTCCCGGCCCCTGGCCCCCCGCCCCGGCCTCCTCCCAGCGACCTCTCCGGAGGCAGCCGTGCCAGGTCTAATGCTTCTAATGTCATTTGTGATTCCTTGACGCTGTAATTACCGAGGCTTCGCTCCCCTTGCAGCCGCTGCCATTAGCCGGGCAGACCGCAGGCTGCGGAGACGGTGACGGTGACGTGGCCCTGGCAGCCTGGGGCGCCTCTGCGGGTGGCTGGGGGTGGGCATGAGCCGCCCAGCAGGCCCAGAGCTGCCCAGAGTCTCAGAGGGAGCTGGTGGGGGTGGCTGAACGCTGGCGATTAGTGCCTTTCTCCTGAGTGAAACCCCTGGCAGTCAGTCCTCTGTGGACATCCGCCTTGCCCTGCCCCAGGTGAAAGGCAGGGTGACCAAGCTTAGCCACTGACACACTGGTGACCCTGGGCTGTGAAAAGGATGTGGGTGGGGTGGGTCCCTGGGCCAGAAGGTCCCTTCCAAGCCCTGATTTGGGATCCCTCTCCTGTTGCCTATCTCAACACCTGGAAGGGTCTGTAGAAACATTGAATGCTTTTCTAGAAGCCCAGGTGGGCCACCAGGTGCACCCCTGGGGCTGCAGTGGAAAGCAAACACCCCAGAGCCCTGCCTTGCCAAGAACTCTGGCTGTCATCTCAGATACTCTATTGCATTCTATAGTCACACGCTCCTTCTCAGGACAGAAGCCCTGGGAGGGAGTCATGGGCTAACCTGGTCTGCAGTCAGGCTTTGAGGGTCAGAAGAGAGGAAGGAGGGACTTCCCTGGTGGTTCAGTGGTTAAGACTCTGCGCTGTCCATGCAGGGGGGTGTGGGTTCGATCCCTGGTCAGGGAACTAACATCCTGCCTGTCGTACAGTGCAAGCAAAAAAATAAATAAATAATAAAAGAAGAAGAAAGGAAGGAAGTGAAATGGCTTTGTACCTCCAACTTGAGCAGGACCCCTCCTGTCTAGATCTCTGCTACCCCTGGCCCACCGAGAAACCTGCTTTCTCCAGGCAGGTCTCCTGCCCTTCTCTCCCCCCACAGCAGCCACATATTCTGCACTCAAAATGTGGCTGTCACATGGCTTATCCTTTTCCATCTACTTTGGAAGAAAACGGCAAGGGGGAGGGTCTGAGGGAACTTCATATACCCTCAGAAATGAGGGGAAATAATTAGATGTTGATAAAAGAAACCAAAGTGTTGCACTTCACCCTCCTCTCCTCCATTCTCCTGCTCATCTTAAGTGTTGCCCTAATGGCATCACCGACTCAATGGACATGAGTTTGAGCAAACTCCGGGAGATAGTGAAGGACAGGGAAGCCATGGGGTCACAAAGAGTCGGACACAACTCAGCGACTGAACAACAACAATGCCACTGATCCTCATGGAAAAACGTTGCCCTAGCGTTCAAGTGCCATTGAAGACCTGGCTCAAGGTGAAAGTGGGCACCATGCAGAAGTCAGCCTCCTACTGGCTGTGAAACATGGCAGCAAAGCCTTTGGCATTCTTCTAATCAAGTCATGGGTTCTATGACCACTCCCTTTGAATCTGGGTGGGCCTGTGACTGCTCCAACCAAAAGAACACTACAAGAGTGATGCTGTGCGACTTAACTGTGTGACTGGGTTATAAGAGGCCATGCAACTTCTGCCTTCTTTGCTGGAACACTCGGAACTCCAAGCTGCTATGTAAGAAGTGCGGCTATTGGCTGCCATGGTATGAGGAAGCCCGATCCACATGAAAAGGCTACATGTGGGTGGGCCCATCAACAGTTTCAGGTGAGCCCAGCTTTTGAGTCATTTTAGCCCAAGCACCAGACACGTGAGTGAAGGAGCCTTCAGACGATTCCAGCCCCCAGTTGTTGAGTCATCCCTCAGCCATTCAAGTTTTCCCAGCTGAGGCCCCCAGACATCACAGAGCAGAGTCAAGCCACCACAGTGGTGCCCTGTCTGAATTTCTGGCCCATTGAATAAGGAGCATACTAAAATGGTTATTGTTTATACCACTAAGGTTGGGTGGTTTATTAAATAGCAAGAGATAACAGAAACAGCCCGTCAGCCCAGGGTCCTGCCTGACATCCAGCCTAATGCATGAAGACATGGACACCTGTTTTCCATAAAGGAAGGAGGAAGTTTTCTAGAAGGCTGAGAATGGCACTGGGCCAAAGATCTGCTGTGTGGGACTGCACATTTAGCCCCCTGGACTCTGGGCAGGTCTGTGGTCACTACCTCAGGGCTAGCCAGCATCAGTGTTTAAGTGAGACATGACAGTCGGTGGCTTTCTTGGGGCTATTCAAGTCTCATTTCATTTCCTGTGTACCCAGATGCCTTCTAGCTGAGCCTGGGAGGAAAGATGTTCTGAGCCTCTTATCCTCCCCCAGTGTGTAACTTGGCTGCAAGGGAGATGGCTTTCAGGACTAGAGGGGATTGAGCAAGAACAAGAACAAGTCCTCATCTTTTTGTGGTTTATCTGTCAAAGGAGGGAAGACAGATTCCCACCTGGGCACCAAGAATGTCATCTGGCACTGTGACGTTCAAGGCCTTGGCTGCCACTTTATAGTTTCATGAATCGGTGGGGTGTAGACACACATTTGGTTTTTTATAACCAGAATCAGCCGGCTGGTCTGTGACTCCTATAGTTTACAAGGAAATCAGATCTGCTCTCCTGATCCTTTGGAACCATCAAAAGACTGACCGTGAGTTCAATATTTAAGTGTATTGCAGACTATCCTACAATGCATTTAAACATTTACTGGAATTGATAATCATGGAATGAGCCCATTATGACTCAATTTTACGATAAAATTCAACCAATGGCAAATTCCTATTCACTACATGGACTTTGATGATGCTGCATCAGAGGGCTCTGTTCTTTGATTCTGAAAGTATTTGGGAGCCTAGTTTGATTCATTGTTTCCCATAGAGTCAAAGAAAGCAACACTGACATGAAAATACAAATCTTCTCAAGCTAGCTTTGACTTGCTGTCTGATGGAACTTAGGAATTCTCATCTTTGAAGGGACATATTTTGGCTAAGTGATAAACTTGACTGTTAAGGCTCAGTAAGCCACTAATGTTGGATTCACTGGGATAAAGATTGAGAAATGAGGCCTTGGAGAGGAGGCGAGCAAATGATTTGACTTCTCAAAAGATGGTACTGCAAGAGTAGGGGAAGAAGATGGACACCATCAGTAGGCAGCGGGGATGGGGTTTGGGCTGGGAATTAACTGATGTCCTTCTGGTGTTCATTCTCCTCTTTCACGTCCTAGGAAGCAGCCACCTGTCTTCCAGCTGTCTGGGACTGTCTGTTGGAGCAAGTGACATCACAGTGACCAGAAACCACCTCCCCTTTGTCTGGAGCAGTTATGATGTCATTGCCTATGGCAGAGAACCAGGATGTCAGCAGCTGGGATTCCTTTGGGTCCTCCTGAAGTGATAATTGTCTTAGATTTTGTTATAAAGTGCAGCTGCTAATTATCTTGTTAAATCACAGCCATATACTTTTTGGATTTTTTTTTCTTTGCAATCCATTTAAACAGTCTGGGAGATTAAATAAAACCACATATCCTAAACAAAAACACAACCCAGACGCACGCACCAAAAATTTCTGCTTCTTTCAAACACTGTAAGAATAATTTTTAAAAAAATGAAAAGGGCACAGATATGGCATAATTAGATTGCTTCCATTAAAAAGTCATCATTTCAACATCCTCATATAAATATCTGCATCCCGCTGCATATTTTAAGCAATTGCATAATAAGCCCCAGAGTGAAAAACAGAGCAAAACTCATTTCCTGACCACAAAAGGAAAAAGGCATCACTATGTGTTCTGAGTTCCAAGCAGAACTGGATTACATTCCTCCCACACAGATGGAGGGAGACCGAGTTCATTGCTCCAGGGGAGAGAATTATGACAACAGTTAACCGTCATGACCCACGCTGCTCCCCGCCTCTCCACGCCACTGAGGTCACAGGGAGGAAGTGGAGGACCTGTCCCTGTCCTTTTGGGAAACCTGCCTTGAGTTCCAGCATCAACAGGTGTGGTTGAAGCATCCCTTTCTCTTGATTGGCCATTTTCAGGCTTCTGATTTTGCCGAACGGCTTCCAAGCAGGGGTGGACGTGGGACCCGGGTATGAGGGTAATGGTGGTGATTCAGGAGGCCGAGTGGTACAGCCCAGACCCAGGTCTACATCCTCGCACGGTACTCCCAGCTAAAGCTCATTGCCTTACCTGTAAAAAGGGAATCAGGCCACTCCCTACCTCGACCGGTTGTAAGATTTAAATGGGCTCCTATTAAAAAGCACCTATAGAAGTTTGACCCTTAACCAGCATCAAAGCCCAGCCCCTATCACGGATGTGTTGAAAGGGGGCGTGCCGATTATGGAGGCCACTCTCAGGGTGGGCCTTGTTTCCAGGAGACGCCAAGGTCAGGAGTGCGTTGGCCCTCTGCCCTCTCCACGGCTGCTCTGGGCCAGCGGACCCCTCTCTCTTTGCCCCTCCCCTGCACTGCTCCTCCCATCAGAACCCTGCTCAGCCAATCCCTCTGGCCCACTTCCTCAGGGGGCGGGGCCACCACCGAGACCTGCACCTGGTCTGCTGGCCTGGAAGGAAGGGTCAGGTCAGAGGCAGGCCGGGATACCCTATACGGAGATGCACCGCCCTGTTAGGTGGCATTTCCTTGTAATTCCTCCCTCAGGGACTGAAGGCTCCTCAGAGAGCAAATGGCTCCAAGACAGCCGGCAGGAAGCTCTGTGGAGCCCAGCCAGGTACTCTTCCTTGGCCTCCCTGCAGCCCCTCCAGCCTGGCCTGGCCTTTTGGTGGGGATGGAGGTGAAGTGGGAAGGGGACGAGGGAGGGCAACTGAGGCAGGTCTCCTCCGGGGTCAAACTGCTCCCCTAAACCACAGAATAAATACCTAGAGTCACAGACCCTAGGACAGAAGGCATGCATTTGTGTACAAAGGGCGTGCGGGGGAGGGGCAGAGACCGGTTTACAGATTGGCTTGTATATCCATGCAGGGTCTGTGGAGAAAGGTAAGACCCCAGTACTAGTGGCTGCCACAGAAAGGTGACCCTAGCCACAGAAAGGCTAGGAGAAGGATCAGAAGGAGACTTTACTGTGTATTCATTTGTACCTTTTGAATTTTGAGCCATGTGACTTGATGAGCTGTGTAAAATTAACTAAATAGAAGTAAATACATATACGTGGTAGTAGATATCTGTTGTCAGTGTCTACACATTACCCTGATTTCGTTTGTGGGTAACCTCTACCCCCATTCTCAGTTCCTTTAGTTGGGATGGTGTTGACATAAACACCTCCCCCACCCCTACCACATACACTCTGAGGGTGGGTGTATGACGCAGGCCTGCCGATCAGAGCTCAGGGAAAACCCCTGGCTGCTATAATGGGTTTGGGCTCAGGCATAGAACACAGTAAAGACCCTGAAAGCCTTTCCTGCAACGTGGGTAAGTGTGACGAGTAAAGTGACACGGGCTGATGCCTGGTACTGCTGACTGAGCAGACTATCAGTCTGGTCAAGCCAGCAACTATCTCTGGTGGGAGAGAGGAGAGATCCTGCCTTGGAATAAAGCCAGCACTGAGGAAAACAGAGGGAGATGAGGGAGGGGAGAGAAAGAAAAACAGAGGAACACACACACACAGAGGCAGAGAAAACAGGCTATCTTTTGCCATTGCTCAAAACTCTGGATCCAGCCATACCTGAAGTAGGATGTAGTCTGTGAACTGGCCAGTTATATGAGCAGATAACCCCCACTTGGTGCTTTTTTTCCCTTCAGTCCATTAGAGTGGAATTTCTGTCCTTTACAACTGAAGAAGTCCCTATGGCATACATATTTACATGAAGCTGAGTTAGGATGAAAGGAAATGTCTGGAACAACCTAGAGCAGCAAAAAGAGTGGCAAAGGAAACCTCCTAAGAGGGTCTCTGAATATGGGGATTGTATATACTCAAGCCTTGGTACTCTTCCTCCTTTGCTTGGCAGTGGCTACCAGCCACTGTGAGCCACTGCCCAGCTGTCTGAGCTGGTCAAAGCAGGTCCACCTTCACTTAACCAAGTCTAGTTGCTGACCTTCTTTCTCCCTTCATCCTTTTGGCCACCATCTTGGTTATCTGGCACAGTGCTTGAATTTGGGTCACTGAGAACATACTGCTTCCTTGCATTATAAGAAAGAGGCAGAGAGAAGAGCCTGCACCAGAAAAGAGAAGACCTAGGGCCAAGACTCTTCATCTGTGACCTTGGATGAGTCCTTCAATGCCTTCATTTTGACCTTCATTATTCTCCTCTTTGGAGAAGGCAATGGCAACCCACTCCAGGACTCTTGCCTGGAAAATCCCATGGACAGAGGAGCCTGGTGGGCTGCAGTCCATGGGGTCGCAAAGAGTTGGACACGACTGAGCAACTTCACTTTCACTTTTCACTTTCATGCGTTGGAGAAGGCAATGGCAACCCACTCCAGTGTTCTTGCTTGGAGAATCCCAAGGACAGCAGAGCCTGGTGGGCTGCCATCTATGGGGTCGCACAGAGTTGGACACGACTGAAGCGACTTAGCAGCAGCAGCAGCATTCTCCTCTTTAAAAGGATATATATATATATACATACACACCCCTATTATACAGAGTGAAGTAAGTCAGGAAGAGAAACACAAATACTGTATATGAACGCATCTATATGGAATCTAGAAAGATGGTACCAACGATCCTACATGCAGGGCAGCAAAGGAGACACAGACCTAAAGAACCGACTTTTGGACTCAGTGGGAAAAGGAGAAGGTGGGATGATTTGAGAGAATAGCATTAAAACATATACATTACCACTGTAAAATAGATAACCAGTGGGAGATTAATGTATGATGCAGGGCACCCAAAGCTGGTGCTCTGGGACAACCTGGAGGTGTGGGGTGGGGAGGGAGGTGGAGGGGGGTTCAGCATGCGGGGACATGTGTATACCTATGGCTGATTCATGTTGATATATAGCAAAAACCATCACCATGTTGTAAAGTAATTATCCTCTAATTAAAATAAATAGATATATTTAAACAAAAAATTAACAACAGAATCCAGACATAAAATAAATAAATCACAACATAAAAGAGGCTCTACCATACCTGCTCTGTACTTCTTGAGGACAATGACCCTGTTGGTCGGCTGTCTGCTCTCCTTCTTTCCTTTCCTTCCTCTCTTTCTTCTCGCCCTTCTGTCCTTTGGCCTTTAGATGCAGAATGTTGAATTAATCAAACAGCACAGATCATGTCACACTGCCATCCTCATTGATACAGGCACAGGCCCCTCTTGTTTTACTTATTTTCTGGTTCTCCTCTACATACCCCATCCCTACTCCATTCTTCTCTTCCCAGCCTACCTTCAGGTCTGGCACCTACTCTAATGTATATTCTTTGAAAGATACAAGGTATGTTTTGTGTGATGTATGGCATACATGTGCTTTTAATTTATAAGAACAGTCATTTAACATAAAGCCATAGATCTTGTTCCCTTTTCACTCAACACTATGTCTTAAAGATCTGTCCATGTGTTGCATGTAAATCTGGTCCATTGCTTCTGACTGCTACGAGAAATTCCATCATCTGTGTCTAAGACCGTTGTATGTATCCCCTTGTGAGTGATGCCTAGGTTGTGCCTCACTCTCTGGCACTGCAAATGCCCCTTCATGGGCTGTATGAGTTTCTCTGGGATGAAGAGGGGATTGCTAGGTCATAGGGTTTGCCCTGACTTCATTTCTCCAAGCCCCATCAGATAATCCTCCAGAATGACCATATCGCTTTGCAGTCCCCCCAGTAGTCCTGAGAGTTCCTGTTTCCCCACATCTTTGACAACGTTGGGTCTTACTCAGTTCTGAGTTTTGCCAATGTCTTTGGTGTAAGTTATTTAAATCTGCATTTCTCTGATCACTTATGGGGGGTGATTATCTCTTCATCTTCTTGTTAGTCATTAAGGGTTTCCTATCTAGGAATTGCTTACCTGTATCATTTGACCTTTCCCCCACTGTTTTGCCCTGTTTTCCTTATCTACTCGGATAAGAGTGAACACAGACAAATACCTAATGAAGACCACAGACAAAGGCAACTATGACTATCTGTGATTTGAATATTGTTTATTATTTTCCCTTAGAAATCTGGTTCACTTCTTACTTTTTAAAATAAAAAATCAAGCAGGATGGTTCTGAAGCAAATGAGCAGTGACCCCCACCCCGCTCGCCCACCCACAAAAGAGTGTATGTTCAGTGTTTTTCGGTTCCTTGTCTAGTTCTGTCAGCTCCAGGGGGAGAGGAAAAAGAGACTGAAGGATGAAAAGACAGGCTAAAAGAATGGAAAGAAAAAAAACCAAGAGAATCTAAGAGAAGAATTCAGAAAAGGAAAGAGACTATGATAGGAATGAGCCAGACAGAGAGGAGGAGGAAAGTGGGGGTGGGTGGGGGAGGAGGGGGACTCCACAGAGCTCACAGCGGTACCCCTGCTGCTTCCTCAGTTAAGTTCCTTTTTTACACGAGTCCCGTGTGTGTGTGTGTGTGCTCAGTCAGTCGCTGCAGTCGTGTCCGACTCTTTGCGACCCCATGGACTGCAGGCTGCTAGGCTCCTCTGTCCATGGGATTCTCCTGGCAAGAATACTGGAGTGGGTTGCCATGCCCTCCTCCAGGGGATCTTCCCCACCCAGGGACTGAACACACATCTCCTGGGTTTCCTGCATTACAGGCAGATTCTTTAGCACTGAGCCACGCCATCCTGCAGTGTCTTGCAAATATCAGCTTGGCCTCATTCACGATGATGGCTGAGATACTTAACATTATGTAATGCCACTTTTGGTGAGCCCTAATATTTTGCTCTTTCCTGCTCCTTCAGAACTGAATGGAATGCAAGAGGACGTCTGGGGCTTGGTTCTCATTGTCCCATGGAGCAAAGCCAGGTTGGTAAGTCAGCGAGAGCTCAGAACGCCTGTGGTTCGCAGTGATCAGGACAGTATTACTTCTTTTTAAAAATATTATTTATTTTGGCTCTGCTGGGTCTTCCTTGCCGTGTGGGCTTTTTCTCTAGTTGCAGGGGGCTACTCTCTAGTTTCAGTGCCTGAGCTTCTCATTGTGGCAGCTTCTGTTGTGGAGCTCTGGCTCTGGGGTGTGAGGGCTTCAGTAGTTGCAGCAGGTGGGCTCAGTAGTTGTGGCTCGAGGACTCCAGAGTACAGGCTCAGTAGTTGTGGCACACGGGCTTGGTGGCCCTGTGGCATGTGGGATCTTCCCGGACCAGGGATCGAACCTTTGTCCTCTGCATTGCAAGGCAGATTCGTAATCACTTCCCCTACATGGGGAAGCCCCTATTCTTTACTTCTTAATCCAACTTCACTTGGAGTGTTTAATAGTTCAATTCTTCACCCCCTTTGCTCTGTGATACTAATTGGTTCAGGGACGCATGGATGGGGTAAACTGAGCCAACTGGAAGGTTCCCTGAGATTTGTTATATGAATGTTGTTGGAGACTTTCACTTTCTTGGGCATCTCAAACTGTAAAGGGCACAAAATCCTCAGGCCAACAAGTCCAACTTCCCATGTCACAGAAAATTTGGACAGAAAGATGGAGAGAGAACATTATTTAAGCCTTTGGAAACAGACAAACTGGAATTCAATAAAATCCCAGCATTCCTAGTTAGGCAGGCACTCATGGTGTATGGGGCCAGTTGTGTGTCTAGATAGCTGATGAGATCCTCAAGGGCCTGGCATGGTGCCTGGCACATAGTGGGTGCTTAATCAATGACTAGTTGACTAACTTAATATATGTCTCAGTTGCTCTTTTTGATTGTTGATGGGGCTGGGGCTGGGGCTGGGTTCCCCCTCCTCCACAAGGAGGGGGGGCCTCCTTGCTTTACCTTCACATAAAGTCAACTTTGAAAAGAGAAGCAAAATAGCCATGAGCCCATTCAACTCTGAACAAAAAATTTGGTGCCATGTCTCTATCGCTTGATTGAGTTACTTAATCCTTCTCAAATATCAGTTCCCTTATCTATAAATTAACTCTACCTCAGAGGACTTGTAGAGAGGAGTAAATAATAATAACAATGACAATACTAGAAAACATCTTTAACTCTTAGTATGTGCCAGGCACTTTATTAGTATTATCTCTTTTCACCACGGAGACTGTTCTATGAAGTATCTTGTTATGACTAGTATTATCTCTTATTAGTAGTATTATTCCCAGTTTATTGAGGAGAAAACTGAGGCACAGAGAGCCTGTAACTTGACCAAAGTTACACAGCGATCAGTAGCAGAGATGGGACTTGGACCCAGGCAGTCTGGTTCTAGTCTTTGCTCTCAAACATTTGTAAAAGTACCTCAACAGCAGTAACAGATTGATCAGAAACAAGACCCACATGCTGGCCACTAAAGGCTATTTTCAAATATCCCAATGTAATATCACAAAGGTTTAATCAAGTCATATCTGTGTGATGAAAAACACGGGTTTGAAAAATGGTGCCTGTGATGTATCCGACTGTCGTAATGATGGAGCTGAATCTCCCGCACAGCCGATCTGATTGTCTCGAGAAATCATCACTCATTAAGGCATCGGGAGAAAAATGAATCGACCCCAGAGGCCACATGGAGAGGCAGCTCCCGGGTGAGATGCTCTAGGACAGAGCAGAACTAGGCCCCAGGCAGCCAGGGAAGCCAAAGAGAATTATATTTAACATGAAACATAAACACTGTCTAAAAAGGTGGATGGTGCAGAAAAATAGAAATGTGATCATTGTCTGGTAAGTCAGAAATCCAGTCGCCTTAGAACCCACATCCACACAGGACTATCTCTACAGCATCTCAGATGATGAAATAGACTTCATTAAAGATCGCTGCAAGAATGGTGAAATGTTCCTGGTGATATTTCTGAGATGGGGATGAGTGGCGGACAGAGGACGATAACATCATAGCGGGGAGCCCGTGTATTCGTTTCTGTGAACATGGCCACATGACCAGCTCTGGACCCTCAAAACACTGTCAAACCCAGAACCGGTCACTCTGCTGTGGGTGGTGGCCCATCCAAGCTACAAGTGATATAGCCCCGGCGGCAGGTACTTGTGATTTCCCTTCTTCCATGGGCTCCTGAGGGCTTCTCGGTTGGCTCAGTGGTAAATGCCAATGCAGGAGATACAGATTTGATTCCTGGGTTGGGAAGATCCCCTGGAGGAGGGCATAGCAACCCACTCCAGTATTCTTGCCTGGAGAATTCCATGGACAGAGAAGCCTGGCTGGCTGTAGTCCAAAGGGTTGCAAAAGCATCAGACAGGACTGAGCGACTCAACAACAACAACAAAGGTCTCCTGAGTTTTCCAGAAACAGAATATTTCTCTGTGGATTAGGCAGGAAGTGAGCACAGCCCTCCTTGTTTTAATAGAGGCAGGAATGTCCATACTGAGAAAAGCCAAACCTTCCCCCAAGGTCATGTGGTCACAGCAGGAGCAAATGGGGCGCTCAGAGCTTGGCCCAAATTTCCAGGGGCGGCAGGTTCTGCCCTCCGCCCCATCTAGCCAACCCTAGAGGGATGCTTTTAGAAAGTACTGGTTCTGCTCCAGCTTTCCAGTACCTCTGGAGAAGTACCTTGTCAGTGTTTTACAAAGGAGATGCCTTGGTCTCAGTCTCCTGAGGGTGGCCACACACACACACACACACACACACACACACACACACACACACAGGTCGAGTGACCTCTTCACTTGGCCTCCTGGACAGTCCAGAGCCTGGCAGGGAAAATGACCCACCTCATCCCTCTCAGCCTCACATGAGCAGGAGACTGACCTGGGAGCAGGGGACTCAACAGCTCAGCGTTTGCCATGTTAGTTACCATCGTATACAGTGTTCCCCAGATCTCCTGGCATACATTTTTTACCACTTGTTTGCGCGTCTCCTCACCCCTGCAGTGTGCTTTTCTCCAGCCAGCACTGGAGGTTCTTTTTCAGAGCATCTCCCCCTAGGCGGCTGGAGCTACCTTGCCTGCCTGGCATCACCTCTGCTCCCCCAGCCCCCAGGCACACATTAGTTAACCCATGACTGGCAGTGAGGGAACATGACAGCCCAGCTCCCTTGCCGTTGGTCAGGAAGGCTCTGAGGTCTGAGTCATATTCCAGAGCCGCCAAAGGAGCAGACTGAGAGGTACCCTCTTCCAGGACCTTACTGGAAGTCACATTTTACTGAGCACCACCCCCTACCTACCCTGTCTTGCTTCCTTACTTTCTCATCTCAGGATCTGTTCCTGGGGATCTCAGTTGGGAACTGTCACTGTTCTGGATGAGAAAGATGTGGCCAGGTCCCTGATGGCTGGGCAAATTTTCAATCTATACCGTGGACTCCAAAGTGGGTGTTATGTCTAGGTTGAGATGTGAGATGAACAATATGTCTATTTCAAGTTGTGTTGCTCTGGCCCTTTAATATTTATTATTTTTCTGCCTGTTTCATCATGAAGATAATCTTAGGAGAATGTTTTTGCTTACTCGCTTAAGTTGGGTCTGACTCTTTTGTGACCCCATGGACTGTAGCCTGCCAAGCTCCTCTGTCCATGGGATTTCCCAGGCAAGAATACTGGAGTGGGTTGCCATTTCCTCCTCCAGGGAATCTTCCCAACCCAGGGATCGAACCCAGGTCTCCTGCATTGGCAGAGGAATTCTTTACCACTGAGCCACTGGGGAAGCCCAGGAGAATGATATAAGTTAAAAGTAAATAATTTTAACCATATTATGGAGTGAATGCTCAATAGATCCTTACTAGTAGGGAACTGAGAGCAAGAAGTTTGAACATAAAAGGTGACCACCCTGGTAGTAGAGGGCAAGTGTATCTCCAGGGGGGTGGGGCCCCCACGCTGCCACTTCCCAGCACAGGAGTATATTGAAGACTGTCATTAAGGCCCCATTCAAAGTCTTTTCCATTCCAAACAAGCCCCACCTCTCTAGTTTTTCTTACCAGTGTTATCTTTCTGTCCCTTCATCATTTCCGTGGCTTTTCTTTGGGCTTTCTCCAAGTTCTACAGGCCTGGCATTAATTGTATGGCCCAATATTCCTATAATTGCAGGGTAAGTATTTTTGTGCAGATCACAAGACTGACCTCCTTTGTTATTTAGTTTGAGCTGGATTCTCCGTGGACAGAGGGAAAGGCACGAAATGAGTAAATATTTAATTCCGGAGACGCCTGCGTCTTCAAAATGTTTTCCCATTTGCTAGGCAGCGGCCCACATATTGAAGCTGCTTTGGTCAAGCTCTGGGTTGTGCCTAGCGATCAAGGTTTAGACCCTGCCCCAGGATCTTGAGCTGTCCCTCTCAGCAGCACCTTGAAGACAGCTCTGAGTGTGTGGGCCAGTGAGAGCCCAGGAAATGACTCCACGGCAAATGGAAATCAAGGAACAGAAATAAATGCCTTGACATTTGCAAATATTTTTCACAGTCACATTAGCTATGTTGCCACCACTGGGAGGTCCTGGGCCAGGGAGAAGACTCGTCTAGCATGGGGCAGGTGCTGAAGTTAAGGATTGAGGGGGCAGAGGAGGGCAGGTGGCAGACAGGAGGATCGTCAGGCAGGTGTGGGCATTTGGAGCCTAGAGGCAGGACCAGATAGTGTTGAGAGAAGTGTGGGTATCAGAGAGGTAAGGAATGGATCAGAAAGAGGAAATATTCAGAGGCTACTTGGTATTTCGAAAAGCTTACTCTGTCCCTGATCTGTGATGCTATAGGCAGTCACCTTCACCTGGATGTGATCAATGCATGAGTTTTCCAGCTCTCATGTCATCTTCATGACCAGCAGCTCCAATCTGAGAATGAGCTGACTGAGGCTCCAGTGTATTCTGTCATCATGCAGCAGGGAAGCTGTTTTCTGAAGCCATCTGGTTCACTGAGCCCTCAGCTGTAACACGCCTATACTCATGGACACCTTAGCATTTAGACTACAAAAAATAGAAATTAATGAGACTGACAAATGACATATAACGGAAGGTATGAATACCATGGCAATTTAAAGACTGCATTAACATTCCATTACACAGTAAGGTCCTAGATGTCAGAGAACTTGCTATAAATGAGTTCTGTTAGTTAGTAGATAGTGGAGAAAGCTCCAAAATGTTATTAAATGCTAGCAATGATGTTAAAGATATTTGAGCATGTATACAGAGTGATTTAAAGAACTTTAGATGAAGTCTTTATTTAATAGGATTATCTCCAAGCAAAAATACCTCTATTCTGTATAAGGTTACACTTCCACAAATTCCAAGAAGTGTTTATCTGTCCATCCACCCATCCATGTAACAAAGCACAGAAGATGCACAGAAGACTAAGACATTCTTCCACTCAAGGAGTTAAGCGTCTAGTGGAACGACTTTGCTCCATGCTTTCGATTCAAACCTAAGTAAATTTTGGTTACATACAAGAATTATGTGCTTAAACCTAACACAGTGCTGAGTGCTCTCGTGGATAAGAGAAGACCTTTGAGGAGAAACAACTCTAGGCAAGAAGAGACACCTGTGTTGCCTGATTTTCTCTCCCTAAATTTCTGCTTTTTCTCTCAGCAACGTTTTTATATTCATTTCCATGACTCTGCCTGGACCCCAGGAGTTCACAATTCCTCTTTTTCTCCAGGCCTATTGTGGACACAGATTTTTTTCTTTTGTTCTTGGCAAAGTCAACAGGCCACCGCAAAAGCCAAGGGGGTGAAAAAGAAATCCTAAAATATAAGCATTAAAAAAGGCATGAAACTATCTGCTTTTGGAGTATGAATTCCCTATTTCAAGAATTCTAGTAAGATACCCTGAGCTTCTCAGCACACAGCATCTCTTATTCTAGGATTGTGTCACTCTGTGTTTTCCGGATGCTTACCACCTACAGGTGAGCTGATCTGGCCTCCTTCCCTTCCAGCTCCTGGTCGTCTTGTCCTTACAGTCTCTTGGTTTGGTCCCACGTGTCATTAGTCAGCTATTGCTGTGTGAGAAGAAAGCAGACAAACTCAGTGGCACACTCATAAACATTTATTTCTCTCACTTATGTGAGTTGGCTGGGGTGGCTTTGTTAGTGCAGACTGCGTTAGCTTGGCCAGGTTCTAAGCAGCAGTTGGGGTCCAGATTGGCTTTCCACATTTCTCATGCTCTGTGGGCCAGCGGGAGAGCTGGGGGCACGTTCTTCCAAGGTCAATGGCAGAGGCATAAGAAGGCAAGCAGAAGCAAGTGAGACCTCTTAAGTCTGAGCTCAGAACAGACCACTGTTACCTCCAGCAACATTTTATGGACCAAAGCAAGGCATATGGCCAAGCCCAAAGTCAAGTTAAGAAAAGCACAATGGACTGCAAGTTTACACGCAGGCAAAGGGGAAGAATTGGGCCCAATACTTCATTTCCTACAAGGGGAAATGGAAAATTTCTGAAGTGAATAGGTAGCACATAGATTTTTCTAATCTTCTCAACAACTCCAAGTACAGGTGATTACGATGTCCTCTTTTAATTTATTTTATTATTTTATTTTTCATCTTCATTGAACTGTAATTGACAAATCACATTGTAAGATGTTTAAAGTATACAATGTGATGATTTGTTATATATATGCTGCTGCTAAGTCACTTCAGTCGTGTCCGACTCTGTGCGACCCCATAGACGGCAGCCCACCAGGCTCCCCCATCCCTGGGATTCTCCAGGCAAGAACACTGGAGTGGGTTGCCATTTCCTTCTCCAATGCAGGAAAGTGAAAAGTGAAAGTGAAGTCGCTCAGTCGTGTCCGACTCTTAGCGACCCCATGGACTGCAGCCTACCAGGCTCCTCCGTCCATGGGATTTTCCAGGCAAGAGTACTGGAGCGGGGTGCCATTGCCTTCTCCAGTTATATATATACATATTGTAAAAAGATTCTCTTCATTGAGTTAATTAACAAATACATCAGATTTTAAGAAGCAACACTTGAGTGTAAAGTAACTAAATGACTTGGCCCAAGTCCCCCAGTCTGTCCACAGAGATCTCGGCATGGCCCAGGAATAAGTCCGGTCCGCTGAGCCTCCTTCCTGAGCAGATCCAGGCCCTGCTTTCCCATTTCACATGGCCTCACCCCCATGGGCATTTCCTTTTTTCAGCCCAGGAGTGGGCTGGCTCTGATCTCATTTGAATAGCTGAGCTGATTAAGGTCTGCTGACCCCTCAGTAAGAGCTCAGCCTTTCAGGTCTTGGAAGCTTTGCTCTATTCTCTCCTGTAGAATTTTGTGTGGCTCCCCCAAGAGGAAAGGTTTGCAAAGCTCTAACGTTATTATCCATAATGTATAAAGCCCTCAAACATATATTGATTGACATTAATACAACATGTAGTAAAATGGAGGGTCATTCTTTCACATGGGTGGGAATGTTCTGGGTATAAATTACCTTTATAACCATCAGGCAAATGCCTGTTAACATTACAGTGGCCTTTCATCAGCCTCCAGGCTATGTAGTTTGGAGTCCTCTCTGCTACTTGAGGCCTTTTCATTTTACCTACATGTATTTGTATAAAACATTGCCTTTCAAGTTTACTTTTACCTGTATATTAGGGAGGGAAAAACACAGTTTTTAGCATTGGCTTTGGATTGTCAATGAGATTTTGTTATTGCAGGAAAAGTCATGTACTTTGCTTTCAAAACACTGGTTTCTATTTTTGTCGTACCATACGCACATATATTTTAAACAGTGAAAGAGTTCTATAAGGCTTTTTAGGAGCAAGCAGAAGTCTCTGGCAAACCTGTCTCCTTTACCCTTCATCTCCTTCGACTATCTCTTTGGGTATTTATTTCTCCAACTCCAAATAATACCCTTACACCATGATTTCATGATTTTTCCTTTAAGGTGTTCAGTTCAGTTCAGTTCAGTCGCTCAGTCGTGTCCGACTCTTTGCGACCCCATGAATCGCAGCACGCCAGGCCTCCCTGTCCATCACCAACTCCCAGAGTTCACTCAGACTCACGTCCATCGAGTCGGTGATGCCATCCAGCCATCTCATCCTCTGTCGTCCCCTTCTCCTCCTGCCCCCAATCCCTCCCAGCATCAGAGTCTTTTCCAATGAGTCAACTCTTCGCATGAGGTGGCCAAAGTACTGGAGTTTCAGCTTTAGCATCATTCCTTCCAAAGAAATCCCAGGGCTGATCTCCTTCAGAATGGACTGGTTGGATCTCCTTGCAGTCCAAGGGACTCTCAAGAGTCTTCTCCAACACCACAGTTCAAAAGCATCAATTCTTTGGCACTCAGCCTTCTTCACAGTCCAACTCTTACATCAATACATGACCACAGGAAAAACCATAGCCTTGACTAGACAGACCTTTGTTGGCAAAGTAATGTCTCTGCTTTTGAATATGCTATCTAGGTTGGTCATAACTTTCCTTCCAAGGAGTAAGCGTCTTTTAATTTCGTGGCTGCAGTCACCATCTTCAGTGATTTTGGAGCCCCCAAAAATAAAGTCTGACACTGTTTCCACTGTTTCCCCATCTATTTCCCATGAAGTGATGGGACCAGATGCCATGATCTTCGTTTTCTGAATGTTGAGCTTTAAGCCAACTTTTTCACTCTCCACTTTCACTTTCATCAAGAGGCTTTTGAGTTCCTCTTCACTTTCTGCCATAAGGGTGGTATCATCTGAGGTTATTAAATATCTGAGGTTATTGATATTTCTCCTGGCAATCTTGATTCCAGCTTGTGTTTCTTCCAGTCCAGCATTTCTCATGATGTTCTCTGCATATAAGTTAAATAATCAGGGTGACAATATACAGCTTTGACGTACTCCTTTTCCTATTTGGAACCAGTCTGTTGTTCCATGTCCAGTTCTGACTGTTGCTTCCTGACCTGCATACAGATCTCTCAAGAGGCAGATCAGGTGGTCTGGTATTCCCGTCTCTTTTAGAATTTTCCACAAATTTTATTGTGATCCACACAGTCAAAGGCTTTGGCATAGTCAATAAAGCAGAAATAGATGCTTTTCTGGAACTCTTTTGCTTTTTCGATGATCCAGCGGATGTTTGCAATTTGATCTCTGGTTCCTCTGCCTTTTCTAAAACCAGCTTGAACATCAGGAAGTTCACGGTTCACGTATTGCTGAAGCCTGGCTTGGAGAATTCTGAGCATTACTTTACTAGCGTGTGAGATGAGTGCAATTGTGCGGTAGTTTGAGCATTCTTTGGCATTGCCTTTCTTTGGGATTGGAATGAAAACTGACCTTTTCCAGTCCTGTGGCCACTGCTGAGTTTTCCAAATTTGCTGGCATATTGAGTGCAGCACTTTCACACCATCATCTTTCAGGATTTGAAATAGCTCAACTGCAATTCCATCACCTCCACTAGCTTTGTTCGTAGTGATGCTTTCTAAGGCCCACTTGACTTCACATTCCAGGATGTCTGGCTCTAGGTCAGTGATCACACCATCGTGATTATCTGGGTCATGAAGATCTTTTTTGTACATTTCTGTGTATTCTTGCCACCTCTTCTTAATATCTTCTGCTTCTGTTAGGTCCATACCATTTCTGTCCTTTATCGAGCCCATCTTTGCATGAAATGTTCCTTTGGTATCTCTGATTTTCTTGAAGAGATCCCTAGTCTTTCCCATTCTGTTGTTTTCCTCTATTTCTTTGCATTGATCGCTGAAGAAGGCTTTCTTATCTCTCCTTGATATTCTTTGGAACTCTGCATTCAGATGCTTATATCTTTCCTTTTCTCCTTTGCTTTTTGCTTCTCTTCTTTTCACAGCTATTTGTAAGGCCTCCCCAGACAGCCATTTTGCTTTTTTGCATTTCTTTTCCATGGGGATGGTCTTGATCCCTGTCTCCTGTACAATGTCACAAACCTCATTCCATAGTTCATCAGGCACTCTATCTATCAGATCTAGGCCCTTAAATCTATTTCTCACTTCCACTGTATAATCATAAGGGATTTGATTTAGGTCATACCTGAATGGTCTAGTGGTTTTCCCTACTTTCTTCAATTTAAGTCTGAATTTGGTAATAAGGAGTTCATGATCTGAGCCACAGTCAGCTCCTGGTCTTGTTTTTGTTGACTGTATAGAGCTTCTCCATATTTGGCTGCAAAGAATATAATCAATCTGATTTCGGTGTTGACCATCTGGTGATGTCCATGTGTAGAGTCTTCTCTTGTGTTGTTGGAAGAGGGTGTTTGCTATGACCAGTGCATTTTCTTGGCAAAACTCTATTAGTCTTTGCCCTGCTTCATTCCATATTCCAAGGCCAAATTTGCCTGTTACTCCAGGTGTTTCTTGACTTCCTACTTTTGCATTCCAGTCCCCTATAATGAAAAGGACATCTTTTTTGGGTGTTAGTTCTAAAAGTTCTTGTAGGTCTTCATAGAACCGTTCAACTTCAGCTTCTTCAGCGTTACTGGTTGGGGCATAGACTTGGATTACTGTGATATTGAATGGTTTGCCTTGGAAACGAACAGAGATCATTCTGTTGTTTTTGAGATTGCATCCAAATACTGCATTTCAGACTCTTTTGTTGACCATGATGGCCACTCCATTTCTTCTGAGGGATTCCTGCCCGCAGTAGTAGATATAATGGTCTATTATATCTACTACTATCTATTTAAGGTGTTGCTATCTTTTAATTACTATTGACTTCCTCAAATGGAAAATGAGTATTTAGCTCTCTTTCACCACCATCACCTAGACTCATTCTTCCCTGTCTCACTTCCTCTCAAAATACTTGTAGTCTAATCTAGGTTAGATCAACAGTCAGTGCTCACATGATTATGACTATGTCAACAATATCCACAGCTGAGTCATGTAGTATACTCTGGCATTTACTCACTTCTTATGGGGGTAGATTATTTGTAAAGATGGCTGCAATAACTCCTTCCTAAACGCACACCCCATTGCAATATGATCTTGCCACCTCTTCATCTCTTGGTTGGTCTCTCCACTTCTTGAATCTGGGCTTATCCATGTAACTTGAAGGAAGGAAGGATAGGAGGAAAGATGAGAGGGAGGGAGGAAGGGAGAAAGGAAGAAAAGAAAGAGGGAAGGAAGGAACACTGTAAGATCCTAACGTGGGAAAATTTATGCCAGATAAATAAGACAGACAGTGGTCATTTGATGAATTAATTGGGCCTTGAGCAGTGCACTGATGCCTTACTTTGCAAACTCTGAGTGGCGAGCACATTAGGAGACTCAGATTATCCCACCAAATCCCACTTTCACCTCTCCAATTTCTGATGGTTTGCTGGGAAGCAAATTTCTCCAAAGCCTAGCTTCCTATGGCTATATTAATGTGAAATGTAATAATACATAACTGTAAACTAGTTTATGTGATTCCCAAATGAATGAGTAGGGGGAAGGTAATTTATTATCAATTTGCATCAAATTTCAGTTGATGTAAAAAATGCAAAGCTTATTTTAATATACTTATTTCTGGCAAAGGCTTTCCATTAAATAGAGTGTCAAGTGGGGGTAACGATTTGCCTGGGGAAGAGTCTTTATGGTTTTGATGTCTGGGCTCCCTGGGAGAAACCATGGGCTTTTGGAAGGTTTTGGGTTAGGCCCCAGGTTCAGTGCACAGCGGAAAGTTGTGCTTTCCACTTCCATGCTGGCTGGCTGAAACATCATGATAGATGATGACAGCAGGTCCAGTGGCCTCTTCTTGGCTGACATGAGGATCAGGGCAAGCACTAACTGAAGGGATCAGGTTTGGGAGGAAGTAGAATGTATGGCCTGGATCTACAGTGTGTGCGTGTTAAGTCGCTTCAGTCGTGGCCTACTCTTTGTGACCCCATGGACTGTAGCCTGCCAGGCTCCTCTGTCCATGGGATTTCCCAGGCAAGAATACTGGAGTGGGTTGCCATGCCCGCCTCCAGGGGATCTTCCCCACCCAGGGATCGAACCTGCGTTTCTTAAGTCTCCTGCATTGGCAGGCGTGTTCTTTACCACCAATGCCACATGGGAAGCCCTGATCTACAGCTGGGGTCAGCAAACGATGGCCTGACAGCCAGATCCTGCTCACCACCAGTTTTTACAAATTAAGTTTTATTGGAACCCAGTCCCATCCATTCTTTTGCTTATTGCCTATGGCTATTTTCATGCTAAAATGGAAGAGCTGAGTAGTCACAACAGAGACCACGTGTCTTGCAAAGCCCAAAAGATTTACTATCTGGCCCTTTACAGAAAAAATTTGGCAGTCCTCTGGTCCATAGAATGTACTCTTACCTATGTGAACATACTTCAGCTGCAAGTACTGGGCTTCCCAGATGGCACAGTGGTAAAGAATCTGCCTGCTAAGCAGAAGACCTTGGTTTGATCCCTGGGTTGGGAAGATCCCCTGGAGGCGGGCATGGCAACCTACTCCAGTATACTTGCTTGGGAAATCCCATGGACAGAGGAGCCTGGTGGGCTACAGTCCATGGGGTCTCAAAGAGTCGGTCACGCCTGAGTGACTAACACTTTCACTTTCCTGAGGGTTTAAGAATCCAACTATCTCAGCTGGTTGAAACATCCCACAAGGCTCTGAAAGCTAAGTGGTTTAGGACAGTATTTTCTAAATCCTGGTCCACGGATGTGTGCCAGAATCTCTGAAGATGCTTGTTCAGAACACAGATTCCCAGACCCCACCCCCAGAGACTCTGACTCAAGAGGCCCGGGATGAAGCCACTGAGGGCAGACATGGGGTAGCCTTGGGCTCCTTTAGCAAGTGCTCCCAAGTAATTCTGAGGCCCAAACAGGTTTGGAAACCACTGTTTTATGATTCTAGATGCGATTAAAGCCATCTGAAGATGATGAGAAACAGCTGGGGTAGAGTTTTTCGTTAACTCAGTAAATCCCTGCGAGGGAACTGTTTGCTAATTCCTGTGGCGTTTAGCTCCCAAATGGATGCAGGCGCTGGGAATCCTCTTTAGGCTTGACATTTCCTGGGGTCCACGGTTGTCTGTATCCCCAGAAGTGGGGACCCTCTGTAGTTTTTTTCGGGAAATCTCTTGAAGGGGTAATTGTGAGGTTACTCCATTCCCCACAGCACTCATGGAGGGGAACAGCCTGCCAACTTGGGAGCGCCCTAGGGACCTCGGTGTGTTATACTGCTTTGGTGTGTTATATTTGGTGTATTATACTTGATGTGTTCTACAGTAACAAGTGACCGTAAAGGTAGTAACTTAACACAAATTTATAGTTCTGAAGATGGAAGTCTGAAATGGGTCTCACTGGGCTAAAATCAAGGTATTAGTAGGGCTGTGTTCCCCTCTGGAGGCTTGGGAAGAATCCATCTCCTTGCCTTTTCACTTTCTAGAGGCTACCCACAATCCTTGGCTCGTGGCCCCTTTCCGCCATTTTTAAAGCCAGCAATGGCAGCCTCCTGACCTCCTCTCCTGCTGCCCTTTTCTATGTACAAGGACTCTTGGGGTTACATTGAACCAAGGGGATAATCCAGGATAATCTCCCCATCTCAAGGTCCTTAACTTAATCCCACAGGCAAAGTCCCTTTTGCCATCTAAGGGATTAGGATGTGGACATATTTGGGGGTCCTTATTCTGCCTACCACACCATACAGCACTGCTAAGAGTCATAAAAGAAAGGACATGAACTTTTATGATTCAAGAGCCATCCCCTTAGCTGAGTTGTCCTTTCTCCCGCAAGAAGAAGCAGTTTTCTTGGAACGTTCTGCTGAGCCCACCATTGCTTTTGGGAGTCAGACCAGTTCAGGGAAGGGTTCTTATGCAAGGCAATTCCTCTTTCCTGTACTGGGGCCAAGGTGGGTTTGTTGCCCCAGGACATGGTATGAGAGCAAGAAATTCCCTAATGGAAAGTCATTTATTACATGCCTTTTCCTTTCTTAAACCTGGAGATAGTTCTTTTAAGCACAGACCATTTGGTTTTGTTGCTTTCGAATAATAAAAAATTGAAAAACGTTGCCCTCATGCTCTATGGAATTTTCTTCTTCTCTTTTAGGTTTTGAATATCATAGCAAGCATACTGAGAATCTTTCTTTTGATTTTTGTTATTTGTATCTATTTCTTCTGCTAGTATTGTCTACTGCTTCTGTCTTCCTTGGGGCACCAAGGGGTCTCAGCACCCCTGTGACACCCTAAATCCTAGGAAAGGGAGTCACCCTGATCTGATTTAAAATGAGAAGTCTTTTAAGGGTAGAGACAGTGCTGTCTGTCCTTGTTGTCTCGAGATTTCTAGTTACCATGGCCTCCATCTATAGTTACCCAGGCTTCTGCAGAATGTAACTTGGTGCAGCCACTGTGGAAAACTTTTGGAGGTTCCTCAAAAAACTAAAAATAGAACTAGTATATGATTCAACGATTCCATTCCTGGCTATATATCTGAAAGGATAAAAAACACTAATTTGAAAAGATACATGCACCCCAATGTTCATAGCAGCATTATTTACAATAGTTAAGATCTTGAAGCAACCTAAGTGTCCATCAACAGATGAATGCATAAAGAAGTGTGTGTGTGTGTGTGTGTGTGTGTGTGTGTGTGTATATGGAATGGAATGGAATACTATTCAGCCATAAAAAACAATGAAAATTTTGCCATTAGCAGCAACATGGATTGACTTGGAGGTCATTATACTAAGTGAAATAAGTCAGACATTCAGACAGAGAAAGACAAATACTGTTTGCTATCACTTATATGTGGAATCTAAAAATTACAACAAACTAGTGAATATAACAAATAAGAATCAGACTCACAAATACAGAGAACAAACTAATGGCTACCAGTAGAAGGGGAGAGGGGCAACATAAGGTTGGGAGAATGAGAGGTACGAACTATTGTGTGTAAAATAGGCTACAAGGATGTATTGTACAACATGGGCAATGTAGCCAATATCTTATAATAACTGTAAAGGGAGCACAACCTTTACAAATTTATAATAAATAAATAAAGCTACCTAAACCTCTGCAGTATATGACAAAGCTTCCATTTTCTCATCTGTACCATGAGGATAACAATACGTAGCAGGCACCTTGCCCACATTCCCCACACCCTTGCCCTTCAAGGCATGCAGGCCTGTCTTCCAGCTGCTGGCATCTGTACCTCTTGGCTTTCTCTGGCACTAGAACCCTCTCCCCACTGCATACAGCAGGCCAGGGGCCCAGCCCTCAACTAATGACCCATGAGAGTAGGTGATCCCCCAGACTTCTTGGCGCTTGGATGGGGTAATCGAGGTGTGTGTTCTACAGTTGCCAGAGAAAAGACTGGAAGGGGGAAAGAATGGGAGAAGAGAGACCTTCACAGAAGCAGGCAAAGACATGGCCGGCTTGCCACATCCCATATCTCAGGTGTTATATATTCCCAACTGGCTTGGACAAAACCCAGGGAGACTCCAGGCTGGTGAGTCTGTGCGTGTGAGGCAGGAATGGACATCTCCCAGAAGGACCCAGTCCTAGACACCCATGATGGTAACTCAATAATATACCTGTGAGTGGCCACCTTCCCTTCCCTGTGTCACCTCCCCGCTTCCTTCCTGGTGCCTTCTGGAATCCCTTCCCACATAAATGACTTGCACTCACATCCTTATCTCACAATGTCCTTTTGGAGAACACAAATGAAGACAGTGCTACTGAGTCAGGCATAATGAGTGGAAGATGAGACAAGAAAACCCAGGAAAGTTTATGTTGACCACCCCTAGCAATCACGGGAGTTCAGCGAGTGTTGGGGCATTTAAGAGCTGTGCTTAAGAGCTCAGGCTTCTGGCGCGTGCCCTTCCCTGACGTCTATAATCCTGAAAAGACCCTGGGCCAGTTCTGTAGTCTCTCTGGGCTTTGCTTTTCTCATCTGTCCAGTGGAGATAATAATAGTGTCCTATGGGTTGGTGAGGGTCAGAGAAGATAATATAGACAGAATTCTTAGTGTAGTATCACACCCCATAAAAAGTCGCTACTTTTGTTGGGTTCCTTTCCCACCTTTCACTCAAGTGAGTGTCTAGCCACTTTTGCCTACAAAAAGGCTTTTTAAAAAAATAAAAAAAATAAAAAAAGAAAGAAAGAAAATATCAATTCTGGACTTCTGTCAGGAAACACAAGGAGGTGAGAATGGCAAAGAAAATTCAGTTGATTACAAATCTGGACATAATGAGAGTTTTTCAAAGAGTTTTTGAAGTAGAAAGAACATTAGTGGTCAGCTTTGTCTTCAATAAGCTTGAGTACATCCAGAAAAAGCCCCCATAAAAGTGGCAGAAACATCAGGCAGGGCGGGAAATGGCCTTCTGGAACCAGACTAGGGTCTAATGGACAGATGATCATTTGGAAAAAGGCAATCGGTAAACTCAGACTGTGTGCTATTGACAGTGCCTTCACTTGCTTCCTTCTTTCCCGGCCCCTGGTGTTAGCTAAAGGGACATGGGGACAGCAGTGAGAAAAGACTCTGAGCCACTGATGTCTTCCCTGAGGGAAGGACTAGCACGCGGAGGCTGACAGCTTTTCACTTAAGTAGAACCCCATGACCCAATTGAAGTCCAGTGTGACAGACGACAGAAGAAAGACAAGAGGGAACCAGGGCAGCCGGCAGACCCAAATCAAAACTGAATTGGCATGGCTTCTGCCACACACGTGGCAATCTTCCCCATTCCTTGGCACTTGGCCTTGTTCGCTTGGTCCAAAATGAAGGAGAACTGTTCAAGGAGACATGGAATCTGACTCAGCGCCATCTCTTAAAATAGATAATATGGATGCTACAGAAAATCCAACCTGAACGATCTCCTTTAGACATTTGTGCTCTAAAAATTCCATCACTCATTTCTTCATTCATTCAAAGATCATTTATTGAGCACCTATTATGTGGTCCAGAAACTGAGGCAAGGATTTGAATGCAAGTAGTTTATTTGGGGTGGTGGTGGGGGGTGATTCCAGGAAACATGGTAGGAGAGTAGGCAGGTGAGACAGGAATGGACAGGCAGGCAATGAAGAGCGTGTTGTCAAGCCCATTACCTCTGTGGACAACTACTATTTAACACCGCTGCTGAACTTTTGAAGTCAATGTTGAACACAGGTCTCTGTTTTCCCAACCAGGAGGGGTAAAAGTGTGCCAACTCCCTCCAGGCATCATTTGAGGGCTCTTGGGAAGGGCATAGATATCCTGGTGCTTCTGGTCTGCCACAGGAGCAGCAAAGTGAGTTCTAGAAGCCAGAGAAAAGATGCAGGCAAAGATGCAGACTCTGCCCAGTGCAACTGGCAAAGTCTTCACTGAAGTGGCTGGGGCTCTGACAGCTGCTGAGTCTCACTGTTCGGTGCCGGGAATTCAAGCCCTGCCCTCAAGGAACTTAGAGTTTGCAGAGGTCGAGGTCAGTTGAGGGTTATAATGCAGTGTGACAAGTGCCTTGGCAGAAACAAGTCCAGGATTCTACGGGGACGGGGGTGTGATGGATGGGAATGCAGAAGGGGAGGGGGAATGCTTCCTGGAAGAGATGAGGCTGATTTGATGAGGAGGCAGCATAAGGGAGAGAAAGTCAAGACAACATTTTCCAAGCAGGCGGACTTGTGTGTGCAAATGTATGAAGGTACAAGAGGGCATTTTGACAAACGTCCTTTCTGCCTTGTTTTTCATAGCATGCATTCTCTTCTCTTAAGAGAAGCCTTTCTTCAGCGCCACCACACTGTCCGCCCTGCCCATTATTGGATGTCTAATGCACTCAACAAATTCTATTATTTTATGCTGGATGTATGGGGCTATCCGTTAATATCTGACAGTTATTACCCAGAAACTAAAAACCTTGGAGTGAATATTTTCTTTTCCTTAAAAAAAAAAGAATAAAATAGAATAAGGAGAAAAAGTGAAATGTCAGAAAAAAGAAAAAAATATTTGAAGCCATGAATCTTCACAGACACATGGCACGCTTTTAAAAAAAACATGAAAAGATGTGAATTTGAGATGGGGCTAGGATGCATTCCCAAGACCAGCGTGGATGTCTCCCAGACGCCTGCAAATGGCTTATCAAAGGCTCCAGCTGCAGGCCGGACTCATTTGTCAAAGGCCTGACATCTGATGACGTCATAGCGCCAGAAGCTCTCCTCAGCCTGGCTTAGAAAAGGTGTACTGGGAGAGCAGGGTGGGGTCATGCCCCAGCCGACCCCCAGGATTCACTTTTATCTCTACCTGCTTCTTTTCTATGTGTTGGTGGCTTGTTGGAATTGCTGGGGTTGAAGGCTGGGAGAGGGGAGGAGTGGGGTGTGGGTTCTTAATTTCCTTCAGCATCCCTTAAACACTAGATTTTAAAACATACTTTAAAAAACGCTGAAAGCCTGAACCGGCCTTGGGCAAAGTTGTAAAGCAGGCAGAGTCCACGTTCCTGGGTCTGTGCTCTCCCTGTTTCTGCATTTCTTTGCTGGTGAAGGAGGTTCTACTGTCCTGGGAATCAGTGTGGAAAGGTCGACTAGATATTTTTTCTATGGGACAAGGGAATTGTGGTTACCACAAGCCAGATGGATTTGGGTTTTAAAAGAGAACCGTGGAAGGGAGCATTGCTTAACACAAAGGAAAGCCTCCACAATGGAGAACATTTAGGCACAGTGGGAGCTGGATTTGCTGGTTTCTTTTAAATCCCACCAGATACCTATCTTGTTTGCCAATTGTGCAGGGGTGTTGGCTGCCACAAATGGGGTCTGATATTAATCTCGGGTGTTACAAGTCTGGATAATCCTGGAGGGTGGGTAAGAACTAGAAGGTGGCAGGGACTTCTGGGGAGCTGGTCATGTCTGTTTCTTGATTTGGGTGTTTGCTTTGGGAAAACTCATCCAATGTAAAATCTAATGACACGGAAAAAGTTTACTTAAAAAAAAAACTGCCTTTGGAGTCTGGGGAAAGAAGATTTGAAATCTGGGAGTGTCTATTCTTCCTCTTGAAAGTGTGAGTTGCTCAGTCGTATCTGACTCTTTTGTGACCCCATGGACTGTAGCCCACCTGGTTCCTCTGTCCATGGGATTCTCCAGACAAGAATACTGGAATGGGTAGCCATTCCCTTTTCCAGGGGAATCTTCCCAACCCAGGGATTGAACCCAGGTCTCCTGCATTGCAGGCAGATTCTTTACTGTCTGAGCCACCAGTGACTATCCTTCCCCTTGCATTGTCCCACATGCTTTTGTGTTACCACCTTTAATCCTTACACCAGTCTTCTGAGCTGGGTCCAATAATGACATCTATTCTGTAGCTACAGATGCCAAGTCACAGGGAGGTTTGATCACTTGCCCAAGACCATGCAGCCAGTTAGCTGCAGAGCAGGGATTCAAACCCGGGTCTTCGAGCTGGAAAGCCTGTGTTCTTTCAAACAGGTGGTGAACAGGGGCAGAGGCCAACCCCCAGCTCAAACACCTCAGGGGGCTTCAAATTAGGGAAATCCCAGTTTGGTCAGGGGGCCCAGTGGGTCCCATGTTCGTCTCAGATGAGATGACTGTCACGAGGGGAAACCCTGGGCAGGGGGCAGCTGGGGCCAGGGAGCCAAGATGGCAAGAATTAGGTTGGGACATTCCAGTGTGGCGGCGGTGTTCAGAGCTTGGAGAGGTACTGAGGTGTATGGGCAGGGACCCAGAGGAGCCTAGTGCCCAGTGGAATGGTGAGCTGGCTCAGGACACAATGCTTGGTGGGCACAGTGGGAGCAAGCCAAGGGCCTGGCGTTGAGATGACTCAGTGCTATGGTTTGACCTGAAATGGAAGGAGTCCTCAGAACCTTGAATCTTTAAGAACCAATGAAGTGGAGGGGTGCTTTTGGCTTTACCAGACCCCTCATCGGCAAGCAAGGTGAGTAGACAAGGAAGGTGTATATGTTACAAAGACGGCCACAACTACAGCTGTAATTCTCACAGTGGGATCAGCCACCCATCCATCAAGTCTATGTTTCCACCCCTTTGAATCTGATGAGACCCTGTGACTCTTTTGACCAGTTGAATACAATGGAAGTGAATCTATGCCCTTAGCTGACCTAGTGGCTTCTTCTTCCCGCCTTTTGAGACTCTTGCTCTTGAGACACGCCCTCTCAGAACCCAGCCACTAGGCAGTGGGAAGCCCGAGCCGCATGGAGCTGCTCCAGTTGACAGTTCCAGTTTAGCTGTTGGCTCACAGCCAGCCTCAACCACCAGCCATGTATATGTGCCATCTTGGATGTCCAGCCCAGGCCAGCCTGCAGGTGACCGCCACTGTATCCACTTGAGAACTCCCAAGTGAGAATAATCAGCCGAGTCCAGTCAGCTCAGAGAACCGAGAAACAATAACTGTTGCTTTAAGTTACTAAGCCTTGGAGTTGTTTGTTACACAAGAACAGATAACAGAAAAAGAAAGACAAGGGTCTCCAAGAAGTCAGGCACTGTGGTTGCCAAGAAGTCAAGCACTGTAGTGCTGACAGTGTTGACCTGGGGGTGTAAGGAGGAGAAAAGTAAGGGAGGCTTTACAGGCTTCTTTTCATAAGAACACCAGTAAGACCAGGAGCCTAGAAACTTGATATGTAGGCTTGGTCCTGCCACTCACTAGCTCCAGAGTCTTCAGCAAGTTATCACCACTCTGGGCCTCAGTTTCTTCATCTGTAAAATGGATATGATTTATTCCACAAACATAGAATATTGTATCTGAATCCCAACTGGGGTGGGCAATGCAAAGATCCATACAAGCCAGCCCTTGAGATCTTGTGCCCATTCTAAGATGAAACCAGGCATTGTGAGAATGTCTGCATACAAATGCATGTAAGCACATGTTAATTGCCTAGAAAATTCCATGGACAGGGGAGCCTAGTGGGCTACAGTCCATGGGGTCGCAAAGAGTCAGACTGACTGAGCATGTACACACACATGTTGCTGCTGCTGCTGTTGCTGCTAAGTCGTTTCAGTCGTGTCCGACTCTGTGTGACCCCATAGACGGCAATCCACCAGGCTCCCCCGTCCCTGGGATTCTCCAGGCAAGAACACTGGAGTGGGTTGCCATTTCCTTCTCCAATGCATGAAAGTGAAAAGTGAAAGTGAAGTTGCTCAGTCGAGTCCGACTCTTAGGGACCCCATGGACTGCAGCCCACCAGGCTCCTCCCTCCATGGGATTCTCCAGGCAAGAGCACTGGAGTGGGGTGCCATTGCCTTCTCCCACACACATGTTAATTATATGCAAATCTCTTAGAACAGTACCTAGCACACTACTATTATGCTGTGCCTGCAACTTAACTCTCTGAATAGCCTTTGTACCCTGACTGCAGCTTTAAAAAGCTAACCGGTACAACTACTTCGGAAAACTGTTTGGCAATAAACACATACCTACCTTATGACCTAGCAATTCCATCCCTGGGTGTATCCCCAACAGAAATGGGTCCTCATTTCCACTCAAAGGCACATAGGAGAATGTTCACAGCCACTTTATTCACGACAGCCCCAAGTTGGAGACAATCCAAATGTCCATCAACAGTCACATGGATAAATAAATTGTGGTATGTTCATTCAACGGAATAACACTCAGTAATTAAAAAGAATGAACCACTGTTTCATGCAACAGCCTGGATGAATCTGGCAGACAATGAGTGAAAAAAGCCACAGACAAAAGAGCACACGCTGCATGATTTTGTTTATAAAAACAGGCAAGACGAATCTATGGTGATGAATAGTTGGGGGATGTTGACTAAGAGGAGGCCTGAGGGAACCTTCTGGGCTGCTGGAAATGTTCTATAGCTTGACCTGGGTGGTGATTAGGCAGGCAGAAAGGGTGAAAGGGAAAGTGTTAGTCGCTCAGTTGTGTCCGACTCTCTGTGACCGCATGGATTGCAAAGGCTCCTCTGTTCATGGAATTCTCTAGGCAAGCATACTGGAGTGAGGGAGCCATTCCCTTCTCCAGGGGATCTTCCCCTACTCAGGGATTGAACCCTGGTCTCTCACATTACAAGCAGATTCTTTACCGCCTGAGCCACCAGGGAAGCCCTACCAGGGAAGGCAGATCCATATGTAAAAATGAACCAAACTTCCACTTCCACTGTATGTACAGTTGTACCTTAATAAAAACAAGTAAAAAGGGGGAAAAGCTCGCTGTATGTGGGTTGCTCCTAGGTGGGCACAGTAGGAGAGTTGGGAAAAGGTGGTGGGGGCATTCCTGGGTGCGGAGTCTTCGTAGGTGGGAAGAAAATGCCTCCTTTCCCCCTGGGAGGTGGCAGTCCACCTTTAAGTCTCATAGTGGAGAACTCTCCCTCGAGGGCTGTCCTGAGCTGCTTGTGGTTCCCTTAAGGCTGCCAACCGGCCAGGGTACGGTTCCCAGGAGGACTCCCGAATTCCCCAAGCCTGGGCCCTTCCTTCCACAAGCTGGCTAGAGAAAGGCTTTCTTTCCAAGTGCCCTGTTCCCGTGCCCTTCCCCACACTGCCCCTCAGACTTGGAGAGGGGGTTTTTGGAGCTAACAATACATGATGCCCCCTCCCCTAGCGAAGGGCCAAGGTGTCCCTTGGTTCAGACCATCCAAGCCCGCCGTACCCCCAGCCGCCGAGCGCGGCGGATTTAGCGTAATTAATTTAGAAACGAGGGTGGATTTTTATCACCATCTATGCGGGGAGCGGGTTTTGCTGCTGCCTGCGGGCTTCCCTAGGTGAACACTCTGGCATCGGGCCCCCGGGGCATCCCCTCCCCTCAGCGCCCCTGCCCCAGGGCCGCCTGGGCCGCCGGGGTCTCCTGCAGCGCGGCGAAGCCCCAGGGAGCCCACTCCTCGGCCCTCCCGCCCGCGCGTTCCGTCCCTGGCACTTCTCCGGGGACGCGAGGGCGGCCCGGGGGCAGCCGGAGGCCTTGGCACGGCCGCAGGGTAATTGGAGCGCGCCGGGGACCGCCTGGGGGAGGGGGAGGGGATGTCCCTCGGGACGCCAGTCCCCGCCACAGCCCGGGAGGGGGCTGCGGGGACCCGGCCGACCATCTCGGGGAGGGGGGCGCCCAGTCACGGGAGCCCTCACCCGCTCCGCACCTCGCCGCGCCCTCCCCGCGGCTCCGCCCGCTCATTAGCGGAGGCCGGGCCGGCCCGTTCGCCTCCTCCGGCCGCCAATTACCCGCCCTGCTGGCTCCGAGCGCGCCGCCGGGCCAGACAAAGGCGCGGGCGGCGGGCGGGGAAGGGAGGGGAGGGAGCCCGGGGCGCCCGCGCCTGCAGAGCCGCTGCGGCGGCGGCGGCGAGATAAGGGCGCCTGGGACGCGCCGCGCTCCACATGGAAATGAACCCGGTGAGCTGGGGAGGCGAGCGCGGCGGCTTGCTCTGCCTGGGCGCCCGAGGCGGACGCGGCTCGCCCCCTTCGAACCCATGTTTTGAACGCGACGACACCCTCCTACCCCCCCGCCGATGAAGGCAATGGGGCCCGGGTCGCCCCAGGAATGCCAGCCGCTAGCCCCGCACGGCTTGGCGTTTGGAAAGAGCTGGAGCCGGAGTGCCACGTGCCTGGTGCCTCCCTCTCCGCAGCTCCCTAAAGTGGCTGTAGGGTTGTGCTTGCAACTAACCCAGGCCTTGCGTGCTTTTCTCCCTCAACAGCCCCTCTCCCCGCCCCCAGGCCCAGAGGGTCTCGCGCCTCCTAAGCAAAGCTGGGAGCCTGAGTCCGCGGTCTCTTAAATGGACTCAGCATCGCGCCTTGGTAGCCGATCTTCAGGCCAGCTCCTTTTGTGATCAGGAGATTTGTTTTTTCTTAAATATTTGGAAACGTGAGACACGGGGAGATGAAATGATTTATTCACAGCTCCGCGGATTAGTGGCTGTGTCTAGGGCATAGTTCGTGGTCTTCCAGCATTTTGAACATCCTGACTTTTTCAGGGAGAAAACTCTCCACTAAAACCTTGCACTCTGATATTTTCCAATTCTAAAGCTCCCTTGGAGACTCCTTGCCACCAGAGAGTCTCTTTACATGAAAGAGAAGAACAGGGTCTGGGGACCTCCCTGATTTGGCTACAAAGATTTGGAGGAGGTTTGGTTGTTATTACTTTGCATTATGAAAAACAATAGGTGACATTTCTTCATCATCCAGATCTAGGTTTATTATGCTGGATGTGGGGTCTGAACTTCCAGAATCGGCTCTGGCTGAGGAGAATCTGGAGTTTGGGGGCCGAGTCTGGGCAGGGGCAGGGCCCACCCTGCTCTAGGTCTGCTCTCCTGTGTTGGGGGGCTTGGAGCTTTCTGGGGTGCTGCCCGGGGCTCCTCTGTTAACTCTTCTTTGACATCTATCACCTTGGTCCTGAGGGGCTTTCAGAGGTCACTTCCCCTTCAATCCAGCGCAGGGACGGTGGGGTAGGGGTCAGGGAGACTTGGGCCTTGGGGCACGCCTGTGGGACGAGATGTAGGCTGCCTCAAATGAAGAAAAATGTCCCTCAATAAAGCGCTGTTCCCAAGGCACCCCCCCCACCCCCACCCCCCCCCACACACATTGCTGTCTGTTGTCAGCCGTGGCTTAGGGCTCCGAGGTCAAGGTCTTCCTTCCATCACCTCCCCCTCCCCCCAGGCCACTTAGCTTTTCACAGCACAGAGAATAGCCAGTGGGGGCCTTTCTGCTCACTAACACTGGCCTCAGAAGCCAGGCACTGGGCCAGAGGCAGAGGGAGGGAGAGCCTGGGAGGCTTGGTGCCATTTACTGTGCCCTCCCAGCAGGGGTGGGATAGGGGACGGGGAGACATCTCTGAGCGCAAGCCTTACAGGCCACAGTGTTTCTGCAGTGTGGATGGCAAAGAATGTCTGCTCCGGAAGGGACTGTCTTTCATGGGGGCTCCTTCCCAGTGGCCTGGGAGAAACTGCCTTAAGGAGCAGTCTTCTGTCCCTGAGGCTTCCCACACCTGTCCTGGATGGCACCTGTTCAAATCCCTCTGTGCTCCTTGGTAAACAGCCCTGACACCCAAGTACCCTGCTCCCAAGACCTTTCCAGCAATGAAAAGGTTAACAGCAGGTGCAGGGCAGGAGACGGGGTTGGAACCCTGCCCTAGCCTGCTTCCCTTCAGTGGGGATGACAGTGGGAACGGTCAGTGAGGGCGACAGCTGCCCCTAGACCCAGCTTTTACTAAAAGTATTAGGTGGCCAGTCAGTGACCTATTGGTGAACTTGAGAGACTGCATTCACCCTCAGATTTCCCTTCTGCAGAGGCTCCAAATATCTCTCCCATGATTTCATTGTTTTGCATTCAGCTTCGGCCTCCTCTGTGATCCTGTTTTCAAATGTTCTTTACATCTCCGTCTTTGCAAATCTTGTGCCTTGGGCATGGGGCAGCCAGTGGGAGGCAAGATGCAGGGGATGATGTAACTGCCTGTGCAGCTAGAAGACACAGACACTGTGGTCTGTTGGGGGGCCTTTGGGGGCCCTGGGCCCTGAGGTTAGAGTCTCAGAGCAGGGCGGAGGGGACCCGCCTGGTTCTCAGCACCCGGGCCTTCGTGCTTAGGGAAATCCAGAGCAACTGCTAAACCCTTTTGCAGGGTTTGATCACAGCCTGCTGAGGGTGACTGTGTTGGAAGGGGCAACTGGCTCCTGTCCTCTTCCCACACACATATGTTCCAAAAGGAAAGCAGAAAGCCCCTCAGCTCATCTCTGCTTAAGGTTTCCTGAAGCAGACAATACAAAGCTGGTCCCACCCACCTTTGGAGTATTTCCCTTTGGAAAGGCTGCTCAGGATCCTTCCTAGGTTTGAACTCCAGAACCCCTGCTTCCTAGCTCTGTGCTCCTGGGCCAGTTGCAGAACTCAGAGCCTCAGTTTTCTCATCTGTATCAGATCAGATCAGATCAGTCGCTCAGTCGTGTCTGACTCTTTGCGACCCCATGAATCGCAGCACGCCAGGCCTCCCTGTCAATCACCAACTCCCGGAGTTCACTCAGACTCACGTCCATCGAGTCAGTGATGCCATCCAGCCATCTCATCCTCTGTCGTCCCCTTCTCCTCCTGCCCCCAATCCCTCCCAGCATCAGAGTCTTTTCCAATGAGTCAACTTTTCACATGAGGTGGCCAAAGTACTGGAGTTTCAGCTTTAGCATCATTCCTTCCAAAGAACACCCAGGGCTGGTTGGATCTCCCTGCAGTCCAAGGGACTCTCAAGAGTCTTCTCCAACACCGCAGTTCAAAAGCATCAATTCTTCGGTGCTCAGCTTTCTTCACAGTCCAACTCTCACATCCATACATGACCACAGGAAAAACCATAGCCTTGACTAGACGAAACTTTGTTGGCAAGGTAATGTCTCTGCTTTTGAATATGCTATCTAGGTTGGTCATAACTTTCCTTCCAAGGAGTAAGCGTCTTTTAATTTCATGGCTGCAGTCACCATCTGCAGTGATCTTCAAGCCCCCCAAAATAAAGTCTGACTCTGTTTCCCCATCTATTTCCCATGAAGTGGTGGGACCAGATGCCATGATTTTCGTTTTCTGAATGTTGAGCTTTAAGCCAACTTTTTCACTCTCCACTTTCATTTTCATCAAGAGGCCTTTTAGTTCCTCTTCACTTTCTGCCATAAGGGTGGTGTCATCTGCATATCTGAGGTTATTGATATTTCTCCTGGCAATCTTGATTCCAGCTTGTGTTTCTTCCAGTCCAGTGTTTGTCATGATGTACTCTGCATATAAGTTAAATAAACAGAGTGACAATATACAGCCTTGACGAACTGCTTTTCCTATTTGGAACCAGTCTGTTGTTCCATGTCCAGTTCTAACTGTTGCTTCCTGACCTGCATACAAATTTCTCAAGAGGCAGATCAGGTGGTCTGGTATTCCCATCTCTTGAAGAATTTTCCACAGTTTATTGTGATCCACACAGTCAAAAGCTTTGGCATAGTCAATAAAGCAGAAATAGATGCTTTTCTGGAACTCTCTTGCTTTTTCATGATCCAGCGGATGTTGGCAATTTGATCTCTGGTTCCTCTGCCTTTTCTAAAACCAGCTTGAATATCAGGAAGTTCACGGTTCATATATCGCTGAAGCCTGGCTTGGAGAATTTTGAGCATTACTTTACTAGCGTGTGAGATGAGTGCAATTGTGCGGTAGTTTGAGCACTCTTTGGCATTGCCTTTCTTTGGGATTGGAATGAAAACTGACCTTTTCCAGTCCTGTGGCCACTGCTGAGTTTTCCAAATTTGCTGGCATATTGAGTGCAGCACTTTCACACCATCATCTTTCAGGATTTGAAATAGCTCAACTGCAATTCCATCACCTCCACTAGCTTTGTTCGTAGTGATGCTTTCTAAGGCCCACTTGACTTCACATTCCAGGATGTCTGGCTCTAGGTCAGTGATCACACCATCGTGATTATCTGGGTCGTGAAGATCTTTTTTGTACATTTCTGTGTATTCTTGCCACCTCTTCTTAATATCTTCTGCTTCTGTTAGGTCCATACCATTTCTGTCCTTTATCGAGCCCATCTTTGCATGAAATGTTCCTTTGGTATCTCTGATTTTCTTGAAGAGATCCCTAGTCTTTCCCATTCTGTTGTTTTCCTCTATTTCTTTGCATTGATCGCTGAAGAAGGCTTTCTAATCTCGTCTTGCTATTCTTTGGAACTCTGCATTCAGATGTTTATATCTTTCCTTTTCTCCTTAGCTTTTCACTTCCCTTCTTTTCACAGCTATTTGTAAGGCCTCCCCAGACAGCCATTTTGCTTTTTTGCATTTCTTTTCCATGGGGATGGTCTTGATCCCTGTCTCCTGTACAATGTCACAAACCTCATTCCATAGTTCATCAGGCACTCTATCTATCAGATCTAGGCCCTTAAATCTATTTCTCACTTCCACTGTATAATCATAAGGGATTTAATTTAGGTCATACCTGAATGGTCTAGTGGTTTTCCCTACTTTATTCAATTTAAGTCTGAATTTGGCAATAAGGAGTTCATGGTCTGAGCCACAGTCAGCTCCTGGTCTTGTTTTTGCTTACTGTATAGAGCTTCTCCATCTTTGGCTGCAAAGAATATAATCAATCTGATTTCAGTGTTGACCATCTGGTGATGCCCATGTATAGAGTCTTCTCTTGTGTTTTTGGAAGAGGGTGTTTGTTATGACCAGTGCATTTTCTTGGCAAAACTCTATTAGTCTTTGCCCTGCTTCATTCCATATTCCAAGGCCAAATTTGCCTGTTACTTCAGGTGCTTCTTGACTTCCTACGTTTGCATTCCAGTCCCCTATAATGAAAAGGACATCTTTTTTGGGTGTTAGTTCTAAAAGGTCTTGTAGGTCTTCATAGAACCGTTCAACTTCAGCTTCTTCAGTGTTACTGGTTGGGGCATAGACTTGGATTACTGTGATATTGAATGGTTTGCCTTGGAAACGAACAGAGATCATTCTGTTGTTTTTGAGATTGCATCCAAATACTGCATTTCAGACTCTTTTGTTGACCATGATGGCCACTCCATTTCTTCTGAGGGATTCCTGCCCGCAGTAGTAGATATAATGGTCATCTGAGTTAAATTCACCCATTCCAGTCCATTTTAGCTTGCTGATTCCTAGAATGTCGACATTCACTCTTGCCATCTCTTGTTTGACCACTTCCAATTTGCCTTGATTCATGGACCTGACATTCCAGGTTCCTATGCAATATTGCTCTTTACAGCATCGGACCTTGCTTCTATCACCAGTCACATCTACAGCTGGGTATTCTTTTTGCTTTGGCTCCATCCCTTCATTCTTTCTGGAGTTATTTCTCCACTGATCTCCAGTAGCGTATTGGGCACCTACTGACCTGGGGAGTTTCTCTTTCAGTATCCTATCATTTTGCCTTTTCATACTGTTCATGGGGGTTCTCAAGGCAAGAATACTGAAGTGGTTTGCCATTCCCTTCTCCAGTGGACCGCATTCTGTCAGATCTCTCCACCATGACCCGCCCGTCTTGGGTTGCCCGACGGGCATGGCTTAGTTTCATTAAGTTAGACAAGGCTGTGGTCCTAGTGTGATTAGATTGACTAGTTTTCTGTGAGTATGGTTTCAGTGTGTTTGCCTTCTGATGCCCTCTTGCCACACCTACCGTCTTACTTGGGTTTCTCTTACCTTTGGCATGGGGTATCTCTTCACGGCTGCTCCAGCAAAGCGCAGCCTTTGCTCCTTACCTTGGACGAGGGGTATCTCCTCACCACCACCCTTCCTGACCTTCAACGTGGGCTAGCTCCTCTATGCCCTCCTGTGCCTGCGCAGCCTCATCTGTATAATGAAGATAATAAAGGTCCCAACCTCCTAAGGTTGTTGTGAGGATTAAATAAGGTAATGCATATATGTATATATATATATTTCACAAGATAATCACTCAGTGTCAGTTACCCCTCCCTCCCTCCCTTTTCAAAACTCTCATTGCACTTATGAGCTCAATGCAATACCTTGGGCTGTGGGAGAAATCATAGATAATTTGAGTTAAATTAGGTGGCAGATTAAAAAATTTTTTTAAATTAGGTGAGAAAATGGCTTCCCCAATAGCTCAGCAGGTGAAGAATCTGCAAAGGAGAGGCGGGTTCAATCTCTGGGTTGGGAAGGTCCCCTGGAGGAGGAATTGGCAGCCCACTCCAGTATTCTTGCTGGAAAAGTCCCATGGACGTAGAAGCCTGGTGGGCTACAGTTCATGGGGTCTCAAAGAATCAGACACGACTGAGCGACTAAGCACAGGCACGAGGTGGCAGAAGAGAGAGAGTAGATGGCTAGTGCAAAAAGCTACTAGGCCTTTCAGCTGCGAGAATCTAATACAGGGCACTGGTTACACAGGTGATAGGATTGTTGAGAGGCCCCGCAGGGGAGGCAATCAATCCAGAGACTCGAAGTAGCAGAGCTGCTACTACCCTTGGGTGGAAGGCTAAACGGAAGACATGCTATTATTGGAACCCAGAAATGAGGTTGGTATGGCATGTGGGGTTGTGAAGGAAGGGACCTTGGAGCCACAGAAAAGAACCAAGGCTGCTGCTGGGGAGGCCACAGGAAGCAGAGTGAGAGGGGAAGAAACGCCCTGGCTTCTCCCTTCCTCCTGCCCTCTTATGTTCTGCCAGGGCAAGGGAGCCCATGAACTGTGATTCCCTGCAGTACAGGGCAGGTCAGAACAGGGGCAGGAAGCAAACTGGCATTTGATCAGTGCAAGGGCCAGGCCTTCTCCAGCCCTGCTGCCATGGTGACACCGGGTGACAGAGGTCTTTCCAAATCTCATCAAACTGAGTTCAGCCCCAGCAAAGGGTTACAGGTTTCTGTTGATCTCGGACTCCCCAAGAGTGGCTTCCAGCCTGTAGGAATGCTGGATGGCCATCTCCACTCCCCTAGAAATGCCACCTTTGTCACCAATGTGTCTGCAGTTGTGGCCCCAGGCCACAGTGTATGGTGGCTCCACTAATTGTCCCTTTAAATCCCTGATTCTTGGGAACCTGGAGGAAAAGTGGAGTCTGCACAAGGGGGAAGGAGGAGGGGGAAGGCAGACTTAAGCCTTTCTGAGGATCCACCTTGAAACATTTCAGGTGAGAGGAGTTGATTCTAAACACATGTCCAGATGGGGCTCTGCACGGTTCTTCTATACTGTCTTACGTATCTTGAGAACATAAATCAAATTATACTTCTGTGGGGCTTGTGGGAAAATTCTAGACGGACAACAGGCCTGTTTCAGATCAGGCCTTACTTACTGGAAATCTTGCTTATCAGAAAAGTCCTTGGAAAGCTGGGTTAATTTGGAAATTGGGGTTAATTTGTTTGGAGCCAAAACCAAAAGTCGAGTGGTGGTTCTTTCTGCACTTTGAGCACAGGCATTTTCTTTAGCACACATCTGGTTTTGGCACTGTAGGTTTTCCTGGTTTATTGCTTTAGCTTGGTGGAAAGATCCAGGAGTTTCTGAAGGAAGGTTTTTTTCAATTTTTAAGTTGTTTTAAATTTTATTTATTTATGGCTGCGCTGGGTCTTCATTGCTGCTCCAGCTTTCTCCGGGGAAAGTGGGGACTACTCTCTAATTGCAGCTCATGGGCTTCTCCTTGCTGTGGCTGCTCCCACTGAGAAGCACAGGCTCAATAGTTGTGGTGCACGAGCCCAGGTGCCCCGTAGCATGTGGGGTCTTCCCAGCCCAGGGATCGAACCTGTGTCCCCTGCCTTGGCAGACGGATTCTCAACCTCTGGGCTGAAAGGGAAGTCCAGCATTGTAATTTGATGGTCCTCTTGGGAACCCGTAGGACGCCTGGCCAGAGCAAACTTCTCTTTCACCTCCAAGGCGGGGACACAACAGGGCCAAGTTAGTGCATTGATGCATTCTCTTTTGTCCCTGGTAGTCACCAATGCTTTCATCTTACCCAGACTTCATGTAGGATAGATGCTAATTGACAGAAGGGACCGGAGGCATTTGGAACCAAGAACAGGTGATTTAAATTTCAGAACCACTGTGGCAGGTCCCAGGCCCCACCCTGCAGGACATTCCTTTGCTCCCAGGACCTCCAGAGGAAGAGGAAGGGCCACTGGAAGTGTTCAGTTGTGGGTTGAAGGAACCCGCTAGGAGAGAGAAGTTCGCCAAGGAAATGACTACATAAACAACTTTCCAGGGGGCCTATTTAAAATGCTCAGGGGAATAAATTGTTTTAAAGCGTTTAAAAAACACCATTTACATACAATTAATATGTTGATTGCACAGCATTCTTATTAATTCATTATAGCAAGGATTTCCACATAGCAAAACAGCTTTCCAGTACTCAGTTCGTGATATAGCATGGGCTGGGAAATTATATATATAATCGCTATATATAACAGCTATATATAATTACACACATGCACACATATAAATGTCTAAATATGTAGAGTCTATAGTAACTCAAATCTCGTTTCTCAGCATCCATACCCTACCTTACCCAAACATACCTTCTGCCACACAGGGTGGAACGAAGGAGATTTTCTTGTACATCCTTACAAGCCCAGAGCTCTTGTTTGTTATCATAGTAAAAGGCCATGTGAAACATCTGAAAGATTCACTGTGTGAGAAATGTAGATGCTATGGTTTAACAGAAACCCCACTTTTACTGAGCAGGAGAGATGAGTCTACCACAAAGAGAAGGTGGCAGTTAGTGGGGACCTGGAGTAGATCATTGGATACTAATGACAGATATCTGGGAACCTTTCATTATAGGGGTCACCAGGAAATGTGATCTTGACCTTGAAGCCTCTAGAGAATAAAGGAATGTTTTGGTTTTTCATTGCAGGTGTAACTCATGACCCCAGAGCTTGTTGGCTGGGAACAAAAATAATTTGATTATTTTTCACGATTCTTTGGGTTGACTAAGGCTCAGCTGGGTGGATCTTCTGCTGGTCTTGCTTGTGGTTAAAGTCAGTTGGTGGGTGAGGCTGAAATGTGATGGCTTCATGCCCACATCTTGTTCTCTCAGACGGGGTGATCAAGAGGTTGAGGCCTTTCTCTCTATGTAGCTAACTTGGAATTCTTTGTGTGGTGGCTGGATTCCAAGATTGAGTGATCCAAGAGAACCTGCTTATCCTCTCTGCCTGCATCATTCTTGCTAAGGTCCCATTGGCCAAAGCAAGTCTCACAGAGTGAGAGGGGACTAGACCAGAGGGTGAAAGTACAGTTTACTGGGAGCTACCACTGCCTCTCTATCACAAGGGGACTGCTCTTTCTGTCCTCTTGTTGTCATGTAGTCACTAAGCTGTGTCTGACTCTTCGCGACCCCATGGACTGTAGCCTGCCAGGCTCCTGTGTCCATGGGATTTCCTAGGCAAGAATACTGGAGTGGGTTGCAATTTCCTCTTCCAGGGAATCTTGCTGACCCAGGGATCAAACCCGAGTCTCCTGCTTGGCAGGCGGATTCTTTACCACTGTGCCACTTGGGAACCCTTTCTGTGCTCTTAGAGGTTGTTATTTTGTATTCCCTATTCTTTCTTCCCTTCTTGCCTCCAGCTGCCCGCTCTTCCCATCATAGGCACATGTAGGGTGGGCAGAGGCAGCACAGTAGTCAGTGGTGATGGCAGTGGTGTGGCGATCCCTCACCCTCCACCACCCCAGTCAGCATCTCAGTATCTTGGACAAGCAGTCCTTATTTCTGAACTTATCCTGCCCCCACCCCGAATATGAAGGTTTATATAATATACAGATTGAGCAGGCAGGATGTTGATTTTTTTTTTAAGATTCCGAGTTGTTTTAATATTTCACTGAACCACTGCAGAAAGTCCTTCATTATGGGATGGAAATGCTTGGAAAATGGCCTTCTAATTAATGTGAAATGAGAGAGTGCCCCTCAGAGCAAGGGAGACTTGGCAGCTGTGAGGGTGATGTCAGCAGGCCAGCACTTCCTGGGTGGGGTGATTAGATGGGGCCCCATCCCAGCATATATTTGCCTCATGGAGCCCGTTCAGCATAAATCCTGCCACGGGGCCAGGCTGGAGACAGCAAATTGAGAACCTTCCACAGCTCACTGAGTTACCGCTTCCCAGAAATTGCTGAAGCCATTGATCTCGATCTTTTTAAATCATTAAATGATTTTAGCATTCAGGCACGCAGCAGGTCTGTGCTTGGTGACCTGCAGGAAGTGGGAGTGGCTTCAACAGCAGATCCTGGCGTGCAGCTTTGGCTGGGCACAGGCTCAGTCACGTGGTGGCATGACAGTGACCTTTACACCAGTGTGCAAGACTGCTTCTAAATAAGACACAAAATCACTCACTCAGCCAGCCCTCCCTCTGTCCTCTGAGAGTCTCAGTAGAGCAGTGTGTTTATGAGAAACCTTAAAAGCCACTTGCATCCTGCCCTGGGAGCATCCCCTCCTCCCCTGTTACCCCCTGCCCCCAGAGACAGTTACTGGGATGCGTACATCTCTCTTCTGGGGTGTCTGCCTCATTGGACGAAGCCTTGGCAGAGCCATCATGGAGTAAAGGGGATTAAGAACCTTGCTTCAAGCTTGAACCATTGGGTGGAAGTAATAACAACAGTAATATTATCTCATACTTATTGAGCCCTTACTGTGTGCCAGCCCTATGCCCCACCCCACCACATTTGAACCTGACAGTAAACCTATGAAGTAGGTACTACTCTGGTTTCCCTTGTATAGACCAACAACAATAAGGAACATGGCCCAGAGCTCCCTATTTTAAAGAGAGTTGCTGCCCCCCTGGCTTCGTGGTTTACTTCTGGGCATCTTATGATATTCGATGTAATCAGTAATGACTGAGTGCCTAAATAAAGCCAGTGCTGGAGGAAGACAGGCCCTAAAGCACAGAGAAAGATTGTAAAGCTTGAGGGCTTTACAGTCCAGGTGGGGCAGGAAAGCCAAGCTGTTTTCAGGGCAGTTCCGAACAGTTAGCCACACTGAAGGCAGCATTTTCCACATGTGACTACTGGAGGTGGTAGGGTCCAGTGGAAGATCGTGGGTGCTGCTGTCCCATCAGACTGGGGTTCAAATCTCAACTCTGCTATGTGGTTTGGGGGAACTTAACCCTTTGAGCCTCAGTTTCCTCTTCTGTAAAATAGGCATGGCAGCACCAACTTAGAAGTAGCAGAAAGAGTGAAGAGTCTGCTGTAAAGTAGTCTCCCAGCTATTTTCTTAGCAAATGTGGTCATTAGGCGAAGAGCATGAGAGGTGGTGGGTATAAAGTAGAAAAGGATCTGGAGGGGAACAAGGAGGCAGATGAGGTCAAATGGATTGTATGCATCACAGGTGAGTTTGTGCCTGGTTGTGTAACACACACACACACACAAACACACACACATTGGACCAGAAGATGGTTACCTCAGTCTTCGACAAGGGCCCTGTGTTCCATGCCTGAGGGTTCAGGACTTGGGTTCACTTATCCCAAGCCACTGGTTTTCTGCTTAACTGGAGAGGAGAGAATATTTAAGCACCAGGGTGGTTGAATTCTCTGGTGGCTCAGTCGGTAAAGAATGTACCTGCAATGCAGGAGACCCGGATTCAATCCCAGGGGTTGGGAAGATCCCCTGGAGAAGGAAATGACAACCTACTCCAGTATTCTTGCCTGGGAAATCCCATGGATAGAGGAGCCTGGTGGGCTATATAGTCCCATGGGGTTGCGAAAGAGTCAGACACGACTTAACGACAAAACCACTACCACAAAGCCTGGGTGCTGCTAGTGGTAAAGAACCCACCTGCCAATGCAGGAGACATAAGAGACTCGGGTTTGATCTCTGGGTCAGGAAGATCCCCTGGAAGGGGAAGTGGCCACCCACTCCAGTATTCTTGCCTGGAGAGTCGCATGGACAGAGGAGCCTGGCAGACTACAGTCCATAAGGTTGCAAAGAGTCAGACATGACTAAAGTGACTTAGCACGTATCCTGTACAAAGCCTGGGCACGCATTCATCACAAGGTGCCTCTTTACACTGAAGCAGGGCTGTGGCAGGGTTTTGGAGTTAACGCTTAAGGTGGTGGATTGAAGGAAGGTTAGAAAGCTGGGGGCAGGGGTGACCCTCAAGGGTTTGGGTCAGTGGTGATTGCCCTTTATGTAGTACTTCAATATTTTAACACTTGATTTGACTTTACCATTGTGTTTAAAAATCAGTTCTGAGCTTAAAGGTTACTTTCTGTTTCAGCAGCATTGTCACAGTGCTTGTGTGCAAGACGCGGGAGTTGGGTAGGATGGGGCAGGGTGGGGTGCTGGTGTAGAAAGAGCTATCACTGTAACCACAGTCTCCTGCTTCAGAGTTGGGGAAGCAAATTCCAGCCGCATTAGTGGAATAAAAAATTCAACACTCAAGCCCATGGGCTTCCCTGGTGGCTCAGACAGTAAAGAATCTGCCCTCAATGCAGGAAACTTGGGTTCGCTCCCTGGGTTGGGAAGATCCCCTGGAGAAGGAATTGGCAACCCACTCCAGTATTCTTGCCTGGGAAATCCCATGGGCAGAGGCGCCTGGAAGGCTACAGTCCATGGGGTTGCAAAAGAGTTGGGCACAACTGATCAACTAAAACAACAGCAAGCCCGTCTGCCTAGATAATCAGAATCCACCTCTCCTAGACCCTGTCTCGTGGTCCTATATGCCTGCCTTGTTTCCCAGCTCGGAGTCTCTTTTGTGCTGGACGGCTGATAACTTGCCCCTGAAGGTGGTGCCTCCCAGGTGCCTCTGGGAGCAGCTGGGGTCTGGGCAGTCTCAGGACATCGCGGAGTGTTGCCGCCTTCACTGGGGACACTGGAGAATGCAGCTTTGGGTGAGAGCTTCATGTCTGGCATTGGTGGCTGACCGCCACCAGCAGCACAGTCTGGCCCAGCCCACAGGGCAAGGCATGAGGGTGATGGGTTCCTCCCAGGGCTTCTTTGGGCCACACCTGGTCAGAGACCATGGACCTAAAGATCTTCACATTTTTCTCCCAGAGCCACTTGGTCAGGAGCATGCCTGCACCCAGTGAGCCCTCCTGGAGCAGGAGGGTGAGGTTGGCCTAGCTGCACCCCCAGGGACCCAAGATGACTATGCTGTGGCTTTGTCACAGGGGGTCTCCAATGCTGGCCTGAAGACTTGATATTTATGTGAGAAGGAATTAGGAATCAATCTCTTTGGGATGGAAATGACAGAAACCCAAATCAAACCAACTGGAGCAAAACATAGAATGGACTGGTTCAGGGAAGGGAAATTTCCAGCCCATAACTTCAGACATAGGGACTCAAACAATAATTTTAAGTCTCTGGCATTCCATTTCTTAGTCAGCTTTAAGCCACATGGTGGGCAAGATGGCTGCTCCCTTAGTGGAAACAGAGTCCTTATTTCTGGGAGTAATGCCCAACAAAGGCTCTGATTGGCCAAGCTAGTGTCAAATGCCCAGTGACTGTGCCTGGGTATGGGGGTACACTGATTGGATGACCTGGACTGGGTCCTAGTCTGGTGGGTGGGGGGTGAAGCTGGAGAGAGTGGAGGCGGGCTCAGACCTTTTATTGGAACTGGTTGCCCACAAGAAAGGATTCCCAGGTGGCTCAGTGGTAAAGAATCCACCTGTCAATGCAAGAGACACAAGAGACAAGGGTTTGATTCCCTGGGTTGGGAAGAGCCCCTGGAGAAGGAAATGGCAACCCACTCCAGCATTCTTGCCTGGAAAATTCCATGAGCAGAGGAGCCTGGTGGGCTACAACCATGAGGTTGCAAAGAGTCGGACACACTGAGCACGCATGCATGCCCACAAGAAAGATTCTGTTTCTAGAAGATGAGGGTACTGGGCAGACAAAGCCACAGTTTCCCATTGAGCTTTCTTAACTATTGGCGGAAATGGTGTTATTAAGGCAGCTCCAGGAGCTTCTTCCAAAAGCAAACTTGCCTGTTTGCCTTCCAGGCTGCCCCATGGAGGTGCCTGGGGCAGCTGCCAAGAGGGCCTGACTCCCCCCTCCCCACTGCCGCCCCCACTGTGTCCAGCTGCATCCATTTAGCGAGGCTATTTGGACCAGGAACAAGGGCTCTCCTTTCACTGTCTGTGGCATTCAGGATGGCCTCGTGCTCAGCCAAAGGGCTGCTCCTTGTCCAGATGTCCGGAGGGGCTGGTTTCATGTGTCTGACAAGGCCGCCTTTCTGGACAGGAGGATCTGAAGCAGGGACATGTCTGCAGCCTGGGCATGGGGTGATAAATGCCCCCTCTGGAATGCAGAGATGAATTCTTGGGGGAAAAAAAGGCTTTCATGGTTATTGCAAAGACCCCATACAAGGGGGTTTCTCATCTCTAACTTCAGGATGCGGGGCAGAGGAGAGGTGTTGGGGAAATAGGGAGTGGGGGTGGAGACAGACACTTGACTGTGAACCTCTGGGGACAGCCCACCAGCAACAGCTTCTTTTCCTCTTGAGCAGCCCCTGGGGCCACGGGTTCCAGCCTGAGCCCTGCCTCCTGCCTGAGTGTAGTTGCTGTCTGTTAACCAGCCTGGGAGAATGGGGTTGTGTTTGCCTTGCCTCCTGCCCAACCCCCAACCCCCTGCCCCCCGGGCAGTGGGGGAAGCTGCCCCACACAAATGGCTTTGTACAGCAAGGGACAAAACGGCTGTTCATTCCTCATCCTTGCCTGGGGACAAAAAGCTGAGTGTGGCCCGGTTTGCTCTGGTCTAGGAAAGATGGAGCTGGTGGGGACAGAGAGAAAAGGCTGGCAGCCCAGGGACGAGGCAAGGATGTACATTGGTGGTGACCACGTGGAGGGACCACGTGACCCACATCCATATAGGAAGGGAGGCGTTCCTTTAGTGCCCCTTTGACCTGCTGGCACAAGAATGGGTCACCCATGGTGGTGACTGATACCTACATCTGTGGCAGTTTCCTTGTTAGGTCTGATCGCCTGGCTCCCCAGGGCCTCTGGCCTTTACACATCTCAGGAAGCTTTCCTTTCTTCACAGTCTTTATAGAGTCAGTGCACTGTGGTAGTTAGGCACGGGCTTGAGGATTAGACAGACCTGGTTTCAAAATCGTGTCACAGTCCTAGCTGTGACCTTTGGCTTGTCACTTGGCTTCTCTAAGCCTCAGTTTTCCCATATGTAAAATGGAAATAGCTATAGCATGTATAGGATTGTTTGTAGGATTGAATGACATGATCCATGTAGAGTGCTGAGCTTAGAGCCTAGTACATAGGAGGTGCTCAATAAACATTGGTAATTAATAAATAACATGGGTAGCTATGTCCATAGTGTTAATGTTGGGTGTGGGGGATGAGAACTCAGGAAGTCCCACTTTATCAATAAATTGTGTCCCAAAGTTAACTTGTAAGTCTGTAATTTGGACCTCAAAACATGGTTCCCATAGAAACAGTGCTAAGAAGAGTCGTGAGGCTCCTGGGTAACCCACAAAAGCCAATTCAACTGTTAGTGCACCAAAAATAGCTGAGTGGTGGCTATAAAACAGGGCAGAAAATTCTTTCATACTCTTCCCATTGAGAGATGGGGTCTGTGTCCTCTCCCCTTGAGTTGCATGGGCTTGTGATTGCCTTAGTCAAGAGTATGGCAGAAGTAACATCTCATGGCTCAGAGACTGGGTTGCGAAAGGCCATGCAGCTTCTGCCTTGTTTGCTGGAAGACTCGCTGTTGGAAGCCTGAGCCACCATGTAAGGTGGCTGGCTGCTCTGAGGCCACCATGTTGAGGGGCAGAAAGAGAGAGATGAGAGATGCCTGATGAACCCCCAGTCATTTGAATCATTCTTAACCATTCAAGTCTCACCAGCTGATACCTGGTTATCGTGGAGAAGAGACAAGCCACCCCAAGGTGCCCTGTCTGAATTCTTGATGGATGATATCTGTGAGCTTAATACAATGGCTGTTGTGGGGGTTTTTGCCACTATATTTTGGGGTAATTTGTTATACAGCAATAGCTGCTCAAAGCACTATGGGCCACTACTAACTGGCTCACAGTTGTTTAGGGCTTACTGTATGCCAGGTACCATGGATAAACTCATTCATTCTTCTGCTGTAAACTAATAGAAAGTAATCTTAGTCACTAAATACAAATACGACCATCAGTAACTTGAAATGGAGAAAGTTTCTTCTAGCTCAGTGCTGTGGCTTGAAGCCAAACAGGCATGAATTAGCTGGGTCTGAGGAGGCTCACGGAGACATCAGTGATGATGCATGGCACTTCCAGAAATGTCAAAGGTTGGTAGAGATTGATGACATTGATTGTTTTTTTTGTCTAATTTCACTTCAAAATGAATAGCCTTTCTTTTCCTCCATTTGATTGTGTCTGTTGCAGAATTTGGCCATCACATGGCTTTTTAGCTCAGATATGGAATGAAGGAAAAGCAAAAGAGATTTTTTCCCCTAGACAAGATTTGGAAGAGGGGAGTGGAAGACTAGGAGGAAGAGGGAGACAGAAGTAGCCTGCGACTCATTGACTGAGCAAAGCTGATGAAAGAGAGGTTTCAGGAGACATGAACTCTCCTTGGGTTGATGACGGAGATGGTGGGGGAGATATGACCAGATGTAGGGAGTTGTCCCCTTGTGATGGGTTGAGTCATTGGCTCCAGTTCATCCCCCCTGCCTGCATCCATGTCCTTGCCATGGCTTCATCGTGGGTAGATGTACATTTCCTCCCTTGACGTTGAGCTTTGCCATGTGACATGCTAGCCGAGGGGGTGGCATGGAAGGGACAGTGTTCTGGCCAGAGCCTAGGTTCCACGAGGCCTCATGAGTCTCTGCTTGTCCTCTTGGGCTTCTGCCATTGCCATGAAAAAAAGAGAGAAAAGCACACTGTGGCTTGTACCCATCCCAGGAGGAGGGGAGAGACTTGCAGAGATGAGGCCCCCAGCCAACCCATGAACTTGTGAGTAAGAAATCAATGCTCGTTGTTGGATGCTGCTGTGATTTGGAGATTGTTATGCAGCAGTAGTTGGCTGATAGACCAATAACCCACCCACCCGATAAACTATCGGGTGCAAATGTGAGCGAGTAGGGGGCACTGAGTAGACCAGGAAGTAATTTTCCAGTTGATGGTTTTGCAGTCACCTAATGAGACTGACTCATTTCTGCTTATTGACTATGCCAAAGCCTTTGACTGTGTGGATCACAATAAACTGTGGAAAATTCTGAAAGAGATGGGAATACCAGACCACCTGACCTGCCTCTTGAAAAACCTATATGCAGGTCAGGAAGCAACAGTTAGAACTGGACATGGAACAACAGACTGGTTCCAAATAGGAAAAGGAGTATGTCAAGGCTGTATACTGTCATCCTGCTTATTTAACTTATATGCAGAATCCATCATGAGAAACGCTGGGCTGGAAGAAGCACAAGCTGGAATCAAGATTGCTGGGAGAAATATCAATAACCTCAGATATGCAGATGACACCACCCTTATGGCAGAAAGTGAAGAGGAACTAAAGAGTCTCTTGATGAAAGTGAAAGTGGAGAGTGAAAAAGTTGGCTTAAAGCTCAACATTCAGAAAACGAAGATCATGGCATCTGGTCCCATCACTTCATGGGAAATAGATGGGAAACAGTGGAAACAGTGGCAGACTTTATTTTGGGGGGCTTCAAAATAATTGCAGATGGTGATTTCAGCCATGAAATTAAAAGATGCTTACTCCTTGGAAGAAAAGTTATGACCAACCTAGATAGCATATTGAAAAGCAGAGACATTACTTTGCCAACAAAGGTCTGTCTAGTCAAGGCTATGGTTTTTCCAGTGGTCAAGTATGGATGTGAGAGTTGGACTGTGAAGAAAGCTGAGCACTGAAGAATTGATGCTTTTGAACTGTGGTGTTGGAGAAGACTCTTGAGAGTCCCTTGGACTGCAAGGAGATCCAACCAGTCCATTCTAAAGGAGATCAGTCCTGGGTGTTCATTGGAAGGACTGATGCTAAAGCTGAAACTCCAATACTTTGGCCACCTCATGTGAAGAGTTGACTCATTGGAAAAGACCCTGATGCTGGGAGGGATTGGGGGCAGGAGGAGAAGGGGACGACAGAGGATGAGATGGCTGGATGGCATCACCGACTCGATGGATGTGAGTTTGAATGAACTCTGGGAGTTGGTGATGGACAGGGAGGCCTGGCATGCTTTGATTCATGGGGTCGCAAAGAGTCGGACATGACTGAGCGACTGAACTGACTGAATGAGACTGAGTGATGTCTTCTAGAATTCACTTTCCTCTATATTTCTGGGTTAGGGTTGGGCACGGGAGAGATGTGCATGAGACTTGGAAGGTGGGAGTGAAGGAGCAGCCACTTCCATGGCTGGTGTGGGATGGTGGCCCCTGCAGCGCCCACAGACCTCCTCCCCACCGCTCCTCCAAGCCCTGGGGCAGGCAGGTGCATGTGTGGCTTCCAGCTAGAGGCCACCTGCCTGGCCTGCAGGTCATTCTGTGCCTTTGAGGTTGGAGGTGGTGAGAGAGAGATGCAAGTCCCCGCTTGTCCTGGCAGGTTCAGCCTGCCCTTGGCCTCCCTCGCTTCACATCCATCTTACCTCCCTGACTGCTGGCTTCTGAGCCATCAACCAGGCACAGGAGTGGTATCCAGGTAGAGACTGCTTAACCAGCTCCTTCCACTGCATCTAGGGGCTGATCACTATTGCAACTCCCCCTTCTCTAGTTGTTCAGAGGGATTCTGCTTCCCCATCAACTCAGGCTGATACAACCAGCTAGACAACGGTACACCGAAAATAATCGCAAGCCTGGGGTCCCTAACCACAAAGGTGCCACATACCTGCATTTAAGGAACTTCCATTCTTCCTGAGGGGGAAGACAGCTTCACCAGTCAGTCAGAGACTGGTGGGAGGTGTTAAGTTAGGTTGAAAGGTCCCACAATGGGCTACCTCACCCTACACGCTATGGGCCATTCAGAGAAGGATAAGGCAGGTAAGGAAAATGACTGCTTGGAGCGGGGAGAAATTGGAGATGGATATTTGCCTATAGCATGCTTAGGAGAATTGATCTTTTCTAGATTTCCAGGCAAGGCTGTGTGTTCCAAAGATGTAAGAGGGCTGGGGATGGGAAAGCAGGAAGGAGAAAGAATGGCTGTTGCTGTCCCCTCCTTACCTGTAACCTAGATGGAAAATGTCTTTTTTCTCTTTCTACCCTCCGGTGGTTGGGGAACCTGCCCCACTGCCTGTGCCAGGGCTGGGCTGTGAACCAGGCAGTCAGCAAACACTGCTGATCTTGGCCTTCCCTCTTAGAGGGTTTTGCTTCTATTTTTTATGCTGTCAGTGTTCATGCTGCCTGCCTTTCAAATAGATGCACGTTCAGCTACAGCTAATTTGGAACTTGTTTCTCCAAAAGCATTTAGAATTGTTTTTGCCTAATGCATCAGATTTAAATCCTGGGGCTAATTAATACTGAGGCATGAGAAAGAAATGAGCAAAGTCGGATAAAACGCCTGGTGGAAATGAACTGGCATAACCTTCTCTTCGGCATGGCACTCAGAGCAGCCTCGATCTGCTGACAAGATAGGAGCTGGTGCCATGCCTGTCCCAGACATCACCTCCTGCCCAGGTGGGCAAGGGACTGGGAGAAATGAGGTGGTGGTGGTGTGTAAGTGTGTGCACACCTCTGGTATGTGTGTGTATGTGTTGTATGCATGTGCTGCGTTCGTTATGTGGGTTGTATACCCCTGTTTGTGTGCATTAAGTAGGTCATATGTACGTGTGTATTATGTTTGTGTGTTGTGTGTTGTATACACTCCATGTTCACACTGTATGTGTGTTGTGGTATGTGTATGTCTGTGTGTGTGCCCATGTGCGAATGAGAGTTTTTATTTTTTATTTTTTTTAGCATTAACTCTCCCAAGCTCAAGGAGTTTGAAATGGGCTTTCAAATGTGATTTGTTATCTTTTACTTAGAAATTGGCATCTTTAGCTTCAAATCCATGGGATATTCTCACCACTTCAGGCGAAATCAAGATGAGTGGGGAGGAGGGCTGGAGTAGGGAGAAGCTTGTACCTTTTCAGTTCAGTTTAGTCGCTCAGTCGTGTCCGACTCTTTGCGACCCCATGAATCACAGCACACCAGGCCTCCCTGTCCATCACCAACTCCCGGAGTTCACTCAGACTCACATCCATCGAGTCGGTGATGCCATCCAGCCATCTCATCCTCTGTTGTCCCCTTCTCCTCCTGCCCCCAGTCCCTCCCAGCATCAGGGTCTTTTCCAATGAGTCAACTCTTCACATGAGGTGGCCAAAGTATTGGAGTTTCAGCTTTAGCATCAGTCCTTCCAATGAACACCCAGGACTGATCTCCTTTAGAATGGACTGGTTGGATCTCCTTGCAGTCCAAGGGACTCTCAAGAGTCTTCTCCAACACCACAGTTCAAAAGCATCAATTCTTCAGTGCTCAGCTTTCTTCACAGTCCAACTCTCACATCCATACATGACCACTGGGAAAACCATAGCCTTGACTAGACAGACCTTTGTTGGCCAAGTAATGTCTCTGCTTTTCAATATGCTATCTAGGTTGGTCATAACTTTCCTTCCAAGGAGTAAGCCTCTTTTAATTTCATGGCTGCAATCACTATCTGCAGTGATTTTGGAGCCCAGAAAAATAAAGTCTGAGACTGTTTCCACTGTTTCTCCACCTATTTACCATGAACTGATGGGACCAGATGCCATGATCTTCATTTTCTGAATGTTGAGCTTTAAGCCAACTTTTTCACTCTCCACTTTCATTTTCATCAAGAGGCTTTTTAGTTCCTCTTCACTTTCTGCCATGAGGGTGGTGTCATCTGCGTATCTGAGGTTATTGGTATTTCTCCTGGCAATCTTGATTCCAGCTTGTGCTTCTCCCAGCCCAGCATTTCTCATGATGTATTCTGCATATAAGTTAAATAAGCAGGGTGACAATATACAGCCTTGACATACTCCTTTTCCTATTTGGAACCAGTCTGTTGTTCCATGTCCAGTTCTAACTGTTGCTTCCTGACCTGCATATAGGTTTCTCAAGAGGCAAGTCAGGTGGTCTGGTATTCCCATCTCTTTCAGAATTTTCCACAGTTTATTGTGATCCACACAGTCAAAGGCTTTGGCATAGTCAAGAAAGCAGAAATAGATGTTTTTCTGGAACTCTCTTGCTTTTTCCATGATCCAGCGGATGTTGGCAGTTTGATCTCTGGTTCCTCTGCCTTTTCTAAAACCAGCTTGAACATCTGGAATTTCACGGTTCATGTATTGCTGAAGCCTGGCTTGGAGAATTTTGAGCATTACTTTACTAGCGTGTGAGATGAATGCAATTGTGCGGTAGTTTGAGCATTCTTTGGCATTGCCTTTCTTTGTGATTGGAATGAAAACTGACCTTTTTCAGTCCTGTGGCCACTGCTGAGTTTTCCAAATTTGCTGGCATATTGAGTGCAGCACTTTCACAGCATCATCTTTTAGGATTTGAAATAGCTCCACTGGAATTCCATCACCTCCACTAGCTTTGTTTGTAGTGATGCTTTCTAAGGCCCACTTGACTTCACATTCCAGGGTGTCTGGTTCTAGGTGAGTGATCACACCATTGTGATTATCTTAGTCGTGAAGATCTTTTTTGTACAGTTCTTCTGTGTATTCTTGCCACCTCTTCTTAATATCTTCTGCTTCTGTTAAGTCCATATCATTTCTGTCCTTTATCGAGCCCATCTTTGCATGAAATGTTCCCTTGGTATCTCTAATTTTCTTGAAGAGGGTTCTCCAAAGACAGTCTCTTCCAGCTGGAATTGTCTGAATTGGGAGATGGGAGTTTGGAACCCCAAAGAAAAGAGGTGAAGAGTGGTTTGGAAGTGAAAGCATGGGCCAGGTGGTAAAGAAGAGAATGGGGCTCTAGTCCTGGCATCTGAAGTGAATCACAGGCTTGGGTCCACCACTCGCTAGAGGTGAGAAGCTCTTTCCTTGATTCACACAGGGAGAGGCTTACACTTCCCAGCCTGGAGCCTGGGTTCTCATAAAAGTTCTGTGTACTGAGTGGTATGGTGAGCTGTGGGCAGGAGGAGCCAGGAAACATACATACATGTAGACTCTGCCTTGACATTTAACAGCAGTGTGACCTTGGCCATGTTCCTTGTCTTCTCTGGACCTCAGTCTCTGTCTTAGCTTGAGTTTCCCCAGAAGAGACCTAGAAACAAAGATTCAAGCGCAAATAGTTTATTTGGAACTACTCACTGGTAGGTAAGTGGGGAGGTAAGGCCTGGAAGAGAAGGAAATCAGTAAAGGAAGAATTTTTAGATCAGTCATTCCTGTGGGCAGCTCAGTCCTGCTGGAACCTCTGGGAGGTGGTTTAGAACATGCTTCACTGATGGCCAGACTGAGGGGGAGGGAGCTGGGGTATTTATCCAGCAAGTGCTGTCAGTCATTGCTTGAGGGCTGCTGGTGGGTGGTGGTAGGCATTCCTTCCTTGTATTCCTGGTCTGCTGCAAGTATGGGCAGAGATGAGATCCCAGGAGTGGCAACATGGGCTGGACTCTGCCTAAATAGGAAAGCCAAAGAGTGCAGGGGGCCTGGCATTGACTACCACTACCTTTCCTTGCTGTGAAATATGGAACTTACACCATAGCATCTTTTTTTTCTTTAATATTTATGTATTTGGTTGTGCCAGGTCTTAGTTGCAGCATGTGGGCTCTAGTTTCCTGACCAGGGATCGAACCTGGGCCTGCTGCATTGGGAGCCCAGAGTCATAGCTGCTGGACCACCAGGGAGGTCCCCATGGCATCTGTATAGTTCCTTTCCATCATGACACTCGGCAACCTATAAAAGAACAAGTCTTTATTCCTTTCTTCTTTATCAATTGAGTGAATATGGGAGCATCTACTGTGGGCCAGATGCTGGTCTTCATGCTCAGGATATGTAGGAGGGCAGGCAGACAGGTAGGGGGACAAACTCAGTTCCAGCAGATGTTAGAAGCCAGGGGAAGGCCATGGCACATGGAACTCTGGCTAGAGGAGTCAAGAGCGAGCCAGGGACCCTTGTGGAAGGAGCAGGGATTTGTCAGGGAGACAAGGGGGAGAAAGACACTTTAGGAGTAAGTTCAGGGACGTGCCAGTATTGGGGAACCAAAAATAGTTTTGGGTGGCTGGAATATCTAAAGCAAGCCAGGAAGTATCAGGGACAAGGCTGGACTCCTAGATAGAACGTGTGGGACCTTGGGGCCAATGTCAAGGCTCCCTGTTAGATCCTGGAGGCGCTGCAGAGCGCTCCAAAATGTTTGCACTGGGGACTGTCAGGGTCAGATTTGCCTTCCGGAAAGGTCACGTGACTCACAAATGGAGCAAATGAGATGGGAGGTGGAGGGTTCCATCGGTAAGTGTCTCAGTCAACTGGGGCTGCCAGAACAAAATATCCCAGGCTGGGTGGCTGAAACAGCACACGTTTATTTTCTCACAGTTCTGGAGGCTGGAATTCCCAGATCAAGGTGCCGGCAGAATTGATTTATCCTGAGGCCTCTCTTCCTAGTTTATGGATGGCCACCTCCTCACTGGGTCCTCACAGGGCCTCTCCTTGCAGGAGAGAGAATGCATGTGCATGTGAGCTCCAGTCATCAGCTCTAGTAGTTCTTTCTTTCTTTTTTTTTTTTATAAGGACATCAGTTCTGTGGGATTAGGGCCTCACCCTTAGGACCTCGTTTAACCTTAACTGCCTCCTTGAAGGTCTCATCTCCAGACACATCCTGGAGATGAGACTTAGGGGTTGGGGCTTCAACATAAGAATTTGGGGGAGGGACAATTCAATGAGTAAGTCATTATTTCTAGGTGAGAAATGACGTGGGCCTGAGTTTTGGTATCGGCTGAGAATGGGGGAAAAAGCAGGGAACTAGCAGTTAGGCATGAGTAGTGGAGAAGGCAACGGCACCCCACTCCAGTACTCTTGCCTGGGAAATCCCATGGACGGAGGAGCCTGGTGGGCTGCAGTTCACGGGCTCGCTAAGAGTCGGACATGACTGAGCGACTTCACTTTCACTTTTCACTGTCATGCATTGGAGAAGGAACTGGCAACCCACTCCAGTGTTCTTGCCTGGAGAATCCCAGGGACGGGGGAGCCTGGTGGGCTACAGCTCCACTGTAGCGACTTCAGTCAGACACCACTGAAGCGACTTAGCATGCACATATATGCAATGGGGTAGGAAAAGCCTGGGCGAGGAAGGGGCTGGTGGGAGCTCAAGGCTTTTCTATGGCTACTGTAAATGTTGACCCCACACCCCTCTGCCCATCTCTGAGTTCACCTGCAGCAGCAGTGGGCAGGTCCTGCCTCTGGTACCCACACTGTTCGAGGTCTTTCTCTGGCACTGTGCGAGCTGCTCAGCCTAGGCAGTGGGCAGCCCAGAAGTTCCAGGAATTTAGTCACCCTGAGCAATTCTCAGCCAATGAGGACCGTTGGAAAAAACGTCAGCTTCCCCTTGCTTTGGTTGGAAAATTCCAAAGCGTGCTCTACACACTTCCTCAGAGGGCCTCCAGGGAGGGAGCCCCAGCGTCTACACCCTTTGCTGGCTCTTTCTTCCCTGTCTCTTGTCCCCATCTCCTCACTCCTCACCTACGTCCTTGTCTCAGAGTCTGCTTTGGGAGGAGCAAAACTAATAACAGCCTGTCACCAGATAATAAGAGCACTGGAATGCTGGGGACCACAGAAGGATGGGGTTTAGGAGGGAAGGTGGTGAGTTCAGGTGGGGCCATGTTCAGACTGATGGTGGGTCTGTGGAGCCCTCCAGTTGGCAGTTGGCGTGTGGGGCAAGAACCTGGAGCCAGATCTGGGCTGTCTGCCCCTTGAGGACCAAGAACACGAACCTGGTTTCCTGAAAACCACTCTGCTAGGTGACTCTGAACACAGCTGGCTTTCCTGAGGTTCCAGGATATGCTGGAGGGAGGGCATGGGGGCACCATTGTGGATTCCAGGCCAGTGACCCATCCAGCCATCATTTCCTGTCTCTGCCAGCCATCACCTCTGCTCTCTTCTCCTCCTGACTTCCTGTTCCTTCCTTATATACAGTGTTTTATTTACCTGATTTAGTAGTCTCCCGCTAAAGAGTACTCTTAGTCCCTTCTCTGCCACCATCAAGGTCTTTTCCTAAAACAAGACTCCTTCTTCTCAAAAAAGAACTCTGTTGCCAGGTGCTAAAATAATTATGTCACCCTGACACACCAAAGGGGGAGGGCTGAGGAAAAACAGCATGGGAGGAGAGTCACCCGGGGCTGCTTGGCAGTTACAAAGCACTGTCACAGACATCATCTCACTTGAGGCCAGAGAGAGAGGAAATGGGCTAACGGGTCGTGTGAGGTGGAGTAACCCAGGAGAAGAATCTGAAACAAAGATTGTGGCGTGTGTGATTTATGAAAGACAGGCTCCCAGGGGAGACCATGGAGGGCTGGGGGAGGCGGGTAGGGAGGGAAGGAAGCCAGGCAAGGTAGCATCTCGGGCCAAATCTTAGCTCAGCCTGATTCCACAGGGGAACTCTGGAGTATGAGTTATCCACCGAGTTTATTCCAACTAGAGGCAAGGGATCTAGGCTGTATGCTCCCATACCATTCAGTCTTAGACTAAGTATCTCTCTAAGGGAGCAGGAACTCCCAGCATTTCTAGTTCGCACAAGCTGCGGAATGCAACTCCAGAAGCTCTGAGCCAACCAGCTAAAGAAAATTATAGGTGTGAGCAGTTGGAACTGAGAACACAGGTTAGGCGCACAGACACGGTCAAAGGCATCTGAGGGATCTAAGCCAAGCATGGCCCTGATCCCTATCCTGATGGATCCATAGTCCCCCCATGGATTAGTTTTCTATTACTCAAAAGAACTCTAATGCAGGATCTTGCCCTCCTATAGGTCTGAAATCCTTGCTTGATGTGACCGAATTTTCTCCCCTGAGCTAACCTGCAAGTGCCAGCAAGGGCTGTGGTTCTCCTCTAAGGCTTGAGGTCCTCTTCCACGTTCATGGAAAGTTGACAGAATTTATTTATTTGGGGCTGTAGGGCTGAGGCTCTATCTTCTTGTATGCTTCTGGCTGGAGACCATTCTTAGCTTCCAGAGGCCTCCAGTAGCTTCTGGCCACGTGACCCTTATAGGCAGTTTGAATGGATGTTTGCTTTCTTCTAGGCCATCTGGAGGGTGCCACTCTGCCTTCCTGTTCTGTGACCAGCCAGAGAAAATTCTGTTTCTTAAGGACTCATCAGGCCCAGCCAGGATGATCTCACCTTTGCCATGCAAGGTAGCATAATTACGGGAGTGATATTTCATCACATTCACAGGCTCTACCCACACTCAAAAGGGAGGGGATCATACAAGGGCAAGAGTCACTGGTGGGTGTGTGCGTGCTAAGTCACTTCAGTTGTGTCTGATTATAAGCTGCCAGACCCAGCCCAATCCTCTGAGTTTCCTTACTACATTGTGTGTTGAAGGACATATTTTCCTTCATAACAGAGGACGGTCCACTTGATTTCAGGATGCAACTAACAAACCAGTGGCCAGACCAAAGAGCCAGTCAGACCTTAAAGGTACATCAGAGTCAGTGACCGCCCCTGTCCACCCAGATCCTCAGGACTGCTGGGTCTCCTGCTTTCCTGCTGCCATATTTGGTGATGGTGATGCTGTTTCCACAGTCTCGGACATTAGTTTTCGCTCACCCTCTGCCTCCCATTCTCAAGACCCTCCTGGCTCTGTCTAGAGCCACTGCATTTCCAACCCAGTGCTGGGAAGATGCAACATTTGAATTCTCTCATGGAGGTAACGTATCTCCACTGATTCTCCCCCTCCTCTTCCTGCCCCAGCCTGGCATCCATCACTCAGCTGGGTGGTCACTACCCAGAGCACAGCCTGGAGATGACCACTTCATGGAAAGGTTGACAGGACCTGTGTCTGAGAGGGATTAACCACCCAGCAATGAAAGAAAGGCCTATTATCAATTTCTATGTGGAGAAAATATTAAAAATATGTAAAAATAGCAATGCCAGGAGAACAATAAGGGCCACTTCGAACATGAATCTGGAATGTAAAAGGGTTCAATTCAGGCTTAGAATTCGCAGCACATAATGTCAGATAATGGCAAGACAGTCCTTCATTATTTCATTGAACACACAGTTATTCAACATCTACTATGAACACTGAGTCATAAGGCTCCCTGGAAAACTACAATTGATAGGTTTATAGGGCCACAGAAACAGAGTAGAAAGGAAATTATTAACAACGGCAATTTGGTTTGCTTCCAGATTACCAACTAAGTATTCCAGAAGGTTAGTTGTAACTTTGTAGTTAGGTCAGTGAGAATGACTCTAGTTAGAGCCTTGTTCCTAGCATCAGAAAACCGGAGTTTTGATCTCAGCTATGGCACTCACTGCTTGCATAAGCTTGGGTAGGTCCTCTTTCCTTGTTGGCCCTTGGGTTTCTCATCTTGAGGATTTCTATGGTCCCTTCTAGCTCTGACATCTTCTGGATCAGGTATATTCCAACTAGAAACTTATAAATTACCTCACCTTTCCTACTTACGTCATCCTATCCAAGAACTTGCAGATAAAGCCGTGATTAATTTTATGGCTGAAACAAGGCACATTTATTGGGTACAGAGGTTTAGTAAAGGCAATTAAAGTTAAGGTGACTGCTCCCTAAATGACCAGAAGCATATAAAAAAGGAAATTTTGTTAATGTTAAGAAAAAGAAATAGTTGGTGACTAGTGAGATAAAGGAAGTCATAATTGAAGGAACACCCTTGTAGCCACTGTGGATGATGCCAAGGATGATACTTATGTAGTTAAAAGACCTCAAAGATAGATTAAATAATAATCTAAGAACTGATTTTGTCTTGGATGCTTTATCAACAGTAATTTTAACTTTATCCCTGCAAAGGAGGTATTCATCATCCCCATTTTACAGATGGCAGAAACTGAGACTCATACAGAATTATTTTTCCCCAAGGACATCCAGCTGGAAATAACAAAGTTCATGTGTATTTTTTTCTCATACTCTGCACTGCCTCTCTTGTCAATGACTTAAGTATTATTAAAACATAAAAGCAAGAATACCGGCAGGGCAAATATTCCAGGGGTTTAAACTCACTGTATAGTGAAACTTAGGACAGTGGTGAGCCTGTACAATTTTAGTATTAATATGTGCAAAAGATGTAAACCAGTATATTTATCTGTCAGAGATACATAAGGAAAGAATATCAATATCACAGCCAGGAATCTCAGCAAATAGTGGATTTCATATTTGCTTATATAAATAAATTTCAGCCTCTAGTTCTGGCAGTACTAGGATAAAGATAACCTGAAAACCCATTTTCTACAGCTATCTAGAAAGAAACAAATATTTATTTGAATGAATAGATGTGCACATGGGAAGTTGACAGGGGCTGTGAATGAGAAAACTAGGGCTGAAAACTAGGGCAGCAGCTTGTGAATGATGATGTAACTGACTTAGGGTAGGAGTGAATGGGGAGAGACCGTCTCAGTATTCTAGGGCCATGGACGATTTAATGATCACCTGGGGGGAAGGGGAAGGAACGGATGGCTTGGGTCCCGTGAGGCAAGAGTTGGATCTCAGATACGGGAAATTATTGAACCAGAGAATAATGTCAGATAATTACACAGGATGTAGCACAGAGTAATAAAAATATGAAAGGACAATGAAAAGATATGGAGGATAGGATGGAAAAAAGTCCCAAATGCAACTAATAGGAGTTTTAGAAGAAAGAACAGAGAGAAAGTGGAAGAAGCAATATTCAATGACATAATAGCTAGGAACTTTCCAGAATTGATAAAAGATGGATTCAGAATGCACAATAAATCCTCAGCAAAATAAAGTGAAACTGAACCACATTATCATAAAATTCTAAAGAGAAAGAGAGCATCTTAAAAGCAATCAAGAAGAGAGATAGATACCTACTAAGAAAGAATATCAAGACTGGCAGCAGATTTCTCACCAGCAGCAATAAAAACCAGAAGACAATGGAATAATATCTTCAAAATGGTGAGTGAAAGCAGTATCTAGAATTCCATACTCTGTTAAATTATCATTATTATTAATATTTTTTGGCCACCCCATGTGGCAGTAGCAATTTTACTGTCAGACAAACTAGAATTCAAGGCAATAAACATTAAAATACAAAAGGGGATAGTTTATACTAGGAAAAGGAATAGTAGTTCTAGACTATGTAACAATGATGAACATACATTTTTTTATTCATGTAGCAAAATGTATGAAGAAATGCATACAATATTTCAGGCATTGTTCTAGGTTTGAGGGATACAGTAGAGACCAAGACAGATAGAAATACTTATCTTCTTTAGAATTTACATTCCATGCAATTATCAACGTAACCTCAAGCATTTAAAGCAACAGTGAGCAGAACTGAAAAATAAAATAGAGAAACCAGGAAGTGTAGCTGGAGAGTTTAAGTTTTTTCTCTCTGAAAACTAATAAATAATGAAGACAAAAAATAAAGCTATTGAAGATTTGAAGCACACAATTAAAACACTTCAACTAATGCATATGAATAGAATTTAACACTCAACAAACAGATTACACACTCTTTTTGAGCACACACAGCACATTTACAAAATGTAACATACCAAAAAGGCAACCTAAATAAATTCCAAAGCCATGACATCAGCCCAGAGACCTCTATGAGAACTTTCAGCTGGCAAAGCAGGATAAGACTGAGCGACTTTTTGACCCTATTGTCTGCAATAGTCTGCTTTACCTAACCCCCCCACCCCCACCCCCAAATCAAAACAGCAATAACTGTGGCCTATAGCAATGAACTGGGCTGTCCCTATTTTTCCAAATAGGAGTATTTTCTGTTGGCAGGCTCTGCCCCAGTCTCTCTTCAGCTCTGTTGTTACGCTTGTTCTGAGTTTCTTTTCAGGAGAAACAAAATGGTGCCTAGCCAACAAAGAGAAGCTTTGCTCCCCTGAGCCCTGAGCAGAACTTGTGCCCCTTCCTGGCTCTCATATTGGCTGCTTGGGGTGACAGGAGTGGTCCTGCCAGCGGTGAGGGCTCTCGTTTGCCTTGAGCTGGACCCTCCCACTTGAGAATAAGACCACTGGGTTTGTGAGTTGCTTCAGAGACCGCCTCTCAACTGCCAGGCCCTAGGAGGAAATTCTGCCATCAGCTACCAGAACTTCCCCAACAGAAATTCAAAGCCGTCAAGTCAGTGCATCTCAACTTTTGTTAGCAGGGATGCTGCCTTCAGAAAGCCTTCCTGGGTTTGGCAACTTCTTCAAGTGTCCACATCAAAATTCATCCTTGTTGATAAATATTTTTCCAACTAGGCAGAATTTTAGATCTAAAATATATCCCCCCCCCCCATTTTCTTTCTTTTTTTTTTTAAAGTGCTTTATTGAGGTATGCTTGACACACTGCTGCTGCTAAGTTGCTTCAGTCGTGTCCGACTCTGTGCAACCCCATAGAGGGCAGCCCACCAGGCTCCCCCGTCCCTGGGATTCTCCAGGCAAGAAGACTGGAGTGGGTTGCCATGTCCTTCTCCAATGCATGAAAGTGAAAAGTGAAATTGAAGTCGCCCAGTCGTGTCCGACTCTTAGCGACCCCATGGACTGCAGCCTACCAGGCTCCTCCATCCATGGGATTTTCCAGGCAAGAGTACTGGAGTGGGGTGCCATTGCCTTCTCCGTGCTTGACACACAGAAAGCTGTAAATATTTAATGTATACAACTTGATGTGTTTGGAGGTAAATACACACGTGTGAGAATATCACCACCACCAATGTCATAAAAATATCCATCACCTCTAAGTTTCCTTCCACCTGCTTTTTTTTCCTTTTGTGGTAAGAGCACTTAAGATCTACAGTCTTAGCATATTTTTAAGTATACAACACAATATCGCTAATCATAGGCCCTAGGTTCTCTGCTTTTCTTTATTTAAAAAAAAATTTATTATAGTTGATTTACAATGTTGTGTTAGTTTCAGGTGTATAGCACAGTGATTCAGTTATGTTATACATTTATGTATATATCCTTTTTCAGACTCTTCCTTTATAGGTTATTACAAAATATTGAATATAGTTCCCTGTGCTATACAGTTGGTCCTTGTTGATTATCTGTTTTATATATAGCAGAGTGTACATGTCAATTTCAAACTCCTGATTTATCCCCCCTCCTCAGACATTTCTCCTTTGGTAACCTTAACTTTTTTTTTCGATATCTGTGAGTCTGTTTCTGTCTTGTAAATAAGTTTGTCTCATTTTTAAAAAATTAGATTCCACATATGAGTGATATCATGATATTTGTCTTCCTCTGTCTGACTTACTTCATCTCAGCTTTTCTTTAATTACAATGATTCTCTCCATCCCCACTCCCCAGACCTCCCTGGGACAGATATTTTCTGAACCAGGTCTGAGCAGTTCTTTTTCATTCACTCAATTTTAATTTAAAAAATTTCACAAATATATACTCATTTAAAAAAAATTCACATCAGTTAAAAAAAAAGAAAAAAAAAGTCCAAACTAAAGCCAAGGCAGACACACAGAACTTGTGAAATCTACAGGATGATCTCTGTACTTATTCCTGGATAGCAACCTTTCAGAAATAATTCTCAACTCTCACCCACATATTTAAAAAATAAATGAGTCTTTTGATTGGCATTTGGAGTATTGGAACCTGAACCCCGGCTTTATTTTTAAAGCCCGTTCCCATTTGTATTCACAGGCGAGCTTTGCTCTCTGGCTCTGTCCGTGCCTTTTGACATTTAGGTGTTACCCGAGGTAATAAGTGGCCCAGATTTTAGTCTCTGAAGTGGAGATGGGATACCTCCAATCTGCTCCCACCTTGTCCTGGGTTACCACTCAAGGGTTTTCACACGTACAGCTCTGTATTTAATGGTATGTAGTAGTTAATTTGGCTTCACGTTTGAAAACGCCTGTAAAAATGGTTGGTTGCTACAGAAGCTCTGTGTGAGCTTTCTTGTAAGAATGTACTTCGGTAAATGCGTCCATTCCCGCGGCTGCTGTGTTATTACCTGTGGCCAAAGCAACTGCATTTGTGACTCCCATCCTCCGTTGCAGACCCTCCGGGTGGACATAGGCAAAAATTTTCAAGGCCAATTTCTATGTAATTTTCTCCCCTTCTAATTTTTATTTTGAAAAATGTCAAACCTTCAGAAAAACAGAAGGAATAATACAATGAGCACCTGTATACCGTACTACCCTCTATCTTGACTCATTATTATTTTGCTGTATTTGTTTTCCTATTGATCTACATACCTATCTTTTACCCCCTATCATCTGAAAGTAATTTAAAGGCATGGTACCACTTCATCTCTAAATATTTCAGCCCCTCTTTCCTAAGAACAAGGACATTCTCCTACATAACCACAAGACAATTTTTAACACCCAGGGAATGAATACTGATACAAACATATTATCTAATATATAGTACATATGCACATTTTGTCAATAGTCCCTCTACTATACTTTGTATCATGTTCTTTTCCTGATCCAGAATCCAATCTAGGATCAATATTGCATTTAGTCGTCATGTCTCTTTAGCTTCCTTTCATCTATTTCTCCAAGGAAGCTGGTTGCTTTTGATGGGGAAAATGGTATTTAGAAACCAAGGGCTAGGTGGGCTCAGTCTGAGTGATGCCTTTTAAACTGGGATGTGAATTGGCTGTGGAGGAGACAGTGGCAACTTCCACTCAATCAGAGCTGGCTCATGCCTTGCTGTCCCACCATCTGCCAGCTCAGGAGGGCATCCTGGGAGTCCTTGATGACGGCTGTGACAGTTGAGTTGGGAGTCTGACCCACAGGGATTGGAACCCCCCCACTTCCACCCCAGAAGCGTATGTAAAATCATTCTGCCCGTTTTCTGATCATTAGAATGAAAAATCATTGGACTAATTTCACTGAGTTGGGGAAGAGATTAAACAAGGCAACATGGCAAAATCCTCTGCGTGTTCTCACTCAGCATGGATTTCCAGAGCGTGTGTTCCACTGGGCTACGCACCGGAGATAAAATGGTGACTACAACTCGTGCACGAACCTGATTCTTACCAGGTTTCCCATTTAGTCCAGGTTACAGTCCTCCAGCTGGAGCCATAGACCCTCTATCTTATTTATTTTGGTATCCTCAAGGCCTAGCACAGTGCCTGGGAACACAGTAGGAGCTTAACATATGCGGGTTGGACTCTTTTGGCACTGACTTTAGAACCAGCCAACTCTGGGGATTTCTTGGACCCTTAATAGCATTCTAAAACTGAGTCCTTGGCAGGTGAAATCTGTAATGGATCTCTTCTGATGAGTGGTGGGGCTTATGGGGATTGAAAAGATATCCACAGGAGATTTTCAAAGAAACCACAAGTATAATCCCAGGTTCTGTTAATCAGTCAACTGGCAAATATTTTCCAAGGGCCTACTATGTTCAAGACACTGTCGAATTAGAAATGTAGAGAAGTGTAAGACTCAATTCCAATCTTCAAATGCTTAGTAAACACATATAGGACCTAGTGGCCCTCCAGAACAGAGAACTTTCCACGGGAGACGTCAGTGTGGGACCAAGGTGACTCTCAACTTGCCAATAGGCGAAAGGAATCCTTGTGATATCGCTGGGCCTTAGATGAGTGGGGATGAAAAGGATGGCAGTGCAGGTCATGGGGACCATCTGAGCACAGGTGTGGAGCTGGAACTATAACTAGGTCCAGTTGGGTTGGAATACAATAATCATTGGGTTGTGCTTCTTGCCCTGTTCAGAAAAGGGTACTTGGTCACTAGGATGAAGCCTGGGCAGCAAACTCTAGAACATCAAATCCTTGACTATCACTAAGTTTACAAAGGGATGCATCATCAAAGACAAAGAAGGCATGCAGTGTGGTGATGAAGACTGAAGACTCATCCTTTACCTGTGCGACCTTAGGCAAGTTATTTAACCTTTGTGAAGCTCAGCTTCCTCTCTTCTTAAGTATGTGTGCTCAGTCGCTTCAGTTGTGTCTGACTTTTTGCAATCCTATGGACTGTAGCCCGCCAGGCTCCTCTGTCCTTGGGATTCTCCAGGCAAGAATACCCGAGTGGGTTACCATGCCCTCCTCCTCCAGGTCTCCTGTGGCTCCTGCACTGCAGGCAGATTCTTTACTGCTGAGCCACTAGAGAAGTCTGTTAGGGGCTAAGTCTACCTGAGAAGCTGCAGGGTGGTTTGAGTGACATACCTGAGACAGTACCCGACTTAGAGAATACGGAATACATGTTGGGCAGCGTTATTCCCCCTCCCAAACTTTCCAAAGGCCTCAGTCCATCTAATTAGAGATGCTGGAGTTGAGGGACCTCACCCAGCCTCTCGTCCACACCCCTCACTTCCCTAGGAGGCTGCTGAGCTCAGCCAGGACTAGACCTCGGGCTTCGTCACCGGCGGCTCCTCTGTGCCTGAGAGCAGATGGTAAGGAGAGCAGACAAAGCCAGGCAGGAGAAGCAGCAACTTGCTCTTGAGCGGGCTGGCAGCCCCCCTCTCCCCTCCCAGCCTCACCCTGGGCTGGGAGCGCGTGCTGGGAAGAGGATTAAATCAATGCCAATTCACATCTCTCCAGAAGCTGGCTCCCTGATCCGAACTAATAAGCAAATCATTAGAGAATTAGGGCTGGGGAGGGCTCAACGCAGTGCTCCTTAACTCCAGGCTGTAAGACAAGCGTAAAAGCCCCAGCCCCCTTCCTTAGCGACCTCAAACTGCTCACATCGAGATCTTCTGTGTGAAAGCACCAATCAAGCTCTCCCTCTGCTCCAACCTGGCCAAACCCGACTCTTTGGGGACCACCGAGGACAGCCAGCACCTTTCTTTTGCTCTGAATGCGCGTTACCAGACCCTGTGCCGCAAAACCTCCCCTCTCCCACCACTGCTGTCTCTGGGTCTCCAGGTCTTCAGGGCCCGGCCTGCTAAGATGTGCTCCCCGCTCCCCCGCCCTGGGCACGAACTTGGCCCCCTTGCTTATTTCCCGGCGAAAGCCCATTATCTCTCATTTACATCTAAACTAGCTTTTCATACTATTTTAAAGACTGCTCCTCCCCTTCTGTAATCTCCCTGCGAATGAATTAAAAGTTGATTCTTGAAACGCACAAATCTTGGGGGCAGTTTCTTTTTCCTTCTTATTTAAATCATATGCTGTTTTGGACTAACCCTTTTATTTCCTCCCAATTATGATTTCTGGTGTGTTTTCCAGAGCTTTACAACATGGCATCTGATTATACACAAAGCTTCAGAATAAAGCCCTGTTTTTCCCTTCATTAACGACACAAAGGATGGCTGTGTGATCCACACAGCACTTTGTGATTTAATGCAGCTTTAGAGTCTAAATCGCACCCGGCTTGGGCAAAGCAGATTTGGGAGTGAATCAACGCATTTTCTTGCTGCCAGGAGCTCCCTTGCAGATTCCAGCAAATTCTTTCACCACACGGAATTAGCATTTGATTAAGCTCTGCAGACACGTTCAAACTTTTACCACGGAGCGCCGGCAGGGCTGCGGTAATCTCCTGAGGTGGGGGGGGGGGGGCACCGAGAGCCACCGCCGCTACTTCCCCGCTCCTGCCCCTGCCCCCAACGGCTGCACTCGGCAAAAAGTCGTGGGAGTGGTGGGTGATGGATGGCAGATGAGAGAGGGGGTGCCAGAAAATGTGAGGGCTCCAAGGGAGCAGGGTGGGGGGCTGATAGGAAGGAACATCAGATGCGTACTTGGGTCGCAACTCCCTTTCTGCCCCAAACTGGCACAAGACAGGCTCCCTCAGCCAGCGAGCTCACCATGAAGGCACTTTGCCTTTATTATGATGCAGGGTATTGTGATCTTGCACTCGCCCCCGGTCCGAGGGAGGGAGAAGTTCTTTCTGGGGATCCTCCCCAGCCCTGCGGTCTTGTCCGCGGGGTTTGGTGCCCCCTCCCCCCACCCCCACCTCTCGAGCCACCTCCATCCAGACAACCTCATGATTCACTTCCAGGAGAGCTGCGAGTTATGCCTCCCAACAGTCCAGGTTTAAAATCTCGTCCGTTTCCATTATGCAAATGCAACAAGCGGAAGTTTATCAAACTGGGGCTTTGTACCTAGAAAGGGGGCTTGCCAGCATGGGGGGGTGCCCATAAAGGCTTTATTGCCACAACTTTGGGGTGATTGCTTCACTCACAAATGCCAGGAGCACGATTGAATTATGCAGGTCTTCCCAAACAGGTGGCCATAAAAACTTTACAGCCTCCCACACCATCACATATTTTGTTTATGCCTCTTAGATGTCTTATTTTGTTAGAGTTGTTTTTTTTTTTTTTCCTTTTGGGCCCTTCTGTTACTATGGAAACGAGAGTTGGTGGAGGTGGTTCCAGGATACCTGTTAAGGGAAATACAAGGTAAGTCAGTCATCTTTGGGGTGCTTCAATTTAACTTGTTTGAAGAAATAACCATGGTTCTGGGAGGAGGGGAGCCAATTAGCTCTATAACATCACAACCATTGCAGAACCCCACAGCATCTCTGGAGGGAAGGAAAGGAATGTGTGGAAAGAAACCCATTTTACAGATGGTGAAACAGAGGTATCAAAGGCACCTTTCTGCCAGTAGAGTAGCAAGTCGGCCACATGGGAAGAGAAGAAAAAGAGCCAAAAGAGTGTGTCGTCTGGGTACCTGTTTGTCCATGGTTCTCCATAAACCAAAGTTAATGGCTTGTTTTTGGTAACCTGAAGTCAGGCTGCAGGGACATCTACTGGCCAAAGTGTCACTGGACAAAGCAGTTTTTTTTTTTCTGTTGCTGGCCACCGCTGGGCCAGGAGATGGAGGTCCTTCTATTTATAGTGAGAGGCTTGTGGATGGTGTGGCTGGGGAAGTGGGTTGCACAGCCCCTTCTGAGTGTGGTGTGGAAGACAGGTCCAGCCAGCAGGGTCCAGAACTAAAGGCTCAGAAAGTCCAGATTCCAGGTACTCCGGATGCCCTTTCAGTTTCAGGAGTGAGAGGAGACCTCTGAGGTGGCTCTCGGGGTTCCTGTTGCCAATGAGACAAGGTTCTCTGATTTGGGCATCTGGTCTGCTCTCTCCTTTGGGAGGGGTTGGGACTCCCACTCCTTATGGAAGAGAGGCTAAAGAAGGCAGGTAAGAGAGTTAGGAAGACTGTGAGAGACTCCCACTAAAACCATTAGCAACAGCAGAAAGGAGGATCCCCTGCAGAGAAAATTTTCCTTGGGGTGCCCTTGCATGAACAATGGTGTTCCCTCATCAGAATGAGAAAGCTAGTCCAAGAGGTTATTGGAAATGGGGAGGAAGACCTGGCCTTCACAAATTCTCGTGAACCTAAATAAGTTCCATACTGAGTCTTGGTTTACCCTCTTAGCGGAAAAAAAAAAAAAAAGTAATACCTGTCCTGGCTCCTTCCCTCAGGAATATGTCATGAGTGGAAGTGTGATAAGCAGGGCTTCCCTGGTGGCTCAGCAGTAAAGATTCCGCCTGCACTGCAGAAGACTTGAAGGAGATGCTTGTTCAATCCCTGGATTGGGAAGATTCCCTGGAGAAGGAAATGGCAACCAGCTCCAGTATTCTTGCTTGGAAATTCCCGTGGACAGAGGAGACTGGTGGGCTACAGTCCATGGGGTTGCAAAGAGTTAGACACAACAGAGCTACTAAACAACAACACTCAACTAGGTGTTCCTGTCCTGACAAACCCTTTGCCCAGAGATGTCCTCCTCATGGAAGTCTCAACCCCTGGGGGGCTCAGGCCAACTATCCCAGAGTCCTTTGCGTCAGTGCTACTCTAAGAGTAGTCCACAGATCACTGCCAACTGGGGAAAGATTTTTTAACCTAAGTGACAGAAACTGAGAACAAGAATTTTGGAACTTAACACAATGACAAAGAAATTTTACATTGGTTGAATCCAAATACTAAAACTTGGGGCTTTTTAAATTTCATTCCCCCCCCCCCCCCACATACTTCATTTTTGTTGTATTTTAGCAAAGATTTGTCCGTGACTGATTGGGAAAACAAACAAATAAAAAATAACTGGTGCCTCACCACAGATAGTTTGAGAAGCTTGGCTCTGTGGGGTCCACTGGCCACCCTCCTACAGCATCTTCCTGCTGGGAGATCACAAGAGGATGTGTGTAGCTGCTTTCTCAGTAAATTAAATTATGAATTATGGACAGAGAGCCCTGCTCCACGCCAGCGGCTGTGCTGATGATGGCTTGCATAGGACATCCATCCGGCTGTTGGTGTGTATGCTTGGGCCTCCCGGCTGTCTCAGTCTTGCCTGCCACGCCTGCCTCCTGGGCGGACCCCCTGAGACCCGTCTCCCCATCAATCTTCCCACGCTTTGAAAGTATGCAAAACAAGCCCTTCCTTCAGCCCCCCCTTTTCTTTTCGTCCTAAGTGAACCTGAGCGCATCACAGAAGCTATCGAACAGGCAAATGAGATTTCATGATCTAGTTCATTAGGCTGTGAATCCCTGGGCCCCGCCATCCACAGAGACGCTGCTGTTGCTTCTGTCTCCATGGGGACCTACTCTCTTTGTTATACCCATTAGTGCGGTCTGCCTCCCCCAGGTGCCTCACCAGGGTCTGTCTCATTTACACCCCTGGTGCAGCCCTCCCGTTTCTCTGGGCTGAAAAAACAACCTGGGGATAATTTGGTGTTGGAGGGGAGTTGGGGTTTTATATATTTTGGCAAATGACCTCAGCTTCACTTTTCTCATCTGCATGATGCATATAATAATGGCCATGTAATACAAGTGAAATTATTAGGAATACTTCCTAGGATCATAGTAAGGGCTTAAAAGTATTGGTTATTAATATCTGGTTATATTGTTTTCTAATGTTTGTGGTCTTGGGAAATTCAAGCTATATCTTCTGTTTTCTGGTCTGTAGTATGTGGATTACAAGGATCTCCTTCATACGCTTGTCGTGAGGATTACATGAAATGATGCTAGGGTTAGAATACCCCTGTGAGTTCCCAGCATTTCCCCTCTGCCTCTGCCTCAGGAGGGTGATGTCTTCTGGCTTTTTCTGTCCTGTCTTTCCAGACTTACCCTTCTCTGGGAGGGCACATTCCTCTCTGGTCCCCCGTTCCCATCTTAACCCAGTGACTCACTTTAGTGGGCTGACTTGAGGGCATTTTGTCCAGGCAAGAGGGGTGCATTCTCCCAGGGCAGGATGGAAAGAAAGTGCTTGTCAGGTATTTAACAAACGCAGGCCAGGTCAGGAGACGCCAGCTACTAATTCCAGTGAATAATACACCATCTCACCACCTACGAAATTCAGCTTTTGCTTTCTTCTATGCTTTTTTAAAAAATTGACCTCACCTCCAAGATTGCCTAGAGCCAGTTTATTTTTAAACAATACGGACAGTTGCTTTTACTTGATGTTACTAATTTTATAAATCGTGTTTCTCTCTCTCTCTCTCTTTTTTTTTTCCTGGCAGAACATTCCTTACAATCTTTCACCTTAGCCAGCCTGCCTGGGTGATTCAAACATTTTAAAATAATGAAATAAATACTATGCTGAGGAAGAGTAGCAATAAATCAAGCCATTATATTAATTATTGTCATGATTGGAGTTCTCTAGAGCTGAAAGGCAATATAGATGACACATATTTTAACACCTATTTAATGTCAAACTTAGCACTTTTAAATCTGCTCTGCATTTTGACTCTTTCCTCTGCAAAGTTGCCCATGCCGCTGATAATTATAGAAAACCCAAATGAGAACTATCTGCTGCTGCTGCTGCTGCTAAGTCGCTTCAGTCATGTCCAACCCTGTGCAACCCCATGGACGGCACCCCACCAGGCTCCCCCGTCCCTGGGATTCTCCAGGCAAGAACACTGGAGTGGGTTGCCATTTCCTTCTCTAATGCATGAAAGTGAAAAGTGAAAGTGAAGTCGCTCAGTTGTGTCCGACTCTTAGCGACCCCATGGACTGCAGCCTAGAGAACTATCTGCTACTACTGCTAAGTCGCTTCAGTCGTGTCCGACTCTGTGCGACCCCATAGATGGCAGCCCACCAGGCTCCACCATCCCTGGGATTTTCCAGGCAAGAACACTGGAGTGCGTTGCCATTTCCTTCTCCAATGCAGGAAAGTGAAAGTGAAGTCGCTCAGTAAGTGTCCGACTCTTTGCGACCCCATAGACTGCAGCTACCAGCTGCTAAATGCTAAGCTCACAGTGGGATACCAGCTGGTATGTGCTCCATGGTGTGTGAGAGGCTAGTGGTAAGTGGCTACTGCTTAGGCCCCACCTCTATGCCCCAACATTCATTGCAACTGCTGCCTTACTTCTGTGATGTTTGGACACTTTTGACCACATTTGGGGTGTTCTAGGTACCAGGACTGCAAACCAAACTATTTTCAAACGTAGTAGCCTAAAACAAACACTTATTATACTCACAGATTCTTTGAGTCAGGAATTCTGACAGAGCATAGCAGAAATAACTTGTCCTTGCTTCATAATGTCTGGAGCCTGAGCTAGACGACTGAAAGACTGGGGGCCGGAATCTTCTGGAAGCCTGTGCATTCATGTGTCTGGCGGTTGATGCTGGCTGTCAGCTGAGATCTTAGCTGGCTGTGGCCTCTCCGTGTAGCCTGGGCTTCCTTACAACAAGGACCAGTGTCCCCAAAAGAGCCAAGTAGAAGCTGTATCTTTTTAGGACCTAACCACAGAAGTCACATAATGTCACTTCTGCAGGACACAGTTGATAAGAGTAGTCATGGGACACAGACTCCACCTCTGATGGGAAGTGCAAGGTACTGGGAGAATACATGGGACCATAATATGGGCATCTTTTGTAAATATAATCAACCACACTGGGACTGTCCTTGGTGAGGTCCTGTCCTGTCCTCTGGTTGAGAGCTGTTGGTCATCCTCTTCTGGCGGAAAGGAATGGAGACTTGAGTGATTGCTTTGGTAACCAACAGTGGTAGAAATATGGATCTCAACCACACACTACCAGAATGGTATTTATAGACTCGATTTGGATTAGGGCATGTCCCTGCTGGTCCTCCAATAAGATCACATTCCTATCCAGAGAGTTTCGCTGGTAGCTCAGAAGGTAAAGAATCTGTCTGCAGTGCAGACCTGGTTTGATCCCTGGGTGGGGAAGATCCCCTGGAGAAGGGAATGGCAACCCACTCTGGTATTCTTGCCTGGAGAATCCCATGGAGAGAGGAGCCTGGTGGGCTATAGTCCATGGAGTCACAAAGAGTCAGACACAACTGAGCGACTAACACTTTCACTGCTGGATTAGTCAATTTAGGTAGCTGTAACATGAACCGTGTGACTTATAAACAACAGAAATTTCTTTCTCACAGTTCTGAAGGCTGGAAGTCAAAGATCAGAGTGTCAGCATGGTTGGGTTCTGGGGAGGGCCATTTTCTGGGCTGCAGACTGACAGTTTCTCCTTGTATCTTCACATGGTGAGGGAGGGCAAGCTAGTTCTCTGGTCTCTTCTTGTAAGGGCTTTGAATAAAACATCACCTCTACAAGATGGTGCCTCAACTTAGAACACTTTTCCACTAAGCCCTTCCCTCGCTTAGATATTCAGTTCCCAAGCTCTAAAGGATCTAGCTCCTTGAACATCCTAAAGTCAGCCATTATTCCTCAAGAGTATTCCCCGTGTCAGAATACCCAGGCCAGAAGAGGCTGGCAGCCTCAGCCACAGCCCAAGTCAGAACCAGCCCATCTTCTATGACTTTTTAGAACAGTTCAGTTCAATGGAAATAAAAAAAAATGAACCACAAATGCAAGCCATGTAAGTACTGTAAAATTTTCTAATTGCACTGTTAGAGTAAAAAGAAACAGTGAAATTAATTTTATTAATATATTGAATCTGCTATATCCAAAATATACTCTGTTCTTTTTTCACACTGAGTCTTCTGTGTATTTTACACTTATAACTCATCTCCAGTAGGACTAGCCTCATTTCAGATGCTCAATAGCCACACATGGCTATTGGCCAGGGTATCAGACAGTGCAGATATAGGACATTTCAATCATCATATAAACTTTTACTGGACAGTCCTGGTCTTGAGTACGTTTGCTATATCTGAAAGATGGGAGGAATATAATCCCAGATGTACTTGAGTTTCACATACCAGAGTTGTCCCTAAAAACTTGAGTTTTGCAGAATTTTGCAGAATTAAATGATACTTAAACACACAGAGAAGGCTGATTATATATTTAAAAGGAAATCAAAGGGACTTCACTGGCAGTCCAGTAGTTAAGACTCTGCACTTTCAATGCTGTGGGTGTGGGTTTGATCCCTGGTCTGGGAACTAGGATCCCACATGCTAAAATCCCACGTGACCTGTGGCATGGCCAAATAAAAGAAAAGAAAATCAAAGTCAATTAAACATTTTTTTAAATTGGAAAGAATTTCCAACTTAACAGAGACATTGCAAGAATGATTATAGCGCAAAGAACAGCCACACACCATTTATCTCTATTCACCTGTTTTTAACATTTTAAATCTTACCACATATGCTTTATCACTTGTGTACCCTCTCCCTCTGTATCAGTCACTCCACACACACACACACATATATAATTTTTTCTGTACACTCTGCATCCATCACAGCACTTTGCTCTGAAATATGTCAGTATTTCTTAAGAATAAGAATATTTTCTTATATAACCACAGGAGAGTAAAGTTACCAACTTCAGTAAATTTATCAATATGATCTTTTTACCTAATCTACCATTCATAGTCTCATTTTATCAACTGGCCCAATCATGTTTCTAATAGCATTTGCCTCTCTGGGATAGAGTCTAGTCCAGGATCAGATATTGCATTGAATTACTGCATCTCTCTCTACTCCTATGTGGAACATTTCCAGGCCAATTATTTTCAAGTGAAGAATTCTTTATGAAATGAGGCTCCTTTTCCTCCCACCTCCAACTTATTTATTCTGTAAATTTAGATTTTTAAAGGATTGCGTTTTCTTAAGACAGAACACTGTTGTTTTACCAAGGTGGGTATGAGACAAGAGGCCTGCCCAAAGCCCTAAGCTGTCTTCTCTAGTTTGGGGGTCAGGCCTCAAACTTCAGTTCTGAGAAGGGACCTCATCAATCCAGCCCTTCCTAATCTGGGAGACTGTTCTCAGAGTGGATCACCTGCCTGAGGGATGGGGGCACAACAGTCCCATGTATTTCACCAGCTCCCGAGGCCATGCAGCTGGCTGATCCATCCTCCCCTCTTCCCTTGCCTTTTTGGGGACTTTTCTGTACACGCCAGCGAGCCCACCAGGAAGGCAGGCAATGGCTGGCTGGAACACTGACTTTCCCAGTCTGTGATTTAAGACTTGGCTCCTCCACAAGTTCGCATAACCTTTCTTGACTGTCTAGATTGCAAAACCAGGCCAGATTTCCCTACACTCCCGGGAGACCTACACAAGTCCTCTCGTTTGCTCAATTGCAGCAATAGACAGATCACAATGGAAGGAAACACTAAATTAACTATCACAGTCATTAATATGACCTGCGTGGTGGCAGCGACGGCGTTGGGGGAATCACAGGTCCGATGGTTATAACATATTGGTGATGGGGCTGCCCCCATTGGCTCCTCTGCGGGCCTTGAACTTGCTGGAAAAGACCAGGCCTGCACACAGGGCCCCGTAGCTATGGCAACGGGCTCTCGCTCAGCAAAACACATAAAGATGATTCATTTTGTTTTCCTTTCCTTTCTTTCCACCCAAATTTTCATGAGGGTGGGAATCTATTTTTAATTTTTTTCCTTGGGGGAGAGGCTATTTTTAATTTTGTTACCTCCCTCCTGGGGGCCTGCCAGGTTTAGATGTGGATGACCAAGGGAGGTGGGCCACACCAGGCCTGAAGTCCTAGAACTTTTCTGGGTTCTGGGGAGGCAGTGGGGTGGGGGAAATGGGAAGGTGTTGTCTGGGATGGAGTGGCCTTGGTGTTAAAGCTGGGACCTCACGTCTTGGAATAGCACTCAGACTTTTCCCCTCATTGGTCTGTCCAGCTCTCTGCTGGAGGAAGTGCCCTCATGTTATCATTGCGGTTCTCATAATGAGTTTGCCTCAGAAAATCAAACTCTTTTCTGCTTTGATAGGTGCTTTCACATCCATTTTCTTATTTGAGCTTTGAGGTGGCTACATGGCACAGAGACCCCATGTGCCCACCTTCTCAGGGATCCTCCTTCCTGGCATAGTGCATTTCCTTCAATTATGAATGTAGGTAACAAACCATGGTGGTATTAGTGGTCCCTGAGACCTTGTCTCCAGTAGAAATCATAGACATTTCATATCATATTACCATTGTTACCCATATCACAAAATATCACTTTCACGTATCACTTCTTAGAAATTGCACCAGTTATTAGATCTGCCACTCTATCTTATTAATTACTGTGTTAATGAAGAGGCATATATATCATATATCACAACTGTGGTTTTTTTTTATTTTGATAACTACATTTCAATGTAATTGGTTTTCTTTATAATTTTATTTTATGCATTTACAAGCCTTTTTCCGAGAAGCACCCCTTAGATTTCACCAGACTGCCAAAGGAGCACCATGACCCTGACACCATGACCCTGATGTGAATGAGTGACAAATCATTTACTGGGCTGTGCCAGAGACATTTAGGAGGTGTCTGTTCAGGCATCTAGCATTCCCTCCTCTGACTGATCCACCAGGCAGGATGGCATAGTATCTCATTGTATGAATGGAGAACTGAAGCTCACATGTGACACTGAGATTCAAATCTTGTCTTCTTAACCTCAGTCCAGGGCGCTTTCAGACATCCCATATGGTCCTATCTTTTCTGTAGCTCAGCCTCAGAATGCTTCTGTGTAGAGATGGTGTGGTGAACAATCTTCCTCAGCCTAAGTGTTTGTCAGCTTTTCCTGCCCATGAGTAAAGCTTGTTGAACAGAGCTCCAGAACCTTCTATGGGGATAGGCATAGTCTATGTCTGCACTGTCCAAAATGGCAGCCATTAGCCACACGTAGCTACTGAGTGCTTGAAATTGTCTTAGTGGACTGACAATCTGAATTTTTAATTTTATTTTGTTTTAATTAATTGAAATAATTCATGACTAGTATACCAGAGAGGGTAGCCCTAGGGCAGAGTTCTTTAACCTTTAGCGGGCATCAGAATCAAGTGCAAGGCTGCTTAAAGCACAGAGCGCTGGGTACCCCCAGAGTTTCTACTCCCATAGCTCCAAGGTGGGCCCAGCTGATGCTGACGTTGCCAGTCCATTCTCAGCCTCAACACTGTGGCCATGCGGGGCCAGGTACATTTTTTGTTGTGAGAACTGTCTTGTGTATTGTAGATTGTTTAGTAGCATCCTGGTCTCTACCTACTCCATGCCACAGCACCCATACCTCCCCACCATCAGCCGTGATAACCACATGTGTCTCCAGACATGGTCAATGTCCCCTGGGGAGCAAAATCCCCCCCTACTCCTCAATTGAGAACCACTACTCCAGACATATACAAAAAACTTTTTTTTTAATCAGAGTTTTTTTTTAACATTAAAAAAAACCATCTCGAATTTAAATCTGAACTGAATCTCTCTTTACATTTGCTCTAAAAGTGCCCCCAAAACTTACTATGTTTCAGCAACACACCAGCCTAGGTTGGATTTCTTTTTTTTCCATAAAAAATAATCAGTGGGTCTATGGCTGGGTATTCACTGGGCGGGAAATGTTTGGGCTGTCCTCACTTTTCCCTTCTTCTTTCCTTCCCCCGTGGTTGCTCAGAGGTTAAAGTGTCTGCCTGCAATACAGGAGACCCGGGTTTGATCCCTGGGTCGGGAAGATCCACTGGAGAAGGAAATGGCAACCCACTCCAGGATTCTTGCCTGGAGAATCCCATGGACAGAGAAGCCTGGTGGGCTACAGTCCATGGGGTCGCAAAGAGTCGGACACGACTGAGCAACTTCACTTCCTTACTCACTTTCTTCCTTCCCCCCACCTATTTTCTCCCTCCTAGTCTTTCTCCTTTCCTTCCCAGTCTTCCTTTCTCTCTTCCAAGCTCTTCCCTAGTACCTCTCTGGGCTTCTGGTCCCCATCTTTATCGCTTCTGTCCATTTCTCTTCACAGCCCAAGCCACTCTGCCTCCCTCCCTGCCTTCCCCTACTCCGCCACATCCCTCCTCACCCCACCGCACAGATTTCCCAGTCCCCTGTGCTGTTCATTTTCTATTGCTGTTGTCTCTGTCGCCTCTGGCTCTGTTTCCCGCTTTTCCCTCTTTTATCTGCAGTCTGTGTTTGTCTTGGCCTGGCTAAGTTTGGCCTCTGGCCCCAGACAGTCTCGGCTCCGTCTCTGCACCCGCTCCCTGCCCCCACCAGCCGCATCAGCTAGCAGCGGGCGGCTCCCGTGGAGCACTAAAGTGTGACAAGGATTGGGACGATAAAGACGTATAGATAAGAAAAGCGAATGGGATAGCTTTCCTCAGCCCAATGCCATAATCCCCATTATGCCACCCGATCCGGAAAGTGCCAAGGATTTAGTCGGTGCTTCTTTTAAGTTAAGCATTTCAAAAGTGTCATCATTGTGGTTACAGAGAGTAAGGAGCAATTTATGTTGGTGGGACCACCTCATATGGCATTTGTCCTGTGGAGAAGTCAAACATGTCAGAGGCTGACATTCTCATATGGAGGTGACATTAAACAAACAAGGTGGCGGGGAACTCTTTAAGTCACCTGAAATTTTGTGAGCAGTCAATCAATAGTTCTGACAAGCTGGGGCCACACTTGCCCGTGACCACTGGGTTTTGCTTCTCACACCGCACACTTGACAGGAACTGTGCCGCTAATTTGGGACACTAAGCCTGTCTCTCTACCCTGACTTTTTCCCCACTGATAGTGCATTTTGAAAAAAAATGACCTTTGAAAAGACCCAGGCTGATGACGATTTCTACCGACCACTAAGTAGGTGGGATTACTTGGAAATATCAGATTGTTGACTAATCCTTTCTGTTTTCAGCAGCCTGTTTGAGCTGGTGGCAGAGGCAGTATCTTACCCAAGCTGAGTCTCACTCTATTTAAATCCTTATTTATGAACGTAAAGACAGGGGCTGGAGGGGCCCAGGTGAGGCTGGTTCCCAAAGGAAAACCACAAGGCTATTGTAAATTCCTTGAACAAGATGCAAGGTCGACTGCGCTTCATTCCACAGCAAGAGATAACACTTCAAATCCAAGTGCTCCCGGAAGGGAGGGAAGACCTGGGCTTCAGTTCATGCTAAGTTGTAAATCACTAATATTGGAAAGTTTTTCTCAACCAGGTTTTGATTGAGGAAGGAAGGCCAGCGTGATGGTTCTGGCTGACCAAGGGTGGGGAGTCATGTTGGGAGAGAGAGCCTCACTTCTTCGGCTATGGGAGAGAGGCTGGCACAAAGCTGGGGTCCTCTCTGGGGTGAATACCGGCTCAGGAAAACCACAGGAGCCATTCCTTCACGTGGACCCAACTATGGTGAGTAGCATTCTGCTTTCATCATTGAAATTGAGAACATAAGCCTCAGATGCAGCAGCCAGGAGGGGCCGATGAAGAAGTGAAATAGCCTAAGCCAGGGCTGGGGAGGGGTGCTAGGGAGCAGACAGGAAGCCAGGGACTGGCAGGGAGAAAGATGGCAGAATGAACCCTTGAGGACAGTAGTAAGACAAAGGTTTTGTGGACCAGGTGGCGGTCTCAAAGTACTAGAAGATTGGAAGGACCCTCAGAGGTCTCTCTATTGTCAAGTGTCCTCCACGATAAACCTGCGAAGAGATTTATTGTTTTCTACTTGAATATTTTAGCAAAGAGAAACTCATGACTTCTGAAAACTGTCCAATCCCAGACAGTTCTGATGGAGGGATTTATCTCTCTAGTTTCTCTCAACCGGTCTTAGGATTCTAAGTGTGATGAAGAGTAAATCCACCCCCTGTTTCATGTGACAGCTTATCACATGTTTGGTGGCTATCTTTACATTCTCCACGCAACTCCTTATTTTCAGCATAAATGATACCAGTGTTATCAATTGCTCTTTATAGCCCATGTCCTTGTGACCCTTCATGGTTCCTGCTGCCTTCTTATAGATTCATTCTAATTTGTCAAAATCCCTCATCAAGTATGACTCTCAGAACTGCATACAGTTCTTATTTCAGTTAGCTAGTGCTGTGTAACAACCAACCCCCAAAATCCCATCTGCGGACAACAATAAGCACTTATTTAGCTCATGAGTCTCTGGAGCAGCTGGAGCCCAGCTTATTGAGGCTGGGCTTGTGGGGACAATCTTGCCAATCTTGACTGGACTCATATTTCTGGGGTCAACTGATTTAAGCTAGGCTTAGCTGGGGCCATTCAGTCCATGTCATATGTTTCTCATCTCCTCCTAGGACCAGAACATTCTTCTCATGGAGATGGCAGATACATAAGAACAAGCTCAGTTGTACAAGTGTGCCCCACTCCTGAGTTACTGCTTTGCTGTGGCCATCTGGTTTCCAAGGTCCTGCTGGATGGGTCAGCACACCAAATTACAAGATGCTAGATTTTGCCTGGAGTATAAGGATACTGTTTGCATGAGTCTTCTTCTGGAATCAACAGTCAAACATGCCCAACATGCTAGTAATCAGAATGAGTTTTATTTCAATTGTTTATAACTGTAATTATACTTAACAAATACCTGTTTATCCCCCAGGAGTTAGCAAATGGGCCCTCACCCAAGTCTAATAGCGGATGGGGGATTAGGGAATGAAGGAATGTTAGTACAAATTTCACAATCACTGAGTTAGGTGTATAACATCTTTTATTTCTATGAGATTCAACTGAAATTGGCCTGGCACTCCATTCTACCAAATTGCAGAAAACTTGACCTATACCTCCACATAAATAGAGTCAGAGATTGTAAAAATCTCACCCAGTTCAGGGTCTTGCCCCCAATTTCCAGTGCTTCTAAGCTCTGGTGGGCTGGTGGTGGTCCAGGCCTGGGAGTGCGGTCTCTTGTATGAGATTGATTTCTGTCCTGCCCTGCTTTTTGGCCCAGATGTGGGCTTGATGCTTATTTGGTCTTTAGCACCCACCATACTGCCTGTGCCTGGAAAACACCTGTATCCAGCTCACAAGGTATATGCTATTACCTGGCTGCTGCCTAGTCTGGCTGTGGAACCACTCCACACCTTTGTCGTCTCCTCTCAGCCACTCTGGACCAAGCTAAGCTGTGATCACCTCTCTGAGATCCTTCTCATTTCAAGCCCCAAGACAAGCTACCAATGCCCCTTGGGCATTGTCTTGGCTTGACCAAGAGCTCCTTTGAAAGGTGCTTCTGCTTAGGGATTCACCCAAACTCATCTGCCCTTTCCTCTGGAATTCTTCTTGTCCTGGCCCAGGGACCAGCCAGGCTTAGTTGGGGATGGGCTAGGGGGTTCCTTTGTGTGGTGGACTCACCAGCATCTGAGCCTCTAAGCTTGAATCACCTCCTCTCTAATTCTGTCCTCTGCCCAGCTGGCCTATCCTTGATCTACTTTGAGATTCTTTCTTGCTCTGTTATTTGCAGCTGCAGTGTCTGTTCCCAGCCCCTTAGCTTCTTATTCTCTTGACACTCAGAAACTTTTGCTCTCTCAAGAGCTCCGTGCTTGTCACTGAAAGCTCTGTCTTTCAAACTTTGGCCTCTGCTCTGAGTTTTCTAAAAATCTGTGCGGAAACTCAAATGACTTCTTTGTTTTCAGCTGTATTCTCAACCCTCCTTCCTTCCCCAACTCCATGAATGCCACTGACACCATGCACTGAAGGTTTGTACAGGCAAGAGGAAAAATGTAGGAAAGAAAATTCTGTTATTATTTCAAGATATTATACCATGGCAGTGGGGTTCTTTTTTAGTTATCAACCAGAAGACCAAATCTCCAAAGAAAGTGGCTTGTGGGCGCTGCTTCTAGGTGGCCTCTGTTTATTGTACCCCTTTCTCTGTGCACATCATCAGGAAGAATCTGCTAGAAGACACCAGTGCTTTGCTGCCTTTCCTGTTTCTAATGTGTACATCACCTATGGTTGCTAGCACACATGAGAGCATAGCTCACGCTGGTGCTGCACTGGACAAGCTCTGAGTAATAGGCTGCATTCTTATTCTTACTTCTCACATGGCATTTGAAGAATTCAAAGTATTTAGGGTGAGGGGAGATTTTGATTAATGTGAATTTCTTTTTTTTTTAATTGAAGTATAGTTGATTTACAATGCTGTGTTAGTTTCAGGTGTATAGCAAAATGATTCAGTTACACACACACACACACATATACACACACACACACATATATATACATACATACATATATATATATATACATACTTTTTCAGATTCTTTTCCATTAAAGGTTATTGAATTGAATATAGTTCTTTGTGCTATACAGTAGGTCCTTGCTGTTTATCTATTTTACATATAGCAGTGTTGAATTTATTTCTAAATGAGGTCCTGCTTCCCCCCTTGACCCCATAATATATAGATTCCAAAAATGGCCACAGATGCTTCTCTCTCCATCAAGATGTAAAGACATTTTCTTCACTTCGTCACTCTGACCTTGGCTGTGTGATTTGCTTTAGCCAATGGGATTGACACAGTGCTTGTGCACTGGGGCTCACCCTCTCGTGGTCTTGAGGGCCCTGCCACCACCAGCATGTGAGTAAGCCCTGGGCTAGTCGGGCTGGACGACGGCAGACCTGTGGTCTAGTCACCTTTGTGACCTCGGCTGACCTGGTAGCTCACCACAGATTCATAAATAAACCGGCCTGAGACAAGCAGAACTGTTCTGTCAAGCCCAGCCCAAATTGCTAGTCCACTGATTCTTGAGCTGTGCTGTGCTTAGTCTCTCAGTTGTGTTCAGCTCTTTGTGACCCCCATGGACTGTAGCCCACTAGGCTCCTCTGTCCATGAAATTCTCCAGGAAAGAAGGCATGAGTGGGTTGCCATGCCCTCCTCCAGGAGATCTTCCCAACCCAGGGATTGAACCCAGGTCTCCCACATTGCAAGCGGATTCTTTACCAGCTGAGCAAACAGAGCAGTCCAAGAATTCTGGAGTAGGTAGCCTATCTCTTCTCCAGGGGAACTTCCCGACCCAGGAATTGAACCTGAGTCTCCTGCATTACAGGTGGATTCTTTACCAGCTGAGCTACCAGTTGAAGTCTTGAGCTAAATAAATGGCTATTGTTTTAAGCTACTGAGTTATGGGGTAATTTGTTACACAGAAAAAGCTAACTGCTACAGGATACTAAACATAATGGAATGTTTTGTGAATTGGCATTTTGTAATTCTAGGGGTCATAGACTGAACACTGATTCTTTACAACTGTGGGTTTAAAAGACAGAGCCTAGATTTATACCTAGTCCAATATTATACCTTATTTGTTTTTCTAAAAAAAAAGAGCGAATCTACATATTATTAAGTTTAAAATGCAAATATTAGAATAGTATGCTAAGTATGATTCTATTAGATTAAATTTATGCTGTATGTATACACATGGAGATAGTGAAGGACAGGGAAGCCTGGCGTGCTACAGTCAATGGGGTCGCAAAGAGTCAGACATAACTTGGGGACTGAACGGCAACAATATACATGGAAAATTCTAAATGAACAATGAAGAAACTGTTAGTCAAAAATATCTCTGGGCCTAGGATAGGGATTGGAAGAAGGTTTTTTTGTTTATATTTTGAATTTTTTAGTATGATCACCTGCTAACTTTGTAATTTAAGATACTAAAATTAAAAAAATAGAAGTCCATCACCAAATGGTTCAAGAGTACCAGCCTGGCTCAAGAACTGTCTTATTTCATTTGTACTTTTTTTTAATTAAAAGCTCAGTGTCCAAAATACATCCCATTATTTCAGGATTTTCATCAGCGTAGGCGTCAGTGAATTGAGTTTTTAATCTGGTAAGCATTTGCTGCATGTCAAAAATACTGGCTTTAAAGAAAGAAAATGTTTATTTATTTAGTTTTGTATTAATTTCTCACCTACTTCCAAGAAATATTTGAAACTCCTAAGGTAACGTGTTAATTAAATGCTGTTAAGGCAGAATTTCTGGCTAAATAAAAGACCTTGTGTTACCATAGCGCTACATTTGCAAGTTGGAAAAATAAAGCACCACAAAAATCTGACTTCTTTGAAGGTTCCCAGCTCAGACCCACTGAGTAGAGTTTGAATTAAGACTAGGATCGAATTAACAAAAACATCCTACTGTATAGTACAGGATGTTCAATATCCTGTGATAAACTATAATGGAAAAGAATATGTAAAAGAACATATATGTGCTGTACTTAGTTGCTCAGTCGTGTCCAACTCTTTACGACCCCATGGACTGTAGCCCACTAGGCTCCTCTGCCCATGGGGATTCTCCAGGCAAGAATACTGGAGTGGGTTGCCATGCCCTCCTCCAGCAGATCTTCCAACGCAGGGGTCGAACCCAGGTCTCCCGCACTGCATGCCGATTCTTTACCGTCTGAGCCACCAGGAAAGCACATATATATATTCTTGGAGGAGGGCATGGCAACTCACTCCAGTATTCTTGCTTGGAGAAGCCCATGGACAGAGGACCTTGGTGGGCTACAGTCCATGGAGTTGCAAGGAGTCTGACATGACTAAAGTGACTTATCACACACACACACATATATATATCTGAATCACTTTGCTCTACAGCAGAAATTAACACAACACTGTAAATCAACTATACTTCAATAAAATTAACAATAATAATAAAGAGTAGAAAAGGAAAAAGACCTCTAAAATCAGGGTGTCTGAACGAGGAGATGAAGACCTTTCACCAGAATGAGTAAGACCCAGGCCTTAGATAGTTGGCATTCAGACACAAGGCTGGTTACTCGGTCCTGGTTGCCCATAGGCTGCAGTGACACCTTTGCTTTTGAGTCCCAGTTCCATCAAACCAATGCAGTAAAGAGCCCGAGGGAAACTCTGACTCTGAGTCCCTAGGGCTCTCCCTGGTTCTCTTGGGGTCCGTCTAACTACAGGACCATAAGGCATCAGTCATCATAAGATCACGCCATCAGCCTGCCTGTAACACACTTGCTGCAAAGACGCAGTGGGAAACTGACCTTCAGTTCAGGCCATGGAAAAATTCCAGGATCAGGGTTCAAGTGGATTTCTCACATACAATACATAGTGTGATGAGTGTCTTTGCTTAAGGTGCTTGGACACTATGATTTATAAGAAATATATATTTCATTGTTTAGATGACCAAAGTACATTTCTCATATCTATTTGGTTTCATCCACAGTTCCTGGCCTACAGCTCCCAAAACTCTTAGAATTTCTTGAGTGATAAGAGCAATGGGAGCATCTTTTGTTAATATTTGGTCTCTTGTCCTCAGTTCCCAAAATCCCTTAAAGCCATAAAGGCAAAGTGGGTGCCTTGTTACTCATAATAAACCCTTCTCCATCACAACTAAGATTATGTTAATGAGGTGACTTTTGGAAAGCACCAAAAGTTGGGGGCTGCCAGGGGAACCAATGATGTGATTGGATGGTTGATCTTGTGAAAAAGAAATCTTTAGAAGGGGAGGTGGAGCGTGAGCACATGATAAAAAGATTTACACCCACATGGAAATCCATAGTCCTGAGGATGGGGCTGTGTTGGAAACCATGTGGGTGGAGATCAAAGGCTAGGGGAACAGAAGTCATATTGTTGTCGGAGCGTGTTACAGGCTCCCAGACCAGATGGGTGTAACTGATGAAAGGTTTCTGACAGACCACACAACTGGCCTGGAGTCGAGACACCTACTGATGGCGGGGGAGGGTAGTGCGCGAACCAGCTGGACAGCTGCTCAGAGTCACCATCAGCTGGAAGCAGAGTCTGAACAAACTCTTGACTTACCTTACTGACAGTTTCACCTCCTGTTAAGACTGAGCATTGACAAGGAGAATTGCTACTCTTGAGTTAATTCAAACCAAGAAGGAGGAACTGTTTGGTGAGGGAGCAGGACGAGACCTTGGGAGAAGGTGAGTCGGTCTTCTCAGAATAAGTGCGTGCATAGTCGCTCAGTCGTGTCTGACTCTTTGAGAGCCTTATGGACTGTAGCCTGCTAGGCTTCTCTGTCCATTGGATTTTTCCAGGCAAGAATACTGGAGTGGGTTGCCATTTCCTCCTCCAGGGGATCTTCCCGACCCGGGGATCAAACCGGCATCTCCTGCATTAAAGGTGGATTCTTAAGAGCCATGGGGAATGGGCTGCTCAGACTTTAAAAGGCTTGGAGCCGTGATTCTCAGGCTTGAGGGTCATAGACAACATCAAGGGCTGATACAACCCCCACCTCCAACCCACCAGGCTCTGCCTCCAAGATTCTGATTGGGTCTGTTGGGAGCAGGGGTCACGAATCTCTGTTCTCATTGTGAGTGTGGGGGGCAGAGGGCTTTTTGAGGGAAACAGAGGTTTTCCTCAACTCACAGCTTGAGATGCCACAGCAGCCACGCTGAAGGTTGGAAGGATGCAAAAATGAAATTCCACATCAACCACAACAAAGGAGCTTAAGGAAGATAAAATGATGGACTTGACTAAGCTGCTGCTATGCCAGGAGCCCTGGGGACCTCAGTTTTGTTGCTCATGCCGAAGAGATGGTGGATAGCCAACGAGGAGCATAAAAACAATTGCAGGGGACAGTACGAGTGGTGTCAGGAAGGCTAAAGAGCGAACTGAGGCTGAAACCATGCCAGGGCATCCACAAGGACTTTCTAAGTTAAATTCTGGGTAGGAGGGTAAAGAGAAAAAGATGTCTGCTCGTGGCTTCGGGTGTCCCATGAACTGCCATTCACTCACGACAGAGGAAGTGAGTTGCACCCCTTTTTCTCTTTGGTGAATGACAATGACCATTATTAGGCACCTCTCTGTGCAGATATTGCCTCATTTAATCCTCAGAACAACTTTACAAGGTAGGCATTAAAAAAAAAAGGTTTCAGCTGTGCTGCATGGCATGTGGGCTCTTACTTCCACCAACCAGGGATCGAACCTATACCCACTTCATTGGAAGGCAGGTTTTTAACCACTGGACCACCAGGGAATTCCCAAGGTAGGCAGTTTTTGTATCAGTTGGCTTTCTTCTCTTTGGTCCTGGGTGCTGTAGCCTAGATGCTGCTCTGTGCTCTGGCATGGGGCCAGCCAGCTGCTTAGTCCGTTCTCTTTTCCAAGGCTGATTCTCCTCAGGAAGCACCTCAACACCTGGGGGTGAATTCTCCAACCTCCTGGGCTGCTCTGGCATGGGGAGCACTGGGCTGGACCCAATTAAGCTCAGTGAGATTTTCTTTCACCTGCTGTTTCTGGTCTTACCTTGGGTTCCCTGCAAAGCAGACTCGAGATAAGGGTTTCGGTGCGAGTTGTTTATTCAGTGCAAGGTGAGTCCAAGAAGCACAGAAATGAGACAAGGAAGGAGGGAAAGCCAGTGATGGGCATTTCAAAGAGCAGTTTTCCACTGTGGGCAGGGGGGCGCAGTCCCATTGGTGACCTTCTCAGAGACTGTCTGATATGTGGCTCAATATGGTTCCATTCAGAAGTGAGCATGCGTGCATGCTAAGTCTCTCAGTTGTGTCCAACTCTTTGTGACCCCATGGGCTGTAGCCCACCAGACTCCTCTGTCCATGGAATTCCCCAGGCAAGAAGAACAAGAAGAACACCCAGGACTGTTCTCCTTTCGAATGGACTGGTTGGATCTCCTTGCAGTCCAAGGGACTCTCAAGAGTCCAGCACTTCCACGTCTGGATATTTATCTAAAGGAAATGCAAAACTGGGTCTCAAAGCGGTACTGATCTCTTTTACCCATGTTCACTGCAGTATTATTCATAATAGCCAAGATAGGGAAGCAACCTAAGTGTCCATCAGTGGAAAGTGAAGTGAAGTCTCTCGGTTGTGTCTGATTCTTTGCGACCCCATGGACTGTAGCCTACCAGGCTCCTACATCCATGGGATTTCCCAGGCAAGAATACTGGAGTGGGTTGCCATTTCCTTCTCCAGGAGATCTTCCCCACCCAGGGATGGAACCAGTGTCTCCCAAATTGTAGACAAACGCTTTACCATCTGAGCCACCAGGAAGTCCATCAATGAATGAATGGATAAAAAAGATGTGGCATATATGCATATAATGGAACATTATCTAGCCAGAAAAAAGAAGGAAATCTTGCCATTGGTGACAACATGCACCTTGAGGGCATTATGCTAAGCGAAATAAGACAGACAGAGAAAGACAAATACCACTGGTATCCTGTATACGTGGAATCTGAAGGGGAAAAAAAGCCTAACTCTTACAAATAGGGTAGAGAAGTAGTTGCCAGGGGCTAGGAAGAAGGGTGATGGGAAGAGGCTGGTAAAAGGATCCCAACTTTCAGTTATAAGATGAATAAAGTTGGAGGGTCTGATATAAAGCATGGTCACTATGGTTGGTAACACTGACAGTGTGGTTGAGGTTTGGGGGAAGGATGGAACTCAGATGTTTTCACCAATATAAAAAAGAGGAAGAGATAGATATGTGAGATGATGGGTATGTTAATTCAAAGTTTGTTTGTCAGTATACTCAATAACCTCAGATATGCAGATGACACCACCCTTATGGCAGAAAGTGAAGAGGAACTAAAGAGCCTCTTGATGAAAGTGAAAGTGGAGAGTGAAAAAGTTGGCTTAAAGCTCAACATTCAGAAAACGAAGATCATGGCATCTGGTCCCATCACTTCATGGGAAATAGATGGGAAACAGTGGAAACAGTGGCAGACTTTATTTTTTTGGGCTCCAAAATCACTGCAGATGGTGACTGCAGCCACGAAATTAAAAGAGGCTTACTCCTTGGAAGGAAAGTTATGAGCAACCTAGATAGCATATTCAAAAGCAGAGACATTACTTTGCCAACAAAGGTCCGTCTAGTCAAGGCTATGGTTTTTCCTGTGGTCATGTATGGATGTGAGAGTTGGACTGTGAAGAAGGCTGAGCGCTGAAGAATTGATGCTTTTGAACTGTGGTGTTGGAGAAGACTCTTGAGAGTCCCTTGGACTGCAGGGAGATCCAACCAGTCCATTCTGAAGGAAATCAGCCCTGGGTTTTCTTTGGAGGGAATGATGCTGAAGCTGAAACTCCAGTACTTTGGCCACCTCATGCGAAGAGCTGACTCATTGGAAAAGACTCTGATGCTGGGAGGGATTGGGGGCAGGAGGAGAAGGGGACGACAGAGGATGAGATGGCTGGATGGCATCACTGACTCGATGGACGTGAGTTTGAGTGAACTCCGGGAGTTTGTGAGGGACAGGGAGGCCTGGCGTGCTGCGATTCATGGGGTCGCAAAGAGTCGGACACGACTGAGCGACTGAACTGAACTGATACTCAATAATGGGCTTCCCAGGTGGCCCTAATGCTAAAGATCCCACCTGCCAATGTAGAAGATGTAGGAGAAACGGGTTTGATCCCTGGGTGGGGAAGATCCCCTGGAGGAGGGCACGGCAATCCACTCCAGTATTCTTGCCTGGACAATTCCATGGACAGAGGAACCTGGGGTGTGCTACAGTCCATGGGGTCACAAAGGGTCAGACACGACTGAGTACACATGCATCTGCACACGCACATAGTTAATAATAAAGCTGAAATTAAAAAATAAAAAGGACACTGCCCTGGGACGGGGTTTGCCGTGACCAATTCACTCTCTGAATACCCCTGGGCAAATTATTCAGCCTCTCCGATCTCCAAATCTCTTACCCTTCAAATGAGCCGAGACCAGGCCCTCATGTCTAAGGCCATTCCAGCTCCACAAGTCTATGATTTTATGTGATGTTCAGAGCGATACCGATACTGAGCAGGACCCTGTGGGGCTCTGGGGCACAAAAGCCTTTCTGTGTCCCCCATTTCTTGATTACAGGAAATAGGCTTCATTCAACCTCCGTGACCTTCCAGGAGTTCCAACAGGCAGGTTCAAACAGATGCTAATTAGGGAAGGGAGGAGATGTGGAGATAAGGGAGGAGCAGCCAGGAAATAATAATGTAGTCTTTGGGGCAGGGTCCCGGTTCCCCCAGAAGGCATACACACAATAGCTTTTTGCAGATACTGAAGCTCCCACCAGGTGGGAGAAGTTAAAGGTATGCTGCTCCCAGGCACGTACACCCTAGACCAGTTGGAACCAGAGGCTGATAATGCTGATTCTCAATTACCTCACCACCAACTAATCAGAAGAATGTCCATGAGCAGATCACGCCCTTCTCTTTGAACCATTACTAGAAAACTCCTTACTACCCCCTCCAGGTGGGGACACGCAGGTTTTGAGGACATTAAGCTGCTGTGGCCTCCCCGCTTCCTCTCAAAGCGATAAGGCTATTCTTTTCTGCTTCACGGTGTCCTTCACAAAGGCTGGAGTGGCTTCAGGATTGCATATAATTCAAACGGCATGTGAGGCTCAGCGGTGCAGAGCCCTGACCCAGAATGGGCCTCAGACAACGCCCGTCAGAAGGACAATTACCCTGGTGGCCTGTCTGCAGCCTAGTGTGGCTCTCAGCTTTGTAGGCTCAGAAACTCAGTCTCACCATGGTCCATGCTAGTCAGCTCTGGAACCAAGTTAAAGCAAGGCTGCTAGAAGGAGCCAGAAGGTTAAAGCCATCATTTGCAGTCAGAAACTGCTGCCATTCGCTAGCCCGGGCCCTGCAGGTTGGTCATAGGACTGCCTCATTGACTAGGGCTGGCAGGGTGGCCCAGTCTCCAGGAAGGGGAAGGATTGCCAGGATTGTGAGTTTACTGGGAGCAGGCTGGGATAGCCCGTCCATAAGGCTCCACGGGTCAGAGGTGACGCCATGTCCTTCACTGATCGATAGTGCTTGAGTGGGTAACCCAACTCCAGTTTCTGCCTCAGATCCCCTCAGGGTTCAAACAGCAAAGGGTGGGCAACACCCACATTTGGATAATCTGCCTGCTTGCCTGCTCAGTTGCTTAAGTCATGTCCGACTCTTTGGGACCCCATGGACTGGAGCCTGTTAGGCTCCTCTGTCCATGGGGTTCTCCAGGCAGGAATACTGGAGTGGGTTGCCAGTTTCTCCTCCAGGTGGGATCATTTAAGAAAGGCTTATTTCAAAGGTGCTGTTTGCAGAGGAATGGGCTTGAAGCATCCTTCAGCCCAAAGCTACTGAATAGTTAGCAAAACCTAGTTGGAGAAGGAACCTCATGAGGAGCACTGAGGGATCCTTGGTGGCAGTGGGAAAGCAGGGGAAAGAAGTAAGTTGACCCCACTCCCCTACCCCCAACCACCTTCTGGGGCTGCTTATTGGCTCAACTCCATCAAAGCACATTGGAAGCCATATAGATCAGCCTGCTGGGGCCAGCACCAGCAAGGGAGGGAAGAGAATGACTCCAGAGAGAAAAAAGCCAGGCGTCCACCCGACCCCACCCCCCACCCCCAGCTTGATGGACACATACTAATTTCCTAACGACTTAAATCAGACTGCTGCCAAGTCTCACTGGCCTGGGCATTCCACTCCTTCAAGGTGACCTCGCTCTGACACATTCAGTGTTGATGGTTTAGATTGCTTCCTAAATACCGGAGTGGGTTGCCATTTCTTTCTCCAGGGGATCTTTCCGACCCAGGGATGGAAACCAGGTCTCCCACATTGCAGGCAGATTCTTTACCATCTGAGCCACCAGGAAGACAGGCTTCCTGTGGGCAAACTTATTTCCCTTATTTTCAATTCTGGTGCAAGGTGTCACTTTCCAGCCCAAGTAACAGAATGGAGAGAGAACGCTTAACAAGGGGGCATTTGAAAGGGTCTGGAGAACATCAGGGGCTGTGGGGCAGTGAGTTAGTGGTGAAACCAAGTGAAGCTGTGAGTCTTCCAAGGCTGCAGTGGCTCCGAATAGCTTTCCCCCCATGTAGGAGTACACCCTGTGCCACCGGCTTTTTTTTTTTTTTAACTTTTTGACAATGATGAATTGATGCCAATTTGGTTTCATTTCTATCTATTGGACTGTTCTGAAGCAAATCCCAAACATCCTATTACTTATATGTAACTATCTGTGTGTGTGTGTGTGTGTGTATGTGTGAGTGTTAGTTGCTCAGTCGTGTCTGACTCTTTGTGACTCCATGGACTGTAGTCCACCAGGCTCCTCTGTCCATGGGATTCTCTAGGCAAGACTTCTGCAGTGGGTTGCCATGCCCTTCTCCAGGGGATCTCTGTACGTATCTCTAAAAGATAAAGGCTCTTTTCCTAATGTAACTATATTGTTTAACAATTACCTGTTAATATTTTCAAGTATCCAGTTGGTGTTCCAAGTTTAATTGCTTCATACATCTCAAAGTTGTTTTTTTTTTTTTTTAAGTTTAGATTGGTGAGAGAAGGCTTAACAACTTCCCTTGACTACATTACATGCTGGCTATGATCCTGGGTCCTCCTGCCTCTCAGAGTCAAGAGTCTTGAATGTGTAGTCCACAGCAGCTGACTCAATTTCCTTTTCTTTTATTTACTTCTCATCTCACTGACATCTAGTCCCATGCACTGCCACATCTCTGAAACTGCTGGTCCAAGCTCAAAGTTGACCCTGTTTGCCAAAGCCAAGCTTCCCTTTTCTCTCCTTCTCGTGTGTATTTTGACCCTAGTTTAGAGTCTGGTCTTAGTTCAAGGATGGGAGAAAATGACGACTTGATCTGGTCCAAGGTTGTTTTTAGTTTGGTTTCCTTCCAAAGCAGCAACCAAACTATACAAAGGATCAAAGCAAGATGCTGATACCAGTGGGTGGGTGGTTCCCTGCACCTCCGTGGGGGCTCCCAAGTCATGGGGACCCTTGGATGCGTAGGGAGAGTGAATGGAGAAGGGAAGAGAACCAGTAAAGTGACTCACTGCAGTGGGCAATTGGAGCTCAGTCCCCTCTGGGCCCTCGAAGAACCTGTGTGAGATCCAGCTCAGAACTGAGAAGGCTGAGGGATTTACCTGATGGTTGCTGCTCCCTACAACCACCTCCCCAAATTTGGGGGTTTCAGCTTCTACCTTCCAACCTGTGCCTGTACTTGGCTAAACATTCTCCTATGGGTCCAGAGAAAGTCCCAGGACACGGGGAGACAGGCACTCAAGGCAGAGGCTGGCCACGTGCCCAGAGGCTCCCAGCCACAGGTGTGCTCAGAGAAGGTATAAAGAGAGGGGCATCGACAGTGTGGGCAGCACCTGTCTCTCTTCCCCTCCTTCAAAATCTCTCTTCCCACCGCCTCTGTGAACCACTCTCTTCTGGTTTCCCATCTAGCTGACTGTTTCTTCCCAGCACACTTTTCAGATTTCTCTCTTCCCCCCAACTTCTAAATGTGAAACTGGTACCCAGCTGAGCCTGGTTAGACCCTCACTGCACACTTCCTCCCTGAGGGAACTCAAACCCTAACCTTATATCTAGGGCTGCAATCCTCACTTCTTTGCTGCTGACTCCCAAATCCATGTCCGAAGTACAGAACTCTTTCAGTTACAGTCCAACCCTTCACAACGAATTTCTCCACTTAGCATCTCTGTTTTGGGATACTTCACAGGCTTTTCGACTATATGCCAGACTGAACTGATTAACTGCCACCCTCGCTTCCAGCAAACCTGTTCCTCCTCTGTATTTCTGGTCTCTGTGAATGGCACCATCATCCCTTCAGTCTCCCAAGCCTGAAATTCAAAACCCATTTGTGGAGTCCACGTGGATCACAGCTGGAGGGCAAGGGGCTGAAAGCCAGCGGTGGTCAGGAGCACCCTTTTCCAGGTGTGGGGGTCTTGGGCTACTTGACTTCCTCCTGTGGATGTGGACTTGCACGTGGCGAGATGGACACACCCCCTCCCACGCCCCACTCTGAGTTTCGGACTCCGATTCTGATGACTCTCTTGTCACAGATAGAGAGTTGCAGGAGGTGTTTTCCTGAGGGCTTCTGAAGCCAGGCCTCAACATGGTGCTAGATGGGCTGAAGAAGGCCTTGAACACTGTGAGTGGCCTGAAGCAGTGTTTGGCTGAAATTAAAAAAAAAAAAAAATTAAAGAACCAAATTAAAAAAACAAACCAAAAACCCATTCGTGTCAGACACTGTTGGTTGCCTGACCCAAACTGCATTCCTGATAATGAATCACATCATGGGAACAGGGGCCATAGTTCTGGCTGATGAGCTGTAAGCAGGCATCTCTGCTGTGGATTCCTGGGAAGGTTTTTGTCTTCCTGATACACTCGTTGCCCTTTCCCCTTCTTCCTGCTGGAATGTAGATGAAAAGGCAAGAGCAGTTGCAGTCATGTTGTAACCATGAGGGAAGGGCCAAGAGAGTTACAGAGTCTAAGATGCTCACGTTCTTAGACTGATATTTGCTTACCTCCTCTCTTCTTGTGGTGTGAGCAAAATCCATTTTATTTGTTGAAGCCTCTGTAGTCAGGGTTTTTTTTGATACATGTAGCACTGCACAGATGTACCACTTGGATTCTCCCTTTAACACGGAGGCGCTCATTTCTGCAGCTGTTGAGAGTATTGAGTGCCGGACGTCACCCAGTCCAAATATTTCATAATTTCCATAATTTCTTCCAAGATTCCACTGTCTGATTTAGCCTTCTTTCTTTCTGTAGTTTACTTATCTGAGTTTCTCACTGGGCTGTAAGTTTCTGAAGGACAAGACCATGTCTTCCGGGACTTTGTCCCTTTGGAATCTCACACAGGGGCCGGCACATAGCCCATTTCTGTGTTTCATGATCTTTCACACTCCAGATTATTTTCTTCAGTGTGTGTCCAGTTTGCCAAATGACTTTTTCAAAGTGTGACTTTCAGAAGTGAGTTGAATGTTTCAGGAGTGGTCTTGATAAGAGTAGGGTGGTGTGGGACCATCCCTTCCCTTTTTAGAGACATTTCCATCTGTAACTATACCGTAGGAGCCTAGTTCTTTTTAATTTTTCCAGTCACTGTATCCTACTCTTTACTCAGACTGAGCTCATTGTTCATTATGGTCTTTTTTTTTTTTTTAATCTGAGATGTTGCTAAACCACATTGCTCACATCCTGTACCCCGACTTTTGCTTTCTGGAACAAGGATAGAGCTTTAGATTTTTTCCTATTTAATGTCACCATTCGCACCAGTCCTGATGTCCAATGCTACTTTACACCAGAACTGAACCTGACTTTTATATTGTTACTTTAATATTTTGATTAATTTACTACAATTTCTGAAAATCACCTCAATACCTTTATGGAAGAGGAGGAGAAGGCATATATTAATAAATTAATAAATAAGTGAATACCATCTTGATAGACTCGCTTTATTGTTACAGTCTGTTGAAACATAATTGAAGTCCAAGTAAATTATCTGCTTGGTAGATTAACTACTCTACCAGCTTGCGGGCAACCAGGAATTTGATGGGTGTGTGTTTTCCACCGGTCCACCTGCTCCATGCATAAAATTGTTGAACAGGACTGAAGAAAGAGGCCTGGAGGGGAATCTGAAAGTGTATCAGCTACTTTGGATTTTATGAGATTTAACTGAAGCTTCCGTCCCTCCGGCCCCTGGGCCCCACCACCTGGTTCCAGCAGGGCTGCCTATAAGTGAGGGCAAGAGATGGTCAGAGGGGGACCCAGAGAGGCTTGTGTGTATCACTTCTTGTCCTCATACCAAATCCAAATCATTTCTTTTTGGATGACCTCCTCTTGAATACACTCAGTACCTTCTGGAAAGCAGGCTGGTTCTTGGGCCCAGACACGAGTTACTGCTAGGCTGCGAGGATGGGGTGGCCCTCATCACTTCCGCTCCACAGGCGCTCCCTGGCTGGCCTGTTCTCTTGGTTACAATGCAGCGATGCTGGGCATACTTTTTATGACTGTGTGTTTTCTCTTTCTTCCAGCATTAAAATTTTATTCACCACATGTCAACTTGCTTATTAAGAAGTTCCCAGGTGCTCTTACCTCAGCTGCGTGCCTGCCATCAGCTCTGGCCGCTATTGTTTTCTCATCTATTACGCATTGTACGTGCTGAACCGCCTCACTTGGGTCTCAGAAAATGCGCAGCAGGCAGAGGAAAAGGTCTCAGCATGCAACATACCCAACTTTTCTGGGAGTGTGGGGTGGTACCCACTTACCCCATCTCTTTTCTTTCCACCCCTCCCCCCAGACGAATTGGGCTGCCCCTCCCCAACTCATGTTCACCCCCAGCTTCGGCCCCTTTTCCAGTAACTCACTCCCTACGTTAATTTGTCTTCCACTCCAGTGGGCAAACCTCAGGGTTAACCCCCCTACTCCTTTTCACATCGGGGGCTGACCTTTACCTCCCTCCCCTGCCCTTCCTCCTCTGAAAGAAGGAGCGCTTAAGCTTTTTCGTGCTACGCACCCCTGTGTCCTGCTTAACCGGAATTGGGAATTACTGCAGGCTCTCCTTAAAACGCAGATTCAGATTCAGTAGGTCTGGGTGGGGCCGAGATTTGCATTTCTAACGAACTCCCGGGCGCTGCTGCTGCTCCCTGGACCACATTTTGAGTTGCCAGGTCTCGGGGGATTTCAAGATTGTAGGTGGTGGGGGATAGGGTGGATGGAATGACGCTGCACTTGAAGCCTGCTCCCTCTTCGCCCCACCACCCCAAGCGCCAGGGAAAACCTGCGCCCACATTTGATGCATAAACAGAACCCGGCACAGGTGCGCATCCGGGCCGGCTCCGGCCCCGCCGCAATTCATCAGCTCCCAACAAATGCTTCTTTATAATCAGGAAATAGAAACCCTCTCTGGCCGAGCGGAGAAGGCTGAGCGCGCTCCTCCCACCTTTCCGGGCCGCTGCGCAAGGGGCGGACTCCAGGCGGGGCGGCTTCATAAACCAGAGGTAAAGAGACGAAACAATTAAACCTAGCGAGTCAGGATTGCTCCAAGGAACAGGCTTTCAAAGGCAGGGGAGTCTGGCTTTTTTCCAGGTTGTGGGATCAGCCAAAGGGCTCGGGCCTCCTTCCCTCAGCGTGACAGGTGCGCCGGAGGCAGGCTCTGGGATCCAGGCTTGCCCATGGCCCAGCGTCCCGTGAGAGTGAAAAAGGACCCGCGTCTGGTAGGGTAACCCACCGTGCGATCCCCACGTAATAGGAAAACACAGAGAAAAGCCATATTCCTTTCAGTCCAACCATGGAGCTGTGCCTGCTCCCTGACTCTTCAGAGTATAGTTGTAGAATCACACCTTCTGGAGATGTCCTGCCCTGTTCAACCATCTTCCTTCCTTCCATACTTTCTTCCTCCCTCCATTCTGTCCTTTCTATTTTGAGGCCCTTCCCTTTAACCTAAATAGTTATTTTGCTCATTGAATCCAGAGCTAGATACCTGACATGCTAAGTTGCTCAGTCGTGTCTGACTCTTTGCAACCCCATGGACTGTAGACCACCAAGCTCCTCTGTCCATGGGATTCTCCAGGCAAGAATACTGGAGTGGGTTGCCATTCCCTTCTTCAGGGAGTCTTTCCGACCCAGGGATTGAACTCATGGTTCTTGCATCTCTTACATCTCCTGCATTGGCAGGCAGGTTCTTATATTTTTAAAGTCAGATAGATGCCATGGGGTCCCAATTTCCTACCTAATTACAGGCACTAGTCACAGATTTGAGTGGTTAAAAAAATTTTTTTTAAAGAAAGACAGAAATTGTCTTAAAGCAGTGTTCTCCAAGTGTGGCCCCAGGAGCAGCAGCATCAACATGGCCTGGGAACTTGTTAGAGACACAGGTAGGTTCTCTGATCCTTACCCCAGGCCTGCTGAATCTAGCCGCCTTGTGGTGGGGCAGGGCCCTCTCTGTTTTAAGGAGTCCTCCAGGTGGAAGTTTGAGAAGCACTCCTCTAAAGAAAGAAATAGGGAGCCCAGACCCAAGGTCTCCATAATGGATGGGGAAGAGAGCTGGAGAGCAGAGGGGAATCAACATGCTGCCTTCTGGGATGGTTGGGCAGGGGGACTTGGGTCTCGAAGATGTCCTGTGCAGACTAGCCTGCTACTGCTGCTGCTAAGCCACTTCAGTCGTGTCCGACTCTGTGTGACCCCATAGACGGCAGCCCACCAGGCTCCCCCGTCCCTGGGATTCTCCAGGCAAGAATACTGGAGTGGGTTGCCATTTCCTTCTCCAATGCATGAAAGTGAAAACTGAAAGTGAAGTCGCTCAGTCGTGTCCGACTCCTAGCGACCCCATGGACTGCCCCTCCTGGGATGGTGGGGCAAGGGGACTTGGGTCTCGAAGATGCCCTGTGCAGACTAGCCTGCTACTGCTGCTGCTAAGCCACTTCAGTCGTGTCCGACTCTGTGTGACCCCATAGACAGCAGCCCACCAGGCTCCTCTGTCCATGGGATTTTCCAGGCAAGAGTACTGGAGTGGGGTGCCATCGCCTTCTCCAGCAGACTAGCCTGGGTTGTAGCAAATGGGCAGAAGCTGCAGAAAGGCCACTGCTTCAAAGGAGCCATTCCTTATGTTCAATTTTGTCACCCATGCTCCCACACTAACTGCCAGGAAACTTGACTGTCTACTTTGTGCTAATAAGCTGCCTTGGTTCTTCTAACATGCCGAACATAATAAGAGCATGGAGGGATGAAATATCTGGAGTAGTTAAGTAATCAAGGCAGGAGTAATTAGGTAGACTAAACCCCAACAGAAATAATCCATCTTTTAGAAAGAAATGACATTTTGAAAAATTTAGAAATCTTCATCAAGCTATTATGCGGCTGAAATATATAAGCACTTTGCATTCTGTTTTCTTTCTCTGCAACACACAACACATGTGAGAGTAATTAAGGGATTTCACTCTGTCCTGAGCACTTCATCTCAATGATGGTGGCTCTGGACACTGGAGACTAATATAAATAACTCATCAATTTCCTAAGTGTCTATAGGTTTAAAGAGAATATGATTTTGTATCCAGGTATGGCGAAGAGTTTTGCTAAATGTTACAGGCTTTTAGGAGGTTTGCATTGTGGTATGAGGAGGGGAAGCAAAACATGTGCTATTTCAGAAGTTTCCACAAACCGTGAGGGCTCCTTTTCTTCTCTCGTTCCTCCTGCTTCATCACTTGATGTTTGTGATTAACCTGCTCGGTGAAATATGGGCACTCTTGCCCTGGAATGTGGGAGAAGATTTTAGCAGATTATATCCTCCTGTGAAAAATGGCCTTTGTCATCAGTGACCGCGAGAGGACACCGCGGTGTGCGCAGATGTATGGATTAGCAAGGGGCACCCGTGGTGCCGTAAAAGATAAGAGAGTGCTGGGCTCAGTTCTGAGAGTCCATCTGCGTGTCCTTGAACTCAGTGCTTGAGAATAGGGGAGCCTCGGTTTCCTCATCTGTACAATAAGCAAGGGAGGGGGTCCACTCAAAGTCCTTTGGGTGCTTTTCAGTCTTGATTTTACAAAGATGAATTGCAGGCATTCAAGAAATCTCTCCAAAATTGCCCGAAAAGGAAAAAATCACAGGAACGTAGTCTCTTGCTTCTCATGGGAGTCTGGGTGTGGGGTTGTCGGGATGGCGCACCCTCCCACCTCTTTCAGAAGCTTCCCCGTGCATTTTCTTGGCTGGGCTTTCACTGTTCCTCCCACAAGTTTGACATCGCTGCACAAAGATCCACCTGGCCTTAGGAAGCTGATGTGGTGCGGAGCACACATTCCCAGGCATGGCTTGGAGCAGCTGAAGCGTAACTTCCCCTGATGTTCCACAGGAATTTGGAGCGGAACAAGCCAGGGGCTGTGGACCTGGATTCGCCACTTTGGGGTGCCATGTCCGCCCCTCCCCCCAGCTCTGGGGGTCACCGGAGGTCAGAGATCCTTCTCCCAAGGTGCCTCTTCGCAGCTGGACTCTCCCTGGTGACAGGGACAGAGGCATCTCGCTGAATCCCACACCAACCGTCGACACGTCTGGTAATGTTCACAAGAGACCTAGTGGTCTCAGCCCACTTTTCAGCAAGATTTAATAGCACAAGACGACTGTGAGGCCTCAAGCTACCGGGAAGAGAAGTGTTTGCAAACCTGTGGTTTGGAGAAAGCTGCGCTCAAAACAACTATTCAGATTTTAATTTACAGCCTGCGGATTTGCAGGGAAGAAGATTTCTGGTAAAATGGCAATTAATGGGATTTTATCCCCAAGCCTAATTCATTTCTTGCCTTTTAACTCCTTTGCCGCTGTCTCTTCGGGCCACTACCTTGGCTGGCAGGATCATTTCACCCATGAATGAGGTCATGCATTCATTCATTCATTCAACAAACATCTACGAAGCAGAGACCATGTACAGGCATTGAACTAGGTTCTGGGAGTGATGGATGAATAAGACTTCCATCTCTGCCCTTGAGGAATGGGGTGCCTAGTGGGGAGAGATGAGCATTATAAGCACAAGGTTCATACTAGAAGCATGGTGGGTGCCACAGGTGGAGAGAGGAGTCTTGGTTGCAAATCTGTAGTTCAATGACCAAATCCCAGCCCCTAGATTGGTTTTCCTTGGACTGTGGAGCCTTAACAAAAATGTAGCCAGCATTTGGATATACTGAACGATTTCCCAAAATAGATCACGACTTTGGCTTCTCTTGAATCATCTGAAGATCGGGCTATTGGGGGCTTGTGTTTGGAGACAACAAGAGTGTAAGTGGCGCTGAGTACTGGCTGCCCCCTTTTGATGGGACTTGCACTTGTCCAGCTAGTTAGAGTGACCAGGATGTCCGCACCGTGCATCTGTGCCCTTTATCAGGCCATCTCCCCCCGGCAGCCGGCAGTGTTTGAATGGAGAGGCAGAGAGGGATGAATCCCTTCACTAGGTAGGGCAGTATCTATGTGTCATCGTCCCAGGTGCTTGACTCAGGTCCACAAGCTCCTCCGTGACCTGGCCTCTTTTTATCCGGCTGTTTCTAGTAGTCGCTCCCAAGCACCCGAATCTTCTGTCTCCTATGCCCACTGGCACTTCTGGGAATGGACCCTGCTGTTTTGTATCCCAGAAGCTGTGCTGTCTACTTGGCTAGCCTGCAGCCACATGTGCATATTTAAGTTACAGTGAATCGAAACAAAATAAAGTAAAATATCATTCCTCAGCCTCACTAGCCACATTTCGAGTGTTCATTTGTGACTGCCTACCATTTGGGATGGCACAGATACAGAATATTTTCATCACTGAAGAAAATTCTAATGGACAGCATGGTTCTGGAGCTTTGCTTCAGTTGATATGCTCTCTCCTTTGAATGAAATCCAATGCCTTGTGGGCTAGAGGACACCCTTCTTTGAAGAGACCATCTAAGTGTCCTCTCTTCTTGGAAGTCTCCCCAGGTATCTCCTTCTAGGTGGACTTGCCCAAAGCCACCTCTCTGTTTCTGATATTTCCCCCTTCCATATTTATCACAGTGCAAAAAATACCTGATTCTGACACCTGCAAACTTCCTGTGGGTAGAGGCTATGTTATTCATGGCTTGTTTGATCTGGAACTTAGCCCAGAGGTAGTTCCACGGGGCCATGCTAGATGTCCCATGAACGTTTCAGGAGTGACTGAGTGGGTGTCTGGCATTCCACACAGTGGGCAGTGCTGCAACCTATGGCAGAAGCAAGAGCCAGGGGACAGAGGGAGTGAGACGGCACAGGGTCTTCGCTGATCTGTCTGGTGGTCAAGAGCTTGGGGGCAGGGTTGCTGGGGCTCAGACTCAGCCACCTCCAAAGGAACACCTGACGTCCCAGACCTGTCAGCCAGGTGAGGATGCCTGAGAACTTTTTTTTACAGGCTCAGCCTCGGGTGGAACTCACATTCACAGCAATTTCCAAGTCGAGCGAGCTCTTTCTGCAAACCTCTCAGAAGTCAGTGTCTTGCAACATTGAGCAATGACCAGTCAGCCTTGTGGGGATGAACTCAGAGTCCTTATTTATCAACTCATCTTTTTTTTTTTTTTTTCCTTCCCTTCTCTGTTTCCTAGTCTGTCTCATGGGCTCCTTCCTGCCAACCCGTTGACCCTCACTAGCCACCAAACACAGGCAATTTATACCACCACTGTTTACACCTCAGGGTAGCTGGGCTTTTAAGGCCAAAGAATTATGACAAATAGCACAAAAACAGAAACAGCTATTAAAAATAGGATTTTACAATTATAAATAATTAGGAACAGTAGTATGGGCCACTGTGGCTCTGCTTTGTGTGGGCAGGGGTTGAGTTATTTTCTTCATGGGAAGGGATTCCAATGTTGCATTCTAGACCTCAGGTCAGGAAAGGTGATGATGATGGTGGCTGATATGTCAAGGCAGAAAGCTTGAAAGATGAGTGTGTGTGTGTGTGTGTGTGTGTGTGTGTGTGTACTTGGGCATACTTTGGGGCTTTTTCATCTTGAAACGACCAATTTTCTCAAATTTGGCCAGAGATACAAAGAAATAGGCATTTCTATTAAAATGCAATATATGTGGACCTCCCTGGTGGTTCAGTGGTTAAGGATCCACCTGCCATTGGAGGGGACACAGTTCGATACCTGGACCAGGAAGATTCTACATGCTGTGGCGCAATTAAGCCCCTTTGCTACAACTACTGAGCCCGAGCTCTAGAGACTGCAAGCTGCAGCTACTGAAGCCTGTAGGCTCTCGGATCTGAGTGCCACAAATACTGGAGCCCATGCACCTAGAGCCTGTGCTCGGCAACAAGAGAGGCCGCCACAATGGGAAGCCCTGTGCATTTCAGCTAGAGCATAGCCCCCACTCTCTGCAACTAGAGAAAGCCCACGCATAGCAACAAAGACCCAGTGCAGCCAAAATAAATAAATAAAATGCACTGTCTGTTGTTTTCAACTGGGTTCCCTAGAAATGGAGTTTGAGCTAAAGATAGGTAGGCTGAAGGTTTTGTTTTTTTTAATCAAGATGGCTTTATCGAACCATGGTTTATATACTGTAAAATTCACCTGTTTGAAGCATATGTTTCAAAGATATTTTTGGTAAATTTAACCAGTTGTGCAACCATCACCACGATCTAACTTTAAAACATTTCTAATCACCCCAAGAAGACCCCTTATGTCCCCTAGTGGTCATTGTCCATTTTCACCCCCAGCCCCAGGCAATCATTAATCTACTTTCTGTCTCTATACATTGGCCTTTTCTGGATATTTCACATGAAAAGGATTACACAGTATGTGGTTTTCACATCTGGTTTCTTTTATTACGTATAATGTTTTCAAGCATCATCCATGTTGTAACATGTATCCATGCTTTGTTCCTTTTCATAGCTGAATAATATTCCATTGTGTGGATATACCACATTTTATTTATCTGTTCCTCTGTTTATAGACATTTGGGCTGTTTCCACTTTTTGGCTATTATGAATAATGCTTCTGTGAACACTTGTGCACAAGTCTTTGTGTGGATAGACATAAGTTTTCATTTTCTCTTGGGTATTTACCAAGGAGTGGAATCGCTGGCTTATGTGGTAAATTTACGTTTAACTCTTTAAGAAACTGCCAAATTGTTTTTTGAAGTGGCTGCACCATTTCCATTTCTACCAGCAGACTGTGAGAGTTGCTTCATAGCCTCACCAACACTTGCTAGTGTCTGTCTTTTTGATTCCAGCCGTCCTAGTGGGTGTGAAGTGGTGTCTCATTGTCGGTTTGATTTGCACTTCCCTAGTGACTAATGCTGTTGAACACCTTTTCATATGGCTTATTAGACATTTGTATATCTTCTTCAGGCTTCCCTTGTGACTCAGCTGGTAAAGGATCCACCCACAATGCGGGAGACCTGGGTTCAATCCCTGGGTTGGGAAGAGTCCCTGGAGAAGGGAACGGCTACCTACTCCAGTATTCTGGACTAGAGAATTCCATGGAGTGTATAGTCCATGGGGTCGCAAAGAATTGGACATGACTGAGTCACTTTCACTTTCGCTTTTTTGATGAAACTGCTATTCAAATGTGTTGGATCATTAAAAAAAAAAAAGTGGGCTCTTTGTTTTCCTATTACTGAGTTTTAAGAGTTGAAAATAATATATTTTGTATGCAAGATATATGATTTGCAAATATTTTCTCCCAGTCTGTGGCTTGTCTTTTTATTTACTTAATGGTGTCTTTAGAATTGCAGATGTTTTAAAATCTGATGTAGTCCAATTTACAATTTTTAAAATTTTATGCCTCTCGTGTCATATTTAAAAAAAGACTAATTGAAGTTTACAAAGATTTTGTCATATGTTTTCTTTTAAAAAAGTTTTATAATTTTAGGTCTAACATTTAGATCTATGATCTATTTTGAGTTAATTTTTGTGTATGGATGGTAAGATATAAGGATCTAAATTCATCTTTTTGCATGGGTATCCAGTAGTCCCAGCATCATTTATTGAAAAGATTGTCCTTTCCCACTGAATAATCTTGGTACCTATGTTGAAAGTTAATTGACCATAAATATAAGGATTTTTTTCTGGACTTTCACTTCTGCTCCATTGGTTCAGTTCTGCTCCGTGTATCCATGTATACTGGCATATCCTGACGCCAGTAATCCACTATTTTGATTACTATAGCTTTGTAAAAGTGAAAGTGTTAGTTGCTCAGTTGTGTCTGACTCTTTGCAGCACTATGGACTGTAGCCTTCCAGGCTCCTCTGTCCATGAAATTCTCCAGGCAAGAATACTGGAGTGGGTAACCATTCCCTTCTCCAGGGGATCTTCCTGACCTAGGGATTGAACCTGGGTCTCCTGCATTGCAGGCAGATTTTTATGGTCTGAGCCACAGTAGCTTTGTAGTGTATTTTAAATCAAAAAGTGTAAGTCCTCCCACTTCATTCTTTTCAAAATTGTTTTGGCTGTTCTGATTCCTTTACATCTTCATATACATACTAGGACTGACTTGTTAGTTGCTGCACGCAATAGATTTATTGATAGTGTCTTGGGAGAGGCACCTGCAAGGAAGTGAGGGATGCAGGATGGTGAAGCAGTTGCAACTGAGGCCTCAGCCGATATGGGGGCATTGGAGCTGGGGTGGCCCTTCAGAATTGTCCCAAATTGAGGTGAGGGGGCCAGGCCTTTGTACCCCTGTATCAGGTGTGCCACTAGTCTGACACTGGCTACTGCAATAAATCCAAGATCTTGGTGGCTTAACAGTTACATCAGTAAAGGGTTACTTCCTGTTCACGTCATAGTCTAGTGCAGGTGGGGGCTCTGCCCCAGGCAGTCATTCAGGGAACTCACTGTAGTAGATGCTAATAGGTATTTTCTCAATTTCCCCTTTATCAGTCTGGTATGCCCATCTTGCACCTGTGGTAAAAGTTGGATGCTGATAGCTATTTGCCCTGAGTCGACAGGCAGATACTCCCCCCAAGAAATTCCCGAGAGGGCAGGCAACCCCCGGAGGTAGCCCGTAGCCAATGACTGACTCTGACCCAGAGGACAGATGCCTGGCTCCATGGCCTCAAGTGGACACAGCTCCATGGAGACAGTCATCTTCCTGAGTTCCCTGGGGGATCAGAGCTAACCCTCAACCCAAACTACCTGTTTGCTGAGATTCTTCCTTTAACTTATCCTGCTTCTCTCTTTATAGGTTTCACCTGGGAGCATTCTGTCACATAGTCCCTTGCATCAGAATCCCCATGTCAAGCTCTGCCTTTAGGGAACCTGACCTAGCTTCTAACATGCTTTAGCACTGCCATCTTCAAAATGTGCCTTCAAGGTCATTCTGGCATCATCCAGCAAGCAGATAGGAGCGAGGGAGAGAGAGAGAAGGCACTCTCCTTCTTCAGTACCTCATCCCTTTTGCTCACAGTTGATTGTTGGAAGCTAGTCTCTCATCAAGATAAAAAGGGGTTTCAAAATTAGTTTAACTGCATGCCCAGAAGAGGAAACAGTTTTGGTGAGCATCTGGCCCATCTCTGCCCCAAGGCGTGTGTCTGAAGCCATTCCAGAGTGAAATCTCAGATCTAGACGATACTGTGAGAGCAGGTCACAAGGCAGAACACGGTGACTTTCTCTGTGAGTGGAACAGCCACGGGGGCTCTCACATCCTTGAGTAATCTTCTCTTGTTGGCCTTCGCAGCTCTTCTTTAGGGGCGGCAAGCATGATGGAATCACCTCCCCCGCACCTAGCCCAATGCGTGGCACATAGAAGGAAGTTAATAGACGTTTGGTGAATAAAACTGCTGTTCATCAAGGCAGTAAGCAACCACAAAGGTTTGGCTCCCACGAAAGTTTCTCTCTTGGCTTTGTCTCTCTCCTGAGGTTGTCTCGGTGACCTCTCTCCCCAGTGCTGGGCTACACATTCCTAGTCTGTTTTGGTCTCTCTGCCAGCTCATTAGTTTCTGAGTCTGGATGTTTCTTGGCTTGATAATCAACAGCCCCCTTGGCTGGGGGCCTGCCTGGCTCTCATTAGCAGCTGTAGTCCTTGTGGAGATCACAGGGAACCCCCCTAGAAGTCATATTTGTAAATATCTGCTGGAATGATAACAAGGCCATGCAGACGTCAATGGGAACACAGTAATTAAAAACATCGCCTGGTCACCAGTGGTGGCTTGTCCTTAATGAATTGCATTAAGACAAATACAGAGGACATGGAGGTTTGCTTTGAGAGCTAGCATGGGGAGGAGTCCATTCTTCTTGCAAGCCAGGGGCTTTGGGGTTAAATCTGGCGTTATCTTCTCAGGATCTTGTACTTCATTTTATTAAAACCTCTGCGAATATTGTCTTATTCATCAGAGACAACTTGCCCTAGGTTCCTGATGGCGGGTACCATGATTTGCATCTTGGAAATCAGCTCCCAGATGCCTAACCATTGGCCAAATGCTTGGAATGCCATTTTTGAAATTCCTGATAGAAGAGTTCCTACTGCCCTGGAGATGTCTCTTCTGCATATTCTTAGAAGCAGAACAAAAAAACAAGAACACTTGAAAAAAAAAAAAAAGAGGGGAGCAGCTTTCCCCGATTGCCAAGTGAAATACAGCTTTGTTATTGAAGTCTCTTGCTCCGCCTTTGGAAAAGCTGGGATTACATGTTCTTTTCTCCAGTGTCTTAAAAGAAAAGTAAGACGTTGGCTTCAAATTAATCCACCAAACTTTGAACTCAAATGAGGTTCCTTTCTAGAATACCACACTAGAGAATAACAGAGAAGGCTGCTGGAAGCTGGAGTGGGGAGGAATGTGCTGTCCTGTTTCTCAAACTGGGGTTCCCCGGATGGCCTCCACTGGACCCACCAGCGGTGACTCACTCTCCAGGGTGCCTTGTTGGACCACATTGGGTGTCTCACAGCCAACACACCACTTGGAGTTCCCGAGGAGAATTCAGATTTGTTGTTCCCACTTGGCCGCCTTCACGGGATGGCTTCTGAGTCAGGGGGCATTCGATAAAGACTTGTCCATGGGGTCGCAAAGAGTTGGACACGACTGGCAACTAAGCACACAGCATAGACCACTCTGGCTGTAATTTTGAACAAACACATCTGCCTGAAGGGGGTTTGGAGCAGAGAAAGAGGAGAAAGAAGATTCTGTAAAGTTGCATGGTCGTGGTTCTTGTCTGAAGGCTATTTGATTCATGATTATCTTATTTGGTGGCTTACAGGTACCTCCTGCTTGCTCTAAAGAAAGCTTATCCATGGACCACCCCCCAAAAGGAAAAACTGGGTGGACAAACCTCTCTTTTGTTTGTTGAAGCAGCGGGGTGTGGGACTCGGGCCCGGGGCATGTGGATAGGGAATGCCGGTTGGAATCCCCGTCTGGCCTCATTTAACATCCTGTGAATGTCCTGCCAGCCTTTTTGTCCCCAGCAACGCCTGTGCCCATCACCCTCCAACAATAGAGTGGCTGTGGAAAGGGACAGGGCTCCACGAGGCTTCAGGAAGGCTGGGAGGAGGAGGAGAGTGCAGACCAGCACGTAGGGAAGGATGCTGCATATCACCCACTCTCAGTTCCAGCCCCTCTCCTCCTACCCAGTGGCAGGGTGGCAAGGTTCTTAATGATAATTTTTAAAAGTGTCAGGCCTCTGCTCATTTGCAAATCTCTGTGTCTCATTTGCATACCAGATCCAGGAGGCCCCGACTCTGCATATGGAAAATGGAACACAGTATAAATAAGATAAATGGATTAGGTCAGCTGACTGCAACTGTAGCCGCGGCCAACCCACAGGCACAGTGTGCATGAACTACAGGGAAGGTTTGTCAATCAGGCAATTTATTCCCACCCTAGAAGTGGAAAAGCAGGATGTGCACGCACGCTCGTAGACTCACTGAGAATTCCCGCTGGGAAATATGTCATCAGACAGTCCCTGCACGTTGCTGGCAGGGCCTGCCAGTCCCCTGTGGAGGCGAAGGGAAGCTTGGGGAGACCACCTAAGGACCGCCACCACTGTCCAGGACTACCGTCAGGAAGAAGGTTTGTGTCTGCAGATTGCGGGCAGTCCATTGAAAGCCAGCCTCCCTGAACTTGCTGACTTAGCCAGAGAGCAGAGTTGCTGGAAAGAGGGGGTTGGGGACCCTTCAGGTCTTCTCCATGTGCTTGTCCTTGGAGAAGATAAGAAGACAAGAAGATTGTTGGAGGCCCGACCATCCTAGGACAGTGGTCTAGGCCAGCCAGCCTGGGGACACAGGAAGTCTCAGCTCCTTTTCAGCTGGCGGAAAAAAAAAAAAAAAAAAATTCACCCTGGCAGCCGGCCACTGGCTCCGGCCTGCCTACCTCTCAGCCCCTTCTCAGCCTGACACGTGAGTCCCCGAGGCTGACCTCCACCCTTTCCGGACACGGGCCATCCATCATGGCAATGCCATCCAGGACAGTAGCAGGCGACTCGTCCTTTTGATCAGCACAACTCCGGAAGGGAGGTTCAGGCGACGGACTGCTGTAGGGGGATTAATATGATGGGATGTGCGCACCTTTTGCAATTAGTTAATGGCTTGGCTGTGTGGAGTAGGCTTCTTTGGCCTTCTGTCTTGGGATTAAAGACCTCACATGACAGCTGGAAACTTAAAATCACTCAGGAAAAGAAAACAAGCCAGGGGTGGAGGGGGGAGGAGTGGGTAAAACGGTCCCGCTTGAGAGGAGGGGGTGGATTGGGGCAGCAACGGGGAGGAGAAATGACCTGGGGTCAGCGAGGAGGGAAGGAGTTTGATCATGCAAGTGTCCTCGATAGGGTTCTGTGAGCTGGGATTTCACAATAGACAGGTGTGTTTGTGAGCACAAGCATATTTGGGTGTGTATGTCTATGCATATGCGATTGTAAGTGTGTGCGTGTATATATGGGCATGTCAGTGCATGTGTGAGTGTGTGTGTCTTTGTGTGTTCATATCTGCACAGGAGCGAGCATGGGGTGTGTAGCGTGTGGGGTGTGTATGGTTTATGTTTCTGAGTGGTGTATATATAACGTGTGTGAATGTGTCTGGGTCTTGGACTGCCAAGGCCAGACAGGTTCTGGCTCAGGGTTGAACCCACTCCATCTTCCGGGGCCCTCTGCTAGCTGCTCTCTTAGCCCAGAGCCCCTCGTTGTCTACACCGGGCCTGCCTCCCTCTCTCAGACACCTGGGGCTCAGCCCACTGCCCTCTGCCTGTGGTGGGGGATCCTCCTTTCCCCACCCAGGCTGGGCTACGGGATGAGTCACAATCTCTCCCCTTCTTTCTTCTCATTACTAGTAGGAAGACTCGCAGAAACCTCTGATGTCAGGGTTTCAGAGCTGATCACCATGGAGTTGGCGAGGGGAGATAGGGGAGGAGGGGTGGGTGACTACCCTGTGGCCAAAGAGAGGGATATTCCTGATCGGGGGTGGTAGCTCAGAAATGACACGAGTGGGCACTTCAGAAAGGCTCAGGGTTTCTCAGGATCATAAGAAAAACTGGGCGCCTTTGAGGCCCGATTGCACAGGATGCCCTTGATGGAGGGGTTTAACCTGTGGCCTTTCCTGCGTTGGGACTGAGGCTGCCAATAGCCTGGAGCGCATCGTAATTGTCCCGGGGCAAAGATACTGGAAGGACCTCTCTAGGCCATGTAGAATCAAGGTTCAGTGATAAGGGGGTCTCCTGTGGCTCGCTGGCTCTGCTCCTTCTGTGAGGGCTGGTGGGCACAGCTGCTCTGTGCCAGTGGCATGGGCAGGATCTCTGCCCTTGGAGATTTTCTCACTGGAAGGGGCTGTGGGGGAGGAAACATACTTTTCCTGCTACCCTCTTAGGTTCTTGGCTGAGACCCCCCCTATAATAGAGAGATCAACAGAAGTTTAATAACCTGTATACTGTCTGTGTACATGGGAGAGCCCCAGGAAAAACGAGTAATCCTGGAAATGGCTCAAACCACCACCTTAAATCCTGTCTCCAGATAAAGACAAAGGAAGATGCTGGGGGTGGGTGGTACGGCCGGGCCAGCCGGGCCGTTTGTGGGGGTGGGGGCGGTATTAGGAAAAGCACAGTAAACGAAGGTAAGGTTTTTATACAGATTTAAGTCCATGCCTGTTTCCTTCATAGGAGTTTCTAGAGATTTCCACTCATCTTCTTGGTACAGAGGAGACACACTGGTGAAGGGAGTTTTCCTTTACACGGAGACGTCTCTTACAAAACTTCCGTTTTCAGAGCTTCCCCAGTGACTGCTGTTTCTTGAAAGCAATCAGCCTAAAATAATCTTTATGCCTAAATGGCATATTTTGGGGGTAGCAGATTTGGCTCCCCTTCAGGGCCAATTGTATCTGATTCACAATAATAGAAACCAGAGGGGTTCAACCTCAGCTTCAGGATGGCGATGATGGCAGTGCTGGGGATTCTCCAAGCTGATCACCCAAGCCCTGGGGCCCCGAGGTTGGGACCTCTGCCCATGGCTGAAGGCGTGGGTCTGACACTGGCAAGCCACACCCTACATGCCTCGCACCCTGCTTGGCAAGGGTTCATCAATCTCCATCTCCTTGCACCCCGGAACCAAGAGAAGATGGATCTTCTTTTGCACTGTTTCCCCTTTTGTGCTGATAATTTTAGGAATCCCAAAGCAGAATATAATTTTCTCCTAAGTTTCATTTCAGTCAGGGATCTTAAAGTTGCCTGGGGGTGTTGGGGAGGAAAACATTTTCCTCTACCCTTCTGTTGGTCTAATAGTCAAATTAACACAAGACAGATTAACAGGAGAAAAACAAATTTAATTTTGTACATATGGGATCCCCATAACAATATAAGACCCAAGGGCAAATAGGGCAGTTGAGACTTGTATGCCCTCCTGAGCTACAAAATGAGACAGGCACTTAGGGTTTCCAAGGACGGGAGGGTCATTCACAGGATGATAATAAAAGCAGATGTTTGGCAATTAGATGTTTGCATGGCCATGCAGATGGGTCATTCAGATAAAACTTATCTTTGGTAATAGCTCTTTCTCTGAGCCAGGCACCCCCTATCTATGTTCTTCTAGGTAGTTAAAAAGGGGAGTAAAAAGCTCTTCTTCAGTCTTTTAGGCCTTAATTATATTTAACTCTAAATAGTTCACATGCCAAAGTGGCACATTTTGGGGAAGCTCCTTCTAAATCACTTCAAGGGGGAAAATCCAATTCAAATTGGCAAATGCAAACCAGGCAATTCTTTTTTTTAATATAATCACAGTAGGTTGCTGCCTTCAGACCCTTCCAGTTTTGCCACTTCATGGAAACAGAGCTTCTCTTTACCATCCAGTTGTATATTGGTAAATGTTTAACAACCAAGTCTCCAAACGAAAAAGCTCTGATGTGTAGCATTTGCTGAATTCTCCATAGTACACATATTCCCACTGTGGTCCATTTCAAGGTACCCAAGGGTTGCACATCTTTGGCTCTCAAAAGCTGGTGGAAGGAGGGCTCCAGCACACTCCTGCTTTGGTGTCTGCGAAACCATTGCAGGAAATCAGTGTGACTGCCCGTGCTTGGAACTCAAGCCCAGCCCCAAGCTGAGCCTTGTGTCCAGGGGAGTGGGCTGTGCTGATCGGTCAGGACGAAGTCTCTTGTTGCCTGGTGGGTGGGGTTGGAGAGGGGGCATAGGATGGTGGGACGAAGAGCCAGACTAAAACCATATGGAATGGTAGTGATGACACCCAGAAGGGGCCCCAGCAATATGTGTTCCTGGGAGGCCTTTGCGCTGTGGATACTCCCTAGGGCATCTCAGCTATTACTCTAGTAGCTGCTTAGCAAAGATGGTGGAGAGGAGATGCTGTCAGGGTGATATCCTCAAAGCAGAAAGCCAAGGAAAGGGGTAAGTCAGACGAGGAGCCGGATGAGAACAAGAAGGGGGAGAGGAAGCAGCTCTCGGATGGGTCTCAGCCCATTAGGGGACAGAAGAGGGAACACGGTTGACCCAGTTTGGCAGGAGCCCAGCAATACTCTGTGTTCATTTCCCCTAAAACAAAGATGTCAAGCGAAGCCGCAGACTGGCAGGGCTGCCTGCAGAGAGGCAACATTGCGTGACCAGGAGTTGTGACCTCCTGGCCTGAGCACAGGATGTCGCAGGGCCCCGAGGAGTGGTTGACTCATCTTCCCCTAGGAAACGGAGTGAGATTGTTCATGCACGTGTGTTTGTTGGTGTGTATGTGTGTGTGTGTGTGTGTTAACCATGGGCAACTGGGCAGGCAGAACAGGGAGCCTTAACAAGGATTATGCAGAAGACAAGGCCTGGGGGGAGCAGGGGGTCCCCCCTTGCTCTTTGTGACCCGTGGACTTCAGCCCACCAGGCTCCTCTGTCCGTGGGATTTCCCAGGCAAGAATACTGGAGAGGGTTGACATGTCTTCCTCCAGGGGATCTTCCCTATCCAGGGACTGAACTCACATCGTCTGCCTGCGTCTCCTGCATTGGCAGGTGGATTGTTTACCACTTGAGCCACCCTAACCCCCTCTCCCTAGAAGATGCAAACAGACAGCCATAGTTGTAACTGGAGTTGAAAGTTGTCCAATGGTTCAACGTGAGGAATATGAGAGATATACTCTTTCTAAAACAGCCACCCATCAATGACTCCTAACATTTTACCCAGAATTTCTATTTATATTAAGCCATGCCCCTTTCCTGCCATTAGCTTAAAAATTCAAACACTTCTGCGAGGCAGGTGATTCTGATGACAGCTCTTTAGTATGAATGCATTTCAAAAGTATTCTCATAAGATTATATAATTATACTTACGTAACCATTCAGGATGCATTTTCAAGTGCCTGCTACCTTGCTGGGTACGAAAGGTGCAAAGATACGATGCTGCCCTCAAGGAGCTCTGGGCTAGTGAGGGAGGTGTTTCATGTCTACAGCTTTACATGGGGAGCGGTGGGATATGACAAACACTTCAAAAGAAATGATGATGATAATAATGGCCCTGTGCAAAAGTGGCCACAGACTCTTCCTCTCCTTGGATGTAGGTTCTTGAAACGTGTCAGGAGGAGAAGTTTTCTCCACCTCTTGAATCTGAGCTGTCTTTGTGTCTCTCATGGCCACCGGGGGACATTAGTAAATGTGCCAAGAGCAGACACTTGAATAAAATTTGCACATCAAAGCTTGCCCTCTTGCTACACTTGGCTCTACCATGTCACAAGCTGGGTAGGGTCTGCTGGAGGCTGAGAGATACCCAGCCCTGTCACCACTATTGCCAACAGCCAGCCAACCTCCTGACATGTGAGGCTGCTCTGAACTAGGCAGCCCATAGCTGATACTCCTACCACAAACACCTATGTGAGCCTAGCCACGATCAGCAGAGTCCAGCCCAGCCCAGGACTGACTGGTAGATTCATTATTATTTGAAGGTGCTACATTTTGGAGTGTAAGTGAATTACACAATAATGGATAGCTGATATAATAGTAATAACAACAACTTCTGTTTTCTGTTTGCTTATGAAGTCCTGAGCATATACATGTTCATTTAATATGCATTCGTTTAATAATTACAAGAGTTCTATGATAAAGGTCAGATTTTATCCATTAAGTCACTTACCCAAGGTTACACAGCTAATTAGTGGAAGACACCCCCCCCCCCCCCCACATCAGACCCAAGTTTCTGAGTCTCCATGCTGTTGTTTATAACACAGCACCAGGCCACTTACTGCAGGGTTACAGAGAAGAGCCCTTTCTTCTTGAGGGCCAAGGTGACAGTGAGCAGAGGAGGTGGGGGTGCCCCCTCTGCCTGCCTCAAAATTTTGTTCAGGGCCAGCCCTTACTGCTAAAAGCAGGCCCATCCAGAGGAAAGGCAAGGCCCCCTGTCCTGTCTCTTTTCTCCTGGTGACAAATGTCCTCATCTCCCTTCTTGCCGTGCATAATCAGCTCCTTTCTAGAATTTCAGCTGAGCATTCAGCAGTCCCTGGCTATTTCTGGGGGCCTGGTTTGGCCCACCATCTCTCAGCTGCCAATCCTCTGTGACAAGCTCCCCACCTCAACCACCAACCGCTGTTAGGGTGATTTGTCAATAATAAATTCTGGAGCAAATTGAAATATTTTTCGACAGCATAAAAACAAATGGGAGAAAACGGTTCTCATCCCCAAATGCTGATTGAATCAAATATTGCAATATCGATTGTATGATACATTTTCATATTTAATTCAATGAAAACCGTGGGGTTCGAACACTTTCCATTACCCTACAGAATTTTTCAGTTTGCTGGAGAATTTATGATTGGTGTGCCACCCAAATCGGATTACTATTGAATCAAAACCCTACCATGTTATTCAATCAAAGACCGTGATTCTAACCCCAAGAGTCGATCATGACCACTTTTCCCAAAGTGTATTTCCTTTTCCCTGTTTCACACAAGAATGCCCGGCCCTCTTGCCTGTCATTGTTTCCCCATCCCCCACCCCCTACTACCCGAGGTCACCTCCCTGCAATTAAAATCTACCACTGGCAAAAATCTAGCAAAACAACAACTGGTTTTTCAATATCAACCTAGGCTTGTCTGGGACTTCATGCTCTCATCTCCCCGTTTTCCCCTCCCCTTCATATCCTGGTGTGGGCATGTCAACACACCAAAGAGGCAACTAGTCACTTCTGGGTAGAAACGGGACTTGAAAGCTCACAGCAAATGTCAGCACTCTCCCTGCTCTCTCAAAATCCATCTTCCATTTTCTAGCACATCCTTCCCTATATGCTTTCATTCCCAACAGCCAGCACCCATTTTATCTGTGTCCTAGGAGGGCTGGAAGTACCTGGCAATTGAGGTCTCTCTGGGGGCCTCCTCTAACTGCTACTCCAGCTCACTTGTACCCCCATCAGGCACCTCTGAGGGTGACCTCCCTCCCCTGCCCCAGAATGCCGTTCAACGTTAAGCTCAAGTTCCCCTCTAAGGGACTATGCTTGATATCACACCCTCACTCGATCCTTTCTTTGTATCACTTCCTCACTGCTGCTAGGGATTGAATTGTGTCCCTTTATAATCCATATGTTGAAGTCCCTACCCCCAGTACCTCAGAATGTGACTTCATTGGAAGGTAGGGTCTTTACAGAGGTGATCAAGTTAAAAAGAGTTTATTAGGATGGACCCTAATCCAATTTGACTGGCGTCTTTATAAAAGGGAGACCTGGACACGGACAGTCATGCAGGGAAAACGAAAAAAGTGAAGACGAAGGCAGGGATGGAGGCGGTGCTTCTGCTGGGTTGGCCAAAAAATTCGTTCTGGTTTTTCCATCACATCAGATAGAAAAATCCGAATGAACTTATTGGCCAACTCAATACAAGTCAAGGGATGCCAAAGACTGCCAGCAAGCCACCAGCAGCTAAGGGAAAGGCATGGGATAGACTCTCCTCACCCTCAGGAGGAATCAGCCCTGCCAACACCTTGACACCTTGATCTTGGACTTCTAACTTCTGTTAGCGTGGGACAATACATTCTGTTGTTTAAGCCACTCAGTGTGCGCTATTTTGTTGCGGCAGCCCCTAGCAAATGAAAACATTCCCAGAGTCCTTTTCCTGGCAGAATTTCTTAATAAAATCACTCCTACATGAATCCTTGTCTCAGGACCTGACATGGGAAACCCAGGAAAGCAGGGCTCCATCGGTGCCCCGCATTCTGGATGTATGTTTGCAGGCCTGCTTGAGATGGAATCTCTCAAACCCACTTAGAAAACCTCCACTTAAATAAAACCCCCATGCAGGTCAGCATCTCTGATGGCAAACGGCTCTGAACCAGGACGGCCTGGACAGCCCTGGGCTCGCAGTCTTCCTCTTCTCACACATCTTTCTCCCGTGCCCCTCGCAGCTGTGGCCCTGGCTGCTTCAGCAAAGTTGAATTGAGTGTCCCTGAAAAATATAGCGTAGCATCCTTTCCCTGCCGCGAGACACTAAACCAATAAATTATAAATCAGCCAGCAGCCCCGTGACATGCGGATGTAATGAGAAATGCAAAATAAGAAAAGACACGGAGAGGAGGACACGCAACTCTCTCTCCCTTGGCTCAGCTCTGGAGCACCGGGGCTGCTCCCTTTGGGGCTCAGAGAAAAACCATTGTTTTCTTTTCTCCATGTATCTCTGTTGTTACACAGCCACATCACACCACACACACACACACACACACACACACACACACGCATGCATGCATGCACCATGCACAGACAGTCACTACTAACAATCGACCAGAGGCTGTTATCAGGAACCTGGGAACAAAACCCAGGATAATAGAATTGTTTAGTGCCTGGGGCTTATGAAACTCCAGGGCCAGATAGTTCCCCCAGGCCAGTTTTCTTTGGCCGAGGGGTCATCCCAGCTCTGTTTCCTTCTGCCCCAGGGCTGGTGATCGGGAGATGCTCACCTTGACCAACACCTTCCAGCGGGGTGTCACCAGTGGTTCACCACGGCAGCTTCTGGAATGCCCAATGGAAAATGGGTGTCAGGCTCATCTACGTCTCTTAGGGTACAGAACGCAGCCACTCTCCTCTCTGTTTGTTTATTTATTCATGGCCTTGCATCCATTTATTCAGCTATTCAGTGGCTGATAGAAGGGGTCTGGGAATGAATATTTTCCAGGCCTCTGGGGGGCAAAATGATGCTACTCAAAATGCAAGAACAATCTGTGCTCCTTTCCCACCACCCTTGGTCAGTTTCCCATTGACTTTCCTTCAGCTTCTACCCCAAAAGGGTGCTTGTTGAGCCACAAACAGAAGAAGCCTCTGCCCATCACCACCTGCCTTTCGCACTCGTTGGCTCCTTCCTCTCACCTGCAGTCTGAATGCTGGTAATCTACTAATACAACTGATCCCCCAAAGAACTAAAACTCATTTGATGGGAAAACCTGGCCTGAATTGCCGTGAAATCACTTAGAGCCTTATATAATCCCAGTGAATGTGGGGGTTCTAGAAGTTATAGTTCTTTGGGGGACCAGCTGTATTAGTAGGTTACCAGCATTCAGACTGCAAGAAAGAGGAAGGAGCCAGGGAGTGGGAAGGGCAGGTGGTGCTGGACAGAGGCGTCTTCTGTTTGTGGCTTGACAGCTTCCCCACCCCTGTCAAGAGGGGAGGATGTAGCAGCCCTCGAGTCTGATATTTACTAGAACTAAGTCAGGGCAGATGAATACAGGCCTGTCTACCATCTTCCCTCTCTGAGCCTTACAAGAAAGCTGCATCAACTTCATCAAGGAATGTGATAAAGGGTACTTCCCTGGTGGTCCAGTGGTTAAGAATCTGCCTTCCAATGCACGGGATGCAGGTTTGATCCCTGGTAGGGGAACTAAAATCATGTATGCCATGGGGCACACCACTGGGATTATGATCTCCAATGATGTGTTCCCCCCAAAACATATATTTAAGTCCTCACCCCAGTACCTCAGAACATGACCTTATTTGGAAATAGGGTTGTGCCTGATGTCGTTAGTTCAGTTGAGGTCTTACTGGAGTAGGATGGGGCCCAATCCAATATGATTGATGTCCCCAGGAGAGGAGAAGAGACTCAGAGACATACTGGGAGAAGATGTCCATGGGTGCTCACCTTGACCAGCACCTTCCAGTGGGGTGCCACCAGTGGTTCACCATGATATCTTCTGAAATGCCCAGTGGAAAATGATGTCAGGCTCATCTATGTCTCTTAGGGTATAGAACCCAGCCGCTCTCCTCTCTGTTTGCTTATTCATTCCTAAACAAGAGGTCATGAGAAAAGTCTTCATGGAAGAGGAAAACTTGACCTATGCCTCCAAGCAATAATTCTCTTTATTGAACAGATGCACCTGGGAATTGTGCCCACATGCAGATTCTCATTTGGGATGTCTGGGCAGGACCTGAGGGTCTGAGACTCTCTGAGATCTGAGAGTCTACAAGAGCAGCTCGTGTGCTGCAATTAGAGAAGGCTGAGAGAACTGCAGCTAGAGAAATTTCACATTTTGCAACAAAGACCCAGAGCAGCCAACAACAGCAACAAAAAAGGAGTGTGATAAAAACATAGACTATCAGGTCCTGCAGCAGCCCTAGGAAACCAAAAAAAGTCCCCAAACTGTTGGGGGGCTTAGTTTGAGTTTGCTCTAAAGAAGACATCTCAAGTAGGCCTGCAAACATGCATCCAGAATTCGGGGCACCAACGGACCCCTGCTTTCCTGGGTTTCCCATGGCAGGTCCTGAGACAAGGATTCATGTAGGAGTGATTTTATTTAGAAATTCTGGTGGAGACAGAGATTAAAGTGATGCACCTACAAGCCAAGAAATGCTTGAGGCAGAAGCTGGAAGAGGCAAGGAAGGATCCTCCTCTAAGGCTTTGGAGGAGCATAGCCCTGCCAACACCTTGATTTTGGACTTCTAGCCTCCAGAACTGTGAGACAATCCATTTCTGCTGTTCTAAGGCACCCAGTTTGTGTTTTTTTTTTTTGTTGCAGCAGCCCTAGGAAACAAACAAACAAATCCCCAAACTGTTGGGGTTCTTAGTTAGAGTTTCCTCTAAAGAAGACATCGAAATAAGCACAACGGGCACAGGTTGTGGGAAGCACCGATGAGGATGGGAAGAAGACCAGTAAAGAATATATTCATAAGCAATTTGCTGCTGTGGGCAGCTGGGCTCCATCCCACTGTGACCTGTGGAGTAGAATAAGCAGAATGTACCTCAGAATTGCTCCACTGGACGGCAGGTTGGCATTTACCTGCTGACTGTTGCCCCCGTGGGTGGTGGATTGCCCCCGTGGTTGTTAATTTCCTTCCACTTTAGGATTGAGCTTTGCAGTCATGATCTTGCAATTGTTAACAATTTTACCTTTGAAACTAGGTTTTGTAAGTGAAGTCTGGTGGGACAATGGAGCATATATGCTCATGGTGATCCTACCTTGTCCGCTTCCCCGCCTCCCCACCTCCTACCTCGTGGAAATGGGTTCTTGGCCGCCTGCTCCATCACCCCACCCTGGCATTCTGGCTGTTCTCTGCCTCGGCTGGAGCCTGGAGTGGACATGGGAAGGATTGTGCTGCACCAGGTTGTGAAGCAAGGCTTCGCTTAGGTCTGATCTTGTCTGGAGAATAACACTTGTGCCAAAGGGAATGCAACATTAAATAGCAATTAAAATCACTATGACGGGTCAAGAGAGAAAGAGCGAGCACGCTCCATCAAAAGTTTGTGTCATGCTTTTTGGAGAAGAGGCCATGGGGCCACATTTTATTTTGGTACCACATCTTACAAATTATGTAGCTGGCTCGCCCCTGATTCTGGAGGAAGCCCTGAGACAGAGGAGGCAGGCAGTACAGGTGGGAAGCTACTAGAGTGCAGATTCACCATCACAGGTGTAGGTGAACTTGGGCATCCAGAGAGGAAATGGGCTGGGGTGTCAGCAGGAGCTGCTGTAGGGGTCTCCCTCTTCTTGAAGCAGCACCTTATGTGCCTTTATGCTGCCTTCTTTTGCTTTTATGGGTGTTGGTCTCTGATTCTGGGTTCTGCCAGCACATTTAAATGGACTTGCGATTCTCTGCAAGCTCCCAGGATTCTTAGTCCGCACCCAGCAGGAGCCTCATCACCTGCTTCTGAAAGAATGAATGAAATCTGCAAAATCTACAAAAGCTTGGGAAGGCGCGTGCCTCCCCAGGTGCAGAAGAGCCAATAGATGTTAGTTCTCTTTTCATCTGAGGGCAGAGGCAAAATGTTTCCCCAGGCTCGAGCCAGGGTGTGTCCACCTGCCAGACTGTCACAGAGTGCTGGGCATCAGGGCAGCAGGGCCAGCCAGCTGTCACTTAGGAGGCTGTGCGGCATTTAGGACTAGGGGGACTGTTTCAGCTCAGCCTCCAGCTGGGACCCAAAGTCAGCAGAGGACACTCAAATGCAATGGAATGGGCGTGGGGGGTGGCTGGGAGAGCAACAAGAGAGACTGGCTAGACAGGAACAAGGATGGTAAAGGTGTGAAGGGAGATGGGAGCGAGTAGGGGAGGGGGCTAGGCTTGGTCTCACAGGGAGGCTGGGGGTGCTGCTGGTCGGCCCTATTGTTAGAACGCAGTGAATAGCAGTTGTGTAATGGAGCCAGACCTGTGCATGTATGTTAAGTCGCCTTAACATACGACTTGTGTTTGTGTCCGACTCTGCAACCCTATGGACTGTAGGCTACCAGGCTCCTCTGTCCATGGGGATTCTCTAGGCAAGAATACTGGAGTGGGTTGCTATGGCCTCCTCCAGGGGATCTTCCCGACCCAGGTATGGAACCTGTGTCTCCTGTGTCTCCTGCATTGGCAGGCGAGTTCTTTACCATTAGTGTCATCTGATAAGCCCAGAGCCAGACCTGCCAGGGCTCAAACCTCAGTCCAGCCACTGCCTAAGTGCAAATCCATGAGATAAAGAGGATGCTAAGAGTTTCTCCCTCATGGGGGTGATGTGAGGGGGGAATGTGCTTGGTCACACGCCTGATGTCTAGCAGGCATTCCTCCCAAGTTCTCATTCACACCAGGACCCCTGGGCAGAAGGGGAGCATGGAGGTTGTTATCCTTGATCACACTTCTCCTACATGGCCCACTTCTTTCCTCTTTGGCCTCTTCTCCCTAAGGGCAGAAGGTGTCAGTCGATGGCCTAGGTTTCCTGGTGCCAGATGTGTGTGGCCAGCAGGAGGCCTGGCAGGGTGAAGGCAGATGAAGCCTGGTCTAGTTGGAGGCCACTCTGGAAAGCTCAAGTTTCATCCTACTTAGATGGACTCTGCTTGGTCAGAGTCCCTTCCGTGAACCAGGCCTCAGTGCAGCCACCAGCCCCACAGGCGGGGAGACAGGGGACCTGGTTGTAGCATGGACTTGGGAGTCAGATTGCCCAGACCCAATCCTAGCTCCACTGTTTAGTAGCTGTGTGTTTTGGGCAAGTTACTGAACCCCTCTGTGCTTCAGCTTCCTCACCTGCCAAGTGAAGGTAAGAATAAGACCTACCTCATGGAAATGCTTGGAGAAGGCAATGGCACCCCACTCCAGTACTCTTGCCTGGCAAATCCCATGGACGGAGGAGCCTGGTAGGCTGCAGTCCATGGGGTCGTGAAGGTTGGACATGACTGAGCGACTTCACTTTCACTTTTCACTTTCATGCATTGGAGAAGGAAATGGCAACCCACTCCAGTGTTCTTGCCTGGAGAATCCCAGGGACGGGGGAGCCTGGTGGGCTGCTGTCTATGGGGTCGCACAGAGTCGGACATGACTGAAGTGACTTAGCAGCAGCAGCAGCAGCATGGAAATGCTATAGGGCTCTAATGACTTAACCTACATCAGGTGTTTAGAACAGTGTGCAGGAGAGACTGCTGCTGCTGCTGCTAAGTCGCTTCAGTCGTGTCCAACTCTGTGCGACCCTATGGACAGCAGCCCACCGGGCTCCTCTGTCCACGGGATTCTCTAGGCAATAATACTGGAGTGGGTTGCCATGTCCTTCTCCTCGCAGGATAGAGTAAATCCCCATAAAAGTGTGAAGCTTTATTACTGCTCAGCATGGGAGAGAGTGCCGGTGAGGGCTTTCGGCCAAGAACTTTCTGGGACGTGGCCTGGGAAAGAATTCGGTTTATTATTATTTTTTTTTTTTTTTGCCTGGGGCCCTGGGATTTTTTAACCTCCCACACTGGCACTGCCCTAGGTAATCCCAAAGTCCAGGGGTCAGAGGGCAGGGGGCTGAGGACAGAAAAAGAAGGCATAGGGAAGTCTCAGCATGAACAGGCATTAGCATCTCCAAAATGTGTAGGGGAGGCAGCTGCTGGCAAATGAGGCTAAGTAAGAGGAAACCACGTTTGCAAATTCCGAGTTGTGGCTGGAGGGAGGAATGGTCCATGAAGGCCAGATCTAGAATATTCTTGTCTACCCCGTGAAAAGTTTGGACTTTATCCTCAAGGTCACAGGGAAGCATTGGGGTGGTAGTGATGAAGTGATACATACTAGTTTTGATCATTAGTTCATTCATTTATTCATGAAGTATTCAATGAGCAGCAACTGTGAGCCACGCACAGTTGTAGACCCTGCCGATAAAAGGTGGTGAACAAGACCATCGAGTCTCGGCCTTCAAGTTGCTGATGCAGTCTATCTGGGGAGCACCAGCCCTGTGGGTGGGAATATAAACCCTAATTCCAAAATCCCCTTCTCAGAATGGACCCTGGGGACTGAGGGGCTTTTTCTTTATCAGATGTAAGCCCTGCACTGGCCATCCTGGAAATTCCTTAAAGAGTGGCCCAACTTCACACTGGTTTCACCTCCAATCATTCCAAACATTTGGCCTGGCACTGGCCCTTGGTGGGCAAACCCCCCTAGTGTTCCTGGTACCCAGCAAAGCACCTAATAATATATTTGCATGAACTAGTCGAGCCGTGGGGAGGTGTCCTAAGGCAGCGTCCTAGTCCAAGCCAAGGCTTTACTCAGAAAATAGCTTTGGCCTTTCTTAGTACAGAGGGGGAAAAGGCCATCCCAGACTTGCCAGTCGAGCTCTAAAAAGTTGTCAGTTTGGGTTTTCTGGGGAGATGGAGCGATCGTGAAAGCTGCTGTAATTCTTTGGTGACTTTTGGGAAGGATTGAAAGTAATTGGGCATAAATGATAACACATGGGGAGCGCCCCTGAAAAGAGAAGCGAGATTAGGCAAGGGAGCCAGCAGGCCATGTAAAGAGCCTCTGCCCTCCCAGGAGGAGTTCCCAGCGAAGGGTGACCATTAGAGCCCTAATTTGGGTGCACATGGCTAGTCCCAAATGCCACCAGCTTGCTCAGCCATTGGAAAGGGCCACCCTAAAATGGAGGTTGCTTCACCTCCTAAGGGCTTCCCTGGTGGCACAGATGGAACGGTAAAGAATCTGCCTGCAATGCAGGAGACCTGGGTTCAGATCCCCTGGAGAAGGGCATGACAACCCACTCCAGTATTCTTGCCTGGAGAATCCCAGGGACAGAGGAGCTGGGTGGGCTACAGTCCATGGGGTGGCAAAGAGTTGGACACGACTGAGTGACAAACACTTTCACTTTTTTTTCAGTGCCTCCGCTGAGGCTGACCCTACCCAAGCTAACAGCTGACCCTACCCAAGCTAACAGCTGGAGGCTGTCAGCTCACCCTACTCAGGGCAGCTGGGCGGAATCCTTTCCTGAAGGCTGAGTGATGCCTCAGTGTCTGTCACCAGACCCCAGTGGAAAATTAGAAGCAGTCCCGGGAAATGCATGCATCATTAAGGCAAGGTCCCTCCCTGCCTTCCAGGCTCTCACCACCCAGCAGAACTGGTCAGAATTCATAATATCTTTAGAAGGGAAATCCAGGCAAGAAAGCCCCAGATGGAGCTCCGAAGAGGCTGAGCTGATTTGGGGGGAAGCTGCCCCGTTCGCCTGTTCCTCTGGGGATTTCCCCACCCAGACCAATGAAAAGGATCCTTCTACCGGCAATGGAGATAACCTTTTCTATTTTCCTTTTTCCTAATTTGGGGAGAAGATGCAAATAGATATAGATTCCATCAAAATGCTCTCACCAGTGATAGATATCCCCTATTTTGTTTCACTCCCGTTTGGGTTGTTAGCGTGGCAGCAATTAAACTTGACAAAATAGTGATTAAAAAACAATGAGAAGCAAATGTACCAGCGTAGCGGCGCGCATCTAGACCATTCCGAAAATGATCTCTTAAGTGTTGGAAATCTGCTTTATTTTCCTACCGCAGGAATGAGTTTTCAAAAAACAGCACTTAGGAAGGGCAATTTGCCACCAGCATTCCCCGGCCCCAACAAACAGTATTTCTTTCTAATGGACTCTCCCCCTCCAAATTTCAGCTGCAGTTCCCAAATCAGATTCATTACACAAAGGAGCGAAGGAAGGCCGCAAAATGCCCAGAAATTGAGCCTTTTCCTGCCACTTTTAATAATGGGAAAAAAAAAAAAAAAAAAACCCAAGCAAACAGACTAAACTTCTCAACAGTAACTCAGCTTCCAGGGTTTCCAGGGCACCACCTGCTGGGCTGCCCTGGTCTGGAAGGTCACGGCCACCATGGAGCTGAGAGGGCTAGAGTCAGCTGTTGAAGCCTCATCAACAGGATCTTTATAACATCTGCCTGCTTTTATAGGACTGAAGTGTGTGACTCACAGCGAACCTTTTAGAGGGAGGAATTAATAGCACGGGCACTTTCAGCTGTGGGGTTTTTGTTTTGTGCAATCCTGATGCAGATCTGGCTTCAGCGAAGCCACGGTCATGTCTTTCTCGCTCTTTCTGATGCGCAAGCAGCTTTCTGGGTCTAATTATAGATGGAGTCTGTGCATCCTTGATCAATAGTTCTGAGTGTCCTCTTGCTTTAAGAGCTGTTTAGTCCTTGCTGATGGGCTGGTATTTCAACCTCTAGTTCTGTGCAGGAGTTTTCAGACTCTTCAAGCCCATCAGCAAAACCCCAGGCTTCTCCCAGAGCGCCCTTTGAACTTTGCAGAGCTCAGATCAACTCTTACCTCGAGAGGTCCCATCTGGGGGAGGCCTAAGGAGGCTGTGGGCTACGCTGATAATGGCGAGAAGACCCACCACAACAGGGGACTAGGGTTCAAAGTGTGATGACAGCCAGAAGCTGGAACAAACATCAAAGAAGGTTCCCCCCACCCCTCACCATGGGGGCTCCTCAAAGGAGGGGCACAGGAGATGTGCTGGCAGTGGGGATTCAGCCTTGGGAGTGAGGCAGTAATCCGTGTGCTCATTCTCCGGGGTCCTGGTATAGCCATGATCATGCTGGCGTGGGAGACCCAAGGAGGTCCTCTGTTTGCCGGCTTTCTGTTTAATACTGCGAGATGCACAGCACTGGGTTGGCAGTTAAATGAAGAGGCAGAACGCAGTTTGACCTGTAGGGCACAGGAAGCCGTGGAGCAGAGAGGTGCCTAATAAGAGGGTTTTCCTAGATGGGAATGAGTGGCTGCCACCACCTCCTCTGAGCCTGGCCCCGAGGATTCTGTGGATCGGCTCTCTGTTCTTGGCCAGGCTGGGAAAGCTAACCCGGGCATGCTGTTGAGTACCCTGTGGAGGAATTCAGGGGTCTGGGGGAGCTCCGAAGCTCCCCTATACCTGGGCATGTTTCCGGGCCTGTGGTCCTTCCCAGGGCAGACCTGGGCGCAGGGAAGGGAGGCGAGGGGAGGTACATGGAGGGACCACTTGAAAAGCAGCCAGCGTGGGTAACGCTCCCACGGCCGCCAATCCCGGGCCTGCCCGTTCCTATGGAAACAGGCGCCAAGAGAGGAGCCTGCGGCTGGGAGCCGAGTCCTGGGCGGCTGTCAGGCACAGCTGCCCGGCAGCCCACTGGGACCTGGAAGTGCCCTTTCTCAAAACCATCCCTGCTGGCTCTGAGCTCAGAGTCGGCATGGACGAGGAGAGGGAGGAGAAGAAGGGGAGCGAATAAAAATATTTACACTTAACAAACACTTTGATGTTTGAAGACTGTGTGTACAAATGAGGGCTGGGAACATCTTTGGTGAGGGGTTGGCGTTTCCAAGCAAATCCTTCACACACACACACACACACACACACAATCTCATGTTCTCTTTTTCTCTTGATGGGTTTGCGTTATTACTGCAGAATGCAGAGCTGGTTTGGGAAGGCAATGGGTGGTGATGGAGAGCACCCAGTAAGGGGACTCCACCTGCACCCCTTGGTGGGTCTCCTTTGCAGCCCCAAGGTGGCCTGGAATGGCTGGTCGGAGGATGCTGGGGGCAGCTGGATCCATCCGGCCAGATGAGGCCAGCTGGGAAGGCTGCAGATTGCAGGTGTTGTGTGGTGGGGGGCAGTGGGGCTGGGGAGGCCTGGGTGCCAAGCCCCGTGACTATGAAGAGAAAGCCTTCGGGCCTGGCATTCTGTTGCTCAGGCGAGCACCAAGCCCTCTTCAGGGAAAGCAGTGAAGACCTGGGTTGGGGGTGACTTCTCATGCGTTCAGAGAACCAGAAACAGCGTTTCCAGTAGACCCTACAATAGAAGGAAGAGGGATGAGGAAGCAGCCAGCCAGCCATGCTTTCTCTCCCAGATCTGCCATTTCCTGGCTGTGTGGCCTTGGGATTGTCACTTAATCTTTGTGAGCCTCAGTTAAGTTGCAGATAAAAATAACAGCTCCCTCTTGGGGTTATTGTGTGGAGTAAATAGTTTGCCTGCTAGCCAGGATCAGAGATACTGATATTGGCAGTCAGAACTTTGCTGGAACACACCTAAACTGGAAAGTCTGGTACAACATGAAACAGCACCGTCAGCCTCTCCTCCACTGAAGTTAGAGGAGGGCAGGGAGTGAGATGGATTGGGGTAGGGAGACTCAGGGGACCGGGACACACAAGAAGGCTTTGGCTATGATCCAGGTGGGAAGTGCCGGGGGTCTGAGCTGGGACAGTGAGGAGGAAGAAGAGGTGACAGATGGGGGAGAGAGAGACTGGGGAAGTATCATCCACAGAATTTGGCATCTGATCTCGAATGTATGCATGTGGGAGGCAAATTACCAGAGATCGATTCTAAACAATGCTCAACCATAGTATGTTTCAAAACTGCTGGTAAAGCAATCACATTCATCAGCAGTCCTGCTGGGTTTCTCTTGACTTCAGAAGCTCAGCCAGACCCTCAAATGCTCAGAGGTAGAAGACGATGTGACATCATGGGATCCCACCAGGGGCCGAATCACCCCAGGGGCTGGCATCTCCTTAGGTGTTGGCTACAGGCCTGGCTCATTCCAGATTGTTCCAAGCCATGCTGTAGCTAGGTAGGGCAGCGAGAGCCACTGTGTGACCTGGAGTAAGTCACTGGACCTCAGTTTCTTCATCTCTATGATGGGAGGATTGTAGGTACCCTCCCCAGCACACAATCTTGGGAGGATCCAAGATATTTATGTGTGAGTTTGGCCTTTTTGATTGTTCAGGCCACTGGTTTTGTCTTCAGCACCTTCAGACTAAGGAATTCTGAGGCTGCCATGGCCACCTGCTCAACCTCTGCCCACTCAGTGGTTTTGCTTGTGCATCTTTGCTGTTCTGCTGTTTACTGTTAATGACAGTTATGTTTCTCAGTGTCAGCACCCTGCTCATATTCCTTGAACCTTTCAGTGTATCTGTTTGTCTGTACCTGAGAGCTTGTCTGTACACTGGTCCCAGAAGGCAGCTCTAGAAAGTCCCCGTATGGTGGGTTGAGTGAAGGCTCCCAAAGATGCCCAATTACCATACCTTTTGGTAAGAAGTGGGGGGCTTCCCAGATGGCTCAGATGGTAAAGAATCTGTCTGCCAAGCAGGAGACTCAAGTTTGATCCCTGGGTCGGGAAGATCCCCTGGAGAAGGAAATGACTACCCATTCTAGTATTCTTGCCTGAGAAATCCCATGGAGAGAGGAACCTGGAGGCCTACAGTCCACAGGGTTGCCAAGAGTTGGACACAACTAGGGATTAAACACTACCACCACCATGGTAAGAGGGGATTTCCAGATGTGATTAAGTTAAGGATCTTGTGATGGGGAGGACTATCATGGCTTATCCAGGTGGGTCCTCATAAGGGGGAGGCAGGAGGGTCAGAGTCAGAAAATGGGATGTCATGAAAGAAGCAGGGGAGGAGATGTGACAAGAGTTGATCAGAATAATTCAGGGTCACAAGCCAAGAAATATGGTCAGTCTCTAGAAGCTGGAAAGGGCAAGGAAACACAATCTCCTCTAGAGTTCTAGGAGAAACAATCTAAGGCAGCTAACAGAGAGGGTTTCCTATGGCCCAAGACCTGTGTTAGCTACATTTAATCCTCCCAACCCTGGGAAGTGGAATGCGTTCCCATTTCTCAGATTAGGAAGGTCTGCGCAGATTTTTGAGCTGAGTCCCACAGCTGGGGCTTGGTTCAGTCCAGATTTGAAAGCAGGGCTACCCGCATCAAGAGCTGGTCCTCATGAGTGGGAAAGCTGACCAATGGGCCCACAAACTCCTGACCTTCAAGGGAGCCCACCTCAGGGATTCACATCTTCTTCCATTGACCACCTTGCCTTTTGGTGGTCGCCTTGGGCCAGCTGCCCCCTTAATTTTATTGTCTCATCAAACTATCATACTGGGTGAGTATTTGCACCTGTATTCGCTTGCCAGGGCTGCTACAGCAGCATGTCACAAACGAGGTTGTTTGAAACAACAGAAATGTATTCTCTCACAGGTCTGGGGGCTGGAAGTCTGAAATTCACATGTTGGGAGGATTGGTTTCTTCTGGAGGCTCTGAGGGAGAATCTATTCCAGGCCTCTCTTCAAGCTTCTGGTGGCTGTTGACAATCTTTTTTTTTTTTGGTTTTACACAAAAAGCCAAAGTTTTCCTTGGCTTTAGACACATCACTTCAATTGCCTCCTTTTTCATGTCACCTTGTCCTCTGTGTTGTCTTGCCTTCTCTTCACTCTCTTTTCCTTGAAGTATAGTTGATTTACAGTATTACAGCAGTTTTAGGGGTACGGAAGTGTGATTCGGTATTTTTACAGATTACGCTCCATTAAAACTTAATACAAGATTATGGCTCTAATTTCCTGTGCTGTACGATATGTCCTGTGCCCTTCTTTCCTAAGGACACATGTCATTGGATTTAGGGGCCACCCTAATCCAGGATGATCTCATCTTGTGATCCTTACCTTGATTAGGTCTGTAAAGACCTTTTTTTCCCAAATAAGATCACATTCACAGGTTCTGAGTGTACACATCTTTTATGGGGGTTGGGGCACAATTCAATCCACCATAGTCTTTGATGTTGGCCCCTTTGAGCTTGGACTGAGGTTGATGGGAGAGAAGCTGTTCTCCTGAAAGGTTTGATTCTCCCAAGGAGGGGCACCAGCAAGTGGCTCTGGTGCCCAGGGGTGGGGAGGAGGGCACGTTCCCTCCCCTGTCCCAGAGCCCAGTGTGAGATGGAGACAGGGGGGTAGGCAGCACCCTTCCGCCTCCAGAGCTGAGCTGCCCAGTTAGAACATTAAATTGTACATTTCACCTGTGGCGCCAGAGACAATAGCTAAGAAATTTCAACGTGAGACCAAAATGCAGATATCTTCAAAGGAAATATCAAAGAACCAGTTAAAGGACTTCAAAAACCAGAGGAGAATGTAAAACGGGAAAAGAGGGTACACTGGGTGTTCCATGGGCAGATTTCTTTGGTCTCTTGCTGGGAGCCCCCACCAAAAAGAGAAGGTAAAAATATCTGGACAGGGCAATGGGGGAAGGGCATTAGCCAAGAGCCTAGAAAGAATGGCGTAAGCGCTCCACATGGAGAACCTGGTGATGCTGAAACTTGACCCCAGCAGTGATCCGGGAGCTGTGGACTAAAATCCCACATGTGTCAATACTCCTACCCGGGTGGGGGCTGGTGGTGGTGCAGATCAGAGGTGGGTGAATCACAGGCAGCAGGCACCCAACCTGGGTAGTGTCCAGATGCATCTCTAAGAGGGATTCAGTTAGGACGGCTGCATTGGTGTTCTTGGTCTTTGCGGGTAACCCCTTAGCACACATCCCTTATAAGCCTAGATGTTTCTACCTGAAAGCACTCTCTCCACTTAGAAATGTGCTTGGGTCCTGGCTGGGTGGTCTCAAAGTTCTATGGAGCACGTGGCCCTTGGGAGCAGGGCTCCACTTGGACCAGGTGGGAATTGATGAGCCATGCCCTCACTCCCAGTTTCCTTCCCTCAGGTGGGACACCCTGATGTGTGTTCTCTACTGCCTTCAGGGGATAAACCCAGCTGTCCACAGCAGCGACCTGTTCAGAGCACAACCTGGACTTGCTGTCTTCCCTCAGCTATGATAACTCCTGGGGTCCCCTCCCTAATGAATGATTTGCATCAGAGTCCTTGTCCCTGAGTTTTCTGGGAAAACCCAAACTATGGCCAGGGCTTCTGTTAGAGGCTAAGGGGACCACTCGCACATATCTATGAGGGAAAGATACACCTGAGGGCAGCAGGAGTGTCCATCCAGAGGCGGACCGCGTGCCTGCTCACAGGAGATGCTGCTGGAGGGCCCAGAAAGGCTCCCATGGAAGACCCTTCCCTTTCCATGCAGGAACCAGTAGCTTTGAGCACTGGGCAGTCAGTCCCAGGAGTGCATCTTACATCTGTGCTGTTACATAAGAACCTTCTCCACCCCTTTCTCCTCCTCCCTACTCACCAGGGAGAAGACGCGAATTTCCAAGACAGGGTTGTCTGCCTCAGGGGCTCCTCCGACCTTGCTGTCCAATTTCAGAGTGTGAATGCCCCCTTCTGCACCGGGTGGCATTTCAAAAAATAAATAACTCCTCTCTTTCCTCCTCCCCAATCCTGGGAGACACAGAATATCTTGTCTTTAACCACTGCCTAAAATGCAGGATTTTTCTTTTCTGGATTAAAAACATGTTTCTGTCCCATAGAGGCCTGATGCTCCTTCCAGGGAGCCCTTCCCTCTTCGTTTGATCTTCTGGGAGCCTTTCTCCTGCCACCGGCTCCTGATGAATTAAACAAAAAGTGAGAAGCTGGGGATTCTACAAGAAGAAAGTCAAGTGGTCCAAATAGTGCAGGATGGCACCCACCACGGTGCTGGGAGGAAGCAGGAGGAGATTCTGGGCCTCCCCTTACAGCTTCTTCCTGCAGCTCACGTGAAGGGGCTCAGAAGGTAACAGTTCGCTGGAGTCACCTGGAGCCCTTGGAGGATGAGGCTGCAGGAGAAGGAACAGAAGGGCAAGGATGGATGGGAGAATTGGCTCTCACCGGGTGGTAGTTGCATTTAGCCCAGGGCAAGCTAATTGGAGGGCTTCCCTGGTGACTCAGTGGTAAAGAATCCGTCTGGAATGAAGGAGGCATGGATTTGATCCCTGGGTTGGGAAGATCCCCTGGAGGAGGAAATGGCAACCCACTCAAGTATTCGTGCCTGGAGAATCCCATAGACAAAGGAGCCTGACAGGCTATAGTGTCGCAGAGTCGGACATGAGTGAGTGACTAAACAACAACTCGAGGACGTGCCTTTGGGGCCTGTGCCATGCTCTTCCATGTGGCTTCAATGATGGCAGATCTTGGAATCTGGGTCTGCCTGGCTTGTTCCCAGGAGAAATTTATGGGATCAAGGAATGAGCAAACCGTTTCCAGGATCCACAATGAGGTGTGATTAATTACCACAGCTGGATGACCTTGAGTTTTTTGCTTGGCCGGTTGATGGCCCTGGAAGAAGTTTTCAGAAAATAGTTGAGTGATATGTCAGCTCTCTAGCACAGCCCCGGAGTTCATAGCACCGATACCCACTGCCAGAAGGAGTGCCATGTTTCCAAGGGAGCCGCCTTTGCAGATTCCTCGATGGTTGGGACCATCATTCTGTGACTCGGGGCACCTTGCCAGGGCTTACTGTGCTCCGAATCTCCAGCTCTGAGCACAGTGTGTCGCACTCAGTGAGTAGCCCAGTCTGTGTTCTCTCAGAACAGACCCTGAGACAAAGAGATCCCAGGGTTCACAGTGAGGGCATGTGGAAACGAGGCAGCGAAGAGACGCAAGCTAGTGCAGGTGTGCTGAGGGGCTGGTGGGTGACGGGCTCAGGGTGGCTGGTACCTTTGGGAGAACTGTGAGGAATGTGCCCCAGGTTGCCCTCCACAGAGGGGCAAGGAAGCTGCAGTTCCTCTGTCCCGACTTCCGCCCTATCCCATTGGTTGAGGGTTGTTCCTTGGGTATGGCCTCTCAGCACTTCCGGGCTGTCTGTGTGTGGTCTGAGCACACTTCCGCCACCAGAGAAAACCTGGAGGCAGAGAGATGTATGTCTAAGATAGGGAGTCCTTGGAGTGTCTGGAACTATCCACCTGCAGGGGCTGATTCTGAGGTCTGTGTCATTTATTTTCCTAGAGGCTCTCCAGGGAAACTGAGCCCCAGTTGCCTTCAGGGGTGTATTAGTCAGGGTTCTCCAGACAAACAGAACCAATAGGACAGCTCTCTCAATATAAAGGCAGATTTACTATAAGAAATTGGCTCACGTGATTATATAGGCTGAGAAGTTCCAAGATCTTCAGTTGGCAAGCCAGACTCAGGCGAGTTCAGAGTGTGAGTTCCAGCCTGAGAACTAGCAGGCTGGCAGCATGGTAAGAGCAAATATTTCAATCCAAGCTCAAAAGTAGGAAGAGACCAATGTCCCAGCTCAAACAGGCAGGGGGACTTTCCTCTTACTCAGCCTTTTTGATCCATCAGCCCTTCAACTGATTGGATGAGGCCCACCCAAAGGCCCATTGCTTTACTCAGCCTACAGGTTCAAATGTTAACCTCATCCAGAAACACCCTCACAGATATACCCAGACTAATATTTGATCAAATATCTGGGTACCCGGTGGCTCAGCCAAGTTGGCACACATAATGAACCATTGTAAGGAGTCATCTCTTATTGGCCTCCTTCTCTCTTTGATCTCACTCTCCCTGCTCCCTCATTGTAATCCCTGGGATGATCTCTCAAATAAATGACCTACATGCAAATCCTGACTCAGGCTCTGCTTTTGGGGGGAGCCAAACTATGACTCAGGCAAAGTATGACAAAAGACCTTCAAATAGCTTGCTAAGGAATGATGAAAGTGGAGGAAGAAAGTCTGTGGGAAGATCTGGGAAAACTTTGAGGAGGTGTGATTCAATCTGGGTTTTGGGAGAAGAGTAGGAATTTGACAGGCATCAAGGATGGGAAGGGAAGTCCAGGGACAGCAAAGAGAGAGATGGGGGAAATATCAAAACAGACAGGGAATTGGGAGAAGGGAAGTGGGGATCAGAGCACATGCATAAAGCTGGGAAGGTGAGGAGAGGCTATAGGATTAAGACTGGAAAAAAGGTCAAATCCAAGTTGTGATGGGCATCGTGTGCCCATCATAAGGTAAGAAGTTTTCGTTTTATTCTGCAAATGTGTTCACTTTGTCCTGCAAATATCCTGAACTTGGGGTCTAGGTGACTGCAGTGGGTATCCAGGCAGGAGTAGGATGGAGCCTGCTCTCCGACTGTTGGCTGGTGCTCCTGGAAAAGAGGGAGAAAAGACAGCCTGTTTCTTTACACCTGATGCACTGCTTCTGTTTGCCCTACTTCTTTTTCCTGAGGATTTTTAGCCATTTTCTCCCTTCAGCATGATGGAGTCCTAGATAAAATTATGACAAAAGCTTGGTGTGTCTGCAGGATACCTTTTCCTTTTCTATTCCTTCCTGGAACCTCTCTGCCTATCCTTTGTCATAACTCCCTCCCTCCACTCAATGTCTTCATGTTCTCTTTCTCCCTCCTTTCCATGCAATTTACTTTTAGGGTAGTTTCTAATAGAGACGAATAGAGACGTGTATACTAAAGTGTAAATGACTGGTAGGAAACCAACATATTAATGTACATCAGGTAAAAAGCATAATTACAACCTAAAAGGGGACACGTCCCTTGTTTGGCTTGAACCATAAGATTCGATCTTATAGTGGAATTTAAGTGCGGAATGAGCTGAACAGTTTGTTGAACTTCCCTAACTCCATGCAACTGTGCCCTTTCTGCCTCCTGGCAGGAGCAGTGGGACCTGTCTCCCCGCCAGGCTGATTTTGGAGACATCTTTGCAGAACTTCCTGCCTGAGTCCTCACCAGTGGAAGGAATCGCTGAAGTGAGGCAAAAAGCCAGACTCCTGTTCTGTTCTTCAGTTATTTGGGTCCTGCAGACTGTCTCCTCCTTTCTCTTATGTGAGCTTCTTCATGGGATGCTCTCCCCCTGTTCCAGGGGCTGAACATGGTATCCTGGGCTACCTGGAACCTATGGCCCAGCACAATCTGGCTTCCCAGCTGAGGACTGACTGGCCATGACAACTGCCTGAGCTTAAGCAAGACTTTTGATAATGAAAAAATGGGAAAAAAACTACTTTAAAAAGGTGAAAACACTGCCTTGAGTCTGAAATTACCCGCAAAGTCACCTTTTTTAGTGCTCACAGACACACAACGCACTCTGCCTCCGCTCTCAGCAAACCATATGTTGCCGCTGCTGCTGGCCACGTCCTGGGGGATGGCTTTTTTCCCCTTCAGCAAGCCTCCAGAAATGTCATAGAAATTTATATGCTTATTCACAGAGCCGATAAAGCAGAAAACCGGCGTTTCAGCTATTTTTGTTTTGCTTTGCAGATGGAGAGTAAGAGGCATAAATCTCTTGCTCGTTGGACTCTGTGGCCCGCCACTCTCTGTTTTGCATCAGACGCTGCTCAGCCCATGGGGGAAGTTCTCTGGGGCTTGGGACCCACCCCTCCCATGCCACCACCCCAGTAGAAGAGTTGATTGAAGGAAGGGGCAAAGCCAAGAAATCTCTACTGTCTCTTGGGGGTACAGAACGCCAAAGGCCCATCACCCTGGGTGCTCAGTGGGGATTAAGCTGGAGGAGAAGAGCCCCCAATGGATGCTTCCCTTGTGGCCTCTACCCCTGAACATATGTGTTGGGGATGTCATGTGACCAGTCCTAGTCTACCTACAGATGCTTGGTGGTGAGGCTCCAAAGTCAAGGATGTTTCAATTATTACTATTGGGCAACCATTCATCCCGAAACTTTGCAGCTTTTCTTTGCTCATGGTTTCCTGGGCTGGGAAATCAGGAAGGGCTTGGCTGAGAAGTTCTCACTTGGAGTCTTTCATACTGTTACACTCAGCTGCCAGCTGGGAGTCATCCGAAGGCTGGACCATATTGGACGTTCAAGATGGCACACCCCCAGGGCTGGCGTTGACTTGGCCTGTCAGCCTGGAGCTCAGTTGACCCTGTGGATGGGGGCACCTCTGCGAGGACCCTCCAGCATGACAGTCTCAGGGTGGTTTGACTTCTTCATGGCAGTTAGCAACCCCCAGAGTGAGCATTCTGACAGCCGGGTGGAAGCCATGTGGCCTTTTCTGACCTGCCTTTGGACGTCATGCAATGTCACTTCTGGTCCATTCTCTGGGCTATGGCGAGTCGCTGAGGCTTGTGCAGGTTCAAAAAGAGGGGCCTAGGCCCTACCTTCTGACCCAGGGGGTCACAAGAGGGTACTGAGCAGAGGAAGGACATGTCTGACTTCGATTTAAGGATTTCCCGATCTGCCTGTTTGCTCCAGAACTGGCTCTGAACCCCACAGGAACTTTGCTGTGAATAAGCAAGGAGGGGGAACCAGGGAGAACTTCTGCCACCATCCTTCACTGCTGAAAACCCCTTTGGTGGGGGCAGACCTTCCCCCTCGTGGCTGACTCTCATGTACATAATTTCTGACAAGGTGGGCTTCCAGGGTCAGTAAGTGCCTACCATGCCAGGCAGCTCGAAAATGACCTGCCAGCACAATATTTCTATTGGAGGAAAAACAGGGGAAAGGGCAAAAGTGGGTAAATGCACTCTAAGCCCCATTCTTGGAACAAGCATGCTTGCCTCTTGGCTCCACATCTTGCTCAAAACAGCCCAAGTCTGACCACTTCTCCCTGTCTCTGCTTCCACCTGCCTGGTCTGAGACACCATCACCTGTCACTTGAATTGTTACTGGGCTGCCTGCTGCTCCCCCGTGACCCCTACAGCCTGTTTCCCACACAGCAGAAAGAAGGATCCCTCAGCCCAAGTCAGACATGTCCTTCCTCTGATCAGAGCCCTGCTGTGACACTATATCTCTCTCAGAGTAAGAGCCAGAGTCCTTACAATGCCCTGCAAGACCTTCTGGGATGTGAGCCCCTGTGATCACCTTGGCCTCACTTCCTCCTTGTCACCCCCCGCTTCTGTTCCAACCACCTTGGGATCCTTAAAATTTTTTTTAATTGGAGTATAGTCGATTTACAATGTTGTGATCCAGTTATACATATATACCTATAACCACTCTTTTAGATTCTTTTCCCATATATGTCATTATGGAGTATTGACTAGAGTTCCCTATGCTATACAGCAGGTCCTTATTAGTTATCTATTTTATATATAGTCGTGTGTGTATGTCATTCCCAATTTCCCAGTTTAACCCTCCCTCTTTGCTCCGTGGTAACTATGTTGGTTTTTTACATCTGTGACTATATTTCAGTTTTGTAGATAAGTTTATTTGTACCATTTAAAAAAAAGATTTTTTAGATTGTACCATTTTTATATCATATGCGTATAAATGATACCATACATTTGTCTTTCTCTTTCTGACTTCACTTAGTATAACACTCTCTAGGTCCATCCATGTTGCTGCAAGTGACATTATTTTGTTCTTTTTTATGGCTGAGTAATATTCCATTATATATATGCACCACATCTTCTTTATCCACTCCTCTGTTGGTGGACACTTAGGTTGCTTCCCTGTCCTGGCGATTGTACATAGTGCTGCTGTGACCACACTGGGATTCTTACGTGCTATGAACAAACCAGCTGTGCCTCTGCCTCAGGACCTTTGCACTGGCTGTTCCTGCTGCCTAGAATGCTTTTACCTTAGATATCTACATGGCTCATTCTCATGCTTCCTTCAGGTCTTGCTCCAATGCTACCCCACCAGAGGAGTCCTCCCCAACCATTCAACTTAAGATCTCAGGCCTGTCTTATCTCTATCCTTCTCTCCCATGCTCTGCTTTGATTTTCTCCATAGCCCTTATGGCCCCTTGACATATGGCATATATTTACTAGTTTGTTTACCATCTAGCCCCTTCACTGGAGTATAGGCCCTGAGGGAGCAGGTTTGTTCACTACTGCAGTCCCAGTGTCTACAACAGGGACTTGTACCTTGTAGGTGTTCAATAAATATTGAATGAGTGGGCAGATTCCAGCCCCAACTCTTGAGGCAAGACATACAACAGCACCTTAATTCAACAGACCAGGGAGCAGCCAACTTTTCCTGCAAAGGACCAGATAGTAAATTTTAGCTTTTGTGAGCCATACAATCTCCACTACAATTACTAAACTCTTCCATTATCGCCTAAAAACAGTCATCACTAATGTTGAAACAGATGGGCATGGTTATGTCCAAATAAAATTTTAATTATAAAAACAGGTGACAGGCCAGATTTGGCCCATGACCCATAATTTGCCAACCCCTGATTTAGCAACAAAAATGCCCCCCACAGTCGAAAGGGTGGTTGAAACATGTGAAGCTCAGAGAAGTTGAGTGGCTGCTCTGAGGTCACACAGCATGCTGGAGGCAAAGTGGGGTAAAGCACCCAGATCTCCTGATTTTCCCAGGTTACCCAAGTTGCCTCCTTGGGGGCCACTTGGAGAAGGCCAGAGAAAATACTAGGTAGCGCTCAGCTGAGAAGCTTCCATTAGCATCCCGGGAAGCTCATATTAAGAGCTAATTGCGTTAGGTGTTAATTGCACCCAGTGTCAGGTGTTGGTGTCACTGGCCCTAAATTGCTATTAAGAGATGGAGTGGGAAGGGGAGGCTTAAGGATTGGAACAGAGGCCAGGGGCCAAGAAACCAGGGTGGTTGCAGCTTGGTTCTAGGAATCAGTCTCTGAGATGGAGTTTAAAATTTAGAACAATAAAACTAGGGAGGACCCTTGAGACTGACCCTTGATTTTCCCCTCCCCTGGAGGGAGGTGGAGAAAACAGGAATGGGCAGGAGAAGTTGATGTGCAATGCAGACTCCCAAACAGCCTTGGCTAATGCCCCAGGGAGCTCTGGAGCTAAGGGATGGTCCACTGGACGGGTCCTCAGTTGGGCTGAGATGGTGAGGCCTCCCTATTTCTGCACTGGTCAGTCATACTGATAAGAAGCATGACCTTAGGGGAGACACTCGCCCCTAAAAGACTGATATGTGTGCGTGCTAAGTCGCTTCAGTCATGCCTGACTCTTTCCGACCCTATGAACTGTAGCCTGCCAGGTTCCTCTGTTCATGGGATTCTCCAGGCAAGAATATTGGAGTGGGTTGCCATGCTCTCCGCCAGGGGATATTCCCGACCCAAGGATCAAACCCATGTTTCTTAGGTCTCCCGCATTAGCAGGCAGGATCTTTACCACTAGTGCCACCTGGGAAGCCCCAAAAGATTGACAAAGGCTATTTGCTGACACCACTTTGAGAGGCTGGGGCAGCAAGTCCTTCCCTCCTGAAAAGGGCTCTGGTCAGTGTACCCTGGAACCCACTGCAGGGGTTAAGAGAGAAAAAGCAGAAGTACTAATGGGAAATTGGAAGGGGAAAGAAAAATAACTCACACAAGCCATAGCCAGGGCCATGGTCATCCACAGCCTTTGCATTTGCAATAGAAGTGCTTGGCACTGGCGACCCACTGCAGTACTCTTGCCTGGGAAATCCCATGGATGGAGGAGCCTTGTAGGCTACAGTCCATGGGGTCACTAAGAGTCGGACACGACTGAGTGACTTCACTTTCACTTTTCACTTTCATGCAATGGAGAAGGAAATGGCAACCCACTCCAGTGTTCTTGCTTGGAGAATCCCAGGGATGGGGGAGCCTTGTGGGCTGCCGTCTATGGGATCGCACACATAACTAATGCGACTTAGCAGCAGCAGCAACCTTCACTTTACCTGTTAGGATTCATTTTGGCAGTGAGTGATAGAAAACCCCAAATAATGGTGGCTTCAACACAGTAGAAGTAGATTTCTGTCAATGAAGCTGGAGTTACACAGCCCAGGGCTGTTGAAGTAGTCTCACAAAGTTGTCAGAGACTCACGCTTCTTCCAGCTTTTTGATCTACCCTCGTTAGCGTATAAGTGCACTTTATGGTTCAAGGTGGTGGCAAAAGTGCCAGCCATTAGCTCTGCAGTCCAACAATCAACAGGAAGGAGGGAGAGATGAATAAGGCATGGCTTTTCCATTTAAGGACATCTCCTGGAAGCCACACAGGGCAACTTAATCCCATTGACCAACAACTTTAGTTACATGGCCAGCCCTAGATGGAAAGGAGTCTGCGACATGTAGATTTTATTCTAGATGACTTTTTTTTCCAACCAAAAATCAGGAAAAAGTGTAGGACAGTTATTGGTAGGATGTACACAGTGTCTGCTTCAACCTGAGAAACTCTTCATCTTTGAAGATCAACTCTCAGAAAAACCTTCAAGACCCCTTACCCCTAATGCCCTGCCCCACGTCCCGCTGGTGCTTTGTACTCTATAATTCCTCAGGACTTTCTCTGGGATTTATCTGTCTTTGTGTCTTGTTTGTGAACTCTCTGAGGCTGGGGACCTTGCACTATTCATCTTCTCCCCCCAGCAAGTAGCACTGAGCCAGCTGTGCATAGTAGGTGCTCCATAAATGCTTGTTGAACAAATTCCCGGAAAAATCTAATATGAACCTTAGGAATATGTTGTATTTGACACCTTTATTCATTCCACAAAAGCTATATTTTTAAAGGGATTAATTAATTACTTTCATCAAACTTGATACACTGCTAAGGAATCCTAAGAACCCTCGCAGTATGAAAAAAAAAAATGACAGGTGATAGGTGGTTATTGATGATTGAAGATTTTCTCAATTTTCTTAAAGTTTAGCTAAATGTAGAACTGTGGCTGGTGTGCTATTCTGATCCGTGTTGTTGACAGTTCACAGAAGCACATATTTCACCTGGAGCCTTGTCACCTACATCAAAGAGGCATTGGCGAAAGCCTCCAACAATGCCGTTAGCTCCTGTAGGAGGCAAGGGACTGAACCAGCCTACCTGGAAACATGCCCCCTGCAGCTCCCCAGGACATGCACCTCTGTCAACTTTGCTGTCTCTCAAGGGAGAAGGCAGGTGACTTGTGACTTCAAGGGGTGAGGGGCCATGGGAAGAGGTTGTTTTTCAGAAGCCATGTTCTTCACATAGTGGACACTGTTATTGCCTTGCCCAGATCCCCTTTATGTAGTTGCTGCACCTACCCATAGGTAGGGGCCGGTGTCGGCTATCATCAGTTCACAATTGCCTCTTTCTTGGGGGATTGTTCTCAGTCAATAGGATCCACTTTTCCCAGCGGTATCTGGGAGGTTACTCCCTACCCGGGGGTGGGGGAGAGGCACAGCCGATAAACTCTACCAGGGATGTAAAAGTGTGGACTCTGCTTTCAGGGGAGGGACAACTCCATAGTGACTTTCCTGGTCCTGAGCTCCCTGTGGGAGGAGAGAGAGGTACGGAGCTCAGTTCGTCTGTTGGAACTGTCAATTTTCACTCTGAAAGTCCACATCCCGGGAAACCTTCCTTCCTGGGCAAACCAGGATAGTTAATTGCCCCCACCTTCAACTAAGCACATCTCTGTTTCGCCGGTTGCCCTCACTCCTGTGCAGGTTTCTCCGGAGAGCCTGCCTTTAATAAATCATGTGCACAAGCTCCGCCCCCACTCCAGCCCCGCCCTTTTCCCCCTGGTCCTGACCGTCTGAGTGCTGGCCAATTTTCACAAGTGCTTTGGGCTGTGGGCAGGGGCTCCCATACTCATGAAAGGAGTTCACAGCTGAACTGAGCCTTCTGGTTTTCTGGTGACTCATCACGCCGCTGCTCTTTTCAGACTTTCAACTGGTAGTTGCCCTCATGATCCTGCCTCCGGGTCTTCCTTTATATTCTCCACCCTTGGTGGGCACCAGGCTTCTGGCCTCCCACTATGGCCACTCCCACTATGCCCCTTTGATCTAAAACTGAAGGCCCTTTCTCTCAGGCCACTGTTGGTTTCTAGAAGATTGAGCTCTATTCCTTCAGAGAGATGGCTTGGTGTGGAGTCAAGTGCAGGCTGGCTTCTAGCTCTGGCCCAGGGCTAGTCTGTGAACCTCTCTGTGTCAAGTTTCACGATCCCAGAAAAATGGCTCAGTGGGTTCTGGCGCAGACCCAGAACTCAACAGAGTCACTTCTGGGCTCTGGGCAGTTTCCTCATCCCTGAGACAAGGTGACTGGCCTGGATGTTCTCTAAGGATGCATCACTACCACGCATCTACATTTCATTCTGGGTGGGCTTCAGAAGGAGACCACTGTCTTGACTTCTTTGCTTGCCCAGCCTTGGAGCTTGCCCCTGCCTCTTGGAGCTTTCCAGACTTTTCTCGTAGGTCTGATCCTCCTCTCCTTTCTTCTGGGCTAATATGGAACCCCTCACTGGTCCTCTGGCCCCAGGCTTTTCTCTGGCACATCTTCTTAAACTTTCACTCTGCTTATCTAGTTCACTCTTCAAGAACTTTCAGTGGTTCTCAATTGGTACAAATCAAAGCCCAGATATATTGGTAAGATGCTAAAGGCTCTCTATCTGGGATCCAGTTCCAGGTGTGGCCCCCTTGCACTGCTCATGCCGTGACCTCGCCTAGCACCTCTTTGGACCTTTCTCGGTGAGAGGTCAAATGGGACTTGAAGAAGGACGCTCCATTCTGTGCAGTTTGATCCTGCCCCAGCAGAAAATACACGGTGCCCAGGTGCTGGAGAGAAACACCCCTGTGCCCCCTTTCATCACTTTTTCGACACCCAACCCAGAGGGAGAGCCAAGACATGGGATTCATCCTATCAACAAGTGCCCAAAGGAGCTGGGTCTAGAATCGGGGAATGAAATGGGATGGAAACTTGCAAAGTCCTTGAAGGTTTTTTTTTTTTTCCAGGTCCAGTTCCAAGGCAGGGAGGCGGGGGTGAGGGGAGGGAAGGGATGTCCCTGAGGAGCCACGGGAGGAATGGAGGGCTAAGTGGCAGCAGATGAGCTCGCACACCGCAGTCACCTTAGGGAGCAGGCGGCACTGCAATGAATAGAGACGGGCTGGCTCCACGTGTCAGGAGCACAGACGGGTTAAACGTGGGGTTAACAGTGACTGAGTCACCATTTCACCTCCCCTAAGAGAGGAAGACTCAGTCTGCCACCTCAGCTGTAAGGAAAAAAGACATTTTGATGGTTGGATCCGAGCCACACCGTACATCAGCAGCTGGCCCGGGAGTGACGCTGTGGCTGCGTGGGGCTGTCAGTCCTCCTGGGGTGGGGAAGTGATAATAGAGGGCTGTCTGCAGGCTAGTCAGCAACTCCCCTCTCTGCCTGCAGTCAAGCTTCAGAATCTGTTGAGGCTGCAGATGGGGGGTGGGGGCCTGACTCCTCCCTGACTTCCTCCCCTGTCTGGGGAGCAGGACACATGGGCAATGACAGCTGAACAGGAGACATGGCTGTTTTATCCGTCACTGGGTAGATTGGTCTTGGCCTGAGATGGCTCCTCCCGGGGCCTTGTGCCCTCTCAGGTTGTGGGTCATTGGCAGCCTTTCCCATTGGGCCTTGGCTCAGTCACTTCTGGGCAGAGCTGCCATGTCACACAGCTTTAAGGAAAGCAGGTCTCATAAAATACAACATGAATGATGTCCCCAAGAGCAACATGGCAGCCCTGCCCATTGTAACCTCTTCCTTCGGGCACATTTTCTGCACAGGAAGGGTATCACTCGTATCTTTAAGGAGTCAATTGGTCTTAGGGTCTTGCCCTGGTCTAGCTTGTACGTAATTATGAAATAGGAGAAGTTTCCAGCTTCTTCCCCTCCTGGTTTGTCCCCACTATGGTGGAAGGTACACCTTACTGCTAGTATAGGTTCCACCTGCTTTCCCTTAAAAAGTAACAATACACCAAAGGGGTAGTTTACATTAGGCCCACAGAAAGAAAACAGCACACACACATACCACACGTATTAAAGTATATGTATGTGTAAGTATATATATAATATGTATATAAAAGTATATATATACTATTCAATTAACAGAGGAATAACTGCATACATCAAATTCATAGTAATTCACAGTGCATTGTGCTGTCTAGTCCTAACTGCTCTTCCTAGTAATGATTTTCATTACTAAGATCCTTACCCCCCTCAATACATACAACCCAGGAAAGTCTCTTTGCTAGATAATTGTCTTCCAGTTTTCCCAGAGAGACATGGAGAAGGACTCTGAGGTCTTGTCCCATCTTGGAGGGCCTTGATTGATTAGTGATGTCTACCAGGGGTTTGGCAGGGAAATTGGGGGCATGTATGCTGTGTAAGTGCCATCCCTATCTTGAAAGGCTCTGTGTGCCAGACTTGCTCACTTACTTCAGCTCATGCTTGAAGGCTCCTCTCGACCCAGGCATCTGCAGGTGTCTGCTGCTGCTGCTGCTGCTAAGTCGCTTCAGTCATGTCCGACTCTGTGTGACCCCATAGACAGCAGCCCACCAGGCTTCCCCGTCCCTGGGATTCTCCAGGCAAGAACACTGGAGTGGGTTGCCATTTCCTTCTCCAGTGCATGAAAGTGAAAAGTGAAAGTGAAGTCGCTCAGTCGTGTCCGACTCCCAGCGACCCCATGGGCTGCAGCCTACCAGGCTCCTCTGTCCATGGGATTTTCCAGGCAAGAGTACTGGAGTGGGGTGCCATTGCCTTCTCCAGCAGGTGATGTCTAGGAAAGTCTATTCTCTTGAGGACTGGCCAGATCAGCCCCTCCTCTAACTTGAGACCTTGGTTCCCAACTGTGGTCAGTCCACTGCTGTAGAGCAGGGAGCACTTAGTTGCTTAGTCCTGTCTGACTCTTTGTGACCCCATGGACTGTAGCCTGCCAAGCTCGTCTGTCAGTGGAATTTTCCAGGCAATAATACTGGAATAGGTTGCCATTTCATACTCCAGTAGAGCTGGGAGAGAGAGTTTAATTTCCTTTGGGTTAGGATGAGTCCTTTTCTGATGGGGTCTGAACTAAAAATGGACATTCCGTTGGAGGGATGCAAAGATGCTATGATATTTCCTGTGAAATACCATTAACATAGCTTCTACACCACCCACCTCCCATTACTGCAGCAACTTAGACACTATTCCAGGTCGATAATTTCATGTCTGATATTGAATATGTTACAACAACACTGATCAATAGATGAATTTGAGCTGAGAAATTAATGGCTGACAATGACCTTCATGTGATAGCCTGGGCATTGAGCATCATGTTGAATGTGCCTTAACTTTCACTATTGGAAACAAAATGAATATAGATTTTATTCAAATGTGAGATAATGATGACAAGTGCACAAATCATAAGTATACATTTGATAGATTTTCACAAACTGAACATACCCGGGTAACCTCACCCAGATCAAGAAATGGACCATAGAGAGTAGAATAAGACTTTCCTACCATTCCCCCCACACCCCCCACCCCCAGATTTTGATATTCTCTCATGGATGACACTGCATTTGTGGAAGCCTCGGAGTCAGCACATTGTTGGGGCTAAAGTTTCCGAGATTAGATGTTTTGAAGAGGATACAAGGAATAGGTTCACTTTACATAAATCACCCCTCTCCCAAGGGGAGAATCATCCCTCTCCCAAGGTGGCACATCTCAGTACCAAGAAAGATCCCATCAGCCCATGCTTTCTTCTGCAGAAGAAGTGAGAGTGTGTGAGTAACTGCCCTGGCAGTGTAGGGTGCTGCCACAGAAAGTCACTTCTTTTTTGGTCACACCTAGAATGCAAGGTGAGCAGCATAACTAAGGGGCAGGGAGGAGCTGAAAGAATAGCAGCCAGAGATTGTAAGCTATCACATTCAAGGCAACGCCCATAAGGCTATCAACATATTTCCTAGGAGAGACCTTGCAGCCCAGAATAGCATGGGCTGATATATTCAAAGTGCTAAAAAGAAAAAAAAAAAAAAAAAAAAAAAACCAACCAATAAAACTTCACCCAGCAAAGTTCTCCTTCAGAAATGAAGAAACAATAAGATTACCCTAGATAAACAAAAGCTGAGGAAGTTTATTACTGCTAAAGTGAAACTGAAGTCGCTCAGTCGTGTCCGCCGATTCTTTGCGACACTATGGACTGTAGCCCACCAGGCTCCTCAGTCCATGGGATTCTCCAGGCAAGAATACTGGAGTGGGTTGCCATTTCCTTCTCCAGGGAATCTTCCCGACCCAGGGATCGAACCCAGGTCTCCCGCATTGCAGGCAGACACTTTAACCTCTGAGCCACCAGGGAAGCCCACTTATTACTGCTAGACCTGCCTTACAAGAAATGCTGAAAGTAGTTAGTCAAGCTGAAATGAAAGGATGATAATTAGTAACATGAAAACATGAAAATATAAAACCTACTGGTAAAAATAAGTATATAGCCTAAACCAGAATACTCTAAAATTGTAATCTGGTGGTATGCTAATCACTGAACTATAAAAGTTAAAGGACATAAGTATTAAGAATAACTGTGGCTACAATAATTTGTTAATGAATACACTGTATAAAAAGATGTAAAGTGTGACATCAAAAACATAAAATGTGGGGGGAAAGTGAAAGGGCAGAGTTTTTGTATGCCATCAGAGTTAAGTTGTTATCAGCTTACAATAGATTTTTATAACTCTAAGATGTTTTATGTAATCCCCATGGTAACCACAAAGCAAAACCCTACAGTAGATACACAAAAGATGAAAAGAGGGGAATCAAAGCATACCACTATAGAAAAAGGTATCAGATTCACAAAGATGGTAAGAGGGGAAGAAAGGAACACAGGGACTATAAAACAACCAGAAAACAATTCAGAAGATGGTATTAGGAGGTTCTTATGTACCAGTAATTATTTCAAGTGTAAATGGATTAATTTCTCAAATCAAAAGACATAGAGCAGCTGAATGGATAAAAAAATAACACCCAACTATATATGCTGCCTACAAGAGACTCATTCAAGTTTAAGAACACGCACATAGGCTAAAACTGAAGGGATGGAAAAAGATATTCCATGCAAATGAAAACCAAAAGAGAGCAAGGGTAGCTATACTCACATGTGTAGCTATGCTTACACACACACACACACACACACACACAGAGGGAAATTATTCAGTCATAAGAAAGAAGGAAATCCTGCCATTTGCAACAACATGGATAAACCTGGACACTACGTTTACTGAGTGAAACAAGTCAAATACTGGATGATCTCATGTGAAATCTTTAAGAAAAAAGTCGAACTCATAGAAACGGAGAATAGAATGGTGGTTACCAGTGGTGAGAGGTGGGGAACTTGGGGAGATGCTGGTGAAAGGGTACGAGCCTTTTGGTTATGAGATGAGTAAGTTCTGGAGGCCGAATGTACAGCATGGTGACTATAGTTAACGATACTGTATTGTATACTTGAAATTTGTTACGTGAGTAGATTTTAAGAGATGACGGATGTGTTAATTAACCTGATTGAGTAATCATTTCACAAAGTATATGTATATCGAATCACCACAGTGTGCTCTAAATATATATAATTTTATTTGTCAAGTATCTCACATGGGCTTCCCAGGTGGTGCTAGTGGTAAGGAACCCACCTGCCAAAGCAGGAGACTTAAGAGACGTGGGTTCCATCCCTGGGTCGGGAAGATCCCCTGAGGGGAGGGCATGGCAACCCACTCCAGCATTCTTGCTTGGGAAATTCCAAGAGCAGAGGAGCCTAGCAGGCTACAATCCATAGGTTTGCAAAGAGTCGGACACAAATGAGGCGACTTTAGCTTGCACATCTCAGTAAAGCTGGAGAATAAAAAAATCATGACCAGTGCATTGGGGTTGTTTTCCGAGTGGGCGTGGTCAAACTGTGCTGGAATGAATGTCCTTTGCACATGTCTTGGTGAGCATATGGATACATTGCGGTGAGTATATGCTTAAGAGTAGGATTGTTAGGTCACAGCGTATGCTGATATTCAGTTTTAGGTGAACTTTTCAAAATTATTAAAACATTGAAAAATAAGAAACATTCCAAACACAGAAAATTATGGGAAGTAACATGAAACACCCATGAACCTACCACAGAGGTTGGATGAATTTAATATTTTGCCACATGTCCTTCATTTTTCTTTCATATATTAAACAATACAAATTCCTAAATACAGCTGACCCTTGAACAACATGGATTTGAACTGCCTGGGTCCACTTATATGTGTTTTTTTTCACATCCAAGTTGGTTGAATCTGCAGATGAAGAAGCGTGAGTATGGAGGGATCTCAGATACGTAGGGCAGACTCTAAATTATACTCGGATTTTTGACTGTGAGGACGGTCCATGCCCCTACCCCTGTGTTGTTCAAGGGCCCTCTCTCCTTCCCTCCTTGCTTTCCTCTCCTCAGGGGCTGGTGTGTCATCTTCATGTTTTAGACGTGTACTACAGAGGTATGTATCCATAAACCACATACATCATTCTATTGAATGTTTTTAAATTGTACAAAAGGTGGAAGCATCTTTCCATACCCTATTGAAACTTACTTTTATTCACTCAACATTGTTTGCCATAGCAAAGCAGTGGAAATCTTAACATCCCATAATATTCCACTGACAGAAGTAAATCAACACATATCAACACATATAAATATAGAACACATGATGTGTGCCTTGATATGGGATTTTTGGTACTTTGACAGGCTAGGTGTGAGAGGTGGGTGAGAGAGATTGCACGGATGTGTCTGTGATTGTGTGTGTGTGAGTATATAAGATTGTGTGGGTGTGTATGTGATTGTGTGTGTGTGTATGTGAGCCCTTGCATGTGAGTTCAGCGTGTCTTGTGCTGCCCTTTGGAGGTTCACTTACTCTGGGAGCTTAAAATGCCAAGTGTCTTGGAGACTGGGATGGCTAGGCACAGACGCCCACTCAAACCAGGCCAGACTCAAAGGGAGAATTGTCACCAGGGCCCGGAAAGCCTTCACAGCAAGCTGTGAGCCCTGGGGAGAGGCATGGGGCAGCACCAGGCCCAAAGCCCTGGCAGCAGGGGTTGGTGGACCCAAACCCTGTGCTCTGCCCCTGCCGTGGCTCGTCTGCACCCACATCTATGCTGCTTTCTTGTCAGATACCTGTGACTTGGCCTCTTGGCTGTCTGCGTCCGTCAGGACCCGTGGTTGCCACTGACAAAGCAGGCTGATTCGTCAGGCCGCCGCCATCAGCGTCAGGCACAGGGACCAGAGTGCTGCTGGGCTCCTCAGACCTGGGGCTGGAACCCAGCCCACTAGAGTGACACGTGTGCTCTCAGAGGCTGCCCTGCTGGTTTCTCTGGGACTTCTCTGCCCCCTGGCTCCTGGCTGCCACAGAGTCTCGGTTAAGCAGAAGCCAGGAGTCTCATTTCGCTTGGATGGGTGGTCTGTGTCATTGGGTGGGTGGGGAAGTCTTGTCCAGAACATCATAGCCCACTCCCAAAGTTCTTCACCCAGCCACACAGATGGGACAAGAGGAGGGTCTCTTGCTCAAGAATGCCAGCGTCCTGGCTATCTGGGTGCTCCTTTTTCAATGAAGTTGTCAACCGTGGCACGTGTTGCTGGTACTCTGCCCAGATTCACTCCCATCTCTTTTGCTAGGTCTGAGGGACAAGCCCCCAGCTTCAGGGGGCTCTGCTGCCAATGGCTGAGATGTTCGGAGGGTTGCCCTTGGACACTGGTGTCTCCCCTTTCCACCTCCACCCCAGGGTACCCATCAGCCTGTGGCTGGTGTGGAATAAAGAACTCCAGGTCCATGCCAGGACCAGCTCTGGCATGTAGGTTGTTTCCCAGAGTCCTCCTGTGGCATCAAGCTGAGTCTGGGACTGGAGTTGACCCCCTCCCCTGGCTTCCTCTGTTCTGCCCTTCCTGAAGCACAACACCAAACTCTATCCCCCGCCTCGTCCTCCCCGAGGGAAAACTAGTGCCCTGGAACCAGGCAGACCTGGCTTCCTTCTGTTTCCCTCTGTGAGATTTCCCTCATGTTTTACCCTCTCGAAGCCTCAGTTGTCCTTATCTGATACATGGGGACGCTAAAAAAAAAAATCACCTCAGAGGACTTCGTGAGGATTTAATGAGATAACACTTTGAAAGCACTTAGCAGGCATATAGCAATCACTTCAATGCCAAGTCCTGGGATTGCAGTGAGAATTAAGAACATAATGTGTGTCTGATGTGCTTGGCACTTAGGAAATGGTCCATGAATTTCCACGCCTTTCCCCTCCCTCGTCCAGGGCATCCGGTATAGGTGCTTATGTTTCATTTCTAATGCAATGGACAGTCAGCCCTGCAGGACAGATCAGGGGGTAACCATCCACACAGCAAAGAATTAAAAGACAAACACTCAAGAAAGGCAGGATGGTGATTACCTCCACATAACTCACTTCTGGGGTTAATTTTTTGTCTTTTTTCTCTGGGTATGTTTTCCCCAGTAAAAGTTTTAATTAAAAAATATCCAGACCCTGGGGACTTACAATAAATTTGAGTGCAAAACTCCTCGGAGAAAATGTCTTGGCTAAATAACACAGAACAGATTATTATTATTTATTATTATTTCCATTCCAAGAAATGGCGAACTTTCTTCTGCACTTTTCTTGGTGATTTGCGGCTTCAGTCACTCTAGGCCCAGGCTAGAGGGAGAGAAGAGTGATGCCTTTTTGCCTTTAGAGATGCCCCGGGTTTGCGCTAAGGGAGGGGAAGCGGGCGTGCTGTGCACAGCGGTCTCTCCTCTGCATTTATTACTGCGGCATTTACCTCCCTGGGGCCTCTTCCTTTTCCAAACCAAATAATTCAGACCCTGTTGTTTACCTCTGCAGAGGGATCAAGGTTACACCCAGAGTAAAAAATGGAGAAAAGTGACCCAGAAGCTTGGCCCTGAGTCCTGCCCTTGACTTGGGGGTGCTTGCCAAGTTATTCTCAGCCTTGGGAATTACCTTCCTGGCTTGGGAACGCCAGGTGTCTGAGCTGTGGAGTGATTGATGTGCCCGAGAGACCCCCTCCTCCTTTCCCATGCCTCCTTGCCTGGAGTCCTCCCCCACTCCCCACTGCGGCCAGACCGATCCCTAAGCCATGGAAAAACAAATGGGGAAACTGAGGTAGGAAGTGAAAGACTTGACAGGCGTGTGTCTGGTGCAGAGGGGAGGCGGTGAGGATGATAGAGTCTGGACCGGGACTTGAACGCAAATAGTTTATTTGGAAGGAGATTGCAGAAAAAACCAGCAGGGGAGCGGGGAAATGAGGAAGGGATGGGAAGGGACTGCCAGAGGAATCGGGCACTCGGTTATGCCAACTGAGGGTGGAGGAGCTGGGCTGTCAGTCAGGGCTTGACAGCTGCTCAGGGGGAGGGGGTCACTAGATATCTAGGAATTTCTGCCTGCTGCCATTCCCGGGCACAGTGGGCTCCAGAAGCCAGAAAATCCAGTAGCAAATAGGCAGCGCTGGCGATTGAAAGTCAAAGCCATGGGCACCAATTTGTTAAGTGCCGATTGCAGGCAGGCAGGTCGTGACAGCTTCTGCTACACCATCCAACTCAGAAACTTTACTGCCTTTGTGCTCATGATCTGGATTCATTTATTTTTTAAACTTACTTATCCCCCAAAGTGTTCTCTGACGAACACTGTCCCTGGGAAATGTGCCGTGAGCAGAGTCCTGGGATCCAAAGATTGGGGGACACACTGCAGCCTCAAATGGTTTTCTTATAGGCTTCGAGGTGGCGTCTTTCAGTAACTGAGACTGGTTGACTTTGTTTTGCCTAGAATTTTTCAAATGGAATAATGGATGAGCACTGATTTTTGCTGGAACACGTACTTACTTAAGCTCTGTGGAACTAGTCTTCCACGGAACACCCCAGAAAGCACAGATTTAGCAAAGTAATCAATATGGTATCTTGTGACGTCCCCTATACACCTTACACAAAAGGAGTGTTGCGGGAAGAAACTGGCACCTGGAGATGGATGGTGAGAACTTGTCTGAGCAACCATTTAGAGCACAAGCATGGCTCAGGGGAGATGTGACAGCTGTCTGTGCACGTGCCAGGAGGGCAAAAAACACAGGAAGCCGAATTTCATCTTAAAGTCAAAAAAAGATATTTTTTCCCCTCATAATTAGAACTGAAAAGATTTGGCCTCCTGCATGGTCAGGCCCTATGCCTCCTGTCTCCAGGTTTATTTCAGCAGGGGAAATAAATCTATGGGGAACAGAGTGGGGAGCTTCTTGATTTGAGTGGGAGTTGAGCTGGGACACTATAAACCCCTCCTGTCTCTCAGAGTTTTGTGCTAGACTTAAAGGCATTGATTCCTAGGTAGACTGGGAGTTATCTGAGAGACCAGTTGTGTTTTAAATTTCTTTTTATTTCCCACACTGTCTGGACTGGTTCTGGGCATGTAATTTTTATAAATAAAAATCATTCAGCAGAAACTAATACAACATTGTAAATCAACTATACTCCAATAAAATTAATAAAAATTATTGATTGATTGAATGAAAGAATGGATGGGTTTCTGAGGGCCCACTTGCAATGCTGCACTTTAGCAGGGCTGCCGTAAGATATTTAGAACAGGGTTGCCACAGCAGCAGAGGGTGCCTGCATAGGCTTAATACAAGGCTCAACTCGAGCGTCAGAAATCTAAGAGATGTATGAGGAGAATATCCATGAATTCCAGGGTGTTATTATGTTCCTGCCACTGTCCATGTTTTCCTCCAAAAACCCTCCTTACATCATTCCTCTGCGCTGCTGCTAAGTCGTTTCAGTCGTGTCCGACTCTGTGCGACCCCATAGACGGCAGCCCACCAGGCTCCCCCGTCCCTGGGATTCTCCATGCAAGAACACTGGAGTGGGTTGACATTTCCTTCTCCAATGCATGAAAGTGAAAAGTGAAAGTGAAGTCGCTCAGTCATGTCCGACTCTCAGCGACCCCATGGACTGCAGCCTACCAGGCTCCTCCGTCCATGGGATTTTCCAGGCAAGAGTACTGGAGTGGGGTGCCATTGCCTTCTCCATCCTCTGAGCTAGGTATCATCATATCCAAGGCGGAGGTGGCGCTAGTGGTAAAGAACCTGCCTGCCAATGCAGGAGACGTAAGAGATGCAGGTTTGACCCCTGGATCAGGAAGATCCCCTGGAGGAGGAAATGGCTACCCTCTCCAGTATTTTTGCCTGAAGAATCCCATGGATAGAGGAGACTGGCGGGTTACAGTCCATAGAGTTGCAAAGAGTTGAACATGACTGAGCGGCATTTGACCATTTTCTTGATGAGAAGACTGAGGCTTGAGACGTCACCAGGCTACACAGTGGCGAGGCTTGGATTTGGTTCTGGCCAGCCTGACTCCAAGGCTGGGACCAGAATCGCCCTGATCACACTTGCATGGCTTCAAACCCTTACTGATGCCCCAGAAGCACTCTGCTGCCTCACACAGCCCCCAGGGCCGGTGGTGGGTGGGGGATGAAGAGGATTCTACATCTGTCATTACAGGTGGTGATACTGAGGCCTGATAGAGCAATTTTTTCTTTAGGCAAATAAGAGGCAGTGAGAAGGACAGCATATCCGGGGCAGGAAGAGCTCAGCCAATCCCTTGGCTCCATTTTCCAGCCCTGTATGGATGGGATGGTCCCCTTGCTAACTCAAGACAGAGAGGAAGGAAGAGCAGGCACCTGTGGCCTCAGGGAGGAGAGTTGCTGGCACAAGAGGCAGTGTGGCTTGTCTGGCTGGCATTCAGGTCATCTGAGTTTGCTGACCCGCTTTCCCTGTGAGCATCCCGGAAGTGACCAGGGCCTCGACTGTGCTCCGAAGGGGTGTCTGATTCAACAGAGAAATTGAATGGTGGCTCAGACAGTAAAGACTCTGCCTGCAATGCGGGAGACCTGGTTTTGATCCCTGGATTGGGAAGATTCCCTGGAGAAGGGAATGGCAACCCACTCCAGTATTTTTGCCTGGAGAATCCCATAGACAGGAGGAGCCTGGTGGGCTACAGTCCATGGGGTCGCAGAGAGTCAGATGTGACTGAGAGACTAACAACAGAGAAAACCACTCCTCCGTTTGTCATCTAAGAACACACCTGAAGAGGTCACTTGTCCCCACGTCCTCTGTTGAGCCCAGAAGTTTCCTTGCCTCCCTCGGCACTCCTGTGGGAACCTTGGGCCTGAATTCAAGATGCAATGGGACATCTTGTCCTAGAATTTAACATACAAAGTAACACCAGTCTCCATCCTTCCTCTTCCCTCTCTGCTCCTTCTTCATAAAATAAAAACATGCTGATGACCAGATCTTGCTGAATTTTAAAATGACCCCACAGTACATTACATAGCCATTTCCAATCTCTCCCTCCTCCCTCTCTCTGTACCACTGTCATCCTTCCCATTTGAGGTGGGGATCTATTTCCCACCCCATGGATGCTGGACTTGGCCATGTAACTTGCTGTGGCCATGGGTGTACAGGTGGAAGCGATGACTTGTGAGTTCCAAGCCTAAGCCTTATGTGGTATCATGAGTTGGTACTTGTCCTCTTGCATTTCTGTCATCATTATGAGAGAGCATGCCCCAGGGAGCTGGTTTCAGAAGAACCAGATCTGTGAGCCTGAGCTGAACCCAGAGGTTGGACTTGAGTCCAGCCTGGACCAGCCAACCGGCAGCTGCACAGGTGAAGCCAAGCCACTCCAGCTGACCCTCAGACCTGTGATTATGAGAATACATGCTTATTGTCTTATGTTGCTGAGAGTTCAGGTGCTTTGTTACTAGCAATAGCTGAATGATACCACTGGTATCTTCTGTAATCCACTTCCCACTTCCACCTCTCTGGGTTTGGGTCTTAGACACACATATTGTCTACACTATAAGTCATCACATACAAAAAAAAAACAAAACCAAAAAAACCGGAAAAACAAGGGGAAAAGTTACAGCACAGAAATGCTCGGCTCAAAGTTTGCTGTGTGAACTCATTTCTGACATATGCAGCAGTCTATCTAGGGCTGTTAATTTAATTTGAGAAGATGTGTTGATAATGCCAGAGTTGGGTACCTGGAGTTATCATCACACCACATTGCTTTAGATCCTGGTTCTACCACTTACAATCTGGGTACCTTTGGGAGAGTTACTTTTCTTCTCTCAGCCTCAGTTTCCTCATCTGTAAAGTGAGTATCTTCTGAGAACATTATTTGGAGACTTAAATGAGAAAAAGTGTGTCAAGTGTTTAAGGCAGTATCTGGCTGGTGGCGAGAATGCACTAAACCAGTTAGCTCGTGTTATTTTTATGGTACTGTCATAGCAAAAGCACCGAGTGATACTTTAAAGAGATCTGACTCATCCTCTCTCAAATTTCCATCCAATTTCTGCTAGCTTTCACTCTTCTGCTTTTGCCAAAGAATCTCCCCAAATCATTTTTGTGCGTATGGGCAGAAAAAAATTAGTGCAGTAAACCATGCCCCCGAATTGTGGCCCCAGATCTTCTATTAGCTTGCTGAGTGACCTTGAACAAGCCAGTTTCAGTCTCTGGGCCTCAGAGAACAGTCAGGATTGATCTCATTTCTAAGGACCCTTGATGCCCATCATTTTGCACATTCCCTTTGGAAAAAGATCTGGAAGAGTTGAAAGAGCTTTTATGAAGATATCGATTATAACTTTGGTATAGTGAGGGAAGGAGTGATTTTTTTTCCCGTAGGGGATCAGGCATGGAATTGAAGAATCACAGACCATTTGACCCAGAAGGGCCTTAGGAAACTTGTAGTCTAAAGATCTTCCTTTCTAAAGAAGAGACCATGAAGCCCCAGGGCAGCTCAGTGGCTCACTCAAAGAAGTGCTCTCCCTCAGGGAATATTTGTTGAACACCTTGGTGTGCTGGTTCTGGGCTGGGCACTGGGGCTCCAAGTGCATGCGACAGTCTCTGAGGTCTGTTGTGGAGAAAAAACAGATGGTTCCACACTCCTGTGCTGATGCTAAGAAGTGGTGGCTGCACTAAATCCAGTCTTAGCGGTGGTCAGGAAATAACCATAGTAACTAACTCATCTTCACTCTGGGTCACTTTGCAGGAATTAACTCCTACTCTGATGACCCTGTGAGACAGCTCCTATTATCATTACCTTCCCAGTTTACTGGGAAGGAAACTGAGGTTCAGAGAGGTTGAGTAATTTGTCCCAGGGTACACAGCTAGCAAGCAGCATAGCTAGAATTTGAATTCAGGGAGTCTGGCTCCAGAGTCTGTACTTTTTAAAAAAACTAATTAATTTAATTTATTTGGAGGCTAATTACTTTACAATATTGTATGTGTATTTTTTACCACCATATGATACTGACTCTCTGGGGAGGATGACATCACAGCTGTGACCTAAGGAAGAAGTGGGAGCTGTACAGGAGAGAGCAATTGGGTAGAAGGAGGGGCGCATGCAAAGTGGTAAAATCCTGCAAGTGAGAATGGATGTGGTGTGTCTATGAGTTATGAGTGTGGTGTGTAGCCTAGAATGTGTGTGTGTCTCTGTACACATATCTCTGTGTGTTTCTATGTGTGTATTTGTGTATCCATGTGTTGTCCATGTGTCTTCCTATGTCTGTTTGTGTGAATCTGTGTATATGTATATCTGTGTGTGTTTCTGTGTATATGTGTCCTCCTGGTGTGCCTGTTTATGTCTATAGATACGTCTGTGTTTGTATGTATGTGTGTTCATGTATGTGTACATGTGTGCATATTTGTCCATGTACATCTGTGTGGGTCTGTGTATGTCCATGGATATGTTTGTGTGTTCCATGATAGTATATTTGTGCATCCGTGTGTGTCTGTGTAGTTACATGTATGCCTTAGTGTGTGTGTGTGTGTGTGTGGTGGGAATGGACAGAGTCAGGAGGTGACTAGAGCTATGCAGAGACCAGATCATGGTAGCCTCTGGAAAACTTTACCCTTAGGACATAAGGGAGTCATCAATGAACTGAAGGGTGAGGTTGACATTTTAGAAAAGCCATGCACTCATCTATGTATTTTTATTGAGCACCTAGTATGTGTCATCACCCCACTCCAGTACTCCTGCCTGGAAAATCCCATGGATGGAGGAGCCTGGTGGGCTGCAGTCCATGGGGTCACTAAGAGTCGGATACGACTGAGCAACTTCACTTTCACTTTCCTGCATTGGAGAAGGAAATGGCAACCCACTCTAGTGTTCTTGCCTGGAGAATCCCAGGGACGGGGGAGCCTGGTGGGCTGCCGTCTATGGGGTCACACAGAGTTGGACACGACTGAAGTGACTTAGCAGCAGTAGCAGTAGCAGTATGTGTCATAGCCTATTCCAGAGTCCAAGGATGAAATGGTGAATAAGAACAAAATCACTGTCTTTGGGGAGCTTATATTCAAATGAGGGCTTCCCTGGTAATTCAGTCAGTAAAGAATCTGCGTGCAGTGCAGGAGACCTGGGTTTGATCCCCGGGCCGAGAAGATCCCATGGAGAAGGAAATGGCAATCCATTCCAGTATTCTTGCCTGGAAAATCCTATAGACAGAGGAGCCTGGCAGGCTACAGTCCATAGGGTCATAAGAGTAGTACATGACTGAGTGACTAAACCACCACCACCACCATACTCAAATGAGAAAAGGTAGACCATAAACACATAAGAGGTAATATAATGTCAGAATAAGTAGTTACAGGAAGAAAAAAGCATGTTAAGGGGAGAGATGATGGAAGATGGCATTTGAGCAGAGGTCTGCACAAGTGAGAGTGAGCCTGGGACTGTTTGGGGTGGGAGAGCATTCCAGGCAGAGGAAACAGCAAGTGCAAAGGCCCTGAGGCAAGCGTGGGTTTGATCTGTTCAAAGAACAGCAAAGAAGCCAGGGGGACAGAGGTGAAATGAGGTTGGGGGCAGAGTTGGGGCCACTTCCCACAGGGCTTAGTGGCTGTGGTGAGGGCTTTGGATTGTGTTCCTCAGATCATGAGAACCACTGGAGAATCCCATCCCTGTGCCTGCTGTGTAGCCTATGTGAAAGGAGAGGCCTTGTTGTCACACTCTGGTTAGTGCTCCCTCCACACTGCCACCTTGACAGCCACAACCAAGGTCAAATATTCTTTTTTTTTTGCCATGCTGCATGGCATGTGGGGTTCTAGTTCCCTGACCAAGGATCGAACCCGTGCCCCCTGCAGTGGAAGTGCAGGGTCCTAACCACTGGACCGCCGGGGCAGTGCCCTAAGGTGGACTTCCTGATGTCAGGTGCAATTGATATTACACAGAAAAAAGTCTGTTTTCAAGATATGTTCCTTTCACCATTGATTGTTCACTAGATTCAAGTCCTTTTCACAGAGTTGGTGTTGATCATGAGCAAATAATTTGTGTAGTTTCTTGGAGCCCAACTAGGCTTATGGTGGCAGAAATTTATCACTGGCTCCTGGACAGAAGTAACTAAGGCTACCCACACGTGGTGTTCTTTCCGGAACATAGTGAGCACTCAGCAAACACGTTATTATCTCCTTGAATTCACTCATGAACCCTTTGAGGTGGGTGCCAGCCATCTTTTACACATAAGGAGCATGAGGCTTTGAGAGTTTACATAATTAGCCTGAAGTCACACAGCTAGTTAGTGGCGTCCCAGCCCCCAAGCAAAAAGCCATTTCAAAAGGAGTTAGTGATTTTGCTTCCTAGTGCATGATCATGGCGCTTTTAGCTCCTGGCATTAGTTGCTGGAAGAGCCTAGGAGAGCAGCTTTACAGTGGCGGCCCCTTACTGAGCCAGGTGTATGTGGGGAGGGGATAATGGGTGAGTTAGACTGCTCAACTGCCAGGGTCACCATTAAAACGCCATCTGTCTGCGGGGCTGGGCTAGACCCTGGGCTGAGCATTGCCGCTTTGAGAGTCTTTCCAGCGTGAGTGGGCCATGCAGATGGGAACAGCCAAAAGGGAGATGAAAAACATCTGAGTGAGCCCTAGAGGGGCCTGACTTTCACAACTGAAAAACTAACAAATTCTGGAGACACTTGCTCCCCCCGACCATGTGGCTTTGTTTCTGAAGATGCAGAGGGTTTTCTGAACTTGCCGAGTTGCTGATGGGGCTTGAGGGACCCGGAGGGAAAAGGCAGGTGTCCTCCCGTGGACAGTGTTGTCATGAGGTTATTGTCAGAACTAATCAAGACACAAGGCAGGGCTGTAAGTCACCCCAGTTCGTCCCATTATCATCCGACAAACTGCTGTCCCCAGTTCTTACAAAGGACATCCCTACAGAAACACCAGGCATGCTCACTTCGGACCTGTGAGTTAAGGGATGGTGTTAGGGAAGGGGGATGGGGCCCGAAACCCCTACATAGAGGTTGTCCCCTTACTGCTGTCCCCACAGGGCTGGACCAATGTTAGACAAATCCTGTAAAAGGCAAACCAAACCTGGGAATTCGGGAAGCTTATTTTATTTTTATTTTACTTTAAACATTAATTTAGTTTAATTTGATTGTTAAAATTGCGTGTGTTTAAGGTGTACAACATGACAGTTTGCTACACACATACACAGGGAAATGGTTACTAAAATGGATTTTTCAAACGTAGCCACAAAAATGTATGTATCCCATCTCCCACACTCACTAACGCTGACTGTCACTCTTCCCACTAGGAGATGGGGAGCTGTCCCCTCCCCTGGAATCTGGGGGGCTGGTGAGTGTTCTGACCAATAGATTATGGGAAAGGTGAAGCCACATGACTCCCTAGGCCAGGTCAAAAAGGATCCAGCTTCTACTTGCTTGTCACTTCCTCAGAAGTGCACTTTGGGCACCCATAGTGAGGGAGCTCAAATCAGCCCCAGGAAGGCATTCACACAAAGTGGGGAGAAGGGCTGCGGGATCCCAGCTGCCAGCCAGCATCAGCCGTGAATTTATTTATCGATCTCTGCACATAGCTACCTTTTGTGTTTGTGTGTGTGTGTGATGAGAGCACCTGAGATCTACTCTTTTGGCACATTTCCAGTATATGATAGAGTATTATTAGCTACAGTCATCATGCTGCATGTTGGATCTCTGGAACTTACTCCTCCTGCAGAACTGTACCTTTGTGCTCTTTGACCAACATCTCCCCATACCCTCCACCTCCCCGCCCCGGTAACCACCATTCATCTCTCTGTTTCTATGTATTTGACTTTTTGATGTTCCATCTGTAAGTGAGATCGGGCTGTATTTGTCTTTCTGTGTCTGGTTTATTTCACTTAGCGTGATGTCCTCTAGGTTCATCTGTGTGGCAGGCTCTTGGAAACCTGGTGTTTTTGTTCCTATGATTGCATGACCAATCACACCCTCCTCTTCCACAACCTACCTAGAGGATTAAAACAATCATCGTATTGTACACTTGCAGATTCTGTGGATCAGACGTTTGGACAGGGCAGGTGTCTGGGGGGCTCAGCTGGAAGCCCTGAAGACTGGCGGCTGGGACCATCTGAAGGCTTGTGCACGAGCATGTCTGACGGCTGATGCTGGCTGGTGGCTGGGGTCCTGCAGCCTTTCTCTCCACTTTGTGTGAATGCCTTCCTGGGGCTGATTTGAGCTCCCTCACTATGGGTGCCCAAAGTGTGCTTCTGGGGAACTGACAAGCAAGTAGAAGCTGGATCCTTTTTGACCTGGCCTAGGGAGTCATGTGGCTTCACCTTTCCCATAATCTATTGGTCAGAACACTCACCAGCCCCACTCAGATTCCAGGGGAGGGAACAGTTCCCCATCTCCTAGTGGGAAGAGTGACAGTCAGTGTTAGCGAGTGTGGGAGATGGGATACATACATTTTTGTGGCTACCTTTAAAAAATCCATCTGCCACACTATGAGTCTCACGTGGTCCCCTGGAGGTCTGTGCCTGGGAGAGAAGAGGTGAGGGTGCCTCCCCTCCCCCACTCAACTGTGACGGCAGTGATAGGAGGAGGGCCAGGAAGCTGGCAGTAGCCAGTTTATGCGACATTTTCCAGTTTCCTTTGTTAGAGAGAGTGAGGTGAAGTCCCAACTTCGAACAGAGTCCTGAAAAGGAATCAGAGTGTGACCTCTGCAGAGGCATCCTGGCTGCCTGCAAATGCTTGGCCCTTGGGTCTGGCCGAGGCTTGGTGTGGGAGTAAGTGGGACCCTGCCAGGGGCAGGGGGACCTAGGACAGTACCATGTCTCCGGACAGCCCCTCAGCTGGGGAAAAACACACATCAAGGCCTGTGTGAATGATGTCCAGGCAGGGGATGTGGGTTCGATCCCTGATCGGGGAGCTGAGATCCCACGTACCTCGCAGCCAACCATTTCCCCCAAAAGAAAACACACCAAAGCAGTATTGTAACAAATTCAATAAAGATTATAAAAAATGGTCCACATAAAAAAAAATCTTAAAAAAAAAGATTTGAGTGTAAGTAATTTATGTGAAAGGTGACCCCAGGAAGCACTGGTCAGGCTGGAGTCATGGGCCAGGGAAGACAAGATAGGGTTTAGCGCGAACCAGTTACCACTGTGAGTGACTGAGGCTGAATCCCGGCAGGAAACTCTGGGGGTGATTGTGGAGTACGAGCCTCATAGCTGTTCCACGCTAGGGGCTAGGCAATGGGGGTATCTGTCCTGTGGTTCCCATCAGGCATTAGCTGAGGGCTGCCCCTGCAGTGGTGGTAATTCCCTGGCATTTCTGGCCAGCTGATTGGGTGGGCAGAGTAGGTTTTGGTGGCTAGAGACGCCCTCAGGCAGAGATGCAGGTGCTGGCAGCTGGGAGTTGAGAGCACACGCCAACGTCATGGTGAGATGGAGGGGACAGAGGCGGGGTACTCACAGCATCTGCTACAGACCCCTTCAGCATATTGCCAGTGCTCTGTTCATTTTCTATTTACTGAACTCTGTCTTACAGTGTTCATTATATTTTAACATTTAACAACACTTCCAGAAGCTCCTCCTCCCTCTGACATCCAAAGCCCACTCCCCCCACCTCCCTTTATGTCAGGGATCATGTAACAGAGGGCTGGAGACGGCAATATCCCACAGTGTGGACTGTCTGGGTTTGAATCTGGGTTGGAGACTGGGTTTGAAGTGGCGCTACCACTTACTAGCTGTGTGGCTGTGGACAAGTCAGTCTTGACTTGTCTTACTTCTCCAGGCTTCAGTTTCTTCATCCAAACATAAGGATACTAATAACGTGGTGATGCCAGGATGAAATGAGTTGCTGGATGAAATGTGTTTTAGCTAGCGCCTGGCACACAAGAGGTATGAGGTAAGGAGTAGCTGTTACTATTAAGTCTGGGTTTGCCTGTTTCTCAATAGAACCCATGGATGCTGAGAATGTCTTCCCTGCAGTATACAAAATCTTCTATCCATCTTTCAATGCTTCAGCTCTTGGATCAGACGTGCTGGGCTTCTTCCTTCCCCTGAGCCCAGGTACATGCTATTCCCTCCATTGGCAAGGTTCTCTCCCACCCTCTTCACCAGACTAACTCCTTCTCAGCCTTCAGCCATTTCCTCAGGCAAACCTTCCCTGACCGTCCCTAGACTGTCAATAACATTCCCTGTCATATTCCCAGATACTTCCCCTACTTGGAACTTCTCCCAGTTCTCCTCAGATGACTAATTAGGTAACTGGATGTTTACTATCCATTTCCTCAGCTAGAATGTGAGCTGCCTGGAAGAGGGACTGGGTCTGTCTTGTTCACCGTTTGTGGCAAATACAGAGAGGACTGGCTTGTGCGACATGCAGCTCGGGTTCTGGAGATGTTTTTGGTTTTCATCAACGAGGGAACTCAGCAAGTCTCGCGCTGACTCACGTGCACATGATGACAGGCATCCGTTCTGTGGGGTGGCTCATGCGGTCCAACAGCCAAGGCAGTGGTGTTCTGATCCTCATCACAACAGAGCCTTGGCAGCCTGCTCCTGCGGTGTGGTTTGGAGAGTTAGTTGCTCCTGAAAGCTCCATCTAGAACTTGCTTCTATAGCCCTGCCAAACAATCTGCAATAATTCTTTTTCTACTCAAATTAGCAAAAGTGGATTCTGTTCTCTGCAGAATCACACCTCTGGATCTTAGATGGTGCCTGGTATTAGTTGGTGCTCAGTAGGATTAAATGACTGGTTGAAGGAATCAAGAACTCTACCTTGCAATCTGAAGACTGTCCTCTACATGTACTTCAGAAAGTTCAAATCCATTGGAAAGCCCCTGCACCCTTCAGCTCCTCTGTTTTCCTCTCCCCATGACAGAAGAGTCAGCATTTACCTGAATGGCACCTTGATTTGTTTCCTCAAGTTGAATCAGTCAGAACCCCTGGTCCTTGCAGCCCTAAATTGGCTGTGGAAGCATCTATCTTTAACCTCCTGAGATGCCTAAGGGCTCAGAAGTGGACACAGTGTCAGCGATTCCAGAGGGTGATGCCCCTGACTCAGCCAGTGACATTGAGGGTGTAATTTGCATGCTTGCCAGGTATTACTGATGACGCTTCCCACATCTCCCTCCTAACTGACCACATAGCTGACTTCATCAGGAGGAGGATGTGGTCTGCCAGGTATCTGGTCTCCACCTGGACCTTTGTGTGGCTGAAGAACTTGCCCAACTCTACCCCAAGAGGGACTTGGCTAGACTGCACCTGGATCTCAGCCTCTGGAGCTGCAGTGGAACCAGTCATTTTCCTCCAAGAACATGCACCCCCAGCTCCAGCATCCTCCACCCAGAGTCTTTGTTCAGGAAGCCAGCTCTGGTCAGGCGAGAGTGAGAGTGGCAACTGAGGATGTGCTACTGCTAAGTCACTTCAGTCGTGTCCGACTCTGTGTGACCCCATAGATGGCAGCCCACCAGGCTCCCCCGTCCCTGGGATTCTCCAGGCAAGAATACTGGAGTGGGTTGCCATTCCCTTCTCCAATGCATGAAAGTGAAAAGTGAAAGTGAAGTCGCTCAGTCGTGTCTGACCCTCAGCGACCCCATGGACTGCAGCCTACCAGGCTCCTCGGTCCATGGGATTTTCCAGGCAAGAGTACTGGAGTGGGATGCCATTGCCTTCTCTGCTGAGGATGTGAGAAGGCACTAAATTGAGAGGCTCTGCCCCTGTCTGTGAACTTGCCCTAGCTGTAACCCACCCATGGAGACCCAGATGCTGAGCTGGCCTTGAACTGAGCTACCTTCCCTGGGTGCATTCCTCTCACCATCTTGCTATGCCCAAATGGCCAGAACCATCAAATAGATGCCTTCGGGCATGAAGTGGGGGAAGTACTTTAATTGGTGTGAACTCAAGGGTCCTCCCCTCCTAACAGAGTAGGACAGATTCTCTGGAAACCCCCAGGGAGGGAGGGCAGCAGGCAAAGCTGGGCCAAGTGATGACAACTGTCCTGGGTGGCATCATTCACTTTGGGCAAGGCACCCCGCTGCTTGCAGGTGAATAAAGGGAATTGATATTTGTTCATACTTTTAGTGCCCTGCCTGTGATTTAGATCAGGGACCATAGGAAAACCTGGGCAAGCTGCACAATGCTTGCCACTGTCTTTCGGGAATGTTGAGGTTCAAATTAGTAAATGAAATCCTGAGTCATAGATCCAAGGAGCCAGGATGGGGCGGGGGGGCTGGTGAGGCGGGGCGTGCTTGGTTCCTTTAGAAAGGCTGCGATGGAGGAGACACCATCCTGTTTGTATTAGTAGCCGGGGAAGGGTTTGTCCCTTGGTGGGGAACAGTTGTTACATGTGCCTGACATTTCCCCAGTCTTGTCCCTCCTTCTCCAGGGAACCCTGTGGCCAGTCGTTTGAACTTTCCACCGGCCATTTGAACTGTCAGGTTGATGTGTTTTGAAGCCCTGGCTTGATGGTTCAAGCAGCCAGCCCTGCATCCCAAATGACAGCACGGACCTCACTTGTGGGAAGGCACTTGGGTGGTGAACATATTGGGGGATCTTCTGGTGACCCACATGGGGTATGTCACATCACCTGGAGAGGTGAGCCAGGTCTTGTGAATCATTGAAAACAAAATGATTCTGGGGACTCTTTCCAATATTCTGAGCTCTGAACCCCAAACTCGGGTTCAACATCTTTGCAGTCTCAGTGGACAGTGTCCTGAACACTGCAGCCCAATAGGGAATGGGCTCCCCTGTTCCTACTTCCACTTTGCATTTTACTGTTTCCAAAATCAGGACGTAGGCTTGCCTGCCTGCCTTGCCTTCTTTGAAAAATTAAAGTGTTAGTTGTTCAGTCGTGTTTGACTCTTTGTGACCCCATGGACAGTAACCCACCAGGCTCCTCTGTCCATGGGATTCTCCAGGCAAGAATACTGGAGTGGGTTGCCATACCCTTCTCCAGGGGATCTTCCTGACCCAGGGAATCGAACCCAGGTCTCCTGTATTACAGGCAGATTCTTTACCATCTGAGCCACAGGGGAAGCCCATTTAGCCCCTTTCTTTTCTTAATACCTTATGACTGAAAATATCAGGATTCACAGATTGATGGATCAACTTATCATGGACCTCCTTTCCTGGGGGATGGCATGGTCACCGCCTGGCAGCTCATATTCCTTCCTGGGGGTGTTTGGCACACAATAGGTACTCAGTGAATATGTGAGTGATGAATGAATGAATAATTAGGTGTTAGTGCTCCCCCTGCAAATAGGGCAAGGGTAGAATTTAACAGACATCCTCGGGATTGCAGAAGGGGTACCTTCTTTTGCAAAAGCGGAAGGCAGGCAGCCACCAGTGGGAGGAGAGGGTGCTACTGCCCCAAAGGGCATTTGTAAGTCGGATGCACTTCACGTGTACTCACTTGAGGGGTGTCAGGCTCAGGAGGCCGCAGCCACTGGAGGAATTTCTTCTCGGGGGATGCAAAGACCCAAGAGGCCAAGGGGAACCTGGCCATGCTGTCTGCTTTGTCTCATTCAAGGGGCCAAAGTAGATTACAGGAGCGAATCCAGAGTCAAAGGGTGGGGAATGTATTGGATTGGCCCAAAAAGGTCATTCGGGTTTTTCTATATCGGCATACAAAAACCCAAATGGATTTCTTGGCCAACCTGATATTTTTGCTCCTTTAGTGGGAGGAGCTGTGAAAAGTCACACTGGAGGGTACGGCTACAGCAGAGGTGAGCAATGGGGTTCAATAACGGGGTCCACAAAGCAATATTGTGGCCAACTACTGCCTACCTCACAGTACTGGCACCTGTCCCCGAATGGCACGAGCACAGAAGAGAGCGGGACAGAACCCACGAAGGGAGCCTTGCACGGTGCCCGGGACGCTGTTACGAGGAGCAGCCTTAGCACTTGGAAACCAGGTGGCCCGGTTCCCCGGCCTGGGACTCTTCCGACACATCACACTGCCCGCTCAGTACAAGTTCATCACACGCTGAGGCAGCTTGTCAAACCCAGACAAGTCCTGTGGCTATTTTTTTCCGCTGACTTTTCACCAGGGGGATGCCAGCCAAACAGAGCGGGTGTCAGGGCCTGACGGGTGTCAAGGCTGGCGTGTGAAGAACGTCCGGGCACATTACCCTTCCTCCTTCTTCCCCCAAACACTTATCTCATTTCGGAGGGGCCGGTGGTGGGGTGGGAGGTGATGGAGGGGTCGGGGAGGGAGGGAGGCAGCCTGGAAGTGTTTATTCTCTTCAGGAGCGAGATTCTCTCCTAATTAGTAGGTGATTCTGTGAGATGAAGCCCAGGTGGGGAATGAAGATGGGGGTCTGGAGTGGTGCTCTAGGCGCCCCCTGATTACCCAAATCCCCAGCTGGGGTGAGGACCCCTCACATGGGGCGGGAAAGCAGGGGAATATTAGTTCCCGATACAACGAGAGACAAGAGAATAATTCGACGAGGCCGTGTCGAACAAGCAGAGAGAGAAAAGCTCTTTGAGTGCAACAAGGAGCGGGGTTTTAAAATTTCATTTGCACAGCGGCAGGTCTTGCCAATTGGATTCTTTCCAGAAAGCAATCTGCTAAGTCTGACAGTCGGAAGAAATGCCGGGCTGCTGAGCGAGGAGAGGCTGGGTTTTTTTTTAAGGGTTTATTTTTCATCCAGGTCCTTTGTGAGCAATGGCTTTTTTTTTCTTTATGCCATTTTAAAAGAAAAAGACACGCAGCGATCCTCTTTGTGAGGCGGGAAAGGGCTTCCCTGACCATCTGGGCCTCAGAGGGACTCAGGGAGAGACGGCCTTTGTGTGGGGCCAGTCAATGCCCGCGCGGCCGCCGTTTATCTTTGCTGCCACTCACACCAGGCTGGCCTCGCTGCTGGCTGGCCCAGGGCACACGCAGCGGCTTGGAGCCGTCCACCAGGTCCTTATCTCTGTCACGGGCAGGAGGCTGGGGGTGGGGGTGGGGTCTCTGAGCCCACCCAGAGGTCCATTGTGTTGGCTGCATGGAGCTACAGATCCACACCGCAGAAATTTCTTTGCTCAGCCCCATTCTTCAGGGCACAGCATCCTCTCTCTAGCTCTCTCTTTCTCTGCCTCTCTTCTCCTTGCATTCATCCCTCTCCTGCCAGTGGGGCTGGGGGCTTTGGGGCGAGCGTGGATTCTTGGCCGAGGGCAGCTGTTCCAAGAGCATTTCGTTGCACATACACGCACACACCCTCCCAGCCCTGCCTGTCAGCCGGGCTCCGGAGCCCGAGCAATCTTTTTATAGAAACGCTGAGGTAACGCGACTGTCTTGTGGCGGGTCCTTGCCTGAGCGCCTGGGCTGTTTTGTCCTCGGAAAATTGCACTTCAGCAATGCTGGCCGAGGAAGCTCGGGCAGACTCTGCTTCCCCAAGGAAACAGGCTTGGCAGAGAGGGCATTTTAGCTGTGCAGGGGCTCGGGCTATTTGGGGGCTCCTTTGGGGTGTCCATTCTTATAGCTTCTGGGGCTCACTTTCATACGCAACCTCCTTTGATCCTCCCGATAACCCTATGGTACAGGATGTAGATCCATCCCAATTCCTGGATGAGTAAACTGAGGCAAAGAGAAGTGGCCTGATGTCAGCCGCAGAGAAATTGCATAAGAGCAAAGTGAAGTAAATTGCCTACACCTCATTTGTTTCCATCCCAACCCATGAGTTTTAAGGATACATCATCTTCTACTAGCTATCAACCAGCTCAACATCTGTTGCTTTAAAATCAAGGTGACCTCACCTCGCAGACATGTTACAAGGTCCCTGACACCGAAGCTGCTTCATATAAAAAAGGCAATGTCTTGTGGACCCAGTGTCCCCAAGTAACTGTGGCCCCTAAGACTAACATAGGTGTTTGAGATGAAGCCAGAAGTAGATAGTGACTGGGAGCATGGGGTTATAGAGACAGAAACAGGACTGGAGGGATCTTTCTTCCTGGTTAGTGTGTGTGCTAGTCGCTCAGTCATGTTTGTGACCCCATGGACTGTAGCCCACCAGGCTCCTCTGTCCATGGGATTCTCCAGGCGAGAATACTGGAGTGGGCTGCCATTCCCTTCTCCAGGGGATCTTCCCAACCCAGGGATCAAATCTGGATCTCCTGCATTGCAGGCAGATTCTTTACCATCTGAGCCACCATGGAAGCCCCTCTTCCTGGTTAGGATCATGTTTATGGCAATGAGAAGATGGGAAGGACAAAAATTGGGGAGTTGGGGAATATTGGCAGGGCCATCCCTTTGGGTAGCTGTCATAGGTGGTTGGAAGTGTCTAGAATTGCTCAGAATGTAAAATCCAGCCTTGGAGAAACATGCTGGGAACTGCCAGTTATAAGTTTCTGCTTTAGATGGGCAGGGACCTTGGAAGAGCCAGTCATCTAATCCTGTCTACAAGGGCACGACCCTGTATCTGTAAGCTTTTGGCTCAGGGGGTTCACTCACAGCTGTCCTGGGCACCAAATGATGAGGTACTATGGTGCCCCCAAGCCTGGCTCAGGAAGGGGCTTCAGAACCGGAGCTCACCTATCTGCCCTACTAGTTGTCATAGAACTGAAATGTACCTGCATCCATTGTCCCAAGTGCCCCATCCACCCTGGGGCTCTGAGGCCGGGACCCAGGTTGTCCTAGTTGTTAAATATTTTGCTGTCACCCCCCATGGAGCCCTGCAGCTTGCTCCTGCAGTCAGCATGGGTTTTCAGTCCCACCCAGCCAAGGCCTCTGAGCTCAGAAATGCCAAATGCTCAGTGAATTTGGGTTAAGCTGGCCTTGCTGCGTTCTGTGAGCCGCGCTGCCCAGAGAATAATAGCAGCTCCCAGGATGTCAGGAAAACAGCCCCTGTTGATTTTCCAGCTCTTGAATAGCAGCTTCGTGGAAAATGTTTCTGATTTGTGCGGAGGCTCTCCCCTAGCCCCGGCCCCCGAGAGGCCGATGTAATACTTCTTTTCATGTGGCAGGATCGGATGTGACCAGCGTGGGTTCTTTCTGTCAGATATTACGAGTGGTTATTACCGAGGCAGCCCAGCTGCCGTGCAGGGCTCGGCCCTCGCTCAGGGTCTGGCGAGGCGCCCCTGTCGTTTCTGAATTTCTTCATCTACAAGATCTGAATCCAATCTAGTGGCTGCGAGCCTGTTTGTGCAGCAGAAGTGAGGGGGGAGGGGCGGGGGAGGGGACGGGGGAGGCCCACGTGAGGTCACCCATCCTTCCGGGAGGGAGGCTTTGCTGCTTAATGAAATCTCTGATTTGCTGGCTGGGGGAGGCCCCCTTGGGCTGATGTTGAACAGCTGATGGGGACATCGGCATGTCAGGATGCCAAATGGTGATAGTTTGGACCCGCACCAACGGAACAGGGTATTTTGCACCCTGATTGCCTCCAGTTCAAATGAGAGTGGGCTTATTTGAATCAGGTAGATCTGGGAAACAATCAGACAGAAAAGCAGAGGCAGCCTTCAGCGCCGTGTACACACGTGTGTATGTGGTGGCGGGCCATCATTTATAATTCCACATTTATAGAATTCGCAGGGCTGCATGTGTTTTTAAGCTTTATTTGAATCCTGATGCTCTATAGACAGGCCAATTATTTCTCCCCTGAGGAATGCAGGCCCCAGAAGGATGGGGGCCTGAGCCCCCACCCAGGCTCTCCTGTGCAGCTTTGTGCAGGAGGAATATTGCTCTAGCCGGGAGCCCACCTTCCAGTGAGGTCTCCCTAGTCCTGTGCATGCTGAGCCTAGGCTCAGAGTCCATGGTTCTTTGATTCCCCATGGGAAGTCACTGGAGAACATTACCAAACACAAGGTCCCCCAGACACAAGCTGCTGTCTGAAAGGCCCTTCCAAAGGGCAGGCATGTTTGGCTGCTTCGGCTGTGGTTTTGAGAGAGAGGATTAGGTAAGATCTGGTCTTGCCTCATCTCCTCACCTAAGGAGATCCTCATTGAGGCTGGGCATGGGAGTGGGGCATGCTGCCGTGGGGTAAGGGAAGGCGCCTTCAGCAAGGTGAGCCTTTCTGCTTGGATTTATTTCAAGTGAAAATCCATGGCTTTTCTTCTGGGTTAACACCAGACCCAAACACACATCAGACTGTGCGTTGATAAGCTGATCAGTTGAAATAACGCATCGCTCTGTTAGCCCAAAGCAGCCGCGCCCTGAGTGCTCCGTGGCTGGCCCTGCAGGCGGCAGTTCCTGGGTCAAGAAAGATGAGGTGGTGAGGAGGAAGGTCTAGGGTGGCCCTCCTTTGTGCTCAGGTGGGATGCGGGCAGCTGTGCTCCAGCCTTTTCCCAGGTGCTGGGTAAGTCAGGGGCTTTCCCAGTGGCTCAGCGGTAAAGACTGTACCTGCAATGCAGGAGATGCAGGAGATGCAGGAGATGTGGGTTTGATCCCTGGGTCAAAAGATGCCCTGGAGGAGGGCATGGCAACCCACTCCGGTATTCTTGCCTGGGAAATCCCATGGACAGAGCACCCTGGTGAGCTACAGTCCATGGGGTCGGAAAGGGTCGGACGTGACTGAAGCAACTTAACATGGGGAAGTCAGGTATTAATATTTTGCCTGGAGGGTCGCTAACCAAGTGGGGTGGGGTGGGGGTGGGGTCTGGGAGGACATGTGCAGGTGGGTCTGTTTTCTTTCTGAATGCTGGGAATCTTATCGCTCCAGGAAAAGCTCTATGGGACAGGAACCCCTGAGTCACAGTTAGGGTGCTTTCTCTGGTGGCAGAGCCAGAATTAACTGCTTCTCTCCCAGCCTTGTTTTTCATTCATCCATCCTGTTTTTGATCACTCCTTGTGTAACCAGCACAGAGCGGATGTCCTTGAAAAGCTCAGGATGGAGGAATGGATGCTAAGGATGGTGAGTACAACTCAAAAGGCTGGGGCTCAAGTGTCAGATCCCGTCTAGGGGATGGGGAGTTGCATGTGGGTGGGGGAATTGTATTCCTCAGGGGAGAAGGAAGAGTCACTCTAATTATAACGGATACACTGATTTAAACATTTATTCACTCCAACCACACAGATACACATGTGCGCACACGCACTCAGCACAAACAGCAGGGAGGCAGCGTGCTAGGGGGTCTACCTTTAGCTACAGCTGGAGCCTTTCTACCGAATACTCTGCCTTTTCCGACTGAGTCTTGCATCTGATGCCACACAGTATCCTCCCACACCACACAGACCAGTGACATATGGTGGACAGTTCTCAGGGCTTCCACAGTCTCTGACATAGGTAAAGGCACCCTCTGGTCTTGTAAGAACCTGGTGACTGTTCCTTCCGGGATGCTGTCCAGGTGGAGTTCCCCTGGGAATTGGGCTCTGCTCAGAGATTTGCACGTACAGAGCTGATGGAGGAATGGTCTCAGAACAGCATCTGTAAGGGGGTACAGGCAGCAGGATGGGCAGAGGAGAAATTGAATTGCATGCAACATGATTGCACCAGGGGCTCCACTGATCCCACAGGGAGCTCTGGAAGCAAGAGAGCCCTGCAGAGTTGTTCTGAAATTGGAGCAAGAAGGCAGCTTGGTGGCTCAGTGGTAAAGAATCTGCCTGCTAATGCAGGAGACACAGGTTCAATCCCTGATCAAGGAAGATGCCACATGCTGCAGAGCAAATAAGCCCATTGTTGTTGTTTTTCAGTCACCCAGTCATGTCCAACTCTTTGTGAGCCCATGGACTGCAGGACACCAGGCCTCCCTGTCCCTCACCATCTCCAGAAGTGTGCCCAAGTTCATGGTCATTGCATTGGTGATGCCATCCAGCCATCTCGTGTGCCACAACTATTGAGCCTGTGCTCTAGAACCCAGGAGCTGCAACTGCTAAAGCCTGCGTACTGTAGAGCCCATGCTTCACAACAAGGAAAGCCACTTCAATGAGAAACCCAGGCACCACAACTAGAGAGTACCCCAGTCACTGCAACTAGAGAGAAGCCCATGCAGCAATGAAGACCCAGGCAGCCCAAAGGAACTAAATAAATGTATAAAAATTCTAGGATAATTGTTCTTATTCCATAGGCTAATGATTTTCCTGAGATAGATTAGATTACTATTTCCAATTCTTTACTCCCTCCTTGTTAGGAAATGAGCCATAGCCTTTGCCATGTAACTTTGTGGTACTTCCTACCACTAGAGTCAGCTATATCTCTGCACCCCATCAATGCTAGACTTGGCCATGAGACTTGTGTTGGCCAATGGAACGATAATGACTGTGATGTGAGCTGCTTTACACGTGCTTGTGTGATTTGGTTTCTTAGTTCCAACCATCCTGTGGGGGGAATTTATCCTGCAGAGCCATTTGTCTCAGGATGAGACAAGCACAGCAGACCCGAATCCAATTTATAATCTGATGTTGAATCCAACTGAGTCCAGCTGAAATCAGCTACATTGAAGCTGACCTGCAGATCTATGAGTGAGAAAAACAGATGTGTCCTGTTATAAGTGATTTGGCTTTGGGGGTTTGTTTGTTATGCAGGAGTATCATGGTGATAGCTAACTAATACATTAACACTGTTCTTTAGGATGATTGGGGAGTTTCAAAATATCCCTATCCTCAGGCATTACCCTTCTCAGAGATTCTAATTGAACTGGTCTGGGGTGGGGAGCAGGCATTGGTAGTTTTTCAAAGCTACCATAGGGGGAGAGGTTTCTAAGGTGCAGCCAGGGTTGAGAACAATGTATCTAGACTACCAAAGTCATAGCAGCCCAGACCTACATGTATTAATCAGGGGTGGCGTAAGCAAAATTATGAAGTTTTTAGTATACAACCTCTTGTTTTAGTGCTCCTTCTGTCTTTTTACTATTGTTCCCCTCCCCACTCCATCCATGTAACCTCTTTTTTCCTTTAGATGCTCTTCTTTTCACTGTCCTTTATACCTTAGTGTGAATTCAGATAAAGGAGCTGCTTCCCCTGGGATTATTTGCAATTGAAACTTCATCCCTGTCTTGTGGAATAACGGAATTATCTCCTGTAAAAAGATCTGTGGGTAAAACTAGGCAGAAGAACAGAAGAGTTTTAGAGGAACAAGCAAGTTATCCCAAATCCCTCCCACACCAGGAATTTGGACTTTCTCCTGGAGCAGAAACGGGTGGGCTGCAAGCAGGGGTCAGGAACCAAGACAGAGGCATAGCAGCTATATTGAACTTGTTTCCAATGCACAGAAATGGGTGGGATCTATCTGGGTTGATGGCCTGCCTGCCTGAGTCTCCTGAATGTTAGGGAAAATATAGCCACTGTTCTGAATGGTCAGTTAATGTGGTGTCTGCTTCCCACGTCCACAGGTCTCCCAATCTCCTGGACCAGAAACCAACCCTGACAATCTAGGGCAGTCTCCTCCACTAGGTTTGGAACCCCAAAGTACCCTCCCTGGCCATCCTCTTGCCCCCTTTTTGCTCCTCGGGGCCAGAGACCCCTCCTTTACAGCCTCTGACCCCAGTGAGCTGATCTTCCCTCTTTTTCAGGCAGTTGATCTTGATTATCTACAACTGGGTCCAGACCTTTAGGTCACAAAAAGCCCTTTATACACTGGCTTCAGGGAGGCCCACATAGGCCTGGTGGCTCCCTATTTTTGATCCTTAAACATAAAAAGCCAATTCTTATCCAGCCTGGTGGGACGTCATGCCCCAGTGCTGACTCACGCTCCCATAGGCAGCCCAAGAGTTTCCCTGGTCCTTCTCTAAACATAATAAAGGTGAAAATTCAAGTTGAATCTCCAACAGAACATTCTGCTACAACCTCCTTTCCTAAATGTTAAGGTGTTACTGGAGACATCGGTGGCATGTAAGATGCAGTAACAAGGGCTATTTTCATTACATATCTAATATCTTCCATGAAGTTTGGTGCAAATGACAGCACTTGGGGTGGGCACTGTGATGCCAGTCCCGGCGTCCCTTCTTTAGTAAAGGATGGGGTGGTGGTGGTACTGAGTCTTCTGCATCTTCAGGGACGGCCTCAGAGAGAGGGACCCTCAGTCACAACCCTTCCTGGGGCAGCTCATGTCCAATGACTAATCAGTAGGATACTGACCAGATTGGGGGCGGGAGGGGGGCAACTCAGAAGGTCATTCCAGTTTCAGAGGCCCCTGTGAAGCCAAGGTTGTGGTGCCCTGGACCCCTCACCTTTTGATGACTTTGAGATGGACTCGAATTCTCTTTGCTTCTGTTTCTCCTTCTCCTAGCCTGCTCCAAGGGGCTATTGGTCCATGACGCTGCTGCCCTGTCCTCGGCTTCCTGGGACTGCCTGCTGGCTACCGATGCACAGCAGTCCTACGCAGCATTTGCAACAGCTGTGCATAGAACTTGTGGTAACCAGTTTTCAGTTGTCAGTGGGGAATTCCCCTTACTTCTTAGCAACTATCCTTTCATATGGATACATTCCGTTCTCCATCATTAGAAAGAAGGTCTGTGTCATGCTAGAAATAATTCTCGATAACTTACGGTCTCAGAAATGACTAGATAATACACTTAGAATCACCAGATGATGCCGATAATAATAATAATTACAACAAAACATTCTGCACTATTTTACAGAGTTGTTTACCTTCCTTTTTATGGAACTTGGAACCAGTTTATCAGCAAGTAAGAAAATTTACTGACTTGAGCTTTGCTTCTTGTATCTTCCCCTCTAAGAAGACTCCTTCCAAACACTGAAATGGTTGAAAACATGCAGCTGGAGCGAGTGCCTCGAGGGAGAGCCGAGGGGAGACCCAGGTAACCATCCCCCAGACACTTGAAAGATGGTTTTGCTGGGCTTCACTATTTATTTTGTAATTCTAGTCGATGTTAGTGTTTTTGCCTCCCTTTGATCTAGTCATAGAATCTTGGCTGTCATTTGAGAAATTAACTGTGTGGGTTAATTATAGGTGTCAACTTGGTGGGGCCACAGTATGCCTGGATGTATGGTCAAACATTATTCTGGATGTTTCTGTGAGGGTGCTTTGGAATAAGATTAACATTTAAATTGGTGGACTTTGAATAAAGCGGATCAACCTCCCTCGTGTAAGTGGGACTCATCCTATCAGTGAAGGCCTGAGTAGAACAAAAGACTGGCTTCTCCTGAGCAAGAGAGAATTCTCCCAGCAGATGGCCTTTGGACTTGAACTGTACCATTAGCTCTTTGTGGGTCTCCAGCCTGCTGGCCCACCTTGCAGATTTGGAATTTGTCAGCCTCCATAATCATATGAGGGGTTTCTGCAGTGGCTCAGTGGTAAAAAGTCCACCTGTAATGCAGGAGACACGAGTTCGATCCCTGGATCGGGAAGATTCCCCTGGAGGAGGGCATGGCAACCCACTCCAGTATTGTTGCCTGGAGAATTCCATGGACAGAGGAGCCTTGTGGGCTACAGTCCATGGGGTCGCAAACAGTCAGACACGACTGAGCAACTTAGCATGCACGCAAGCTTGACAGTTAAGTGATTTAGGTGACGTTCACTGTCCCTCCCTGAATCAGACCCTAAGCTGAGATTTGAGGATCATTGGCAAATAAAAAGTGGTGCTTCCAGTAGGCATCAGAAGGAAGCAGAGGTGGGGAGCCAGAGTAGCCATGGGCAGGTGACTGCTGTGGGCAACTGGGACCCTGTCCTCCCAGGGAACTCTGGGAGACTGTGGAACAGGCCTCAGAGCTGTTTCCCCCAAGTGCAAGGGCACCGCGGGATTCATTCTCTAACTCCCACCCTCATTGGCTGAAGATGGCTCCTGGGAGCCTCAACTTTTTTGGCACCTCAGTCCTGCCCTGTAGAAAGTGGCATTTGCTCCTACCACGAGAGAAAGCCCTCAGGCTTCTCACAGGTTCTTGCAGTAAGCAGATGCCAGCTTGCCTGGGAATAGCGAGCAACGGGTGCACGTGAGCAGGCCATTGGCAGCATCTGCCACGTTAAGTACTTGCCCAGGGTCACAGCCAGAGGAAGCGGGAGCGGCCACTTGAACCCAGTGGGCCTGACTCTAAGTGTGTGCACCTTTTCCTGACAACCCATTTTAAAGGGTGTTAAAATAATTCATTCCAATCAGGGCAAAAGCCACAGCTTCCACACCTTGCAAGAACCCCAGTGAGTCTGGAAAATAAATACATCATGACACATCCCTGAGCTGTAGCTGTTTAAGAAAAATGCTCCCAGCAGATGCAGACCTGCCATTTCAGGGAGGCCCTCAGAGACCAGCACGGCCTCGGGTTGGCTGCATGTGTCCTGAGAGGGTGTGATTGGCACCCATCCAGGGGCGGGGATTGAGATCAAAGGCCTCACTTTTGAGGGCTGGGGGAGTTGGGCCATTATAAATGCCTATAGAGGCTACAGGAGGCCGAAGGTGTGAACACAGCGAGGTTCGTCCATCCAGGCTGCCTAGGACACATGGCCTCTGGTCAGCCCAGATTTCCATTGCGGGCTGGGGCCGCAGCATGGTCGCCATGGCCCCTAGGCAGCAAAACGGGCAGGGAGGTTGGCAGCAGGGGAAAAGCAGAATCCAGCCACTGAAGGAGGAGAAGGGGGCAGGGCAGTGATGGCAAGGCGGGTATGCCGGCAGGGCTCTGGTGTTTTTCTGGGGAAAACCTTGGGCCTCAGGAAAGCATGAACCCCATGGAGGCAGAGATTAACCCTGCTCCTCTGGAGAGAGCCTTGCAAATCCAGCCTCAGGCTATAAGTGATCCCGAAACTGCCTGGGAGCACTGGGCCCCAATGGGCCGGGCTTGAGATGGGGAATCGGTGTTCAGCGGTGGAGAGCTTGAGTGAGGCAGCCTCAGGGACACTCAAGGCCTGAGGAGCGGCAGGACCTGGCCGATGCTGGCATGACCCAGGAGGGCCCGTAAGCCAGCGTTGACTCTCAGAAGCATAAGGCTCAACTGCCCGACCCAGGGTTGCTTGGTGGTGGGGCTGGGAATTCAAATCTGTGGCCCGAGAGGGGCAGGTTGAGCAGAAGGCAGGTGTGGCTTCTCCCTTGTCCTTCTCTATAAAATAACTCAGCTTTATTTTTTCTGTTTCTGTCTTCCCCCTCCTGTCTCGAAGCTGTCAGTTTCCATAGTGCATGAATTTCCGAGCAAGTAGGGAATGCCTCCCCCATCTCTCTGGAAATACATGTTCTTTGAACCCGTCTCATCAGTATGATGAAGAAACAGAGAGCAGATCTAATCTATTGGCGTGTTTTTCTAATTACCAGATTGATTTACCAGAGAAGTCTCCCCAGGAATTTGACTTCACTGCAAGGTCTTTGCAAGCTCTAAATGTGTTCTCTGAAAAAAGCCCGGCCAAATCCACACAGATTTGGGGGAACTGGGTCCCTCTAATCAGGGCACAGAGCTTATTTGTTTTCTAATGGAATCTGAATAGAATTTAACGCACAGCCATTCCGTGTGGAGTGCATTCATATTTTTAATTAACAAATTAGGAGCTATTTTGTTCCCCTTTGAACAGCAGTCATGTGGGCCTGGTTCCTTTTCGGCCAATTTAGTCAACTCGGATGATTTTAATTACAACAGTCACGAGCACCAGAAATTCCTGCCTCTGACAGCTTCGCGACCTGGTCCATTGACTCTCATTTAAAAGCAAGTTCTCCCAGAACAGAGATCTCCAAGGGCACTGTTGGGCATCGGGAGAGGGGGCCAGGGACTGTGCCCTTGGGCACAGGCAGAGGAGAACCTCATTTTCCATTTTGAGACCCATTAGTCCTGATTACCAGGTTGCCAGTTCTCACCGGCCCCGCCTTCACAATTTTAAGAAGCAGCGGCCCCTCACGGGAAGCGCAGGTGAAATGCAAGGATGTGGAGAGAAAAACCGATCCCAGCCCTCAAGTTCTCGCCCTGCCATCCTCTCCTCAGGAACTTGAGCACGCACACAAAGCCCCTGGGGATCTTGTTCACCCGCAGATTCTGACTCAGTTGGCTTGGAGTAGAGCCTGAGACGCTGCATTTTCAACAAACCTGCCAGTGCTGCTGGGCCCCACGGAACATATTTTGAGAGGCAAGGCTTTGGCTGGTGTATCTGTTTCTTGGAGTGGAGGTGGGTTCCAGAATCTAGAAGGGTGGGGGGTAGTTGCCTGAAATGAAGTCACAAAAAGTGCAGGTGTAGTGGCACCCGTGAGAAGACATGTGGGAGTCTTTGCTACAGCCACAGTATCTCCTTGGGGCTGCTGCGGCACCAGACATTCCCACTCCCACGTCCTGGTCTCCCTCGGTGTGCTCCCCATCACGGTGGCTGCCTGAGCCCTCAAGCCAACACCTGTCGCCTTGGCGGACCATCACGCCCATGGGCTGGTTGATCAAAGGGGTCTGAGGGAGGTTGGGAACTTTGTGGGGCTTGATGGAGCCAGCCAAACCACTTTGGAGGCAGAGACAGTCCATTCTGGAAACCAGTCTGTCCCCCAGCCCTCCCTGCGCTGGCAGAATGGATGCTGAATTAGCAAAGCAGAGAACCGGGGAACACAATGTTCCCTGAGAGGTTGCAATCAAAAGGGTCCCAGCCCCCCCCACCCCCTGCTGAGAATGCTGAGAATTTATGATGTGTCGACAGTTTGAGACCCAGCACATAACAGTCTGATGGGCTACAATTAGGAGTGTGTGCTAAGCCCCTCCCGATTCCTCCATCATGTATTCATGGAATTTATGTGGTATCAGCAAAGTGAGCTATGTGCACATTTGGGGCAGGAATTTTAGAACTATGATGTAATCATCCCATGAGAGGAGAAAAGACTAACAGTAAAGATGAATTAAAAGTCCCAAGCCTATTTGGATCTGGATTCAAAACAATGTGTCATGATCATTTCTATGACATTTTTGAGACAACTCAGACACTGTGTACTTGATGGCATTAAGGAATTTTTGTTAATTTGGGGGTGCGATAATTGAATGATGGCTATGTTAAACAGAGAGTCCTTATATTTAGTGATGTGCACTGAAATATTGATGGATGAAATGGTATGAGGTCTGGGACTTGCTTTAAAATTATATAGGGACAGGAGAAGTGGCTGAGGGTGTGAAAGAAGATTGATCATGAATTAGTAATGGTTGGAATGGTGCAATGGCTACATGAGGGTTTATTATATGATTCTTTCTATTTTTGGATGTTTCAAGTTTTCCATATGAAAGTGAAAAAAATTCTAACTCACATCATGCATCTTGCTGATACCACATAAATGCCACGAATACTTGATGGGGGTGGGGGAGATCCCCAAGATTGTGTAAAAGAGTTTGCTCTCATCTTCCCTACACTCTGGGCTGGAAAGGGGGAGAAAATTCATCAGAACGTGATGAGCCAGTTCACACACACCTCGGTGATGTACTTCAAAGGAAATGAATGAGACTTCACTTTTGAAGATGGTATGGGGGCTTAGATATTTACTCTGTCTCCAAAGCTCTCAATTAGTTCATCCATCTCCCTCTGTGGACCTCCTCCTGAATTTCCAGATAAATAGAATACAGGGAATCATCTTATTGATTTGTTTGACCCTTATCCCCACCCAAGGTTGGTAGACCATCTCCCCAAGCAGACTGAGGTGAGTCTCTGAATTGGGAAGGTGGGCTGCACTGGGTCTGTCATGGCCAAAACTATCCAAGATAAAATTTTTAATTTAGTTTCAAACTGAATTGTCCAGGGAGTGCTGAGGAAAAGGACCATCATGTGACTAGATGGGATGATCATGAGACTAGGTGGAGTAGGACGGGGGAAGAGGTATGGGTTGTAATCATTTTTGCTCAGGGTCACCTAAGTTTCTAGCAATCTCATTCTTAGCAAAAGTCAACCTGGTTTGGGTTTAAGTATAACAAAAAGTAAATGTCATTGAGCATTTGTGTGAATCTAACCAGACCAACTGATCTGCCTCTTGAGAAACCTACATGCAGGTTAGGAGGCAACAGTTAGAACTGGACATGAAACAACAGACTGGTTCCAAATAGGAAAAGGAGTACGTCAAGGCTGTATATTGTCACCCTGCTTATTTAACTTATATACAGAGTACATTATGAGAAACGCTGGGCTGGAAGAAGCACAAGCTGGAATCAAGATTGCTGGGAGAAATATCAATAACCTCAGATATGCAGATGACACCACCCTTATGGCAGAAAGTGAAGAGGAACTAAAAAGCCTGTTGATGAAAGTGAAAGAGGAGAGTGAAAAAGTTGGCTTAAAGCTCAACATTCAGAAAACGAAGATCATGGCATCTGGTCCCATCACTTCATGGGAAATAGATGGGGAAACAGTGGAAACAGTGTCAGACTTTATTTTTCTGGGCTCCAAAATCACTGCAGATGGTGACTGCAGCCATGAAATTAAAAGACGCTTACTCCTTGGAAGGAAAGTTATGACCAACCTAGATAGCATATTGAAAAGCAGAGACGTTACTTTGTCAACAAAGGTCCGTCTAGTCAAGGCTATGGTTTTCCCAGTGGTCATGTATGGATGTGAGAGTTGGACTGTGAAGAAAGCTGAGCACCGAAGAATTGATGCTTTTGAACTGTGGTGTTGGAGAAGACTTTTGAGAGTCCCTTGGACTGCAAGGAGATCCAACCAGTCCATTCTAAAGGAGATCAACCCTGGGATTTCTTTGGAAGGAATGATGCTAAAGCTGAAACTCCAGTACTTTGGCCACCTCATGTAAAGAGTTGATTCATTGGAAAAGACTCTGATGCTGGGAGGGATTGGGGGCAGGAGAAGAAGGGGACGACAGAGGATGAGATGGCTGGATGGCATCACTGACTCAATGGATGTGAGTCTAAGTGAACTCCGGGAGTTGGTGATGGACAGGGAGGCCTGGCGTGCTGGGATTCATGGGGTCGCAGAGTTGGACACGACTGAGCAACTGAACTGAACTAAACTGAGCACTGTGCTACCACTTTATAAGATGAGTACCTCTGTAGTAGGTATTATTCTCATTTTCCAACTGGAGAAACTGGCTTAGAGAACTTAAGCCACTTGTCCAAGATATATAACTAGTAACAATCAGGATTGGGGTCTGGACTAGGTTGAGGCAAGGGAGGACTTGGGATGTAAAATATAAGGACACCCTCACTCTCAGGGTCAAGAGAATGCTGATCCTTAAATTTTGCACGCGGTCACCTTGTTTGCCTCATCCTAACCCTGGCCCTGATCAGGATTCAAGCCTATGTCTGTATACTTTCCAAGTCTACATTCCTAGACGAAAGCCCAGGGATTTTTCTTTCTTTAGTAGGGGACTCACTGGATGGAATGAATAGGGAGTTAAGATCGAAGGAACAAGAACTCTAACCTGAAATTGGTGGGATAAAAGGAGAGGAGAGGAAAATAATCCCTTTGTACTCCATTGTGCCAGAACTTGACCTTTTAAGATCATTTTTGTTGTAGGGCTCTGTTCTCTCTCTATGCAATTGCATCTTGCCTGTCCCACGAGTCTGGGTACTGGAAGTCTGAACTTTCCACCTGGACTTGTGTAGCCCAGGCTCTCTGCAGTAGAATCAGGCATAGACTTCTTTGAAGTCTTCACCTCAAACTTCTGGTAATCAGCATCACTTCCACTATGATCAGGTAGATGTGGACTTCCTTACTCTTCAAGGTTACTGTAATAAAAAAAAGACAAAGACCTTTGCCCTGTACACTGCTAGTGGGATGTAAATTCCAACCCCTTTGGATGGCTGTTTAGCAATATCTGCTAAAGTTAGTCCTAAGCTGACAGACCAGCAATTCCACTTTCAGGTATATGCCTAGAATGTTCACAGTAGCTTTATTCATAATGGCCCTAGACTGGAAGCCACTTAGATGTCTGTGAATATGAGGATGGAGAAATAAACTGTACACAGCATTGAAATAGGAGGAGGGATGAATTTCACAGTAAAAAATAAAAATACTGAGCAAAGAAGTCAGACACAAGAGTAAAGTTAGAATGTATGACTTATTCCATGAAGTTCAAAACCAGGCAAAATAATCCATGGTGATAAAAATCATAGCAATGGTTACCTTTGGAGGGTTACTGATTGGGAATGGGTACAAGGATATTTTCCAGGCTCCTGGCAATGTTGTATGTCTTAATGTTTGCATTAAAAAAAAGACACTAGGGACTTCCCTGGTGGTCTAGTGGTTGACTTTGCCTTCCAATGCAGGGGGTGTGGGTTCAATACCTGCTTGGGGAACTAAGACCCCACCTGCCTCTTGACCAAAAAAAACCCAACATAAAACAGAAGCAATATTGTAAAAAATTCAATAAATCTTTAAAAATGGTAAAAAAAGTAAACACTACTGAGAGGAAAAAAAAATTTTTTTTAAAGACAGTAGTTTTATCTCTTTTTAATTTGGCAGAATATTTTAATTGCTCTCCAGTAGCTCAAGGTTCTCCCTTGCAAACAAAGGGTTCAATCTAAATTGTTTAAGCAGAAAGGGATTTATTACAAGATGTGTGTGCCCAGTGGCTTCAGTCGTGTGCAACTCTTTGCGACCCCATGGACTGTAGCCTACCAGGCTACAGTCCATAGGATTCTCCAGGCAAGAATACTGGAGTGGGTTCCCATTTCCTCCTCCAAGGGATCTTCCCCACCCAGGGATTGAACCCCACGTCTCTTGCATCTCCTACATTGCCGCCACCTGGGAAGCCCACTTATCCCTCAGTAAACATAGATACACATATATGATTGTTATTTTTATTGTTGCTACTAATATTATTATTGTTGCTATTGTTACGGCTGATCACTTGAGAGTAAATCACAGACATCGTGATATTTTAATCCTAAATACTTCTGTATGTACCTTTTAGGGACATGGACATTCTCACATGTCACCACAGGAAATCTGACATTGAGAAGACTATTATTTACTATTCAGGCCTTATCCAGATAGTGCTATTTGTCCAGTAATGTACTTTATAGCATTGTTTTTCTGATCCAGGATCCAAATCAAGATCCCGTGTCGAATTTCATCAGAGACCTTGTAAAATCACTATTAAGTTGGGGTTTGTTTTCTGTGAGCTGAGGGTGCCTGACGACTCATCTACAAATAATGAGTGTTTCTCAGGATTGACAGCTCGAGAGGGCTTTAAACTTTTCAAAAACTTCTTTCACTTATTTATCTCACTTGATCCTTACAACAGGCCTGTGAGGTAAGTAGGGCATAGGTTAGTATCTCCATTTTATGGATGAGGAAACAGAGCCTCAGAGGGTCACGCTATGGATTCAAGCTTGGAGATCTGTGGTCTTGCCCTGGCTTTGTGCTAATCCCCCGACCTTTCCTTCACTCCCCAGCAGATTAGTGGGCAGGCGAGAGTTTAACCAGGCCTCGTCCCTGTGGGAGATGGTGCTGCTGCAGATGACACCATCTGTCTCCCAGTTGGCTGTTGTCTCTCTGATGCCAGGGACTAGGCAAGCAGAGGTCTAGAAGAATGCCAAGGTAGGCAAGTGGGGAGGGCCCATCTCTCTCCCCGAGTCCTGGCAGCAGTGTTACTCAATGATATCTGAGTGCCGCAGTGGGGCAACGAGTGGTTCAGGGACCAGTTTTTCTATCCCCTGCAGAAGAGCCTGGTCCAACTGTTTTATGGTCCTTTCCTGCCACAGGAATCCAGAATGCTGTGGCTGCCCCACCCAGAGCCCTTTGGTGTAATGTGCTCCCTGCCCTTCCAGCTGCAAACCCCTCTGCATCTCTTTGTCCAAGAGCTTTTACTGCGCCTACACACAAAGTGCGGAGAAGGCAATGGCACCCCACTCCAGTACACTTGCCTGGAAAATCCCATGGACGGAGGAGCCTGGTAGGCTGCAGTCCATGGGGTCGCTAGAGTCGGACACGACTGAGCGACTTCACTTTCAGTTTTCACTGTCATGCATTGGAGAAGGAAATGGCAACCCACTCCAGTGTTCTTGCCTGGAGAATCCCAGGGACGGGGAAGCCTGGTGGGCTGCCGTCGATGGGGTCGCACAGAGTTGGACACAACTGAAGCGACTTAGCAGCAGCAGCACACACAAAGTGAGAGAGTACTGGTGTTGACCTTTGCCTGGGACCAAGCCTCAACCAATGCATGGGTACATAAATACCACTGCTCTCTCACCCCTCACCTGAGTGAGCTCTGAGACACGGCTTCAAAGTGTGGTCCTTGGACTGGTGCCAGTCTGAGCACTGTCTTTCAGTGGTTTGCAAAAAGAACCAAAATTGAGAGTAAGCATTTGGAAACTTCTGCAGTAATTTCATAGAGTAGTCATGGGTCCTGCATTTTTTTTTTTAAATTGGGGCTTGTATATTGCATGTTTAAAAATTTTTAGAGTAATTCAGTTTTATTGTCTATTCAAAAGTATAATGGGTGGGGGGGCGGGGGGACTAAGATCCTGCATGCCATGCTGCTGCTGCTGCTAAGTCGCTTCAGTCGTGTCCGACTCTGTGTGACCCCATAGACGGCAGCCCACCAGGCTCCTCTGTCCCTGGGATTCTCCAGGCAAGAACACTGGAGTGGGTTGCCATTTCCTTCTCCAATGCATGAAAGTGAAAAGTGAAAGTGAAATCGCTCAGTCATGTCCAACTCTTCTCGACCCCATGGACCGCAACCTACCAGGCTCCTTGTCCATGGGATTTTCCAGGCAAGAGTACTGGAGCGGGGTGCCATTGCCTGCTCCATGCATGCCATGTGGCGCTGCCAAAAAAAGAAAAAAGTACTGGGGGGGGGGGGGGGGCGGGCAAGTACTAGTCCACTGAAAATTAAAAAAACAAACCCTAGTCCTTCACCATAGGTAGTTTGAGAACTGTTGTCCACCGTTTCCCAGCAGTGAAATTCAGTCCTGGGTCCCATTGCTCAGTAATGCATGCTCTGCCATTTATCTCCCTTCCCTGTTTTGCTTCCTCATCACCTACAGTGCTTCCTGAGATAGTCCCCTAAATAAACTATTTACACATAAATTCTTTGTTATTTAGTCGCTAAGTCGTGTCTGACTCCTTGTGACTGCATGGACTCTGGCCTCCCAGACTCCTCTGTCCGTGGGATTTCCCAGGCAAGAATACTGGAGTAGATTGCCATTTCCTCCTCCAAGGGATCCTCCCAACCCAGGGGTTAAACCTGCATCTCCTGCATTGGCACGTGAATTCTTTACCACTGAGCCACCAGGGAAGCCCACATTCTTTTTAAAGTATTTTTATTTATAGGCTTATTTTTGGCTGCTCTGGGTCTTTGCTGCTGTGTGTAAGCTTTCTCTAGTCGTGGCCAGTGGGGGCTACTCTCTAATTGCGCTGCACAAGCGTCTCATTATGGTGGATACTCCTGTGGAGCGTGGGCTCTGGGTGTGAGATCTTCAGTAGTTGTGGCTCACAGGCTTAGTTGTTCCATGGCCATGTGGGATCTTCCCAGACCAAGGATCGAACTTGTGTCCCCTGCATTGACAGGCAAATTCTTAACCACAGGATCACCAGGGAAGTCCCCTCACATAAATTCTTGCCTCAGGGTCTGCTTTGAGGGGGAACCAAACCTAAGACAATGATTCCTGGTCTGTCCAATTTATTCTAGAACCCAGTGACATTCTGTGATTTTTCAAGTGTTTATACTTTAGGAGATGAAATGCCTAGTGTTTTTACATGGAAACACCCTTTCACAAAACACCAAGACTTCAAGAGCCTTTAGAATCATTCAGGAGGCATTTTCTTTTGTTTTAAAATAATAAGAAAAATGTATTCTCTTCCATTTTAAGAAGCTCAGTCAGTACTCAGGGTCGGGTAATTCAGCCCTATCACCATTGACCCAGGTTTTCCATCAGGAGGCATTTTCTATCCCTCCTATGTCTTCATTCATTAAAAAAAAAAAAAAAATTATGAGTGAGACTTCCTGGAAGGTGATGACCTAAGCGGATCCACACCTTTATTTCACAAAACCATCCAACTGCCTACTGCTTTCTACTCCCTTTACCCTGCTTTACCCCCATGAAAGCCTTAAACATTGCCTATATTTTGCATCTATCTCCTTAGCCCCAGAGTTCTTGCGACCCTGGGAAAGACCAGGGATGTGAAGATGGATCATTTTCATTCTGTCTTCTAAATACAGGGGTTTCAAAAGAACTGATCACAAATCAAAGTAAAAAGCTACAGTCTTGGCTTTGTTCCCTGTCTGCTGTTTGTATATTTCATATGATACACAGGCCGGGGGTGCCTATGGTGGGTCCTGCTGGTTATAACCACAATCAATCTATCCCAACCTATTTTCAGGACCCGCCAGCCATCAGGATGACTCCCAGAACTCTTGGAGCCTTATTTTTGTTATTTAAAGACTGGTGAAAGGATACAAAAATACTTAATGAAAAGATCAAGCTGACCAAGTGACATACTGGCTTAGGACTGGAGGCCCAGGCTGTCAGAAGGCCATTAGCATCTTGATCTCTGATTACAGGACAGGTGGACAGATTGGGCATCCAGACGTGGTTTTATCCCTGCCATTAGGATAGGTGGCTCTGAGTAAGCCTCACTACTATAGTCTAATACAAAAGAGGTGTCACAGGGGCTAACAAGATAGTACTGGTTTGCCACTGTCTTTTTAGCCTAGAACTTTGCCCCTAGCCACACCACAGTGGCTAGTCCTCCAATACTCTAAGCAGTGGCCCAGGACAATACCAGAGTTTCTACAGAACACGTGCACAGCAGCAAAGGCCTACAGTGTCACCTTTGAAGTAGGGGTGCCTGATAGACTACAGGACAACCAGGTACATTTGCATTTCAGATAAACAATATTTGTCAGTATAAGTATACCCCAAATAGTGCATGTTGTTGTCATTGTTTAGTTGCTAAGTCGTGTCCAACTCTTTCGCGATCCCATGGACTATAGCCCGCCAGGCTGCTCCATCCATGGGGTTCTCCAGGCAAGAATACTGGAGTGGGTTTGGGTTGCCATTTCCTCCTCCAGGGGATCTTCCTGACCCAGGAATCGAACCTGCATTTTGTTCATCTCCTGCATTGGCAGGTGGATTCTTTACCATTGTGTCACCTGGAAAGCCTGAACTGGGGGTATCCTTGTACTAAAAAAGAAGATTGCCTATCTGAAATGCAAAGGTATCTGAAAGGCCATCCTGTATTTTCAGTTGCTAAATCTGGCAGCCTTACCTTGGATCCCCATTGCCATTTCTGCACACCCATCCCCGCAGCTTCCAGTGGTTTTGCTCCCAGTGGGCTGCATCTCTGATTCTTCTTGGCAGGCCTGCTCTTGGGCTGCTGGAGCTGCTTTGCCTGCAGATGTGGTGAGTGGAAGTGCCTGGGAGTTTACACATCCCCCCACCCTGCTCCAGGGTGGTCCTTAGCCAAGCGCCAAGGATTGTGGGGCACAGGAGTGTGAAAGACTAGCTCTGGTGCCGTGGGTCCAGCAAGGTCAGACTGAAGCTCCCCTCTGCAGAGCTGGTGGGCCTAAGAGTACGGGTGCACATGCAATTGGCTTCCTCCCCTTCCCTGTCCTGCTTGCCCCGCCCACTTCCCAGTTTTCTCTAGGGAGCACTTCTTTCAGCAGTTGTTTGCTCTGGAATCCTCAGCTCAAGGTCTGCTTCAGGGGGAACTCTGCCCAAGATAGCTAAGCAAGGGAGGGGTCTTCAGGGGGTGGGTGAGCTGATGGAGTTTTGAAGAGGGAAGGGAAAGGCAATGGGGAAAGCTTCCAGGGAGAAAAGTTATATGTGGGAGAGGGAGCTGGTGAAATTAAGCCACTCTGATTCCTGATTCCTTCATGGCTACACCAGAACCGAAGGGTTGACAGCCAGTTGGCCTCCTGAGAGGGGACTAGGCACCTACATCTTTCCAGAGAACCCACTGCTATCAGTGATGCTCCAAAGTGCAAGTTTGTGTTGAAGGCCTATTAGCCAGATACCAGCCGTCACTCTCGGAGGCTGCTTGGCTGAGTCTGGCCACTGGTAAGACTTAGGAAGTGCTTAGCGTGCTACCTGGCAGGTAGAAGGTACCCTGGATATGCAGGAAGAATGAATGAATAAATGGAGTGACTCCACATCCTTACAGCCCATGCACCATGCTTCCCCAAGGCCTACCTGGTAGGATCCAGTCTCTTAAAAACACTGCAAATGTGCCCAAGACATAGGACGTTTAACAAGTCTTTAGACTCTTCTTTTTATTTTTTTTAAATGAAGTATAGTTGATTGACAACGTTGTGTGAATTACTGCTATATAGCAAAGTGACTCAGTTGTATATATACATTTTAAAAATATTCTTTTCATTATGATTTATCCCGGGATGTTGGCTATAGTTCCCTGTGTCATGCAGTCAGACCTTATTGTTTATCCATCCCATATGTAACAACAAACCTTTAGATTCTTAAGAGCTGGGGCATGGAGAATACATACAATGCTGGGCTAGCTCGGACCCCTTAAAAAGGAAAGATCATTCTCAACCTTGACCACTCATTAAAATAGCCTGGGGAAGCTTGAAAAAAAATCCTGATGCTTGGGTCTCAACCTCCACAGATTCTGTTTCCCTGGGTCAGGGTGTGATCTGGACAACAGAATTTTTTAAAAGCTTCCGGGAGAATCTATTTTGCACCTAGAGTTGAGAGCCACTAGACTAAAAAATTCCGTGCCTGGATGGAATGCCTCCGAATACCTTAGATTAAATGGGATGACGGTGTTGGAGACAGTCAAGGCGTTTGGTTAATTGGGCTCCATTATTTAAAATTCTAGAGTGTCTGCATTTAAGGAAATAAATGGTTCTTAGATTGAAAACAGCTTTTCTATTTCAGCAGTTACTAAAGTGGTTCTCAAACTTAAGTGTACATCAGAATCACCTGCAGGGCTTGTGAAATCACAGGCTGTTGGGCCCCGCCCCTAGAATTTCTATTTCCGTAGGTCCAGGGAAAGGCCCAGTGTTGGCAATTCTGAAAAGTTCCCAGGTGATGCAGATGCTGCTGGTCTGTGGAGCTCAGCTGGAGAAACACTGAGTTACTATGAACTATATTTGGGGCTGAGCTGACACACTTGTGAATACATTTTGCTTTCACTCATTCATTCCCTCTTGGTTTATCCCTCAAAAGTATCCTTAAGGGTTGTGTATTAGTTTTTTTATTTTGTGTTATCACAGTCTGTAACAAACAGTCCCCCCAAATCTCAATGACTTACAAGTACTAATGTTTATTTCACGGTTGCAGATCTGGAGGTTGCCTGGGCTAGATTTGAGTCCAGGCTTCAGTTTGGGTTCATGTTTGTCCTACACGGATTCATTTGGAGACCCAGGCTGAAGCAAGGGCTACCTGGGACATGCTCTTTTCAAAAAGGAGGACCGAAGATTCGAGAGGGCTGGTGGAAATGTAAACCTTAGCTTTTAATTGACACGCTGTCACTTTCACCCACATTCTACCAGCCAAAGCAATTCACATGGCCAAGCTCAAGGTCAGAGGATGGGGAGATACATTCTGTCCACAGTAAACGGTGTCAGAGACAAGGAGTAAAGAAAGAACAATGGACAAATATCATTCCATCTATCGATCTATCCCAACCTGTTAGGTTTCAGGCTACACATGAAGTCCTGCAAAGATGCAGGAAGATAAAACAGGGTCCTAGCCTCTGAGACACACAGACTGACAAGACAGGCAGACAAAGATACAAGAGGGTGATATGGATGAGTGGAGGGCAAATGAGAAGCAGGAGCATGGAGGTGGGAATGGCTCCCATTGCTGGGATGTCTACCCTCCCACATGGTGCGACCAAGGCCCTTGGAACTGTGCCCAGGCTTCATTTCTGGGGGCCAGGACTGTGTGTGGGAGCAGCCGAGCTGGCCCACAGCTGCAAGACATAGAGCAAAAGGAATTGAATCTGTGCCTGGGCTGGGGCAAGTTTGTTCCAGAAAGAAAGTACCTAGTCCAAAGCAGAGAACAGTGGAGAAGGAGAACTGGCCTTTTATCAAAGGGCTGGCACATAAAACCAGAAACATGAGTGAGACTTTGGGGAAGCAAAACCTATGGTGGTTTTTGGAAGCCTGAGGTTGGAGGGTAAAGGCTGCTTGATGGGGGTTCTATTGCACTGAGTTGGAGGCAGGGGAGGCTCTACGAAAGTCATCAAGTTGGAGGACAGGAAAAGGGACGTGAATCTGGGGAACATTCCCAGAAAAGAGGGCATTCCAACTGGAACATGGCTAGTGAGTAGGAGTTTGTTAGTACGTGGAGGTTGGATGGTGGGAAGAGGAGTTACAGGGGTTTGGGTGATAATTCCAGGGCACATAGACCCCTCCTTTCCCTATAAAATTTCTGCAGTTGTTACCTTTGACTTGTTCACGCCCCCAGCATTCCGTTTGATGCTCCAGGCTACCCTGCTGTCCACAGCTGTCTCTCTATTTTGCAGGTCACTGAGGTTTTATTGCCTCTGAGGTTCCAGGATTTTTCCTCTTTGAGTAATTACTGCTGAAATTATGTGGTTTGATCTCTGAGTGATTATAAAACTCTGAGACTCCCAAACAGTGTAACTTAGACTGACTTTTCCAGGAACTGGGGCCCAGAACTGACATCCCTAGCGCTGGGCTCAAATACATGATCAGCCAAGATGCCTTCCCTTCAACTACCCTCCCTGTGTGGGTGGGGGAGATCCCTGCCTCCTGGGAGTCTTTGCTCTCCTCCCAGAGACTGGGTCAACTTTTGGTGAGAGCTTCTATTTTTAGAAAAGCATAATAAATCCCTCAGGGTGGCATGATTAAACACTCCAAGGTCTTAAAGTCATCTTTTAAGGGATCTAAAGGTGCTCGTGAAAATGCGATTTCTGGGGAGTCTGCCATAACATCCTTAAGCTTCTGAATTGGATGAACTGATGAGGCCAGCAGGACAACTCCATAAAGAAAGGCATTTTAGACGGAAGTGAAAACTTGCTGAAAGACATGAAGGGGTATGCATGGCGGAGGTGTTGGGAGAACATGCTCAGTGGGTCTGGGCCATTGGAAATGGTCAGGGCTGGAGAATGACACTGGTGGAGGGGACAGACAGTGGCTAAGAGGGTTGGGCTTGTCCTTGTAAAAGGTGGGAACCAGAAAAGCTGTTCAAAAGGGGAAGTGGCATCCTCCAAACTTCATCTAGTTTCTGCTGAAAGTCTTGAGGAAGATGGAGGAGACTGGAGAGATATGAGAGGGAACCCTGGTTAGGATTTCCCTGGTGACTGAGATGCTAATGGATCCGCCTGTAATGCAGGAGACATAAGAGACACGGGTTTGATCACTGGGTCAGGAAGATCCCCTGGAGAAGGGCACAGCAGCCCACTCCAGTACTCTTGCCTGGAGAATCCCATGGACAGATGGGCCTGGCAGGCTGCGGTACATGGGGTTGCAAAGAGTCAGACACAACTGAGTGACTAACACTTTCACTTGGACTGGTTTGGGTCACGTCGCTGGAGCTGGGGAAGAGAAAATGAGGTCCAACCTTTAGTCTTTTCAGCAGAAATTTCAAAGTCAACCTCCTAGAGGGATGGAGAGGGTGATGTAACGGAGGGAGCAGGCTGGAATTTTCTTTTTCCCAAATGGTGTGATAGGCTTTGTGTGTGAGATGCAGATACATTTTGCATACTGATCATGGGAGAAGAATCTCCATTTCCACCAAGATATACATTCATTTCCACTTTCCTTTAAGACTTGGCTGTCTCTTTTCTGAATTTTTGAAAGAGACATGGGTATATAAGGAATATTTCACTCTCCTCTTAGTAACACCATACCAGACCCACCAAATGAGGAGAAATGATTTATGGCAACTGATACCTGGCCTCAATGTCAAGGAGTAAAAGAGGGTGCTGGGGACTGTGAAACACCAGACAGACACGGGGCCACGGCTTCTCTGCTTTAGCTGCTGAGATCAGATTTTCTTTTTTCTTCTTTTTTGAGATCAGATTTTCTAATTTTGCAAATGAAACAGGGAAATTATTTTAACATAAAGTCTTTCAATTTTGAAAAATTGGCTCTAATTCACATTTTTTTTTTTTACAATGCTATGTATAGAGGCCAGTTGGGGGTGTGGATCCCAGTTTGCACCTGTGCCCCTAGATCTCCACTGGGAATAGTCCCCTTCAATGCAGGATTGTCATCTTCCCCCAAGAGTGACATTTTCAAGACAGACATGATCCAGATGACAGGGCTGTATCAAAGGGCCAGAGGACTGGGAAGGGCATGGGGGCCCAGATGGTGATTCTCAAAGAACTATAGAGGGAAGAAGGCTTTTGCTTCTGGATCTGGTTCTTCCCTTTTCCTGGGACTACTTCCATCAGATGATGCTGCCTGCTCCCCTTTCAATAATGTGTAATACAGTGAAATCTAGAGCAGTCAAAAGTGCATGGGTGGCGGTAGTCTTTGAGGGGGCAGACAGTTGCCTAGCGAGAACCCACTGAAGCTGGAGGGCAGCCAGGCTGACTGGATTCGGTTCCTAAGGCTGCTGTAACAAAGAAACCACGAGCTATATGGCTTGAGAATGAAACTCTGGGAGGAGAAGCGGGAGCAAATAAATAATCTGCCTGATGAAGCTCTGACTGTTCTGAGCTAACGCCCCAGGGGCCCTCAGGAGCCTATGCCTCAGATATCACTGTCCAGTGCTGCATATACATGTGGCCTTCCACCTGTCCACCCTCCTTTGCTGCTGTGGGAAACTTGCATTTGAGACTTGGTGGCCTCCTCCCTGCTTCTGTGCCTCCCCCCATGCTGGCTCTAACAGGAGGGGCTCTGGTCCCCAAGGGCAGAAGGAACCATGCCCATATAGGAAAGGGGGCAGGGAGCCCAAGGAGCATGTGCACCACCTCCTCTGGAAGTTTGCCTCCCCGAGGCAGAGATGACATTAACTGCCATCAAATCCAACGTTCCTCGGAGCTTTGAGTCTTCTCTCCACGGTCTCTTCTCAGGGTCACCCCATCCTTGAAAAAAATCGCAGAGACAGGGCACTTGCTGCCCCCAAGGCAGCCCAATTCATTTTAGACAACTCTAATCTTTATCAAATTCGTCCTGAGGCTGAGTCAGAATCTGCCTCCTTGGCACTTCACCCCTTAATCCTGGTTTATCCACTGGAGCCTGGCGCACAAGTATAATTCATCAAATCGTCGGCTATCAGAGCAGAGGGCCACCAAAGGCCAACCCCTCATCTTAAGGTCCTTCTCCTGCCTTGGCCCGAATTGTCTGCCACTTGTATGCGTCTGTTTCTCCCCTGATTTGAATAGAATGTGATTCTTATTACCTTGCCAGGCTTGGATGCCCTTTCGGCAAAATCACCTTGGCCTTGTCATCCCAGGAAGGAGGGAGGGTGGCAAAGACGCTCTTTACGGATCTTTGAAAAACCAGATTCAGAAGCAAAAGCCTTCTTCCCCCTATAGTTCTTTGAAGATCACTATCTGGGCAAGTGGAGGAGTCATGGCCGCAGATATGGCAATGGCAACAGGCCTGACTGCCCACAAACCCTGGACATCCATGTGACCCGTTGCTGCAAACAGCTGCCGCTCTTCCTGCTCACACCCCCACCCCCAGGCCCAATATAAAAGCACACCCATCATCGTATTTATAGAACTAGTAAATAAAGAATAAAATAGCAAGTTAAAGTAGGTTTTGATTGCCTACGTGTTGGTAAAACCCAGCTGGAATAATTTGATTCATGCATGGAAAAATGCCTCTGAAGCATGGCCTTTTTTTAGTGCGCCGGAACTGAGTCCCTGCAGCCGTGGATAGAAATTTCTGCTCCTAGAGTTTGGCTCCGAGACTAAGAATTAAAATCTAAAATGAGATTCCAAGAGAGCTAATTATTTGCTCCCTTGAAATATACCAACTAGCCTTTCCCCAATCTTGCAGATAAAGCTGCTGAATGAAGGGGTAAAATGGTCCCCTGTGCCTCCAGCCTCTTTCTGGGAGGTGTCTCTCCGAACCCCTGTGGAAGGGACCAGAGCTCTGTGTGCTCTGTCAGGACTCTAGACATAGCCCCATGGCACAGAGAACTGTGTTTTTAGGCAAAATTAGCCACCTCATGAATTTGATCGCTGTTCCCACTATCAAGGGGCTGTGACTAATTTTATTTTGTGCAAGTGGTTTTTGAGGAATGAAAAAATCTATCCTTCCTACCCCCAACCACCCACTCCCTCAGAAAAGGGTTTCCCTTTCCCAAGATGCCAGATTGCTTTGCAGACAATGCCATTCACTTGTTACGGGAGATTCTGTGTGAAGTTGGCATGGAGAGGGCATCATTACTCCTGTCCTAGGCTGTCCTCTGATTTAATGGACATTAGATTTATCCAGGGTGGCTGGTAGCAGCTGCTGCTTCTGTCTGCAGGGCCCCTCAGTTACACCTGTGCATGCATGTGTGTACATATACACACACACACACACACACGCACGTGCATACAGACACGTATACATGAAACTTGAATATGGTGACCTTAAGAGTGAGTTTGAAAAATACTTTTGTTTTAGAAACTGTGTGGGCTGGTGGAAAGTAGCTCTAATAATTAAGAGCTGTGCTTTGGGGATCTGATCCCAGGGGACAAACTCTCAGAACACGTTCCTTCACTGCTCTTGACAGATTTTTTTTCCTTTGCTACCTGGCCTACCGATTTGGCATCCAATTGGATTTCTGAGATTTGTCTTAAAAAATAGGAATTCTTCTGAGAGGATGAAGGCATTCCAGCCCCACCACCCCTTGCCTCCACCCCTGCCCCACCCCCCACACCAAGTCAGTCACATTTTAGTGAGAATTAGTCCAATAAAATTGCTTTCCTCTGAACACCTTTTTGAGTTCAGCTATAGTGAGAAAGGGAGAAGGCAATGGCACCCCACTCCAGTACTCTTGCCTGGAAAATCCCATGGACGGAGGAGCCTGGTAGGCTGCAGTCCATGGGGTCGCTAAGAGTTGGACACGACTGAGCGACTTCACTTTCACTTTTCACTTTCATGCATTGGAGGAGGAAATGGCAACCCACTCCAGTGTTCTTGCCTGGAGAATCCCAGGGACGGCGGGGCCTGGTGGGCTGCCGTCTATGGGGTCGCACAGAGTCGGACACAACTGAAGCGACTTAGCAGCAGCAGCAGCATAGTGAGAAAGTGAGATTTGGAGAAAGAGGAGGTGACTTTAGGAACAATGTGCTTTAGAGAGGTGAAGAGACTTACAGGGTCTGAGGCCTTGGATGAAGGGAGGGGGATGAGATGGAAAATGAGTGAGGAAGGCAAATTCCGCCTCTTCTGTCACATTACACAGACTTTTGGCTTTGCCATTTTCTAGCATTCAGCTGCATGTGACAGATTTTGGTGATTTGTCTAAGGAGACCAACCACTGTTTCCATGGGGGACATTTGTTCCCAGTTCTGAACAACCAGCTTGCAAGAGAATTTTTTCAGTCACTAATTTAGGCTGGGCAAATGATGAAACTGACATTCAGAAAGGCCAAAAGGTGTCACATGTGTCAGAGTGAAAAAAGGCATTCCTCCAGATGTAGGGTGCATGCCAGAGATCAAGGAAGTGCTTTCAGCACAAAGAAATCCACGAGGACAAGCCTGCGGTGTCATGGTCAAGTGCTTTGTCATTGCATTCTGCCCAACTCCTCCACTCTCTGCTAGCCTTTATTTTGAGTTCTACCTTGACAAGGGCTTTCTGCAGGGTTGCCTCGGAAGTGTCCGAATCCCTGTCTGCTGCCAAGGGCATCTCTGTAAGAAGTTCATTCTTGCCCTGAGAAACCTCCATGGAAACCAAATTATCCATATTGCAATGATTGCCACTGCTCCAGCAATTGAAATGATGCCCAGCTTCTTGTCATCAGGATGCCACTAGAATGGTCAGGATCCTGTCCCTGCGATGTGTAGGCAGGAGCCAGGACACGGACGAAAGAGGACCTGATCCATCCCAACACTTTGAACTGGTGAAACCCAGCAGGAGTGGTGGTGACTTAGCATCTACCATATGAGAAAAGACGTTTGCACTTTGGAGTGCAAACACCTACAATTGTATGCAAAGTGTCCCGTGTAACATTTTGGAGGGACGGGAGCTCATCGTTTTCCAATTGTCATAGGAGTCCTGATCATTCCCCCTGCCACCACCAAAGATTAAAGAATTGCATGCCAGAGATCAAGGAAGCGCTCTCAGCACAAAGAAATCCAGGTGAACCAGCTGAAGGGTCATGGTCAAGTGCCTTGTCACTACATTTTGATACAAGCATCACAGCTAATGGTTTCATGTTAGAGGAGATAGTCAAATGAAAAAGATACCTAGTAAAACAATTGCATCAGACAGAATAAGTAAAACTAGGCTGCAGTAACAAACTCAGTGGCTTAACATAAAAAAGCTTATTCCTTACTCTCCATGCCTGATGTGGGTGGGCCAGGAGAGTATGCCCACCATAGTCACTCACACACCCAGGCTGAGAAAGTTTTCACCTCCTACATAAGCTTCCCCTATCATTATAGCAGCAGAGAGCAAGTTGGCCTCTAAGCTTGAGGGCTGTCAAGGCTCCACCCAGGAGGGCTCGATTTTAATTGGCCCAAACAAGCCACACACAGAGAGCTAACTCCCCAACAGGAGGGGGATGTCCCATCCAGCCATGTGCCCAAATGGAGACGCAGAATATTTGTGAACAGCCCTAATGACTCCCGCTGAGATATAAAATTTTTTTGAAAGAAAACCATAAAATGTTCAGCTCATCCACTTTAAAAATTAAGAGCAAGGAACATAAAACTGTATTCAATAAATATAGCAGATAATAAAAAGAATTTCACGTCCACGTTATGGCCAATTAAGATAGAAAAAGTTAAGGAGAAAGAGATTAGAAGAGAGGGAGGGAAAGAAAGTAAGAGGGGAAAGAATTGGGAAGAAAATATGAGGGGCTGTTATGGGGAGAAGGTAGGACAGGACAAAGAGCCACCATGGCAAGGTGGGTCTTTTCTGCCAGCTGAGCCCCACATCTCATACCGTTTCACCCCAACCTGAGGCCCCAGGAGGCCAGAGCCTCAGGATCCTGGCAGTCTTCCAACTTTCTCAGCACCCCATCTTTCTGGGAGGTGCTCCCAGGAAACAGCAGCACCCCCCCCACAGTACCCTGAATGGGGCTTTTTGCAGGAAGCACCTTCACATGTGTGTTTCATGGAGGCAGTATACAAAAGGCCATCAAAGTGAAGCTAAAAGCCAGGCATGGCCCAGGGTCCAGTTTCCTACCTCAGGCCACCCCCCCACCCCATCACTTTCAGCCACCAAGAGTTCCTTCAGTGTGTGAGGACCACTGCACAAAGGCTAGGGACCCACCAAAGTGTGTCAAAACAGTGAAGCAAACCTTTCCTATTGCAGGAACTCAATTTACTGCACATGGTCAAACTATTACATAAATATGCTAAGCACATATTTTATAATAAAACAGACTTCTTCACTCTCTCTGTACGTCTGCATGTTTTAAAGGCATCAACTAGCCCCAAGGTCTGTGTCTTCCTCCACCCACACCCTTCTTTTAGCTCCTGGAGCTGAGCCTGCATTTTTCCCAAGGAAAACGATGCGTGTGAGGCCATGCCCCTGTGACCATCTGCTATCCCCCTACCCCAAGCCCCACTGCTGAAGAACAGAGAGGTTCCCCCAGGACTTCTCTCTGTGCCCCTAAAGGAGGTATGTATGTCACTCAGAGATGGGAAGAATCGGGGGTCAAGGGTGGCACCTTGAGGGACACAGGACTGGGGCATCTTGTATTTTCCAGATCAGCTTTGGTTCCTTCTTCAGTGCTATCACCCTAAACTAAGATGGTGAGAACACTCAAGAGCTGCGACCCCTGCCTCAGTGAACTGCTACCGTTTAACCAACTACCCCAAGACTTAGTGGTCCAAAACATGACTGTTTATAATTTTTTGCTTGTCTGTGTCTTGGCCAGGTGCTTCTTCCAGTCTGGGCTGGGCTCTATAGATCTTCACTGGGCTCATTCATGGGTCTATCCAGCTGGTAAGTTGGCTGGGGCATCTCTCTCCCTCTGCCAGACTAGCTCTGGGGCTGTTCATAAGGCCATCGTAGGGTTCCAAGAGCAACAGGGGAACAAGTCCCAATGCTCAAGTGCCTTTCAGACTCTGATTGGGTCACTTTCATCCTATCTCATTGGCCAAAGTGGGTCACATGGCCAATACAGATTAAGGGGTAGGGAAATAGGCTTTATTCCTTGATGGGAAGAGCTATAAAGTCACATTGTAAGGACGGGGATACAGGGAGGGGAATAGTTTGGAGTCACTTGTGCACCCCACCACTCCTGAATCCTAGCCTTTCTCTTCCACTTCTTGTCTGGCATAGCATCTCCCCAGTGCACCTCCCCGCCACCCCACGATCCAGGGCACACCGTCAGTATGGGGCCAACTTGTACTACAGTATGAGAAATATTCATTGGAAGGACTAATGCTGAAGCTCCAATACTTTGGCCACTTGATGCAAAGAGCTGACTCATTGGAAAAGACCCTGATGCTGGGAAAGACTGAAGGCAAGAGGAGAAGGGGACCACAGAGGATGAGATGGTTGGATGGCATCACCGACTCAATGCACACGAGTTTGAGCAATCTCTGAGAGTTGGTGATGGACAGGGAGGCCTGGTGTGCTGCAGTCCATGGGGTTGCAAAGAGTCAGACACGACTGAGCAACTGACCTGAACTGATGAGAAATTTCAGATGCCGTTACACATAGGCAAAGGGACCATCTCTGGGAATATATGACAGCAAAAATGAATCCAAATGACTGTGGGTTTAAATAAAATAGGAAGTTCTCTCTCTGAGGTTAAACAGCTTGAGACCAAGGCTTCTTCCAGCTCACTGATTTACTACTCCCTGGACAACTTCCCTTGTCCTCGTGGTTAAAAAGGCTGCCAGAGCTCCAGCTACCACATCTGTAGGCAGTAATATGGAAGAAAGGTAGAAGAAGGACATACCCTCTCTTAAAGGAGAGCTTCTTAAGTCTCATCCACTCTTGCTTCTTCACTGGTCTGAAATTAGTGATCCTCATGGGTACAGGACACACCTACCTGCAAGGGAGGCCCAGAAAAAGCTGGGGCACATTGATACTTCTAATACATTTCCTGTGACTAAGGAGAATGAGCAGAATGGACGTGGGGGATCTTTGCCAAGCAAGGTATTTCACAAACATGTTAGTTCAGTTCAGTTCAGTTCAGTTCAGTTCAATTGCTCAGTCGTGTCTGACTCTTTGTGACCCCATGAATTGCAGCACGCCAGGCCATCCTGTCCATCACCAACTCCCAGAGTTCACTCAAACTCACGTCCATCGAGTTGGTGATTCCATCGAGCCATCTCATCTTCTGTCATCCCCTTCTCCTCCTGCCCCCAATCCCTCCCAGCATCAGAGTCTTTTCCAATGAGTCAACTCTTTGCATGAGGTGGCCAAAGTACTAGAGTTTCAGCTTTAGCATCATTCCTTCCAAAGAAATCCCAGGGCTGATCTCCTTCAGAATGGACTGGTTGGATCTCCTTGCAGTCCAAGGGACTCTCAAGAGTCTTCTCCAACACCACAGTTCAAAAGCATCAGTTCTTCAGCGCTCAGCCTTCTTCACAGTCCAACTCTCACATCCATACATGACCACAGGAAAAACCATAGCCTTGACTAGACGGACCTTTGTTGGCAAAGTAATGTCTCTGCTTTTGAATATGCCATCTAGGTTGGTCATAACTTTCCTTCCAAGGAGTAAGCGTCTTTTAATTTCATGGCTGCAGTCACCATCTTCAGTGATTTTGGAGCCCAGAAAAATAAAGTCAGCCACTGTTTCCACTGTTTCCCCATCTATTTCCCATGAAGTGACGGGACCAGATGCCATGATCTTCGTTTTCTGAATGTTGAGCTTTAAGCCAACTTTTTCACTCTCCACTTTCACTTTCATCAAGAGGCTTTTGAGTTCCTCTTCACTTTCTGCCATAAGGGTGGTGTCATCTACATATCTGAGGTTATTGATATTTCTCCCAGCAATCTTGATTCCAGCTTGTGCTTCTTCCAGCCCAGCGTTTCTCATGATGTACTCTGCATATAAGTTAAATAAGCAGGGTGACAATATACAGCCTTGACGTACTCCTTTTCCTATTTGGAACCAGTCTGTTGTTCCATGTCCAGTTCTAACTGTTGCTTCCTGACCTGCATATAGGTTTCTCAAGAGGCAGGTCAGGTGATCTGGTATTCCCATCTCTTTCAGAATTTCCCACAGTTTATTGTGATTCACACAGTCAAAGGCTTTGGCATAGTCAATAAAGCAAAAATAGATGTTTTTCTGGAACTCCCTTGCTTTTTCCATGATCCAGCGGATGTTGGCAATTTGATCTCTGGTTCCTCTGCCTTTTCTAAAACCAGCTTGAACATCTGGAAGTTCACAGTTCATGTATTGCTGAAGCCTGGCTTGGAGAATTTTGAGCATTACTTTACTAGCATGTGTTATGTGACTGTGAAATCGTGAGGTATCTTTGCATAAGTCTCATTAGCTTAATTGTCACACCTAGGGTGGATTCATGTCATCTAGTTAGTTCAGCTCAGGTAAAGGCACAAAATCCCCTAGGCAAATGTCACTCCCCTGCGGTCCAACAGCCCCTTGGGCAATGCTCTGAGCGGGCCCAGGACTGGCACACCTACTTTATCCCAAGGATGTGGTTCTTTTTCATTTTCTCCCAATTTTAGTTGTGATATGACAACCACACAGTAAAGATCACAAAGCTTAAGCATACAGCTTGATGACTTCTTACAGATGTATGTATCCATGTAACCACTACCTAGATCAAGTTATAGAACATTTTTAGGACTACCCCCAACCAGAAGGTTCCCTCCTGCCTCTATTGCATCAATGCCAAATCTCAGAAGTAACCATGAGTTTTATCACCATTGAGATAATAGGTTCTTTTCAGGCTGTGCAGATTCTTCCAAAGGGGACCTGTTTTTGTTGGCCTCTGCTCTCTACCTGTGTTTTTTCAGGCAACCTTCCTCTCTCCCTGTCTATTGCAGCCAAGCAGGACGAGAATTAAGAAGCAAGGTTGCAGCACCCAGGGTAAGGTGGAGGAGTGAGTGAATATAAACCCTTTCTGCTGAGGTTGACTAGAGTTATAGTTTCACATATGAGTACCCTGTTTACTGCGCTCGGGTAGGACCTTCAGAAAACCAGATTATAAAAGAGCACTAAAGTAGTCATGCCCAGGAATCTGCTCCTCCACTTTCCTCTCATGAAGCTTTTATTAGTTCTCTGGTCCTGGTCTCACCATCTCAATTCTTCATGCTCCTGAAGTAAGATGGTCTTTCCTGCCTGGTCATGCTCTCCCTGCTGGCACCCTATCAAAAAAACCTTAATGGTTTATAGGATAAGTGGACACATTCTTTGTGACTGCCATGAATGATGCATGCAAGTTTATGGAGACTCACTTTGGTTCAATTGCATGGACTTTATGGCATCACTCTTCAAAGCACTGTCCCCAGATCAACAGCTTCGATCTCAGATAATTGGGCCCCATCCCAGACCCTCTGCATAAGAATCTGCATTTTCACAAGATCCCCAGGGGATTCAACTGCCCATAATGTGTAGGTCATAACACCAAGAGGGGCTCTAAGGTGGCACGGGTACTTTCTCAGGAAGTAGGCATCCCAAGGAGCACCTGGGCCCAGGTGGCCGCCTTCTAGCCTCTGTGCCCCAGGTAGGAGCTGGGCAGAAATGTCCTGCTGCTGCTGCTGTATTATTCCATGAAGGCTTAGTTGCTCTACCTTCTTCTTGTTGTTTTTAAATGGCTCTTCTGTGTTTATTTGGCTGTGCTGGGTCTTTGCTGCCGCGCGGGCTCTTCTCTAGTTGCAGTGCACAGGCTTCTCGTTGCAGTGGCTTCTCTTGTCGAGGAGCACGGGCTCTAGGGCACAGGCTTAGTAGTTGTGGCTCACGGGCTTAGTTGCTCCACAGCATGTGGGATCTTCCTGACCAGGGATCAAACCCATGTCTCCTGCACTGGCAGGCGGATTCTATACCACTGAGCCACCAGGGAAGCCCACTTCACCTTCTTGACTGTCACATCGGCTCTACTTTTGGAAACTCTCTTTCCTTACTACCGATCTACAAGCCCTTATCTGCAACAGAAAGGCAAAGGTTTTAGGTAAGTTTTGCACAAATGTGTTTGGCAGCAAAACCTGGTTTGAGCTGATGTGAGGCTTTTTATAGTCATTATTTATCCTACTTTGTGTGACTGTTCATATGTTTGAACACAGCAATATTAACATGTCTGATTACCCGCCAGGGGATGCTTCATAAGATATGGTTTCTACAGATCTTGCTTTTCTAATATAGTAAAACTTCTCAATTCGGAAACTTATCTGACCCAAAAGGGTTGAATGGGTTCTATATCTTTATCTCCTTTTCTTCCTCATAGATGATGCAGTCAATTTCTTTAATTTTCCCTTTTGTTTTAAACAATAACAAAAATAATCATTATTGATTACAAGATTAATTCTTGTTTAGAAAAATTCAGATTATGAAAACAGAGGATCCTGCCTCAGCTCTTGATCACAGAATGGTATCTGTATTTTTCTTTTCTACGCATGCGTACAGGTGCACCCAGAAACACCCATGTGTATATGTACATTTTAATAATACAATGCAATCGTACCTTGCATAGCCATCTGCACCAACCCTCCCACCTCACCCCATCCCCCGCCGCCACCACACACGCACTTAATGCATCAGAAGAAGTTTATGTTTGGCAGATGCTGTTGGTACCCGACCGGCTGTATCCCTGGAGTCTTCCCACTTCCCGGCGTGCCTTCTAACTGCCAGGGTCTGCATCTCTGGGCTTGAGCGCTTTCCCAATGCTCTGCCAAAAGCAGAGAGGGCTGGCTGGAAGTGCCAGGGAATTAACTATCCAGACAGCAGCCCTCAACCTAGGAATCTCAGGAGTTGCTGTTTAATTTTACCAGCTCCTGCACTATTTCTTGGGCGTGGTAACTCTGGGGCATTTCCTTGAACTCCCCTGATAACTAGCTTGAGAACACACCTCTTCAAACCTGCCTTCCATTCCCTGCCTCCCTTCCCCTCTCCCTCCACCTCCCACCCACGCTTCTCCTGTTTCCTCCACCTCTTGAATAAATAATTTGCACTCTAATTCTTGTCTTAGGGTCTGTTTCTGCAGAAACCCAAACTATGACAATTGAGAGGTACTTTTTGCTTGTTATTAACTGCCAAGGATGCCACAGTCTGGATACACCATTCCTTTAACCGTTCCTTATTACTCTTCTATTATTAGATAATTACGGTGCTGCTAATTTTTCAACATGACAAATGAGGCGGCTAGACCTCTTGGTGTGTGTATTTTTGGAGGCAAGCATTTCTTTTAAGATATTTTGGATGTTGAGCTATCTTCTCTTTTAGTGTGTCTGCTCCGTCTAGGCAGGTTCTGTTCTGCTTTCTCTGCTCAGAATCTGCGTTCCCCTGGAAGCTGGTGCCAGACTGGCTCGGCCAAGGTGACCACCTGTCCCTTGTTTTCCTGGGCTGGAGGGTTTCCTCAGGACACGAGACTCTCAGTGCTATTACTAAGACAGTCCCTGGCAAACCAAAATGGTTGGTCACCCTAATTTCTGCTCCTTCAGCCGGGCTCTCAGTTTCCAGAGCTTTAGATCCCTCAGCCTCCACACCCAGGATCTCCCATCCCAGCTGCCTCTGGGTCTGCCTTCCCAGCTCACGGTGGAGCGGCGTTGGGGGCGAGCGGTGCACCTTCTGCTCCCAGGAGCCAGCTTCATTACTAAACACAGGCACACCTGCAGTTGCACAATTATCCCTCAGGCTGTGACGTCACTGCAACCCTATGAGGTGAGGACTCGAAGTGCCTTTGATCAATGAGGTTCAGAGAGATTAAGCAACTTGCCCAAGGTCACACAGCTAGGAAGGGATGCAGTCCAATTTGTGTTTGGGTCTGTGTGACCTGAAGACCTGAATTTTTTGCTGCCTTTCTTGAGCCAGGCCTGCCGCATCTTCAGCGAAGCTCGTCAGCTATTTTAACGCGTTGGCATCTTGTCCCATCAGATGCCGGTTTTTCAGGTCCCACCCCTTCCAAAACCAAAAAAGACCAGGTGATTACTTGGTTTCCTCTCCCCTGGCCCTGTCTCTTCCTTTCCCAATTCCTGGCTCACCGATTCTCCTGCATTTTCCTCATCCTGGCCTCGCCATTGGCACTTACAGCAAGAAAGAAGCCCCGTTGGTTTTGAACAAGGTAGGGTTTCTTATTACCACACTGAACCACAGATAGGAAAACAGAGAGCCACACAGGAGGTGTGAGAGGCTGAGGCCACACAGTTGGTGGGTTGGCAGAGCCTGACCTGAAATCCAAGTCTGCCTCTTCAATCTCGGGTTGTCTCCACACACACACGGTGTTACCAAATGCCCTGTTGGTCCACCCTGCTGTCTAGATGCCTAGGGGCAGGAAGCCACGTGGGACCTCCCTTGGAGGCACAGCCATGGGTTTTGTCTTTATCAACATTTGGCAAAATGAATTCCAGTCTCCCCGGATGTATCTGTGAAGGGGACAAACAGAACAGTTCCCTGGGGAGCTGGGAGCCTGAGAAAGGGCCTACTTCACCTTGCAGTTATCCTCGGGCCATCTGGCTGGAGCGACCCTTCCTGCAGGAGCCTGCCCGGTGCCTCCTCATGCTGTGGCTCCTGTGGTGTTGACACGTAAGGCCTGCAAAGCCCTTGGAGGGAAGGCTCCGCCAGGGGCCCAGGGGCCAGGAGAATGCAGGCCCTGTTCAACTGTCGCCCAGCAACGCCACACACAAACATTTGCTGACAGGAAGAGGCGAGCGGCATTAAAGCTGTCTGACAGGGAGGTGATGGGGCAGCTGGGAGAGGCGGAGGTAGACAGTGTGTAATTGCCAAGCCGGAAGGCTGGCCTGTGGCCAGCACATTGAGTTTAACCGCCTGTGTCACTGCCCTCCACATCCAAGGAGGATGCTGCCTGCGGCCATGTTTCCAGGCTGAGTGCCCTGTCGTGGTCTGGCCTGCGCTGACCCTAGGAGGACACATGTGGGGTCAGCTTTTGGCATGGGTCCCCCCTGCCTCCTTTAACAGCCTGGGCAGCTGCACTCAGACCCAAGTGTGGAAGGAAAGGCCTGCTGCTGCGAGCTGGCACTCTAGAAGAGCCTCTGAGGAACCAGTGGGGCCCACAGAGGGTCACATGGTGACCACAGGCCCTTTTCCCTGACAGTATCCCACAGGGAGACCTGGAGCTCGACCTCAGCCTGGAGCCAGTGCTGACCCTGTGAGGCACCAGAGTGGTTTTGGCAATGCTAAAAGAGGGGGAGAGAAATCATTTCTGTCCTCACAGAATTCTTTGGAGAATCCTCCCCTCAATTCCTTGAGGACATCTTCCCCTGGAAGGCTGAAGACTCTCCTGCCTTCCTCGGGTTCCTCCTTCTACCGCCCACATGCACCTCATGACCCTCCCGCTCAGCACTAAAATGAGCGGCAAAGCCCCTTCCAACCCACCCACAGTGGCTGTGCGCTGGGGACCCAGGAAAGAGATGGATGCAGGGAAGAACAGCCACAAAGCTGTGCCCCCAAAGGCAGCCGGCCCCTTGGGCTGTAGAAGGTCAGCCTGCCAGCAGCCTGTGAAATCTGATAGTGGTCCGGTAGCTTCCAAGAAATAATTATTCCCAGGAAAGTGTTTTCAAGTTTTAGATAAACTGCTGTTTAAGAAGCAGAGAGGACAGAACCCGAACAGTGGCAACTGTCTGTGGCTTCCCCCAGTGGGCCTGTCATTAACCGTTGCTCCCAGAGCTAAAGGCTGCGGCGCTATCCCCAATTAACAGCCACATTCCAGCCAGCTCCCTGTTTATCAAGGCATTAGCGCTGACATCTGGGGACAGTGCCTGCCCGGGCCTGCCAGCGGGGAGGATTGAGCATCCGTCCACCCACTGATGGCCCCAGCCCTTGCCATCTCGACCAAGGCTGGGCACGGACGGGAGTCTGTGGGCACCACCCACCCCCCTGCCCCACCTCACTTCCTTCCCCTTCACTGCTGTGTCATTCTACAGCCACCCGAGTGAGCGCCAAGCAGCCTGGTCCCTGTGGGTGTGTGCATGCGTGCCCGCCTGTGAAAACCTTATGTTTCAGGAGAAGATGGCTTCTGGGGAGAATTCTCCAAGGAATTCTTTGGGGACAGAAATGATTTCTCTGCCCTTTTCAAGCCCCTGTGTGTGTATGTGTGTGTGTGTGTTTAGGGGTGCCAAAGTTATTTCCTTCCTCCTATTTCGCCTCTGCGTTCTGTCCCTTTCTTTTTCTTCCTCTCTAGTCACTAGCATGAGAGCATTAAACACCCTTCTGCCCCCATCTCCAGGCTGAGACAAATTCTGTTGAGGATGTACCCATTGGAGGGACATGAGCCCTAGTCCACCAGCCCTTGTTAGAGCAGTAAGGCCACCAGCTGCCTCATTGCAATGACCTGGGACCACTGGAGTTAGGATACTGTTCATTCATCGTCAGCAGCCCTTCCCACCCACGTCTCTGCCCCCAGCCCCGCCAAGCATCCGCCCCCTTCCATTCATCTTTCAGTACTTCTACTGAGCATTCATGGCTTTCCCAGGGGCTCAGTGGTAAAGAATCTGCCTGCAATGCAAGAGATGTGGGTTTGATCCCTAGTTCGGGAAGATCCCTTGGAGGAGGGAATGGCAACCCACTGCACTATTCTTGTCTGGAGAATTCCGTGGCCAGAGGAGCCTGGCGGGTTACAGTCCATGGGATCGAAAAGAGTCGGACACGACTGAGCGACTAAACAACAACTGAGCGTTCACTGACTTCTTAGTGGCCGTGTTCCTTGTCTGATCCCCTCAATGTGGTCATCTCCCAAGGCCCACTTCCCATGTCCTGCTTCCCTCTCTCTCACACCTCCCCTGAAGTCAAACCATCCCCCAGGGCTCAGTGGTGACTTCAGGACCTTGAAATCCACAGCTCTGCCCTCAGCTCCCCTTGTCGTCACTTTCACCTAGATGCTCTCATGGCACCTTCAATTCAAATGAATCAAATCACCTCCCCCACCGCGTTCTTTCCCAACAGAGTTCTCTGTTTCTCTAAGAGGTGTCTGTCACTATTCCCTCCGCTCACACTTGAGAATCGTATTTGATTCACCCGCCCCCTCCTTTGAAGCCAGCTTCCAAATCCGAGCTGGTTGTCACCCTAACCCTACACCCGCTCCTTCTCCTTGCCCCTCCTGCCCCGCCACCCTGGGACCTTACTGATGAACTGGAAAGAGATAGGAATGAGCCCCTTGCCCTCCGGCTGAAATGAATACCCCACCATCCCCACTAAACCCAGCAGGGTCTGGACCCTTGGTCCCTCCTACATGCAGCAGCTAGATTAAACTTTGTTCTGGGCCTTCACATGCTCAGGCATCCCCCAGCCTAGAACTGATTCCAGCAAGCTAAGAGATGAAATGATGTAGGTGCCAGCCCTTTGCAATTTGTGGCTTTGAACAAATACTGGTTACTATTTAAACAAGAGTGACGGGGTGGGGTGGGCTCAAGTCTCACCTCCTTAGAGAAGCCTTCCAGAAAGGGAGAGCTGTCGTTCTGCCTGACCAGTCAGTATCCATTTCCCCATCATCCTCCCAGTCTCTAGGGATCAGATGAAGTCAGCCATGTGCCCAGGACCCTGGGGTGGGTCATGACCCGAGCTGGCAGGTGTGGGGATTTTTCTGGAACTGTTGGGAAACTGTGTTTTCCCTGTCACAGTTGCTCTCCTGATGAAATGTGAGTCTGAGGCTGCTGGTGGCCATCTTGTCACTACTTGGGATACATGCCTGGAGTCAGCCATGCCAGAAGCCAAAGAACTTTTTTTTCCCCCCACTCAGCCAGTTTGAGTAGCATTTCTCTGCCTTACAACCAGACGAGTCCTGCCTGCCTCAGCCATCAGAGACATCTCTCAATTTGCAGCTCTAGGTCGTCACCTCCCCTACCCCTTACTGGGCTCTGACTTTGCACTGATATTTGTTTTTTGCTGGTGGAGAGAACTATCGCTAACTGGCCTGAGCCCCTCCTGAGGGGGCCTCTGTGCTGTGCGCCAGCAGCCTGCGGGTGTTCATTACTGGCAGGATTGCAGATGGTCCCCCTTTACGGCCTCCTCGAAGTTTCCGGCCCCCGGGCACAGTTACTAGGTGCCAGGCACTGAGAGCTTGGCCTATGCTGGCCCAGTCCTTACAAGTACCTGAGGTGGGAATTATGATGGTTCCCATTCTCCCGATCAGAAAACAGGCGCAGGAACATTATACACTCGACCTAAGTTCATTGGTTGTGGAGGCAAGCTTTGACTCCAGGCCAGTTTGCTCCTAGACACTGACCAACAGAGCCTTTTACAAGTTTGGCTGATATACCACTTGTGTTCTTGGTTCAGGGTGCTTTGTGTTCCTTCTAGGGCCCCCAGTGCTTCCAGCTCTTCCTGCCAGATGGGTATAGCTGCATCATGACTTCCCTTGAGATTTATGGTGGCACCTCACCTGTGCCTGCTTTGGAACAACCAGAGAGCCTGGGTTATTTATGGTTCCTCGCAGCGGTGCTCTGAGGGAGCCTGGCCTGTCCCTGAGTGCTGTGTGCATTATGCAAGGACCCCCTCATCAATGCGGGCGGTTGGTGAAGCTGCTCCAATTCCCCATCGAACTGCTGCCTCTTAGCTGACCCTCTCCATCTGTCGTTCCAGGGCTGGGCCCACTGGAAGGCCTTTACCTGGTGCTCCGTGTAACCAAACAGTTTGCATTTCCAGGCAGCAGAGGCTGGAGTTAGGGCTACCCTTGGGATGCTGCCAATTATCCCTGGACCTTCACTTTGGTGGCTGCCTAATTTTGCAGAACTGTGTAGTCAGGGTGTATGGGCTGAAAACAATCCCTCAGAATCACATATTTAGATTCAATTGATGAAAACCTCTCCCACCCCATCCCCCACCACTAGGATAACATCTTCATCGTGTTCTGCAGTTTTTAAACTAATAGTTCATCATCACAACGGTTCCATGTGTTGTCATGATCCCCATTGACGCTTGGGGAGACTGTAAGATAGAGACTCTAAGCCGTGTCTCCTGGCTTTAGGGAAACAGTCTTTGTCTTCTTGACATCAGGGGGATTTGGCCCCTTCAGCGACACTCATTATCTTAACAATCGTGCATCAGACATTTTCTGCCTGCCTTGCACAGAGCTGGGAGTTGGAGATACAGAGGTGATGGCAGAGCTCAAAGCCCCAGGAAAACAGCCCTGTGCAATGAGCTAAGAGTCTCGGTATTAAGACTGGAGTACGATGGGAACACGCAGGAGGAGAATTCTTCCATTTGGGGAATCCTCCCATTTGGGGAAAGTGACAGTGTTAGAGAAGGTTCCAGAGAAGGACAGTCATCTGCTTTTTCTTCGATAATGCACCAAGAGGTCGCTTAGTTGTGACATAGACACAGGCCCTAGAGGATATGGACAGAGTTCTTAAGTCCTTCTCAGGCTGGTCTTTGTGGTTGTTCACTTGTGAGCTGGACCTTGCACATGCACTGTTTTATCCCCGCTCCAAATGCAAGATCAGAAACATACCCATTTTATAGGTGAGAAAACCAAAGCCCAGAGAAGCCCAAAGCCTTAGCTCTCTTGTTTCGATCCAGAAGAGCTTAGAAGGGCCATCTGTACTCTGGAGGTTCCAGTGGGGTCCACCAAGGCCACTATTGTGGTCTCATTACCATTTGACTTCTCTGCCCGATCTTCTCTCACTCCAACTCAAGTGTTGACCTAGACCACACTCCAGTAAACCTACTCCTTGTAAATTTCCATCTCAAAGTCTGTGTATGTCCTGGAAAGCCTGATCTAAGATGCCATGTTGCTTAGCTTTTTCATTTTGATTTTGGTCATCTGTGAATAACAAGCCCTCCAATATAACAGTGACTTAAACATGCCAGAGATGGATTTCTCACATAAAAGCCCAGAGGTCAGAAGATAAGTGACTCAGGGGCCTCTGATCATGTTGATTTACTCAGCTTGGCTTCCAGCGCCAAAATTACCTCATGGTTCATGATGGCCCGGAGAAGGCAATGGCACCCCACTCCAGTACTCTTGCCTGGAAAATCCCGTGGACGGAGGAGCCTGGTAGGCTGCAGTCCATGGGGTCGTTAAGAGTCAGACACCACTGAGGGACTTCACTTTCATTTTTCACTTTCATGCATTGGAGAAGGAAATGGCAACCCACTCCAGTGTTCTTGCCTGGAGAATCCCATGGACAGGGAAGCCTGGTGGGCTGACGTCTATGGGATCACACAGAGTCAGACACGACTGAAGTGACTTAGCAACAGTAGCAGCAAGATGGCCGCTTGAGCTCCCTCCATCACCTCCCTATTCTAGTGGGCAAAAAGGAGAGGGTGAAGAGGCATGCACTCACTTCTCTTCTAGAACACATTCCAGAACTTGCTTCTGCTTATATCCCATTAGCCAGATTTGGTCACATGGCCACACCTGAGGCTGGGGTATGTGTGGCCTTTATTTGGGGAGAGGGGCTCGTGTTCAGTTACATACTGGGGATTTTATGTCTAAGAGAGAATAAGATGGATATTTGCAACAACTAGTAGGCTCTGGATGTGTGCCAACCACAAAGTTCCTCTGGGCAGTGCAGACCTCTGGGGAGGGTGGAGGCTGTGTGTGGACTGCCAGGCCTTGGGGGCTCTTCTGCCTGTCTTTGGAAACCATCCCCATACCTTGGCTTGGATCCCTTGAGGTCTTCTCGAAAGTCAGACTGGTTCACTCCTCCTTCTCAGGAGCTCCCAGGAGAAGAAAGCCCTTTCCTCTTTCCCCCTCTTCCCTTTCTCTATGATCTTGTGGCTGTTTAACTGAGTGTCTTTCAGTCTCTCCTGGGGCAAAGAGGCATCCCTTGTTTACCCACAAATAATTAACTGCTATACTCATTTAACATATACACAGACGGCATCATCATAATTACAGAAAATATATTACACATCAGGCACATGGGATGGGAGCAATTCACCGCCCAGCACGGCCTGGAATCAGAGGTGAATGGACGCCTCAGGCTGGCCCCAGGTTGTTTTCCCTGCCTGGGCCCCTCTGTGCCTTTCCAGCCCTCTCTCCATGCCTTGCAGGCTGCGAAGCTGTGATGAGTGGCCCCCTCCGAGTGTACATCCATTGTCAAGTCTCCCCCTGCTTTCCCCTTTTTGCTGAGGCAGTAGAAATGCTGGGTTTGGGGAGTGCTGACTGTAATTGACCCAAGGAGAGGAAGTGATGGAAGAGGGTAGAGAGGAGATCTCAGCCGGGAAGGGGTGGGGGAGAGGAAGTGGAGGGGAGTGGGGAAAGACGAGGGATAACTGGGAGGAGCAGGAGAAATAGCAAAGGTAGAATGGGCTCTGGAGCCCTTCCCTCGGGTGTCTCCCAGGGAAAGAGAATAATGGTGAAGATCCACAGTTTAAAGAGCAAGGCTTGTCACAAGTCTTGTCGGTGTGTACCTGAATCACCTGGAAGAAAAAAGCTGCTGCGAACCCAGGGGTTTTGACTGAGTGAGTCTGGCTGGGGCCTTGGTCTGCCTTTCTAACATGCTTGCGGAGGCTGCTGCTGGTGGTCCCTGGACCGCACTTTGAGTAGTAAGGATCTCCAGGAACTTCCAAATGCATGTTCTCCTTTAATTCTCATAATGACCCTGTTTCACTGATGAGGAAATTGAGGCTCAGAGATGCCAAGTACCTTATGTGAGGTCTCACGGCTGGCCAGCCCTCAGCTCTCTGTTTAGTATGTAGAGCTGTGTCCCAAAGTGAGCCAGAGAACTTTTCTGAATGTGGGGGCCAGGGCAGGGGTAGTGATGGATCAAGTTCGGAGGGTTGGAGGATGCCTGGGATGTGGGTTTTCAAGGACCGAGAAGCTGAGACACACGGAGGCGAGAAATGGCTGGTGGGTGTGGGGCGGGGGGAGAGGCAGCGTAAAACAGGATAGGATTAAATAGAGGAGTTGACTGTATCATCTGTAAGCCTCAGCAAAGCTGGACTTTGTTACTAAGTCAAGTGCCTGGAGTTGCTCAACTCGTGTATCAGTTGTTTCTTAGAAAATGCTCATGCTGGGTAAGATCAGATCTTGGTGTTCTGTCTTGATTTAGAGTCGCAGAGGAGGAGGGGCTACCAAGTGAGAGTAAATCCACCAAAGTGTGTTGGGAAGAAGGGCATCGTCTGGATGGATGGGGGGTGAGGTGGGTGATAGGGGTGTGTGCCGAGAGGGTTAAACAGCAAGTGAGGTGGTGCACATGAACAGCTTAGCACTGGGCTCTGGATTCCTCATGCAATAGTAATTGTGATTATATTAATAAATCACAGAGCTGCCTTGAAATCTGACATAAGAGCTTGGTGGCTAAGACCTCCCTGCAGTGGGTCAGCAACGCCTCTGAGAGGCAGCTGAACAAGGAGCCTTCCGGATGTTGTGACTTCTTGCAGAGCTGAGAATCTACTGGGGAGATGCCAAGTTATCAAGAGACTCCTAAGGAATGAGCCAGTTCTGGTGTCTGCAAGAAGTTCGTACAGGCTAGAGGCAGGGTGGTCTCTCCGGGAAGGTTGTGTGGAGGATGGAAGAGGAGGACATAGTAGGGCTTCTGGGGTAGTCCGGGTGCTCCAAGAAGCAGCTGTCAGCAGGGGATGTGCCAGGATTTTATTAGCAGAGATGGCTGTGAGAGAACTCGGGAGGGAGCTGGCCAACCTGGGAGAGCGCAGAGGCTGTGATGTGGTCTGACCCCAGTGAAGGCGGGAGGACAGGGAGGTGGGTGGGAACATCTTAGACTATCCTGCAGTCTCTGGAAGGTTCCACGAGGCTGGCATGCTGTCCTCAAACCCAAATCCTGGAAGGCTTTTCAGCGCTGGGCAGCAGGAAACCTGGTGCAGTGACGCTCCCTGAAGTTGGAGGGCCGGGAGGTACAGTTTCCAGTACAGTCGCTTTCCAATCATGTGCCTACCAGACGGGGAAAGCCTGGGAATTCAGTCGGGATGGGGGCCCCAAGCCAATGGCAGTACCTTGCCTGTAGTTGTCACTCCATAAATATTTGTTAAGTGACTACAGAGTTGCAGAGTGAATCCGTACTGAAGTGTGTGCTTTCCTTTTGCTCAATCAGCCCTCCCAATGAGATTGATTCCTTCCTTTCTGAAGGTTTTTCCCTTTTGTGACATTAATCTGCGTGTGCAAAAATTGCTAGGGCCTGGTGTAGCCTGCTGGGAAAAGTCTCACAGGGTGAGAGGCCAGGGGCCTTTTCTGCTGTCTGTGGACAGCATGGCCCTGATGCGTTCTCTCACTGGGCAAGGGCCTTGGTCCAGCAGAGCCACCTTGGGGTCAGATCTGCCACGAGTCAGGGATCTAAGCAGAGGCTCCCTTGTTTCTGGAGGGAAAGGCCTTGGAAGCCTTTGATCTCTGTGGCTCACTCCCACTCCTGCCCTGCCGCCCGCATATTGTCCCCTTGGAGACTGTGTCCACAGCAGAAAGCCAGGGGCAGACACAGCAGCCAGAAAAGGGAGGGGGGCTTTGGAACTGAGCAGTTGCCAAGAGACTGGGCTTGCTGTTAGAAGTGGGAGCAACCCATGGGCCCTAGCCTCCAAATCGCCTAGGACTCACGAGGTCTGACCCAAAGGGCAGCCTCTGCTCTGCTTCTCTAGGGGCTGTGGAGTCGGCTGGGATTTGTTTTCCTCTGTCGATGCAGGCAGATGCTATGCATCCATCTTCCACACACGTGCTTTTGCCTGGAGAGGAAGATAAAGCAGCTTGTTCCTCCTGCACTGATACATGACCGTGGTGTGGCCTGTGGCAAACAGCACCAGTTATTGAATGTAGATGTGTATGTGTGTGTGTGTGTCTGCGTGCACGTGTGTGCAGGCAGGCACATTAGGGAGAGAAGTTGATGCTGAGCACGGGATAGTATCAGGAATGCTACATTTATCAAGAATGAACAAGATCTCTTAGCACTAATACCCTAGAATCTGAAAGCAACAGCAATAATAAAAATTGGTGGTGATTTAGTCACCAAGTTGTGTCTGACTCTTGAGACCCCATGGACTGTAGCCCACCATGCTCCTCTGTCCATGAGATTTCCCAGGCAAGGATACTGGAGTGGGTTGCCATTCCCTTCTCCAGAGGATGTTCCCGACCCAGGGATTGAACCTGGGTCTTCTGCATTGCAAGCAGATTCATTACCAATGAGCCACCAGGGAAGCCTCAATAATAATAATATGTAGCACTTAAATAGCACTTGCTATGCACAGGTCCTGTTCTGATCTCTTTTTGTATTTAAAATCATTTAGGCTACCCATTCTAGTATTCTTGGGCTTTCCTGGTGGCTCAGATGGTAAAGAATCCTCCTGCGATGCGGGAGACCTGGATTTGATCCTTAGGTTGGGAAGATCCCCTGGAGAAGGGAATGACCACCCACTCCACTATTCTTGGCTGGAGAATTCCATGGACAGAGGAGCCTGGGAGACTACAGTTCATGGGGTCACAAAGAGTTGGACACAACTGAATGACTTAAAAAACAAGCAAATAAACAAACACCCATGAGACAACACCCATGAGAAAGTCCTACTATCGTCCCAGTTTACAGATGGCCAAACCAAGGCACAGAGAAGCTAAGTAACTCAGTTCAGGCAGTTCATGCTAAAGTGGCAGTATGAATACTTGGAACCATTCCACAACAGGGTCTGTCATCACCTCTCGGTGCTTCAGCATGGCCTTTGGCCTGAGTGGACTTCTGTAAAGCTCCCATTGCAGAGCCCCAGAGCAGTGCCCAGGCCATGGGAAAAATCCATGCTTCATGTTAAAAAAAAGAAAAAAGATCCCTCAGGTCCCAGATGACCAGTTACCAAAACCCCTCTAGTCAGTAGAGGACACAGTTTCTGGCACCAAAGAGAACATCTGGAATTGTTGGACTGAATATGTTTGACCCATAGGCACTGCTTTTGGAAGCCATTCCTGCCTTTAGGTCATTTGTTTGTTCATTACTTTTGAGGAGTTAAGAAGCCAACAGTTCTGGTCTCACGTGCTTTCTGGTTTGCTGTATGTACTGTGAATCAACCTAGGTCGGGTCTGGGAGTCACTGTGGCTTGGACCCTTGCATCTGAGACCTGGGTCCTGTGCTATGACAATAGACACCTCCCTGGATGCCTTTTGATGACCAGAGAAAGGTTGAATTATTTCGTCTTGGATTGGTAATTACTGTACATCTTCTGGGGCTTTCCAGGTGGCTCAGTGGATAAAGAATTGCCTGTAGTGCAGGAGGCGCAGGCAGACTCAGGGTCAGTCCCCAGATTAGGAAGAAAGGAAGATCCCCCAGAGAAGGAATGGCAACCCACTCCAGTATTCTTGCCTGGAGAATCCCATGGACGGAGGACCCTGGCAAGCTACAGTCCATGGGGTCTCACAGAGTAGGACATGACTGAAGCAGCTGAGCATGCGTGCACGCACATACATCTTCTATTTTTATTGTATTTAGGCTCATCGACCTTGGAAAAGTGGTTATGCAACACAGAAGCTGGCTGGGCTACAACAGATAGCCATTTTGTAATGTCTCATGATTTCTACAGGTCAGGAATTCAGGAAGGGCTCAGCCGGGTCCTTCTGCTCAGGGCCTCTGATACGGTCACAGTTGGAAAGGGGCTGGAACTAGAATGGCGGGAGTGGGGGTGTTATGCAGCCATTTCTCTCTTTGCCTATGACCTGAGGACCTCTCCACATGGTCTTTCAGTCTGGTTTACTTCAGGCTTCCTTCCAGCATGGTGGCCCTCAGTCTATTGAGGCATGGTAGGTCAGGGTCCCAAGCCTGGGTGTTCCATGGACCCAGGCAGAAGCTATATCATCTTCAATGACCTAGTCTTGGAAATCACCTGGGGTCACTTTCACCAGAGTTCAGTTTAAGGCAAGGGAACATAGACCTCACCTTTCCATGGAAGGAGCGGTGGCCAAGTCACCAAGAAGAATGAGCCATCTTTGGAAAATGCAGTCTGCCACAGATGGGGTATGGCAAGGGTTCCAGGAGAGTGTGTTAGCCCTATAGAGCTTGGGTACCTGGGGACCTGAGAGGACTGCTCAGTGAAATGTCAGCTGGAGACTTGCCTGGGTGGTGAGGGCTGGAGGGCACTGAAGGAAGGAGTCCCAAGGGATGGGAGGAGGGGCTGAGTGGCAGCCGTGCAGGGGAGATGGCAAAGCCAGTGACCCAGACGTCCCAAATCAGTGGGCCAAGAGAAGCTGAGCTCGGACTCTGCTTTGGAGAAGGGGAGGGGCTAAGAGTGGGGGTCAGACCCAGAATGGCCAGTTGGCATTGAGAATGCTCACTCCCCTTGCAAGGGGCACTGGGGAAAGGGCTTTGAGGAGGACAAGCAGGCTCTGGAATTCTGTGTTTGCCTGAGTTGGCACGGTGTCTCCCCTGGCTGGTCCCCTGCCACCAGCACCCCCAGGCAGACAGAAACACACCCGTCTCAGGGTAGAGGTTGGGGGGGAGGCAGGGATGTGGATTGAGGGGCTGCATCCCAAATCCCCGCCTGGGAGCACATGGCCCCCAGCCAGGCCTACATGAGAAATTGATTACCCGGCCGACTTGACCGCTTAAGGCCTCGACAAGCGGAGAGCCGCATCCATAAAGTGCTGCCCCCCACGCCGAGCACCTCGGCGGCCTCTGGTTGAAGGTAAGTCCATCCATAAGCCTGCCGTCACTCTGGGCTTAATGTACATGATTTCTGGCATTTACAGCAGCACAGCTCTGAACGCTGGAGTGGCAATTGCTCATGGCGCATCTGAACAGTGCCGGCTCCCGAGCCAACAAGCTCCCCGACAACGCTGACCTCTCTGGACTCTCTCCACCGCTCACCCTGCTGCTAAGGAGGAGATTTCTGAGATGGAGACTGTGTGCTCTGTGGGCTTTGACTCCATGTGTAGGTGCTGATGCTGGGTCTCTTTGAGCCCCTGAGCTGGGGGGCGGGGGGAAGCTGGAGGTGGGGGCGATGGGCTGAGGTGGGGGTTAGTCCTCAGGACCCTAAGGACTTTTTAGGATGTTGGGACCCTTGCCTTTGATTCAGGTGAGTCACGATGGTGCAGCCTTGTCCCTAGGCTGGAGGGGTTGGGGGGCAGTCACCATACTCAGTTCTGGGGCTGCTCACTTCCACCTGAGCCCCTGAGACCATGTCCAGCCTCTTTCTATGCCCCCTCGCTCTCTCTCCTCTGTTCTGTTTCTCAGAATCTCCTTTTTCTGTTTCTGTGCCTCCTACTTTCATCATCTCTCTGGGTCTCTCTCCTTTCTGTCTCTCCGTGTCTCGACTTCAACCTGTGTCCCCAGATATCTCAGCCTCTCTGCTTTTGTGTCTCTTACTTTCTTTCTCTCACTCCTTCTCCCTGTCTCTCTCTGTTTCTATTTCCACCTATCTCTGTCTTGCTGTCTCTCTTTACCTCTCCCTCCACCCCAATTTCTCTCCGTTTTTTTCAGTTTCTCTCCTGCATCCTGTGGCAAGCAAGAGCAGACTATGGAGCCAGTGAGCCCAGCACAGCATTTCTTCACCCTGCACCTCCCTCAGCCCTGTCCGCCTCCCTGCCTGCCCAGTCCTTCCAGCCTAGCAGTGAGCAAGGGCTACAGTCAGATGTGGCGGCCCCGCCTCCGGGGCACACAAGCTATGTTTATCGCATTTAGCTCCAGGTCTGCTGGCTGGGTGCTTTAGCTCTCCGAGCAGGGTGGAGACATGTGCACACATGAGTGCATCCCAGAAGCAAGGCCATTCCCCTTCCCAGGAACCTTGTTCTTTCCTCCTGGGTTCTTTAATTATTTGACTTGAGAGCATTCATGTCTATCCATGGGAGGCAAATACAACCCCCTTGATCCAGGTTTGGATGGTATGAAACTCATACATTATGCTTATTTACTCATCAGATCACCACAACAACCCTATGAATTAATTACTATTATTATTCTCACTTTATAGATGGGGAAAACTGAGGCACAGAGAGATTGTCTCCCCAGGAGACACGGTGAATAGATGGCAGAGCAGGGATTTGTACCCAGGAAGATTCACTCCAGAGTTCCATACATAACCATCATGCTATGCCCAGTCTCCTCCGACACATGGTGGGAAATACATGGACGTGATCCCCATCCCCCAGCATCCGAAACACTGACTTTCATCCCTTCCCAAACACTCCATTTTTAAGAAATAAACTCTGAATGTCAACTCATACTGATTCTTGCAGTGGTTTTGATGTTTTTAAAAGCCCACATTTTACAGCTCTGGTCTTAAATTTACTACTTTTTGGGACAAATGCCAAATGGCACAGCAAAAAAAAAAAAAGAGAGAGAGAGAGAGAACCCTAAAGGAGAGAGGCCATACCTTCTCTGTAAGCCCAGCCCCTGAGAAAAACCTTTACCTTGTAGCTAACAACAGCAACAAAAGCTTCTGCTTCAATGGGCAAAGGGTAGGAACGCAGGTTGTGGTCAGTTTTCTTGGTAGCAGTAACCAGGCTGTGGACAAAAATTTCACTGGAGCATTTGTAAGCTTGAGGCTGCCTAACTGGCCAAATGCTGTCCGTCCACATTCTTTCTTTGCAAAGCAGTCAGAACCATGCAAATATGGTCATAGCGCTGACCTGTTTTTTGCTGTTGTTGTTTTTCTTTATATATATACATATATATATATATGCATATATATACATACATATATATATACACACACATATATATGTATATATATATACATATATATATGTATAGTTAACTTACAATATGCATAGCAAGGTGATTCAGTCATACATATACATACATATTATTTTTGAGATTATTTTCCGTTATAGGTATTGACTGTAGTTCCCTATGCTATATAGTAAAACTTTGTTAGCACTGACCCCGGTAGCTTTGGTTAACTCTCAGGCTAAAAACTTGGGGTGGTTGCGCTGTACAGTCTAGACCCTGTGCACATTTTCAGACTCATCTTCCACCTCTGGCACTCCCCTGTGCCCAGCAAACTCCAGCCATGCTGGCCTCCCTGAACCTCAGACTCTCCTTCCGGAGACCCCAGGGTCTTTGCACATGCCATTCTCTCTCTTCAGAATATGCTCCTCCAGTCCTCTTTGAGCCAGTTCAGTGGTTCTCATAGCGAGTTCCTGAGAACAGCAGCAGGAGCCTCTGCTCCAATGAAATTTTTGTTTCCAGCTTTGTTCTACCTGGAAATTTGCCAAACGAGCCGCGTTTCCTGTCCAAAGTCAGACAAGTCCTACAACTCCCAAGTGCCTCCAATGGGATCTGGTGTGAAAAGCTTTCCCCGGCCCCATACCTAAGCAGGGATCACCACCTCCCGCCCCCTGAACAATGAAGAGATGAAATGTGCCCCTCCTCTCTCATTCAGGACATGCTGGAGAGCTGGTGGCCTGGCAGGCGGAGAGGAAGGCGAGAGGACCAAGAGAGAGCAAGGTGAGTCGAGAGAGTGACTAAGTCACGTATAAGACAGCAAGTGGAGATGCATGAACTTCTGCTGCCTCTGGGAGAGGGGATGGTCTATGTGATAACCCAGTCCCTACGGATGTGTTGGATTCTTCCATTTCTGTAGTAATCCAGTCACTGTGAGATCTTGCTGTATATCTCTCTCTTGCTGGACACCCCGAGTGAGCTGCCTTTACATAAGATTGCCCGAATGAGTTAAACACAAAACAGGAAGTATGGCACATCTTATGTCTTCATCTGAGTCACTGAAAAAAAATAATATTGCTTAGTAGAAGGCAAGTAATGGAGTTTGGCTTGCCACTGGAGACCTCCCTGAAGACTCACGTCAATGGATATCCATACTAGTGGACAGCTAGTGCTCACCGACATCCTGATTGTTTTCTTCTTGCCAGTCCCACGGCTAAATCTCATCTCCCAGAGCCTTGTTGCCAGATGGTCCCATGTGACTGAACCCTGGCTGGTGGAATGTGGGTGGAGATGCTGTACACCATTTCTAGTCCTGGCTAGCAACTATCTCCCCTGCAAGATTCTCTTATCTTTCCCTTCTCTGAAAGTCTTGAAGGCCAGAGATTACAGATGGCAGCATCATAAGATGGAAGAACCCATGTGTCCCAATGACTATGTGGGGCCAAAGCCCATCTTGCTGATTACATTGTGCTGGCGCTAGTGGTAAAGAACCCACTCGCCAATGCAGGAAGACATAAGAGATGCAAGTTCTATCCTTGGGTCGGGCAGACCCCCTGGAGAAGGAAATGGCAACCCACTCCAGTATTCTTGCTTGGAGAATCCCATGGACAGAGGAGCCTGGCATGCTGCAGTCCACAGGGTCACAAAGAGTCAAACACGACCGAAATGACTTGGCACACATGCATGCAAGTGATGCAAGCAGGCAATTTTGTTGCTTGAGTTACTGAGAGTTGGGGGATGTAATCTACCTTGACTGATACCAAAATGGGGACCAGGAGTGGAGTTTAAACCCACATAGGCATAAAGCTAATTAATCAGCTATAATTTAGCAAAATGTCCATAAGAATAATCTGTGAGATTTTGTAAAATGCCTTCTTACATCAAGAATCATTATGTGTATTATTTTTCCCTGTACTACTGAGTGATTTTCTCTGATTTATCTATAAAAAGATATACCATAAGTTTGGCCTGACTTGTGTATAATGAATCTTCGTGGGTTCTCAATGATCTTTCCTCCTTCCCTCCCTTCCTTCCTCTGCCTCCTTTTCTTTCATTTTTTTGCCAGGAATTAAAAAAAAAAAACACACCTCAAATGGTTGAAAAATTTTTTCCTAGGAATCATTCTCAATTTCATGGTTCTATAATTCCTCAAAAATCTACAGTTCTCTCTCTCTCTTTCTTTTTTTTGGAAAAGCAAGACATTTATTCTTTTTCACTAGATTTCAGCTTCCATGAATGTAGAAAAATATGTACTTTGACCACTTCACAGAAAATGCCAGAACCTTGCAACAGTTTAACTCCATTTACTCCCTCCTGCCAGAATAACTTACACTTACTGAGTGCCTGCTATGTGTCAATGTTCTAAGTACTGCATTTGTACTGACTCATTTAATCCTCACTGCAACCCTATGAAGCTGGTGATTTATTATTCCCATTCTTCAGCTGTGAACACTGAGGCACAGAGAGGTGAAGCAATCTCCCTGGAATGGGAGTGGTTCCCAGCTTATTGGTGGCAGAACTGGGATTCAAATCCCAGCAGCTTCTCCTGAGAGGCCACACGCTCAACCATCACCTTCTATGGTAGCCTTGGCAGATCTGTAGGCTGTGTTTGGTTTGTTTTGATTGTGTTTTTCCTCCTTTTCTAAATGTATCATCTCTACTTTCCCCTTGCCAGCAGTGTCCCAGTGAATAGAAAGAAGCATCCCAACCCAGTTGGATTCCAACACCAGGGTGGACAAGGAAACCCAGACCACCTGGCAATTTAAGCCATTCCCCCATCCTGTCCCTTTCTCCACCCTGCCTCCAGCAGGGAAGAAGCAGTCATCCTTAGCCCTGACATCAGTGAAGCCCACCAAAGCCAGTGTCTCCGACACCCACTCTCACTTGCTACCTGGTAACTTCCCCTAGAGCACTTGGGGGGCAAAGGAGAAGGAACACGCCTGCAATGTAATTAACACTATAACAACTTGTTTCCCCCTTGGAGAATTACACCATTAGCTGCTTCAATTGTGCATGAAATATAAATTACATTACTCGGAGGCATCATGTCGGAGCAGACGCGATGCTAAGTGACGAGGCTCTCCATCGTGCATCCCACTCCCTAGTCAGCAGGTCAAAAGGAACATGAGCCCCGAGGCCTAAAGCCAGCAGATCTGCCCCGTGATCTTCCTGGCTGTTCCAGCCTCAGAGGACCCTGGGTAGAGGAGAACCTTTCCAGGGCAGTCCAGGTAGCCAGACCCGAAGAGCATCATCCCCAGTTACTAGACACAAGCAGAAAAAAGTGGCTGCTTTCTTTTTCACTCTGTGTGTGTGAAGGCTAGTCTGGGGTATTAACCTGTCAGGCTGAGTGGGAAGCCAGTGAGCAAATGTACTTGAGAAGGGAGGGAGGTAATCCTTCATCAGTCAGATCCAAAGTTGTCCCCGGCATCCATTCATCCTGCTGTCCATCAATTTACCTGCTGAAAGGCTCCCAGACCCCACCTGGGCCAGGCCCATGCAGCTCCCTACTTCGTTTCAACGCCAACTGTCTGGCACTAACCTAAGCCAGCTTGAGACCCTCACTCTGTGTATCATTAAGGCTCTAGGTTGATAAGCTGCTGAGCAAGAGGGTGCAGGGTTTTGGCCTGTCATCCTTCTTTCAGGGACACTAAAGAACTTTCCAAATCCCAGTGTCACAGGGAAGGGGTCTTTGCTTTGTCAGAAAAGACACGAGTTGATTTGTATCTGTTTCCATGTTGAGAGGGGGAAGGGACACTGGGTACCAATAGCTATGGCCACAGTTGTGTCTTTTATCTGAAGCCACCAGGCCTCTGATCCAGGGGCTCCAGTCCATCTCTTTCTTGGCGCCCTGGTGCCTGATCCACTGGGGAAAGTGGCGGGGCGGGGCTGGGGGGGGCTGCCCCTGGGGTGCCATCGACAGCTGCTGGGTAGGCTGGGAGCCAGCCCCCCTCTCACTGGAGCCCCTGTTAGGGCAGGAAGTTTGGAAACCCAGTCTGAAGCTGCAGGAGAAATTTGGGAAAATATCGTGCAATTACCCTAATGACAGCTGTACAAATCACACAACCACCCCTCAAATCCCCTGCCGCCAAGCAGAGCCAAAAACAGGAAGAGCCAAAACCCACATATGGAGCCAGGGAGACCTCTGGAAGCGGTCCCTGCGGAGGGCCCGGGCTGGGGGAGGGGGAGCCAGAGCTGGAAAGGCTGCAGGGGCTCCGGTTCTGGCGGGGCAGGAGGGGACCACCTCGGGACCACCCTCTCTGGCACAAACCTGAGCCCCAGCCCGCAGAGGTCCTCCTGGCTGCCTTCTCTGCAAGCCTTCCGGCCCCATGCTCCCTCCCAGACCAGAGCTGTCCGGGAGGCTCCGAACCGGGCCTCCAGGGAACGGGGTGACAGCTGTCAGCTCCTGGTATTTGTCTGGCTTGGGAAACCTCCTCCATCCTGTAAATCTAAATATTGTCTTGGACTTTGATCAAAACTCAGATCAAGTCTGTCCTCCTCCTTTTCTCATGGAGCCATCCCGGGCTCCCACAGCCCGGTCAGAAAACCGAAAAACACGCCACTGTGCTCTGCAGTCCCTCTCTTGATTCCTGGCTCCTTTAGAACCATCTGCTGGGAGCAATCACAGAACTGCCAGATGAGGGCTAGGGTTTCTGTTTCAGATATCTGTCTCTCTCCTTCTCTGGCTGCACCATAGTTCTAGGCACACAGTACGTGTTTCATCATACACCCACAGGACCCTGCCAAAGGGTTGTTCTCCAACCACCCGGTTTCAGTTCAGTTCAGTCACTCAGTCATGTCCGACTCTTTGTGACCCCATGAACCGCAGCACGCCAGGCCTCCCTGTCCATCACCAACTTTTTTTGGTTTGTCAGAGTCCACCCAAACCCATGTCCATTGAGTCGGTGATGCCATCCAACCATCTCATCCTCTGTCGTCCCCTTCTCCTCCTGCCCTCAATCTTTCCCAGCATCAGGGTCTTTCCCAATGAGTCAGCTCTTCCCATGAGGTGGCTAAAGTACTGGAGTTTCAGCTTCAACATCGGTCCTTCCAATGAACACCCAGGACTGATCGCCTTTAGAATGGACTGGTTGGATCTCCTTGCAGTCCAAGGGACTCTCAAGAGTCTTCTCCAACACCACAGTTCAAAAGCATCAATTCTTCGGTGCTCAGCTTTCTTCACAGTCCAACTCTCACATCCATACATGACCACTGGAAAAACCATAGCCTTGACTAGATGGACCTTTGTTGACAAAATAATGTCTCTGCTTTTTAATATACTGTCTAGGTTGGTTATAACTTTCCTTCCAAGGAGTAAGCGTCTTTTAATTTCATGGTTGCACTCACCATCTGGAATGATTTTGGAGCCCAGAAAAATAAAGTCAGCCACTGTTTCCACTGTTTCCCCATCTATTTCCCATGAAGTGATGGGACTGGATGCCATGATCTTAGTTTTCTGAATGTTGAGCTTTAAGCCAACTTTTTCACTCTCCTCTTTCACTTTCATCAACAGGCTCTTTAGTTCTTCACTTTCTGCCATAAGGGTGATGTCATCTGAGTATCTGAGGTTATTGATATTTCTCCCAGCAATCTTGATTCCAGCTTGTGCTTCTTCCAGCCCAGCGTTTCTCATGATGTACTCTGCATATAAGTTAAATAAGCAGGGTGACAATATACAGCCTTGGCATACTCCTTTTCCTATTTTGAAATAGTCTGTTGTTCCATGTCCAGTTCTAACTGGACATCCGATTTAATGGGATGGAATTTGAGGTAGGTACTGATGGCTCCATTTTACAGATTGGGAAATTGAGACTGGAGAGGGAGCACAGAGTTAGCTCACAGTACTTGGGTGTCTACTGCGTACTCATGCCAGGCTCAGGTTAGGCATGGGCGTGCATGTGTGCATGCTAAGTTGCTTCAGTCATGTCTAACTCTTTGCAACCCCATGGACTGTAGCCTGCCAGGCTCCTCTGTCCATGGGATTCTCCAGGCAAGAATACTGGAGTGGGTTGCCATGCCCTCCTCCAGGGGATCTTCCTGACCCAAGGATCGAACCTGCATCTTTTAAGTCTCCCGCACTGACAGGCAGGTTCTTTACCACTAGTGCTACCTGGGAAGCCCCAGGATTTGGCACAGGGGATAACCAATATGAGGATGTCATCAATCTTGGCTCTGGGAGGGTTGAAGGGCTTATTGCTCATTGAGAGGGTGGGAGGCTCCGTCTCTTTGCTTTGTGACCTGTAGATGACAGAGTTGCAGAGAAGTCCATCCCTGGGGCACATCCCATACAACTGAGTGAAAAGCAAAGACCAGAGAAGGAAGACTGCTCTGAACTCGTGGCTGGAAGGGCTGTCCCTTGCCTGTAGATTAGATGAGAACTGGAGGACCATTATGTGGTCTGGTGAGGGATCGAAGATGACTGATTTCTCGAGGACAATGTGGCTTCTAATGTAATTCGTGACAATTGTTGTAGTTAAGTCGCTAATTCATGACAATAGCTACCAGTTTTTGAAAGCTCACCCTGTGGCAGGCCTGGCGCTGCATCCTTTCCCACGTTATCTCTGCAGCAGAAAAGGGCGCTGATAACCACCGTGACCTGTTGCTGCCACGCTGCCCTAGGTTTCAATCCTGACTCTATCACCATATCCCAGCTGTGTGACCTTGGCTGAGTCATGGAACCTTCTCTGGCTGTCTGAAGGAAGGGGATATAATTGTTCTTCTCTCATATTTTAGAACCCCTGTACTCAGAGTGTGGACTCCCCAGGTGGCACTAGTGGTAAAGAACCGCTTGCCAATGCAGGAGGCGTAAGAGATTTGGGTTAGATCCCTCAGTAGGAAAGATCCTTTGGAGGAGGGCATGGCAACCCACTCCAGTATTCTTGCCTGGAGAATCCCATGGACAGAGGAGCCTGGCAGGCTACAGTCCATAGCGTCACACAGAGTTGGACACGACTGAAGCAACTTCACACGTACGCACGCACTTCAAGTGCAGTCTGTGGAGCCGTGCATCTGCATCCATCATTAGGTATGCAGAGTCTCCAGCCCTGTCCCAGGCCTGCTGAATCCAAATCTGCATATTTCCAAGATCCCCAGGGGGTTCACATGGATGCTATAAACACTGGCTGGAAACAGCACCTGGAGTGGAGTAAGTGCTTTAAGAGTTGACTGTGATGAGTGTTACCATTCTTTATCTGTCTACTCTTGCAGCATATCCATAGGGCAGGAAACCGAGACTCAGACAAGGTAGATATGCTGCCCCAGCTCCCAGCCCTCTGCGACCAGAACTGTGGGGCTTTCAGTGCTAAAAGCAACATGGCCTCAGGAAAACCAGTGCGTGTTCAATTCACATCATAGGTGCAGATAACTCCCAGTCTCTGGGGCAGAGCATCATCACAATAAGCATTTTTTAAAAATCGTGGTTACAAATACAAATATTAGAAAATGTACCACTTAAAGTGGATGATTCAGTGGCATTAAGTAGATTCATAATGTCCTGCAACCATCACCACTTTCTAGTTCCAGATGTTTCCCATGCCCCTGAATGGAAGCCCCATACCCATTAGCCATCATTCTCATTCTCCTCTCCTCCCTAGCCCTTGGCAACTACCAACTTACTTTCTGTCTATAGATTTGTCTATCCTGGACATTTCAAATAATAGAACGGACAGTATGTGGTCTTTTGTATCTGGCTTGTTTCACTTCACAAAGTGTTTTTAACACATTGTAGCATGTGTTGGAATTTCACTCCTTTTTATGATTGAATAATATTCCATTGTATGCAGAGACATTTTGCTTATTCATTCAACCTTTGATGGACATTTTGGCTCTTTCACCTTTGGCTATTGTGAATAATACTGCTATGAACATTGCTGTACAAGTATCTGTTCAAGTCCCTGCATTTAGTTCTTCAGGGTCTGTGCCCAGGAGCAGAATTGCTGGCTCATGTGGGAGTTCTGTGTTTAACTTGCTGAGAAAACAACACACATTAAGTCCCCCTGTGTGATGGGCACTGAGAAGACCCTTTGGATCCAGAGATGAACATCACCTGGACTCTGCCCTTGCCAGCATCCTTCCATAGTGAGTCATTGCCTGCCCAAGTGCCCCTCAGTCCCTTTGGTTGCTGGCCCAGGCTGGATAGCATCATTTTGCATTCTCCTGCTCTCTAGTCTCCTTTGGGGGAACTAGGGGCATATTTACTGTAGGATGAGCCAATTCCAGAGATTTGTGTTGCTCAGTTGTACCGAAGGAGCCTACAAGGGCTAAAGAAACTGAGTGGAGAGCTGGTGCCAGAGACAGAGAGTCAAGAGATGGAGAGAGGAAGACATGGGGTGAGGGGAGGGAGGGAGAGTCAATTTCTGGACCCATCCTTGGGAAAGGAGGAGTAACCTCGAAGTAAAAGGGTAAAATCCCTGTTTGCCCTCAAGTGGAGCTGCTGGGCTGCACCTGAGCCAAGGAGGCCAGGTCTGGTGGCAGAACTGAACTGCTAGGCATGGGAGGGTACTCAGGGCCTAGGTGGTCAGCATTCAGGGGCTTCCTATGTATTCTGAGCTAATTAACAGCCTTTGGTGATTTTCCAGATTCTTTCCCTGTGACCTCCACCCTGCCTCACTCCCACAATGGCAGGTGAAGGGTGTTGTGGGAGGTGGGAGGGTGGACCAGGAGAAACCTCCTACCCCAGGCTGCAGCACAGAGCAAGCTGGACTGTTTCGCTCACCCAAGACCCTGGCGGCATGTGAATTGGGCTTTGTTGCTTTCCCCAGTTAAGCAGCCAAGACAGAACAAGAGAAGTGAGAGCAGAGAGAGGAAGGAGGAAAAGAAGAGAAAGAGAGAGCCTCTCCTGGAGGCAATAATGACTGGAAGGGCTACAAGTCCAGATACGGGGTGGCGGCCATGCAGATGCCACTGCTAAGGTTGGTGGGTAATGAACGAGGGGAGAGGGAAGAGCGTGAGGCCAGCAAAGGCCAGCCTCCAAGCTGTCTCGAATTAGGTTTCCACTCCCTGACACAGCTGAACAGGCTGTTTTTTTCTCTCTCCACTGTAAACACTCCAGCCTTCACCTCCACTGCACACTGAACCCCAAAGTGGGGCCCTTATCTGCCCACCCCTCCCACCAACCTGTCCCTGTTGCCATGGAAACTATCTGGGGTAAGGTGATCTCTCTCTACTTCCAACCTCCCTGCTTTCAGCACCAATCAATCAAACCCCCCAACCCCATCTCTCAGGGGGAGGTCCTAGGGGACAGTGAGGAAGGAGAGAAATTAAACACAGGAAAAAAGAACAACAGTAAAGAAAAATGAACAAAGAGAGGGGGTGATGTAATTCCAGCTGTTGATCAATTCCTTTTGTCCCTCGGGCAACCACACCCTCCCTGTGCTTAACTCCTAAAGGAGGACTCTCTGTGGGGGTTTTCCAGAGCCTCCAGCCTGGACCCAGGGCAGGCAGTATTTCTGGCCATGGAGACCTTCTGAGGATTTGTCTTCCAACTGTTCAAACCCCTCCTCTGAAGGAAGGTCACTGGAATGACAAATCAGCCTGGTCATGGGTAATTAGAGGTGGGCTGGAGCTTACCTGCCAGAGTGAGCAAGGTCATAATGGGGTTGACCACTGAGAATTTATTTCCTGTGGCAGATTGTATTTTGCACAAATGGCTAAAACAATAATTTCTGCCCTACACACTCTCCGGAAATGTTCTCTCACTCACATGCAAAGGAGGAATCTATGTCCCTTCCCCTAGAACTTGGGCAAGGCCTTATGGTGGCCTTTAAGAATATAGTAGGGCGGAAGTCAGGTTATGTGATTTCCGAGGCTGGGTCAGAAAAGGCAGTACAGTTTCAGCTTGCTTCTCTCTTGGGACACAACTCTCAAAACCTAGCCGCCATGTTGTAAGAAAGGGCACACTCCATGGAGAGGCCACATGGAAAGGATCCTGACAACAGCCCCCAGCTAACAGCCAGAATCAATAGCTAGACAAGCAATGAGCACGCTTTTGAGATGACTCCAGCATTGGCCACCATGTGACAGAAACTACAATGAATCACCTGCCAAAGTCCAGGCAATCCCCAACTGATTGTTGCAGTTTTATGCTAATGGGGTGGCTTGTTTCACAGCAACAGAAGACTAAATTGAAGTCATACAATAGGATTTAGAAGTCTGGGTACTATGGCAAGATTTGCCACAACAAGCTCACTTCAGCATCTCAACTTATCTGCCTCTAAAACCTAAGATATTTAATTGTTTTTCATGACCTGGTTGATGGGTGGTTTTGCACTGGGTACACAAAGCCATAATCAGTTCCTGGTCTGATCAGAAAATGCTGTGAGGGATGTAGGTGACAATTACAAACCAAATGATGATTTTGTTCTCCTAAAGAAACCAGCATCCCATTGTCTTAGCTCATCTATGGATGTCAATCTTAACGTGCAGGTTGTCTATAGTTGGTTAGTTGAAAAACCAATGGACTATCTGCGAAGGTGAAAGTGTTAGTTGCTCAGTCGTGTCCCACTCTTTGTGACCCCACGGACTGTAGCCTGCCAGGCTCTTCTGTCCATGGAATTCTCCAGCAAGAATACTGGAGTGGGTTGCCATTCTCTTCTCCAGGAGATCTTCCTGACCCAGGGATCAAACTGGGTCTCCTACATTACAAGCAGATTCTTTCCTGTCTGAGCCACCAGGGAAGCCTGGACTATCTGCATGTTCTCTCAATATTTTCTTTTATGTGAGAATTATGGTCCAATTTTTACTTCTAACTGTGCACTGGCTCCCCTGTAGTTAGCTGTCACCCTGTTTTCTGCTCACAAAGTTCTTGAAAATTATATGCATCAGTGGTTTCAAACTTTAGCCTGCATCAGAGTCACATGGAGGGCTTATTAAAAACCAGATTCCTGGACTCCACCCTCAGAATTTCAGATTCAATAGGTCTGACTCAGCAAGGCCCAAGATTGTGTTTCTAACAAGCTTCCAGATGTTGCTGATGCTGCTGATCCGCAGACCATGCTTTGGTAGCACTGGTATATATTGGCACCTCCATTTGTCCTTCTATTCCTCTTTCAACCTGGTACAGTGTGCTTTCTCCCTCCACCAGGATTGTATAATAGTTGAACCCAGTGACTTCTGCTCACTCCTTACCCTCCTTTGGCATCTAGGTATCATTCAATGCCATTCACCACTTTCTCCTTACAAACTTCCCTCTCCCTTGCTTCCTGCTACACATCTCTTATAGCTTGGAACCCATTTTATTGCTCTTCCTTACTCTCTTTTTCTTCGCCCAAGGTAGGCTGCAGTTCACGGGGTCGCTAAGAGTCGGACACGACTGAGCAACTTCACTTTCACTTTTCACTTTCACGCATTGGAGAAGGAAATGGCAACCTACACCAGTGTTCTTGCCTGGGGAATCCCAGGGACGGGGGAGCCTGGTGGGCTGCCGTCCATGGGGTTGCACAGGGTTGGACATGACTAAAGCGACTTAGCAGCAGCAGCAACAGCAAAGTTTGACATGCTCTACTGTTCTCTTCTTGATCTTTTCTCAAACTCTACCTTCCTGCCAAGTTCCTACTATCATTGTCTGTCTACATACCAATACCTTCCAAATTTATAGCTCCAGATCCAGCCTCTTTCCTAGTTTCCAGACCCATATTTCTACCAGCCTACTGGGCATCTTGAGTTGGGGATCCTATATACATTCACCATGTCCAAAACCATCCTTCTATAATCCTCAGTAAAGCTGCTTTCCACCTTTTATCCCCTCAAAGCCAAATGATCATCAGATCCTAACTGGAAATGTTTCTCTAATCCCCATTCTCTACTCTCCTCTACTCTCCTTGCTCAGATCCCAGTAGCTCCTGCCTGGACCTTTGCCATGGCTTTCTAAGCTTTCCTGGGTGCCAGCCGATTTCCCTACCATTCCATTTGTCTTCACCATGACCAGTTAGATTTCTGACATAGAGATCAGATCACTGAAATCCCTGATTTAAAACAGTGGAATAACTCTCCGTGACTGTAGCAGACACTACCGGCACTCTGCCCTCTAATCTCTTCGCCATTTGCACAGACGTGGGCATCCAATGTGCCTTTCCTCCTGATGGCCTGTGACTCTTTGCTGAAGGACTACACTCAGGCTGCCACAGCCACTTCCTCTCTGCCGTGGAGCAAGGACAGCCCAACTTCCCAAAGAGGCAGCCCTGACTAGTGGGTGGGCATTTGTAAGTCACCACCACCCCCCCTGCCCCGCTGCCATCTGGAGAGCTCTGTCCCCAGCGTTCCCTTGGAGGATTAGGCTGAAGTTGCCTTTGGGAGGGCTTGGCTTAGTATGGCCCCTTGTCTTGGCTTTTGCCCTTTTCCTACTTTCTTTCTAGCTCTTGCTGGTGACATCTCCTCATAAATCATTTTCCTAAGAAGCCTTGTCTCTGAGTCAGCTTCTGGGGACTTTGACCTAAGGCAAATATTTGAGGAGAAAAAACTCCCCTAAATTTGGAAATCAAAGCCCTTCAAAATCTGGCCTAACAATGTTTCTGGATTCATTGTTCCTAAGTTGTATGTGACATCAAGGACTAGCATTCTTGGAAAACGGTGTGATTCCAGACTCTCTGTGACTCCACCTATGTGCTACCCCTTGGGGGCATGTCAATCCAGCCCATCCTTGAAGGCTCAGCAAACATGGGAAAACTTTTGAAATCTGTCTTCTGGTGACACTGCCCCTGTTCCTTTCATCTTTGTCTTTTGTTTGTTTCCCTGGTACAATACTTACGAAGTTAATATGAATGAGTTTGGTTCCCACATTCAGATATGAACTTCCTCAGGCATGACCACATTTCATGAATTTAGGTATTCTCAGCGCCTTGCAGAGTCCTTGATCCTTAGTAAGTGCTTGTTAGGGGCTGAAGTCCTAACTATCAGGATCCCACAATGTGACTTTATTTGAAGATAGGGTCTTTGCAGATGTGGTCAAGTTGAGGTGGCGTTACTAGGGCAGGCCCTAATCCAATATGACTGGTGTCCTAATAAAAAGGGAAATGTGGACATAGGGAGAATGCCATGTGAAGATGAAGGGAGAGATTGGGGTGAATGCCTCGAGAAGCCCAGGAACACCAAAGATTGCCAACAAACCACCAGAAGCTAGAGGATAGGTACTGAACGAATTCTGCCTCACACCCTCAGAAGGAGCCAACCCTACCGACACCTTGATCTTGGACTTCTAGCCTCCAGAACTGTGAGACAGCATATTTCTGTTGTGGTAAGTCCCTCAATTTTTGGTACTTTGTTATGGCAGCACTGAGAAACGAATACTGTGCTCAATGAATGCTTTTTGAATAAATGAATTTGAAGCCACGCTTTTTTTTTTTTAAGTCCTTACCATATGCCAGGCACTGTTCTAATCCCTACACAAATGTTAACTCCTTTAATTCTCATAATGCCACTGTGAGGCAAGTGTTATTATTATCCTCATTTTAGGGAGAAGACAATTTAAGCACAGAGAGGTTAAGTAACTTACCCAAGGTTGCAGAGCAACTGATAGTCAGAATTTGAAAGGCACTCTGGGGACTTCCTTGGTGGTCTAGCAGCTAAGAATCTTCCCTTCCAAAGCAGGGGACATGGGTTCAATCACTGATTGGGGAACTAAGATCCCACATGTCTCGGGACAACTAAGCCTGCATGCTGCAGCGAAGATCCCCTGTGCCTCAACTAAGACCTGATGCAGCCAAAAATAAATAAATATTTAAAAAAGAAAAGCAGTCTGATTCCAGATCCTTAGGGCTTTGCCACTGTGCTCCAGTGATTTAAGATTATTCTTGTAACAGCTGTTGCAAATGAGGTTGTCAGGATAGAGGGAGAAGCTTGGATAGAAAGGGTGAATGGCTGAGTTTCACTTGGGTGGTAAGTGGCAGAGGTGGAAATTGACCTCTTTTCTCTGATTCCTAATCTAGTCCCCCCTCTACAAAGTAAAAGGGATGGGCCTTGAGAGCATCTCATGATAAATACTCACATTTGAGAGTCATTGCCACTAGCCTGGGTACCAGCCAGTAAAAACGGGGTGGGTAGTTGTTGTCAGGGAGACCTGGCTCCCGGGGAGGGGGGATGCTCTGTGGCTGGTTATGGGCTAACAGTGGTCGTGTAAATTTTCATTCTCAGTGAGTGTAACTTCCATGACTGATGGTCATAGGTAGAATTGCTTGGGCTTTAGATTTGTGGACCTGATGCCCATAAACCACATTTTCATATAGAATACATGTCTGAGGAGAAGCGGGCATGTTTTAATCTCGTGAGTTACGGCGCTGCCTCCCTCTAAAACCTCTGAGGCAGCCTCCGATGAGTGAAGAGGTTGCTGTGACAAGGGAAAAAACCCACCCAATGCCTCCCAGCCTCCCTTCCCCGCTCCCTCCTCAGAGACCAGCATTTATTTACTCTGTAGGAGGGGAGGATGTTCTAATCGGTTTTTAAGGGCTCTTGCTGCCTCGGAGTGGCAAGAAGAGGAGAGAGGTACACACGCAATTTGGGCCTCTTCAGTCATGATTCCCAATAGCTGTTGACAGCTGAGTGGTTCAGCAATGAGTTTGGTTGCAAAGGATGATGTTGGTGGTATGTGTGTGTGTGTGTGTGTGTGTGTGTGTGTGTGTACACTCAGGTGCACACATGAGTGCACGTGGGTGCATCTGTGCTTCTTCACAACCAAGTCGGCTCTGCTTTTTAGTGCTGGGTGCTTTTGTTTTGATCACGTGGGAGGCAAGAAGATGTTCTTGCTGGAGAATGTCCAGAAGGATGGGGCTTGCTGTAGGTGGTCGGTGCATCGGCCAACAAAGAGCACAAATCACAAGCCTCGTGCTGGGAGGGCGCGCCCTGGAGGCGTCTCCATGTTATTTGAGGCTGCTGTGGGTGCGAACCCTGGCAGGTGTGGATTTGAAGGGGCGGCTGATGGGTCCAGAGCCAAGGGAACCAGAGGGGACCTGGGACAGACACACACAGATAGGCTCATGGGTGCTTGGCCGAAGACAGGGCTAGGTGCTAAGAGGTACCATACAAAAGGGCAGGACAGAAGCCAAGACTAGACATGTGCAGGTGATCAAGCAGTAAGAGATTAAAATAAACGGGGACCAGGCAATGGGGCTCTTAGACGCAACCTTGTTTACAAGGGGATGCCGGGAAAGCATGGAACCAGGCATACAGAATGCAAGGAGTCCCATGTCCATGGAAGGATTGTAATTGTTGTTGGGGAAACTTTTGTGGTTGCATTGACACTCATGATGCCTTAATCCTAAGGTCACCCCATCCTTTACTTGACTCCCAGGGCATCGTTCTCACCTTTGCGGCACCCAGGGACTCACCCACATCCCTTCTCTTCTCTGCCTACACCCTTGCCCCACATGAGCTCATCCAGTCCGTCTTCTGTGCAGACATCCAAACTGGGACACCCAAGACCACGTCGAACTCAGCCACGCTCCCTTTCCCAGGGTTGGTTTCTAGGAGTACCTGTTATGGATGGAATGTTTGTGTCCCTCCCCCAACCAATTTGTATGCTGAAACCTAACCCCCAGTGTGATGGCAGTAGGAGGCAGGACCTTTGGGAGGTGATTAGGTCATGAGGGTGGAGCTCTCATGAATGGATTTTGTGGTTTATAGAAGAGATCCCAGAGAATTCTCTTGCCCATTCCACTGAGGACACCGTAAGAAGATGGACATCTTATGAACACATATCAGACATAGAATCTGTTAGTTCTTGACCTTGGACTTCCCCAGCTTCCAGAACTGGGAGCAATAAATGTCTATGGTCTGTTGTTTGTAAGTCAACCAGTATTTATTACAATTTACACTTTGATTTCAGGTAAACAATGGATACGTTTTTAGTATGCCTTATGTGCTATCAGGGGTATAATTATACTGAAAAAATTGTGGTTTATCTGAAAATCAAATTTAACCTGGCATCCCGTATTCTATCTGGCACCCTGAACTGTGATTGGAAATAAGGGCGAACTAATTAGGCCGCTGGGAATGATTACCGAGGCCTGGATTATGTGTGTCTCTGGGCTGGAGAAGGCAGCTCTGCGAACCTTTAACCTTTAACCTCTGTAATCTGGGAATGGTTTGCATCCCATCATCCCATTGGGCACTGTATACAGCTGACTGTGAGGACTGTGGGGGAGAAACGTGACCCTAAGAGGTTAAGGGGATGACCACGACCCCAGGGTCTGTCCCCTGAGGTGAAAAGCCCCCCGGCCTTCGAGGCAGTGAGAGTAAGAAATTTCCCAGGTGGCGATAACAGGAGGAGCAGCAGCAGCAGCCACCGTTGGCGGAAAGATCTGGGGCCTGCATGTCATCACAGAGCCAACAGTCGAAAGTGGAAAGTTTTAGTCACACTCTTTTCTTTGGCTGCCATCTGTGTGACAACGGGGAAGTTGTGCTGCAGAGGGGCCCAGCTGACCTGCCACTTCCCCAGATAGCTGGGGCCCTGCTGGCCTGAGGCCCCACAGCTGCCAGTGAGCTAAGCTTGGACCCTGACCACGGTAGATCACAGATACCATTGCATTTAATACAGTAACAACTTGATGGGGGTAGGTAGAACCCCATTTGACAGATGAGGAAACTGAGGCCCACAAAGTCACACAGTCTGGAGGCAGCAGATCCAGCATCCAGACCCAGGCAGTGTGACAGCTGAGCTGTAGCTCTCAGTCACTAACACATGCCTCGGAACTGTTCAAACATGAAAGTGTTAGTTGCTCAATCGTGTCTGACTCTTTGCGATCCCATGGACTGAAGCTCACCAGTCTCCTCTGTCCATGGGATTTCCCAGGCAAGAACACTGGAGTGGGTTGCCATTTCCTCCTCCAGGGGATCTTCCTGACCCAGGGATTGAACTAAGTCTCCTGCATTGCAGGCAGATTCTTTATCATCTGAGCCAACAGGGAAGCCAGAAGTGCTCAGAGAACCATCAAATAGGGTGTATAAAGGGCCCAACAGGAGTTCAATGCCAGATGGAGTCTGGAAGCATCCAATCTTGACACCATCATCCTTTTAGCATTCCTGTTATCCTGTGCCTTGAAATTAGCCATCCCAGGAGTGCTGCTGATGGCAGGGTGGCCAGGTTGGTCCAGCTTCTCACTGAGGACAACTGGGTGACTAAGATCGACTCTGCAATCCTCCGATCCTCACCATGACTGCAGCCACCCCTGTGCCTCCAACCTGCAGACCAAGAGTCCATGGCACAACCAGAAGTAGCTGCCAGGTCACTTGAAGACAAGTCCACAGCAGAAAAGGCATGGAGCAAATATACTAACTGCCATCACACAAGCTCCAGGCAGGAAAAAATCCCCCCTCTGCATTTCAGGGTTTATCAGAGCTGACCTGGGGTGCTGGCATTGCTTTTTGTTTTTAATAGTGCTTGGGTAAGATCTGAGTTCAGATGCTATGCTGGGCAGCTAAAATAGGGTCCTCCAATATCTCCTCTCTATTTACAACCAGCCATACTGAAATCCTGACTTGGGGGTTCTGAGTTCCCTGTGTTCTGGGCAACATGGTGGAAAGGATGGGCTGGCCCCCTATAAGAGATTCTCCTGACACCCCATTCTGTTCCCTTGGTGGGCGGGTTCAGGCTGTCTCCCAGCTGCCAGTGTCTCCATATTTTAGCCCAATGGCTTTCTAGAAACTGTACCATCACCACCCTGCTGGTGTGCCCAAAGGAATTACCCCCACCCCAAAACACCCCTTCAACCAACGACGAATGGGAGTTAGTGTACAAATAGTGCAAATCCATGGAATGGCGGCGGGGATAACTCAGAGGTCCGTGTTCCACACCAGTGCTACTCAAAGTGTGATCCTCCGACCTGACTGGTGACAAGCAGAGAAGTGTTTATTACTCATTCCCTTGGAGATAAGTCCACAAAGAGAGAGAGCAGCCCTTGTTTAAGGACTTTTAGAGAAATTTGACATTGCTGTGATATTTGTGTTGTACTTTGCAGAACTATCTATCTACAAAGGGTTGATACCAACCCCCTAAAACCTGGCCTCGACTCTTGAGAAGCACTGGTCTTTGCTAATTTCCCCAATGGGATGAAGCCCCAGTTGCCTGCAGCGCCAATTGGCTTGATAACACATCCATTATTGGCTGCCTTCCCTTTGCCATCTCCCTTTTCTACCCAACCCCACCAGTGTTTCTTGCATTTCCCAAATAAATGACTTATTGCCACTCCTGTCTTTGTCTCAGGATTGGCTTCTGGGACCACCCAACTCAGGCACACTCCCTCAGATAAGGCAGCCCACATGGACATCTGCTGCTCAGGGCGTGCCCCTGGGAGCTCCTTGACACTTACCCCAAGGAGTTAAGTAGCCCATTAAGAATGACAAAGTTATCTGCCCACCTCTATGCATTTCCTCCTGCTTCCACGGCCAAGGCCAAGGTCATTGCCGTCACTGCCCTTTGCTTCTGCGGAGTCACGCAGTCTGACCACGGCTGATGGAAGCCTCGCTTTCAGGCACTAGGCTACCAAGAATGGCTGATATTCTAATAGTGAACGCCCTCCACTTCACCTCCAAGGCTGGCTCTTCCAGAGCCAGGGCAGCCTTGAGAGAAAGGTCCGGGGCAGTAATTTCTAGGCCAGAATGGCAAGTCAGGAAAAACCTGTTCTTTTTTCTGAAGCCATCTCTGAGTGCACATGGAATGCTTTTGTTCAGAGTGCCCGGGTGCGGTCTTGTATGCCCCGAATCATTTCCATGTGGCTCAAGGCCTCCCTGGACTCCAGCGCTCTGATTCCTCTGCCTGTTCGATGGCGTGCTCTTTCTGGGCCTTGCTCCTTATAGCTGTTTGTGGATTTCTCCATCTGCCTGCTCAGGCTGAAAGAGGCCCCGCCGTTCATAAAACCCTGCAGTTCTAAATCATCTCTCTCTTAACTCAGGTTCTCAGGACTCCAAGAGCCCAGAATTAAAAGCACCTTGAAATCTCATTTTTACTGCTCCATCTAGCAACTTCTTTCTGTATGGCTTTCTGGTGTGTCTGTGCAGACACTTTGGACATTCCTGTTGACCATCAGGCTTGGGTCAGCAGGTTGGTTGTGGGAATGTGCACCCTGGCACCTGCGGAACATGTTCAGTTCTGGGGTTGAGGGTGGCTGGTATGAATGGGCACATGTTTAGAAATCCCTTGCCAAGGACTTCCCTGGTGGGCCAGGAGATAAGAATCCACCTGCAGATGCAGGGGACACGGGTTTGACCTCTAGTCTGGGAAGATCCCACATGCCACAGAGCAACTAAGCCTGTGTGCTCCAACTATTGAGCCCGACCTCTAGAACCCGTGAGCCACAGTTATTGAACCCGGGAGCCGAAACTACTGAAGCCCATGCACCTAGAGCCTGTGCCCACAGCAAGAGAAGCCGCTGCTATGAGAAGCCTGAACACTGCAATGAAGAGTGGCCCCCACTCACTGCAACTAGAGGAAGCCCGCACAAAGCAATGAAGACTCAGTGCAGTCCAAAATAAATAATTTTAAAAAAGATAGAAATCCCTCGAAGGGGTTGCAGGTGAGTCTAGCACCTTGTTGTAGATCATGGGCTGTAGCTATTTCAGACTGGCTGGGGAGAAGTCACTGCGATAAGGAAGAGCTACTGAAAGCCCAGCTAGGATGCTGGGGGGAGGCTGACTCTGCAGTTGAGTGTCTTGATTCAAACTCTGACTTTGCCTCTTGTTACCGGTTTGGTTCTGGCAAGTAATCTCATTTTTGTGGCTTCATGTTGTGAAAGGGTAATAATAATAGCACCTACGTTATGGGATTGTTTGGAGGATTTGATGAGTTAGTATGAATGAAATGTTATGCCTCATACTCTCAGCTATACTACTAGTACTAGTATGATGACTCCTCTACCACCCTGTGATTTTAAGTAGAATTCACAGAGAGAAAATAGTTAAAGTGGGCGGCAGTGATCAGAGAAGCCTTCCCGGAAGAGAAGGCTTGGGTTAAGTGTGGAAATATAGCAAAGAGAATATGAATTGTGGTCTGAGAGCAGACTGGCAGAATGTGTTTTCCAAAGGCAGCCAACAATATCTCCTGACCCACAGGCTCTTCCACAATATGACCTTAACACTCCTCTCACTGAGATGTGAGGTCTATGTACCTTCTTGAACATGGGATGGGAGGCTTGTGACTGCTGCAATCAATGGAGTACAGTGGCAGTGATACTGGGTGACTTCTGAGGTTGCATCATAAAAGGCAATGCAGGGACTTCGCTAGTGGTCAGGTGGCTAAGACTCTGCACTCCCAAAGCAGGGGGCCCAAGTTCAATACCTGGTCAGGGAACTAGATCCCACATGCTGCAACTAAGGGTTCACATGCCACAGCTAAAAATTCCACATGCTGCAACAAAAATCAAAGATCCCACATGCCACAATTAAGACTCGGCACAGCCAAATAAACAAATAAAAGTAAATACTAAAAAAATTCTTTAACAATGGCAATACAGCTTCTACCTTGTCACCAAATCACTTGTACTTGAAGCCCTGAGCTGGCATATAGAAAGTCTGACTACACTGAGGCTACCATGCTGTAAAGAAGCCAAATTAACTTGGTGTCTGGTAGGCGTCTGGTTGGAAGTCTTTGAGTCTTCCCAGCCCAAGTGCCAGCCAGGTGAGTGAAGGAAACTTCAGATGATTCCCAATTCCAGCCTCCAGCTGTAAGTCACCCCAAGGCTTTGAACTTTCCCGGCCGAGGCTTTTATATCCTGGAGCAGACACAAATCAATCCTCGCCATGCCCTGACTGAATTCCTGACCCACAGAATCCATGAACATAATAAAACAGGTGTTGCTTTAAGCTACTAAATTTGGAGCATTATGTTATGCAGCAGTACTACCTGGAGCAGGAGGTGGAAGGGCAACTCCAGGGGCAAAGGTCACAGTGACTTGCAGCTATAGTAGCCATAGTCCAAGCGAATGCAATTCTTTTAAAAACTTAGTGGGTTTCCTGTGTATCAAGTTATAATGTACTCCATTAGACAAAAACTGTATCCACAAATTTCTTTGAGATGGGCACATCTGTATTTTAGTCTAGAAGTCAGGACTATAGGATAGCATTCTCAAGACTCTTAGAAAACATTTGACTACATGTGATAGTCTGTAATGCACTGGATCAAGCCTTTTGAGATCTCAACAAAGGGGCTTGAGATTGTACCCTTGGTCTAATCTTACCCTGATCCCCCCTCCTACTGGCAGTCTGGATGCCAAGTATGACTTTGAGACCCTTGCCAGAAAAGACAAGCTGGAAGAAAAGCTATTTTATATTTGAACCCAGCAAGTCCTGGCTTCTGTACATTTTTGTCTAAATTTCACTTGAAAATGGAATAGCTCTTTCTTTAGCACTTCTTTATTCTTCTGTGTTTTATTGCTATTCATCTGCTGTTTACATTGTTAGCGACTATGATAGAGAGTTTGGAGAAAGCAGAAACTAGAACGACATTGAAGCAAAAGGGAGTAACAGTGTTTAGTTAGGACCTATTAAATCCATATTGAATTGTGATACACAGGCCACATGCTTCCACATCATTTTTGATGGCTTGTTAAAAATCCACATCCCCAGGTCACTAGTCAGACCACGGAGTCAGAAGGGGCTATGAAGCAGCAATCTGCATTTTATCGCATTCTTATGCCCACTACATGTGGAAAAAAATTGTCTACATCAGGCTCTGCAGGCATAGATTTTTTCCCCCATTCATGTCCAGGTTGTGGTCTAGATCTGATCTCTCTGCTTCTCCTTTTGCCTCTTGTATGGATCTGTGTTTGGGCAGTAAACAGATGACACGCTCAAAGAAGGTATGGATTTAATCATGAAACTGGTTACAGTGGTATTGGTAGGGTATGAAGACATCAAGTGTGGGACAGTATCTTTGGTTAAGCAATGGTTGGGAGCTGTTACCACTGCTAGGAAGGGCAGCTAGAAGTTATCTGAACTTGGAGAACCTCAGTGTCACTTGGCCTTTTCCCTCAAGAGTTCCTTTAATGTCCCTGGGTCATTCAGTGAGCAAAGCTTGTGATGGGGCTCCCGGGCTATGGAGTGGGACCCTTCCCAGTGGGGCCAGGTGGGGTTGAGGGGGCCCCAGGGGACTCTGAGGAGAAAGGCTGGCCCCAACTCTCCTCATCTCCTTTGCCACTGCCTTTTCAGGATTCTCCTGTCTTTGGCAGCCTTGGAGGCCCTCCTATCTAGGCAGGAAGAGGAGCCAATAAATAAATTCACATGAAGGTGCTAGAGAGTGATAACAGCTAATTCCTTCCAAGGGCAATTGCTCTTGGAAAAAAAAAGGTGATTTTGTTCAAAAGAAAGAGTGTCTCTTGCAAGAATACCACTCTTTGGTGCTGGCATGGGAGAAATTTACGGGCAGGGCTGCCTGAAACCCTTCAACTCAGCCCCTTCTTCTGCTTTCCTGAGTCTGATTTTAAGCTTGTTCCCCCAAAGGCTTTCATAATGCTTCTACTTATGGAAGCTTCATGAGGGAAGGGCTATTTCTGTGACTTTTGTTCGTTGATGTATTTCAAAGCCTGACACAAAGCAGTGCTCGCTATGTGTTTGATGAATGAATGAATGAATGAAATCTCTCTTCAGGAACCTGGCTCTTGTCTGAAGGGAGACCTGCTCAGTGTCTTGCCCTTCTGCTCCAGTCTTCCCTGTGGCCTGCCTGGGATTGAGCTGAAAAATGATTTTTCATATATGTCACCCTCATTATAATATCATCCCTCAGAGTGAAGCTCTCTGACCACCCCAAAGACCTGTATTTAATGTGATGAAAGGTGATTTAATGGAGTTGAGGAGAGAGAAGCAGAAAGCAGGCAGCCATTTCAGACAAGCGGAGCAGGCTATCCCTCCAAGGGGAAGAAAAAGAAAAGAAAAAGGGGGAAAAAATCCACACCTTCCCCCCAGAAGACACTGGACTAAGAAGACAGTTTGGTCAGCTCCATAAGAAGGCAAAAATGAAAGCCAGATAAACTCTGAACATCCCACCCTCCCCAGCAGCAGATAACTAACTTACCATTTATTTACCTTGGAGCTGATTATGTAGTGGGTTGAGGCAGGCAGGGAGATTTTATTGACATTTGGTCTCCCTTCACACATTTTTGCGACAGGCAGACTTCAGGGACTGAGCAGCAGGATATTAAAGGATTTGGAAAAGTTATCAAGGAATGGGACATATTTATCAAAGCCACAGTGATATTACAAAGCTGGGCTTCTGCTACACCTGGGTCTGTTATTTGATTAAAAAAATAATAATGGTTCATCCCCTAGCTGCCTTTTGCACCTGGGTGAATGCTGAGCGGTTCTACGGGACCACCTTGGGCCAGGCATTTGCTCATAAAGACCCTCTTTGGGTCTAGCAGAGAATGGTGGGTGATCGATCACGCTGGTTGCTGGGAGTGTGCGTCTGTGCCCATGCACGTGTAGGTGTGATCACATCGTGTCTTCAGCAGGGAGCTCCTATGGGTGCACCACCTGACCTCCACAGGGCTGGAACCAATGTTCTCTGAGCATCTTTTCTTTCCAAAAGAAGACTATTCAGAGTTGGGAGACTGACTGAAGGGTAGGAGCAAAAGGAATCACGTGAAGTGTCCCTGGCTGCTTCAACCACTACATTTCTGGTGAATAGCAATTATGTAATACAGAAACTCTCCAATTTCCAACAACCAGCAAGTAAGAATATACCACGAGTCACCTCTATTTAGCTCTCCCCCAAATTTTTCCACATGAATTATTCAGTGTATGACTGTTTCAATATGTCTGTCTTTTTCTTAAAAAAAAAAAAAATGCTAGATGAACTTAAAGCAGCAAGAGGAAGAGCCTGCATTGCAAAAATGATACCCACCTGCATTTATCTTAAAAGGAAAGTCTTGAGTGCGTTCACTCAGGTGAAAATATCATGAATAGCAAAGCCTGACCAATGGACACCAGGATGCAGGGGGTTAATCTGGGTTTTGCCATCTGATTCCAATCCATTCAGGCCTGGCTATAAATCGCTTATATGTCTGGGTGATAAAAAGCAAATATAAATTTTCAAAAAATTTAACCTTGCGTGGTATATAAAGAGAATACATAATATTCTTGGGCATAAATATGTCTCAAGACAAACTCATTGCGTATACCCAGAATACATAATGGATTTTACTGAGACATATTTTTCCCCTAGCAAGAAAAAGCCAGAAATTCTGCAGTGAACTGATCGTATATATGGTTTCCACAACTCTGAGACGAGAGCTGCATCTCCCACTGGGGGCTGTCCACACAAGGGGCTGGGGATTTCTGAGTCTTCTGAGTGCCCTTCCAGAATGACGCAAAGTCCAGCTGAACCAGAGGAAATCTGGCTGTAGCTGGGCGATGGGAGACGTGGGGCTTTGGCACGATTCTGGGGCACCTCGTGGCCAAATCATTTCATGTGGTTGGCTTCCAATTTCTGCACCAGGAAACGGAGGAGGCTGATCCAGAAACTACTGATATCTAAGGCCGACATTTCCCAAACATCAGGGGGAATGCAAATCCCCTGGGGTCTTGTTAAGAATGCAGATTCTGATTGGGTATGTCTAGGATGGGGCCTGGGATTCTGCATTTCTAAAACACACCATAGTACAGACCACATCCAAGACCGATTAAATCTGAATCTTTGAAGGTGCTATTTGTTAAAGTTGCCCAGGTGATTCCAAGGTGCAGCCAAGGCTGAGGGGAACTTGCTACAGGCTCCACGTGGCTTCTGCACATAGAATCAGCTGTTTTGAGGTTTGTCACCCTCGTAGGCTCCCTTGTGACAAGCCATTAAATAGAGCAGATGCAGTTCACTGCCACGTGGGTCTGCACTGGGTGGCTGTGTCATGGACGCAACCCCCCCCCAACCCCTCCCCCGCCCCCCACAGGTCAGGAGCCTCTTTGTCCAGGAGCCCAAGGCTGATGGGGTTTGGCGACTTTAACAGGCTGACATTGGTGGAATTCTTTCTTTTTAATGCTTCTTTACTAAAGACCAGATTAGTTGTTGCAAATGCAGATGCCTACCTAGGCCTGGCGGGCTGCACACATCATAAATAAGAGCTAGATGCTTGCATATTTAAATACACAAGTGTATTTTTTCTTTCCCTCAAAGAATTATGTTCTTTCACATTTTTCTTAAAACTCATGGCCACCTTTTCTTTTCTTTCCCTTTTTGGTACAAACATAGGTACAACAGAAATATTTATTTGCTCTATGAAATTCAATAGGGCAAGTGAAAAAGTGGAGTTGGGCTCACACAGAGACCGAGGTTTGTCCAAATACACCACACTTTTACTTTTGCAAATGGACAAAAGTGGGCCTGGATGAGCGAGGGGTCCTGAAGTTTAAACTTCATTGGCTTCAGGAGATAAAAGACAACAGAGGTGAAATCTCCTTCACACACCTCAGACCAAAACTGTCTCCCCAAAATAAAAACAAACATGATGAAATGACTGGTGAAGTTTAATCCAAATAATTCCATGGAAAAAAATGAGAGTTTCTTCTTTTGTGACCTTGAACTCTTGACATCAGCCAGGAGTAAGACCCAGCTGCTGCTGCTGCTGCTAAGTTGCTTCAGTCGTGTCCGACTCTGTGCAACCCCATAGACGGCAGCCCACCAGGCTCCCCGTCCCTGGGATTCTCCAGGCAAGAACACTGCAGTGGGTTGCCATTTCCTTCTCCGAGACCCAGCTGGCCTAGACCCTTATTATCAAAGTGTGGTTCCCAGACCAGCTGCATTGATAACACCTGGGAGCTGACTAGAGGGGCACAGTTTCCAGTGCCACCCCAGACCCTGACTCAAAATTCTCATTGTATCTCATGAGTACGACCCCATCACGGGCTGAGGAAATATCGTTGACTTAGGAACATAGTAGAAGAAAAGAAGGAGGGTAATTATTGGTCACTTTGTTCATTCCTTCCTTCCTTTCTTCATTCATTCCTTCCCTCCTCCTCCCTTCCTTCCTTTATGCAACCATTCAACAAGTATTCTTTGAGTGCCCCCTCTAGGCTGCGGAGCTGTGACCTGCTAGTTAAATGGGATTAGTAAAGAGACCCAGGATGATGATTAACCACCCGGCTTTGCCTGTCCCCCCTCCTCCAGCAATTTTCTGTCTTTACTTCCCCCACCGCCAGAAGACACATTGCACACACTGTGGGACTGCTGGTACACGACATTGGTTGGGACAGGAACCTACTTGTTAGACTGCAAACAGCCCAATGGGTGTGTGCGTGCTGGATTCCTGAAACAGCCTGGTACAGGGTGTGGGGTTGGGGTGGTGGGAAAGGGACATCCATCAAAATTCATTACCACTAGGGGACACCAGCTCGCCCCTTTTGAGAGGGCGGGTCTTTAAGAGGCACAAGGAACTCCTGCCCTTTACGTCAACCCTGGGTCTCTCAGCCTCTAGGGAATGCTTTCAAATACTCAGTGCTCTGACTTGAAATGCAGACGATGAGTGAGGGTTAGGAGTTTGGTCTCCTAGATCCAACTGCTTGGAGCTGGAATTGTGGGCAAGTTAAGATCACCTTCCATCCCCTTTTCTGTAACATGGGCATGGTAATGAGATCATTAGGGTTGTGAGAATGCAGTGAGAAGCATGTGGAGAAAGGGAGCCTCCTTGTAAACACAAGCCTCTGGGGCAGCTGAGGCCATATCAGTCACTCACAAGTTAGTATGAGTTAGAACTTACAGTGAGGCTTTGATGTGATGAGGGGGAACCGGGGAAGTTACCGGGAGGGGTAAGGGTTTTGAAGGGGGCTGAGAAGGCAATGGCACCCCACTCCAGTACTCTTGCCTGGAGAATCCCAGGGACGGGGGAGCCTGGTGGGCTGCCGTCTATAGGGTTGCACAGAGTCGGACACAACTGAAGCGACTTAGCAGCAGCAGCAGGTCTAGAGAAAAGAGTGTGAGAGGAAAATACTGCATTGCACAGAACTGTGCCGGTTACCTCCTGGCAAAGGCCAGCCCCGGGCGCCTTTGCTCCTAGCTGACTGTGTGTTTATCCAATGAAACATCAAACTCATGTCCTCTCATTAACCCTTTGTTTCTTCTTTGTTCCTGATTTAGAACCCCCACACTCTGATTATTTTTAGAGCCCTGAGAAGTCAGAAGTCACTTGTGTTTACAGAGAGGCCCAGCAGCCTTCAAAGATGAGAGGGGAGCGCTTGCAGCACCCTGCCCTCTCCCCGGGCCCCAGGCCCTCCCTTTGCAATACCTTCTGGGGCGCTTGGCTCCACAGAAGAAAAAACACAAAGGAGAGAAATCTCTTCTTTCTCTTAGATGTTTACTTTCTCAGTTTCCCCTGTGACCTGCATGAGTTACACACACACACACACACACACACACGCACACACCACACTTCTATGTTTTCTCCCCCCGCAAAGTGGTGAGAAGCAGGCAGCTGCCTATGCAGTCAATGTTGTGAAATCTGGGCATTCCTTGCATCACTCCCTCCCCACTTTCTCCTTTCCTGTCTGATGTCTCCTCAGTACATCCACCCGCAGCCTCTGAACCAGGCCAAGGGTGAGGCCTTGAGCGCGCTCAGAATTCTGGGTGCCCTTCAGTTGATGATCCCAACCAGACCCCCGTCTTTCCCATCTGAAGAGCCACGACCCTACTGTGTTTTCATCTCTGTGACCTAAAGTTTCTGCATTGGTGCTGTGGAACAAGGGACCTGGAAAATTCCATATCCTTCCCCTCTTTCCCAAACAAGGGTGCCGAGGACCAGAAAGTGGAGAGGCTTTTCTGAGGTCACCCAGCGTAAGGGTCACCAGGGGTCCTGCTGACCCCCCACAGTGTCTTTCCCACAGAACTGAGCTCGGTGTCTCCCCCCGACCTCGCCCCATGGCCCTTAGAAGTGTTATTAAATGAAGCCACTCTGAGAATGAAGGGCTCACAGGAAAGCAACCAGACAGACCGGGGGTGTGAATTCACGCCACTTAGGGTGGGAGGCAGGGTCATATTTCTGTTCTGGTTTTTTGTTGAGCTCCCCTAGGCAACAGTGCCCGGACTCTTCTGCCATTTTTTGTTCGGAGCTAGTAAGCAGGGTCTGCTTAAATTATGGCCGTGCTAAGAACACATTGTCATGGTTGGATGTGACCAGAAGATTCTATCTCTTCCCTTCATTGTGATGTGTCTACATTGCACCAGGGCAGGACCACAGAAATAATAGTCCTGTGGCTCTGAGACTATGTGAAAAGCGCGCACACACACACACACACTCCTCACATACCCACGCATAGCTCATGTGGACTGTCACAACTGCCATGCTGCTGTGTGTTCCCTTGCCTCCCACCCACTCATGTGTAATTTGTGCAGGGGAGGCTGTCTTCTTCAGATTTGAGGATCTTGGTCACACAATAGCCTCTGAAATGGAGTCTAATAAAAATCTACCTGGGCTTCCCTTGTGGCTCACGGAATCTGCCTGCCAATGCAGAAGATGCAGGTTCGATCCCTGGGCCAGGAAGGTCCTCTGGAGAAGGAACTGGCAACCCACTCCAGTATTCTTGCCTGGGAAATCCCACGGACAGAGGAACCTGGTGAGCTACAGTCCATGGGGTTGCAGAAGCATCGGACATGACTTAGTAGCTCAACAACAACAACAAAAAGCTACCTGGTACGTATAACTTTCATTATCTGCAGAATCTTCCAAGAGCTGCCTATGTCTTGGGCACCCTTGTAAGTGTTTTCCATGTTGGAGAAGCTGAGCTGCATTTTCTGCCACACAGTAGCCTCACGATCTTGGGAATGTAGCTTAAATTTTGATACCTCAGTTTCTCCATTTGCAAAACAAGAGTAATTATACCCAGCTCTTGGTATGGTACGTCTATGCAGGGGTATTCACATACAATAATATGGTGTGTGTGTGTGTGTGCACGTGTGCTCAGTTGCTCAGTCACGTCCAACTCTTTGGAACCCCATGGACTGTAGCCTGTCAGGCTCCTCTGTCCATGGGATTCCCCAGGCAAGAATACTTAGGGAGTGGGTTGTCATTTCCTCCTCCAAGGGATCTTCGCCATCTAGGGATCAAACCCACGTCTCCCAAACCTCCTGCATTGTAGGCGGATTCTTTATCACTGGGCCACCGGGGACTCCCATAATAATATGATGTTGGCTATAAACATACCCGAATTCTTCCTAATTTAAGGAAGGAGCACAGCAACTGTTAGTTCTTTTCCCTCTTTCTGATGAATTAAGAGTATTTATAAGTATGTTGCTGGCGTACTATGCTGGGTTTCCCATCATATTATCTCAATAACTAGCTATGTGACTTTGGGCAGATGACTCTTCTGTTTCACTTTCATCATTCATTCATTCAGGCAGGCAGGCAGGCAGGTAGTATTTATGGAATGCCTACTGGGGGCCAGTCATCGCTTTAGATGTTGAAGGTACTTCAATAAATAAAACAGACCAAATTTTTTGCCCTCATGGAATTTCTAAAGTGATCTAATTAGTTATAACACAAGCAAGATGGTGTAACTCTTAACAGAAAGGAAGACTGTGAAGATTCTTCATAGAGTTTAAAAGAAAATATTATAAAAATATGTCAGTCTTAATACATCTAGAAAGGTGCTAAAGTCTGTTCAATTCTCTATGCTATGATTCTTATTTCTAAGGAATATCTATTAGGAATCTTTAGGTTTTAAGTGACAGAAAATTTAACTCAAACTAACTTGAAATCAAATGTAATTTATTGGTACTCATAAGTGGAAAAAAACGTTAAGCAGAAATGTGGACTTTAGGCAAAGTTTGATCCAGCAGCACAAATCATTCTACTAAGGACCTGGTTTCTATTCATCTGTCTTCTCTGAATTATGCTATGTTGGCTCCAACTCCTACTTGTTCCAAGACTCTCCTCTGATAACAGAATTCTACCGAACAACAAATCTTAAGTATCTTTACATCAGATGTCTCATAAGAATACTAAGCATATGCCCAGGGCACCAACAAAGCAAGAGGGAAAAAAGTGATTGTTAAAAAGAAGAAATTTGATTTTTAATATATATTTTTAAAGCATTGAAGTTGTCATAATGGGAAACATAGGAATATTATTTTCATTGCAATCTCATTGCTTTATAGTTGAGCATAACTTTTAATTTGAATAACACATGGAATGGTGCAAGGCACCATACTATTTTCAGTGATTGGAGGTCCCTAAAATCTTTATTCAGCCCCTGTGGGCAATCAAGAAAGCTCACCTCTTTCAGGTGAAGCCTTGATTTCCAGTGTAGTGTTGTGGGTTCTTTGATGGCAAGATTACTGGAAATGGGTAAGAATTAGTAAAGTGGTTTTCAGTTTTATCCATTAGGCCTTTGTGAGTCTGGTTAGTGTAGGTCAGTACTTCGGAGGCTGATTATCCTTGTGAGGACTAAAAGCCTTGATTTCTGGGCCTGCCATGCTGAGGCCCAGACCTCCACCAAGGTCATCATAGGTGGAGACAGATCTTGAGAGAGCTGTCTCCTTCTTCTCTCTCGGTAATGACAGGACTCCTACTTAATTCAGTCAAAACGAGGCTCAATAGAAGACAGTCTGGAAGGGAATACAGCCAGTCCTTAGCAGTGTTATCTTTAGGTGGTGAGATATGGATGCTTTTCATTCATTGATTCCTTTATTCTCTTATTCCCATATTTATTAATACCTTACATTGTGCCAGGCACCATTCTAGACACCGAAGGTTGACTAGGTTGACAAAGTAAGAAAATAAACAAACAACACCCATCTTCATAGAGTTTACATTCAAGTGGAGGGAGATAGATAATTAACCAAATAAGTAAGCAAAATCAAGTGTGGCAGAAACTGATAAGGGAGGGAAGAAAAACAGACCAGGGAAAATGGATGGGCAATTGAGGGAGCAGTGACATTACAAATCTAAATAGGTGTCCAAGGAAGACCTCACTGAAAAGGTGGCACTTGAATAAAGGTGTAAAGAAAGTTTGGCAGTGGGCCATGTGAGTGTCTGGGAAGAAGTGCTCTGAGTAGGAGATATAGCTAATGCAAAGGCCTTGAGGCAGGCTATGCCATCCATCCTTCTTCCCTTTTGCCTGTCTGTACTGGAAAGCTGTCCAGTGGCCACCCACACCCAGATAAGTCTGCCATCCCCTGACAAGGTTGACCTTGTATTCTTACCTCTCTGCAGTGTACAACCAGCTAGAGCTGTGCTGTCCTATATAGACACTAGCTGTGTGGCTTTTAAAATTGAAATATAAATTAAGAGTAAATAGAACGAAAATTCAGTTTCCTTAGTCTCACTAGCCACATTTCAAGTGTTCAGTAGGGACAGGTGGCTGGGGGCTACCACATTGGACAGCACGGCTCTAGTACATTTTCACGACTATAGAAAATTCTATTGGACAGAGCTCAGCTAGAGGGTGGGACCAGGTATCAGACATTCCCTGGCTATCATTCACAGCAAACCAGCCTGCCATCTGAAAGGCTTGGAGGCTGGGCCCATGCTGTCAGGGAATTCACCCAATGTCTCATGGCCTGCTTCTGGGGAACTCTTAGTTGCAAATTACATCCTGACGTTCTTCACAGTCTCTAGATTCTGAGAGGGAAGACTGTTCTCATATTTTCCAAAGACAGGTAGGTCAGAGAAGGAAGATCAGCTTACAGAAGCCTGTTCTGTGCACTCAGTCACTCAGTCGTGTCTAACTCTTTGTGACTCAATGGACTATAGTCTGTCAGGCTCCTCTGTACATGGAATTCTCCAGGCAAGAATACTGGAGTAAGTTGCCATTCCCTTCTCCACGGGATCTTCCCGACTCACGGATCAAACCTGTGTCTCTTATGTCTCCTGCATTGGCAGGCTGCTTCTTTACCACTAGAATCACCTGGGAAACCCATCATAGGGGCTAGTACCCAATAAACCCAACCTAACTGCAAATAGAGCCACGATACCTCTGGAAACCCAGGATGGAGGTCCAGGCAACCCTGGGAAGGGTTTGGAGCTAGAATTCCCTCCTTAGGCATGGCAGGTTGTCTCCATGAGGTACTCTTCTCAGTGCACCTGGCCATGGCGATGAAAATAATTCATCCCTGCTTGTAGTCAATGGCTGGTGACATTTTTTTTAAAAAGCAACCTTTTATTATTATTTTGTAATTTCCTTTTTATTTTGGTTGGCCATACCTCGGGGCATGTGGAACTTCCCCAACCAGGGATGGAACCTATGCCCCCTGCAGTGGAAGTGCAGTCTTAAACTGGACCACCAGGGCAGTCCTAATGGCAGGTGATGGTGTGAAGGTGGCCACCTGGCTTTGGCGGCATCAGGGGGATTTTCAAATACACAATGGATGTCGGTCCCCACAGAAATACAAATCAGAGTTGCACATCACACGTGTGAGAGCAGATACAAAGTCATAGAAGCTAGATGTGGGGGCGCCCAGAGGACCCCCCCAGGTGACTGTGAATGGCAGTAGCCAGAGGAGCGCCTCTGTCCTGGCTCCTTGGACTCATTGAAAGGGTGGGCCAATTCTCCACGGATGGGAGCATTTCGTGGGAACTTGGGGATTACAATTCCACACGCCTGGAATCAATATTCTATGCTCGTGTTATAATTCACTTTTCGAGGGAGACAACACAGCTCTCCGAATTCCTGGATGAAGTCAACCACGTAGCCCAGAGATTAAGGGGATTTCCGTGCTTATAAATCGCACCCAGCGGTGGGTGGGGTGAGAGTGTGGAGGAGGAGGGCAGAGGGGATGGAGAGGGGGCCAGGGGAGGCTGGGAGGCAAGGCTTCATGGGAGCCTAACACGCCACAAGGAGCCTCAGCCCAGTGTGATGTCGCTGATGGAAACGACACAAAAGGTGGCCTGGAGTGCCTGGGTTGACTAAAACAGCCCTTATCAGGACTGACTAAAGTCAGCCAGGCTGTTTATGCAAGCACCATAAACAGCCGGGACCCCTCCTGACACCAACATCATCTCCTGCATCTGTAAAGAAGAAAATGAAGGTATTTGCGGAATATTTTTCCCCTCAGACTCGCTACTGAGTGCAGTCTCTGCTTGGTTTTGATCTGCTGCAAGGAGAGTGAGGCAGATGAAAGATCTGGAATGTACCAGGCCCTTTTACATGGGGCGGAGGCAGTCCCCCCACCTTCCCCCGCTCCTCACGGGTCCCCCCAGACACCACTTTCACTTGGGGAGAGAAAGCACACAGAAGCTTCAGAGGCGGCAGGAGGTCCTGTCCCTGGCAGGATGGGCTGAGTTTCCCCTGGGAGGGATCTCCCTCCAGCCAAATTGGGCCTCTCACCTCCAGGGCCTCGACTCTGGTGCTGGCCCCGATTGTCAGCGAAAATGCCTTTCTTGGTGTCAGCCGGTTCCCTAATGGGTAACAGTTGATGTCATCGAATCAGCCTGGTGACTGGGCATGATTAAAAGGCGCCGCTTCTTAGGCGGGCTTGGGGATCATGGCTCGAGCGTAGAATTAGTTTTCAGCCCCCCTCCCCCCAGGGAGGGGGCTCAACCCCGCAGGAGAGAAGCCCCCACTCGTGCTAAGGAAGCAGAGGTAATAACTAATAACCTCCCCTCCGCCCCGCCTTCCCCTAACCTTGTCGTGAACCGTGCTTGTTGTGTTCAAAGAAGTGCTCGTGCAACCAGTCTCACTTTAATGAAAAGCAGACCCCCGGCTCACCGTGGCCCCTCCTTTGGGCAGCAGAGATAAAAACCTAATGGCATGTCAGATCCTTGATGGCAAACCCGCCAGGAAAACAAAATTATCAGGGTAGAGCGGAGGCAGCGGACCATATCTGCTTTTGGACCATAAAATAACATAACCTGATGACCCCCTCATTTGCTGAAGGGGCACCCGGCTGGAAACACCAAGGCCTCCTCTCGCAAAAGTTCCTGCTGCCTGCCTGCTGAGGCCTCAGCTCGGCTCTCCAGCAACCTCCAGCTCTTTGGCTTCTTTTTCCCTCCCCTCGGGCACTTCAACCCTCATTTCAATATCTAAGGCACAAGCCCCGAGAGACAACGCGTTTATCACCACACAAATTGTGAGACTCTGACAAGAAAAAGTCCAAAGAAGATCTGCTGTGTGCAGACCTGTGTGTGTGCGCGCACACACACACACACACACACACACACACACACACACACTACTCTATACTGAAAAACAAAATGCCCGAAATATCTCTGTCAGATAAGTCAAAATGCCCCTCACCTATCAGGCCACTAAAGGAGTCTCTTGACAATTCACACAGTGACATTTAATTGCCTCCAAGAGATATTTGGAAACAACTTCAGAAACGGAAGAATTGCGAAAGCTTTTAAAAAAACAACCCTCTTTTCAGATGAACATTATGATCCCAGAGAACTTTCTCAAGTCATGAGGCTGTCTACCAGGGCTATTTTTCTCTTCCTTCCTCTCTTCCTTCACCCTCTCTCCTTCCACCAATCCTGAACATTTATTGAATACATACCGTGAGCCAAGGCCCAAGAAAGATTCTGCAGGAACCTCTCTGAGCAACACAGAAATAGTCCCTGTCCGATTTCTGGCCACCTGTCTTGGCAGATGCTGCTTATTATCCCCCACTATCCAATACCCCTTCTTCCTCAATAATAAAACTCCAGGTATCTAGCTGGGTGCTTTTATCTGGATCTCCAGAATAAAAATTACACATCTCAACTTCTTTTGCAGCCGGGTTTGGCCATGTGTCTAAGTTCTAGCTAATGGAATGTAAGCAGAATTATTGTGAGAAGCTTCCAGGAAGTGTTATTAAGAGAAGCATAGGATTACCTTCACCTTCGTTCCTGTGGGCTGGAATGTAGATGTGATGGCTGGAGTTCAAGCAGCCATTTAATACCACAGTGTGGAAGTCATGTACACCCCATGGTAGAGGAACAAGATAGAATGATCCTGAGATGTTAGAACCACTTCGAAAAATTGACAGTTCCTCGTACAATTAAACATATACATATGCTACACTCAGCAATCTCACTCCTACATATTTACCCAAGAGAGATTAAAAACCTATGTCCACACAAAGATTTGCAGACTAATGTTTGTAACTGTTTTTTTCATAATAGCCCCAAACTGGAGACAATCTAAATATCAATGGGTGATTAAACAAATTGTGGAATATTCATGCAATAGAATACTACTCAACAATACGAATAAACTATTGGTATATATGACAACATTTTGCTGTTGTTTAGTCACTAAGTCACGTCTGACTCTTTTGTGACCCTATGGACTGAAGACCTCCAGGGTCCTCTGTCTGTGGGATTTCCCAGGCAAGAATACAGGAGTGGGTTGCTATTTCCTCCTCCAGGGGATCTTCCCGACCCAGGGGTTAAATCCGAGTCTCCTGCATTGGCAGGCAGATTGTTTACCATTGAGTCACCAGTGTGAATCCATAAAGTACTATATTGAGTGAAAGAAACTGGACACAAAAGACTATACACTTTATGACTCCATGTATATAGAATTCTAGAATGGGTAAAACCACTCCCTCTTTGGTGAAAGATGTCTGGATAGTGGTTGCCTATGAGTGGTGGAGGTCAGCTGGAATTGGAACTGTCTTGAATCTCAGTTGCATTGTTGATTACATGGAATATACATTTGTCAAAACTCATCAATCTATACCTTTGCGATCTGTGTATTTCACCAGATGCAAATTATATAATAGTACAGTACAAATTATACAACGATAATGATGATAATAATGATAGCCTTGATCCTGTGGACTTTGTGAAGCCACTCTTTTAGCCCTGAACTATCCACTTCTGAATCTTATTTACGTGAGAGAGCAAGAAACTTCCTCCAGTCTTTGTTGGCATTTTCTATCACTTAGAGCTAATCTACCCTGACAGTACTGCATCTTCTCCATGTTATATGTGTGGCTGACTCGTCTCCCTGCTCTGGGCAGTGAAGTCAATGGGGGAGAGCTGGCCTAGGAGCCAGGGTACAGGTGGGATCTGACAGTGGGGTTAATCTGATTGCGGCAATGTAGAGAAGTCTCTCCCCCATCCTTGTTCCAGGGCTTTCTAGCCTGAACTCACAGCCTGAACTCATAGCCTGAACTCAAAACTCCTCTTGGACTCAGCTTTGCAGCAAATCCCTCCCCTCACACCTGGCAGCCCATTCAGCAAGCAGGATCCTACCTTGTGGGGTTCACTTGGGTCAGCCGATTGCTCTTGAATGCTGGTGCTAGGACTATTCTTAGCACACTGCCAATCCCCAGGAGGCTCTGAAGATGCACGAGGCTGAGTAACAGCTGCATCGCGGCTATTACCAACGCTATTATCATCATCATTATCGCGGGGATGCGGCTTTTGTGGTCTGCCAATCAGAGGATGTTTGGGGGCCTTTTCCATAATTGGAAGAACTGGTCCAGGACATGCGTGGGTTTCCATTTGGAATGGGAGTGACCTAAAGGGAAGTATGTTTCTCATACATAGTAGGGGCTGGCATTTCTGGTAGATCTGGTAGGCAGCTCCCTGCTTGAAGGAATTTCATACTGATCGTCTGTCCTCCCCTCATATCCTTCTCAGCCCTGCCACCTCTGTCTCACCAAGCCATCTCCTCACTGGCAACCACAAATTTTACAATTAGAGATTCATTCCTTTAACTTTATTTTTTCTCAGCCATTGAAATGCAAGATATCTGGGCACATTTGATAGAGGAGGAAATTGAGGCACAGAGACATGAAATAACTTGCTTTTATAAGTAGAAGAGGTGGGATCCCAATTCCAGCCAGCCACCTTGCTGCAGAGGCTGTGTTCATAACCACTTTAATGTAACCCGCCAAATAACAAGTTATTGCTTTCTGAGCACTGGGTGATCCTACCTGCCCAGATATTTTGCTTTTTCTTTCAAACAATATTTCCTTCAAATCGATATGTTGAGGTTGCTCTTACTATTATAATTCTCTTTTCACAATATGTTTCCATTTTTAGGATGCATCTGCATATTTCGCAGGTTTCATTTCCCCTCCCAAGCTATTTCCCCAAAGGAAGAAGATGTGGTATCCATTCTGTTTAAAAAACATCAAAAGAAAAACACAACTCTCCCCCCCCGCCCGCCCCAATGAGTTGCTCTTATGCCATCTTGGTGGCTCAGAGACACTGGGACCCAGGGTACCACCCTGTAGGCCTCTGAGACATATTACCTGGGATTTTAGGGTGAAGATCCTTGAACTACAAGGGGAGCTGCTGCTAAGTCGCTTCAGTCGTGTCCGACTCTGTGCGACCCCATAGACGGCAGCCCACCAGGCTCCCCTATCCCTGGGATTCTCCAGGCAAGAACACTGGAGTGGGTTGCCATTTCCTTCTCCAATGCATGAAAGTGAAAAGTGAAAGGGAAGTCGCTCAGTCATGTCTGACTCTTAGCGACCCCATGGACTGCAGCCCACCAGGCTCCTCCGTCCATGGGATTTTCCAGGCAAGAGTACTGGAGTGGGGTGCCATTGCCTTCTCCATACAAGGGGAGAAACCCAAACAAATATCATTCAACTATTGCTCATCATGGCTACAGGCAAAGGAAGGATGAGGCACAGCCCTGAGAGATGCCAAGGACAAATATCTGAGTGTTTTTGATGAAAGAAAAGCCAGTGTGCATAACAGTCTTTCATATTTTTTGCTGCAACTGTGGAAGATGCTGGAAGCCGTCAGCCCCAGACTGGCACTTCTAAAGACTAGGGAAGCTGGGAGCCTGCCAAGGTGGGGGTGGGGGTGAGATTTTGGAGAACAGCACCTGGAGTCTTTTTTTTTCCCCCAGAGAAATGAAAACCACGTGTGGAACTAAGGAGAAGCCTGCCACTCCATAGAAAATTTCCTACTTGTACCTGAGAGGAATGGAAGTCTCCTGTGAACTTTGTTTCTGCCATCATGGCCTTAATGCTCACGACAGTGGTATTTCATTGTTTGTGGAAGTCACAGGAAGAGACAGTCTTGCTTTGGAACAAGACTTTGATGAAGGCAAAGAGGACCTGGCCTCCCAATTGGTTTGGGTGAGGATGAGACAGAAGCAAAAGGACACAGATTTTGGAGGGTGCAGGGAAAGGCAGGGTTCTGACTGAAACCAGACTGTGCTCCAAGCCTGGGGGTCTAATGGCACCCATGGCTTCTTGCCCCCGTAGCTCTCTGCCCTGTGACTGGGGCTTCTGATTTCTGACCTGAAGGCTTAGCTTTTCCACAGGGTCGGAGTCAGGGGTCAGTCCAGGCCAGCAGTCCACTGGAGCCTTCCCTGAAATACCACAGCCCATCGCTAGTCACACCAGTTTGGCCTAGAGTCTCTCAAAACTTGTTAGTCCAGAACCGTGCCCCCTACCCTGGCACTCCACAACCCTATGACTTCTTAAGACTCCTCCATCTGTATGGAGGCCCCTGCTATATGTCACCACTGTCAGTGCTCAGGAGACCTTTCTCTCTCTTTTTATAGCTGGTTCCACCATCCAGTGCCTGCCCAATTCAGTGTGTGAATCTCTAGTGTGCCAGTTTCAAGCAGAGGCCTTAATGGGCATTCCATGTTTCTGTGAAAACTTGTCTTCCATGCTTTTGTTTTATTCTCCATGAGAAGAACATTCCCCGGTGTGCTGCTGCCCCTCCATCCTGGATCCTACAATGAGACGCATGGAGCAGAGCTGCCCCAGCCAACCTGCAGATGCACGAGTTAAAAACAAACGCTTATCATTGTGTGTCACTGAGTTTAGGGGTTGCTTGTTACACAGCATCATTTCAGTGGCAACAGCTACCTGATGCACTATTCCTATTTAATATGTCATAGAATTCTAGCACTCCATGGAACTTTTGGGGGAAATGCTGAGTCACAGTTAGTCAATAGCTATGCCAGGAGCATATTTAAGTCTTCTAATTTCAAAGGCTGCTTGTCCCACTGCATCAAGCTGAACAACTGCGTCCAGGGCTGGAAGCCTACCCTGAAATAGTGTGCCTTTAGGGTTTCTTACTGCAAGGAGAAATACAGGGTGGGGGCAGATGAGGATCTCCAGGCTGGCACTTTGAGGCAGGTTTGGAGCCCTCAGGCAGGGGCGCCAGAGCCAGGAAACCCATGTGTGCTAATACAGTCGATCCAGGGCTGAGTTGTTGGAGGCTCTGGATGGCAGAGGTTACGATCTCAGACTTTGTTAGGACCACTTTCAAATTCTTTCATTTCTTAAACCTGCAGAAGTCACATTATTTCCAAGGTCCTTGTCAGTAGCCTAAATTCAGATCAATTTGCTGAGTCGGTACAAAGTGCAGAACTGATGGTTCAGAAAGACATTAAACTACCCACAACCCTTTAGACCATGTCAACAGATCATCCGTAGCCTCAACAGAAGAAACATTTCATTAAATCTTTGCAGTTTCTCCCCAAAGAGTAGGAATGCCCTTCTATCATTTCGAAGCAGATGGAGGCCTGGCATGATTTTCACTCCAGCTGGGACAGTGGATTCACCTGAGCTAAGCTCTAGAAAGGGCCAGTTAATCTTCATCCAAGAAATATATCTTGAGCACCCTTGGGTGAGGAAGCTGCAGTATGCCACTGGGTCTGCGAGGACTCAGCTGGAAGGGAAGAGAAGTGGGCCAATGATAATTACAATGCAGTGTGCTGTGACTGTTGGTGAGGTCTGAGGATCCTTTATAGGCAGAAGAGAAACCATCAGGGGCTGTCCATACATGGAGGCCACTGTGAGGCTCCCTCTACACCACCAGATAGTAGCTATAGGGCTACCTCACAGTTAATCTGGGACAACGTGCACAGAATGGGTGCGATTTGTTAGCTATGGTGTGAAGCCCCACCCAGGGGCTGTGATAGGCTGGCTGAAGGGCAAATGAGCTCCCAAATGCCCACCTGAGGTGAATAAGGGCAGGCTCTGGGAGGCAGCCCTGGAACGTGATTGGAAACTTAGGCAATGCTAAGTTAATTAATCCAATCCTTTATCTTAAGCTCTGTCTTGAAAAAAGACCAAATAAATAAATAAATAAATAAATAAATAAATAAAAGGCTGATTAGTCATGGAAACTTCCTGAAAAATAAGACCCGGAAGCAGAGGCTGGTAGAGCCCATTGAGCAACTCCAGAGCAGAAGTAGGCTCAGGGTCCCTGAGCAGGTGGCTTTCCTCTGCTCAGGAGCCAAGAGCAGGGCTTCTGGCACTTGAGTGAGGCAAGCAAGGCACCCAGGGCAAGAATTTAAGGAGGCGTTCACTGTCAAGGTCACAGAAGTGCAGCATGGGCACTTGACCATGATGTGCTGTTGGTGTCTCAGTCGCTCCACCCAAGTCCCAGCCCTGGCACAGAGGCTAAGGCACCTGACCCGGACTTGGGAGGAGTGTTTTGCATCTTTGCTTAGGTACTCTTTAGTTTTGTGATTTCAAACCAGTTCCTAAATCTCTAACTCCACTTTTCCCATCTGTAAAATGGGGATGGAGTTCCAATCTCATAGAGGGAGAAAGAAGGATGTTCCTTGCCGAGTACTAAGCATGGAGCCTTCAGTAAATGGTGATGACTAGCTCGACAAGGAGTCCTCTCCGTGAGGAGGGAATCCTTGTTCAGATTTATCTGAGAGATGTTTTTTGGCTTTTGGCTAAGATCACGTGTAGTATGGGGGCTTCCCAGGTGGCACAGCAGTAAAGAATCCACCTGCCAGTGCAGGAGATGCAAGAGATGCAGGTTCAATCCCTGGGTCAGGAAGGTGCCCTGGAAAAGGGAATGACAACCCACTCTAGTATTATTGCCTGGAGAACCCCATGGACAGAGGAGCCTGGTGGGTTACAGTCCATGGGACCACAAAGAGTCAGACACGGCTGAACATGTTGGAGACTTGAATGTCACCTAAAAAAAAAAAAAAGAATGCCACCTAGATGCCTTCTTTTGCTCAGGTCTGTGAATTCAGAGCTTCTGACTTTTGCATCTTAAGTTCCAGACCTCAGATGTTTTTTTAAAAAAGAAAAATCAACTCCTTTCTAGTTTGGAAAATTCCAGGAAAGAGTTATAATTTGCCTTGTCTTAAGTCAGGCACTACTCTGGACCAATTAACAGCATCCATGGTAAGAAGTGGTCACTCCTATGGGAACTACCAGGTTTTGGGGGAAGGGGCAGGGCAGAGGAGGAAGGAGAGTTTGCAGATAAAGCAAAAGGCATCCACATGTAGAGAATGTTGTCATAGTTTTGGTTGCCCGGCATTGGAGTGCCTTTCTCAGAATCTAGGTAGGAGGCAGAGCCCCCACTGGCACTCGAGCAGCTAAAACTGCATGGCACTCGCTGTAGCAGATGCTGTTGTGCCCACGCAGAAACACTTAGAACGCATGGCCTCTGTATGTGCCAATGTAAGCATGCTGGAATGGTGGGGAAGGTGACCTCCCCTGAGGGGGCGGGGCTAAGGCCACCTTCAACCAATGACAGATGGGAATTGATGGATTTAAACTCTAGTTTCTTGGGACATCTCTGGTGGTCCAGTGGTTAAGAATCCACCTTGAAATGCAGGGAACATGGATTCTATCCCTGGTCCAGGAACTGAAATCCCACATGCCGCAGGGCAACAAAGCTCTCAAGCCACAACTAGAGAAGCCCGTGTGCCGCAAAGAATGATGCTGCAGCCAAATAAATATTCTACAAACAACCTCCCCTTAAATAACTCCTCCAGTTTCCTCACCCCTCAGGTGCTGTGTGCTGTGCTCAGTTGCTCAGTCATGCCCAACTCTTTGTGACCCACAAGGCTCCTCTGTCCATGGGATTTCCCAGGCAAGAATATTGGAGTGGGTTGCCATTCTCTTCTGCAGGAAATCTTCCTGACCCAGGGATCGAACCCACCTCTCCTGCATTGGCAGGCAGATTCTTTATGGCTGAGCCACCTGGGGAGCCCTTCTCACCCCTCAGGTGGGACAACTCCAGGTTGCTGCCCAGAGGTTCCCAAGAAGGATGAGCCCGCATTGCCCACAGCAGGCTCCTCCCTTTTCCCTACTGGTGCTCCCTGGGATCCCTCTCAAGGAAACTATTTGCAGGGTTCTCATCTGGGGAAACCTAGACTACTACACTGCCTTTCCAACATTCTTCGAGGTAAGCCATGCACACTTAGGCTCAGCCAGTCCGATCCACCTGCCACAGATTTGAATCTGGAGCTGGGGACAATGAGAATTCTTTCTGGCAGCTGCCATGGTGGCGGCCACATCCAGTTTCCGGCAGATACCAGTGAGCAAAGGAGTCAAGCATGTGTCATATGTTTCCAGAATAAGCTGGCTTTCTCTCTGGCCTGGGTCTGGCTCCACAGCTGCCCTCTGGTCCTACCTGCTTTCCAAAGCTAGCTCAGTGATTTTCCCAGCAGCGTGGCGAGTGAACCGTCTAATATCACTTCAACAATTCCTTTAATGCTCCAATTAAGCCAGACTTCGTGCTAAACACCAAGCCACAGTCTACTAATGTGGCTGTCCGTATCATTTGATCATGAGCAGAGAATGCGGTTGTTGGGCTGGCGGGAACGTCTGGCATCCCTCTGCATCAGTCTGACTAGTCATCCTGGTTTGTGGATCTCAGTCTCTGCTGAGCTGGACCAGTGAGCCTATCTGTTGTCGGGGGTTGGGGAGGGGTGGCGGGGGGAGAGCATCTGGTTTCTGAAGCTGTCCGGCTGAGGATCTGACTGCCGCTGCCAGCAGATTCATCCTCAGAGGAGGACGACGGCCAGACATGGCTCCTCCATAGCCTGCAAATCAACACTCTTTCTGTTTGAAAGAGCAGCCCGAAGCTTTCCACCTGTCACCAAATCAGACTCCCAGGTGAGCTTCCCTTTTCAGAACAAGATGGCAAATGCCGTGAGCTGGGGAAGAAGCCAATAGGAACATCTTTCTGAGGAGACTCTGCGCAGAGGAGGGTAATGACAGAAAGCTCAATGTGCAGCTTGGAGCTACCACAGAATCCTCAGTGCAGAGAAGAGGAGAAAAAGGAAAGCATTTTCTTACCCTTTTGCCTTCTTCCTGGTCTTGATAAAATTAACGTTGCTAAGTGCCAGCCTCTTCTGAATATATGCAGAAGAAACAGAATAGACTAGAACAGGAGTTGGGTAGAGTAGGAGAGCCGACCATTGGAAAAAGACTGAAGGTAAAAGGAGAGCAGGCAGCAGAGGATGAAATGGTTGGGTAGCATCACTGACCCAATGGACATGAATTTGAGCTAACTCCGGGAAATGGTGAAGGACAGGGGAGCCTGGTGTGCTGCAGTCCATGGGGTGGCAAAGAGTCATACATGACTGAGAGGCTGAACAACAAGAGAAGCAGAATAGAGTAGATTAGCATAGTCTCGTAGTGTAAAATTTCATTGTTGTTGTTTAGTTTCGAAGTCATGTTTGACTCTTTTGTGATCCCATGGACTGTAGCCTGTCAGGCTCCTCTGTCCATGGGATTTTCCAGGCAAGAATATTTGAGTGGGTTGCCATTTACTTTTTCAGGGGATCTTCCCGACCCAGGGATCGAACCCATGTCTCCTGCGTTGGCAGGAGGATTCTTTACTACTGAGCCACCTGGGAAGCTGTAAAGTAGGATAGGATAGGATAAAATAGAGTAGGATCGGACAGGATAGCGTAGGGAAAGGTAGGATAGGATAGTAGAATGCGTGCGTGCATGCTTAGTTGCTAACTCTGGCTTAGACGACTAGGCTCTTCTGTCTGTGGGAATTTTCAGACAAGAATCCTGGATGGGTTGCCATTTTCCTCCTCCAGGGGATCTTCCTGACCCAGGGATTGAACCCACGTCTCCCATGTCTCCTGCACTGCAGGCAGATTCTTTACCTGCTGAGCCATCAGGGAAGCCCTGGTAGTAGACTAGGATAGAATAAACTGACCTCACTACAGGCAAACACAAACATCTTGCCCAGTGCTTCCTGAATCAGCCTTCCCTTTCTGAAACAAATGCCCTGCAGCTTTACCTCCAGCAAAGAGGGTGAAAATAAACCAAATGGAAGTTCCCTCGTTGCTTCAGAGTGGCTTTAGGGGGAGAGTCAGAAAGGCTGTGGTCGGCTGAAGCTCCATTTCCACACTGACACACTCCTCTCTTGTTAATATTTGCACTGAACAAGCCATTTTCTGCGCTGACATTTTGCATCTAGTTAAATGCCAACAAATCCAGAGAGATGTGGCTTTGACCTCTGGTTCTGCCCTTTGGACAGGCGTCAGCTGCTGTGGGCCTTTCATTCTAATTTCTGATATTCCCCATTTTGGATTCTTTCACCTCCGACGTGTTTTTTTTTTTTTTTTTCCCAACTGGATGAAATGCTTCCGATTATCTCTGCTTACAATTATCTCTGCTGAATATTTAATTGAGAAATGTTGTTAAAAAGGCATTTGGCGTAAATGATCTAAGTGTATGCGTAGATGTTTCTTTTCTGACAGTAAAGTGGCTTTGAATGATTTGGGGTATTATGAGGGAATTACAGAAAAATTTGTCCTAAAATGTTAAATGTAGTATTTTTGTTTTTTAGAGCTCATGGCTCTAAATGTGAGGGAGAGTGCTGCTGAGTATTAATTTAAAGTTCAGGGGGAGGGTAGTGGTGTAGCGATGAACTTATTGGCTCTGGAGGAAACCAAGTTTTAAACCTGGTACCCTCCACCTCCTTATCCTTGAGATGAGGAAAATGTGGCATCCTTTCTGACCCTCAAGGCTGCTCCATGGCTGCAAGGTAGGGATGAGGGGTGGCTGTGTTCCCTGTCAGCCCACCCCTCCTCCCAGTGTCCTCCCAGGAGCCCTGCTCATGGATCTGAGACCACACCCTGGGACCATAGCTGACAGCCAGCAGGCCCCTTCTCAATACCTTGGGATCAGGACCCATGAGTTTAGTTGGTCTCCTCAGTTGAATGCTTGCCTGAGAATTGATGAACAGCTGGCTTTATGCAGAAGGGGTTCCTGTCGGGCAGAAGTATATGGCCTGCTGGGCTAGGAGGCCCTGGCTCCTGGCTCCTAACCTCCCAGGTCTTGGCTGCCATTTCTCCCAAGACCTACCTGAGATGTGTGCTCTGGGGCCTCTGAACTACCCCAGCTTCCTTACTTAAAGGCCCTTTATTTAGCTAGCTCTGAGGGCTTCCGTTTTCTGAAATCAAGCAATCTTTGCTTAAACTGGTGGTCCTCTGAATTCTAAGAGAACTGGGGAGCAAATTGCTGTAAAGCAGCTCCTATGTTCTTAGCAACTTTCATCCTCAAGTAAGAGATGTGTCTTCATGAAAAGACAAAAAGGACGGGCAATAATCGACTGAGCGACATGTATTTGGGGTCATGAAACTTTAGGATTAGGATCAGGCCCTAGAAGTCAGGCTTTTGAAATTCATGAACAGTATGGAAATTACCCTTTACATATTTTTTTTCTTGGCACCCCACTCCAGTACTCTTGCCTGGAAAATCCCATGGACGGAGGAGTCTGGTAGGCTGCACTCCATGGGGTCGCTGAGTCGGACACGACTGAGCGACTTCACTTTCACTTTTCACTTTCATCATTGGAGAAGGAAATGGCAACCCACTCCAGTGTTCTTGCCTGGAGAATCCCAGGGATGGGGGAGCCTGGTGGGCTGCCATCTATGGGGTCACACAGAGTCGGACACGACTGAAGCGACTTAGCAGCAGCAAAGAATGTCTCCCATGCTTATATTCTCCAAGCCCCATATTCACAGGTTCTCTAGCTGGTCTTCCTCTGTTATTTGTTGAGTCATTCAACAAATTTTAAGTGCCTACAACGTGCCTAGTTCTTTCCCTGGAGGAACTCAGCTGTTGGGTGAGACAGGCAGGAAATGGATGAGTCCAGCAGAAGAGGAGGGCTCTGGCTGAGGTGGTCACAAGGTGATCTGGGAGCCCAGAGAAGGTATGGAGCATCGGGAGAAGGTTGGTTCCCCGTACCTCCAAGAGATAAAGCTTGAGCTGAGCCCTGATGGGATTAGACCCTGTGAAGGGTCAAAGAGGAGGGAGTAGAAGTAGGTGGGAGAGCCTTCAGGCCAAGATGTAGGTCTGATCTCTGAGAAAGGAGGGGAAAGGAAGGAAGATGGGGGTGGGAAGAGCCTCAGACACAGTGCAGCTCTAAGAAAGTCTCAGCCAGGCCCATGGGGAACCCCGGAGCAAAGACTGCCCGTCAGAAACATTCCATGTCCGGCAGATCAGTGGGCTGCCCACACCAGTGCCCTGGAATTCCTGCAAGACCCTGATTCTGCCCCAGGAGGAGGAGGCTTTGAGAGTAAGATCAGCACCTGTTTCCTGTCTGGAGAATCCAGAAGGAGAAGGGATAGCTGAAATCACCACCCATGAGGGCAGGTACAGGAAAGAGGGCAGGACAGGGCAGCAAGACTACACTCCCAGGACTTGGCATGGCAAGGGCGAATGAGCTTCCTGGGGACCGCGTGAGTTCCATGGGAGGTAAGCTGCCTGCTGGGGGTAGGGGCGCCACAGTGAGAGGTGATGGGTGAGCCACAGCAGGCAGGGATTGAGGGTGTGCCATGTAAGGACAGCCAGAAAGTGTGCCACCCACACTTGTCAGGGATGGTGCGCTGCTGAGAGCTTTGTGTGGAGCCTCCCAAGAGCCCATAAACATGCCCCTTGGGAAGGCAGCATCTGGGCGCCTCCTTGGGGAGAGCCCAATGATAGGATAATGGGCAGGCTAGTCCAGTATGAAATGTGCGCTCTTCTCCCTTCCCTCCTTCCAGACTCCAGTGCACCAGGGAAGGAAAGAAGACTCTTAAACAGCCAAAGAGAGGAGTAGAGGAGCCGAAATGGCACCGCAGAGAAAACGCAGCCTCTCCTCCCTGTTCTCTGTGAGGGTTCCCAAACGTCAGGTCGAGCCTTAGGAGAGCAGACTGTGCAATTTCATCCCCAAAGTTTACTCGAATATTTGGGAGCTGGTGAAACTGTCAAGGGATCTAGGGTGGGGGTGGGATGCCCAGATGCTTACAGGTGTAAAGGCAGGTGTTGGAGAAAATTCTGTTTCCTATTAGGACCCCATCCACATCGGTTCATGCACTAGGCTAGCTTTATACACACCTTCCAGCCAGCTACATACACACTGAATTCTTGGCAGGGGATACAGTTATCTTCATTTCACAAAGGAGGACATTGATACTCAGAGAATTTAGGGTCCTTGCCCCAAATCTTCAAATTCACATCATTTCCTTCTTGGTCAAGGATTCTTTATGTCATAAAATAGGAACTTCCCAGAATGATGGGATGCTCTGGGTAGGGCGGTGGAGGGGTACCATGGGCCAACATCTGGCGATGGGATCCCCCTGTGGCATGGGGTGACATAGGTTGGGGGACAGTCTGACATGCCTCCCTGATGACTCAGCCTCAGCCAGCAATGGGCATGTGGACACGTGAAATGACTTCACTCTCTTTTCATGGTGCTGGATCCTGGAGGCATTCGGTTATGGGAGGAGCCTGCTAGAGACAGCCCTGTGCCGAGTTCACAGCCTCCCTGTAAACCCATCTTTCAGCAGCTTGTACCTTCCCTCTCTCCCTTTAAGTGTCTCTGTGATCTACTGTGATGCACGAGTGCACCTGTACACATGGCTGACACGTCGCACACACACGCACAATCACTCATACACATAAGCATGCCCATGTACAAATACAGACCCGCATGCATGCAAGCTGCTTTTCGCAGGAGTGGAGAAATCAGTTTCGTTACTACGCAGGCATATCTCCCCTATGAGTCAAAGTAGCGTACTGAGCACAGAAGGAGGAGGAATATTTTCCTTTCTGAGATAGCTGAGAGGTTTCCCATGAGGAAATAACTCAGAAAAATGTTGCCTTCGAAAAGCAGATCATTCTCAAAGGGAAATTTCCTGCCCAAACATTTGTTTTCTTGACGTGGAGACAAGTGAAGCAACCCCTTCCCCCCATTCTGGCTTGGCTCCTCTACCTGAGATTCATGGGGCTCCACTGTGAGCTGGAGCAGGTGGATGTCCCACAAAGACATGGGCCATTGAGTGTCCTCCAGCCGGGTCTACGTGGCTGTTAATCCCCTCTCCTAGATCATTCCCTCCCTTGTTCTCCTTAGGACTACTTAGGACTTGAACATTCTGAGGCTCCTGCTCAAATGAACCTCTCCTCCTCAGATAAATCTAGGAGAGATGCCCTGAAGACTGTTGTCTATGGGAAAGGCATAAAGGTATTTAGAAACGCAGGAGATGAACCGGAACCAAATGCCAGGGACAACAGGGAAAGGGGCAAATGGGGTTGGCCTCAAGCTTCCAGGGAATAGAGAGGGAGACAGAGAAAGAGAGAGAGGAAAACAGACTCTGGAATCAATCAAAAGAGAGCTGGAAAATGTGGATGAACAGAAAAGTCTAAAGCTATGTATGGGGAGGTAGTAGACCTCTCTCAGACCACAAGGGCTGGACTCTGTGGCCAAGTACTGAATGCCAAATGTGGACATGAGGGTCATCAGTCAAGGGAAGCGACTTGTCTGTTGTCTTGTAGTTGGCTGCACTTTGAACAGTCAGAGGGGTTGTTCTGGGGAAGTTACCTCTCTGGCCTGGAACATAAACACAGTCAAAAAGGCCCAGGGTTGAGCTGGCAAGGGGCCTCTCCCTGGGGAGAGCAGACCACCCACATCATTTGGGAGACCACTTTAGGCTTGTCCAGGAGGCCTTTTGATGTGTCTGTTATACCAAAGATAGTGTTTTGAGGTTCCCAAGTGTTTATTCGTTTGGCTGTCATGTAAAAGACAAACAGCAGGAGAGAGAAAAACTGTTTTAACTCAAGTAATAGGCAAAGACTAAAAATGAAATCAATTCAATGTAATTAACAAGAATCGACCACCTCTCCTCATTCTCCTGCTAACTATTGAAAGAAAAAGAAAGAGACAGAGAGGAGATGGGGAGGGGGAAGGGGGAGGGGATGAAGGAAGGAAAGAGGAAAGAAAGGGCAGGAAAGAGAAAGAGAGGAAAGACAGGAGGGGAGAGGGAGGGCCATGAGAACAATCAATATAATCCTCTTTGGTGTGTATTAAAAATAATGTAGGATGTTTTCTGGAGAAGGAAATGGCTACCCACTCCAGTATTCTTGCCTGGAGAATCCCATGGACAGAGGAGCCTGGTGGGTTGGAGTCCATGGGTTCACAAAGAGTCGGGCACGACTGAGTGACTAAACTATCAGGATGTTTTCTTATATCCATTAAAAATGCCGTTTATTCTCACTTTGTATTGTTGTTGTATTCTCACTTTGGATAAAGACATGGTACCACAATAAATTTTTTTCTAACTAAAGTGAAAACGAGAGCAACGAGAAGAAGACAGTGCAGCCGTGTAGATGGATAACTACTGATATTCACTCTGAGTATTGGACCAGTAGGAATGGGTGGGCACCGTGGCATTCCTGTACATCAGCCCTGTCTAAGGGGAGCAGCCATCATTCAGCTCAGATCTGATTTTGTAAGGGATGCTGAAAGCTCAGAATTTCAAGGAAAAAAAAAAAACTCCAACCTTTAAAATACTGGATAAAAATTTTTAAACCCATTTCAGGCTATGAGCATATCAGAGACTTCTGATTTGTCACCTGCACCTGAAAAGAACCACTGCAAGATAAGAAATAAAATGTGCCATTCATTTTTCCCTTCAAATCTTCCACCCTTCCCTCTGGATGCAAAGAGCTAGGCTGGTGTTGAAGACTTCAGCATCATCAGGACCTTTCAGTTGAAGACAATGACCATAACTATTGTTTTGAATGCTGTAGCAGTTTTAAAATATGCCCCCCAAGTTCTTTGGCACTTCTTCCATTGAGAAGTGGAGTCTATGCTCCGCTTCCTTGAAGCTGGGTGGCCTCTGGGACTGCCTTGACCAATGGCTCACCGGGAACATTCTACTATGTGACTTCTAGGCTGAATTATCAAAGGCCATACAGCTTCCGCTCAATTCCTATGGAATGCTTCTCCTGGAATGCTTGTCTTTGTTCAGCTGCTCGAGCTCCTGCTCAGGACAGTCTTGGAGCTCAGTGACAATGTTGAGTAAACCCCAAGCCACATGGAGAGATCCCCTGTAGGTCCACCCAAGCACCAGCCCCATGAGCGCACTGTCTTGGATGTTCAGCGCAGCTGAGCCTCTGGAGCAGTTCAGCCCCAGCCCCAGTGAGGGCGTGAGAGACCCCAGGTGAGAACGATACAGCTGAGTCCAGTCAACTGAGAAGCCAGGAGACAGTTATAATTGTTTTAAGCCACCAAGTCATACTGTGATTTGTTACCTAGAGACAGGTAGTAGCTAGAACAAGCTTGCAGGGCTAACACGAGATCTGACCAGCACTACAGACCCACTTACTGTTCAGCTCCTTGGTATTGTGGCTGTTGTGGCCCCAGTTCTCCTGGAGCTGGAGGAAGGAGGGAGGTGCTTGGCGGGAGACCTCAGCCTCGGGGAGCTGGGAGGGCTGCCAAGCAGATGGGGGGTGGGGAGCCCCGGCTCAGAGTGGCCTTCGTGTGAGGCAATTAAAATGTGAAATGTAACCTTTAAGAACCGAGCCTGACTTTACCTTTGCATCTTGGAGATTTGGGCTGCAGAAGCCCTGTCAAATCCTTCCCTCTACTGGGCCCTGATCACATTTCTGTCTTCTGTTTGGACACAGGACTCAGACTGTGTACACACGGAGAGCAGGGTCTGGCGCCAAGAACACAGCAGTTCGGCACTGGTGTTTCTTCTCTTGGGAAAAAAAACAATGACAGAGAAAACCAAGAAAGAAAAATAGATAGGAAAGAAGAAAGGAGGAAGCAGGGAGAGAGGAGACGGAGGGAAGGGAGCGAGAGAAGGAGGCAGGGAGGGAGGGAGGAGAGATGGAAACCAACTGCCAAGGTAGGACTGCATTTTTATTTCCTGCTTTACTGAGTGAGGTGTTCCCTTCATCAGAAGCAGATGTACAGCATCACGTCAAAGTCTACCTAGGCAGGAAGCATCGGTTGAATTTACCCAGGTCACGGCAAATCTGTTGTCATTCAGCATGTGGAACTGTTTGAACTTACAAGGAGTAACCCAGCAACAGCCATCACCCACGTGTCCGCTGTGCTCTGATGATAGCAGCGCAACAGGAATGGAGGCTCATAATTTCACAAGGTGACAAAAAATTGGATTCTGATGTTTCACCTCCACCTGCACTTCAGCAGGGAGGCCAGCAGCATACACAAGTTCTCAGGGCCCGTGGGCACTGCCCGGAGGCCTTGCTCCGCTGTGGCCCTGCCCCAGCCCTTTGCTCCACCCGGGCCAGCCGCCGACACTGGGCTCTGCTGCCAGCCCCAGTACTGCGACAAGGGCCAGGGGAAAGGAAAAGGCCTCTAAGAGCTCATCCATTCAGACTTCACTTTTCAGAAATTTGGATTTATTTTTTTGTCACAGAGAACCAGAACTGATGCTAATCTTGGCGCTTTTTCTGAAAGAAAAAAAATTCATAATAGTGCAATGATAATTATAACATTTACTGAGTTCTGACTCTGAAGAAGGGGCTGGAGTACTTTATATGGATATTTCATTTAATCTTCAAAGCAACCCTGTAACCTCTCTGTAAGACTTGCCCAAGGTCACACAGCCTGAATTGGAAACACAGCAGTCTGGTGCCAGAGCCACGTTCTTTCCACGTTTGGAAAGGCAACTCCCAGCTCAGTCAAGAATGTCAATTGCTTCTAAGGATGCAAACATCATTTCCCTCGTACCCATTTCTATTCTTAAAAAGAAAGTGACTCCGTTGATGATTCTTATCCATTCATGAAGTCAGAGCTGCTCCTTGACCATCCTGTAAGCCCTTATTTCATGCGTGTGGAATGAATAAAAGTTCACTTCACTCAAAGAGACCCTCGGATTCAGATTTCCCACCCTTTTAGACTGACTTTCCCATTATTATTCAGTCACTGAGGTTTTTCTCGAAGGCCTTGGAGACTAGACTAATCACAGCTGTGTTTGAGGGTATCACCAGGGATGGTACATTTGAAAGCGCTATCTAGATTGGCAATCAGGGGCCAGCCTGTGTCATCAGTTGCCGACTCCCAGGGCAGAGGAGTGATGGGATGAGAGCCCTCGACTTCCACTTCTGTTGATGGGCACAGTTGGTGGCCTCTGGGGGTTGGCTGGAACCCAGCAGCTGAAAAGAGATGCTTTGAGCTAGAGACAGCTGATTCATCTCGTACTCCAGGAGATGAAGGAGAATGTAGCAAAGAATGGAGGTATTGGGGGTCCTACACTTGGCTCAGACCAGAACCATTCTTGGGTTATAAAACGTCCCTGGGCCTGAGTTTGGGGGCAGGTGTGCAGGGAGGAAGATGGCTCCCTTGCCATCTCTGGGAACAGATGGCGGGGCCTTCCCGGTGAGCAGCCCGCCTACCAGCTGATGCTCAAACATCCTGGCTTTCAACCCTGGCAGGGTGGGCTGAGGCTACCTGGGGTTTGAAGCCAATTCCCCACCTTGAAACTCTGTAAAAAGATAGAGTTGCAAATGCCTTTACAAACAAAACAAACAAAAAACACTTTAAAAAAAGGGGCTAGGAAGGAGGTGGTCCAGTGGTTAAGACTCTGCACTTCCAATGCAGTGGGCATGGGTTTGATCCCTGATCAGGAACTAAGATCCCACTTGCTGTGCAGCACAGCAAAAAAAAAAAAAAAAAAGAAGAAGAAGAAGAAGAAGAAAAAATTAACAAAAAAAGGGGATAGGAGAGACTTTGCCAGCAAGCTGCAAAAGTTTTTCCTTAAACAATTTGACTTTGGGTATAAAAAAGTCTACATTCCCAGACCCATATGGTATTGGGGATCATTGAGTTTGAGGTCTAATGTTGCCAAATAGATTTTTCTGGAGAGAAAAAAAAAGTTTTCATGAGAAACCTCCTCATTTTAAGTTGATTCAACTATAAAAATAATTAAAAATTGTAATAAAAATTTTTATCAATAAAAACCATCTGGGCCAAACCAAACACACCCAAGAAACTCATTTGGCTCAAAGGCCTCTAGTTTGCAACCTTTGGAGAGTCCTTGCCTCTTGCAGAGATGGGGAAGCTGAAGTGGGGGGTGGAGAGACTGTTACCTGGAGGAGCAGCAGGTATTACGGCTGCTCCACCACCTCCCTGCTCACCAGTGCCTCGGGCTCTCTTCACCCCCAAAAGCCAGTGTCTGCAGTTCTGTGCCTAATTTTTGTTTTGCTTTGTTGTGGTCACACTGTGTGGCTTGTGAGATCTTAGTTCCCCGATCAGGGATCGAACCCAGGCCCTCAGCAGTGACAGCGAGAAGCCCTAACCACTGGACCACCAGGGAAGTCTCTTTAAGTTTTAATTAAAAAATACCAAAGGATATGTTGTCCATACAAACTGGAAGAACTGAGAAGCGACACCCTCTGTGAGCAGCCCTCAACCAATGACCCTGGGAGTTGGTATATAAATGCCCCAGCTCCCTTGCCCCACTGGGTGGGAGAACGCTGACATGCATGTACTGCACCTTTCCCAGAGTGTCTCCAGGATATTAAGATTCAGTTGCCCACTGTCGTGGCTGGATTAACAATGTCCCCATTACTGGTTGCCTTCCCTTTCCTGTCTCGCTGCCCCGTGTCTCCACCAGGGTTTCTTGAGTTTCCCAAATAAGCTAGCTGTGCTTCAATTCTGTAGGTAGGGTCTGCCTCGGAGAGAACCTCCACTTAGCCCAGATCTGAATAGCTGTGATCTGTACAAAGAAGAGAGTGCCTCTCTCTGGGGTGCTTTCCAATACAAATATCACAATTCAGGGTGTGGGGTATTTCTCCATGCAGAGTGAGGTACCCTATGATGACTTCAAGAACTCTGGGCCATATTAAAGGCACGCGTTGGTCTCAGTCAGGCAAGACGAAGAAGCCAGCAGTGACTGTCTACACCTCTCTGTAGTCTGGGGAAAAGCTATGCCTGGAGTGGAAGATGCTGGTTCAAGTACATTCGAAAAAATAGACCGTGTCAGCCTTCCCCAGTGCAAGTAATTACTGGGACTGTGTCTCTGAAAATCACCTAAATGCAAAATAATGAGCACGCCATTTCTACTTAATAATAATTTTATTAAAAGTAAAGTTCAATTCAGTGATGAGAAGGAGCCAGGAAAATTATCTTCCAATCGCTTTCTTTTTCCTTCCTTCCTCCCTTCCCCCCTTTGCTCTGTCATTCCCTGTCCCTGCAGCCCTGAGAGGCAGCAACCAGCTGGGTGACACCACACAGCTGGGGCCACCATTGAACTCATTCTTGTCTGGTGAGGATAGGGTATCGGAAAGTCCTAAATGAATTTTCTCACGAATCTTCCAACTTAAGGAAGCAATAATAAAGCCTATTGACAGGGTTTTACCCTTTGCCATGCCAAGGGTCCCTCTGACATCTGGGGAAGCCTACAGACCTTTTCTCAGAAAGCAGCTCTAAGTACATAAAATAAAGCCGAAAGATCAAAAAGGAAACTAATTATGTGGAAATGCAGTTATAAAAATATTAAAAACACAGATATGTGATAAATGCACACTTATTAATGCATTAAGTATGATCTAGTGGCAGGTCTAATAACGACCATAATTTCCAAGTCACGCTGAGTATTTCAAGATACCTGCTGCTGCTAAGTCGCTTCAGTCGTGTCCAACTCTGTGCGACCCCATAGATGGCAGCCCACCAGGCTCCCCTATCCCTGGGATTCTCGAGGCAAGAACACTGGAGTGGGTTGCCATTTCCTTCTCCACAAGATACCTGCAACAGCTATATAACATGATATAAAAATATCTATGATTTCTCTTTGTGATAAACTCATAGATACTCCTAATATAATCGTGCACTTGCTAAATTGCTCCCAGAGGCAAGTGAAAATAAAAAAGTGATTTTTTTCCTATTCAAATTGACAGACCCCTTTGGGGGTCCAGTGACCCAATATTACCCACCCCCCACCCCAGGATATGAGCCATGGGATGGGGAAAGCCACTCCTTTTTTGCCTTCTAGTTTCTAAAGGAGATGTTAGGCTTTTGTCTTTCTGGAAAATCACTCAGTTGTCCTCGCAGCCACATTCTTAGGGACCAGTTGTTGAACACCTACTGTGTTCCAGGCATTTTATTTACTTAATAAAATATATTTAGATCTTCAGGTCCAAGGAGATGGTTAACCATAGTCCTTGGCTCCTAGTATATAAGAAACCCTGGACCAGGTAAAACCCAGCTTGCATCTTATTCTTTCTTTCTCTTCCCTCCATCATCTCCAATCCTTACTTTCATTCCCCTCTCCCTACAAGCATCTTCTCTCTGGTAGGTGCTTGGTATGCATCATGACCAGTATCATGTTATAAATCTCACTCATTTTCTTATCTTTCTTCACTCACTCCACACGTTATGTAGAGCTCCTGCCTTGCTGTATATGGATTTTGTGTGTTGCTTCTTCCTGCCACACAATATTTCATAATGTCCATCCACCTTTGTTTTCTTATCCAGTCCCCTAAGGATGGGCATGCAGGTTGTGTTCAACTCTCCTCCAAGTTGTACCCAACAAAAGCTCAACGGTCAACATCCTTAATAACCATGTCCTTCGGGACCTGGGCACGGGACCATTCCTCTGGGCTCTTCTTCACCTCCTTGGGAGGTGGGGATGGGGTGTGGGGAGGGAGTGGTCCTAGCACATATGCCAATTAAATTACATTAAACTGAATCAGATTCCTTTTCAGAAAAACTGCTGCACTTTACATACCCACCAGCCATACCTGGGAGCATCCCTCTCTGTACATCTTCATCAGCACTTGATAGAGTCACCTTTCTAACATTAGCCATTTGGATGTTTATAAAGGATCAGGCTCTTCATACACCATGGCAGATGTTTTCGGTACCCCAAGTGCCATCTCCTCAGAATACCTTTGATACTGGCCCCAGCAGTGATGGATTGGTGGCTGGTGTGAGTTCAGACTCATCCTGCAATCATGTTTCATCTCAAATGTGCTGCAGCATACATCTGTTTTTTTTTTTTTTTTTTTTCTGCCTCAAGGTCTTTGTAAAGGCTTGGGAATCTACTCAGCTTGGAAGCAAAGCCCAGAAATATGGGGGAGATAACTACTGCAGGCAAACGCTGAACTCAACTGATGGAGAATAAAACTCCAGCCTTCTGTGTTCTCAGCCGACGATTCTAGGAGACATCCTATGTCTCTTAGTGGTTGCGATGGAACTGAGCCCCCAATTTCCTACGTTACAGGCCTCAATAATTCATTCTTCTGGTGGCATTTCCTCCTTTCCCTGTTTCTTACCCCTGCTTTCTGAGCTCACCTCCCAAATAAATCCCCACCACGGGTCTAAGCCAGATATGTTGTTTCTGTCTGGAAGGTACAATACAAAGCAATCTCAGCTGGCTTAAGTGACATCTACCAACATGAATTACTCAGTTATCAAGATCAAGTATCACCGGTCCTCCAACACTAAGAGAGGCAAGGAAGAAAAGGAAGGTTTTTTTAAAAAAAAATCTCAAGGTTTTTTATCACACCTGATAAGCCCATACTAGATTTTATACTACCTAAAGAGAGTTGCCTTTCAAAGTAGGAACCCTAGAAATGCTGAGAGCAATGGCAGTACCATCACAATAAGTATAGCGCTTCCATCAATGACATCTCTGAAAGGGAAACAGTCACTTGCATACTTTATTTACTTTTTTTTTTGGCTGTGCTATGAGGCTTGTGGGATCTTACTTCCCTGACCAGGGATTGAACTCGAGGCTTCAGCAGTGAAAGCTCAAGAGTCCTAACTACCAGGACTACCATGGACTATCAGGGAATTCCCTAGTTTTATTTTTCTTTAAATCACTCATTCATTTACTTATCTTGCTTAAAATGCAGGACCATTGGTTTTGCATCCCATCTTTTGGTTGATAAAAAAAATAGATTAACTTTGCTGGATTAACAACACGAACCCAGGGACACTTTGGAAAACAGCAGTTATGAGAAACCCTACCCCAAGCTCACCTAAAGACAGCCCCATTGGGTGCAAACAGATCAGACATTCTGCTGTTCCATAGGCTGCTCAACCTATCCAGTGATGCCTCTTGGAACTTGAACTCTTTCTCTAGAAAGAGAAACTCTTTTGCAACCAACAGATTCTCAGAGCAGTGGGATATAGTATCTGTCCCCCTTTTTTTCTGCCAGGTCTAGACCAGGCCACTTGCCTTGATGCTCATGTGAAAACTATAAAGTGGTTGGGACCTTGGCATACCACTCCTGTTTTCCTTTTAGAAAGAAGGAAGGAATAAGGTTGTCCCTAAAAATAAGGCCACAGACAGAATGACTAGAGAAATAAGGAGAAAATTCAGATAAGGACCTGGTCAGAGTGTATAAGATTGAAGAGGGGCAGTATGATGTCAGGGCTGTACTAGACGAAAGCAGGAACCTGTACTAGTCAAAAGTTATGAATTCGTGAGTGACTTAAAAACCATGTCAGAATGGCTTACAAATAAGGAATACATAGGCTTATGAAACTGGGAAGTCCAGGGCTAGATCACCAGGAATAGCTGGATCCAGACACTTAAATGTCACATTTCTGTGCCTTGCCCTTCAGCTATTTCCCTCTGATTTTCAGGCATCCTCTTTCTTCCTGGTGGTAGCTGTAGTCTTCTTAGAAACTCTGTTGGAAACTTTTTTTTATTATTATCCCAAGAGAAGGTTCTAGGATTATATCTCATTGACTTAGCTTAGGTCACTTACTGAGTTTGACCCAGTCCCTCTGGCCAGAGGGATGGAATGCTCTGATTGGTCATCTCTGGAGCTGGATGTGGCGTCATGGCCATGGAGATTGGGAGAGGAGTGATCTCCGAAACAGAATCCATGGACTTTTATTAGAAGAAAGGATAATGGATGCAGCATCAGTTAGCTGTTGCCACAATAATGCTGTGTAACAAACCACCCTAAAGTTCAGAGGCTTAGAATAACTCTTTAGACTTAAGCTCATGGAGGAGATCCGCCATAACTGGGCACTTCTTGGTCCAAATATTGGCAGAGGGAACAATGTATGCAAAGGTTTTGAGGCAGAAGAGATCTTGATGTGTTTGAGGAGCCAAAAGATCAATGTTGGGAAAGGTTGGGGATAGAAAGGAGGGGTTTGCATTGACAGGTTCACTGCAAGCCTTTAAGCAAGAAGTGGCTTTTCCAGATATAGGTCTTAGAAATCTCCCTCTGCCTGCTGGGTAGAGAATTGGGTAATAGATTGGAAGGGGCAATAGAAGAAGTGGGGGTCCGGTTTTATAGTCAAGGCAACCAACCAGCCGGGAAGCAGAGGTGATGTGAAGTAGATGGTTTCTTAATGTCTTTTGGAGGAAACAGGGTTGAGAGTTGCTGGCTGGGGGTGGTGAGGGGAGGGAGGGGGTGGAACAGGGACCCCTCTGATACCAGACACCAGCCTAACTCAAGCAATGCCAGGGAAGCTGGTGGGTCATAGGACGATTGCACCCTCCCAGGGGGATAGTGGAATCATTAATTAGTTCATATTTGTCTGCATATTCTCACATAAAAGAGCCTTTATAATCCTCAAACGAAGCATGAAATTTTGAGCTGAAAGAGGCCATGTAGTGCAAATGAAGACGGGAATGGTTGGGATGGGGGGACCGGGGTCATTAGTCAATTACCAAGGAACCGGAGTGTCAGCATCTCTCAGAGAGTGGGCACATCTGGTGGTCACAGGCTTTCAATGACCAACCTCCCACTCCAGCTGAGATGGGTTCTTTAATTTCAACCTTAAAAGCCCTGTCCGTGAAGACAGGACGGTATCTACCATCAGGTTAATTTCTTCAAAAAGCAAGGATGAACCAAAGCCCAGATGGAAGGGGTCTTAGGCAGACTCTCAAAAGCATTCAAAGTTCATTTAAACCTGAGGCAGCTTCAACAGTCTTCTGAGATGTTCTCCCAGCTGTGAGTGCACTGGGAAGAGGCGTAAGATTGGGGAGCGCCAGGGGGCCTGGGACAGGGTGGAAGTAACAGAACGTTCTTCCCAGGAAATGAGGCCAGTAGACGAAGATTAGATGCAAGAGTCACCTCCCAGACAGTTTGATATTCACCCTACTCTTTTATCTGAGCATTCTTTTCCAGTTGCTCAGACAAAGCGTCAAAAATGGTATTAAAATGCTAGTTAGGAAACATCACCCCCAACAAACCCTGTTCATCAAAATGTTAGTGCTCTCTCTGGGGGCTGCACGTTCGGTTTGTCAACAAGCTGAAGCCGTTGAGCTGGGCCTCCGTGAGGCCCAGGAGCATGATTTAATTAATATCCTACCCATAATACCTTGCTGGGTTTATGCAAACAAAGCCCTGTCACTCCTCACCTTAGGATTTCCCCTCTCCTTGATGCAAGCATTTATTTACACACAGTTCGACCTCATGGTGGTGTTCAGCAGATGTGGGTCCTACTTATTTGCATAGTTTTGTGACAGTTGCAAAATTCATTAGTGGCTCAGGGAGAAATCCTCCGTGGACCGCCCCCAAGAGAAGTGAAGGAAGAGGGTTCACACTCATTAATCCGCCTTCTTCAGCAATGCTGATATTAATGATAACACAGTGCCCCTTTCAGAAACTGCCGGGATCTGTTCAAAATCTCGTGGTTGTAAGTGACAGAAAGGGAGTCTTGGCTACCTTGTGCAGTGCGTGCATGCTAAGTTGCTTCAGTTGTATCTGACTGCGACCCTATGGGCTGTAGCCGACCAGGCTTCTCTGTCCATGGGGATTCTCCAGGCAAGAATACTGGAGTGGGTTGCCATGTCCTCCTCGAGAGAATCTTCCCCACCCAGGGATCAAACCCGCATCTCCTGTGGTTTCTGCATTGGTAGGTGGGTTCTTTACCACTAGCGCCACCTGGGAACCCTGGGGGACATATTTATGTTACAATAACCATGAGAATGCAGTGTGTGTATGTGAATTTTTGTTTATATTGGGTTATAGGAAATGGGATGAGAAATATCACCATGGGCTATGTCCCCCAGGGAATGTCCACCCGTCAGGAGCCCTGGGTTCTGGGGGCTACTTTGGTCCATTGGGCAAACCTCTTAGCTGTCATCACTTGAGTGCAACACCAACCCATGGGCATGGTGATGCTGTTACCCCCATTTTGCAGACAAAGAAACTGAGGCATGGAAAGATTTGATGACTTACCAAAGAACACCACATCAATAAGGGGCAGAGATAAGAGTAGACTCTTAACCTAGTGCTTTCCTACCATACCACACTGCCTCCCAGACTGTCAGGAAAATTATGTCATCTGACCCAAGAATTCTCTTCTGGAAGCTCCCACCAGCCTGTCTATTTGAAGATAAAAACAACCACAAATTCAGTTTACATCTTCTTTTACTCCCTAGCCTATTTGAGCCAAGGCTGAATGGTGCCAATTTGCCTATGGTGGTTTTTATGATGTGGGCTGGGTTCACTGGGGACTGTTCTGAAACCATCAAATTCATTTCAATTAGAAGTGTAACTTAATGTCCAATTTTCCAACCAGATTCCCTAGGTAAAAGAAGGCCATTTTGTTTGCTGAGCTCCCTTGACCTGATGTACAATATTTCTGGGTACCAATTATGCCCAGTTGTGTGCCCTGGATCAGGCATTTTCTCCAAGTTAAAAGGAGGTGCAACTCAAATAAAAGAGGGGTGGGAGAATCAGCATGGAAAATGGGGGGACGTGTGAAATTTGAACCAGGGTAGATCAATTCCAGAACGTTGCCCAGGGATTCCTAAAAAGAACCCAGGGAAAAGTAAATACATCTCATCCTTATTAACACTCCAAGCCCTTAAATGAGTCCTGATGTTAATCCCTAAGAGATGCCTAAATGCCTATTTCAAATTGCTGCCCCACTTGTCTTATAAAACAACTTGTACTTCTTTTTATTCTCTCCATGTTCAAAAATCAAGGAAATTCCTTTTGCAGTCAAGGGCCAGGGAACAACCCAGGCCTGGCTTTGATTACTGAAAGCTGGAGAATTTTGAGTGAAAGCTGCAGCCGGCTGCCAGCCTTGTTATTAGCAATAAGCATCAAGCCGTTCTCAGGAGATCAGGGGCCTTTTGAGGATGTCAGACAGCGGCCTGCACCTCCCCTCGACAGCACCTGCAGTCACCGCTGGAGGTATGGGCCTGTCCAGAACTCCATTTTCCCTTGGCTGAATCAGCAGCCATAATCAACAGAGAAATAACCCCTTATATTTATATAATATCCACCTACAAGTGACTCCAATTGCCAGGCTCCTGTTTAAGATTCTACAATGGCTCCCCATTGTCCCTCAGAGCAAGTCCAAGTGCCTGGGCTTATTTTTCTAGGTCTTGCGACAACAGACTTCACCTTAGTTATGCAGGAGTTTTTCCTTTGCTTTCGTTTTTTAAAACACAGCTTTCCAGGCCAGACATTCTTCTGTAGCCTAAGAGGGTTATTATAAAGGGAGTAGAAAGATCTACAGAGCCGAAAGGACCGGGGCAGGGAAGTTACCCTCTTTATGCAGGACTTGATTCTTTTTTTGTGTATAAAATGATTCTTTCCGAGTAGATGGTCTTATCTAGCATGTCCTTCAAGAATCTGCAATCATACAATTTTCCTTTCCATCAATAGTCTTCCCTTCTCGCCTCTATCCTAGAGGCTGGATGAGCTAAGATGTTCGTCTCCCAGGCTCTCTTTCAGCTGGCAGTGGGCAGGTGATGCAGTTCTGGCTGACAAGACACAGCGAAGTGTGTTGGGGTGGCAGATGGCTGTGGCGCCCCGTATTGCATGCCCTTAGCCCACCTCGGATTTCAGCTGCAGCTGCAGTGGACAGTTTTGTGTCGTTTGGATCCATTTCATGCAGACAGCATCCGACTTCAAGTGTACACTGCACACCTTCCTGCTGTCTGCTCCAGGGCTTCTCTGGTGCTATGTAAGCTCAGTGGATCTGCACACAAGTACAGTCCTTTCTTTCAGGGGTACACTTCTGAGAGGCACTGCATACACTTCTCTGGGTCCAGGTGGAACTAAGCCCCCATTACCCAAGGCAGCAAACTCCTCAGCACATCTTCCTATCTTTTTATTTTTCCCTCTCTCTGTCTCTCCATTCTTCCTCTTCTGCTTCCAGGAATCAGTTGCCAAATAAAGTATGTGGTCCCAAGTCTTTGTTTTGGGCTCTGATTTGGGAGCAACTCAAACTAAAATAGTTGGCATCATCTTCCCTCTTTCTTCTGTCTTAAGTGTAGATATAGATGTGATGGCTGGAACCAAGCAGCTTTTTTGGGACCAGTATGAGGGAAAGGCTAAGAAAGTGGCAGAAATGTCACCGCTGATGTACTTGAGTGACTGAATCAACCAACACCGGCAACTGCCAACTTGTAGATTTCTTGTTATATGAAACTCACCTCTATTCATTTAATACCACTTGGATATTTTCTTACTTACAACTGAATATAATCCTAATTGATATTAATATATTAGTTGCATTCTAATACACAATAATCATTTTTAATCTCTCTTTGATCATGTTGTTCTCTTTACCTGAAGCACCCCCTCAACTCTGCTCTGTTGTTCTAAATTGTCTATTTATTTCATGAACCAGATTGATAGTCACCTCCTCCTAACTCCTTCCTTGAAAAGAACCATGGTCTTTTCCCTTCTATAAAAGTCCTCAATAATTTTGTATGCTACTGCTAAGTCACTTCAGTCGTGTCCGACTCTGTGCGACCCCATAGACGGCAGCCCACCAGGCTCCCCTATCCCTGGGATTCTCCAGGCAAGAACACTGGAGTGGGTTGCCATTTCCTTCTCCAATGCATGAAAGTGAAAAGTGAAAGTGAAGTCGCTCAGTCGTGTCTGACTCTTCTCGACCCCATGGACTGCAGCCCACTAGGCTCCTCCATCCATGGGATTTTCCAGGCAAGAGTACTGGAGTGCGGTGCCATTGCCTTCTCTGAATACCTTTGTATATTGTAGAGCCAAATTCAATCTTGTTTTCTTCATTAGGTTACCCTACTTCTACTCTAGTATTCATTAGACATTCTCTTGCACTGTATTTATTGATGTCTGTGGACTCTCTCCTCTGTTAAGGTGTTATCAGTTTTGTATATCGCACTGGAGGAAACATGGACCTTCATACATATAATATTGTAATAATAATTGTTGTTAACAATGACTGTGCGCTCACTATGAACCAGGTACTGTGCCAAGCTCATTTGCAGCACTGAATTTTCACCACAGCCTTCAAGGCAATATGATAGTCCCAATTTCTAGACGAGGAAACTGGGACCCAGGGAAGGAGAGGCACTAGCCCAGGTCCCCACCGCTTAGGAAGTCGCAGAGCTATGGTTCTAACCTTCGTTGTTTTCCCTTCAAAGCCCAACTGCAAGCACTCCCGTCTTCTGTGAGTCATGGATTTTAAGCTATGTGAAGAATGGATGTAAGGAAAGTTTGTGCAGGGAGCATTTTACTGGGAGTCAGACTACCTGGGACCTTGTACCACATTGGCTGGTTACTTTGCCATGTGAACTCAAGCAAGTGGCTTCACAACTCTGAGCTTCAAAATCCACATTCATACGTTGGGGATAAAAACGACTCCAGTTCTCACCTGAAGAGACTTTGTGGGGATGGCATGAATTCAAGTATGTGAAAGAATTTTGTGAAGTGAGCCAAGCAGCCGGAGGCAGAGGTGATGGGTGATGTGGTGGTGATAGTATTGAGACCAATACTGGGTGGCAACACATGGACCTTGATGATACTAAGTCACAAAGGGATCCCAAACATTCTAATTCTCCATGTGGAGAAGGTTAAGGACTGTGACAGACTAACCAATAAGCAGTCAGGTGTAGTAGATACAGTGGTCACAGGGCATATCTACCCCTACTTCCATCTTCCTCTCTCCTGGAAGACATGGCTAATTGATCTTGGAGCTTTCTCCTACTATGCCCAGAATCCTCCTCATCACATTGGTGACAACAGCCCCTGGAATCAATTATGGAACTGATTTCAGTACTTTGGAAAGGAGCACCAGGGATATAGGAGACTTGGCTGTTGCGTCAAGTTCTGCTTCCTACAGCCATGTGGCCACAGACAAATAATTTAATCCCTCCGAGCCTCAGTTTTCCCATCTGCCAAAGGAGGGTGTTGGGCTGATGCCATTTAACTTCTCTGCTAGTCTCATATTCTCAAATTATGGAAAACACGCAGCAGTGGCATTGGAAATGAAGGCAAATAGTCCATGCCACATGGGTTTATTATAGAAATGACACCAACACTTTGAAGGTTTACTACATGCTCAATGCGGTTGCTAAATATTCTATAAGGAGATAGACAAATGTAAACCTGAACACTCGAGTCTGCAGTCGGGTTTGGGAGGTGAAAGGATTAGACAAATGAGAAACTGCTACAGGAAGAGCCAATGGGAATTCACAGAGGGAGAGTTCAGCTTGGGATGGATGGAATGCTGTCAGTCAGCTATTGCCACAATAACTCTGCACAGCTGCCCCGTGCCCCCCTTACAGAATCTCAGTGGCATGTAACAATAATCATTTATTTCATTACTAGGTCTGCAAGTTTCGGCTACTCTGGGCTGGGCTTGGCTACTCTGGGCTGGGCTCAGCTGCTTTCAGCTGGGTTTGCTGTGGATCAGCTGGATGGCTCTGCTGACCTTGGCTGTGCTCCCTCGTACGTCTGAGGGTCTGCTTGTTAGCCGCTGATCTAGAAGGGCTTCCCTGGGTGTGACTGAGGTGACTGGGCTCTGCTCCTCACATCTTTCTTCTTCTCACAGGCTGGCCCCGGGCACATTCTCCTGACAATAGTTTTGGTCCAAGAGCACACAGGGAAGCTGCGTATCACTCTGCTAACTTCCCAGAAGATGAAGAAGGCCATCTGCAGAATGAGCCTCAATAGCTTAGAAGATGCATTGCCTTTGGGCTGAGGGACTGTCTTCTTCGAACCCAATCTTGTCATAACATGGTCCAGCGAAGGATCGCTGAATCACTTCCCTAGCAGTCTATGCCAGTGCTAACCTCCAGAATTTTCCAGCCTCATCAGACAGTTTCAGGGTCAATGCAAGAGGGGAGGTGACATTTCAGGCTTTGACTCTGCATGAGGATGTATTGCAATAACCCTTCATGGTGATTCTGGTCTGATTTTCTGAACTGATGCTCAAGAACTATTTCAGGTCAAGTTGAGGCACCACCCCAGTTCGACTGGACCCCAACCCTCTCTCCCTCCAGCCCTCAGGCACCTGTGTTTTTCAGACAGAGAAGTCTCAATGACTGCTCCTGTCTCTGCATTTGTGAAGTGCCCCCACCTCGCCTCCCTGTGTTTCCGCCTGGTGCTGGAGACAGGTCTGAACCACGGAGGCTTTGGTATCCCTGGAAGCTCCTGGAGAGGCTGAGGAACACAGCCTGGAGGTGTGGGGGAGTTAACACCTTCTGGGGTGAGCTGTGACAAGGAAGGGGCAGGTGACAGGAAGGGGCTGGCATCATGCCTCCCCTCCCCCATCAAGGAGTCCCAGATGCAGTGGTTCCATAGAGCTTCTTTGGAGGCCATTATTCAGCCCCTCATGAGGCCTGTTCCCTCTCTAATGGAGCTGTTTCATGTACCAGCCACAGAATGTTTCCCAGCACCCCCCTGCCCATGTCCTAACCATACCACTGTGGTACTTAACATTTTTGTGAATGTGGGCCATTTCCAACTGCTGCCACCTGCTTCTCTGCCCAACGGCTTTTGGCCACTGGAGCCTGCTCTGGCTGTGTATGTGGCCAGCGGGAGGAGCCAAGGACTTGACGTCCTTCACGCCCCTTCCCTCTGCCCATGCCTGACAGGATCTGGTGGATCAATACCCCAGCTCGCTTGTTCCATGGCTGGGATAACTGAGGTGTGTCCTATACTGCCCCCCAGAGGTTCACAGAGGGACTGCTGTCTAGTTGCTCACAGTGATAAGTAGCTTGGTAACACTTCCTTTGCTGGCTACCTTCTCTGCCATGTCTGTCTTACCCCACTCTCCTACTGGCATGTTCTAGAATCATGTCCCAAATAAACTACTTGCACTTGAATCCTTACCTCTAAACTGAGACACACATCTTGCAAATATTTCTTCCAAGCCTTATTCATGTAGTTCTCTTGCCTACAATATTCCCGTTCTTCTCATGCCCATCTGCTCATCTTTCTAAACCCTCTTCTGCCCTCCCAATCTCTCCTCTTCCTGCCCATCCCAAGGGATTGTGCATGTGTGCTAAGTCGCTTCAGTCGTATCCGACTCTTTGTAACCCCGTGAAGTGTAGCCTGTCAAGCTCCTCTGTCCATGAGATTCTCCATTCAAGAATGCTGGAGTGGGTTGCCATGCCTTCCTCCAGGGAATCTTCCTGACCCAAGGATCGAACCTGCATCTCCTATGTCTCCTGCATTGCAGGCAGATTCTTTACCGTCTGAGCCACCAACTGAGCAGTGGGGAAGTGTAAAGGGCCAGCCATTTAACATGAGACTTCTTATGGGCAGTCCTTGTCCAGAGCACTCCACTGGGTTGGCTGAATCTTAGGCACACATACCAGCTAGCTCTTCCCTTTCTGCACCACCCCCCATGCCTGCTTCCTTCCCCCTTTCCACAGGTGTCTATCTCAAACTTCTTGCCCCACAAACTCCACCTTGGCTTCCAGAAATCACAACCTGCGATGGAAACAGATTCAACTTCCTTCCCAAGTTCAAGTTAATGCTTGAGGCTCTCTTTGGAAGTTCAGGGACCCAGAACCACCTTCTTGCTTTCCTCTCTGGCAGTTTAACTCCTCAGTGATGTTAAGTGTCCTGTCTTAAGCCTGGGAATGTTCTGAGCTCACTGTCCTTTGGCTCAGACAAAGAGAGCTGTTTATCTTTCAACTTCACTTAGAACAGTAAATAAAAAACCTCATTAATTCAGACTGTTCTTATTTGGAATTTGTGATGATCTAGAGAGGGGCCCTGCAGATGTTTGTTTACTTTTGCATTATCAGGGAAAAAAAGAGCCTGCCAAGCCAACAGAGAATGTGAGCATGATTGTAAAGGAACCGTTTCAACAACTCTAAGGAGGCAAAACACCCTTCTCTCATTTTAAAAGCATCAGTTTACAGGCAAAAATTCATGTGACATTCTCATCAGTTTATTAAAGCTGATCTCAAAATACTTTTTAAAGCAACACACTGGTGGTCTAGTTGGCATCGCTCTATGAACTTCAATTCAGTTCGACATTTACTGAGCTCCTTGTCCCTGTAGAGTTTGAGATAGGTCCTGTGGGATATACTGAGACAAAAACAGTGCAGTCTCTACACATGAGGAGTTTACAATCACAGTGGATGCTATCACCGCATTAAAATGTTTTGTTTTGTATTTCTTCTCAGATGTTTAAAAGTGTTTCTAGCCCCAGCCTGACGCCTGGTATATGCTAGTTATACAGTAAGCACTTGTTGAACCAGAGGACACTGAGTCTGCCCTCCCCCAGTCACTGGTCACCCAGCACCTGCAGAATTTGGTCCCTAGACCCCCACAGGTTGTAAGTTCCCTCCGGTAGCACCATGAGATGCCTCCTATAGCTCGCTCACTCTCCCAAGGCTGTATGCATCACAGAGGAAATTCTTGCCCACAACAATCAGCTGTGATCTCAACCTTTTTGAAAAAGGCCCTTGTTGAAAATGGCAGTGGTGACCTTGGCTCTGTGTGCTTTGTGGGGACAGAGCTGGCTGGGTTTCTGGCCCGAGGCTCAGCCTGCAGGCATCCAGAACTTCCAGACAATTACCATTCCCCTGGAATTGCCCTCGCTCCTGATTGCTATTGGTTAATTAAAGAAATGTAGGCTCCAGACTATATTACCCACCCATATGTCACATCTGATGTAACTAACGAGTTCTCAGCAGAACAGGGTTTTGTGTGTGCCTGTGTGTGTGTGTGCATGTGGCAACATTGTTAAATTCGATGCACGATGCTTCTCTCCACAGAGAGGGGTTCCCTTTCTCCCCTGTGACTTTTCAGCTGCTGTGCAAATGCTTGAGTTCTGCCAGCAGTAATTCCACAAATTTTCTAGTGTCACCCACGAGGTTTTTACCTTAATCATACCACTTTGACTTTTTTTTTTTTTTTTTTGCACTTAGTAACTCCTCCCAAAGAGCCTCACACACATCCTAAACACACGATTACTGGTCTAGAGATAATCCTCTTCCTTTCTGGCAGAGCAGACAACTAAAATGGCTGGTTTAATTCTAGTTAGAATTGAGTCTGTTCTATTTAATTCAATTCAACAAGAGTCCAGCCCCAACCTAGATGCTTTGGGGATGGCAAACAGAGATAGAGTCCCTCAAGGTATGAACTTGTTGGAGAAATAATAGAAGATTTCCATAACATTTGCAGAACAACATACCTTGGACCCTTGAACAACGTGGGTCTGAACCTCATGGGTTCACTTACAGGTGCATTTTTCTCTGTAAATGGGTCCTACAGTGTGATCTGAGATTGGATGAATCCGTGGATGGGGAACCACAGATACAGAGGGTTGACTGTAAATTTCTATGCAGATTTTCGACTTTGTGGGGATCAGAGTCCCTATTTCCCTGCCTGCCGCCCCCCATTGCTCACCAGGCAACTGTATTTCATTCACTCATGCAAAAAATATTTATTCAACATTGTATTAGTTAAGGCAAGTGTTCAGGAGTTGTAAGAAAAAGGACCTCTAGTGCATGGCTTACAAAACAGGAATTTGTCTGTCGATCATGTTACAGCTCTAAGGTCAGTGGTCCAGATTTGCAGGGCAGCTCAATTCTATGTGGTTCTTCAGGAACTAGAGATCCTTTGCTCTTGTGCCCTTCCACCCACTAGGGTGTTGCTCTCATCTGTGAGGGCAAAACCTGGTGAGGGGCATATTTGTGTCCTAGCTTGTGGGAAGGTGAAAGGGAATTTCAGGACAAGAAAATTTTAAAACATGCTAAGCAAAGTTCCACACACATCTGCCACTTTTATTCTGCTGCAGACAACTTAATTGCATAGGCCAGCTAGCTGCAAGGGAGGCGGGAAATGATGATTCTACCTGGCTGCCTATGTGTCCAAGGAGGAAAGGAAGAATGGACTTTGAAGAGCAACCAATAGTGTCCCATAAGCATCTCCTATACACCAGATGCCACAGTCACAGCTACAATCAAGAAGACATGGTGCTGACCTCAGAGAACTTGGATTCCAAGGGGAAAGAGAGCAATAAATCAATTACATAAATAGTTGTGAAGTAGAATGGTACCCAGCTCCGATACCAGGGCCTTTGTTCTTAAGGATTTTGCTCCAGGAGTCCTGGACTTTATGTCTTTTCAAACACTCTTTTGCTTAACATTTGCCAAGGATTTCCCACAAGCTCAGGATAAAATCCAGATTTTGTTAGCAGCATCCTGCGGGAGCTGGCCCTGCCTGCCTCACTTAGTTTCCTGGGCAGATTGCCCTCATACCCTTGGCTTCAGTCATGTTGAACTACTTGTAGTTTCCCAAAAGCAGACAATCCTTTCATCCCTCTATGCCTTTGCCCACGCTCTTCCGTCTGTCTCTAATGCCCTCCTGTGGACAGTGCCTGGTACCCTTTCCCCACCCCCTCATTCCTTACCAGCCCAGATGGCCCTGAAGTCCAAGCAAGTAGACCTGCTACTTTCACTCCCCTCCCATCATATCTGGTGCATGTCTCAGTGAGGCATGGGCCATTGTGTGAGGTGATGGAAAATGCTCAACTTTGGCAATCAGACAGATCTGAAGCCCAAACTCTAGCTTCACTACCCACTAGCTATGTAACCTCATGAAGGTACCACATTTCTTTTTACCTGGAGATAACACTGTGAAGGGGGATGGGTTTGGTTTAAACTGGGTTTCTTTATGCAGTGTCCGAAACCAGGCAGATACTCAGCAAAGGGCAGTTTTTGTACAGCTTTCATATGTCTGTCTCTGGTGAGCCTCTCAACACAAGGACTCCACTTTTGGGGTCCTGGGGTCTGGAGCAAAGGAGATGCTGGATTCACATCTGTGAGATTAATTATGTTAATTCATACTAAGATGTGAATTAATTATTTTCTCTCTTCCAGGAGCATTTCTATTTTTCAAAGGACCATGGGAAGTTAGAAATGTTTCATCCAAAGAAATGACTTTCCAGTGGCATTTTAGACAAGCAATTTTGGAGCAAAAGAACCTGGGTTCTTGTAAATTACAGCAATTTCCTAGTTATCTCTTTCAGCTATTGCTAAGCCCCTTTTAACCAGGTGACCAACATCCATCTCTCTCATACTATCCCATCCTCCTTCCCGCCAGGGAAGTGCCTAACTGCTCGGTGCCCTGCTCCCAGTCAGAGGGTGAAAATGCAGCAGGATAATTAATTTACAGGGAGCTTTCAAACACAGGAGCCTAGGGGAAGGACACCTTAGGGAAGGAGTTAGAGACCTAGGTGTCCCGTCCTTTGCCAGCTGTGTGACTTTGACCAAGGCCCCTCTAGTCTCTGAGTTCGGTTCACCCATCTGCAGGACAGGTGGTATCTATGGTCTGATGGGACATCCTGGGCCCTCCAATGAGACTGTGTATCTTTTTTTTTGAATTTATTTTTTAATTGGAGGAAAATTGCTTTACAATGTTGTGTTGGTTTCTGCTGTACAACAGTGTAAAACAGCCATAAGTATACATATATCCCTTCCTTCTTGAGCCTTCCTCCCACCCCACCCCACCCCACCCCTCTAGATCATCACAGAGCGCTGGGCTGAACTCTCTGTGTTACAAAGCGGTTTTCCACTAGCTATCTATTTTACACATGGTAGAGTATATATGGCAATGCTACTCTCTCCATATGTCCCATCCTATCCTTCCCCCACTGTGTCCAAAAGTCCATTCTCTATGTCTGTGTTTCCATTCCTTCCCTGCAAATAGATTCATCAGTACCATTTTTCTAGATTCCATGTATATGCATTAATATATGATATTTGTACATCTTGATACAGGGAGGCATCCTCAACTTGGCTCATGTCTCAAAAGGCAACAATTGGTACATTCAGAAGCCAAGTGGCTTCAGACAGAATCCATGTTTGCTCAGTGATACTAGGGATGCTCCAGAGACTGCATCCCCTGTGGCCCAGATCCAGAGTGCCAGCTCTCCCTGCTCTGCTCCATGGACCGCCTCTCCTCCAGCCTTCCCTGATGACTGCAATCAAGGCCAAGACCTCCAGTTACGACTCTTGCTTTTCTTTTCTGTCCAGCTCCAGGCCTGCCTCCAGAACCATCCCCTGCCAGTAGACTCTGTCTTCCTCTCCTACAATGCTGCGTTCAGGCACATGTCAGCCTTGCTAATTATCATTCAGCCCAAACACTTCCGTCATGCTGGCATTTTCATTGATTCAAATTAAGAGTCAGACTAATAATTAATGCGAACTGTCCCCCCATCCTCACCCCTTGACTGATGGATTCTTAGTGTCACAACATTAACCTTTAGGTTTGGGACCTTGATGCTTTCAAACCCCACAAGCACCTGATAAGCAAGCAAACCTAAATCAGCTCTTTCTATCTCAACAGCCCTTATTTGTCTATGTAAATAGATATTTATCTTGGGAAAGAAAACAAACTTATGTTCTAAAGGACATATACACAGTGAACCAACTTACCCATCACTGCAAAGGTGGGATTTGACAGCCATTTAGCAGTTCCTTTGCCTCACCTGAATAGGATTGAAGGCACTCGAATCTCTGGAAGAAACCCTATGGAGACCCCAATAGGAATTCTATCAGACCCAGGGAGTGGGACCAGACTCTTCTGAGAATGAATGAGGTCTGTCAGCTGTCTGTTGCTGGGTAACCAACCACCCTCCTCATTAGTGGCTTAAGACAATAGCAATCATTCCTTTGCTCACAATTCTGCCATCTGAACAAAGATGGGTGGGGAAGATTTATCTCCACTTCATGCAGTGTCAACTGGGGGTGGGGGCTCCACTGTGGCTGAAAGAGCCACATTCAAGAGGGCTTGCTCATGTGGTTGGCAAGTTGGTGCTGGCTGCCAGCTGGGAGCTCAGTTGGGGCTGTGGTCCAGAGCCTCCATTCTCCTCCACGTGGCCTCTCCAGATGGTCTGGGCTTCTACCCGCATGGCAGCTAGGTTCCAAGAGGGAATATAGAAGAAGGGAAGGCAAGCCCCAGTGTGCAAGCAATCATTAAGCTTTTGCTTGTTTCACGGTTGCTGGCATCCCATTGGCCAATGCTAGTCACATTGCCAGTCCCCACATCAGTGTGGGAGAGGAGTCCACAAGGAAGGCAACGCATTAGGGGATGGGAAGACAAACACATAGTCTACCATGGATGGTAACTGAGCAGGAAATGCTAACATTAACTTTTAAAATTTTAAATTATCTATTTATTTATTTATTTAATTTGGCCACGCAGTATGCAGGATCTTAGTTCCCTGATGAGGAACTAAACCCATTCCCTCTGTAGTGGAAATGTGAAGTCTTAACCACTGGACCACCAGGGAAGTCCCTAAAATTAACTTTAAAAAAAAAACACACACTACATATCTTATGATTTTACATATTTTTTACATATTTGTAAAAATTTTTTTTTGGCTGCACGGGGTCTTCATTGCTTTTTGAGGGCACTCGAATTCTTTAATTGTGGCGAGGTGGGGCTATTCTTCCTTGCAGAGCAGGGGCTTCTCATTGCAATTTTTTCTCTTGTTGTGGAGCAGGAGCTCCAGTACTCACAGGCTTCAGTAGTTGTGGCTAAAAGGTCTAGAGCGTGGGCTCAATAGTTGTGATGCACATTGCTCTGTGGCATGTGGGATCTTCCTGGACCAGGGATCAAACCTGTGTCCCCTGCTTTGGCAGGTAGATATTGATACACTGCACCACCAAGAAAAAAGTGAAGTGAAAGTTGCTCAGTTGCTCTGACTCTTTGTGACCCCATGGATTATACAGTCCATAAAATTCTCTAGGCCAGAATACTGGAGTGGGTAGCCTTTCCCTTCTCCAGGGGATCTTCCCAGCCCAGGAATCGAACCAACGTCCCCTGCATTGCAGGTGGATTCTTTACCAGCTGAGCCACCAGGGAAGCACCACCAGGGGAGTCCCTCGAATTTTTTTTTTTTATTTAGCAACTGATGTCCAATCATCTCTTTTAAATCAGAAAAAAAAGGCAGGTTAGTTGAGTTCTTCCTGGTTTTCTAATTTACAACACTAAGCAGTCTGACAGCATTAGGATCTCCAAGGTCCATTTGGTTCCAACATGCCATGACTCCTTAATCAGCAGCTCTGTCCCGTCTCTCAAATTTCCCATCAGCTCTTAAGTGGGAACATCTTTCTCATGCTGCAGCATCAAGATATGGAAGAGATTAAACTTGCTAGATATTTGCATTAAAAACAGAAACCTCTAAGTGTATGGAATAAGAGCTGGCAGGGAGCTAAGCCATCAACTGGTCACCCCCTCATCTGGGAGAGGCTGAGAAGCCGAGGACTCCTCTCTCAGTCACTACTGTCTCTCTCCTGGGTCTCTCTGTCTTGGCTCCTTCCGTGTTTCTCTATTTGCTTTCTCTGCATCTCTCTTCCCTGGTTTTTGGTCTCGTTCTGTTGTGTCCTCTGGCGTCTGTCTCTTTGATCCTTTCTGAATTTGTGCAGTCTCTGTGGGACTCTGTCTCTCCCCACGTTTCTCTCTGTGTCTCATTGTGTATGTATGTGTGTCTTTCTTGAGCCTTCTGTCTGTCTTCTCAGAGTTTCACATGGCTGAGTCGCTCTCTGGCAAGATGGCTTCTCACATCCCTGTGTCTACACTTGGCTGCCCTGCGTGGTTGGCTCTCAGACTCGGACGTGAATCCTTGCCCCGCCAGCTGCCAATGGGTGGCTCTGCGCCTCCGTCTGGCAGCTCCTCTGTGGGCAGGCTTGCTGTTCACAGCTGCTCTGCCATTCAGACCCTGCCCAGACTGGCACCAAAAGTGAAGCTGGGGGTGCCAATGGCTCTTGTGGCAATTCAGTGCTGGAACCCAAATCCAACAGAGAGGACAGAGAACACACACATACACAACAACATGCTCAACACTCAGACACACTCTCACACATAAACAGTCTGGTGGATGCACTGACAAGCCACCCAGCTTCCCCATTGTGGAAGGACTTGTTGCCCAGAGCTGGAAGTGCCAACATGAAGTGGACATGCTCCAGCCACGGACTCCCTCAAGTCATTCACAGATGGCTTCAGTGGCAGACAGCACCTAGCACACCCCTTGCTGGTGGCCTGGTGACAGATTGATATGGAATTAGAAATCTTGGGGACTTCCCTGGCAGTCCAGTGGTTAAAACTCTGTGCTCCTAATGCAGAGATGCAGGGGGCACGAGTTCTATCCCCGGTCAGGGAGCTAAGATCCTACATGCTGTGAGGTGCGGCAGAAAAAAAAAAAAGAAATAGAAATCTTGGTCTTTTCAACCCATCTCTGAAGAACCATTCCAGCTCCCCCGCTCTCAGTGCAATAACCCTTTGTGGCAAATCTAGTCTGATTTTCTGAATTGATGCTCAAGAACTATTTCAGATCAAGTTTAGGCACCACCCTGGTTCAGCTGGGCCCCATCTCTCCCTCCCTTTGGCCCTTGGACACCTGTTTCTCAGGCAGAGCAGCCTCGGTGACTTCTCTGGTCTATGCATTTGTGAAGTGTCTCCATCTCGCCTCACTGGGCTTCAGTCTGGCCTGCCACTGCCACGTCGCCAGCACCACGTCTGAACCACGGAGGCTTTGGTTTGCCTAGAAGCATCACATCCGCTAACATCCCATTGGCCAAAGCAAGTCACAGCTTCAAGCCCAAAGCCAAGGGGTGAGGATGTAAACACTGACTCTCCTGAGGCCATGGCAAGGATGTACGGATGCGAGTACGCAATACTACTACAAAGGAGTCAAGGTTTGGAACTGATAATTCAATTGACCATAGTATGTACATATCATGTTAGTACAGTGATATGTATTTCTATAACTTAGAAGCACATAGTTGTAATTTATAAGTGTTATACAACTAATAGAGCAACTTGCAGTGTTTTGTGGATATGATGTGCAATCAATAAGGTTGGAAATAACACCTTATTGTCACAGTATCACAGGTAGGATATTGGTTCCCAGAAGTCATGGACTGCATCTCTAAGGAATTGTGACTATGTCTTTGTTGACAGGGGAAAATGCTTAACCATGTCCCCTTGTTGCCCACAGCATATCAGTGTCCCAAGGAACCTCAGAGCCATGTGAGGTAGGCATCTCAGACTCCGAGATTTGAGAGAACCAGGCTTTATCTCTGAATGCTTTGGGAGCTCAGTTTCCCCAACTGTAAAAGGGGGTTTGTTATATTACCTGTCTATCTACAGAGTCTGAGATAGGATTGAAGTGTAAGTCATCTCTATGGGAGGTGATCCAAGAAGCACAGAAAGGGGTAGTGAAGGGTGGCAGGGAGGGGAAGGCAGTCAGTCAAAGGTATGTTCATGAGTCGTTGCTACTGTGGGTGCTTAGTCCCTCTGGTTCCTCAGGGAGAGGCTGGGGAGCACATCTTAGAGCATTTATGCACCAACTTCCCATCTGACATTGGTGGAGAGCTGTTTCCTCTGCCCACCTAAACAGTCCCGGAGTTTGTGGACTGACTCAATAATATCTCCCAAGCAACAGCATCTCCCTTTGACTTCATTTGTAAGAATGCATGTGTGTGACACTTTTGACTATATAAAGCACTTACATTTCACACAAGGCAGTATAGTATGGTAGTTTTGAGCACAGACCCTGGTGCCAGATTGCCAGGATTTCAATCCCCCTTCTGCTACTTATTGCTGTGTGTCCTTGGGTAAGCTATTTAACCTCTCTGTGCCTCCATTTCTTATGTGAAACTAGGGGCTAATAATAGTCCCTATGTCATAGGATAGCAGTGAGTAGTGAATGAATTACTAAAATTAAAGCCATTGATACAGTGTCAGGCACTTAGCAGGTGACAGGTTGTGAGGTTCTTACAAAACACATGTAAGGCCGTTGGGGAGCGGGGGGCCCTCTCTGAGAGCTGGGGAAGCTGAGGCCCCGGAAAGCTTGTACACACTGACTCCTTGGCTACCGGCTGCTTCCTTCAACTCTACCCTCGCCTTCTTCACAGCCCTTGGTCTCACCCTGGTCGGTGCCAGCACAGGCTGGCTTCAGGGAGCTCTGTGTTACAGGCTCCAGTAGAGCTGGAAACACCAATGTGTGTGTATATGTGTGTGTCTTCTACATCCCAGCGGTTTCGAATGGCAGGCGCTCAAAGAGAAAAAGTCGATGCTTCAGCCCGAGTGCACAGCCAGGAGCTCTGGGCCCATCGGGTGGCCTGGGGGCAGAAGCTCTGGGGTGGGGATAGTACACCTTGAGCCTTCCCCTCCCTTCATCGCAGCTAGAATGGGGCCCAGTTCACACAGCCTGTGCCTCTCTCACCATACAGACAACACAAAGCTGGCTCTCTCCTGCCTGTGGCAGCTTCTACAGCCCTGGGGACACACAGGTGGCTTAATCCTGATCCTATCGGGGAGCACCTCTCTGTCCTTAGTTCCTTGCCCCTCAAAACCTGTGATAAGGGATAAGGCAGTTGCAGTCTGAGAAAGAGAGAGAGACAGGAAGAAATGTCCCATAGAAGAATAAGGAAACAAAAGGACATCGACGTGTGGATCAGAAGAGAGGCTCAAATTCCCCGGATCTAAAGTCAGGGTTGGGAAAGAGAGGAGGCAATTATAATCTCTGCCTTTTTGGTTAAAAAAAAGAAAAGACCCACATTGAGAGTCGGTTCCTAGAGCCGTGAGTTCATGTGGCAGAAAATGTGAGAGACCGGGGGCTGGTGTGCGGCTGTCATAAGGACATTCATGTCGCTAGTTCCAAGGGAAGAAGGAAGCACAAAGTGGAACTCTCCAAGCGTGTTCTACTGATAGAGGGAAATCAAACACAGACAACGGCCCTGGCCCCGGGGGCATGGTCGCTAGGAAGGCACTAGTGGGATTCAGAGTGTGTGCAGGAGAACGCGCTGATTCTGGACCACAAGACATCATGCTGGGTTTGCGGCCAGAAAGCAGAGGCGCTCACTGTCTCCCTCTCTTTTTCAACCCTGCCTTTAGATCCACGGAAAGCTGCACCCTCCCTCTTGGTCTATATGTTCATTCGTCATTAATGCAACAGCTATTACGGCCACTCTGAGAGGCAGGCACGAGGGAAACACAGACAAGTAAGATGACAGCTCCGGACTCCAGGAGACCCTGGTCTGGAGGGGAAAGCAGAGAGACCTTCAGAGAAAGTATGTCCATGGCAGAGAGAGATGCCAGAAGGACATGGCTGTGCTCACGTGCCATCCAATCATGCGTACTCCACGCCAAAGAACCAGAAGCTTGGTGACAGCACTCAGAGTCACCAAAGATGTGTGATTTTAGAATGCAAAGCCTGTGACATACTTGCAGCCATTAACAGCCCTCTGTGAAAGAGGGCTGTAGCCCACCAGGCTCTGCTGTCCCTGGGATTTTTCAGGCAAGCCCTCTGTGTTCCTTTCGAGATGCCTGGGGATGAGATGGACGTGGTCATGGATGCAGCTTGAGACTTGGGTGCATTCATCCAGGGCTGCACATGGGTCTGTAATGAGCTGGTGGCCTACCGAGTTTTGGAGTAGGCGGGGCCACCTGGGAGACTGAGGCTGGGCCAGAGGCCATATGAGGCAAGAGGTTTTCCATTTGGTCTTGAGATGCAGTGCCCTCTGATGGGGTGATTTTAGGGCTACAGGACAGCCCCTTGATAGCTCCTCTCCCTGCATGCACCTCTGTCTTATAATATCCAAAGTGTCAATGAGACAGAAATACTTCCCCTGAGCTTTTAAAAGAGAATGTCCTGCCTCTGCAGGGGACTTCATGCCTTGAACCCCAAGGGCATTTACTCTGGCTGCCTCTGGCATTGGCTCCCTTGATGCCCAGGGCCTCTTTGGGCACCCAGTTTGTAATGAAGGGAACTCCTGGGGGTAGGACGCAGTGAGGAATCCCACAGAGGTGTTAGTAGTTTCTTAGACTTCCTTTTGGAAGCCTCAAAGGGGTTGGAAGAGAACAGAGTGGCAGCTAAAGTGGAAGGTTCTAGAAGCACAGAGAAGGAGCTGCCCTATTGCCTCGAGCAACAGTGTCTCTGAGCTGATGTGTGTTTAAGAGAGGGGCTTACAGATGCTCATCTGATGGATTACTGTGGACTTGTGTGTGTGAGTGCGTGCTCAGTCATGTCTGACTCTATGGACTGTAGCCCACCAGGCTCCTCTGTCCCTGGGATTTTTTAGGCAAGAATACTGGAATGGGTTGCCATTTCCTCCTCCAGTGGATCTTCCTGACCCAGGGGTCAAACCCGTCTGGATTGCAGGCGGGTTCTTTACTGATGAGCCACCAGGGAAGGCACTGTGGGCTTAGGACATGCTATGCTTTTACGGACAAGTTAGTTATGGCATCAAAATGTTGAAAGGAAGTGGAGCATCAGTTCACAGTGGTTTCTTCCAGTGGAAACCCTTTCAGTTTTTATGTATTAGTGGTTGGGTGAGTAGGTGTGGCAGACCCCGATGGTTGTTCAGACAAAGTGTGTCCCCTTTTCTCCCTGGCTAATAGAACCTTGGTTTGTTTGGTGGCAATGTGCTCAGCCTCAGAGAATAAATCATGATTAGACCAGACAACTCGGAGAAGGTGATGGCATCCCACTCCAGTACTCTTGCCTGGAAAACCCCATGGACGGAGGAGCCTGGTAGGCTGCAGTCCATGGGGTCGAGAAGAGTTGGACACGACTGAGTGACTTCACTTTCACTTTTCACTTTCCTGCATTGGAGAAGGAAATGGCAACCCACTCCAGTGTTCTTGCCTGGAGAATCCCAGGGACGGGGGAGCCTGTTGGGCTGCCGTCTATGGGGTTGCACAGAGTCGGACATGACTGAAGTGACTTAGCAGCAGCAGCAGCAGCAGACCAGACAACTAGAGCAATTCTGTTTTCTTTCACAATTTGCTGGTACTTTATGACCTGGTTCTGGCCAATGAGATTTAAGAGGATCTGTGACAGAGGGATATTGGGAAATACCATCCCCTAGATAAAACAGTTGGCCACAGGAGAGTAAGGCCTTTTGCCTCTTCCTTGCTTCCTAAGTTACATGCTGACATATGAGGATGATGTATGAGGCTGCAGCAGCCATTTTGAGACCATGAGGCAGAAAACCCAAGGATAAAAGTATTGGGCTGAGGACAGAGCCATGGAGGGGCTTTGGTGGCCTTGTTAAGTTGCTGAACCAATATTGCAACCGCCCCCAGCCAGACTACTTAGAGTAAGCTATCAATGTACTCATGGCAAAGGCAAATCTGTTAGGCAGATTTTTTTTTCTGTTGTACTGAAATATATCCTAAATGTTACTTCATGCTGATGATGGAAATTGGGCACCAGAGTGGTCAATAAGTTGAAAACATGTACTGTGAGTTCTGCCAGATGGTAAAGTACAAATTGTTCTCTGCTTAGGTGGAGTGCTGAGCTTTACTGACACCAAATCTATTTGTAGATCAATTAATATCTATTGCCTTCCATTGTGACACAGCCCAGGACAGTAGAGCGTTCAATGCAGTGGTGTGCAGAGAGCTCAGTTGAGGTCCCAGCTCTGCGATCTAGGACCCCAGGTCCATCTCTTCACAGAAGAAACAAAAAGGGTTGAATAGATTCAGGGTCCCCTGACATTCAACCTGGCAGTGGGCCAGGACAAATTTTCCAGACTGCAAATTTATCACTGAAAACCTTTACTTCCTCAAATCTATAAAATTCATCTTTAAATAAAATGTCTTTAATGTGAATTAATGTTTTATTTCAGTGATCAAAGAAATGAATGGGAAAGAGTTTAAATAGATTTCCACTGTTTATTGAAGAATTTAATAAATATATATTACATCTATATAATTGTAATTGATCCATGGTGGAAAATTTAGAGAGCTTACCCCTCCTTGGTATAGTTTGTGTTGGGAAACATGGAATTAGATGGATCTTTAAGATTCTTTCCAGCACTAACATTCTAAGCAGAAAATGTGCTGGAGTTCTTTGCTAATATAGAGAGCTAAAATGGCCACCTCCACTGGGGGGGTTCTAGTTTCAGGGGGCAGGGCAAAAGTCCTCAGAATAGGCACTGGCATAGCATCCCAGCTTCCTGCTGCTTGATCAAGCCCACACTGCCGTGCTAGGTCAGGGAGCTTTTTCCCAATATCATACTTTACTCATGACCCTGAATGAAAATCTGAACACATTGTTCTATGGCAGTAAGGCAGAAAGCTCCAATTTCAGAATCCTGTCAGATCCTGGCCTGTGGAAAGTCATTTCTCAGGCCCTTCTCACTGTCATTTTAATAGAACAGGATCAATGGTGAGGGTCAGACTGCCAAATAATGGAGCACTGTCTACTGAGCTCTGCTTTAGGCTATGTGAAGACATGAGCTTTCTTCTCTAGGCTGTCTGCATCCTTTAAAGAAGTCAGCACTATGAGAAGCCCAATCCCATTTTTTTTCTGGACAAGAGGAAAGCAGTTGATGGCTCCATAAGTGGATAGATATTATTATTTTGCTCTGGAGTGAGGCTGTTCTCTGATTTGCTTAAAGCAGACATGATGAGCATACCTCAGTGACTGTTGAGGCTTTTCCCTTTCAGGGTGGACATAGAGAGGCTCTTGGACTGAGGTGTCTTGACTCAAAACTACTGCTTAGTTTTGGAAACAGAACCCAATATTCTCAGTGTCATCCCATGACAGCCCATGGGTATCTTTTCTCACTGAGTCAAGGATTCAGCACAACTTGCTGTTTTTATCACAGGATCATGAGCAATCAGCCAATCTGGAGTCCCAGTGAGTTCACTGCCTTCTTTATCCCAGGGCCAGCTTGGTAGAGGATATTCTATCAGTTTTGCGGCTTGTTGGTCTGACCCTCATTCATAAGATGAAGTAAGAAGACAATGCTGGTTGAATACATGTGCTTCTGTTTTGGGGTGAGAGAGTGGCTTAAGAGAAAAGGGAACTGGATCAGAAATTGAGCTAGACTCAAAGAATGTTGTAGGTAGAGAAGGTCAGCACCATCTTTCTACGTGGGGAAAGATTGCCTGAGAGTGAGAGTAGCGCCAAGGACAGCAGTGAGATGGAGAAAAGGAGACAGATTCTGAATTGGAACTCCCAGATCCAGACAAAGCCTTTTATTTCTCAGGTCTGTAAACCAATAAACTCCCTTTTCCATTGAAGAACAAGACAAAGTCAAGTGAACCCAAGATGTGGTCCCAAAAGTTTAGCTTCTTTAGCAGGAAGACAGGTAACAAGGAACGTCTCGGAATTTTCAAGAAGGTCAGTTACAGCAAGGCCTCAGATGCAGGCTCAGAGACTGAGAAAAAACATAATGATGATAATAAAAGTGCTTTGGTGGTACAGAGTGCTTCATAGTCTGTAAAACATCATCAGCTCTCCAGAGCACACAATATGTACTCCAAATGCAGTTTCAGTGCTGCAGAGCACCGTGGGGCTCTGGTCTTTGATCTGAGTATTGTAGGCTTATGAATGCAATCTAGGGTGGCATTCCTTTGGGCATCTCACTCAATTGCCACAATATTCCTATGTGGTTGGTAGGTCAAATATTGTTATTTATCATTGTTCCTATTTCTATTATAAAGAAATAAAGTCACAAAGCTAGTAAGTGGTAGAATTGGGGATGAAACACAAAACATATGACTCCAAGTTCAGTGCTCTTTCCACTACAGTATCATCCAATTATCGCTCCAATCATTCATCCATTCAGTCATCCATCTCTCCATCCATCCTCCTATTATATTCATTCATCCATCTATCCGTTCATCTTTGCAACAAATACTCAATGGGCTCTTATGTGACAGACACTGTTCTGAGTTCTGAAGATTAAAAAAAAACATGTAATCTTAGTACCTAGGCTTCTCCAGGCTTTGAGGACAAATGAGGTCATACTAGAATGTATATTTGTGTTAGTCAGGGTTCTCCAGAGAAACAGAATCAATAGGATGTGTATATATATATACACATATACATACATACATATATATACAGAGAGAAAGAGAGAGAGAGAGAAAGACATACAGAGAGAGAGACAAACAGGCAGAGAGGCAGAGAGATGGAGACAGAGAAAAGCACACAGAAAGAAAGATGAGAGAAATTGATTTGTTTTAAGAAACTGGCTCACATGATTATGGGGGCTGCTGAGTCCCAAATCTGCAGGGTGGGCTGGCAGGCTGGAGACCCAGAGAGGAGCTGCTGCTGCAGTTCAAGTTCCAAGGCCATCAAGCTGAGGACTCAGAGAAAAAACAATGTTGCAGTGCAGATCTAAAGACCATCTGCAGGCAGAATTTTCTCTTACTGGGGTAGACCAGTCTTTTGTTCGATTCACGTCTTTGACTGACTGGATAAGCCCCATCCACATATCATGGAGAGCAATTCTGCTTTACTCAAAGTCCGCTGATTTAAATAATAATCGCATTCAAAAACACCCTCACAGAAACATCCAGATTAACCTTTGACCAAATACCTGGGCACTGTCCTAGTTCACATGTTAGATTATCCATCTCACTATCTAAGGGGCAGCAATGCATTATTTTGATCTAAAAGGCTACAGGATCACAATTTTTTTCCCCAAATATTTTTGGAAATGCCCAGAAAGAGCCTTACCTGTATATGGGAACAAGTTGCTTCCTTGGGGACTTTGCTCCAGGGCTTCCCAGAGGACACAACCTTTCTGAGGGCCATGCTCACAGCCAAGGCTTCAGCACACAGGAGTTCTTTCCTGATGGTGCCAACCCTGAACTTCTAGGATGTCAAAGTTGCACTGAAATCTGGGGTGAAGAGAGATGGGGGAAGAATGACCTCCTTTCCTAACTTTGTTGGCTCTTTATCCCTTGAGTTCTGGAAAGCTTGGTCCTTGTCTGGCTTGTTGACCTTTACTCAAAATGGACTGATTGGTTTCACTTAAAACGTATGACCACAAACCTCAAAAAGATACTCTAACCACGTGGCAAGCCTCCCTAGGCAGCTTGTTCTTTGCCTTCTGATGAAACTATTTTGTACTCTCTTCTTTTTCTTCAAACCCTCTATATTTTCCTCACTTACCTCAAGTTTATGAGCTTAGCAATAATTACTCAGGACCTCTATTTTTTTCAACACCAAACCAACTAATTTACCTGCTCTGATCTCCATGTTACCAAGTTACCAAATCCAGTGGACATGCCTCTAATGTCATCTTGTCCGCTGTCTCAGGAGCATGTGGCACAGTTGGCTCCTCCTTGATTGTTTATCTATTTTATAAAATAAATAAAAAATATATTATTTTATTATTTTTTATTTTATGTAGTTATATTTTTAAGCTGCACTGTGTGGCATTCAGGATCTTATTTCCTCAACCAGGGCTCAAACCTGTGCCCCCTGCATTGGGAGCATGGAGTCTTAACCACTGGACTACCAGGGAAGCCCCTCCTCCTGGCTTCTTTAAATACTCCCATCTCTAAGCTTCCACGTCTCTTTTGCCTTTTGTCCTGCACACAACCTCTATGAAGAGAACTCCAAGGTTTAGTCTGAGGTATTCCCTTCCCTGGTGGCTCAGATGGCAACAAATCCACCTGCAACACAGGAGACCTGGGTTCAATCCCTGAGTCAGAAAGATCCCCTGGAGAAGGGGATGGTTACCCACTCCAATATTCTTGCCTGGAGAATTCCAGGGACAGAGGAGCCCGACAGGCTATAGTCCATGGGATCGCAGAGTCAGACACAACTGAGTGACTAACACTTCCATTCTTCTCTTAATCTACACTCATACTCCTTAGGTTATCTCATCCAGTAACACGATTTTATGTGCTCAACCATCTATATTTAAGATTTCCATTTCCAGCCTAGACCTTTCCCCTGCAATCCAGGCTCATCTTTCTACCTGCCCAGCTATGTTCATTTAGATCCTCCAAGAAGCAGACTGGATTGGACGTAGGGTGGGGAGCAGCTGTGAAGTAAAGCAGGTAGGAAGCTGGAGAAGGCAGGAAGAGGCTCCAGACAGTGATGCTTTTCTGACACTGGTGGAGGGGTGCCGGGAGGAAGGACACTTGGATAGGAAGAGTCTTGGACTGCAGCAGAGTTCCAGAAAATGTTCAGTCAGGTCGATACGGAGTCCTTGAGCCAAAGTCACCTGTGAGAGATGTCCCCGCATCTTGCAGGAGTGGCCCTGCCTTCGTCACCCACTGTATTCTGTCATTGCCTGAGAGCAGCCTACGGGACACGTGGCCTCAGTGTGCAGTGAAGCAGCTGAGACCAGCAGTCAATTTCGCTTCCAGCAACAAGAGATCTTAACTTCCCTGGTGGTCCAGTGGTTAAGAATACACCTTGCAATGCAGGGGACATGGGTTCAATCCCTGGTAGGGGAACTAGGATTCCACACGCCATGGGGCAACTAAATGCATGCACCGCAACTACTGAGCCCACGTGCCACACTAGAGAGTCCTTGTGCCACAGTGAAAGATCCACATGGAGCAATGAAGATCTTGAGTGCTGCAACAAAGACCTGACTCAGCCAAATAAACAAATATTTTCAAAAGAGAGACATCCATGGTGCAGACTACAGTCCATGGGGTCGCAAAGAGTCGGACACGACTGAGAGACTTCACTTTCTTCACTTCACACTATTAGCTGAAGTTTCCTCTTGAATCTCTAATAAACATCTCAAACTTAACACAGAATAGGATGTTACTCTTCTTTTCACCACATATGTGTTCCCCTTAGATGTTCATCATCTTGATAAATGACCTTACTTTCCTCCAGATGCTAAATCCAAACACCTAGGACTTATCCTTGCTTTTTTTTTTAATCGATCATTCTCTACCTTCAATCCACAAGTGAGTCCTGTTGGATTTACCCCCCCAAAATCTTGAATCCATTACTTTTCTCCATCTCCACAGATATCACCTTATTCCAGGCCTCCGTCCTTTCTTACCTGGTCTCCTAAATCACCTCGCTGCTATCATCCTTGCCACCTTACAGCTGATTCTGCACAACAACCAAACTGATCCTTCACAAAGTAGCTCAGAACATGTCGAGGCCTTTGCTTCTGTGGTCTCCCATTTGAAAGAATTACTCTGGAGTCCAAGTGCATTTCCTTGGTCTACAGTGCCCCATGTCATCTGGCCCCCACTACTTCCCCAGGCTCGTTAGGATCCAGGTGCACACATCTCCTCTCTATTCTGTGGACACTTCCCACCCTCCCCAGAGCCTTTGCATATGCTTTCCCTAGATCTTCCTATCACTTACTTCTTCTCATTCTTGTTGTTGAGTCGCTTCAGTCATGTCTGACTCTTTTATGACCCCACGAACTGTAGCCCGCCAGGCTCCTCTGTCCATGGGGATTCTCCAGGTAAGAATACTGCAGTGGGTTGCCATTTCCTCCTCCAGGGGATCTTCCCGACCCAGGGATTGAACTCGTGTCTCCTCCTTGGCAGGCGGATTCTTTACCCCTGAACCACCTGGGAAGCCATCTCGTTCTTTAGAGATCGTGTTATGGCCTTCTTAGCCTTTCTCTGACCACCTTTTTAAAAGTAGACCCCCTGCAAGTTATGCATTAGCAGAGAAGAATGTTTATTACTTTTATAGCCTGTATCACAGTCTGCCATTACCTTGTCTCTTTATCTCGTTTATCTGTCTCTGCGCCGCCCCCCCCCCCCCCCCCCCGCCCCAAGTAAATCTAAGCCCTATAAGAACAGGAACCTTGTCTATCCTATTTAATGCTGTTTCCCCAATGTTTAGCACAAATCTGGAAATAAGAGTAGAAGCATGTTGGTTCTTTGTTGACTGCTAAGTGAATGAGCCTTCAGGCGTTATCAATGGTTGTTTTAGTTAGAAATAGATTTTGCTGCATTCAACAGTGGCTTAGCCAAATTGTGATTTGTCTTTCTTTTCCATGGAACAAGAAATTTCAGAGGTAGTCAGTCAGTTTGGGACTGTACCATGGTTCCACAATACCACCAGCAATGGAGGCGCTTTTAGGCTTTCATTTTATTTATTTGAGTGTGTGGCTTTACTCCTCTGTCTCTTGTCTCATGGTCACAAGATGGCTGCTGTACCATCTGTGTAATATTTGTGTGTCAGGGAGGAAACAGGGGGAGGTCAAAGACCAAAAGGTATAAGTTCAAAGAGTCTTCCTCTTTAAGGAGCTATCATAGGTTGAGTTTCCCAGGATTCAGACTCTTGGATGAAGATTAGCATGTAGGAGATTTATTAGGGTGAATTTTTAGGATCAGGCTTCCCCGGTGGCACAGTAATAAAGAATCTGTCTGCAATGCAGGAGACACAAGTTCGATCCCTGGGTCAGGAAGATCCCCTGGAGGACGAAATGGCAACGCACTCCAGTATTCTTGCCTGGAAAATTTCATGGACAGAGGAGTGGGGCAGGTTACAGTCCATGAGGTCACAAAAGAGCTGGACATGACTGAGCAACTAAACACAACAAAAACAACTCTTAGTATCAACAGATGGAGAAGGTGCAGAAGGAGAAAAAAGTGGGCAGAGGGAGAAGTTGGGCCATGATGCAGCCACGATGATGGTTTCAACCAAGCCCAATGGGAGCTACAGAGCTTGATGGCCCTCTGGAGTTAACTCCAACTGGGGTGAAGGGACCAGATCTTAATCCTTCATGTTGATAAGTCATTGGTGGCTAGCGTCCTGGGAAGATGATTTCTTCAGCTGAGGCAATCCATGCACCTGCTAACAGCCAACAGATGTCTGCCAACAGTTTTTCCAACAGCCAAAACAAGTTCTTTATTCCTGAAGGGAGGTCTAGGGGTGAACCACAGAGTCTCCCATATAAGCTTTCCTGGAAGCCCCAGATAATGACTTCTACTTATATCTCAATGACAAGAACTATGGCATGTAGCTACCGTTAGCTGCATGGTAGCTGGGAAAGGTAGACTTTTAGGTGGGCATATTGCCACCATGAACAAAATGAAGGCTCTGTTAATAAGAAATAGGGGAGCATATTTAAGACATTTAGGTAGACCACCGGCAGCCTCTGCCATGGTAGAACATATGCCATATCCTCTTTTCCATTTCCCTGTCTTCCTTCTCTCTATGCTCCTAGTGCTTTGGCATTAAATATAAATAAACAAGCAAACCAAACAACCAAAACAAACACATGTGAATGAATCGCCTTTCTCTTTGATTAGCTAAAACACAAAAGCTCCCATGCATGTGAAAGGCCATGTATACAGCCATGTTAAAGAGATGTTCATTTTCACTGGGATTCGTTGAGCTAAGATGAAGAGATTTGGACTCTGCCCCCAGGAAACTCACGATATAATAAGGAAAGAGACTAATACAAGACAATCTGATATAAGACAATGACCTAAGCGGAGGAAAGGAAAAGTTCTAAAGACAAAGGGAACTGAAAGGAGGAACACCTTGCTCTGTGTCAAGGAGTTAGGGATCCAGCAGCTAAGAGATACTGGAGACATCATCTTAAGGAGAGAAGAGCAGATATTCTCCAGACACCAGAGTGGCAGGCAGCTGAGTGAGTGGCAATGTACAATCGAAGCTGGAGAGACTGAGCACAGGGCATCCACAATCTAAGCCTGGGGCAGACAGAATGTGGGACAGGATCGGAGAACTGCAGTAAGGTCCCCTACATATGAACCTTCAAGTTGGGAACTTTCAAAGATCCGTGTTCCCATGTGTAATCATGTAAGTTAGTTCATGTGTCTGGCAGACATTATCACATGCGTGCATCTTCTACAAGTGGTTGAGCTCTTGTGCATTTTACTGTAGAATACTATGTAGAGTACAGTATCTTTACTCCAAGCCCAGGATGTCCCGAGGCAAGTGTGAAAGCAGCAGTCATGAAGCTGGAACTACTACCAGCTCCTATACGCCAGCTGTTGTACTGTGCTACTGTACTTTTCAAGGTACTGTACTGTAAGATTAAAAGTGTTCTCTGTATTTTCTGTGTTTGCTTTTTAGGTATTATTTGTGCGAAAAGTATTATAAACCTATTACAATACAGTACTATATAGCTGATTGTGATGGCTGAGTACCTAAGCTAACTTGTTGGACTTACGAATGCGCTCTCAACACGGAACTCGCCTGTATGTAGGGGATTTAATGTACAGCAAAAACAGTGCTAACCAAGGAACCAGAGTCCCTTCTCTGGCTCCTCACTCTTCTTCTGCCCAGGTCCAGAGATGCTCTTCTGGGCAGGTCTCCAAGCTAAGGCAAGTAGAGCCTCTGGCAGGATTGCTGGAGAGGGAGGGGGAAAGGAGGCTTGTAGCCAATGGTGGCTGGGTAATGACTATGAATTAATTAAATTTACACAAACAGCCCTTTCACAATTGTCTAGACAGCAAATAGAGAAGGGAGCTCAGTGGAAAACATCAATTGTGCCCACGTACCTAACTGCTCCAGTAACACGAAAGCAGCAGCAGTTGGAGGTACTTAAGGCAGCATGGTATGACAGAAAAGGCTCTGGGTTTGAATTACAGCTATTGCATTTCCTAAATGCATACTCACACCTTCTTTGAGCCTTGTTTCTCCCATCTTTCAAATGAGATGCAACGGACCCTGTTGGTTGCTACCCCATGACTATTTACCTTCTTTATCCCTTCTTACCAAACCTCAATATCATTCAAAAATCCCCCTTGTTCAAGGAGGTCACGTGTTTCAAAGGAATCAGCCCTCAACCCTGTCCTCAGAAGGCAGAGAACTCATGATTCGACTAACTTAAATATGGTGGTCCAGCCTCTTTGGTACTGATTGGTTAGACATGAGCATGTGACTTAATTCTGGCCAGTGATCTATGAGGGAAAGTCTGTTGAAGCCTTCTGGGCAATATTTAGATAAGAAAGAGAGATGTATGAAGATAAAAATCTCTCTGTGTCTATTAGACTTTGTGGTATCAGCAAATGACTCCCAGAGGCAATTTCATGAGGCATTCTCACCAAGGACACTATGCCAAGAATGCAGAGGGAAAGACACAAGAAACATGAGACCAACCCCAGAACATTCCCACTTTGGATTTCCTTATTACATGAGGTAATACATCCTCTGTTGTTTAAATCTGATGCAATAAGTCTTTCTGTTATTTGCAGCTAAAGGCCATCCAATTGACACCAAGGCTATCTGCCACAATAAGGGTTAAACACAGTGACATGTGAAAACAAACACCAACCCAAAGTCAATACACTAGGCCCATTGTATATAATATATACTAGGCCTATTATATATATACATACACATATATACACATATATATACACACACACATTGAATTCCATTGTGCCATACTCTTTCTCAAAATCCTCATTATTCATATGAAAATGCTTTTTTTTTAATTTGAAAAATTTCTTGTCTTTGGTGCTGTCTGGTTCTCACTATTGTCCAGTCAATTCAGTATTTGATCTGTTCCCTAACCGCTTCCAAGTGCTGGTCCAGAAATGGTCCCCCGAGTATGTCTCTCAGTCAAAACCCACAATGTGGGACTCTGGGCAGAATGACAGAGCCTCTGATTTAGGGCTTAGGGATAATTCCTCCTGGAAAGAATCAAGACGTCTTAAAAGGCAGTGTACATTTTTAGAAAACATGAGTTAGGAAAATTGGAATTAACTTTATTTGGAAATTGGTCTCACAGAAGTTAGGGACCTCCAAAAGCATCTTAGAATTTACCATTTCAGGATTCTTGTATTGCATGTCCAATTGGGGAATTAGTGCACAGACTCCAGATGAAACCATTCGACAGCACAAAAGCAATGTACAGTATAAATATTCTTATTTCCTAACTACTTGTCAGCTATTTCCAGTGAGTAAATATTTACACATTTCCCTCTCCCCCTGTGGAAAGCAGTACTCACATATATGAACATAAATATTTTGGTGTATGTAAATATTTACTCACACGAGCAATATATTTCTTTTTCTAGTCTCCCTTGTAAGTTCTTTAATAACAGAACAATCCCTGATTACAAATAAGTTCTGATCTTGAAACTGTCCTGGAATATTCTTCAAATGAGAGGCATTTTATGGTGGTATGGTTAATTGCTGGTCAGCCAGAATAACTGGGGTCGAACCTGAATTCAACATCCTGCTAGCTGTGTGACCTTTGGTAAGTTGTTAGCCTTTCTGAGCCCTGCGTTTCCTGATCTAGAATAAGATGAGGGTGATAACAGAATCCACCTTATAGGATTGTTGAGAGTCTTAAATGATTGAATGCATATAAAATGCTTCAAAGAGTATCTAGCACATTGAAATCCTTAATAAATAAATATTAAATTTTATTATTGCCAGTCACTAAAAATAAATATTTCATCATTTTTTAATGTATTACTATGGATATAAATGGGCTTCTCTGGTGGCTCAGTGGTAAAGAATTCACCTTCCAATGCAGGAGCCTCAGGAGATGTGTGGTCGATCCCTGGGTCAGGAAGATCCACTGGAGAAGGGCCTGGCAACCCACTCCAGTATTCTTGCCTGGAGAGTCCCGTGAACAGAGGAGCCCGTGGGCTGCAGTCTGTGGGGTTGCAAAGAGTCAGGAACTACTGAAGCGACTTCGCATGCACGCACCTTGCAGCAAGGGCTCAGGGGTCTTGTTGTTGTTAAGTAAATGGATTAAATTCCATTCTACTTTCTGACCTCTGGGAAAATACACACCTTCAACAAACCATCACTGCCCCCACTTAGAGCTCCATCAATGCCATGTTGTAAAATGTGGCTGATTATATAGGGCCCGAGGCTTATCCAACAATGCCCTTCTCTTTGAGTTTTAGCCTGGATTCTTCTCAGTCCTTCTTGACCAGATTCAGAGTCTGCCTGTCCCAGTCTTGAGTTCCTATTGCCCACTTCTCTGGATGGTGTGTGGAGACCTTGACTTTGGGACCCGTGTTCCCTATTCCCATGAAGCCCCAAGAGGCATCCTCTGATCAGACCTCCCCTTTACATGAGGGTATCATGCCACCCAATCACATCTCCCCTAGTTTAGAAGCTTTTCCTACCCTTAACCTCCAGGGCTCTCAGCATTTAGTAGGCCAGGGCCAATGACGTTTTCCCGCATGCCAGGCCCTTATGCTGCCTAGCGCTTAGCCAGCCAAGCTTCTCAACTCCTCCCCAGAGTTGTCCCACCTCTTCCTCTACAGGACATTTCTCTCCTTCTTTCCACTAATTGTTCCCAATCAGCATGCTTGCCTTGGGAGTCAGTGCAGAAAACAGAAAGCAATGGGGATGTCTCAAGTGGAAAGGGATTTAATACTGGGAATCAGGTACTTTCAAAATCACTGGAAGGAAGGAGTAAAAAACAAAAAAGGTATTTCAGCTTTCGTGTCATTGGACAGACACCACTATAACTCTAACCCAGAGGTCTGGAAATGTTTGCTCACTTCCTTCCAGGCCACCCACATCCATAAAAAGCTGTTGACCGACAGTGGACCACAGAGTCCAGTTCAGCTGCGGCCAACACATGTGAGAAGAGCCCACTGGGCCACTGGAACTGCCTCAGAGAGGCGGCCTCCTCCTTCCTTCTGCCTTCCAAATCTCAGGGCTGTTATCAGATGGATAGAACCCTAGTTTGAAAAAGTCTGTAAAATGCAGCTTCCCAACATCTCCAAATACAAGGAGGTTCAACTGAAGTTGGGGGAGAGTGAGTCCAATTATCCAGCACCTTTCTCTCCCACCGGCCAGCTCTGAATTCCCTTTATGAATTTTTGGGTGAAAGACCTCATTCCTTGGGGCTCTCTCCCTTAGATTCAGCCCATACTCCAGTTCACAAGCAAATTCAAAAACAATACTTGATATTTTTAAAGATGCATTTTTGAGTGCCTACTATGTGTCACACACTGCAGTAGGCAGAGGAAACTCAGAAAGGCATAAGATTGGTCTAAGCTATGGAAAAGTGCCCGGCCCTTAAAGGTAAAAGGACAAGAATGGAAATGATAAGGCACAGAGTGGGAAATGAATGAAAGGAACAAGATTTCATATACACATAAAGATAATTTCTATTTGATTCTCTGCTTTAATTTGATTCCCAAAACAGCCCTTCAAAGTTGGATGGGCAAAATCTATTATTTCTTTTCCTGGATGGGGAAATTGAGGCTGAGGTAAGTTGACTATGATCTCATAGTTAAATGGAAGAGGGATTCATGTCTTCTGGCTCCAGGCCAATTGTAAGCAAATTGGAGAATTCAGGGATGTCCCACCGGTACCCTCTAGACCCCCCTGAGTTCATGTAGCTGAGGGGGACAGCTCTGGGGCACACACTAGCTCCCCCACTCCCAGACCTCCATCCCTCAGCTGTTCTGTCTGTGGGCTTGCTCCAGCATCATGGGAGGTTGCTTCGCTTAGTGAAAGTCGCTCAGTCATGTCCGACTCTTTGAGACCTCATGGAGTGTAGCCCACCATGAGGACTATGGCCCACCAGGCTCCTCTGTCCATGAGATTCTCCAGGCAACGATACTGGAGTGGGTAGCCATTCCCTTCTCCAGGGGATCTTCCTGACCCAGGGATTGAACCTGGGTCTCCTGTATTGCAGGTGGATTCTTTAACATCTGAGCCACGAGGGAAGCCCTTGCTTCACTTAGCACAGGTGCAACTGGGAAATGTGAGGGAGGCAAAGGCCCAGGGGGCAGCTTTCAAGCACTAGGGGGCCAGAGGTAGAGGATAAATGCCCGGCCTCGCCATTGACTGAGGTTTACTTCCCAGGGTTTCTCAGCAGATCCCCACTAGGTGCCCACATCTCCTCAGCACATGATAAACTGGATTTCTGTCCCTTCTCGGTCCCTCCCTGCTCCCTCTCTCCCCTTCTGTGGAATCACATCTCAAATCAATCACCTGCACTCATGCCTTGTCTCAGCGTCAGCCTTTGGGTGAACCAGCCTAAGGCAGCACTCGTGCATCAGAGGAAGTTGGAAGTGCTCATAAACATTTGTTTTCATCCTCTCTGAACTGGACTCGATAACCTCTCCTGGCAGTGAGCAAGAATAAAGGCCACGTGATCTCCTTATCAGACACCTCCTGTCAGACTCTCATTCCTGTTATAGGTGGTTGGTGGCACCTGCCAGTCTGGACTCTCTTTTGTATTGGCGACTTTGTTCTGCTGCCCAGCTGGCACGAGGCACTAGATAAGCAGCATTGGGTCCAGAGAGCAGCACATGCTGCCAGCTCACCAGTTCCTGCCAGTGAGTCCAGGGTAAGGACGAAGCAGTAGTAAGAGACCAAGGCTGCCCCAGGGGGAGAGGAAAGCTCTATCACTTGCTGTGGCTGCCACGGTTCCCAGTCTCTTTCCTGTATCCTCCAGTCACAATGGAACCCTGGGTGATGGAGATGTCACCTCGGCAGTGACTGATCTGTTGAGACAATCTGAGCATGGCATGGTGCCATGGGGAAGGACCACAGCCAGATGCCGAAGGACCCACTGGCCCAGGCCCGACACGCTGAACTGTGTCCAGCTGGGTGAGCAAAGATGTCCTCTGTGGGTTATCTCCCAGAACAGCTGTGTGCGTTCATTCACTCCTCCCTTCCTATAATACTTAGGGAAGATGCTTATGTGCCTGGCATCGTGGAGGAACTAGGCCTACAACAGGGAACAACATAAATGTGATCTCGAACTTTTCTGAACTGATCATATAGAATGGGAGGCAGGTATTGATCAAGTATCAACTACACATAATTATATGACAGCCTGGGTTTTTTTCCCCCCCATTTCTCATACACACCCTGTATCTGGAGCCCAAGCCCATATTAAAACAGGGCATGTCAAGAGTGGAGAAAATAGAGTTCTTTGGCATTCTAAGAGCTCCTCTGGAGTGATCCCATGAGAAAGGTAGCCGTAGCAGTCATTGGGAAGGAAAGAAAATACATGGAAATTCTGTTATCTCTCAGCATTCTGGGCTTCCCCGGTGGCTCAGTAAAGAATCTGCCAGCAATGTAGGAGACCCGGGTTCGAGCCCTGGGTTGGGAAGATCCCCTGCAGAAGGCAATGGCAACTCACTCCAGTATTCTTGCCTGGGAAATCCTGTGGACAGTGTAGCCTAACAGGCTACAGTCCATGAGGTCACAAAGAGTCAGACATGACTGAGTGATAAACATTAACACTCAGCATTCTAAGGATTCCTGGCACTTTTTCTCTGCAGGCCAAGGCAAGACAGGTCAGTGAGTGGCAAGTCCCAGAAAGGGTGGCAGGAGCCTTTATTTACAGGGAGGTGTCAATGGGTGATATAATCTTCTAATGTGACATGTCTCCTTCTCCATGTCGACCCCCATCAAGTTCCTGCATTTCAGGGGTCATTGGCATAAAAGGCCAGATTCTAAACCTGAGATTTTGATCTTTGGGGGAAAGAGCTGGGGTATGGGGTGGTTTATCTTTTTGTATCTTCCTTGTGATTCTCGCAGAGGCTGGCCTGGGTCTGGGGGCACTGAAGTGGGAGCTTGGGCTTCCTGCTTGTCCAGAAAAGGGCCAAATCTCAGCTCCAGTCACTGATGGCTTCCAGCGCTAGTCAAGCTCTGGCTCTTGCAAATGCTGTCTGGAGCAGCTCCCAAGCCATTAAACTCTCAGTCCTGGGGAACTCCACAGCTGTCAGAGAGGAGGAGGAGAGGGGTGGAACAGCCAGTTCAGATTCACTTCAAACCAGAAGTGGAACAATCGCCGTTACATTATTAATCCCTGGAGCCATGTAAAGTTTCATCTGTTTTCTCTCAACGATTTTTTACAAGCTACATTTTCCAAAAGCTGCAAGACCTACGACTAAGCAGTATCTTTCCCAGCGCATGAAAATCCCAGGGTATCTGCTGCAAACCTGAGGAGTGGGGACATGAGTTCTAGACTTGCCTTTGACACAAGCCAGCTGTGTGACAATGAGCCAGCGTCTCTACTGGTTAACGATCACCATGGGAAAATACCCACAGTCTTAGTAGCATGCAAGGACAAGCAACTAGTACCATGGCCCTGCGGGGCAGCTGGGTTTGTTTAGCTGATCGAGGCTGGCCTTAGTTTGGCAGCAGTATTGTAGGCTATGGGGCTTCCCAGGTGGTGCTAGTGGTAAAGAGTCTACTTGTCAATGAAGGAAGTGAAAGAGATTCGGGTTCAATCCCTGGGTTGGGAAGACCCACTGGAGGAGGGTATGGCAACCCACTCCAGTATTTCTGCCTGGAAAATCTCATGGACGGAGAAGCTTGGAGGGTTACAGTCTATGGGGTTGCAAAGAGTCAGACAACTGAGTGACTTTAAGCACACACACTGTAGGCTGCAGTGGCTCTGCTTCGTGTCACAGGACTGAGCGTTGGCTGAGCCAACTCCATCACTCCATGTGTCTCTTCTCCTCCTGGCCCAGTGGGCTAGGTGCGCATCTTCTTTTCATACAACAGCAGAGGCACCAGGAGGTTGTGGAAGGACGTGGGGCCTCTTGAGGTCTAGGCTCAGAACTATCTTAAGGCCCATTTCATTAGTCAAACCAAGTTGCTTGGCTCTGCCTCAAATCAAGGCACAGGGAAGTACCCTCCACCTCTGGCAATGACGTGACAATGCCATGAAATAGGGCGGAGTGAAGCACTGACACCACTCATGCAATCTATCACCTGTAACGCAAGTAGGTCACCAGATCATCGGGTCATATGGTCCCCTCGGTCCTTTATAACCTCACCATTTTGTAAGTGTAAATAATGATGTAGAAACAGTGTTAAAGGATATTAACCAGTTAAAGTGAGCAAGAAATAAATCCGGTCTGTCTTAGGAAAATTTCTCTGAACATGTGAGTCAATTACAACCAGGTATAAAGACTTGCTTCTCAGAAGCTGCCCACTTCACCCAAATCAGGCAATGGATTTACACGAACTCAGCATATGTGAAGGTCTGTATAAAAATGCAGGACGGCCCCTGCTCTGAATTCCCACACCTGTCCTCACCTCCCTAATGCCAATAAGGTGAGCTACCCTGCAGCAGAGGTCAGAGTCGAGCTCCTCCAAATGTGTACATGTTTTCTGCTTTGGAGGCAAAAGAAGCAGCTTCCTGCCAGAGCATACGCAATTAAAAAAACAAATTATATCAGCAGGACTTTCTTTGCTGGAAGTGTGAACTTGATAGAAATCAGAAATGCAAATGGTATTGAAGTGCGGTTAAAACTTCCGCTTTCCAAAAGGGGGAAAAATTAATTGCTTTTATACTTACTGTAGTGATAAGCCGGAGGCACATGCTATATACACAAGGAGCAGCATCCAGAAACCTTCCAAAAGGGGGAGGGAAAGGAGGCAATAAATCTCCCCTAGAAAGCTTCATGTTCCTGGCTGCAGATGTGCACAGCATATAATTTTTTGGCTGTGCAGTTCAGGGACCTGCCAAAAGTCTCAGCTTCAACCAACTTCTATGAAGGCTGAAGAAGGAGATGTTGGGAGAATGCTCACAAATGATAAAAGAAGGGCTGAGCCAGAGGATATGTGTCCGGAACCCATTATTTGCTGAGGGGAAGGTGTTAGTTTATAGATTTTTATCGCAAGGACATCTGCAGCTTCTCAGCTTTATGGAACACACACAGTTGCAGGAATGCCCCCTCCAGCCCCGAGCCACATCCGTCTTCTTCAGAAGCGTGCTCTGCTGACTATCCCCATTGTGTGTGGATTGGGAGATGACTGATCCAGTTTGCCAGGGACAGTTCCAGTTTATTCCTGAGGTTCTGTCCCTTCAACCAGTTAGCAACCCATTCACACTCAAAAGTGTCTCCATGATCTAGTGGTTTGGGGGAAACTGTTTGCCAGTATCTAAAGCTGAAGAAACACACACCCCTTGTCCAGCAATTGCACTCTTACGTGTCTACCTAACAGAAATGCATGCTTATGTTCACCGAAGTGTCACTACAAGAATATTCATAATAGGGGATACCCTGGTGGCTCAGTGGTAAAGAATCCGCCTGCCAGTGCAAGAGACATGGGTTTGATCCCTGGTCCAGAAAGATCCCACATACTGCAGAGCAACTAACCCCGTGTGCCACAACTATTGAGCCTGTACTCTAGATCCTGGGAGCTGCAACTACTGAGCCCATGTGCTGCAGCTATGGAAGCCCATGCATGCTAGGGCCCATGTTCCACATAAGAGAAGCCATCGCAGTGAGAAGCCTGCACACCATGATGAGAGAGTAGCTCCTACATGCCACAGCTAAAGAAAAGCCAGCACAGCAATGAAGACCCAGCACAGCCAAAAATAAGTACATAGATAAAATTTTAAAAAGAGTATTTGTATGGTCAAGGACTAGAAACAATTCAAATGTCTATCAACAGGAGAAGAGATATTAATAAATGAAGCATGGTATATTCACAGAACAGAAAACTATAGAGCAGAGAGAATGAACAAATGGCAACTAAGTACAACGATATGGATGAATCTCACAAGTACAATCTTGAATGAAAGAAGTCAGACACAAATATGTATGTTCACATGATTCCATTTATACAGTGTTCAGAAACAAGCAAAGTTAATCTATGCTACTGGAAGTCAGGATGACTTTGATTGGTATAGGTAGTGAAAAGAAGGGAATACAGGGGGCTTCTAGAATGCTGATCATGTTGGTTCTTGATCTGGGAACTGGTTGGACAGATGTGTTGAATTTGTAAAAAAACCAACCAAAAAAACCATTAAGCTTTACATGTGATTTGTGTGCTTTTCTGTATGTCTATCTCAGTTGGGCAAGAAGAGAAAATAATATAGCCTCCTACCCATGACTCACACACCATCCCTTGACTTCACCCATTTTCCACCTGCATTATTGGTTCTGCTCAAGTTTGAGACCTGTAGCCCCGCTTGGGCAGTTTCCTTCTCTGGTGTACATCTTTCTTCCTGTCTTAAGAAAAGCCTCATTAGCATCTTCCAGTGATGCTGCCCCTACCTCACTTGGTCTGAGCTTCATTGGTATGCTGCATTCAGGCATTTATGTGTGTTTATTTCTTTCCTTTGTTGTTGTTTAGTCACTAAGTTGTGTCTGACTCTGTTTGGAACCCCATGAACTGTAGCCCGCCAGGCTCCTCTGTCCAGGGGATTTCCCAGGCAAGAATACTAGAGTGGGTTGCCATTTCATTCTCCAGGGGATCTTCCTGACTCAGAGATCAAATTCATGTCTCCTGTACTGACAGGTGGATTCTTTACCACTGAGCCACAGGGAAGCCTTCTCTTTCCTTAACTGGCTGCTATAGACTGAATGTTTATGTTGCCCCCAAATTCATATTTTAAAGTCCCAAACCCCAATGTGATAGCATTTGGAAGTGGAGCCTTTGGGAGGTGATTAGATGTAGATGAGGTCATGAGGGTGGGGCCCCATCATGATGGGATTAGTGCCCTTATAAGGAGATGAATGGGCCAGAGCTCTCTGTTTACCAGGAAAAGAGTGCTTCCCAAGAACCAGACCATGCTGCTATACTGATCTCACACTTCCAGACTCCAGAACCATGAGAAATTAATGTTTGTTGTTTAAGTCACCCAGTCTGTGGTAACTTATAGCACTCTGAACTGACTAAGATACTTGCCAAATTAAAGATGCCCCACATTTCAAGTTCTTCCTCATGGAACATCCAAGACAGTCTTTTCTGGATCAGTCCTAGTTCATTAACCTTCTTTGAGGTGCAAAAACCTAAGGGCAACAAATGTGTTCCGGTCAGCACATGACTTTGGCTCAGTCCTTGGATGGAAAAGGCTTTCTGAATGCCTTCAATTCCCAAGCACAGATATCTTGCCAATTTGAGTCTCCCAGAACCTAAAGAGTGGTTTATTCAACCACGTCAGGCAAGCCAGCATTGGCAGAGAGGTGTTCTGGCCCCTCCCCTACCCCTTGGCTCACACACTCTCTTCTCTGGTTCACAGCAGTCATGGCCTGAGAGACCATGCTGTGTATTAGACCCAGCCATCTGTCCAATTAGTGTTTGACTACAAGGAGCTGGGAATACACACCTAGCTCTCTTCCTAGAGCCTGTGAACCCCTGGCAGCAGGGGCTGTGTGTCACCTATTTTTGAAGTTATGGCCTTTTACCTCCCTATCTCTCCTTAGAGTTGTTTCTTTTGTCCCTGGGCTCCATTCTGCCTTGCACAGTCTTGCCTCTCACATCAAATTCTAGGGGACTCTTCCCTCCCCACTCCTCACCACACCAACCTCAAGCAGCCATTGGTTCTGTGGCTCCACCCCTGGCTCAGCTCAAAGGTGAATGAACATTGTACCATTTACCATCTCCCAGTTAGACTATCTCAGGAGAGGGCTGTGCCATTAACTCCCTTGGGAACTTCTAAAACTCTTAACTCTTAGGTTCCATATCCAAGCAAACAAAAATAACTGACATGTTTTCTCTAATCTAACAATCATGTTTCAGAGATAGCAATATGGGTGGGGAGAAATCAGCTGAACGATCTTTAACCCACTTGCTTTGTTCTTGGGCACTCAGCTGGACTACATGTCCCAGCAGTTCTTGCAGGTGAAATGTGGCCATGTGACTTACTTCTGACCTATGAGATGTACACAGAAGTAATGCATCTAACTTCCAGCCCCGGTGCATAAATACTTCCCGCATAGTCTTGATCTATTTCTTCCATTTCCCATATTTGGTGGTTGGATGTTGGTTCTCAGGATGGAGTTGGGAGACAGGAGCTTCTCAGCCCTGGATGCCCCTTAGAGTAGCCAGGGGAACATAAAAAAAGTCATTAAAAAATAGGTGCCCACATCCCACCCTGAACCAATGGAATTAAGATTTCTACTGTCAGAGAGGTGGAGTTCTCCATTGGTTTAAGCGCTTCAATGACTGTGTAAAGCAGAGTCTGGGCCTCCGCCACCAACAGACATTTCCTTGAAAAAGAAATAAACTTCCATTGCACTAAGCTCTTGCTGGTGTTGTCCTAACTGATACACAAGGCAACCGTATTTTCATAAATGTATTCTCTAGTCAGGTCCTGACCAATTCCTGGCTGACAGATGACTATTGGTAAGAGATGAATAAAGACGTTCAGGTCAGGGATGAGGAACGAGCTTCCCACCTGAGTATCTAGGAAATGCTTGAGAAACCGGCAATTAAAGGAAGAGCATTGTGTGGTGGGGGATGGGAAGAAGGAGAAGGGAAGCCAAGGCCTTCAGGTCATCAAGGCTCTGTCCGCGTATGGTCTGAGAGAGCAAGTGGGAATGTGTGTAGTGGAAGAATGTCTTTGTGGGTTGACACACATCAATTTCAGACTAAATCTGGAGAATTCCTCACTTGGAAAATGCTTCACTTTGATTGCGAAAACTTTCAACTACATGACAAAATCTTGGAGTTACGTAGCCAGGCTCTTCCATGTGGAGACATGCCTCCTCCCTGGGTAATAGAATTTGGCTTGCTGCAAGGGCTTTTTGTATTCTTGCTGGTTCACTTGGAGTCTTTGGCTTAAGGCTAATCACCAGGGAAGCCTGCAAGCCGGATGTGCTCTGTGTAGCTAAAGACCTTTCTCAGCTCTTCACAACAGCCCCCTTCTCTTTCTCCTTTCCCTCTTCTCCTCATCTTGTCTTCCTTTCCCTTGCCTCCTGCCCTTCCCCCACCCCTTCCTGTCCCCTTTCTTTCCTCTTCCTCTCCTCCTTCCCCCCTACCCCCTAACTTCCCTCCCCTTCCCGCCTTTACCCCACCCTCCTTTCTCCCTGTCCTTCCCCCTCCTCTCCTCCTTGCCCTTACCTGTCTCCTCCTATCTATGTTCTTTAATAAAAAGGTACAATAAACAGGTGGCTTTCCATTCCAGCCACACTCCTCGAAACCTTGAGCAGCCAGTTGGTGGGGATAACCATGGATCTACCCATCATTCCCTTACTCATTCAACTGACATTGTTAGGGTGGGGTCACCACGGGCAGTGAGTGTACAAGTGAGACACTCTTGGCTGTAGAAATCTTTATAGCCGTGCAAAGGGCAGAGATGGGAAGTTACACAGTCAGGAAACCAAGAAGGCGGAGAGATTAATCCTGAAGAGTTATCAGCTTCATTTCTAGTAGAGGAGACAGAAAATCCTCAGGGAGTAGATCTTTTTGTTCATGAGGGACCCATCATTCATGTCAGTTTTGTGTCTGTAAGGCAAGTAGATGCCACTATTATGGAGAAGGGTTGAAAGGCTATCCCCTCCAACCAAAGAGATCACTTCAAAGAAAGGGGGTTGAAACCTTGACCCCATTTCTTTGGGGGTCCACGGTGGCTTTAGACCATCTCTGATGGACTGAGGGGTGTGGCTAATGTCAATTGCCAATCAAGGAGCCTGGTGATTAGGAGGAGTCTGTGGGTAAGGAGTAAAGAAGAGGCCACACTGCTGAACTGCACTCCACACATTCAAAACCACAGGTGTGCCCTTGGAAAACCGTGCATCTCCATGAGATGGATGATGTATAAAAGTGAGTCAAGAAGACCAGGTCTACTGTGATCTGGAAGTACCAGAGCCAAGCGCAACTCTTAGAATCATGTGCCTCAGTCCCCGTAGCATGAGATAGCAAAGTAAGTCCCCAGCTAGGCAACTCTGGCTATGGAAATGTTCTTTTTTCCTGGGGAATGTCATTATGGGCTCCAAACTTTTTTCTCATAAAACACACATACAAAAAAGCAGGCAGCCTATAAGTATCGAGCCCAGTGAATGACCACAGAGCAGATGTTCCCTAACAGTGACTCATGTCAAAACATGGAACCTTCCCAGTGCCCAAGAAGCCTCCTTCATTCCTCATCCAGCCCCATCCCTTCCCTCCACTCTACTCATCCTAATTCCTACCATCACACTTTCCTTTTGTCTGTCTTTGAAACATCTTCACAAATGGACTTATACAGTCTGGAATCTTTGATGTGGCTTCTTTTGCTCAATACTGTGCTTGTGAGCTTCATCTGTGTTGCTGCTCATTTTCCTTCATGCGTGAATATATCCTGATTTATCTGTCTACTCCCTACTGATGGACATAGGGCTGCTGCTTTTAGCTTGGCTGAGAATAGTCTGTAATGTGGTGCATATGAAGACCATTTGGGGACTTTCCAACATCCGCTGGATCATCGAAAAAGCAAGAGAGTTCCATAAAAACATCTATTTCTGCTTTATTGACTATGCCAAAGCCTTTGACTGTGTGGATCACAATAATCTGTGGAAAATTCTGAAAGAGATGGGAATACCAGACCACTTGATCTGCCTCTTTAGAAACCTGCATGCAGGTCAGGAAGCAACAGTCAGAACTGGACATGGAACAACAGATTGGTTCCAAATAGGAAAAGGAGTACGTCAAGGCTGTATATTGTCACCCTGCTTATTTAACTTATATGCAGAGTACATCATGAGAAACGCTGGGCTGGAGGAAGCACAAGCTGGAATCAAGATTGCCGGGAGAAATATCAGTAACCTTAGATATGCAGATGACACCACCCTTATGGCAGAAAGTGAAGAACTAAAGAGCCTCTTGATGAAAGTGAAAGAGGAGAGTGAAGAAGTTGGCTTAAAGCTCAACATTCAGAAAATGAAGATCATGGCATCCGGTCCCATCACTTCATGGCAAATAGATGGGAAACAGTGGAAACAGTGGCTGACTTTATTTTTAGGGCTCCAAAATCACTGCAGATGGTGATTGCAGCCATGAAATGAAAAGACGCTTACTCCTTGGAAGGAAAGTTATGACCAACCTAGACAGCATATTGAAAAGCAGAGACATTACTTTGTCAACAAAGGTCTGTCTAGCCAAAGCTATGGTTTTTCCAGTGGTCATGTATGGATGTGAGAGTTGGACTATAAAGAAAGCTGAGCACCAAAGAATTGATGCTTTTGAACTGTGGTGTTGGAGAAGACTCTTGAGAGTCCCTTGGACCACAAGGAGATCCACCCAGTCCATCCTAAAGGAGTTCAGTCCTGGTTGTTCATTGGAAGGACTGATGTTGAACTGAAACTCCAATACTTTGGCCACCTGATGCGAAGAGCTGACTCATTTGAAAAGACCCTGATGCTGGGAAAGATTGAGGGCAGGAGGAGAAGGGGATGACGGAGGATGAGATGGCTGGATGGCATCACCAACTCAACGGACGTGGGTTTGGGTGGACTCCGGGAGTTGGTGATGGACAGGGAGGGAGGCCTGGCATCCTGCGGTTCATGGGGTCACAAAGAGTCGGACACGACTGAGAGACTGAACTGAACTGGTGGTCTAGTGGCTAAGACTCTGTGTTCTTAATGTAGGGGGCCTGGGTTGCATCCCAGGTCAGGGAACTAGATCCCACATGCTGCAATTAAGAGTTTGTTTGCCACAACTAAAGATCCCGAGTGCCTCAACTAGGACACAGCACAGCCAAATACATAGATAAATAAGTATTTAATAAAAGAAACATTTAAAAATATAGACCATTTTGTGACTGATGGTAATGGAACTGTGGTTTAAAAAGATATCCTAATTTTTTTCATGACTCCTTGGACAATTGAGGTCAGATGGTGGCTGAATACATTATGGGATGCAGAGAGATAATTGAGGGCAGCTGTGGGTGCTAGAGACGAGACATGGCAAGAGGAGGGTCTGCCATCAGAGGGAGTTGAACATGAAAAGAGACATACCTCAGACTGAGGAAGCTGGATCTGGTTTGTCAAATCATTGATCTTTTTCTTCATGGTGCCAAAGTGTGAATGAGAAAGGGCCCCCAAGAACAGGTCCAAGAACAGTTAGTGGGCTCTGGACCCCTCAGTGAAATTTCTAGAATTCTGGCTTGAATTCTAGGGTTCTGGAAATTTGTAGAATTCCCTCTGGCTACTCCAGGATGGCCTAGGGTGAGTCTGCCCCAGCTCCACCCCCATGGTTTCTGTCCAGAGGCTTTCATCCACTTTCATCCACTCACCCAGCTAGGCATGGCTGCCCCCTCTCAGCTTAGTCTCCATTCCCCCAAAGTTGGAGTCCTGTCTCTCTCATGGGTCCTTCCTCCTAAGATCAGTTACCAGCTCTTATAGGGCAACACACTCGCTCTGCTGTGCTCCTAGCTGCCCTCTGCTCTCATTCAGCATCCATCCATCTATTCATTCATTTAACAAATATTTATTGGTTACTTAGGCACAGGATGGGCTTCCCTGGTGGCTCAGATGGTAAAGAATTTGCCTGGCAGATTCAGTAACTCCTGAAGAAGGAAGAGGGACCTTCTCTCCTTCTCATCCCTCTACCACCCACAGGTTCCAGTATTGACTTAGAGGCTCAAATGTGGGCAAAAAGAGGCAGGTCTTCACTGGTTCAAGTGTGGCTCTCTGAGGGAAAGTCAGAGATCCAGTTTCCCTGCGTTTCCAGCTTCTAGAGGCCACCTACATTCCTTGGCTCACGGCCCCTTCCTACACCTTCAAAGGCAGCAGTATAGTGTCTTCTTTCCTCTCTAACCTCTGTTTCCATCTTCATCTTCTTTCTGACTCTGAGCCTCCTGCCTCTCTCTAACAAGGCTCCTCCAGATGTATACTGAACCCCTCCAGATAATCCAGGCTAATCTCCCAATCTCAGGAGAGTTAACCTTAACCACCCCCATAAAGTCCCTTTTGTCAGATACGATAAAGTTTATAGGTTCTGGGGATTAGGAAGCGGACATCTCTGGGAGCCATGATCCTGCCTACCAGACTCACATGGATCAAGCGAGAAAAGGTCTGTAAAGCATCTCACACAGAGCCTGGCATGTAACAGGGGCTCAGCTCACGCCACCCATGATTATTTTTTATGACGCCCTTCCAAGAACAGAAAAGGCTGGCAGAAAACATTGTACAGAGCAGACCCTCAAGCTTAAAGTTTCACTGACAGATTACAGTGGGGGCAGGAGCAAAAGACAGCAGCTCTAACATGTGGTGAGTCACAAGAAGGAACAACATGCAGTCTGACTTGGACCACAACCCAGCCTTGCCCATGTGATGGCTGAACCCCTGAACTTAGCCTTGCCCTCAACAGGCTGGGCTGGATGTTGACTGGGGCTCCCATCGGCACAGGCACCCCTCCAGTGGGCTCCTGATGGGGGAGGGGGTGGGGTAATGGCACGTGGCCTCAGCCCATTCAGTCATACACCAGGTTTGGGTCACAGCTGGGTCAGTCTCACTCCATCACCACCTCCCCACCTTCCACCACTGAGCCACTCAACTTTCCAGAAAAGAGTGGCATGTGCTGAGAATTTCCAGCCACCAAGTACATGTGGGTATCCCCAGGGCTACTGTAATTGGCCTCTAGCACAGCGATCCCCAATCTTTTTGGCACCAGGGGCCTGTTTCTTGGAGGACAATGTTTCCACGAACTGGGGTGGCGGGGAGGGTTTCAGGATGATTCAAGCACATAACATTTTTTGTGCATTTTATTTCTATTATTATTACATCAGCTCCACATCAGATCATCAGGCGTGAGATCCTGGAGGTTGGGAATCCCTGCTCCTGGAGACAGGGTCTGTTCCTGGGTACCAATATGGTGGGACACAGAATGGTTCTGGGCTTACCAGGAGAGCAGATTTCAAATTCAATTCCTGCTCCCCTCATGCACACCTGAGGAATGAAATATGTGAAGTCCCAGAAACATGCATTTGAAACCATTTTCTGGATCATTCTCTGCCTCAGATCATACCGAAGGCCATACCAAACTTGCTCTGACTCTGCCACCATCTACTTGAGTGACCTTAGACAATGAACCTCACATACTAGGGCCTAGTTTCTCCAGGAACAAAAAGAGGGGTCAGAGGGGTCAGAGGGGACCTCTAGGGCACATCCAGGCCGGGAACTTCTGTCTTCCCCCTCAGTTCTCTTTGCAAACTCAACTTCTTGTTATTGCCCTAGAACTTCTAGCCTTTGGTCTTCTATCTAAAATGCTTCTGGAATTTTCTGACAGTTTCTTTTGGGAAAGAAAGGCGGGGTGGGAAGACTAGCTGAGATCTAGTATTTCCATACATTGGGAGAGACATGGTGAAGGTTACACTCTAGAGCAGGAGCGTGTGCACGTGCGTGTATGTTTGAGTGCCTATGTGCTCATGTATTCAGGTGTCTTACCTGCTGCTAGATCACAGAGTTGCAGAGTATTAGGACTGACAGGATTTATAAAGTACAAAGTCCAACTCCTTCATTTTGCTGTTGGATAAACTGAGGCCCATACAGGGAATGTGAGTTGCACTTGGATCACTTCAGTGTTTAGAGTATTCATTTCCCAACCTTGGCTGTTACAAGCACCTGGAAGAGCTTTTAAGAAATACGAGGGACTTCCCTGGTGATCCAGTGGTTAAGACTTCTTGCTTCCAATGCAGGGGATCCAGGTTCAATCTCTGATCAGGGAACTAGACCCTACATGCTACAACTACTAAGACCTGGCACAGCCAAATAACTAAAATAATAATAATTAAAAAAAGAAATACAGATACTTTGGCTTGATGCTTATGAGACATTAATTCTAATTGGCATTAGATGCTAATTCTAATCGGTTCAGGGTGGGAACCGGGTACAGGAATTTTTTTTTTTTAGCTTCCCTGGTGACTCTAATGGGCAATCAGAGCTGAGAATCACTAATGAGGAGGCCAGAGAGAATGGAGAGGAAAGGCTGCGCCACGTGTTTCCTCCTGGGCGTGGTGGATGCATCCAGCACGCAGGAGCTGCAAATAGAGGCTTCCAATCACCCCTACCCCACCCAGAAGAGCCTGGCTCACAGGAGTCCAGTGGGGATGCTAGGCTGCTCCAAGAAAGGTTATTCAAACACCTCACTCGCCAGCTTCTGTTCACCTGGAACGGGGTTTCAAGGGCCGATACCCATCTGCGAATGTGAACATCAAGAGGCTCTGCCCTAAGCAGAAGTGATCTCTCCAGGGCCCAGGGGCTGTACATATGTGGGAACAGGGGGCCCATGAGCAGAGATGAGACAGCATTTGAAGGAGCCTTCCTCCCATGCTGGTACACCCAGGAGACGTGCCGGGTTTGGGGGAGGGGAGAATAACCCAATTCTTAAGTCCCTCTCCCAGGGACATTAAAGGGATACTAATTCATCTTCTCTTCTTCCTTCTTTTGGGATAAGCACATGGCCTGTGGCCAGTGCTTTTTCATTTATGTTAAACTTTTCAGTGGAAGAAACAACTCCATTTTCTTGGGCTGTGCACGAAATCAAAACTAGAACAGCCAGTCCCTGTGTCCCTCTCCACTGCCCTGCCCATTGCCTTTCTCTTCTCTAATTTGCTCCGTTTCTTCTCACATCGCCACTCCTGGGCTCGTCTGGACAGCAGCACATGTAGTGCACTGCACAATTCCATCCTCACGCCCACAACCCTACTAGTTTCTCTCTGCCATCCTTTTCTGGTCCCTCTCCCCTGGAGATTACTTCTTCTAACTTCATTTCCTGCAAGTTCCTCTTTTCTAACTGCCTCGGGAAGGAAGCCTGGCCTTTCTAGGGCCTGACCCACATCCATCACACTTGGCAGAGTAGGGCAGGACCAAGGCCAGGTGCCTACTGCTTAAAAAAGACAGGGGCCTCCTTTCTCAGGGGGCTGCCCTCAACAGCTCACAGAAACCGTACTCTCTTGCTCATCCAGTTTTGCTTTGCCAGATGTAAATTGTTCTTGAGGGTCACCAAAAGGCCATCAAAGCTATTTCATAGATAAGCATCTCATCTACCTTTGTGTTTTCCCTTTCACCTGGCAGCCTACCCCACTTCCTCAGCACGATTTCCCCGGAACTACATAAATACACCCTTCCGGCACCCTGCACACTTCATCGCCTCTAGCGCTTTTTAAAAAGTTAACTCATTTCATCTCCGTAACAACCTCATGATAGAGGTATTGACCAAAGTTGGGAACAAAACCAAACCAAACTAACCCTGAGGTTTGGGTAACGTGCCTGTGGCAGAGCTGGCACCAGAACCAAGGGCTGCTGGTCCCAAAGCCTGTGTCCTGAGTCACTACACCCTAAGGTCTTTGCTCCCCATGAGCTGCTGCACCCCTGCCTCCCACCATCCTTGTGCTCCTTAATGCCGCATGGCTTATTTTCCTGGCTTCATCCTTCAGACCTGAGTGGCCACCTGGCATGCCTTCCTGCCTTCCTCACCCCATCTCACATTTGCCCTCCGGGACAGAAATGTTGCTTCAAGTCACTCTCAACAAAATACTGCTGCCCCACCCAGCCCAGCCTGGGGGATCTGGGACTCAGGATGGTCATGGCGCTCACATTCCCGCGGGGTATGGCCCACATCTCACAGACAGGACCCAAACACACTGCTTTCTCCCAGCCCCTGACAGTCACCTTCATTTCAGTTCTACAGCACAAACTGGCCAGAGGCCCACAAGGTCCCCTCTGGCTTGAGCCCTGCCGTAATAAAACAGACAACAAAGACATCATCATCAACAACCATCATGCAAGGCCCCAGGGGCTACCTGCCTCCTCGACCATCTCCGGCCTCCTCCCTCCTCCCGCTCTTCCGCCAGCCCTCGGGGACCAAGATGGGGAAATTGTCCCATAATCGCATTTTACATGCACGTGCACCCGATCATGAGGCATTTCTCTCATCTGGTTATCTTTGGAAACACTGGGAGGGAAGGGGATATTAAAGAAATCCTCCTCTGCTTCCATCTTGAAAAAAAAAAAAAAAAGGCAGAGCATTTTGATTCACTACCTTATCTTTAAAAGAAACCCGACATGGAAAAGGCGAGGGAGATAAGATCTATGACTTCATCAGCTTGTTCTCTGAAGTTGTTTCAAGCATTACCATCCCCCGACTGGCCCCTTCATTTCCTGTTTTCAATATCTAATGGCAAGGAATGCACAGCGGCCCAGCGCTCTGTGAGCCTGGGGGTCGGTGCAGGAAGCTGATCAGGGAGGAAGCTTTTAAGCTCCAACCTGGAATCTGGCTGTGACTCAGAATATCTTCTTAATTCCGATTTGATTTTTACCTTAACTTTGTGGTCAGCAGCTCTGGATGGCTTGCGGTCTCAGAACAGCTGCTGGTTTGAAAGAGCGTAAATGCAATTTGAAAACTCATAAGGTTTCACATGAAAATGAAAAAAAAAAAAAAAAAAAAAACTTGAGCATTTCATAAGAGGAATTCTTGACAACCTCTTTCTTTCAAGATGCTCCAAATGCCTCCCAGACGTTCTTGCATCAGCTCTTACCGCCTCCCACGGTGGAGGCCAAGGAACTGGTACCATCTGAATCATTTGATGGAGGGGAAAACAGAGACACCCACTCATTTCTGCTTACACAGCCAGTCGGCACAACATTGTGACAGGTGTTTTCCTGGGCTCCAACCAGCTTAGGGCGGAGTGTATGTGTGTGTGTGTAACATGGGTCAAAATTACAACGTCAAGAGCAAGGAAAACCAACTATCTTTGGCTCTGGCCACCTGCCATAGAGGTACACTCCCTGGAATCCTGGTCTCCATGTTCCTCTCTTCTATCGCTAAAGCATCCTCTGGTGGGCTTATGTTGGTTGCCATAGTAATACTTCCAGCCACTCTCTTGCAAGTCAGGGCACAGCGTCCCCCAAAGGGGGCAGCACACAGAGACGCCTCCACCTATCAGGCTCCTCCGCTATCTGAGAGACTGAGCTCATGGTGTTTCCAAGGCGTCCTGAACTTCCTGGAAAACTAAGCTTAGTCTCTCAGCCAGGCTTTTCCTTCCTGAATCCTGTACGTGCTACTTTCCAAAGGCTAGAGGCCAGACCACATGTGCTAGGGAGCAGACCCTGCCACCTGCTGCTGAGGGGTCATTCTCTATGGTGTGAGTCTGGAGACCCAGCTCAGGGTACCCTGCCTGCAGGCCAATATGGGGAAATTCTGCCTGTTTTGGGAGTTGTGAAAGTCCTGCTGTCAGAGGCTCACCCATATTCACTTTGGTGAATGCCACCCAACCTTCAAGTACCAGCTCCTTCCTTCTTCTCAGGGCTTCCTGAAGCCTAGAAGTGTACTTTGCCAGCTGCTGCTGGGGGTCAGAAGTGGCAGACAATTAACTCCCCTCCTAATGCCTCAGAGCAACCCTCAACCACTGACTGACAGAACTGGGTGTATAAATGGCCCAGCTTCCTGCCCTCAGGTGGGGTGACTCTGAGGCACAGGATCTACGTGGACTCACAGTGTCCCTACATTGGCCACTGGCTGAATGAGGTGCTGTCTCATGTCCCCACTCTGACTACTAGTGTGTCTGGGGCTCATCTCTCAAACTAACTGCTCGCACTTGAATCCTTACCTCAGTTCTGCTTCTGGGGACCCAGACAGAGTTAGGGGAAGAACTTCTGTCCTACTCTCACCACTGATGGGGCTGTCACTTCTAAACCGAAGGCAGAGCTTTCTGAAAACTCTCCATGTCCAGGGGCTAAGGCTTGGGGATCCTTTGATGTCTTTCTAGGCCTTTTCCCTCTCCTTTTCCATGATTCTATGATTTTCAAAGGCTTACTCCCCTGTCTGCATCCTTAGCTACATGATACCACAGGCCTAATACAATGGACTTGCTTTATATTTTACAGATGACAAAACTATTGCTCAGGAGGGTGAGAGATTTACCCAAATTCATTTGACTTGCAAATAGCAAAGCAGGAACCCAAAACCAAGCATTTGGATTTACGATCCAAGGTACTTTTCAAGTATATCTGTGCACAAAAACTTGGCTCATGGGCTTTTGTTCTGAATTTTCCTTCTTTCTCATTACAACAAAGAGTTGAGTCCTGAAAGTAGTGCCCTCAAAGGGGATTGGCAGGATGTGCCATTGAATCAGTGCATGGTGGCTGCCCTGCCTCACAGAGCCAGACACGTTTGTAAATCAGCACCTCTGGGGAGTGGACCCCCAGGAGGGGATCACAAAGATCTAAGAACTCACTTTTCTTAAGGTGTAGAGAAGTGGTTACAAGGATAAGGCTTAGCTGGTAGCATGACAGAGGATCTAGGGTACAGTGGGGGTACTCCTCTTTTGTCCTAGAATGCTGTTCCTCCAGACATCCGCATGGCTCAGCCTCTCAAAGATTCCCAGATTGCTTCAGGAATTTGTTCAAAAAGCACCCTCAGAGAGAGCTTCCCTGACCACTGTCTGAAATAGACCCTCCTTCCCATCATGCCTTTACCTTGCTTTATTTTCCTCTCAGCATTTATCAGTACCTGATGTCGTGTAATATGTTTGTTTCTTGCCGCCCCCTTCACCCCCCACCACTAGAAAGTGAGTTCCCTGAGGACAGAGATTTTCTTTTCCAGTTTTGTCCACTCCTCTATTCCTGATACCTAGAATAGTGCCAGTACATTCTAGAAGCTCAGTAAGTCCTTGTTGAAATGAATTAATGAGTCACCGAAGGGAGATAGGACAGGTTAGTTACCTTGGCCCAGGGAACACATTAAAGCCAAGTAGGGCAGAGGCAAGATGGGCCCCGAGCCAGTGCAACTCCATGGCCTCTGGCCCATTTCTCTACCCTACGCTGTGCTCATTCCATCTCCAAGTATCATGGGACTCATAAAGCAGAAAACAAGGAGAAGAGAGATGGCTTCTCAGTGGAGATAGGACACGTGGTCCTCACTCCCTCCCTGCCTGCTTCCTCCCTCTGTCTTATCCCAGGGAGCTCCTTAGGAAGAAAGCCCTCCCCAGTCTGTCCCCAGAAACTGCACTCTGAACACTCGGATGCACAATCAACCAATTGTTAAGTCCTCGACAATACCTCATCAGTGAGCACAGCACTATAATTAAAAGTAAATCCAGCTCAAGCTCTTTAAAATAGGATCTAATTTAATTGGTGCATTTAATCTATCACTGTCACTCCACGCCAACCAGGGGAGAATGTCATCACAGTGGTAGGTGGTGAGAGACTTAAGCAGGCCCCTTGGCAGGGTCTCCCCGCTGCCCTAGGCCTCAAGAACAGCTAGGAAGGGACAGGCAGAGGCAAGTCTGAGAAAGGGAAAGTCACAAAAGCCAAGGGCCACATGGCTCCAACTGGAGTTTGGGCGTGGCTGGCATGGGCCTCAGTCCAGTCCTGAGGTCTAGCCACACTCCCCTATAGGCCTTGGTAGAGGGTCCAGGCTAGGTGGTGGGGCGTGGGGAGGGGAGGCTCTCCCTGCAGCATCTCTTCTCAGAAACAAATCTTAAGCAGTTTTGTGAAGAAACTCAGGAGAATTAAGCTCACATTCAAAAGCCTGGCTATTGAGGTGTGAGCAGTCTGCCGGCGGTCACTCTGTCTCTGATTTGTATCAGCTTTAAGTACTCGGCTTAATTCAGAAAATAAAAAGTCTCATCTTTTTGGAATAATATGATACAAAACACGTATTAGTCTAGCAGTCATAAAGTTCTGTGGTTAAGAATAGCTTGAAAGTCATAAAGAAATGAGTTTGTATCCCGGATAAACCACTTACGAGTGAATTTTGGAATGTTTTAGAATCCCCTGAGCTTTAGTTTCCTCATTTCCAAAGTGGGGGTAATAGTGTCTCCTTCCTATGTCTGTGCTGAGGTTAAGGGGCCAGCAGAAGCTCCACCCACATGCCTGGGGCCCACCCCAGAGGCGAACTGCCGTCAGCTCCTATCAGCTTGTGGCTTCCTGTATCTTTCTGCCTGAGCAGCTTCTTTGGCACTGAAGGCCCTCCACCAGTGAGATATGGGAGTTGATGGATAAAAACCCTAGCTTCCGCACCCAGGCACGTGCTACGCAGTCTCTCGGAGGCCTCCAGAGGCACTGAGCCCAGTCGCCTGCCCACAGTAACACACTCATTCACCCCACTCGCACTGGCTTTCTTCCCCTGCCTCTCTCACTGCTCTACCCCTTACCATGCCTCCTAGATCACGTCTCAAATGAACGATTGTTCCTAAATCCTTGTCTAAGGGTCTGCTTGGGGGAAAATCCAAGCCCAGATGTTGGCATAACTCAAACACTTCATAAATGGTACTATGTTCCGCTCGTAGTTTCTGGATATTAGGAATTCAACTGTGGGTGCCTAGGCCTACATTTTGTGTGTATAATTTTAAAAAAATTCCCCTGAGGCCCTCCAGGAAGGACTTCTCTTCCTTCAGGCTCATGTCAGCGCTATGTTCTGTGGTACTGGGGAGGATACTGAGTTAACGGTCTCAGCATTCCCAAGACTTCTTGCACCATATACAAAGACTGACTTGAGGAGATGTGGGTCATGTCAACTCCATGTGAACATATGGAGGGGTGTTATGAATTGAACTGTGTAACCTTCAAAAGATATGTCCTAACCCCCATTATTTTGGGATGTGACTTTATTTGGAAACAGGGCCATTGCAGACAATGAAGTTGAGATCACTGATGTGGGCCCCAATCCACTATGACTGGTGTCCTGATAAAAGTGAAGAGTTTGGACCCAACGGACATACCCAGGGAGAACACCACATGAAGAATGGAATTCTGCTGCCACCACCAAGGAACCATCAGGAACTAGGAGAGAGGCCTGGGGCAGATCTTTCCCTTGTGCCTTCAGAAGGATCAAGGCCCTGCCACACCTTGACTTTGGACTTGTCACCCCCAGAACCGTGAGACAATACCCTTGTGGTGTTGAAGTCACTCCGTCTGTAGTGTTTTGTTACAGCAGACTACTAGGGAGGGGTGAACTTGTATACTGCCTGTGTGTGTGGCAGCAGGCACCATGTGTACAGTGGGTAGGTTCCCCAGAAGTGGACCTCTTTCTGTGTGATCCTGAAAGTGAAACTGTTAATCACTCAGTCACATCCAGTTCTTTTCGACCCCATGGACTGTAGCCCACCAGGCAACTCTGTTCATGGAATTCTCCAAGCAAGATCACTGGAGTGTATTGTCATTTCCTCCTCCAGAGGATCTTCCCGACTCAGGGATTGAACCTGGGTCTCCCACATTGCAGGCAAATTTTTTTACTGTCTGAGCCACCAGGGAAGTCCATGGGCTCCTACGGACTCCTAGATAAGATCAGGTCTTGGTTCTTGTGGCCCAGGCAAAGCTTTTCTCCAGGTTCTCCCACACTCTTAGCCCTTTGTCCCCAGAGTCCTATCGCATTTGTTCCACTCCTGTTAGCCTGTGGCTACCAATGTGCCCTGGCTCAGATAGTAAAGAATCTGCCTACAATGCAGAAGACCCAGGTTCGATCCTTGGGTCAGGAAGATGCCCTGGAGGAGGAAATGACAACCCACTCCAGTATTCTTGCCTGGAGAATCCCATGGACAGAGGAGCCTGGTGGGCTACAGTCCATGGGCTCTCAAAGAGTCGAGCACAACTGAGGTGACTTACCACACATGCATCCTGCTCTCAGCCCCAAAAGGCTGACCTCTGTGGGCTGCATCAGCCAGGCAGCCCTGCCATCTGGCTTCTGGTCGGATGAGACCGCTGGGCATCTCTGACAGGAGTTAAGAGGGTGGGCGGGCAGAGAAGTTGAAGGATGTGTTTCCCCGGCTCCCTCACCCTTTCTGCTGAGGTCAGCTGGCTGAGATGGCTTCTGCGGTCGGGGGACTCTCCAGGGGCTGGGAGTCATCCCTTCCTTTTGACAATGCCATCTGTTTCCTGCCCAGGGCCTGACCGCCACACCTCCTAATCATGATCCTTGGGCTCCAATTTCATCTGTCACCATCCAGCTCACCCTCCAAGCTGCTCTCCAAAGGAACTTTCTAAAACTCCAAACCAGTTACTAGTTAAACACTGATGTGCCCCCATTGCCTCCCAGGGGCTTTCATGCAAACGCCTTCTGGTATATGCATGCTCCTGCACTATCTGGCCTCAGCCTACATTCTGGCCACTTTGCCCCCTGCTCCCTGTAGAGCAGCCAAAGCTTTGACCACACCAGGCAGCCTGTGCGTCACTGCCCACTACCCTGCACACTCGGGGCTTGCTGCCTGCACTTACTTCTCCTCCTTCTGTGCTTGAAGCACACGCATCCTTCAAGTCTCAACCCAAATATCATGTGCTCCTGGAAGATGTCACTCATCCTCCAGGTAGGAATCAACGTGCCCCCATGTGGTCTGTATGGAGTTCTGAGCCAGTGAATAGTTGGCTTGTTGGTCTAATTTGTCTTTCTCATAAGGTGGTGAGTTCTTTGAAGGCAGAGGTGCCACACCTAATTCATCTCTCCCTCTGTAGCAGATGCTGTTGACGCCCTGACCTACATATCGCCTTGACCCACCTGAGTTAACTGCAGCCATGGTGGGCAGCTTCCACTGACAGTTTCCTAGCTCAAGAGCCTGCCGCTCTTGGCTTCTGGGCCACCGGGATTTCCCAGCACCTTAGAAGCTTGCTCTACTGCAAGTAGGCACAAGTCGGAAGTGCAAGGATGTTAATACTCCCGTGGCCAAAGGGGTTAACAGCCCTGGGGATGAAAGCCGGTGGAATGAGGCTCCAGGCTTCCTGGCCTCCAGAGAAAAGAGTTCCAGCAGATTCTACATGGCGCCTCAGAGTGTCCTCAGCGAGGTTGCACCCTAGTTGCCCACCACAGTCCCTTGCTCATGAAAGCAGCCCTCATTGGCTTGTCTTTCTTTTCCTTCTCACTTTTCTCCTTCCCTCACTTATGCCTCCTGTGTATGCTCCTGATTAAACTATCTGTGTCTTAGACTCTGTCTCAGGGTCTGCTCTGGGGGGAAGCCCAACTAAGACAAGGACCTCAACAGCCATGCAGTATCCCACATATAACAAGTGCCCAGTAAATGTCACAAGAATGCGTGATCAAGGATGCAGAATGCACTGGTCCAATGTGGCTGCCTGGGGATCATGCTGGGCTTTAGGAACTGTGTTGATGGGAGCTGCCAGGTGCCCTCCTATCCGGAAAGATGCCACCCACATCTTTGGGGGCAGCCTGAGCCTTCTCCCAAGTGAGCTGCCTGCTGGGGAGACTAGTACAGACAGGCAGCTCTGATTATGTATGCAAATGCAGGTCTGGCCCCACAGCTTATGTGAGAGCCACACAGCTCAGCTAAGCCACCCTGGAGAAAGAATCTTACAAAGAATACTAAGAGCATCCAAGTGTGAAGAATGAAACACACATGAGTTTTCTTTTTTAAAAATGGAAATCAAACTGTACTTTCATCTTGGCTTTCTCACCAGTCAGCAGCCCCCGAATAAGCCCTAAAAAAGCAAAAGAAGACTTTAGCCAAGATTTGTGACCTGGATTCAGACCAACCATCACCTTCATTAGAGCAAGCCTCACAGAATATTATGAGCCCCAAGAGAGTGAGATGGGGGCAGGCTGGTGGGGTCTGGGTCTCATCTTTACCCTCACAGGGTTCACGGGTAACGAGACAACCAAGGTTTGGAAATGAGGACCACAGGGATATGAGATGGCATTGCTGCTGCTGCTGCTAAGTCGCTTCAGTTGTGTCTGACTCTAGCGACCCCATGGACTGCAGCCTGCCAGGCTCCTCCATCCATGGGACTTTCCAGGCAAAAGCACTGGAGTGGGGTGCCATTGCCTTCTCCTGAGACGGCACAATAGGCAGTAAAAATAGCAGGTGCAAATACATGCTGCTATGGGTAGCATAAGTGATGGAGGGGGGAGTCAATAGGGGCTGGTCATAAAAGGCCCCACATGTCTTAGGAGGGAAGGTCCCCAAGGAATGAATCCTTGAAGGCGGAAAAACGAGGCCAGTTTGACAATTTCTGCAACAGTCCATATGAGTGCTGAGACCAAGGAGGCCGCACAGGGGTAAAATGGGAAGAGGAGGATGTAAGAGATCTGAAGAAGGTGAGATGGAAAGGACTGGATAGGAACAGTTTGAAAAGTCAGAGGCCCCTCACTCCAAGCTGTGCACCTTGTGTGACTAAGTAGAAAATGAAACCTCCCCCTGAGTCAGTATATCCAAGGCACAGAAATATAAGAGGCTATTTTGGTGCTGGTGGGATGATGGGCTTGTGGGCTCATTTGGGATTTGGTAGATTCAAAACACAGGTGGGGACCTCCAGATGGAGATATCCTGGGGGCAGTTGGATGGATTATCTCAAGGAAAACATGGATTTTGCACATGAATTCATCCAAGGCAAGTGAGCTAAGGAAGAAAAAAAGGAAGTTGAAGACAAATTCCAGGGGAAAAAAAGCATCAGAGGAGTGAGCCATGCAAGAGGAGACTGCAGAGGGGATGGTGGAATAGTCCGAGGCCAGAGGAGACCAGGAGATGATAGAAGGGAAGTCAAGGTTGCTTCCATAAGTTGACCAACAGGATCACATTCTGCCAAGAAGTTCAGGGAAGTGAAGACTGAACACTAGTGTCTGTACCCTCCTACCATCCTGGCAAGTCCTTGACTTGATGCTTGGAACTCCTTGTGTATCTGTCAATCATTGGAGAAAGGAGGGTTTAGTGACCCATTTATGGGCTCCCCAGGCCCTTTGTCTGCTCTTTTTTGACTCATTTCACAGCTTATCAGCCCTTCAACCAAAGGATGGACAAGGGAAATAAACTTTCCTCAGTCGATTTTATGACATAATCTATCAGATCTTGGGAAAGATTTAGCAGATGAATAATCTGAAATGAATCGTTGGTTTCTGTTTGTTGTTGTTGTTGGGTGGTCTCTGAATTTCATCATTCAAGCTAGGGCTGCTGGTTTTTCTTCGAGTTAGCTGTCCCCTTCCACTAAATACACCAAAAAATATCACATGGGAAAAAAAAGAGAGATCTTTTTTCAATCTAGTAGAAAAAGCAGAAGGAAATAGAAGTGTATACTTAGCAAGCCTCTAGAGGAAGCAGAACTTTCTGGGTGTTGAAATGATAGAATGAACCAGAAAGGAAGAAGATCAACCAGCCTAACTTCATAGTTAAAAATATTTGTTTATATATAAATCACCTATCTGCAAACAATATACTTGGAGCAAAGTAAAATACTTGGAGCAAAGTTCTTTCTTGTAGAGAGATCAGAAAATGTGTAAACAAGAAAAATGCCCCATTGCTAACATTTCAGTGGGCAAAGAGCATAAGCAAATAATTCACTGAAGAGAAAACACGACTAGTTCACCAACATTTAGAAGAAAGTCATGCCTCATTAGGAAGGAAATAATTGCAAATTAAAATAATGAGGTGCCATTTTTCTGCAATAAAATTACCTAAAATCTTATGTAGTGCTGTGGAGGGTGTGGGGCAATTGTCACTGATGAGAGCGTCGATGAATGCAATTGTGTTGGGAAGGTATTTGGTAAATATGAATTAAGAGCCATAAAAATGCTCATATGCCTAAACCCAGCTATGCCACTCCAACCCACAGGAATCTAGTCTAAGGAAATGATCATAAACATGATACATAGGGGAAAAACACTAAATGGCCAGGAATCCATAGTAGCAGAATCGCAAATATCAACATCTCAACTTTCAGCTACAGGGGACAGATAGAATAAACCGTGGTACATTTACCAGATGAAACATTATGAATCCATTAAAAAGAATGGCTGGGAAGATTCGCTAGTACCATGGGAAAAGAAAGTGGCATAATGTTAACTGGAAAGAAGAGGAAATTTTGCTTAAAGCAGTCTATGATAATTACATAGGTTTCTACTTACAAACACACACATAAATTAAAACATGTAAAAAGGCAAGATGAAAACCCACCCAAACACTGTCACAGTATTGCTTTGAGGATAATTTTTTCTCCAAATTGTCCATACACCATAATGAGTATAAGCCTGCATTTGGAGGAATCAAACAATCTTGGGTTCAAATCCTAGTTTTTTTTTAAGTTTTAAGTCTCCTCCTCTGCAAATTGAGAATGTTAACATCTGCCTCAGAGGACTGTTATGAGAATTAAGCAGAATATAAGGAAAATGCTTGTTATTGTGCCCAGCACATAGGAAGCCATCAATAAGTGTCAGATTTTTATGATTGTCATTATTGTAATTTCATAAAATGCAAAAGACTCTATCCTTTTAGAAACCTGATGAACGCCCTAGACTGGGAAGTAGACCTTGAATGCAAACAACTCTGTTTTTTTTTTTTTTCCTTTCTTTTCTGCCCTCCTTTCTTCACAGACAATCATCAAGAGAGAGTGTCAAGAAGTTAATTTTAGAAGGGAAAAAACAATGTTTGCTTTGTTTAATGAATGTGAACTTCCTCATTTTTCTGGTTTGTTTTTCTTTCAAGTTGTTTTTATATCAACACCACCCGGGCAGGCTGTGCCAGGTGACAAGACTGTGGGAAATTTCACATGGAACTAACTCTCTGCATTTCACACAGGGAGATCTCAGGGGTGCCGAGGGGCTGGCTCAACCCCCGCACCCAGGATTTCTGGGTGCCCTAGCCCTGCAGGACTCCTTTACTGTCCTTCCCACTCTTGAAGACAGGGGGAGAAATTTTTGGAGGATGCTCTACAGAAACCCCTTTAACTTAGGGCTCAGAGAAGCTGAGTGAAACTTGAGTATGTGTGTGTGTGTGTGTGTTTTGAGCGGTGGAGACTTCGTGAGAAAGGCCAACTAGGAAGTAAGTGAAGGCAGAACCCTAGAGGGTCGTCGAGGGCTGCAGCAATATGCAGTGGACATCTTTTCTCTGACCACAATCTGTGGACGTGGAAAGCTGGAGCTCAGGAATTGCCTTCCCTGACCACTCTTTCCTCACCACACTTTCATTGCCTTTATCTAACCCTCCTGTGTTTACCAGGCCTCCAGGCTGCCCCTCCCTGCCCCCCTCCACATCGCATTCCTCAGTAAACTCCCTCCCCTCCTCCCTTTCACACTGGCTTGGGCTCCACCTGCAGCAATCATTAGTTTGGGGACCGTCCCTGCCCTGCCGGCTTTCCCACAGGAGCGGAGCACCTGGGTGAACCCACACCCCCACTTCCCTCTCTCTGATACCAGTTGGGGAGAATCTCACAGGCGCATCCAGGAAGGCTATTACACTCTGATCTTATTCCACCTCAGTGAACTATTGACAAGGGGCAGCCACCTCTCATCCAGCCTACGACTCCCCATGTCCCACGTCCCACGGTCCTCCCCCGACTGCTATCCTTTCAGTCATCTGCTTCCTTTTCCACCCTCCTCAAGCTCACGATCCCACCGTCTGCTCCCCAATCTGGTTAGGTGCTCTGATATCCTAATCAAAGAAAAAACAGAGGCAAGTTGAGGTGTAAATTCTCTAGATACTATCCTCCTTGGCTTCAAATTTTTCCTTTCCCTGCTTTCCATCTATCTCTGAAGAAAAGCATCCTCCTTCCCTGCCAAGAATAACTCCTTTTTCCTTGTGCAGGATAGCACCTCCCCTCCTGATTCTTAGCTTTCTGGAGCTAATGAGTACTGAGCAATTCAGTCTGTGCCAGCCACAGTAGCAATATTTTATCTTCTATTAATATTTATAAAAGCTCTGAAATGTTTGCTGTATTATTACCTTTCTTTTAAAGGTGGGGAGGGCTTCCCACCTTTATCCCATCTTATCTACTGGTTTGATGGTGCTCTGGCTGATAGCCCCCCTAAAGTCCCAGCCAAAAACCAGCATCAACCACCAGACAGGTAGATGGAGATGCATCCAGAAGCTGGCAGTCTTCAGTCTTAGAGTCTTCCTGGTGAGGCCCTGACATTGTGGAGCAGAGACAAGCACACAACGAGGGATAATGAAGTAATGGTTGTTTTAAGGCACTGTTTTAGGCTAATCTGTTACACAGCAATAGTAGCTGCTTTCCTCGTGGCTCAGTGGTAAAGAATCCGTCTGCAATGCAGGAGCCTCAAGAGATGCAGGTTGGATCCCTGGGTTGGGAAGATCCTCTGGAGAAGGAAACGGCATCCCACTCCAGTATCCTTGCCTGGAGAATCACATGGACAGAAGAGCCCGGTGGGATACCGTCCATGGGGTTGCAAAGAGTTAGACATGACTAAAGCGACTTAGCACACAGTGGTAGCAGGGATAGAGCCCCAGCCACTACCAAGCCGAATGGTATCTGCATGGTAGATCCCTCAAGATCTGTCTTTCACACTTGACCTGGGCTTTGCTTTTCTCCTCTAATTCCTCTCTTCAATGCCAGGAAGAGACTAAGAAGACACAACTAGATACACAGTGGGATCATAGACTAGATTCTGGGACAGAAACAAATGACACGAGTGGAAAAACTGGTGAGCTTTGAATGAAGTCTGTAATTGAGTTAATAGCATTGTACCAACGTTACTTTTCTGATTTTGCTAAGTGTGCTATAGTTATGTAAGTCGTCATAATTATGGAAAGCTAGGTAAAGGGAATATGAGCATGCTGCAATTTTTTTTGCACCTTCTCGGTAAGTCTATAATTATTTCAAAATAGAAAGTTAAATAATAAGATTAACACACAACATAATGACCATGTTTATGAAAAACTCATCTTGCGTGGCACCTGGGACTCCAGTTTCCTTATTTTCCCCTTTCTCTGATTACTCTTTTTCAGTCTCCATGGGTGAGTGTTTACCGTTGCCCACAGTAGGAACTGGAGCTACCCACATTCTCTTCTGTCCTCTCCTCTTTCTAAGCAGCCCTAATGCTCATAGTCATACCCATGACTTGAAGGGCATCTCTCCTCTGCTCTGAACCGAATACTCACTGCCTCAGTATTCCAGTTCCACCTGGGTATCACTCAGGCAAGACACAGTCAATTACTTCTCTCCTCCTCTGGCTTCACCATCTGCTTCCTCCTGCTCAGGTCCCCATCTTAACAAGTGACCTCACCATCAACTCTGTGGCTCCTGGTAGAAACCTCAGTTCCACTAATGCAAATGACCCAACCACCTAAATTGTTTTCAAATTTTGTCATCTCCTCTGTACTCCCACAGCCTGATCCCTGTCATCTCTTATCTAGAAGAATGCAATCATCTTCTAACTGGTTTTTCTGCCTCTTGTCTTTTCCCACTGTCTCAGCTTAATGACTGTCACCGGAGATTATTCTGAAGCACAAATCATGGTGCTGGCACTTTGATGGCTCTGGCTTTGGGGAATGAAGTCTGACCTCCCTAACATGGGACGCAAAGTCTTTCTCAGCACGGGTCGCAGGTAGTCTGTACAACCTCATCTCCTACCAGCCTTTTCCCCATCCCAGCCACCTGAAGTCCCAGACCCTTACAAGCAATCCCCAAGCTTGAGAGTGTCCTTCACTCCCTGCAAGCCTCTGATCAGATTGTTTCCTCTGTGTGGAATGACTGGTGAAACCCAAGATGTCTTCTAGACCCAATTCATATGCTCTCTCTTCTGAGAATCCTTCCCTGATGCTGCTGAGTGGCTTTAATCATGAATACTTCCTGCTCTTTTTCTCTAGTGAAGTGTTTATCAAAAGCTATTATTTTCATGTCCTAAAGTATGAAGGTCCAGAGGACATAACCTGGAACTTGCATATGTTTTGATCCCCAGAGCACAACCTCATAACCTTAATGCAGGCTAATCTCCATCTCACAGTTGGCTTCCTTGAAAACTGAACCCTCAACACCCCACTTTCACAAATCAAGAAACTGGGGCTCAGAGAAGTTATGCAACTGTCTGAAGGCCACACCATTAGCAGGTGATAAAACTGGGACCAGAGCCCAGGCAGTCTGGCTCCAGAATCCATACTTTTAACCACACAATCCTGTCTGCTGGATCACTGAGCGCCAGTCCTTTCTAGGATGGAATGTGACCTGGAGAAGGTTGCAATCTGGACTCTCCCCTCCTGCCTCCCTGCAAGGCTACTAGAGGGCAAGCAAAGTGGATTTCCTCAGGGGTCCACCAGGGCTCTGTTTTCCTAAAACGCAGCCTGAGGGACCACCTATGGAGGCTTCCCCAACACCTGCAGCCCAAGTGGCTTTTTCCAGGCCAGGAGTTATGAAGACAGCATCCCTTCCTCTCAACTGGCCCGCCCAGCTGCTGCTCAGCTCACGGAGAAACACGGTGTAATTGCTCACCTTCTAGAAGCGACCTGAATCAGCGCCCCTCTGCTGACAGTGTTAGTGACAAGTGATCACATCAGGACACTGAAACAGCAGCCAGGACCTGGGCGCCTGTGTTATTTACTGGTCCATCATGTATAATTTCAGAGTTTAATTTTATCTTCACAAACTTACAAGTGCAAAATGCAGGATAAAGTTCTTTAAGGGGCCCCCATAGAAAGCAGGCTGCGCTGGTCCTCCCCCCCCCCTCCCATCCGAGAGCTCTCAGGGTGGCTCACTCAAATTAAATCATTATTGAGGAGGAATAATCCTGGTAGGTTCAGAAAATCAGTTTTAAATTCAGCCTGCTAGCAAAATTCTGAATGTATTTACTTTCTAGATTTCATTTCTCCATCCATATTAAAGCTCCGTGGCATTATCAATTATGGGTTTATTGCAAAGCACAATAGGATTCAATCTGGAGGAATGCCTCAGGGTATGTCTTAGGAGGACGATAAAGCTAATAGTAATGGGCCTACAACTTCTAAGGCTAATTTTCACAGTTACAAATTTCATAAATAAATAGAAGCCATGTCAGTTTCCAGTCACCCAGCTTGAGGTCTCTCATGCTGATAAAAGAGGACCTTCCCTTGCTTCCATTGGGGGTCTCCCATTTAAGTTTTGGTGGGCTGGCCTGAAGGTTCCCTGATCCCCGGAGGAAGGGAAATGATGGAGCCCTTCCAGACCTCTCTCTGCTGCTCCTCTAACCAGGTTAGAAGCTGGTTTAGGTGAAAATGGACACAAAAGCACAGCTAACCCTAGAATCTGGGAGACTGATCATATGGCTCCAGCCCAGAATCCAGTCAAACTCTGTGACTGGGTGGGAAGGGCTGTCATGCATTAGTGCTGTGATGCTTAAGCCAGGATTCAGAGCTCCAGGCAGGATGGAACTGTACCTGATACAATCTGGAGTCTCTGATGTCCTCCTAGAAAAAGCAGGCAGCAGGGAGAAGGAGGCAGTTGGTATAATGAGTCTATGAGTATACTCCTGGCTATTCCCACCCAGTGCCTCTGATACAGGGAGGGCAGACCCTACCCACTGCCTTTGCGATGCCTACACTCAAACACCTCCTACCTGGCCTGCCGTGGGGTCCCCAGAGTCACATCCTCCGGCTAGCCCCAGGTACTGGCAGGAAGTTTCCTGTAAGCTCAGACGGATTTCCAGCTGGTAGCATCCTGCCTCAGGTTTGAATCTCTCATCTTTCCACTTTTGCCCTAGGGTCCCTCTGAGACTGCAGCAGCCTCCTTGCCCAGTGCACAAGTACAATACAGAAGTGCAAGCTTAACACGCAACATCTGCAACCAACCAGGGGGACAAGTGCCAGGGCTCAAGGCTCCTGCCGTCCTTCTTTCAGGTAGACAAGTTCAGAAGCGTTCCACATACTTCTCAGGGTGTCCCAGAAGGGCCAAACCCTGGTCACCAGTGATAGCAAGCCAAACACACACTTCAACTGGCTTTTCTCCTTTCCCATCTCCCTCTTTTTGCTTTCTCTTTCCTGATTCTTGGGATCACCTCTTAAACTGAGTGCTCTACACCCAAGTCTTAGTCTCAGATTCTGCTTCCAGAAGCTAAGACAGATGTGCATCATTGAGTAGGATAAAGGCAGGGCAGCTTCCGATAGCTCTTGTAAAAATGCACGCATATAACTTAGTGAGGGAGAAAAAGCCCTTCCCCTCTCTCCTGTTCACGTGGAAGTTTCATCAGGGGAGTTATTTATCACCTGGGAAGGCAGGGAGAGAGGAAAACCAAGAGATGGAAGATTATTGATGGGGGGAGAGGGGGTGGCAGGAACAGGGCAAAAGAGGCCCTGGGGAAGCAGGATTCAACAGGAGTGACACCAGCAAGGGCAGGCAGCTGCGAGTGTGCCCCAGGTGTGTGTGTGTGTGTGTGTGTGTGTGTGTGTGTTTGTGCGCGTGCATGGATGTGTGTGTGCTGGTAGAGGGGACTGCACAGTTCCAGGCAGAATGCAAGGGAACCTTTAGGTGAGGAAGGGCCCGAGTCCTAGGCCAGTATTGAGACTCAGTGATAAACACTTTGCCTGGGGCTCAGTTCTCATTTATTTATTTTTAATTGGAGGATAACTGCTTTACAATGTTGTGATGGTTTCTGCCGTACACCACACGAATCCATCATAACTATATATAAATCCCCTCCATCTTGAGCCTCCCTCCCACCCAGGACCCAGCTCTGACTGGACACAGCTTTGAACCACAAGAGTGACCCCTAGATGTCAGGAGGGCCCATGAGGTGGTGCAGATATGGCTGCACCATATGTAGGAGATGAGTGGCAAAGCCAACATGGAGATCAGTCGGTAGATCTCAAGAGCCTTTAAAAATCCAACCCAGCGGGAAAACAACATGGATTAATAAGTGGCTGGCATTTCTTACGAGCTTGCTATGCGCCAGGAACTGCTCTAAATTATTTGCCATGTGCTGGCTATTCAATTTTCATGACAACCTTAAGAGGGAGGCACTGTTATTACCTCCATCTACAGATGAGGAAACTGAGGTAGAGAGTGGCAAAGTTGTCCAAAACCATGCAACTAGTAAAGGGATTGCCTGGGACTGGGATATGAGCAAGGCAAGGTGTTTGGTGCTTTGGAGACATAGATCTCATATGAGACACATTTCTGGCATTCAAGGGCTCTAAAATGTATTAGGGGAGACAGACATTTACACAAATAACAGAATACGAAGCAAAATGAAGCAATTCCCATAATAGCCTCTAGGGTACCATCCTCTGTTAAACAGTCTCTGATTCTATGGCTTACGTCTCATTGCAACTTTTACCAGAGCAGGTACTCAGAAGTTTGGGTGTGGATGTGCTTCCTAGGGGTGACTGAGGTTAGGCTGGTTTTGCTCATTTGGACGAAGTCACCGCCTCCTTGATGCCGCTAGAAACAGAGCTGTGATCTGCTTTCAAGGCACCCTGCTGAATGACCCCCATGGTTTCAGGTTTCTCTCATATGTGCATTCTTTCATTCAATCATTCTGTAAACCCCTGTCGAGCCCCACCAGTTCCTATGTGCAGCCCCCACATCTTGTTTTAGGCAGCATACATACTCTGGTCAACCCTCCCTGTGTCTGTACCCTGCTGAGTAGCTGCTGAAAATGCAAGGGGATGTGGATTCGGGGCTGGGGTGACTCTGACAGGCTATGCTCCAAGTGAGTAATTGAAGGAAGCCCTTTGAAGGGAGAGGGAGCCTGGGTGAGGCTCACAAAGAGAGTCCAGGATGAAAGAGATCACGTGACCCCTGAGAGAGTGAGACCTTCAGTTCCTGAATTTCCATTCCTGATCTCAGTTTATAGCACATTTTCTGTTCTCCATTTCCTGCTCTTGGGATTTTGTAAGATCTGTATATTCACAAGTAAACCTCCTTCTTCTGGGAGGTAGCATGAAAGGGTTTCTTTTTCTTACAGGCAGAAGAATCTTTTTTATTGTTTATTTTTTTAGAACTGTCACATTATGGTATGCTAACAATTAATAAGAAAATATATTAAAGGAGAAGGCAGTGGAATGTGCATAATAAATATGTGCATGAAATGTTTTCTTCTAAACATAGAAAGAATGGACACTAACATATAAAGTCAACACCCAGACTTCATGATACAATGGGTCAAAGGGGATTAGTGAAAAATGTTCACACAAGGATATACTAACTGTAAATCAATGCCTAGGAAAAAACTTCACAATTACAAAAACAAAAAAAAACTTAATGCATTCAGACATTACAATATTATTCATAGAGCACCCACAGGGCTTCCCAAGTGGCACTAGTGGTAAAGAACCCGCCTGTCAGTGCAGGAGATGTAAGAGATGTGGGCTCGATCCCTGGGTTGGGAAGATCCCTTGGTGAAGGGAATGGCAACCCACTCCAATATTATTGTCTGGAGAATCCCATGAACAGAGGAGCCTGGTGGGCTACAGTCCATAGGGTCACAAATAGTTGGACATGACTGGAGTGACTTAGCAGGCAGGGAGTTGAATCTGTTATAGATGATGCCCTCAAAGTTCTTACAGTCTAGTTGTAGTGAGAATAAATTAGGAAGGCGATAGCACTTGGATATTTGGAATAATGTAGTAACAAAATATTACAAAATAAGTCCCAGCTGGAAATGAAACTCCCAAGGTGCCAGGATCAAATAAAAAATTAAGCCAGCACAATAAATGCATAAATTGATCCTGTGGCATCCAGGAATCTATCAGAAAGAATATAGACTTTAGGAGCTAGGAGTCAGAGTTTGAACATGGATGTAGAGTCAGAAAATATGATTGTGGGCCCTGAGAAAATGGGAGAGCTGAAGGTGAGGTCTTTGCATAAAGTTGATATCTTATGAGGATGAAAAAGAGAAGTAGACAACTTTGCCATGAGTCTAGGAGGGTGGCAAATATTCTCTTCTCTTTCCCCAGAGCTCTAGGTAGTAAATTAAAAGCCTTCAATGAGAATTCAAAGCCCCATGGAGTCTGAAGTTAACCTACATACATGATATAGGAATTTCTCAAACCATAAAATTGCATAAAAACTGAGCCTAGAAAGCAAATGCAAAAATCCTCTGTGGCAATGCTGCCACATTCCAGAATGAAATCCAAGCTCCTAAAAAAAGCACGTTGAAGATGACTTCACAGTAAAACACGTTACAAACCATGTGAGAACATAATTTGCCGTGAGGGAGAGGCAGCAGAAAAAACAAATAAGCAAATGAAAATTCCTATAAGCATCCCAAGAACTTGAGGTAATAGAACAACTGAGTGAGACTGTAAATACTTTTAAAATAATTAAATCAGTAAAAGATGTAAAAGTTATAATGAAAAGATGTGACACTATGCTAACATAAAAAGGAAGCATATTCGAAAAAGAAGCAAATAAAATTTCTGGAAATAAAAAAGATGAAAATAAAAGTTCAACAGATAAGTCAAACAGAATTAGAGACACAGCTGAAAGAATTTATGAACTCCAAGATGGAGTGGAAGAAAACACCTATAATGTATAGTGGGATAAAGTGACGGGAACCACACAAGAGGGTTAGAGAACATGGAGGATATAATGAGAAGGTTCAACATGTATCTAATAAAGTTTCTAGAAATAGAAACAAGAGGGATATGGCTATATTAGAAACACTCATGACAAAGAGCTTTTCAGAATTAATGAAATCCATGAAACCTCAGATTCAAAAATACAGGGAGTTGTGAGAGTGAGTGAAAAGTGATCCACAATTAGGTGTACCATAAAAAGTAAAAAAGAGAAAATCTCAAAATAGTCCATGAGAAAAAGAAGATGATTTAGAAGGAGAAACAACTGAATGACAGCAGCAGATTTTGCAGCAGCGTCAATAAAGGAGAAAAAAAAAAAATGGCAAAAAACCAAGGAGAAATAACCATCAATTCAAAAATTGTATACCCATCTCAATTATCATTCAAGAGTGAGGATGACAGTGATCAAACAGCATTACTAACAGTGGGTCCACATGTGCCTCCCGATATGATGCAGTATGAAATAGACAACACTGGCTATGAAGTATTCCTGTCAGAAATGTTTAACCTGAAAAGAAAGGGATGGGGAAATCTTTGGATTTAAAGAGATTTAAGAGACACAACAACTAAATACAGTATGTGGTGCTCAGGATGAGTTCTAAGTGAAACAAACCAGCTATAAAAGACAACTTTTGGAACAATTAGAGGAATCTGAATATGGACTAGATATCACGTGATTTTAGGGGAGTAGTGTTAATTTTGTTTAGTTTGCATTGTTAGTGGTATTATGTTTATGTTTTAAAAGTCTCTTTTTTAGACATGCATGTTGAAGGACTTGGAAGTGTGCACAGTCAGAATCAAGAGGGATAATAGAAGAGAGTTTAATAAAGAAACTCTTCATTAAGGCATGGCCAGAATATAGGGAAACCAGCAAAGCATAGCACCCTGGAGCTATAGAGGTTCTCAACCATGGGCCTAAAGGGATAGAGGAGGGAGCAGTTACTCAGACCTGGAGAAAGAACTGTGGTTGTAGTTGCAAAAGAACCCAGCAGAAGTTATGGGCTTCAGTGGAGAAAGATAACCACTGCCAACTCCTGGCCCATCTTCTAATCTTCTCCTGGACCCTCCTATTTATCAAGCCTAACCAAGAGCCAAAGAGAAGGCAATGGCACCCCACTCTAGTTCTCTTGCCTGGAAAATCCCATGGATGGCGAAGCCTGGTAGGCTGCAGTCCATGGGGTCGCTAAAAGTCAGACTCGACTGAGAGACTTCACTTTCACTTTTCACTTTCATGCATTGGAGAAGGAAATGGCAACCCACTCCAGTGTTCCTGCCTGGAGAATCCCAGGGACGGTGGGCCCTGGTGGGCTTCCGTCTACGGGGTCACACAGAGTCAGACACGACTGAAGCGACTTAGAAGCAGCAGCAGCAACCAAGAGCCAGAGGGCAAGAGAGTCTGGAGATCTAGTCCCTAGAAGTAATTTTCTTTTCTCTAGAATAGAGCAGGATAGAGAAAGGAATAGGGAAAAGAAAAATATTCTGCACCAGGTAAAAGTGAGGATGCCCATTATCTACTTAAAAGTAAGTACTTTAGGGAAAAATAGATTAAACAGATACGGCATGTGCTATGCAAAGAGTCGCTAGAGTCGGACACGACTGAGCGACTTCACTTTCACTTTTCACTTTTCACTTTCATGCATTGAAGGAAATGGCAACCCACTCCAGGGTTCTTGCCTGGAGAATCCCGGGGATGGGAAGCCTGGTGGGCTGCCATCTATGGGGTCGCACAGAGTCGGACTCGACTGAAGCGACTTAGCAGCAGCAGCATGAAAAGAGTAGGACATGACTGAACAACTGAACTAAACTGAACTGAACAATTGTTAAATCCAGATGAAGAATACATGTTTAATTTTTTGTACTTTTCTGTATGTTTCAAATTTTCCATAATAAAAAGTAAAAAAAGTGAGGGTGAAATAGGTATAGAAATTTAAAAACAGACTGAGATTTTACACTTATGATTTTAACTGGAAGAATTACTAAAGGATTTACTTCAGAAAAAAACTCAGTACCTAGGACATGGAGGCAACCTAAATGTCCATCAGCAGAGGAATGAATAAAGAAGAAGCGGCATATATATACAATGGACTATTAGTCATTACAAAGAATGAAATAATGCCATTTACAGCAACATAGATGCAAGTAGAGATTATCATACTAAGTGAAATGTCAGACAAAGACAAATATCAAATGATATCGCTTGTATATGGAATCTAAAAAAATGGTACGTGAACTTATTTACAAAACAGAAATAGAGTCACATATGTAAAAAACAAACTTATGGTTACCAGGAGTAAAGAGAGGGAGAAATAAATTGGGAGATTGGGATTGACATATATGTATTACTATATATATATATATACACATAAAATAGATAACTATTAATGATAAGGACCCACTGTATAGCACAGGGAACTCTACTCAATACTCTGTCATGACCTATATGGGAAAAGAATCTAAAAAGAGTGGATATATGTATATGTATAACAGATTTCACTTTGCTATACACTTGAAACTAACACATTGTAAATCAACTATACTCCAATAAAAACTTTAAAAAAAGAAGGAAAAAGAACTCAGAAATTAAACCCCAAAGGTAGTGATAGGATGTGAAAAGCAATGAGAAGCAGTGACCTTGGTAAATAGGCAAGTCAATCTACACAAGCATTAACTAGAAAAAATAGCCAGAAATTACAGATCAATATGAAGTAGACAGAAGAGGAGAGTTGAGGAAAACTTCCTGAGATAGGGAAGAGTGACAAATTGACCTGAGTTAAAGGTCCAGTGACCAAAGAGGATCAGAGAGAAGGACAAATCCAGGCAGAGATTATCATGAGAAAAAGCACAGATGGTTCCCAGGCTACACGGCATTTGATAAAGTTGAATGGAAGGGTACCTCTGGAGATGGTAGGAGAAGTAAGTAGGTAGGAACCACAGCCCAAAGGGTCTGGTGAAAGGCAGATCCTCAAGGTGCCTAAGCTAAAGCTAGGGAGGTAATGGAAGAATTTTATGCAGAGAAAAGACCTGATCAGATTTGCATTTTAGAAATGAAACTCAAATTCACTTTTGGGGGTCTGATTGGAGAGTTCAGAAGGAAGGAAGACAGCAGTTAGGAGACCAGTGTAGCAATCAAGGTGAGGTGGGATGAAGGTCTGAACCAGGGTAGTGGCCTGGTGATGGAGAGGAAACTGATTCAAGAGACAGTCAGGAGGTCAAAGGAATGAGAGTTGGTGACTGATAGTTGGGGGTTGGTGGGGAGTGGTAGCATGGGCGAATCAGGAAGCAAGCTGAAATCAGGGACTGTGAACCTTCAGAAGGAGCAGGCTGGAAGCAAATTGATGGCTCAGTTTTGTTCAAGTCTAAATACCTAGGTCAGAAGCTATGAATGAACTAGTGGAGTTGGGGGAGGGGACCACAGACATCAAATCTAAATTGAAGACAAGGAGAAGTTGGGGGAGGGCCATGTGAAACTTGTCTATTCTTTTTATCAGAAAGAATACATATCCCCTCAACCCTTGCATGCACACACCCAGACACACACTCACACACACATTCACACACAGAGAATTTTATTGACCAGATGAATTGGGTCACGTGATATCCCTAGCTTCCCGGGAGTCTGGGAAAATAGAGAAGAAAATTGTCATAACTAGCTTAGACTAATCATGATCCCATGCCCAGGGATGACACATTGCTCCCAAACAAAACTGAATTTCTGTGAGCAAGGAAGAAAGGAGGAATGGGTGGCAAGCAGACGGTTAAAGAGTGTTGGCCCCACACAGTCATACTGACTGGGCTCGGGTTTGGGAACTCAGAAAGATGGACTGCAGGGAGACCAAGGCGAGCTTTCACCAGATGCCCAACTCTGAAACCTAGAGATGGAGACCAGGAGAGCCCCTACTTCCTGGTCAGCCTGTTGAGTAGGGGAGATGGGCTTCAGATCAAGGACCGATAGAAGCCAAGGTGACTGAAAACGTACTGTCTCAATAGACAGTTCTAAGAACCAAGACAGTGCCACATAGGCAGTTGGGAAGTTTGAGGAGCCCGGTTGTAGGGATTTGGGGAGGCCAGCCAGCTAGCACTCGTTCAGTCGTGTCTGACTCTTTTGCAACCCATGGACTGTAGGCCACCAGGCTTCTCTGTCCATGGAATTTCAAGGCAAGAATACTAGAGTGGGTTGTCATGCCCTCCTCCAGGGGATCTTCCCGATCCAGGGATTGAATCTGCATCTCCTACACTGGCAGGCTCTCTTGACTTCTCTGTTTTGTCTGCTGCCACAGCCCCTCTCAGCCCTCAGCTACACCCTTCATCTGCTTCGGGTTTTTTCTTTCTCCATCCCAAGCCACTATTGTGGGGGTCACTTGCCCCTAATGGAGGCCCATCATAGTGCTTTTGCCCTCTACCCTGCTACACTCTAGGACCACACTGGATGAGTTGGGAACATCTGAATCCCTGCCACACCACTCAGAAGCTGAGATGGCTCCAAAGCCATCTTTCTACCTACTCACATGATGTCACCTTTATCTCCTGCTGTGACCACACCCCCATGATGGTGCAGGGCCCGCAGTGAGGGGGCCTCCTCCCAGGACCCGAACAGGAAGTGAAGCAAAAATCCTCTATTGCTGGCTTCCTTATATTTCCTTATATTTGGGCTCTCACTCTCCCCTTGCTCAGTATGAAGCCAGCCCTGTCACCTGACTGCTTTGTCCAGCTCTTCCTGACTCCCTTCTCTCTACCTTGTCACCTGCTCTCAGAAGAGGACATGGATCTATTTGTTCTGGGTGGAGCTCATCCTCCCCTAAAGCCATAAACCTAATATCTTGGCAACAGCAATGAAGAGGGTGTAGTCAAAGGAATGGACTCATAAAGAAGGGAGGCCTGCTAGGAGGTATTACTAAAACAGTCTCCCTGTGATGTGTGATACATCTGTCACCATCTGGAAGCTCTTTCTGAAGGGCCTTGCCACTGTGCAATGCCAACCAGGTACAAGATACGCCTAAACTAAAGATGCCGCAGTTAACTGAACATCAGGTCAACTCCCTTCGCTCTAAATTGCATAGTAAGCAGAGTCTTCCAGGCTTGTCAAACTGGGATCCAAACCAGCAAAAGGAGATTTACATGTATAGCCGACCTATCAACTGCCCTTCTGTTCTTGGATCCATTCTTCACCCTTCCCCTGGCTGTGTCTTGTATCCCAGGGAAATACACTTCTCAGACTCCCTTGCCCTCCTGCTTCCAGTTCAGTTTTGCCACGGAGAGTGGCAGGAGGAAGGGAGAAGCCAGGGTGTTTTGCCCCCTCAGTCTCTGTTTCCTGTGGCGTCTCCGGCAGCAGCCATAACCCAGCTCCTCTGTCTATGGTGACAGCTCCCTGGGATGGTTCCGCCACGGTTCAAGCTTCCCTGGATAGCCTCAGCTCCTGGTCCTCATAAACCCCCTTCTTCCTTGTGTCCACTGAGCTCTTGAAGTGGTAGCAGCTTACTTTGCTGTTGCTAACCTCTGGGTTGCTTGATCATTCTGTGGCTTTTTCACTCTTCCGTTTCCTGTCCAGTGGTCCCCAGCTTTTTGGGCACCAGGGATGGGTTTCATGGAAGATAAATTTTTCCATGGACCAGGGGTAGGGGGCGGTTTCAGGATGATTCAACTGCATTACATTTACTGTGCACTTTATTTCTATTATTATTACATCAGCTCTACCTCCGATCATCAGGTGTTAGATCTCAGATGTTGGGGATCCCTGCTATAACCAGGTCCCTGAATTAATTTGAAAGACGTGCTCAAGTTTCCGTTTTCTTATCCCAGCTCTGACTGATATACACATACCCACCAAACATATATATACTTTAAAGAAAAAAATTATGAACAAGACATGGCTGCATATCTTTTTTAAAACTCAGAAAGTTACGTGTGAAGCTTGTTTGTGGCTTTTGGCGTTTGTTTCCTTCTGTGGCTTCACAGAAAAGAACCACCACCTCTGGTGTTGCAGCTTGCCACTGGAGGTGACGCTCAGGTCACTCTCTGGTCCCACAAGTGAGAACAGTGCCCTGTATAAAAGGCCACAATTAATTTTTATTGCACATACATGTGGGGAGATACCTGCTTGGCCTCCGTGTGAGAGCCATAACTCTCTTAAATTGATGTGTCAGCGAACTAAAACTCAATATTTTTTTTCACACAGTATATTTTACAGTCAGAGGCCCTTCCCTAATCGGAATAAAGCAATTTGGCTCCCTGTCATCGCTCACTGAAAACATATGAGCTGGTTGGCATTTCTAGCAGCCCAGATTTATCAGGGTCTCTGATCGAGTGCACAGGAGGTTCAGGGCTGTGGCATGGACAAAAGTGGATTTTTTATGACAGCACCGCGCTGCATCCCCACATAGCTAGATTTATCCCTTCATTTCAGAAATATTTGTACTGTCTTGAGTCCCAAATCCACCTCAGACTGAAAAGATTCCACATAGTTTGCATGAGGGCTTGGGGTCATTCTTTCTGTACCTTATAAACTCTAATTTCCAGTCTATTAAAAAAAAAAAGTCCCCAGGTTGCCCTCTTCAGCATCATGGGATTCTGGAAGTTCCAGCTCTGAAATGCTGTCTCCTGCATGACGGCTATCTGCAGCATGAGAGGAGGCCACGGAAAGGACTTTAGGAGACCTGGGGCCAAGGCTTTTGCTCACCAGGACTTGTAAATCTGTAGCAGAACAGAGCAAATTTCCACACCAGTGTGACTGCCATCCTCATAGTAACTGTAGCAGATGGTGACGGTGTCCTCTTGAACTCCTTGTACTGCTGTTGCCGAGCACCCCTCTGCCTTCATTGTGTCTTTGGTCCTGGCTGCCTAAACCTGCTCTCCTCAGAAGACCGTGCTCAGGCAACTGGAACCACTCTGCCCAAACTCATGGACAGCCAGATATGCCTAGGACTTTAAGTCCTCCTGGGATGGCCCTTAGCTAATGACTGATGGGTGAGGGAATATGAAAACCCAGCTCCCTGGCTTGAAGTCCCACAGGATGTGAGATATAGCACACACTCCAGCACTCCCCACTAGGGTCAGGCTGAGGCTGGGACCTTTCCCAACATGGAACTCTTGCTTGGCTTCCTTCCCCTCTCATCCTGCTTCTCCCACTCCCTTCCTGCCCTCTGTAGGGAGTATTTCCTTAATGAATCACTCACACCTGACTCCTCATTGCATGGTCTGTTTCCCAGGATCTCAATCTTAAGCAGCAAGTGTGTTTTTAAAAGTTCCTTATTCCAATCACAGATCTGATTCTAGAACATACTTTCCAAGTGCTTATCACGCATCTGCTTGGTTATTTCCAGAAATGGGCAACTCCCCATCACCTAGGGTAGAAAACCCATGGTGCAGGCAACTCTATACATTAGAGAATCATTGAACATAATAGCAGGGAGGAGCCTTGGAGGTCATCTAGACTAACTCGTCTATCTTGATATGAGCACGTTGTTGATGGCCTGGCCCATGTTCCTGAAGTCTTGGACAATCTTAGGCATGCTAACAGTTTCCCACCTCAAGAGTACAGAGCAAACTCATGTCATGGGTACAACCCAGAAAGGCAGGTAAGTTGATGCCCAAGAGGGGAACCCTTGAAAGTGGGAAATGGGAGCTGGTGCAACAGTGTCATAGCCTTCCCATTCTCCAGGGAGGAGATTCCAAGGTATGAACCACATGTTGTCTCACATGGTCCATCACGAGATCAAGCCCTAGTTGCCATGAGTAGTAATCTGCTCATGAACTCACATCTAGTAACTCCTCATCCTTCCCTCTACCACTCTCTCCACTCCCTCACTGGTGCTTCTTAACACCACCTCACAAATAAATAACCGGCAACCAAGTCCTCCACTCAGCATCTCTTTTGAGGGAATCCAAACTGAGATAGGGAGAAGGCAATGGCAACACACTACAGTACTCTTGCCTGGAAAATCCCATGGACAGAGGAGCCTGGTAGGCTGCAGTCTATGGGGTCACGAAGGTCGGACACGACTGAGTGACTTCACTTTCATGCATTGGAGAAGGAAACGGCAACCCACTCCAGTGTTCTTGCCTGGAGAATCCCAGGAATGGGGGAGCCTGGTGGGCTGCTGTCTCTGGGGTCGCACAGAGTCGGACACGACTGAAGTGACTTAGCAGCAGCAGCAGCAAACTGAGATAGGGACCCAGAGAAGCTAAAGAACTTTTGCTTCTTTCCCTGGAAGGTCCTTCTTCCCACTAAGTGACCTTCCTATCCCTGAAGATTCACTGATTCGGCAGAGCCGATTCAGTAAATGCTTATGCGTCTCAGTGCTTTGAGCTCCAGGCCATGGACTGGATTCCATGACACATGCATTCATTTTGGTTAAAATATATACATTCTGGTTAAATATATGCATTCACTTTGGTTAAAATATATATATATAGAGAGAGAGCAAATATATATGTGTGTGTATATATATAGAGAGAGAGAGAGTGAGAGAGAGAGTAAAGTTGTATTACTTGCAACTTTACTCAATATATACTTTCTATGACTCATTTGCGCAAACACACAGTACTGTATTTCTGTTTATATCATGTATTTCCTCTCAGGACGAATTTTCTACACTACGTGTTGGATCATTGTGTTGGTTCAGGTTACTTGTATCACTAATGAAGGGGTAAGTCAGACCTCCTGGTTGTCAAATCCACAAACATTAGCCACTGTGGCCACAGAGAGCCTTACTGGGCTCCCCTGAGAGGTCAACAGAGAGACTTCCAGGCAGTCTCTCTGCTTGATGCCATATGGCTTTGACACTAATCCCCATTTACCCCTGTGTCAAAGCCCTGGATCTGGAGAGCAGGGTTGGGCTGTGGCAAGTCATAGGGTTGTAGCCCACACTAACACATGTCCATGTGTCATCCTTTCCTCTGCCCCATCCGTTTCCTGTCATGGTTCCCTGGGTGTGGAAAGGGCCCTCTTTATGACATCAGCCCATGGGAGAATTCTGAAAAGGCTGCATCCCAAGGTAAGGTCAAAAGCCCCTCATTATGCACATCCAGAGCCCTCTAACCTCCCAGCCAGGCACAGTCAAAGGCTACCTGTCTACACTTGGGTCCAATAATGTCCTTGCCTTTCACCCATCCTCATCTTCCCCAGAGGATAGAGGGAGGAGAGAGAAGACTTGAGCTCCCCCTAGAGGCTACATGTTTTGACTTACAGTCTCTTCATCGAGTGTTGGGCGATCCTGAAGAATAAAGATATTTAACTATTAGAGAACAGAGTTATACAGGGGTTACCTATTGGTAATACATACAATATATACCTCAGAATTACGTATCTGAAATTAGCATGCTCAAAAACGAAGTATGAACTCTATTATCTGTGTGATGCTTAGAATTAGTTTCTCAGTAAATACTACCACAGTTTCATTCTTGAATAGCAAAAACATGTATGATGATAAATTGGAAATAAAATAATCTGGATGGCTACTTAATAAAGAACTAAAGAACAACACTGCATACCTTATGTCCTACTGCTTGAGATACATGTAAATGGGATATGAGCATCTTTACTTAGGCACAAGTTTGAGATCGAGACAGAGGACTTTACTATTCCCTGTGATCAGCACAAGGCCAAGAAGTGCTTCTATGCAGGTAACACAGCTAGAGAAACAAACCTGAAAGTCACTGCGGATGGAGACTGCAGCCATGAAATTAAAAGACGCCTGCTCCTCAGAAGAGAAGCTATGACCAACCTAGACAGCATATTAAAAAGCAGAGACATTAGGTCAGTCTAGTCAAAACTGTGGTTTTCCCAGTAGTCATGTATGAATGTGAGAGTTAGACCATAAAGAAGGCTGAGTGCCAAAGAATTGATGCTTTTGAACTGTGGTTCTGGAGAAGATTCTTGAGAGTCCCTTGGACTGAAAGGAGATCAAACCAGTCAATCCTAGAGGAAATCAGTGCTGAATATTCATTGGAAGGACTGATGCTGAAGCTGAAACTCCAATACTTTGGCCACCTGGTGCAAAGAACTGACTCACTGGAAAAGACCCTGATGCTGGGAAAGATTGAAGAAGGCGGGAGGAGAAGGGGACAACAGTGGATGAGATGGTTGGATGGCATCACCGACTTGATGGACATGAGTTTGAATAAACTCCTGGAGTTGGTGATGGACAGGGAAGCCTGGTGTGCTGCAGTCCATGGGGTCACTAAGTCGGACACAACTGAGGGACTGAACTGAACTGAACCGAACCTACTGCTGGGAATCAGCAACTGGCATGGGACAGCTGATTAACAAATATTTATTAAACCAGTTGCTTTGCTATTTTTTATATACTTGTCTCTCTACATCTCTTGCCTGGGAAGACTCCCCCCACTCCCCACCACCAACCACCCAAGGAGAGCTCTCATGTTTTCTAAAACAGAAGTGAAGATGGTCCATATGAAAATAGGAACCAGATCTGAGTAGAACAGGTGAGCATCTTCAGCCACGGGGTGCTGTGTAGTCCTGGGACTGTAACATAGAGGGACCCTCAGAAGGACCCATTTTTCTTTACTGCTGGAGTGAAGGGTGGGGCATGAAAACTGTGAGCACAGAAATGTCCAGGGTGAGATAGGGACTCAGAATGGCTTCTCCAGGGGAGTCTAAGTGGTGTTCCATCATGGTCAACCCAGCCCCAGACCAAGCAGGTGCTAGAGTCTGGGGGGTTCCCTACCCAGGAGGAGTCTCCTGGGGTGGAGATGACTTTCTTGGAGAAGAACATTAGAGGCAAGAAAGTAGGCTCACATTGAAACATTTGCTGCAGATCAAACAGTGGGGCTGGAAAAATGGTCTTAATTTCCTTGACACCAGACTAGAGGGGGTTCAGGAGTCATGGGAGGAGAGGACGTGAAGATAGCAAGTATAGACAACTTTGTGAAGGAGCTGTACTATAAAGGGGAAGGGAGAAATGAGAGAGAGTTGGAGAGGTGTGTGCATCAGTGGGGTTTTATTTATTTTTGATAGCAGGTATTACAACATGTTTTTATGCTGATGGAAATGATTCAGAAGGGAGAGAAATATGGGAGAAGCAGGAGCGAGAGAGAGGACCTGATGGCAGGAGCAAAGCCTTGAGTGAGGAATAGGGGATGGGATGCAGTTCACACGTGGAGGAGTTGGTCTTGGGTGGAAGAACCCACAGTTTGTTCATTTTATCAGGGAAAATAAAAGGCAGAATCGTGAGTACAAATGCAGGAAGGTAGACAGATACAGTAGTAGGCAGTAGGAAAGCGCTCCCCTGATTGCTTCTCTCTCAGAGTACTAAGAAACAAGGTCATCAGCCGAGAAGGAGGACAAGAGAGCAATGTCTAGGGTTTTGAGGACAGATGAAAAAGTACGAAATAGTCGTCATAGGGAAAGAGGAGAACGAATTGAAATAGTCGTCGTAGGGAAAGAGGAGAATGAATTGATTGGGGAAAACTGGGTATGACGGCCTGGCTGTACTGAAGCCCCACTTGAGGGCTGCTGTTGTAAATTTCAAGTGAGACCAGTCAGCAATGGTTGAAAGTTTTTCACCAGCCACCTTTGGCTGTTTAGGAGCTGGGATGGAAGAGGTGGCAGGCTGGAATTAAACAAGGCAAAGTTGAGCAAAATGAAGGAACTAAGAGAATGTAGAAGGAGTTGACAGTGTGTACAACGAGTGGTACGTACAGTGAAGTCTGGACTCTAGTAAAAATGGTGGAGATGGAGGAAATGAAGGAGGTGAGTAGCAGTGAAAAGTTGGCACAGTCACAGGACTGGGGGGACCTAAGGGGACCTAAGGTTGGTTGGAGTTAGAACACTAGAGAGGGTAAGTTGGGATGATAGGAGATGGGAATGTGGGAAGCTGGAAACAACTGTTAGGGAATGCAGCAATCCTTGGCAATGAGACCTTGGCAATGGCCGAGAAAAAGGTGGTAAAAACCACAGGAAGTGAGGTTGTCAGGAAACAAGAGGCCAGAAGGTTGGAAGGACTCTCCATGCGTACGTTGAAATGACCAAGAATTAAGAAAGTCATAGTGGCGGAGTGTAATACAGTGATCCTGGTGGTAAAGTCCTCAGTGAAAGTACAGGGTGAAGGTGGGGGGTGTCTGGTCAGAGGATAGAAGGTTACTACAACCATGAGAATGACCCTCTCAGACCTCTGACTGTGGCCAGTGCCACTGACCCATGGCCCCCACTACTGTGCTTTGAAATCCATCACTTTGCTGAAGCCCTGCCTCACATGGGTGTTCCCAGTCGGGGGCCAGAGCAACACAGGGATATGAAAGCAGAAACACCCCTGGAAGATAGTGCTTTGGCTCCAAAACTCCCCATCAGCTTCGCCAAAACTTTTTCCAGGCATGCAGTTAAGTCTAAGACTTTTCCTCCTCCACCTTCCTTTTTTATGCAGGGTTAGACCCGCATCCTTTGCCTCCTCCAGCTCCCTCTCCGTTTTTTCCCTCGAAGTTGGTTTCTCCAATCAGCCTCTCACTCATATTATCTTGTCTTGATGTTAGCTTCTCAGAACACCTGAGTTAGCACGGACAAGAAATGGGGTGTGTGGTCTACGATTGCTTCCAAGAGTCTGGGTTCTTTCAGAGAGGAAGGGACAAATAATCCAGAAGTAACAATAAGGAGCAGGAAAATATTTATCACTCCCCCAGCCCCAGGGATTCATGAGGTTTAGGTATGGCAAGATGGTGAGAAAATGCCACCCCTTTCCTGGGTTCAGGATTCAGACAGAATTCAGGTAGGCATAAAGGGAGAGGAACCTTCTGATAATCCCTGACCTGGCCACCTAGCCTGATGACACCGATGCTGTCCTGTCCCCTGGGATTCTAACCTGGTGCCCAGATTAGCTCAGCACCCCGTGAAGCCTCTGGGTCATTGTGTTGACTCTTCCTTCCTCTTCCAGGCATTTGATCAGCCAGCAGGATTAGAGTCCTACCCAGGACCCCACTCTTATTTTTGGTTAGCTCTTTTCTTGTTTCTTCTCCCTTCACCCAGAACAAAGCCCTATCCTAAAGCCAAGGGTATGGATCTGGGACCTGATCACCTTGTTTGCCTTTTGCTACTTCCTGTTCTTCTCTGGGAAGAAGTCTGTCTCTGGGCCTTCAAATGGTGGGGGTCTTCACCAATGACAGATATTCAGGAAACATCTTCCCAGCCCCTAAGGATTTAAACAACTTTGGAAGTCCTTGCTATGAAAGTGAAAGTATTTGTTGCTCAGTTGTTTCTGACTCTTCATGGCCCCATGGACTGTAGCCCACCAGGCTCCTCTATCCATGGGGATTCTCCAGGCAAGAATACTGGAGTGGGTTGTCATGATCTCCTCCAGAGGATCTTCCCAACTAAGGGATCGAACCTGGGTCTCCTGCATTGCAGGCAGATTCTGATTTAACCAACTTCAGAAGTCCTTGCTGAGATACACCTAAAAAGTTCTTAAAGTAAGACAAGGCTGCAGTGCCCAAAGGACACCACGTAGGCCTTTAGATGGCTTTTGCAGGGTAGCTGGGCAGTTCCTCAAGTAACTATTCCAGCACCTCCTGGGGGCCGGGTGCTGCCAATGGATCCAGAGGACAGCTGGCTTGAGTCTGCATGAGTCCTGCTCCTGTGCTAGTATCTTAGTCTCTTTCTACTCTTGCCAGCCCTGCCAGCCTTCCCACATTGTCCTCATCCATTCCTATCAACTGGCCTGGCAATCACCTCATCTGGTGTCTTTGTTTTGTTTGCCTTTTTTTAAAGAAAAACTTATTTATTTATTTAGGTTGTGTTGGGTCTTCACTGCTTTTCTTGGGCTGTCTCTAGTTGTGGCAAGTGGGGGCTACTCTTTAGTTGTGGTTCTCGGACTTCTCATTGTGGTGGCTTCTCTTGCGGCAGACCACAGGCTCAGTAGCTGTGGCACATGAACTTAGTTGCCACCCCCCCCAACCCCCGCAGCATGTGGGATCTTCCCAGATCAGGAATGGAACTCATGTCCCCTGTATTGGCAGGCAGATTCTTATCCACTGCACCACCAGGGAAGCCCTTGTTTGGCTTTGAGGCAGTCACTGCTAATGCCTCACATCACCCTGGTTCACTCCTAAGGTCCCCTGCAACTGGGCTTGTCAGTTCCTGTGCATTCTCACTACATTCCACCTCAAGCATCTGCCTCTCTCTGCTTCTCTCTCTTGAGAATTTCACTAGCATCAAAGGAGCTCGCTCAGCCCTAAATAAGGACAGCCCAGAAGGGCAGGAGATTTGATGCCCTCATAGGGGCAATCTTTAATCAGTAGGAGATCAGAGTTTGTGGATGACATATTCCAGCTTCCTCGGTGGGACAATTCTAGGGGATCCTGTCAGAAAACGAAGATCATGGCATCCGGTCCCATCACTTCATGGCAAATAGATGGGGAAACAGTGGAAACAGTGGCTGACTTTATTTTTCTGGGCTCCAAAATCACTGTAGATGGTGATTGCAGCCATGAAATTAAAAGATGCTTACTCCTTGGAAGGAAAGTTATGACCAACCTAGACAGCACATTAGAAAGCAGAGACATTACTTTGTCAACAAAGGTCTGTCTAGTCAAGGCTATGGTTTATCCAGTGATCATGTATGGATGTAAGAGTTGTACTATAAAGAAAACTGAGTGCTGAAGAATTGATGCTTTTGAACTGTGGTGTTGGAGAAGACTCTTGAGAGTCCCTTGGACTGCAAGGAGATCCAACCAGTCCATCCTAAAGGAGATCAGTCCTGGGTGTTCATTGGAAGGGCTGATGTTGAAGCTGAAATTCCAGTACTTTGGCCACCTGATGCAAAGAGCTGACTCATTGGAAAAGACCCTGATGCTGGGAAAGATTGAGGGCAGGGGGAGAAGGGGAAGAGAGGATGAGATGGTTGGATGGCATCATGGCCTCAATGGACATGGGTTTGGGTGGACTCCGGGAGTTGGTGATGAACAGGGAGGCCTGGCATGCTGTGGTTCACGGGGTTGCAAAAAGTCGGACACGACTGAGTGACTGAACTGAACTGAACTGAGTAAGTTGAATGATCCCCTCCCCCCTCAAGAGATATTCAAGTGGAACCTGTGAGTGTGTCCTTGTTTGGAAAAAAGGTCTTTGCAGACATGGTTAAGGATCTTGAGATGAAATCATCCTGGATTAAGGTGGACCTTAAATCTAATGACAAGAGATGTCAGATAGAGAAGGTGACATGAAGACAGAGGCAGAGATTGGTTTGATGCACCTACAAGCCAAGGAATGCTGGCAAACCACCAGGGACGAGGAGGGACTCATGGAACAGATTCTTCCTCAGAGACTTCAGAAGGAACCGTTCCTGCTGACACCTTGATTTCAGACTTGTGGCTCCCAGAAGTATGAGAGAATAAGTCTCTGTTGTTTTAACCTGCCAAATTTGTTATTTATTATAGCAGCCTTTGGAGAAGGCAATGGCACCCCACTCCAGTACTCTTGCCTGGAAAATCGCATGGACAGAGGAGCCTAGTGGGCTGCAGTCCATGGGATCGCTAAGAGTCGGACATGACTGAGCGACTTCACTTTCACTTTTCACTTTCATGCATTGGAGAAGGAAATGGCAACCCACTCCAGTGTTCTTGCCTGGAGAATCCCAGGGACGGGGGAGCCTGGTGGGCTGCCGTCTATGGGGTCGCACAGAGTCGGACACGACTGAATGACTTAGCAGCAGCAGCAGCATAGCAGCCTTAGGAAACTAATATAGGGTTTTACATAGTTTCTCAGAGAGTTCCCAGGGATTTGAGCTCCAGTTACCCACAAGGACTCCTTAACATATCCTTAACTGGCCTCTTTTTCCTGTCTCACTTTTCCTGCTACCTCATTTGAGCTATGTGAGATCTGCATTCAAGTCCTCGCCTAAGATCTGCTTTTGGGAGAATCAAAAATAAGACATGAATATTGAAGGAACTGCTTCTGCCATTAACTCCAGATATGACCAGTAATATTATGACTAAAGTTTGCTGCCCTCTTTGAAAACCAATTAATGCTGGATTAGCTGTGCGGTTGGTGTAGTGGGATCATGCAAAATTCCCATAAATGCTAGATCACTAGGTTAACTCACTTTGCCCCTCTTCTCCTTTCTATGCCACCTCTCCTCTTCTTCCTTCTTCTTTCATGCTGCTTGGTTTCTTTCAGTCGGTGGTGTTTGATTCATTCACTCCTTCTATACAACTAGACAGAGGATTCATCTATCCCTTAGAAACCAAAACATTGAGACAGGAAAGGTTTGGCTTCTACTTATGTTCTGAGAAACACCATTTCCTCAGGAAACAAACAACCTTGCCTCTTTTCCATGGTACCTCCAGTTCTTTTACTGCTAAAGCATCTCAAAGCTATGATGGTTCAAAAGCAATCCATGATCTCAGGCTTTTAAGCCTGAACTGTTTATTCCATCTATTCCATCAAGGTCACACTGAGATCTCCCCAAATTGAGTGCCCTCCCCTCTGGGTCTATTTGACCTTTGAATTGCAGCCATGTCCACCACTGGACCAGGCTGCTACTGACAGGGTCATGGGTGGGACAAATGTGTGTGTTCCTCTTCATGCATTTGAGGCTGTCTTTGAGCACATTCGAAAGCAGTGGGATTTGGGCATCAGTTGCTGACCTTCATTATTTGAGCTGCCTGCTCTTCTCTGTCAGAACTCATTGTAGATATTTAAAGTGAACTGTTAGTTTCACATAAAAGTATAGGAAAGTTTACAGTCAGAGAGTAGTCCAAAGTCTACTCATTTATCACCTGCCATCTATTTTCTAGTTCAGGTGAGAAAGATGTATTTTTTCCTGCTTTTATTTTGATTTGTTTCCATTCTAGTTCAAAAGTTTTAACTCATTCATCTAGTCTGATGCCATTTTGTTTTCCCACACGTAGAATTTTTGACTTGGATAGAGAGAGAAAAAAAAAAACACCTGGGTACAAAAGTAGAGAAAGTGTCTTGGATATTTAAAAATGAAAACTGGAAGGGATCTAAAAGATAACCCAACCACTTGCCTTTATAGGTGAAGAAACTGATGCTCAGAGACGTAAAATGACTTCCCCAAGGTCAAATGACTAACCACAAAGGGAGTTGCAGAACTTGGAGGAGAAATGCAACCCTACAGGTCATGGTACATCCATGACTAAGTGGGCTGGAAGTTGAAAACCGATGCTTTCCCAGTATCTCCAACTGCCCAGGCCAAGGCTGCTGTCTCTTGTCCAAGTCAGGTTTATTACTTCCTTCTTTCAACTGTGCTTAAAACATCTCTTCTCGTGTTCTCATCTCTTAACAGAGTCATTATTCAGTTCAATAGGGAGCTCAGTTTTTGTCGTCTGCAAGTTCCCCTTGTAAAACATGAAGTAGTCATTTTTTTTAATCCAGTATTAGATAAACCTACCAATAACTGAACATTTCCCCTTAGAATTTCCTCAGAATGATTTAACTATTTTTGCCCAGTGTGGGGACAATGACTCACACTGGATATTCCCTTACCAATGTCCCTGTTCACACTGAGGCCAGAACAAAGGTTTTCTTCTAGCCTAAAACAGGGAGGTGCCATCCATTTGTTAAAATGAAATAAATGTTCTTTGCAGCTTGGGCTCCCTGGCAGTAGACAAGCTAAATAAATGCGGAATTGCTCTTTTTCCTTCAATTCTATGGTTTCAGACAGAATACTATATCTATCCATTGTCTAACACAGCCCATTAGCCACCTGGCTGACAGATAATAATCTTAAATGGACACTTTGAAGATGGGTCAGCCCATGGCTTTTTTCTCATAGGTTTCAATCTTAATAGAAAGCTACACTTAGCATTTATGGAACCTTGTCAATCAAAAGTCAAGGGCCATACTGAGTCACAAGACTTTTTTGCTAAGAGGAAAAGTTGCATTTGGATGTCATTATTTTTATTATCATTATCAATACTATCTTCGGGAATGCAGTATGATGAGCAACCCAATTTTTTTTTAGCATTGACTCATGTTTTAATTAAAAGCCTATGAAAATTACCAGCTGTGCAAGCTTTGAGCCTCACTTCTCTCCTCTATAAAAAGTGGACAATAATATCCACCTGGCAGAGTTATGAGGGTTAAACAAGAGAGAATTTGTAAAATGATTACCTGATATAGAATCAGTGTTTCTCAAAGATAAGATCTTTTTTCTACGAAGCATATAATTATTCTGATAGTCAGTTTTGCCTTCTTCCCACAAAATCCAAGGATGGTCTCTAGACAACCACAGCAGACAACCCAAGGTTTTTCTCATAACAGGAGGACAATGAATTTTGTTGAATAAACTAAAATGAAGCTTGATGTAACATCTTTCCCTAGATCGGGCTATAGAACTGTCTCACTATTGAAGGTCACTGACTCACAAAAATCAATCAAGGGCTCTGAACTGCAATGTAAATTAGCATTCTTTTAGAGAAAGACACAGGAAAGGCTAAATTCATATCATTTCACAAATCAAGAAAAGGTGGCTGTGCTCCCAGTACAGCTGAGTAAGCTCCTACTGGACTAAACTTCTCATAGTTGACAGCTATAAACTCTGGGAAAAACACACACACACAAACCCCCAGCTACCTGAAGGCTCTGGAAAGTGAGCAAAAATAAGAAAATTCTGCTGGGGAGTCAACCTTGGGAATCAGGAGAAAATACGGAATGAACTTCTGCTCTTTACAGCTATTAGTCTGAGATGAGGCTGTAGTCAATATTGCAAGGGGCTACTAAAACTCTTATGGAAAATTAAGTTTTGGGAATTCCCTGGCTGTCCAGTGGTTAGGACTCAGCACTTTCATTGATATGGCCCAGTTTCAATCCCTGGTTAGGGAACTAAGATCCTGCAAGCCATATGGCATGGTATGGCAAAAAAAGAGAAGAAAATCGAGTTTTTCTAGCCTGAAGTGTTTAGGGCAATTCATACCCATAGCCACTAGAGTGTGAGAGAAAAATCCTATAAAGAAGTTATAGGGAGAAGAAAAAGTCTAAATTCTATGCGTATCCTTCACCCAAACCTCCAGCTGATCCCTGAACCACATACACAGGGAAGACCCAAAGTATTCCAGCTAAGGACTAAATAATTATATTGAGATCTGAGACACCACTTATGACATAGAGTTTTCAGTTTAAGTCCAGCCAATTTAATCACTTGCTTAAAAAGAGAAGTACTCTTTGAAGGAGTATAACAGAATCCAGAGTCCTAATAACATTCAGAATGTCCAGGATATAACATAGAATTATTTGAGCTGTGAGGAACCAAAAATGTCACCCATTTTCAAGAGGAAAGACAATCAATGAAGACTAACCTCAAGGCAACCCAGATATTAGAATTAGCAAACAGGGATTTTAAACTTGCCATTATAATTATGCTCAGTGACTTAAAGGAAAATATGCTTACAATAAACAAATAGAAAATCTTAACATAGAATCTATGAAAAACAAAAATTATAGAACTAAAATACACATTATCTAAAACAAAAGTTAAGGAAAAGAAATAAAACTTTATTAAAAAACTATTTCTAACACATATGCTTCATATTATTTAAGGCAAACGTAGAATGAACAGAAGAAAGAAAAAAGAGGAGGAGGGAAGAAAAGCTATAAGGATAGAGAAGAAAGTAAGAAAAGAGTTATGACTAGAATAGCCTCTAGAAGAAGGTAATATTCATAAAGCATGGAGAGAGGGGACAGACTGAAGCTGAGTGAAGGAATTATAGGAAGAAAGACTAGAGAAGAATCATAAAATCTTAAGTCTTTTAAACTATGTGTTTAAGTTGCTCTTCATTTGGAATGAGATGAAGAAGTTTATAAAAGACCTGAATATATAATTTTTAATTACCTTTAAAATGTCAATTATTGTTTAATACATTGTTGCACAAACTTATAGAGATGCCATTCTTAATCATTTGCTTGGCTTCAATAGTGGAACCTTAAGACACAGTCAGCCAAGTGAAGGTTAGATTCTTTATCTTCACCTTATACAAACCACAGAGCACTCAGGTCACATCTATCACCTGTGACAACTGTCTGACTAAGCAAAGTCCAGCAAGATGAGTCCTCAGAAATAACTCCTTCTCACTATTATGAGTGGGACTGGAAAGGGACTGCATATCTAAGGGATTGTCAGGGTTGCTTGGGAATCTGAGAGAAAGCCTTGTCTAATGTAAAATCAACTTAGATCTTGTATATTTTCTGAGCTCCAATTCTCTTGGCACAGACTGCCAACTAAGCCCATCATGGTGCAACTTTTAGTTTAATAGGGGACTCTACTAAATAGAAAAACCCTTAAAGACTTAAAGACACAAATTTTTAGTGGTAGAATTCCAGGAGAGATAATTTTGATTGAGAAAGAAAAGACTTCTTAGAGAAGACAGTCCCTGTTTCCTGAAGCTGGAGGTCAAGTTGGAAGATGACCAAGTGACCCAAAGCCATTGATAAACCACTGTCCAGCTGTGGGCTATAGTTTGGTTTTATAAGACTACTAAGGCCACATGTAATGAAAGCCAACATGGCAATTTCTAACACTTCTATCATAGTATCATTTTTCATAAACAGACATTAGATTGACATTGCTATATCTTTTCCATTCTATTAAGCACCCCCACCCCTGCCAAATATGAGTGTTTTCATGATTCCATCCATCTATGGCAATATCACTCTTTTTTTCTGAATTGGTTGTGTTATTGGTTGTAAAATGTTTTTGATCACAGGCCATCCCTTATTTGCTTTAGAGAAATGATAGGAAGTAGTCTGTAATATAACTAATGAGATAAACAGTTAATAGGAATTTCAGTATCATACAACAGCAGTTCCCAACCTTTTTGGCACCAGGGACCAGTTTCCTGAAAGACAATTTTCCCACGGATTGGGGTGGGGATGGTTTCAGGATGATTCTCATAAGGAGCACACAACCTAGGTCCCTTGCATGCACAGTTCACAGTAGGGTTTGTGCTCATACAAGAATCTAATGCTGCTGCAGATCTGACCGGAAGCAGAGCTCAGGTGCTAATTCAAGCAATGAGGAGTGGCTGTAAATACAGATGAAGCTTCACTCACTCACCTCCTGCTGTGTGGCCTGGTACCAGTTTATGGCCTGGGGATTGGAGACTCCTGTCATACAAGATCAATAAAAATAAAGGGAGCTGATGGTCTACATTTATGCACTAAACTGTGCTTGTTCAGAACCATGAATTCAGGAAAGGTTCCATGATAAAGAAAGAAAACAATAACAGTTGGCCTTGGTATAAAAGCTCTTTGTGTACAAAGCAGATGCAGATCTGTAAACAACGCAAGGCTCTTTCCATGGATGTCTTAGATGAATTTAGATCATGCTTTGCTTTGTTTTTCAACAAAATAATTTTAGCATTTTGAGAGACTTCATCAATAAGAAGAGACTGAGTTATGGGGTACATGAAGTTGTGCTGGATACTCAAGATATTGAATATTTCTGATGGAAAAAAGAAAATTAGGAGTTTCTCTTAACAGATCAATAAATAAAAATTTTTTTCATTAGAATTCACTGTGTTCCAAGCTGTGTTGGGATATAAATACATCCAGTGTGACTTTTACTGTTAGATAAGTCATACCAGTGCTATACACTGTTGTCAAAGGATAGCACTGTAAATACGGTAGAGTGCTATACACTGTTGTCAAAGGATAGCACTGTAAATACGGTAGCATGTTCTGATGTGAAGCCAACTCTTTCCTGGGACCAATATGAGCACTTCTGCCCCACGCTTTTTCAATAGTTTCACTGAGATATGATTTACATGTCATCACATATTTATATATATCATCATATATTTATCTTTGTGTAACTACCATCATTATCTAATTTTAGAATGTTTTATCACTCCAGAAGAAGCCCCATATCACTAGCGGTAGCTGCCTATTACCCCCTTTCTTCAGCATCTGGCAATCACTAATCTTTCTATCTCTGTACACTTGACTATTTTGGACATTTCATATCCATAGAATCATACAATATATAGCCTTTTGTGACAGGTTTCTATCACTTAACATAATATTTTTGCAGTTCATCCACATTGTAGCATTCCTTTTTGTGGCTAAATAATATTCCACTGTATGGATATACCACATTTTGTTTATCCATTCATCATTTGATGAATATTTGGGTTGTTTCTACTTTGGAGATTTTATGAATAATGGTGCTATGAGTGTATGTGTGCAGGTTTTTGTGTGAACATGTGTTTTCATGTCTCTTGAGTATATACCTATGAGTAGAATGACTAGATCATATGGTAACTCTATGTTTAAATTTTTGAGGAATTTTTAAACTGCTCTCCAAAATGGCTACACATCAGTGATATATGAGGGTTCCCATTTCTCCACACCCTTTCCAACTTTTGCTATTACCTGTGGGTTTTTTTTTTTTTTTTTTTTAGAGCTGCCGTCTATGGGGTCGCACAGAGTTGGACATGACTGAAGTGACTTAGCAGCAGCAGCCGCAGTGAATGTGACATGGCATCTCATGTGGTTTCCCTATACTTTTAAGTATAGTTACTATGCAGATTCTTGGGCTATCAGCCCCCTAAAGGCTTTTGCCTTTACTGTGCCCTGAGTTTACCCTTCTCTTGTAGCAAATCTAAGGAAGAAACCACTGATCTATTCATTCCTCTAATGTTTACTGAACATCAACTGTGCCAGCCACTGGAGACAAAATGAGAAAAACTCAGCTCCGATCCTCATAAAGCTCAGAGTCAACAGGGCATACGGCAGTCTGCACAAGGGGTACATGACCGTGTGGAGAGTGTGGAGAAGGAAAAATGCAGAGTCCCTTTTTTGGGCCAATAGAGGATGGTGGGAATGAGGATAGAGGAATAGAGTGAGTAGGAAGGTCACAAAAGGCCCTGTGAGCCAGGTTAAGAAGTTTGGACTTTAAGAACATTTATAAAGCTTCTTCTAAAAGCAGGAGTGGCTTGATCATATTTCAGTTTTAGATAATCATTCTAATTGAAGCAGAAAACTAGAGGAGAGAGAATACCATGATGGTAAGGGTGACTAGCTCCTACGATAACCCAATTTCTAGAGTGTAAGGGAGGACATCTGGGTCCTGCGCTCTTGACCTCATGGCTGAGACTCTTAATTCTGACATGAATTTCTTCTATAACCTCTTCTACTTCCCTCAAAGCAGTGACTCTCAAAGTATGGTCCTTGGACCAGAATCATCTGTGAGCTTGTTAGAAATTCAAATTCTTGGGCCTTACTCCAAATTTATTCAGTGAAAAATTCTGGGAGTGGGCCCAGCAATCTGTGTTTCACCAAACCCTCCAAGAGATTCAAATAAACATTTAAGTTTGAGAAGCAGAGGTAACTTAAGTGGGTTTCCATTCCTTGCAACTAATCCACTAATAAAAGGCAGAGTATTTCAACATAAAGAGATGCGACATACATTTCATTGCTTACTGGCTTACACTAGGAGTCAGCAGACTATGGCCTATGGGCCAAATCTTACCAGTCCCTGTTTTTGTAAATGAAGTTTTATTGGAATACAACTGTGTCTATTTGTTTTAGTATTGTCTATGGCTGCTTTTGCACTGCAATAGAAGAGCTGAGTAGTTGTGACAGAGACTACATAGCCCACAGTGTGGAAAATATTTACAATATGACCTTTTATAGAAAAAGTCTGTCAACCCCTGCTCTAAACTAATTGCACAGTGCAGGGACATTCTGAAGAAGGAGATGTTATAAGGGAATGCCAGAGTTCAGATGATAAAATAAAACACAAATTTAGGGGACAAAAAAGCTAACATCTCCAAGTATATGATATTGGAAGACATGTCTCAGTGAACAGGAGTAGTTGGGACCATATTAAATCAAAGCTTAAATCTTCATGAAAGACCTCAGGGACCATGAGACCTGGGGTCTATAACGTAATTACTGAAATTTCCATGCAAGGGAAGTTGACTGTGGTATGAGGGTCATCTGCCTATGAGGTCATGACATCTGGACAGTTTTTTCAGAGGATTGATGGGGTTATAGCCCAGTCAGTCATACAGGAGGACCAGACAACTTAGCATGGCCTCCTTTGTCATTATATTCATTAGAAGGACTGATGCTGAACCTCTAATACTTTGGCTATCTGATGTGAAGAGCTGACTCATCGGAAAAAATCCTGATGCTGAGAAGATTGAAGACAGGAGGAGAAGGGGGTGGCAGAGGATGAGATGGCTGGATGGTATCATCGATTCAATGGGCATGAGTTTGAGCAAACTCTAGGAGATGGTGACAGGGAAGCCTGTCCATGGGGTCACAGAGAGTTGGACATGACTTAGTGACTGAACAATAACAACAACCTTTGTCATTGATATGTCCAAGCTCCTCAGATATGGTGTTATCATTCTCTTTACTTGTCTGTATTTCTCCCTGGACAGTAAGTTTCTTATAGGCAACAGTGTCTCATTCACTCTCATATCCCCAGCATTAAACTTATAGGAACGGTTCAACAAACATTTAATGAATGAACAAATTACTATATGGATGGTTCATTGAGTCATGCTGACCTGCTAAACCCAGTAGTGAATATTATAGTGTCTTTATTTTCTTATCCAAAAATGCCATTGCATTGGCAGCAGCATTCCAGTTGTATGAACAAATTCGTCAATGTGATTACTATATCAGGATTTTCTTAGTTTCTTTTCTAGTAAGCAAGTTTTGGAAAAACCATATGTTGTGTAGACTTCTATATCTAAATGCAAGCCCAGCCTACTGAAAGCAACTATCTGAAGTTCTAAATCTGGATGACCCCAAAATGATATTCCAATACCTTTAAGCAAAGATAAAGGGTGAAATATTTCAATTGACAGCTTACTTATATTCTAGTTGGCCTCTCCAGCTTGGAATTCAGTTCATTTATCAAATTTTCTCATTTGAAGTTTACTGTATTAATTCCCCTTTTCTGAATGAATCTTACTTGGCAACCAAGACACTTTCAATCCTGTTTTGAATTTAGTGACTTTGAAATCATTGGCACATAGACCACCCATGAATTCTAATAGAAACAAAAGCTATTAAAAGGAGCTAATTTTAAATACCTTTCCCTTAAGCAAACACCCTCTTCCAACAACACAAGAGAAGACTCTACACATGGACATCACCAGATGGTCAACTCCGAAATCAGATTGATTATATTCTTTGCAGCCAAAGAAGGAGAAGCTCTATACAGTCAGCAAAAACAAGACTGGGAGCTGACTGTGGCTCAGATCATGAGCTCCATATTGCCAAATTCATAATTAAATTGAAGAAAGTAGGGAAAACCCCTAGACCATTCAGGTATGACCTAAATCAAATCCCTTATGATTATACAGTGGAAGTGAGAAATAGATTTAAAGGACTAGGTCTGATAGATAGAGTGCCTGATGAACTATGGAATGAGGTTTGTGACATTGTATAGGAGACAGGGATCAAGACCATCCCCATGGAAAAGAAATGCAAAAAAGCAAAATGGCTGTCTGTGGAGGCCTTACAAATAGGTGTGAAAAGAAGAGAAGCGAAAAGCAAAGGAGAAAAGGAAAGATATAAGCATCTGAATGCAGAGTTCCAAAGAATAGCAAGAAGAGATAAGAAAGCCTTCTTCAGCGATCAATACAAAGAAATAGAGGAAAACAACAGAATGGGAAAGAGTAGAGATCTCTTCAAGAAAATTAGAGATACCAAGGGAACATTTCATGCAAAGATTGGCTGGATAAAGGACAGAAATGGTATGGACCTAACAGAAGCAGAAGATATTAAGAAGAGGTGGCAAGAATACACAGAAGAACTGTACAAAAAAGATCTTCATGACCCAGATAATCATGATGGTATGATCACTCACCCAGAGCCAGACATCCTGGAATGTGAAGTCAAGTGGACCTTAGAAAGCATCACTACGAACAAAGCTAGTAGAGGTGATGGAATTCCAGTTGAGCTATTTCAAATCCTAAAAGATGATGTTGTGAAAGTGCTGCACTCAATATGCCAGCAAATTTGGAAAACTCAGCAGTGGCCACAGGACTGGAAAAGGTCAGTTTTCATTCCAATCCCAAAGAAAGGCAATGCCAAAGAATACTCAAACTACCACACAACTGCACTCATCTCACACGCTAGTAAAGTAATGCTCAAAATTCTCCAAGCCAGGCTCCAGCAATATGTGAACCGTGAACTTCCAGATGTTCAAGCTGGTTTTAGAAAAGGCAGAGGAACCAGAGATCAAATTGCCAACATCCGCTGGATCATGGAAAAAGCAATAGAGTTCCAGAAAAACATCTATTTCTGCTTTATTGACTACGCCAAAGCCTTTGACTGTGTGGATCACAATAAACTGTGGAAAATTCTGAAAGAGATGGGAATACCAGACCACCTGACCTGCCTCTTGAGAAACCTATATGCAGGTCAGGAAGCAACAGTTAGAACTGGACATGGAACAATAGACTGGTTCCAAATAGGAAAAAGAGTACGTCAAGGCTGTGTATTGTCACCCTGTTTATTTAACTTATATGTAGAGTACATCATGAGAAACGCTGGGCTAGAAGAAGCACAAGCTGGAATCAAGATTGCCGGGAGAAATATCAATAACCTCAGACATGCAGATGACACCACCCTTATGGCAGAAAGTGAGGAGGAACTAAAGAGCCTCTTGATGAAAGTGAAAGAGGAGAGTGAAAAAGTTGGCTTAAAGCTCAACATTCAGAAAACGAAGATCATGGCATCTGGTCCCATAACTTCATGGGAAATAGATGAGGAAACAGTGGAAACAGTGTCAGGCTTTATTTTTCTGGGCTCCAAAATCACTGCAGATGGTGACTGCAGCCATGAAATGAAAAGACGCTTACTCCTTGGAAGGAAAGTTATGACCAACCTAGATAGCATATTCAAAAGCAGAGACATTACTTTGCCAACAAAGGTCCGTCTAGTCAAGGCTATGGTTTTTCCTGTGGTCATGTATGGATGTGAGAGTTGGACTGTGAAGAAGGCTGAGCGCCAAAGAATTGATGCTTTTGAACTGTGGTGTTGGAGAAGACTCTTGAGAGTCCCTTGGACTGCAAGGAGATCCAACCAGTCCATTCTGAAGGAGATCAGCCCTGGGATTTCTTTGGAAGGAATGATGCTAAAGCTGAAACTCCAGTACTTTGGCCACCTCATGCGAAGAGTTGACTCATTGGAAAAGACTCTGATGCTGGGAGGGATTGGGGGCAAGAGGAGGAGGGGGCGACAGAGGATGAGATGGCTGGATGGCATACCTCATGCGAAGAGTTGACTCATTGGAAAAGACTCTGATGCTGGGAGGGATTGGGGGCAGTAGGAGGAGGGGGCGACAGAGGATGAGATGGCTGGATGGCATACCTCATGCGAAGAGTTGACTCATTGGAAAAGACTCTGATGCTGGGAGGGATTGGGGGCAGTAGGAGGAGGGGGCGACAGAGGATGAGATGGCTGGATGGCATCACCGACTCAATGGACATGAGTTTGAGTGAACTCCGGGAGTTGGTGATGGACAGGGAGGCCTGGCGTGCTGCAATTCATGGGGTCGCAAAGAGTCAGACATGACTGAGCGACTGAATTGAACTTCCCTTAAGCACCATTCTGCCACTGGTATAGGTCCTATATTAGATGCCTAAGCAGGAGGTGGGGAGAAGGAAGGAGGCAGAAAAAAGAAGACCATCTCTCTGTCAATTGCAAGCACAATAGATGATTATGAAGATACCCATACAAGAGAATGGGGCTTCCCTGGTGGATCAGATGGTAAAGGATCTGCCTGCAATGCAGGAGACTTGGGTTCGATCTCTGGGTTGGGAAGATCCCCTGGAGAAGGGCATGGCAACTCACTCCAGTGTTCTTGCCTGGAGCATCTCCATGGACAGAGGCTACATGGGGTCACAAAGAGTCGAACATGACTGAGTGACTAAGTGCACACACATACAAGAGAACGTCCCTCCTACCACACACACTTCCATAGGAGATGACACAGTTTAGTGTGAAAATGGCCTCTGCGGACTGTAGGAGAACTGGGGTCTCTTCTTATCACCACCACTCTGTGGTTATGTGTGTAATCTTAGGTAAGTCTCATCAGTTTATTTGGGTACCAGTTTTCACATGTGATGAACTAGAGTCCAGTGTTTCCTTTCAGGTGAGTACTAAATACTCCAGTTACAGTGGTTGCCTGTGCCTTTGGCTGATTCAAAGACAGAAAAGATCCATTTGCAAAGGGAGCTAAAGCTGAAGGATTGGGACTTGCCAGTGTTTAAGAGTCTGCCTTCCAACGCAGGGGGTGTGGGTTTGATTCCTGGTTTGATTCCTGTAGGATCTTAGCATACTGCACGACACAGTCAACGTTTTTTAAAAATTAAAATAGAAATTTAGAGCTGAAGGATCATTTTTCCGAGAGAAGTCACAGAGGACAAGGATCCCTTTCAAGTCAACATGATAAAGGAGAAGGGAACGTCAGCAAGCAGAAGCTGCAAAATAAAGATTAGTGAATGACAAGAAAGTCCAGGAAAAAAGGGAAATGGAAATGAGATGTGAGTTTGTTGGGTCCACAAATCCCTGTTATTAGGGTCGTATTCTCACTAGCTCTGGAGCCTTCCAACTCTCTGTACTTCTTAGGGCCTGGCCTTATGGCATCTCCTGCTCACAGAGGTAATCCCGCTCAGGTAATCTTGAGGGAACCTTACTCAATTACTCGTCTTGAAACACAAGAGAGCCTGACTAGAACAGGAGCTTGAAATCTATAGTTTTATGAAGTTTTGCAAGGTGATATGGAGGAGACATAAGAGACGTGGGTTTGATCCTTGGGTCAGGAAGATCCCCTGGAGGAGGGCGTGGCAACGCACTCCAGTATTTTTGCCTGGAAAATCCCATGGACAGAGGAGCCTGGCGGGCCACAGTCCATGGAGTCGTAAAAGAGTTGGACACAACTGAGGTGACTTAGCACGCACACATGGGTACAAATAGTGTGCTAGGTATAAAAAGAATAAGATGTATTCATTTCAGTTGTGAGTTTCCAAACACCAAAACCAACAGGTGGTTAAAACCCAAACCAGAACAGATACTTACTCTGCGGACGTTTGCTCCTGTGGACATGGAAGAGATCCCAGTGCCTGGGCCTCTTGAATCAGATAGGGTGTGGTTGCTCCACACCCAAAAGGACGGAACAGGCAGATCTGAATCAGCCACCAGAGGGAGCATAAACAAATGAACAAAGAGGCAGGGGAAGCCTGCCTTCTCACATTGCACCTGGGTGGTAGCATTTCCACCCAGGGTGTTCTTTCATCTGTTGTTCATTCCAAGCACACTGCAGCTAGCTGGAAATCAAACAGGGAAGCACTTGTTCAGATCTCGAAGCATCCAATGTCAACTGTATCTTGCTTTCACAATTTCACACCACGTACTGTTCAGGCAGGTGCTGGTCTGTTTCTAAATAACACATACAGTACACGTCTAAAGAAGATTCTGTTCTCAAGATTGTTTACAAGTTGTTTAGGACATAGAAGGTCTCGTCCCACAAAAGTGACATAAGGAGTCCTTGGGTCTGCCGGCCAGCCCTCTGATGTTAATGATCCCTTGATCAAACCGAACCACAGAGCTACTACTATGCTTCTGGAAGATTTGAACAATCATTTAAAATGTTGCTGACATAATGCTTTTCAGCTCAAAGACCAATCACCATGTTCGCCAGGTAGTGGTTCTTGACACCCCACACCCTGGCTGAGGTTGACTGCTTCCTCGCCTGGGTCCTCTTCCATCCTCACCAACCCCCGGTCCTTTACATCCTCCTTTCACAGAATCTGGGCTTCCCTGTGGCTCAACTGGTAAAGAATCTGCCTGCAAACTGCAATGTGGGAGACCTGGGTTCGACCCCTGGGTTGGGAAGATCCCCTGGAGAAGGGAAAGGCTACCCATTCCAGTATTCTGGCCTGGAGAATTCCATGGACTGTATAGTCCATGGGATTGCAAGGAGTCAGACATGACTGAGCAACTTTCACTTCACAGAATCTACAATACTTCATGAAAACCAGGTTCCCATAGGTCTCACCGTACTGTTCCCTGAACCCATGATCTCATTGCAAGGTGAATGAGCATCTGTTCTTTATCACCTGGGTGTGGGGCATGGAACACTCACTTGTGATGTGTTTGGTCAAAGGGCATGGTGGTGGGATCCTGCCACCTCCGCTGTCATCCCTGCTTTCAAGTCTCTTGTAACCATCACACTGCTCATCCTTCCTTCTATAGGGAGAGTCTGGGTCTGTGAGGTTCAGCTTGAGGCAGGGAGTAAGAAGACTATGGAGATTTCTCCCTTAAAAGACAGAAGAGTCTCTTCTAGTTCGTAGGAATAGCACAAGGTGGGAGGAAAGGACAGGATAGTAAGAGGACCCAGGGGCTTTCCTGTTAATACCCGCACTGGGCCCTGTTGGGGGTGAAGCAGTGGACAGTGGTCTTGAATCCCACAGCCACACAACTCTGGGTCCTCACCTTGGCTCCATCAGAAGAGAAGGCCAAGATTCTGAAAAAATATATATATTTAGCCTTTTCAGGTTCAGGCAAAGCTGAATATTTGACTGTCTGTGCTCACTAAGGAGAATCTTAATTTGAGAAATAGAAGAATCTTGCATGTTTGGCCACAGAATTCATGAAATAACCACTAGAGTCTTGGGTGCTAGGCTTGGATCTGCCATTCACCAGAAATAGACCTTTTGGTCTATTGACTTCAATGTTATATCTCTGCAGCAAACATACCTTCCCATTTCTTTTAAATACTTTGCTACCTCTTGGAATTTTAGAGCAAGAAAGGATCTTAAAAAGCATAAAGCCAAGCTTTCTCATTTTACAGTTGAAAATCCCAGGAGGTCTAAGGAGGTAAAGACAAGCCCTCAAGGTCATGCAGTTAATCAGGAGTTGTGTCAAGAGCAGAAGCAGGGTCGGCAGACACTCGGCTTGGCACAGTTCCACCTCATCTCCCTGCACCCCTGAGCCCACACCCACAGAGGGGGGCAAGGGTGCGCTCAAAGTTCGAAGCAAGTAATTTTGAGTTTTCAAATTAGCTGTGGATAAGTCACACATGGATAATCAGCAGCTGACTGCAGCCTGGGCTCTAACTGAGCTTTAAGTCAATATTATAAGCTTGAATATTTATGGGTATTTTGGTTTGTTTCCAAAAGTGGAGGAAAGTGCCATCCTTCCTCCTGTCACATAAATGGAAAACACCAGAAAGGCAGGATTTACAGTGCTTTCCCAGCATTTGTGCATTTTGATGTTGGTGTGGGTGGACTGAAATCAGAAGCGAAACATAGCAGGCAGAGGCCACCACTAGCTTCTTGGTTTTAGGGGAGTGAGGGGCGATGAGGGAATACTGGGGTCACAGCAAAAGGTGCTGTTTGACTGAGTGATTAGCTCTCAAATTTGAAAAGCATGATGGGACATTTTCCAGGACTACCTCTGGAGGAGAGGGGTAACTTCCGGCCCTTCTTGCACATGGCAGTCACCTTCCTGCCCTGGCTCTGACATTCTCTGGCTATTGGAAATCTGACCTCCCTCTTTTCTCCTCACTTCAAGGGCACTTTCCAAATTAATTAAATTCTGATTAAATTGCATTTTTCCTTTGATAACTTGCAATGCCCTTGAGATTATCAGAGAAGATAAGAGCCAGGGCTTTAGGGAAGAACTCTGGGATGGTGACCTTGCTCTGCAATTTACTAGCTATGTGACCTTGAAGAAGTCACATCTTGATAAGCCTCATCTGTAAAATGGAAGTCCTGGGTGCCCCACAGACTTGTCTGGAGGGATGAGAATGGAAGGACTTTGTAAAGTGCTATTCCCTAATGCACAGTGTCTGTAGTCCTTGTTAGTGCTAATGGGCTCTGGGCTATTATACAGCCTGGTATGGGAATTGTGTGATTAATGTTTTCACTAAGATGAGTCTTAAAAAGGGTATCATAGGCGAAGCTGGTCCTGAGCAATCGCCTCCTTGGGTCTCAGTTAAAGGTGACATTTCTGAGCCCTTGCCGTGTGTCAGGCATTCTGCTGACACCGTGCACGGCTCACGTTGTTGAATTCTTACAATAACCCTGTGATGACAGGATGATTATCCCAATTTCACTCACATGGAAGCTGAGGCACAGAGTGGTTAAGATACGTGCCTAAAGTCACACTGCTAATATGTGTCAGAGCCAGGAAATGAAATCAGGTAGTTATTACTCCCGGAGAAGGAAATGGTAACCCACTCCAGTATTCTTGCCTGGAGAATCCCATGGACGGAGAAGCCTGGTAGGCTACAGTCCATGGGGTCGCAAAGAGTTGGACACAACTTGAGCGGCCACTAACTATACTAGAAGATGGTATTTTCCATAGCATTCTGCAACAAAACCTCCCATCCCCACAAGGATTTCGGATGGACCTGCCACTTTCTCATCAGGAGGTGGAATCGTATTCCCCTCCCCTTGAATGTGCGACACATCCCCTTCCCACCCTTAGTGATTCACAGGTAACCAGTAGAATGCAGTGGCAGTGGTGCCATGTGACTTCTGAGCTAGGTCAGAAAGAGAGAGCGAGCCTTGCAGCTTCTGCCCAGGCTTTTGGGACTTGCTCTCTAGCCACTCTCTTTGGGAATGTTTTTTCTCAAAACTCAGCCTCTGTGCTCTGAAAAGCCCAGGCCACATGGGGAGGCTGCATGGAGACCACCTTTCTACAGTCATAGCAACCTCGTCCAGGTGCTAGACATGCTGTGAAGAAGCTTCCAGATGATCCAGCCTTCCACCCATCAAGTCTTCCCAGGTGAGTCAGAGACAAGCGCCCCTGCTGTGCCCTGAGTGCATTTCTGACCCACAGCCTCACTGAACGTATAAAATGGTTGTTTCACTTCACTAAGTTTGGAGGGGTTCGTAACGATGCTGCGATAGATAACTGGAACAGCTATTCTGCTATTCTCCATCAGTTCTTTCCAAGTAATGCCCGCCTCCCTCCTCAGTTGATCAGAACTCCCCACTGTGATGTCCTGGATGGTCCTGGCAAAGGCTATGTCTTCAATGTTTCCCATTCACTTAAGACCCCGAACTCTCTTGCTGCTGCTGCTGCTAAGTCGCTTCAGTTGTGTCCGACTCTGTTCGACCTTATGGACAATAGCCCACCAGGCTCCTCTGTCCACTGGATTCTCTAGGCAAGAATACTGGAGTGGGTTGCCATTTCCTTCTCCAGAACTCTCTTGCTGAGAGAGGGAAATTCTGAGAGGGTTAACTACATTCGTTCCTGTGAAGCTAATTCCTGGTTAATCGTCAGCCTTCCAAGATTTCAGAGGGCCTTCTCTTGGTAACATGCCTGTCTTCCTAAAGGGTCCCTGGAGCCAGGCTGGCCAAGGGTGAGAAATCCTGGCCTTTCACTGAATGCATTCCTGGATGGGGGCTTGCTCGGACACACAGAAAGTCTGCCCTGTTCTGCCTGATCTAGCTCTGGTGGAAAGCAGCCAAGAATCCCTTCCTTCCCTTTGAAAAAGTCAAAGCAGTCTTAAGGGGAGCCACACAGACACCAGGGGCTGGACCATTATCGTAACGATCCAGACATTTCCCAGTCATGCCTGATCTTGTCACATCTCCCGACCCTGCTCCCTGAGCTTCGTCTGGCCTCGGACTAGCACCCGGATGGGAAACCTGAGGCTGGGATTCAGAGTCAGGAAGCTGATTACCTATTGGCGGATAGTAGTGGCTGGAGAAGGAACACGGGCAGGAGGGGGGCTTCGGAGGGCTGGTCATGTTCCATTTCTCTCCATCTGGGTGCTGCTCGCACAGCATGTTCACTCTCTGATGACTCACGGAGCAGTGCACTTACGACCTGTGCATTTCTTCTGCTACACATCAATAACAACAAGAATAAAAAAAGCAGACCAGCCATTCAGCTGCTAGGCTGAAACCTAAAATAAATGCCTGAGGAGCACTAACAGGAAACGTGCTGTACTCTAGCAGTGGGAGCAGTGCCTCTCAGCTGGGAAGTCCCTCAGAGGACAGGCCACAGTTTTCATGTTTGTGTCACCAGTACCAACATGCAGCCTGGCATCCAGAAGGCATCCAGGGAGTGTTCACTGACCACCCCCTAACCCTTAGTCTCCCCTTTCTCCTTCCTACTCCTTACTCCAACCTACAGAAAAGCCTATCCAGATGGCTCTTGGCTAATATAGATCTCGTAGCAAGATCTATATTTTCTCATACATGCTCCCTGTCATCGTCGATACCTGAGATGATGCAGAACAGGTGAGGTGAAAACAAATGAAGATCCTAAAACTCCCCAGGGGAACTTTAATCACGATCTTTGCCTGCTTCCCCCAGCAAATCCTCCACAGCACTGTGAGGAAACAGCCGTCTATAGCGGATTGATGCCGTGCTGGGTGATTTAATACATGTGTGAATGCTTTTCATCTTCACGACAACCCTGTGAGGTACGGACTGCTACGCATCCCATTTATAGGCAACCAAACCGAGGCACAGAGAAGTTAAGCAACTTGCCCAAAGTCACACAGCTAGTAAGTGACAGAGCCTGGGTTAAACCCAGCAATCTGGCTCCAGAGTCTGTACTCTCAAGGCCCACAGAATCCTGCCTTTATGGAGATGACAGTAACATATATGTGGGAGACATTTCCAAAATATTTGTTTGATAAATGCTGAATAACTGAATAGAGAATAATTTATTCTATAACATAAAAAAATAAAACCCAGTGTTGGAGCTGGTGGTATTTTCAGCAATTGCGGGTGAAGGTGGGAAGAGGCTGGAGGTGGGGGGGTGGGTTGGCTGGATCTCCAGCCCTAGAAAATAAGTGTTTTTTGGATCAGAGAAAACAAAATCTTACTCATAGAAGAAAGATCTCTTGCTCTTCTTCCACCACCCCCCCTCAGGATCTGAACAGATAATCAGAGCGTGCAGACATTCAGCAGTAATCAATTAGTACCTACTTTAGATTAAATTGAGAATATGTAAATTGGGTGCCTCATCAAGGCTGCACAGAGCCAGTGATTTGAGATGCAAGCACCCCAACGACGTGCTGCAAACATATCAAGTCTGCAACGCAGAAGGGCATGCAAATCTCATCCCTCAGCCGAAAAACTTCTTAGACTGGGAGACCTGCTGTTCCTCTGTACACACACACACACACACAAACACATTTATGCACATGTGCTTTCTTTATCCACTCTATCCACTCCTCTCCATCTTCCCAGAGGCACATAATGTCCTACATCACCAGAAAGAACCCTCAGTGTAAAAACTCAGTGTTAGCATCACAAACAGTACAGCATCCTTGAGCTGGATCCATCATTCCATGTCATCTCAGGGGCTGAGAAGTTGAGCCTTGTTTTGCTGTTTGGTGACTGTTTTTATTTTTGACGGTGATATAAATAAAATCAGTGGCTAAACATGAGTAGGGCTCCCTGGATTCCTTTCCAAATTCCCAGAAAGGGAAATGAGAGAAGAGACACTGATCAGATTTCAGAAGGTATTTCTGAGAGTTAGCCTGCTATGCAACCCGAGAGACAAACAACATACTCTAGGATCAAACTAATTGGGGAAACAGGGCCCTGGATCAGCAAGCATGGGAGCCTTGAAAGATCTGACTGGAGCAGAGGCCTTCATAAGACAGATTCTATGCCAACCTGTCTGTGAAGGGTCCCTGGGAGAACAAAATAATAAAGCCCTAACTGTCTGAGCAGGAGCCCAAGGAAAATTATAGTCTTCAGGCAAAAGGCATTTTCAGATTGTGGTCCCCAAACTGTCCTCGTTGAGGTCTGGAAGACTGGTAATTTTCATGGGATTCTTTTAATAGGCAAGTCAAGAGTGAGAAAGATGTTGATGGCCAGCCGTGGAGTATGGCATTGAGCCTACAGGGTGATACCTAAGAAAGAGCCTTCAAGAGTGGTCATGTGGCTGAGGAGGTTGAAGAAAACTGGTTGAGGAGGTACACAAGATTTCACTGAGACCAAGGTTAGGTGATGCATTCCGATTGGAGTCGTGAGTCTCACCTAGTCAGAAAGCTGAAAAAATTACACCATCTGAGCTTTCCCTGTTACCTTCTTTAGACTGCTAGGGGCATAAATTTATTTTTTCTTACTTAAATGAATTTAAGAGAAAAATGCTTTGAGGATAATTCTGAGCTATTCCTTGATAGCAAATAACTAACAAGTGATATTTGGCTCTGCCTAGACACTGGAAAGAAGACTCCTGAAAGTCCCCTGGACAGCAAGATCAAACCAGCCAATCTTAATGGCAATCAACCCTGAATATTCACTGGAAGGACTGAAGCTGAAGCTGAAGCTCCAGTATTTTGGTCATCTGATGTGAACAGACGACTCATTGGAAAATCCCTTATGCTGGGAAAGATTGAACACAGAAGGAGAAGAGGGCATTAGAGGATGAGATAGCTGGATGGCATCACCAATGCAATGAACATAAACTTGGGCAAAATCTGGGAGATGGTGAGAGACAGGGAGGCCTGGCATGCTGCAGTCCATGGGGTCACAAAGAGTCAGACATGACTGGACGACTGAACAGCACCAACAAGAAGACACTGGACCCTGTACTAGATATGAAAGTAAAAATACACAGGAATTTCCTCATGGTCCAGTGGCTAAGACTCCAAGCTCCCAATGTAGGGGGCCCGGATTCAATCCCTAATCAGGGAACTAGGTCCCACATGCTGCAACCAAGACTTCACATGCCACAACTATAAATCCCACATGCCGCAAATAAGACCTGGTGCATCCAAATAAATAAATTTTTTTTTTAGAAAAGAAAAGAAAGTAAAAATATATGAAAAAGAAAGCTATAAATATAGATTTCATAAATAATGATATGAAAATTTGTAACGTATTATAATGATACATTAATTTGTATTCCAATTCAGAAAACAGACATGAATTCAAGAAATGATCAGAAAATGACCAAAGAGTAATGGAGTGGGGCCAGAGGCCAGAAATGCTGGAGAGCTGGAGGGGTTATTGGGGATCCTTTGAGCAGAGTTCAGAGAGGAGGTGAGTTGTCCCTAACCTTTGGGAAGAAGATTTGAATTAAAGGAAAAGAGCAGAGAGGGAGGATATTCCCATGACAGGATAGACAAGATGAGAATACTAATGAGACCCACTCCCAGTTCATGCTGAGTGTGGTAGATTAGAAAAATGCTTACAAATTATTCGCCTCTCTGCATTCACTTCCCTGCAATGTGACACGGCAGCTCCTTCCATCAAAAGATGGGGCCTATTTCCCTTCTCCTTGAATCTGGGTTGTGTATGACTGGCTTTAGCCAATGTGACATTAACAAATGAGACATAGACAGTGGTTTCAAAAGGACTTACACCTTGGGGCTTGTCTTCTTGCTGCACTTGGGATCATTAGGTCAACATGTGAATGAGCTTGAACTAAACTATTGGAGAGGTCACATGGAGGAAAAACTAAGGCGCCTTAGCCAACAGTCTGCCACCTCCAGATATATGAGGGAGATCATTGTTGATCGTCCAACCTCCAGCCTATCTACCAGCAAACCCAGGAGAGACCAGCCAAGCCATTTTAGACTAGAAGCCATATCTAGCCAACCTACAGAATTAAGAGCTAAATAAAATAGGTACCATTTTTAATCACTAAAATTTGGAATGGCTCATTATATAACTAAAGCTGAAACATTGGGGAAGAACCAAGCTGTATGTAGGATATATTAATTTGAAAGGGACTAAAATAAATTGGTGGTCAAGATAAATGAAGATCCTGATGAGCATCTCCATAAAACAGGAGAGAATAATGGATGGGGGTGTGGGCGGGCCAAATCGGGAGTGAAAATAGGAACTCCAAATGCGGATGTCCTGGTGGAAGTTTGAAACACAGGGCTAAATAGTTAGAACTAGGTTTCAGATTTGAATGACACCAGCCTATAAGTGGAGAAGGCAATGGCACCCCACTCCAGTACTCTTGCCTGGGAAATCCCATAGACTGAGGAGCCTGGTAGGCTGCAGTCCATGGGGTCTCGAAGAGTCAGACTCAACTGAGAGACTTCACTTTCACTTTTCACTTTCATGCATTGGAGAAGGAAACGGCAACCCACTCCAGTGTTCTTGCCTGGAGAATCCCAGGGACGGGAGAGCCTGGTGGGCTGCCGTCTATGGGGTCGCACAGAGTCGGACACGACTGAAGTGACTTAGCAGCAGCAGCAGCCTATAAGTAATGGTGGACACCAGCAAATGATGAGCAATTCATCTTCAAAAAGAATAGTAAGAGAAGACCTTAGGACAGAGGCTAGGAGTCACGATCAATGACTATAGATATGAAAGGAGAAAGGAAACCCACCAAAAGAGGAAGGGCAGAGTGAAAGAGCCTCAGAGAAAGTGGTATGGGGATTAGGGCAGGGGAGATGGGTCAACTCTGTCTAATGAAACGGGGGTAAAAGAGACTGAGGACCATGAAAAACATCCTTTCTATGTTTAGGTGACCATTGGTGACTTTCAGGAGAAGAAAATACAGGGTAATGGTTTACCCCTTTCCCTCAAGGGAAAGCAAGAAGTAAACCCATGGGAGGAGTCTACAATGAAATTCACACCAGTTGCTTTGGCACTATACGAAAAGCTAAGGGGCCAGTTTTCTTTGAGAGGGTAAGATGGAGAGAGGTAGAAATGGAGGCATCTTCAAATGTCCAGAAATCAATCTTAGGAATGTCTTCTTTGGAGGAAAATCGTAGCCAAATTCAAAGACTATACAGAGAGACTTCAGTTTTCTATATATTACCCATGGGGGTGTCATCCTACAGTTCTGGAACCATTGCCAGAAAGACTGGCTGAGACCTGTGTGATTTGTAGAGTCTAAGTTTCTGTAAAACATTTAGTCAAGCAGTTTGGTAACAGTTGAGTCAGTGGACGTGCCCTTATTGCTCACGGGGATGCCCCTGGGGCTTTCTTCACTGCAGTTAATTTCCAGGACATGGCGCCACTAAATATTAGCATGTCCCTTCGTGTTAATGGCAAATGGCAAGAGGCTCTCATAATTTAGATATTTTTATGGCTGTTCTGTGGAAGCTAATTTTGTCTAACAAAACCCCATTAAGTTTTAGCTCTATCCTTTTCCCTTCCTCCAACTCCCAGAACTGGGACTTATATGTTAATTGCAGCCAGTCTATGCTAATTAGGTTTCATTTCTGTTTCTTAAAGAGACAGATGCCATGGGGCCCTGCCCCAGTCATCACTCCTTCCCACCTCCACAGCCAGCTTTTCAGAGGTTAAACTCCAGACTGGGTGAAGGATTCAGGTAAGGCTCACACTTGAAGTTGGAAGGCAGAAGGGCGGGTATTTCCATATTTCCCACAACTTCCTTTGAAGAAGAAATGCTTCTTTTCCATGAAATTCTATGTGCAGCACTTCTAATTGAGAAACAAATCAAAACACTATTAGATTCCTTAACTACACACAAAACTCAGCAAAATACCCCCAAGGCCTACTATAACCACTGCTTTGAACAGAACACCCTCAATCCTGAAGCTTTCATCTGCTCTGACAAGCTGGGGCTCATCACTAAAGGCTGAGTGAGGATTTGCAAGGCAAGAGCTGCCCAAGCAAAAGGGCAACTTTCTATATTAATACTTGCATCTATTCATAGAATGAGTGCTTTCTAGGAGCCCAATAGGCATTTGGGAGGATAAAAAGATGGATAAGACAAAGATCCTACTGTAACAAAGTCTCCAGTTTAGTGGGAAGACATTATAATACTATTAAGTAAGTTACCTGGTATTTACCAGGCACTACTGTGAATATACAATAATGTTTACATACATTATTACATTGTAATCATCACAACAATAATATGAGGCAGATATTTATCTGTCCATTATACAGATGGGAAAACTGAGGTTTAAATAGGCATAGCATGCTGCTGCTGCTGCTAAGTCACTTCAGTCGTGTCCGACTCTGTGCGACCCCATAGACGGCAGCCCACCAGGCTTCCCCGCCCCTGGGATTCTCCAGGCAAGAACACTGGAGTGGGTTGCCATTTCCTTCTCCAATACATGAAAGTGAAAAGTGAAAAGTGAAAGTGAAGTCTCTCAGTTGAGTCTGACTCTTCGAGACCCCATGGACTGCAGCCTACCAGGCTCCTCTGTCATGGGATTTTCCAGGCAAGAGTACTGGAGTGGGGTGCCATTGCCTTCTCCAATATAAATAAGTATATATATATATATATATATATATATATATATATATATATGCATGCATGCTAAATTGCTTCAATTGTGTCCAACTCTTCGTGACCCTCTAGACTATAGCCTGCCAGGCTCCTCTATCAATGGGATTCTCCAGGCAAGAATACTGGAGTGGGTTGCTATGCTCTCCTCCAGGGTATCTTCCCCACCCAGGAATCAAACCCATGTCTCTGGAAGCTCCTGCATTGCAAACAGATTCTTTACCACTCAGCCACTGGGGGAAGCCTATATATAGGCTATACATACATACATACACACAAACATATATATATATATATATATTTATTTATCAGTTACCTAGTACCACAAATAATACTATGCAACCAATGACCACAAAACTCAGTGGCATACCATAGTAAATCTTATTTTTCTTGACCATGGATCTGTGAGTCCACTTGGGGAGTTCTGCTTCAAGATGTTGGTCATCTTGACTTGGCCACGGGTCGAGTTCAAGTCTGTTCCTGTGTATCTCATCCTCTTTGGACCCAACAGCTAACTTGGGGTAGACTGCTCATGACAATGTAGAATCACAGGGAGACAACTGGAAACACACGATAGGCCCAGAACTCACACACTATCACTTTCATATTCTATTAACTGTACAAGTCACATGGCAAGACTAACATCAATGGACAAGGAAGTACTTTATGCCCAACCAGGTGGGGGAAATTGCAAAGTTGCACAGAAAAGGCTGTGGGTGTATAATTCTAATGGAGGGTGCAAAAAAAAAATGAAAACCAGTGATCTAATCTGCATACACAGATCAAAACAGGGAGAGCTGGGACTCAGACTCAGAGTGATCAGGTTCTAAAGCCCATCCTTCTAACCTTCATGCTGCATGCAAACATCTAAGAATAAGAAAGTCAAGCAGTGAAACAGTGGCAAATGAATAGTAATGACACCTTCTGACTGGGGGATTGGATCAGGCTGCACAGAGGCGATACCTGGGCCTGAAGATGAAGAGGATTTCGGATAGCAGAGACAAAGATGAGGACATTGTTGCTGGAGGAAACAGCATGGGGATGGATGGAAGGATGTGATGTGATCACAAGATTGGAGTGGAAGGTTCCAAAGGATGATAAGGAGTGGGGAGAACTGAGGATGGGAAGTTAGGAGGAGATCAGAATGGAGTTGTGAGCATGGCTGTGACATGATCAGATTTAGAATCTCTTGGGCTAGCTCTTCTCAAACTTTTTGTGCATAAGAATCCCCTGGGGATCTTGTTAAAATTCAGATTCTGATTCAGTAAGTCTTGGATGGGGGTGACTGAGATTCTGCATTTCTAACAAGCTCTCTGGTGATGGTGATGCTGCTATTTCCCACTTTGAGTTGCAAGACTCTGAGCAAACAGCCTGCTGTCCATTCAAGATCAGGGATTATGTTTTCCTTCTCTTGGTTCCCACACGTTAGCTGAGATATAACAGACCCACCATTGGGGTTGGAAGTTGCTGCGGCTGCTCCCGCCATCCCTTCCTTCTAATCGGCCTCCTCACCATCACCAAGGCTTCCCAACTCTGCAGTAAAAAGCCAAGGTTCTCCATCTGCTTGCTGCATTAGCTACCTGCATCCCTATGCTCTGGCCCATTTTCTTATTAGAGAAGGAGAAAAACAAAGGGCAGCAAAAAGCAATCTTGTATTACTGGAGGTCTATGCAGATTCATTAGAGCTTTGGGGAAGCCATCAGAAGTTGATTGTGCTTGAAGGGGTTGCTCATCTCCTCCCATTTCTTAATTTGATTTCACGGCTCTGCAACGAAGTCAGAATTAGAGCCACATTAAAGTCAGGAAGAGACAGAAAAAATTCCATCACCAATCAAGTTGTGAAACTTGCAAGGTGCTTTCTCCCAATCTCCTCCAAGGAATCACCCATTTTACTAGCATGAGGGTGACCTCAAGAGATATCATGGGCTGAAGAATCCCATTGGATGGATTCCAGAGAAGTCTCACATTTGTGGGTAAGGGGCTCTGGAAAAAGGAGGGAGTGAAATGCTGTAAGATCTACTTCGGTCAGGATACACTTTAGAAATAAGTGGCTTTTGGGAGTACCAGGTGAATGGCACTGCGTCTCAAGCCTCAGGATGTCCTGACCTGACTGCCTGTCCTTGAGCTTAGAGAAGTGCTTGAGTTTAATGAACAGAATCGTTCCTTTAAGTTCAGATGATGTTCAGGTGCCTGTGGCAGATGCGGTGATACCCTGGCCTCAGGCCCTTGGCACTCCCTCCTATAGCCTGCAGGCATTTACAGTGAATACCTGCCAAGGATTCTGGCCCATGGGAGCACATTTAGGGGGCTGAGAAGGCAAATCGGAGTTTATACCCTGGGAAGCCATCATACACCAACTTCCTCACTTCTTGCTTGGGATAACACTGGGGCAATAGTTCAGTTCAATTCAGTTCAGTCGCTCAGTCGTGTCTGACTCTTTGCGACCCCATGAATTGCAGCACGCCAGGCCTCCCCGTCCATCACCAACTCCCGCAGTTTACCCAAACTCATGTCCATCAAGTCGGTGATGCCATCCAGCCATCTCATCCTCTGTCATCCCCTCCTCCTGCCCCCAATCCCTCCCAGCATCAGAGTCTTTTCCAATGAGTCAACTCTTCTCATCAGGTGGCCAAAGTATTGGAGTTTCAGCTTTAGCATCATTCCTTTCAAAGAACACCCAGGATTGATCTCCTTTAGAATGGACTTGTTGGATCTCCTTGCAGTCCCAGGGACTCTCAAGAGTCTTCTTCAACACCACAGTTCAAAAGCATCAATTCTTCGGTGCTCAGCTTTCTTCACAGTGCAACTCTCACATCCATACATGACTACTGGAAAAACCATAGCCTTGACTAGATGGACCTTTGTTGGCAATAGTAGAATATTGCCATTTCTGTAGCTCAAAAATAGGCAATATCATGTGATTCTAATTAATGTTCTTTCTCCATTTTATAAAGGCACGATCTCAGAGATGTTAAGTGGCATAAGGTCAGCCAGTGAGGAACAGGCAAAACTGAGGTTTAGACCCAGGCCTGCAGAGTCTGAGGGTTCTTCTCTATCCCAAGCTCTTTGTAGCTTAGTTCAGTGTGCATTATTACAATCTCCATCATCTTACATCCAAGGACGTCACTGAGAAACAAGATGACTAGGATACACACCCGGGAAGAGGCAAGGCAAAACTCACACCCTGTGTCTTATGGGAACCCATTCATCTTTCCCATTTCACAATGAAAACCCCAAAATAGGATAAGCTCCAAGCAGAACTGCAATGAAAGATGAGCCAGACCTTTCTGCTTGGTAATCAGCAAGTGGAATCACACCTCTTGTACCTAGTCCCCCCAGCCCCCGCAACACACCTGCTACTCCCATCCTTGCCCAGAGGATTAATCTTGAGTTTCTGTCCAACGTTTCATTCACAACTTGTTCAGTCAGAAAGCCCCACTTCTTCCTGAACCCCCAAATCTTTGCCACTCTGGAATGGTGGCATTTTAGTGGAGGAAGTTTGGGGCACTGTCTTAGCTTGGGTTCCCCCAGAAGCAGATCCTAAGACACAGATTTGAGTGTGAGGAGTTGATTTCAAAGTTAATCCTAGGAAACTCTGATAGAGGAATGAACACGTGAGGTGGGGAAAGAAAGAACACTGATACAAGCAAGTGACCAATGGGGAGCCCACAGAGAAGAACCCTCAGGCTCTGCAGGCCTGGGGCTAAACCTCAGTTTTGCCTGTTCCTCACTGGCTGACTTTGTGCCACTTACCTAACATCTCTGAGATCGTGTCTTTATAAAATGGAGAAATAACGTTAATTCAAATCACATGACATCGCCTGTTTTTGAGCTACAGAAATGGCAATTTCATGTGGTTCAACCTAAGACCTATCTTGCAGGGTTGATGTGACAATTTAAATTAATAACTGAAAAGCATGTAGTGTACTGACATGACCACTGTAGGCACCCGATGTACCATTACAGCTGCTCTGACTATTATTGAGATAACATCTTATGGAGATCACACTGTAGAAAGTATAAAACTCTACTCAGATTTTGAGTAAATACTGATAATAGCATCCCACCACCCAAGGACCCTGTTTACTTATCTTAACACCAACCAAGATCAAAACAAAGCGAAAATCAGTGGACATCCAGATGCAGGGAGAACATACCAGGCTTTCTGTGTTTCCTAGCTCCCTGAAGAACACATTATTTTTTGTTTGTTTGTTTGTATTTCCAAATGTCATAGCAAAACCATTGTGAGTAAAAGAATAAGAGGTGATTCCAGCTTCCATCTTTTGTGAGGTTCAGGTTTAAAAAATAAATAAGGGCCCCGCAAAATTAACTTTATCATTTTAAGAAACAACCATTGAAACAGCCATTGTGAATATATTCATTATTATACAATGCTGAGCGCTGTGCGCCAGTGCGCGCAGCATCTGTCTGCTCACTAATTCTCCCGTTATTATTACCCACTGAAAGGGCAGGCGGGAGAGGATTCCAGGCAATCTCCCTCGGCAGAGGTTTGCAGGTTTCATGGAGCACTCAGAACTCCCCCAAATGTGCTCCTTGAGCATTTGGCTTGCTAATCTTGTTGACAGGACAGAAAAAAAAAAAACATAGAAAATAGCTAATGGCCTTAATTTTCCTATACCTGACAGCTAACCAATTCCTCCCAACCCAAACAGTTACTCATCTGATTCACCTCTTCTCCCCTTCCCCAAACACACACACACACACACACACACACACACACACACACACACTCCTCCAAACCTGTCAGTCACAGCCATGTCTTTGCATGCATGTGCATGCGTGTTTGTGTGTGTGTGTGTGAGAGAGAGAGATGGAGCTTCATTGTATTTCTTTGCCTCTCAGGAAGGTCACAAATAACAGATGCAAAGAGACTACCCCAATGGCAAGCTGGGAGGGACAGAGTGGTCTCACCTAAGTCCTACAGCAACTAGGCACCATCAGGACAACACGTGGTATCAATCACTCAAGTTGACCATTGGGAATAAGACAGAGAAACAGTAGAGTCGGGCCTGGGGGAGAGATCTGGTGAGTGTCTGGTGGGCTGTGGGGCCTGGTGGTGACAGCTGCCTTGGCAGATCATTTCCAGGAAAGTGAGACGCTCAGGCAAGGCAGGAGGTTCTAGAAAGGGCACCAGGTACTGCTGCGTCAGGATCCAGGCCAGAATTGGGTAAAAAGCTATTTAGAATTTGTGACTTCTCTTTTGTTCTCCACCCCTGGTTCCCGTTGCTGGTTTTAACTCTTTCAACTGGACCCTGGACTATGTCTGTGAACCTGAAAAGTACAAGAGCAGCGGCTGCTGTAGCTGCACCAAATGAAATGGAACTATCCTTTGTGTGCATACTTGTGTGTGTGTGTGTGTGTGTGTGTGTGTGTGTTAGGGGTGGGCTGGTTCTGCATTTTAAAGGGATGGATTAATGGCTAAATGGCTGTTCTATGCTTTAAAGGGCCAGCTGTTCCGCGGTTAGTATTACAAGATTTATCTCTTGGAATGGTTTTTTTAAATCACCACCCCCCCTCTTCCCCAGCTGTGGGCTTGTTGTTATGGGAGAAGAAAAACATTGTCTGGGTGGAGGAAAAGCACCCGAGTGTGTAACTTAGACGCTTCCTGTACAGCAGACGCCTGGATAATGCTTCCCTCCAAGGGGTTCCTCTAAATTTCTTCAATTTCCTGGATAACATGGATTCTCCTAAAAAACATTACAGACTCACTGGCAAGCTCCTGGAAAACAGGGATCCTACCTTCATTTCTATCTGTGGTCTCTCCACCTTCTGCTGTGGGTTTGAAGCTGTCCTTATCTATCTCCTGGCCTCAGTTCTGTCCTCTGCTTTCCACTTTCTTCTCCCACCCAGAACCTTCCACCTCTACCTCTCCACAGGCTGTTCCTTCAGCTCAAATGCTTTTTTGCCTTCCTCTCGAGATGCCTATATGTGCCCTTTGAATAGTCAGAAAGCCCCCTTTCTCCAAAAAGCTTTCCTTCCCTCCATCCCTCCCTCTCTCCACTGAGCTCCAATGGCTCTAAACACATGGGGTCCCCAGAGATGCCCCGCCACTATGCAGGTCTCTGTTCTTCCCTTTTGCCCTCCTTTCTGGGGTCCTCATCCTTGTTTTATTTCTTGCCTTCTTCTGCCTTCAGCCAGGCTCCAGCTGGGGAGTTGGGTGCCCAGGGACTCCCCGCAATCGATGACAACAGACTGGGGGCAGCTGCGGAACAACTGGAACAAATGAAACCAAGGCCAAACGTTAACCGCCTCTGGCAACTTCTCCTCTTGGGCCTCTCGTGCAGGCCCCGGAAAGGCTAAAGGTTCAGGTCATAAAATCCCAACTCCCAGACTCACAAATCATTTTTTCTAGCCTGAAGGAGACACCCAACCCAGCCAAGGTCTTCCTGGACACATATTAGTCATGGAGCAGTCCTCCCCGCTTCAGGGCCCAGTCATTTCGACTCTCCTCAGATCATCCCAGGACTGGTGAATGGTCAAAGAAACGGTTCTTAGGGAGAACCGAGTCTCTCCTGGAATTGTGGGTTCCTGGCAGCTAACTCCAGGCACCTGGCCCAAAGGAGCTTAGGATGGGGTTTAGCTCCTGAGGCAGAGGCCAGAAGAGCTCACACACCCACAGGCCAGAGTTCCATGCTATGAACAGATGTAGCCGGAGCCGTGACATGCCCACGTGTGTCCTCCCCTGAGAAACCAGCTAGAGACTGCTCTTTCAAAAGGCATGTCTTTCCCTCTTTAATAAAAACCCATATTCAACCATGGGACATGCTGTCACAGACACATGAAAGGTTCTTGTAGATTATGAGATAACCATCTCTAGCGGTGAGAAGGCAATAGCAGGTAGAAGTGAGACCACTGGCAGGAGGGACTGTCATTGAGGCTCATCCCGAACACTGCCATTAACTAGCTGTGTGACCACTTGCGAGTTACCTCTCCACTCTGTGCCTCAATTTCTGCATCTGTTAAATGAGGACAATAATCATAACAACCTCATGAGGTTGATTTGAGGACCAAGTGAGATAATCCAGGCAGGGCACTGGGCACAGTACTTGGCACAGAATAAGCCCTCAAAATAGGTGAGTTGTTACTTGAATTTTGATGTTTTTAAAATCAAAGATCCACCTACACTCCTCTTGGGAAGGAACAAAGGTCAAAGATAAAGCTGAGAACTTCACATTCTTGGAAAAAACTGATTTAGCCTGGAAAGACACTGAGCAGATGGTTCATTTCAACATTTTATCATGTTGAACATCTTCTATCTCTAAACTTCCTTTTGACTTTGATTATTAAAAACAACCAAAATAGCAAGCAAAGTACTGTGTGTATGTGTGTGTGTGTGTGTGTGTGCTCAGTTGCTCAGTTGTGTCCGACTCTTTGTGACCCCATGGACCGTAGCCCGCTGGGCTCCTCTGTCTATGGGATTCCCCAGGCAAGAATAATGGAGTGGGTTGCCATGGCCTCCTCCAGGGAATCTTCCTGACCCAGGGATCAAATCCGGGTCTCCTACGTCTCCTGCATTGGCAGGCATATTCTTTACCACTGAGCCATCTGGAATCCCAAGCAAAGTACTAGTCCTTTAAATATTGTCCATTTGTGGGGGGAAAAATATAAAGGAATTAGATTGGAAATCCAGTGGGGTTTTTTTTGTTTGCTTGTTTGTCTAGTTTCTATTTCCTGATTTCCCCCGGAACATCACCCCTCCCCCACTCTTAGTCCTGGAACTTGGGCAGGGTTTTGTAGTGGTGTGCTGGCCATCACTTCCACTAGCTCTGTTTGTGATCCTGCCATCCCTTCAAACTCCGTGTTCAATGGCATCATGACAGCCACATGCAATCAGCCATGGTGAGAATATTTATACCAGTGACCCTGGCAAACCCTGCAAATAAGCATCTCCTTCTTCTCATTCCAGAGCTGGTTGTTAAATGTTTAACATCACATCCTTGAGCTTCTACTCCATTCCATAGCCATATGATCTAAGAATGGCCAATCAGCATATTTCACCTTCTTGGCTTCAGTGACAGGTTCAGAGATGGATGCACGTCCAGAGCCAGACCCCTGACAAGCAATCTTGAGATGTTTGTTGAAAAAATTTGGAGAAAAAGTCCTTTTTAGTGGGAAGGTAAGGAGGAAGCTGATAATGTCAAAGTCACCACTATATGGATGTTATCTCACCTGAAAGAAGGAAAGAACAAGATACAAAGTGCTGGTGACTAGGCTGGACTAACCCTTGGATTTAAAAGGAAAATGACCCTATAAGTTCCCCCTTCCTTTTCCTTGATGAGCCAGTTGGAGTTGGAGTTCTGTCATGTGACATCCAGGGGTCCCTCTAAGAAAGCTGTATTACATGTTACCAAGTTTTATCTGTCTGCTTGTGGTAGAGAGTTTAATGGCTACAAATTCCTTCTCTCCCAGTAGGCACGCTCCTTTGCAATGTGATTGCAGTTTCTTCCTACAAGAAGTGGAGTCTATGTCCCCCTCCCTGGAATCTGAACTGGCCTTGTGACTTGTGTTGCTGATGTAGCAGGAGCAAGGCTATACAACTTGTGAAGCCAGGAGATCTTGTGGCTTCCACCTCCCGCTCTCTTGGAACCCTGAGGCCACCATGCTCTGACATCATCATCCATGTCGGATGAAGGACCACATAGACAAAGATGCTCAGCAGACCCAGCTATCCCTACTGAGTCCAATGCCCAGCCAACCCTCAAGCTGAATGCAGCCCATGGAGTGAGCCCAGGCAAGATCAACAAAGAACCTGAAGCCAACACCCAGAATCAAGAAAAATAATAAATAACTGTTTTAAGCCTCTCAGCCTTGGGGTAGTTGTTACACAGCAAAAGGTACTTAATGGATTTTGCATCTGAATTTTATTTATCCATTAATGAGGGGATAAAAGTCTTATGTTTGGGAAGAGAGTTGGGGCTCTGGAGCCAGAAAGTTGGACTTGAGCCCAGGTTCCACTGCTTATCAGCTGTGTGCCCTTGGGACACTTATTTAATTTCTCTGGGCTTCAGTTTTCCCATCTGTCAAGTGGGGATAATAATAGCAGCTATCTTGCAGGATTGTCACAAGGATTAAATAAGCTAAAAGCTTATTATATGCCCAGTCTTTGGCATAAGCAAGCACTCCATAAGAGTTAGCTACTATAACTATTAGGTGTAGCACTTACGCTATGTGAAATAAATCTAAACTCTTTGTTGAATGCAAGAACAGTGATTCTGACTACAGTAAGTGTTGCAGGTTGAGCTTAGGGTATTGTTATGGTAGAATTCCAACTTACCCAGTAATGTCTGTAAGGAGTGGTGGGGGTGAGAGGGCACCACCAATCTATTAGCATTTGTGATCAAAGAGACCCCTGGGAAAGAACTCACCCTAAGTGTGAAGGATGGTGAAAGTGAAGTCGCTCAGTCATGTCTGACTCTTTGCAACCCCATGGACTATAGCCTACCAGGCTCCTCCCTCCATGGGATTCTCCAGGCAAGAGTACTGGAGTGGGTTGCCATTTCCTTCTCCAGGGGATCTTCCCGATCCAGGGATCGAACCCGGGTCTCCCACATTCCGGGCAGATGCTTCAACCTCTGAGCCACCAGGGAAGCCCATGAAGGATAGTAGTAAATACTAATAGTCTACACTTATTGAGTACTTATTATATGCCAGACACTCTAAGTGCATGACATGGGTTATCTCATTGAACTTCACAGCATTCTTAGAAACGTAGGTGCTGCTAATATCTTTATTTGCAGATAAGAAACTGAGGCTCAGAGAGGTTAAGTTACAAACCAAAGGTCACACAGCTAGTGAGAGTGGAGCTAAGCGTTTCAGCCCCAGACAGCTGATTCTAGAGCCTGTGCTCCTAACCTCTTACCTCACTGCCTTGGTGCTTGGACCAGTGGGCCAGAGCTGGTCAGCACCATCAACCTTCACAAAGATGATCCTGCCTCCAAGCCCTGAGGCAAGGGGGAGGAATATATAATTAAAGGGCCTGGGAATTCTCCACCTTCAGTGGGCACTGAACATGTACCTGGCAGTTCTGATGCCAGTCCCTTGATGGCCTACAGGAGCTGGTTCCTCTGCCCAGACACCCGCCATCTGGCATAGGGTTTGGGCACTCCAGTCAGACATTACTGGTTGCCAGAGGCTGTTGGGGCATCTCTGGCAGGGTTGGGTAGCAGCAACAGTGCCTTTGGAAGGCTTTGAGGGTGAGAGGGCCATTTTGACTTAGGCAGACTCTGCCACAGCAGCGGTAGGAAGGCTCAGAACCAGAGGGAAGTAATCTGAGGGGCTCCTGGTCTCTGAAGAGTGAGTGGGAATAGAGCCAGAGGCACTGGGCTGTTAATGGCTCTGACCATGATGCTATTCTTACTCCAGGGGACTCCAGGTTGCAGGACCTGTCAAAGGCCACCATGAATCCAGGTGTTGGCCAAGGCAGTATACACAGAAAAATCTCTATCCCCAGAAACATCTCCTGGTCTAACATAAGGAGCTCCAGTTGTTCACAAGCAGCCCTGAAGACCCATCACATTGCATCCCCTTTTGCTAAAGTCCACGCTTAAATTACAGCCACTTTGAGGCTAGGGTGAGGGAGTCACTTGGCTTACACGGGAATGTAATTTTGGAGAAAGTCCATATAAACATTTCTCTCTTCAGAGACTTGAGGATTCGCAAACGATGCTTCCATAGCAAATAATCAAGCTTGTATAGTTCCCCAACTGTCTTCATCTCTGTGCCATTCATCAAGATGTCCAGGAAGCAAAATGGTTCCAAAGGGATTCATTCATTTATTCATAAAACAAATATTGATCAAATACCTCCTCACTGCCAGGTACATGCTTGGGTGCTGGGTGTGTGCATGCTAAGTCACTTCAATCATGTCCAACTCTTTGTGATCCTATGGACTGTAGCCCGTCAGGCTCCTCTGTCCATGGGATTCTCCAGGTAAGAATATTGGAGTGGGTTGCCATGCTCTCCTCCAGGGGATCTTCCCTATCCAGGGATCAAACTCGCATCTCCTGCAGCTCCTGCATCAGCAGGCAAATTCTTTACCCCTGAGCCACCAGGGAAGTGTCTCCATGGGTGCTGGGTAAGGGGAAAAAAATAGCAAAATTGTTATAGATCCTGAACTCATGGAGTTCTTCTAGAAAGAGAGGTAGACATAGATCCAATAGTCAAACCAGTATGATATTATAACCTGTGAAGCTGCAATGAAGAAGGAAAATGGGCTCTTGGAGAGCAAGTTACAAGGGACCAGAGCCAGCCTTGGGAGTCAGGGTTGGCTTTGCTGATAAAGGATAGCTTAAACTGATATCTGAAGGATGGATAGGGTAGGGGTGGAAGCCAGAGAAAGGATACTGCCAGAGGTACACTTAAGATTCTTGCCAGCTCTAAATCCCAGAAAACTTAGATCATGGCATCTGGCCCCATCACTTCATGGCAAATAGATAGGGAAACAGTGGCTGACTTTATTTTTCTGGGCTCCAAAATCACTGCAGATGGTGATTGCAGCCCTGAAATTAAAAGACGCTTACTCCTTGGAAGGAAAGTTATGACCAACCTAGACAGCATATTAAAAAGCAGAGACATTACTTTGTCAACAAAGGTTCATCTAGTCAAGGCTATGGTTTTCCCAGTGGTCATGTATGGATGTAAGAGTCGGACTATAAAGAAAGCTGAGCACCAAAGAATTAATGCTATGAACTGTGGTGTTGGAGAAGACTCTTGAAAGTCCCTTGGACTGCAAGGAGATCCAACCAGTCCATCCTAAAGGAAATCAGTCCTGGGTGTTCATTGGAAGGACTGATGTTGAAGCTGAAACGCCAGTAATTTGGCCACCTGATGTGAAGAGCTGACTCATTAGAAAAGACCCTGATGCTGGGAAAGATTGAGGGCAGGAGGAGAAGGGGATGACAGAGGATGAGATGGTTGGATGGCATCACCGACTTGATGGACATGGGTTTGGATGGACTCCAGGAGTTGGTGATGGACAGTGAGGCCTGGCATGCTGTGGTTCATGGGGTTGCAAAGAGTCGGACACGACTGAGTGGCTGAGCTGAACTGACTGAAACTGATGTCTGAAGGAGGGATAGGGTAGGGGTGGAAGCCAGAGAAAGGCCACTGCCAGAGGTACACTTAGGATTCTTGCCAGCTCTAAATCCCATCTTCCTGTGGTTAGGAATCCCACATCGTCCACACTGGGGGTCTAGTCAGACTACTTTCCAGTCTTCACAAAAGTAAGGCATTGCCTGTGTCCAGCTGCCCTGCAAGGAAAACCACAGGCCAGTGGGATACCTGGATTTCTTTCAGAGTGATTGCTGTGGGAGGAACTGTGTTCCCTCCATCTTCTCCTCCTACAAAAACATATGCTGAGGCCCTAACACTCAGTACTCATACATGTAACCTTGTTCGGAAATAGGGTCTTTGCAGAGGGTCAAATTAAGACAAGGTCATTAGGTGAAAACTCCAGTTTGAAAAGATGCATGCACCCCAATGTTCATAGAAGCACTATTCACAATAACCAAGACATGGAAGCAACCTAAGTGCCCATCAACAGATGAATGGATAAAGAAGATGTGGTACCATGTTACCATATAATATGGAATATTACTCGGCCATAAAAAAGAATGAAATACTGCCATTTTCAGCCAACATGGATGGACCTAGGGATTATCACACTAAGTGAAGTAAGTCAAAAAGACAAATATTCATGATATCACTTATATGAGGAATCTAAAATATGATACAATTGAACTCATTTACAAAACAGAAACAGATTCATAGACATAGAAGGCAAACTTATGGTTACCGAAGGGGAAAGGAGTGGAGAGGGATAAGTTAGGAGTACAAGGTTAACAGACACACACTACTATAAATAAAATAAACAACAAAGATTTACTGTATAGCACAGGAGACTATATTCAATATCTTCAGTTCAGTTCAGTTCAGTCGCTCAGTTGTGTCCGACTCTTTGCAACCCCATGAATCGCAGCACGCCAGGCCTCCCTATCCATCACCAACTCCTGCAGTTTACCCAAACTCATGTCCATCGAGTCGGTGATGCCATCCAGCCATCTCATCCTCTGTTGTCCCCTTCTCCTCCTGCCCCCAATCCCTCCCAGCTTCAGAATCTTTTCCAATGAGTCAACTCTTCTCATCAGGTGGCCAAAGTATTGGAGTTTCAGCTTTAGCATCATTCCTTCCAAAGAACACCCAGGACTGATCACCTTTAGAATGGACTGGTTGGATCTCCTTGCAGTCCAAGGGACTCTCAAGAGTCTTCTCCAACACCACAATTCAAAAGCATCAATTCTTCGGTGCTCAGCTTTCTTCACAGTCCAACTCTCGCATCCATACATGACCACAGGAAAAACCATAGCCTTGACTAGACTGACCTTTGCTGGCAAAGTAATGTCTCTGCTTTTCAATATGCTATCTAGGTTGGTTATAACTTTCCTTCCAAGGAGTAAGCGTCTTTTAATTTCATGGCTTCAGTCACCATCTGCAGTGATTTTGGAGCCCAGAAAAATAAAGTCTGACACTGTTTCCTCATCTATTTCCCATGAAGTGATGGGACAGGATGCCATGATCTTCGTTTTCTGAATGTTGAGCTTTAAGTCAACTTTTTCACTCTCCTCTTTCACTTTCATCAAGAGGCTTTTTAGTTCCTCTTCACTTTCTGCCATAAGGGTGGTGTCATCTGCATGTCTGAGGTTATTGATATTTCTCCCAGCAATCTTGATTCCAGCTTGTGCTTCTTCCAGTCCAGCAATTCTCACGATGTACTCTGCATATAAGTTAAATAAGCAGGGTGACAATATACAGCCTTGATGTACTCCTTTTCCTATTTGGAATCAGTCTGTTGTTCCATGTCTAGTTCTAACTGTTGCTTCCTGACCTGCATATTGGTTTCTCAAGAGGCAGGTCAGGTGGTCTGGTATTCCCATCTCTTTCAGAATTTTCCACAGTTGATTGTGATCCACACAGTCAAAGGCTTTGGCATAGTCAATAAAGCAGAAATAGATGTTTTTCTGGAACTCTCTTGCTTTTTCGATGATCCAGCAGATGTATTTGATCTCTGGTTCCTCTGCCTTTTCTAAAACCAGCTTAAACATCTGGAGGTTCATGGTTCACGTATTGCTGAAGCCTGGCTTGGAGAATTTTGAGCATTACTTTACTAGCATGTGAGATGAGTGCAATTGTACGGTAGTTTGAGCATTCTTTGGCATTGCCTTTCTTTGGGATTGGAATGAAAACTGACCTTTTCCAGTCCTGTGGCCACTGCTGAGTTTTCCAAATTTGCTGGCATACTGAGTGCAGCACTTTCACAGCATCATCTTTCAGTATTTGAAATAGCTCCACTGGAATTCCATCACCTCCACTAGCTTTGTTCGTAGTGATGCTTTCTAAGGTCCACTTGACTTCACATTCCAGGATGTCTGGCTCTAGGTGAGTGATCATACCATCATGATTATCTTGGTCATGAAGATCTTTTTTGTACAGTTCTTCTGTGTATTCTTGCCACCTCTTCTTAATATCTTCTGCTTCTGTTAGGTCCATACCATTTCTGTCCTTTATCGAGCCCATCTTTGCATGAAATGTTCCCTTGGTATCTCTAATTTTCTTGAAGAGATCTCTAGTCTTTCCCATTCTGTTGTTTTCCTCTATTTCTTTGCATTGATTGCTGAGGAAGGCTTTCTTATCTCTCCTTGCTATTCTTTGGAACTCTGCATTCAGATGCTTATATCTTTCCGTTTCTCCTTTGCTTTTTGCTTCAAATATCTTATAATAACTGATAATGGAAAAGAATGTGAAAAATAATATAAACAGATATATATGTGTATGTGTGTAACTGAAACACTTTGCTGCACACCTGAAACGACTCTACTGCAATTAAAAAAAAAGAGGTCATTAGAGTTGACTTTAACCTAATATGAATGGTACACATATAGAAAGGGGAAATTTGGACAGACCCCTAGGGAGAATGTTGTGGGAAGATACAGAGAGACACAGAAGGAAGACAGCCATGTGAAGATTGAGGCAGAGGATGGAGTGATGCAGCCAAAAGCCAAGGAATGCCTGGAACCACCAGAAGCTCAACAAGACAATGAAGGATCCTTCCCAGGAGCTTTTGGAGAGAGCATGGCTCTGCTAACACCCTAATTCCAGACATCTAGCCTCCAGAACTGTGAGATAATCCATTTTCCTTGTTTTAAGCCAAGCAGTTTACAGCACTTGGTTACAGCAACCCTAGGAAATTAATACAGTGATGGAGCCACTCAAAGAACTGTCCCTAGGGATCTGAACTGAGCAGCTCGAGAGGAGTGTCACAGAGGAACACTCTGGGTCAAGAGTGTGGTCACCCAGCTCAGACTACTGTGGGTGGAATGGAATAGAGAGGACAAGAGTGGAAGTCAAGGGACAATTAGGAGGCCTGGGTAGCAGTCATGAACTCATGAGACACTAAGGAAGTAATATGTTAGTTGCTCAGTTGTGTCCAACTCTTTCTGACCCCATGGACTGTAGCCCACCAGGCGCCTCTCCACGGAATTCTCCAGGCAAGAATACTGGCATGTGTAGCCATTTCCTTCTCCAGGGGATCTTCCCAACCCAGGGATTGAACCCAGGTTTCCTGCATTGCAGGCAGATTCTTTATTGTCTGAGCCACCAGGGAAGCCCATGGACAGAATTTAATTATTTACATGGCAGAAAAAGAAGCTGAAGGTTTCAAGGGCGACCCCCAGTTTTAGACTTGAGAACCTGGTGATAGCAAAGGTGAAGAGGGCCATGTGGGGTTGGTTCTGCTTAATCTCACCGAAGAAGTTAATTGTATTCTCAAAACTCTTTGGGCTTTTCTCTCATTTGATAGCTAATTTAAAAATGAAAAATGTTTTCTCATTAGAGAAGGCATTCCTCACAGAGAATGACAAGTAGAGAAAACAACTAAGGTCAGATCAGCTTCCTCCTCACTCTGCCATCCCCTCTCTCAGTTTGTATTTCTCAAAGGAGGCCAGTCAGCGTGGGTGTGAGGCAGAATTTTAAGATTCTCAATGACTTATGCCCTGTGTAACCCCCTCCCTCAGAGTGTGGGTGGACCAGACTTAATTAGATGAGCCCTTGAAACAGGGTCTAGAAGTCTGAGATGGAAGAAGTCAGAGAGATTCTGCTGCTGGCCTTGGAAAAGCAAGCCATCACTGGTCCTATAACTGCAAGGAACTCAATTCACCCAATGACTACATGACCTGGGGAGAAACTGGGAGCCTCATTTAAGAATCCAAGCCCCAGTCAATACCTTGACTGTGGCCTTGTGAGACCCTGAGCAGAGGAACCAGTCAAAGCCATATCAGACTCCTGACACGTGGCAAATGTGAGATAACAAGTGGGTGTTGTCTGGAGCCTCTAAAGGTGTGGGAATTGGTACCATAGTGTTGTTGTTTAGTCACTAAGTCGTGTCTGACTCTTTTGCAACCCCGTGGACTGTATCCCACCAAGCTCCTCCATCCATGGGATTTCCCAGGCAAGAATACTGGAGTGGGGTGCCATTTCCTTCTCCAGGGGATGTTCCCAACCAAGGGGTCAAACCCGGGTCTCCTGTATTGCAGGAAGATTCTTTACCACTGAGCCACCAGGTAAGCCCTGGTTACATAGTAGCAGATTCCTAACACAGTGGGGATCCTGACTTTCCCCCAGTCAGATTTCAAAACCAATTCGGCCCTTCCTTATCTTCTTCCTGTCACATTATTTCCATCCATGAAATGTGCTAGATCTGTTTAAGGAGTTCCAGTGATCACAACAGCAGATGCTGGAATGCTCACTGAAGGCATGACCAGCAGACACTGAAAGCCTAATAAGGCCCCAGTAGAATTCCTTACCTCAAGGAGGAAGGTGAACTTTTCTATTGCTCAGGTTTCTGCTGGTGAGCATGGGTTTGGGTGTTGGGAGCTGTGTTGGGAGACAAAGATCACAAGTGAGAGAAGGAGCTGGCCAGGCTGTGTCCTAGAAGGTAAAGAGAGAAAAATGGGTCCCGCTTCCAATGGGAATAGCCTTCAGCTGTGGACTTTGTGGTCTCCAAGGTCAAACAGAGAAGCTTTCTTAAAGCACTAGTGGGCCTGAAGGTCCGGCACGACTGCATGGGTCATGCGATGCTCCACACATCAAACCTGGTGTCTTCAGCTGTTCTTCCAGAAAGCAGAGTCTGAAACAGAGGGCAGATAGTTTATTTTAGAGGTCATCCCAGGAATCAAGCATGAAGGAGCAGAAAGAGTGAGACATGGAAGGAAAGTGAGCCAATACATAAGAGTGTGTTATCAGGGTGGTGCCATCATCAGGAAGAAGAGCAGGCAGAGACCGGCTAGATCCAAAAGGACTCTGGATGCAAGCTAAGAATTTCTAATGGCTTTGGTATCCATAAAAAGAAGCAACATACACTTCTAAGCAGGAGTGTTGCATGATTTGGTGTTCATTTTATCAGGCTGAGGCAGAGAGACCAGGTTCAAGGCTGTTGTAGAAGTCTTGGTTGGTTGGTTTCAAACATGTTCTTAGAACCCAAGCTTGACAACAGGTTTAGCATATGAGGCTGTGTGGGACACTATCACTGTTATCCAGAACAACAGTTTCCAGCTGTTCATTGTGGTAAAATTTCCTTGGATGGGAGTGTTTTGCTCTAAGACTGATTAGATCACACTGTTATAGGAGAGATGGGATGTAGGTCTTGGCGAAAGTGACTAGTGAGGTTAACAAGCAAGCAGAGGCCAGATCTGAGTCCCTCTTCTGAGGTCAGCTGGTGGCAGGCAGATGGGACATGGGACAGAAAGCAAGAAGGTGAGCCTGACTGGAATCTCTGGCTCTGTTTAGTTTGGTCTGGCTTGGGGGCCAGGGGTTTGTTTAATCTGGTACCAGGACCAGCCTGTGCATTTGGCTCCTTGAAGGCCACCTCTGGGAAATGCCTGGGTGTTATGGAAATTAGATCATTTGTTCCTTCATTCATTCGATAAGCATACTTAGAGAACTGCTAGGGACTGACTCAAAAATAGGTCAGACAGAGTTCCTGCTCTAAAGGGATTCACAGCCTGGGGTATTATGGTCTGCAGCAAGGAGGCAGGCGGGGAGGGGGGAGCTGTGAGTGCCCCTGAGAGGAACTGTAGCCACAGAGAGCCTGGTTGCTAGGGGCGAGGCTACCCACTCCCCATTGCCTGGTGAGGACCCCACCCTCCCTGCTCCTCCCAGGGCAACGGTGGCAGTGGCGGGGCTCGGCCTCCAGTCACAATGAGTAGGGCTGGGAAGAAGCCAGGCTCTGTCTTCGCCCCAGGCCGGAATGTGCTCGCTCAGCTGGGACTCAAACCCAAGACAATCGTGGGCTTGTGGGGAGCTTGGCCAGGAGGCTCAAGAAGGGTTTCTTTTCTTTCCTTTTAGCCTTTGAGAGCCACTCTAAAAAGTGTTGTTTTCTGCTTAATGGGAGTTCACCAACTAGTCTGTATTTGAGAAAATAGAAAAGAGGGAGAATCAAACATGTAGATTTTTGTTATGGTCCCAGAGGATGCATGAGCAGGGCCTCAAATTTTAAAGTAACGCAATCTAAATTGCTGATGTTCAATCAGATGGAAGATCCCAGGCGGAGTGAGAAGGGCTATTTAGCAAACCAAGCAAAGGTTTTGTAAGTTGCAGGCCAACAGTCTTACAAAGAACCCACAAAAATGGCACAATTAAGCCCTCCCTTCCCTTTTGCACCGCATTTCTCTTCACGAATGATTTGAAGGCTGCATGCTTTTGGATTGCCCTGGTGAAGATTTAGTTTCCGGCTCAAGAAAATCCATGTCAGAAAATTGTCTTTCAGCTTTCACAGAAGATCCAGTTAAAAGACTGCTACCAAAAGAGTCCAGTTCTAGTTTTTCAAAATAAATGCACAAATGGACATAAACAATGGAATGATAATATCAAAACACTATAAATTGTTATCTATGGATTGAGAGATTATAAGCATTTCCACTTCCTTCTTTGAGTTTTTTAATTTTCTTGCCAATTAACTTTTTTTTGTGGTTATAAAACAGTTTTTTTTTTTTTTAAGAATCCCTATGAAGATCAGTTTCCTTATCTGTAAAAAGGGAATAATTTTGCCTCATGTACAGTTCATGAGAATTTGATGATATAATGTATTTACTGATCTGGTCATAGACCCTACAACATATCCCATAGATTGGCATCTATGCTGTGGGCATCAATAGGCATCAATCTATGTTATGTATTTTTAAATTGCCTAGTTTTATTAAAATATTCATCTGCAATTTGATCTTGCTGCTTTAGGTATTTTTCCTTCTCCAGGGTCCCCCAAGGAAAGGTGAGTTTGGGGCTCCTTTGCTTCAAGGGCTCCATGTAGAATGGCTAAAAAGTAGAGTATGCTTGTCCCAGGACATGGGATGGGAAATGTCATTCCAGTCTGTTGCTTTACAGAAACATCGAGCCACTGAAAAGAATGGCCCTGACAAAATGTGCCTCTGCAGTTACCTGACCAGGAATCAAACCTGGACCCTCTTCATTGAGAGCACGGAGCCTCTCAATGTCAGAGATCAAGCCCTGAGCCTTTGAAGTGGAAGCACTGACTCCAAGACCCTAGACTACCAGAGAACAAACCCTAGGGAGTATCAAGTAGTGAGAACTCACACAAAGGAAGCCACTTGAATACAAGATCTGGCATCACCCAACCACCAGTAGCCCCCTGTACAGGACACCTCATCTAAACAATAAACAAAACAAAAATACAAACCCAACCATCAGCAGACAGGATTACCACCTCACTCAGCCTTGCCCATTAGAGGAAAAACAAACAAACAAACAAACAAAATCTCAGCACAAATCTCACCCTATACAAAGCTTACACAAACCATTGGAACAACCTTGAAAGTGAAAGTGAAGTCTCTCTGTCATGTCTGACCCTTGTGACCCCATGGACTGTAGCCTACCAGGCTTCTCCGTCCATGGGATTTTCCAGGCAAGAATACTGGAGTGGGTTGCCATTTTCTTCTCCAGGAGACCCTCCCAACCCAGGGGTTGAACCTGGGTCTTCCACATTGTAGGCAGATGCTTTACCATCTGAGCCACCAGGGAAGTCCTGGAACAACCTTAGGAGAGCAGAAACCAAAAGGAAGAAAGAATTCAACCTTGAAGCCTGGGAAAAGGAGACCTCAAACACAATAAATTAAAAAAAAGAAAAGAAAAGGCAGAGAAATGCTACACAAATGAAGGAACAAACTAAAAACATAGACATCCAAATAAATGAAGAGGAAATAGGCAAACTACCTGAAAAAGAATTCAGAATAATGATAGTAAAGATGATCAAAACCCTTGAAAACAAAATGGAAAAAAACAAGAATCAATTAACAAAGACCTAGAGTAATTAAAGAATAAACATACAGAGACAAACAACACAATTACTGAAATTAAAAATACTGTAGAAGGGATCAATACCAGAATAGCTGAAACAGAAGAATGATTCAATGACCTGGAAGATAAAATGGTGGAAATAACTTATGAAGAGCAGAATAAAGTAAAAAGAATGAAAAGTGCTGAGGATAGTCTCAGAGACCTCTGAGACAATATCAAATGCACCAACATTCGAATTATAGGGGTTCTAGAAAAAGAAGAGAAAAACAAAGGTTATGAGAAAATTGTTGAAGAGATTATAGTTGAAAATTTCCCCAACATGGAAAAGGAAATAGTCAATCAAGTCCAAGAGGCACAAAGAGTCCCATACAGGATAAACCCAAGGAGAAACACATCAAGACACATACTAATCAAACTAACAAAGACTAAACACAAAGGAAGAACACTAAAAGCAGCAAGGGAAAAGCAACAAGTAACATATAAGGGAAACCCCATACATTTAACAGCTGATCTTTCAGCAGAAACTTGCAGGCCAGAAGGGAATGGCAGGATATATTTAAAGTACTGAAAGGGAAAAAATCTACAACCAAGATTACTGTACCCAGCAAGGATCTCATTCAAAATTGATGGAGAAATCAAAAGCTTTTCAGACAACCAAAAGTTAAGGGAATTCAGTACCACCAAATCAGCTTTACAACAAACATTAAAGGGACTTATATAGTCAAGAAATACAAGAGAAGGAAAAAGAGCTACAGAATCAACCCCAAACAATTAAGAAAATGGAAATAGGAACACATATATCAATAATTACTTTAAATGTAAACGGATTAAGTGCTCCAACCAAAAGACACATACTGGCTAAATGGATACAAAAACAAGACCCATATATATGCTCTCTACAAGAAACCCACTTCAGACCTAAAGACACATAAAGACTGAAAGTGAGAGGATAGAAAAATATATTCCATGCAAATGGGAAGCAAAAGAAAGCTGGAGGAGCAATCCTCGTATCAGACAAAATATACCTTAAAATAAAGAATATTATAAGAGATAAGGAAGGACACTACATAATGATTAAGGGATCAATCAAAAGGAAGACATAACAACACTAACAGACATAAAAGGAGCAATTGGCAGTAACACAATAATAGTAGGAGACTTTAACACCCCATTCACACCAATAGACAGATCATCAAAACAGAAAATTAATGAGGAAACACAAGTCTTAAATGATACATTAGATGAGATGGATCTCATTGATATCTTCAGGACATTCCATCCAAATGCAGAAGAATACATCTTCTTTTCAAGTGCACATGGAACATTCTCTAAGATAGACCACATCTTGGGTCACAAATCAAACCTCAGTCAATTCAAGAAAACTGGAATCATATCAAACATCTTCTCCAACCACAACACTATGAGACTAGATATCAATTACAAGAAAAAACTGTAAGAAACAAACACATGGAGATTAAACAGTGCATTTCTAAATTACCAACAGGTTAGTGAAGAAATCAAAAGGGAAATAAAAAAATTTCTAGAAACAAATGATAATCAAAACATGACAGCTCAAAACCTGTGGGATGCAGCAAAGACAGGTCTAAGAGGGAAGTTTATAGCAATAAAATCCTACCCCAAGAAACAAGAAAAACAATCTAACTTTACACCTAAAACAACTAGGAAAAGAAGAAAAAAAAAACTCAAAATTAGTAGAAGGAAAGAAATCATAAAGATCTGAGCAGAAATAAATGAAAAACAAACAATAGTAAAGATTAATAAAAGTTAAAGCTGGTTCTTTGAGAAGATAAACAAAATTGACAAATCCATAGCCAGATTCGTCAAGAAAAAGAGAGAGAAGAATCAAATCAACAAAATTAGAAACGAAAAAGGAGAGATTACAACAGACAATGCAGAGATACAAAGGATCATGGGACTATTATGAACAACTATATGGCAATGAAATGGATAACCTGAAAGAAATCGACAGATTCTTAGAAAAGTTCAATCTTCCAAGACTGAACTAGGAAGAAATAGAAATTATGAACAATGCAATTTCAAGCACTGAAACTGAAGCTGTGATCAAAAATATCCCAAAATACAAAAGCCCAGGACCAGATGGCTTCACAGGAGAATTCTATCAAACATTTAGAGAACAGCTAATGCCTATCCTTCTAAAACTCTCAAAAAATTGCAGAGGAAGGAACACTTCCAAATTCATTCTAGGAGGCCACCATCACCCTGCTACCAAAACCAGACAAAGACAACACAAAAAAAGAAAACTACAGGCCAATATCATTGATGAACATAGATGCAAAAATCCTTAGCAAAATTTTAGCAAACAGAATTCAGCAACACATCAAAAAGCTCATACACCATGATCAAGTTGGGTTTATTTGAGGGATGCAAGGATTCTTCAATATATGCAAATAAAACAATGTGATACACCATATTAAAAGATAAAAACCATATGATCATCTCAATAGATGCATAAAAAACCTTTGACAAAATTCAGCGCCCATTTATGATTAAAACTCTTCAAAAAATGGGCATGGAAGGAACCTACCTCAGCATAGTATATGCCATATATGATAAGCCTACAGCAAACATTATTCTCAATGGTGAAAAACTGAAAACATTCCCCCTAAGATCAGGAACAAGACAAGGGTGTCCACTTTCACCACTACTATTAAGCATAGTTCTGGAAGTCCTAGCTACAGCAATCAGAGAAGAAAAAGAAATAAAAGGAATCCAGATCAGAAAAGAAGAAGTAAAGCTCTCACTGTTTGCAGATGACATGATACTGTACACAGAAAACCCTAAAGACAGTATCAGAAAATTACTAGAGCTAATCAGTTAATTTAGCAAAGTTGCAGGATACAAAATCAATACACAGAAATCACTTGCATTTCTATATACTAACAATGAAAAATAAGAAAGTGAAATTAAGGAATCAATCCCATTCACCATTGCAACAAAAAAAATTAAATATCTAGGAATAAACTTAACTAAGGAGATAAAAGATCTGTACACAGAAAATTATAAGACACTAGTGAAAGAAATAAAAGATGACATAAACAGATGGAGAGATATTCCACATTCCTGGGTAGGAAGAATCAATATTGTGAAAATGACTATACTATCAAATGCGATCTACAGATTCAATGCAATCCCTATCAAATTACCAATGGCATTTTTCACAGAACTAGAACAAAAAATTTCACAATTCATATGGAAACACAAAAGACCCTGAATAGCCAAAACAGTCTTGAGAAAGAAGAATGGAGCTGGAGGAATCAACCTTCCTGACTTCAGATTATACTACAAAGCTACAGTCATCAAGACAGTATGGTACTGGCACAAAAACAGAAATGTAGACCAATGGAACAAGATAGAAAGCTCAGAAATAAACCCATGCATCTATGGGTACCTTATTTTTGACAAAAGAGGCAAGAATATACAATGGGGCAAAGACAGCCTCTTCAATAAATGGTGCTGGGAAAACTAGTCAGCTACACGTAAAAGAATGAAATTAGAACACTTCTTAACACCTTACACAAAGATCAACTTAAAATGGATTAAAGACCTAAATGTAAGACTAGAAACTATAAAACTCTTAGAGGAACACATAGGCAGAACACTCGATGACATAAATCAAAGCAAGATCCTCTATGACCCACCTCCTAGAGTAACAGAAATAAAAACAGAAGTAAACAAGTGGGATCTGACCAAACTTAAAAGCTTTTGCACAGCAAAGGAAACTATAAGCAAGGTGAAAAGACAACCCTCAGAATGGGAGAAAATAATAGCAAATTAAACAACTGACAAAGGATTAATTTCCAAAATATACAAGCAGCTCATACAACTCAATGCCAGAAAAACAAAAAACCCAATCAAAAAGTGGGAAAAAAACCTAAACAGACATGTCTCCAAAGAAGACATACAGATGGCTAACAAATACATGAAAAGATGCTCAACATCGCTCATTATTAGAGAAATGCAAATCAAAACTACAGTGAGATATCACCTCACACCAGTCAGAATGGCCATCATCAAAATTCTGCAAACAATAAATTCTGGAGAGGGTGTGGAGAAAAGGGAATTCTCTTGCACTATTGGTGGGATGTAAATTGATACAGCCACTATGGAAGATGGTATGGAGATTCCTTAAATAACTAGGAATAAAACCACCATACGACCCAGCAATCCCAGTCCTAGGCATATACCCCGAGGAAACCAAAACTGAAAAAGACACATGTATCCCATTGTTCATTGCAGCACTATATACAATAGCTAGAACATGGAAGCAACCTAGATGTCCATTGACAGAAGAATGGATAAATAAGTTGTGGTACGTATACATAATGGAATATTCAGATCAGATCAGTCACTCAGTTGTGTCCGACTCTTTGCGACCCTATGAATCGCAGCACGCCAGGCCTCCCTGTCCATCACAAACTCCCAGAGTTCACTCAGACTCATGTCCATCGAGTCAGTGATGCCATCCAGCCATCTCATCCTCTGTCATCCCCTTCTCCTCTTGCCCCCAATCCCTCCCAGCATCAGAGTCTTTTCCAATGAGTCAACTCTTCGCATGAGGTGGCCAAAGTACTGGAGTTTCAGCTTTAGCATCATTCCTTCCAAAGAAATCCCAGGGCTGATCTCCTTCAGAATGGACTGGTTGGATCTCCTTGCAGTCCAAGGGACTCTCAAGAGTCTTCTCCAACACCACAGTTCAAAAGCATCAATTCTTTGGCGCTCAGCCTTCTTCACAGTCCAACTCTCACATCCATACATAACCACAGGAAAAACCATAGCCTTGACTAGACGGACCTTTGTTGGCAAAGTAATGTCTCTTCTTTTGAATATGCTATCTAGGTTGGTCATAACTTTCCTTCCAAGGAGTAAGCGTCTTTTCATTTCATGGCTGCAGTCACCATCTGCAGTGATTTTGGAGCCCAGAAAAATAAAGTCTGACACTGTTTCCACTGTTTCCCCATCTATTTCCCATGGAGTGATGGGACCAGATGCCATGATCTTCGTTTTCTGAATGTTGAGCGTTAAGCCAACTTTTTCACTCTCCACTTTCACCTTCATTAAGAGGCTTTTGAGTTCCTCTTCACTTTCTGCCATAAGGGTGGTGTCATCTGCATAGCTGAGGTTATTGATATTTCTCCCGGCAATCTTGATTCCAGCTTGTGCTTCTTCCAGTCCAGTGTTTCTCATGATGTACTCTGCATATAAGTTAAATAAACAGGGTGACAATATACAGCCTTGACGTACTCCTTTTCCTATTTGGAACCAGTCTGTTGTTCCATGTCCAGTTCTAACTGTTGCTTCCTGACCTGCATACAAATTTCTCAAGAGGCAGATCAGGTGGTCTGGTATTCCCATCTCTTTCAGAATTTTCCACAGTTTATTGTGATCCACACAGTCAAAGGCTTTGGCATAGTCAATAAAGCAGAAATAGATGTTTTTGTGGAACTCTCTTGCTTTTTCCATGATCCAGCGGATGTTGGCAATTTGATCTCTGGTTCCTCTGCGTTTTCTAAAACCAGCTTGAACATCAGGAAGTTCACGGTTCACATATTGCTAAAGCCTGGCTTGGAGAATTTTGAGCATTACTTTACTAGCGTGTGAGATGACTGCAATTGTGCGGTAGTTTGAGCTCAGTCATAAAAAGGAACACATTTGAGTCAGTTCTAATGAGGTGGATGAACCTAGAACCTATTCTACAGACTGAAGTAAGCCAGAAAGAGAAAGATAAATATCATATTCTAACACGTATACACAGAATCTAGAAAAACGGTATGGAAGAATTTATTTACAGGGCAGCAATGAAGAAACAGACATAAAGAATAGGCTTATGGGCATGGGGAGAGGGGAGGAGAGGGTGAGATGTATGGAAAGAGTAACATGGAAACTTACATTACCATATGTAAAATAGATAGCCAACAGGAATTTGCTGTATGGCTCAGGAAACTCAAACAGGGAGTCTGTTTCAACCTAGAGGGGTGAGATGGGGAGGGGGGAGATGGGAGAGGACATATATACATATGTATACATACATACATATATACCTATGGCTGATTCATGTTGAGGTTTGACAGAAAACAACAAAATTCTGTAAAGCAATTACCCTTCAATAAAAAATAAATTTAGAGAAATGTGCATCTGTGTGTGTGTGTGCTCAGGGAAGGTGGGGAGGTGGGCAGGAGGAAATGGAGGAGAATGTTGGAGTTCAAAGATTTTAAGAAGGTGAAATCTCCCTTAAGATGGAGGAGAATTAGAGACTGTCTGGGACTCTTTGGTGAAAGGGGCTGGTTTCTTGCAGGTCTAGCTAGCATTGGACACCCAAACCCTGTTCCTGAACACGGTGACCGAGTAGGGTTACATTCTCTGACTAAAGGGCTCTGGGATGGCAAGTATAATGATGTCTGTCATTTACTCTAAGTGATTCAGCATAGACCATGTGATTGGATGTATGTGAGAGTTTAAGCTTCAGTGCGAGGGGCCATCAGTTACACCACTCCAGGAGTACTTAGCTGATATTCAATCAAAAAGGTCACCTTTGAAAGGGGGCTCCTTCAAGCATGCCATCCATACTGTTCCAATAAACATTCAAGGCTTTCCTACTAATTAGTACATAGCGCATATCAGAAATGGGTTTTCATAGGTGGAATGAGTGACTTGTTAGCTAGCAGGAGGAATGCCAGAAACGGGCTCTCTTCTCACCTGTGGTCCCCTCGCCTGTACACTTTGGGCATACAAGCCCACTGCCAAGGGCCAGTAACTGCACTGCCTGGCCTGTGGGCTTTATTTTGTCATTGAAGTCCACTTTGTTGTCTGTGTGTCTAGTCACAGGGGTCAGGAAATTTATTCCTCTTGTGTAGCCCTCAATCAATCATTAACCAGAGTTGGTGCATAAATACCCCAGCTTCCTTTCCCCTCAAATGGGATAACTCAGGTCTGTGGTATACACTGGCTCTAAGTATTTAGCCTATAGATTTAACTTCTAGTCACCTACAGTGGTAATGGACTCGGTAATACACCTTTTATTGAATGGTCTTAGCCATTCTCCTATCAGTTCCTTCACCTCTTAAATGGACTATCTGGCTTATGGGAAAACCCAAATGGAAGCATGAACAGGCCATAAGAAGCTAGCAAGGCCTGTAGCCTATATTCACTTGCAATTCTAAACTGAAATTTGAAATGATGTTGTACCCAACCTTGAACAGGAGAGATTCAATCATACCATTCAAAAATCCTGCCTCTGGAGCTTTGAGATTTACCTTTAGTAAACCTTTTAAGCAAGGTGGTTATTGGAGCACCAGGAAGGACAGAAACCCAGGGCTTCTAAGCCTCCAGGTTGTAAGAATTGTTCCTGTGCTTTCCTTTTTTTAAAAAAAAGTCAATAAATGTCCGTGCAAGTGGCAGAATTTGTTTACAAACTTGCATTCTTTGGGCAAAGTTATAGGAAGGGTAGTTATTGCTTCCCTGTCTCAAAGTTTCTCTTGGCTACAATGGCCTACCCAAAAGAACCAAAGAGCTATGCATGCTGGCACAGAGTGCTTCAAAATTACAGGGAAATGGGCTACTGAACACCAAGATATATATATAAAAGGTGACTACTGAGCACTAAACACACCCCAGGGTCCTTCCTCAAATGTCATCTGTATAAAGTACTAAAACCTTTCACACAGCCTTGGGAAGCAGGGACATAGAATTAGGAGTAACTGAGATTGACTTCCCCACCAGCTTAGAGCAGATCAAGTTGAATTTAGTAAAATATACACTTCACTTCTTACACCCAGATTTATAAACTAAAACTCATACTTACACACATTAAAATTTTACATTGTCTATGTTTTTCCACAATTAACCAAACCTAGACTGTGTCCTCAGTCACTGAATTTTCCAACAGGTCCATTGATTTCAATTATTCTTGAGTTCTTCCTACCTCCATCAGCTCTCAACCAGGCAGTCCAGCGTCTCTGTCTGGACCCTGCCACACCTTCTAACTGGAATGTTTTGTTTTTGCCCTACAATGTTTCAAAAGAGCCTGGTAGGCTGCGGTCCATGGGGTCGCTAAGAGTCAGACACGACTGAGCGACTTCACTTTCACTTTTCACTTTCATGCATTGGAGAAGGAAATGGCAACCCACTCCAGTGTTCTTGCCTGAAGAATCCCAGGGACGGGGGAGCCTGGTGGGCTGCCGTCTCTGGGGTTGCACAGAGTCGGACATGACTGAAGTGACTTAGCAGCAGCAGCAGCACAATGTTTCTATTCCACAATGTACCACAGGTAAGAAGACTTGAAAGGCTGGGTGAATCCGTGGCTGGGGTCTGGAATGATCTGAAGGCTTCTTCACTTATATGCAAGGTGTCAGAGCTAAGATGATTCAAAGTCTGGGTTTCTCTGGGATGGTTGACCAAAGCATCTAGCATATGGTCTCTCCTTGTAGCTTGGATTCTCTCAGCACGAGAACTGGTTTGTAAAGGGAGCATCCAGAGGGAGAGAGTATTAAAAGAATAAGCATTTCAAGAGCCATAGAGAAAGCTGCAGGGTGTCTTATGACCAAATCTCAGAACTCACATACATAACATACTTTTGCCATACTCTACTGGACAAAGCAGTCACAAGTCTGCCTAGATTCAAAGGGAGGGTACCTAACTCCCATCTCTAAGTAAGAGGAGTGTCAGAGAATTTAAAGCTTTTTTTAAAAACAAAAAAACAAAAAAACCCACCAATGGCCAGGAAGGGATAAGAGGTGTCAAAGGTAAATCATCCATGTATTTGAAATCCTATAGGATCTTCCCTTGAATGAGCTGATCCTTCATCGAATGCAGATGAAGCTCCGGATGTTTGATATCGACTCAGTTCAGGAATGATTCATGTGATTGTTGCTGCCACATCCAGAGGATGAAATGGAAGGGAAGACAGCTGAAATATTAATCTATGGAGGCCTGTCTTTTCATGAGATCTTATAAATTATACAGAGCGAGTCACTGGTTCTAAGTGGATTAGCTGCCCATCATGTAGGCAAGGTCATGGCCCATGCTCTAGTTAAGGAAGATTGTTTCCCTCCAGTTTAAATGATAATATATCCAGAGAAACTTTGAACTCAAATGCAAGTAGGCAAGCTAAGTTGAAATTTCTTATCATGAAACCAAATAAATTACCTCTCTTTAAGGCAGAGCAGTAGTTTCTTAAATTCCAAAGGAAGGAAGTAGGAAGTGAAAAATAAACCAAAGTTTTAATGAGTTGCCATCCAGAGAATTTATACAGCTTTCCAAATCCTTCTAGGAGCCTGGATTCCGTGACTTCACAGTGGTTCATTGAAGTCTTTGAAAGTTATTAGGTGATTAGCATAATGATGATTTCCATAATTATGAGATCATCTACTGTATTTGGAGAATTCCTTCAAATTTTTTGAGGAATCTTAACAGTGATTATCTCATTTTATTTTCATAATCATACCATAAGATGCGATGGACTAGTAAGTCCACCTTACAGATAAAGAGAAATGAGGCACTCAGGAGGGTTCATATATTGTCCAACTTAGCCAACAATGTTTTGGCAGGCCAGCCCCTGGAATTGGCACTCTCAACCCTAATTCCCAGTTAACCAGATAATATTAATCCTGCAATGGTTTCTATGGTGCTCGAGTGAACATCTGTGATGCTCCAGTGGTGCTCACGGTTCCTCCCCGGACACAAAATCACAGAGCAAGGGCTGAGAAGAAGGTGGCTTGAATTTCTTCCTAGTCAGCCTGTCTCTCAGCATCCTCTAGCATACCCTAAATCTTTCAAGGCCTGTGGTGCTTCAGAACTGCTTTGAACTATAATAAAAGGCACCATAGAAATATTCCTTCCAGCTGCTGAGTTTACAAGACTAAGGGTGATCTCAGATGCCTCTGGTCACACTGCCCTGTGCAATGAACAATTAACCTGGAGCCAGTTTCCTCTCCTTAGAGTTACAGGATTTACTGGCTGACACCACACAGTCATGGTGGGTCACGTTAGTCCACCTCTCTCTCTACCCTGTATGTCTAACTCATCACGAAATTCTCTCTAATGCTCCTAAACATGCCCCTTGGCCGTGGGTATACCTGTGAATGTTTAACAACGGGCTCTACCAAAAAAGAAAAAAAAAGCAAAGCAAAACAAAAACAGCCACCTACAATTTGTATGTGGGCCAATTTCTTTGGTGTAAATACCTTAACCATTGCTGATTTCAAACTAACAATCTGACCACGTTTCCCTGCTGCATGAGACCCAAGCCTGGTTCCTTCACCCAGTATAAATCCTGACATCTACAGCAAGATACACAAGTTCCTTCAGGGTCTGGAACAGTGGTTCTCAGTGCTGGCTGCCCATGAGAACCACCCGAGGATTCTACCTTTATTAAAAATGTTTATATTTTGTTCATGGAGCTTTTTCACTCATTTTTATTTTTTTAAACTACTGCATTCACCTATCACTTATTTTGATAACTGGGTTTGTTGCTGTCCTCTTAAATTTCATAGGCAAAACAAGTACTTCATTTGGTTCACTCTAGTCCCTCTTCTGCTACCTGGAGAATTTTTTTAAATCCCTGTGTCAACACCACAACCCACACTTATTACAACAGAATCTCTGGAGGTGGGAACCAGGCATCAATATTTTGGAAGTTTCCTGATTAATTCTAAGTCCACTTTGAGAACCTCAGTCTAGCTTTCCTGACTTTCTGGCTTCATCTCTTGCCTTGGGTGTACTCTACATTTGCAATCTAGCAGCACTAAATGCCTATAGGTCCTAGAACATCCCAGGCAGCTTCATACCTCCAAGCACTTGTATTGGCTGTTCTTTCTACTTGCAATATTCTTGCTCCCTGTGCTATCCACTGAAGCATTATTCTTTATCCCAGACATTCGCTAAGATGCTTTCCTGGGCTTCCCCCACCCCATGATGCTAATCCCTGACTGTATTAGTCATCCACTGCTTCGTAACAAATTGCCACAAAACTAGCAGCTTAAAGCAACGTGCATTTCTTATCTCCCAATGTCTAGAGGTTGACAGTCTGAGCCCACGTGGCTTAACTGGGTCCTCTGTTTCGGAGTCTTTCACGAGGCTGCAATCAAGATGTCAGCTAGGTCTGCTGTTTCCTCTGAAAGCCTATCCCCCTCCCTTCCCACTTTGGTCCTTCCTGAGGTGGAGGTTTATTGCCAGTTGTTTGCCTCTTTTCCTCTCAGCTTCATTTCTGCCCTTCTGTGCTCCACTCTGCATCATTCAGGGTTGGAATCCTACAAAACCAATTTCCCAGACTCATTGGCCAGTGGGCTCTCAGGCAGGTTCTTGTAATGGCAAAAAGTGGCAGGTGACTGGGAAGGTGAGAAGGAGACAGAAGATCTTTTTCTGTTTTTCTCTTCAGAGTGGCATCTTCATGAGCAGGGGGCATCTCTAGTCTCTAGGGACTTTGGTGATTCTAGAGGGCCTTCTGGAATTTCAACAATGGCTCTATTCTGGCAAATTTTCTAGCTGCATTGGTGAAGAGCATGCCTCTGGGCTCCTGCTGTCTGTCATTCAGCCTAAGAGTGTCTGTGATTTTCCACCAGGAGTTGCTAATCTCTAGCTTACCTCATTGGAGAAGGCAATGGCACCCCACTCCAGTACTCTTGCCTGGAAAATCCCATGGACAGAGGAGCATGGTAGGCTGCAGTCCATGGGGTCGCTAACAGTCGGGCAAGACTGAGCAACTTCACTTTCACTTTTCACTTTCATGCATTGGAGAAGGAAATGGCAACCCACTCCAGTGTTCTTGCCTGGAGAATCCCAGGGACAGAGGAGCCTAGTGGGCTGCCTTCTATGGGGTAGCACAGAATTGGACACAACTGAAGTGACTTAGCAGCAGCAGCAGCTTACCTCATATCATCGGTTGGGTTGTCTGGAAGCTGATACTGAAGTGGGATTTGGGGGCAGGATATTTACCAAGGAGAGGGAGAAGGAGGCAGCAAGATGGGGTAGAGGCAGAAGTCAAACTGCGATTCCGATCTGACCGAGCTTTGACCAACCCCACAGATGTTGGATATAGAACCCTTCAGAGGTATCCAATCAGTGCATCAAACTGGTGTCTCCGAGGGTGTGGCCTGACCAAGTGCTCTCTGCGGCTGAGGCCCACCCTGACGAGAGCTGACAGCTGAAGCTTTTCTTCCCCAGCACTCCCAACACTCTCAGCATCTGGGACAAAAGTCCTTCCTTCCGGGAATTGTGGGTAGAACATTATGGTGTCCACCACACAACTCGTCTCCCTGCCCATCCAATACTTTGGTACCCAATTCTGTGTATTCAGTTTTGAAATACCTAGAGTGTATTATGCTGTCTTGACTGAACATTCACTGATAACAAAAGGCACAGTGCCATCTATGAAATGAAAAGTTCATCATTCAAGGGCAGTTACTAACAGACAAGAGGAGCAAGTGAAAGCTCATGGAAGTTGGAGTCTCAGAGAGAAAAGGGCCAGAGGGCAGCTGTCAGCATGCTCACTCCCCACGCACACCTACTGTGGTCAAATCATGAAGGTGGCAATGGAAGGAACTAGAAACACTGAGAGAGATATGGAGGGTTCGAAGCATGGGCGGGTGTGCTGCTCCTTGTCTCCTATGGGAAGTTGCAAGGCCTTCAGAGTAAGCCCCATATTCAACCTGATGCTTATACACATGGTCTCACAGAGGTCGTGATTTTAAATCGGAAGAAGGAACCAGAAATGAAGGGGGGAAAAATGCATGCCGACCAGTCAGCCCCCTTTAAGAGCTTTCACAGACACTCCACCCAGTGACCAATATAGGCTGGAAAATGTGGTTTTGATTTGGCCATATTGCCGCCCCAAATAAAATAGTATTCTGTTTATCAGGCAGGAGAGGGAAATGGATACTCAGTAGGCAATTAGCAGTCCTCACCACAGATGGTGATAGTAAATTGGCAAATTCTGAGTATATTCTTCCTTGCCAAAATTAAAAGTTGACATCATTATGGCAGTCCCCTTGATTTCTAAAACATTATATTGGTCTGTGAAATACAAAACCCAGGCCCAGTGCTCTTAATCACTTTGCTGTACAAGCTTGGACTAGGATACATGATTCTTTGATAAAAAATAGCAAATGTGAAAAACTCATCTAGGCTGAATGGCAGATGAAAAAAAGACTCTGAGAGACCTGCCCACCACACATGTGGCCTTTCTTTCTGCTTCTCTTGAGTGACCAGGTGCTCACTGCGACCTTTTGAGATACTTGTGCTGTCCCATAAACAGGTCCTTAACACGGGCTGTGGTGGGCCATGTTGGAGAGGAGAGTGGTGCAGCTTCCTGGGCTCCTCCAGCTTTCTACCCCATCTCCTGGCCTCGATAGCTCTGTCCCATACTCTAGTCATCCTGAGTGGCCTGTCCTTCCTGGCATTCACCCAACATCTTGCCTCCATGGCCTTCCTTGAACTGCTGCCAGTTGTATTCTTGCCAATTTCCTACAGCTGTGTGGGAAAATTCCTTCCATCTCTCCAGGCTCAACTCAAATGCTGCCTCCTCTATGGAGTCTCTGAGCTCCCTTCAACTTGAAGCAGCCCTTCTTGTCTGAACTCCCAGAGAACTTCATTGGTGCCTCTATTATAATACTTTATCCATATTATGGTTATACAGGTATGTTTGATTCCTTTAAGTGAGCATGCTTATCTTTTTTATCTTTTTAAAAAATTGACATGTAGTTGAATTTTTGGGCTTCCCTGGTGGCTCAGTGGTAAAGAATTCACCTGCAAATGCAGGAGACTTGGGTTCGATCCCTGGGTCGGGAAGATCTCCTGGAGAAGGAAATGACAACCCACTCAAGTATTCTTGCCTGGAAAATCCCATGGACAGAGGAGCCTGGTAGGCTATAGTCCATGGGGTCACAAAAGACACAGACATGACTTAGCGACTAAACAACAGTGGTTGATTTATAATATTGTGTTAGTTTCATATCAATGTAAGCCCAGAACTTAGAATAGTAACTGGCACACAGAAGGTACTCAGTGCATGTTTGCTGAAAGAATAGATACATTAAAAATGCAGAATGAATGAATATTATAATTAATGAATGCAGAATCAATGGATGCACATATAAAAAATTAGAATGAATGAATGAAGAAAGAAAGAGAAAGAGAAAAGGATGAATGAAGGAATGAATGAATAAATAAATAAATGATCACACAGCTCCTTCTGGGTGAGCACTGGCCGGCCTCAGCCTTGACAGCCTCCAGGGTGGATAACTCACAGACTCAGCAGCATGCACACCTTCTCTTTGTCAGATTTTCCCTGACAGGAATCCTCTCTTGTCATTGCTCGTTATCTTTGCTATCCCTGAGCCACCCTGTGTCCTCTCCCCCACAGATCAAGAAGGGAATCCAACTTAGCAGGCTCAGCATGACCAACGGGGAAGAGCAAGTCTTGGCTGCTGCCAACCAGAGGGCAGCTGGAGTGACAGTCAAGCACACGTCTTTCCGAGATGGACAAAGACAGGCACAGAGTCCAAGGGCGTCCGGGCAGACTGGAGTTGGTGTGAATATAAGGGGAAGCCTGCATTTTTCACAGCTGGCGGGGGTGGGGGTGGTAATCAGGCCACGTTGCAGGCCAAAAGAAAGAGCCCCCTTTGCAAAATGTGAACACATCCCATTTTGTCGGATGTTAAACTGAAACAACAAAATGCAGCCAACCAAGCCACCTACCAACCAAATAAGTAAACAGATAAAGCAAAGCCAAGTAAAACCATCCCCGACACCTTAACTTGCAAAAGCAGCTTTTCTTTTTCAGGGTAAACCTTATCTCTTCCAGGACGACATTTGTTTTCATCAGGTTTCACAGAAATAGAAGGGTAGGCTCTAACTCCCTGATCCTGCTAATAATTGGAATTCTCCGTCCAACTCCCCCACCCCCACTCCTCACTTCACCCCCTTCCTTCCTTTTCTCTGGGTCTTGCCTCTGCGTCTCTTTCTCTCTCTCTGCCCCCTCCCTCCCATCCGTCACCACTGGGCAAAGTCCTAATGCCATTTCCCTTTTCCCACGTGTCTTTCCCAGATTAGCAAGGAAGCAGGCATCACAGAGCCCGCAAAGAAATAGCTTTGCTGATAGCTGTGATGTCAGCCAGCAACGACATTTCCCTGCCCGTGATATCAGAGCTAGGGCTACAATCAGATTGAGTATTGGGGTACAGGAGATATTTCATTTCAAAGCATTTAAGAGGCATTAACTAATCCATCTTTGCTGATGAGGGAGGTGGCACCCCACTCTCACAGAGGGGCTGAGTTTGCAGCTGCTTAGCAGACACTGTGCTTTACTGTGTGGAAGTGGAAAATAGGAAAGGAAAAACGCATCTGCCACAGTAAATTGATATTCCTTGTGCAAGCCCTGTTTCCTAGAAAGGCACCTCCTTATCAGATTCCAGACCCGAGTTACAGTTTCTATTTGAGGCTTGAACTGCACATAGGTAATTATTTCCACCCATTTCTCCTTCCAGCTAATGGCAATGTGAAGGGTAGGAGGGCGTTTCTACCCTGAGAATAATAAAAACAAAACCCAAAATCTCCACCAACAGTGGAATGACATGCAAATAACCCAAGGCAGGGAGTGGGCTGAAGGGGGCTGCTCTCTGGATGTGATGGTGTCAGCGGCACGCTGAGCTCTGAGTGGTTGGGAGAAAGCATGGTGGGGAATGATTGAGATCAAGACTCAGGAGGATGAGCACGTGCACAAACATGCATGTGTGTGTGTGTGAAGAATGGAAAAGTGGGAGAGTGGGTGCACCTTAGCCGATGATTTGAAAAGTCACTCTGGTCATCCCAAGAACCTCTTGTAAGAAGACAGTACAACCTCACAGGTAAAATTAGTTTCCTATTTTAAAAATGTTCTGCTTTGTCAATTCTCCAGGAAGCTTTTGACTATACAAGATATTAATACAAGGCCACTGAGTTGCTTGCAAAGCTCAGTGTATCTGTGTGTTTGCCCCCAAACACAGCTTTTGTTCTAAAAGCTGGGACATTGCGGTTTGATTGTTCTTCAGGCCAATCTCTGTGCCTTGCCCTTTCCCTGCACTGATCACCTTCAGCTCATGCCAGAGATCTAGACCATGTGGTCATACAATGCTGGGCATCACAATTCCATGAGGATGTCTGGAGATGCCACCTCTGCTTTCTATTTCTCTTAGAGACCCAGAACTTCAAAGCTGCCAGGGCCATTAGAGATCATCTGGGGTCAACTTGCTCATCTTATAGATGACCAAAGCTCAGGGAAGAGCGCTGGCTCTTGAGAAGCCAGCCAGCTAGACCTTGGAAGACAGTACTCTTACTAGACTCCTAGTCTGCTCAAAACCATTGCAAGCTTCTCGAGGGCAGTTCAAGTCATTTGCTGGTTACTTTGCCTGCATTTCCCATACCTTCTTTTCAAAGTCCCTAATGGGTGGCCAGTCAGCCCCACAACCCCATCTGCTAGCCTCTGTTGGTGGGGGGTGAGGGGGCAAGAATGGATGGCTGATCTAAGTTGTACTGTTTGATAAATCTTTTCCAGGAATTGGGAATTTAAGTATCTGTTATGCCTAAATGGAAAGCACACATCAGGCCCTCAAGGTAGGTCCAAATTTTTTCCCAAGAACAACGAGAAGAAAGAGAAAATGCCGGTTGCTGAGATAGGATTTAAGGGCCTCATAGAGAGCATCAATGGGAAATGGCTCACTACCTGCTTCCCAGTGGATTTTAAGTTCTTGTTACATTCCTCATGAGTCCTGCTGCCATTCCTACCCTAGAGTTCTGGGAGACAACCACAAACCCTTCCAATATGTGCTCCTTTTTGCTTAAGACAGTTTGAATAGATTTCCGTCACTTCCTCCTAAGTCCACATACTACTCATACTTTCATTGCCAACTCCTACTGCAATGCCTTCTGTATCAGTTATCTATTGCTGTACAACAGATTACTCCAAAACATAGTGGCTAAAAACACAGACAGAAAAAAAAGTAAAACCAATTATCTCACGGTTTCTGATGGTCAGGAATCTGGACATGGCTTAGCTGGGTTTTCTGGCTCAGTGTCCCTTGCAAGGCTGCAATGGATGTATCGCTGGGGTTGTAGTCCCATCTCAAGGCTCAACTAGGGGAGGATGTACTCCCAAGCCCACTCGCCTGGCTGCTGGCAGGCTTCAGAAGATCTGCTTCCAAGCTTGTGCACATGGGCCTCTTTACAGGCTTCCTTTAAGATGTAACAGGCTTCCTTTAAGATGTGGCAGCTGGCTACTCCTAGAGCAAGCAATGCAAGAGAGAGTGAGAGAAAGCACCCAGAACAGGAGCCAGTCTTTTCACAGCTGAATCTTGGAAATGACATCTTAACACTTCTGCCATATTCTGTTAGAAGAGAGCCACTGGGTCTGGCCCATCCTTAAGGGGGTGAGGAATTCACAAAGGCATGCGTGTGTACTAAGTCACTTCAGTTGTGTCTGACTCTGCGACCCCATGGACTGCAGCCCACCAGGCTCCTCTGTCCGTGGAATTCTTCAGGCAAGAATACTGGAGTGGGTTGCCATTTCCTCCTCCAGGGGATCTTCTCCAACCAGGGATCAAATGCACGTCTCTTTCACCTCCTTCATTGGCAAGTGGATTCTGTACCACTAGCGCCACCTGGGAAGCCCTGCACAAAGGCATGAATGCTCAAAAGTGAGGATCATGGTGCTGAGGTGGTTTCTTGAAGTTCTACACCTGAGCTTGGATTAATACTCAAAGTTTGCTGAATGTATTCATAGATTTACCATAGGTACTCTGTGTTTTCTGGGGTCCTTTTGTCTCTTCCTTATGTTTCTGGAGCACTGTCCAATTGAATAGGGTATAAAAGCAAGTCTCCTTTCTAACAAGTATGCATGATGATGAAGTACCAAACTTCTCTCAGCGGCTAGGTTGCAAATTCCTTGAAAGCGGGAATTCTGTCTTATACTTTGTAATCCTGTGAGAACCATCTGCAGTCAATAAATGTATAACCAGTGGTTGAATGGATCTGTGATACACCAGAAAGAGCTCTACATGGGTCTCTGGCATCCAAATTCTACTTCTGGATCAGCTTTCAACTATTTTGATCTTGGGTACGTTACAACATCTTAGGTCCTTGGTTTTCCCACCTTTAAAATAAGGAGATTAGCTCTTTAAGGCTACTGTAAACTCACTCCAGTTTTCTTGCCTGAGAAATCCCAGGGACAGAGGAACCTGGCAGGCTACAGTTCATGGGTTGCAAAGAGTTGGACATGACTTAGCCACCAAACAACAATAAGTAGTATGTCCTGAAAACTTCTTCCTCATTTAAATCTACTTTGAGGCAGTGTATCAGACACCTTTATTGACCCTCATCATCCCCTTCGCTGCAGTCTGATTTCATCTGCATCTACCGTGGGTATACTCACCTCAAGCTGAGGGTGTTCATCTTCTTTCTCTCCCTGGGCCTTCTCAACCCATGTGAGAGTTTGCCTAGTCTATGTGCCTATGTGCAGTTCACAAGTCGGATGGAGTTAGCACCCCCAATGACAATCCTCAACCAGGGTCAGATGGCAGCTAGTGGCTAAACACCTCTACCTCCTGTCCTTCCAGTGGAAAATTCTGCAAGGCATTCTCTATATTCTCTGTGAAATCATTCACTGTTGACTTCTGTAATATTCATGTTTCTTCCCTCCCTAAATCACTCTAGCTTTTTCTTCACTCTTAATTGCTGGGATGACCTCTTAAATAAATTAAATAAATAAACTTCATGCAGGACCTTGTGTCATGCTCTCCTTTCCAGAGAACCCAGACTAAGAAGGAGGCCATTTCTTTCTCTGTCCGTCCTTTGCCATTAAGGCTAAACCATGTGAAAGTTTGGGTCAGGAAGACAAAAGTGTGATGCGAGTGGAGTCCCAAGCAGACCAGAAAAGCCTGCTCCTTCTGGCTCTCTCTGGATCAAATTTCAAAATGGAGAGTTATGTGATGGGAGTGAAGGCAAAAGCCAAGAGCAGAATTGAAGTCATCCACTCTGCCTGGGAGGGGCTTCCCTGATGGCTCAGACAGTAAAGAATCTGCCTACAGTGCAGAAGACCTGGGTTCAATCCCTGAGTTGGGAAAATCCTCTGGAGAAGGGAATGGCTACCCACTCCAGTATTCTTGCCTGGAGAATCCCAGGGACAGGAGTCTGGTGGGCTACAGTCCATAGGGTTGCAAAGAGTCAGACATGATTGAAGTGACCTAGCACACACTCACTCTGCCTGAGACTCTGGGAGGAGCTGGTTAGCATGATCCACCTGCGATCACCTAGGGCAGGGAGTGATCAGGCAGAGAGAAAACCCAAGGGAGCAGCCCTGAGATATCCTGGAAGGCAAGGGATCCAAGACATGCAAGATGCTAGCTGCAGAACTCACCAGAGCGGGTTAGTACTGTGGACTGAAAAAGATCCTAAAGTCCAGGAAATTGGCTGGGATACTTGAGCTGGAGACTGAATAGGGATCATGACCATGCCTCAGGGGGTCTTCAATAGCAGCCAGGTCTGAGGAGGACCTGAATCAGCAGGGAGGACCTCAAGGCCCTAAGCACTGATTTCAGCAGTTGCCAGCATTATGGACGTCTATTACAGTGGTGACATGAGGGACCCAGAGAGTGAATGGTACTGAATGGATTCTGACCCCCATAAATATAAGGATGTAGCATACTCCTTCCCCATACCCAGGCGCCATCTTGGAAATGATCAAGATAGGGAGAACAAAATGGAAAGAGTAACTATTTCAAGCAAAGGAGACTGAATTTCCAAAAATGATGGTTTAACTGATTAGAGTAGACGAGGCTTACCAGGTCATAGCCAAGTTTAATACTAACTTCCAGTTGTGTGGCCCACTTCCATGTGTGTGCTTGTGCCCTCCCATGGACATACACACACACACACACATGTATGTGTGTGCATATGCTAAGGCATGTTGGGCTCATAAGAAAGCCCCAGTCTGCTGTAGAAAAATTTTTGGAAGATCTGAGCAGAGCATGTAGAAGAAATCTTCATAGTTGTGAATGGGGCAGGGAATTTGGAGGTACCCACCCACAGATACAGGGCCTCCCAGCTGGGGCAGCTTTCCAAGCTCAGACTGGGCTCATTTGGGCTGGAAAAGCCACATCAGTGTCAAACTCATCTCCACGGGTCTGGCTTTAGCTAGAAGGCAGAAGTCAGGGCTCTTAACACACACAGCAAGAACTGCAAAGGAAGGGTGGGGTGGGGGACCCCAGCATTTGCCTCTTTCATCTCCGTGGGCAGTCTCAATTTCCCTGGCCTCCATCTCGGCTTTATCAAGGCTATCTGGCCCCTGTCTTTTCTGGCCTCCTCTGGGATGCCTCCTCTGCCATGACAGTTGCTGAGGGTTCCCCAGGGCAGGTGGAAGCATGATTTGCTTTTCAAGCTCTGCCCACTTATTGATCTCCTGTCTGAGAAATGTCAGCAGCAGCCAGGAGCTTTCCCCACTAAGGCACTTAGCTTGGAAGCCTGTGGTATCTGCCTGGATAAACCCTCCGCCTCCTGCTTCTCTGGCTTTAGAACTCTCCCCACCCCCACCTCGGGAAAAGTCTTCTAAGATGAGATGGCAAGAATCAAACAGCGACGTGCTTTGAACACTGGGACAGGAACCAGATTTAAATTGGGCGAAAGCCCTGAGCTCAGAGCAAGTGCATTTCCCTTCCTGCCATCCCTCCCCATCTCTGCCTCTTGTCGCTGGGAGCAGGTTAAGCAGTCTCCCTCGAGGAGCCTGGCCAGGGGCAGGAGATTGGCCCGTGAGTCAGAAAGAGGGGCCCTAATCCAGGACCTGGGCAGATAAAGGCTACGTCATTACTTCGACTGCCATCCCCTCTCCCCACACCCCAGCTCTGATATGATTTAAATGCAGGATTGGGAGGAGGGGAGGGGAAGAGAAAAAGACTGTTTAGTGGTTAAACCTTTTAAAGTTTAAGTGCATAAACAGGGCCTTCTCCGTATCTGTCTATAGCAATTCCCATGACAGTTACAGCAAAATTACAAAAACTGGGTCGTTTATATAACCCTTTGTATTGTCAAAGCACATTAAATGTCTGCCTTCCTGCACCCCGCCGAGCTGTCTTCAGCTGTCAGATCCCCATACTGCAGCTCAGCACACTGAGGGTAAAGCACTTTGGCAACGCCGACTTGGAGAAAGCTGGACCCTCAGGTACAGCTAGGTCTGGAAAGTGAGATTTCAATTTCCTCTAAGTCCGAGTCCCAAGGTTTCAAATATATTGAACCCTCTCCTTTCTAGCCAAACGTTTTGCCACCTGGCCAGTGGGTTTATTCCCTGAATGGGCAGACACAGCATTTTATTCTGGACAAGTTTGAGAGATTGCCTTCATCTATGTATTCATTTGATAAAAAAGGACTTATTGAATGTTTTCTAAAATGCTAGTACCAAGAATAATATGCAGCCATCACTATTTAAGGGACTTTGTATCTATGAATTCTTAATCCTCATTGTAATCCAGTGAGAGAGACACTATTAATATCCCCATTTTACAGGTGAGGAAACTGAGGCACAGTATAATGGATGTTGTGGCGTGCTGCCCGGATGGCCTTTCACGACTGATGCACTCACTCCTCCAGCCTCTGGGAGCATGGACAGCAGACAGTTCACATATAAATTTTTTTTTAAATGAAGACTGTATACATCTAAGGTGTACAACATTTAATGCCCCTGTAGAAACTGCCATTAAGGTCACACCTTCTTCCTGGGGGCGACCCATACTGAAAGACAGGCTCATTCAGGGATAGAAAGTCCTGCCATCTTGCCTCAAGTCCTCAGAACAACTCCACAGGGCCGCCTGAGATCCATTGCTCCCTGGGGGTCCATTGAGGTCTCCTTTGTGACTGCGTCGCAGTTCAACTCTTCCCTTAACCCAGTCAGGCCTCCTTTACACTGCCCCCCACCCTGCCCCAGTGTTGTGGACCCCAAGGGCCCTTCTCAATGAACCTCTTGCACCCACATCTTCATCTCCATCTCAGGATGTGTCCCCCAGGGACTGCACCTGAGGTAGGAGGATAAGTAACCTCCAGCTCATCAAGGTCACAAGTTCACTGTGGAGGTAGTTTCAATCTTCTTATTTGGTGACCGCTACTTCCTGTATGAGAGGCTCCTCTCTGCTCAACCCTGAGCCTGGTAATTTATCCATAGTCGAGCCATTTAATCCTTCAACCCTTGGAATGTCACTACCCTATTCTGCACACAGGGGCCTGAGGCTCAAGATGTTTAGCCAGGGGATGGGGGCTTCAGCAGACTTTGAAAGTCTGGGTATTTTGGCTCACTGGACAGCCCCGGCCCCAGCCGCAGCCATCCTTCTACTACAACCTGTTCACACCTCATCCAAGGCTTAGGCTGGAAGCGAGGTGGGATGCTCTTCTACATGACACTGCTCCTGCCCAGGAAGTGGTGCCATCTGCAGTTTCTTCCCACCACTCTGCCTGAATCCCAAAGCTCTAGATTTCTGAGTGTTTGGACAGCTGTATGGGTTCCATCAATGCCATCATAACCCTTGCCCTTGGCAGAGCCCTTGCACATGTGTCCGCTCTGTCAGGGTTAGGGATCCCTGTCATTCTGTGGGTCAGACAGCTTGCGCCTAATGATCCCTATTCCACAGATAGGAACGCTGAGACACAGGGCAGAGGTCAAATCACGACCTGGCCCATGGCAGAACTGGGACTTGAAATTCGGTCTTTCCTTTATAAGTCCCATCCTCTTTCCATGTTTCCCTGCCCTATTCAATCTCTATCCAACCACTTCCTTTCCTCGACTCCCTTCTTGTTGTGCAATATGCATCAGGAAGTTCATTCCCAGAGGAGTCCCAAACAGCAACTGGTATGATGTGTGGGCTTCTGAGAAACTCCCTAAACTCTAAATGTTCCCTTCCATTGCTGAAACCTGAAATTCACCATGGCTACAGTCAGCCCTGAGAACTAATCGTTGCCTTCCCCTTGAAATCTTCTTTGGACATGCAAAAAGCAACTAGAACTCTTCTACAATGCTAATGGGATTGTAAAATGGTTAAAAAGAAAAAAAAAAACTTCAGAAAATTTGGAAAAGTTGAAGTTTCTTGAAGAGTTAAACATGTGTTTTTCATTCTCTCCCTGGGTATTTACCCAAGAGAAAAAAAAAAACATTATACATTCAAAGACTTGTCCATGAACGCTCAGAGCAGCTTCATTTGCAATACCCCAGACCTGGTAATAACCCAAACGTTCATCAACCAATGACTAGATAAACCGTTTGTGGTATATCTATATTTTTCAGCAATAAAAAGGAACAAACTATAGATGCATGCAAGAACGTGGATGAATCTCAAAAACACAGTGAGTGAAAGGAGTCAGGTACAAAAGAACAGAAACTGTGATTCCATTATTCACATAAAGTTCTACAACAGGCAAAACTCATCTACGGTGAGGGAGGTTGGAATAGTGATTACCTTCATTTGGAAGATGTTTTGACTGGAGAAGGGCACAGGGAATTTTCTAGGGAGATGGAAATTTTCTTTATCTTAGCGGGGTAGTGTTTACATAGGTGCAAGCATTTGTCAAAACTCATAAAACTGTGCACTTCAAATGGGTGCATTTCATATGTTCATTATACATCTGTAAAGGCGATTTAAGAACATAAGTCGCTGACACAGTAGACGTGGTATTCTTGACCTGTGCTCTCTGGAGTCTCTGGGATCCATAAAACAATATATACGATTGTGAGCCTAGGTGTGTATTACAGGAAACAGGCTCTCATTTTCTTCAGGTTCTACTCTGACAGGAGTGTCTGCAACTTGATTTTAACATAGACACACAAGAACAAAGCACCTCAAATAAACATTCTGTGTGACAAACCCAGCAGACGATTTCCTTCACAGAACTCGGGAGTTTTGGGGAGCAGGATTTCTGCAGGCGCAGGGCCATGGTGGAAAAGGAGAAGTTCCAAAGACTGGTACAAGGCTAGCCTTGCACTGTGAAAGGGAAGGAAGGGTTGACGGTCAGGTCCAGACCTGAAGAATCACCAAGCTGTTTCACCTTGCCAACCAGTAAGATGGAGAAGCCACAATCGCCCAGGTATCTACAACTCACACAGGTTTGAAATCACAATCTTGTCATGCCTGTTTAAACCACCATGATGCAGTGAAATCCTATTATCTGCCGTATATTACTGTGTCGACAGATGTGGGTGGAAACCGTGGATGCCATCAGACACAACTCATTCCCTGGGGAACTGGGGGAGCTTGGGAAATTCCGTCCTGGCAGAAGCCTCTTTGAACAGTCATTTGAGCACTCCAGACTTCAGCTGGGATTGGGAATGGAATGGGTTATGTCGGAGCAGCACCTGGGGTCGGGCAGCACGTGTGTGCCTGCGTGAGCACGTGCACACACCCGCAAGCACTGTGCTGGCGCTTCGTGAGATATTTCAGAAACTAGCAGCAGCAGCAGCACTTGGGAAGTTGAAAAGCTCAAACCTGTGAATCAATCCAAGCACAAAGCGCTTGGTTTCTAATTCGGTACCTGTTTCCAACACCTTGCAAAGAGTCAATCTGTGCAGAACCTCACACTCTTGGCATTTCTGGGCCTCAGCTTTAAGGAGGATGCAGTAACAGCAGGTGTCTAAAACCATTGATTTCTTTTAGAGGATCCTACACCATCAACAACATTTCATCTGCTCTTGTAAATACTCAGGAACTTTTCGATGCCCATACTCAAAACACTCAATAAGAAGTTAAAACTTCTGTCTTCTACAGGCTATGGTTGAAGCAGATTCTGGGGGTATTTAAATTCATTCTCTCAAGGTATATTTATCAAACATCTATGAGTTAGGCCATGAACGTACAGGAGGAAACAGGACCCAAAAAAACCCTGCTCTCATGGAGCTCACATTCTAAAGGAATAATGAATAAATAAATCACATATTATGTTAGATAATATAGTAGGATAAAAAGCAGAAAATGGCAAATGTGGGGCTATAATTTTGGATAGGCTGGTCATAAGAGATCTCATCAAAAATAGGACAGTTAAGCAAAGACTTTGAGGGGTGATGGAGTCAGCTGGATGAATATCTGGATAGACAATAGCAGGGAGCAAGACCAACCAAGGCAAAGGCTAGGAACCAGAAACATGCTGAAGTATTAGAGGGACAGCAAAGAGGCCTATGTGGCCAGAATCAAATGAGGAAGGGAGGCTAGAACTATGAGATGAACCTAGCAAGGTAGTCAGGGCCAGATAGTGTCTCTCTCTCTTTAGTTGCTAAGTCGTGTCCAACTCTTGCAACCCCGTGGACTGTAGCCTGCCAGGCTTGTCTGTCCATGGGATTCTCCAGGCAAGAATACTGGAGTGGGTTGATGTTTCCTTCTCCAGGGGATCTTTCTGACCCAGGGATCAAACCCAGGTCTCCTGTATTGCAGGCAGATTCTTTACCAACTGAGCTATGAGGGCAGTTCCTTGTAAGTCATTGTAAGACTTGAACTCTGTAAGGACATTATAAGGGCTTTGACTCTAAGGGAGATGGAAGATTCCATACAGAGGAAGAAACTGCTCTGACTTCAGTTTTAAATGGATCTTTCTGGCTGCTGTGCTTAGAACAGACTATAGTAGAGGCTGGGCCGAAGGAGTCTGTGAATGTAAAGAGAGATCAATGGAAACTACCCAATCTGAATAACAGACAGAAAAAAATACTGGAAAAAGTGAATAAAGCCTCAGGGAACTGTGTGGTCTAGTATTTATGTCATCAGAGACCTAGAGAGGAGAAAGAAGGCAACACTGAAAAAATATTTCAAGAAATAATGGCTGAAATCTCCCCAACTTTGGCAAAGGATATAATGTTTTCAAGAAGCTGATTGAACCCCAAATAGGACAACCCCAGAGAAATCCATGACTAGACACTTTATAAACTGGTAAAAAACAAAAATGAAGAATACTCGTGAAAGCTGCTTGAGAAAAACAATGCATTACCTAGAGGGAATCAACAATTTCAATGACTGCAGATGGCTCACAGAAATGATAGAGGCCAAAAGGAAGTGGGACAGCATTTTTAAAGTGCTAAAAAGAAAAAAACCCAAACCTGTCAACACAATTCTAAATTGAGCAAAAGTATACTTCAGAAATAAATGAAGGTGAAATCAAGATAGTCTCAGATAATAGAAAATTAAGAGAATTTGTAACCCACAAAACTCTCAAAGACTGCTAAAGGAGGTTCTTCAAACCAAAAGGAAATGACAACAGAAGAAAACTGGGCTATCAAAAATAAAGGAAGAACAACGGAAATGGTCAACATCTGAGTAAATATAATAGATTATTCTTCTATTTGGAGATATTTAAAATGTGCTTGCCCATTGAAAGCAAAAATTATAACATTATTTTCTGGGAGTTTTAATATAGATTGATATAATACATAAGATGGGCATAGCACACAAGAGGGAAGATAAAAGACTTTAAACAGTGGTACATTTTGTACACTCCAATAAAAGTGGCAAAATGCTAATTCTAAATTAATGGTGAAAAGTTATGTATATATTTTATAATACCTAGAGCAACCACTAAAATAAATATATTAATTACAGTCAAAATCACAATAGATAAATTAAACTTGAATACCAAAAAAGTTCAGATAACACTATGACTTGATGCAACATGATATTTTGGATTGAATCTCAGAATAGAAAAATGGAATGAGCAGAAAATTGGTAAGATCCGAATAGATTCTGGACTTTAATTAACAACAATGTGATAATTTTTGGTTTCTTGATTTTGACAAATATCATAGTAATGTAAGTTGTTGTTAACATTAGGGGAAACTGAGTAAGGGATAGGAGAATTCTCTGTATTATCATTGAAACTTTTCTGTAAATCTGAAAGCTTTCTAAAATAAAGATTTTACTTAGAAAATGTTCAAATTACCCCAAATTAGGCAAGAAAGTGCAAACAGAAGAACAAAAACCAGAGGGAACAAATAAAACCAAATAACAAAGTGGTACAGTTAATCCAAACATATCAATAATTACATTAATATAAATGGTCTAAAATACCAATTAAAAGAGAGATAGTCAGAATTGATAAATAAAAGAAAAACATGACCCAACTATACACTATCTACAAGAAACTCATTCAAATATAATGATACGGGTAGGTTAAAAATAAAAGGAGAAAAAAGATGTACTATGCAAACACTAATCAAAAGAAAGCTGGAGTGGCTCTATTAATATCAAACAAAAGAGATTTCACAGCAGAGAAAATTACCAGGGATCAAGAGGGATATTATATAACAATGAAAGGATCAATTCATCAAGACATGAGAGTGCTAAATGTACATGCACCTAGCAAAAGAGTTTCTACCACATGAAACAAAAACTGAAAAGAGAAATAGACAAATCCACAATTATATTTAGAAACTTTTCAACACTTGTCTGAGAAGGCGATGGCACCCCACTCCAGTACTCTTGCCTGGAAAATCTCATGGACAAAGGAGCCTGGTAGGCTGTAGTCCATGGGGTCGCAGAGTCGGACACGACTGAGCGACTTCACTTTTACTTTTCACTTTCCTGCATTGGAGAAGGAAATGGCAACCCACTCCAGTGTTCTTGCCTGGAGAATCCCAGGGACAGGGGAGCCTGGTGGGCTGCCGTCTATGGGGTCGCACAGAGTCGGACATGACTGAAGCGACTTAGCAGCAGCAGCAGCAACACTTGTCTCAATAGACAATCAGCAAGCATATAAACAATGATGTCAAACAACTGGATCTAATAGACATTTATAGGACATGCCATCCAACAACAGGAGAATATGCTATATTTTCAAGTGAACATGAATCATTCACCAAGATAGACAGTATGCTACGTGTCTTAACAAATTTAAAAGAACTGAAATTATACAAAGTGTGCTCTCATACTATAATGGAATTTAACTAAAAATCAGTAATAGAAAGGTAAAAGGAAAAGCATCAAACACTGGGAAAGCTAACATACTTCTAAATAATCTTTTGTCAAACAGGAAATATCAGGGGAAATTTAAATACATTTTGAACTGCATGAAAATAAAAAGGCAGCTTATTGAAATTTGCGTGAGATATCTATAGCAGTGCTTTGAGGGAAATTTATAGCATTAAATGCTTATATTAGAAAAGAAGAGTTCTCAAATAATAACCAATAGCTTCCATCTTAAGAAATTAGAAAAATAAGAATAATCTAAATCCAAATCAAGCGGAATGAAGGAAATAATAAAGACCAGAAATCAATGAAACAGAAAACAAGCAATAGATAAAACCAATCAAACCAAAAACCAGTTCTTTGAAAAGATCAAAACAATTGATAAATCTCTAGCAGACTGACAAAAAGGGAAAGAGAGAAAACACAAATTTCCAGTATCAGGGAGGAAAGAGAGAATGTCATTACCGACTCTGAAAATATTAAAAGGATAATAAAGGAATAGCACGGGTATCTATGGATATGAATTTGATAACTTAGATAAAATGGACCAACCAATTCCCTGCAAATCACAAATTAGCAAAGCTCACTCAAGATGAAGCAGATAATTTGAATAGTCCATTAAATATTTAAGAAATTAAAGTTGTCATTAAAATCCTTCCAAAAAAGAAATCTCTAGGATCTGATGGTAAATTCTACCAAACATTTAAAGAAATAACATCAATTATATAAAATATCTTCCAGAGAACAGCAGAGCATGGAACACTTTCCAATTTATTCTGTGTGGCTAACATTACTCTGATACCAAAGACAAAAAGAGCAGAAAAATAAAAAACTACATGCTAATATTTCTCATAAACATAGACACAAAAATCCTCAATGAAATATTAGCAAATTGAATCCATCAATATATAAAACCACAGCACAACCAAGTGGGATTTAGCTCAGAAACACAATATTCAAAAATGGATAAATGTAATTCACAATATTGACAGTCTAAAGAAGAAAAACCATAAGATCCTATCGATTGATGTAGAATAAGTACTTGATAAAATTCAATATATATTCATGATTTTTTAAAAACTCTCAGCAAACAAGAAATAGAAGGGCTCTTCTTCAACTTGATAAAGAGGCATCTTTACAAAAACCCTACAGTTAACATCATACTTGATGAAAAATGGAATGCTTTCTCCCTACGATCAGGAACAAGGCAAGGATGTCCACAGCCATCCATCCAATTCAGAACCAGTGGATTAAGCAGTGCGATAAGGCAAGAAAAAGAAATAAAGCATATGTATCAGAAAGGAAGAAATAAAATTGTCCCTGATTGCCTACATAGAAAATTCTAAGGAAACTGCAAAGTAAAACTTCCTAGAACTAATAAATTTAGCAAGGGTGCAAACATAAGGTCAATACAGAAAAATAAACTGCAATCCTATGTACTGCTGCTGCTGCTGCTGCTAAGTTGCTTCAGTCGTGTCCGACTCTGTGCAACCCCATCGACGGCAGCCCACCAGGCTCCACCGTCTCTGGGATTCTCCAGGCAAGAACACTGGAGTGGGTTGCCATTTCCTTCTCCAATGCAGGAAAGTGAAAAGTAAAAGTGAAGTCGCCTAGTCATGTCCAACTCTCAGCGACCTCATGGACTGCAGCCTACCAGGCTCCTCCGTCCATAGGATTTTCCAGGCAAGAGTACTGGAGTGGGGTGCCATTGCCTTCTCTGAATCCTATGTACTAGTAATGTACAATTGTAAAGTAAAACTTTAAAAAGCAATGTAATTTATAGTCACATCAAAAGAATAAACTTTGTAGGCAAAAATGTAACAAAATATGTACAGGATCTGTATGCTGAAAAATACAAAGCAGTGATGAAATCAAAGAAGATCTAAAAGAACTGAAGAAACAGAATGATAGACCATGCTTATGGATTGTTAAAGTTCAACATAATAAATATGTCAATTCTCACTGAAATGATTTATAGATTTAATGCAACACCAATCAAAACCCCAGCAGACTTTTCGTACAAACAAGCTGATTCTAACACTTATACAGAAAGACCAAGGAACTAGAAGAGCTAAAACAAATTTGAAAAAGAATAAAGATATCAAGTATGATCATTCTCCATTTTCAGACTCACTCGATAGCTATAATAATCAAGACAGTGTGGTATTGGCAAAGGATAGACACAGAGATCAATGAAACAGAATGGAGTGTCTAGAAATAGACTCATCGCAGCATGGCCAACTGATTTTTAATGAAGTTGCAAGGAGCAGGCACTGGTTCTTTTACACATTCTGTGGACAGGGCAGAGGTGAGCATGGAGAGCTCTGTACTGAAGACTCTTAACTCTCCCCTTGGCTCCTGAGAAGAGGGCTGGAGACCCTTCCCGTTCTCTGCAGCCTTTTCAGAAGCAGCCAGCAAAAAGGAGAAAGGGGTCCTTGGAAGAGGAAATAGGAAGGCCCTGGCATGTGTAAGGGGTGAGGGGGCCAATGTGGCTGGAGCATGGGGAGAAGAGGCAAGAAGAGGAAGTGAGGACAGAGGTGGCAGGGGACCTAGTCAGTCACTGGGAGGACTTGGAATTTCCTCGGAGCTATGCCATGAGAGGGTTTGGAGCCAGGGAGTGATGCAATCTGACTTTAGCTTTTAATAGACTCCTTCTCACTGCTGAGTTGGGAAATGACTGAAGGGGGTGATAGGGACGGAGCTGGGGGTGGGGAAGGATGCAGCAGGGGGACCACACAGGAGGCTGCTCAGATAATCCAGGTGACAGATGATGGTGGCCTGGACCAAAGCAGAAGCAGTGAAGGTGAGGAGAAGTGCTTAGTTTTGGACATAATTTGAAAGTACAGGTTGTAGAGTGTGTGTGTGTGTTGAGGGGTGGTTCTGATGAGAATGTCTTACTGTTGCAATAAAAAAAAAAAGTGTGAGAAGACTGCTTTTGCAATGATTCTATTTCCCCTCCACTCTGCTCACTGGAAGGCTGACTCAGGTCTCACAAGTGCTTCAAGCCCTTGGATGCCCCAGACTTGGGAATGTGTGCTTGGAATGTGAGCAGAGGGTCACTGTTTTGGCTTCATGGGAACGTCTGACCTCTTCCCCCGAGGTCTGTGGAAGAAGAGCCACTCTCCTCAGGTGACACACTAGATGGCTGGGCTTCAGGAGCCCAGCCCGACTTGGGTAGGTTGGACCCACTCAATGGGGTTTCAAGTCACAAATGGACAGGTCACAAAGGCTTTACTTCATTTTATTGATTTAAAAAAAAACAGGTGTGGAGAACTCTGGTGACATACCTAGTCTCCCAGACAGAGTCTGTGGCAGACTATCAGTTTCTGTCCACTGCTCTGATCATGCATGGGAGATGCATTAGGGTGCTACTAACCTTCTGGTTCTTGTTGTCCTTAACTGACCTGATCTTTCTAGACAGCCAAAAGGCTTTCGCTCATGAGCCAGGCCCACAGTGCAATAGCCAGGGTGGTGGAGCAGAAAGCTGATGCCCTCAAGTCTCCTGCATTGCAAGTAGCCCCTTGGCTGTCTGCCTGCAAGCTCCGAGCCTCCACTGATCCAGGCAGGGAAGGCCGACAGACAGCGGAGGCAAAAGACCAAAGCAGGGTGATGAATAGTGGGAGGTATCCACCGAGCAGCATGCTGGGCTAGACTACGGCTCTGAAACACAGCTGAGGGCCAGTGCCTATTGTAACATTTTTCTTTTTAGGCTTCAGAGTTGTTATGGGCTCTGTTATATCCCTTAAATTCATATGTTGAAGTCCCAACCCCCAGGACATCAGAAAGTGACTGTGTTTGGAGATGGGATCTTCATGGAAATGATTAAGATGAAATGAGGTCATGAGGGTGGGCCCTCATCCAACACAACTGTCCTTATACGAAGAAGTGGGGATACAGATGGTGCAGAGGGAAGGCCATGAGAAGACATGGGGAGACGACAGCCATCTACAGCAGCCATGAGGTGGGGACCAGAGAGGTGCCATACAGAACACTCCCCCAGGCCTCCGCTCTCAGCACCCCTCCCGTCTATTCCCATAGGCGCAGGGGACCAGTCATGGGCAGTCCAGGAGTGGCTGTAGCAGAGCTTTCCGGGGCCCTCTGCACTGCCTGCAGCATAGCCAGAAGTTGCTCCCCTGGTTGCCTGATACACAGCTGCAAGTGGGTCGATGGGGAGGAACTGGCCCTGAAGGCCCAGCCTTCTTCCTGGGCCTCTGAAGCCAGTTCCATGGGGCTGGCCCAGGGACCACCCACGATCCTCATCATGAAGCCGGAAGCGTTAGCCTGTGGGCACACCTGCTCGGAGCCTCCAGGAGAGAAGCTAGGGGCTGTTTTTAGCACATACATCCTCTCCTCTCTTTCTGTCTTTCCCGTCCCCCGCCCCCCCCCCCCCAAATAAGAGAAGGCAGTTCCTTGGGTACTGGGAGCGAAAAGAGGGAGGGGGCCAAGAATGAAAGACTCGGGGAGTGTTACACATCACAGTGGGCGTATTTTATGGAAACCAGCCGACAATCAGTGTTTGCAGACGCCTTTTATTTTATATTATTTCCTCATCTGTTCAGCTTTCTTGGGCAGGAGCCAGAAAGTTAATATTCTCAGTCAAAGTCGGCCTTTTATCTGTCAGGTTCAAAATGAAACTGAGTCGCTGGGGTTTTAAAGCATCTCTGGCAAAAGGCAAACACACCTTTTTGGCAGCTCTGGCCCAGGGGCTGTTGCAGGGGTTGCCGCACCTGCCAGCAGCTCCCGCTGAGGTCCTCTTACTGGAGACTTTGCTGATGGGCCGCTGGGGTTCCTTAACCATGATACGGGTCGCTCAAAAGGCAATAGGGTGTCCCCAGGGAGTCTGGTTTGGCTGTACCTTTTGGGGTCATCAATACACAAGCAGAAGGTGACAGGGTGGCCTCATGAGATAATGCTGGAGACGAGGGTAGTTTGGCCAGTTGGGAGGCAGGTGGGAGGCAAGGTTGGGAGGGGGCAGTTAACCCCTGCCTGCATGGTGCTCGCAGTCCTGAAAGCAGCTGGAAGGTAATAGTAGTCTGAACAGACCTGTCAAGGGAGGGTTTTAAAACAGCTGGTTTTAAAAGTGACCTCCAAATTCTTCCACACTCCCTGCCATGACAGGGTGAAGCCTCAGGCCCTCCCCTTTGATGTGGGCTGGCTTTCATGACTCACGTCTAACAAAGAGTTACAGAAATAACCAGAAGTGATGCTGGGTGATTTCCAAGGAGAGGTGATTAAAAGGGCCATGCACCTTCCACCTGGCTCTCTCTCTCACAGGACAGCCACCTTGGGCCCCCTAAGCAGCCATGTGAAAGATCCACTTGTTCTAAAGCCGGCACGCTGGCGGGACCACGTGGAGAGACCACCCAGAGAGAACAGGAGCCCAGCTGTGCCAGCCCCCAGCTGTCGGAGTTGTCCCAGCCCAAGCAGCAGACATCTGAGAGAAGAAGCCTTCAAGATATCCCTACCTCCAGCCTTCTGACTGCAGCAACTGGAGACACTACCTCCCTGAGCCTAGTCACCCCAGAACCTCGAGGGGTAATGATAAAATGGCTGCTTCTGTGTTACCCTATCAAGTTTGGGGTGGTTTGATACACAGCAATAGATAACCAGTACATTGGCCCCCTGCCTTCTGATTTTGTCTCTTCCAAAGCAACATTGTGGAAAGTGGGTCCCCTTTGGCTGTACAAACCCTCCCTTGACAGGACAGCCTGAAGGAATGGGTTGCTGACCTCAGGACAAAAGGGCTGAATGAACCTCAGTTCTGACTCTTCTGACGTATCTCCTTGGTCCACTCACTCAACCCTTCTGGGCCTCGGTTTCCACATCTATAAAATGGGGATGGTGGCTAAGGCTGGCTTCACAGAGATGTTACAAAGGTCAAATGAGATGGTGGATGTAATGCTGAGATTTCCCAACACCCTGAGACACAAGATCAGATAAATAACACGCTTCTCCCCATCACAAGTCTATGGCCAGAAAATCTATGCAACCTGTAGCAAGTGTAACCTATGTGCAACTCTAAGAGGAAAAGGGGCCTTTTGTAAAATATAAGAACTATTCAGAAGCTCCTTCTCATTTTTAGGCTCTATCATAGGTTACGTGGGAGCAACCAATGGAACCATCCAACTGTGGAGATTCATTTCATTTGGGGAAGTCCATGGCTTTGTGGCCCTCTCCCTTATACCCCAATCAAACTGAGGGTTTCTGCTATCAATTTGGGGCCTCCCTTCAGTTTGGAGACCACTTAAAATGTACTAGGGTGTCCTTAGTGCTAGAATTACAGAAGCCCCTGTATCAATTACACACCACCTAACACCCGACTCAGCTGGACTCAATAGCATATTTGAGGATCAACTGAAGTTGAAAATTGGCTCTGTGGGTAGAGATGAGGAGGGACAATTTTACCTCCGGCTACACAGCCCTGCACTTAGCTTGGACCCAGAATTCTGCTTGCCTTTCTGAGTGTTCTGCCTTCCCCACCAACCCTCTGGTGAACTTTTGGGAGCCTCTCCCTTCCTTACAATATGGCCGCTGCTAATAAAGGCATAAATGCGGCAAAGCACTTATTACAGTAATATTATCTTTATATTACCCCAGCATTACCAGGCCGTGCACAGGGGCCGGGGAGGCGGGAGAACCTCTTCGGTGCTGTCAGTAATCGGAGGAAGGCAGTTTAGTTTAATGATAATGACTTACACTTACATAGCTGCCCTCATCCCAGAGGACCCTGGAGCACTTCACAAACACACTCTTATTCTGAGCCTTTCTAACAAACCTGAGATGCAGCAATGCTTATAAATAATATATACTCTGAGTGCCTCTATATCCTGCAAATGTATGATATAAATATGTATAAGTGTAACAAATATGATTTTTGCATGTTACATTTATAATCTTTAAAAAAAAAAAAGGTGACCCAGCATGGGTGTGCAGCCACAAAACAGACTCACAGAGTGCAAAATCCAATAAATATCGATATTGCACAACCATTTACAACAGGTACCAGCCTGGGGCTTTTAAAAGCTAAAGAAATCCTTCAGGGTCTACATTCACTAGGTTCTTCTTTCACTGGAAAGGTTATTCTCAGGTCAAGTGTATTCAACCAGCCCAGCCCTGGGTGTGGCAAACACACACATATGAATAGTCCTAGATGCCCTCTGAAGCCCTGATGCTGATGCTGATGCTGTGTGATTATGGACAAAGCACAAACCTTCTCTGGGTCTCAGCTGAATCCTTAACATAACTGGATTGTGGCTGTCTGATAGATCGTGGTATGGCTCCCCATCCTTCAGGCTGTTGCTATTAGAAAATTATACATGTGCGTCCTTTGCCATGTGAATTTGTAGCATTTCCCATTGGAGCAGGCAGAGCTTCCTTTCCTACCCCATGGATCTGAGAGAGCTAATCCTTAGGTAGGTTGATAAGGAGTCCAGGGCCCTCAAAGAGGAAGGGGTCTGGGGCTCTCAAGGAGGAGAAAAGGATAAATGGTTGTTGTTGTTTTCTTTTCTACATTGCTTTCTCTTAGTCACATAAGACTTTTTTTTCTTAACCTCTGAGTTGTTATGACAACAATCTTTAAGACTAACTTTCTTAAAGCCCAGAGCTAATGATTAAAGAATGCTCAAACTACCACACAATTGCACTCATCTCACACGCTAGTAAAGTACTGCTCAAAATTCTCCAAGCCAGGCTTCAGCAATACGTGAACTGTGAACCTCCAGATGTTCAAGCTGGTTTTAGAAAAGGCAGAGGAACCAGAGATCAAATTGCCAACATCCGCTGGATCATTGAAAAAGCAAGAGAGTTCCAGAAAAACATTTATTTCTGTTTTATTGACTATGTCAAAGCTTTGGACTGTGTGGATCACAATAAACTGTGGAAAATTCTGAAAGAGATGGGAATCCCAGACCACCTGACCTGCCTCTTGAGAAACCTGTATGCAGGTCAGGAAGCAACAGTTAGAACTGGACATGGAACAACAGACTAGTTCCCAATAGAAAAAGGGGTACGTCAAGGCTGTATATTGTCACCCTGCATATTTAACTTATATGCAGAGTACATCATGAGAAACACTGGGCTGGAAGAAGCACAAGCTGGAATCAAGATTGCCGGGAGAAATATCAATAACCTCAGCTATGCAGATGACACCACCCTTATGGCAGAAAGTGAAGAACTAAAGAGACTCTTGATGAAAGTGAAAGAGGAGAGTGAAAAAGTTGGCTTAACACTCAACATTCAGAAAACGAAGATCATGGCATCCGGTCCCATCACTTCATGGGAAATAGATGGGGAAACAGTGGCTGACTTTATTTTTCTGGGCTCCAAAATCACTGCAGATGGTGATTGCAGCCCTGAAATGAAAAGACGCTTACTCCTTGGAAGGAAAGTTATGACCAACCTAGACAGCATATTGACAAGCAGAGACATTACTTTGCCAACAAAGGTCCGTCTAGTCAAGGCTGTGACCAGTGGTCATGTATGGATGTGAGAGTCGGACTATAAAGAAAGCTGAGCACCGAAGAATTGATGCTTTTGAACTGTGGTGTTGGAGAAGACTCTTGAGAGTCCCTTGGACTGCAAGGAGATCCAACCAGTCCATTCTAAAGGAGATCAGTCCTGGGTGTTCATTGGAAGGACCGATGTTGAAGCTGAAACTCCAATACTTTGGTCACCTGATGCGAAGAGCTGACTCATTTGAAAAGACCCCTGATGCTGGGAAAGATTGAGGGCAGGAGGAGAAGGGGATGACAGAAGATGAGATGGTTGGATGGCATCACTAACTCAATGGACATGGGTTTGGGTGGACTCCAGGAGTTGGTGATGGACAGGGAGGCCTGGTGAGCTGCGGTTCATGGAGTCCCAAAGAGTGAGCCACTGAACTGAACTGAACTAAATGATCACACAACAAAATAACTCATCTTGCTCAAGGGTATGTTTTTCCTTAAGCTCTGTACTAATGATTATATCAGAGAAGGCAATGGCACCCCACTCCAGTACTCTTATACAACAACAATGTGTCTTGCTCAGGGACATGTTTCTCCTTCTTAACAAGAACCTTCTGACTAATCTTGTTACCTTAAGACATATGTTGTGGGAGTGGGTCTGGTAAAATTATATAAGGCCTTGATAAGACTAGCAAGGGGGGCATTCTCTGTCCCCTTCTGATGTCTATGTCAAAAGCTTTCTCTGCCCTTTTTCACTGTAATAAAACTTCTGCCACACAAAAGCTCTGAGTGATCAAGCCTGGTCCCTAGTCCCGAAGCTAAATCTTCTTCGGAGATCTCGAATCTGACATCATTCACCATAAGCTATCAGATCCTGGGTTTGACCTGTTTTCTGATCAGTGTTTGTTGTTGTTATTGTTTAATCACTAAGTCATGTCTGATTCTTTGCAACCCCATGGACTGCAGCACTCCAGGCTTCCCTGTCCTTCATTGTCTCCCAGAGTTTGTTCAAACTCATGTCCATCGAGTCAGTGATGCCATCCAACCATCTCATCCTCTGTCATCCCCTTCTCCTCCTGCCTTCAATCTTTCCCAGCATCAGGGTCTTTTCTAATGAGTCAGCTCTTTGCATCAGGTGGCCAACGTATTGGAGCATCAGCCTCAGCATCAGTCCTTCCAATGAATAGTCAGGGTTGATTTCCTTTAGGATTGCCTGGTTTGATCTTGCTGTCCAAGGGACTCTCAAGAGTCTTCTCCAGCACCACAATTCTAAAGCGTCAATTCTTTGGCTTTGGCGCTTAGCCTTCTTTATTGTCTAACTCTCACATCTGTACATGACTACTGGAAAAACCACAGCTGACCACTATTACTGTGTAACAGACTTCTCCCAAAGTTAATCAAGTAAAACAACCACCATTTTATTACCTTCATGGATTCAGTGGGTCAGGAATTTGGTTAGGGCACAGTGGGGATGGCTTGTCTCTGATCCATGATATCTAGAATTTCAGTTGGAAAGAATAGAGGGCTGGTAGTGATTCAGTGGCTGGAGGCTGGGGCCACTGGAAGCTTTGTTCTCTCACACATAGAGCCTGGGCTGTCTGTCAACATGGCAGCCTCAGGATAGTCAGACTTCTTACATGGTAGCTCAGGGCTCCAAGTGCAAGGGATCCAGCGACAAGGTGGATGCTGCATCACCTTTTATGACCCAGTCTTGAAAAATCAGTGTGGTGTTCACAGTCCTTTATCGTCAAAGGAGTCCTAAGCCCATTTGGACTCAAGGTGAGGGGAGTTGGACTCTGCATCTTGGTGGGAGGAATGTCAAAGTCACACTTGTAGGGGAGGATGTGCGATGGGATACATTGTTTGGCCATTCAGAAGGATTTTCCACACACTTAGTGGCTCACCACCGTGTACAATTTTACCGTTCCTGTGGGCCAGGAACTAGAGCACGGCTTGGCAGAGTTCAGTCTCCTTATCTGTGAAGGGCTTGTGCTAAACGTTATAAGAATCAATGGTACAAACAGGAGAAGGTGCTTGGGATACCAAAAAGAGCTACATGAATGGTTCTTCCTATTCTCCAACTAGATGGTAAAATTCCCGAGGTCAGGGACACTGGGTTCTCTTCATTTTGGATGCATCACAGGACCTAGAACAGAACTAAGCACACGGTTGTGTATCAAGGTAAGCTGGCTAGATGCACTGAGGGATGGATAGATGGACAAAGGGTGAAGACTTTAGTTCCAAGAAGATTCCCAGAGCCTATCAAGGAATAGGAAGGGGGGAGACAGCCAGCGTGTCTCTGTACTATCACAGGCAGGAAAGCTGGCCATTAGAATGAAATATAACAAACTTATTTTGTCTCCTTCCTCTTGCGGATCGCCTGAATGTCTCTGGGTAAAAGGTGCAGTATCATGGTTTCAAATGGGCCTTTGAAGTCAGACTGACTTTAGTTTGAACCCTGGTTCAGCCCTTTTCAAGCCGAGTGACCTCAAGCAAAGTTATCAAACCTCCGCGCCTTCCGGTTCCCCAGTAGTGAAACGGGGGTTGTGGAAGTACTGCCAAGGTAGGTGAGACAGCTCAGGGGGTCCACGTGGATGCATGTTTACCAGCAGCTGCTACTGTGAGGGCCACAAAGGTACAAGGTGTTGAAGTTCAGGCTCCAGAAACCGAGTTGCCTGGTTCAAAAGCTGACAGCACCACTTGCTGGCTATGTGACGTCAGGCAAGTTACGTAACCTCTCTGGTCCTCCTTTCCTCATATGTAAAATGAGGATAATAAAATTTATAGGCTTCATTGAACAGCTGTCAAGGATAGTAAGATAGGATAGTGCTTAGAATAGCACATGGCCCATGGCAAGTACTCAGTGACTATTAGTTGTTGATGGCTTGCTTCATCATCTGCTTTTCTTCTCCTCTTCCTCCTCCTTGTCCTTTTCCTTCTCACTGTGTATAGCGGGCTCCTTTCGGTTAGCCGTCTGAATCTCTGCTGCTTGTAATGCAACAGCCCCTGAGTTGTCTCAGACCCTCCTCCTCGATTCAATTCAACAAACATTTAGCCTCCGCTCAGCTGCTCCAGTCAGAAACCAAGGACCCGGAGCTGGCTTCTTCCTCTCCTTCACCCATCACTTTACAACCACCACCAAGTCCCATCAGCGCTCCCTCCAGGGTGTTTGGAACCTGCCCACAGCTCTCCACCTCCATGACATCACACAGTTCCAGCCACCATCATCTTGGCAGGACAGAGCCATCATCCCTAAGCGTTCTTACATTGTCTTCTACGATCTGCTCTCCGCTTAGCAGCCAGAGCAGTCACTGTCGTTAGCACTCCCCTACTTAAACCATCTTGATGAATTCCCACTCCACCAGGCAGAAAACCCAAACTCCTAAGCACAGCCCTCAGGGCTCTGTATCCAGTTCCTTCTATCCTCACCCTGGCTCCTTAATAAGCCAAGCCCCTGCCCGCCTCAGGCCCTTTGCACTTGCTGCTCTTTTTGTGCCAAATGTCTTTACATCCCCCACCACCCCCAGAAAACTTCTCATCCTCCATTCTTCCACTTTATGTAGCAACTGGAGAGACCCCGCGCCTTCCCCAATCAACTCTCCATTTAAAATAGATCCCTTTGTATCTTCTTTGACAGCCTGTTCTGTTCCCAAGTGTGGTAACACCACAGTTTGTAGTCAAATATTTGTGTTTGTGGACTTCTGATCACCCCCATGAGATTGTCAATTCTATAAGGCTAGGGAGGAGGGCATTCCTAGTCTGACATATAGTTGGCCCTCAATATTCATTGAGTGAATGAAAGTATTTAAAATTTCCTAGGTCCTTTCTGAACAGTTTCATCTAATACTTAGCAGTTCCTACTAAGAAACACGCTCAGAGAGGCAGAGAGAAATTTGGTCAAGGTCACACAGCTAGTGACTGGTGGAACCCATAGGGCCAAGAGCATGCCTCTCCCAGAGCAACCCACATCCACTGATCACTTGACATGGGGTGTAAAGGTCTAGTCATCTTGCTTCAACTCACTGTATCACTGTGGGCCATTCAAGCTCCAGAGCTCCCTGCGGGACCGCCAAGGGTGTCTCCAGGACTACATCACAACTCAAACTCTTCTCTGCCCTCTCCCGCTTCCTCCCCCTGACCCCCGCCAAAGGTACATATCTCAAGAGTGTTCCCTAGTAGACATTCCACTTGCTAAACTCCATCTCAGAGTCAGCTTTCTGGGACATCCAACTTGTGACATTCCGTCTCCAGACCTTCCCATTACCTATTTAGCTTTTGCACATAGTTAATGCATTTTTACCAAGGGCAGTCCACCCCCCAACTTTTTTTTTTTTCTTGAAGCAGAACAATCTGCAACTTCTGGAGCTTACTCATTCCTGAGTCTGGGTTCTCCAACTTGAGTATGTGAAAGGACTTGTTAAAACACAGACTGTTGGGCCTCACACCCAGAATTTCTGATGCACTGGGTCTGGGGTGGGGCCCCTGGGATGTGCATTTCTGATTCATTCCAGGTGATGCCGAGGCTGCTGTCTAGGGACTGTGTTGTGAGAACCACTGGTATAGGGAAGTGAGAAATAGAAATTGTGAAGGTCTCATCTTTGTCCTTCAGTTTCCCTGGTGGCCCAGATGGTAAAGAATCTGCCTGCAATGCTGGAGACCCAGGTTTAATCCCTGGGTCGGGAAGATGCCCTGGAGTAGGAAATGGCATCCCATTCCAATATTCTTGCCTGGAGAATTCCATGGACAGAGGAGCCTGGCTGGCTACTGTCCATGGGGTTGCAAAGAGTCAGACATGACTGAGTGACTAAAACTTTCACTTTTTTCACTTTCATCTTCATTCTAGTTTCTGTGGTCCCTTAGTAAGGTAGCCCCACAAAATTCCCTTCCAACTGAGAACTGACATTTAATGATGTCTGAATCTTTAAAAAGAGGTCTGGCCTGAGTAGACCCTTGGGCAGGGCAGTCAGGAGACTGAACACAAGGAAGTTGCTCTTTCCCCAAGTTTTCATCCATCTAGAACCCTGACTTCTATTTCTGTTTTGCATTCAATTCCCCTCCATCCTACTTCCAGCCCTCCTGAGCCCCACCTTCTCAGGAAACCATCTCTCCAGGCACGTGCGCGCCAGACGCTCCAGGCAAAGCCACTGATTGTTCTAATCTACACTCTGCATCCCTTAAGCTGGAAGTCTCCAGAAGAGTGACAGGAAAACAGTCAAGAGGTGGGCTGAGGCTCAGGCAACTAATTGAAGAACGACTCCTCTGCGGGGTGTTAATACCTTGCAAAGAAGTGAATCTACTGGCATTTTTTTTTTTTAGAGTTTAATAAAAATATATATGCACCGTGAGAAAATCATAGCAATAATTCCTTGCACCTTTGTTCCAAGAAGCCCAAAGCACTCCCCATATATTATCATATTCATTATCCTATTTTCTTCACGTTTCTCATTAATTTTTTTCTGAGGTGATATATTAATATGAAATTCTAAATCACATTAAGGAGACCACGAGCCCAACTCGTTCTCCTCACCCTAACTCCACCTTTCTCTTCTCCCCTTTCCATCCATCATCCTCACTGCCCCTTCCTCCTCCTACCCAGGGGAGGGTAAGTCTGAAGTGTGTAAGCAGCTGATGGGGTTGGTTAGAAGACTGGAGGAGGGTGGGGATCAAAGTGCTGCTTTGCCAGTGGGCTGCACTGCCAGGCCTCCTCCCCAGGACCACTTGATTAGACCAGGACGCTGGTGCCCCTCGGGAAAGAAGCTGCCTGGCAGCCCAACTCCCCTTAATGGTGTAAAACCTACTCCCCCCACCCCCACCGCCTGCCTCGCATGCAAGAGGGAAAGAATCAGGCTCATTACAGATATTATCATGCAACACTTCATATTTCAAAGAGCTTTATAATCGCTAATTAGTTATTGCCAGAGAATATGGAAATGGCACCTTGCTGGAATCCCGCGGGCTGGAGACCAGACTTCCACAGCGCTGCCTGGCCAAGCTGGGCCTGCCCCACGGTCTCAGGAAGTAGGGCCGACTCCAGGGCAGAAAGCACTAGGCTTTTAGTCCTGGCTAGTGTGGTTCTCAGCTTCCCTGGTGACTCAGATGGTAAAGAATCTGCCTGCAATGAAGGAGACCCGGGTTCGATCCCTAGGTCGGGAAGATCCCCTGGAGAAGGGAATGGAAACCTGCTCTAGTATTCTTGCCTGGAGAATCCCATGGACAGAGGAGCCTGGTGGGCTACAGTGCATGGGGTCACAAAGAGTCGGACACAACTGAGCGACTAACACTTTCACTTCCTTTCAGTGTGGTTCTCAGTGGATGCTCCTGGGGTCAGCAGACTGCATCCTGTCTGTGTAGGAAGAACACAGAGATGGGCTACTGCTTCAGGTGGTAAAAGAAAACACGCAGCTGAAAATTAAAACAGCAGACTCAGCCAGCAGAGGCAATGAAGCCTATGCCCTTCCCACTGTGCTGAGTTCAGTTCTCAAGCCGATGACTGGAATGGGCCTGGGGTTCACATGCAGTGATGCCTGCATGCACAGCGATGGCAAGCTGACTCCAGAAGCCTCCTGAAGATCTCAAGGGCACACAGGTGTTCTGATGAGGGGTGGAAGTGCCCTGTTCCTTTTCTTTCTGGCTCTGGAATTGCAACCACGGGGCTAGGATGGACCACAAGGGCCTCTTCTACTCCTACTCTGACCTGTATCCTCTCCATCCAGTCTAACTCCACTTTCAAAAACAGTTCTTGAAGGAGGTTAACATCTACAGTCTGCAGCCCCCTCCAGAGAAAGGAGGGATGAGGAGCAGCCTCATTCACCCGGGATAACCTCAATCTCATTTGAATTTCATTACAAATCCACTCAGAAGCCGGAGTCAGCAGGGGCCTGCAGGAGGCGGGCCCTGGCCAGGCTGACTCAGCCTTCTAGGAGGGACGCTGTCTTGGGTCAGAGGGGAGGATGGAGGCAGGGAGCATTTTTCTTTAAGACTCCATCCCTCGTCTTTCCTGTGAAGGAGGATGGGGAGGCACTGGCTGAAAGAAAACTCTGAGTGAGGGCCGCAAAAGCTTTCCTTCCAGCAAAGCTGGTCCACCCAGGTCAGATCGGGACACAGACTGGGGAACCACTCTAGTTTCCAGAAATTCTGCCGATCCCTGTGTGTGGGAAGCTCGAGGGTCGCTCCAACTCCCAGGGAGTGATCAGTAATCTGAAACATGGATGTCCCCAGATTTCCTCTCTTCCTGGCCATGAGATGTGCAGAGGCCACTCAGTGGCCTTATCATTGTATTTCCCCTAATAACTCTGGTGTGTGTGCCAAAGCTGAGTGACCATGAAGGGATGGAGACACGCATCTGCTGGGATTAGGCCTCAGTCTGTCTTCTGGAAGCTGTATCTATGATACCCAAAGCTTTGCATCTGTTGGGTTCCCTACCAGAAGCTGTCTGTTCTTAGCATGAAACTGTGCTGTGAAAGAGATTGATGTGCCCCTGGACCTAATGTCTCAGCTCACCAGCAGGAGAGGAGGCACTTGCCCTTGCCTGCATTGCAGATGACAGCCCTGGTAATGAGAATGCACCGAGGTCCAGACCGTTTGGCAGGGACAGGAACGTGGGGGTGGGGCACTGGACCACACAGAGAGGTTTCCCCAGGCATTTGGCACAAGCACTTATGCAATCTGGGTCCTCTTAGGACAGGACAACTGGCCCCTCCTGCTTCTCCTTTCTGCCTTAGTTTCATGCTGAGGCAACTGACTGGGAGTTCAATTCAGTTCAGTTCAGTCGCTCAGTTGTGTCTAACTCTTTGCGACCCCAAGAACTGCAGCACACCAGGCTCCCCTGTCCTTTACTATCTCCCGGAGCTTGCTCAAACTCATGTCCATCGAATCGGTGATACCATCCAACCATCTCATCCTCTGTCACCTCCTTCTCCTCCTGTCTTCAATCTTTCCCAGCATCAGGGTCTTTTGCGGTGAGTTGGCTCTTCACATCAGATGGCCAAAGTATTGGAGGGTCAGCTTCAGCATCAGCTGGGAGGTTCCAGCCAAGGTCTTCCTGCAGAGCTTAAACTACCACTGCGGTCCTCTTAGCACATCTCCCCACCCTGAAGTCCCAGAAGTCAAAGGTGTCTCCCCTGGTGAGGGGTGGGGAAGTCTGGTCTTCTTCAGGATTCCTTCTTCTCCCTCCCACTACCCAGAACTGCCAGGAGTTTTCCAGAACCCAGACTTCCTTTCCAGCTTTGTCCCCTTTGGACACTCCAAGCAAACAAAATACGCTTCCATTGCAAAGGCGACCCAGAGTCTTGCGTCTCAGCTCTGTGGGCAGCTGGAAGATGGGTCTCGTGAAGCTGAGGTGCATACAGCCCTAAGCCTCCCAGCTCTCCGGCTCCAGCTTTCAGCCACCTGCATCCCCGTGAGAACAAAGTGTCGAATGAGCCGGCAGGAAAAATTCCTTCCTGATCTGTTCAAATCTACTCTGCTCCCTGTCACAGATACTGCTGGGCGTGCAGGTGCACATCCGCTCTAGGCACGCCCTCCAGTGCACACACACGCACACATGTTCTGGCGGTGCCCTCGGCCTGACATACCTCCAGCTTTAGATCTGCATCCTATCACACCTGGGTAACTGTCAGGAGCGGAGTGCTCATGGAGGGGAGGGAAAGGGGCCATGCCCTCCTCCATCCCAACTGCTCCTTCTTTGGGCAGAAGGAAGGGTCCCCTGTCCTGTCCTGCCTCCCAACCAAGGGCAGGTAGAAATTTAACTTTTAGAAAATTAGAAGAAGAAAGGAAGGACAAGGAGCAAGAAAGGCAGGAGGAGCCTGGAAGCTAACCTCAGAGCTCTTCTCTGACATCATTAGGGAGACACGATGTGGGGAAAAGAGAGGTTTGGGAGTCAGGAGGAGGCTTCCCAGGTGGCACAGCGGTAAAGAACCCACCTGCCAATGCAGGAGACGCAGGAGTCTTGGGTTCAATCCCTGGGTCAGGAAGATCTCCTGGAGGAGGAAATGGCAACCCACTCCAGTATTCTTGCCTAAAAAATCCCATGGACAGAGGAGCCTGGCAAGCTACAGTCCGTGGGGTCGCAGAGAGTCAGACACGACTGAATGACTAAGCACACACGGGAGTCAGGAGACTTCCTGCAGGGACCTCTGGCCAGGAGGTCACTTAACCTTTCCAAGTCTCAGTTTTCCTCCCTCTAAAGTGGTAGAGAAAAGAGGATAATGACACTTGTCTTTTGGAGGTGCTGGGAGGAAGAGCAATAATGTTTCTAAGGAGCCTGGAACAGACGGGGGCCTTGACAAATGGCTGCTACTATCACACCGCCTGAATGAGAAGGGATCTTGGAAGGTGTCAGTTCTGGGCTCCATTCACAGGGGACAACGCAGGACACATGGTGATATGCTGCCTTCCTTCCTTTCAGCAGAGCCGGGCCCCTGATGACTCATTCTAGATATTCAGTCACCTGGGTGATGGTGGGAAGAGTGGCAGGGGTTGTAGGTTACACTGTCGCCCACAGGGATGAGCGCTGGGGGAGGGCAGGGTACAAGGTTAAGGCAGTGGTGTGGGCGGATCCCAGGAAGCGCTCCAAGGAGAGAAGAAATGCACAGTATTTACCGCCCTGATGGCTTGAGGTTTGGCTAGAGCCACCAGCAGGACCAGGGACACAGGAAGTCATGGGCATGCAGCCCATCCATGCAGCGAAAGGGTAGAGAGAAACCCCAGGTTTGTGGCCACCTGCCCAAGAGAAATGGGATTGCCTCTCTGGCTGCTGTCTTGACAAAGTGTTTCCAGATCATTCTCTCATCCTTTCTCTGAACCTCTGGGGTGTCCTGATTGAGCACACGGAGGCTGTCAGTGTGGTGGTTAAGGATCCGGATTCTGGAGGTAGACCTCCTGTGTTTGAATTCTGCCTCTACGACTTACCAGCTGTGTGATTTAATTTCAGTGTGCTTCCGGTTTCCTTCTCTGTAAAATGGGAGGACTTAGCGCCATGCCAGATCCGTGGTAAGCGCTCTTGCAATACTGGCTACTGGCTTTAATGATTACATTCCTTGGCTAGTTGCCCAGCATTAGGAACACTTTTCAGGAAGAGGGCGGGTCAACTCGGGCTTTCCTGCTGATGCAAAGGGCAGGGAGTGTGGGGCCCAGGCGCGGAGCCCCTCATCGCTTAGCTTCTTGCAGCCACGTGGATCTGCAGCTCGCTCCTCCCTAGGCCATTCTCCCTGGGGGAGGGGGGCGCGGGTGCTGCCTGGCAGCAGGCTGCTCCCGAGTCACGATCCACTGATCCCCTCCAGCCGCGCTTTCACTCAGCTCCGGGCCTGCGCCCTCTCTCGAACTAGACTGCCACGCCGAGGCGGATCCAGGTACCGCCTCCAAGTCTGTCCTGGCAGCTCGAAAGCCCCGCGTGCTCAGTGAGCCAAGCAAGCCGAGCAAGCAAGCGCCGTCCTGGGATTCAGGGCAGCCCAGGGTGGCCCTACCTGTTCCCATCCCCCAGCAGGAGTTGGGGGCATGGGTAGGAAGCTGAGATGCTGCCTTCTCCTCCGGTACAGTGCTGAACACGCCCGGAGCCCTGGGCTCAGGGAGAGACTTCGGCTCATCTAGGGGAAAGGGCTGGGGAGTGAGTGGCAGCCCTCTGGGAGTCAGGGAGCGGTTGAGGGGGTGAAGGCGTCTTAAGGAAGAAATGTAATAGGAAGATGATGGAGAGAAAGGGAAGGATGGGGGTGGACATAGGCAGAGGGGAGAGGAAGGAGGAGGGAATGAAGGTGGGGGAAGTGGTCCAAGACGAAAAGGGGAGTGAGCAGGAGGGGAAGGGGAAGTGGGACCATGGGATCTAGGAGGAGAGGAAGGGGCAGGATGGAAGGGGGAAAGGATGGGAAATCTTGGTCTCTGCTTCCTGTCTGCTATCACCCCAGCACCCCAACACTCCCCTATACACATTTCCATGAGGGATTTTGTAAAAAGGAGCCACAGGGAAAGAGGAGGACTCTTGAGAAAAGCCAGGTGTGCATGAGCTCTGATGTGGCACACCCTTGACCTTGGACATCTGAGGGGCTGGATGCAAAAGTCCTATGCCACCTGCCCCCCTCCCCCTGGGAAAGTCAGTGAGTCCAAATTCAAATCCCTCTTCTGTCTAGGAGGTTTGCTGGGCATATGACCTTGGAAGCAGGTGGCAACTTGCCCTGAACACTAGCTATCACATTTATAAAAGGGGGATGATTTAAATGCGTGCTTTGAAGGGATGTTAAAATTAAATTAAGTTAACCAAAGAAAAAGAAATGGAAAGGCCTTGATCTCAGTGGTCATGACCTAGCATTTCATGGAGTGCTTGGAGGAGATGCACATTGGTGCCCAGCCTGAACTGGAATACCCATCCCCCAAGTGCTGAGTGTTAACTGACCCCTTCTCACATGGAAGCCCCCTTGCCCCCCAAATGTCTGGGAGATAATCACCTCTGCCCCCTGGGCCTGGGGCTACTGACAGCCAATGCCTCTCTAAGCAGGGCCTGGAAGTGGGTACAAACCCAAGTAGTTGCCTCAGGGTGAGCAATTCCAGAGCTTCCCAAGGAATCAGGCTGGATAAAGACTTACCTGAACTCACGTCCTTTCAGCTTTCCCCTGCCCCATGCTCCTTCCCTTGCTTCCTCACAGACTTCTCCACTCACACCTCAATTCCTTGAGCTGGCTCTGCTTGCTTCTAGGAAACCCCACTTAAGACAATACCTTCCTGAGGATTAGTTGTCAATCTGCTGGGACCAAAAATGGGCCTAAGATTGGCAACAGGGACCCCTGGAGCTAGAAGGGAGGGGTATCCCCCAAGGCTATGGTTTCCTGGGACACCAGGCAGCCACCAGCCCTTGCAAACAGGGCTGATGCCATACCTTGAATATTCCAAAATGGCCGCCAAGGAGCCTCAGGTAGGGAGGCTGGTGGAAGGGGAGGCGGTTGATCTTGGGGGCTTGAAGAGATGGGGGAGTTTGGGAGTAATTTAAAGGATGAGAAGGAGTCAGGGCACACTTGAATGGGGGAGGTGCCCACAAAGCTTCCATTTTGTGTGCAATTAGTCTAGGGATGCCCTCATTTGCATAAGGTTCATTAATTTGCATAAAATTGCTTGAGGCCCTAACCACCAGTACAGAAAATAAAATAACATGAATCAATTAGCGAGACTGACTGCGATTGGAAGAAGCCTGGCGTTAGGGAATCCTTCTCCTAACTCAGGAGCACTGGGTAAGCAGGAAGGCTACTGGAAGGTGACCCCTCCAGACCACCTCAGCTGCCCCTGGGAGGGGAGCTCTGCCCTTCCCCTGCCCTGCAGAGGGATGAGGGAGTTCCTGGAAGTAGGGGCACAGGAGGGGCCTGAGCGGACCACAGGGATGATGAAAGGATGCGAAGAGATGGGTCCAGTGCAGGGAAAGGAGGGGTGCTTATCTTCCCGGCCCCCGTGTTTATTGAGGGCCTTTTCTGCTTCTGGCCTGAGCCACACATAAAGTCTCATTTGGTTCTCATAACAATCACAGGAAATCAGTACAATTACCCCACTGGAGAGATCCAAAAGCCTGAGTTTGGAGGGGTTACAGATTTGCAGCGGCAAATGGCAAACCTGGGCTTGCCCAGCTCCAGAGGCCCATGACAAACCCCCAGCGAGAACAATGCCTGGCATCCGGCAGGACCGCAATAAATATTTGTTGAATAAGTGACTGATGTATGTGGGGATGAGCTTTGAGGGGAGGTGAAAGTCAAACCGAGGATGCTGTGTGGCAGTTCTTAAAGGAAAACAGGTTAAAAGTGAACCACAGCATGCGATTTCCTTAAGAAAAAAAAAAAAAGTAAACCCTATCAATCACCCTGGGAGTCTGTGAAGATGCGGCTAAATCTCATTTCTCCCCATCATCATTGCCGTAAGCTGGCCTTTTGGTTCCTCTTTGGCATCACCCCATCTTTCGCTCTCTGCCCATTTTCTGAGCCACGCCTGGCGCTGCCTGACATGCCATGTCTTCAGTTCCATTCTGGAACCTTGGTCCTTGCTGAGAGAGCAGAAGCTCCAGCCAACTAAAGCTGAGAAGCTGAGGTCGTGGTCCCCAGGCCCAGTTCCCACCGCTGAAACTATGTGGGCTCTTATCTTCCATTTCCATCCACTAGTAAGCCTTCACTGATGAATCACCAATTTTTCTCTCCATCTTTCCCCTTCTCTCTTCCACTGACCTTACTGCTTTATAAGAACTCTCAGGGTGTTTTTTTTTTTTTGCCTCTGCTCTCTCCCTGAACCTCTTCGTCTCCCAGAGCCACTGTTAATGAATCAAATTGCCCTTCAACTCAAATTACGAGGAAAGCAGCCTCACCCACTACTTGTAGTAGATGGGGTGGCTGCCCCCAGATCCACACTGGCCTCACGGCAATGGCTCAGAGTGGATGTTTATTTTTGAATCTCGCATCCTTTATCTGAGAAAATGGACTACCGATGGGAAACAATTACCTACCACTTACCCCACAGGGCTTATGGGAGCAGATGGCACGTGCGATGGAGAAGCAGCACAGTGCATTAATGTCATCAGCAAGCATCACAGCCATAATGAGCCCCCATCACGGGGACTGAAAAGCAGAGGGAGGAAAGAGCAACAGCTGGGCACTTCAGCCAGATGTGGTTGCAGTCACCCAAATGGCTTGTTCCAGTTTCACTTAATGGCAGAGAGCGACATTCAGCTATGAGAAGACCCACGGAAAAGAGCCCCTGCTTTCAACCCTGTCCATTGTCAGGAAGCCACTCTGCAGGGAGCACGTGGCAATGCATTGTTTACCTGGGCCCACTGAACTGCTTTCTTCTGCTCTCACTGAACAAAGCCTGTGTGCGTGTGCGCACGCGTGTGTGTCTGTGACCACACAGTGCCTCTGTTAATTCTGCCCAGAAGGAAATGCAGGAGACAGTTCGAGTAAGGTCTATAAAGCTAGAAGTGATGTTCAAAGATAATACATAATGGATGTGAGAAAGACCTGCAGGACACTTCATGATTTGCTGAATTTGGACGCTGTGATATCAGGGACTGTAAAGACAGGACGACAGGTTGATTTCTGAGCTACAGAAAGGACAAGGATGAGGACCAGTGATCTAGCCAGCATCCCTGACACTTCAGAGGGGTCTGGGCAGAAAAGGAAAAAGCGCCCCACTGCTGAGTCTCCTCGACTCCTGCTCAGCTGGCATCAGAATCATGACTTCACTCCCCACGCCCTCTCCCCCACAACCTTCGCTTTGGGCTTTCTCAAAGCTCAGAGCAGGTCAGGATGCCTTCGGATTCTTTCTTCTCCTTCCCAGCTGGACCCAGAAGTGGTTTCCACGCCAACACCGAGAATGTAGAGGATCTTAGCACAGATTCTGGTTGCTCACACTGGGGGACAGGTTCATCTTGTATGATCCCCTCATTTGGCAGAGAAGGCAACTGAAGACCAGAGTGGAGTGAATGACTTATCCAAGGTCACACAGCTTATGACTGCCTGGCTCCATTGGTAGTCTAGGTTCCCAGACTCAAACTAACGCATCTTCTACTACACAATAGACTTTATCCAGTTACTATATGTCCTTATTCCTTGTCACAACATAGAATTTTTGGGGGGTTAACTGTTCTGTGTAAACAAGGCTGATGTTGGGATTTCCCTGGTGGTCCAGTGGTTAAGAATCTGCCTTGCAATGCAGGATACTTGGGTTCAATCCTGACTAGGGAGTTAAGATCCCACATTCGAGGAGCAGCTGATTCCAAGTGCCAAAACTAAGATCTGACGCAGCCAAATAAATAGATACCTTTTTAAAAGGCTGATCTTTATCAATATAAAACCTAAGCATTTCCAGTTTAGTTCATCTTCACGTCCACATTTTTTAGTTGCTGTGAATGCTGCTGGAGTCTTCTGCCTTCTGCCTCAACCACTGCAGGGAAAGTGCTCTTTGCAACTATGTATTTCTTGCTACTGGCTTCCCAGGTGGCACTAGTGGTAATGAACCTGCCTGCCAATGCAGGGGATGGAAGAGCCTTGGGTTCGATCCCTGGGTTGGGAAGCTTCCCTGGAGGAGGGCATGGCAACCCACTCTGGTATTCTTGCCTGGAGAATCCCATGGACAGAGGAGCCTGGTGGGCTAGAGTCCATGGGGTCTCACAGAGTCGGACACGACTCAAGGAAGTAAGCATAACACAGTATGTTTGTTGGTACATTCGAAGGACATTGTACCAAACCTCCTTTTACTTACCACCTTGGCATCATTTGACACTGCTGATCCCATCACCTTCCCAGAAAGCTCTAGTTCAGCGCTGCTCAAAAATCACGTTTTGCGGACCCATATCGTAGGCAAACTGCTGCCAATATGCAATGAGATAAGGACAGCAACTAAGAATAATCGAAACTTTTATAGCAATTTGACAGAATGATTTTTGTCTGCTGAATCTAATAATAAAGTTTGTATTTTGAATGTCTGCTAATGTTGTGTTAATCCATTTTTATTGCATCTTATTACAAAAATATCATCTGTGACACACTGGAGGGGAAAAAGCCTAGTCCTTCTCCACAGATAACAGGAAAAGCACTGCTATCAGCCTTTATCTTTGCTGAATCTGGCTCTCCTGGCGTCCCTCCCATTCCACTCCTCCCGAAAGATTGTATGTTGCCTGCATTTCTTCCTGCCCGCAAAGCTTTCCCCTTTCCTGACCAACTCCGGTGCATCTATCAGATCTCAGCAGAGAGGCCGCTCCCCTGGAAGCCTCTCCTCCATGCTGCCTTGTCCTGTCCACACAATCCACACACCAGGACACGTCAGACTCCACTGCAGCTCAAATCAGTGTGGTTTACTCAGCCCCTAGCCCAGTTCCCAGCACGCAGTTTGACTTTTGCGGTAGGAATGAGTTTCCTGGGGTGGGTGGGGGGGGGCGCTTGGGAGCCCACCCTTCACCAAATTAGCTGGCATTTTCTGTTCACTCATTTCCTCCTTTTTTCTTCATCCTCCCTGACTCTTACCATAGGTATCCTGATACTCAAATTTTAGCAGTGAATTAACAAGTAGTACAATCCCATCTGAGGGCCAAGTTAAAGTCAGAAAACTCCAGGTTGCAAACCATCTTAGAGATCATATTGGGTTGGCCAAAAAGTGTGTTCGGGCTTTTCTGTAAGATGGAAAACCGAATGAACTTTTTGGCCAGGCCAATATGCTTTCCCTTGGGCAGGGAGCAGGAAGAGACAGCCTATGGAATTTCATCCAGAGAACTCATCCCCACTATCTGAGGGCATCCTGGGACTCTGCCAGCCTCTGTGGAGGAAATTGCCTCACTTTAATTTAAGCGCAGATGGGGAGCTTGTATTTAAGCCCTGGCCAGGTAGATATTCTTGAGCTGGGAAATCCTGTGGACAGGGGAGCCTGGAGGGCAGCAGTCCATGGGGTCACAGAGAGCCGGACATGACTGAGCACACATGGACACGCGTGCAGGTAGAATGTAACCCACCAGGTGGAATGTCACAGCTTTCTTTGCAGTGTGAATGAACGGCAGCCAGGGCGATCCTTGGGTCTAAGTTGAAAAGGGGACTAATTAGTCATCCTATAGCACATTGAAAATAGAAATGTCAAGTATTACTATTAATAGTCATGTTTTCTCTGCTCTGGTTGGCAAAGTCCCTCATGCCTTCATTCCAGAACCTTTGGAAAGTAATGAGAAACATGATTTGGAAGGAAAAGAGAGCTATAACTATAGTGTATCTTAGTATGACTGGAAAAATAAAATGCAGGTGAATATGCTGGCTTTCCAGAGTGACCCTGAAGACTAAAATTCTAAGAAAAATATTAACTGCTTTAATACATAAAAATGTTGAAACTTTGGCATTGCAAAAAATACAAAACTCCATAAACAATTAGAGGACAAATGAAAACCTGGGCAAAATGTTTTACACAGATAGCAATTGAAAGAAGAAGATCCTTAATATGTAAAGTACTCTTAGAATCAATAAGAAAGTGATGAATACCCAAACAGAAAAATGGGCCAAAGGCCTAAGTAGGTAATGCAAAAAAAGAAGAAATACAAGTCAACCATGTATGTAAAGATATGCTGGTTTATATGGCATCACTTTGATTACCAGTGAAGCTAAACAATAGAATATAATTATTCATTTATCAGATTGGCAAAGATAAAACATACAGATCATCTTCAGGCCAAGTGAGGGGGAATGGGTATTTACTTTTGCCACTAATGAGATTGTAAATAGGCACAGCCTTTCTGGAGAGTAATTTGGCAATGAATAACAAAAACATTGTCTTTCTACTCATGGGTTCCACTTCTATGAATGAATCCTAAGGAATAAATCAAACAAGTACACCAAGATGTGTACGATAAGACTGGTTACCTCAGTGAGTTTTATAGTAGCCAAACTGGAAGCTATCTAAATGTGTATCAGTGGCTGATTGGTTAAGCATACAGTTGAATACTATGCAGTCCTTTAAAAACATCAGTAGCTTAATATCTACAAGTATGGAAAGGCATCCATGACATCTAGATATCACTAAAGGAAACAAAGAAAGCTGGAGACTGGGGGTGTAGAATTGTTTTTTTCAGGCATTTTTAAAAAGTGTGTGCATGTAGAAAAACATCTCAGTGAAAGTGCTGTAAAATCATACTTCTTGAAGGGTGAGATTACTGATGATTTTTACTTTCTTCTTTTATACTTTTCCATAATTTATTGACTTTTCACAATGAAAATGTATAGTTATCTCCACTAAAAAAAAATGTTTTAGGAGCACTTGCTCTGGTTATTCTGGCTGTTCTACAGAGGTGGGGAAAAGCAACAAATAAAGACATAGGTATATAAATAAAAATAAGGAAGTAAAATTTGATTGTTCCTTTCTGGAATTGTATCATTACTCACTTTGGAATATTCTCACTTTATTCATGGAAATTTCCCTACCCCCAGCAGCCCCATTTTTTTCTTTTGAAAATATCCTAGAACATTCTATTACATTAACTGCTCCTGAAATTATTCCTGGGTATAATATGTGTATTTTTAATTTTTAAAATCTCTAATAAAAAATAATTGCCAATAAACTGTGCTAAAAAGCATCTCTCCCTGGGGACATATATTATGATCTCCATCCTCTGAGTGAAGCTGTGCAAAGAAGTCCCGCTGGGTCCAACTCCACTGGGATAACTGCTGCCAGGTATACAGGTGTACAGGGCACGCTTTGCCTTTGCTAGAACCAGCCCTGCTAGTGCCTCTAAGTGATCTTCCACATATTGACTTCTCATTCCATTCTTACAGGACCAAATCAGGGCCTGCCCCCATGTTTAGAAATGTAACCTGGGATGCTGAAGTGTCTTCTGTTAGTAAGTCTTATGTCATCTTAATATGAGGATAAGAATATGAAGGATGTACCAATCTTCCACTGAGAAAATATTCCCTAGAGAAAGAAGAATCACAGTTCTCTCAACTGTATCTTATTATATATAAAAAGGCATATATATATATATATACACACACACACATACATATATACATACATACACACACCACATACAATATACATTTTTAGTTTGAACCATATGAAATTTCTTACATTCAACTCTTTTTGATCTATAGAAATGGCAATTTCATATGGTTCAACCTTACATATTCAACTGGTCATATCTGGACAGTTTTATACTATGAGAAAAATTAAATAGAAACTAATACCTCAGTGCTGCTGTTGTTGTCTTTGTAGAGCAATTAAAATCTCCAGGGAAGCAAAAAAGTGACTATTTTCAGTGAATTTCCCTATGATGAAGGTATACCTACATGTGTACACGTGTGTGCATGTCCTTAGAAACTAAACAGAAAATATCCATTAGCCTTAAAAAAATTTGTCTTAATCTAACTTTCTCCTGTGTGCCATCTAACAACTGCTTTGTTGAAGTTGCTTTTGCTTTTTCAAAACTTTTGTCTTAAAAATAAGGAAAAGTATCTTCCCAGGTGATATTACCACACTGCTGTTCATTTTTCACATTTCAGCTCCATTCATCTCCTTGCAAGACCATTCTGTCCTTTAACGGCTGGCCAGAGATGTTTGGGGCTTCCCTTGTGGCTCAGCTGGTAAAGATCCGCCTGAAATACAGGAGACCTGGTTTTGATCTCTGGGTTGGGAAGATCCCCTGGAGAAGGGAAATGCTACCCACTCCAGTATTCTGGCCTAGAGAATTTCATGGACTGCATAGTCCATGGAGTCCCAAAGAGTCAGACACAACTGAGCAACTTTCACTTTCAGAGATGCTAAGCAACTTGCTCAAGGTCACACAGCTAATTAGGGTGGAACTGGAACTAAACCCCGGGCTTTGGGGCTCTTCCACCCTGCAGAGGGAGTAAGGGTTGTTATTATCAGCTCCTCTCAAGAGGAAGAATCAGCTAAGTTAAAAAGCCAAGCTGGGAACCAAGAGCCTGGAAGGTTTGAGGGAAAAGATCATCAGTTGACAAATTATCATGATCATTATTAATGTTATTATTCATATGCTATGTCTGCCGCAGAAAACAAAGGTTTATTTAAAATGCACATAATAATTTGAGTTTGCTCCAACATTTATTTTCTGTCTAAATTATTTTTTAACTGATATGAATGCAAAGACTCCTGAAGACAAAAAGCAAGGCTTTTTAAAAAATCCATAACCTTAAATTAAGACCACATTTATTCACACTGCTGCTCACAGCCCAGAACTTTCTCCCTTTTAACCCTTCAGTGACATCAGCAAGCCACATTTCCACCTTATCTTGGTCCAATTTTTCTTTTTGCTGGTAGCAACTGAATTGGAAGACCAAAGTATAACACATTTCACAGTAAGAATCCTAATGGGATTTTTAGTAAACGGGCCCTACCAGCCCACTTCCCCAGTGAAAACATGCTTCTAATTGATCTCTATGTAGAAACAGCAGCTGGTGATCAGAACCACTGTGCTCTGGTGGGTAATTATTTTATCAGGACAAGCACTTCCATCAATGATAAGAGAGAAACAGCAGGACGCGGGGAGCGACATACAGAGAGGGCCAAACAGACAGACAGACATAGATAAGACGCAGCAAAAACCTGCCTGCAGAACCCACAGCCTCGCAACCTGAAATTGGAAGTTTCTGATAATCCACGATGCCCTGGAGCCAGGTGGAGGCAGGGAGGGGCTGTAGGGGCCAAAGGCGCCGGCTCCCCGAGGCGCCTGCGCTGGCCCGGAGCTCTGTTAGGGGGCGCTGTGGGGCCGCAAGTGCCGATTCCCCACCCTCCAAAACCCGCAGCTTCCGCCGGCCTGCCTGCCTTGGTTGAAACCCCCGTAGCTCTTTTGGCAAAGAGTAGGTGTGTCCTGGCCAGATTCCAGTTTGGGTAATTACAGCCTGTCAACCTAAATTCCCCCCAGGATTGCAGTTAAATATGGTACCCGTCTTCACAATTAAATTTTCGCTCTAATAGGACACTGGGTTGTCATGTTACGTGACAGTTAAATAGCGGCTGCATCGTACCCTAGAGGTAGCTGCACTTTTGTAGTGACTACAAAGATTTCTCCGGGTGTAATAAATGACCTGTATGGACAGAACCAGGGGCTCTTTCTACTAAATGAGAGATGGTAACTCTAGGACTTTGCTCATTATTCAAATTTTTTTCTCGAACTCATTCAGGAAAAAAAAAAATATGAGGAATGCTTACTACTCCAATATCATCTCCACTTCTTTCTCCTGGAAATAAAAATCAGGATGCCAGGTTGTTGCAGGACCGGGGTGGGAGGGAGCCTCTAACTACCCTTCCAGCCCCAGGTCCCCTCCATTCCTTCCTTTCAACATCACAGGATTCTTGCCTTTCTCTAAATGTGCTATGGACTTCTCCTACCTTGCCTGTGTTCCTGGCACTCCCACAGTCCGGAACATCTTTCTTTTGTTTTCTGCTTTCAGAGATCTTTTATCTTGCCGAGGTCCAGCTTAAATGCCACCTCCTTCATCCTCCCACCTTCTCCTCCCATTCAGTGTTTCTCCTCTTACGGCCCCCATTCAATATTGCTATTACCCTCACTCAGCACTTATTACAATTTTTGTTTTATATTACAGTAAGTTGTTTACATATCAGGCACATGCACTGAACTATGAGCTCCTTGAGGACAGGGGTCTTGATTACTTTTCCTTATACCCAAGCACAGTGCTTAACAGATATGTTTGATGGAGAGGAAAAAAAGGCATCCTTTCTTTCTTTTCCAAAAGCATAAGTAAGAATAGCTGATATCCGTTTCCTATACGCTGATCATTGTTTCAGCCCTCACCATCTCATAAAGTATCATTATCATTGTGTCATTCTTATACATTCGAACACTGAGGCCCAGAGAGGTTAGATAATTTGTCCAAGGCCACACAGCCAGTAATAAGTGGTACTAAGAACGAATCCCTTGGGGTTTACCCTTCCTCACCCTGGAACCTCGTACCTTTATGCTGCTGGATAGTATAGGTTTTTAATTAAACATATCAGCATCCCCACTGACTTCAAAATTTTACATTAATCCAGGTCTTCGAAAGCACAATTCATTTTCTGAAGGGGTGAGTGTGAGGTTGGGAGAAGTTGATGAGACAGAATGCACCTGTCTCCATCTGCTTAGGCTAGCCTAAATAACAAGTGGGCTGCTTTCCGAAATCTACCTTCTTGTTTGTCAGTTTCCATCCTTGGGCAATTATTTCACACTGAAAATGAGAAGTTGATAATCTAAAGTATTCGCAGCCAGTCTTGCCTACAGAGGTGTGAGCAAAGAGGAAGATCGCATGTTGTGATTACAGAGAGAAGAAACAAACCCCAGTGATTGCGGTGCGTGAGGAAGGGGTCAGATTCATTATTCTAAAGCATAGTTTTCTGAACCCATAGAAATATTTTATTCCAACAAGTTAATTCCTTTAAGTGGTGAGCGCTGAGTGTGGCAGACACGATTATCTTTCTTAGGTTCCTGGCTGCTTTCTCCCCGCCCGGCTGGGGGAAGGATTTCTGCAGCTCACCTCGTGCAATTAGAAACAGCCCCACAGGGCAGAGGTGCAGCCTGCGTTGTGAGATACTCTTCTGCCGCTGAAATAAAAACAGCCTTTGAGAATATTCTCCTGCCAAAATCATTTTAGCATTTCACTGTCACACAGCGGGAGGCAGTGAGAGAGAGAGAGGGAGAGGGAGAGGGAGAGAGCATCCTTTCCACGAAAACCAAGCAAGACCTCATGAGTCTTTCCCGTGTACAAGGAAATTAATTAATTTCCTTTTTTATTTTTCAAAAAGGGGGCCATAAAAACATAGTTCAAGATGTTACATTTTCATAAGGAAGAAGTCTCCATTGTAAATGAGGACCTCTTTTAAGACAAGGCTGTAATGAGATTGCCCGTGGTGATGATGAATGGGAAGGGTGAAGGGTCCTTGGCTTCCTTCTGGGGGAAGAAACATCCTCGAAGGCGGAGGCGAGGGCTGCCTCGGGCAGCAGCGCTGATACCAGTGCCAAATGCTGTTCTCTCCCAAGAAGCTCCTGGAAGAAAGGCTGTTTCAAAACCAAGGAAGAAGAACAGCAGGAAAGGCAATTTAGAGGGTGAGCCAAGGTGGTTGCCTAAACAGAGGCCATCAGTGCCATCAGGGGGCGCTGTACAAGGCCCAGCAGCCTCCCCTTCACTGGCGGCTCCCTAGTGCTTCCTGCACCATCTCTTTCAACCTGGGAGGATTTTCTCTATAGCAGTTTCTGGAAAGAATGGAAAACTTGACTTCTGCTGACCCTTCATAAATGCCTTTTTATTTTTGTTATTTCTGCATGCCTTTTATGGGCTGGATTGCATCCCCCCTCCCCCCCTCCACGCAATTAATCTGTAGAAGCTCAAGGACTTTAGAAACGTGACTACATTCAGAGCCCAGAGCCGCTACATAGATGACTAAGTTTATATAAGGCCCTTAAGGTGGGCCTTCATCCCATCTGACTAGTATCCATGTAAGAGGAATTGGAACACATGAAGAGACCCCAGGAGTGTGCACAGACAGAGCGAACGCCATCTGAGGACACAGTGAGAAGGCAGCCATCTGCAAGCTAGAGAGAGAGAGGTCTCAGGAGAAACCAATGACAGCTTGGTCTTGGACTTCTAACCTCCAAGAACTGCGCGGAAAGAGATTTCTGTTGTTTAAGCCGCCCAGTCTATGGTACTTTGGTATGACGGCCCGAGGAAACTCATACCCAAGTATTTTTCACAATATGGTCCGTGGACCATTTGCATCAGAAAGTGATGAGCCAGTTAAAATGTAGATGTCTGGGCCCCCTGAAGACCTACTTAATCACATCTCTGAGGCCCAGGAATCTGTAGTCTGTCAGTCTCAAGCCCCTCAGGCCATCTCAGTGCACTCTGGAAGGGGTAAGTCCCTGTGGCTGGAATTTGCAGAGAGAAAGGATTACCTTGGTGGTGATCTGAAGGGGGCTGCCCGAAGGCCACACTGCCTGACTTTCCCCATCCCCCTTAGAAAGGCGTGCTTCGCAGGTAAACATCGCCCTCTCCCTGGTGGATCACTTTTCAGTGCAAATAGCTCCTGGATGGGGGTGACAAATTAAGTCAATAACCTTTGAGTATGAATTCATTTATCAGCTGAATTCCTGTGGGATTGGAAGGATGCCAAACCTAAGAAAAACTGGAGAGCGGGAGGGAGTGGGAGGTGTTGAGAAATGTAGGCATGGTCCACACGGTGAAGGTGGGGGAAGGCGCCACCTTGACAACTTGGCTCCAGGCTGGCCCCCACGTGGGATAGGGGGGCAAGGTGGCCCCCGAGATGGGCATTGGTGAGCTCACAGGGCACTGCTTTCCCATAGGAAGGGGGATAGAGCAGTGCAATGGTGGTGGGGCTTTGGGGAAGACACCTGACTCCTGGTTGCCCCTTCTTTTCTTTTTTGCTGCTTAGATGTTGAGGCCAAACCAGGCCCACTTCCCCCTCTCTCTAGGAGTGAGGTGGGCAGGGGCCTTGCCAAATTGGGACCAGGAGGGCACGTAACCAAAATACTGAACAACCGATCTGGCTTAGATGTGAACCCTGGAGGACAGAAAGCAGTCAGAGGAGGCTGGAGCGGGATCCAGCCCTTTGTTTCAGGAGTTAACATCTCAGGGCCCCTGGCCCTGTGCTTTGTCTGAACTGACAGGCGCAGGCCTGAATAAGTGGGAGGGTCTGAGAAGGTGGCTTTGTATTCGTGGGGCTCTCATTGTTATTTCTTTGCCTAGGAAGGGGGCGGCACCCCTCCCCTCCCCCACCCCCCCAGGGGCCTGGCTTCACTCACTTCGGATCAGAGCTCAGTGTAGTCCAGGCCAACACGATTCCTGTGTGGTTGGGTCGTACCTGAGTCCTCTGTTTCCTGAGTCTTCCAGCAAGTTCTAATGGGCTAGAAGCATCAGCCGGTGGGTGAGGGGCCAGGCTCTGACTGCTGACAAGCGGTTGCCTAGAGAGGGCTGCCCAGGGCCCCAGGCACTCATGGCCAGCTCCGAAACCATGGCACCGCACTTGATAACAAGTTGAAACTGAGAGCCCTCGGCAGGAGTAGATGGGTGCCTCCCCCTGAACCAGAGCATCGGTCTCCCTGCAGCCCGTTAGGTGCTCGGCATCAAGAAATGTTCTTTCTGGCTCCCCAATTTCTATGGAAAAGGGTGAATCTCAGATGAAATAGCAAAATGGACAGTGGCCCAGGATTCCAGACTCGGTTCCTCGAAGCAGCAGATGGCTGGAGGAGGGCGAGGATCAGCTGCTGTTGTTTCTCTAGACAGTGCTCCTTGTGACAGCAGACGGCGTGGCGCCCCACCCACATCCCCTTGGATCCCATTAGACCCTTTGTATGGGCTCCCTGTCTGCTCACTGCCGCTCACGGTGCTTTTCCTTCTAACACCCAGCACCTACACTGTGCTTCAGGAGGACCACCCTCAGCCTACGAGAAGGGAGCCCCTCTGCACAACTGGACATGCCTAGGGGTTGGCCTACTCCCTTGGTGGCTCTTGATCATGGGCTGATGAGGGCAGAAGTGTGGGAACCTGGCTCCCTTAGACTGGGAGGCCTATGGCACAGGCCAGGTGGGGACTTGCCTGACTGCACCCCCTGCTTGCTTCCTTCCCTTCTCTTTTCTTTTTCCTGCTTCTCCTTCTCCCTTGCAGGTCACCCCTGGAAGTGCTTCCTTACTAAATCACTTGCATGGTTTCCTCCTGGGAGACACAACCTAGATTATGCCTAAACACTTCTGAATTTTCCTCCATTAATATGGGGCCACAAAAGAGTAGGACACAACCTAGCGACTAAACAACGACAATGTCTCACAAACAAAAGAAATGCTCTCTCCCTCTCTCCCCTGACATCCATCCATGGCTCAGAGGTAGCTTAGGACATGAGGTGTGCTCACCCTGGCCTTTTCTTTTCCCAGCCGCCCCCTGCTCCTCCAGGTTTCTGACCTTGGGCCTCACTTCCCTCAGTAGGCCTTCAGTGTGCCCCTCCAGTGGGGCACAGGACACAGGACAAAGGTCTCCTTGACCTCTGGGTCTGTACAAGAACCCGAGTTCTCCCCGTAGCCAGGCTGTCATTGGCTCAGCCAGGCTCCGGGAACCTCTCCCTGGCCCACCTGTCATCTCCTCATGCCCTCTGCTGTTTATAAACTCCTTAAGCATGGTCAATATCCCATCATACTGCTCAGATTCCCCTCCAAGGGTGGACATGTTTTCCAGCCTGCGCAAAGTCTCCAGTGGGTCAGCCCTACTGGGTATGCCTGAGCTGTCTCTCCCAGGGTCACGGTCTTTCCGGGGTGGCCTGCCTCTGGCCAGTGGATAAAGCAGGGATAGGAAGGTGTCCAGCATGGGACACCCTTTAAAACAACCTCGTACCAGTGTTCCCTGCCAGGCTGCCCAAAGTGTTGTCAGGCCTGCAGCCCATGCCCAGTTCTTCCTGTGTACCGTCTTGTTTTCAGCTCCTCCCTTTCAAAGGTGAGGATCCCCAGCAGACACCTCATACCCCAAATTCCACCTTAACCTCCATTTCTGGCGAGCATAACTGGCCACTCTGGGATAACAGACTGTGGCTGTGTCTCTGCGTCCCCCCAGCACCAACCTATGGGGCTAGCTCCAGGGAGGCAAATGTTTGCTGACTTAAGTCTAACTGTTCCTAGGTAGAGTTAACTTTGAAGCAGTAGATCCATGTGCCTGGCACCAGGAGAAGAAGAAGGCTGAGCATTTCACATGAATGTTTCCTTTAGTCTTCAGACAAACCCACAAGGAAAGCATCAGAATGATTCCCATTTTGCAGAGGGGGACACTGAGGCACAGAGAGTAAATGAGGGTGTCAAAACGTGAACCTGAGCCCCTCACCACCCTGCTAGAGCAAAGCAGTGGACCCAGCAGATAGCTGATGGCTGTCAGCAAAGAGGAACCCTAGGGTGACACAAGGCAGCCAAGAACTGACAAAGCATTAGAGGGCAAGCACCCAGGTGGGCCCGGCAGGCTCAGACACTCTCCTAGCCTGTGTCATCTAGGACAGCTGTCTCTCTTTGCCTCTCTCTCTCTCTTTTCCTTTTTTTTTTCTTCTTGACCAATTTGTGCAGCTTGTGGGATCTGAGTTCCCAAACCAGGGATGGAACCTGTGCCTCCTGCAGAGGAAGCACAGAGTTCTAATCACTGAACTGCCAGGAAAGTCCCACTGTTCCCCTCTCTTAAAGTCATTGCATCATAGGCTGCCTGAACCAGCAACACACACAGCCTAGCCTCCCCGTGGTACAAAACAGAGGCAAGCCCAGCGAGGTTAAGAAACTTCTCAAAGATCACAGAGCTGATGAGTGTCTAGCTCTCTAGACCAGCAGGGGTTCCCAGCCCATCCCCTCTTCCCCCTCCCTCCATGACATGACCTTAAGGAATCCCCTACTTGGCTGGACCAACTCTGGAATCAGGAGTCAGATGCCTTCCCAAGATACCCTCCCCACTCATTCAGCCTCATCAGTACTTGAGCACTGATAAGGGGGCTGACTCACTGAGAGAGGGTAGCTATAAGAGAGATGCAACAGCGCTACCTCATTTTTACTGCCACCCTGCCCCAGGTCTATTATTACATTTCTCACTTCCCCTTAACATTAAAACATAACAGCATGATGGCAAGTGGTTAAGTGCTAGGAAATCAAACAAGCCTTGGTGTGAAACCTGCCTTACCTCTTTCTAGCAGTGCGACCTTGAGAAATTCACTGAAACTCTTTAAGCCCAAGTTCCTTCCTCTAGGCGGTGAGGGAAATCAAGCCTGAGAGCTGCCTCATCAGGTGGCGCATAGGTTACGTGGAATAACGAATGTGAAGGCCTTGGCTCAGGGCTCCCGAACACAGCGAGGCTACTGGAAATTGTAGCCATTGTTCTTTTTATTAAAGATACATAAGAGATAACACCAGAGGCACCCAGTAACCATTCATCTGAAGTACTCAGTAGGAAAGAACAAATCAGTGCATGCATTAATTAGGGCTCCTGTAACAGAAAGGCTTTATCTGATAGATGGGATACCTCTGGGAATAGAAGTAGGACCACACTCGCCATCTCCAGACCACAATCTATCCCTGGCCATCTGAAACCCTGCAACCTCACTTCTCCAAACTCACTCCTGTTACCACATCTGGAAACCCCAAGATTCAGGTTTCTTTAAAGCCCGAATGAAGGCAGTCCAAGTGAACCAAGGACCTGCTGGAAGCTGGGGGTGCAAATGATCTGTGGTGCTTCAATAACTCAGTGGACAGAGCAAAGGAGGATGGTGCTCACCATGCTCCCACTGCAGACACACCGGGCTAACTGATCAAACATAATGAAAAAATAAGTACACAGCTTGGGGAGGAAGGAAAGAAGGAAGGAAAGGAAGGGAGGAAAGAGTCAGGGGGAAGGGAGGGAGGAAGTGGGGAGAAAGGGAGGAATGAACAAAACAAGAAAGAAATCCCCAAGTTCCGCAAGGAACTCTTCATTTCTAATCAGTGATGTTTATTGACCTAAGGCAGAAATAATCGAGCAAATAATTAAAGAAAAGAATTGAAAGTTCTGCAAGCTTGGCCATCAAGGTCACAGAGCCTAGATTTCCAGTGCATTTAAACATGAGACAGCCTGATGCTGTCAGATCCAGCCTCCCAGCATTAAGCTAGGGGGACAACATCAGACAAGAAAAAGGAATCCCTGAGTAAGGGAATTTTTGCTTTTTGCTGTGCTCCTTCTACCCTTTTCCCACCCATCAGGCCAAACACCAGATAAGTTTGGGCAATCCAAGCGCTGAAGGCTTTTTCTTATCTCATTATCCCCTTTGAATTCATATTGAATATGGACTTAGGAACAAAACGTATCAAGTCCTGGATTTGTTGCTTTCTATCTGTGTGATATTGGGAGGATTATTTAATTGCTGTTTATTTATCTACACTTCATCTATAAAAACAAAACAAATAAACACCTAACTACCAATTTCATAGAAATCCAACTCTCAATCATTCTTAATTTCTGCTAGGATCTCTCTCACATGCAAACACACATTTTCTCTTTCTCTGTCTCTTTCAATGTATGAGTTAAGAATCTTCTGGTTGCAAGTGGCAGAGACCCATTTTATTTTATTAATTTATTAATTTTTCCTGTTTATTTTTTATTGTTTTTAATTGGAGGATAATTGCTTTACAATGTTGTATTGGTTTTTGCCATACAACATCATGAATCAATCATAAATATAAATATATAATATATATATATATATATACACACACACACACACACATATATCCCCTCCCTCTTGAGCCTCCCTCCCACCCTATCTCCCCTAATTCCACCCCTCTAAGTCATCACAGAGCACCAGGCTGGGCTCCCTGTGTTATATACCAGCCTCCCACCAGTTATCTATTTTACACATGGCAGTATATATATGTCAGTGCTACTTTCTCAATTCATCCCACCCTGTCCTTCCCCTGTTGGGTCTACAAGTCTGTTCTCTAGGTCTGTGCAGAGACCCATTTTAAACCAGAAACCAGGGGAAAAAAAAACATGCCAAGGGTATTTATGAGTTCAAATAACTGAACTTATTGGTCTCTCAGCTCTGGCCTTTGCATGGCTTGTCATTGGTTTTTCTTCCTAGACCTCAATCGCTCTTACTAAAACCAGCTGGGAAAGACTGCTTCAAGCAGCTACACTTTTTCTGTCCTTACAACTTATAATCTCAAAAACCGAATACCAAATTTATTGTTGCAGCAGAAATATCTCAGGGCAGACTCACTGGTCTGTTTTGAGACACATGTCCTGCTCTGAGCCAATCACCCCGGCCAAGAGGATGCATCTGGTGGTTGCTCCGTAATGTCAATGGACCTTTCTGATCTATGTCCTCTCTTGTCTCCAGTGGATGCAGTGTCGTGCTCTCCCAGGCTGGTATCAAGCTGTGCAGGATGGAAGATGGACAGTCCTTGCACAAATGAGACTGCTATTCTCTATCTGCCCATGAACACCCTTGCCTGTCCTCCCTACTGGTGGTGATATGTGAAAAGCAGGGGCAAGGTCAACATCAAAGGAGATCACATTCTAGAAACACAATGATGGCAGCCAAAAGAGATCAAGGGAAGATTGGTGTGGAAGATGCATTCTTCTATGTTTAAACTATAAAATTCTAAACAGTAGGTTTAATATGACCAGACAACAAATGATCATTTACATTTCCTTGCAGTAAGAAAATGTCTTTCTCAGTAAGACACATTGGTGATGCTCCTCAATGAAACACAGTAATGACCTCTGAGAGAATCATTGGAAACCATGGTCCATGGATGGGACTATGCATGATGCAGTGTCCTGGGTAATGTGAAAGTGGAAGTGCTAATCGCTCAGTCATGTCCAACTCCTTGCAACCCTGTGGACTGTAGCCTGCCAGGCTCCTCTGTCCATGGGATTTCCCAGGCAAGAATCCTGGAGTGGGTTGCCATTTCCTGCTCCAGGGGATCTTCCTGACCCAGGGATCAAACCCGGGTCTCATGCATTACAGGCAGATTCCTTACCATCCGAGCCACCTGGGAAGCCCACTAGGTTTAAATAAATGAAGTAAGTACTAGGAGGGAACTGAAGAGGTAAGACAATCTATATAGTTTCAATACAAAGAAGTTCCAAAGAGCCATGGCATTATGAGTAATAACAGCATTGCTACCTTTTTCTTACACTGAGAGATTCTTATCCAAGAAGATTCTTATCCAAGTTTTCCAAGAATGACACATTTGGCCATAAAGAGCACAAAGAATGATTCCTGGACCTGAAACATGAAGAGATGGTGCCAGGATACTGTGAAGAATCTTCATAAGCACTGATTGGGCAGTAAACAAGTATGTAAGTTTCTCTTCTACACTCACTATATCTTCATCAGTAAATCACTACACCTCACATAAACCCATGAATTGTGTAGCACATTAAACATTTTAAATGTTTATGTGGATAGCCCCCTTTCCACCTCCAAAACAATACTTGAGTGGGTGCCCCTGCACAGCATAGGGGTGGCTCTAAACAAGGCTGAAGGCCTTGTTGAATTATAGTGCTTGAACCTGTACCCCAGCCTTATGGTTTCTTTATTTTTTTTCTATAATTGATCTCAGTGTGCAGCAGGTAACCCCTCATTCTTAGTCTAAAAGCTTCTATTTTGGCCTTGGCATTTGGGTAATAAAAACAACAGGCTGGTTGCAAAGCCCAGTTAATCTGCCCCTTGCTTCCAAGTTCAAAGCGCCCATTCAATCTGAGTGAATGAGCCGTTACAATAAGGATAATTATTACCTTCGCCAGGCAAAGAGTACTCATCTGGAGATATTTGGAAGTAGCCAAAGATTTCCAATTTTCCAAAAATCTCTTCCTGGGACCAATTTTATCCCCCATTGTGCTTCCATCCTCCCTGCCTTGGTGAGCTCCAACTTTAAATCAGGTCAGAAAATAAGGCCTTTTCAGTTCTCCCAAGGGTCTGGATCATGTTTCTCAGCCATTTGGGGTTGTTGGCCACATTAGGTAGCATATCTTAGCAGAGGCATATGCTACTCCTTATAAGCTTTAAGATGGAATAGGCTTTCTTGTAGGACCTTGGGGGAAAGCTATAAGAAGTAGACCCCACATGACATCATCCTGATATTTCCCTTCTAAGCCTAGTAGTTTGTGTGGATAGGCATATTGCTTGCTTCTGAAGATACAGGGGGTGACAATTTAACCAGCTGTTTTGCCACTTCTAAATGAGGACTTACTTGGTTGGCAAGTAATAGACATTGACACTAAAGAAGGAAAATGGTATGTCTCAGTCTGCTCAGGCTACCATAATAAAATACCATAGACTGGGTAGCTTAAACAACAGAAATTTTCTCATAGTTCTGAAGGCTAGAAGTCTGAGATCAGGGTGCCAGCATGGTCAGTTCTGGTGGGGACCCTCTTCTTGGCTTACAGATGGCACCTTCTCACTGTGTGCTCAAATAGTCTTTCCTCAGTGATTGTATGTGGAGAGAGAGAGAGATAGCTCCCTCTTTCCTATGTATTAGGCCACTAGTCCTATTTGATTGGGGCCCCACCCTTACAACCTCACTTAATGTTAATTACCTCCTAAAAGCCCTATCTCCAATTATAGTTACATTGGAGGTTAAAACTTCAACATATGAGTTTTGGGGAGATACAATTCAATCCATAGCAGTTTTATTAGAGAAATTCTGGAATGCTCACAGAGCTAAATAATCAAGACAATCAGAACTTGGGACCAATGGAAATCATGTCAGCTCTGGATATAAATAAAAAGAATGCAGTTGTGTCCGACTCTTCGTGACCCCATGGACTGTAGCCTACCAGGCTCCTCAGTCCATGAAATTTTCCAGGCAAGAGTACTGGAGTGGGTTGCCATTTCCTTCTCCAGGGGATCTTCTCGACCCAGGGATTGAACCTGGGTCTCCCACATTGTAGGCAGACGCTTTACCATCTGAGCTACCAGGGAAGACAGTATATTTTACAGGCACTGGAAAATAAAGATTTATAAAGATTTAGCTGTGGCTCCTTTGACACTTGTTTATTCAACTCAAGGTTCAAATTTTTCAGGAAAGAGAGTAGATGACGGGCTGAGCCTGAGTCATGTACCCAGCCTGGAATTAATCATCCTTTTCAAAGGAAGGGATAATGTTTTTGGATTGGTCATCCTGGCTTTTGTGTGTGTGTGTGTGTTTGTGTGTGTGTGTGTGTGTGTGTGTGTAGATCAGGTCAGTGTCATCCAAATCACACAGAATAGGTTTCTCATGGGAAAGTTCTGTTAGGTGGAAAAGAGGCAAAGGTAGGCAGGTAGACAGAAAAAATAGATGTCCACCACAAAGTGCCAAGATTTTGTACAAAAATTGTTGATGTATATCTTTAAGAAAAGTATTGGTTGGCCCAAGGAGGAAAAAGTTGCTGTGCATTGTCAACTTTACCCTTTCAAGGTGATGATGATGTGAAGAATTGAGCTTAGACCTTCCGAGTCTTAACAGGCCCTTGGAGTTTATTTTCCAGGTAGATTAATTTCCAAAAAAAGAAGAGGCAAGATGAGCTTTCAATGCAAATCATTTGTCACCTCAGAGTTCCCAAATTTATCTTTTTAGGGAATGGCTAGAGGCCAGATATTAGATGCTTTATCATGAAACACAACTGACTGTTAAAAAAAAACAAAAAACAAAAAACAACAACTGGTTGCAAAAGTGGAATAGCAGAGCTGGCAACTGTTGAGTATCTACTCTCTGCCAGCTGTGGTCAGCACTATGGAATGTCTTCACCAAATCTATCTCCCCCACCCTCTTTTCCAATAAGATCTTGATCTCATTCACATAATCATCCCTTCTCCATCCAAACCATGTAACTTAGGCAAAGGTGACCCCTACCTCTATCAACAAGGATGAATCCTGATTCATGGGAATCAATCACAGTCATCCATTCCCCTTCTCCTCCAATGGGTTCACAGACCCTAAAGTCCATTGCCATGGGGTGCTCCTCTGACAATGGATATTGATCCAGGAAGATGGCAGTAACCTAGGTCAGCCCAATGAAATTGAAGGGAAGGTATTTCTTTCCATATCTGGGAGTGGTTTGCTCTTTCTCTTCCATTGGTGATGGACAAGCAATTCCACTGCCCTGCTTGCTGCCAACAGCTCTCTTGCTTCAAGGGGGGTGATGAGAGGAAAGCCAAGTCAAGAAAATAGCTGATAGATCAGGACCAGAGCCCCAGCTGCGTTATACCTGGAGGGTTCTTCCCTCACTGGACTGCATGAGATAATACATTTCCTAATTTTTAAAGCCATTTCCATTCAGGATCTTTGTTGCTTACAGCCCAAGGCATCCCTAAACCAGATATTGTGTTAAGTAATGAACTCCGGGAGTTGGTGATGGACAGGGAGGCCTGGCATGCTGCAATTCATGGGGTCGCAAAGAGTCGGACACGACTGAGCAACTGAACTGAACTGAATGACTTTGTATGCATAATCTCATTTTATCCACATACCACCCTAGAGGGGGTAGTATTATTATGTCCATTTTATAGGTGAAAAAACTGAGGCACAAAAAAGTTAAGTAACTTGTTCAGGGTCACTTACTGAATTCAGTCATCTGCTTCCAAAATCCACATTCTAAGCCAGTAAAAGTAAAGTGGGTTTATATATACCAACATTCCTAGAAAGTTATAGTGAAATGGATATGTTATTTTTTAAATCTTGTTTTTCCAATGATTTGGATGAAAGTTTCAGAGGTTCTTTTTCATCACTCCAGATTGACCTCCAATTGCCAGGGGGCATACACTTCTCACCCCCTACATCTCTTGGCAAGTAAATGGCTAATGTTCTGTGAGGACCCTGAGAATCACCAGGGAATTTCCCCAAACTTTGAAAAGTCAATGATATTGTAAGCTCTAGTTTTCTTAAGAATAAGACCCATCTTCTGGGCAGAATAGGGAAGAGAAGTTCAAAATCTCAAGGTCTCAAGTTGTCCAGTGATGCAAAGGCAGGAAGTCAGTTGGCTGACATTCAAGCTATGCAGGAAATGCAGCAGGCAGCTGGGCCCTCCTTGCCCTACACCCTGTGGGTTTACACTCTATGAACAAAACATAGTTGCTAAGAGCCCAAGCCTTGGAACCCCACACACCTGTCTGAATTACCACTGTGACCTTTCTTAGCAATGTAGACCTCAGCAAATTAATGAACTTCTCTAAGAATGAATTTCTACATCTTTAAAATGAAAATAATAGTAGTACCCACAAAAGGCATTACTGAGTTAAATGAAAAAATAGTTAGCATTCTTTGATGTGCAGCTATGACAACACATCCTAAAACTCGATGGCAAACAAAATCACCATTTCATCTCACATTTATGAATCTGCAGGTGTGTGTGTATGAGTGGACTTGGGTGAGGCTTGGCTGTGCAAGTCCACTTCAACCTGTGGTGCAGCTGAGCTTGAATTGAAGCTAGAGGTGGGGGGGTCATCAGGTCTGCTCCACTTGTTTTCATTCTGAGGCCCTACCAAACACATTGGGACATTCAATAAATGGCAAATATCAGGAGCCTGGCTCCCTAGAGGCCAGTTTTAGAAATGACACTTGTTTAAAACCGAGAGCTGGTAGGTCATTGCCCTTCCTTCTCTATCAGTTTTGAGAGGAGACACTTGGAGGAAGAGCTGGACCAAGATGCCAGCACTCTTTGACCACAGAGCACACTCATGGCCCCATCATGGTGGCTCCTCTTTAAATCTCCAACCCCAGTTTGGATAGTATGCAGACATACTGGCCTCCTCAAAGAGACTTTAGAGAACACTTGAGGGGGCAAAATGTGAGCAAGCCCAGAACTCACCAAGACCACAGTCCATTACGGCTTGTGCAGGTGGGCTTCTGGTCTTGGGCCCTGAACCATTTCACTCTCACTGAGCCACCTACTTCCTCAAGGATGCCCATCTGCCCAGTTCCCTGCCCCCCTCTCACATCACTGGGTGGTTGGCAGGACAGGGGTTGAAGTGAAGGTCACTGACCCTCCCCCACAAGCCCATATCTTTTCCAGGATGCCATTTTGTCTCTCTTTGTTATAACAGACTCAAATTTGTCCCAAATATGTTACATTCCAGATGGATAATGGGGGCAAAAGGAAAGAAAGGGGCCAGTTCCAGTATCTGGTCTGAGAGACCCACTTCTTCCTCTAAGTGATAGGACTGGCCCTGGCAATTTGAACAGGGAATGGCTGGCTTCTCATACCCTCCCATGATGCTCAGGAATTGCTTCATTTCCATTAGAGATGTGACACCCTAACATAACTTCACCATGAAATGCATTTAACAGTCATACAATGAGAAAGACACCCATAGAGCCAAGTTGGGGGGATGACTTTGTTACAAGTAGATTTGTATGCACTACAAACCTTATCGTTCGTTATGGCAGGCATCTTGCTCTCCAACTTCGTGTTTGTTCCAGTTGGGATTTTAAAGCATAAATAAACAAAATAATCACACAACCAACAAACAGGCATGGATTCTTCTGCAGCATGTGTTCAGAGGCAGTTCAAAGTGGCTGCATGAGAGATTCTTCCATAAAAGGATGATAAATGGGGAAACACATTGTTTTTCCTATAGATCAAGACATCTGACTGTAAGGAAGGGATTTTGAGATGCTACTCATGGTAATGGATGATGAAAAGATCAGGAAATGCCCAAGATGATCAAAGAGGGATGGGAAGCTGGAATGAAAAACAAAGGGAAGCCAATTGAAAACATGATGTGATGTCAACACACACTGATCAGAACAGCTAGAATGAAAGACAATGCCAAGTCTTGGAGGTGGAGCAACCAGAACTCTCAGTTGCTGCTGGTGGAAGGGTAAATTGGTCAAATCTCTTTGGAATACCGTTTGCCATTCTCTACAAGAGCTGATCAAATGCCTACTTTGTGAACCCCACACATAGACCAAAAGAGACGCATACGTAAGTTAACCAGAATACATACATAGCAACCCTATTCATACTAGCATTGAACAGGAAACCACCACATGTCCATCAACAGTAGAATGGATAACTAAACGCGGGTATATTCACAAAATGGAATATTATGCAGCAGTGAGACTGAACTGACTACAACGACATATGACAATATGAAGGAGTCTCACAAACACCACACTGAGGGAAAGGAGCCAACCACAAAAGGGTTTGTACTATATGGTTTCATTTTCCATTTGGGTGGTGTTATGAGTTGAACTGTGTCCCTCAAAAGATATGTTGACGTTCTAACCCTGACCTTATTTGCCACTAGAGAGGCAAGGCCACCAGTCAACATACCAGTCAGTTTATGTAAAAAATAAACAAATAAGAACAAGGGTTCTTGTCATCTCTGTTTTATCCATGAACAGAATAGCCCAGTGGTGGATAATGCCTGGGGCTTGTCAGTCCTCCTGGTGGAAGAGGGGAGGGCCATCAGGAGTCAGGTCCCCACCTGCAGGGTCAGGCCAGTAAAGATTTGAGGAAGGCACTGCCCAGGAGTATGTATGTACAAGTCTGAGAATGTGAGCAATTCAAAACTGCAGAGACAAATATCAATCCATATCAATCAATATTTATTGCTGAGTAAATACCTACAGTATGCAAGGTGTTCCCCAGGGATCCAGGAGGGGAGTAGACTGAGCCTCTGAAAGATTTACTCTTCTTGATTTTGCATTATCTGTGCCTTCAGCCCCCTCCATTAGCATGAATAATTAACAGCTGACAGAGCTATCAGCCACAATAAGAGCATGCTTAGGACTCAGGGTTTGTCATGTGCCAAGGAAGAGAAAAGGCTCAGGGATTTGAAAGTGATGATCAGGGTGATGAAGGGTGGTGAAGAGGAAGAAGATGAAGCCTATTAAACACAAATGCCACGGAGTCCCTTCTTTTCTGCTTTTCCTATAAAATTACCTTTAAAGGCACATGTAATACATGAATGCTAAAATAGAAATAGATTGAGAAAAACCTTTCAAACCATCCTTTCCTCTTCCTAGTCCCCTCTCTGGGGAGTAGTTGGAATGAGCAGTTGAAGTGTGTCCTTTCAGGCCTTCTAAAAAAATATTTACACACAGAAATGAACATACATAGATTTTTTATATAACTTTGATTTTATCCTATATATTATCCAGAGTTCGCCTTTGTTTCATGAGAGTATATCTTGAACATCTTCCCCATCAGTATATACCAAGGACTTCATGGTACAGGCATGCTATGCTTTATTTATGTAATCTCTGCTCTATGGATGAGAATTCAGATCAATCATATTTTTCACTGTATATATGGGTATGTGTGAATATCTGGGTACAAATGCCATTATATCTACGGGATAAAGCTTCCAGTGCATGGCTTGGAAGAGGGCTTGCTGGGCCAAAGACTATGACCATTTTAAATGTTGCTAAAGCTGCCAAATTGCCCTCCAAAATGTCTTTGCCAATTAAAACTCCCACCAAGAGCACACAACAGTGCCCATTCCCCCTCTACTCTCCCCAGGACTAGGTATTATCAATCCTTTTAATGTTTGCCAACCCGGTGGATGAAAAATGGCCCCTCATTTCTGTTTATAATTGCATAGGTCTGATTTCTAGTGAGGCTGAATATCTCCTCATGTTTTTTCAAGCCCTCATCAAATCTGTAGGTAGGAAAACTGATTATATTGTAGTATTTTTTTTTTTTTAACAGAAAGAAGCAGGTAAGTAAGAAATGCCCCTTCTGGCCCAGTCATCTGATTCTTGGTGTGTGGTGCTGAAATCCAGCCAGAATGAAGTTACTAAAACCTCTGGCAATGACTTGGGAAGGTAGATTTGTTCAGCTGTGTCCAGACCCAAGTAATTAGTTGATTGTTTGGGCATTTAGCTGGAACATCCTGCCAAGATGTTGTTCTCTCTAAGCTCCCAACAAGCAAAGGATGCACTTTGGTCCAGCTTCTTTTCTGAGTACCTCTTGGTCCTGCTGCTGCTGCTAAGGCACTTCAGTCGTGTCCAAGTCCGTGTGACCCCATAGACGGCAGCCCACCAGGCTCTCCCGTCCCTGGGATTCTCCAGGCAAGAACACTGGAGTGGGTTGCCATTTGCTTCTACAATGCATGAAAGTGAAAAGTGAAAGTGAAGTCGCTCAGTCGTGTCCGACTCTTCGCGACCCCATGGACTGCAGCCCACCAGGCTTCTCCGTCCATGGGATTTTCCAGGCAAGAGTACTGGAGGGGGGTGCCATCGCTTTCTCTGCTTGGTCCTTAGAGAAGCTTCCTATTCTGTAGGGACCATGAAGATGGGTGATGACTATCAGCTCAATTGCTGGCTCCAAAACCAGACACCAAGGGTTGTTTAGAAAATGCTTGTGAAAACCAAAAAATTAAAAGCTAGGACTATCTAAATAACTCTAAACTGAAACCCCACTGCCACTACCTCAAGCCAGGCACGCACCCCTGGCACTAGGCTCTAATCCCTTCATCTTTCTTCTGCCTCCAGTCTTTCCACTGCTGCTGCTAAGTCACTTCAGTCGTGTCCGACTCTGTGCGACCCCATAGACAGCAGCCCACCAGGCTCCCCCATCCCTGGGATTCTCCAGGCAAGAACACTGGAGTGGGTTGCCATTTCCTTCTCCAATGCATGAAAGTGAAAAGTGAAAGGGAAGTCGCTCAGTCGTGTCCGAGTCTTAGTGACCCCATGGACTGCAGCCCACCAGGCTCCTCCGTCCATGAGTTTCCAGGCAAAAGTACTGGAGTGGGGTGCCATTTCCTTCTCCAATCTACTCATGACACTCCAAAACTAGTGATTTTTTTTGTCAAAATTGGGGGCTTTCCCTGGTGGCTCAGTGGTAAAGAATACGCCTGCATGCAGGAGACCCAGGTTCAATCCCTGGGTCAGGAAGATCCCCTGGAAGAGGAAATGGCAACCCACTCCAGTATTCTTGCCTGGGAAATCCCATGGACAGAGGAGCCTGGCAGGCTACAGACCATGGGGTCGCAAAGAGTGGGACACAACTGAGTGACTACGCACGTCAAAATTGAGCACTTATACTGCACCTGGCACTGTGTAAAGCGTTTTACTAGCATTATCGACTACTTTAAAATCCATTGCTTAAAAGCTCCAAACACTGCTCTCCGGCCATGCACACTCAACATGCTCCCACCTGGGAGCCTTGCTGTTCTGACATGTTCTCCCCCAGGCCCAGTACCTGGCTCCCTCACTTTATTCAGGCCTCCCATCAAATACCACCCCTCACAGAGGTGACTCTCTGTGACTCTCTGTTCCCTGCCCTGCCTTGTTTTCTTCATGGCCCTTTCCACTATGTGCTATTTCATGTACACTTCTCAGTACACTGCCACTTCCTGCATTCAACTACAAGCTCAATGAAGGCAGGGACTTTGTTCATGTCTCAGTTGCCCATGGCTAGAACACTGCCTGCATGGGATTGGTGCTCAATAAAGCTTTGCAGAGGGTGTGCATTCTGAAAGCAGTTTGGCAATGCCTTGTAAAATTACGTAGATGGCCCATAACTGAACAATCTCACTGAGAAAAATTCATGGACAGATCTATCTGTGAGACGACATTTAGGAGGAGGTTCTCTATGGGATGAGAAACTTATAAGTGACCTGCTGCTGCTGCTAAGTTGCTTCAGTCGTGTCCGACTCTGTTGGACCCCACAGATGGCAGCCCACCAGGCTCCCCCGTCCCTGGGATTCTCCAGGCAAGAACACTGGAGTGGGTTGCCATTTCCTTCTCCAATGCATGAAAGTGAAAAGTGAAAGTGAAGTTTCTTAGTCGTGTCCGACTCTTAGCGACCCCATGGACTACAGCCCACCAGGCCCTCCGTCCATGGGATTTTCCAGGCAAGAGTACTGGAGTGGGGTGCCACTGCCTTCTCTGATAAGTGACCTAGGTGTCCATTATTGAGGGAGATGATGAAAAAAACAAGGTGTATGCACACCATAGAACATGATGCTGCTGCTGGAGAAAACAAAAACTGTTTATACAGCGACGTGCATAGATCTTTTAAAAGAGTTTTGAGTGAACAATGTAGTAAAGAGGATGACACTTCTAGCACAATACTCTTTATGAAAATTAAACACATATGCACAAAATAACACCATGCATTATACAAATACAAAAGAACATTTAAGAGTACTATTATACACCTTCAAGAGGGTGCCTCTGAGGGAAGGAAATGGAGGTGGAGGATTGACGATTTAAAAAAGAGAGAGAAAGCAGAAGGCAGAAGTTCAATGTTCCAATGTTGATAGGGTTTGCAAACAGATATCCCTCTCAAAAGGAGAAAAATAACTAAAATGCCCTTTCCTCTTTCTCCATCTGCCTTGCTCCCACTCATCCTTCCAGCTTAGTTCAGACATAATCTCCGTTGTGAAGCTTTCTTTGACCTTTCCCCATAGGATTAATTCTTCCTTTATTGACATTCCCATTGCATTTTAATGATAGTTTTATTTTAGTGTTTATAACCTCATATAATAGCTATTTGCTTACACATCTGCCTTCTCCATCAGGTGATAACGGATGTGACTTATTAATTTTGGTAACTCTGGCACCCAGAATTGGTGATGAAAAAAAATTATGGCGAGTTTAAACAGGCATATGTTGTAGGGCCTCAAGAATGACTCTAGTTTGAATTTAATCGATAAATACAGTGCTTTCAGCCAGTGGCTGATGGGGTGGAATAGAGATTCGGACTCTGGAATTGGACTCCAAACTCTGAGGCATTTTGTTTCTTATCTGGGGACAAGAAATGAGTAGGGTGCAGCCTGCGTGGCCCCAGGCACCTGTTAGACCAGCAGCTTCATCACCAAATCGAGCAGAGAGGTGAGGAGGAATTGGGAATGGGCTGTAGACCTAGCCACCAGACTGGGGCAGTTATGGGGGTGCTGCCCCAGTGGCAGGTGCTGCTAGAAGGGATTTATCCTGGAAGCTGGGTCTGGCATCCGAAATCACAGCCACTTCTGGCCTCCATCCAGGCAAACATCCAACCATCAAGACAAGGGAGCTAAGACAGAGCATGGGGCCCAGGAACCCATGGTGGGTTGGGCGTAAAAGTCCAAGAAAATAGGGTATGACACCAGGGTCCCAGCAGTGGAGAGGGGTCCCCTGTGACTGGCAGGATTTTAGTTCCAGGTACTGATCCTTGTACTCAGAGCTTAGGCAGAGACAGGTACAACCAACGTCCCCTGCCCAAGGACCTACTTGGTGCCAGGCACGGTGCTGAATGCACAAGGGAAAGGAAATAGGGCCCACGGGGCATGGGAACTCAGGCACAGGGGTGTGGAGCTGGGACTGGAGAACAGGGGGAGAATCGGGTTTGGGACATTGGATTAGAATTTCAGCTGCAGGGAAGTTGATGCTGAATCTGGGCTCCGTGGCTGGAGCTATTATAGAGACTGGGGTGAGCTATGGCAATTGGGATGACAGATGACTCCAGATGTGTGCAGAAGCAGAGCTGCTGGGCTAGGGGTTGGGTAGAGCCTGCCGGGCACAGCTCTCTTCTGCTGTAAATCCAACTTGCCTGGCGATCTTGGGTGCCTCTTACTACTCCCAGGGTTTTCATTTTCTCATGTTGTTTAGTTGCTAAGTTGTGCCCAACTCTTTTGCAACCCCACAGACTGTAGGCCACCAGGCTCCCCTGTCCATGGGATTTCCCAGGCAAGAATACTGGAGTGGGTTGTCATTTTCTCCTCCACAGGATCTTCCTGACTCAGAGATCGAACTCACATCTCCTTCATTGGCAGGTGGGTTCTTTACCACTGAGCCACCTGAGAAGGCCTTCATTTTCTCATAGGCAGAATAAAAAAATATTCAATGTTTGCCAAGCACTGGCTAGGTGCTCTTAGAATGTTCTAGATGCTTTCTATAACTTTATCCTCATGCCAGTCGTCTGAAGTGGTATTAGGAGAATGAAGCTGGGGCACAGAGAAATTTTAGTGATGTGTTCATAGCAAACCTAGCATTTGAAGTCTGAGAGTTTAAACCCAGGGTACACACACACACACACACACTCTTAATCACTGTGCTGCACTGTCTTACTAAAGAGTGTGTTGTTGGGGGTGGGCAGGGACGAGAGTACAGAAAGGACCCAAATCCCCACTATCATTCCACAAGGATGTCATGACAGTTGAGAAACATCTGCCAAGAGCCAAGTGGCCCACTTTCTTTGGCCACTGAGATTCCCCTAGATGAGAGACAGAGCTGGCTAGAAATCAGATCTGACGGCTGTGGCTGGAGGCTCTGGCTTGTCGCTGGAGACGCAGGTGACCTCTGCCAGTGCGTGGATGCAGATGACTACGTCCTCAACAGGGTCACGCAGGCTCCTCCCAAGCGAGCCTCTCTCTGGGTGGATCACCCACAATGCTATGAGAACCGCCAACAGCACACGTGGCACCCAGGTTGGCTGCAAGTTCCACAAGGCTCTGGGCCAGGAGTCAGTGGATCCTGGGCCCATGCTCTGAGGATCAGTGGTTGGTAGAAACGTAGTTCTGTGATTTTTCTGAGAGGAGGCAGAGGATGTTCAGAACATCCTCTCAGAAAAATCACAGAGGATGTTCAGCTCAGGAAGACCTGAGCTGGGTGTACCAGAGGCCCTAGTGCCCACCCATAAACTCCTCAATTACTGCATCACATTCGCCAGCACACATACCCCTTTCCCCAGGGCTTTTTCTGCCCTCAGGCCCTACTTCACCCACCTCTATAATAGGCCCAGAAGGCTGGGGGATGAACAGCCCCTAGGAGTAGTCCTCAACTGATGGGGAGCTAGTGGGGCACTTCCTCACCCCTCAGCGGGGACAGTTGTGAGACGTGTACTCTGCTGCCCTGGCTCCCCGACATTACCAGCCACAGCTGCTGTTGCCCCAAGTGATCACTTGCTTGATAACACACCCTTTCTTCACTTCCTCCCTTCTCTTCCCTGCCTCACTTCCTCACACCCCTTCCTGGGCTCCCACACCCCTCGAATAAACTACTTGCTGTCAATGTCTCACAGCCTCCTGGGAGACACAAACTAAGACACTGGAAAGGACTCTTGGTAGCGAATTCCATCCTGACATTCTTCACAGTCTCTAGATTCTGGGAGGGAAACCTGTTCTCATGTTCTCCACAGATAGGTAGGTCAGAGAAAGAAGCTCAGCTTAGAGAATCCTGTGCTGTGCATTCAGTCACTTCAGTCGTGTCTGAAGCTTTGTGACCCCACGGACCATAGCCCGCCGGGCTGCTTTGTCTGTGGGATTCTCCAGGCAAGAACACTGGAATGGGTTGCCATTCCCTTCTCCAGGGCATCTTCCCAACCCAGGGATGGAACCTGGGTCTCCTGCATTGCAGGCGGATTCTTTACCATCTGAGGCACCAGTGAAGCCCTAGAGAAGCCAAGTGAGGGGCTATTGCAATCTGACTGAAGGCAGACCTAAGACTCTGCATTTGTACACACCTCCATGACCTCCTAGGTGGCTCCCTCAGGCTTGAGTTACTACAGACTAGGTTTCTGCCTTAGAAAATGGAGGCGCCAGTGAACCTGTCTCTTTTGTATGTGGATTCCTATTCTTGATACTCTGGTCTTCTTTTGCCACGTCCAAATGGAAATTACTTTTCTGCTCCAGTTAGCAACAGTTTCTGCTTTCCAGGTGAATAAACATTATTCTCCACAGGGAGAAAGGAGGCATCCAAGTCGATTCCCACAGTTGTGCTGGCAGCCCCCACGCTCTCCTAGCTGGCCAGCCCCCTGCCCTTTGGTTTCATAAAGGCCCGAATCTGTCAACAGCAGGAGTCCCACCACCATTCTCACCTCTGCGAGACCCAGGTTCTCATGAACAAACGCAGAAAAGGTCAAAAACATAGCATTTCTTTAGGGCAAGGCTTTCTAGCCTTACATCATGGCACTCTAGGACGATTTTTACTATTTGTTTGACACGCTGGGGCAAATGTATGTGGATGTTCTTGGCCAGGGGCAACTGACAAGAGGATTTTCTGTGCCTCGAGCCCCAGACAGCCTTCCTGGGAGAGCTGTGAGGATCAGTAATGTCCCAGCATACCTGTAAGCCACTTGTGACATGACAATTGTATTAATAGGGTATTAACAACTATTAGGGCTTCCCTGCTGGCTCCGAGGTAAAGAATCTGCCTGCAGCGCAGGAGCTGCAGGAGACGCGAGTTTGATCCTTGGGTTGGGAAGATCCCCTGGACGAAGAAATGGCAACCCACTCTGCTGTTCTTGCCTGGAGCATCCCATGGACAGAAGAGCTTGGGAAGATCAGTCCATAGGGCCACAAAGAGTTGGACATGACTGAAGCGACTTAGCACACACACACAACTATTAACCATAGAAAGTCATGGTGTGGGGCTCAAGCGCAAGTGGTTCTTCTCAGAAGCTCTGGATTCCTGCTACATCTCAGTTCTGCTATTTCCTAAGGTCTTTTTAAGAATAACTCCGTTTTCTTAAAAATAGCTTGATTGAGGGATAATTTACATAGCATAAATTCACTCATTTTCTGTAAACAATTCAACCAATTTTAGTGTGTTTACAGAGTTGGTGCAACCAACACCACAAGCTAATTACAGAATATTTCTATCACCACCCCCCCAAGAACCCCATTTGAACCCACTCCTGCTGAGGTATCTCAGTCACTAGCAAATTAGCATCCTTAGCCACCTCCCTGCCCCAGGGCTTTCTGGAAGTACACAGGTGATGTCTCCCAGGTGTGTATGAACATGTCTGCCCCTTTCAGCGTCTGAAACCTCTGTCGTGTGTTGCCACCAATAGGCGAGGTCCCTGAAGCACCAAGGTTAGGCTGTGGTCTGTAGCAAAGCTGAGGCGGTCTTTATCATTTTAAGAGGTTCCAAAGCTACGTCACTCATTAGCTATTTATTTAGCACCCTGGTTCCTACTGTGAATCCAGTTTTGAGACTCCCCCTCACCTCTTTCCCTGGAGAAGGAAATGGCAACCCACTCCAGTATTCTTGCCTAGAAAATCCATGGACAGAGGAGCCTGGCGGGCTACAGTTCATAGTGTCACAGAGTCAGACATGACTTAGCGACTAAACAGCAGCAACAGCTCACCTCTTCACCAGCCGCACTTGGGTGTATTTGACGTCCAGTGTAAGCACAAAGAAGGACCCTGGTTTCTCCTATCTTTCTACCATCCAGAACTGGCTATTATGCATATTTGTTATGTTGTCTTGATCTTTAAAATTTTTTAAAATAAATAAAACATTATAGATAGATACAGTCCCTTTCTCTTTCTTACCTCTCAATGAAAGTCGTGGATCTATCACATATGGTTTCAGTGTATTTTTCAACCTAGAATGCAGGCTCTCAGTCCTCCATTCAGATCTTCCAGGATCTTTTCCACCAGTGCTATTGCCTTTTCCAAGTTTCTGTTGGGCTTTTGCATCTAACAGCCCACAGTGAAGACTCTTTGGAGATTCCCCATGAGTTTCTGGAGCCACTTTGCCTGCAGTCACGGAAAGTCAGAAGTTCCTGGGCATTTATTTGCTCCCAGGGGCCCTTCACCACTGACTGACTCATGTGAGGGAATGAAAGCCTAGAGCTCCCCTTCTGGGTCAGCTGAGGCTGCAGGAACCTGACCTGAAAACACCCATGCTTCTCTCCTTTATCCTGTGCCCCTTTTCCCTCCCTGGCTTCTGGTGGGGGGGAGGTGGTTGTTGTTCAGCCGCTAAATCATGTCTGACTCTTGGTGACCCCATGGACTGCAGCATGCCAGGCTTCCCTGTCCTTCACCACCTCCCGGAGATTGCTCAGATTCATGTCCATTGAGTCAGTGATGCTACATACTTCCTCCATAAATCACTACCACACTGTGAGAGCACAGCAACTTAAGCCCGGTTCACACGTGTGCACCTCTTTCTGCAAGGAAGAGACATTCTTTCAAAGGTATATACTTAATGTAATTTGGGGCTCCTGGAACCATGGACAGTTTCCATCTTACCAGTTGCTCTCCAAAGCGCTTTTGCTCACAGTTCTACCAGCCTTGACTGACATTCCCTGTTTCCCTACATTCTTGAAAATCTGTGACATTGTAAGACCTGTAGTTTTGCCCATCTAGTGGCTAAGAAATGGCACCCCATTACATGACTTTGACACCTTGACATACGCTTGTTGTCCTCTCGGTTTTCCTATTCTGTTTGTACTCTTTGCCCTTTATTCTGTTGGGCTGTTTTCCTTTTTTCTACTTGGTTTGCAGCAATTCTAGTATATTCTAGGTGGCTTTATAAAAATTAAAAACCACACATTGTTTCAAAATAGAAATACCATTTATAAGTAACACGTTTATCTAAATTTTAAATAATGCCAAAGGAAAAATAGAAAGTAAAAGTTGTTTTTAATAATCTCCACTATTGCTTCAAGCTTCAACACCACCCAATAATGATAAAAATAATTATGGTTAACAGGCATATATCCTTCCAGAATGTATAATGCATATATAAATATATGAAAATAGATTTACATGAATTAATTCACTAAATATTATTAAGTATCTGTCATGAGTCAAGTATAAATGATAACAAAATATACATATCATTAAAAATATACAGAATATATAAAAAAAAACTTACCCTAACTAGCTTTTATTAACACCCAGTTTATGGCAGGTATCTTTTTGTTAAAACACATAAATCCCCCTGATCCAGCATAATATTCCACTGGAAAGGTCCATCATATTTTATTAAACCAATCTTCCACCAACAGACCTTTTGGTTATTTCCACTTTTTATATTTTATAAAGACTCCTTCAGTGAACATCCTTGGACAGCTTTTATGCAGTTGCCTGATTCTTTCCTTAGGATAAATTTTTACAAGTTGAATCTACGGATTAAGAAGTGCCCATTTAAAATTTCGGTAAGTATTGACAGATTACCCTCCAGAAATCTCGTGCCAATTTACACTCACCAACAGTATAAAAGGATGTCCATTTACTCACATTATCAGGGTATTTTTTAAAATAAAACCCTTGATAAAGATTTTCAGAATCCAACTATAGTCCATATAATTTTCCCTTCTCTACAGATTGAAAAAAAATATAGACAAGAGCAAATTTGATGTGTTTTAAAACTCTAGCTTAGCAAGATAATTTAGTCCTTTTATTAATTCACTGAGTCATCTCTATAGAGCTATTTATTACAAAGTGAAATATGTTTGAAGGAAGAGGTCTGATCAAAGAACCACTCAAAGGCATTTAGGTTTCAAATATCCAAAGGACTTCTTCCTAAACTATCTCACCACTTGTGTATTCCCAACATGAAGACCCCTGTCACTCATACCAAGGCTTCTTGGCCCACCTACATCTCCTGTTGTTCTTTTAGCTACATCCATTTCTGTGGCATATAGAAACACAACTTTCCTTGATGGGATCTCTTAAATGTACATTCTGAGTTTCACTTGTTACTGAAATCTGGAGCTAGATAGGGAAAAAATACCCATGGGTGAAGGGAGAATGAACTTCTGGCTTTTCACACCACAATTCATGAGTCAGTTAGCATCTCCAAACTTAAGCACTGGCCCATAGTCACCCAACCTCTTAAGTTGAGTTCTAGAGAGACTCTGCTTAACCAGCAGTCAGAAAAAGTTTGGAAAAGAAATTAACAATGTAAGAAGGTGAGGGTGCTTATTGCATAATGTGGCAACAAATTCTAACCCATAAAACCTTCCATGGTTGTGATCTTTATTTTAGAGCCCTCTTTTCTAGAGACTCAGAAGGTGCTTGCCACATGGAAGATTGTTTGCCTCTCTGTGTGGTCCTCCCGTTAGACCTCCAGGTCTACTTGACTGAAGATGCAACAGGAATTGCAGAGTAAAGATGGATAAAAATATAGCTCTGATATCAGAAAATAGAGTAGGGAAATGCCCAGGTAGTACTCATATCCAAAGAGACCCTTGTTTATTTTGGTATAAGTATGTATGCTTAATTCCTAGGTGTTTGAGAAGAAACAGTCCAATTCATTGCAGGAAACAGAAAAACCCATGTAGGTTTTATTCAAAAGAAGGAATTGAATATCATTGGAAGGCCTGAAGGAGTAATTTCTAAGCTTTGTTGTTGTTCTTTAGTCGCAAAGTCATGTCTGACTCTTTGAGACCCTGTGGACTGTAACCCACAGACTCCATTGTCCATGGGATTTCCCAGGCAAGAATAGGTAGAGTGGGTAGCCATTCCCTTCTCCAGGGATCTTCCCAACCCAGTGATCAAACCTGAGTCTCCTGCATTGTAGGTGGATTCTTTACCGGCTGAGCCACCAGGGAAGCCCTTAATTTCCAAGCCTCACCCCCGTAAATGTTTGTTGGAACAATACAGTACTGACCTACCAGAGTAGCAGTGTCTCTGAGTTCACCACTGGAATACTGAGTTCAAGAACAGAGCATTACAGCTGTGACCCAGGGATTGGAAAACCAGAATCGAGAAAGAACCACTGCCCCCTGAACCCAATGGACATGCTAATGGGTGAAAGGTTTGATTCCTGGGTTGGGAAGATTCCCTGCAGAAGGGATAAGCTACCCACTCCAGTATTCTTGGGCTTCCCTGGTGGCTCAGCTGGTAAAGAATCTGCCTGCAATGTGGGAGACCTGGGCTGAGAAGATCCCCTGGAGAAGGGAACAGCTACCCACTCAAGCATTCTGGCCTGGAGAATTTCATGGACTGTATCGTCCATGGAGTTGCAAAGAGTCAGACACGACTGAGCAACTTTCACTTTCATGCAGCTGCTATAGAAAACAGTATGGTTCAGTGGTGTCGAGCATCAAAAGATGCCTGTTGGCCATTTGCACATCTTTCTGGAGAAATGTGAAATACAAGGTTCCCATGTACATTCTCCAGGCTGCTGGGTATTGAGAGGCACTGGTGGCAATGGGTTCAGGGGGCAGTGGTTCCTTCTTGATTCTGGTTTTTCAATCCCTGTTGAGGATGTAGAGAATCTTTGTGTACTGTTGGTGGGAATTTAAAACCATGCAGCTGCTATAGAAAACAGTATGGAAATTTCTTAGAAATTTAAAGATAGATTCAGCAATTCCACTACTGGGTATATACCCAAAATAACTGAATGCAGGATCTAAAGAGATATTTGCACACCCATGTTGACTGCAACATTATTCATGAAAGCCAAGATATGTAAACAACCTAAGTGTCCACTGACATATGAATAGATAATGAAATTGCAAAATATAGATCACAATTGCTATATCAATCAATTGATATACATCAATCAGAATTTGTATATAAATACAGATACATACACAATGGAATATTATTTAGCCTTAAAAATACAAAAAAACCTTTTGCTATATGCTACAACATGGATGAACCTGGAGGACATTTTGCTAAGTGAGTCAAGCCAGTTAAAAAAGACTTCTCAAGCAATATCTAAAGTAGTCAGATTCTTAGGAATGGAAATAGAATGGTGATTGCCAGAGGCTGAGAGGAGAGGGAAATGGGGAGTTTTGTTCAATAGACACAGAGTTTCAGTTTTATAAGATGAAAAAGCTTTAGAGATCTATTGCTCCACAGTGTTCATTTGTTAACACTACTGGACACTTAAATATGGTTAAGAGGGTAACTTTTATGTTATGTGCTTTTACCACAATAAATAATAATAGAAAAATTATTTTGGGTGGATCTAACCTAATCATATGAGCCCTGTAAAAAATAGTTTTCGTTGGCTGGAACTAGAAGAGAAGTCAGAGATCAAATAAGAATGACTCAATGAGATCTTTATTCTTTTTTAGTATATGCATTTAATGCTATACTTTTCCCTCTGTGCACTGGTTGAGCTGCATTCCATGAGTTGTGGTATGTTGTATTCTCATTTTCATTAAATTCTATATAGGTTTTGGCTTTCCTTGAAACTTTCCCTTTGACCCAGGAATCGTTTGACCTATGCACGTTATTCAAATTTCAAATATTTGGAGATTTACCAGTTGTCTTTCTGTTGATTTTTAGTTTGGTTCAGTTATGCTCAGAAATGATGCTCTATATGATTTTAATTCTTTTCTATTTATTCATTATTATTATTTTTTACTCAGGATATGGTCTATCTTTGTGACTAAAGTGAAAGAAGAGAGTGAAAAGTTGGCTTAAAACTCAACATTCAGTAAACTAAGATCATGGCATCTGGTCCCATCACTTCATGGCAAATAGATGGGGAAGCAATGGAATCAGTGACAGACTTTATTTTTGGGGGCTCCAAAATCACTGCAGATGGTGACTGTAGCCATGAAATTAAAAGACGCTTACTCCTTGGAAGAAAAGTTATGACCAACCTAGACAGGATATTAAAAAGCAGAGCCATTACTTTGCCAACAAAGGTCTGTCTAGTCAAAGCCATGGTCTAGTCAAAGCCATGGTTTTTCCAGTAGTCAAATATGGATGTGAGAGTTGGACTATAAAGGAAGCTGAGCGCTGAAGAATTGATGCTTTTGAACTGTGATGTTGGAGAAGACTCTTGGACAGCAGGGAGATCCAACCAGTCCATCCTAAAGGAAATCAGTCCTGAATGTTCATTGGAAGGACTGATGCTGAAGCTGAAACTCCAATACTTTGGCCACCTGATGCAAAGAGCTGACTCATCTGAAAAGATCCTGATGCTGGGAAAGGTTGAAGGCGAGAGGAGAAGGGGACGACCGAGGATGAGATGGTTGGATGGCATCACCGACTCAATGGACATGACTTTGAGTAAACTCTGGGAGTTGGTGATGGACAGGGAGGCCTGGTGTGCTGCAGTCCATGGGGTCACAAAGAGTCAGATATGACTGAGTGACTGAACTGAATGTATGCTTGGGAAAAAATGTAAATTCTATTGTTGTTGGGTAAAGTGTTCTATAAACGTCAATTAGATTCTGTGGCTAATAGTGCTTTTCAGTTCTTCTACATCTTTTCTGATTTTCTGTGTAGTGGTTTTATCAATTACTGAGAGAAGGGTATTAAGATCCTAACATATAATTGTAGATTTGTCTATTTCTCCTTTAAATTCTATTAATTTTTGTTTTATGCATTTTGTAGCATCAATATTTGGCAATATACATTTAGAATTGTTATGTCTTCTTGGGGTTGATCTTTTTATCATTATGGATATCTATATGGATATCTATATTTGTCCCTGGTAATTTTCTTTGCTCTTAAGTCTACTTTATCTGATATTAGTATAGTATACTACCGTTATTAGTACTACTACTAATATTAATATTAATATAACCAAGTTTGTTTTGATTAGCATCTGCATGGTATATCTTTTCCCATTCATTTATTAACCTACTTATATCATATTTGAAATGAATTTCCTATAGACAGCATCTAGTTGAGTCATTTTTATCCATTCTGTCATTCACTATCTTTTACTTGGTGTATTTATACTATTTATATTTAACACAATTACTGATACATTAGGACTTATTTCTGACATTTTATAATTTGTTTCTGTTTATTTGGCTTTTGCTCCTTTATTTCTCTTTTCCTGCCTTCTTGTGATGTGAAGTGAAAGTCGCTCAGTCATGTCCAACTCTTTGCAACCCCAATGGACTCTACAGTCCATGGAATTCTCCAGGCCAGAATACTGGAGCGGGTAGCCTTTCCCTTCTCCAGGGGATCTTCCCAACCCAGGGATCGAGCCCAGGTCTCCCACATTGCAAGCTGATTCTTTACCAGCTGAGCCACCAGGGAAGCCTTTCCTGTGGGTTATTTCAATATTTTCCAGCATTGTATTTTGCTTTATTTGTGTCTATCTCTTTGTATAGCTTTTTTTAGTGATTGCTAAAGGAATTACAATATAAATATGTAACATATCAGAGTCTATTAGTATTAATATTTTACCACATCAAGTTAAATGTAGGAAGCCTACCCATTTTCTTCCTTTATCTCCTTTATAGCTCAGTTGGCTTAAATATTTCTTCTATAGATATAGAGTCAGACAATGCTGTCATTTTGCTTTTAACCTTCTAACATGATTTCAAAGACTCAAGCAGAATAGTAAATTATATTTACCCAGCCTGTTGTTCTTTCTTTATTTTGATGTCCCAAGTTTCCTTCTGTTATCATTTCCTTTCTGTTGAAAAATTTCTTTTAGCAATTCTTTTAAGGCAGTTCTTTTGAGAACAAATTATCTTCGTTTTTCTTTATCTGAGAATATCTTTATTTCACCTTTATTCCTGAAGCCTATTTCCTCTAGATATAGAATTTGGGGTTGACAGTTCTTGTCTTTCAGTACTGGAAAAATCTTACGCCACTTTCTTGTGATCGCTATGATTTTGGATGAGAAATCTGCCACTATTCAAATTGCTTTTCCCCTGTAGGGAATGTGTCATTTCTCTCTGGCTGCTTTGAAGATTCTTTCTTTGTCTTTAGTTTCCAAAAGGTTTATGTCTTCTGCCAAATTTGGGATGTTTTCAACCATTATTTCTTTCAGTATATTTTTAAAATCCCACATTTTTTCTTCTCTCCTTCTGGGTCTCTAATGACATGAACATTAGATATTTTTGTGACCGTGCCACAGGCCCTTGAGGCTCTATTTTTTTAATTCTAGTTCCTCTATTGTTTAGACTGGGTAATTTTTATTGAACAAGCTGTAAATTCACATATTCTTCCCTTTTTCATCTCCATCATGCTATTGAGGTCCTCCAGGGAAATGTTTAAAAAATAATTTGCAATTATTTTTTTCTGTTCTAGAATTTTTTCTAGAACTAAAACATTCAGTTTTTCTTTGTGTCATATTTTTTCTTTTGTTTCAGAATGTTCATAATTAGTTATTGTAGCATTTTTGTGATGGTTGTGTTCAAATCCCTGTCAGATAATTCCAGCATCTGTGTCATTTTGGTGTTGGCTTCTGTTTATCCTCTCTTCTCATTCTAGTTGAGGTTTTTTTCCTGCTTCTTGGTTGGTAAGTGATTTTCAATTGTATCCTAGAAACGTCACAGATTATGTTATGAGACTGAGTTCCTATTTACTTTTTGTTATTCATTACTGCCTGGCCATGAGGGTAGTTGGGGTCTGTTTACAAATACAGCCTCTGTGCATTTCCACTAGTCAGGAGGAGAAGGGACCCTCCCTCAAAACTGCTGAGCCAAGATGGTTTTGAGGGCTCTGCTCACATATAGGCTCTGTTGATGCCTTCCTATCAATAGAGAGTTGCTGTCGTATTACCACCAGACTGGGATGGCAGTCAGGGCTCTGCTCACCCAATCCTGGTGTTGGCTGTCACACATAGTTGGGTTGGAGAGGACACATGCTTTTTGTGGTGTTCAGGTAGTGTAAGGCTTATGTGTCAAAAGGCTTTTGTTTTGCAAGGGTTTCCACTCTCCTAGCCCTTTGTGTAGACAAAGAAGGTTTATCTTGTTTCATGGTTTTGTTTTGATTTGAGTTTTCTGTGGTTGGTGTTTCTGGCTTATGAGCTTCTATGGTACCCAGGCCAGGAGAGAGTGGAAGCAAATTGGTTGTTCTTCAGATTTTAAGGTTCTTAAACAGATCACAATTTTTTCTCTAATTTTCAGTGACTTTTGACATGTGCTCTACAAAAATTTTTCCCAGAGATTTTAGGGAAAAAAGGGTAAATTATGTTTATTCTATTTTGTCTGGAGTTGTATGCCAGAAGTTCCATTTATTTTAATGAGGAAAATTACAATGTATTCCATCTCAACCTAAAATGAAGGAGAAATATCCACAGAGAGACAATATATATCAATTAAACAATAAAACAAGTTTCTATAAATAACAACTGGAAAGTAAATAAATCCAATTTGTACATAAAATATCATGTCATGAAGGTTTAGTGTTCTTATCAAAGGAAGAAGAGAAGGTTTAATGGTAGTTGTGGGTGATGGAGAAAGGGTACATGGGAGTTATTCTCTGTAAGCTGTTTCCTTTTGTTCTCTACCATTTTCTTCATCAGTTTTTCAACTTTTATTATATTCAATTTATCTTACATTCAGAGTTCCTTAAAAATAATGTTATAGTGTAGAAAAAAACACCTCTCAGACAAAGTAAAGATGGAGCAAAAGAATGCTTTGGAAGCATGGAATTAGCATACATGAACCATAGAGAACAGTTGCAAAAGATGCTACATCTTCATCCTTCCTGCTAGGCCTTTATATGAGAGGAAAAACATTTTGGCTTTATCCAAACATGGTGTGCAACACAGATTTGTTCCAGATGATATACTCAGACTAAAAACTGATGCGTCAGTTAATTTGGTGAATGCGTCTTTCCTTGGAATTGCAATATCAAAATATAACTTTTTAGAGTATATTTATTTAGTATGTTTGGGGTGAAAAAATTATTATACCAAAATAAAATAAGTTAAATAGAGGAACAATAAAAAAACCATTGCTCTAAAAGTGATATTACATATCTAATTGCTGTTATGACAAAAAGTCATTAATTGAACAGTCATTATGAGAAGTCAATTTATATATTTTAAGCCTGAATCATGCTGAAATAGCTAAAGCTCTTTTAATGAAGCAAGGATATTAGGTACAACCTCGCTGGTATTCCCTGAGGTCATCTAGGGAAGGAAAGAAGATAGGCTACAGTTTGATGACATTTTTGGAGGAAATTAGTAAATCTGAATATACCTAATGGCTCTCACTTAATTTCATCCCTATCCCAACTCTAAGGGAGATATTGTTCCTATGGAGAAGAGGGCTAAGTAAAGACCATTTCATTAAAGTTTCTGAAAGACTCAGTTACAAACATCCGCTTTTCAAACTGTAACAGAGGAAGGAGCACTATGTTATCCTTTCCTCCCTGACACCTTGGGCCCTGGCATGAGTCTGGTGCTTCCATGGTGCAGAGCAGTGGTGGGAGATTCTGGTGAAAGGGCAACTGTGGTGCCTGGCATTAATTACCAATATACTTCATCATTACTTGTACCTTAACCTTTTGCCATCAAGAGGCAGAACATACTTCTTGCTTTGGAGTTCAGCCATGTTACTACTTTGTCCAAAAAAGTGAGGCAGAAGTGATGATGTGCCAACTTCAAGTCTCCTTTCTCATCCTTTTGACATTCAGTCAGTTCAGTTGCTCAGTTGTGTCCGACTCTTTGTAACCACATGGACTGCAGCATGCCAGGCTTCCCTGTCCACTGCCGTGAGAAAAAACATGCCTGGGAGAGCCACCGGCCTCACATGGAGTATAGTTGAGTCATCCCCACTGGACTCAGCTTAGATTAGCCAATATCTAGCCAAGAAGTGTGAGAATCCCAGCCTAGATTGGCCAATACTCATCATACCCAAAGCCACATAAACAATAAATAGTATAGTTGACTGCCATGGAGGTGTTTGAGTTAATATATTATGCATAAATATTGTGGAAGTAGGTAGCTGAATCAAATCCCTTATGATTATACGTGTAAGTGAGAAATAAATTCAAGGGATTCGATCTGATAGACAGAGTGCCTGAAGAACTATGGATGGAGTTTAGTGACACTGTACAGGAGACAGGGATCAAGACCATCCCCAAGAAAAAGAAATGCAAAAAAGCAAAATGGCTTTCTGAGGAGGCCTTACAAATAGCTGAGAAAAGAAGAGAAGTGAAAAGCAAAGGAGAAAAGGAAAAATACACCCATTTGAATGCAGAGTTCCAAAGAAAAGCAAGGAGAGATAAGAAAACCTTCATCAGTGATCAGCACAAACAAATAGAGGAAAACAATAAAATGGGAAAGACTAGAGATCTCTTCAAGAAAATTAGGGATATCAAGGGAACATTTCATGCAAAGATGAGCACAATGAAGGACAGAAATGGTATGGACCTAACAGAAGCAGAAGATATTAAGAAGAGGTGGCAAGAATACACAGAAGAACTATATAAAATACATCTTCATGACCCAGATAATCACAATGGTATGATCACTCACCTAGAGCCAGACATCCTGGAATGTGAAGTCAAGTGGGCCTTAGGAAGCATCACCACGAACAAAGCTAGTGGAAGTGATGGAATTCCAGTTGAGCTATTTCAAATCCTAAAATATGATGCTGTGAAAGTGTTGCACTCAATAGGCCAGCAAATTTGGAAAAGTCAGCAGTGGCCGCTGGAAAAGGTCAGTTTTCATTCCAATCCCAAAGAAAGGCAATGCCAAAGAATGCTCAAACTACCACACAGTTGCACTCATCTCACACGCTAGCAAAGTAATGCTCAAAATTCTCCAAGCCAGGCTTCAACACTATGTGAACTGTGAACTTCCAGATGTTCAAGCTGGATTTAGAAAAGGCAGAGGAACCAGAGATCAAATGGCCAACACCCACTGGATCATTGAAAAAGCAAGAGAGTTTCAGAAAAACATCTACTTCTGCTTTATTGACTATGCCAAAGCCTTTGACTGTGTGGCTCACAACAAACTGTGAAAAATTCTTCAAGAGATGGGAATACCAGACAACCTGACCTGCCTCTTGAGAAACCTGTATGCAACAGTATGCATACAGTATGCAGGAAGCAACAGTTAGAACTGGACATGGAACAACAGACTGGTTCCAAATAGGACAAGGAGTATGTCAAGCCTGTGTATTGTCACCCTGCTTATTTAACTTCTATGCAGAGTACATCATGAGAAACGCTGGGCTGGAGGAAGCACAAGCTGAAATCAAGACTGCCAGGACAAGATATGCAGATGACGCCACCCTTATGGCAGAAAGTAAAGAGGAACTAAGGAGCCTCTTGATGAAAGTGAAAGAGGAGAGTGAAAAGTTGGCTTAAAAATCAACATTCAGAAAACTAAGATCATGGCATCTGGTCCCATCACTTCATGGCAAATAGATGGGGAAACAGTGGAAACAATGACAGACTTTTTTGGGGGGGGCTTCAAAATCACTGCAGATGGTGACTGCAGCCATGAAATTAAAAGACGCTTACTCCTTGGAAGAAAAGTTATGACCAACCTAGACAGGATATTAAAAAGCAGAGCTATTACTTTGCCAGCAAAGGTCCATCTAGTCAAAGCTATGGTTTTTCCAGTAGTCAAGTACAGATGTGAGAGTTGGACTATAAAGAAGGCTGAGCACTGAAGAATGGATGCTTTTGAACTGTTGGAGAAGACTCTTGAGAGTCCCTTGGACTGCAAGAAGATCCAACCAGTCCATTCAAAAGGAGATCAATCCTGGGTGTTCATTGGAAGGACTGATGCTGAAGCTGAAACTCCAATACTTTGGCTACCTGATGTGAAGAAGTGACTCATTGGAAAAGACTCTGATGCTGGGAAAGATTGAAGGTGGGAGGAGAAGGGGACAACAGAGGATGAGATGGTTGGATGGCATCACCGACTCAATGGACATGAGTTTGAGTAAACTCCAGGAGTTGGTGATGGACAGGGAGGCCTGGCCTGCTGTGGTCCATGGGGTCACAAAGAGTCAGACACGACTGAGTGACTGAACTGAATTGAGATAGCTGATGCGTAAGAAAGACTCCTTTATGAGCACATAAAGAAGACATCCTGAAGGAGCACTTGTAGAGGAGCCCTCTATGATTGACAGGATAAGAGCTAGTGGATTTTGGTTCATTACCATGAAGGTGATTCCCATTAGTATGCCTACTATGCTATGAGTATTGAAGATACTCTGTCTATAGGGGTTGATACAGTTTCAAAAGCCTCTGGCAGGTTATAAATATATAAGTCAGACAGAGAAGGAGAAAGAGAAATACTGTATGATATCACTTATATGCAAAATCTAAAAGGAAATGATACAAACAAACTTCCTTATAAAACAGAAACAGGCTCACAGACTTAGAAAGGGAACTTATGGTTATCGGGGGAAGGGTGGAGGGAAGGGATAGTCAGGGAGTTTGGGATTGACGTGTACACCCTTCTAAATTTTAAATAAATAACTGGGACTTCCTTGGTGGTCCAGTGGTAAAGAATCCACCTGCCAATACAGGGTACACGGGTTCAATCTCTGGTCTGAGAAGATCCCACACGCCGTGGGACAACTAAGCCCATGCTCTACAACAAGAAAAGCCACTGCAATGAGAAACCCACACACCACAACTAGAGAAAGCCCATGCACAGCAATGAAGACGCAGCACAGCCAAAAGTAAATTAAAAAGGAAAGTTAAGAAATAACTGAATCATAGAAATGAAATAAATAAGCAACAAGGACCTACTGTATAGCATAGGGAACTCTGCTCAATATTATGTAGCAACCTAAATGGGAAAAGAATCTGATACACAGATACATATATATGTATAACTGAATCACTTCTCTGTACACCTGAAACTGTCCCAACATTGCTAATCAACTATACTCCAATATAAAATAAAAAGTCAAAGAAAAAAGAGTGAACTCCCCTCCCTAAAAAAAGTAAATAAAATAGGAAAGGAAAAAAAGCCTATGCCAGTATAACCTAGGATCTTCTTTTAAACCAAAATCCGGCAAGGAAAGAGGAAGGGGCTCTGTGTGTGTATCTCAAACGTGCCAGGCCCTGCTGAGATGAGCCTCTCATCAGTCCTTGGTACCTTATTCCAGGAGCAGGAGTGTCACACATAGTTCTACAGCATGCTCATTTATGTGTGTATGGTATGCCACAAAGGAAGAGAAGGGGGCTAACTCAGAAATCCATGACCATCAGAGATGGGACCATGTCTGGACAGCCAGTGAGCATGCGGGCTGAGACAGCTGGACCTGCAAAATGAGGCCTCCATGATGAAAATAAATAATCTTCATGCTCCTTCAGCAGAGGCACTGCTCAGCAGGCCACCTGAACAGCTGTGAGTTGCTTGTAACCAGGAAGCATTAACAGCATCCTGTGATTCCCTTATTAGAGTAAGTTTTCTCTAACAGACCATGGAAGGAAGATAGAAAATTTCCCCCTCCAACCTCCATCCTCTTCTATCGTCCACAAATTCTCTTTCTTAAGCCTGTTCACTTCTTCCTTCTCTCCTTTCTCCTCCAAAGGCCCACACCAATGTCTACAACTGGCTTATCAGTATCAACACATTAATTTCTAAAAGTTCAATCTTGAAGCACAATGTACCTGTGGTTAAATCGACCAAGGGTTAGACCCTCCTAGCTAGGGCAACTAGTGGTGTAGAGCACTGACTGTGAAAAAGGGTGCTTTCTGTTCTCTGTAGCACAGCACTGTACTCTGGAACTAGCAGCCCATAATTAACTGTCGTGTTGCCTTCCACCAAATCCAGTAGGAGGAAAAAAATCTCTGGAGATAGCAGTAGTGGAACAGAAAGAACACCAGGCTCTGTCTCTGATGATCAGAATGTGAATCCTGGTCTTACGAGGGGTGGAACATTAGCTTCTGGTTCCTCAAATTGTGGTCCATGGACCAGCAGCATGGGCATCTCATGAAGAATTTCAGGACTTATCTGTATTCCAATCTGCATTTTAACAAGATCCCCAGGTGAAACAGAAACACAGACTTAGGCAAATCATTGGGTCTTATTTTCCACATGTGAGTTAATACATGGTGAGACCTTAAAACACTGTCTAGGATAGAGCAAGTACTATCTAGGCATTGTTACTCTCTCAGTGGTGTCTGACTCTTTGCAATCCTATAGACTGTAACCTGCCAGGCTCCTCTGTCCATGGAGATTCTCCAGGCAAAAATACTGGAGGGGGTTGCCATTTCCTTCTCCGGGGGAATTTTCCTGACCCAGGGATCAAACCTGGGTCTCCTGCACTGCAGGTAGATTCTTTACCATCTGAGCCACCAGGGAAGCCTAAGTGCTGTCTAAATGGTGCTAATACAACATTAATAATTAGTATGTTGCACTCTTAAAACTTAATGTTTTAGATTAACACAAATGAAAACTGATTTGGGGGAAGGACATACATTTCTATGAATTTTAACACATATATTGATTCATGTAACCACCACCAATATCAGGATATAGAACAGTTCCATCACCCCAAGAAACTCTTTCACAAAAATCTCTTTGTAGCTGCTCCCTGCCCCTGCTTCTAACCCCCTAGCAACCACTGATCTGTTCTCTGTCACTACAGTTTCCTCTTTTAGAGTGCATGCATGTATGCTAAGTCACTTCAGTACTGTTCAACTCTCTGTGACCCTATGGACTGTAGCCCGCCAGGCTCCTCTGTCCATGGGATTCTCCAGGTAAGAATACTGGAGTGGGCTGCCATACCCTCCTCCAGGGGATCTTCCCAACCCAGAGATCAAACCCACATCTCTTACATCTCCTGCATTGGCAGGTGAGTTCTTTACCAGTAGTGCTACCTGGGAAGGCCCCTCTTTTAGAGAATGTCCTATAAATGAGATTGTGTAGTAGGTTATTTTCTGAGACTGGATTCTTTCACTCACCCTCTGAGAGTCACACAAGTTGTGTTTATGGACCGTTTACTCCTTTTTGTTGCTGAATAATATTCCCTCATATGGATGTAGCGTAGTTTGTCCATTCACCTGGGTTTTTCAGCTCACTTGACCTCTTTGTTTGAAAGCGTCTGGGCTTCTCTCTTCTTGTGGCCTGTGGGCTCCGCAGTGCACGGGCTCTGTAGTTGTGGCATGTAGGCTTAGTTGCTGCATGGTATGTCGGACCTTAGTTCCCTGACCAGGAATCCAACCTGTGTCCCCTGTATTTGAAGGCGGATTCCTAACCACTGGACCACCATGGAAGTCCCTAAATGCTGTCACTTCTGACATTGGTAATCTGGATTCCTTTTTCCTTCTTTGTCAATACTGGTAGACATTTACTAATTTTATAAATCTTTTCAAAGAAGAACTTTTGGTTTCATTGATTTTCTCTATTTTTCTGTTCTCAATCTCATTATTTTATCTTATCCTTATATTTTTCTGTCCAAATTGCAATTATTTTAGATCAGTTTTTCTTGCAATGCATTCTCTGATTTTTCTTCATCTTTAGTTCACCTCCACTTCTGAAGAACACTTTCACTGGATATAGAATTCTAGGTTAACTGTTCTTTTTCCCCCTGCACTTCAAAAATATTGTGTCACTTTCTCTGGCCTCCATGATTTCTGAGGAGAAATTCATAGTCATTAAAACAATTGTTCTCTTGTAAATAAAGCATTGTCTTGATGATGTGTCTGGTTATGTATTTTTTAGTTTATCTTATTTGGAGTGTGCTTATCGTCTTGAATCTAAAGATTTACCTATTTTACCCAACTGAAGAAATTTTCAACCATTATTTTTCCTTTTTTTTCAACATAGAGCTCTTTCTCCTCTTCTCTGACACTCTGATGACACAAATATTAGACCTTTTGGTATCACCAACTCAATGGACATGAGTTTGAGCAAACTCTGGGAGATAGTGAAGGATAAGGAAGCCTGGCGTGCTATAGTCCATGGGGTCACAAAGAGTCAGACATGACTTAGTGACTGAACAACAATTGTCCCTGAGGCTCCTGTGGCTCTCTTTATTTTTTTCAATCTTTTTTCCCTGTTATTCAAATTGGTTGATTTCAGTTGTTCATTTCCTCCATCATTTCCATTCTATTATTGAGCCTATCCAGTTAGGGGTTTTTGTTTTGTTTTTAATTTGAGTTACTATATTTTCTGTTCTACAATGTCTACTAGTTTTTCTATATATCTTCTATTTGGTTTTGTTGTTTAGTCTTTCTATCTTTTCATTTATTTCAACAGTGTTCATCCTTATTTATCAGAATATTTTTATACTAGTTGTTTTAAAATCTTAGTTTGACAATTCTAGCATCTGTGTCATCTTACCATTAAATCCTGGTTCTTTGTATATTGAGTAATTTTGCATCATATTCTAGATGTTTTGAATACTACTTTATTAGATTCTGGGTCTTTAAATCTTGTGAGGAATGTTGCTAGTTTTTGTTTTAGCAAGTAATCAACCTGGTTGCATTCAGGCTGCAAATTCTCACCAGCCTTCTGTGATTTGTTCTTTGAACGTCAGTTCTATTTTCAAAGCCTTTGCAATACAATTTGGATCTGTCTCATGTGAGCACAACCCAGTGGCCAGGGTTTGACCTTTACATTGTTCTATCTCTTTGTTCAGTTTTCAAAATCTTTGGTATGACGTTTAGGATCACATCAGTGCACACAAAGACTTGGAACGATTCAAGGAATTCATAAACAACTTTACAGGGTCACTTTCGCAAGCTCTTCCTTTTCTGTGATCTGCCCAGTTTTTTTTCCCACTTCCCTAGGGCTCCCTTTTTAGTCAGATAACCATAATGCATCTGAAGCACACTAGTGGGGATGCTCTGACATAGAATACCTCATTACAGGGCAGTTCTTCCAGCATAACATTTACCAAGTACCTACCATGTGCTATGTTCTAGTCTAAACACTTTACATGTATTATCTCATTTAACTCTCACAAAAACCCCACAAAGATGGTATTATTATTGCCATTCCCATTTTATAGATTGGGAAACTGAGGCCCAGAAAGGTGAAGAAATTTACCCAAGGATGCACAGCTACACATGGTGGGGTAAGTCGTGGGGCAGCATTTGAACCCAAGAAGTTCTCTTAACTATTATACAGTTTTGTAACTATAATGTGACTCCATTGTATGAGCCATTCTTCTCTGCATCCACCCTACTTTTCACACACTTCCATTAAATCAATGATGCATAATAATTATTTAAAATAAATAATAATTTTATGCCACTATCTCCAGAGCAATAATTCTCTCTTTTCAAATTTGAATTCTTGTCAAGCACCCAGTGTATTAGTCCCCTAGGGCTGCCATAACAGATTACCACAAACTAGGTGGCTTAAAAGAAAAGAAATTTATTCTCTTAGAGTTTTTGAACGCAGAAGCCTGAAATCAAGGTGTCAGCAGGTTTGTGCTCCCTCTGGAGGCTCTAGGGGACAGCCCTTACTTGTGTCTTCTAGCGTGTGTTGGCTGTCAGCATTCTTTGTGGATATATCACTTCCAGTCTCTGCCTCTGTCTTCATATGGTTTTCTCTGTGTGTTTATGTCTTCTCTTATGTGTCTGTGTGTCTCTGATCTATGTGTTTCTTACAAGGACACTGATCATTAGATTTGGTGTTTGTCTCAATAATCCAGGAGATCTCATTTTGAGATTCTTAATGTAATTATGTCTGCAGAGACCCTTGTTCCAAATAAGTCACATTCACAGCCTCTGGGACATGGACATATCTTTAACTCACTATACCTAGTGTAGACCATATTATATGCTCTGTAAATACTGTATGAGTCAGACTTTTCTCCATTGCAAATGATATAAATTCAAATCAGACTAGCTTTAGCAAAAAGGGAAGTTACTTGTTCACATAACTGGCAAGTTGGAGGGTACTTCTGACATCAGACATGCTTGCATCCAAGTACTCAATAGTATCTTTCAATCTCTCCCTCTTTCAACTTTTCTTCCTTCTGGGTGCCACTTTATTTTCAAGATCTACCATCAAAAAGATGAGAGACCTTCATTCTGCCAGCATCCATTTATCAAATCTCAATGAAGACTGTGATTATTCCTGCTTAACTCTCACACCCATCCTTGAATGAACCACTGTAACCAGAGGAATGGAGATATTTGATTGGCCATTCCTTCCATGACCCCTCTGTGGCTACAGTAAGTAGTAGTGGAGGTGGGTAGGCAATAAGGCATTGTGATTAACATCCTACCAGAACCACATAGAATGGAGATGAGTCACTTCTCCAGAAGAGCAGACCTGGAGGAGGCCAATAATATATGGCTGCTATAATTTCTGAGACTGTGGTATTTGGAGGCACAAGCGCATTGCAGATGAATGACTTAATAGGTGTTTCCTGTGTGCATAGTTTATGATCCTTTCATATACTTAATTACCTCAACCCAGCAGACCTGTGGGCTTCTCAGGTGGTAAAGTATCCACCTGCCAATGTAGGAGTTGCAGGAGATGCAGGAAACCGGGTTCAGTCTCTGGGTTAGGAAGATCCCCTGGAGAAGGAAATGGCAACCCACTCCAGTATTCTTGCCTGGAGAATTCCATGAACAGAGGAGCCTGGCGGGCTACAGTCCATGGGGTTGCAAAGAGTTGGACATGACTGAGTGACTAAGCATGGATGCAACAGGTTTTTTCCTACTCATCTCGGAGGCTTGCATTTTCAGACTTTCTCTTTAAGTTTTTAGAATATAGATGCACAGGAGAGGTTTCCTTTCTATTTATAAGTTGGGTTTGCAGTGCCTAAGAGACCTTCAACTGCTCCCAAGGTGCTTTGCTGCAGGAAAGAGGGACACTGTCTAGACTCCGGCTTTGTAGGGCAAACAGCTCCAAAAATCTCACCAAGACTCCAGCTCAGGTTTTCTCTGTTTTCCAATACCCCATCCCCTGAACTCCAAGTTTTCAAAATACTCTCACAAGGCATGACCCTGCTGTAGCCTGAAATCAACATGACATAGACTATCTTGTTCCCTACCCACAGGGGTTGATTACAGTTGGAACCAGAAAATCTCACTGTAGTATGGCCTCACGTCCTCTATGACATCACGTGGAGGACTCTGTGGGTTCAGGGTTCAAGTGCATTCTAATGCACAGGATGCTGGGTATCCAGAAAGACTTCCAGCCTTTTCTCTGACAGTATCCCTCACTCAGCTCCCAGTCACCCTCTCCAACTCTTCTTTTAAAGCCTCCTTACTTCTGTCTGTTTGAATCATCCCAGATCAGCTTATTTTCTGAGAGGATTTTTGTCCAAGATCCCTTCATTGTGTGTGTTGGTGGCGGGGGGTGGGGGGGGGGAGGTTCCCTGTAGTAGTATATTAATTATCTCCTTGTTGTCTCACCCTCGGCAGACTTACATCCTGTAGTGAATGCGTCTGGCACCCAGTCACATGTTCTAGTGGTCATAGCGCTGATTTCAGCAGTGGCTGGGGTGGACAGTGCTCTGTGAGCTTGGGTTCACTGGCCTTACCGTGAGTGAGCACCACGCCTTTGCTCTCTGCCCCAAGGCACTTAGGAGGCTCAGAACACTGCATGTCCAGTGGAGGATGGGAGGCAGTGAAAGCTCCTGCCTCCCATGTTCTAGTTGAACCTTTTTTTGGAGGCATTCCGGATGCTTTCTAGGAGGTCCTGGCAGAACTGGCCCCAGATACTGCACCTTTATATTGGCTTTCTCTCCATCCCTGGCTCACACTCCCCGCTCCCACATTCCCACTCTTTGGAATCACTTCCCAAACAAACCACCTGTTCTCACAGACCTGTTGTAGGCTCTGCTTCACATAACCCAAGTAAGACACAGCCTCGTTTGCCAAGCAAAGAGGGGATGACCCTAATGATTGTCCAGCCCTCACGGTTTCTCTCTTCACAGGCCTTAGAGGCAGCACCACAACAAGTAGCTATAGTTGTGGATGGTGGGGTAGTGAAGGAGGAAGTGGGCAGGGGCAGGAGTCTAAGTGAAGAAGCAGTGGGATGATGGGAAGGGTCTGGGCTATGTTCTGTCACTGCTGTTACTAACAGTATCACATAACTGCATCCCACAGTGCTCGATTTCAAATCCTAGCTGGTGGTGTCCAACGAAGGCAATGGCCCCCCACTCCAGTCCTCTTGCCTGGAAAATCCCATGGATGGAGGAGCCTGGCAGGCTGCAGTCCATGGGGTCACTAAGAGTCAGACACGACTGAACGACTTCACTTTCACTTTTCACTTTCATGCATTGGAGAAGGAAATGGCAACCCACTCCAGTGTTCTTGTCTGGAGAACCCCAGAGACAGAGGAGCCTGGTGGGCTGCCGTCTATGGGGTCGCACAGAGTCGGACACGACTAAAGCGATTTAGCAGCAGCTGGTGGTGTCAGCTAGGCTACCCAGAATTTGTCCTCTCACCTAGAGCTCTGGGGGCCATATTCTGACCTGGTAGAATACTTTATCCTGTCAGTGATTGACTGGATTCTGTTAATATGCCACAAAGCCAAGCGTCTTGGTCTTCTTGGTGGATGAGGCTACCAGTAGTGACAGAGCTTTTTTTGTGACTTGCTTTTTCTTACAGTCACCTCCCTTTAAGAACCCAGCACACCTGTGAAAATCATTGGTTTCCTTGGTCCCCCAACCCAGCTCAGATCCTCAGACTTCTTTCCTCTTCTTGCAGGTATTCTACTGCACAGCAAGTAAGTGGAAGTCCAGGTACCCTGATTGCTGCGTCTTGAGCCTGATGCTCTTTCTTGTTGCCCGTGACTGAACTGATAACAGGAGTCTGACCCAAGCTCTTGTTGCAGGGCCCTCACGGCCTTCTTGCTGTGTTTACACAAGCTGCCCAGTCTGACAATCCTGCATCATCTCTGAAACAAGCCCTAGGAACTTTGGCCCAGCCCAACATTCACAGACGATTTCTGCTATCTTTCATCTCCCAGGCCCAGAGGACAAACTCTTTTCCTTTGTGTTCTATTTTGACATTATTCTGCCTCTTTGTTCCCATTTTAGGGCAGTGTGAGGGGAGCTCTGTGCATTAGCCTTTGTGGGCTTTAATGAAGCAGGATTTGACAGCATTTCATATCAGGTATCATCTTTTGTCTGCATGGGGAGAAGGGCTGAGAAACGTTCCTTTAACTGGTGCCAGAAGAGAAGGCAGAGAAAGACAAGAAAAAAAAAAAAATCTGATAGCTACTTTTTTCCATTAAAGTTCCAGCCCCTTTCTAAAACCTGCTATTCGTCTATATTTCAGATCAGTTGGGAATCCTATCTTTCCACAGCAGCATTTCCTTACTTCCTGGAAACATATATCACAGGATGGATAATAAATGTTTATGCTAGCTGTAAAGACGAAAGTAACATTTCATAAAATTTACCATAGACCCCAAGGTGAGTTTAATATAGGAGCCTGAGCCACGAATCCCAAAGCAAGTGAATTTGGGCTGAAAGCCCATCCTGCACTGACTTCATCATGCGTTGTTGATGTTCAGGAAAAAACTCGACAGCAAAACTTCCTGAGATCCCTGTATGAACGAATTGAAGTCAGGCTCTCACGTTAACCATGCACTTGCCTACGTGTCTTTCCAAGGCCCCACATGAAGGAGGATGACCGCTCTCTGTGTCTCTGAAGGTCAGAACAAGTAGAAACAGCTGGAAACGGCCACATAAAGTGAGGTCTCTGTGTGCATGCTAAGTTGCTTCAGTCGTGTCCAACTCTTTGCGACCCCATGGACTGTAGCCCACCAGGCTCCTCTGTCCATGGGATTCTCCAGGCAAGAATACTGGAGTGGGTTGCCATTTCCTCCTCCAGGGGATCTAGGGATCAAACCCACATCTCTTAAGTCTACCTGCATTGGTAGGCAGGTTCTTCAGCACCAGCACAACCAATGGACAATGTCAATTATACGGAAAGGACTGTTTCTTCCAGGGATGAAGATGTTATCATGAGTCAGCCTTGGGGTATTAACCACTGAAACTAGGGCTGTTGTTGACTATAGCATCCCTTCATAATAGATCATTAAAAATAGAATACTTTTTTCTGGTCAGGACAGTCAAGGCACACTCCAACCCAGAGTTGGGAGCATGCATGATTTGCTTGCCTGTGGAAGCTCCCAGAAGTCCCCATTTCTTTGCAAATTAGTTTACTTGGGATTGGATTCGGGGACTTTTTTAGAAATTGCAGGAGGAAACCAGAATCAGGAAATACTTTTCCTACACTTACTCTGTTGGTGCTATTTTATGAATGACCAGGACAAAAGAATCCCATGAATACTGACGTGAGTATTCATAATTTCCAGGTGACGTGAAACTTCAAATAAATAGCTCCTGAAAAAAATGTCTCTGGCCCAAAGAAACATGAAAGAACTCTGAGCACAGCCCTACAGTGGGACAGATGTCCTGTGCTGGAAGAGTAAAATCTGAGGAACTAGGGAAATCCATGCCCTGAGAGTCATTCCTCCCCACTCTCCATTCCTGGACCCAGGAAAAACACCTTATCCATTTTCACCACAAGAAATGGTGGAAACAAGAGCAACGAGAAATAGCATATATCTGGAGGGAATGAAACCATCGTTCATCCAGTGTGAATGTTTTCTAGGGAGTCCAATACACTGAAAATGTCCTCCCTACAGCTTCGAAAGCAGTGGACTAGGCTGAGGCCAGCACAACATTTAAGGAGGTACTTACTCTGAAGGATCAACTCTGCACTTGCACAACCTTGAGAGTCGGTGCCGCCTTAAACTTTGCCCACTGCCCCCCACCCAGGTGAGCTGCTGGTGGCCAACCCAGCCCAGAAGGGGCTCCAAGTGACCCCAGGGAACAGATTGGGGTCATTCCAGGACTATGGCAGCCACAACCCCTACAACTTATCAAAGGAAAATTTTTCACTGACAGTCACACTTGCCCGTGAGGTATGAGAACTGAATGCTGTGTGACAGCAGCCCATCACTGGACCCATGGGAAGACCCTTCCCCAATCAAGGAACAAGGGGACTTGTTTTAATCAACTATATCTGGTGCTCTTTTGTTTATTCTTTGATGCTGTCAAATTCTAGAAATATGCTTTCTCCTCCCAGAGCATTGGAATTGGAAGAGAAAGATGAACAGTGTCAACGGTCCACGTGGGTCCAGTGAAGCAAAAAGCTTACCTAGCTCTCTTGACTGGGGCGGCTGCTTGCTCTTAAGTGAGAAACCAGCAGGCCCGGCCCTGGCAATCCAATAACCATCCAATTAAGAAGTGACGATTGCTGGAGCTCCCTGTGATCCCTCTGCCAGTCCTCCCCCTGCCTCTGAGACTCAGTGAGCCCTGCAGGGCTGCTCAGCCCAGGGCTGCTCGATCAAAATGTAGATTTCACAGTCATATTTTATCCAGTAAAATGAGGGCAAGTGAAACCCAGCCAGTGGGTCTAAAAAAGAAATCTGGGGGCTTGAAGGCTCAGGTACTGGTACTATTAGTAATGTCCATGGTGTGTGTTTGTTGTTCACATCCAAGTTTGAGAACCACTGAGCTGAAGGACACCCCTCTCTCCAGGATCTCCCAGAGAACAGATCCTAGAAGGTATGCTAGAGTGCATATGTGCTCAGTCAAGTCCAACTCTTTGTGACCCCATGGACTATAGCTCACCAGGCTCCTCTGTCTGGGGAATTTCCCAGGCAAGAATACTGGAGTGGGTTGCCATTTCCTCCTCTAGGGGATCTTCCCAACCCAGGAATTGAACTCGTGTCTCTTACATTGCCTGCATCGGTAGGCAGATTCTTTACCAACTTTGCCACTGCTTCCCTGGTGGCTCAACGGAAAGCATGCCGAGTACCAGTTGAAAATTCAGACTCCCAGATCCCGCTATGGATGACTTGAATCCATAGGGCAGAAATGGAAATGTCCCTGGCAGGTGGATATGGAGATTATGATACTAAAAACAGTTCCTCCTGCTCCCCCAAGAGCTGGGAACCATGACCCCAGGAAGAGGGTGTATATGCAGAGGTTGGGTGCACAAGCTCTGTATTTGAATCCCACTTCTCCCTCTTATTAGCTGTGCTACTTTGGGTAAGTTACTAAGCCTCTCTGTGCCTCCCTAACCCCATCTGTAAAAATGGAGATGATGAGGGCACCTAGCTTGTAGGGTTGTTGTGAAGATTCAATGAGATGATCCATGTCCAGGGCCTAGAACAGTGCCTGGTGTTTAGTAAGAAGTGTCATCCTGGGGAGGCCACTAAGATCCTGCCAGGATTGTTGCTGGGCCATTTACGCCAGGGAAAAGCTGCTGACCCCACAGCAGGTGAGAAGCCAGGCAGTAGGAGGCAGCCCTGACCTCTGGGAAGAGCTCACCCACACTGTATCCACAGCTCAGCCAGCCTCTGGGGATCAAGGTGCAGCGTGTGCTTTCTCAGCAGGCACCAGACTACTGCCTGGCAGTGGGACGCCCCCTGTAGGGAGGAGAGCTGGGCACTGTCCTCCCCTCACCCCAGCTCTGATCTCCCTCTCCAGACCTGACATCTCAATCCTTCCTGCTCCCTGAGCTGCTGCCACCACCACCACCATCAGGCTGCTGCCACCACCTCCCCCATTTGGCTGGGAGGACTGCCAGGAAGGATCCGCACAGCGGTGAGCTCCAATAATGCTAAACAATGGATTAATTACACTCCTTGCCTGTTTAGCTGGCGCTCCTGGGGTCGCCTGCACGTGTGGTCACAGCAGCCGACAACAGGTGCGCATCCTCTGCCCCCAGCCCCGCCCTGGGCTCCCTGCCCCGTGCCCCACCCTGACTCTGTCTCCCCGGTTCCATTCAAATCCCCTGAGCCCTGCCTCCACCCCAGAGTCAGGAAAGGCTTTTGTATTCTCTCTTCCTTTGCTCCCTTTTAAGGGTTTCCTGCTGGGAGTGCTGCCTGTTTGCACAACCCCTTGGAGCTCTAGACTGAGCGCTCTGGAGGGGGCGAGGTGAGACTTCTTTCCAGGAGGGCAACTGGCGTGGGGTGACGGCTGGGCTGGCATTGCTCTGAGCCCACCTGGCCAGGCAGGAAAGAGGCGACAGCTGCTTTATGCTCCTCCGAGTGCCAGCTTTCCCGAAAGGAGGTCAGCCTCAGAGACCAAACTGCTAATTAGGTCGCATTCTGCTTCCTGCTGCCACTTTAATTTCCACCCCAGAAAACCTTCAGCTGTGAGTCCAAGACCATCAGCCCCTTTCACCCAAATGCAAATGTCTCCAAGGCCTTTCTGGCTGGCTGGCTGGCCTTCCGCTGGCAGGAGCAGCAGCCACAGAACTCTGCAAAGAACAGGAGCTTCCAAGAGAGAGGGCCGCCTTCGACAAAAACTGGCTTAGAAAATTCAGATTCTACCAGACTTTGGGGTTGCTTTTAAGAAGACAGGCAGCCCAGTAAAGATCATAGAAGCTGGATGTTATGAATGAGTGCTTAGCCATCAGGGAGGGGCCTTAGGCTTAGTTTGGATTTTGAGACTAACAAGCTGGGCAAGTTGCTTCTGCTTCCTTGGACTTGTTGTTGCCTTATCTGTGAGATGACTGGGTTGAGTGACCTCTTCTACCTCTGAGGCTCTATGATTCAGATGAAGTTTCTATCTTGTTTCAAATGAACAAAGCTGATTTTATCTCTGTGTCTTTGCAGCAAACTAGATGCATGTTGTTGTTGTGTAGTTGCTCAGTCGTGTCTGACTCTTCTGCAACCCCAGGGACTACAGTCCACCAGGCTCCTCTGTCCATGGGATTTCCCAGGCAAGAATACTGGAGTGGGTTGACATTTCCTTCTCCAGGGGACCTTCCCAACCCAGGGATCGAACCTGGTCTCCACATCTCCTGCACTGCAGGTGGATTCTTTACAACTGGGAGAAATATCAACAACCTCAGATATGCAGATGATACCACTCTAATGGCAGAAAGCGAACAGGAACTAAAGAGCCCCTTGATGAAGGTGAAAGAGGAGGCTGAAAAAGTTGGCTGAAATTTCAACATTCGAAAAACTAAGATCATGGCATCCAGTTCCATCACTTCATGGCAAATAGATGGGGAAAAAGTAGAAGCAGTGACAGATTTTATTTTCTTGTGCTCCAGAATCACTGCAGACGGAAACTGCAGCCATGAAATTAAAATATGCCTGCTCCTTGGAAGAAAAGCTATGACATACCTAGACAGCATATCAAAAAGCAGAGACATCACTTTACCAACAAAGGTGTATATAGTCAAAGCTATGGTTTTTCCAGTAGTCATGTACAGATGTGAGAGTTGGACCAATAAGAAGATTGAGCACCAAAGAATTGATGGTTTCAAATAGTGGTACTGGAGAAGACTCTTGAGAGTCACTTTGACAGCAAGGAGATCAAACCAATCAATCCTAAAGGAAATCAACTCTGAATATTCATTGGAAGGACTGATGCTGAAGCTGAATCTCCATTATTTTGGCCACCTGATGTGAAAAGTCGACTCATTGGAAAATACCATGATGTTGGGAAAGACTGAAGGCAAAAGGAGAAGGGGGCCACAGCAGTTGGATGGCATCAAACTCATGTGACTCAATGGACATGAGTTTGAGCAAACTACAGGAGATAGTGAAGGACAGGGAAGCCTGGCGTGCTGCAGTCCATGGGGTCACAAGAATTGGACACAGCTTAGCGACTAAACAACAATAACAATAATTATCACTAAGCTACTGGGGAAGCCCAGCTACATGCATATTTTGCTTCTTTTCTCCTAAACACTGAGTAGGTTGCCATGAGCAGTCATTTTTTCTCAAGTGGGTGGCCTGAAGCAGAGAGACTTGTTTCTACCCAAAGTCTCTCTTAGGGGAAGGTGCAACTCCGGGTCCTCAGCAATTTTTAGCAAGGCAATTGGAGCAGAAGTCCACAGCAAGGAAGTCCTAGGAATCCAGGTTTCCCTTCGTGCCCCTCCCCACATCCTCTGATCGACCTTGGTCCTATTCATCTCAATCTCAAATCCACTTCAACAACCCTTTTCCAAACTTTATCCCCCCCCCCCAAAAAAAAGCTCCAGTATTCAAGTTTATTTCCCGAGAGGACACACAGGTTTGTGAAACTCACAGAGGCAACACCACCCAGATCAGCTCTGAAGCATAGGCTCTGAAAGGTCTGGCCACAGTCCAGGGGCATCCACCCTATCTCCTCTCAAACGGCTTCCTTCTCACTGAGTGTTTCTGAGCGGCCCTTGCATCACACTTTGACCCCACAATATTGCATCATGACCTGTCATTACCTAACTAGTGGCGCCAACACCCCTGAAAGGACCTCCCCCTGAATGACGCCCAGAGAGGGCAGGACACACCTCCTGCAATGGGAACAGGGCTTCAGCAGCTGCCGGCTCCTCTCTCTCAACAAAACCATATATACCTGGGCTATTCTCTAGCCTCCAAGCTACCAGCTGAGACCTGAGAGAGGAGTAAAATCTGGTCCCTGCCAAGCTCCCAAGGTCAGAGATATAAAGACATAATTACAAACCAATGTGATCAATGTCCTAGTAGAAGAAGCGGGTTCCAGGTACCGCAGACAAGCATTTGGAGACAGGTGTCATGTTCTCACTTTACTCATGGACTGAAGATTACTGAGCCAGATAAGACCATTTCTCATCACTCCATATTCAGTTACAATATTCTAGGTAATCAGAGCTGACGTATAGTTCACCAGCCTGTAAGGGTCACCTGCTCAGATGAAGGGGGCGTGCAGGTGTACCTGCAGTTCTGCTGGGTCTTCTTTTCTCCCTGTAATGATGCAGATAGAGCATACAGACACACAGAGAAAGTCCAACCTAGGAAAAAACCCAGCCACCAGCCCCACACTCAGAGGGTCTCCATGTGAACCCACGGGGCTCTAAGACCAGTCCCTGACCTGGTTTAAAAGTCCGCTGGGAAACAGCATGTCTGTCTGGTTTATTCTGTGCCCCTATAGGCCAGCCACCCTGCTGAGCGCAGGGACAACTGTGAATAAGACAGACTCAACACACAGGGCTGGAGTGAGACAGAGACAGGAGCAGAGTGCCCACTCCCATCTCACTGCCCAGAGGAGATGCCACCTGAGCTGAGGGGTTAGCCAACAGTGGGGAAGATCCAAGCATGACCACGAAACAAAGTTGTACATGGAGTGATTTCAGACCTGGAGACCAGAGAGGGCTTATGCAGGGCTGGGCTGAGTGGGTGAGAAGGGGAGTGGATAGAGGTCATGGAACTGGAAACATTTTGGAGGCGGACTTGACAGACTTGGGGACTCACTGGCTATGGGGAAGGAGGTGGAGGACCCAGGTGAGCACAGGGTGCAGGTGTCAGGCTTGAGGGCTGTGGGAAGGTGGAGCAATTAACTGCTATCAGGGACAAAGGCCAGGAGCTGGTCTCCAGGGCAGGAGATGAACACATTTTCAACATACTGCATTAGAGATGGCTGTGGCACTCCAGGTAGACAGAGGGTCTGAAACTCAGGAGAGAGGTGTGAACTGGAGGTGAAGTTTCACAAACATGAGGATATAGGCAGACAGTGTTTGAAATCCCAGAAATGGACAAGACCACCACAGACAAGAACAGAGGGTCTAGGACAGAATTCTGAGCATTTAGTGGGAGAGGAGGCAGCTAGCAGCCAGCGAGTGGACAAGAGGTCACAGAAGCCACAGGAAAGATCGTTTTTAAAGTGAAGGGTGCTTGCCAGTGCCAAATGATGCTGACAAGCCAGGTAGGCTCAGAAATGGAGAGGCACCATGATACAAGTGGTGCCCATGGCAGGTGGTAGGGGATCTTTCAAGGCCACCAAGCCTGTGGCAGAGACCCTGGCCAGAGCACAGAGGGCAAGCCAGCCTGCAGCCTATGTGCACCTGCAGCTTTAGATGGGGAGGCAGTTTTCCTTGACACTGACTCAACTCTGGTTGAAGAGACAATGCAGACCTCGGGCTGTCCCAGGTGCTGCCCTGCACCTTGGGGCCCACGTGCACGCAAGCCTCCTATGATGACTCTAAGGAGCTGGAACTAATGGGTCAGCCAATCAGAAGTCCCGCAGCTGCCTGCCAGGGAAGCTAAGGGATCAGAGGGTCTACCTCACCCCCAGGCTGGGGAGGCTGCTCCACCAACTGCCAGTTGGAGCAAGGGGAAGCGGGCTTTTTGCACCAGAAACATCGCCTGGCAGGCCTAAATACTCCCACCTTTAGGACTTTCTTTTATTTTTTAATTAATTAATTATGGGGGCACTGAGTCTTCAGTGCTGCTCTCGGGCTTTCTCTAGTTGTGGTGAGCTTGGGTACTCTTCACTGCAGTGCACAGGCTTTCTCACCGCAGTGGCTTCTCTTGTAGCAGAGCACGGGCTCTAGAGCACCCGGGCTTCAGTAGCTGCAGCACTCGGGCTCAGCAGTTGTGGCGCATGGGCTTAGTTGCGGCATGTGGAATCTTCCCAGACCAGGGATCAAATCTGTGTCTCCTGCACTGGCAGGTGGATTCTTATCCACTGTACCACCAGGGAAGTCCTAGGACCTTCTTTTAAAGAGGCACCTTTGTGGTTTGTTTTTTGTTTAGGGAGAGGAAAAGAGATCTTTATAAAAATAAAGCCTCAACCCTGCTAAGGTTTGATGTCAGCCAACTGCCTAGAAGGAACATCTTTAATGTAGGTTGTGGGGTTAGGAGGGTTTCCCAGGTGGCCCTAGTGATAAACAACCTGTCTGCCAGTGCAGGAGACATAAGAGACAGGGTTGGGAAGATCCCCTGGAGAAGGAAATGGCAACCCACTCCAGTATTCTTGCCTGGAGCAGCCCATGGACAGAGAAGCCTGGTGGGCTACAGCCCATAGGGTCGCAAAAGAGTCAGACACAACTTAGCAACTGAACAACAACATATATACATGTATACATATATATAGAGAGAGACATGCACAAACATGCACACACACATATATATACACACATCTGTATACACACCTATACACACCTATATATATATCTCTCTATATATACACACACATACACCTATTTACACCTATATGTATATACACACATCTATGTATACATATATATGTATGTATAAATATATAAATGTAAAGGCATCCAGGAGTCCACAAAAATACTTTTTAAAAATGGTCAAGGGGTGGAGGGAGAAGTGAAGGAAAGCTTTCTTTATAGATGAAGAGTTAATATATGTATAAAGTATGCTAGATTTAGGAAATCAATATTTTGTAACCAACAACAGAGTAAATGATTTAAGTAAGGACCATTAATAAATGATAATGGGTGAAACATTGTTCAGAACAAGATATTTACATGTAATATCACACCCCAAATTACTGATTAATTACAAGGAGGAAAGGTGGATTTTTGGAGACAGATGAAACTTAGCATTATTACTAATGGGACAAACAGCAATGTCCCAGATGTGACACAGCAGGAAAGATATAAGATCACCTATGTATAATTCTCGCCCATAATGTATAACCTGAATCTGATGATGAGGAAACAATGAGCCACACTCAGATTGCAACTCATTCAACAAGGCAACTAGCCTGGACTCTTAGAAAAGGTTATGTCATGAAAAATGCAAAGGAAACTGTTATAAATTAAAGGAGACTAAAGAGATGTAATTACCACATGCAATTCATGATCCTTGGGTTCTAGATGTTTTTAAAATCTATTAAGCACATATTTGGGGACAGCTAGGAAAATGTAAAAGTGGACTATATGTTAGATAATATTATGGGATGAATGTTAAATTTCTTCGGAGGAGAATGTCCTTGATCTTAGGAGATTACACACCAAAACATCTAGATGTGAGATATTGTGATGTTGGCAACTTACAAATGGTCCGGTTAAAAAATGTTTTGGTGTGTGAATGTGCATACACTGAAAAAGACAGACAGAGTAAGAGATAAAGCAGATGCAGCAAAATGTTACCTAGTGGTGCATCTAAGAGGAAGCATATAGAGGTATTCATGTTCTATTATTTCAGCTTTTCTGCAGGTTTATACCTTTTTTAAGCACAACATGGTGAATCAAACAGACCCCCCTCCTGCTAACATAAAGGTTATCAGGGACCAGATTAGAAAAAGCTTTATTTGATTAACCTACAAATTTGAACTTTTTCCTGAAAGCTAAGGGAAGTCACAGAGATTTACCAGAGAAAAAAAGACATGATCTGAAGAGCTATAGGAGGCAAGAGAGAAGAAAGAGCCCAGTGTGACTCCATCTTCTGGCTTTTTCTTTGTTCTCCTTGTTTATCTAGATGAGTATATTCTAAACAGTCCACTTTCCAAATGGCTCACTCGTTGGCCTGAACCTTAGCACTCTAATTCCCATGACAAGTGGCTTGGTTCAGACTCCATCCTTGCCCCTGGTATGACTGGTCTCCCTTCTTCCACCAAAACCTCTCCCCAGTCAGTCTGCAGTTGAGGCTGGAGGGACCTTCCTCACACACAAGCATGACCAAAGCATCCTCTGGTTCAATTTTTTTTTCTGTGACTCCTCCGGGGCACCGTTCAGTCTCTTTGGCTAATCACCAGGAGTCATCCTGGGCCAGTGCCTGCTTGCTAACTTCTCTTGCCACCTCTCTCGCCACATTTCCTTTGCTTTCCAGTCCAAAGGGGATACATATTTCTCCCTTCTCTGTGCTTAGGCCTCCTCTGCTCACCCATCAGAACTTAAGCATTCTCTCCTCTGGAAGCCTTCCCTGACTCCATCAAGTCTCAGCTTCTTGCACTTCCTGTGCTTCCCTGACACATACTTATGGCCTCTTTTCTTTTTTGTCTCTCTTTCCCATTAGACTCGAAGGTCCTCAAAGACAGGTGCCACGCTTTACCTGTAATAATACCTGTGCCTGGTAAATGGTGGTGCTAAATAAATGATTACTGGATGAATGAATGAATGGGAATATCAGTTAGCTTTCTTCACTTAGCAGCAACAGAAGTCAATTCTGGCAGAATTAGAAGCAAGAGAAATCAATTCTGACAGATAAAAAGGAATTCAGTAGAAGGAGGCTCCATATTCCATACGTGGGAGCTGAGCAATAGACCCTGGAAGGGAGACATGTACACAGATCTGTGAACCTGAGCAGCAGAATATTGTCAACAGTTTCTCAAAGTCCCACCATTGGATGAATTCAACGCATAAGGGTGTTACACACTGAAATCACAGCTAGTACGTTTGTTACACATCACAATGATGGTGGCTCTTCAGTTTGCTATGTTTATCCTCAAAAGCACCCTGCCAAGTAGAGCAGACACAAAGAAGCAGTGGGAAGATGGCCTGGATTCCAGAAGCTGAGAACTGGGGTCTCTGCTCCCCACTCTCCAAGGTGGTCAGATACAGACGTTAAGCTTAGCAATTGAGGTCAGCAGTGTTCGGGTCTGTGGTGGCAGGAAAAGTCTCAGGGTCAAGACCTCAGATTATCCCTTGTTGCTTTGGGTCCTCTGCTCCTCGTTTTAGATGAGGCCTTCTATTGAGAGCTCCAAATATCACCAGGTTATGGGAAAAGATTGTCCTCACACTTGCCAGGACCTTCCCCTGCCTCTGTTCTCACTGGCAAGTGCCACCTGGACTGTTTTCTCCTTTTTGGAAGTGAGCAGGAACCCCTCTCTTGGTGAACCGGCCACCCCACAGCCCTACTTGCATCTCCATTTTATCTACAGGAACCAGAACTGGTCTTAAATCACCAGATGCCCAATTTCTGCTCTCCTGACGTTCCCTTCACAGTCTCTGCAGGGGCCCTGCTCTGCTCTCAGCAGTGACGGGTCAGTGTGGAAAGGTGACAGATAGTGTATCTGGAGGACAGACACCTTATCCGAGTCATGGGCAGATTAAACTCACACCTGAGAAACCCCAGGTGGTTCATCCTGGCCCCCCAAAGACAAAAGTTCCTGTTCTTTAGCCCTTAACCTTCACCAGACTGTGCTCTTTTATATTTTTTTTACAGTCGCTTCTTTGTAAAAATCTCTCTGCCAAAGGGCTTGAGACCAAGGTCCAGGGCCAAAGGCCGCCTTTTGTTTAATGAGCACTGATGAAGCACTGGATTGAGTTCTAGCACCTTCAGAAACAAGGGTAACCTATTTCTGTCACCCAGAGGAGTTCAGCTTTTTAACAGGGGAGAAAGAGCCGACAGACGGCTACACGCATGCCTTCTCAGGAGAACGTTAATGTGGCTACATGAAAGAAAGCCCTGGAGTCAGGGTCTCCCCATGGTATTTCTGCCAAAAGCAGCATGAGGAGTCACTCCAGAGCCTGCCTGCCCTGAAGCCAGCTTGGCCTGAGGCTCTGGGCTCCTCATACCCCTATGCAGCCACCCAGCCTCAGCTGGGACTGACTGCCTTAGCCAGAGCCTCCTGTGGTGTTTTACACGCGGATACTCAGCCTTTATGCATCTGGAATGTGCTTTTGCCTCCTGGAGCTCCAGAGGGCATGCATCTGAAATCCATAAATATTGTAAGACTCCACCTCTATGTACTCTTGCAGCTGGGGGCTTGTCCCAGAGCAGGCCCAGATGGTTTTGGCATAAGGTTGCTCGCTTGCTGTTCAAAAATATGACCTGAAACTGACAGCTAACAAAGACAGTCAGATCTCACCGCTGCTCAGGGCCCGCAGCCCATCCGGCTGCTCCCCTGCCCCCTCCTTTGCTGCCTTGCTGGCCTCTGACCCAGCTGACCCCCAGCTCTTGCCCTATTTCTTGCTTCTTGGTCTGGGTTCACTGGCAGAGTACTTGAACACGGTTGTATTTCCTCCTACCCGACACTGCCTTTCATTCCCTGGCATCTGGCTTCATCTTTCTACTTGATTAGCAGCAGCCTTCCAAAAACTACATCCCATGGCTTTCTCCACAAACAGCCACCCACTTTTGTGGGTCCCCAGGTACAGTGGTCTCCTTTGGGGTGTCTCAAGTGATCCAGTGATTACCATCCTTGATAGAGCAGTGCCTGATAGTCGAAGAGGGTTTAACTGGCTTTCAAGTGCTTTCACATGCATTTATTCCTCATGACAATCTTATCATATACATTAATCAGCATTATCATTTCCATTTTACAGATGGAATTGGGTGTACGACAGAGTAAATGACCTGGTCAAGGCCACTGGAGTGCTGGAACTAACGTTGAATACAGATCTTCTCACTCCTGGTCAACAGGTGGCGTGACATCAGAATGGTTGGGGTTTGAATCCCAACTGGGATTGGAATTGGTCAGTTTAACCTCTTTGATGATGGGTTCCCATTTGAAAAAAACAAGGCTCAGTGTGCGCCTGTGAGGATGAAAGACCCAGTGTTGGCAGCAGGAAGCCATGAGACTCACTAAACATCCTTGGGAACCCTTGGTCACATTCCCCCTTGATCAATTGTCCCTTACACCTCACCACTGGACTCAACGCATACGTGTCATATTAATATAACTAGCCCATCAGTATTCTGCTGTGATGTGGGGATGTTTGCTAGCCGAGAGGAGAAACCCTAAACTCCGAGCCCTTCCTCAGATGCTACTGGGCTTCACTGAAGACTGAATAGCTCCTAGCAGGGAGCACAAATTCCTCCTACTCTTGAAGCAACAAGCACATCCCAAGTGCTTACAGGATGTAAAAACGTGGTCTTACACATTTGATAACGAGTAAGGCTTTCTTTCTTTCCTTCGACACGAGTTTAACCTGATTCCAACCTATTAAAATTCATTTGGAAAAATGCCTCCCCAGACAGAGCTTAGCCGCTTCACCTTTAGCGGAAGTGGCTGACCTTCCATTAGGCGCGGCAAAGTAGAAGAGGCAGCAGGCTGCCAAGGGGAGGAAGACCAGTCTTTACATCCTGTGCCCCTGAAGCCCGCTTTACAGAGCCTCAAAGCCTTGGACATGTTGGGGAGCCTCTGAAGACAGGAATAAATGGCTCAGGCAGGGGTCACATGTGTCCCGACGCCCAGAAGAAAACTCCGCTACCTTGCTTGAGACACGGCAAAGCAGCAGCCTCGGTTTGAAACTCCTGCTTTTCATTCAGACAACCCCACAGACCTGAAAACCCTTTGCTCTGACGGATGAAAATCAGCTTTGGAATGGGAAAGTACTTGGAGTCACTGGGGAATGAATATAATCTCCAAAACACATTTACTGCTCACATTCAAATGAAGATTAAATGATTCCTTTAATACTCATCAACTCTATTAAACTTCACAGAAGCAAAACCTTTTGAAATAAATTAGCCAGATCCTTGCTGGAAACAATGGGCTTTTGAGGGTGCATTCTCCTCCACCATTACCTGTCCTCCTGACAGCCCAGGGAAGGGGCCTGATGGAGAGGAGGAGGGAAAAGGGCAGCCGACTGTCATGTACCTGGCGTGGTGGAAAGCACTATGAATGTATTATGTCATTTAGTTTCTCCCAAACTCTGGAAGGTATTTACTATTACTATTGTCAATGTATGAGGAGGAGGATGGAGGGTCAGACAAGTAAAAATGGTAGACTGGGGTTTCAGACCTGTACTGTTTTTCCCTTTGAATCTAAGGCCAAGTTAAGCCTGAGTCTTTTGGTCACACACAATGCAATTAGCGTGCAGCGATCAATCGTTTGGGTTCTGGAGTCTGACCATGTTGTTCACATCCTGTCTTTGCTGCTTTCTAGTTGTGAGAGTTCAGGGAGGTTATTTGATTTTTCTGAGCCTTGGTTTCTTCATCTGCAAAACTGAAATGATAATATGATGTCACTCTAATGGCAGACAGTGAAGAGGAACTAAAGAACCTCTTGATGAAGGTGAAAGAGGACAGTGAAAAAGCTGGCTGAAAACTCAACATTCAAAAAACTAAGCTTATGGTATCCAGTCCCATCACTTCATGGAAAATAGATGGGGAAAAAATAAAAACAGTAACAGATTTTATTTTCTTGGGATCCGAAATCACCGTGGATAGTGACTGTAGCCATGAAATTAAAGGATGCTTGGGCCTTGGTAGAAAAGCTATGACAAAACTAGAGTGTGTATTAAAAAGCAGAGACATCACTTTGCCAACAAAGATCCATCTAGTCAAAGCTATGGTTTTTCCAGTAGTCATGTATGAATGTGAGAGTTGGACCATAAAGAAGACTGAGCACTGAAGAACTGATGCTTTTGAATTGTGGTGCTGGAGGACTCTTGAGAGTCCGTTGGAGAGCAAAGAGATCAAATCAGTCAATCCTAAGGAAATCAACCCTGAATATTCATTGGAAGGACTGATGATGAAGCTGAAGCTCTAATACTTTGGCCACCTGATGTGAAGAGCCAACTCATTGGAAAAGACCCTGATTCTGGGAAAGATTGAGGGCAAGAGGAGAAGAGGGAGACAGCAAAAGAGATGGTTAGATGGCATCACCGACTCAACGGACATGAGTTTGAACACACTCCGGGAGATCATGAAGGACATGCTATAGTCCATGGGGTTTCAAAGAGTCGGATATGACTTAGTGATTAAACAGCAATAGTTAAATGCAGAGACCAGTGCCTGACATGCCGGAAGCAATCAAGATCAGTGGAACAAGAAAGAGACAAATGTCTCATGTTGTGGACCCCAGAAGCAGACCTCAAGAGAAGGATTTGGGTGCAAGGAGTTCATTAGGGAAATATCCAAAGAAAATGTCCCAGGAAATATTGGTGGAGGGGTGGAGAAGTGTGACACGGAAGGGAAGGAAACTGACGAAGCATGTGTTAATGATCAAACCACGATTGTAGACAACTGAAATTCGGCCCTGCTGAACACTTCTGAGAGAGGATATAGAGTTCATGCCTCAGAATGAGCACACTGCAGGAATGAGGAAGCTAGGTACTCACCCTCCAACTCCACCATCATTGGCTGAGCGCTGCTCCTGGAGGCATCAACCCGTTAACACCTCCAGCCTGCCCATGCTCCAGCAAAGCAAAAAAAAAAAAAAGAAAAAAAGGGGGTGGAGAGTTTTGGGTGCTTGCAAAATGACTGCTGGCGAGGACACCAGTAAGTATTGAAAGAATACAGGTAGGGTGGTGACAGCATCTGTTAAAACAATTTTAAAGGCTCAGTTAATGTCTGTCCTGGTCACTATAGGCATGCCCCTCAGCAGGGCCCTTAAAGACCTAAGGGACTCAGAACCTGAGAGCACCCAGATCTATGGGGCTTCCTGACAGCAGCTTCCACATTTAATGATGTCCCCATCTGAGGACAGGTTCCTTTTCAGTACAGAGATCATTTCTAAGACCCAGACATGTGAGTGTGTGTGTGTGTGTGTGGCATTTCTCTCCCTCCCTCTTTCTCTGTCTCTCTGTCTGTAGCCTCTGAGCCAAGTATATGCTCTGGCTGTGTGAGCTACGTAGCCACTTTCTTGTGTGTGGTGAATGGGGGTATCCCTGGAGCAGCAGTCATAATAACAGGGTCACCACATCTTACCTGGGACCCAGCATCCTCAGTATGGACACTTTCTCTCCTAGCCTCAGATGAGAGATTCCCTGCCCTGGGCCCTGTGCTTTAGAAGATTACCACCCTGGCCTTCCACTGGCTATACCCTTCCTCGTGGGTGAGGAGTTCAGAAGAACAAGAAAATGTATATGAGACCTGGAGGCTTCTTCTGCACAGCTTCCCCCTGAGGGTGGACCACATAGCTGATGTGTACCCCTAACCCCAAGAAGTGGCCATGGAGTGGCTGTTTCCAAAGCGGGGGTGGGGGGAGGGGTGATGGAGCTCAGACATGGAGGCTCATAAGACCTCTTGAAATGTGGGCTGGAGCCAGGGATGGGAAGAGAACAGTGGGACAAAGGCCAGAGGCCCACCCTCCCATGCCACCATGTTCCAGGGCACAGCTCGGAGGAGTCCAAGGATTCTAAACTCAAAGCTGAACTTCCAGAGCATTATGAAGGTGTATTGGTCAAGGTGGGAAGACAGACATATTTTAATGAACAATTTATAAGCTTAATCAGATCAGATCAGTCGCTCAGTCGTGTCTGACTCTTTGTGACCCCATGAATCGCAGCACGCCAGGCCTCCCTGTCCATCACCAACTCCCGGAGTTCACTGAGACTCACGTCCATCGAGTCAGTGATGCCATCCAGCCATCTCATCCTCTGTCATCCCCTTCTCCTCCTGCCCCCAATCCCTCCCAGCATCAGAGTCTTTTCCAATGAGTCAACCCTTCGCATGAGGTGGCCAAAGTACTGGAGTTTCAGCTTTAGCATCATTCCTTCCAAAGAAATCCCAGGGCTGATCTCCTTTAGAATGGACTGGTTGGATCTCCTTGCAGTCCAAGGGACTCTCAAAGAGTCTTCTCCAACACCACAGTTCAAAAGCATCAATAATTTGGCGCTCAGCCTTCTTCACACTCCAACTCTCACATCCATACATGCCCACAGGAAAAACCATAGCCTTGACCAGACGAACCTTTGTTGGCAAAGTAATGTCTCTGCTTTTGAAAATGCTATCTAGGTTGGTCATAACTTTCCTTCCAAGGAGTAAGCGTCTTTTAACTTCATGGCTGCAGTCACCATCTGTAGTGATTTTGGAGCCCAGAAAATAAAGTCTGACACTGTTTCCACTGTTTCCCCATCTATTTCCCATGAAGTGGTGGGACCGGATGCCATGATCTTCATTTTCTGAATGTTGAGCTTTAAGCCAACTTTTTCACTCTCCACTTTCACTTTCATCAAGAGGCTTTTGAGTTCCTCTTCACTTTCTGCCATAAGGGTGGTGTCATCTGCATATCTGAGGTTATTGATATTTCTCCTGGCAATCTTGATTCCAGCTTGTGTTTCTTCCAGTCCAGCGTTTCTCATGATGTACTCTGCATATAAGTTAAATGAACAGCTTAATAACACCTTGTAACTAGTATGCAAATGGTAGACAGGCCTCCATTTGAACTTGTGCTCTGATTTTTGCATGTTAGAGACAGGCCTCTGCCTGGGGATGGAACCCCCAAATCCAGTCCACCTCCTCTGTCTGGAAGGATACTGTCCCAACGTAATAGTTAAGGAAAATGGAATCTCCTGTAAAGTTCCCCCCTCAAAAAAAAAAATGTATCCAAAGTACATTTTGATGAATGCTCATTGTAGAGAAAGTGCAAATACATAAATAAGGAAACAAAACACTCATAATTTTGCTACCACAAAAGTGGTAGTTTTTTAAAAAATGTGCTTATTTTTATGAATGTATAGAAGGCTACATTCTATACATTGGGCTTTCTGGTGGCTCAGAGGTTAAAGCGTCTGCCTGGAATGCAGGAGACCCGGGTTTGATCCCTGGGTCGGGAAGATCCCCTGGAGAAGGAAATGGCAACCCACTCCAGTACTCTTGCCTGGAGAATCCCAGGGAGGGAGGAGCCTGGTAGGCTACAGTCCATGGGGTCCCAAAGAGTCAGACAGGACTGAGCGACTTCACTTTCACTTTCATAGAAGGCTACAGAGCAACACAATGAACCATATCTATATCACGGTGACCCAAAACTTTTCAGAATGAAAATTTCCATTCAGTGAGCAATATGATTGCTGGGAAAAATCACATAATATTATTAATATCACCATTATATGGTATCTTATTAGATTAGCAATAATCTAGTCATATTGTGGAAAATCCTTCAACAATATTAGCAAGAAATAATTTCTTTCTGTGGCTTCTGAACAAAAAGAAATTGAATCATGACCCATCAAAATTATATTGGCTAGAATTGTAGGAGGGGGAAAGAATATAGGAAGATGTCAACTGTGGAAACCCCGGTCTCCAAAAGGTTGATGGCTTCCACTGGCCATGGATGGGCAATGGATGAGACTGGAGTGGAGAAAAGGAGGTAAAGCCAGGCCATGTTCATTCTCTTCCTCATTCATGAATCCAGTCAGCATTTATTACATGTGCCTACTGTATGCCAAACAGCACTATGCCCTGAGGAGCTCACAACATGGGAATGGACACTTTATTTTTGCAACTCGGTCTCAGTAGATCCTTTGTATATAGTAAAAACTATCCCTCTGCTTTTGCTCTCAGCCTACAAGGTCCAAGAAATTCACCTCCACTTCTGGACTCTATGAGTGGAACATGTGACCTTTTTTAAACCAATTAGAGACTTCAATCCTCCAGACGACTATGATTGGTTAGAAATGGATACAGGACATAAGGCAGGCCAATCAGGATCAAGGAGACTCATGTCTCAAAATTTCCCTCTAGCTTCAGGGAAAAGGAGTCTCTTTCTGTTCTTCACAGGAGTTCTGAGGTTATTTAAGCTCGACAGCTCTGGAGAAACAACATATAAAAGCCAGAGAGCACGGGAAACCTATGAATGGAGTTCACCCTGAGAGGTCTTGGAGTAACTGTAGGGCAGCTGAATTACAAGTTGCACCTGAAGGTGAAAGTTCAGTGGCACAAACCAATCAATTCTCATTTGGTTTAAGCCAGTTTTTGATTTGGTTTTGGTTTTGAACACTCGCAATCAAAACATCCTAACTACTACAGAAATAAGATCAAATGATTACAATATAAAGTGCCCTGCCCTGTATACAGAGGGATGGGCTATTGTGAGATTTCAGTGCTCTGAGAGAAGAGACTATCTCTTGGAATTCCTCTTCCTCTTCCTATCTGGAATTGGGGAATTCCAGGGAGATGTGCGGAGAAGGCAATGGCACCCCACTCCAGTACTCTTGCCTGGCAAATCCCATGGATGGAGGAGCCTGGTGGGCTGCAGTCCATGCGGTCGCTAAGAGTTGGACACGACTGAGTGACTTCACTTTCACTTTTCACTTTCATGCATTGGAGAAGGAAATGGCAACCCACTCCAGTGTTCTTGCCTGGAGAATCCCAGGGACGGGGGAGCCTGGTGGGCTGCTGTCTCTGGGATCGCACAGAGTCGGACATGACTGAAGCGACTTAGCAGCAGCAGCAGGGAGATGTAACATTGAGCTGAGTGTAGGTGGATGAAAGAGAAGTGATCAAGAGGAAGATGGAGAAAAGGCTTTTTAATATAACCTTTTTTTTTTTAATGTAGGACCTGGAAGGCCCAGATTATTTTGGTGCTAGTGAGGGTATTGGGATCTTTTCATAAGCAAGATTGAGAAACTCTTTCCTGATGTAACACCTGGGATTTCCTGAAGAAAGAGCTGATCCCTGGCTTGTCATCAGCAAGTGTTCCTGAAGTCCTATAAACCCAGAGTTGGATCACTGAACACTGAAGGAAGCCCCTTCCCCTCCACTTGCTGACCATTACCTGTGCCAGGAGTCTCTGGGGACTGGGGACCCAGGTGCAAAGCAAATGGCCACTTGCCTCATCCAGGTCTTTTTCTTAGCAACTCACTGCATTGCTCTTTTGCCCTGTTGACAGTTTCAATAAAATCTGTGCCACAGAGGCATTTGACTCAGCCTATTAATTCTGCAAAGGGTTCAAAACAACCTGTATTTCACTCACATTTTCAGGAAATTTTGTTTCTGGATTACCTGCATCATCTTGGCTTCAGACTTTTTTAAGGTAGCAGAAGACCAGTAATTTCTTTGTTTTTTATCTATTAAGACTGATGAAGGGGCTTGCAACCAATGGGTCCAAGTTCTAGGATGCTGCAGGGCCCTCCTGACTAGAGACTCGAGCCCTGTGCACTTTCTACATGAGTCTGTTTGGCAGTTTGCAGACTCCACTCCTCTAGGGTTCACAGGAGACTTTGTTGGGAGTAACAGTGCTGACACCTCATAACCACGATCACTTGGCAGAATTCACAAGTTCATGGAAGCAGAGCATGTTAGTGCCAGAAGGTCTCTGGGAAACTGTCTAGTTGAACTCCCCAGGAAACATGAGGGACCAAGGCTCAGGAAGGCGAAAGGAATAGCCAGATCAGTTAAGGAGAATGAGGATTGAAATCCAGGTCTTCTGGCTTCCAGGATTTTTCTAACATCTCTTTGCTGGCACAAAAAAGATTATTAAAAACAGAAAAAGAAATCAAACAAGGATAACAATGACACCCAGGTGGCATGTATTCTGATTTCTTTCTTCAATATTTTTTGGTGGATTTAAGTACATGCAATGAGCTAGTTTAGCAAGTCTGTCCTAGCACCAGTCTCTCTCTCTGACACCAAAGATCTTCCTAAAGCCAGAGTGACAAGTTCTTCTAGAGGATACAAAGGTGGGACTTGGAGGCTTATGGTGAATGAAATATAGTGACATCCTCCTTCTCCACCACCATGTAGACAGCCATTGTTTTAATGAAGTTAAGAAGTTTCCCAGGTTAAAAAAAATCTTGGGGTTTGGACACATGGATATACAAGACATTTATCTAGAAGGTCTCTGGTAGAAGCATGATCTCATGGAAGGCCATAGAGCCCCTGAGAGGGAATTCTCCATAAGGAGTGAAGTGAAGCCCATTCAAAGACAGGACCCTCCCCTGCACTGATTAGGACACTCTTCACTTCACAAGACCCATGACGCAGCATTTCTGCTTCACTGTATCAAGGCTCAGTGGAGTTTCAACATCACCAGCACCTGCAGAACCCCTTAGGCATGAGGTGCAGGGCCAGCATGGAGCTGCTCTGCTGTGGAACTGGGTATGGACAGAGAGCGTGGAGTCTGGTTTGGCTTAAAAACAGAGACTCTTTAGTGCCATATGTTTCTTCTCTAATCTTCTCAGGAATAAATAAGTAATTGAATGTGTAAATAATACAGCATAAGTTACTAAATTTACTTTCTTTGCCAAATGTTCTTTTAGGCCTCCCTTGGGTCCCCAGGTTTCTTTAGGAATGTGGATTTCTGTTAGTTTTTATGACTCTGAAGTATAGCAGAGAGAACACAAGATAAGGAGTTCAAAGATATGGTCTGAATACCTGCACTGTTATTAATTAACCACATGACCTTAGGTTAGTCACTAATCCCAGAAATTCTTAGCAGAGGTGCGTAGAACATTCTAGGGTGTCATAATAACTATGAGGTGTGCCTCAAGTAATTAGTTAACAACAATAGCCAAGTGATGAAGTTTGAAAGCAATTTAAAATACATAAATTAGAGTGAATTTAAAGTAATGCCAATAATTGGTGGTGGTGGTGGTTTAGTTGCTAAGTCATGTCCAACTCTTTGCTACCCCATGGGACTGTAGCCCCTCAGGTTCCTCTGTCCATGAGATTTACCAAGCAAGAATACTGGAGTGGGTTGCCATTTCCTTCTCCAGGGGATCTTCCCGACCAAGGGATCGAACTAGTGTCTACTGCATTGCCGGGCAGATTCTTTCCACTGGGGAAGCCCTATGCCAATAATTACATCATTCTAATTTTCTAGCATTCTTATGTGTTTTCTCAAACAGAGAAAGCGTTAGCTGGCATCATGGGAACCAAGCATGACCCATTCATTGCCTCCCAAACTATCATGAGGGGATGAACAGAGGTACTTGAAGTCATAAACATGGCCATTTAACACTAATTTATGGTATCTAAAACATCCTATTAAAATATATATTAAATCAAAAGCACTGATGTCTTCTTGAATAGAATGTAAAATGTACATGAATTTTCAAGAAAGATCACCCATAGTCTTGAAGCTACTTGGATACTTGGGGCTATGTATCCAAGGACTCAAGGATGTACATCCTTTCTCCTTGGTTGATATGGGTTCTGAAGTGGAAAAGTTTGTGAAACTGTTAAACCATGCCTCAGTCAAACCAGACAGTTACTATTCTATCAGTATTTGCTATAATGATTACAGAGTTTTACAGTGCCCATGAGTTGTGATTTTACAATTGCTTCCATTCCCTTTCTATGTCATACCATAATACATTTTTAATAACAAACTGCAAGGGAAAACAAGAGGAAAAAAGTGGTGCATGGGCTTCTGTATTGCACATGAATGAAAAGGATCAGGGGAACATTTCTGTCCATGATACAACAGTTAACTTCCCAATAAAAGGCAAAACAAAGCGATAACACAGTGAAATTGTAAACTGCTCTTCATGTTTATAATAGGATGTTCATTCTTTATAAATTCTCTTTTGTGATGTTAATAATAAAATAATATTTATTTTTATTTTTCCTTCAATTTGCATGTTTACTTCTTTATTACATTTATGTATGGAATGAAAGTCTGGAAAAATTCAAGCCTTATTTTTTTCAGAAATAAGCTACATTAAAGAAGATTTGCTTAACCATGTTCTTTCTTTGTATGGGTCTCAGGGGGCACAAAATTAAATTAATCATAATCCTTAGTTTAAGATATACTTTGGCAAGGGGACTTCCCTGGGACTTTCCTGGTGGTCCAGTGGTTAAGAATCCACCTTGCAATGGAGGGGATATGGGTTCGATCCCTGGTCAGGGAAGTAAGATCCCGCATGCCTCAGAGCAACTAAGTCTGCACACTGCAGCTACTTAGGCCCAAGTACTCCAGAGTCTGAGCACCAGAACTAGAAAATCCATGCACCGCAACAAAAGATCCTGTGTGCCACAACTAAGACCCAATACATGCAAATAATAAATAAATGAAGATACATTCTGGCAGGTTTTATTTTCCAAAGATGGTGACAATTATAACTCACTTTCACCTACTCATCAATGATGTGACCTGGACACTCCTCTCATGGAAAGGTGGGGATCTCTGACCCGCCCTTTGAAATTAAGCGGGTCCTGTGATTTACTTGTGACCAATAAAGTGTATAGGTCAGTGAAGGTGATGCAACTTCTGCCTTGCTCGCTGGAACACTCAGGCGGGAGCAGCCATGCTGTAAGGAAGTCCAAACTAACCCACAGGGCAAGTCCACATGGAGAAATCCTGAGATAATATTAAGAGAAAGAAACATCAGCTCTTCTAGCCTTAATCATCAGCTGATTATAATCATGTGAATCACCCCTAAAAACAGTGATAGCTAGTTGCTGTTGTATCAGGCTACTAAGTTTTGGGGTAATTGGTTAAATAACAATTTTAATGGAACATGTACTGCCATCACTGGTTCATGAATGAGTCTGAGGATTGCCTGACTGATTCAAAATAATATAGTAATCTTATGAGCTCTAATTGGTCATCCTTCTGGATTTTTTTCTTAAAATTTTTTGATATTTGTAAATGGTTGATTTCATTATTCACATATTTATAAAACTGTTATGAATGTCTATCCCTGACTCACTTTCCCCCTCCACAAAAGTTTATAGCACTATTTATTTATCCTAGAAATGTGAATTTCTTATACATTTGGCTATGACCATGGGAGTGTATTATGCATGTAAGCTCTACTCGTCCTTGCATCCCAGTGGCTAAAAGATTAGGAACTCCTGACTCAATCCCGCTAAGCTTCAGTTTCCCACATGTAAGATGGCAGAATAATATTGAGTCCACCAAAAAGTTCATTCAGGCTTTTCTGTGAGATGGTACAGAAAAACCCCAATGAACTTTTTGGCCAACCCAATACTAACCCTGCCTATCTCATGGGGTTGCTGTGAGTACCTATTTAGAAAATGTTGAAGAAAATATTCATAAGTAATAAGGATCTGTTACCACAAAGTTGTGTTATTTTTATAGTTTCATTATATGTATTTCATTGTCCTTTCTCGTGTGGGAAGCACAGGTACCACTGACTTTCTCACTATATGAACTTGAAAAAGTACTCTGTAAATGATCCATTGTCTATGTGAGAGAGGTTTATATGTTTCTTAGGGTAGGAACCAAACCTTCTGCTTCTTTTCTTTTCTTCACATTAGCAATGTAGTCACACTTTGTATTTAATAACTTTTTTTTCCATTTGGATGTATCTAAATTTAGCCTGGCATTCCGACACAAACTGTGAAACAAATAAGATCATGGGTAGGGCATGCCCAGCTTAGATCCCATTGTAGGAAGGGTCATTACTGAAAGACCAAGAGGGTCTCATTAGAAGGTGGTTTTGCCCTCAAGGCAGCCCCATGGCATGGCCCCTGAGGACAGCTTTAGAAAGACCCTGCAGTGCCAGTCCCTGAGGTTTCTAAAACTAACATCCAGATGTCCATCTGCTGCACAGACACTGAGAGGGTTGTTTTTGATGATGCGATGTTCCTAATTTCTATTCAGAGCTTGAGTATGTCCCTGTTGCCTTTGGGAATTAAGGCTAGGGTCTTGGGTATAGAAATCTCCAAAGAGTGGGCAACATAATACGTGGTCCTCAAATCTCACATTCAGCTCATCCCCTAATTGCCCAGAGAACTTCTGTTTACCATGCATGGAAAAGAGACCACATGAGCCTTTTTTACCTATAGGCTGAGACCTCCTTGCAGAAGGCTGGCAATCTCGCCTTGGGGTATATTTCGCAGCTCATTATTTTTTCTCTTTAGATACGGTAGCCTCACTTCTGCTCATTAGGCTCCTTTCACTACATCATTGCCTGTCTTTAATGTGGCTGGTCTATTAAATAGCCCTCACCTGGCAAAGCCCCCCAGTGTCCCGAACGCGGCCCTGTGCTCCCGCTTTCATGCCTTAGTTTGGACGATCCTTTAATAAGAGTGGCACTGACACCAGCATCCTGTATCTCCTTGTGCCACAGAGCCCCTCAGTAGTGGGGGGTGCGGGGGCGCTACCACAGAACTCAGAGGACAAGCCACTTAGTGCTCAGAGGCCCCCGAAGGCTTTCACAGAAACGGAATGAGGTACACCAGAGGAAAGGCTCTGAGCAGAAATATTGGCATCCCATTTATTCAGCGCTACCAAATATCAAAAGGCAATTGATTAAATATTGATCTGACAACTGCTTGAAAAGGAGCAGGTGCTTCTCGCAATCTGGCAAGAAAACAGGGTCAGGAACACTAAATGTGGGTACTGCAAAAGCATGTTTGCAAAATCTCCGTGTCTTCTTGCCATGATTAAAAGGCTTGTTAGTCATGGGTGAAATCCTATAGAGGGTATATGCTTGAATGTCAGCTCATATTAAGCTGCATGAAATTCATGTTTCTTCTTTACTCAGAATCCCTCAAACTGACCCAACTGATGCAGTTCCTTTTGTGGTCAGATCAGCTTCTGTGGACTTTTTCTGGAAGGTCAGCCCTTGAACCAAAACAGATCTTAAAAGCCTACTGCTCTAGTCTTTGTTTTTGCAACTACGGAAACCCACTTGAGCTAGGTCAAGTCAGAACTGGTTGATTAAAACACAAACATGTATGTATGTGTGTGTGTGTGTGTGCATATAACAGCTACATACACACCACTGGCCTCAAGCTGAGGAGTCTTCAGAAAACAACCCTCCTTCCTTTCTTCCCTCGTTCTTTCCCTCCCGCCTCCCTTTCAAGGCTATCGTGGGCTCTCTTTTTTGCCTCTCTCAGTTCACATTTGGGTTTTTCTTCTATTTCCCCACAGACTAGAATCTTCTTAGCGCATCTGTAACTGGCTTGGCTTTGCCTTTGGCTTGTCCCTCAAACAAACACTATTGATAGGAGGCACAATATTGATTGGGGGACACTGACTCTTGCCCCTCCAATCAATGTCACGTTATCACTGATGTAGGCTCGATGCCAGTCATGAAATGGTTGTCACACTGGGCCTCATATATGCAGCATCGGTCACAGCTATTCATACTGTCATCACTTCAATTGAGACCTGTGCATTGCTGATGCTACATATGTGAAATTGAACTGTTATTTAAAACATCTTCAGAAAGATTATACTGTGATTTAGCATTGAAATGAAAAGGTATCATGTACATAGAAAGGCGTGTAAACAGAGCAATGGGGCATAAATTTGATATTAGCGAAGCAAATATTCATCATTGGAGGAATGGCAGTGATTTCACATTTTCTTGCAAAGTAACAACCAAGTGTTTACAAGACCTCAGAAAGGAAGACATCTACAAATAGATGAAGCTAAGTTACATGTTGCTTCTGAGATACAAGCAAAAGGATTGCTGATCTCATGTTGAACAATGCAATTGAAAGCAGAAGAGATTGCCAAACACTTCAGTACAGACAAAAGAAATTTCAAAGCTATGAGAGGCTGATGTGACCAATTCATGTGTCAAGCAGGATCATTGTTAAGACTGAATATCCATTTGTCAAAACTGCTCAACTTCTAGCAACATTTGTTTCAATTGAGGGGAAAATAATACTATTAATTTGATCAAACAGCAAAACATCAGAATCAAAACTTGCCAAATGGGTTTCTGCATCTTAGAAGAAAATCCTGGCTATAATAATAGAGTATTATTTTAAGAAATGTCACATCACTGATGTTTTAGGGGGCACAGAGAAAGATCTTCTGTGGAAAACCACCAACATCAGCAATTCTAAGTTGAAAAGCATTTCAGGAGTCAGAATCAAGCTTTAGAAATTTATTTTACTTATATTTTCCTTTTCATGTATACTTAGTATATCTAAAAGGCTCTTTCAACATGTAAAAACTAAAAGTCCATGTGATTTTTTAAAAAAGTATTCTAGGAGTTTAATTGGAAGCATTTTTTTTCTTTCTTAGTGGCATATAAAATCATGATCTCTTACATAACTGATGCCAACTTAGATGCAAGGAAACAGAGTTGGTCCAAGGAAATGTGAGCTGAAGCCACAGGCGCTACGTTGGCCTTACTTGCATAAGAGAAGATCTCAGGCCTCAGAATTCTACTTTTTCTCCCACCCCACTGGCTGGAGTGACAACAAGGCTACACTGTCCAACACGGTAGCCACTAGCTAGCCACGTGGAGCTTTTTAAATGTTAAAATTCAGTTCCTTGGTTGTGCTAGCCACAATCCAAGAGCTTGACAGCCACTGTGGCTAATTGTTACTATGTCGGACCATACAGATTCAGATTGAACACTTTCATTGTTACATAACATTCCGTTGGACAGCACTGGACTGCAGTGACTTTAGAAGCCATGCACTGAAAAACGGCAGACACACCCTTGGTCTGGGTTTTTGCACAACTGCTTGACGTTGAGCTGCCCATTGACCTGAAACACTCACCCCAGACTGTTGAAGGAGAAATAAACATGTGTTCTTCATGCTGAGGCTTTCCTGGTGGCTCAGACAGTAAAGAATCTGCCTGCAATGGGGGAGACTCGGGTTCAAACCCTGGGTCAAGAAGATCCCCTGGAGAAGGGAATAGCTACCTACTCCAGTATTCTTGCCTGGAGAATTCCATGGACAGAGGAGCCTGGGAGGGTTATAGTCCATTCATGCTACATTACTGGTTGATATTTTAGTACAGCGGCTTGCCTTGTGCACCAAATGATACCATTGTTTGACTTTTTTCTGTCTGTCTTCTCCAGAAGACTATTGGGAATTTTTTTTTTTCCCCAAAATTTAACACAGTGCCTGACACAAAAGTAGGCCCTTAAAAAAACATAAACTGAATGATTTAATTAATAAATATGAGTGCATGGGACAGACAACTATAATTTAGAAGATCAGTGAAAATTTCCTGAAGGAAGTAGTATCCTTCAAGAGACTTGAAAGATAAAGTCAACAGAGGTATAAGGCAGGCAGAAGAGGTTTCCAGATCGAGAGAAGATCCAAGGGGTTAGAACATGGACCTTTGAAGACAGTGCTTCCCAGGTGGAGCAGTGGTAAAGAATCTGCCTGCCCATGCAGGAGACATAAGAGATGCGGGTTCAATCTCTGGGTTGGGAAGATACCCTGGAGGAGGAAATGATAACCCCCTCCCGTATTCTTGTCTGGAGAGTCCCATGGACAGAGGAGCCTGGTGGGCTACAGTCCATGAGGTTGCAAACAGTCGGGCACAATGGAGCACACAGAGCAGAAACATGTAATAGTTTTGGATCTGGGGAGAAGGAGAAGTTAGAGTAGCAGGGAAGAGATCGTGATGAGCTGTGTAAGCCGTCCTAAGATTTTGTATTTCATCCCAAGGGCAGTAGAGGGCCACTAAACAATGCTGGTGCTTTGACTAAGCTATCTTAACTTTTTTGTAATAAAACAAGTGTTTGTTCTGTTCTTAGAAGCATTTGAGGGAGGAATTCCCTGACACTTTGGTAAATGCTTTCTATACTTCGCTAAAATCCTCATGGAAAGTTCCTCTGTCTCTAACCTAAAGCTCTTTCTTTTACCAAAGTAGATTTTTGTTTTGTTGTTTCTGTGATCTAAAGTACACAGGTTACCATTCTCTGTCTTTTCCCCACGCAGTAGAAAGGTCTTAGGGAATGGTCAGATCCCTGTGTTATAAGCTAACTGGGTTGATATCAGACATTTTGCTACAGGTGGTAGTTTCAGTGATGAGGGGCCTAATCCAACCAGTAAATAAAGACTGGGTAATAATGGAATCCACTGCATTCCAAGAGATAGGAAGACTGTCCCAAGTCTTCTCTTCCTGGGGGCAGTCATAGGTCCTATCCCCTTCTTTCACCAGTGATGGTGGGAATCTTCAACCTTTCTTTGTGAGAAGGATGAAACATGGAAAACAGACAAATTGTCTACATTTGCCCTTATCATTGAGGTGATTGTAACAGCTTGTATACATTCAAAGAGCCCGTTTTATCAGCAGCCTTCTCCACCTGCCTCTCACAGCTCACTTGTGAGTTCAAGATTTTCATGTCCAACTGTGACTGCACATTTTTACCTGTAAGACCCACAAAGTTCCTAGAATTTAACATATCCCAACCCCTATTTATTATCATTCCCATAACCTCCCCACAAATCTGCCCCCGTTTCCTACTTCTGGTGACAACATCTTATCCACCCAATTACAAAATTTGCAGATTTGTGAATTGTCCTTGACCCCTGCCTATCCTCACAGTCCTCACCCTCTCCACCACTAAATTCAGTCATGTCTGACTCCTGAGAGCTCTCCCACATATCTCCAACTCCTCTAAAGACTGCCGGAATGCACATTCTCATCATTTCCCGTATCTAGCTCCAAGTCTCTGCAATCTGGAGTGATAGTCCTAAAATCTAAAACTAATCATGCTAAGGCCTCTGCTTAAAATGTCTAAATTACTCCTTATCACTTTCGGGAGAGAAGTCATGCTCAAGAACAGAGTGTACCAGGCCCTTCGTGATGTGATGCCTGCCCGCCTCTCTCATTTCCTCTGTCACCCCTCCCCTTAGATTTCCTTGTGCCTCCTCTCCAGGTACTAACAGACACAGCAGTTCTTGCTCCTCTTTGTATAGGTTTTCTCTTTGACAGGCATGTACTTCCACCTCCTTATTCACCTGGAAAAATTCTACCTGGCTTGTAAGGTTCATCGTGGGGAGTTTTTACCTAGGGTTGCCTTTTCTGATTTCTAAGTACCCACCCTTAATACTTATAAAGCATCATCGTTATATTGTAACACAAGACACCATGTGAAACTGGTTTTTTGTTTGTTTGTTTTTTGGCCACATTAAGTGGCCCGTGGGGTTTTAGTTCCCTGACCAGGGATTGCACCTGGGTCTGTGGTAGTGAAAGACTGAGTCCTGAGTCTTAACCACTGGGCTGCCAGAGAATTCCAGAAATTGTTAAGTTGCCTCTCTCCCTGACTATATGTGGGATTCATCAGGGGTAGGGATCTATTTCACTCATCTATATAAATACAGTGTCTGTCATAGTATGTGACACATAATTAACCACCCAACAAATATTTGTTGAATGAATATCTTTTTCAAGCTTCATACCATCAAAACAATAAGTTCAAAAGCCACAATAGATGTGTTCTTATCTTGGGGATGTAAGGATAATTAGGGGTTCCACAACCAGAACGAAACCCCAGGACTAAACCAAGGAGGTAAGGCAACCCAGAACCCCTTCTAGTACAACCAGCATCACACTTAATGGTGAACATCTTACTGTATGCTCTCCTCTTAGGGAATGAAGTAAGGATGTTAATTCTCACTACTTATATTCACCAGAGTATAGGAAGTTCTAACTAATGCAATTGACAAGAAAAAAAAAGACAAAGATCAGAAAGGAAGAAATAAAATTGTCCCCACTTTCATATTGTCTATACAGAATATCCCAGGATATCTACTAAGAAAAATTCCTAGAACCAATAAGTGAGTTCAGCAAGGTTTCAGGATATAAGATCAACACACAAAAATCAATTACATTTTATATACTAATAATGAACATGTGGACACTAAAATTAAAAACACAATACCATTTATATTTACTCCAAAGAAAATGAAATACTTAGGCATATACTTAACAAAACATGCACAATTTGTATGCTGAAAATGATAAAAGACTGGTCAAAGAAATCAAGGAAGACCCAATAAATGGAAAGATATGCCATCACATGGATTAGAAGACTCCATAGAGTAAATATGTCAATTCTCTCCAAATTGATATGTAAGTTTAATGCAATTCCGATCAAAACGTGAGCAAGATTTTTTTTACAGACATAGACAAACTTATTCTAAAATTTATATGGAAAACTACAAGCCCTGGAATAGCCAAGACAGTCTTGAAAAAGAAGGATAAAGGGAGGAGTTAATCCATCCAGTATTAAGGCCTAGTATTTAACTAGAGTAAACAAGGAAGTAGAGCATGCATGTGTGAGTGCTCAAGTATTAGTGGGTAAACAGATATTTGGGTTAATAGAACAGAATAGAGAAACCAGAAGTAGGCCCACACAAATATGCCCAGCTAATTTTTGATAAAGGTGCAAAAGTAATTCAATGGAGAAAAATAGTATTTTTAGCAAACAGTGTTGCAGTAATTAGACATCCGAAATGGCAACCCACTCCAGTGTTCTTGCCTGGAGAATCCCAGGAATGGCGGAGCCTGGTGGGCTGCCATCTATGGGGTCGCACAGAGTCAGACACGACTGAAGTGACTTAGCAGTAGCAGCAGGGAGGAAAAAATGTATACAAAAAAAAAAAAAAGCAACCCTTTACCTAGATCTCATACTTTATACAAAAATTAACACAAGAGGTAAAATACAAAACTATGAAAGATTTAGAAAAAGAAAACAGCAGTTTTTAGACTTGACACCAAAAGTGCAATCAGTTAAAGGAAAAATTGATAACTTCGATCTCATCAAAATTTAAAATGTTTGTTCTGCAAAACACCCCATTCAGAGGATAAAAAGACAAGCTACATACTAAGGAGAAATATTTGCCAATCACATATTAGATACAAAGGACTAACATGTAGAATATATAAAGAACTCTTAAAACTCAACAGTAAATAAGCAAATAGACCAACTTCCCTGGTGGTACAGTGGATAAGAATCTGCCAACCAATGCAGAGGACATGGGTTTGATCCCTGGTCCGGGAAGATTCCACAGGCCTCAGAGCAATAAGCCCGTCACCACGGCTATCGGGCCTGTGTGCTGTAACTACTGAAGCCCGTGCACCTAGAGCCTGTGCTCTGCAACAAGAGAAGTCACCGCTCACCACAACTAGAGAACGCTCACGTGCAGCAACAAAGACCCAGTGCAGCCAAAATAAATAAATACATAATTTTAAAAAGAGAGATAATCCATAAAAAATAAGCAAATAGACTGATTAGCAAAATGGACAAAAGACAAGAAGAGGTATTTCACCAAAGAGGATGCTGCTGCTGCTAAGTCACTTCAGTCGTGTCCGACTCTGTGCGACCCCATAGACGGCAGCCCACCAGGCTCCCCTGTCCCTGGGATTCTCCAGGCAAGAACACTGGAGTGGGTTGCCATTTCCTTCTCCAATGCATGAAAGTGAAAAGTGAAAGGGAAGTCGCTCAGTCATGTCCAACTCCTGGTGACCCCATGGACTGCAGCCTACCAGGCTCCTCCATCCATGGGATTTTCCAGGCAAGAGTACCGGAGTGGGGTGCCATTGCCTGCTCCGATCAAAGAGGATAGACAGATGGCAAATAAGTACATGAATAGATGTTCAGCTTCATTAGCAATTAGGAAAATGTACACAAAAAAACTCACAATGAGGTATCACTATATATCTATCTGGGCTTCCTAGGTGGTTCAATGGTAAAGAATCTGCCTGACAATGCAAGGAGATGCAGGAGATGTGAGTTAGATCCCTGAGTCAGGAAAATCCCCTGGAGGAGGAAATGGCAACCTACTCCAATATTCTTGCCTGGGAAATCCCACAGACAGAGGAGCCTGGTGTGCTACAGTCCATGGGGTCACAAAGAGTCAGATGCCACTGAGCACTCACGCATGCATACATCTGTCTAAAGAATAGCTAAAATAAAGAATAATGGCAATGTCAAATACTGGCCAGGATGTGTGGTGAAAATGGATCACTCATATATTGCTGGTGAGAATGGAATTATTATGCTACTCTGGAAAACACGATTATGCTACTCTGGAAAACAACTTGACCATTTCTTATAAAACTAAACATGCAACTAGCATACAATTCAACAATGACACTCTGGGGTGGAGTGCAAAGTTTCCAAAGAAGTGGAAATTTATAAATAAATAAAAATAAAAATCTGTATATGAATATTCATAGTAGTTTTATACATGATAGCCAAAATCTGTAAACAACCGAGACATTCTTCAACAAGAATACTGTTCAAGAATAAAAAGGAATGAACTATTGATACCTATAAAAACTTGACTCAAATTTGATAGAATTATGCTGAGTTTTTCACTCAATCAATCCAAAAAGGTTACATAGTGTATGATTCCACTTATATAACAAATGACAAAATTTTGAAATTTGAGGTTGTCAGGGGTTAAATATGGGGCAAGGTTCTGGGGGGAAGAAAGGGGGGAGGAGCAATAGTTAGGGAGTTTGGGATGGACATATACACATTGCTATATTTTAAATGGATAATCAAAAATGACCTACAGTATAGCACAGGGAACTCTGCTCCATGTTATGTGGCAGCCTGGATGGGAGGGGAGTTTGGGGAGAATGGATACATGTATATGTATGGCTTAGTCCCTTTGCTCTTCACCTGAAACTATCACAATATTGTTAACTGGCTCTGCCCCAGTACAAAATAAAAAGGGTTTTAAAAAAAGATGGAGCAAGGTAGAGCAGGATGGAAGTGGATATGGCAACAGAGGGGTCCTTGTGGTAATGAAACTGTTCTGTATCTTGACTGTGTGGTGAATACACATGATAAAATTGCACAGATCTAAGTACATGCAAACACACAAATGAGTGGAAACAAAACTGGGAAAACATAAAGACTGGTGAGCTATATCATGTCAGTATCCTGACTGTGATACTGTATGATAGTTTTGCAAGATGTTACCATTGGGGGAAAATTAGATAAAGGGTACAGGGGATCTTTCTATATTATTTGTTTTAATTGTATATGCACAGAATCAGACCTGACTGAAGCAACTTAGCGCACACGCTACAATTATTTCAAAATAAAAATCAACAACCCTACAAATCAGAGCTTCCTCCCCACTTCCCTTCCTCCCTCCCCACTCCACCACCCCAGCTAGTTGCTAAACACGTATCAGCATACAGATCCACTTCTCTTTGGAGAAGCAACTTTGTGTTAGTAAACCTTGGTGTAGTTTTTTTCTGAATGCCTCACAGAAGACATAGTAGACGCTAGAGGCAGTGGAAGAGCCTGTGGCCTTGGGAGAGTAGTTTGACTTCCCTGGGCTTTCGTTTTCCTCATCTGTAAACTGGAGACTTAGTACTAGAGGAAAAGAAAATGAATACTTACAGAGAACCTACTTTTACCTATGCCTCCTTCCTTCATCCTCTACAAGCCCAATGAGCCACACAGAATGAGTGTCCGAGTTTTGGATAAAGAAAGAGGCTGCGAGACATGCCTACCAGAGAAGAGCGATGTGGGTAGAATCCACATCCAGGCTCTCTTCATTACTGCCCACTGCCCTGGAAGCCTATCCAATTCTCTGACACTAAAGCCTACAAGGCAGCCTCTCCCCATGGAAAGTGAGTTGGGCAGGGAACGCCTAACCCTCTAAGTAGAAGAAATGGCTGCAAAGGACACAGCTCAATGCCCCTGAACAGATATGGTTGCACCAGAAGCCACAGACTTCAACCAGGCCCACCTCCCTCCAGGTTCACTGTGGAGCTCCCAGGGATAGCTGCTCATTTCCCCTGGTAGGTTGTTGCCTACGGTTGCCTGCAGAACAAACCCAAAACAGCCCCAAAGCCTGAGCAGTCTCCCCTTAGGGAGCAGGCAGGGTATCATGGGGGCTTCCCTGGTGGCTCAGTGGTAAAGAATCCACCTGCCAATGCAAGAGACACAGGTTCAATCCTTGGGTCAGGAAGATCCCCTGGAGAAGGAAATGGCTACCCACTCCAGTATTCTTGGCTTCCTCAGTGACTCAGATGGTAAAGAATCTACCCTCAATGCAGGAGACCTGGGTTCAATCCCTGGGTCGGGAAGATCCCTTGGAGAAGGATATGGCAACATGCTCCAGTATTCTTGCCTGGAGAATTCCATGTACAGAGGAGCCTGGTGGGCTACAGTCCATGGGGTTGTAGAGAGTCAGACACAACTTAGCGACTAAACAACAACAACAACTACAGGGGATCATGGTCAGCAGCTGTGAGCCAAGGGAAGATGGGTGCAAACCGTGGATGAAAATGTCCAGGGGTAAAACATTGGTACTGCCTCATGCAAGAGGAAATAAATGTCTCCTTAGGTTGGAAAGCACATTGCTCACCAAAGACTACCTTCCAACCAATCTCCTCTGTGTTTTCCTCACAAACTCTACAGGTTGGCTACCCATGATGATCACAGACAAGGCAGTTCAATGGTTAGAGCCCTGAGCTGGGGGCCGAGACATGGACTAGCTAGCCCTCTGAGTTCCTCTAAAACCTTGGACGAGCCATGCTCCCCATCTGGGATTCAGTGCCCTTGTCTATAAAATGAAAGGTTCGGATTAGTTGTCCCCTAGGCCTCTCTAAGCCCTGCCAGCCTTCATGTTCAAGGTTAGCTCTAAGACCTGCATGAAGGGCCTGCCTGAATCTGCCACAGCTCACAAATATTATTGGAACAGAAGTCCTAGTCGAATTTCATTTTTCTTCTGAGGCTGTTTATTGCCTAACAAAATGTACTTAGTGGTAAATTCGTGACTGTGATGTTAAGTGCAGGCTACAAACCCACAGACAAAAAAAAAAAAAAAAAAAAAAAAAAACCCAGTTAGGGGAGGGAGGAGGGAGGAGGAGCCCAGAGCCTGAAGAGGGAGGGCCAGGCAGAGGGTTGGGAAACCTCGAATTCACAGGAGTGTCTTATAAACACCGGCACCATTCCTTACTTATTCACATCGTCTGCCCTGTCTGGGTTCCGCGTGGTCTCCACTTCTTGTTAGCGTTTCAGCTGCATACCAGGCCCCAGCTGGCAGTGGCTAATTGCAATCAGCAGGTGAGAAATGTAGGTTCTCCGAAAAGGAATTATCTCCAGCGCTGGGAACCATTCTGGGAAATATAACAGACCTGGGAAGAGAGGGGGAGATGTTTAAAACCTGAACTTCTGTGAAAAGCATTAATTGAAAAAGACAGCCCCGCGCACCAGGAACCCATGACTCGCTCGCCTGAAAATATAATGAAGCAACTTAGTGTGGAAGGAAAGACGGGGGAGCATTTCCATTTCTGCAAAAGCAGCTCCTGCCTCTTGCACACAAGCCTGGCCTGCCCTCTTTCCCAGAGACCACAAAGGCTGCCTCTTATCGGCTCGGCTTGTAGACTTGACGCTTTTCTGCCTGAGCAAAATCACTGCACCAAGCTGAGGGCTTTTCATTTGTTTTTATTTACTTTATTTTCGAGAAAGATGTAAAGCTGTCTACTCTGGGGCGGGATGAGTTGAGGAAGCAAGTTCAAAACCAGTTCAGTCTCTCAAGGTCGCGGGATATCCAGGGGCTTACTCCACCCGGTACCAAGTGAGGTGGGGGTGGGACACGGGTGCAGCCACACACCCTACAAGGCCGTTCAGCTACTTGGGGAAACAAGCCCAGGGTCAAAGATCAAGATCTGGAGGCGCCTGTGCCCTCAGCCCCGAGAGCAGCCCCCATAAACACCCGCCTGGTCACCTACGGAATCGGCTTCTCTCTGGGCCTTATCAGGAAAGGGAGTGAAAAGTGTACCAGAGGGGTGATTTGAATTTCGTTTTCTCACTCTGTCCCCCTGTGGGGAACGCCGCGTGGTACTGCATGCTGATTCAAAGAAAATTGTCTCTGCTCGCTGAGGTTTAAGGCCAGGCATGGGCAGCTCACATTGCGCTGGGCTATGGGGTGCCCAGCAGTCTGTCTTTGGGAAGTGGGGGGGGGGGGCCTGGCCTGGCCTGGCAACGTTTCCAGAGCAGGCAGGTGGGATTCAGCACATGGCGACCGTTCACTTGACTTCAGTGCTCCCATTCCATAAAAGGCAAGTGATAAGATGTGGCTTAAAACAAAAGATTCCTTTCCCCAGAGGAATGTGAACTGGGGTTTGGAAAGGGTGGGTGGCTCAGGTATCCCTTCCTTTGGGTTGTTTGTAGGCCAAGAAAGAGGGAGCGGCTAGGCGCTGCAGCCAATCTCTGAATGAAACCCCAGTCCCTGGTGGGAGGTCAGTCTAAGGACGCACCAGCTGTGGAATCTCTGTCCACCTGCAAGGGCCCTCCCCTGCTCCCCAGCCACCCTGTGGGCCGAAGGAATGTCAGAGGAGAGATTAGAGTCTCAAGGGGAGGAGATAAACAGGCCTGGAGACCTTTCAGCCTTGGAGCCAAACCCCAGGCTTTGCGATCAAAAGACAAACAAACAGCCATTCCCACTGGGTTTCTCAAACCCGCTGAGTGGCACAAACGTTTCCCCCCTATAAACAAGCTCACCTGAAGAAGGCGAAGAAAACCAGACCCTGAGATCGCACGCAGTTTTTGGCAGACCCCTTAGGAGAAACTGCCGCAGACAGCCTATCAAGTGCTTTTCTCACATCTCTCAGAAATAAGATGTCAGAGTTTGAACATAAACCACGAACAAACACAATCGGCCTGGTGTTTCATGCCAGCTTCCCCGTCCTGACATGGGGCAGCTTTCGAAAATGAACTGCAGCCTTAGAAGCTGTTGACAGGATTTTTAGAGCAGCCAGGGAGTTGAGAAGGTAAGCAAAGAGAAGAAGCTACCAGTGGCCTCCTTTTGACAAACAATGGGCTCTATATCGCAGTGTTACGCCACACTAGGAGGCGCTATTCTTACCGAAGTCTACGGAGCTGTGGTTTAGGAGGTGTCAAGGGCGAATACAGTGCTAAGACAGACACCCAGTGAGTGTCCACAACCACGGTGAAGAGAGAGCAAGTCTCTGGCCCAGCGAAGCTTATATTTTAATCAGTCATTATACAGTGTGGTAGCAATGGTGGAGGGCTGAGATTTACAGTAGGGTAGTTAGGGAAGGATCATCGAGATGAAGTGACTTTTGAGCAAAGATGAAAAGGAGTGAGTCCTGAGAGGAGGTTCTCTGGGGGGAGATGGACCCAGGTGGAGGGGATGATGAGGGCAAACGTCCTGAGATAGAAGAGTGCATGGTCCAGGCAAAGGGCACCAATGGGAGCCAGTGGAGCTGGAGTGGAAAGAAAAGGGGCGTGGCCACAGATCCTGAATGCAGTAGAGACTCACAGAACATCATAGCAGGTGCCCCACGCCACCCCATCAGCCACCTCTGGGGCCCTGCGGGGCTCTCTGGTTCTCTATTAACTAACAACTAATCCCTGATACAGTTCTGCTTAATTATTAACTAGGGGTAGAATTCAGCTCCACCCCTCTGACTTCCTAGATTTCAGTCCTTCTAATATTTCATCTTGGGGATGGGGACATATGAAAAGAGGGAAGGTGGCCCTCTTTTAACTCCCCAAGTCCCATGGCAAAAGGTGTCACCATGCACAGCACGATTAAATACAAGCTGGTTGACCTTTCCTTAGCACCTTTTCCACACAAAGAATGGCAAAAGCACTGGAGAGAATTAACTGAACCCTGGACCCATCCAAAGGTGCTCGGAATCTCTTGCCCAAAGACCCAGGATTGATTTAGTGTCTATCATATCAGGCATTTTGATGACAAATTCTTGGCTGGATGCCCTGAAAGTTTCCTTGGCCAGAACCTCCCCATTTGCTTTTCAGCATTTATTAATACTAGCATTGTACCCAGAGAAGGCAATGGCACCCCACTCCAGTACTCTTGCCTGGAAAATCCCATGGATGGAGGAGCCTGGTAGGCTGCAGTCCATGGGGTTGCTAAGAGTCGGACATGACTGAAGCGACTTAGCAGCAGCAGCATTGCACCAGGCTGCCAGAACCTGTAAATAGAGGTGACACTGGAGGCAGGAAGTTGTCCTGGAAGTCTACGGCCCTGGGATCTGTGGCAAACAAAGTCGTGGGACTGTATGAGTTAGGGTTGTGTCTGATGCAGAAACTGCTTCGAGCCTACAGAGTAAGGGATTTATGAGAGGCCAGAACCCTCCAGGGGGGCTTCCGTGGTGGCTCAGCAGTAAAGAATCTGCCTGCCAATGCAGGAGATCCGGGTTCAATACTAGGTCAGGAAGATCCCCTGGAGAAGGGCATGGCAACCCACTCCAGTATTCTGACAGAGGAGCCTGGCGGGCTACAGTCCACAGAGTCACAAAGAGTCAAACACAATTGAAATGACTTTGCACGCAGGTGCGCAGAACCCTCCATGGCTGCAGATGTTAAGCAGTGCTATGGCTGCTGGCCCGCAGCCCTTGGGAGGGCGAGATGGGTGGCCTCTAGCACTAAGCCACACACACACCCGCCCACTAGCACTAAGCCACACACACGCCCGCCCACCCAGGTGCTCAGGGGAGCTGCAGGGGCCACGGCCCACACCAAGCATACACATGCCTGCTGCTTCCCTCCCACCTTCCAAATCACACCGCATTTCTCTGTTGGCCCACCCGAACCATAGAGGGAAATGAGAAGAGTTCCATGAAACGTAGTTCCAGTTTGGCCACCACAGAACAAAGCCACTGCAGTGACTTTGACCTCAGGCCTGTTTCCTTGCCTACAACACCCAGGGTTTGGCCCAAAGGAAACTGTTGGGAGCATCTTTATCACAGTAACAGCATCTGTTTTTTTCCTCACTGGGCAGCCAGGTCAACCCACATTGTGTGCAGAGGTACCAAGAGCGCCCAGGTACTTTCTGCAATGTCGGAGCCTCCACAAGCTGGAAAGAGTCCAGTGTCTTGGCCGCAATCCTTGGACGAATTCCTTGTTCTGTGGGTGTGCACAGTTGTTCTGTGGGTGTGCACAGATCGCCTCATTCCCACCCCGACCCCCCCAACCCAAGGCCGGGAGGATGGAGGTGGTGACAGCAGGTGACAAAGTCTGACCTCCATCTCCAGCAATCAGGCTGAGCGGTCCCAGGAGGTTGCAGAAAGATTCTGAGGCTGCACACAGTTCAATTAACAATCTGGATCCAAAACATATTCACTAGGGGCTCACCTTCCAGGTGATTCCAGAATGTTCTCATACAACCTAATGAAAACCTTTCTGGTTAAATAAACGTGAGCATTGTCATTTGTGAAGCACTGTCTGCAAAATATGCTCTCTGCAGACTCCAGTCTTAGGGACCCTGGAGGGGAGAGACAGGAAAAGACCAGATACAGTAAAGACAGAGAGTTGTAAATGCAGAAAAGGAATTGAAAGAAATTAAATTGTATGGGAAGAAAGACTTTCATTTATGACCAAGGAAATGAAGAGGAGAAAGAACGCAGCCGTTAAAGAGAAGGAGGGCTGGATCTGATCTTCTCTAAAACTCTGTGTTCTTAGGAGAATATCATTAAAATCTAATGCTAGACGATCCCATGTCAGCATTATGTGAGATGCAAAGAAAGGAACGAAAGGAAAGCGCCAGAAGAATATCTTCCTTCAGAACACTGCTAGGAGGAAGGGATTTTTATTTATTGTTGGACAGGGATGGTGGTACAACGCTGAACGAGACCGCCATGGTCCTGAAATTACACCCTCTGGACTTCTGCCTTGTGAGACGTATGGCTGTCTGAGGGAGGAAAATCCATTTTCCTTCTACCCTTCTACGTTCTTGGCTGAGACCACCCACCACCCATGCCAGTAATAAAAAAGACAGATTACCAGGAGAAAAACCAAACAGAAGTCTAATCACGTGTTTACCTTCTGTATATGGGAGAGAGCCGAGAAAACTGAGTACCTCCCCCAAATGCCTCAACTCATCACCTTAAATGACATCTCTAGCTAAAAAAAGATGTTGGGGATGGGAGAACCAGTTGTGGGAGGTTAAAAGGGAAAGCACGGTAAACAAGGATAAGGTTGTTCTATAGACTTAAGTCCTTGCCTTCTCTATTGATAAGAATTTCTAGAGTTTAGAGTCATCTTTCTCCTCTTGGTACACAGAGGGAGATACCCTAACAAATGGAGATTTTTCTTATAAATGTCCCTTACAAAAGGGTAACTCCTACTCTGTTTTCAAAGTTTTTCCAATGTCTGCTGTTTCTTAAAAATAATCAGCCTAAAATAATCCTTATGCCACCAAAGCATATTTAGGGGTGAGATATTTTGCTCCCCTTCAGCTCGGGCACGTGTTATGCCTTGACCAGAGCAAGGTAGTTCACATCCCAGCCAGAGAATCTCCAAGGTGCGAAGGCAGGCCAGCAGGAGGGCCAACATGCCGTAATCTAGCCTAGGGAGGAAGAGGCATGGAAGGCTTAAAACTGGGGAAGAGCTTATGTCCACACAAGAACCATGCACACGGATGTTTACAGAAGCTTTATTCATAGTTGGCAAAACTTGGAAGCAACCAAGATATTTAATAGGTGAATGGATAAATAAACTATAGTGCATCCAGACAATGGAATATGATTCAATGCTTTTAAAAATGAGCTACAAAGCTGTGAAAAGACATGGAGGAATCGTAAATCATATTACTAACTGAAAGTTGCCAATCTGAAAAGGACATATACTATAGGATCCCAACTATATGACGTTTTGGAAAAGGCAAAACTATGGAGACAGTAAATAGAGGTTTGGGGTGCAGGGAGGGAAGAACAGGCAGAGCACAGACAATTTTTAGAACAGTGAAGATATTCTATATAATTCTGTAATGGTGTATACAGGTATTTTATACATTTGTCCAGGACTTCCCTGGTAGCTCAGCTGGTAAAGAATCTACCTGCAATGCAGTAGACCACAGTTTGATTCCTGGGTCGGGAAGATCCCCTGGAGAATGGATAGGCTACCTACTCCAGTATTCATGGGCTTTCCTGGTGGCTCAGATGGTAAAGAATTTGCCTGCAATGCAGGAGACATGGGTTTGATCCCTGGGTTGGGAAGATCGCCTGCAGGAGGGTACAGCAACCCACTCCAGTACTCTTGCCTGGAGAATCCCTACGGACAGTGGAGCCTGGCGGGCTATAGTCCATGGGTCGCAAAGAGTTGGACACGACTGAGCAAGTAAGCACAGCACATACATTTGTCCAAATCCACAGAATGTACAACACCAAGAGTGAGCCGTAAGGTAAAGTACGGACTTTCGGTAATTAATTGGTTAATGTATTATAGGTTTGTCAGTTGTAACAAATGTACCCCTCTGTGGTGGGTGTCAATGGCAGAGGTTACGCCTGGTGGGTATACAGTATATATAGGAAATCTCTGCACCTTCCTCCCAACTTTGCTGTGAACATGAAACTGCTTATTAAATAAAAAAGTAGGAGAGGAAACTGAATCTGAGGTTTCTTAAGGTTCAGAATATCAACAATTAAAGTTTGGAAACTCAATCCTAATGTAGTTAGTGAATGGAGCATTCTTTCTCAATTCTCACCCTCTCCATGGTTCACTGTAAACGTGGCTTGGGTCGCCCATTACTCTGCAGGAATAAAAGTGAGGCCCATGGCTTTCTGGGGGCGAGAATGACCTAAATTAGAATGTAGCTTGTAATATCTTTGTCTAGTGCAGGAGTTTGCATTTTTTCCCATAAAAGGCCAGATAGTAAATACTTTAGACTTTGCAGGCCATACAGTCTCTGCACCAACAATTTAAGCCTGCTGTTGAGGCCCAAGAGCAACCAGAGACAGTCCATACACTGATGGTCGTGGCTGTGTTCCAATCAAACTTTACAAAAACAGGCCCAGGCTAGATTTGGCCCATGGGTTGTAATTTGCTCACCACTGGTCTTACACTTTCCTAGAAAGTTGGGCTGGTCTATGCTTAAAATATGTGCAAACTAAGGGCTTAAATTATTCATTACAAAAATATTACACCTGTTCAAACAGAGAAGGAGGAAGGAAATTAAGGAAAAGAGTGGTCAAAAGAAAAGACAGCCAATTTTTTTGTCATCAGCAGTGGGAGGCTGGGGCAGGGGTAGGGGGAAGAATGCAGGGATGAGCTGGGGGGAGGAGGAGAAGGTAAAACAGGTCTTGGAAAGGCGGCGCACACTTGGAGAGTGTGAAACAAATGGAGAACATGTGCCCAGGAATCAAGGGACACAGACAGCATCAATCCCAGCCTCACCAAGTCCTCCAAAGCCGAAGTCAGGCAGGAGACAAAGACAGAGCAAGCTGCAGAGCAAGGCAGGGGTGGGCATCGTGGCTGCCCTGTGGGGGTCTCTCGGTGAGGACAGAGCCTTCTCATCTTCCTACAGCACATTATGCAGGAGACACGGCTAAGCTTGTGCTTAAATAAACAATTTAATCAGCAGCCCAAAGTTTCCTTTTATCACCCAATCTCCTGGCTAGATGGAATAATTATTTTTCACCTTCTAACCGCTGGACTGTTAAGTATCAGCTGAAGCAAACAGAATACCAGGCACAGCAGAATGGCACCACAGCCCCAGTCTCTTACTAATGTAATTCCCAGAGAGGCTGGTTTTCTAAAGATCTTGCAACCAAACATGGCTATCTCAGAAGGATATGTCTCAAATACTTTGTAAAAAAGTACTTGAAGGTGGGAGAAAAGGAAGGGGTTTTTCATCTAAAATGACTGTGGCCAGTGTTCTGATCACTAACAAAGTAAATGAATCTATCGGTCAGATTACAAGCAGTACCATCACCAGTTGGAATAGGGAGGAATTTTCTAGACGCCATCTGATGACCAATGCATTAAGACCCTCTCAATCTTACTTCCCCACTTGTAAACAGCAGCTAGTAATGTTTGCCACGTGGAAGTGTTCTGTGGAATCAATTAGATAGTGTAGTACATTATCTAACCCAGCTTCCAGCATAGAGCTCTCTAATAGGAGGTACCTTGGGGTATCTATGGGGCTTCCCTGGTGGCTCAGATGGTAAAGAATCTTATGCAGTGCAGGAGACGTAGGTTCGATCCTTGGGTCAGGAAGATCCCTTGGAGAAGGGAATGGCAGCCAACTCCAGCATTCTTGCCTGAGAAATCCCGGAGGAGCCTGGCAGGCTACAGTCCACCGGGTCACAAAGAGTCAGACACAACTGAGTGACTAACCCTTTTTATTATCTATGACTGATATAACTCAATTCTTTCCACTAGGACAGTCACTCCTTTGGGTCACTCAATCGAGTGTGAGAATTGCAGTCCTTAAAAAAAGATGTTTTTCTTGCTCTTTATCAGTCTTCCCTTGGTATGCGCCTCCTACATAGGAGCTTCCCTACAACAGGCTCATGCCTGGTGTAGGAATTATTTACATTCAAGGAAAGGCACTGCGCTGGAACCCACTCCTTGGCGGCTATCCCATTTCTGAGTCCGTGTGGAATTGCGGAAGTAGACAGGAGTCAGGATAACCTAAGACTATAAAATCTTTCCGGTAATCAGACATGTCATCTGCTGAGTCACAGGTTTCTTTTGGCAGGTGGACGGGGAAACACCCTTCCTGGCTCTGCAGCCCTTCCCAAATCCACTCCCTCCCCGGCCCGCGCTCCCTCCTCCTTGAAGCCCATGTGCCTCACCCACAGTCCACCCATGTGGCCTGCAGGGAGGGGAAGGACTTATCTCACAACCAAGGCCTTTTGTGGTCCCAGCAGTGACCCTCCCCACAGCCACTCTGTCATCAAAACTCACAGGAATTCCTTCAGCTGCAGCCCCCCTCCCACCGCCGGCTGTCCTCTGAGACATCCATCAGGGCTCCCTCTGTTCCATTCCCAACACATGGCCAGGAGGCTTATTGCAAAGACCCAGGCATGCTCCCGGCACCACCCTGCCTAAAAACCATGGCATGTAGAACAAAGTTGACACTCCTCACTAAGACCTGGAAAGCCTGTCCCAACCTGGCTCCTGCCTACCCTGGGCAGCCTCACCTTCACGGCTTTGCTCTAGCTGTTCTCTCTGCGCACCCCCTTCCATCTGTTCATCCAACTTCCGCTCAACATTTAACCTCCAGTTCAAACGCTATCCTATTTCTGACATCCCCTCATTTCTGACATCCCCCTATTTTGGCAGTACCAACCACCCCCTGTTCTATATTCCTGTAGGAACTTGTACGTAACTCTGTTCTAGTACTTTCCAAACATTAGTATAACTATTTGCTAATGGTTTGTGTTCCTGCTTGGCTATAACTCCAGTAAAGACATATATACACTGCTATATTTTAAAGAGATAACCAACAGGGACCTACTGTATACTCTGCTCATTGTTAGGGAACCCTGCTCAATGTTATGTGGCAACCTTGGTGAGAGGGGGAGTTAGGGGGCAATGGATACATGTATATATATACATATGGCTGAGTCCCTTTGCTGTTACCTGAAACTATCACAATTAAAAGTTTAATAAATAAAAAAGAAATAGATAACCAACAAGGATCTACTGTATAAAACAGGGAATTCTACTCCATACTCTGTAATAACCTAAATATGAAAGAATCTAAAAAAGAATATATATATATATATATAAAACTGAATCACTTTACACCTGGAACTTGCATAACATTGTTAAACTATACTCCAATATAAAATAAAATTTTAAAAAATAAAGTACCTTTTAGAACAGAAACTAAAAAGACATGAACTAGGGAACTATATTCAATATCCTGTAATAAACCATAATGAAAAAGAATATATATAACACACATATAACTGAGTCACCTTGCTGTATACCAGAAACTAACATAAGATTATAAATCAACTATACGTCAATAAAATAAATTAAAAAATAAAGACACAAGCTATAATTTTTTCATTTTGGTATTCCCAACACCCAACATAGTGCCCAAGATGTGGTAGTGGATGTGCTTTGCTAATGGCATGGAATAAATTGAAAGAATAAAGTCCATGGGTAGCAGGTGAGCAAGCATGGGAGTGAGTGTTGCAGGTAAGACATGAGAAATCCAGAGGCAGCATCAAGGGAGTCCACTAACATTTCTTTGTTAATGATTTTAAATTATTCTTAGAATCAAGATAATTTATCATCATTTTGAATCACACATTCATCATTCCAATTCTTTTCTTTTTATATAGTTTTACTATAGCTACATTCCTATTGAAATATAAATATTTTATTTTAGTTGGTAACTTCAACCAAAAAGAACAATATGCCATATGTAATCTTTTAGAGCTTATTTTTTTCAGATTTTTTATTGCTAAGATTCATCCATATTTTTATGTAACTGTTGTTCATTCATTTAGACTTCTGTGTAATTGTTCACTATGTGTGTATCCCATGCTCTATTTTTCCACTCACCTTCAATGAACATTTGGATTGAGACAGAGTTGCCAGGTTTAGCAAGTAAAAACATAGGACACCCAGTTCAATTTGAATTTCAAATAAACATTGGATTTTTAAATATCAGTTTGTCCCAGAAAATATTCAAAAATGATTATACCAAAAAATCATTCATTGTATGAAATTCTAATTGAACTAGACATCCTGTATTTTATCTGGCAACGCTACCTTGAGAATGAAGCTGCTGTGAACATTCCTATATGTGTCTCCTATTGGATATGCCAGGGTTTCTCTTGGGTTTATACCTCTGTGTGTGACTATTTGACTTGAGAAGGAAAAACAAGCTGTTTTCTTAAATGGCTGCTCTTGATGTGGGCTCAATCCCTGGGTCAGGAAGATCTGCTGGAGAAGGAAATGGCAACCCACTCCAGTATCCTTGCCTGGGAAATCCCATGGACAGAGGAGCCTGGTGGACCACAGTCCATGGGTCATAGCGTCGGACACAACTGAGCCACTGGGCATGCATACATAAGGCTTCTTGAGCCCCATCCCCATTTTGAGAGTCAGAGTGGGGGGAAAGAGGACTGCATACCAGGAGAATGGTGAAGACCAGTAGCTCTGGAGTGAACACCCTCTTCTCCCCCGTTTAAGGCAGGGGTTAGGGTGTTCCTCTTCAACCACAAGCCCAGTGAGAGGCCTTCAAGGTGCTTTTGCAGGGTGTTCCCTGAAGCTGGGAGTCCCAGGGAACCTCACCGATGCCCACGAGAGCTAGAGTACCTGCAGCCCCAGGGCCATCTAGGGGAGAGCAAAGGGCTGTGGAGTGCTTTGGCGGCCAAGTCAGTAGTGACTGCTGCCTTGGGTTGACCCTGGACTCTCAGTGTATGTTGGAAGAAGAGATGGAAAAGTGTGACCCATGAATTCAAAGTGGCCATGGCACAGAGAGCTGATATGGGGGTCCACTTGAATCCTGACCAGTAGTGCAAGGCAACCTCAGCAGCAAGAGTTTGGAGGTGTCCTGCCAGATTTCTAACTGGGGAGCAGCCCATGGCCACCACTTTTTATAGGATGACACCCTTTATATGATGATATATCAGACCATGGGAAACTTGGAAAAGCCCCAGAGAACACTACAAGAAAGAAGGAGTTGGCTTTATTCATCTTCTATACATTCCCTCTCCCAGCTTCAGTAGTGGAGGAAGCAAAATGGCAATCAACAAATGGAGCTAGTGAACAGCAAGGGGGGAGAAGTTCTGTTCCCTACCTACCTCTCCACTGCAGCCCTTGAGGCTAAAAGAGGCCTAAGGCAGGCAGGGAAAACATTTAATGCTAAGCCAAGCTTGGAGTTTTGACTTTTAACATCTTGCATGGGACATTCTAATTGCTCAATTACAACTTGAAAAGACAGTTATAATCTATCATCTCTGGACCACTATCATATACTGCTGCTGCTGCTAAGTCACTTCAGTCGTGTCCGACTCTGTGCGACCCCATAGACGGCAGCCCACTAGGCCTCCCCATCCCTGGGATTCTCCAGGCAAGAACACTGGAGTGGGTTGCCATTTCCGTCTCCAATGCATGAAATTGAAAAGTGAAAGTGAAGTCGCTCAGTCGTGTCCGACCCTCAGCGACCCCATGGACTGCAGCCTTCCAGGCTCCTTCATCCATGGGATTTTCCAGGCAAGAGTACTATACACACCAAAAAAAAAAAAAACCTCAAAATGGATTAAAGACTTGAATGTAAGCCCTGAAACCATAAAACTCCTAGAAGAAAACATAGGTGGTAAGCTTGCTGACATAGGCTGGTGATAATATTTTTAATCTGACACGAAAAGTAAAAGCAATAAAAGAAAAAATAAACAAGTGGAACTACATCACACTAAAAAGATTCTGTACAACAAAGGAAGCCATCAACAAAATGAAAAGGCAAGCTACTGAATGGGAGAAGATATTTGCAAGTCATATATCTGACAAAAGGTGAATACCCAAAATATTTAAGGCACTCATACAAGTCAACAGCAAAAAACAATCTGATCAGAAGACTGGGCAGATGTTCTAAATTTTTCCAAAGAAGACAGATAGGTGGCTAACAGATACATGAGAAGATGTTTATCATCACATTGTTTATCATCACAAGAGAAAAGCAAATACAAACCACAATGAGATATTACCTCACAGCTGTCATAATGGCTATTATCAAAAAGACAAGAATAACAAGTACTGGTAAGGATGTGGAGGAAAGGAAACCTTAATGCGCTGTTGGTGAGAATGTAAGGTGGTGCAGCTGCTATGGAGAACAGCATGGAGATCCCTCAAAAATTAAGAATATAAGTACTATATGATCCAGCAATTCCACTTCTGGGTATTTATCTGAAGAAAACAAAAACACGAACTTGAAAAGATATCTGCATTCTCATGTCCCTTGCAGCATTATTTACAATAACCAAGATATGGAAACAACCTAAGTGGCCACTGATGGATGAATGGGTAAAGAAACTGTGGTATATGGATACAATGGAATATTACTCAGCCATAAAAAATAAGGAAATCTTGCCATGTGCAACAATGCGGTGGATTATCAGAGGGTGAGGTCAGGCAGGGGGAATGGGTGAAGGGGTCAAAAGGTTAAAAAAAGAAAAGAGCATAACAGCAAAAGTGGAACAAATATATAATGCTGGATCCAAAAGCCACTTTAAAACAACATGTGTCAAGCCCATAAAAATGAATCTTTGTGGCAGTCAAATGGAATGAAATATTGTTACTACCAATCTCTGGCTATGCAGGGAAGATACAATGGAGACAAGCTGAGTGACTTAAAAAGGCACACACACACACAAATTATGATATTAATGCTAAGCAATAATTGTTTATCAGTGAGGGTGAAGGTGAGAAGAAACTAAAAAAGATCATGAAAAACAGAAGGGTATAAGGTAGCAAAACAGAAGACGTACTTTATGGCTAGAATGTTACTTAAATGAACAAAGGGAAAAAATACCAAACATCTATTCTATTGAACTCACCTTTTCGAACGAATTAGTGAATTCTTGAATATCAAGAGTCGGTAAACTAGCTCTTAGTAACTGTGTATTGATACATTTTTTCCTCTTTGGTCTCTGAAAAAAATACCAAGTTTTTTCTTAGTGACATAAGCAAGTGCTCATAACTTAAGTGAAAAAAAAGCAGGAGGAAAAAATTTTATCTATTGGTTCTCACTATTGTTTAAAAATAGCATATACTGTTGGTAATTGAAACTAGATAGGTAAATAGTGATGATAACTAAATACATTTATACAACAAAGACTAGAAAGACACTCAAAATATTGTTATTAAAAAAAAAAAACATGGCATGTAACACAGCAAGACTGAACCCTAAGGTGAACTATGGATTATAGGTGAAAATGATGTTTCTATATACAGGTTCATCAATTTTAACAACTGAACCACTCTGGTAGGGGAGGTTGATGCTGGGGGTACAGGAGTGTATGGATATCTCTGTACTTTCCACTCAGTTTTGCTGCAAATCTAAACCTGCCCTAAAAAATAAAGTCTAGATGTAAAAACAAAGCCAATCTATAGAAATGAGACATGCTCAGTTTTCAACAACAGGGTGTGAGTATACTAATGACAATGAGGCCATCATGGATGCAGTTTGCAAGCAGAACTCAAGATCTCAATTGGGTGGAAGGATTGGTTGAAAGAAACAAGATGAAATGCAATAAAGATAAATAGAAGCATTTGACCTAGATTCAGATAGTCAATGTCTCTAGTCCAGGGGATGATTCTTGACTCAATGTGAGCCAACAGCAAAACATGGCTGCCAAGGTAAATGCTCAGAATCAGGTTTGGTGAGTCCATATCAGAGAATGCTAGGGAAGAGCGGACACTGACAAACTAGAACATAGAGAACCCAATGCCTAGGAAGGTAAGAGGTCTGGAAACTTCGATATACAAGAAATAAGTGAAAAAAAAAAAGGAAAATTTGGGCCTGGAAATAAGAAACAGGGAGTCACAAGAGTAGCTTTAAGTTGGTCAAAGAGCCATATTGCAGAAGTGAGGTTAGTTCTAGCAGGCAACATCACAGCGAAAATTATAGAGAGGTAACATGTAGCTGAAGCTCTGAAGAACTCTCTCTCAATCCGAGCAGCACAACCATGGAATAGGCTGCTATATGGGGCAGAGAACTCCCAGTCAGCTTAAGAATCTCAAAGAAAGTTCAAGAATGATCTACCAGGGTTTGTGCAGGGCCCTGGCCCTAGAAGTCCCTTTCAATCTCAACATGCTATGATTCCATATTGGGTTAACTGGGGAATTATCTGAATTCAGGAAGCAGGTGAATTATAAAGTTTTAACATATACAGATATGAGCTATATCTGAAGCTAAGCAAATAGTGTAGCTTGATGAAAGGCCTTGGGGGCCAGACAGAATGGAGATGAGCCAGGACCAAAATTAGTTAGGTGCCACTAGGTTTGCAAGGCTGATTTAGAGCCTAACATTCAAAGGACACTCATAATCAGTTTCAATAAGAACAAACAACATTCATCAAGCACTAATAACAGGCAGATCCCAAAGGTTCCTGTCTCCTGGAATTAAAAGCCAAATAACTCAAGTTATCTTGGGTCAGATGTAGGTGAACTAAGAGCTAAGGAGAAGGGGCTATGAAACTAAATCAGAAGCCACACGCCTCTACATGGCTTTGTTCTGCCAATTTTAAAATGCCTATTTAGAGTCTTTGGTTTTAAACGTGAACTTACCTTAAGGGAGACTGGATCTACATGTCCCCCCTGGGCACTTTATTAGAAATGCAGAGTCGCAGTCCCCTTCCCAGATCTACTGAACAAGAACCTGCATTTCAAAAAGAGTCCCGTATGGCAAAACAAATACAATATTGTAAAGTAAAAAAAATAAAATAAAATAAAAATGAAAAGAGCCCCAGGTGGCTCACAGGTGCATTCAAATTTGAGAATCACTGCTCTACATTAGAGTGGACCAAAACATTGCTTTGTTACTGTCTTATGCTATTGATAGCCAGATACCACAATCCAAATATGGGGCACGTATGACCACATTTATGGAGACAATCTCTGCCATGAAGACTGTCCCCCCTGCAAAATAGGTTCCAGTGGTTACAGAAAGACCGACAATTGCTATCCAAGAGATCCTAGGCTGAATCAGGAAGCTGCGTTTAGCCTAAAGTGGTGGCTCAGTCAGTAAAGAGTCTGCCGGCAATGCAGGAGACCTAGGTTCAATCCTTGGGTCAGGAAGATCCCCTGGAGAAGGAAATGACAACCCACTCCAGTACTCTTACCTAGGAAATCCCATGGACAACCCACTCCAGTACTCTTACCTAGGAAATCCCATGGACAGAGGAGCCTGGTGTGCTACAATCCACTGGGTCGCAAAGAGTCGGACATGACTTAGTGACTTAAACTACCATAGGGAACTTGCACTTCAGGACCTGATGGTGTCTGTAAGGATAGGAGAGTGTATTTGATTCTTGGGATCAAACATCACAGACGTAAACCAATGTTCTGGAACTCACTAATCTAATGTTAAGAGGAGGGAGGAATTAGGGTGGTTAAGATGAGAGCATTGCCATTCCTAACCTTTAGTGGTTCAGATGGTAAAGAATCTGCCTGCAATGCAGGAGACCTGGGTTCGATCTCTGAGTCGAGAAGATCCCCTGGAGAAGGGCATGGCAACCCACTCCAGTATTCTTGCTGGAGAATTCCCTGAACAGAGGAGCCTGGCAGGCTACAGTCCATGGGATCACAAAGAGTCAGACATGACCTAGTGACTAACACTTTTACTTCCTCATTATTATTTGAAATATATGACCTTGTGCTCAAACTTGGTGCCAGGTAGTGCTATTTCAGAAGTGACAGAAAAATCCTGTTCTGGTGTGTTGTAAAGGGTACCTGGCATGTGGCCTGGACTGGAGTTAGAATGAACAAAAGAGATACGAAGTTTTTATAATGAAATACCTTGATATATTTTTTTGCACTACCCAAGTATTGCATTGTCCTTTTTAGTGTAAAAAACAACCCAAGAAACCAAGATAAATGCAAAAACATCAAGGCTTGAAATGAAGAATAGTCTGGCCTTGAATGAATCAGAAAATCCATGATTTTAATTCACATCTAACCACAAGGAGCAATGAAATGGGCTTTTGATTTGTTCCAGTTTTAAGACCAAATCCAAACATCTTCTCTAATAAGAATGCTCAAAACCATTATTCATCTAGTAACATTCCTCCTCTGAAAATTCCAAAAAGGGCTTTCTTTAGATCACCATTTAAACAGAGTTCAGCCTCCCAACTCTCCATGATTCAGCCCTGTATCCAAGTGCAACTGATTCAGCAGGCGAAGACCAGGTTCACGAAGAACGAATCTTGAAATCTCTCTGATGGAGCACCCAAGAAGGATAGTAGTTACCTCTGCAGTTCTTATTCACACAACCTTTTTTTTTTCCCCTGCCCCATAAATCAGACGGGAAAAAAAAAGAAATCTTGTTTCACCTTTGCAACAGGACAAATTACTTGCAAGCAGAAGGAATGTTGGGTGACCACGCCCTCTGCTTTGTGGGGCCAACTTGTGTGACTGGGAGGCTTTGCCCACAGGAATGAATAAATCTGGAAACAAGCACGCGAGCTGCGGAGGAGGCGGTGGCCAGAGGGTTGCAGGAGATGTGGGAGCCATGGAGAGTGCTAGTTTCCACGCCACATCCTTCCCCTCTAGATGCCTTCCTGTAGCAGTATGTTCCAGACAATCAGGGCACACCAGGGCAGCTGTTAATCACCATCCACACACTTTTCACTAAGTCATATTTATTGACAACTTTACCCCTGCCCTGGCTCCACCCAGAGAGGGAGTCTGCTCTCAATGCCTTGGTATTCTGTGGGTCAGAAAAGAACCAACCTGCCCAAGGTTGAGCATACCCAGGCTTGCTTTACCCATCAGCTCAGGCAATAAATCAGCAGTATTTATTTAGCAGCCACTGTGGGGCTGGTGTTGGGGAATGCAGAAACGAATTGTGCAAGATTCCATACCTGCTGTCAAGAAGGTCACTGTTTTGTTGGAAGGGAAGGAATAAGATATACCAACATGAAAAACTAGCAGAAATAAAGCAGTAACTAATAAAGGCCAGGGGAATGATAGAAACAAAGAAGGTTATTGTAACCGCATTGAAGCGAAGGAAAGTATATTATAACAGGAATGGGGTTAGAGGGGAGAGGGCAGTCAATAGATGACCAGTGTGAGTTTGATACATGAAGCAGGCCACCCAAAGCCAGTGCTCCGGGATAACCTAGAGGGATAGGGTGGGGAGGGAGTGGGGAGGGGTTTCAGGATGAGGGGCACACATGTATGTATACGTATGGCTGATTCATGTTGATGTTTGGCAAAAACCATCACAATATTATAATTATCCTCCAGTTAAATTAATTAATTTAAAAAAGTTTGAACCTGGAAAAAAAGAGATCTGTAAGCCTGAGATCCTGGGGGAGTTGGGATGGGAACTATGCACCTCTGGCACGGGAACTCATGCATTCAGGGCTGGGCAGAGAAGATGGGGGTGGTTCAAGTAGGCTATAAAACTGGGAGCAAGAGGGACCATGACTGAGCCGTCATGGGGGTTGGTGGCTGCAGTAGAGGCCTCTACTCTGTGCAAAGCTCCTGCCTGGCTTGTGCCACAGTTCAGAATAAGCCCTTGTGGAGGAAGGGCAGAGCCCTCAGGAAGAATGGCAGGACAGATGTGGCGCCTGGCCTCGACTGCAGAAAGACAGGAGACTCCTGCGATTCCACCTTCTGCCCTACTGGTTAGCCTCTGGTTATTTCCAGGTCTTCAGGGTGCTCTCCTTCCACAGGGAGGACACACAGGACCAATGGTTATAAAGTTAAATCTATCCCCCAAAATGCAGAGATACGTGTCACAGGGAGATGCTGACAGAGAGGGAGACATGCCAGTGTGACCCCCACACCAAGGTGACTAAAACCCCACCAACTAAGAAGACAAGCCACGGAGACTGCCTCCCACCACCGCCTCTTCCCACCTATGACCTAACTCCATGGCACCTACTGCTCCTAAGTCACTCATCTCAGAGGATGGGGTCAGCCTTCCTGTTCAGGGCCAGCATCTCCCCTTCTGCCTCAGCAGCCATCTTCCTTCTTTCCTCTCTTTGTCATTGTGCCCTTTCTAGTCACTCTCTTCTCAGTGTGTAAGACAAGAGAAGAAATATCCCTCCAATCCAAAAAACCCAAACTCAACACACACACACACACACACACACACACACACACACACTTCCCTTTTACCTTCTGCAACCGCTGTCCATTGCTCTCCTTTCCTTTTCAGTCATGAGCCTTCCGAGGGTGGCATACCCTGCTGCTGCTGCTGCTGCTGCTGCTGCTGCTGCTGCTAAGTTGCTTCAGTTGTGTCCGACTCTGTACGACCCCATAGACAGCAGCCCATCAGGCTCTACTGTCCCTGGGATTTTCCAGGCAAGAGTACTGGAGTGGGGTGCCGTTGCCTTCTCCGCTGTCTGCATCCATTTCATCAGTTCCACTCAGCCCCCAGCCCTGGCTCTCCCCTCCCACTTCTGCTCCATGAGACATTTGTCTTTAAGATCACCAATGACCCCCTTGTTTTCAAGTCCAATGAAAACTTTCCCCTCATCATCTGCTGCATTGGATTTTGTTGCCTTTTCACTGCTTCATTCCCTGGTTTCTGTGTCAGCTGGTTCTCCGCCTGTCTGACTATCCCATGCCTGACCCCGTTGGAAAATCAAGGGTCTTCTCCTTTCAAAGCTTTCCCTAACACCCTCTTCTGACTTATATGACTCTCCTTTAGGCTCTTTTAACATTCTGGCCCTTACTAAATTATACCAGAATGATCTGTCTGTGTGTGTGTGTGTTTCCCTCATTAAGCAGAAAGGCCCGAGAGGGAAGTGGCTGTGTCCATTCATCTTCATGCCCCCAGTACCTATTACAGAGTATGGTGTCCACAGGTACGCAATAAATTTGTTCAACTGGCTTGGATCAAATACTGAAGGCAAATTAGGCCAATATTTAGCTTCATAATTTATTCAGGATTTTATTTCCAAGCACGTGTGTTTTTTCCCTTTTACTCGAAGGCTCCTCTTCTAGAGGAACAGCCAAGTTTCAAAATGGCCTGTAGTGAGGAGAGCTGGGTGACAGCTGCACTCTGAGTGGGGCACCCAGAAACTCATGTCTCAAGGTCTTTGATAGTCCACTATTTTACTTTGGGGTTTGGCATGCTCCTGAGGTCCTCTACTAATTCAGCCTTATGCTTGTTTATGGGTGCTCAGTTCCTGCCAAACAGCACGTGACACTCAATACTGCAACCATCTTGACCTTTGGCAAGTTCTGTGAGTACCCTGTCACTGGGACTGTGTTTTTAATTGATTGTCCTTCTATGCATCTGTAGCATAGTGGTCACCACATAGACCAAACTTGCACATATTTCTTCTAGATTTTTACAGTCACCTACAAAACAACATTGACATTCTGGAACCCTGTGAACCCATGCTAATCTTTATGATAGGAGAGGAGGTATGCTATCGGCCGATGGAATCTCTAATCCAACATGCCTTGTATTGTTGCCTGTGTGCCTCATCCCAGTATTTAGAATGGAGCTCCTTCCTTTCCCTAGGTTGTCCTTTTTCTCAGTGATTCTGACACTGGATTTTGATTCTAATCTGATTGATTGCTTATCCAGGGTGTAGACCCTGGCACTGTTCTTGGGATGTCTTGCCTTTCTTCCCAATGTCCTGCCCCTCTGGCTCAGGCCCAGGTTTAGTCATCCAGACTGTTAGTTACATCAGCCATTTCAGACAGCTCCTTCTTCCCTCTCCCACAGGTCCACAAAGGCTTATTTACAAGCCTTCCCATCCCCCTAACTGCTGTAAGAGACTCAGCTTCAGGGATTACCCCGGGTTTGTGGCTTCCATAAAACAGTCATCTCTACCTAGCAGGTCCAGACCACAAGGGATAGGTCAGACCGAGCTTATAAACACATGCAGGACACTGGCTCTCTGAGACAATCGCATGCTATGGGCTGACATTAGGTTGCAGCACATAGAAGGGTGAGAAACACTCTGAATGGGACTAGACCCCTTCGCCACTTAACTCATGGTGGGCCCCTGAACAAACCTCTCCCTTCTTTTGGCCTCTAGATGATCTCTGAGGGTCCCTTGAGGTCTACTAGTTTGGGTTCCCGGTTCAAAAGGCTTCTCAAGGGCTGTGAGAACCTGACTCATGGCTGTCACTGCTTTCTCATGCCTGGAAGAATGCCTGTCAAGTCAGTTCACTAAGACAGGCCTCCAGTGTCCTGGGGACATCACTCACAATAGCCTTCTCACAAGGGCTCACTCCGTTCCAGCTTAATTCAAACACCACAGAAGTGGGTAGAGAGGGCAGCTGACAGAGGGGTCAGCGGGTCTCTGGGGCTCTTCTGATCCTAAGTGAAATTGATGAACTATACACATGTAGTTTAGGGTTCCCTGAGGTTTAGGTCCACAGGACCATTGCCCCCTTTCACCTGGAGCCAGGGCCCTAGGAGTACTCCTTTGGGCACAGTTGGCCAGGGATTCCTACTGCCCTTTTCTTCTGTGTTTCATCAGATGGAGACCTGACCAGGGCTTTGGCTACACTCACAAGTCTGAACTCACCTGCACATTTACTGTCTAGAATAGAGATTGGCAATTTTTTTTCTGTAAATGGCTTGAGAGTAAATATTTTCAACTTTGCAGGCCCCACAGTCTGTCAATCTATCAACTACTCAACTCTGCCATTATATCACAGAGCCAACAATACTACTGAACAAATAAGTGTGGCCGCATTCTAATAAAACTTTATCTACAAAAGCAGGCCAGGGGGCAGATTTGGCCTGAGGACTGTAGTCTATCTATCCCTGGTTCAGCTGGAACTGATTATTTGGCTCGTCAGTAGGGGCGCCAGATTTATGGAACTAAGTTGGATCCCTTTGTGAGTATACTTTTTGTTGGGATAATCTTGCATGGCTAGATCATTAACAGTGACCTCTGTGGTTAGATTAGGACACAAGCTGCCTGAAGACATTTAAGGTCAACTAAATTAGTACCAAGGTCCCATACATTGGCTGACGTTTTATTTTGTGTCAACAGATGACTGCTACTCTTGCTCATCATTTGCCAAGGGCATTTTCCCCAAAGGCAAAATTTTAGGGGACTGGGGCATTAGAGGGTTTCCCTGGTAGCTCAGCTGATAAAGAATCCACCTACAACGCAGGAGACACTTGTTAGATTCCTGAGTTGGGAAGATCCCCCAAAGAAACGATAGGCTACCCGCTTCAGTATTCTTGCCTGGAGAATTCCATGAACAGAGGAGCCTGGTGGGCTACAGTCCATGGGGTTGCCAGGAATTAGACACAACTGAGTGGCTAAGCACAGCACAGCACAGCACAAGGCATTACAAAGGCTTCCCAGGTGGCTCAGGGTAAAGAATCTGCCTGCGATGCAGGAGACACAGGAGATGCGGGTTTGATCCCCAGCTTGAGCAGATTCCTTGGAGGAGGGCATGGCAACCCACCCCAGTATTCTTTCCTGGAGAATCCCCTGGACAGAGGAGTCTGGTGGGCTATAGTCCGTAGATTCACAAAGAGTTGGACACAGCTGAAGTGACTGAGCACGCATGTAGGGCCTTACAATGCTATCTAACCTGAGTGTGTTGTTCAGCTGAGTTTCAGCAATGACCTAAGTGATTGCAGTTCCAGATGGTCACCATATGTCCTAGTTACTACATGTGTGCTAATAGCCTGTGTTAGAAGTAGGAAAAGTTTCCGCTGCCTCCCTCCCTATTCCCATCTCTGATCCCCAGAGCAGCACAGGCCCCAGCTTTATGTGGTTTCTGTGACATGTTGCTGAGATCAATCAGTTCAGAGCAGAGAGGAGAGTGGGCAGGACAGTAGTGTGGAAGGAGCGAAAAGTTTGGAGCTGGGTCCAAATTTCAGCTTCACTCATAATTTCAGGTTGTACATCTGTAATGTGGGAATTCAGCTGTGTCTGACTCTGCAACCCCATGGACTATACAGTCCGTGGAATTCTCCAGGCCAGAATACTGGAGTGGGTTGCCATTTCCTCCTCCAGGGGATCTTCCCAACCCAGGGATTGAACCCAGGTCTCCTGCATTGCAGGCGAATTCTTTACCAGCTGAATCACCAGGGAAGCCCAAGAATACTGGAATGGGTGGCCTATCCCTTTTCCAGCAGATCTTCCTGACCCAGGAATTGAACCAGGGTCTCCTGATTGCAGGCAGATTCTTTACCAACTGAGCTCTCAGGGAAGCCCAGTGTGGGAATAATAATGTTAATACCTACTTCATGGAACTGTTAGAGGATGATGGGACATAAAGAGTGTGAAAGTACTTTGGGAAGGACAAGTTAGTTATTACTGTTGTTACCCAATCAGGTGGTGACAAGCCTAGCCCCTCCCTGCTCCCAACTGTTTGTGTTCAGGGCTGGTTTCTAACTGTCACATGTCACATGTCTAAGACAGGATGAGTGTCTGTCAAATGGCCTCTCTGCACATGTTCTCACTGGCCTTTAAATGATGACAAAAATAGAACCTCCTCTCTATCTTTAGTGCTTGATAGACATGCATTTAAGTGCTTTCCCAAGCAGTTCACAGCAGTCCTTTAAGGAAATAAGTACTATTTCCTTAGTACTTAGTACTATTTCCTTAGTATTTCCTATTTCCTTTAAGAATAAGTACTATTGCATCCATTTTTCAGATCAGAAAACTGAGGGAAAGAGCCACTAAAAGAGGATGCAGAAAATATCCATTTGCTATAGAGTCCAGACCTAGAATTCAGGTCTCTTGAACCTCAGCTAGGCATTCCACAAGGTTATGAGCCTGTCTTCTCACAAAAGAAAAATCCCTTCTGGGATTTCTCTCTCTCTATCTTTCATTAGAAAGGTGAGTTTGGAACACAAGATGCTATACATCTGACCCTCCCTGTGGCATTTGTCACCCTGCTTCTCATCAATGTCTTACCTAGAAATGGCAATTAACCAAAAAGAGGCTGATAAAGGTTTGTGGAAGTGGGGAGGAAGGGAAAAGAAGCAATTGCTCTCATCAGTGAAATAAATGCCAAAAAGAAAAACCTATCTAATTCGAAGCCTATCTAGTCTTTGGAAGAGAGAGAAAAAAATAAAATAAAAGCAAGTTCCTGGTTTAGTTGTGTGTTCTCCCAAGCATTGATTTTTGTCTGAGAGCTCTGAAAATGTCTACGAGGTCATCACAGAAGCCTTAACAGCATGCCTCCACCTCTCATAAAGCTTTATGATGAGCCAATGTCTTCCTGGTTCCCAAACTAAAGGTGCATTAGTCACATCTAGAAAAATTATAGTGTCCTGCCTACTGGCAAAATCTGGGGCAATGCTCAGGAGCCAACAGCTATTCAGGTGGACCCAGGTCAGCACAGCACACAGTGGTTGTCTTCTTAGCGATTAACATGTTCCAAGTGTAGGTCAGTTTGTATCCCATTTTAATACCTTAGAACTGAATTTCTTACTTAGAACATCCCTATAGAAGGACATAGACCCCAGGAACTAATCTATTGTTATATGTATGTATATGAGCATGTGTGTATATATACATGAAATTTTTTATTAATATTATTTATTCAACTTTTGAGTAGGCAATAGATTCATATGCTCAAACAAAAACCATTTAAAAACATGTAAATGAAAAGACTCCCCCTCATCCTTTTCCCCAGGTTCCCCTCCTCATAGGTACTCATTGTTATTACTGTATTCCATGCAATCTAAGACATGATCAATTTTAAGATGCATCATTATGTCATGTACCATTAAGAAAGAAAAATTCAGCTAATTATATTCTAAAATGTCATATAATGGAAGGTATGTTTCTGTTTCATAGATGTCAAAAGGAGAAAAAATGTATATGTTAGAATCAGTGAAATATGGCTGACTCCTTGTGTGTGTGGTAATTGCTTAGTCGTGTCTGACTCTTTGTGACCCCATGACACAAGAGTACTGGAGGGGGGTGCCATTTCCTTCTCCAGAATCCTTGTGTATATGTTTCCTAATTTCTTTATGTAAATACAAGTAAAGAGGAGTACAGATGTCATTTCTACATCCTCAACATAGCAAAGGTCCCATTTAGTCAGAGCTATGGTTTTTCCAGTAGTCATGTATGGGTATGAGAGTTGGACCATAATGAAGACTGAGTGCCAAAGAACTGATGCTTTCAAATCGTGGTGCTGGGGAAGACTCTTGAGAGCTGACTCATTAAAAAAGACCCTGATGCAGGGAAAGATTGAAGGCAGGAGGAGAAGGGGACGACAGAGGATGAGATGGTTGGATGGCATCACTAACTCAATGGACATGTGTTTGAGCAGGCTCCGGGAGATGGTGAAGAACAGGGAAGCCTGGCATGCTGCAGTCCATGGCATGGCAAAGAGTTGAACATGACTGAGTGACTGAACAACAACAAACATAGCAAAGAGTACATAATGGTCTCCTCATGGTTTTTTTTTTTACTTTGAAGTATACCTTGGTGATCTGATTCTATCAGTATAGAGAAATGGTCCTCATTCATTTTTATGGTTACACAGTATTCTGTTGGGAGCATGTGTGCTCAGGTGCTCAGTCGCTCAGTCGTGCCTGACTCTTTGCAACCCTGTGAACTGTAGCCTACCAGGCTTCTTTGTCCGTGGGATTTTCCAGGCAAGAATACTGGAGTGGGTTGCCATTTCCTTCTTCAGGGGATTTTCCTGACACAGGGATCAAACCCGCATCTCTTGCGTCTTGTGCATTGACAGGCAGATTCTTTACCACTGTGCCACCTGGGAAGCTCATTCTATTGGGTAAACATGATATAATCTATTTTACTAGTTTGCAATTGTTGGACATTTGGGTTGTGCTTAATCTTGTGCGATTTCAAATAATGCTGCAATAAATAGCCTTGCATGTACATCATTTCGTAAGAGGGCAAGTATTTCTACCGGATAAAGTACTACAGTTGAACAGCTGGACAGAATAAAATGGACATTTATAATTTTGATGGATATTGCCAAACTGTGCACCACAGGGGGTCATACCAAACTTACCCACCCACAATTAGGGTATAGGTGTGCCTGTTCCCCACAGCTTGGCCAACAGACATTTAGTAGGCTGTGGTTGTTTTTCATCAATCTGATAAGTAAAAAGAAATGGTACCTTGATATGGTTTTATTTTATATTTCTCAAATTATGAGAGCGGTTGAGCACCTTTGCATAACTTTTGGGGACATTTATATTTCCTTTTCTGTGAACCGTCCATGTCCTTTGTTCACTTCCCTATTAGGTTGTTGTTCTTATTAATTTTTTTTCAGGGAGATTTGTATCTTCTGATTTGGGTGGCAACTTTTCTTCTAGTTTGTCTGTCTCTCCCTCCATATCTCCTTTCCCTCCTCCTTCCCTTCCTTCCCTCCTTTCTTTCACTTTGTTTATTGTACTTTTTGCCATATGGAGAGTTTTATCTGATTTTCATGTAACTAAATTTATCACCCTTTTCTCTTATGGATTCCAGATTCCCAGTTATACTTATAAAGGCCTTGCTTACTCCAAGATTATACAAGAATTTCCCCATGTTTTCCTCTAGCAATACTAAAAATTTTCATCTTTTTGCATTGAATCTTAGATCAAATTTGGAATTCGTCCTGTTACATGATATGAGGACTGGATTCCTTTCAATTTTATCCAGCTGGTTAACTATTTGTCCCAATACCATTTATTAACCATTTCCTCTTCTCCCACACTAGTTGGAGACGCCACCTTTATAACTAAATTCCTATGTTTGTCTCCATCTCTAGGGTTTCTAATCTGCTGCATTGGTCTTGGGTCTGCCTATTTATAAACTACCTATATTTTAAATTAAATTTCATAATTATTTCAGATATGCATTGGAAGTCACTCTCAAGGACTGGTTATTCTTAAAGCCCCCACCTGAAAACCCATCTTTGATACCTCTTGTCCTGTTTTATAAGCTGTAAAATAAAAAACAACCAGAAGAACTGCTCTATTCAATGAAGGCCTCCAGGGAGCACTTGGTGACATGACATGGCTGCTGTTTGATAGAATAGTAATATTGATCATTACAGATGTATTGCTTACAGCTCCACAGGTACTTGCTCACCAGAACCCTTTATAGGAACGGCCAATGCCACTTCCAGCAAAGTTCATTGCTCAAACACTCCAGGCACTAAACAGACTTCCTTCTGCAGACTAAGTCCTACCTTGCTCCACCCACCGTGGCTTTCACACACCACCTTCTTCCTCTTATTTCTTAGAGCCTCCATTCTGAATCCTCAACCTCTCTCATACTCTCACCTGGCTTGGAGATTTGATGCCTGTTTTTGCCTTCCAGGCCACAATGACTTGTCAGTCCTACATCCTAAATACATTTCAGTTCTACATTCTTCCCACTGTCTCCATTGCCAACATCTCTCTTCTCGACATAGCCTCCCTCCAAACTGCTCTTCCTGCGTCCAGTCTCATCCTCTCTAATCCAGGCTCCATATGGCAGGCAGTGATAGTTTCAAAGCCCAAATGCAGTCATGTCACTGTATTGCTTTAAAACCTTTCAGTGGCTGCCCAGGTTCTAGGATTACAACCAACATCCTTAACATGGCTATATAAGATCCCACATGACCTGGTCCCTAATGACCTCTCCCCCCTCGTCTTACATCATACCCCCTTCACTCCCTCTGCTTCAGCCACATTGGGGTCTTTTCAGTTTCACAAACACATTTTGCATGTGCTGTTTCCACTACTTGGAATGACCTTCCTCCCATTTTTTAAAACCCATTTATCTTTCGGCTCTCAGTTCAAGTACCTCCTCAGTGCTTCCAACTTTTAATCTCCTGATGTCATATCCTTTCCTTTATAGTGCTTATCTCAGTTCATGCTGAGACATATTGTTATTTGGTAAATACATGTCTTGCACAAGCACCACGAGGGCAGTATCACCTTCCTTCCTTTATCCCAATATCTAGTAGGCTATCTAGCCCAGCACATAGTAGAGTATCACAAAGTACTGAGTCTATTGAATCCATGCCTGTTTCCAATACAGTACCTTAACTCACCATTGAATAGCTACTTATTCATCAACAGCTTTGATACTTCCAGATAACACATACCCCAGAGCAGAATAAAGAAAGTAAGGTTCAAGTTCTTCCACAGAAAACATTGCTTGTGACTTCCTTCTGCATGTCATCAACAAGCATACATCCAATCTGGAAGCAAAAGGATCTGATTAAATAGATCCTGTCCCTATAGGATTCACAGACCAGAACAGGGGTCTGGCCAGTAGTCTTAATAACAGTAGATTTAAAGAAGGTTTGGCACTTTGGCTTAGTTACCAAAACATGTACAGATATCTCCAGTTCCAGCACCTCTTCCCAGTTTCCCTATCAGCCCTGTATTTGCTTCTTTCTTCCTCATCAAAGCCACCATTTTGTCCAGGACAATCAGGCTTCTAAGACATCAGACTGTCTCCTCATAAATACTCAGCCCCTCAATCCTAAGACTGTAGGTTGGAATAGCAAACCTAAGACAAGTAGGGGCTGGAAAGACTGTATTTTAATAGATTTTTACAGTCAGTACATGAGAACTTTAAACTCTGGTTGGTGGACTACAATAGTTCCCAATCAGCTTGCCTCCTGATATTAGGGTCCTTCTATGGTCCCCTCCCATGTTGAATCAGAGCTGGTGTATACAGATGTGACACTGTGTGACTTACATATGAGTCATAAAGGCATTACAGCTTCTACCTTGGTCTATTGGATCCCATGCTCTGGGAAAGTCAGCCACCACATCGTGAGGACACTCAAGCAGCCCTGTGGAGTGACCCACAGTGAGAAGAATTTCAATACTCAAGCATTTCAACTGCATCAACTTCCCAGCCATGTGAATGAGCTGTATGCAGTGGTCCCCAACCTTTTTGACCCCAGCAACTGGCCTTGTGGAAGACAAATTTTCCATGGACCAGGGGATGGGGGCATGGTTTTGGGATGATCCAAGTGCGTTGCATTCATTGTGCAGTTTATTTCTATCATTATTACATCAGCTCCACTTCAGATCATTGGGCATTAGACCCTGGAGGTTGGGAACCCCTGCTGTATTGGATGGCCGCATTCCCAGCTGACATATAAGTGCAACCTCATGAGAGATCTTGAGTCAAAAGCCATGCAAATGAGCCACTCTTGAATTTCTGACCCACAGAAACCAGGAGCAAAACAATTTTTGTTATTGTAAGTCACTAAGCTTTGGCTTCCCTGGTGGCTCAGATGATAAAGAATCTGCCTGCCCTGGGTCAGGAAGATTCGCTGGAGAAGGGCATGGCAACCCACTCCAGTATTCTTGCCTGGAGAATTCCATGGACAGAGGAGCCTGGTGGGCTACCATCCATGGGGTCACAGAGTCAGACATGACTGAGTCACTAACACTTCCACTTTCTAAGCTTTGGAGTGATTTGTTCTACTACCTTAGATATAGGCCATAACGTCAAAAACAGAAGCCCAATGTCTGGTCGTGTCTTTAATGTTCTGGACACATGGCCTTTCCCTCTCTTATTTATACGTTTTCTCTTTTTCTTTCAGGAAGCCACTGTATTTAGGAAGGAATTTATGTCCTTCATCAGGGTTTTCTTTATAATATATACATGCTTATGCCTTGGTTTATATATGTGCAATAGAGCATAGTGGCTAATAGAATCAGCTTTGGAGAGAGAGTGCCTTAGTTTAATTCCTGCTCTGCCATTTACTACAGGTATGATCTTGGACATATGATCTAACCTCCATATGCTTTCATTTTCTAACATTTATAGAGGAAATAATAATAGCTCCTATGTCATAGCCTTGTTTTCAGTATTTAGCACCAGGCCTGCCACATAGGAAGAATGCCAAAAGCAGTGGTTTTGTTGTTAATGTTATTCTTTTCATTATTACTAGTAGTAGTAGTAGTATTCTGATGGTGCTGTGTTGATTGTGTAGTTTCACATCCCATTCTCTCTCTAGACTGTGAGCTTCCTCAAGGCAATGTCTTGATGCCATTTTTCTTTGCCTCTTTGGCTTCTCTGCAGCACTCCTGGTAAAGACCAGACAACACGTGTGGATCTGAGCAGGGCTGCCTATGACAGACTGTAGGCAAATTGAAGGCCAGATACTTGAGCCACGGGGGAGTAGAACAAAGATATTATGTGTAGTCCAAGAATAGATTCAAAGAAAATAGGGTAGAACCAGGAATTAGGGCAGTAGTTAAGGCAAGAGGTTGCCCGGACGTGTGGAGGGTGGGATAGTCCCAGTCAAGTCGTCCAGGTTCCTGCCCGGGAGCATCTACTTTCCTCTTAATGGAGAAATCCCAAGTTCTCCTTCTCAGTAAAAGGTTCTCACACTTGCTGGCAGGGGTGGGGCCTTGGACAAGTCTCCTAAACTCACTAAGCCTTGGTTTCTCCGTCTGTTGGCTGAGGATAATAATCACTCTTAAGGCTCAAGAATGCTGAGGGTTAAATGTGATCAAGGTGGTAAAGCGCTTAGTGAGGAAAGCCCAGTAAAGGTTGACCACTCTTCGCTTGATGAAAGTCTTAGTGAATATAGTTTTTCATTTGCTGGTGTCTTGATGCCAAAGAATGTGGATGATTCTCAAGCTTTTCTGCCTCATTTGCAGAAAGAACCAAGACGCACATACACGTGCATGCGCGCGCATACACACACACAACCTTCCTTCTGGAAGAGGTTAACTATTGTGACCAGTACAATTAGCCCCTTTCCATCTGATAACAATGCCATCTAAGGAATTCACAACCATTAATTAGAGGCACCCGGCAATCTTAGGCGAGAGGAAAATTAGCGCTCAGATTCCACCCGCGTCTGCACTGAGTTGCTCCGGGTAACCTCGGTCACAGAGCCCGGGACCGAGCAGGACGAGAACAGGACGGAGCCTGCCAGCCACCAGCGCCTCCACACCACCTCTCCCCTCTTCTCAGGCTCCAGGGGGCTGACTGGAGGCCCTGCAGTTGTAAGTTCATTATTAAATCATTTCTCACAGAAAGAAGAAAAGGACTCGAAGCTCCACACACCGTGGTTTTTAAAATGCTGGTCTCTCTTCAATAGAAATTGAATTCACTGATGTAGCCCTGGGAAAAGCCAGCTCCTTCCTCCCCTCCAAATGACTCTTTCAGGGTAATATAGCAGTTAAACCTTCAGGTACATAATAGCATGCCGGTCTATTAGCCGAGGCGATTTTATTCTCCAGCTTGCAGCTTCTTGCCTGACAGTTGTCACCTAGACAACCATGTCTCCATGAACTCCAGAGGAGACTGGGGGGTGTCCTCTGTGGAGACAGTCAGCCTGATACATCAAATCTTCTGGTGCGAAGGAACCATTCTTGGCTTTGCGATGTGGAACATACTAAATAATGCATTCAACTGTTGTCTATTCATCTTTTCCATCGCCACCACTGCAGGCCCCTCCTTGCCTGTGACCTTGAAATGCTCCCTCAGCTTCAGGCCTTCCCATTCTCCTGTTATCAGCAAATCTGGTTTGGTGTGAGTGTGTGTGTGTGTGTGTGTGTGTGTGTGGTTAACAACTTTCCAACCTTGCAGCATCCTAGCTAAGCTTTTTATTTTCAAACAAAAGAACTGCAAAGGCAGAGAGTTCTCTGTACCAACGGGTAAGGAGACTCTAATCAGACAAGCCCTGGCAGCTCCCCGTGACTTAATGAGAAGGAGCCATGGTGGTCATGGTCAGTCCCTGCCAGGGAAGGGCTGAGACCCAAGTCAGAGAAGAGAGAGCTTCCCCTCCTGGTGTCAAACAACAGGCAGCACAGAGCCGATGAAATCCAGGAGCAAGGAGAACCAGATGGCAAGTATAGGACAAAGGGCCCAAGTCACACTTTTGTCACACCAGGAATCACTGTGGCAAAGGGATTATGGGCATAAGTCACCAACTGTGGGCCCTTCCAGGATTAGGAAGAGAAAGTCTGGCAGGCCTGAGGAGGCGCCTTGAGGTGTACAGTGAGCTCAGCACACCTTGAACATCACAAGCAAGAGCCTGGTGACTCATGAGGTCTGTACATGTGTGCTTTTGGTGGAATCCATCCTAACTGACAAATCCTGAATGCCTATGTGTTTTCCTGGGCACACCTCTGGACCCTGGGGATAAACTAACCAGCCAAAGATCCCTGCCTCCTGGAGCGTCCACAGGAGTAGAGGACATGCTGCTAAACATTATTTTTAGATCATCCAATTGTCAGTTAAGTGTTTCCTGGAAGTGCTTGCAAGACGAAGAGTGGGGGTGGGGGGGAGAATGCTGATTTTAATATATTAGTCTATTCTGGCAACCCACTCCAGTATCCTTGCCTGGAGAATCCCATGAACAGAGGAGCCTGGTGGGCTACAGTCCATGGGGTCACAAAGAGTTGGACACAACTGAGCGACTAACACACACACACACACACACACATACACACACAAACATCACACATGCCAAACAAAGTAAGCTGTCCTGTGAGTTCTTAACCTGGGTCATCATGGCTACCAAGGTTTTACAGGTTAGATCCAGGTCTTGGCTTTTCCAGTCATAGTGGGCACATTGCTGGCCCAGGGTCTCTGTGTATGGGAATCACTCAGGGGTGCCCTGGAGCCAGCTCACACCATCTCATGAGGACTGACTGCATGCATCTCTTCCCAACCCTGTGTTTAGTGACATCACGTTGCTAGCTTGAAATCAGTCATTGTGAGAATATCTACACAATGGACATCCCCTACCCCACGCCCAAGGTCAGGGGCGGCGGCCAAGAGGGGCTACCCCATGTCCAAGGTAAGGAGCAGCGGCTGCACTTTGCTGGAGCAGCCATGAAGAGATACCCCACATCCAAGGTAAGAGAAACTCAAGTAAGATGATAGGTGTTGTGAGAGGGCATCAGAGGGCAGACACACTGAAACCACAATCACAGACAACTAGCCAATCTGATCATGCAGACCACAGCACTGTCTAACTCAATGAAACTAAGCCATGCCGTGTGGGGCCACCCAAGATGGATGGGTCATGGTGGAGAGGTCTGACAGAATGTGGTCCACTGGAGAAGGGAATGGCAAACCACTTCAGTATTCTTGCCTTGAGAACCCCATGAACAGTATGAAAAGGCAAAAAGATAGGACACTGAAAGAGGAACTCCCCAGGTCGGTAGGTGCCCAATATGCTACTGGAGATCAGTGGAGAAATAACTCTGGAAAGAATGAAGGGATGGAGCCAAAGCAAAAACAACACGTAGTTGTGGATGGGACTGGTGACAAAGGATGGTTCGATGCTGTAAAGAGCAATATTGCATAGGAACCTGGAATGTTAGGTCCATGAATCAAGGCAAATTAGAAGTGGTGAAACAGGAGATAACAATAGTGAACATTGACATTCTAGGAATCAGCAAACTAAGACGGACTGGACTGGGTGAATTTAACTCAGATGACCATTATATCTACTACTGTGGGCAGGAATCCCTTAGGAGAAATGGGGCACCATCATGGTCAACAAAAGAGTCTGAAATGCAGTACTTGGATGCAATCTCAAAAACAACAGAATGATCTCTTTTCATTTCCAAGTCAAACCATTCAATATCATGGTAATCCAAGTCTATGCCCTGACCAGTAATGCTAAAAAAGCTGAAGTTGAACAGTTCTATGAAGACCTACAAGACCTTCTAGAAATAACACCCAAAAAAGATGTCCTTTTCATTATAGGGGACTGGAATACAAAGTAGGAAGTCAAGAAACACCTGGAGTAACAGGCAAATTTGGCCTTGGAGTACAGAATGAAGGAGGACAAAGGCTAATAGAGTTCTGCCAAGAGAACGCACTGGTCATAACAAACACCCTTTTTCAACAACACAAGAGAAGACTTTACGTATGGACATCACCAGATGGTCGACACCAAAATCAGATTGATTATATTCTTTGCAGTCAAAGATAGAGAAGCTCTATACAGTCAGCAAGAACAAGACTGGGAGCTGACTGGCTCAGATCATGAACTCCTTATTGCCAAATTCAGACTGAAATTGAAGAAAGTGGAGAAAACCACTAGACCATCAGGTATGACCTAAATCAAATCCCTTATGACTATACAGTGGAACTGAGAAATAGATTTAAGGGACTAGATCTGATAGACAGAGTGCCTGATGAACTATGGATGGAGGTTCACGACATTGTACAGGAGACAGGAATCAAGACCATCCCCAAGAACGAGAAATGCAAAAAAGCAAAATGGCTGTCTGAGGAGGACTTACAAATAGCTGTGAAAAGAAGGGAAGCGAAAAGCAAAGGAGAAAAGGAAAGATATACCCATTTGAATGCAGAGTTCCAAAGAATAGCAAGGAGAGATAAGAAAGCCTTCCTCAGTGATCAATGCAAAGAAATAGAGGAAAACAACAGAATGGGAAAGACTAGAGATATCCTCAAGAAAATTAGAGATACCAAGGGAACATTTCATGCAAAGATGGGCTTGATAAAGGACAGAAATGGTAGGGACCTAACAGAAGCAGAAGATATTAAGAAGAGGTGGCAAGAATACACAGAAAAACTGTACAAAAAAGATCTTCATGACCCGGATAATCACAATGGTGTGATTATTCACCTAGAGCCAGACATCCTGGAATGTGAAGTCAAGTGGGCCTTAGGATGCATCACTACGAACAAAGCTAGTGGAGGTGATGGAATTCCAGTGGAGCTATTTCAAATCCTGAGAGATGATGCTGTGAAAGTGCTGCACTCAATATGCCAGCAAATTTGGAAAACTCAGCAGTGGCCACAGGACTGGAAAAGGTCAGTTTGCATTCCAATCCCAAAGAAAGGCAATGCCAAAGAATGCTCAAACTACCGCACAATTGCACTCATCTCACATGCTAGTAAAATAATGCTCAAAATTCTCCAAGTCAGGCTTCAGCAAAATGTGAACTGTGAACTTCCAGATGTTCAAGCTGGTTTTAGAAAAGGCAGAGGAACCAGAGATCAAATTGCCAGCATCTGCTGAATCATGGAAAAAGCAATAGAGTTCCAGAAAAACATCTATTTCTGCTTTATTGACTATGCCAAAGCCTTTGACTGTGTGGATCACAATAAACTGTGGAAAATTCTGAAAGAGATGGGAATACCAGACCACCTGACCTGCTCTTGAGAAACCTGTATGCAGGTCAGGAATCAACAGTTAGAACTGGACATGGAACAACAGACTGGTTCCAAATAGGAAAAGGAGTACATCAAGGCTGTATATTGTTACCCTGCATATTTAACTTATATGCAGAGTACATCATGAGAAACGCTGGGCTGGAAGAAGCACAAGCTGGAATCAAGATTGCTGGGAGAAATATCAATAACCTCAGATATGCAGATGACACCACCCTTATGGCAGAAAGTGAAGAAGAATTAAAGAGCCTCTTGATGAAAGTGAAAGGGGAGAGTGAAAAAGTTGGCTTAACTCTCAACATTCAGAAAACTAAGATCACGGCATCTGGTCTGATCACTTCATGGGAAATAGATGGGGAAACATTGGAAATCGTGGCTGACTTTATTTGTCTGGGCTCCAAAATCACTGCAGATGGTGACTGCAGCCATGAAATTAAAAGATACTTACTCCTTGGAAGGAAAGTTATGACCTAGAGAGCATATTGAAAACCAGAGACATTACTTTGTCAACAAAGGTCCATCTAGTCAAGGCTATGGTTTTTCCAGTGGTCATGTATGGATGTGAGAGTTGGACTATAAAGAAAGCTGAGTGCCAAAGAATTGATACTTTTGAACTGTGGTGTTGGAGAAGACTCTTGAGAGTCCCTTGGACTGCAAGGAGATCCAACCAGTCCATTCTAAAGGAGATCAGTCCTGGGTGTTCATTGGAGGAACTGATGTTGAAGCTGAAACTCCAATAATTTGGCCACCTGATGCAGAGAGCTGACTCATTTGAAAAGACCCTGATCTGGGAAAGATTGAGGGCAGGAGGAGAAGGGGACGATATACGATGAGATGGTTAGACGGCATCACCGACACAATGGACATGGGTTTGGGTGGACTCTGGGAGTTGGTGATGGACAGGGAGGCCTGGCATACTGCGGTTCATGGGATCACAAAGAGCTGGACATGACTGAGCGACTGAACTGACCTGAGCTGGACATCCACTATATATTGAGGCCTACGGTTTTTGTTCGTCAGTTTGTTTGGTAAAAAGCTGGTTTATCAGCCTACTTCCAGAACCACCCCTCCCTAGGTCCTGCACATTCTGCTTGGTCCCTGATGTTTGGGTAGGATGACACCATCCTCCCCAACACATGATCTGAGTCTTCTCAGTCAGACTGCTCCATCCTCTTGGCCACATTGGATATGCATGTGACCCACAACAGTCCAATCAAAACCTTCCTCAGGATTTTAACCAGAGCTGTCAGGAAAAATGCTCTTCTCCCCTGAGACCACGAGGAATAAGGATCAAGTAAGCCTCGAGCTGCCACCTTTTCCAATCTCTTCTCAGCCAGCCAGACAATAGGGCCAACACCAAAGAGAGCAGAAGCAAGAGACAGACAGAAGGCAGAGCCCAGATAGCATTGCTTGTGTGCCTGGAGCTAATACTACTTTCTGCTGTTATTGTTCTTAAGTCAAGTTGAGCAGGGATTTTGTCACTTGGAATCAAAAGAATCCTAATTCCAATATATTGTCTTCCCTCAGACCCTCCTCCTGCATAAACTGGCTCAGCAATTAAGCCAAGAGTAGCAGATGATGTCAGTGTCCTGTTCCTGTCCCCTTGGCACTCACTGACCCAGTGTAGCTTAATGCCTTCTTCTGTAAGTAAATGAGATCCTCCCAGCCCATAGGTGGGAGAGACTAGAGTCTCTCTCTTACCTCTGGGAGGTAACTCATAGAGGGGCAGATCTAAGCCAGTAACCAACAGGAGGTGGTGGAGAGATATCCCAGCTTCTCTGGCCCCCAGGTGGGACCTGGAGTTTATTCCACACCATCTCCTTGAGATCCCGTGGGACTGTCACCTACAGCGGTAGCCTGTTTTGACACTGTGAGTTGGTTTCCTCCTCTTCCTTGTCTCACTTCTCCACCCCTTAGTGATACATTCTGGAATCACTTCCCAAAGAAACTACAGGCACCCAAACCTTTGTCACAGAGTCAGCTTCTGGGGGAATCCAATCTAGAGGAATAGACCATTGCCCCCAAATTAAATAAATATAGCCAATGATGACTACAACCCAAACCATTTTGTCCTTCTCTTTCTAATAGTCAATGTTTGTGGTTTCTCAGCCAAGGTTGTGCTGTGTTTCATGCTTACCCAATGCCTGGATACAGAGTGAGTTTGCAAATGAGGAAAGAAAATCGCTGTTCACAACTGAAAGTGGGAGTCATATTCCCGCTTTTGGGCCCTTATCCCAAACTCTAATTTGGGTTTGGTCTACATTTGGTTTTGGCTACGAAATAATAAAGTCTGGACACGCCCTGAGGTTCTCTCTGGGGCACCAGTGAATGCAGAGCAAAGCTTTTACTGGTTTTTCTCTTGTGAGAAAGTTGTCCTGGGAAGCTGAAGATTACTATCACTTGAAAACAGCTCCTTCCCTTCCACCCGGTTGGTTTGCACTTACCACAGGCTGGGAGACACCTTAATTAAGAAACCCATACTTGTCAGGGCAGTGGGGCCTGGAGTGATCTTTTCTCAAAGGGAGAGGCTGACTCTCTGGGTGTGTGAAAGTTCAGAGTGCACTTGCTCACAAAGTCAGCCAGTCCTACAAGAACCACACCCAGCCTTCCATGGAAGAAGGCGAGAAAATGCCCGTTCCAAGCACTAGGCTGTCAAGCTTTACAACTCTTAACGCCTAGATACCGGTGTTTTTCCAAAGTCTTGGTTTGGGAGTAATTTCCTAACACATTACATACAGCTCCTTTGAACGGGGCATGCCTCTGACGATGGTAAATAGGTAGGGTGGGACTAATCGAATAAATTTAAGTCAAAGACTTCATGATACCAGATGAAAGAGTCCAAATGTAAATGGCTGAGCCTAATGCTTCCAGAAATTAAAGACCTTTTTTTTAAGATTTTTTTTTCTGACTTAAAGTCTTTATTGAATTTGTTACAATATTGCTTCTGTTTTATGTTTTTCTTTTTTGGCCCAGAGGCATGTGGGATCTTAGTTCCTGGACCAGGGATCAAACCCACACCCCCTGCACTGGAAGGCGAAGACCACCAGGGAAGTCCTGGAATTAAGGATCATTAAGGACCAAATTTCAGAGGAGGAGTATGGCACAGGGGAAAACCTGAACTTGGAGTGTGAGTACCTGCATGTGAATTCTAGCTGCCCTTACTGAGCTGGCTGGCGGCATGTATAATGGTTATAAATACAGACTCTGGAGTCACACTACCTCAGCTGAAATTCCAGCTCCACTGCTTACTAGCTGTGTGACTATGGGAAAGTTAAGTTACCTCTCTGGGCTCAATTCCTTCTTCAATGAAGCAGGGATCATAATAGTACTTGGCTTGTAGGACTGAGCCAAGCATAAAGTAAATTAATATCTCTTAAGGGTCTAGAAGGCTGCCTGACACCACCTAGTAAGCACCAACCTTTGGTCACAGGCTCTCTGTGCCTCAGTGTTCTCATCTGTAAATGGAGGATTCCTACCTGGCTTATATTGTGGGGTTTTATTAGGACAAAATGACACAATGTTATTGAAAGGGAAAATGTGGTAAAACATCATATACATTTAGGTTGTGATTAAATCAGTTCAAGCTTTCATGTCCAACCATCCTCCCTTAAAGACGGGGGCTGGGCATTGAGAGGCTGAGTTAGTCTTGACTTCCAGGGAAGGAAACAAGAGCTCAGGGAAATACACCCTCCCCTCTACAAGGGTTGGACATATGGCTAGCAGCTGGGATTTATGCAAAGCATTCTTCAAATTAGTCCAAAAGCCCCACTGTTTGGTTATTGCCCCCAGTGCAACTGTAAAACCACAGCTCACAACTGCCAGCAGGTCGTTACATCCCCAGCCTGTGCTCACCCCAGCCCCCTCTCCGCTGCCTCACCATGGCCACTCCAAGTTCCCTCGCCCCAGAGCCACCTGCGTGTCCTCTGGTTAACTCAATCTGCTGTCAGAAAGGAGGAAGTAATTAAATGGGGGACATGTCAGTCCCACCACAGGCCCTGGAAAAGTCAATAAAATTTAGTCACCCGAATGGGAGCTGATTTTTAACCACTCTACTATAAACCATGACACGCACAAAAGATGTCAGCTTCAGGCCACATAGTAACCAAGCCCAGAAACTCGGGTGCTCAGCACGGTTTTCCTTCTGTGGAAAGAAAATGAAGTACTATTTACTCCAGTGAAATGTGATGTGAAAAAATGAGGGGAAAACATCTTGTTTCCCCCATAATTCTATACCCTGGAGCAATGAATGGGAGGGACACTGCAGTGGTGGAGGGCAGACAAATGGAAAACAAGACAGGATAAAATATTATTACCAGACAGGTAACCGCGTTGGGCTCTGGGAGACTGTGCATGAGAAAGCCGGCTAGCAGACAGCAGATGAATTCACAAGTTTGTTGCTTGCTTCCCATTTCAGAACCCTCTGCCCTCTGTTTCTCTGCTCCACTGTCTGATGGATTTTCTCTGTAGCCACAGGGCTCCATCCGAGAGGGGCTGTGGAGGACAGGTGTGGAGGGGAGAACCAGAGCAAGTGAAAACCAAGATGCTGTTTGACCTACCCCATCTGCCTGCCTGGCCTTCTTCCCATTGGTTCTTTTTTGCTTTGTAAATAATGAAATTTCCACAAAATCAGCCTCACTGGCCACTTAGTAAGAAATCTGACCTACAACCTAATAGGACCAGCATCTGGAGTGGTATGGGGACAGGGAGGAAATGGTCCACACAAAGGTTTTCTTTTCAAAGAGCAGAGACATCACAACAGACCCAGAGTCACAGAGATACGCTGAATCACTTTTCCCACAGTCTTGGCTCTCCCTGCAAATAGGCCTAGGAACCCTTTTGTTACATGTCTTTTTTTCCCCAAAAAAGTCAAAGGTGGCTTTTTTAAAAAACAATTTCAATGAAATACTAAATGCAAAATGCAGAGTATCATACAAGGTACAATTGCCTCAAAGTTAATACTTAAACATTTATTAAACACTTACTACTATTTTTAATCTTCACATCTTTCCTGGGCAGTAGATTCTAATATCATCAGACTTATTTTGTAGAAGAGAAGACTGAGCCCCAGAACAATTAAGAAACATGCCCAAGGCCATGTAGCTGGACAGTGGTAGAGATAAGATTGGAACAATCATTAAATATTTCCTGTCAGCTCTCTATGCTAACAATTGCTGACATTTTTCTAGTTCTGAGCAGATTCTCAAACCCTTTCATTTACACAGTCTCACTGGATACTCACACACATATCTTGAGGCAGGAGTTCTCGCCTTGAAGTTTGAGATGAGGAAATGGAAATTTAGAAAGATTAAGTGATTCTCACAGTATTAAAGAGGTAGAATGTGAACAGCAGAACTCAAATACACTTACTGGTCTTCTTCTCACCATACCCCTGCTACCTCAGAATAATAAGTCTTTACATATGGCTAGCTCTCATCAGCCCTGGGAAAATCTTCAGGCTTGCTCCACAGGAAGTACCCACCTCCCCTGCTCTAGGAAGCAGGTGTGATAGCTTCTTCACTGACTACCTCCATCCTACTGGTAATACATGGTATTTGGCAAATGACCTCACTGCGTCTATGGGGGCACCATTCACATGGTAGGTGTGGTAGATTTATCATTTTATTAAGATAATTTTCCAGTAGATGGCAGTAATGTGTCTTGAGGAAGGGGTGGGCGCCTTTTCCTAATTCATGCAGAGGCAATGTAAAGGCTAGTGGGACCCCTGATGGTGTCCATTTTAAATTCTTCTCACCCATAATGTTAAGGCGGTATTGATCCGTCCATCCTCTTCTAGTGCTTTTTAAGACCTAAAGTAGAAGATGCTCTCTGCAAGAATTCATTTATTAATATTTAACAGAATGGTTATCAGGTACGTACAGTGGGACAGATATTATACAAGGTGGACCTACGACAATGGCTAACTAAGGAAACATGGTCCCACCTCTCTTATTGAAGTTCAATAAGGGAGTATGAAAGGCACAAGAGGTTGGTCCACTATAATAGGGCTATCCTTCCTCTCTGGCTTGCCTCTATTCTATAAATTGTAAAAGCTAACCAGAAACAACAACAACTTAACATTTTAAGACTCCTTTGCAGCTAGAAATTGCCATGCGACCCAGTCCTGGCCATGAGATATAAATGGTAGTCAGTTCATGCTCATTTTTCCTCTTTTCCTTTCTCTCTGGTTGGAATACAGATACTTATGCCTGAGAAGCTGCAGTCATCTTATAAACATGAGAACTGAATATACTTGCTTTAGACAGCAGAGGAAGAAGAGAAAAGGAGTCTGAGTCCTGGGTGGCATGATTGAGCCACTTGACCTTTGCTAGATGTCTTGTCTTATTTATGGGAGATGCATAAACCCACATGTCGGAGAAGGCAACGGCACCCCACTCCAGTACTCTTGCCTGGAAAATCCCATGGACGGAGGAGCCTGGTGGGCTGCAGTCCACGGGGTCACTAGGAGTTGGACATGACTGAGCGACTTCACTTTCACTTTTCACTTTCATGCATTGGAGAAGCAAATGGCAACCCACTCCAGTGTTCTTGCCTGGAGAATCCCAGAGACGGGGAAGCCTGGTGGGCTGCCGTCTATGGGGTCACACAGAGTTGGACACGACTGAAGCAACTTAGCAGCAGCAGCAGCAGCAGCATAAACCCACATGTATTTAAACTACAATCAGACAAGTTTTCTATTACTTGCAGCTGAACACTACCTTAACTAATACAGGGAGATAGACATTAAGCAATATAAAATATAAATATATGATTATAAATGCCACACTAGAGAAATACAGGGCACCATGAAATGTGAACTCAGGCACCTGACCAGGTTTGGGGGGCAAGTAAGGCTTTGCTGAGGAAATGACATCGGATTTTAGTAACTAGGGGCTAGAGCCAGATGGTCCTTGGTAGAGTGAAAAACTGTACAAAGGCCTGCAGGTGGGAGGAAGCATAGACATTGGAGGTAGTGGAGGAAGGATGGTGTACACAAGTAGAGAGGTAAATCAGTCCATGAGGATTGTAACTATGACCCTAACCTCTTTGCTCAGTTCATTAACCAATCGAATTGACTAACCACAGTGAGCTAACTACTCGGGCATCACCAAAGGGGAAGGAATGCAAATGGAAGTTTCCCCAGGCCTGGCTGAAGTGGAAAGGAAAACAGGGTTACTCCTGATTATTCACATCAATAGAAGGCAAGAAGAATCCCCAAAGGGAGTCAATTTAATAGGACTATTGGTGGGACTTCCCTGGCGATCCAATGGCTAGGACTCCACACTCCCAATGCAGGGAGCTCGGGTTCAATCAGGGAGCTAGATCCCACATGCCGCAACCAAAAAAAGAAAAAGATCCCACATGCTGCAACTAAGACCTGGAGCAGCCAAATAAATAACCTTTTTTTTTTTTTTTAAAAGGACTAACTATTGGTGAAAGATTGAGGACAGAAGGAGAAGAGAGTGTTAGAGAATGAGATGGCTGGATGGCATCACCAATGCAATGGACATGAACTTGGGCAAGCTTCAGGAGATGGTAAAGGACAGGGAAGCCTGGCATGCTGCAGTCCATGGGGTCACAAAGTGTCAGACACAACTGGGGAATTAGACAACAACTATTGGTGAACACCCAGGATGATGAGGGTCTGACACCAACCTGGATACTCAATAAGTGTTGGTTGAATGACTGAGCAAATGATGTCTATGAAAGTAATTTCAAAATATAAGATGAGGTACAAAGCATTCTCCTCAGTTTACGATGCACTGCAGTACATTGCCCTTCAAGGTATAGTCTACTACAGATGACAAGACAGACCCTTCCATATTCTTGCTGAGTACAAGGCTCAGGGCTCTGTCTTCCTAATAGTGACTCTTAGCTTTGCTCTCTCTCTCCATCAAATATCATGGCTTTCAGCACCAGCCTTCTTCTTCCCCAGCACTTCTGGTGCCCCCATGCTACTTTGAGCCCAACTCATAGCACAGCTGAACAGGGCCACATTCAGCTTGGCAGAAGTTTAAAGCAGGAAACCGTTCCTGCCATCAATGCTCCCTCAGCCATAGAATTTCAGTTCTTTCAGCTGGCCCTCCCAGCCTGGCAGGGACACCTTCTCTTTGGATTCTGGGGAAGGACACACTCAGAAACACAGGTTTCCTGAGTGCCAACTCTGCGCCAGGAACTTCTCCTCATGTAAGTCTCCTAATGACCCTGTGAATTGCAGTTTATTATTTCTTCTCATAGCTGAGGATTCTGAGAAACAGAAAATGTAAGCAACTTGTCCAAGGTCACACAGTAAGTCGGTGTCCAAGATGGAGCTCAGGCTCTCCGACTTTTCATTTAGACTGCAGCATCATGGGATGCCTTGAAGTCTGCACTTACTTCATCTTTTCTACTCCCCTCTAGATTCTGTTCATCTTAAGCTCGCCCTCATTGCCTCATCACCCTACCCACCTTATACACTGCAGTGCACACACACCCCATGATAATGCACTTGGCCCTGATGCAGGAATGAGGTCCCCAGGCCAGACATGTCCTGCCGGGGTGCTAGACAATGTTCAATCCTGGGCCAATGCTCCCCCATCATGTGTCATGCTTCTAGGTGTCCAGATAACATGTGGAACAAAGCTGTCTTCCACCTTCCAAATGGAGAATGGAATGGATGTGGGGTCTGGCTCTGTAATGTCAAAGGCCACCCTCAGGGAGGAAACCAGGTGCTTCCAGTGAAGGCAGGGATTATCAGTGTCCATCCGGGAAGTGGCAGTCTCTCCCTACTCTACCTTCACTTCTCACCATCTCTCCTCCAGCCCACCCTACCTCACAGGATCCCAGGCACAGCCTCTTTGGGGCCGCCCAGCACATCTCGCCAGTCATGAACTGTACCAGGCTCCTGCATATCTCTCTGCCTGAATCATCCACCCCATCCCATACCTGTTTAATTCCTATTTATCACCCATGTTTCATCTTAGCATCACCTCCCCCTGGAAAACTCCCCCTACACTCTGTCCTACATGTTGGACTTTGAGGTCCTTGCTCTCTGCTTCCAGAGCTTTCTGACCTTTTCTCTCCATGCTCTTACCACACTGGACTGTAACTTCCTGTTCACTGGCCAGTCTCCACCCCATGGCCTGAGGATTCTGCCATCTTGCTCACTGTTGAATTACCAGCCTTTGGGGACAACCACAGCACAAAGTAGGCACAACGGAAATACTTACTGTGGTCACCTTATTGTGAATTCTTTTTCTCTTTCTTTTCCACTTAACTGTAAGCTCCCTGAGGATGGGGTCTAAATATTTTCCATCTTTGGACATTCAGAACTAGGGTCAGAGTCTGACATAGAATAAGGAAAAGTGAGGAGCCTAACATGTTTAACCTGGAGAAGAGATGACTGAGGAAAGAAGTGCAGGCCCCAGTCACTGTCCTGAAATATCTGGAAAGCTCTCAAACAAACTAATGTAAAGCTACTTGTAGTATGATCCACAGAGTGGCAGCATCCACAAAACCTGTGACCTTGTTGGACATGCAAATTCTCGGGCCCCAGCCCCGACCCACTGGATCAGACCCTCTGGGGCGGGACCCAGCACTCTGTGCTTTAAGAAGCCCTCCAGGGGATTCTGATGGGCCCTACAGGTTGAGACACCTTGGACTGATGGTAGGCTTATTCTGAGTCAAGAGGGAGACAGTCTTCCATTCAGTACACAGAAAATTCCCCCATGAGTCTGCCATAATTCCAGAAGCTGTCTCATGTGTTCTTTGCAGCTCTAGATGTTCTGGATGAAGCAGGGCACCCTTCCACCAGAACTCTGTTGGGATTTCATGCCTCGATTATATCGTTGGTGATCCAGACAGGAGAAAGAATGACTGGAGGAGAGAGAATCCTTCAGAACTGCCCCCCCCCGTCCCCCGCCCACCGCACCACTGATCTCTGTTTTGCTGGATTGAGGATTGGGGGCAGTTGGGGGGGCATTCCTGACAGTCCAGTTCTATCACATGCCTGGAGGTTGGGGTTGAGGGATGGCAATGGGGAGAGAGTGACACTGGAAGGAGGAGGGCACCCACCTTTGTCATTTTAATTTGAGGAAGGCTTTATTATGGTGGTAGAAGGAAGGTAACCTTGCTGTTGTAATAGCAGCAATACCAAAAGTTAACATTTATTAAACACTCACTATGGGTCAGGCACAGTTCTAACTTGCTTTGCAAGGATTTTCTCATTTGATTCTTCCAAGATCCCTATAAAAATTGCTAATATCATCTCTTACTGGAGATGAGGAAAAAGTGAGAGAGAGCCTAAATGACTTTCTAAAGATCTCACCTTCGTGGAGATGACATTATAAGGAATATACTCAATAAAGATATTTTGAGGATGAGCCTGACATAGTATGGGCCTGGCACCATGGGCTTAGGACATGTTTACTGTAAAAATGGCTAAATGAAAGATCTCATTTCATCCATTGAGGTAGATGTGGTGATTTGCCCCATATTCAGATAAGAAAGTAGATTCAGCAGAGGTACCAGATTGTTGAAGGTCATTTAGCTATTAAGCAGATGAACTGTGATTTGATTGTCTTCCATCTCTAAAACCTGTGCTTATCCACATCTCATCATCCACAGTGTGGTAGAGATTATAAACAAATGGCCACAAATTCTTTGCTGCTTCTCCCATCAAGAACCTGAATCTTAATCCATCCATTAGAGTCCAAGCTTGGTCATTTGACTTGCTTTGGCTAATGGGATATTGGCAAATATGATGTAAACAGAAGTCTGAGGTTTGCTTTTTCTCATTGCTGGGAATATTTTCATTGCCATGTGAAGAAGTTTAGTATGGCCTACTGGAGAATGAGATACTCTGTGGACAGAAAGGCCCCAGCAATCCCAGCTGTCCCAGCCAACCCCACTGAGGCTCCAGACATTTGAGTGAGGTCATCCTGCACCATCCAGTCTCAGTGGAGACAGCTCAAAGCAGAAGTTACAAAATCTTAAGTAAATCAATGCTTGCTGCTTTAAGCCACTAAATTTGTGGTTGATTTGTTACACACCAAATCTAACTGATACAAATGGTTACTATTATTTTATGCTGAACAATCTCTTTTTCACACATACAACCTTGAAAAGTCATTCCTCATGCAAACATATATGCTCACCCTAGAACACACACAAATGTATACAAATGTGGATATATCCTTAGACTCAAAAAATTCAGGGAAGAGAAACAGCACCAGCTTTTATAAAACTTGTTTTAAAGCAAATGAAGTTGACTTCAAAAGGAGCTAGTTCCTCAGGGAAGAATTTCAAGAATTATTCTGGTTGTAATTTACAGTCAATTCATGGTTGCCCTTTGTATCATTGTCGATTGGCTTTTGAAGGGCAATCTGGAGTAGATAAGCAAGGAGGTGGCAAAGTAATAAGGATGAGTAAAGGGTACTCATCTGGCCATTAGCAGACCCTAGACTTGAACACAGGGCCACGGTCTCACAGCCTCTTCCCACAAACTCCTATCAACAAGTCAACTTGAGACATTTCACCCAGGCCAGCAGGCATAAAGGACACAGCCCACCACCTGAGTTAGCCAGCAATATACACACACGGGGATGCCAACTGACTAGCCAACTGTAGGTAGTGATTCAAAATCCAAGGCTACAGCAAAGAAAGTTCATCTCTTTCCAGAACCTGGCACCTCTTGGATTGGCACCATCAGGGCCTGCCTGACTTTTCAAGGGGGAATTAGCAGCTGCCAACTGGCAGAAGCCTGAGCCCCCAGCTGCTGTTCCTGCCACCTTCCCATGGTTTGTCATTTGAGCAATTTTTAAGCTTTTGTCGTAGTCACAGAAATCGGCATTTAACCAACCATGAGGGTGAGATTCACCCAGCAAAATAACAGAGGTGAAAAACTGCTAGAATGAATAGAACAAAACACAACCGGAAGTGTCAAAGTCTGGCAGAAGAGCTAAACTATACAGAATTAAAAGCATCGTATAACAGACCACACACAAGGACCTGAGAGCCCAAGAACAATGTCTGGCACAAATCCAGTGCTCAAGAAATATTTGTCAAATGAATGGTACAAATCAGCCCAGTCATAGAAGCAGGGCTTCATGTCTATTCTCTGGTTTTACTGCAAATGCATTTGGCCCTCTGCTAAAACCTGGCTTTCCTTCCAAGGCCAACTCTGACTCTCAGAGCGGCACTCCAGGGCACATCTTAAGTGTCAGCATTGATGCTTTCTGATTACCTTAGAAACTGAGACGTGGGCCAATGGCTTTCTCTTCTAGTGACTTTAGATCAAATAAATGAGCATCCTCCATCTTAACTGTATCATTTGATAGAAACAACTTCACATGCTAAGACAGAGGTTAACTTATAATTCCCTGCCTCAAAATAAACACTTACTTATGTATTCATTTATTTCTGCCTCATTTTCCTGCACAAAAGGTTTGAGACAACATTGGAAAAAATATCAAATGCAGCATTCTGTTTGCAAGCTGACAAGCGCAGAAAAGAAGGAAGCTTTTTAAAAAATGTTTTCCCGGCAGCCTCTTTTGACCTACACTTGGCATTCTGTGTAATATCCATGTGCAAGAGATTGCAGTGGTGGGAAGGTCATGGGTTACACGATGTCAGCTCAGCCCCATGCAGGGGGATGTGAACCTTGAGGCAAATTGTAGCTGAACCTCTGGCCAAATGAGGTCATGAGATGGGAATGTCAATTCCAGAGAATGTATGCTTTCTGGTTTTACAATACAATTTGGGGAGGTGAAAGATCACGTCATTACAAATTCAATAGAGTTCAGAGGAGGGGGCAAGGAAGGAGGGAAGTGGGAGTAATGTTTGCCAATTTATCAAGCTCTAAGTCCCGGCATCTCTCTTCCCATGTAATCAAGAGTAATCATGGGCAGCTTCTAAGGAAACACTGTGCTTCCCATTACTTTCCACCCAACAACTGTGTATTTGTAAGTTACCCACCAGTCCAATGGAAGAAAAGTAGGCAGGACAGATGACCTCCAGGCAAGTCCAAGAATAAAAACTGGTTTAAAGAGGCTGCCTAGGTGGTTGGAAAGAATATATGCTCATTCAGTCGTATCCAACTCTTTGCAACCCCATGGACTGCAGGCCACCTTCTTTGTCCATGGGATTTTCCAAGCAAGAATACTGGAGTGGGCTGCCACGCCCTCCTCCAGGGGATCTTCCCAACCCAGGAATTGAACCCATGTCTCCTGCATTGGCAGGTGGATTCTTTACCAACTTAGGTCTCAGAGATGCATTCTCTTTACATTTCTGGGTAAGGAGCTCAGCACTCTCCCCAGACACCACTTAGTCTCAGAATAGCATCATCCATATCTTCCATAGCAGTCTGGACCTGGAGTGTCCTCCTCTGGTCCTTGCCCAGCCGAGGAGGCACTGTCCTAGCTGGCTGCCAATGTCTTGGCAGGTATCATCTTTGCTCCCTTGAGGTCAATCATCGCCTGGTCTCTAGAATTCCTCCCTTTCCTCTTGACCCCTTCTGTCTCATTCCTGAAGAGTTCACTTGCAAATTGCCAAGGCTGCTCTGGCCCCAGGCGAGGCTGGGCTTCTTGCTGATTATTTTAAGCCACCAGCCCAGGCTTCCTGGCAGCCTGAGACTTTAAGGCAGCTTTGCCATGTTCCCTGAAATCCATGAGGCTGCCTTTGATGTTTCCTTGTAGGACAGATGTGATTAACACAACCCAAGTCCATTGAATGATCATCAATGGATCAACTCCTATCCACTTTCTCCCTGGTAACTAATTCAAGTTTCTCTACCACTGCAACACATGGTCCCCATCCTCACACCTTTAACTGTGCATACAGCCTTCACAGTCCTTAGGTGGCTGATATACAATATCAATATGCTTTAAACATATGATGACAACAGCAGGTAGAGTTTCCATTAGGGGAATATTCCCCCTCAGGGACATCATTGTGAACATCAGCTATTGTACTATTAATATGATGTAATGAGATGATGATATCATGGATATAGACATTCATCTTGGTTTGTTCACACTATCTGGTTCCAGGACGTCATAGCTTTTGTGTGTTTGCTTATAATAGCTTTTCCTCATATCTCTTTGCTAAGCTTTCAGCTCTATTTGCTAGTGTAACTGTACCTATCCCCAGCAGCACTGGCCACTCCATCTTCTAATTTATTGTTTCTAATGAAACATGTTGAAGAAAGTATATTGGCTCCAAGTGATGACAATATATAAATGAGCATAGTGCCTAGAACATCATAGGTACCCAAAATACATTTTCAAATATTCTGAACTAAAAAAAAATTTCCACTACAACACATAGAAAATCTAGATAAAATACAGCACTGCCGTTGTTATTCAGTCACTAAGTCATGTCCAACTCTTTGCAACCCCATGGACTGCAGCACACCAGGCTTCCCTGTCCTTCACCATCTCCCGGAGCTTACTCAACCTCATGCCCATTGAGTTGGTGATCCTATCTAACCATCTCATCCTCTGTCATCCTCTTCTCCTTTTGCCTTCAATCTTTCCCAGCATCAGGTTATTTTCCAATGAGCCAGCCCTTCACATCAGGTGGCCAAAATATAGTACTATTCCTCTTCAAATTTTATAAAAGCACAAAGCTTGGCTTGAAAGAAAGAGAAACCCCCAAATTTCAGATGAGAAGAGGGAAATGAAAGCCAGAGCAGCCAATGCATGCTGGTGCCATGGAGTCCCATGGGAGCTTTAGCCCAGTGTCTGCAATAGAGGCTTCAATACCCTCCTCATACACAGAAACTGTGGCCTCAGGCCCACGCAAAGTGAGAGCTCAAACTGAGGCACATGCATGGAGCTTAGAGCCTCAGAAATATTTCTTGTTCATGAAAAGGGCACACAATGATACTGTTCATTGACTCATTAGAGCAATAAAGATACTTGCTGTCTGTTTGTGCCTTAAGCAGGTAAATCAAAAAAGACATCAATGGAGGAAGGGATAGTTAGGCAGTTTGGGATGGACATGTACACAGTGCTATATTTAAAATGGATAACCAAAAAGGACCTACTGTATAACACATGGAACTCTGCTCGATGTCATGTGGCAGCCTGGACAGGAGGGGAGTTTGGGGAAGAATGGATACATGTATATGTATGGCTGAGTCCCTTTGCTGTTCACCTGAAACTGTGACAACATTGTTAGTCAGCTATACTCCAATACAAACTAAAAACTTAAACAAAATACATCTATGACAAAATCAAGAACCTAAGCCTCTATTCCCTGTAGATGTGAAGTGTGAGGTAATGCTACCTGCGCAGGTAGAAAAGTCAAGCTGAGAAATTAACATAAAAACTGGTCCAGGGCCTAGGAGACCCTAGAGCCTTGGCAAAAGTGAGTGTGAAATCACTCTGAAGACTACAGAGGACCGCCCCCCCCCCCCCACAGAGGGGAAAAAATCCAAAGATATATTCACAAGAAAAAAAGGACTAGCTACACAAGGAAATAAACTACCATAAGGAACAGTTGACAGTTGCAACAAAAGAGAAAGAATATAGCTTGACCACAGCAAATAACTGAAAGATCTGAAGCAGAATATAAAATAAAGATCCTGAACATGATTAAAGAAATAAAAGAGTAGATATCTTCATGAAATTCAAAAATAATATGAATAAAAATCTTTTTGATTTGAAATAATAACTTGTAAGAATAATAATAAAAACTTACAAGAACAGGCATGGAAATTTAGAGTGAATTTAATAATTTAACAGCAAAATCTAAGTGAGGTAACCTCTGTTAAAATGGTCAGCAGGAAGAGATTAGGAGAAAAAAGGGAAAGGAACAAGGAACACTTAAAAGCAGGACATGGAAGCTTCATCACTGTGCTGTAAGCTCCCACAGCATGTGTCTCAGGACCGTTTTCTATTTGAACTTACATGTCCAATATCTATTCATTCAGCACAGAAGAAGACCTCAAAAAATGCCTGTTGAATGAATGAGGTAACAAAAGAACAAGCTATAGGTTAAAGGATTAATGAATAATGGGGGAAAGTCTTCCAGGCATCATTCTGGGCTGAATTTTTTTCTCTTCTCTCTTAAAGCCCGAGATAGCTACCCAGACTCATCCCATCTTAGCTGTGGCAGAGACTCATGGGCCAAGGACATTTATAGACATCCAGAGGCAGCAGGCATTTTTGTAGAAAATATTTTGCAGTGGGCCCCAGCTGAGTTCGTTACTTTGTAGACTGGGGCTTCGCTGAGAGCTACACTCCAGCCCTGCATGGATTTAAGAAAGAGTGCGTGGGGACAGAAAGAGCTAGGGCAATAGAAACACAGCTGGGGAAGTCCACGCAGAACAAAGGAGCAGGTCTCTGGTCTGAACACTGCACGGTTGCCAACAGAGGGCCGGAAAGCCCCCTGGCAGCAATGGCTCGACTTGTCGGTAGGGATGTGACCGGTCCGACTACTATCTGGATGAAACTGGTGGCATGTGAGCGTTGAATCAAGTCAAAACACAATGAAGAAACGTGTGACAAAAGATAAAGGGGATTGGTTCCAGAATCAGCCTAATGATGCATCCAGAGCTTTCTCATAGCTCTAATGGGAGGGAAGTCACAATTCACACAAAAAAACACCCTCAAGTCACGATGGCTTGAAATTGTGTTTGTGTCTATGATTAATTTAACTGTTTCCTAAATTATATATGTTCCACTCCTCACTTAGGATCCAGTTGTCCTCAAGTTTATCTCTTTGCTAAGTTGCTAAGTCACTTCAGTCGTGTCCAACTCTGTGCGACCCCATAGATGGCAGCCCACCAGGCTCCCCCATCCCTGGGATTCTCCAGGCAAGAACATTGGAGTGGGTTGCCATTTCCTTCTCCAATGCATGAAAGTGAAAAGTGAAAGTGAAGTCGCTCAGTCGTGTCCGACTATTAGTGACCCCATGGACTGCAGCCTACCAGGCTCCTCTGTCCATGGGATTTTCCAGGCAAGAGTACTGGAGTGGGGTGCCATTGCCTTCTCCGCAAATTTATCTCTTAGTTTGCTAGAAAATCCACTGGATTTTTCTAGTCCCCTCCACCTAATACTTTTCCCACTGCTCTTACTCAGGATGCTAAGCCTGTGGATGTAGTTCCCACAGGTGGAAGCAGCAATAGACTGTTGCTATAGGCAACATAAAACAGACTTCATAAGAGGTTAACACTCCAGAATATCGAAATCAGATGGTCATGTTTCTGTGCCTGTTACATCCATTTTGGGAAATGAAACTTGCCAGATGACTTTCTGACCTTTAGTTATTTATTCTATAAAATTAAGATGAATGGAAGGGATTCGGGGTATGGGTTTGGATATCGGCTAACTAGAATTTGAAGTCGAGATTTCCCAGTTACTAGTTAAGTGACATTGGTGAGTTACTTAACTTCTCTAAACTCATCTGAAAAATGAGACTGGAAGTATCAGCAGATGTTAATAGTAGGTACAATACAATTCCACAGTACTGACCTCGTGGGGCAGCTGGGAAGACAAAATGAGATGATATATGTGATTCTACCATTCTGAGTTACTCAAAGCACCACAAGGACCACTAAGAACATTTATCGTGGATTTTTTTGGTGCTCACCCACAGATAAAACTCTTGAGAGTTTTGAACCATTGAAGCAGGGCTTTAGGATTTGGAAAAACAAAAGCCCATGGCATAATTGCAGAACTTACAGTTCACAGCCCCTTCCCACTCGTTACCACATCCCTACATAATAAAAACCAAATCTAACTCAGATCCCAATACACAGATGTCACATGCACAATAGTGGTATTTACACTTTCAAAGAATACACATGCTTAAAATGCACACCAAAGTGTTAACAGAAGTTGCCTCTAGGGTGTGTGATTCAGCGTTTGTAAAGATGACCATGTGTGACATTGAAGATGGTGAAAAATTCTTTGCTACTCTTTCCATCAAGAGGTGGCATCAATGCCTCACTTGCTGCACTGGGCTCACTTTTGTGACTTACTTGACAGCATTCAGGGGAAGTGGGGTTTGGGACTTCCAAGGCTACGGATGAGAAACCTTGCAGCTTCTGCTAGGGCTCTTAGGATGCTCGCTATAGGAGAGCCAGTTGCCATGGAAGGAGGCTGACCACCTTGAGGCTATGATGCTGAAAGGGCACAGGAAATGACCACATAGAGAGGCCTTGAGACTCCAGGAGGAAAAAGAGAGAATGCCCAACCAGCCCCCAGGCCTCCCAGACATTCCCAGCTGAAGTCCCAGGCATCGTGGGGTGGAGAATCTCTGATTATCTTTGCCCAAATTGCAGATTCAAAAGCACAATAAATGCTGTTTTTAAGGCACTAAGCTTTGGGGGGTTTGTTCTATAGCAATATGTAACTGGTTTAAAAAAGAGTGCACTTCTGTATTGTCTGAATTTTTTAAAACCATTTTTTTAGTTTGAAAATAAAAGGGAAAAATGAAAGTTAAAGGAAAAGAAAGTCTTTTTTAAAAAGAGAGAGGAAATCTTCTGTACACTTTTCATATCACTAGCTTCTCCAACCACCTTCCCTTATGGTACACTCAACTTAGACTGTCACAGGCTATTCAGCTCCCTCATCTGAAGAAAACCACCATTTGATGCCTCCTGTCATCTCACGGAAAATAGATCCTGTTCCAAATAGCTGCAAGCACAGGGCAAAGCACTCCAGATATGCAGAGATAAGAAGCACAAACTCCTTGGGGATTGATAAATCATTCTGTACGTATCCCCACGCTCCTCAGTTTGCCATACCATAAACTGACTTGGCCCAAGCCAGGCTAAAAACAAAGAGGAGCAACTGCTTTGGAGTCCATAACCTGGAATTACTGTGATGTGACTTTGAAGAGTGTTAAGAGCATGGTCTTTAGGATCTCAGCTCAGCAGAGATCTCAGTCTTCTGTTCTGTAACTGGGAGATTTTCATGTCCCCTTCTAGCTTCTTCCTTCATGAAACAAAGAGGTTAGACTTGGTCTTAAGACCATTTGTAGTTATGAAGCTTAGTGCTCGAAGCAAATGCAGAAACCCAGGTCTTGCTCTGTAACATGTCAGACAAGTCAGTGGTTGAAAGGAATTTTCCATGGTGCGATCACCATGGAATGATGGTATTGAAGCCTCAGCGTGACCTAATAGGACAGCTCTCCTTCCTCCATCCCCTTTAGTGAAGGACCAACGTTTCTGTGCATGAGGAATGTTCAGGAGTAAAGGAATGTCAACTTGGCATAGGCTTTCTGTTCTCTAAGGGGAATAAAATGTAGTCACCATTTTTCAAAAGGAAGATATGGTGTGTGTGACATGACAAAATAAGCAGATCTTTGGAAACAATTTTCACTGTTTCTTGGTGGAAGAGTGGTCTGGTGTTTCCCGGTATCGCCTGTACAGGTCATTTGAGACTGTCTCTCAGCCATTCCCTGCCCCCTCTACAGCAAAGCAGGAAGAAAACAGCTTTCTGAGAGAATCAGCCTCTCCTCCACCCCCTTGGTGCAAGAATTCCCTCATCAGTTAAATAGAGAATCAGCTCACCCAGTGAATTCTAATGAGGCAGGCTGTTCAGCTGTCAGCAGCCCTCCCTGCTGAAGAAGACAGCAAGCAAAGAAAAAGATGGCGCGATGCTCCAAACACTTTGTCTTTCCATACCAGGTACATGAGCATCAAAACAGTTTCCATCATAGCTGAACTCCCAGACAAACCCAGCAGCAAGGAATGCTAGATGAAGTTACCTTGGATCTAAGGAGTCCCACAAAACAAGGTAGGTATAGAATGGTGATTCCAGGAAATTAATTAAGATTAATTATTAGTCTAATGAAAAAAATCTAGACTTAAACACACACATGTGTACAAGCACGCTTTTAGTGCCAGCTCTGAGCTGAAATAGGTGAACACTCCAACGTTAGTCCCAAGGGCAGCCTTGTTTTGAGGTTAGTTGAGAAAGCAGGGGAATCATTTATAAAGATGGGGGTGAGAAATCCATGAACTAGGCTGGAGGTAAAGTGGCAGGGGTCTGAGACTGACCTTGGCCACTGGTTTTGTCACTTCGAAAAAGGCAGGTAAGCACCAGGTCTGTGCTTCTGAAACAAGGGAAGGCAGTGGAGTGCCAGCAGTGCCTGGACCATGGGGACAGCAAAGCGTTTCCTTCAAAGGCATTGAAATCGATGATGAGAGCTTTCAATATTGTTTATTTTTAATTTAGAAACTGTTGTCCAATTTTGCAAACAACCTTGGCAAATATAAGCAACAGAAAACAAAATTTTAAGTGTACAGTTCATTAGTTTTAGCAAATACATACACCACCACAATCAAAATACAGCGTATTTTCATCAACTTCTAAATTTTCCTTATGTTCTTTCAGTTAATACTTCCCTAGCCCCAGGAAACCACCGATGGCTTTCTGTCACTACAGGTAAGATCTGTCCTTTTAAGAAGTTCATAGAAATGGAATCACAGTATGTGTTTCTGTGTGTGTGTCTGGCTTCTTTCACTCAGCAAAATGGCTTTGCAATTCATTCACATTGTTTTTGTGCTGCAAGTCATTCCTCTTTATTGCTAGATAGTATTTCACTGTATGAACACAGTAGAATTTTTTAACCATTCTTTTGTTGGGGAATATTTAGGCAGTTACAAATAAAGTTGCTACGAACATTTGTGTAAAAGTCTTTGTGGGGGCATGTTTCCATTTCTTTTGAGTAAGTATCTCGGAGCAGGATTGTCAGATCTTATGATAAGTCGTGGGCTTCCTGGATGGTGCTAGTGGTAGAGAATCCACCTGCAATGCAGGAGATCTGGGTTCGATCCCTGGGTCCTGAGGAGTACATGGCAATTCACTCTAGATTTCTTGCCAAGAGAATCCCATGCGAGAGCATCCTGGCAGGCTATAGTCCGTGGGGTCACGAAAGAGGCAGACACGACTGAGTGACTAAAAAACAACAACAAAACCAGAGATAAATCTACGCACATATGGACACCTTATCTTTGACAAAGGAGGCAAGAATATACAATGGATTAAAAACAATCTCTTTAACAAGTGGTGCTGGGAAATCTGGTCAACCACTTGTAAAAGAATGAAACTAGACCACTTTCTAACACCATACACAAAAATAAACTCAAAATGGATTAAAGATCTAAATGTAAGACCAGAAACTATAAAACTCCTAGAGGAGAACATAGGCAAAACACTCTCTGACATACATCACAGCAGGATCCTCTATGACCCACCTCCCAGAATATTGGAAATAAAAGCAAAAATAAACAAATGGGACCTAATTAACCTTAAAAGCTTCTGCACATCAAAGGAAACTATTAGCAAGGTGAAAAGACAGCCTTCAGAATGGGATAAAATAATAGCAAATGAAGCAACTGACAAACAACTAATCTCAAAAATATACAAGCAACTCCTACAGCTCAACTCCAGAAAAATAAATGACCCAATCAAAAAATGGGCCAAAGAACTAAATAGACATTTCTCCAAAGAAGACATACAGAGGGCTAACAAACACATGAAAAGATGCTCAACATCACTCATTATCAGAGAAATGCAAATCAAAACCACTACGAGGTACCATTTCACACCAGTCAGAATGGCTGCAATCCAAAAGTCTACAAATAATAAATGCTGGAGAGGGTGTGGAGAAAAGGGAACCCTCTTACACTGTTGGTGGGAATGCAAACTAGTACAGCCACTATGGAGAACAGTGTGGAGATTCCTTAAAAAACTGGAAATAGAACTGCCTTATGATCCAGCAACCCCACTGCTGGGCATACACACTGAGGAAACCAGAAGGGAAAGAGACACGTGTACCCCAATGTTCATCGCAGCACTGTTTATAATAGCTAGGACATGGAAGCAACCTAGATGTCCATCAGCAGATGAATGGATAAGAAAGCTGTGGTACATATACACAATGGAGTATTATGCAGCCATTAAAAAGAATACATTTGAATCAGTTCTAATGAGGTGGATGAAACTGGAGCCTATTATACAGAGTGAAGTAAGCCAGAAGGAAAAACATCAATACAGTATACTAACGCATATATATGGAATTTAGAAAGATGGTAACAATAACCTGGTGTACGAGACAGCAAAAGAGACACTGATGTATAGAACAGTCTTATGGACTCTGTGGAAGAGGGAGAGGGTGGGAAGATTTGGGAGAATGACATTGAAACATGTAAAATATCATGTAAGAAACGAGTTGCCAGTCCAGGTTCGATGCACGGTACTGGATGCTTGGGGCTGGTGCACTGGGACAACCCAGAGGGATGGTATGGGGAGGGAGGAGGGAGGAGGGTTCAGGATGGGGAACACATGTATACCCGTGGCAGATTCATTTTGATATTTGGCAAAACTAATACAATTATGTAAAGTTTAAAAATTAAATAAAAATTAAAAAAAAAAGTGAAAAAAAAAACAATAGGCAATATCTTAACCCCCCTAAAGAATGGCATATTATTTTTAATAAATAATCATAATTCTGTTACTAAAGTTGTGAAATTTGATATCTATTTGATGAAATTGTATAAAAATGATTTTGTAGCACAAAAAAAAAATGCAAAAAGAGTTGAGACATCAAATATGGAAGTTCTAAATCCAGTAGGTAATCTATAGCCAATTTCCTATGAAAAATTTCTTAAGGCATTTCCCCAAAGTACCATGCACATATTTTGGGATATGTGACTCTGTACTGTAACACATGGGCACGCATGTACATTGTAGATACAGTAATATTTGTATGCACATGTTTTATTTGTAGCATAGATAACTATACCATATATAATGTAATTCTATATAGCAAAAGGCAGTGATGGCAGAGGTGATGGAGGGATATTCTTCACTGGTATCTGCTACTGGTGATGGTTCAGAGAAAAATCTGAAGCTTTTGTGTGTTTCAAATTTGAATAATATTCAGACCTTTTTGAAGAAAAATTTTTCTTAGATGTTGGCTCAAATACAAATATTTGATTAAAATATTGCTCATTACAGGCAAACATAATATAGATTCCTTCATTTTAGCTTGTCTACATATTTAAAGCCCTTCAACATTTACAAATCAATGTAAGTGGAACTATAACAGCAGTGCAATTCTAATTAACAATGTTGATTTAAAATAATGGATAATATTGTTTTGCTGAAACTAAACTGCAACTGTCACTAAGAGTATGAGAGGGGACATTATGCCTACACAACCACAGGTCAAACAATGGCTCGATTTTCCCAGTGCTTTGCAAATTATTTTCAAATTACTAGGAAACCTTGGCTCAAGTGATGTGCATTCGGCACAAATGCTTCATTAACATATAAGATCTGCCTTTGTGGTTTTCTTATTAGGCCAACACAAGTTAAGTGGAAATACTTAGCACCAGGTCAATCATAAACACACACACACACACATATGCTGAGACTGTGAAATATAGGAAGCAAGGATTCTGTTGCTTTTGGTCCCCATTACATACCCAGGAATTGAGAGATGGAGTGAGAGATGAAAATCCCAAAGAGAAACTATAAGGTTGAATAATTAGGTCAAAGTTTTTTTTTTTTTAATGAGACTGTTATCTTTTGAAAATAATCAAATATTTGGAGCCAATTAGATGAAATACTAACTTGAAAAAACTGAAGCTCTCAAATTCCCATTTGGCCTTTGGCAAGTGCAGACACAATCAGACACAATCTGCAGCTCCTCTGAGGGAAGAGCCTGGGAAAACAGTGAAGCCACAAGGACAAGGGGGAAATTAATCAAGAAATATCGAGAAAGTCTGGGAATATGACATTGCTAGTGATGTGTGGTTTGTTCAACAAACAAATAGGAAGGCTCAAGGGAAATGAAATTTCTCAGGACAGATGACCAAATGCGCCTTGTCAGCAAATGTGGAGAGGAAACCAAGGAACAAGATCACTTCTGATGGAAGTATGGTCAGTGTAGGAATCTAGTGGACAGTAGAAGAGAATACAGTCAAGATTCCTTAGAGCTTGAGCTGGATGCTACATCTTTTAAAGTATTTCCACATAGAACTCCCTTGCATGGTAAGGTAATTGTGAGCTCCTACTTTTACAAAATAAGACACCAAGGCTCACAGAGGTCTAATGCTTTTCCAATGTTCACAAAGGTAGTCAGAAAAGGAGGTGGGCTTGAGCTGAGGTCTCCTGCCCATGGTCCATGCTCTTGCTAACACTCCAGAGATTAAAGATCTCAAGGCAATATAGCCTAGTGGTTAAGCATGTGGATTTAGAACCAGATAGCCTGGCTGGGGGAGGTTCTGGGTATACCCCAACCTTAGTCTCACTGTCACACAATAAGATAACACATATGATGGAGCTCAGTACCTGGCATATAGTCAGCTCTTTTAAAATGTAGCCATTATAGTTTTAACATATATGAATTATGAAAACCAATGTAGATGGAAATGGGTTGATTATATTTTATAAAATTGGTGTATGTTCTGTGAGAGATAAGGATGCGTGGTTTAGAAACAGATTTGATGTAATAAAATAATTTAGCAGCAACAAAAAGATAAACCATAGAATTTTGACTAATAAGGAGTGAGGAATGACAGTTCTTATAAAAGGGGGAATAAAAAGAGAATTGGGGGCCAAATTGAACGATGAGATTAGACTGGGAAAGTCAACATTCACAGTGACTCTCATATGTTGCCATTCAAACATCTCATGTTTAAAAGAAAGATTAGTTGATAGATGACTTAAAATTGCATCTTACTGTGAATGTAAGAAGATTCAAATGAAACTCGTGGGTGCTTTATACATACTATATTAAGGGGGAAATGTCTAAGGGGTGGGCAAAAAGCACATTTTGCAAGGCTTTCCTCAAGTCCTTTCAGTTCAATTCTATTCTACTCTGAAGACCCCATTTACTGAGTATCCATGTGCTCACACTGGACTGTTTTGTTGCTGTGTACTAAGTACTTTCCTAGGTCCTGGGGACTCGAAGATAAATAAGCCCAGCTCTGGTTTCTCAGTCTGGTAGCACATTCAGAAATATGGACACATAAGGCTAAGGCGCTGCAGAGGTGCCATGAGATGGCCTGTCTAAAGTGCTGGGTGCCCAGATGAGAATATCTAGTAGGCCAAATGACTGACCCCAATTTTTCACTACTCTGATATTATCCACCTACACATACAACCTTGCCGTGGCCTGACTGTGGGTGGAATACTCATCTGCCCCTTGACTTTGAGCTTCACTCTGTGACTCACTTGGACCAATGAGATTAACAGATGTGACATGAGCAGAGGCTTAAAGTGAGCCTTCCCGCTTGTATTTCTCCTTGTCATGAAAAGAACATGCCATATATATTCTGCAGATCCAAGGAGGGTGAGAGATCAGAGGAGCAGACTCGGATCCAATCTACACCCTGGAAGCAAACCCAGTGGGAACCAGCCTGGATCAGTTAACCTCAAGTCAATGCACAGACATTCAAGCAAGAAATAAATGATTGTTTTAAGCCATGGAGTTTTAGGGTCATCTGTCACGCACCCCACAGTGACAGCTGTCTGAGATAGGCCAAGGTAGCTATGACAGGGATGAACAGGAACAGAACTTTATTGTGGCCCTTCTCTGCTCACTAACTACCTATTTCTCTCCCCTTATTCCCTCCACTGGACAAATAAGCATGGATTCCCAAAGAAGAGCTGTTGGGATTCTTGCCAATAATAACTTAGAGCCTTATAAACAAGACTTTTGTTTGGATTGTGTTGTGGCAACACAGGACCCATATATGAACCGTAGAACAAAGAATAGAGTCATCTAATCCACATCTCCCTTTCTTGTTGCTCTTCCTCAATATCAGTGGGTCCTTCGGAAAACCACATGCATAGCACTAATTCGAATGTAGCCAGAGTAGCCCCATTAACCATATAAACCTACAGATGGATGCTCCAGGAAAGGTTTGGGTAGCTGTGGCTGAATCTTGAAAAGCATCCTGCATACTTAAGTCCTAGATGAAAAACGTTCACTTATGTATCTCTCCTGACATGTAGCTAGATGCTAAGGAAAGGCTGGGGACAGCTCATAAAGGGCAGGCAGGGGAGTGAGAAAAGTGGTAAGGAAACATCTATCACATGCTATGAGAAATACACGGCTATTTCTTTCACATGTTCCTTCCAGAGCATAGAACAATATCAGATGATACACATTTCAGAAGCAGAGGTTTTTGTTAGAAGTTTTTGTTAGTTAATTTAAAAAAGAATTTAAGGAGAGGGTTTCCAACTAAGGCAGATGAGTCCCACAGTATTAATACAGTTAAGCAAATATTGGAGGATCATAGGAAATGAGGTTGAATAAATTACATGTTTTATCAGACATCTTTGGGCTTTGAAACTGCTGACAGCTCACTGTGGAATATTAAATCTCACATTTCTCAATTTGCCTTTTTATTGATGTTGGGGAGAAGACTGTATATGAAAAATTTTCTTCTCCCAACATTTATAAAATATGATGTATGCATTAACATATGTGTAAATATTTATTCTTAAGTGTGTCTTTGGCTGAGTTTCCCCCGGAAGCTGACCTGAGACAAGGGTTTGGGGCTGGTGGTTTATTTGGGAGGTGACCCCAGGAAGCACTGGTTGGGAGGTGGGGAAGTGACACACGGAGGAGGACAGAGGCAAGGCAGGGCTCAATAAAAATCATGGTGGGGGAGTCAGGGCTCAGCCCTGTTAGGGACCTCTGGGCGACGGTATTAATAATTATCCTACCCAAGCGGGGGAAGATAGAGTAATTGCGGCTAACTCCCATCTGACATTGACTCAGGGATGCTCCCAAGGGGGTTAACCCCTGAGCACTTGGAGTCAACCCCACCATAGGTCATCACTGACTTGGATGGGATGTAGACCAGCCACCAACAGTGTACTATAAAATGCATATTTTAACTTCATGTGTCAATGAGAAGAGTTATACATGAAGTTAAATCTTACAAAGACAGCCAATCGTTTAGCACCCCCAGTCTTTTTTTCGAACTACACTTAGGAACAAACTTCAATTACAAAAACATCTTAAGACAGTGGTGAGGGGAGGATTGGAGCACACGTCTGCTAACTTTGAACATCCTTCTTCTCCAGGCTGCTTCTAGGAGGGCTGGGGTTGATGCAGGCCCAAGTCGACCTTCCCCCAGGGGAAAAAAGTCACAAATTCTGCAAGAGGAATAGCCCTAAGAGATAGCGATCAGGGAAGGCTTCTTGAAACTAGCCAGGGGTTTTAGCCTTTCTTGGTTGATGGAGCCTTTTAAGAGTCTGATGAAACCATGGATTCTCTCCCCGCCCCAAACAAACTCATATATTTACAAAACAACGCACACTATTTTCAGAGCCTCATAGTCACCTGAAGCATCTGTTTGGGTCTTGGATCAAGGTCAAGGTGACAAAGCGAAAGTCATGTCTGAGTCTTTGTGACCCCATGGACTATACAGTCCGTGGAATTCTCCAGGACAGAATACTGGAGTGAGTAGCCTTTTCCCTTCTCCAGGGGGTCTTCCCAACCTAGGATCAAACCCAGGTCTCCTGCATTGCAGACGGATTCTTTACCAGCTGAGCTACCAGGGAAGCCCTGGTGACAAGATGACAGGAATGACTCAAATTGTGTGTGTTGTAATTTGGGGCACTTTTAGAAAGAATTTTCAAATTTTAGAAAATTCCCCAGGAAAGGGTCTCTTCTTACTAAGATTATCTGTCTCCCATGGGCAGTTCTCATTAGGTCTACAATTGCAGCCAGCCCAACAGCCTCAAATGGCAGTAAGGGTTACGGGTCTGGTAGATTTCTTTCAACATCCATTTACACCACAAACTCTGCCTAGCCAAACTAGGTCAATCAATGCCACAGAGCAGTTATTGTAAAGTAGAAATTAGCTGGGACCAAGTAACACCTGATCAATAAAGTATCTTATAGAAAGGAGTGAAGTATTAGAAGTAATGACAGTGTCAGGGATCAAGACTCCAAAACAGGAGTTTTAGGTTTGCTTGTTTTTTTTTCATATCCCTGACTCCTTATTAAGAAAGTTACTGTTCTGAGAAGCCATTGCGGTAGAGAAAAACATAACTCAGAGGGTAGGGCAGGCCTGGTGCCATATCCTGTGGCACCCGTAATTCACTGTTGCCCTGGGATAGTTAGGTGATGTCTCCAAACCTCACTCTTCACATCTGTACAGTGGGTGAATATTCTTTTCCTTATAAGATTCCTGTGGGAGTTAAACTGAGAAATGAAGGTGCCTGGTGTATCTCTAGCATTGATTTCAGTATATCTTGGTTCTAATTTCTTTATTATCATAGCAGTCATGTCCCAAATTAGCATAATGATACTCAGAATGAACAAAAAATACTTCTTCAATTATTCCTGGGTTTATACACTGTTGAAGAACTGTTCACACTGGTCAGTTTCAATTACCACAAGTATCTCTGGAAGAAAATCTCTACACAGAAAACAGCTCTAAGCCTTAGCTGATAGTCTTTTTATTTCAACCTAGAGTTATCAAATTATAGAGCCATGGGCTGGGGAAGGAGACAGTGGAGGAGGAATTTCACCCAACCTCTAGTTTTACAGGGAAAATATAAAACTCCCCGAGGGCAGGGGGGTCCAGAGCTGTTAAAGGGTTTGCTCCAGTCACGGGGCTAGTTAGTGACCATGTGAGAACCAGGGTCTAGATCTCTGTACTCTCCCAGTGCAGTCTCTCTACTATATCATGAATTGCATAGCAATACAGTTAAGTACAACTTAAAAAAGTGCCAAAAAGGAAAAATTTTAAATCTTTTGGAATTCAATGTGATGAGATGTTACCTTTATCTGAAACATTCTTGGAAGAGAATGAACAGAAAACGCCTGATATGTAGTGAGCCATTCATTATGCAAAGATGAGCACAATAAAGGACAGAAATGGTATGGGCCTAACAGAAGCAGAAGATATTAAGAAGAGGTGGCAAGAATACACAGAAGAGCTATACAAAAAAGATCTTCATGACCCAGATAACCACGATGGTGTGATCACTCACCTAGAGCCAGACATCCTGGAATGTGAAGTCAACTGGGCCTTAAAAAGCATCACTACGAACAAAGCTAGTAGAGGTGATGGAATTCCAGTGGAGCTATTCCAAATCCTAAAAGATGATGCTGTGAAAGTACTGCACTCAATATGCCAGCAAATTTGGAAAACTCAGCAGTGGCCACAGGACTGGAAAAGGTCAGTTTTCATTCCAATCCCAAAGAAAGGCAATGCCAAAGAAAGTTCAAACTACTGCACGATTGCACTCATCTCACACACTAGCAAAGTAATGCTCAAAATTCTCCAAGCCAGGAGTCAACAGTATGTGAACCATGAACTTCCAGAAGTTCAAGCTAGATTTAGAAAAGGCAGAGGAACCAGAGATCAAATTGCCAACATCTGTTGGATCATCAATAAAGCAAGAGAGTTCCAGACAAACATCTACTTTTGCTTTATTGACTATGCCAAAGCCTTTGATTGTGTGGATCACAACAAACTGTGGAAAATTCTTCAAGAGATGGGAATATCAGACCACCTGACCTGCCTCCTGAGAAATCTGTATGCAGATCAAGAAGCAACAGTTAGAATTGGACATGGAACAACAGACTGGTTCCAAATCGGGAAAGGAGCACATCAAGGCTATATATTGTCCCTCTGCTTATTTAACTTATATGCAGAGTACATCATGTGAAATGCCAGGCTGGATGAAGCACAAGTTGGAATCAAGATCACCGGGAGAAATATCAACAACCTCAGAAACACAGATGACACCACCCTTATGGCAGAAAGCGAAGAAAAACTAAAGAGCTTCTTGATGAAAGTGAAAGAGGAGAGTGAAAATGTTGGCTTAAAGCTCAACATTCAGAAAATGAAGATAATGGCATTTGGTCCCATCACTTCATGGGAAATAGATGGAGAAACAATGGAAACAGTGCCAGACTTTAATTTTTGGGGCTCCAAAATCACTGCTGATGGTGACTGCAGCCACGAAAATTGAAAGATGCTTGCTCCTTGGAAGAAAAGCTATGACCAACCTAGACTGCATATTAAAAAGCAGAGACATCACCAACAAATGTCCATCTAGTCAGAGCTATGGTTTTTCTAGTAGTCATGTATGGCTGTGAGAGTGCTGAGTGCCAGAGAATCGATGCTTTTGAACTGTGGTGTTGGAGAAGACTCTTGAGAGTCCCTTGGACAGCAAGGAGATCCAACCAGTCAATCCTAAAGGAAATCAGTCCTGAATATTCATTGGAAGGACTGATGCTGAAGCTGAAACTCCAATCCTTTGGTCACCTAATGCAAAGAATCGACTCATTGGAAAAGACCCTGATGCTGGGAAAGATTGAAGGCATGAGGAGAAGGGGATGACAGAGGATGAGACAGTTGGATGGCATCAGCAATGCGATGGACATGAGTTTGAGTAGCCTCCGGGAGTTGGTGATGGACAGGGAAGCCTGGCATGCTGCAGTCCATGCGGTTGCAAAGAGTCAGACATGACTGAGCAACTGAACTGACTGGTTAATTATATAGTTTGGTTCTACCTGCTTTGGATTCCAGAGCATTCTGGCCTGGAAGTAGGTATGTAGGAGGTGAAGAAGGCAGACCTTGTGCTAAGGTCTAAGCAGGTGAACAGAAGACATGTATGAGGTTAGGCAGCAAACACCCTTGACCCATCTGTGTCTCCATTTCTTTATTTGTAAAGCCATATTCGTGCAAAAGAATGTGTCCTGGGTCCCTCTGGGTTCTCAAATTTCAGTTTCCCCAAGAAGGTCCCATATCCTTCATGGTATTGCAGAAACTGCCAGAAGGGGCTGGTTGACTGTGAAGGAGGAAAAGAAAATCTAAGCAGGAGAGAAGAGGGGAAACTGAATGGGAGTGAGGGTCCAGGGGGAACAAGCAGCCAGGGGTAGCAAGCAAGGAAGTGGGTGCTTGAGAAGGGATATGTGGAATCAGGAAGGCTGGATGGCAAGGAGCCTCAATAACCACCCTAGCTCAGGGATTTTGTAACCACCCTGGCTCACTTGAGATTTTGTTCTTGGATGTGTTTATTTTTAAACACTAACTCAAAATGCCCACCATTCACCCATTCATTCACCATTCTATGGATACTTTTTTCTTTTTTTTGGTAACAGCATCATTGAGATATAATACATATGCCATACAATCCATCCATTTCAAGTATAAAATTAGACAGTTTTTCAAGTATTCAGAGTTGTACAGTCATCACTATAGTTAATTTTAGAACATTTTCATCACTCCTAAAAGAAATTCATGGCCTTTACCTAACCCCCCTAGTCCTACCATTCCCCCTAAGCAATCACTAAACTCCCTTGTCTCTAGATTTGCCTATTCCTGTCAATTCATATAATATGTGAATGGAATCATATAGTATGTGGTCTCTGGTGTCTGGCTTCTTTTATTTAGCATAATGTCTTCGAAGTTCACCCATGTGGTAGCATGTGTCAGTCCTTCCATTCCTTTTTATGGGTGAGTAATATTCTATTGTACAGACAGATCACGTTTGTTTACTCATTCATCATTTGGTGGGTATTTGAGTTGTTTCCACTTCTGGGCTCTTATGAATAATGGTGCTATGGTCATTTTATACAAGGGTTTTTTTTTTTTTTTTGGTGGATTCATTAATAATTTTTGAGGCCTGTTTCACGCCAAAACTTCTGGGGCTTAGAGATACAAAAATGAAGACAACCACTGCCCTCAAGGAAGCCACAATCCTATAGGGAAAGAAAAACTTGTTTTTCAAAAGCTGCGATAATCTGCTGTGGTAAATGTTAAACAGTGGGCTGTACAAAGAGAGGCAAAGAAGTTATGACACTTGAGAGAAGTGTTGAAAGCCAGTTAGCTCTTAGGCACAAAAGGGGAGAGGGCGTGACAGGCTTTGGAAACCACATGTGCAAAAGCACAGAGGTAACAGAGAGAAGGACATACTCAGATCACTGCAAATAATAATAACGCTACCTAATCTTTCTGGGTATTTGCTGTGTGTCAGGTACTACTCTAAGCACATTATCTGTATTATCACATGTACTTTCCACGGTGGCCTTATGATACTATTATTCCCCTCATTTTATAGATGGTGAAACTGAAGCGCAGAGAAGTAAGTAACTTGTCTGAGGCTACCCAATAGAGACATCCTGGATTCAAATCAAGAGTCTGTACCTCAAACCTATGCTCTAAGCCACCATGGGGACTGCTTCATTTAATTCCAGATCATCCTGGCTGGTTGGATTATGGAGTGTGGAAGGGGCCATGCCTAGCGATGACACTGGAAGAGTAGGCTATGCTGCACCACATGAAGAAATTCTGGATCCAAAAGCAACAGGGAGCCAACCGAAAGTTCACACACAGTGCAATGACACAGATGAGATTTTCATTTTAGGAAGTCTAGTGGCGACAGTCTCTTCCTGAAAATACCACTCAAAACCAACACCGCCCCATTACACATGTGAAATTGTAAAGGCAGCATGGGCTGTGCTCTCCCAGTTACAATCTTTACAGGAGGATACCATGGTTGAGATTTGATGAAGATAGTTCTCCTTTTTCACTCCCCATCTCTGCTATCATAGAATTTAACCTGATACCCAGTGAAACAGGGCTGGGAGCTGATATAGATCTCACAGTGCAGAAGCAAGAATTCTAAGTATACATGGCCCTCAAATATCTTTTCACAAACACACAGAGAGGCAGGCTGCTGATAAACAAAGGGCTTATGTGCCAGAGGACTATCTGATTGGGTCTTTTCTATGTATTAGTTGATAAAGTGGCTGGTCCTCAATTCATCTCTAGTTTGCAGAAGTCTCAGCCCTGCTTTCCTGTCCGCACCCTTGAATTCTAATGGTTGCCTCCAATCCCCTAACAGACCCTGCCTCAACTACAGAACAAGCCACAGGAGTTCCATGGGCATCCCTGGATGAGTGCTAATAGAATACAAGACGTGACTGTAACACCGACACGAGGCACACAGAAAATGTGCCATCTGTCATTATCCCTCTGCTTTAAAAACAAAGTTGTTTTATGAAATGTAGAGGATGATCCTTGAGCCAGTAAGAGTTCAGATTTAACTCACAAATCCTCACAATCCCTTTATGAAGCTGCTGTGATCATTTCCATTGCACAGGTGGAGAAGCAGAGAGAATAAGGGACTAGCAGATTGACCTGCTATATTCCAAAGTATGCTGGTAAAACATATGGCTCTGGACAAATCATTTCACTTCATCTTCTCCCCAGATCATTCTTCGTTTTTCTGTTAACATCATCAAGTGTTCTCTGGAGTCTCAGATGGTGCTGGCCTCAGCAACTGCAACCTTTGGTATGCACATTTTTAGAGTCTTGGCTTTTTAGCTGGGATCATAGAGGGGTGTTACAAATCTGTTGAATGAATGGATACATAAGTGTTGGAAAGTCTCTTGAGGTTAATTACTAAAGCATCATTCATCTCTCTCTCTCTCATATACACACATACACACACACACACACGTATTTATGTATACCTATGGGCTTCCCTGGTGGCTCAGATGGTAAAGAATCTGCCTGCAATGCAGGAGACATGGATTAAATCCCTGAGTCAGAACGATTCCCTGAAGAAAGGAATGGTGACCCACTGCAGTATTCTTGCCTGGAGAATTCCATGGACCAAGGATCCTGGCGGGTGGGTTACTGCCCATGGGGTCGCAAAGAATCGGACATGACTGAGCGACTAACACACACACACACATGTATACCTATATGTATTAACAAATATATAAAATATAATTGTATAAATATATGTATGTGTGTATTAATTTCCAATGTTTTTTGTATGCTTTAATTTATCTATTTTGGAAGATAACTAAAAGTACTATAATAGCTAACTTTGTTGGTGTGCTTACTAAGTACCAAGATCTGTTCTAAGCTCTTTAAATGTTTTAGCTCATTTAATTTCCACAACAGCTTTTTTGTGGGATAAACTATCATTTTTTCCATTTAACAGATAAAGAAATTGAGACAGAGAATGTGACTACTTTGCCCAAGTTTTCACAGCTACTAAGGGGAAGAGTGAAGATCTATCTGAATGCAAGTAGGCTGGCTCTAATCCTGAATTCTTAAAAGATAAAGACAACTTCTAAAATTGCTGAATGAGAAAATTATATGCATTATATTCACCTCCATCATAATTTGTCTCCCTTGGAAAGAAACTGGTCATTTACCCTGTAGCCCTGAGTAACCTGATTGTTTCAAGTGTAACCCAAATAAAACTGGGTTGCCTTGAGGCCAGCCTCTGTCTCAGCATATCCAAAAGAAACAAAAATCTAATTACCAAAAGCCTTTAAAAGCACTGAAGATCTCCTGAGATGATGCTGGGGAGGGGGAATTTTATCATGAAGCATATAGGAAGACTAATTAGAATCTGATTCACACCCTGTTCTTTCCAAAGCCTATCTTTTTATCTTTTCTCTCTCCCTTGGCCTTCCAGCCCCTGTCCCACTGCTGGTTTGTCTGACTCTCTTTCTCCTCCTTCTTCTCCCTATCTCATCTGTGCTCACAAATAGTGCTACCATTCTTCTTTCCAACCCCTCTCCTTACCCTGAGTAGCTGGCAAAGACCTCAAAAGCCAAGCAAGCAATAGAGGACACCCCCTCTGCCCTCATGCTTCTTTTGGTGTCTCCTGGCCATGGCATGAAGAAGCATGTCGACCCTGAGTCCGAACCATAGGTCACTAAGTGCATGGACCAGTTTGTTTCCTGTATGAAACGGTCCTTATGAGCTAAATAACGGACCCAGTTCTTATCCTCCAGAAACCTGTACTGCAGCTGGTGATCTGATACTGATTTGAGGCTTGCTCCACATCGCCACTCAGGATCACTCAAGGACCCTGCCACTTCTCTGAAAGCAGACACTCCAGCTTCAGAGTTCAGGAAATGTTTCTTCCTTGATACCATTCCACTCTGTTCCATTTTCACTACTGCTTCTGTCTTTGGCATCCGAGTTTCAGAAGACACAGTTCACCTGAAGACATCATACTAAGTGACACAAGGAGGACACAAAAGGACAAATATTGCATGATTGTACTTATATGAGGGACCTGGAATAGTCAAATTCATTGAGGCAGGAAGTAGAATAATGGTTTTCAGTGGCTGAGGAAGGGGGCAAATGGGGAGTTAGTATTTAACGTTATGTTGAGGATTTCCTGGTGGCTCAGATGGTAAAGAATCTACCTGAAATGCAGGAGACCTAGGTTCAATCCCTGGGTTGGGAAGATCCCCTGGAGGACGGCATGGCAACCCACTCCAGTATTCTTGCCTGGAGAATCCCATGGACAGAGGAGCCTGGCAGGCTACAGTTCATGGGGTCACAAAGAGTCAGACATGACTGAGTGGCTGACGCTTTCACAACAATGATGAACAAATTCTGGAGATGATGATGGTGACAGTTGCACAGTGATGCAAATGTACTTAGGGCCACTGAACTGTACACTTAAAAATGGTTAAAATGCTAAATTTTATACTATGTATATTTTACTACAATAAAAAGTCTCAGTTCTCAATGATAAAAAAAAAACCTCCCCCCTCCCCCGCCGCCAAAAAAAAAGCACATTGAAAACATTTATAATTCTTTTAGTCCACAACATGGGCACTATAATTATTCCCATTTTCCCGGATATGTAAACTGAGGCTTAGAGAGAGAGGTTAATTTCCTTAAAATCACATAGCTGGGAAAGGCAGAGGCAGGACTTGATTTTTGACCTGTCTGAACCGGTAGCCCATGCTCTTAATCTCTTTGCTATACTGCAGGTGGTTCATGCACACACAAACAATGATCAAGAACCTGCTGATTTAGGGAAACTTTTTCTGGTTTCATAAGCAATTACTGGAGAAGGAAGCTATGACTGATTTCTGAAGAGTTTTGCTTGCATTGTTGAAGACTTTGGATTGTGTTTTGGGTTTTAGGAAATCACTAAAGATTTTAATCAGGGGAGATTTTAACCAGGGAAGTCTGAAACATGAGCTGTTTTATTTTTTAGAGCAATGACTCTGCCAACATTGTGGAGAGTGGACTGGTATCCCAAAGCCTACTAAACCTTTGTTTTCCTTGCTTGGTCAATAAGTTTATTGTCTTCAGCTGAAAAAAAATCTTTGTAGAAAACTGTGGTTTGTGTTTATTAGCTCCCAGCAGTCCACTCCTGAGCATATAGTGTGTTCTTCCCATGGTTCAGGCCTGTTTTCATACAAGGCTGGGGGATGGGGTGGAACTGTCTGAGGGGCTGAAATGCATCCTGGGAAATAACTCTTTTTAAGGGAAAAAAGAATAGATGTGCCATGTTTATTCAAGGGCAATAGGATAAAGCTGTAAGGGAAGGGTAACGATTCTAAAAGAGATCAGTTTATCAATAAGATCACCTTCTGTCTCAGGCTCATGGAGTCATATTCAAGTCCTAAGGTTAGAGGGCTACAATAAACAAATAAAATATTTTCAAAAAGGATGCAGTTCACTAGCATAAATACCCATGAGGCAGCAAGAACTTGTCCTTTGGCAGCATCAGTATCCATACTCTCCATGGGATGAGAAACAGTGCCCTGGGTCCTGGCATCAGCAGTAATGACCACACTTCAGTGGGCAAGGCCAGGGGCATTGGTAGACACCAGCAGCACTGAACTTTTTGCTGTTTTTGACAATGATGATAAAGCATATCACTAAAGCTAGCTGAAGTAGAAAAATAGGAAAATGGCAGCTCTTGGGGCATAGCCAAGAAGACTGGTTCCCAGACTGCCTCTGAAACGCTCCCTGGAGAATACCACAACCATTTAGAACTCATTTGAGCGAATCTGGAATTCCATCAGACGGTTAGGGGTGGAGCGAAAGAAAGGCAGTGTTGTGATAGATATTCCGGCAGTGATTTTTACTCTCATCCTGGGACTTTGTGGCCGAAGGAAGTCCAAAGGTCCACTGCAGTGGTATGGGTTTAGAGATTATAAGGGTTAATGCAAAGGAGGAAGAGTGGGACCTAACAGGAGGTGACATATACAAGAAATGGTTAAAAAGAAAATTGCCAGAGTATGGTAACTGGTTGTAGTGAGTAAGGGGAAAGATGAGCCTTAGGTGCCATCCTGGTCAATGATGGAGCCACTCACCAAAATGGAGAAGTGAGGAAGAGGAGCTTACATGGGAAAATGATGAATTCTGCTCTGGGACATGTAGGGTTTGAAGGGTGTGGAGCTGACTGAAGTGTAGGTACAGTTTATGACAGAAGAGGTCCATTTAGAAGATATCTACATCTAGGTTGTAAATGAAACCTTGAGATAAAACAAGTCATAGAAAGTATGCTGAGTGAAGACAGAAGAGAAACAAGAATAAGTCCTGGAGTAGTGTTAATAGTTTGGTATCTGTTAACCAACTGCATACAGACCCTGAAAGACTTATATGTTGAAATATCAGGTGAGTATGGGTTGTTTGGAGAGGTCCAAAAATTGAGGGGAGGAAGTAAAATAGTATGATCATGATTCAGTTTTTTAAAGGAGAATCAGGTAATGTAATATAAAGAGGTTCAGCTGACATGTTAACACAATGAGGATTGCTCATGTTGGGATGTTCTCATAGATTATATTGAATGAAGGAAATACTTGGATATTTCAAAGCCTGGTGGACTGGATATTTTCAGCACCATCAGTCTCTTCCAAGTGACTCAGCACTTGAGAAATGCAGAGTCACTGGGGAAGAGACTGATTCCAGTTAATCTTTTCTTAGGACGAGGCTCAGCTGCCAGAATAGAAAAAGTTCCCTTTGGTTTAGCCAAACAAAAATGATATCAGGGTTGTACTAAAAGCACAGTTGGGGATGAATCCTTATCACCTAGTATAATTTCAACTTGCCCTGTAGCATCATCAGTCAAGTTAATTATAAAGTTGTTCTCCAGTCAGCCTTATTTCTCCTTTTAAAGAAACCTTATAATGGGTTTTCCTCCTGGCCTGAAATTTCTACCATAAGAGTCATTGAGTCATAAAACTTTAGGGCAGTCATAGACCGTAAGGTCCAACTAGTCTAGTCTCTTTATTTAGATGAGGTTAGTTAAGTGTAGAGAGCTTGAATCAAATTCCCAGTCAAATGCCTTCCGGGGTGAGGTAGATAACATCATCGATGACAGCGGGTATTGAATCTGCTTTTTAAACACTGAATTTCCACCAGTATGAAATGTGCCCCCTTCTGTTTGTCTTGAAATCACATGACCTTCATGGTCTAGCTCCCCTCCCCTTCAACACTTTGACAGCAATACAGAAACAAAATAATATTTCTAACTACAGGGAAGAGCAGCACCCAATATAAACAGGATAAGAGGATGTGACCTCAGGGTGGGGGTCAGTAGGGAACTAATTCAACAACTAGCTGGAGAAGTTCCATGCAGAAGGGTCAGCTTCTCCATAGCTTCAGTCAACAGTTGTCTTGAAGGACTGTGAAGCTATTGCTGCCAGACCTTCTAAATGTGTTTACTTTTTTTTTTCTTTCTCCTACAGGCTGCTCCATGCTCTTTCCACAGACCTTAACTCATCTCCTGAAAATAGGCTGTTGACCAGGACGAAGGCATAAATAACTTTCCTAGAGTCTCTCTGTTATTCTTGAAGCACCTGTTGGTTTTCCTGTCTTTCAGATGGATGTAGAATGTTCCAGATTTCTTCAGCCTAGGTCATTGGGTACACAGCACTCATGTTTCAGTTCTGTCTGCCTCTCCCTGCTTCTCTTCTTACAGACTTTTTTTTTTTCCTGCTACAATTTCAGACACTAAACCAAACAGACTTTCTTCATAGTACATAATGGATTAGGTAACCAGAGCAGTGTGCTAGGGCAATTTTTCCAGAAGTTCATGGTTTAAAAATGCAAACAGGAGCCAGAAACACTTCAACATACATTTATCTCTAAGACTGCCTACTTGAAATTAGAAGGTTACCAATGTTAATAGATTGTGGGTAAACCCGATTAAACCCCAAATATGTGAGTGTATTAGTTGTCTATTGCTACACAAGAAATTACCCCAAATGTTAGAAACTTATAACAATATATACACATTCATTATTTCCCAGTTTCTCTGGGTTAGAAGTCTGGGTAAAGCTTAGTTGAGTCTTCTATCTCAAAGTCTCTCACAAGATTGCAACCAAGATATTGACTGAGGCTCTAGTCTCATCTCAAGGTTCAACTGGAGAAGGATCCATTACCAAACTCATTGATGGAGTTCTTCAGTGGCTCCAGTTCCTTGAGGCTGTTGGACTGAGGGCCTCAGTTCTTCACTAGCTGTTGGGTGGAACCCATCCTCAATCCCTTGCCACATGGGCCTCTCCAATATGGCAGTTTGCTTCATCAAAGCCAGGGAAAGAATCTGCTAGCACAAGGGAAGGCACAAACTTTTGTAATCTAATCATGAAAGTGACCTTTATCTTTGACCTATTAATTAGAAACTTCCCGGTAGCTCAAATGGTAAAGAATCTGCCTGTGATGCAGGAAACCAGGGTTAGATCCTTGGGTTGGGAAGTTCCTCTGGAGAAAGGAATGCCAACCCACTCCGGTACTCTTGCCTGGAAAATCCCATGGATGGAGGAGCGTGGTAGGCTACAGTCCATGGGGTTGCTAAGAGTCAGACACGACTGAGTGACTTCACTTTCACTTTCATTAATTAGAAACAGGTCATTAGATCTGTCCACATCCATCCAGGTTGTTGTTGTTTAGTCACTCATTTGTGTCTGACTCTTTGTGACCCCAAGGACTGTAGCCCACCAGGCTTCTCTGTTCATGGGATTTCCCAGGCAAGAATACTGGAGGGCCATTTCCTTCTCCAGGGGATCTTCTTGACCCCGGGATCAAACCCACATCTCCTGCATTGCAGGCAGATTCTTAACGACTGAGCCATGAAGGAAGCCCCCACAACCAGAGGAAGAGGATTATATGAATTTCAAGAGGTGGGAATCATTGGGGGCCATTTAGAAGTCTGCCTTCCCCAGTGTGATTCCAAATATACTTGTCACTATACCAACTAGAGCTTAACAATATCAGTTATAATGAATTTGAACTTCATTGTAAGCCTTGAAATGACAGGATGCTTGGGAGACAGAGATGTGTTACTTCAGGTAATACTGACTTCTATAACAAATAAACTCTAAAATGTCACTGGCTTAACATAAACTAGGTTAATAACCATGTAAAGTGGGCATTCTTCATCAGGTGGGTTTCCTGAAAGTGATAATTAGGTTTAGGCTCCTTCCATCTTGTTGCTTAACTGTCTTCAAAAGGTCACCCTGGAGATTGTGTCCATTATAGGAATCTAGAAGAGGGAAAGGTCATGAAGGAAGCAATCTGAGAAGTCTCTGTGGATCTAACTTGGAAATGGTGCTTCCACTGAATTTGCATCAGATAGAACTCATAGGCCATTCCTAACCACACGGAGGCTGGAAAGTGAGGTCTGTCTATGTGCCCAGGAAGAATGTAACTCAGTCTGATGAGTAACTAGCCAGGCTCTGCCACACAAACTTTATGAAATTCATTTATGTAACAAACATTAACCAGGAGCCTCTTCGTGCCACACTCTATGCTAAATGTTGGTAACATACACATGAATGAATATTTATAGAGTATCCCTATTATATTCTTGCATTTTCATTCTTTAATTTCTGTGGGTTTTATTTCCTTCACCATTCCCTTATATCTCCCCCTCCTTGGTGGTTAACTATCACCAAAGATGGCCACCCAAAATTTCTCCCATCCTTCATGTACATGCTGATCCTTTTTATATAGAAATGGAATTTGTTTCTCTCCCCTTCAATCTAATGCTGACTTGGTGACTCACTGTGACCAATAATGTGCTGTGTACTTGGTATAGTTTAATTTCTCAGTACTGGGCTGAGACCTTAGGAGGCTGGCACCTTCTACTTTCCTGCTTTTAGAACCCTGAGACCACTTTTGTATAAGAAAGCCCAAGCTAATAACATGAAGAGGCCATGTGGAGAAGAACCAAGGCGTCCCACAGACAGCTCCAGCCCTGCCATTAGCAGAATGCAGCCACATGAGTGACTTCAGCCAGCTTCATGTAGAGGAGAAGAACTGCCCAGCTAAGTTGAGCCAACCCACAGAATCACACAATATAATATATCATTGCTATTTAAGCCACTAAATGTCATAGTGGTTTACTACATAGCAACAGATAACTGAAACACATTTTATTCATTTTCCTTTCTTCCATGTTCTTCACATTTCTAGCATGTCTTCCAGATAAGGTTCAGAAGAAATTACTTCATATAATAGGAAACAGGTGAAAACATCACAGAGTACAAAAATATATGATACAACAGGAAACCTGAGCAGTCACAATACTTCAAATCATTGATGCCATGTGGGCAGAGTATGTATTTGCCTTCTAGAAAAGTGTAACCTGTGAAAAAATGGCAAATGAACTTTGTATGTGAATTGCTCCCCTCCCAGGACATGACCGGTTACAGTCACATTCTGCAGGCATGTAAATATTGATAAGTGATAAGCTCTGTAGTGCCAATAAGAGAAAGTTCCAAGTGATATGATCATGGATTCAAAATCTCAGTAGTGAAAGTGAAGAGGGATTGATATACCCAACAGTATGGAAACACAGACTCCAAAAATTGCTGATATTTTGTCTCTACTTGCATATTTCTCCTACAATTAACCAGCACTTTTTATACAATTTTGAAAAAAAAAATAGTTACATGAGAAGAAGTCTCAATTTCAGGAGAAAAACTGACAGTGAAACCTAGAGATGTTGCTACCTCACATCAAAGCCTAAAGGAAAATAACACACCCTAAGTTTGCAGAAAGGAAAAATGGCTCTTCTCCAAGGGATGAGTACAAATCATTCTACCATTGGTTCCCATCCAAGCTTGGCTACATCTACTTAGTTTCCTCTGTCCTTGAGGAAATGCCCTCTGGGGGCATTTGTCTGGCAGCCCATCCACTATCTGCCTTGGAAGAGTGGATGGGAAATAGGGTGAGGCCTGAGTGGGGCCAACAGGTACTCTGTTATTTGCCCTTCTCTGATGCCACGACATTTAACTGCACAAGAGCTGCCCTTGAGTCTCTGTGTAGAAGCTCAGCATCACCGAGCTTTATACCACAATCTGTCATTGAATGACTTTTGTCTGCTTCTGAGCAGATGATATGTTCGGTGTCCATGATACCCTCAAGGCATCCTCATTATGGTTAATTCCCATCCGTCAATAAGACTTGCCTGTTTGCTTCATCAGAGAAGCACAGAATGGCCTCCATACCAAAGCTCTGCAGATGAAATGAGAGTCAAGGCTTATTCAAGGAGGCAGAAGGCATCTGGGGGAAATGAGAAAGGAGTTAGTGAGTAATTCTACTGTAGGGAGTCACGTTTTCTGCCCTTCGATGTGGTTAAAGGAGCTGGGGACCAAATTTTTTGCTTAAAGATCCAAGGGTGAGAGTCTCATTGGTAGTCAGATGGCGGCTGAGGCAGGAGTCATCTGAAGGTTTCAGTGGGCTGAACATTCAAGATCAGCTTCTTCACTCACAGATCTGGCACCCCAGTGCTCCTCTACATGGCCTGTCTCTTCAGCAGAGTAGCCAAGACCTCTTTTATGGATGTTCAAGGTCAAGGCTGCGTTAGAAACCCCCAGTCCTCTAAAAGTTTAGGCCCACAACTGGCAATGCATCATACCTGCAATTTTCTATTGCTCTAAGGAGTCACAGGCAAGCCTAGATTCAAGGGAGTGTAAGAGTGGTTAACTCCTCTTAATGGAAACATAGCACCTCTTTATGGGAAGAGAAGGAATTGATGGCAGCCATTTTGGGGGACAAGATACCACATGGCCCCTTCCACTCTCAAAATTTTATTGGTTTGCAAAATAAATCTACAGTCCTAGAAGTCAGGATAATGGTTACCCCAGAGGGAAGGGTAGTGACTGGCGAGGACATGAAGGAGCTAGCAGGTGTCCTGTTTTTGTTATTGTTTAATCTATGTGTTAGTTACAAAGATAGGTTCATTTTGTGAAAATTCATCAAGCTGTGCACTTGTGATCCATCCATTTTGCTGGATGAATGTTACACCTCAAATTAAAAAAAAAGTTTATAGAAAGTGAACAAAACAACTACAAATTTTTTAAAAAAGGTGAGCCTTTCTGGATGATAAAGCAAAGCATAAAGTCATCCTGCCCATTACCCAACTACAGGCCATATGGGAAAAGCCAAGTGAAGGTAGGGAGAGATTGGTTGGAGTGCTGGTGCCCCCATTGCCATGAGTGAGGGGAACCGGGTTCTTTCTCTTCATCTTAAACCAGGTGAAAAGGGCTTTATGAGAACCACAAAGAGCCTGACCTATGCTCCCTGAAGCTTGAGGGACACAAATGCAGCCACCTGACTCCCTCCTGGGGAAGACTGAAGGTGTGAGCCTGTGGTTGGCCTACCCTGGAAGCAGCGTAAGGAGAGCTAATTGCCCTTGGAACCACAAGCACTTGCCTTGACAGAAAGGTCCAAGACACATTCACATTTTCCCTGAACCAAATGTGGTCCTTGGAAGGGATCTGGACTGAGTGGTCCTGAGAGGGCTCTTGCCCAGGAGGACCACTTAGAAGGCAGCTGATCCCACCAAGGGATGGACTGTACCAAAGCCAGCCAGAGAATGCTCACCCTCACCAGAGGCCTTGCTGGGGAGAGATTCCCAGCAACTTGAAGTCTTCTGAGGGACCGTTTGTTCTTTCAGTCACTCAGTCCTGTCCGACTCTTTTGCAACCCCATAGACTGCAGCCTCAGAGAAGTCAATGGCACCCCACTCCAGTACTCTTGCCTGAAAATCCCATGGACGGAGGAGCCTGGTAGGCTGCAGTCCATGGGGTCGCTAAGAGTTGGACATGACTGAGCGACTTCACTTTCACTTTTCAGTTTTGTGCATTGGAGAAGGAAATGGCAACCCACTCCAGTGTTCTTGCTTGAAGAATCCCAGGGACGGGGGAGCCTGGTGGGCTGCCGTCTGTGGGGTCGCACAGAGTCAGACACGACTGAAGTGACTTAGCAGCAGCAGCAGCAGCAGCAGCAGACTGCAGCCTGCCAGGCTTCTCTGTCCATGGGATTTCCCAAGCAAGAATATCAGAAGGGGCTGCTATTTCCTCCTCCAGGGGATCATCCCAACCCAGGAATCAAACCCACATCTCCTGCATTGGCAGGTGGGTTCTCTACCACTGAGCCACCTGGGAAGTCCATAACAACTGCCAAGAGTCAACACTGAACACACTCTATACTCAGGAAGTTCCCTTGCCAGTAACAGCTGCACCCATCTCCTGAAGGGTGCCCTGCCCTGTCCTCAGCCCCTTCCTATGCACCAACTATGGAAGGACTGGAAAGGGCAGCCAGAGACTGGGGGAGAGAGTGAAAGGCAGAAAAACAGAGACAGAGGACATCACTGCTCCTCTCTGTCCCCTCCCTTTGCACAGGTCCCAGTCAGAGGCAGGCTGGAGTAGGGGAGAGGGGGAAGGTGCTAGAAATTGAATAAAAGATTGAAGTTTTCAGGTTAGACTGGATGGGACGTTTTATTTACTGAAACAAGATTGCACTTGAGACTGAAGGGGATTGAAAACCTCTGGGACCTGCCTGAGATTTCATCCAGGAGAGAGAAAGAGCTATCTGAGAAATCGTGTTTGATAAGGTGATGGAAGGAAGAATGAATAATTTTCTCTTTACCTCCCCACACAAGTCGAGCCAGAAGTAAAACACAACTTAAAATGTGTGCCACAGGCCTTTGTTAGCTGGTGGCTTCAAATAAGATTGCCACCCTGCCTGGTCTTCAATACTGAGGCACAGGCTGGCATCAATCCAATCACTACAATGAGAACCCTGGAAAGGGCTCCATCTTCCCTCAGCTGTTTTGGCCAGTTCCCCATGGTACTGGCTCGGGGGTGCTCCAGAGGCAACATCTCTGTTCCTGCCATCCACACTTCCTCATTTGTATCTTTATTCATTCTACAAGAGTCACTGAGTTTAGCATGTATCAGGGCAAGAGGTACAATGACGGAAACAACAGAGTCCCAGCCCTCTTGAAGCTTACAGCCTTCTAGGGGTGACAGATGGTCACATCGTCATGCAAGGGAACACAAGGGAGTGATGAGGCCATGGGGGATAGTGTGGTACGCTAGGAAGGCCAAAGGGGGGCCACCTGGAGTGAGGGAAGTCAGAGCACTGTCCTCTGAGGGACTTTTGATTGAGATGGGATCTGAGAAAAAGAGTAAGACTTAACTAGGGGCAGCGGGAGACTGTTCCAGGCAGAGGGACCAGTATGTGAATTAAGCAATAAAAACTGGGGCTGAAAGACAGAACCTGAAGGAGAACATTGTACCAGGTGCAGAGGTGGGTAGGTATTGTATTCAATTGCTCAGTCTTGTCTGACTCTTTGCAACACCATGGACTTCAGCCTATCAGGCTCTTCTGTACTCGGAGTTCTCCAGGCAAGAATACTGGAGTGGGCTGGCATTCCCTTCTCCAGAGGATCATCCCCTCCCAAGTATCGAACCCTGGTCTCCTGCATTGCAGGTGGATTCTTTACCATCTGAGCCACCAGGGAAGCCCAGGTAGGTACTGGGCCTGTATTCATAATTTTGGACTTGATCCCAAGAGCAAGGGCACTAGGAAGCCATCAAAGTGTTTTCAGTCTGAAGGAGACATTATCAGAATTAACCCTACCCTCGAAGTACAACTCAAATCTGACCACTTGCCCACTCCCAGTGCTGCCAGCTTGTTCTAACCTGTCACCACTTCTCACTTGATCTCTGAAATCACTTCCCAAGCGGCCTCCCTGTTGCCTCCCTTGGCCCTGCGCTATAGTCTGTTCTCTAAACAACAGCCACAGTGATCCTCCTAAAGTGCAGACTGCTCATGCCCTCCCTCGGCTCCAATCCCTCCGGTGTCTTCCCATCATCCTCAGAACACAATGTGGAGTCTGTACCATGGTCTACAAGTTCCCTCAGGAAGGTGGCCCTGTCTGGCTCCCCAGCCCTCTCTGCAGCAGCCTCTCTCTGACTCACTCTGCTCTGGTCCCCTCTGCCCCTGTCTCCTGGCTGTTCCAGGCCCAAGACAAGCGTTGTTTCCACTGTAGAGAGAGTACTTGCACTAACTGTTCTGTCTTCCCAGATGGCTGTGTGGCTCTCAATCTCAATTCCTTTGGGACTCAAATGTCACCTCATCAGCAAAGCCTTTTCTAAAATAGCACCCTGCCTCTCCCATCCCTAGTGACTGTCTATCCCCTTTCCCTGCGGTATTTTTTTTTTTCAGAGCACTCACTCGTACCTGAGGCATTTTCTTGCTTTCTCTCTGTTTCCCAACCACCTCCACTGGGATAGGCTCCAAGTGGGCAGGAGCTTTCTCAGTTTCATACGCTCTACTGGTGAGCACAGTGCCTGGCACACAGCAGTCTCTGAATAACCCTGTGTGGGGACGAATGCACGGCCCCTGGGAGGAAGGGAGATGAGGAAGGTGAGGGTAAGCGTGAAAGTGCATGGCCTGCCAGCTGCTAAGTTCCCCCATTCCGCCAAATGTGTGACCCACATACTATTCCCCAGCCAGGTTCTTCCTGTAAACCAGTCACCCCGACCCATACCTGCCCGTACCCTCCCAAAGTGCCGTGACACTGTAATCTTAGAGCAGAGGCACCTACAGCAAGCTGGGCGGGGCACTTGCTCCTGGCCCCACCCCTTCCTGCACCTGTACCCAGGGCCCCTATGAAGGCAGAAGGTGGCAGGAGTCACAGGGTGTGGGCAGGGCAGCCATCAGCCAGGAACCCAACCTGGGGAGCAGGAGGCAGGACCACTGTGAGCTGATGCCCTAAGCCCCAGTACCATTGTATTCCATTTACAAAATACAAACTTGATGATAAAATCATGAAGAATTTCAAGGTAACAATCTCAGAACATTAATCCCCAAGCATGAGGCCCTTCTGAACATGGGGCTCTGCTACTCCTATACAGGCTGCAGGCCCTTGAAGCCAGGGTGGCTGGCTCTTTGTGTTTGGTTGAGAGATCTCTGGCTTCTGAACCAGGGTAGGGTGGCAGCCTTTACCTTCACCATCCTAGAGTAGGAAGACCCTGGCAGAGGCTCAGAACACAGACTTCAGCCTTTTTTTCTCTCCTCTTCCCTGTGAGCCAGTTTTCCCACATGTGGTGTGGAGTAAGAACTCTGCACACACACGCACCCCACAGCCCTCTCTAGTGGAGCTTATCCACCTCTACTTTTCTCGGACACTTTGGAGCTGAACAGGCACCCCCCCCGCCCCCCACCATTCCACCCTCATCACACACTTCAACTTTTCCCACCTCTCCAACTACTTTGATGGGATGATGCCTTGCACAACATTTGAGAGACTGAAGAGAAGGGCTAGGCTCCTCTGACCAGATGGAAGGAACAATGCGAGGGAAGGAGCGCCTCTCAGTAGGAAGACATACAGTGCTAAGAATGCTGAAGAGGTACTTTTCAACAGGCTGTGACAGGAATTCATGTTTCTACGCTATACTCAACCCAAACTTCCGGCAGCTCTCCAGAAATTGCTTGGGGTGGGGGAGGGGAGCCACACAATGTCACTGAAGCAAGGAGAATTTCAGTAAGTTAAATAAAGGTTAAGAGGAATCTCGGCTATTGTTAATTGCTAATTGCCTACCACTTGAGGACTTCCAAAACAGACACTCAGTTGATCAAAGGAAGAATGTAAGTGCAGATAAGACTCTCCCAAACACTCACCTGATACTCAATGTGTGTGCACGCATACTCACAGAGGGATAAAAGGCAACTTCAAGTAGAATAAAAAAATCATACTAATAGATAGCACTTAGATTGTTTATTACCACGTGCCCGGCACTCTTCCAAACATTTCATTTGTAGTAACCAATTTAATCCTCAGACAAATCCGTAGGGCATTACTGTCTGCCCCATTTTACAGATGAGAAAACTGAGGCACGGAGGATGACATGACTTTTTGTATGCTGTCATTGTGTACACAGGATGAACTAAACCAGGCACTCAATCAGAACTGCCAGAATTAAAGCATCACTCTCCAGAGCAGTGTGAGGAAGAGTATTCAGCTGCACAGGTAAAAGTTTAAGAGGAAAGTAAGTCCAAGGCATAAAACTACAAGCCTGAAAATAGATCCATAAGCACTTTTGTCCTGTTGCCTCTATTCAACTACACTTGGGGGCACAGTCTCTGACTTTGTGGAAGGCTGGGGAGGAGACAACGTGACTACATCATCTGTCAGAGTGAAGACTAAGGCTTTCCCATAATTCCCATCTGTTTCTGCTCCTGAGAATAAACAGAAAGTTCCCACGTGGACTCATTTTTTAAATATTGCTAGGAGCGTGCCAAAGGCATCCTGACTCATCGCTCACTGGTAGCCACCTCTGAGCCATGCTCAGCTGCTTCATCAGCATGGCCCTAAAAGTCCCTTCATACCAGAGCAGCAACCTGCCAAATATAGCAAGCGCCCTATTTTTAAAAAGGTTCAAATGAGCTAGCAGAGAGCTATCAACACATGCCATCAGCTCAGTTTTATAAAAACCCAGGCCAAGCCATCTGCATGGCATTCAAGTAACACTGAGGCAACACAGCCACAACAGCAGTGAGGGCCTCCATGGGTCAGACCCTGCTAAGTGCTTCCTCACATCCACTCTCCACTTGATGCTGGTGGCTCTCCTGCATGACAGGTTTTCTTATCCCCATTTTACAGATGAAAGTACAGTCTTGGAAAGGTCAAACGATCACCTTGCATTCACCTGGCGAGCACTCCACACTGTTTCAGAGACACCTTATTAGAGACCACGTGACACTTGTGCTGCTGGAGACTGATCGCAGGTGTACTGAAGACCTAAGAGGAGACAAGCCTTAGTGGCACGCTGTTGCCCCTGAACCCACTGGTCAGACCCTCAGCTCTCAGTGTGGAAATGCCTTCCAAGTTTTGAGAGGTTAGAGGGCTTCAAGAATGGATCACAGAGCTAAATGTAAAAGCTAAAATGATCAAATGTCTAGAGATAAATAAAAACATCTTTGTGATATTGGGGTAGGCAAAACATTCCTAGATAACAACAACAAAGCATGGATGGTAGAGAAAAAGTAGATAATGAACTTTATTGAAATGCGAAACTTCGGCTCTTAAAAGGACACCTTTTCGAAAATGAAAGAGCAAGCCACAGATTGGGAGAAAACAGTTGATATATATTTATCAGAGAACTCATATCCAGAACGTAGAACTCTTAAAATTTAATAATAAAATAAAGAAGTCAATTAAAACATGGACAAAACATTTTAACAGACACTTCCCCAAAGACAATTACAAATGGCCAAGATGTGTATGAAAAAGTACTCAACATCATTATTCAAAATGCCATTTAAAACATGAGATATTAGTACATACCCTCTAGAATGGCTAAAAATGAAAAGTCTGACAATACCAAGTGTTGACAAGGATGCAGAGGAAGTAGAACTGGCCTACATTGCTACAGACACTGTGAAATGGTCTAGCCACTTTAGAAACCGGCTTGGCAGTTTCTTATAAAGTTAAACACACATTCACCATATGACTCAGCCATTCCACTTCTAAGTATCTACTCAAGAGAAATGAAAACATATATCCACAGAAAGACTTGTACAAGAACACACATAGCAGCTTTCTTCATAACAGCCAAAGACTAGTAACAACCCAAAAGTCCAAGGACAGGGGAGTGGATGAACACATTTTGGTACTCCCATACAAAGAAATGCAAAAATAACAAACTACGAAGGCATAAACACCACGGATGAATCTCAAAATAATTATGCTAAATGGAGGAAACTAGACCACAAAATCATACAAAAATCTCAGTATGAGTCTATTTATATGACTTTTGAGTACTCACAAAACTGTACTGACAGAAAGCAGATCAGTGGTGGCCTGGTGCTGAGAGTTAGAGTGGGTTTGGCTGCAAATAGGCAGCCAAATTTGGGGGGTGCATTAGAAATGTTCTATATCTTGATTGCAGTGGCAGTACATACCACATGTGAGTATATAAATTTGACAAAACCTTTCAAACTGGGTGTTTAAAATTGGCACATTTTGCTTCATATTTATTATACCTCGATAAAGTTGATCCTGAAAAAATTTACTGAAAAAAGTGTTTTGAGAAAGGGCAGGAATTCATAGGACAACTGTTATTTCCAAGTCCCTTCCAAGGCTAACAGACCCTGGTTCCTGGCTTCCCTCCAACCTGAAGAACCCCAGAGCTATCTGTTGCTTTCTCACTGTGAGATCTGAAGCTCCTGCTGCTTGCTGGTACCAGACCTCTCTAGCTGGGAGAGTGAGACTTCTGTGAAACATGTGGTTGCCATGGAACATAAACCCCATTCTGCCCAGGTCCCTGCAAAAAAAAAAAAAAAAAAAAGAACCACTTCTCTTTCTAAGTACATATGCACATTCCTCTCACAAGAAGGGTAAATTATTTCCACATGCAGGAAAACTATACCCATATGCTGATGTTCTCACTGCAGAATCTCCCTCAGAGGTAGATGTTATTCAGCCACCCGTGTAGTCATACATCCACTCAACAACCATAGAGTGAGCACCTACTTACGTGCTGGTGCTGACCATGGTGAACACATACGCTCACAAGGGACTCACTGCCTGGCTGGGTAGGGCAGGGGGCTACAGGCAGTTAACAGGCCATTACAGTCCAATGTGGTTAGAACCCCATAGCAGATGCTGCCAGTCTCTGCCCCCTTGGACAGCTTTACCTCATCTCCTTGGACCTCTTTGCCAGTTCTGTGTAGGCCTGCTCTAAAGACACTTTTTGCCTTTAGAGATCACTCACACCCCTTTGTAAGAGGACTGTCCTCAGGCTGCTGGAGCTGGATTAGCCTGCATTAAAGAAAGCTAGAAGTACCTAGGAAATTTCCTCTCCCCTCCCCTTAACCAGTGACTAGTTCAGTCCAGTTCAGTTGCTCAGTCGTGTCCGACTCTTTGCAACCCCATGAATCGCAGCACACCAGGCCTCCCTGTCCATCACCAACTCCCGGAGTTCACTCAAACTCATGTCGATCGAGTCGGTGATGCCATCCAGCCATCTCATCCTCTGTCTCCCCTTTTCCTCCTGCCCCCAATCCCTTCCAGCATCAGAGTCTTTTCCAATGAGTCAACTCTTCTCATGAGGTGGCCAAAGTATTGGAGTTTCAGCTTTAGCATCAGTCCTTCCAATGAACACCCAGGACTGATCTCTTTTAGAATGGACTGGTTGGATCTCCTTGCAGTCCAAGGGACTCTCAAGAGTCTTCTCCAACACCACAGTTCAAAAGCATCAATTCTTCGGCACTCAGCCTTCTTCACAGTCCAACTCTCACATCCATACATGACCACTGGAAAAACCATAGCCTTGACTAGACGGACCTTTGTTGGCAAAGTAATGTCTCTGCTTTTCAATATGCTGTCTAGATTGGTCATAACTTTCCTTCCAAGGAGTAAGCATCTTTTAATTTCATGGCTGCAATCACCATCTGCAGTGATTTTGGAGCCCTAAAAATAAAGTCTGACACTGTTTCCACTGTTTCCCCATCTATTTCCCATGAAGTGATGGGACCAGATGCCATGATCTTCGTTTTCTGAATGTTGAGCTTTCAGCCAACTTTTTAACTCTCCTCTTTCACTTTCATCAAGAGGCTTTTTAATTCCTCTTTACTTTCTGCCATAAGGGTGGTATCATCTGCATATCTGAGGTTATTGATATTTCTCCTAGCAATCTTGATTCCAGCTTGTGCTTCTTCCAGCCCAGCATTTCTCATGATGTACTCTGCATGGAAGTTAAATAAGCAGGGTGACAATATACAGCCTTGATGTACTCCTTCTCCTATTTGGAAACAGTCTGTTGTTCCATGTCCAGTTCTAACTGTTGCTTCCTGACCTGCATACAAATTTCTCAAGAGGCAGATCAGGTGTTCTGGTATTCCCATCTCTTGAAGAATTTTCCACAGTTGATTGTGATCCACACAGTCCAAGGCTTTGGCATAGTCAATAAAGCAGAAATAGATGTTTTTCTGGAACTCTCTTGCTTTTTCCATGATCCAGCGGATGTTGACAATTTGATCTCTGGTTCCTCTGCCTTTTCTAAAACCAGCTTGAACATCAGGAAGTTCGTGGTTCACATATTGCTGAAGCCTGGCTTGGAGAATTTTGAGCATTACTTTACTAGCGTGTGAGATGAGTGCAGTTGTGTGGTAGTTTGAGCATTCTTTGGCATTGCCTTTCTTTGGGATTGGAATGCAAACTGACCTTTTCCAGTCCTGTGGCCACTTCTGAGTTTTCCAAATTTGCTGGCATATTGAGTATAGCACTTTCACAGCATCATCTTTCAGGATTTGAAATAGCTCAACTGGAATTCCATCACCTCCACAGCTTTGTTCGTAGTGATGCTTTCTAAGGCCCACTTGACTTCACATTCCAGGATGTCTGGCTCTAGGTCAGTGATCACACCATCGTGATTATCTCGGTCATGAAGATCTTTTTTGTACAGTTCTTCTATGTATTCTTGCCACCTCTTCTTAATATCTTCTGCTTCTGTTAGGTCCATACCATTTCTGTCCTTTATCGAGCCCATCTTTGCATGAAATGTTCCCTTGGTATCTCTAATTTTCTTGAAGAGATCTCTAGTCTTTCCCATTCTGTTGTTTTCCTCTATTTCTTTGCATTGATCGCTGAGGAAGACTTTCTTATCTCTCCTTGCTATTCTTTGGAACTCTGCTTTCAGATGCTTGTATCTTTCCTTTTCTCCTTTGCTTTTCTCTTCTCTTCTTTTCACAGCTATTTTTAAGGCCTCCCCAGACAGCCATTTTGCTTTTTTGCATTTCTTTTCCATGGGGATGGTCTTGATCCCTGTCTCCTGTACAATGTCACGAACCTCATTCCATAGTTCATCAGGCACTCTGTCTATCAGATCTAGGCCCTTAAATCTATTTCTCAGTTCCACTGTATAGTCATAAGGGATTTGATTTAGGTCATACCTGAATGGTCTAGTGGTTTTCCCTACTTTCTTCAATTTAAGTCTGAATTTGGCAATAAGGAGTTCATGATCTGAGCCACAGTCAGCTCCTGGTCTTGTTTTTGCTGACTGTATAGAGCTTCTCCATCTTTGGCTGCAAAGAATATAATCAATCTGATTTCGGTGTTGACCATCTGGTGATGTCCACGTGTAGAGTCTTCTCTTGTGTTGTTGGAAGAGGGTGTTTGCTATGACCAGTGCATTTTCTTGGCAAAACTCTATTAGCCTTTGCCCTGCTTCATTCTGTATTCCAAGGCCAAATTTGCCTGTTACCACAGGTGTTTCTTGACTTCCTACTTTTGCATTCCAGTCCCCTATAATGAAAAGGACATCTTTTTTTGGGTGTTAGTTCTAAAAGGTCTTGTAGGTCTTCACAGAACCGTTCAACTTCAGCTTCTTCAGTGTTACTGGTTGGGGCATAGGCTTGGATTACCATGATATTGAATGGTTTGCCTTGGAAATGAACAGAGATCATTCTGTCATTTTGAGATTGCATCCAAGTACTGCATTTTGGACTCTTTTGTTGACCACAATGGCCACTCCATTTCTTCTGAGGGATTCCTGCCCGCAGTAGTAGATATAATGGTCATCTGAGTTAAATTCACCCATTCCAGTCCATTTTAGTTCTCTGATTCCTAGAATGTCGACATTCACTCTTGCCATCTCGTTTGACCACTTCCAATTTGCCTTGATTCATGGACCTGACATTCCAGGTTCCTATGCAATATTGCTCTTTACAGCATCGGACCTTGCTTCTATCACCAGTCACATCCACAGCTGGGTACTCTTTTTGCTTTGGCACCATCCCTTCATTCTTTCTGGAGTTATTTCTCCACTGATCTCCAGTAGCATATTGGGCACCTACTGACCTGGGGAGTTCCTCTTTCAGTATCCTATCATTTTGCCTTTTCATACTGTTCATGGGGTTCTCAAGGCAAGAATACTGAAGTGGTTTGCCATTCCCTTCTCCAGTGGACCGCATTCTGTCAGATCTCTCCACCATGACCCGCCCGTCTTGGGTTGCCCGACGGGCATGGCTTAGTTTCATTAAGTTAGACAAGGCTGTGGTCCTAGTGTGATTAGATTGACTAGTTTTCTGTGAGTATGGTTTCAGTGTGTTTGCCTTCTGATGCCCTCTTGCCACACCTACCGTCTTACTTGGGTTTCTCTTACCTTTGGCGTGGGGTATCTCTTCACGGCTGCTCCAGCAAAGCGCAGCCTTTGCTCCTTACCCGCCACCCCTGACCTTGAGCAAGGGTAGCTCCTCTCGGCCGCCGCCCCTGACCTTGGGCAAGGGTAGCTCCCCTCGGCCACGCTTCTGTGCAGTCCGTCGCAGCTGGCGTGCTTCTGGTGACTAAGGGGTATATAAATACTCCATACGTATCAAGTACTGATCAATATAATTTCTCCGGCTTCCTCTTCCCGTTTGGGACAGTAGCGAGGTGTGTGGTCTTCACTGTGTCCAGAGCTCCCCTCCAGGACCAAGCAAAAGTCACCTACTGTGACACTGTGATTCACAGTAAGAAATATATATTTGGTCTTTGTTCTCATTTTTGGCACACTGCTCCTAAAACCCTTAGAATTTGTCTTTTGTTATGTTGATGAGGTGAATTTAGAAAGCACTTAAGAATGGGGGCTAGTTGCCAGGGGAAAGAACCCTGTGATTGAAGGGTTAGAACTCTCAGTCCGCCCACCCAACTCCACTGGACCTCTGGGAAGGGAGAAAGAGCTGGAGATTTAATCACTCATGCCTATGTAAGGAAGCCCCCATAAACACCTAAAAGGACAGGGTTCGGAGAGCTTCCAGGTTGGTGTACACGTGGAGATGCCGGGAGAGTGGTGAGCCCAGGGAGGGCATTGAAGCTCCGCCCCCTTTCTCCCCACCTTGCTCTATGCATCTCTTCCCTCTGGCTTTTCCTGACTTAAACCCTTTTAAAATAAACTGGTAATCTAGTAAGTAAAATGTTTCTCTGAGTCCTGTGAGCTGCTCTAGAAAATTAATTGAACCCAAGGAGGGGGTCATAAGAATCTCTGATTTGTATCAGAAGTACAGGTGACAACTTGGATCTGCAATTGGCTTCTGAGGTCGGGACAGCCTTTTAGGGCTAATCTCTTAACCTGTGCAATCGGACGCTACAGGTAGATAGTGTCAGAATCGAGTTCTACTAGAGAACACCTTGGTGGTGTGGAGGAAAACACACACATTGGAATTGATACTAGAATCATCTTATCTACCCTCTAGGGGACTTGACCTAATAAATTCACCCCAGCTCAGCTTCTTTCCCTCTATCTCCTACTTCCCCAATTCCCTACTGGTTATTCCTAGAAACACTTCCTAGCAAATTGCTTTCTGAGGAATCCTTGCTTCAGAGTTTACTTCTGGGAAAGCCAACCTAACACATGCACCAGTTGTAGAATACCAAAGTGAGGCTGTGGAGGCCCCCGGTGGGGGTGGGGGGTGCACTGAGGTCAGAGAAATCCTCTAAGAAGCAGCAACACTGGTGTATGCTTGTGTGTGTGCATGTATGTTGGGGGAGGGAAAGCAGAACTGTCAGTGGGAGAGGAGTGTGAATCAAGGCCCCAGGTTGTGGTGAATTTGGAAAACAGCAAGCAGTCTAGTTTGGCTGGAGTGCAGTGCACATATGGCAGGTCATGGGGAAATGCAAAGCTGGAGGGGCCCATAAAGGATGGAAGTCATAAAAGTATAAATCCCGTTAAGAACTTGATCTTCAGGGTAACGGCGAACCACTGAAAGGTGATAGTGACGAGACCAGATTTACTCCTTAGAAAGACTGCTTTGTTTGCAGTGGGAAGAACATGTTTGAGAGGAGCAAAATGGGAGTCTGGGGGCAGTTAGGAGGCTGTGTCAGATATCCAGGCCATAGCTGGAGAGAGATCATCAGAATGGAGAGGGAGAACATGGGCGTATCCAAAATCACAGTCAATAAGACTCGAGTTTTGATTGGGTGAGCAATGAATCATACAGGGGTGGATATGAAAAGAGAGAATGCAGAGATAATCCTCAGGTTATCACAGGCCTGGGTCCCCAGGAATCAGACTCTTATTTGGAAATTGGAATGCAGGAAGTTTATTGGAAAGTGCTCTCAGGATTGACTCCTATTGGCAGAAAGGGAAGGAAATTAGACTGTGATGAAGTCTTTACAAAGGCCACAGCCAAACTCATGGGAGGGGGGTGCCTCTGGAGCTGGGAGGGCCCCACAAGAGCTGTCCTGAGTTGGGACAAGGGATTCAGACTCCTGTCGGTCTACATCACCCAGCCACTGGAGGCAGATGACCCTGGGGGGCAGCATGGAACCTTGGATGAAGGGAACCATGACTTCCTTTAGCTGAAGGCAGATCCTGGGGAGGGCTGACAGCTGAGCCATTAGCTGAGGAGGTGGTCCTTCTGTCCTAGTGGGGGTGCTGGGGGCAAGCACAGCATCCACAAGTGACATCTGAAATGCTGGGGAGACTTGCTGTGGGATACATACAGAAAGCACCTGGCTCTTTGTGTCTGGATTTCGGGAGTAGATGAGCTGATCTCAAGAAGAGGGGTTAGGGGTTGATTCTTGACTTCTTTGGGGTCCTAGAGCCTTTTGAAAAGTTAATGAAGGCTCCTCATATTCATCATATCAAACAAAAATGTGCATAAAATTTCAGGGACTTTACCTTAGTTTGGGTTCCTCTCCAAGCAGACCCTGGGACAAAGATTTGGATTCAAGAAGTTCATTTGTGAGGTGATCTCAGGAAACTTGGAGAGGGAGTAGAGAAACAAGTAGGGAAGGGAGAAAAGGCATAAAGGTACGTTAATGGTAGGTGGCCAACTGGAGCTCCATCTTGCTGAAGTGCCTCTGAGAAACCCTTAGGAACATACCCTAGAATAGGCCCACTCAAGTTGGGGAATTTGCCTATCATCTCCCATCTCTCACTGGTTGAGGATCACCCTGGGGGGCATTAACTCTCTGGTCTATCTAGTCACCTAGTACCTGTTCACCCTGTCCCACCGCCTGCGGGCCTAAGAACAACATGGTCCAGAACACCCTCAGGCAGAGAGGGTGCAGGTATTTACAGTAAGAAACTATCAGATGACCGCAATGGTTTGAGAACCAGAAGACATAGCTAGGGCATCAACAACATCTGCCAGCAAAGGAGGGGGAAAAAAATCAAACAGCACAGTGCCATGTCCACAGTGGGAAGTGATGGAGACATTGAGGGTGCAGAGCTTCCTCCAATAGGGTCCCCGCTGGAGCCCCTGAGGAACTGAGCTGTCAGTGAGGAACTGCAGTCAGGGTGCCTTGTTTTGCTGTGGTAACTCTGAGCTCCCCAGTTCTGACACTGCCCGCCCTGACAACTCAAAGACCAAATGGAAGGCTGGGATTGCCAACGGTCGGAGAGCAGTTTGAGAAAGTAGGGCGCGGCTCTCAGGGAGCTAGGATTGAAGGAGATATTTAATCATTCACGAGTTCAGTGAGGGGGCTGGAAAGTCTATAGAGGAGGCCAAGCCAGTCGCCTTGCCTTTGTGCCACAAGAATGCCTCAATTAAGATGCCATTCAGCCACAAGAGGCAAAAAGAATAACAATCCTTTCAGCTGTAATTTAGCAATGGGTTTTCTTCGTGTAAATCCAAGGGGTTCGAAAGGCATTTTCCGTCAGTTGTTTTAAGTGTCAAAAGCCCAGAGGTCTGCAGCTGTTATTCTGCATTCTTACTGGTGACCATTTAAACAGCCGAGCAAGTTCCTTCTGAAAAACAACATTCTGAGTCCAAGTTCCTAGTTCAACCACTTGAAATGTTTGACTTGAGTGGAGCCATGAAGTCTCAAAAGTGGCCTTACAAAGGGGGAGTTTCCTTAAGGTTGGGCTGTGTTGGGTTTTGTGGATATTATTGTGGTTGTTGGGGTTTCAATTTGCTTGCTCCTCAGAACACCTCCTGTTACAAACAAATTGCCCTTGGACAAGGTGCTGTTGGCCCAGGGGACAAAGTGTACACAAAGCTAAGGAAAAGTTAAGAGGAACTTGGTAACCTTGAGATAGTCTAGAAGTGAGCAATGCTAACAAGAGCCCCCATGCATGGTGGATGCCCAGTCAACAGCTGTGTGGTGGCAATGGCCACTGCTACTGTTCTACACATAAAACCCAAGGTGATCATTTCCCACACTTGGGAGAGACAATACAGCTATGTTTAATCATATCTTCACTAAAGTATAAAATCCTTGAATGCAGAAACTATAATCCTTATGCTCACCCCCATCAAATACCCTTGTGTTGATTGAATCACATACATGTATACTGCAAACAATTACACAGTGCCCACACCGCTGTGTGCTCCCTAGACGATTCTGTTGATCATTTTGCAAAGTTTTGAGTAAAACAAGGAGGGACTTGCAGATTAAAAGGGCAAAGCTCCTGCATTATTCTCCTGCCTTTCTACTGCTGAGTGATCTTGAATGAATTACTGAATTCCTCTGAGTTATGGCTTTCCCAACCAGAAAATGGATAAATCATCCCCTGTTTACAAAGTGCCCTGCTAAGACAACTGGAAATACAATCAAAAGTTTATCAAGTGAGATTTCTCAACTAGAATAAGAATTAAACCATGACATTTGGGATGAAACTCAGTATTTTGTTAGTCAAATTCCATCAAAATTATACTTAGGTACATTAACTTAATTTAAGAACTAGTGGCAAATTATATTACTATTTGACACATTACTGCTCTGCATAATTATTCAATCAGAGCTCCCCTGAAACAAATTAATGCTGATGCAACCCAATTTTTTTATTTTGAAATAGTTCAAGAATACAGAAAAGTACCAAGAAAAATGTAATGAGCACCCATACACCTACCATGCAGCTTTTTGGAAAATATTTTTGCTATATTTTCTTAAGAAATAACACATTAAAGATCCAGTTGGAGTTCCTTGTGTAACCCTTTCTTATCCCATTCCTTTCCATCTTTCCCCAGGGGTAGGAACTTAAAAGAGATGTGATTGGTGCAATATGTCGCATGCCCTCAGCACACCTTTGGCTTTCAGCCTTCAGTCATCCTGGCAGTCTCCCACCTCCAGAACCCATGACTCTATTTCTTTATTCCAAAGCTTTCCTCCAAACCCTCAAGAATGCACTCAACCCTTGTGAGCACATCACAAATGTATGGGAGAATTAGCACCCCCAGGAGAACCATCAACCCATGGGTCAGAGCCTTGTATAAATGCCCTTAGGACAGACAATTCTAAGAAGTGGGGCTGAGCCCTTTTCCCTAAAGCCGTGACCTCAATAACACACCCTTTCCTGGTTTTCTCCCGTTTCTTGTCTCACTCTCCCTGCTCCTTCACTCCTACTCCCTGGGATCACCCCTTAATAAATGCCTTACACCCAAGTCCTGGTCTCAGGCTCTGCTGGAGAGGAATGCAATTTAAGACATGGCTCTCCTGTAATTGTCTACTGCTTATAGGCAGGCATGGTTCTATCACTGATGTGTGTGCATGTATTCAGAAACAATGGATAGCATTTTTGGCATGTTTTTGAACTCTATATAAATGGTATCATATTATACTTGCTGTTTGCATTTGTGACTTACTTATGCATTTTGTAGGTCTCCAGTACATGGAAAGGCAACTAGACAGAAAACACACTTGGTTTCCAAATGTTGAACAACTGTATTATATCCAACACAGTAAATTCTATGTTAAATCTTTCTCAATTCATATCACATTAACATCTAAAGATGCTGTTGAACTTGAAAAATCTCAGTAAGAGTAAAATTTCCAGTTAGATGCCAATGTTTGTATATATAGAAGACTGAGAATAATATTTTGGCAAAAGAGTTAATTTCCCAGAGTAAAGAATTACTTTATTGCATTGAATCGGGCATTTGCCATAATTGTCATGCCTTAATAAATTCCTGTGTTGCTGTAACTCTTCCTCTTTATAATGTGATTTTACATGTAGTGTTCCAGTTGAGTCTCTCAAGTCTGAGAGCTGATTTATCTGTTTCTCCCACACATCTAGCCTTGCACATGGTAGGCATTCAATATTTATTGAATGAATGAATCACTCACATTTTATTCATGAGAATATTGAGTCCCCAAAGATAAAACATTGTGTACATACAAGTAAGAGGTGTACCTGGAAGTAACACTCAAGTCTAGAAGCCAAAATTTGATTCAAAAAATTTGAAATGCATGTGATAATACTATATTATCTTCCATAATTAGTGGTTACAGTAGTACCAGTCCAATACTTTGTTTTGTTGAAGACCAGTTTACCAAAGCCATGAGATCATTTATTTTCCTTTAACACGGAATGCCAAAAAAAATCCAGAATATAACCCATTCTCCATGGGAAAAAACTGCTCTTTTTTTTCTTTTCCAGATATATCTATTATCTAGAAAGAAAGAAAGAGCGGGAGAAGGCACTTATATAGAGCAAAATGGAAAGATCACAGTTACATGAATTTTTATATCTATCTGCCATCAGAATAAGACATAGAACATTTCCAGCTATCTATCCTCAAACTGTCTTCATGCCCCATATCAGTTAATTACCACCTCAACCCTCCCAAAGACAACTACTGTTCAGACTTCTCTCACTATAATTTTTTGCCTAAGTTAGGACTTTATATAAATGAAATTATACAGCCTGTATTTTTACTTCTTTCACTCAACATCTATGGGACACATCAGCATTGCATGTATCAGGAGCTACCATGTCTTTGTTGCTCCATGGTATCCCATTGTATGAATACACCACAATTTTCTCACCCACTTCATTGCTGATGTACATTGTAAGTTGTTTCTATTCTGGGGGTATTATGAATAAAGCTGCTATGAACATTCTTAACGATGTCTTTTGGAGAATGTAAAAGCCCTCAGATATACATTCTATAGGGTATATACCCAGAAGTGGATTGGTAAATTACAGGACTGGCATACAGTTTGCTTTGTTAGATACATTGCTTTGGACAAAAGGGTGAGGGTTTCCCTAACCTGAAAAGGCTGGCAGGGAGCACTGTTCCTAAATGGCTCCTCATTAAAAAAAAAAAAAAAAAAGATTCTTTGATTGGAAGAGACCTTAAAGGCAATGACTTGGCCTCCCACACCGTATCAAGTCCAGTCATATCAAGTTTAGCTCCAGCCATAGCTGCTCTCGCCTGGGCCACCTTTAGTAAGCAGAAGTCACTACCTCCAAAGGATTTGGACAGACCTGACTCCAAGAGTGGATGGCATCCATCCACTCTTCTCTTTAAATCTCCAACTCCTCAAGTAGAACCAGATATACTCCTTTGGTTTGGGTCTTAGTCCCCAACCCCTTTTTTTTGCACTGAATAGTAGGCCAGAGTTGGCTCAGATAAGAATGAAATTTATTTCCAATTGAAAATTGGTGCCATATGTCATGGATTCTCAGATCCTTAAAGGCTTTAAGAGACCACAGAGTCCATTTAGCCAATGCCAAGTCCCCAAGGTATTTCCAAGCCTCTGTTTAAGCATGTCCAAGGGAGAGAACTTGGCTCATTCTGAAGTATCCCATCCCTTAGTCACACAGATCCATTTGCTAGAAAGTTCTTCCTGTTATCTTTGAAGCCGCCTTCTTTTAATTCCCACCTCTTGGTCCTCCTTTTGAACTCTGAGACTCTTGGAAACAAGTTTTTTTTTTTTTTTTTCATTCAGCCACTCTGCAAAGATTATAGGAGCTCCTTCAACATTGGAGCCAACTGTCATCATTTAGTAGGCAAATTTAAAAAGGATGGAAGCAGCAGCTAGGGCCTTAGGATGAGTCAAACACTGTTTTGTGTCTTAGGCTTTATAATTTGCTATTCTTTACTAGTAACTTTTCTATTTTTAATTTTGCTATGGCTTTACTGCTCACCAAAGAAGGAATGCGAGGCTTCTATTATGTATCAAGGGCAAGGTGATATCTCCCATCTCATAACTCAGTGCTCTGTCCTCTGGCAGTTGACCAGAGCAGTTCTAGCCTATCAACTGAGCCCTCTGGGTTAATCTGGTTGGCAGTCTGGTGTGTGGTTATGTAGACTAGAGTTTTTGTAGTCAAATTCATCTGCCAAAAAATTAGTGTCTAGCCACTTCTTTGAATCTTTGTTTCCTTTTTTGCAAAATATTACTTTTAATACTTACCTCAAGGGAACATTAAGAATTAGATATGCTCATGTATGGGCTTTCCTGCTGGCTCAGTGGTAAAGAACCCGACTGCCAATGCAGGAGATGCGGGTTCAATCCCTGGGTTGGGAAAATCTCCTAGAGGAGGACATGGTAACCCATTCCAGTATTCTTGCCTGGAGAATCCCATGGACAGAGAAGCCTGGTGAGCTACAGTCCGTGGGGTCACAAACAATCGGACACAACTGAAGTGACTTAGCACACACACACATGCTCATGTATATGAAAAACTTGGCCCCATGCAAAGCACAGAAAAACATGCTCAGTCACCTTTTCTTCCCTCACCCTCCTCCCACTGCTGCTTGTGAAACCATGAACACCCAGTCATGAAAAGGAACAGTCATGTGGTAGCATAGAAAGATGTATGAAATTGTCTTCCATTCTAAGCCCAGGTTGCTAATTTTAACCCTTAAGTCCTAAACTATCAACTCCATAAGAGACAATTATTTTGCCCAGATTATCTGTTTACCTGAGTGGCTCCTAGTACACTCCTAGTGGGTTTTGATGCATTTATGGCTTCCCAGGTGGCTCAGTGGTAAAGAACCCACCTGCCAATACAGGAGACGAGGGATTGATACCTGGGTGGGGAAGATCCCTTGGAGAAGGAAGTGGCAACCCACTCCAGTATTCTTGCCTGGAGAATCTCCATGGACAGAGGAGTCTGGCAGGCTACAGTTCATGGGGTTGCAAAGAGTCAGACACAATTGAGTGACCATAAAAAACAACAACATATAATATCCATGCTATGAAGTTTTCTGAAATTCTCAGAGATTGCCATGAAAATTCAACAACCTTAAATACTTATTAACCGAATTCATTCATGGGAAGAGGGGTTTTCAAATACACATTGGCCTGGTAACAATGATCAAGAGCTGAGAGGGAGGGGGCTGGACTGTGAGGGCAGCTTAAGGTCATGCCCAGCCCATGTTGCTGGCACAGAGGCCCTGCCAACTGTCTCCCTGCGTGGAGCTGGCCCTGACCCCTGGCATGCAGTTGGTAATTTGAGAGCTGGGAATGTGTGACCCAGGCACTCTTGGGGTGATAAGCAGTCAGTCTTCATAGTACCCTAAGACAGTACATCACATCCCTCTCTGAAAACACTTTAGCCAAATGCAACAACCTTGATGGTTAAGTCCCAGAGTTTGGCACAAATGCCAGCCCAGTTCATCACTCATTTATTTGAAATTCAGATCAGATCAGTCGCTCAGTAGTGTCTGACTCTTTGTGACCCCATGAATTGCAGCACGCCAGGCCTCCCTGTCCATCACCAACTCCTGGAGTTCACTGAGACTCACGTCCATCGAGTCAGTGATGCCATCCAGCCATCTCATCCTCTGTCATCCCCTTCTCCTCCTGCCCCCAATCCCTCCCAGCATCAGAGTCTTTTCCAATGAGTCAACTCTTCGCATGAGGTGGCCAAAGTACTGGAGTTTCAGCTTCAGCATCATTCCTTCCAAAGAAATCCCAGGGCTGATCTCCTTCAGAATGGACTGGTTGGATCTCCTTGCAGTCCAAGGGACTCTCAAGAGTCTTCTCCAACACCACAGTTCAAAAGCATCAATTCTTCGGCGCTCAGCCTTCTTCACAGTCCAACTCTCACATCCATACATGACCACTGGAAAAACCATAGCCTTGACTAGACGAACCTTTGTTGGCAAAGTAATGTCTCTGCTTTTGAATATGCTATCTAGGTTGGGCATAACTTTCCTTCCAAGGAGTAAGCGTCTTTTAATTTCATGGCTGCAGTCACCATCTGCAGTGATTTTGGAGCCCCCAAAAATAAAGTCTGACACTGTTTCCACTGTTTCCCCATCTATTTCCCATGAAGTGGAGGGACTGGATGCCGTGATCTTCGTTTTCTGAATGTTGAGCTTTCAGCCAACTTTTTAACTCTCCACTTTCACTTTCATCAAGAGGCTTTTGAGTTCCTCTTCACTTTCTGCCATAAGGGTGGTGTCATCTGCATATCTGAGGTTATTGATATTTCTCCCAGCAATCTTGATTCCAGTTTGTGTTTCTTCCAGTCCAGCGTTTCTCATGATGTACTCTGCATATAAGTTAAATAAGCAGGGTGACAATATACAGCCTTGACGTACTCCTTTTCCTATTTGGAACCAGTCTGTTGTTCCATGTCCAGTTCTAACTGTTGCTTCCTGACCTGCATACAAATTTCTCAAGAGGCAGATCAGGTATTCTGGTATTCCCATCTCTTGAAGAATTTTCCACAGTTGATTGTGATCCACACAGTCCAAGGCTTTGGCATAGTCAATAAAGCAGAAATAGATGTTTTTCTGGAACTCGCTTACTTTTTCCATGATCCAGTGGATGTTGGCAATTTGATCTCTGGTTCCTCCGCCTTTTCTAAAACCAGCTTGAACATCAGGAAGTTCACGGTTCACATATTGCTGAAGCCTGGCTTGGAGAATTTTGAGCATTACTTTACTAGGATGTGAGATGAGTGCAATTGTGCAGTAGTTTGAGCATTCTTTGGCATTGCCTTTCTTTGGGATTGGAATGCAAACTGACCTTTTCCAGTCCCGTGGCCACTGCTGAGTTTTCCAAATGTGCTGCCATATTGAGTGCAGCCCTTTCACAGCATCATCTTTCAGGATTTGGAATAGCTCAACTGGAATTCCATCACCTCCACTAACTTTGTTCGTAGTGATGCTTTCTAAGGCCCACTTGACTTCACATTCCAGGATGTCTGGCTCTAGGTCAGTGATCACACCATCGTGATTATCTGGGTCGTGAAGATCTTTTTTGTACAGTTCTTCTGTGTATTCTTGCCATCTCTTCTTAATATCTTCTGCTTCTGTTAGGTCCATAATTAGCCAACATTTATTGGGGGGCCTCTCTGCTTCATTTCTTCTATGGGAACTGAAAAATAAGTCAGATTGTCTCCAGAGCCTGCAGTCTACGTTGCCTCTCTGGGCCTCCTCAGAGAGGTGTTTTTTAAGAGCATGTACCCCCTTTTTCAACCTCTCCCAATTTACCCCTATACCCCACCATGGGCTAAATTACTGAACTCTTTATAGAGCAGAAATCCAGTTTCCTCCTCTGCATAATTCTGGGCATTTTTGAGGTGCCATTTTCTCCTAGAAGTGGACAGAGGTACAAGATAAACCTGGACTCTGCTAGCACGTGATTACTCTGGCCCCTCAATATCTCGCTCGTGCCAGGCCAGGTCTGTCTACATAAGAGGTCCTTGATCAGGGTAACTCATTCATGGGGAGGACGTTTGTTTACCTCGCTCATCTAGGCATTTCCCAAGAAAGACAAGAGGAATGAAACCAAACCAAATCATGTATCTGCTGGAGCTTCAGAATGAATTAAGAGGCTGTAGGGAGGGGAGAGGGAGTAGAAATCAGTGCAAGAGCTCTAAGGTGGCATCGTAGCACCCTCACAAGAAGAGGAGCAGAATCAGTCCTGTTGCTGACTTTCAATTGCACTGATTTGAGACCAAGGTTAAGCAAGCCTGACAAAGTGGTTCATCACATCGGAGGCAAACCCCGCATCTATTGGATCTCATTAATTCCCAGACCAGTTTACTGTCAATCCCAATCAGTTCAGCCCACCACGTGGCACTTTCATCTCTCCGCCCTTGCTTCCGCCATCCATCTACGGGTGGCCTGACTCCGTTCCCCAAAATAACTTCACTGTTCCTGTCACGTTGGCTACTGGCTGGCTGCTGGGAATCCTAAAAGCCTTGTAGGTGGGGAGTGGCACAGCGACTGGTGACTCTCATTTACTAAAGCCTTTCTATTTTTAATTTTTTTTAAATATTCCATGCTAAAGTTTCCTTTCTCTCCCTCCCACCCTTTGTGGTATTTTTAGGCCGTGCAGGCTCTTCAGAACAAGCGTCGAGCTTGCTGGGCGCTGCAAATAGCTTTTCCCCTTACCTGCCAGTCACGGTGTACTACAGGCATGCGTCATGTGGCGAGCTGGTCCTTTACTCCAGCCTTTTACACGGGCTTCGCTTCTGTGTGCTGCTAATCTGTCGAGAAATCAAAGACACACCAGCCTCAAAGGGGAGGCCCTGGCCCCACAGCTGCCTGCCAGGGTTATTATGAAGGCCCATCCATCCTGTACCAAGAGCTCACTGGGAGCAACTGGCAGCAGACGGGGGGAAGCCAGAGATCAGGGATCTGAGCAGGGCCAGGCGATGTGGGTGAGAGGAGGGTGGGAAGGGGCACTAGGAATCAGGACTTGAAAGATGAAAGCATCCTGGGATGCTGTAGTCACGACTGCTCTCAGGCAAGGACAGACAGGAGAATTATCGGAGATGTTTGCGGGGGCGACCAAAGGTCCACCCAGTCCAGGGTCTCCTCTGTCAGGGGTGGCTCCAAAGCTTCTATGGGGAAGAGAGAGGGGCGGAGCAAGCTGGTGAGCTGTCCTCCTTTCTCTCATCCTCCCATCACTCCTGCAGGTCCAGAGAGAGGCCCTGCAGCTGCCTAGTCCGCCTCAAAACGACTGGAAGAGACTATAAACAGAAGCTCCTGGGCAGTGGCTCTCTAAGTGTGTCCACAGACTGGTAACAGCAGCAGCCCCAGAGAACTGGTCAGAAATACAGTATCTTGGGACCCCCACCCAAGACCTACAGAATCGGAAACTCTGGAGGTGGGGCCCAGCACTAGGTTTTAACGAACCCTCCCTGGGGTATTGCTATGCATTCAAATCTGACAACCACTGTATCAGGAAAAACAAGGCAGGGATATCTACTGAAGAGTCAATTAAAGGAGCAGTTTTTATGTGTGTCAGAGAATGAGATAGAAACATTAGGATTCATAGTGGGTTCTCATATGATTTCTGAAATGAGACGAAAGTGAATGAAGTGAATGTTATCAATAGCTACCAAAAAAAAAAAAAAAAAAAAAGAGGCAAAACGGCCAAAAATTAGAGGAAAAAAAAAAAAAAAAACCAAAAATAACTGTTTCAAATTCATGTTATAATGTTAACAAGACCCTATCTGATGTTTCCTTGGGGGAGGTGGAGACCAGTGCTTTTGGTTTTGATTATGAAGAAAACTTCCTCAAAGACCATGCATGCTTGAAATTGCTGAGTCCCCCCAAAAATTGTGCTTGAAAACTCATATAAATATGTTATAGTGATTACTGATGTATCTAAAAGATAAACCTATAAGGATAACTTTTAAATTAAAATTCTTGGCTCTTCCACACAGTAGAAGTAGATAGAGGACTCCTTCCTTGCTCTTGGCTCAAGGCCTTCTTTCTTATTTGCTGAGAAAATTGAAGTCATCAGAACTGAAATCACACATGAACTGACCACCAACTATTCCCACCTCCCTGCATCTCAACGCTCTGCTCCACATGGCCTTATACGGGGTTTTCTCACAACACCCTTAGATTAACTCCTCTCATTGTGCCCTGGAATCCTATTGGTTCTCAGGTCTTCAGAGATGCTCCGCTTGCCATCACCAATTTCCGGCTCTGAATGGGTAAGCACCATCTGCCTATAAACATTCTGAAGTGCGGCCCACCTTTAACAAGCAGTCTTGACCCCATTTTCACTGCCAGCTACTGCTCAGTTTCCCTGCTCCAGGTTATAGTGAAACTAAAATGAAATCAGTCAAGTTTGCTGCCTCCACTTTCCCTTCTAGGTTTTCTGGATCCCTTTCCAGTCTGGATTCCGGCCTCACCACTCCACTGAAATTCTCCTCCCCCAGGCCACCAATGACTTCCATGTTGTCAATCACAGTGACCTGTGCTCCATCTCATCTGGCTGAGCCTTGGAAGCCTCTGATACAGTTCTCACCTCCCTGGCTCATTCTTACCTCCGTGAATCCCCCTCACTTCTCCTTATCCTAAACTTTGGGATGTCCCGGAACACTCCAGCTGTTCTGGCCTTCCTGATGGCCCTTAAACCTGCCTGAGCTGCTCCCACCACAGGGCCTTACCAGAGAGGTCTACCCAAACTTCTTTATCTAAAGTCACCCACATGTTCCCCACTCCACCATCTATCTTTTCACCTGAATTATTGCTTTTCATAGCACTTATCACTACATGGAAGGTTATACATTCATTTGCTCAGTGTCTGCCTCCCTCATATAGAATATAACCTCCATGTTCCCCAGGATCTAGAACAGCACCTTGCACATAGTAGGCTTCCTGTCACATTTTGTTGAATGAGTGAATGAACAAAGGTATAGTCTCTGTTCTCCAGAAGGAGAAGGTAAGGGTTGGCTGCCTTCTGTCCTAGAAACTTGACCACTTACAGGGCATTTACCAACTCCTGGAAAATTCTACATATTCTCCCCTGGCCAAGTATAGAATTAGTTCTCATTATTTATAACAACCCTCATCTTTTGGTTCACATCAGAGTCTCCTGTGAAGTGTTAAAAATAAACATCTTGCTCTTTCTCTACTCCAAGGAGCTCTTGAGTTGGGAGGTTAGTACTAGGATTCTGAAAAGCAGACTCTTGAGAGTGGGGTGGAGTGGTAGGGAGCATGAACTCTGAAGGCATACTCTCAATTTTGAATCTTGACACCATCATAGCTGTGATGTACATCAGGGGACCACACCCCTCTGAGCCTCAGTTTTCTTAACTGCAAAGTAGTGACACTAAGAGGAATCTTATTTCACAGGGTTGTTGTGAGAATGAATGAGTTAACATACATAGGCTCCTCAGAACAATGCCCAGCATGTAATAAGCAGGAACTATTATCCCCAATATTGTGTAAGTTTCTTGGGTAATTCAGGCATATAACTGGTTATGAAAACTGCTGATATAAACTATAGATACCACTACACGAAAGAGAAAGGAGATCTCGATGAGGAGTAGGGCAAGCCAGGGCTTGAGAAGAAACCAGAAGGCACAGACTGGTTGGTTGCTGAAAGATGACTAGGATTGAGCAAGCACCATGCTCTCCCAAGGGCACTCAGGACTCTGATGCTAGAAGAGTAAAATCGGCCCCTTCTGAATTCTATTCCAGTGGGCTATCCTTACCCAGCTAAGAAGTCCAAAGGCAGATAAACTGTCTTCTCCAACCAAAGTTGGTGATAGAAAGACCAATGTACTGTACTCAGGGCTGCTAGGGCCTAGAGACTCTCGCAAGGGTACTGGCCCAGCTGCAATGGGGGTTCAATGGGCAGCAACAACCCATCCTCCAAGACTCCGGGAGCCCTCATGCTTACTCACAAAATCTTCCCAACCTGCTCCCTAATGTCAGAAATCCCTTTAGCCGGGGACATGCTTTTCTTTTCACTGTAAAAGAAGCTTAAAATGCAAACACCTCCAGAAGAAGCATAGATGTAAATTGACAACACGTTAGATTGGAAAAGCTTAGTCACTGAGCAAAGGAGGTTTTGACAGAAGGGCACTACAGTTCTCTCGGCCCCGCCCTGCCCATACTTTCCTATTTCCCACTGCTATCTAGATCAGGAGAGCAGGGAGATGTAACCTACCTCAAGAGGTGCAATATAAATGGCACAGTAATGATTTCTATTTTTCTAAGTCACTTCTTTCTCAGGGCGTGGTTTCATTTAGCTCAAGTCAAACTGGCAGGGCTGGTCCAGCCTTTCATTCTACCTGTGGACCAAACAGAGGTTTTACCTCCAGTGGCCAGTGTGAGGTGTATATAATTCATGGGTTTCACCAGCGATTATTTACTGGGCCCCTGCCATGAACCAGGGTGTAATAAGGATGACATCTTGACAGAAGTTCAGGGACTGACTCCCTTCTGTGTGTATTTCCTTGGAAGGTCCCCCTTTGTTTTCTTTCAACTAATTTCCAAGCTTATCTTTTGAAGACTATCTCCTTAGCCAGCTTTAGGGTCATGCAGGAAAATCTGTTACATTTTATCTAAAACTGATGGAAACATTAAGGTTTCTGATACCTCTTCACACCCTCCTCCCTTCCCCACAGAGTTCTCTTCCTTCCAGCTCCTTCTCTGAATGACTGCAGTCCCTAGAAAGTCCTCAAGAGTCCCACCTCTCTCTCCAGGGCTGGGGCAGCTTCCTGCCCACTTCCATGGCTGTCAGCATCCAAGTTCCTTCTTTATCTCCCCTTTGGTCTCCCTGAACTCTCTGCCCTCATGGATTCATTGCCTGAGGAGAATTGTAGCCATTACTTGGAAAGGGCTGGTCAAAACACCATGGAGCATCCAGCCCTTGCTGTTAATCTTCTTAAAAGGTAGTCAATTTTTTTTTCCAGAAAAAATTCTCTTTTGTGAAGCAAGTCTCTCTATGACATCCAGCTGGATAATTTTCCCAAGCCCTACTTTTGTATCCATAGCTCCCTATTTTGCCCTAATTAGCTTTTCTACAAGGTTCAAGAAGGGGCTAGGAAGATGGCCAAGCTCCAGGCCACAGCTTGTCATACCTGAGCAGCTGAAGTCCCCCTAACATGATCCGGGACCTGAAAGGAGAGCAACCATCTTGGGCGGCCTTCCACCAGGTACTGCTTGTATTGGCCACGGAGTGTGGTGTGCTCACAACAGGAAGATCTGAGAGCCAGGGACTTTATGCAAATGACCCCATTTAATCTTCTTAGCCTCCCTACAAAATAGGTATTATCATCCTCATTTTACAGGTAATAAGCAGAGGCAAAGGGAAGGGAGAGAATGTGTCCAGATTCACATAGAAACCCAGTGCTTTTGGCTGCTACCTTATCCTACACTTTGAGAGATGCTGAAAGGCCCATGGTTCAAAATCATCTTTGAATTCTCTTATCCAAAATGCATGTGCACACACACACACACACATGCAACACTCCTATTTTACAACAATTAATAAGCACAATTGTCAGCACATTAACCCCAAAGATCCTTTAGATTCTATCACTTGGGTTATGTAACCTGAAAGAAATAAACTGAATAGATTCCCAAGGGGCTGTTAAGAAACCCTGCCCTTATCCTTAAAAAAAGTTCTGGTATAAAAGAAACTCTGACTCAGTAGCTTAAGCCCTGGGTTATGGTTCTTGCATGGCCACTCACAAACCCTGTGACTTTGGCAATGTTCCTTTCTCTTTCCAAGCCTCAGTTTCCACATCTGTAAAACAGAACTTTGATACCTGCTTTGCCTGTTTCATGAGGAAAATCAAATCAGATAATGGAGGGGTGCTTTATCAATACACCTGTCAAGAGAGAAGACAATAGATATTTCTCTGCATTCAAGCTATTATGGTTTGGACAGTATGAATTTTATAGTCACTGACTCAAGTTATACAAAATCGTACCTTTTAAAAATTTCCTATAAACTGGACTTAAATTCTATCTGGTACTCCCATCTGTCTGAAGCAGAAAACATAGTCTGATTACTAATGGGCTGTCAGACACTTCAGTGATTTTCTCAGTCATCCAGATTAAAACTCAAACAAACTCAGAATTCCCTGTGCTGCCCCCTCTCCTTCTCCTGGGCAGGATCTCAGCTCATGGCTCAGCATCAGCAGGAGGTAAGGCCCCTCTTAGTCTCCATTTGTCTCAGTCTTTTGAAATGTGCCTGTGTCCTCATTCTTCTGCCTGGGTAGTCCACTCTTTGCTGAGATATCCCCCTGTTTGGCATTCTCTCTCTCTCTCTTAATTTCTTGTAGTTTGGACCCTAAAATTGGCTTTATTTCAAAATTCAGTACCTGGTCCTATATGAATTTTTCCACATTGTTTTTCTAAGGCAATGTATTCACCTTCCTGGCTCCTCCCATCTCACATGGTGAGGTGAAGATTTCCAAATCAAAGTTCTGGCCCCATTTCCCTCCCAGTCATCATAGAATCACAATGTTGTCAGTGCTGAAAGGAACCATTTTCCTGCAGAACCTTGCATTTCTTTCTTTCTTTTTTTAAATTGGAGGCTAATTACTTTACAATATTGTGGTGGTTTCTGCCATACATTCACATGAATCAACCATGGGTGTACAGGATGTTCCCCATCCTGACCCTCCCTCCCACTTCCCTCCCCATCCCATCCCTCAGGGTCATCCCAGTGCACCAGCCCTGAGCACCCTGTCTCAGGCATCAAACCTGGACTGGCAGTCTATTTCACATATGCTAATATACATGTTTCAATGCTATTCTATCAAATCACCCCACTGTCGCCTTCTCCCACAGAGTTCAAAAGTCTGTTCTTTATATCTGTGTCTCTTTTGATATCTCACGTATAGGGTCATCATTACCATCTTCATAAATTCCATATATATGTGTTAATATACTGTATCGGTGTTTTTCTTTCTGGCTTACTTCACTCTGTATAATTGGCTCCAGTTTCATCCACCTCATTAGAACTGGTTCAAATGCATTCTTTTTAATAGCTGAGTAATATTCCATTGTGTATATGTACCACAGTTTTCTTATCCATTCATCTGCTGATAGACATCTAGGTTGCTTCCATGTCTCGGCTATGGTAAACAGTGCTGCGATGAACATTGGGGTACACATGTCTCTTTCAATTCTGGTTTCCTCGGTGTGTATGCCCAGCAGTGGGATTGCTGGGTCATATGGCAGTTCTATTTCCAGTTTTTTAAGGAATCTGTACATTGTTCTCCATAGTGGCTGTACTAGTTTGTATTACCACTAACAGTGTAAGAGGGTTCCTTTTTCTCCATACCCTCTCCAACATTTATTGTTTGTAGCCTTTTTGATTGCAGTCATTCTGACTGGTGTGAGATGGTACCTCATTGTAGTTTTGATTTGCATTTCTCTGATAATGAGTGATGTTGATCATCTTTTCATGTGTTTGTTAGCCATCTGTATGTCTTCTTTGGAGAAATGTCTGTTTAGGTCTTTGGCCCATTTTTTGATTGGATCGCTTATTTTTCTGGAATTGAGCTGCAGGAGTTGCTTGTATATTTTTGAGATTAATTCTTTGTCAGTTGCTTCATTTGCTATTATTTTATCCCATTCTGAAGGTTGTCTTTTCACCTTGCTTATAGTTTCCTTTGTTGTGCAAAAGCTTTTAAGTTTAATTAGGTCCCATTTGTTTATTTTTGCTTTTATTTCCATTACTCTGGGAGGTGGGTCATAGAGGATCCTGCTATGATTTACGTCAGAGAGTGTTTTGCTTATGTTTACCTCTAGGAGTTTTATAGTTTCTGGTCTTACGTTTAGATCTTTAATCCATTTTGAGTTTATTTTTGTGTATGGTGTTAAAAAGTGTTCTAGTTTCCTTCTTTTACAAGTGGTTGACCAGCTTTCCCAGCACTACTAGTGAAAGAGATTGTCTCTTCTCCATTGTATAGTCTTGCCTCCTTTGTCAAAGATAAGCTGTCCATAAGTGCGTGGATTTATCTCTGGGCTTTCTATTTTGTTCCATTGATCTATGTTTCTGTTTTTGTGCCAGTACCATACTGTCTTGATGACTGTTGCTTTGTAGTATAGCCTGAACTCAGGTAGGTTGATTCCTCCAGTTCCATTCTTCTTTCTCAAGATTGCTTTGGCTATTCGAGGTTTTTTGTATTTCCATACAAATTGTGAAATTATTTGTTCTAGTTCTCTGAAAAATACTGTTGGTAGCTTGATAGGGATTGCATTGAATCTATAGATTGCTTTGAGTAGTATACTCATTTTCACTATATTGATTCTTCTGATCCATGAACATGGTATATTTCTCCATCTATTTGTGTCATCTTTGATTTCTTTCATCAGTGTTTTATAGTTTTCTATATATAGGTCTTTTGTTTCTTTAGGTCGATTTATTCCTAAGTATTTTATTCTTTTCGTTTCAATGGTGAATGGAATTGTTTCCTTAATTTCTCTTTCTGTTTTCTCATTGTTAGTGTATAGGAATGCAAGGGATTTCTGTGTGTTAATTTTATATCCTGAAACTTTACTATATTAATTGATTAGCTCTAGTAATTTTCTGGTGGAGTCTTTAGGGTTTTCTATGTAGAGGATCATGTCATCTGCTAACAGGGAGAGTTTTACTTCTTCTTTTCCAATCTGGATTCCTTTTATTTCTTTTTCTTCTCTGATTGCTTTGGCTAAAACTTCCAAAACTATGTTGAATAGTAGTGGTGAGAGTGGGCACCCTTGTCTTGTTCCTGACTTTAGGGGAAATGCTTTCAATTTTTCACCATTGAGGATAATGTTTGCTGTGGGTTTATCATATATGGCTTTTATTATGTTAAGGTATGTTCCTTCTATGCCTGCTTTCTGGAGTGTTTTTATCATAAATGGATGTTGAATTTTGTCAAAGGCTTTCTCTGCATCTATTGAGATAATCATATGGTTTATATCTTTCAATTTGTTAATGTGGTGTATCACATCGATTGATTTGCAAATATTGAAGAATTCTTGCATCCCTGGATAAAGCCCACTTGGTCATGATGTATGATCTTTTTAACATGCTGATGGATTCCATTTGTAGAATTTTGTTAAGGATTTTTGCTATGTTCATCAGTGATATTGGCCTGTAGTTTTCTGTTTTTTGTGGCATCTTTGTCTGGTTTTGGTATTAGGGTGATGGTGGCCTCATAGAATGAGTTTGTAAGTTTACTTTCCTCTGCAATTTTCTGGAAGAGTTTGAGTAGGATAGGTGTTAGCTCTTCTATAAATTTTTGGCAGAATTCAGCTGTGAAGCCATCTGAGGACCTTACATTTCTAACTGCTTGCTCCTTGGAAAGAAAGCTATGACAAACCTAGATAGCATATTAAAAAGCAGAGACATCACTTTGCCAACAAAGATCAGTTTAGTGAAAGCTATGGTTTTTCCAGTAGTCATATACCAATGTGAGAGTTGGACTATAAAGAAGGCTGAGCACCGAAGAATTGATACTTTTGAACTGTGGTGTTGGAGAAGACTCTTGAGCGTCCCTTGGACAGCAAGGAGATTGAACAAGTCAATCCTAATGGAAATCAACCCTGAATATTCATTGGAAGGACTGATGCTAAAGTTAAAGCTCCAATGCTTTGGCCACCTGATGTGAAAAGCTGATTCATTGGAAAAGACCCTGATTCTGGGAAAGATTGAGGGCAGGAAGAAAAGGGGGCAACAGAGGATGAGATGGTTGGATGGCATCATGACTCAATGGACATGAGTCTGAGCAAACTCCAGGAGAAATGGTGAAGGACAGGGAAGCCTCGCATGCCATAGTGCATGTGGTCACAAAGAATCAGACATGACTGAGTGACTGAACAATGACAACAACTGCTTGGTAGACATCCCCCCTACCCTGGCTGCTTCCCAACCACTGCAAATTCTTCATGGTTACAACTGGAGTAGGAAATGGCAATCCACTCCAGTATTCTCATGTAGAAAATTCCACAAACAGAGGAGCCTGGCAAGCTATAGTCCATGGGGTTGCAGAATCAGACACAACTGAGCCACTGAGTATGCACACACACATGCACAACCATATTTATCACCTATTCCCCCAGAGAGCCAGCTCCCCTCTGTGCTATCTTATAGGTCCCAGGGGAAATGTCATTACCTCGGCTACTCAGGTTTGAAGCTGAAAGCCTCTCTGAATTGTTCTTTTTGCCTCTCTCCTCACATCTGGTTAGACCTCACGATGCTCAACTCTCACCATTTAAGCTCTCTGGAATCTGTTTTTCCTTTCCACACAGACGGGCACCACCAGAGTACAGGCAGTTATTGCTTCCTGCCTCAATTACTAAAATTGTATCTTGATTTGCTTGCAATTAAAATGCATCCTACCAGACAAGTCTCTCATCCACTTCTCTGTGACCTCCCAATCAATACTTGTTGAGACATAAAGGGTCCTTAATGGGTGGCAGAGGGTTCACAGATGGGCTCCCGGGGAAACCGTGAACCCTCTAAAATTTTCCAAAACATTACTTAAACAAGACAATTAGAAATTTGATTGAAAATGCAAATGTTTCTCAGAGAGGCATGTCCACTTAAACTCACACCTAAAATTCAGTGGCTCATGTTAGTACCCCTCCTGAGACCAGGTTTGAAGGGGAGAGACTGAAGGCCCTGGGGCCCAAAGACTGAGTCTCAGTTCTTCCTCTTTTTCCATGTAAACATACAGAGTAGACCTTGGATTGATTTCTTGGACTCTAATCAGTCATTCATTATTTTTTCATTCATTCATTCATTTTCTATATATGGAACACATAGCATGAGCCACAATTTTCCATTTATTATTTCATTTCATCTTCACCATGGGCCTCTATTGAAGACTGAATTATACCTATTTTACAAATTAAGACATTGAGGCTTAGAGAGGTTTAACCCCTGGCCCAAGGTCACACAGCTATACAGAAGGGCTGGGATTCAAACCCAGTCTAACTCCAGTGCTCACATTCCTTCCAAAATATCTTCATTTTAAAATTCAACTTCCTGGGTGCCAGGCACTGGCTCCACCCTAAGAATATAAAAATGAGCTGAACTAAATAAAATAAAGTATGTTAAAGCAGCTGGCATTGGCTCTGACCTAAAGTAGGAGCTGAAACTTATTGGTTAAAAGAATGGTCCTTGAAAAAAAATAGCACTTCAGGAACTGACAATATGATAAGAGAGGGCCATCCAAAATGGCAAGAGGCACCAAGCAGGAGGGTCTAACTGCTTGTGGCAATCAAGTTACTCATCATCCAGTGGGGGAAGTCAGGCAAGTGACCAACTGTGTGATGCACTGAACTGTGAGCAACCTGAAGCCAAAGGAGTGACCTCCATCAGTTTCTCTTCCCATCAACAGATAGTTTTAAATAAATCTAATCTAATCTATAATGTTATAGACAAAATTGAAACCAAGGAAAGAGAAGAAATAAAGAAGATAAGCTGTTAACCATGAGCAGTTCTGGGTGGTAAAACTAGAGGCTACATTTTCCCTTTCTCTCTTCTTCCTTTTATGTACTTAATGATCTACAGTGAAGAAGTATGGCTTTAAGAAGAGGAAAGATCTCAGCATCGGGGTTACAGAATATTCCCCTTCATTCTATCTCAGAAGGCCCCAACTTCGGTTGTATAACATGTCCTTGACTGAGGATAGCTATAACTATTGTCAGAGAAAGTTTATCTTACAGATAAACACACTGACATTCCCAAAGGCCTGAAATTTGACTATGTTGCATGGTAAAAATCAGGCATGAGACTTTAGCCAAACTAGAAAAGTCAGAAAACTGGCCTGATAGGGACCTTTGTGGTGGTTCTAAGCATTTAGCATAATTTCTTTTCTACCAAGGAGGCTGATGGGAGTCATTAGTACTCATTTGATTATTTCAGGGTCAGCCTGCATTTTTAATTAATCATCCTCTCTTCCTTCTGTCCTCTTTTACCCAGGGGCCTGGAACTGCTACTAATGCTTGGTGCCTTAGGCGGGGAAATCCTTTCCTCAGACAGAGGTGGAAGCTGTCTAGCACACCATCTTTTTCCTCTCCTGCCTGCCAAGAGCCCTCTCTGCTCTCTCAGTGGACAGTTTGCACTGTTAATGTAATACATCGAGAAGCTACCTCAGGGAATCCTTGCCCAGGCCTCTCACTGGTGATTTCTAGCTCACCTCTAGAGCCAGCACAAAACTACACTTTTCTCCTTTCTCTGTTTTCAACTCCAAGTGACCCAGTTTCCTCCACTTCCTTCCCAAAAGAGGCATGAGGGAGTTTGTGAAAAGCTCAGCTACTAGATACAGAGATGGACATAATAACAACAGTAACAGGAGGTGATGGAATCCCAGTTGAGCTATTTCCAATCCTGAAAGACAATGCTGTGAAAGTGCTGTACTCAATATGCCAGCAAATTTGGAAAACTCAGCAGTGGCCACAGGACAGGAAGAGGTCAGTTTTCATTCCAATCCCAAAGAAAGGCAATGCTAAAGAATGCTCAAACTACCACACAATTGTACCCATCTCACACACTAGTAAAGTAATGCTCAAAATTCTCTAAGCCAGGCTTCAGCAATACGTGAACCATGAACTTCCAGATGTTCAAGCTGGTTTTAGAAAAGGCAGAGGAACTAGAGATCAAATTGCCAACATCTGCCGGATCATTGAAAAAGCAAGAGAGTTCCAGAAAAACATCTATTTCTGCTTTATTGACTATGCCAAAGCCTTGGACTGTGTGGATCACAATAAACTGTGGAAAATTCTTCAAGAGATGGGAATACCAGACCACCTGACCTGCCTCTTGAGAAACCGATATGCAGATCAGGAAGCAACAGTTAGAACTGGACATGGAACAACAGACTGGTTCCAAATAGGAAAAGGAGTATGTCAAGGCTGTGTATTGTCACCCTGCTTATTGAACTTCTATGCAGAGTACATCATGAGAAACGCTGGGCTGGAAGAAGCACAAGCTGGAATCAAGATTGCTGGGAGAAATATCAATAACCTCAGATATGCACATGACACCACCCTTATGGCAGAAAGTGAAGAGGAACTAAAAAGCCTCTTGATGAAAATGAAAGAGGAGAGTTAAAAAGTTGGCTGAAAGCTCAACATTCAGAAAATGAAGATCATGGCATCTGGTCCCATCACTTCATGGAAAATAGATGGGGAAACAGGGGAAACAGTGTCAGACTTTATTTTTTTGGGCTCCAAAATCACTGCAGATGGTGACTGCAGCCATGAAATTAAAAGACGCTTACTCCTTGGAAGGAAAGTTATGACCAACCTAGATAGCATATTGAAAAGCAGAGACATTACTTTGCCAGCAAAGGTCCATCGAGTCAAGGCTATGGTTTTCCCAGTGGTCAAGTATGGATGTGAGAGTTGGACTGTGAAGAAAGCTGAGTGCTGAAGAATTGATGCTTTTGAACTGTGGTGTTGGAGAAGACTCTTGAGAATCCCTTGGACTGCAAGGAGATCCAACCAGTCCATTCGAAAGGAGATCAGTCCTGGGTGTTCATTGGAAGGACTGATGCTAAAGCTGAAACTCCAATACTTTGGCTACCTCATGCGAAGAGTTGACTCACTGGAAAAGACCCTGATGCTGGAAGGGATTGGGGACAGGAGGAGAAGGGGACAACAGAGGATGAGATGGCTGGATGGCATCACTGACTCGATGGACATGAGTTTGAGTAAACTCCAGGAGTTGGTGATGGACAGGGAGGCCTGGCATGCTGCGATTCATGGGGTCGCAAAGAGTCAGACACGACTGAGCGACTGAACTGAACTGAACTGAACTGCAAAGTTGCAAAGTCCATGTTGTTTCTTCATCATTTCTTCCGAGCTGACGTGAGATTCTGAGCTGATGTGAGAGGCCAATTTCCAAGCAGAAAAAGCCACATGTATTCTTTATCCTTATCAATGATAAAAGCAAGGAGATATTTTCTTCCAACTTTTGTAGCTTTTTTTTTTTTTTTTCCTGATGTAGAAACTGGGGCTTTTATTTTCTTCCTGGATTCTTCATTGCTCCACCTTCTTTGTTTCTACAGCCTGAGCAGAGGCAAAAATCACATTTCAGTTTTACTTCCCCTGAACCTCCAGAGGAGGTGAGGATGGAAAGAGTGCTTCCCTGGCATTTCCATCTGCCTGTTCGGTGGGGCCTGTGGTGAGCCTTTCTTTTCCCAGCCTCATTCACAGGCTACCTGCTTCTCTCACCTGGCCTACCCACAGGCTGAAACTGTCCTTCTGGTCTAGGAAGACCGGAGCCGGGGAAATGAATGTGAAGAAACAGATGCCTTAACCATGGGTGTGTTTATAAATAAAGTTCAGAGGACAAATAGTTTGCTGGAGGCAAGGGAGATCATTTTTTAACACAAGTGGCTATGGCTACATTAGAATTTCCTCAGAAGCAAGCCTAGCCAGCTTGGCCAGGGATGGGAATTAGAAAGCATAAAGAACGCTGGGCATACACGCGGCCTCAATGAGCAAGCAGAGGCACCTTGTTTTGGACATTTCAAAGGTTTAAGCATACCCAGGCTCCACTGGGTCAGGCCCTGGGACATCAAATATACAACAGAGGGGGATGCAGGTGGCCTCAGGACTTGGCTCCAGAATCCCCAGGTGAAGACAAACCCATGATGGCAGTTGGAGGGCAGAAAGTTCTTCAGCCATCAGAGAGGCTCTATGTACTAATTTTCAGAAAAGGTGAGAGGTGTAAAAAGATTTTTGTAAGTCAGTGTTATCTTATTGTTTAGTTAAGTCATATCCGACTCTCTTGCAACCCCATGGACTCTAGCCTGCCAGACTCCTCTGCCCGTGGGATTCTCCAGGTAAGGATACTGGAGTGGGTTGCCATTTCCTCCTCCAGGGGATCTTCCCGACCCAGAGATCGAACCCACGTGTCCTGCACTGGCAGAAGGATTCTCTACCACTGAGCCACCAGGGAAGCCCAATGTTAGTTTGAATCAGGGTTTTAAACCTGAACTCCATGGAGAAATTTGACACTAGAATTCAGAGGTCTGTGAACTTAAATGGGAAAACTCTGACATTTTTATAGAAGCTAACCTCTAACTAAAATGTAGCATTTTGTTTGTTTATAAGTATAGGAAACAGACCCCAGTTTTAATAGTAGTTGTTATGTCTTTGCTACCAATAAATATCATAGATTTGTTTGTATCATTACAGTTGTTCAGAATATCTCAGTATATCATTTATGCCCATCTCTGCCTCAAAATTTTGGCAGTTATGGGATCTGTCACTAGATCTTGCCATTGAATATATCAATAGAACATATAAATTACTATATCACAAGTGTGTTTACTAATATTTTGATAACTATATTTCAATGTAACTGGTTCCATTTTTAATACTGTATACTTTTGAAACATCTTAAAAACATTCTTTTAAGAAAGAATCCATAGGGTTCACAAGACTGTCAAGGGGGTCCATGGCACAAAAAATATGAAGCACCCCTGTCTTTGAGCATCTTATGTCAAGAGTCTATAATGAATGAATATGGACAGCTTATTTTAGGTAATTAACACAATTCTGCAAGCAAATCTATTATCAATCCTATTATATTAATGAAGAAACTGAGGCTAAAGCTAAATCTGTCTGATTTCAAAGGCTGTGGTCTTTTTGTTACACCATACACACACAAAAATATATCTTTTTATGATTCCCAAACATCCAGTCAAAAATTCAATTAGCACATACACTACTGGCCATCAAACTAAATTAACTAATGGTCTGTCTCTACAAGGCTACAAGAACTGGTTGAAACAACGAAAAAAAAATCAGCCTAACAGATGTTTTGTCTAATTGCACTCAAAATTTGATGGCCCTCTCCCTGCTTCCTAAAGTGGCTGAGTAGGCCAAGAGTTTCCTATTACGGGATGTAAGTTATAGGAGCCCGTCCTCTGGTTGTGTGAGGGCATGGATGCCATCCTCCCCCTGCAAGGACTCTGACAGCCACTCCCCTTGCCATCAGGGACACCTATCCTGTTCTGCCCCCACCTAATGGCTTTAGGGCTAAATTATTCATGAAGGCAAGGGGAGAGAAGGAAAGGGGAGGGGAGGGCAGGGCAGGGCTAAAATTGTATTTTGCCCTGTGTGTTAGGAAGCAGGACAGAGAGATCTTTATCCATATGGAATTAACATTAAATATTTGGGGGCCAATAAGAAATAATTGAAATGGCAACCCACTCCAGTATTCTTTTTTTTTTTAATTGGAGGCTAATTACTTTACAATATTTGTATTGGTTTTGCCATACATCAACATGAATCCACCATGGGTATACACGTGTTCCCCATCCTGAACCCCGCTCCCACCTCCCTCCCCGTACCCTCCCTCTGGGTCATCCCAGTGCACCAGCCCCAAGAATCCTGTATCCTGCATCGAACCTGGACTGGTGATTCATTTCTTATATGATATTATACTTGTTTCAATGCCATTCTCCCAAATCATCCCACCCTCTTCCTCTCCCACAGAGTCCAAAAGACTGTTCTATACATCTGTGTCTCTTTTGCTGTCTCGTATACAGGGTTATCATTACCATCTTTCTAAATTCCGCATATATGCGTTAATATACTGTATTGGTGTTTTTCTTTCTGGCTTACTACACTCTGTATAATAGGCTCCAGTTTCATCCACCTCATCACTCCAGTATTCTTGCCTAGAGAGTCGCATGGACAGAGGAGCCTGGTGGGCTGCTGTCCACAGGGTCGCAGAGAGTCAAACACGACTGAAGTGACTTAGCACAAGAAATAATTAAATAATGCATTCATTTATTACAATACCTGTGAATGCCACAAAGGAAGAAATCAGGGCATTATATAACAGAGGGTCCTCACCCAGTCTGAGGCATAAGAAAAGACTTCTCTGAGGAAACAGTGTTTGCCAACTCATCTTTTACAGTATTTATAGTTTTAATATCCTGCTGGCATGTAACCATCTTTTCATTACAATGTGAAATACAAGTCAGGCCTCACCCCTGCAGTCCCCTTTGGAGGAAAAGGGTGGTTTTCCCACTGTTTCTAGTTAAGAATCTACCACTGGGAAGCATGAGCCAGTGGCAAAGGTATCTGTCATTCGTGGTTAGCACACAGCCCCAGACAGCTTGCACTGCACCTGGCCTGTGTCACCACAGCTAAGCTGAGTGAGGTTGAGAAGTACAGGCCGCCTGAAGTGGCCCGGCTCAGTCCCACCATGGCAGCTTGCTGCAGGGACTAAGGAACACCAGCCACACACCTTGGTGGCATTCAGACGGCCTCCTATAGATCCGATCAATCAAACTTTACAGGCCGGTGTCCCATTTGCCCATGCTGTACAGCATAAATCCAGGGTCTTTTCAACTAGCAGCATAATAGCCGCAGTTACGATGAGGGATGGTCTGATGTGAGGCAGACGGGAGCGCTGACCCACCCAAGAAGGGAAACCTCCTTTTCCCAGGAGACAAAGAATCACTCAGTAAAGGTTTAAAATTCTTACTTGAGAGCAAAATTACAGTGCATTCAGGAAGTACTCCTTCTGATAAATTATTCTGTGGTATTTTTTAATCCTTTCTTTTTCCCTTCCTCCTGACATCACCAATAATGGGTGCTAAGCAACATGAGGAACGGAAGAAGAAAGAGGAACAAAGACATATTGTTAATCAAAATAAAAAATAATAAATTGAGTTTTAGATGGCATTTCTAACAAATGAGTACACAAACTCTTTATGCTCAGGATGAAATTTTTTACTCGCTTTAAAATTTCTTCCTGAGACATCTGTTTTGTTGATAGGCACAATCTTATGACTTTGGGAAAAAAGAATTTTCTGCCTGCATAAGAAATATCCTTATCCTGGTAACTTCTGACTCTTACATCTTTACTGGTTGTCTTGCTAACTACATTCCAGGGGTCATCTTTGTTCTCTAGAGGAGGCCCTATTTAATGCTTATTTGCAAAACAGAATTTCTTTGGATATATCATACCTAACTCATGTTAATAACAAGAACATCATACCAACAATCCCCTTTATGACACTAAGACATTTACCTGCTGGTTTCTTAGCACAAGGAAAATATGATTCCTTCTTTATGTGAATAGATTTTGATTTACTAGCTATTAAAATGGAAAAATAAAATTGCTATCAATCATGTATCTTTTCTATAGCCCTCTAAATGACACAACTTAAAAATGTTCTAAGAGCAAAACAGAATTCTCTATCTTTTAAAGAAATCAAATTTACTTAACATATCATTGGGTTTTGCATTTTCCACTTATAAAAAATCATTTGATTGCACTTAATCTAACAATAATTATTCTTATTTGAATCCTTTCACTAAGGATACTGATCAAAGTCCACATTTTTCTGTAATTTTCTAGTTTATTCTTTCTTCTAGGCTTGTTCTACTTGGACTTTTAGCTGAAATCTTAAAATAACATGTTCTGATTATGTAACATGTTTTTTCTTAAATTGATTCTGCAGGACACTGGTCTCCCATGAATTGTTGACATATGCATAAAAGGGTTCAAAAGTCAAATAAGATCACACACCACAAACTGCATGTCCCAGTAAAATCACACAGCCCCTTGGCATGACAAACGCTCTGTGGATCCTATTATGAAGAAACCTGCAAAATAATTTGTTTCAGCACTCCCAAAATTTCTTTAACCACAGAATTTCCCTCTCCACTGCATTCAAACTTATAGATCCCAGAATACTTGTGGTCCTCAGAACATGGTTTGGGAGATGTTTACAGCACAGGATGGTTGTACCTACATGCACATATGGTTTTGCAGAATACAGCTTGATTCATCCAAACTCATATGTAGTCAGAAGTTGCTAATGGATTGTTCTCAGAGGCACATTTGACTCAGCTCAAAAACTGCTGTATTGCTCCTTTAAAAACGCAGTTTTCAGAGATAAATACATTGGCTATCTTTAAAAGTTGGAACTCCAATCAAAATAACTTCTCTAGATCTGTTCCATTATTTCAAAAACTTTCCTTACCCCCGCCTCAATTCTGATGTCTCATGGTTAGCAATCTCAAGACAAAACCGTGGGGTAGGAAATGAGAAACCCGGAATAATCAAGCTTGAATTACTTTAGAGAATTCTGCTGCTGCTGCTGCTAAATCGCTTCAGTCGTGTCCGACTCTGTGCGACCCTATAGACGGCAGCCCACCAGGCTCCCCCATCCCTGGGATTCTCCAGGCAAGAACACAGGAGTGGGTTGCCATTTCCTTCTCCAATGCATGAAAGTGAAAAGTGAAAGTGAAGTCGCTTAGTCATGTCCGACTCTTAGCGACTCCATGGACTGCAGCCTACCAGGCTCCTCCGTCCATGGGATTTTCCAGGCAAGAATACTGGAGTGGGGTGCCATTGCCTTCTCCGTTAGAGAACTCTAGTCCAGCCATTTACAGATGAAAGAACCAAGGCTCCAAATGCCATAGCCATTAGAGTAGTTGACTGACCCAAGAAGTCACAGCCCCTAAGTAGGCTCCTCTGATCGAATATCATATTTCTCCTTTTTCTAAGCCAATAAGTCAATTATACCTGTGCTGATCTCAATAATGTTAGAAGAGTCATGCTCACAAGGAAGACAGATATTTACGTACACATATTCTATAGGCTGCCACAGGTATTCTCTTAGGACAAATTCTCCTAGGGAAATTTCACATCACAGTGTGAGGTCTTAGAATCTCACATATGGACTTATTTCTTTACTCGGGTCTTGTAATTAATTCTAATTAAAGAAAACATTAAGTAATGTTTTCCAATTAGCCCACAAACAGTTTTCGACCCATGGTAGAATGCACGTTTGTTCTCCACTGGGGACATTAATATTATTAAATGCTGATAAAAAAAACACCACTCTGCCTGTATCTGGTGGCAGGTGCAGAATTGCTTGCTATAGAAAGGACAGAGATACACTGCTTTTTCTTGGCTTATGCATTTATTTGAGGTGGAAGAGGAGCGCCTAATGGAAATTATGAGGAAGCTCTAAAGCCTTGGGTATCTGCCTCTCACTTTCTCTCTTCTCCCCCTTCCTCTTCCTGCTGTTGACCTAACCAACCACCCCTGGGCGGGTGATGCTTGCCCAAGTCAAATGCTACACCTGTGGCTAATTCTCAGGCAACACAAGGAAGGCTCTGCCACGTTAGAAGCAACTGGCTGTTTGCAGGAAGCGCGATGATCTGTAGTCACATCTCATTAGGGGCGCCTGGGCCCCGTGGTGAACGAGTGAAGCAAACGCTGCCAATGTAATTTGTTTTATATGCCTAATTCTCTTCCTTATAATTAACATCTGAAATGCGAAAACAAAACAAGAGCGCTTTGCAGGCATGTGGGATCTGTGGAGCACTTTCAGGGAGCCTGAGATTTCAGAGCAGGACTCACCCCTGCCTCGTCCTCTCCCACAACAAACAACAGCATGAGCTGGACCGGGGCATCCATAGGGTGTCCTGGAGGGCCAATTCTTGGGGGACACTATGTGGAGGGAGGGAGGAGAGGACAGAATAGGGAGAATTAGCATTGTCTGCCACCCCACACGTGGGTTTAACTGCTGTCATCTCTGCAACGAAGTGACCCTACAAAGATAACTTATCAGTAAAACAGAGCCACCAGTTAAGACCTTGCTGCACATGGCACTAGGCAGCCTTTGCAGTCATTCCTCCACTGCCCCCCTTCCCCGTCCCACCGCCATGACAGCCAGAGACAGACACAGAAGGAAAGAGAGAAGATACAGTATGATGGGGTCTCTGCCACCAACCACGCTGGTAGACAGGCTGTAGAACCAGGACAGAATGTCATTCACAACGTTTCTGCCATGTAAATGGGGCCGGGCAGAAAAGCTCTGGTTTGGCCATTGGATCTGGAGCCAGAACATCTAAGAGGGGCCAGAGGAGATGGAGTCTACATCCTGGGTGTACCAAGCAGCTCTCTTGTTTGCAAACCTCAGAAATTGACCCTAGAGAACTGAGGCTGAAGAAGAATCTGTGGGCAAGATATTAATTAGCTCACAGACTTGACAAAAAAGCAAGATGAGGTGATAAAAGTAGCTCATGACCACCAGCACATATAGGTTAGTGCAGCAAGAATCCCAAGCACTGCCACCTCTGATCGCTGCCACCGTCACTGGAAGTCACCACTAAACACTGGGTGCTGCCCCCCTCCTTTGTTTCCCACCAAACTCCATCCAGGAATATAGGAACATGGCTCAGATGTGGGGTAGCAAAAACACAAGTGTCTCCTAGCATTGGTCAGCATGTCTGTCAGAATGTTGCTTGTTCTTTTCAGTTTATGAACTTCTGCTAAACCTCAGAAGAGTAAAAGATATGGCAGAAGATGTATAATGGCAGAGAAAGCTGTTTTCAATCTCCCTTGGTATCCCCATCTCCTACCTAGCTCATGGCTAATGCTTTTCCATCAGTCTCCTCTCTCTTCCTCCCCTACCTCCTTTCTATTTCTTCCTAACAATATCGATAATTATTTATCGAGCCACAATGCAACTTGTCAGATGATTTACATTTATGACTTCATTTCATCTCCATGGAAACCCATGAAGCAGGTATGATTTCCATTTTCAGGTAAGGGAATTAAGGTTTTCAAAGTTAAGCAACTTGCCCAAAGTAACCGAGCTAATATGTGACAGAAGTGAAATCTGACCCCAAGTTTGGATGACTCCAAAGCCTGAGGTTAAGGCAGAATAAAGGACCCCATCCCCTTTCAATATCAAAGAATTCATAGACACTACTCTTGAGAGTTCCTTGGATGGCAAGGAGATCCAACCAGTCCATCCTAAAGGAAATCAGTCCTGAATAGTCATTGGAAGGACTGATGCTGAAGCTGAAACTCCAATACTTTGGCCACCTGATGCGAGGAACTGACTCATTTGAAAAGACCCTGATGCTGGGAAAGATTGAAGATGGAAGGAGACGGGGACGACAGAGGATGAGATGGTTGGATACCATCACTGACTCAATGGACATGAATTTGAGTAAGCTCCAGGAGTTGGTGATGAACAGGAAAGCCTGGCATGCTGCAGTCCATGGAGTTGCAAAGAGTTGGACACAACTGAGCAACTGAACTGAACTGAACAAGATAATAGCACTTATAGTATGCTTTGATTAAAAAATACATAATGACAAAAGCAATGTTAATTCATATAAGTTAAGATATATTTATGAATCCCAGTAGTATCTACACACAACAGGATCTACATGCACTTGCAAACCATATGTGAAGGATATGGTTCTTGTCTAGTTTTTCACACAGCCCCTCACACATGCCCTTACAATAACTATGTCCCTCAACCCACCAAGCTATGGCACAGTCATTTGACCTGAGTTTAGCTAGTTGGTTTGGAACCAGAAATCATGTGAGACAGTACTAAAATTTAATTCAGTGGCTCCCATAGAACTTGCATAATAAATGTCAAAGGAGGGAAGGGTAGAAGGGAAGGAGGGAGAGAGAAAAGGAGGAAGGAAGAGCAGGGAGAAACAGGGCAGGTTTAGTTAGGAAAAACCAGCAGGAGAAGCCTAGCCAACTAAAAAGTTAAGGCTAACAGATTCTTCATGTTCAAAGGCCAAGTCCAGAGGAACTAGACTTGGCCATCAGATCTGGAGCTGGAACATCTACGAGGGCCCAGAGGAGATGGAGTCTACATCCTGGGTGTACCAGGCAGCTCTCTTGGTTGCAAACCTCAGAAATTGACCATCTGCTAGAGAAACAAGCTGGCTTCACAGGTCCTCAAGGTGAACTAGAACAGTCCACAACCTTGAGGAGGAGACCAGGGACCAAAGGAGCAGGGAGAGGGCTCAAGTAATTAGACACGAGCCAGGTCACTGACAAAATAAAAGGCACTGAACACTAAACCCAGCACTGGCCACCCAGTGTAGGGCTTCTCTTACCATCCCGTCAAGGGACAGAGCAGGCCTTGGGCTTCCAGCCCGCCTGAGCCCCTCCATGCCTATTGGAAGACATCATTTCACAGACTGTGTTCTCTGGGACCCACTTATTCTATGAGGTCTTCATAGGACTTTCTATGAAGGAAGAATTTGTGCTCGGATTCTATTTCCCTCTTGGTGTTCCACAGGGTACATGAGTCTGTTAAGGGCCTTTCAAATCTGAAGAAACCTATTTTCCTCTGTTGAACCAAACGTTTCCCAAACTTATTTGATCCTGGAACCCTCTTTGTCCAAGTGTGCACCATTGTCTCAGAGAACACTAAGGTTTCAAGACCACAGTTGTGGAAACACTGGCCTACAGCACGGCCATCCTCAGGCACTGTGGATCCTTCTTCCCTGGAGCCGAGTCCTGGAAACTAGCTCCTTGCCCTCAGCCTTCTGCCCTACACAGTAATTAGGTTTCCATACATATTCATCCTGACATGGCCAATGGAGATATTTTTGAGGTTGTTATGTTATCTCTTCTGGAGAGCTTGCCTTGACTATTTCCCATTCCAAGCCCCCACCTCAATCCCACCCAACCCCTAGTATTGGGGAAGAGTATGTACTTTGAACTTGTCTGACTGCCTTTGTATTCTGGCTCTGCCACTTACTAGCTTCGTGATTTTCAGCAAATAACAACCTTTCTGTGCCTCTCCCCATGTGAAAACTGGAGTTAATAAGGTTACCTACCTCACAGGGGAGGTAACATCGTATCAAAGCAGTCAATCCTAAAGGAAATAAACCCTGAACATTCATTAGAAGGACTGATGCTGAAGATGAAGCTCAAATACTTTGGCCACCTGATGCGAAGAATCGACTCATTGGAAAAGACCCTGATGCTGGGAAAGATTGACGGCAGTAGGAGAAGGGATGACAGAGGATGAGATGCTTGGATGGCATCACCAATTCAATGGACATGCATTTGGGCAAACTCTGGAGATGGTGAGGGATTGGGAGGCCTGGCGTTCATGGGGTCACAAAGAGTCGGACACAACTTGGCAACTGAGCAACAACCTCACAGGGTTGTCATAAGGATGAAGCGATGATACATGGAAGCACTCAGACTAGTAGCTGGGGGACAGTGAGGCAGCTCTGTCAAAGAGTCGGTTCTCATAACTCACTGGCTCAATAATTCTCATTTTGCCCACTCCTCCCTTAGACCGTGTGCAACCTGAAAACAAAGGCTGTGCCTTTAGCTCTGTTTCCAGCGTCTAGCACAGTACTTGACACTGGCTGGCTGTACCACAGGAATCAGTGAGTAAATGATTGTTGGTGATTTTGAGAAAAACCAAATGGAGGCCAAAATTTGTTTTCTAGAAAATTTCAGTAAATCGAGAGAAATCAGATAATGATTAAAAAAAAAAAAGCTCAGGCATGAAGCTACAGCTGAAACATATCTGGTTCATATCCTATTGCCAGTTTCATCTAAGTTCATAATTACAAAGCAAATGATATGCCTTGTTTACACTGAGCATCTTCTTTTAATGGAGAATTGATTTCCTCTCCCTGAGCAAAAAATTTCAGTGGCCTTATAAAAGGTTAAAACAAACTATTACATTTGCATGTTCAATGTTTTATTTTTCAATTATGAAATCTCTCTGTCTTTCTAAGACATTCTAGAAATGGCAGCAGAATGGAAGCCTGGTTGTGGGCTCTAAAATAGCTCTTAGCAGCTCAACTTTCCAATGTTCCCTTATGGAGCAAGCATTTCTTGATTGGGTAGGAGTTCCAGAGTGCCCAGACATGTATCTTTCTTGTTCGTTTGGGAGGGAAGAGAGCTGTTTTGATCCGTGAGCCTGGGTTTTCTTAACAAAATGATTCTCAGAAATGCCCCTGCCCTTTCTCTCTCCTGCTCCAGCCACAAGAAGAGCACTTAATGATTCTTACTTGTTAAGGGAATAAAAATAAAAAGCAGAGAAAGTCGTAGAAGTGGGGCGATCTCCAAAAGTCATAGTCCCCATTACCGTGTTTCTAATTCTAGCCACCGATACACCTGCAGACCCCAAAGAGTTTATTCTTAACAATTTGAGCAAGATTCTTTTAAGTTAATCATACACCACAAACCCTTAAAACAGCCATTTCCAGTCGGCAAGCCATTTTTATAGCTCTCTGCTTGTCTGCTTTGCCTTGCAGTGACAGACTTATTTCGCTTTGTCCTTGTCCTAAACTCAGATATGGCAGTGGGAATGGACAAAGATGCAAAGAGAATTATCAAATATCAAAGAAAAAAAATACTAAAGTCTGTGTTTTCCCCAGCTGGAGTTTTCAATTTACCTGGTAAGTATTTTGAAGTTTGTGGTGTGTTTCAAGTGTAAAACCACCACAGCCACAACACTCTCTGGAAAAAAAAACAGAAACCTCATATGCGTGTTTGAGTGCTGCTTTTTGAATTTGGGTTTGGTTTTGGTTTTTGTAACGTGTAAGGGAGGATGTTGAATGGCCTAGTTCACACCTCATAAAGACTGGCTCTGTTCTTACCCTTGAAATGGACTTGACTGTTAATCTCCAAGCAAGTCATCCTACTGTTTTCCCAGCCCTAGAAACAGAACGCACTCGCATTCAGTCCCACAGATAAGGCACAAGGACTATTTAAAAAGTTAGCCAATCTGTCGCCTCCCAGGGGCTTTTTCCAAGGTAGAGAATGTTAATATTCTAAATAGTTCTAGCCCTCAAGCTCATGCGTGTTTTGAGCTGCTTCATCATCCATACAGAGCCTTTCCTTTAATCTTCCCCATGAGCGTGTGCACAGGTTCAAATGGTGATAATTACCATAAAACAATGGTGTTGTCCTTCTCCCAATAAAAATCGCTCTGTTAATCAGCCAACTCGCAGCCCCCTTGTCTGAGGACCCTTATGCCAAACTGGCAGGGTAGAACGCGACTGCAGATAAATTAGCCCACGTGTGATTGCATGCGAAAACACATTGATTTAGGATTTTTTTTTTCTTCTCCCGTTCAACCTGACAACTTGTCTAAATAGGCTTCTGCCACGACCTGACAGCTCGTGGACAAGCTGTGTACAACAGGCCATTAAAACGAAATGCTCTGAATATGGAGAGTACAAAACACAGACAAAGGGATAAGATGGAAAGATAAAAGGATGAACAAAGGGAGTGGGGGAGGGCGTTATGGGGGAGTGGAACCTGAAGAGGTACCCTTTCATTGCACTTTCAGTCTTTGTCATAGGCTGGATTCTTTGAAGCAGACCCTGAGATGAGGTTTGGGGTGAAGCCTATTTATGAGGGCTCCACAGCTCTGGAGAGGGGGATGTGGAAGCAGGATGGGTCAGATCGAGAAGCTGAAATGTGTTGCAGGCTGGGGACAAAATCTCTCTCAATCCCCGCTCTCCTGGGGAGCCCAGGAGCACTCCTGTGTTGGACTGAAACGGTTGGGATTTTATTCCCCTCTTTTCCCTCGGTCATTGTAAAGGCCATGTGTTCCTGGGCTGAGGTGGCCTTCCCACAGCTGAAGCAAACGCAGACCAAGCTGATAGCTGGAGTACAAAGTCCTTCCCTGGAGTGGGATCTGGGCCTGATACATCTCTGTATTTACCGCAGAGATGTTTACAATTGCCTACATGATCAGAGCCCAGCTCTCTGTATCTGTAAAGTCATTTCGGGGCCTTGATTGTGTTATAAATCTCCATTGATCATGGCATAATAACAACTCTTTTTATTAAGCACTAACTAGCCCCATGCTATGAGCAATACCTACTTTATCTCATTTAATTCTCATAACAACCCTAGGAGGTTAAGAATTCTTATAATCCTCATTCTGTAGATGAAGAAACCGAGGGTAAGAAAGATTGAATTGCCAAAAGTTGCATAACTGGTGAATGGCAAGCTTGGTATCTGAACTCAGGGCTGTCTGATTCCAAAGTCCACCTGCTCACCTACTACACTGTACTGACTGGAAGAGACATCGGTGGGTAGGCCAATACAGCAACTCCTTCCCTGATCTTCATCCACGAGGATTTAACAGAAAACACTTTTATTAGGACTGTCAGAACTCATGAAAGAGACCGCTTCTTGGGCTTGGAGAAACAGCCATGTATTCTAGTGGATCCTTGCCCCTCTTTGACTGCCAGACCCAGTAAGTGTTCTATTTAGCATACACTATGCTCCGAACATGACTTAGTGACTGAACAACAATAACAATGTTCCGTTTCTGGTTGGATTCTATGAAAGCAGACACTGAGGCTGAGACACAGATCAGAATGCAGGAAATTTACTAGGGCTTGCTCTTGGGATCAACACCTAGGGAAGGGAGGGGTGAGAAACAGAAGTAGGCAAAGAAGTTGGACTGTAATGCAGTTCCATTGAAGGCCTCAGCTGATGCAGGGGGCACTCTAGAGCTAAAATGGCTCAACAGAGTTATCCTGAGTTGGAGGAAGGGAGCTAAGCCTTCAAATACTGTGGTGGATAGGCACTGGGGGTGGGATGCCCCAGGAACAGAGCATGACCTTGGGCTAGGTGGCTCTCTGCAACTGAGACAAGTCACAAAGTGGGAGTCAGTTGAGAGCTGTCAGCTGTTAAACTCCCAACAGTGGAGGGAATGAGCGCTTCATGCTTTAAAGAGAATCCAGGCTGCAAATCATAGCATCCACTACCTCTATTTTTTTTTCAAATACTCCAAGGATTAAGTATTATTAATCCTGTATTATAGGAGAGAAAAATGAGAGTGAGACACATTAATGATTTATCCGGAGACATGTAGGTAGCATTTAATTATTAATTCATTCATTAAACAAATATTTATTGAATACCTTCCTGTGCCAGGCATTGTGCTAGGTCTTGAGAATTCAGTAGTGAACAAAAAGGAACCCTGACTTCATCCAAATAACATTTTAGTGTTAACAACTGTCCCAGATACAGAAAAAATTTAGGAGTCTGTCAATTTCTTTAGATAGCTCTCTAGTGAAAATGAAAGTCACTCAGTCATGTCCAACTCTGTGACCCCATAGACTGTAGCCCACCAGGCTCCTCTGTCCATGGAATTCTCCAAAGCCAGAATACTGGAGTGAGTAGACACTCCTTTCTCCAGGGGATCTTCCCAACCCAGGGATCAAACCCAGGTCTCCCGCATTTTGGGCAGACTCTTTACCATTTGAGCCACCAGGGAAACCCTCTGTTTAATTGATCCCATTTATACATATTGCCAAACTTCTTTTCAAGAGAGTTAATATGCTGTCAATGAGTATTCCGAAAAGTTTGAGAATGGGGAAAGGGGAAATCAACTTGGTCATGAGATTTGTGGTTAGCATAATGAGGAAGTATTCAGTATAAATCAACCTTCAACCAGGCAGCCAGTGTTTATCTGGACTCTCCAAAGGCACTGCAGATAATAACACCTAATTTTTCATCATTTCAGTGATAGCATGAATAGCATCAACAACAGGAACGAACAGTCAAGCACTAAACTTTTATCAAGCACCTATTCTCATTAGCACATTTCCTATTTAAGAAATTGTTAAGAGAGTAAGTCAATTACTTTCAGACACAGGGAATAAACAGTATAGCTGAATCAGGTCTCTTGTACCCAGGAATTTTCTTGTCCAGTAATTTCTCTCTTGACTTCTTTTGAACCTTGGCATAATCAAAATGGTGCCACACTTACCACCCACAGATACCAGTGCCCTCAACCCACTCTGCTCTTTGGCACCATGGCTTTTTCTGGATAGTAAAACAAGGGGAAGGGAAGAGGTGCCTCTGCTCTGGGTTATGATTCATTAGGCCTAAAGTATAGCCTGGTATTGGCATTTGGAAAGTGTTTTCCCCACCTCCACATCCTCCAAATGAGAACCCTGACTTTAGCATCCAGAATTTCCCCTCTCACTGACCCCTGTACTGTCTGGTGGTCTATTTCATCAGGGCAATCAAGGAGCTTTTTAGCCAATTCAAAGGGCTGGTTGGAGTTCAAGTTTTAATGGGTGACCCTGAATCAAGTTGATACCCCTCTGAACTAACATTTGTAGGTCAAGTGTATTTGAGGCCTGATTGGTGACTGCATTGTGCAGACCTTAATGGCAGCTTCACGTCACAGTGGGTTTCATATGGACAAAAAGACATCAGGATTCTGGGACTTCTAAAAGAATGGACATGATAATAAGCATAAAAAGGCAATTTTTTTCAAATGTCAGACAGAACAGATTTTTCAAATGCCAGGTAGAATGGCCTAGAAGCAGGTCTTAACACCCACCCACCACTCGGCAGGGAAGAAGTAAAGTGGTCTTCTCCAAAAGATCAGTCAAGGGATGGACAAATGCATCTTTGTGCTTCAAGAATGGTGTTGACCTTGCACAGGGAAAAAAAGCCAGAGAGTTTTGCAGCTTGTAGGTAAGTGTGGAACTGTCAGGACCGTAAGGGAAAGAATTGAAACTGATGCAAATGTTTACTCTGAATAGACCAACAAGTTGTGCAACTCTTCTATTTAACCTGAACTGAGCAAGACTCGTTCACTGGGAAAAGTCACGGATAAACCTGTAACTAACAGATTGTTACTAACAGAGTAGAAATTATCACAGTGGCCCAGATCTCAGAACGAAGTACATATACCTGTCTTTTCCATTCTTTCAAATAATTTTTGATAAATTCCTGCTTACTAAAAGGCTATTTACTTGGGAAAGAGTAGTCCAAGGACCTTGTAGATGGCCTTGGATTTTTTCAAGTCAGTCCTTGGAGAAAGTGTTTGGAATAGTGTTCTGGGACCTCTAAACACCACGAGGAGGCGACTGGTTATTTGAAAAAATGATGAACTCACCAGCTACAACAACCAAAGCTCCCATCTGAAGTCATTTCTTTTTTTTTTTTTTCCCGAAGTCACTTCTATTCACACCCCTAGGTAGACCTGTCCATGTCAACAACTGCCTAATATGGACACCCACCACCATTTTTGCATCAGGAACCTCAATCATGTAAAGACTTGTGTTCAAATAGCTTTTAGGCTTATAACATACATTTAACATATATCTAAGCCACAAAACAATCCCTTGAGTTATGTCTTGTATGCCTCTATTTTACTAATGTGGAAACTAAGGCTTACCTAGGTCAAAGGACCATCCAAAAATCTTCACCCAGGCACCCACTTCCAATAAGCTGGAGTAGTTTTTTGCAGACTAGCCCTTTCATGAGAGTGACTAGAAGAATGGGTCAAAAATACAAAGAACATGGCTGAAGGCCTCAGAGAGTTTCCAAAGCAGCAAGGACTTGAAAGGCCAGTGTCCTAGTCCTCACAGGCTGCTGTAATAAAAATAGTAGCAGGTGGTTTGAATCTGTGTGTGCTTAGTCACTCAGTTGTGTCCGACTCTTTGCGACCCCATGGACTGTAGCCCACCAAGCTCCTCTGTCTACAAACATTTGTCTCTCATAATTCTGAAGGCTGTCAAGTCCAAGATCAAGGCGTTGGCAGATTCAGTGTCCACTGAGGGCTTACTTCTTAGTTCATAGATGGCCATCTTCTTGCTGCATCCCCACATGGTGGAAGGGACAAGTGAGCTCTGTGGGGTCTCTTTTATGTAAGCACTAAGCCCATACATAAAGGCTCCACCCTCAGGACACAGTCATCTCTCAAAGACCCCCCCTCCTTATACCTTCACATTAAGGATCAGGATTTGCATACATGAGTTGGGGGCGGGGCACAAACATTCAGCAACCAGGATCCCAGAGAGAAGGGAAGTGCCTTGAGGGGAATATGAATCTGGCCTCTGTCCCCAGTTTCCCCATTGATGTATCTGCTGATTCATAAGAAACTTGGGGTCAAGAGTTGAAGAAGCCAAGTATGACATGGCAACTAACAGACTGGGAACCTAAATGGAGCTTTTGAAAGTCTCATAACATGGGAAGAAAAAAAAAACTTGTTGGAATTCAAGGCTACCCAGGAGGCCAGAATTTGTGGGGCCAAGATTTCAGAGAAAAGGGAAACATCTTGAAGTGAGCCCAAGAATCCTGGCTTAAAGGTAAGAAACATTACAGGAGATAAAGAAGAACATTTGATAAAAAGGGTCAGTCTACTAGGAAGATAAAAGAAGCTTATATGTGTATAATAATATTTATAAAAATATATACATATACATATACATACATATATATATATAATATGTACATTTGGCCTCAAAATATAAAGTAAAATCATGAACTGAAATAAATAAGAAACAGACAAATGCACCATCATGAGGAATTTTAATGTAACTCCCTTATTTTTGAAAAACCAAGACTATCAGCAAGACTTTGGACCAACCTTTTCCAAATATACATCTTTCTTACAAGCAAGAGTTTTATCTAAAATAATTCTAACGGATGAAAAATACAGGTGTGAGTGCTTCATTCTGAGATTTGGATCATTTTTATAATTTCTATCTTGGTAGTTGTTATTTCCCTTCACATTCTAGAGAAAAAAACAAGCCCCCCAAATCAGGAAAAATATGGAAGATTTCAACCACACAAATAAAGTCTCCCCCACTTCTCTCTCTCTCTCTCACACACACACACATGTATACACACAGATATCTCAATTGAGAATGAAATATTTATCAAAATTAAACATATGCTGGGTCACAGAACACATCACAACAAATTTTGAACAACTGAAATTATTTAGAATATGTTCCCTAACCTGAATTAAGCTAGAAAATAATCTTAAAATAGGCATAACTAAAAAATTACCAAATATTTTGAAATTAAGTATTAGACTTCTAAATAACCTTTAGGTAAAAGAAGAAATCATAGTAAAACTTAGAAAATACTTTGAACTGAGTGATAATGAAAATATAGCAGAGCAAAACTTGTGGGATGCAGCTAAAGCCATGCTTACAGGGAAATTGATAGCCTCAAATTCATGAATTAGAAATTAAGACTGAAAGTCAGTGATCTCAGTATTCATCTCAGGAACTAAGGGAAAACATAGCAAATTAAAGTAGAAGAAAGGAAATAATAAAGACAAGAACATTTACATAAATAGAGAAATTCTACAAAGCTAAAGCTGATCTCCGAAAAGACTAAATACAATTGGTGAGACTGACAGGAGTTTCACCTAGCCTGAGGCAGAGTCATGACGTAAACCCAGGCCTTGAGCAAGCACCCCTCAAGTGGCCTCTGTTGCAGGAAGCTATCAGCAGCTTTGTTGGAATATGACTAGGCCTTGGTTTGGAAACCAGGCAGGAAGGCCATTTAGGGAGTGCCACTGGGGACTAGAGGTGAGAACGTGACTCAGTGCCCAATCATAACAAAGTGGATGAGAGGTCACTGGGCTCGCTTTCTGGAATCTTTAACAACCAATCAGAGAAGGAGTCTCTCAAACCAGAAGGAGCGCTATTATCAAATGTGAACATTTTCACTGGCTTATAGTTCGTTTTTTAGCTGTCTTCTCTCATAGTAACTATAGTATCACATGATTACAGACTTAATCCTCAAACAGCTACATATGAGCTTATCTTCATACCAGTTACTCAATTTAATGGAAGTAGTCACCCACCACCATTTCCTGTGAAGCATCAGGGGTCAGGGCTTACTCAGGAGCAGGCATTCCGCTGAGGGTTGTAATATTCTTGAGCCTCCTTACCAAGCTGGGAAAACACAGGCAAGGCTAGCTTTAGACCTCTGGAAAGGATTAATTTGAGCTAACACTTCCTTGATTTCCTTCTTACAATGGAATCCAAGTGGCTTTCACAGAAAGAAATGGAACTGCCCTTTATTGAGTGCCTACTGTGTGCCAGATTTTCAATTAATTAATCCTCTTAATCCTCACCACCCCACTGGGCTGTGTGCATTTTCCAAGGAAGAAAATCAAAAGACAAAGTATTTCAATAGCCTCACCACAGTCTTAATAACTGCGTAAACTGGCAGATTTATTTTTCTTTTATACCAAAGCTCACTTTCTTGAGAGGTAATCAAATGAAACAATTAAGAGAATGGGTTTTGCAGTTAGCCAGACCTTGCGTCCAGTTCTGAGTCTGCCACTTAAATGCTTGTAACCGTGGGCAACTTGACTGATCTTTATTGGAGAAGAAAGCCAGAACCCACATCCTGGAACTGTCAAGAGAATTAAATGAGATGATCCAGTTGTTGTTGTTTAGTCACTCAGTCGTGTCTGACTCTTTGTGACCCCATGGACCGTGGCCGCCAGGCTCCTCTGTCCATGGGATTTCCCAAGCAAGAACACTGGAGTGGGATCCATTTCTTTCTCCAGGGGATCTTCCCAGCCAGAGATGGAACCAGTGTCTCCTGCATTGGCAGGCAGATTCTTTACCACTGAGCCACCAGGGAAGACCTATCCAAACAAGTGCTAAATACAGTGTCCAACATGTACAATAAGTGGTTACTGCTCCTATTCTTAACTATTACTACTGCTACTGCTCTTGCTGCTCTTCCTGTTGCTAATATTGCACTGCCTAGCTCACCTATTTACCTCCATTTAATTCTAAATGCTAAACCCATGGCTGCCCTAGCTGCACTGGATGCCATTCTAAAGAGCCAGATTCACCAGCCATAAAAAGAAATGAGGAAGTTACAGCTGATGGTGAAGCACAGGCCTTAGCAGTTAGGTCCCACGGGTTTTGTTTTGACCACTGAGTCACGTAGTGACCAACAATCACACCGAACATTGGCCACCTCTCCTGCTGTTCCTCAGGGGTAAAGCCATAAACAGAACCTCCTGCTTGGCACATGAAAATTCACTACCTGCTTTAAAACATCCTTGGGGGAAAGGTTTAGAAACCACAATTAGCAATTTTTCTTGATGGAATCATTTCAGTTTTCCATCAGGCTTTCCTTTTAACTTCTCACCTACCCAGCTGGTCTTCTGGCGTATCTGAATAGAGCGGCCCCAGGAGGATACGAGGAATGATGCCACTATATAGATCATGAAAATAATCTTGTGGAATCTGAAATGCGTCTAGTTGGTATATCCTGGAGGTGTTCAGATATTTGTCAAACAGATGCGTGAATGAACTGGCAGGCATCCATGTGGTCATTCCTTGCAACCAAAGCACTGGAATGCAAAATCTAATTTTTTTTCCAGCTTTCGCCTTCTATTCTGCCCATGGGCTTCCTGTGTATCAGAAACAGCTGTTCCTATGCTAGAAAAACTTCCCAGCTCTGCTCCCGCTGGTACTGAACAATGTCCTTTGTTGTTGTTGTTTAGTCACTAAGTTGTGTCTGACTCATTTGCGACCCCATGGACTGTAGCCCGCCAGGCTCCTCTGTCCATGAGATTTCCCATGCAAGAATACTGGAGTGGGTTGCGATTTTCTTCTCCAGGGGATCTTCCTAACCACAGGGATCAAACCCGAGTCTCCTGCTTTGACAGGTGGATTCTTTACCACTAAGCCACCAGCGAAGCCTGAACAATGTACTAGAGCTTCCAATTTCAGGTGGGTTCAGCTTTTTAACACTCATCACAATTATAGTTATTTATTTTGTGACTGATTTCCTTGATAGGTACACTTGTGGAGCACAGAAACTGGCACACAGAGGATACTTGCTAAACACCAGTTGAACAAATTAATGAACGAACGAACAGATGAGCTACTTACTATCCAAGGAACCAATTCTTAGATATGGTATATGTTGCAGACTTCAGTTTAGTGCTGCTGTCCCTTCAATCTCCCTTTCCGAGATTTTACTTCCAAGGCAGGCTAGATGCAACTCTCTCAGTTCATCTGACTGAAATGAGGAGACACAGATTTCAGTGTGAGACTGGCTCTCTCATGTTCTTTCAGTCCCCAACCCCCATCGTCACCCAGGTGTGCACAGGCTCCCCCTGCATTCCCTGGGTGCAGAGTCAGGGAAGGAAGAAGCTTCCCGTTTGTCCAAGCAGTGACTCATTTTGCTTTGATGTTGCTTTGTCCTGTGTAAGTGGAAATCTGACTCCTGAGAGAAGCATGGCCAGCAGAGCCACCTCCTAGAAATCAAGTGCACATCTGGCAGAGGTCACCTGCTTCCGTCTCCCACAGAGAAGGGCAGATTATGTAAATTCTGATTAAGTCACAAGATCTTGGTATGGCGACATTTCACTAGGAAGTACCATAGATCCAGACCTTCAGATAGATGATGCCCTCTGTGTATTTCCTTTCATTTCTCCCACAGGGACAGGGATGGCCAGAAGGCAGAGAAAAACTTAAAGTGGTGGCCTGTAAAGGAAACTGTCCTGAGAAGCAGGGCTAAAGGAGGTCCCAATGAATGGAAGGACCAGAATTATATTGGGAGCCTTAATGCTGTGAGCCTGTACCAAGGCAGCTGCTTGTGTGTAGGGCATACACTCACATGCTTATTATTCATGTGGGCAAAGACTACGAGAACTTCTGGGTGCCCATGGACATCTTGTCCCTGGCAAAGAATGTCTAGGAAGATAACCTCCCTTACTCCTCAAAGACTTTGTTTAGAATCACTGAACTTGTGACTTTTCTGACTTGACTACAAATAAAAGTCTGGTTAGAAATGATAGACTGTCTTGTGCCCCACTCATATCCTCTTTTTGGCAGGTGCACCCAGCCCCAGGTAAGAGCTTATAGATGTCCCCTTCTCTGGAGGATTGGCCTCAGCCAATAGGAGCAGAGTCCCCAGTCTAAGAGTGCTCCACCCCCTGCAGCCCACAGTCAATGACAGATCACAACAAGGGGGTGTGAAAAGCCATCTCCCTTGCTTCAGGGTGGGGCAACTGGTGCCGTTTACATTCCAAGAGCCACCATGCTGCTGCTGCTGCTTAGTCGGCTTCAGTCGTGTCCGACTCTTTGCAACCCTATGGACCGTAGCCCACCAGTCTCCTCTGTCCATGGGATTCTCCAGGCAAGAACACTGGAGTGGGTTGCCATGCCCTCCTCCAGGGGATCTTCCCAACCCAAGGACTGAACCCGTGTCTCCTGCATTGCAGGCAGATTCTTTACCGTCTGAGCCACCAGCGAAGCACCAAGTGCCACCATAGGATACACTAAAGCTGGACTTTGGATGGACCACATCCTTGCTTAGATCCTTCCCCTGCCCTGTCCTGCTTCTTGGCCTTCCTTTCTCTAGAGAATACTTCCTCATTAAACAAGAATCTTCTTCTTAGGCACCACTTCTAGTGTTCAAGACTTAAGACGGGCAGTTACCTAGCTAATGCTCACAATGCACATACCACATGCCATGAGTTCTTCTAAGTGTTTCACATGTAGTGCCAGATTTAGTCCTCACAAGTCTATCCCTTTGAGGTAGATGTTACTAGTATTGTCTCTTGGCAGCTAAGGCAATCAAGACACAGACATATTAAGTAATTTGGTTAATGTCACACAGTAAGTGATGGAGCCAGGATTTGAATCCACACAGGCCTACCCCAATTACAATTCATATTGATTTTCATAACTCTATTAACACCTGCCTATATTCCTTTTCAGAAGGCAAGTTAAGCTTTTACTCATTCCTTCTGTTAGCTTTAATATCTGGGGAATCAGGGACATTTTGAAACTACAATCCTGAAAAACAAATCTCAATAACCAGAATGATTTCCTCTAGTTTCACCTTCTCCAATCCCAGCCAGCATTATATAAAGGTTAATTTCATACTTGAGCAGATGCTGAGCAGTCTGCACTGCAGTAGGGAGAGAGAGAGTAAGGAAAACTGCTTAAGAGCACCGCCTTTTGCAGGTGACATCCTTCAAACCACACTTTCGGAAGCACAGTGGCAGCAACTGAAGTTACTCAAGGCAAGGTGTAGGGAGCGACAACAGCAAAAAGACAGAGGCCAGAGCTCTCCCACATGGCTAATAGGAGTGGAAACTGGTGCAACCACTTTGGAGAACTGTTTGGTAGCATCTACTAAAGTGGGATATACACAAACCAGCAATTCAGCTCCTAGGAATATACCCAACAGAAATGGGTACACAGGTCCCCCAAGAGACATGTTTAAAGTAGCACTGGCTGTAACGGTAAAAAATAAATAAATAAATAAACTGCAAATTATCCAAATGCTCGTCAAAATTAGAAAGGAAAAGAAAGGAAAAGTCACACAATAGATGACTATATGTCCATGGGAATGACTGAACTATAACTATATATACAACTATGGATGAATTTCACAAACATGATACTGAACAAAAGAAGCCAGACACAAAAGAGTACATACTATAAGATTCTATTTACATTATATGTTAAAACAGACAAAATGGATTTATTGTGCTTAAAGACAAAACAGTGATTACCTTTTGTGGTGGAGATCACTAGGGCAGGAGGAAGATTCTTCTAGGGGGCTGGTCATGTTCTGTTTCATGATCTGGTTGCTGGTTTAAGCGCCCAGTGTGTTGACTTTATGCAAATCAATCTAATTGTACACTTATGACCTGTGCATTTTCTGTATGAATACTATGCTTCAATAAAGACCTCAAAAGCCAAGACATGGAAGAAAGCTAACTGTCCTTCAACAGATGAATACAGAAGATATTCTCTGTGTGTGTGTGTGTGTACACACCAAGTGGAATATTACTCAGCCTTAAAAAAGAATGAACCAGATGAACCCAGTGCCATTTGTAGCAACATGGATGGACCTAGAGATTATCGTACTAAGTGAAGTAAACCAGAAAGAGAAAAGTGAATATCATATGATATCATTTATATGTAGAATGTGGAAAAAAAGATGCAAATGTTTTTATTTATATAACAGAAACAGACCCACAGACATAGAAAACAAACATGGTTACTAAAGGGGAAGGTAGGGGAGGGCTGAATTAGGAGGGTGGGATTAACATATACACACTACTATATATAAGACAGATAATCAACAAGGACCTACTGTAGAGCACAGAGAACTATACTCAATATTTTCTAATAGCCTATCAGGGAAAAGAATCTGTATCACTTTGTACCACTTTGCTGTACACATAAAACTAACACAACATTGTAAATCAGTTATACTTCAACTATTCAAAAAAAAAAAAAGCTCAAATAATGACAGACAACAATTTTGCTAAAAAGATAGAAAGCCCCCACCACATAGACAGGCTGTCTCTATCTTCCAGGAGAAGATAAAACAGTTTTCTAACCCTGTGACCACGCTTAAGGTGGTGAGCTGCTTCAAATTCCTTAGGGAAGGAAGTATTATGTTGCTCTCTCAGAGATCTCTTCCCTACTTGTCATATTCTTCCCAGCATTGCTTTCTGGAATGTTTTCTATATTCCAAAAAACTAGGCTATTTACTCTGAAATTGGAAGACAATTAAGAGAAGCTTTCATTAACCACCAGAATAAAATATCTCTGTTTGCCTCCTCCATGTTTACCCAGAGCACAGGTTGATGATGGCAACAAGGAAGCAGGGCAGGGGAAGGCTGTTTCAGAGAGCCACTCAGAGCCAAAGCGGCTCCTCCAGGGCTCGTCTGTTTTTCTTGCAATTCCCACCATCCCTTTTTCAACAAAATGAGTGAACAACCTCACAGAAACCAACAATCTAGTTTCCAATAACCCTGTCAATTTTTTTCAAAGCACAACAGGGTCCCTGATGTGGAAAAATCAAATTTCCAGCCCTCTTCAACATCTGTTTCTGGCAATCACAATGTGTTATCTCTTTTCACTGCAAAAAACAGCTGGTGAGTCGTCATGCCATTTCAATAATTTTCTTTTTTTTAAAAAGACCAATTAAAATAAATAATACCTTCTGAGAGAGAATTTGTGACTTCACCAGGAAGGAGCTAAAGAAATACTCTCCCTTCACCACATGGAGGCCCTTTCTCCTCCGTTAGCATGAGGATTAGCAGGTCACACTATGAGAACATGTAAATTTGTCACAAATTGCCTCTATCCTTTGCTTATGTGCCTGGGAGTGAGAGATGTCATTTATTTACTTGTTTGCCTCACAAACATTCATTGAACACCTACTGTGGGTCAAGCATTGTGCTAGGTGTTGAGGACATGGAAGCGCATTAGTCAAAGATCCTCTTTTCTGGGAGATTAAATCTCCCCAGAAAGGTGTACTGGGGACAGAATAAGGTGTTGTGCCAGGGCCACACTCCTCCAACAAAACTTGGATCTTCTTTCATACAGAAGCCTTCATTCAGAAAAGTATGTCACTTTCTTATTCTCCCTACCACCCAATGTTCTTTGTTCACAGCTGTAGCTAGTCAAGATGCTTCTCAAGCTTTTCCCTCCAGCCATACCTGTGGATGTAAACAAAGACGGAGCGTGTCTGCAACAGAAAGTCCTGGATGATATGACCCCTGCCAACCTTTTTAACCCCAACCTTTATGACCCTCCCTCCTCCACCTTGCTCACTTTTATGGGGTTTCACTGGCCATCCTCCTGATTCTGAAACATTCCAGGCTCCTGACCACCTTTAGGTCTTTCTGCTACCTGTCCTCTCAGCCTAAATTTTCCTACACCAAATCTTTTCAAGATGCAGTTCAACAATGTCTTCTAGGACTCCCCTGGTGGCACAGTGGATAAGAATCTGCTTGCCAATGCAAGAGACACAGGTTCAATCCCTAGTCAAGGACGATACCACGTGTCAAGGAACAACTAAGCCCACATGCCACAACTGTGGAGCCTGTGCCCTAGAGCTTGGGAGCTGAAACTACTGAAGCCTGTTGCCCTAGAGCCCGTGCTTCACAACAAGAAAAGCCACTGCAATGAGAAGCCCATGTACTGTGATGAAGAGTAGTCCCCTGCTCACCACAACTAGAGAAAGCCCACACAGCAACAAAGACCCAGCACGACTAAAAATAACTAAATAAAATAGATACATGAAAAAAATTTTTTTAAACCAATATCTTCTAGATACTGAAATACCAGCTTAAATGCAACCTCTTCGAGAAACCTTTCCTGACCATCACCTACAATAGCTTTCTCCATCATTCCCCATCGTATTATCTTGGTGTTTCCTGGTCTGTAGATATGTATATTGCCTATTTTCCTGCTTCCCATAGATTGTAAGTGCAATAACATGGGGACATTATCCCTTCTAGATTGCCACTGTGTCCCCAGCACCTAGAACAGTGCCTGGTACATAGTAGGCAGTTCATACATATTTACTGAATGATTTAATGAACAAAAGAACAAATGGCAAGATATTTTAAAATATATAGAAGCTCAATAGGAGATCTGTTAAATAATTATGGTATATCTCCACAAATCCTATACCATATCCTATGGTGTATCTCCACAAATTTTTCAAATTACAAATTGTGATCTAAATGTGGGTCATAGAAGCTATAAGTAAATCATGAAATAGTGTATTCTATCTATTCTATACTATTTCATTTTAATATGAAATAGAAAATAACAGACTACACCATACACATTAATGGCAAGTATCAGGCAATTATATGTACGAGTGTGTGCATCTGTGTGTGTGTGTGTGTGTGTGTGTGTGTGTGTGTTTACTGAGTAGCGATGTAAATGTATTTTTTTTTTTTTTTTACTATGGATCATGGTCAAAACATTTAGAAGTCACTGTTATACAAGATTTATGACAAGGAAATATATTCTTAATAAATACAATAGGGAAAAGTGGGTTACAAAAGAGTAAAGACAGTGTATATATGTGAGATAAAATATTAGACTGAAACATTATTAGGTTTAAAAAAGCATAGATAGGCATAGAAATTGAACTGAAACAAATATTAACCAAAACGTTGAGTAGATTTTTTCCTGGAAATTTTATTGTTTTCTTCATTTTATATTCATTTTTGTTTTTGAAATTATCTACACTGAATATGTAATTTTTAAAATGTAAGTTATTTCTAGAAGATAATATATAATACTCTTTAGAAAAGAGAGCTTTTCTTTAATAAAAGTACCCCAATGACAATGCCATAAATTACTGCAAATAAGCTTTTAAGTGCCCATAGAAAGCATAATTATGACTGCAAGTTCTCTGTACAAAGTGTTTCATCTCACATTATCTTGTCTAATCTCCATAATGATACAACAAGGGAGACAAGGCACAGTCATCCTTATTTCACAGAAGAGGAAACCGAGGGACTGAGAGGTTAAGTGACTTGCCCACAGTCACACTTACCACTTACAGTCAGTGGCTAGCCTCCAGAAGACTGAGAGTTAACCACACCCTGCACTTCCTGACATTCCTCCTATTAAACAGCAACCTTGATACTTTATTGTATTGTATGGGGCATAATTATCTTTTTTACTTCTGTGAAGAATAAATAAAGTCTCCTGCTCTTGTTCTTATGTCCTTCTTCTGAGTCCGCTACACTGTCAGCTCTAGAGAGTGACTCAAGCCACTCCTTCAGCCATATTCCTGTCCCTGGAGCCACCAGAACATTGCCATTCACTGGGGACACCATAATGTGGGGGTTAAGAGCTGTGCTGTGTTTAGTTGCTTAGTCGTGTCTAACTCTTTGGGACCCCACGGACTGCAGCCTGCCAGGCTCCTCTGTCCATGGGGATTCTCCAGGCAAGAATACTGGAGTGGGGTGCCATGCCCTCTTCCAGGGGATCTTTCCAACCCAGGATTGAACCCAGGTCTCCTGTACTGCAGGCAGATTTTTTACCATCTGAGCCACCAGGGAAGCCCATGAGTACTGGAGTGGGTAGCCTATCCCTTCTCCAGGGGAATCTTCCCGACCCAGGAATCAAACTGAGGTCTTCCACATTGCAGGTGGATACTTTACCAGCTAAGCTACCAGGGAAGCCCGGGTTAAGAGCTATTGGAGTTGAAATCCTAGTTGTGCAACTTTCTAGCTGTAGGACAAGTTGCTTCTCTGGGCCTTGACTTTTCCATCTATAAAATGGGGATGATGATGATAATAACTTTTGATTTATAGGGCTGTTGTGTGGATTAAATGAGTTAACACATGTAAAGTACTTGTATTGAATGGGTTAATACATGTAAAGTTCTGTCCAGCATTATGCTCAATATGCATTATTGCTAAGTATTCCTGTTATTCTTATCACTATTACAGTTTTGGAGGATACTGTGGCCAAACCACTTTCACATCGTATCCTCTGATTCTTCTCAGCTTCCTCCTCTCCCACCACCCAGAGTAGAATTTCCTCTATCTCCCTCCTTGTATTGGCACTGATTTCAAAACTATTCTTGGTATCTTATTCCTCTTGTGTTTGAAGCCACCGCTTCCAATGCTGTCTGTTTCCCATGTCAATGTATAGGTGAGTTGCACTGAGGGGGCCGAATCACCCAAGAAGAAAATTGAAAGCTGCCCCTGCTATACACATGTTCAATCTCCCTCCCAGGATGTGTCAGCTCCTCTTTGAACAACAATCCAGATAGGCTTGGGCAGAGATCCCTCTGTCGAGGTGAAGTACAAACGGTCTTGGTGGGCTCCACCTCTCACACCAGGGTGTAGAAAACACAAAGAGAGAGGGGGTCACGTGCTGGGAGCTCCTGTCAAAGTATCAAGTGTCCCTCGGATTGGACTAACAAGATGTGCAATTGAGAAAATAGAAGCCACTGCCAGTGCCCTGCCACCTTGTGAAATCTGAGAAGTGAACTGATGGATGGAGGAGAGCGAGGCTGAGTCTCCAGAGAGCCGTGCCTCTTGGTGACAGCCCTGGAGCCTCTGAATCAAGCTCTACCTAAAGCCAGCCCCCACCCTGAACTTCCCCATTAGGTAAACCAGTACCTTCTCGAATTTTCCCTCAAGACAGTGGAAGCTGGGTGTTTTGACGCATGGAAAGAGTTCTAGCTGATCAAACTTTGCAGCAGAAACATCCACAGTACCATGCGTGAACAACAGCTGAGACAGCCTAGAGGCGAATGGAGCAAAACAAACGCCTGAGGAAAATTAAACATAAAACATGGCAAATGGGTATTACAGGCTTGAAGTCTCTCTGGGAAAATCCAACTCGAATGTCCTTTGTATGACTCCAGCTTCCATCTGCCTTCATTTCATTTGAAAATGTACCTCTTCTTCAATTTCTTCAAAACTTTCCACCTGGGCCACTTGGACCCAGTGCAAGGAGAACATGACTTTTAGCACAAACAAGAAGCAACTGTGGTTGTAGCATTTAAAGCACAGAAGAGTTTTTACATTAAACACACAAAGGCTATAGCATTAGGCTCCCTGAAGAGTTAATGGCTATCTGAGGCCAGAGAGTGGTACGGCCTGAACCCAGGGACATCTGCATTCACCATTTAATCTTAAAAGTCAGAGCCTTTTTAGTCCAAGCCAATGCTCCTCAGAGGGGGCTGGGTTGGTTGAGCTCATGCCATTAAACCCATCGCCTACAAGTGGGGATCTGGGATATTAGTATACAGGATTATAAGGTGCAATTTCACAAGAAAATGATATCCCCATGACTAGAAGCATTTAAGCAGGGTCTGAATGGCCACCAACAAGGGGTACTTGTTGGAAAGAATTCCTGCCCAGGGGCAGTGTGTGTGTACAGATTAGGAAAACAAGAGAGTGAAGAATTGAGGGAGGAACAATTGGATTTTGTTGACTTTAGATTGGACTCTCTCCCATCCCCAACTCACATCCCTCCCTGACATAAACCACACTGCCCTCTCACTTGATACAGGGCTGTGTGACTTCTTAGAGAGGTGGCACTTAATCCAGAATCCTTTTCGTTTCCCCTCATCTCTGACATGCAGAGAAGTTCCCCTGGTCTGAAGCTGTACAATTCTATTCTTGAGTGGCTGGAAGACCAAAATGGCAGCTGTCTGGGAAGAAACACAAGTCATCAGGGGTTGGAGAAAGAGGAGAGCTGGGTTAGCTTGTTCAGCCTGCTGCCTTTTCACCTTTTGCTACTTTCCAAATCACCCTCTTGGAGAAGGCAATGGCACCCCACTCCAGTACTCTTGCCTGGAAAATCCCATGGATGGAGGAGCCTGGTAGGCTGCAGTCCATGGGGTCGCTAAGAGTCGGACATGACTGAGCGACTTCACTTTCACTTTTTACTCTCATGCATTGGAGAAGGAAATGGCAACCCACTCCAGTGTTCTTGCCTGGAGAATCCTGGGGATGGGGGAGCCTGGTGGGCTGCCGTCTATGGGGTCGCACAGAGTCGGACATGACTGAAGCGACTTAGCAGCAGCAGCAGCAGCAGCAAGCCACCCTCTAGGCTGCCTTGTTGGCAGGTGTGACCTGGAAAAGGCTGCTTGTGGTGCAAAGTGAAGAGCCACCCCATTGCCTCCCTGAGTCAGTCATAGGCTGTGGTGTAGGAAGCTCACATGTCCAGCCAGGTGGCCCAAGAATGGGCTTTCCTGACTCAGAAACTTTGATGCAACAGTGATCTATCAATGAAAGAGCAGAAAAGACGCCAGGCTTGGGACTCCTTTCAGGGCCCCACACTTGAAACTGCAGAGAACTTGACTGGTGTCATAAGACAGTGGACGGCCCAGAGCATTAAAAAGAGAGGCCCTTTGTAGGGGTAAGGGTCAAATGTGGCTGGAATTCACAGCTCCCAAAGCAAGATGGTGCCCGTGTCTGAAATCTGCTCTGGGGCCAGAATTTCAGCTGAAGGCCACTTGGGTCTCTTCTGAGTGTTGAATAGAGGTAAGAAAAGTAGCAGGAGGGGAGGCCAAGAGTGGAGAACTGAGGGGTTGGGCAGTTCTCAGACAAGAGTGGAAGATTTTTCCACAGGTACACTTCTGTAAATGAAATTTTCCTCCTTCTCCAAGTGAACACAGGCAGAACCCCTCATCCCCAGATTTCAGCCTGGGAGGGGTTTTTAATCATTAACTCCAGTTTGAGAATAAATCACAAACCCAGCTTTGATTTTTCTGAGCTAGAAGTCAAGGACTGGAGTGTGTATATGTATGTGGTAGGGGAGGGTGTGAAAAGAAAATAGATATTCCATCAATTCCCCAAATATATCTTAAAAGCAGTCTCATTAAACCTTATGACTAAAAGGCATTTAATTAACCAACCCTTCCTCAGAGGCTTACAGCTTCCACAGTGAAATATGTGTGAGAAACCTTGACAACAGTGTCCAGGTGGGTTTCTATGCTCTGTCCAGGGATGTCGGCCGATGAATTAGGTCTCAGAAGCTATGCACGGAATTTAACAAAAAGGATATTGCTTACATCTCTAATTCCAAACTCAAGCTAGATCAAAGAAAGCCAAGGCAAAACGATTACCTGGAATTTGGGGGACAACACAGATAATCAAGTTGAGTAATGGCTAGAGACAAAAAAAGGTTTCTTCCTTTATTCGAATAATACAGCCTAAATGGTTATCTTCCCCATTATCACATAATTGTAGCTATATAGACTTCATCTTAGTAATAACTCCTTTTAAAAATTCTTTCACATGAGCCTCAAAGTTCATTTTTAGTGGCATAATTTTTTTTTTCTGCAAGGCTTTGAATTGACGGTTTTTGATTAAGACAGATTTATTGTAATTGCAGTTGGGATTGTCAGGATATTTTGTAACTATAGATACATTCAATGCATTGTGCTTAACTAATAGATACTGCATCTTTCCTCTGTATTCTGTTTTGTTCCTCTTTTCTCTCCAACACAGGACTCTACCCATGAAACAAAACAGATAATCCTAAATTACATTAATGACAGTCCTGACAATGTAAACAGACAGAAAAGGCATTCAAGCTCCTTATAGCTGGAGCTATACCTTATACTTTGGTGGGTTCTCAGTGCCCATTACATTCCCATACAGAGCTGCTGCCTAATAAATATTTGTTAAATTAAATGCAGGGATTTCATGAGCTCCAAGCCACTAATGAGTCACCAGCATCTGAACAGATAATTGACAGGCATAGCCCAGCCTATAAGCGGAACAAGACCACTGCAGGGACTGTGACACCACTTCCTTTCCATATTAAGGTTTCTCCAAGTGTGGCCAGACAACCACCACAGTCAGAATCACCAGAGTGTTTGCTAACAATCCAGACCATTGGGCCTCCCTGTTCGCAACTAATAATTTCAGGGATGGTACCCAAGGTGCTAAGTTGGAGAACCTGTGCTCTACACCATGTACTGGGCAGGCACTTTTGAGAAAAATGTAACTTTCTTTTTATTTTATTTTTTAACTTTATTGTATTGGTTTTGCCATACATCAACATGAATCCGCCACAGGTAAAAACGTGCTCCCCATCCCGAACCCTCCTCCCTCCTCCCAAATGTAACTTTCTAACATGAGCTTGAATCTCCGAAAGAGTGAATCAAACACAGTGTCCAGTTGCCGGACGCAGGGTGGTTATCTGAGACATCCTGTGAGGAAAAATAAAGCTGCCAAGCACACACACTGCTACTTTACTGGCTGTACCAGCCATCTTTAGTTCATGGGGATGGGGCGGGGAGGGCATCCTAAAAATGCCAAAACATGGAAGCAGCCCCGTGCACACTCCCCAAAGCTTACTAACGTCTCACCTGGAGCCGCAAGTCTCTGTGTTTGCACAAGCGCACCTGTGCAAACGTGCACGTGCATGCATGTGCGTGTGTTGGGGCAATGCCTTGATAGGTCCAACTCCATGTGAGTGCGGGCCTTGAGCCATTATTTTTATTTTTGTGCTGATTTTTTGGCTTGTTTTCTGAGGAACTGTAATGAACTAATGTTGGGATACCCAGTGCCGAATAAAGATGTCGTAATTATTTTTTTTAAAAAAGAGAGAGAACTTGAAGAGATTTTTGGTTAAAGGATGGACAAAAAGCTCCTCTCATTGTTGTTGAGTCGCTCAGTCGTGTCTGATTCTTTGTGACCCCGTGGACTGTAGCCCACCAGGCTCCTCTGTCCATGGGATTTTCCAGGCAAGGATACTGGAGTGGGTTGCCATTTCCTTCTCCAGGGGATCTTCCCAACCCAGGGATTGAACCCACATCTCCTGCATTGGTAGGAGGATTCTTTACAACTGAGCCACCAGGGAAGCCCGAATAGCTCCTTTAAGGACGTTCTAAAGGAAATGCCCTAAATAAAAGACCTCAAGGTTTAGGAAGAGCCTCCAAGCATGCAAAGCTGCTCTCACTTTGTGTCTCCCGAAGACAAGCAGGGCCTGCTGTGCTGGAAAACCTCAGCTGTCCCCTCACCCCATCACCAGCAGACTCACCCCTAACATCTGCAGAACTGAGTCAAGAGTACAAAGGGAGGCCCACATACCATATGTCTGAATGGCGGAAAGTTATACATCAAGCTAACAAATGTTTAGAAGAAAAAGCCTCTTTCCTCTTATCTTGACAAATAAACTGTCATAACAATTTGCAAGGCCAGGTGTGAATTTAGAATTCCGGGGTTCCTTGCAGTTTTACCCTGGAATTTGGAGGAGTAGAGAGAGCTGGCACCTGACCACTTCTTTCCTTTCCCACCCACAGAGCCATCCCACATGGTGTGGCCAGACTTCTTCCACAGACCTCCCTGTTTCCACCCTCCAACCCAGCCACATCTGGGTGCTTCTCAGGCTTAGAGGAATATATACTGGCTGTGCAGTAGGCCTTAGAAGCAGACTCATGTGTTTAGGGTAAGGAATTTAAGGATCCAGGAACCCAGAGAATTTCTGGTTGTAGAATGGGCAAGTTTTGTGTGGGCATATCCCCTTCGCCTTTCAGAATCCTGCTTGGTGCAGAGGGGCATGGTCAAAGGAGAGGGCCTCTAGAACAATGTTTCCCAAACCTTAATGTGCTCCTGAATCAACTGAGAGCTGGTAAAAATGCACATTCCAATTCATGAAGTCTGGAATGGTATTTGAGTCTCCATTTCTGACAAGCTCCCAGGTGATGCTGCTGATGCTGGCTCATGAACCACACTTTCAATAGCAAAGGTCTAAAGCCCCAGGACTCAGGGAAGATATCCCTCTAGCTCTGGTCTAAGGATGGATGGTAATTCTCATACCTCTGGGACCAAGAGATGTTTAGTGAACTCTTGCTCAGTTATTTGGATTGCGTGATAAAAGAGGGGAGGGAAGAAGGAAAGAAGGAGCTGTGGGATAAAAGGAAGAAATGTGGACGAGGAAAGGAAGATAGGAGAGGAGAAGGGAAAGAGGAAGCTCTTTCTCCTAGAACTAGGCATCGTTTGTGTGAAGTAGTCAGCAGTTTGCATTCTCTGTGAGTTGTTTGATTCCACCAGCCCTTTATACACTGCCCCCGTCCTTTTCCCATTTGTTCTTGCACTCTGATTTTCTAAGTCCTTCAAGGACAATAAGTAGTCAAATACCATGGCTCTTTTTTTTTGCGCTAACTCACTTTCGACAAAGCCTGGACTGAAACCCAAGTATCTTGGCTAACAGTCCTGGATCTTCCCCCATCACCACTGTGCCTGCTAAATGGAGGAAAGAGTAATGTGGAGAGGCTGGGTATCTTCTGGAAATTTCTGTATTACAAAGATTCAGAAAGTCAGTTTGCATTCCCTGTACACCCTTTAGTTATTAAATCATAAACTTTAATTTCAGGCATTTTAAAGGGCCCAAAGGAATTTTAATTTGATGTGAATGACTTTCAAATCTGAATAAAAATCAGATCATATAAAACTGCAATATCTATTACTTTTAAATAATAGAGAAAGTTTAAAAATAATCAACAGCCAATGTAAGAGTCCTGTATAATTCAGTGGAACCCTTGTCTTCTGGATTAATGAAGGAGGCAGTGGATGGAAGTAATCCCAAATCATTTGTATGTGACTTTGCATAAGATGGACACTCTTACTTCTGTGTTAAGCTAAGTGTTTAAATTAATGACATTCTTTAGGGAAGTGATGGCTATGGTCAAATAGTCTTGGCAGTTTCCGGGAGGTATTAGCCTGTGGCTTTTAGCCCTGAAATCCAAACCAAGAGGTGAGTTGGTCATGAAGCTCCTCAGAAGGCAACCCCTGGTTAAAAACAGATGGTTTGATGTATAGACACATCAGAATGTATTACCCTAGACCTTCTCTGAGAGGAAACATAGGGTGACCACCCACTGAGAGTTCAGGGTGTTTGGGGGAGTGGAAGAGCTGCCTCCTATGCAAATATCTTTGCCCCAGTAGTGTCAAACACCTAGACGCCATCACTGCCACACCCCCTGGCAGAATTCATCAGAGCAGAGCATCTCTCCCACTCCCGACAACCCAGAGCACCAGAAAGATGGAGTCAGGGGATCCAGAGAGTGAGTGAGCTCAACCTACATCAAGTCCCCTCATGTCAGAAGGGGCATGCACCAGCTTGGGCTCACAGGCTGGAAAAGTGATACGCAAATGTGAGTGGACATCAGAATCACCTGTCTGGTTTGTGAAAACACATACAAAAAGCAACCCCCAAACTGTCTGATTCATCAGATCTCGAGTGAGGCTTGAGAATCTGCATCTCCTGTAATGTAATATGCTCAAAATGTAGTAATGCTCAAAATCCTCCAAGCCAGGCTTCAACAGTATGTGAACCGTGAACTTCCAGATGTTCAAGCTAGATTTAGAAAAGGCAGAGGAACCAGACATCAAATTGCCAACGTCCACTGGATCATTGAAAAAGCAAAAAAGTTCCAGAAAAACATCTACTTCTGCTTTATTGACTTGCCAAAGCCTTTGACTGTGTTCATCACAACAAACTGTGGAAAATTCTTAAAGAGATGGGAACACCAGACCACCTGACCTGCCTCCTGAAAAATCTGTATGCAGGTCAAGAAGCAACAGTTAGAACTGGACATGGAACAACAGACTGGTTCCAAACAGGGAAAGGAGTACGTCAAGGCTGTATATTGTCACCCTGCTTATTTAACTTATATGCAGAGTACATCATGTGAAATGCTGGGCTGGATGATGCACAAGCTGGAATTAAGGTTGCCAGGAGAAATATCAATAACGTAAGATAAGCAGATGACACCACTCTTATGGCAGAAAGCAAAGAAGAACTAAAGAGCCTCTTGATGAAAGTGAAAGAGGAGAGTGAAAAAGTTGGCTTAAAACTCAGCATTCAGAAAATTAAGATCACAGCATCTGTCCCATCACTTCATGGCAAATAGATGGGGAAACAATGGAAACAGTGTCAGACTTTATTTTTTGGGGCTCCAGAATCACTGCAGATGGTGACTGCAGCCATAAATTAAAAGACACTTGCTCCTTGGAAGAAAAGCTATGACCAACCTAGATAGCATACTAAAAAGCAGAGACATTACTTTGCCAACAAAGGTCCATCTAGTCAAAGCTATGGTCTTTTCCAGTAGTCTTGTGTGGATGTGAGAGTTGGACTATAAAGAAAGCTGAGCGCCAAAGAATTGATGCTTTTGAACTGTGGTGTTGGATAAGACTCTTGAGAGTCCCTTGAACTGCAAGGAGATCCAACCAGTCCATTCTAAAGGAAATAAGCCCTGAATATTCATTGGAAAGACTGATGCTGAAGCTGAAATTCCAATACTTTGGCCACATGATATGAAGAGCCAACTTATTTGAAAAGACCCTGATGCTGGGAAAGATTGAAGGCAAGAGGAGAAGAGGGCAACAGAGGATGAGATGATTGGATGGCATCACCGACTCAATGGAAATGAATTTGAGTAAGCTCTGGAGGTTGGTGATGGACAAGGAAGCCTGGCGTGCTGCAGTCCATGGGGTCGCCAAGAGTCAAACATGACTGAGTGAATGAACTGAACTGAACTGAATCGAATCTCCCATAAGCTCCTAGGTGATCCTTCTGCAGCTGCTCCTGGAACCACATGTTAGACCATTGAAATCTGACCGCACACAGTAACATCTTCTCCTGCACTTTATCTTGACTCACAAAATTTAACAGCCCTCTGCTTCTTGATAGGATCTTGACAGATGCCCCAAATTCCACCATTAGCAACCTGCTCCTTTGGACTAGAGGAGGTCTCCCATTAAAGAGGTCACTGTTAAAATATGAAAACACCTGGCAAAGGGCCAACCTTGCCAACCACCACTTTAGTGCAGGGCTTCTCAATTTGAGCTACTGAAAAGCACCTAAGAAGCATTGGAAAATGTTGATTCTTGGGCCTTACCCCAGTGAATCTGTCTTAATAAGAGTAAAGACCAGGAATTGATAGTTTGCACAGTTCCCCAAGGTTACTGTCATTGTCTGACATTTGAAACCCACTGCTTTAGCAGAAATAACACAGTGATACACTGATAGACCCCAGTGATTGAGAACTGGGACCTGAACTCTTCAGTGAGACTGAAAATCATCAGAGATGACACTGACTGCTTCCCATTTTTGCTGTTCAGTTGCTCAGTTGTGTCCAACTCTTTGCAACCCCATGAAGCACATCAGGCTTCTCTGTCCTTCCCCATCTCCCAGAGCTTGCTCAAACTCTTGTCTATTGAGTCAGTGATGTCATCCAACTATCTCATCCTCTGTTGTCCCCTTCTCCTGCCCTCAATCTTTCCCAGCATCAGGGTCTTTTCCAATAAGTTGACTCTTCACATCAGGTGGCCAAAGTATTGGAGCTTCAGCATCAGTCCATCCAATGAATATTCAGGGTTGATTTCCTTTAGGGTTGACTGATTTGATCTTGCTGTCCAAGGGACTCTCCCAGTTTTATTCAGGCTCAATCTTTGGTCCACACCTATGGTCAATTGAAGAGACTCTCACCTGGGTTAATTGAGTACTGAACATAACCAGTAATTGAGAGTTGACTTGGTTGCACTATCTTTAGACATGTGGTTGCTACGAGAGCTGAAGCACATCTGGACATATGTTTCAGAAATTCCAGAAGCCATCTGAGGAAAGAAGGTTCTGGACTCTCTGTCAATCTAGTAACCAGCACCTCTAGGCTAAGCACGAGCTTAGCTACAGAAATAGTCGCAACATGGACACTTTCTTCTATGCACTCACAGCAAGCATCCTTAGTTGGGAACAGAGTGGGAAGAGGTTGGAAGAAAAAACAATATTCAAAACAATAAGCAGTACAGGTTAGAGTATGAAAAACGCCTTGTTGCTGTTATTTACGCATCTAGTCACCCATTTTTCTTTGAATTATTTAACCTCTCTCTCTGCTGTTGCAACTATCATTCTTGGTGATTTCAATACTCAACATAGATGATCCTTCCAACTCTCTAGCTTCTCAGATCCCTGACCCTTTCTTCTCCAAGGGTATGTCCTGCCCTATCTCATCCATTCATTCCTGTGGTCACATCCTAGACCAGGTCCTCACCAATGGCTTTGTCTGCAACACAGTCTCAGTTTTATGTGTTCCTCTCTCCAGCTATCACTTTCTACCTCTCCACATCACTCTCTCTAATCCCCCAACCCTAACAGTCCTCCTGTCTTGCTCGGAGTTCTTATTTATCCACTGATCCTAGCAACTTCCCACTCCCTGTAGTACTCTTCTGGTCTCAGCTCCTTCCTCACCTGGCTTTGATCCCATCATAACACCCATCCCCTTTCCCACCACTTCAGTCCCATCAGTCCCTCACAGATCTCTCCTTCCTTCACAGCCCAGTGCTATTGAAATCCACCACTCCACTTCCCTGACACCTGCACACAAGGAGCTGAGGCACCTCCGTGATGACTGGTCTCATTTTAAATTCATGAGCACAAATTTCAAGTAGGTCTGTAATGCTGCCAAGAGTCTGACTTTTCCGTAGTCAGTCTATTCCTTCTGTCTCTAAAACAGCTCTTCCTCTCTATCTCATCTCTTCTCAAATGTCCAACCTCTACTTTTCTTCAGTCTCAGCTAATGATCTGATTTTTCACTGAGAAACGAAGTCATCAGAAGAGAATTTCCATACCCTCCCCCATAAAATGCCTCAGCCTCTCTGCATCTGTGACCATATACCCCATCTCCTCTCCTGCTACAGTAAATAAACTGCCCATGCTCCTGTCTAAAGCCAAAAGCATCTGTATGTGAACTGGACTCCCACCTCCAGCCTACTCAAGATTTCTCTCTTGCTCCCTCCCACATTATTAATTTTTCCCACCTTTCTAGAGCTTCCCATCAGCATGCAAACTTCCTGTGGTATCAGAAATCAGATAAAACAAAAACCTCCTTCAATTTTCCATCCACCTTCAAGCACTGCCCCATTTCTACACTGCCTCGTACAGCAAAACTGAAGAGTTCTGTTCTCTTTACTTCCTTCTCTCTTCTTTTTTGAGTTTGCTCAAACAAGGCTTTCATCCTCACCATCCCACTGAAATTGCATTTCTCAAGATCACCAATGACCCTGACAAGTTCAAGACTAATTCTCAGACCTGAACTCAACCCATCAGCCCCATTTCTCCTTCTGAAACCATTGTCTTCTCTAAGCCTTGCAGATGCCACACCCCCTTGGATCTCTTCCTGCTTTTCTTGATGTTCATTCTCAGTCTCTTCTGCTGGCTACTCCTCATCTTCCTGACCTCTAAATATTGGAGTGATCTAGGATTCAGTGCTGGGACCTCCTCTCTTCTCTGTCCACACTTATTCCCTATGTGCTGTCATCTTGAATCTCAGGAATTTAAGTATCATCTGTTTGCTAAGAGCTTCACTCCCATATTTAAACCTCAAGCCTTGATGAGTCACTGAATTACCTGCTTGTTTCTCCCATTGCCTCATCAGCATCTGGGCTTCCCAGGTGACTCAGTGGTAAAGAATCCACCTGCCAATGCAGGGGACCCAGGTCCGATCCCTGGGGCAGGAAGATCCCCTGGAGGATGAAATGGCAACCCACTATAGTATTCTTGACTGAGAAATCCCATGGACAGAGGAGCCTGGCAGGCTGCAGTCTATGGGGTCGCAAAGAGTCAGACATGACTGAACACACATGCTTCAGCATCTTTTCTTGGATGTCAGCTAGGCTTCTCGAAGCTAGAATCCCTATTTTCCTCACCAAAACCTGTTCCTCCTGGGGTCTTCCACAAGGCAGAAGAGAATACCCTTCTTCAGATAACTTAGGACAAAAATCTTGATATCAACCCCGAATCATCTCCTTTTTCTTAAACCCTGCATTCAATCCATCTTCAAATCCTGTCAGTTACACCTGCAAAATATATTCAGAATCTAACCACTTCTCAGCAGAAGTTACCACTACCACCCGGGAATCATCTGTCATCATTTTTTACTTGCACAGTTGAAGAGGCTCTTGATTATTCCCCCCCATGTCTACCATTGACCCCTACAATCTCATTGTAGCACAGTTGCCAGAATTTTCCTTTTATTTTTTTAATTTATTGAAGCATAGTTGATTTATAATGTTGTTAATTTCTGTGGCACAGCAATGTGATTCAGTTACACACACACACACACATTCTTTTTCATATTCTTTCTGTTATAGTTTATCACAGGATATTGTATATAGTTCTCTGTGCTATATAATAGGACCATGTTGTTCATTCATTCTGTATACAGTAGTTTGCATCTGCTAACCCCAAACTCCCAATCCTTCCCTCCCTTATTCCCCTCCCCCTTGGTAACTGCAAGTCTGTGCTCTGTCTGTGAGCCTGTTTCTGTTGCACCAAAACGTTCATTCGTGCCATATTTTAGATTCCACATATAAGTGACATCATATGGTATTAGTCTTTCTCTGACTTACTTCACTTGGTATGATAATCTCTAGGTCCATCCATGTTGCTGCAAATGACATTATTTCATTCTATTTTTAGACTAATATTCCATTGTGTATACATAGCACATCTTCTTTATCCATGCCTCTGTTGATGGACATTTAGGTTGCTTCCATGTCTTGGCTATTGTAAATAGTGCTGCTATGAACATAGGAGTGCCTGTATATGCCCAGGAGTAGGACTGATGTATCATAGGGCACAGAGTTGTCCTTTTAAATACAGAAGTAACTCCATGCCCCTTTAACAATCAACCCCTTACATGCACTGGCAACCACAGGTCTGTTTTCTATCCCTATAATGGTTTTTCCAGGATAATACACTATAAATGAAATTGTATGGTGTGTGATATTTTGTGGCTGGCTTCTTTGCGTTGACATGATACTTTTGGAGATTCATCCACGTGTTTGCGCGCACCTTGGCATAGGTCTCCATGAAGTGGACATACCACAGCTTGTTGATCCATTCTCCAAGTGATGGACATTTGGGTCATTTTTGTCTATTATGAAAAAAAAACTATGATGAACATTTGCATACCAGTCTTGGCATGGATGTGTGCTTTCATTTCTTTTTGGACAGATGTGTGATGTCAGCCCTGTTTTGTTCCCCAGTTCATCCCTAGTATTCAGCTCATTGCTTGGCACATAGTAAGATCTCAATAAATATTTGTTGAATGACTGAACATAAGACACAGCATATTCAAAGTTCTGAAGACCAGTCTTCATGCCCAGGAGGACTCAAGTAAAAGCTGAAAATTAAACTCCCTATACCCTACCTAGAGGTCTATAAAAATCTTATCTGAATAACTGGGGACAGCATCACTTTCCATTATGGAATTCATGGAACAGCACTTGTCGAACTCATTAACTATCCTCCAGACCTCAGCAGGCTCATACTTACTACATAGAGGTTTAGGGGGGTTAATGCACTGCCCTTTACACCATTCGTGCTTTGGTCTGCTTGCTTGATTTAAATTCTAATCCATCTGTCTACCACTCAATTTCCTGCAGGCCCCAGGCCCGTGGACTCCTGCTGATTTTCATGGCCGCACTATCAACAGACACAAGAATGACACCGTTAAAGCAAAGTCATATCCTCCTCTCCCCTCCTGGCCAGTACAGCTTCTCACTGGCGAATAGCATCCCGTGGGCAACCAGGCTATTCTAGGAGATTCTAAACTTTTCAATGATGTACCCCATCCTTGGGTGCTCTGTTCATGACACATTTTTTGTTTTGCAAATATTTTTACTTGGGATTCCTTTAGCCAAGCCAGTAGTACTGATAAACTTATATCACATATAATAGCAAGGGTTTCATTCACCCCTGCCCTTATCTGTAGTAGTTCTAGAAGGTCCCTGAGGTGTCTCACATGTGCTCCTAAGCAAGTTTACTCAGATATCCCTGTGCCTATCCACGACTCCTCACTGGGAGCCATATTTTTCTATTGTCTCCCACTATCACCACCATTAAAGCCCAGGACCTTTACATGGTAGAGCCCAATGTCTGGACCAGTAGATGGAGACTGCCTCCCAGACTTTCAAGGTACCCTCTATTAGAGGGATCCCATAGTAATGTGGCTTGTGTGCCACTGGCTTCCCAAACTCAGTGTCACAACTGTTTTCATTTCTGGCCCTCGTGTCAATCAGTCACTCAGGAAGCACTTACTGAGCATCTGTGATACACCAAGCACCCTGCAGACTCCCAGTGACAGGCACCTTCTATCCAGTCAGCCTCATTTCTGATCACAGTCATGACTATAGCCAACAGTTTCACACAGGCGTCAACCCAGTTTAACCCTGGGTGCAGGTTGAATTTGCCAGTGAGAGGAACCTGGGTGGAACTGGAAAGGAAGAAGTTTAGAAAAGGCTATCTTTGGAGAGTTATGGAAGCCAGATAGGAGAGTTTCCCAGAGAACACTCGAGAACCAACTGTGTCGATGCTTTGCTCCAGGCTGAGATATCGGTGTCAGTGTCCCTGACCTTGCAGCTTCAGTCTCGTTGACCTTCACTCTTCTGGATTCTCCCCTATTCAGGCAAGCCCTGATTCGTATGTTAAACCTCTTTATTTCTGTAATACTTAGGGGAGCTCTGTCTTTGAACACAAAGTCCATGTACCTAACACTTGTTTTGGGCTTTGCTTCTGAAAGGGAAGCTAAACTTGGGTCCTGTCCTCAAGAAGGAAGAGACAAACAATAAATTAGCTCCCAAACAAAATCATGTCTGCCTGTGACAAGGACTAAGAATAAAACAAGAAAGATGATGTGAGTGAGTTACAAGGCACGAGAAGAGCTGTCACTTATGGGGCTCAGAAAAGGACAATATAAGGAGGTGATACTTAAACTGAGACCTGGAGGATGAGAAGGTATCCTCTAGGCAAGAGTATTCAGGACAGAAGGAACAGCAAATATAGAAGCAGTAGGGTGAGAATGGGCCTGGCTAGGATAAGAAAGAAGGCCCTGTGGCTGAAACAAACAAAGCAAAGGGGAAAAAGGCACAAGATGAAGCGGGAGAAGCAGACAGAAGCTGCTTAGGTGGAGTCTTGTAAGCTCTCACTAGAGGAGTTTTATTTACTACTGCATCGAGTGGAAAGCCATAGAAGGTTTTTAAGCAAAGGAGTACCGTGATCTGATTTATGACTTGAAAATCTGGCTGCTGTATGACAAATGGAATATTGAGGGGGTGGGAGGGGAATGACAGCTCATCTCTCAACAGGACCCAGACGTGAGTTCAGAGGTACACAGGGGTCAGCATAGAGTGCCACTGAGCACGAGACATGTAGTCATAATCACACCTCCTCCTTCTCAAGTTCAGAATTCTCTTACTGGGTCAGTCTCCCTAGGCCTGGCTGCTTCCTCCCTGGCTCATCTTTCTCTTCGGGGTTGTGCCCTCTTAAGAGACTGCTTAGTTCCTCAAACACAAAGACTTCTAACAGGCTCATCCCTGCAGCGCTGCAGACACTCCCAGACCAGAGTTTCAGGAGGATTCAAGTCAGAAGCACCCCTGTAAGTTAAAATTGGTCTGGCCTAGTTAAAAGAAACAAATGAGAAAAGCAGACACCTACGTTCAACAGAACTATAGCTTCTCAGACACTCCAACCATTTTGGCAAAAGGAGATGTGTGAAAATGGTCTTGAGATTGTTAATGGTAGAGAATCGCAGAAAATATGATGGAGTGGAAACATCTCAAGTGATAGTCTCAAAATGGAGTTTTCTATTCTGGGTCGAGAAATAGAATGAGGAGGGGCTGGCTTTCAGGAGACAGCCCCTATTTCCATAATTACGGGCAATTGCGCAAGTTACTTAGAAAACACACGAGTCATAAGGCTGGACTGTTTTTAGACCAAGCCATAATTTAGATGTGGGAAGTGGTTTCACATCTTTGTACCACCACCACAACATACGCTGTTTCAATCTATCAGGAGCTCAAATTTGATCAGCTTTTTTTTTTTTCTTTTTCTTAAGAAATGTGCAGCAAATTGCTTTTCCTAATTAAGGTAGATGAAGACATAAGCACGCATACTACTTACCACTCTGGGATAAAATTGACTTTCAAATGATATTTAATGGACCAGCCTGATGGTAATGTTCTGCAGTTCCAGGCAGGAGGCCTGAATTTGATTCTCTTATCACAGGAAGAGAGGAATGTGTGTGTTTGTATATGTGTGTGTGTATGCATATGTTTGTGTATATGTGTGTGTGGGTGGGAGAGGGGTGTTTATAGTGATAGTAAGTTGGGGCAAAGGGTGAGTATATGTTCTCAAGAAATCTTTTCCCCTTATGAAAAATATTTCACCTGGGTCATTCCAAAGGAAGGTAGAGAGAAAACATTGCTGTAATTGTTTAAAGTCTTTTTTGGATAATGATTTTCTTAGTTTATACTAAAATTTTAAAAAATACCGAGACTGACCTTTCTTATGAGGGGAAGCTTGATATAATCATAATAACACCAGTAACAACAACAACATTATTAATAGCTACATTGCTTATGTTCCACAAACTGTACTAACAGCTTTACACATATTGTTTACACATATTTACACGCAAGCCACATGAATCAGGTGTAGCTGTTTTCCTCATTTAACATAGGGACAGTTGTTTCTTGCAGAGGTGAAGGAACTTGACCAATATAAATAGCAGAGCCAGAGTCCAAACTCAGATCAGACACGAAAGTGCGAGTTCTCGCCCACTACACTCCGTCACCTCCCTCATACCTTATCACCACCCTTGACTCCATAGCAGTGTGGCACTTGCATTGTCACCATCTTGCTATTTGGCAATAGGGGACAGCAAACAAGTGGCAGAGGAATGATTGAAGTACTGGGCCAAGCAGTGATGTGTAAGGTCCGGACAGGAAAGAGACTTATTCAGTTAGAATCCTAGTTTCTACCCCTCAGCTCAGCTCCAAAGCAGAAATCTGCTTCCAGACTTCAGAGGTCAGTTCAAGAGGGCTCTGGGTCTAAGTGGGTCAGACTCATACCTCCTGTAGTTCTACTTATTCTGCAGGTGGCTCAGTGGTCAAGAATCCACCTGCCAATTCAGGAGATGTGGGAGACGCGGGTTCGATCCCTGGGTTGAGAAGATCCCCTGGAGGGTGAAATGGCAACCCACTGCAGTATTCTTGCCTGGAAAATCCCATGGACAGAGGAGCCTGGTGGGCTACAGTCCATAGGGTCGCAAGGAGTCAGACATGACTGAGCGACTGAGCATGCACATACGCCTAGAAAACAAGTATAACTGGACATTATCTGGGGCCCTCTGTTCCTTGGGCATCTAGATCCATGCCCGCAGCTCTGTGCACCAGGAGTCCGAGGCCCTCCTCAGGACCTTTGTGACTCCCCAGAGGCCCAAGTTTCTTGGGGGCTCTGACTTTCGACCAGGTGGTCATTAGGCTTCAATTCTCAAATGTATAAAACAGGTCCTCATCCAAAGGCCACAAAAAGTCCACTCTCATAACACATTCCAGAATATATCAGACTTTAATGAAGATTTCAAAGGGAGACGGATAAGTCATTGATATCAAATGTTGCAAAAACAAAACAACAGAGTAGGCATCCCTGACTTGAGACTGCCCCATAGCCATCTCGCCACCATGATTTCACTGCACTCACCTAGAGCATTCCTTGCAGACTGAACCCTCTAAGCACCAAATGCTTCCCCCTCCCTCTCTTAACAGAAGAACCTGCTTCCAAACTTAGATAACCAGACAAACCTGGTTGTATTTCCTGCAAGGTTCTTAATCTGGGGCTAAGAGTTCAGAGAGTCCGTAAATTTGGATAGAAAAATGTTACTTCTTTATTCTCATGAACCTCCAATATTTAGTATTTTCTTCTACCGTGTATCTAGGCAACAAACCCTAGTAGTAATAGCAATGCCTGAGCCTGTTGCCACCATGAGAAATTAGATATTTTCATGTCAGATTATAGTTGTTGCAGCTAAATCATCTTTGTTCATCACCACTTTGAAATTGTACCAATTATTAGTCCTGCCTGCTAGCTCTATTAATGCATTAATTAATAAACATAGATTACTGTTTCATTGTTTTTTATTTGCCAAGTCATATCCAATTCTTTTGTGACCCCATGGACTGTAGCCCACTGGACTCCTCTGTCCATGGAATTCTCCAGACAAGAATACTGGAATGGGTTACCACTTCCTTCTCCAGGGGATCTTTCTGGACCAGGGATCGAACCTGCATCTCCTGCATTGGCAGGTAGATTCTTTACCACTGAGCTACCTGGGAAGCCCTACTGTTTCACTATTTAATCCTTAAAAATTTGACAACAAAATTTCAAAGTAATTGTCTTCCTTTGAAACTCTATTTTATTTTGTGCATTTAAAAAACATGATTCTGAGAAGGGAGTCCATGGATTTTACTGGACTGCCATTAGGATCCATAGCACAGAAAAGATTGAGAAGTCCTGGTTTAAAATAGAGAATTTTATGTGAATTTTACCATGGTTATAAAAAGAAGAGGCTCTGGTTCTGGTTTAGGAAGACCCATCCTCCTGAGAAGGCCATGTGGTTATTAATAAACGTAGTTTTTATATAACTTGACTTTGAAGGTCTCCACATATTTTTTTCCTTTTATTACTATTTTTTATTGAAGTATTGTCTATTGCATTGTGTTAGTTCAGGTGCAGCAACAGGGATTCAGTTATATATTCTTTTTCGGATTCCTTTCCCTTATAGGTTATTGTAAAACATTGAGTATATATCCTTGTGCTATATGGTAGGTCCTCACTGATTATCTATATTATATGTAGAAGTATTATTCACACCTCTTAATGTATCCCTCCAGTCACCCCCCCCCCCCCCCGCCATTCGCCTTTAGTAACCATAAGTTTGTTTTCTGCATCTATCAGTCTTTATGTTTTAGAAAGAAGTTTGGTTGTCTTTTATTAGACTCCACATATAAGCAATATCATATGATATTTGTCTTTCTCACCTGACTTACTTCATTTAGTATGATAATCTCTAGGTCCATCCATGTTGCTGCAAATGGCATTATCTAGTTCTTTTCATGGCTGAGTAATATTCCATTGTGTGTTACATATATATATATATATATATATATATATATATACTTACAGTTTTGATTTGCATTTCTCTAACAGTTAGCATGGAGAAGGCAATGGCACCCCACTCCAGTACTCTTGCCTGGAAAACCCCATGGATGGAGGAGCCTGGTGGGCTACAGTCCATGGGGTCGCTAAGAGTTGGACATGACTGAGTGACTTCACTTTCACTTTTCACTTTCATGCATTGGAGAAGGAAATGGCAACCCACTCCAGTGTTCTTGCCTGGAGAATCCTAGGGACTGGGGAGCCTGGTGGGCTGCCATCTATGGGGTCGCACAGAGTCAGACACGACTGAAGTGACTTAGCAGCAGCAGCAGCAACAGTTAGTGATATTGAGCATCTTTTCATGTACCTTTTGGTCATTTGTATGTCTTCTTTGGAGAAATTTCTATTTAGATCTTGTGCCCAATTTTCAATTGGATTTTGTATTGCAGTATAGTCAATTAACAATATTGTGATAGTTTCAGTTGAACAGCAAAGGGACTCAACCATACATATACATGTAGGGTTTTTTTCTTTTTTAATTCTGAGCTATATGAGCTATTTGTATATTTTAGAGATTAATCCCTTGTTGGTAGCATTGTTTGCAAATATTTCCTCCCATTTTGTAGGTTGTACTTATTTTGTTTATGGCTTTCTTTGCTGTACAAAAGCTTTTGAGTTTAATTAGGTCCAATTTGTTTATTTTTGTTTCTACCTCCATTACTCCCCCACTCCAGTACTCTTGCCTGGAAAATCCCATGGATGGAGGAGTCTGGTGGGCTGCAGTCCATGGGGTCGCTAAGAGTCGGACACGACTGAGCGACTTCACTTTCACTTTTCACTTGCATGCATTGGAGAAGGAAATGGCAACCCACTCCAGTGTTCTTGCCTGGAGAATCTCAGGGACGGGGGAGCCTGGTGGGCTGCCATCTATGGGGTCGCACAGAGTTGGAAACGACTGAAGTGACTTAGCAGCCATTACTCCAAGAAAAGGATCCAAAAAGATATTGCTACGATTTATGTCAAGGAGTGTCCTGCCTATGTTTTCCTCTAGGAATTTTATAATATCCAGTCTTACATTTAAATCTAATCCATTTTGAGTTAATTTTATGTATGGTATTAGAAAATATTCCATTTTCATTCTTTACATGTAGCTGTCCAGTTTTCCAGGCACCACTTACTGAAGAGACTGTCTTTTCTCTATTGTATAGTCTTGCCTCCTTTGTAATGGATTAATTGATAATTGGTACATGAGTTTATGTCTGAGTTTTCTATGCTGTTCCATTGATCTATATTTCTGCTTTTGTCCCAGCACCCTGTTGTTTTGATGACTCTAGCTTTGTAGTATAGTCTGAAGTCAGGGAGCTTGATTCCTCCAACTCGGTTTTTCTTTCTCAATATTGCTTTGGCTATTTTGACTCTTTTGTGTTTCTATACAAATTTTAAAGTTTTGTTCTAGTTCTGTGAAAAATGCCACTGGTAATTTGCTAGGGATTGCGCTGACTATGTAGATTGCCTTGGACAGTATAGTGATTTTCACAGTATTGATTCTTCTAATCCCAGAACTTGGTATGTCTTTCCATCTTTTTGTGTCATCTTAATTTCTTTCATTAGTTTCGAGAGTACAGGTCTTTTGCCTCCTTAAGTAGGTTTATTCCCTAGGTATTTTATTCTTTTTGATGTAATGGTAAATGGGATTGTTTCCTTAATTTCTCTTTCTGATTTTTTGTTGTTAGTCTATAGAAATACAACAGATTCCTGTGTATTAATTTTGATACTGCAACTTTACCAAATTCATTGATGAGTTCTGTAGTTTTCTGTCAGCATCTTTCGATTTTCTACATATAGTATCATGTCATCTTTTCCAATTTGAATTCCTTTTATTTCTTTTTCTTCTCTGACTGTTGTGGCTAGGACTTCCAAAACTATGTTGAATAACAGTGCAAGAGTGCATATCCTTGTCTTATTCCCGATCTTAGAAGAAATTCTTGCAGCTTTTCTCTGTTGAGTATATTAGCTGTGGGTTTGTATATATGGCCTTTATTACGTTGATGTATGCTCCCTCTATGCCCACTTTCTGGAGAGTTTTTGTAAATAATAAATGGATGTTGAATTTTATCAAAAGTGTTTTTACATCTATTGAGATGATTGTGTGGCTTTTATTCTTCAGTTTTTTTTAATGTGATGTATCACACTGGTTGATTTGTAAATATTGAAAAACCCTTGAATTCCTGGGATAAATCCTACTTGATCATGGTGTACGATCCTTTTAATGTATTTTTGGATTTAGTTGCTATTATTTTGTGGAGGACTTTTGCCTCTGTTTTCATCAGTGACACTGGCCTGTAATTTTCTTTTTTTGTGTGGTATATTCATCAGGTTTTCATATCAGGGTGATGGTGCCTTCACAGAATGAGTTTGGAAATGTTCCTCTGCAAATTTTTGGAATAGTTTCAGAAGGAATAGGTGTTAACTATTCTCTAAATGTTTGATAGAGTTTGCCTGTGAAGCCATCTGGTCCTGGACTTTTGTTTTCTGAGAGTTTTTAAACACCAGACACAATTTCAGTACTTGTAATCAGTCTGTTCATATTTTCTGTTTCTTCCTGATTCAGTTTTGGGAGATTGTATTTTTCTAAGAATTTGTCAATTTCTTCTAGGTTATCCATTTTATTGGTACACAGTTGCCTGTAGTAGTTTCTTATGGTCCTTTGTATTGTTGTATCAGTTGTAACTTCTGTTACAACTGTTGTGTCAGTTGTAACTTCTCCTTTTTCATTTCTAGTTTTACTGGTTTGTGCCCTCTCCCTTTTTTTTCTTGATTAGTCTGGCTAAAGCTTTATCAATTTTGTTTATCTTTTCAAAGAACCAGCTTTTAGTTTCAGTGATATTTTCTATTGTCTTTTTAGTCTCTATTTCTGCTCTGATCTTTATGATTTATTTCCTTCTACTGACTTTGGGTTTTGTTTATTCTTCTTTAGTTGCTTTAGGTATATGGTTAGATTGTTTGAGATTTTTCTTGTTTCCTGAGGTAAGCTTGTATCACTATAAACTTTGCTTCTTAGAACTGCTTTTGCTGTGTCCCTTAATTTTTGGATTGCCGTGTTTTCATTTTTGTCTCTAGGTATTTTTTAATTTACCCTTTGATTTCTTCAATGATCCATTGGATGTTTAGTATCATATCATTTACCTTCCATGTGTTTGTGTTTTTTAGTTTTTTTCCTATAATTGATTTCTAATCTCACAAAGTTGTCAAAAAAGATGCTTGACACGATTTTAATTTCCTTAAATTTACCAACACTTTGCTTTGTGGCCCAGCACGTTCCTATCCTGGGGAATGTTCCATGTGCACTTGAAAAGAATATATATTCTGCTGCTTTTGGATGGAATGCTCTATAAATATCAATTAAGTCCACCTGGTTTAATATGTCATTTAAGGTTTGTGTTTCCTTCTTGATTTTCTGTCTGGATGATCTGTACATTGATGTAAGTGGGGGTGTTAAAGTCCCCTACTATTATTGTGTTACTGTCAACTTCTCCTTGTCTGGCTGTTAGTATTTGCCTTATATATTCAGGTGCTCTTGTGTTGGGTACATATATATTTACAATTGTTTTATCTTCTTCTTGGATTGATCCCTTGATCATTATGTAGTGTTTATCTTTGTCTCTTATAACAGTCCTTATGTTAAAGTCTGTTTTGTTTGAATGACAGTTGCTACTCAAGTTTTCTTTAGATTTTCATTTGCATGGAATACTTTTTTCCATCTCTTCACTTACAGGCTGTACGTGTCTCTAATCTGAAGCTGGTCTCTTGTGGACAACATATATAGGTCTTGTTTTTGTATCCATTCAGCCAGTCTATATCTTTTGGTCAGAGCACTTAATCCATTTACATTTAAAGTAATTATCAGGAATTTCCTGGTGGTCCAGTGCTTTGGACCTTGACACTTTCTCTGCCAAGGGCCCAAGTGCAATCCCTGGTCAGAGAACTGATCCAACAAGCTATGTGGTATGGCCAAAAAATAAATTAAAGGAATTATTAATATATATGTTCCTATTGCCATTTTGTTAATTGTTTTGGATTTGTAGGTCTTTTTTCTTCTTTTCCTCTTTTGGTCTCACCTCTTGTAATTTGATGACTGTCTTTAGTGTTAGGTTTAGATTCTTTTTCTTTTTTGTGTGTATACGTATATAGATTTTTTGTTTGCAGTTACCATGAGGTTTTGATATAGCAGTCTATACACACACACATATATATAATAGACAGTCATATTATATATGATTGTTTTAAGTTACTGTTCTCTTAATTTCAAATATCCTGCATTCATACTCTCCTCTCATGATGGCTGGTTTTAATGTCATATTTGTGTGTGGATGATTTCCTACCTTTACTCTGTGTTTGCCTTTAATGGTGAGCTTTCCCATTTTGTAATTTTCTTGTTTCTAGTTGTGGCCTTTTCTTTTCCACTTAGAGAAGTTCCATTAGCATTTGTTGTAAAGCTGGTTTGGTGGCCTTGCATTCTTTTAGCTTTTGCTTGTCTGTAAAGCTTTTAATTTTTCCATCAAATCTGAACAAGAGCCTTACTGGCTCTTGAGGGCAAACTCTTCCAAAGAACCTAGAGCAGTCTCAGTTCACTTGCACAGAGAGGCTTTATGTGTTAAAGTCTGCTGATAGCGCCAGGAAAGTTAGCTGATGGAAGAGGGTTTGACAAGAACCTGTCTTTGGAGGTGCTGAATATTTACATCCCCCCAAGTTCATATGTTGAAGCCCTAGTTGCCATATGTGATATTTGAAGGTGGGGCCTTTGGAAGATAATTAGTTTTCAATGAAGTCCTGAGAGTGGGTCCTACATGATGAGATTAATGCCCTTATAAGAAGAGAAAGAAAACAGAGCCCTTTCTCTATCATATGATTATATAGCAATAAGACAACCATCTGCAAGCCAAGAAATGGGCCCTCACCAGGATGATCATAGCACCTTGATCTTAGACTTCCCAGCCTTCAGAACTATGAGAAAGAAATGTGTTGTTTAAGCTCCCAAGCTTATGGTATTTTGTTATAGCAACCCACACTGACTAAGGGGGTCACTTTTTTATTGAGCATTTCCAGATGTCTTGAATACTATAAACAGACTATGCAGATCACAACCAAATCCTGTACTCACCTACATTTCATTAATAGCACACCCTCTGCCCTTCTAACACCACCTTCATTTGAAATCTGGCTCACTACTATGTTTTAATTTACTTTTGTTTTGGCAACCACTGTGCTCATGCTCAAAACCTGTAGATCCTTCTGATGAAAGACACAGACCTAATTAGGCAAAAATCTATAATAAATTAAAATTTTAAATATAATGATTATTTCTGAACAAGCCATCAGAAAGTAATTGCTTGCCATCTGTCTTCTGTTGACCAACATTAAATTGTAAATAGCAATAACCCAGGCTGAAGACTCAATGCTGTGGTTATACATCCCCAGATGAGAGCCCACTCTGGCCCTGAGCTCAGCTGGCATTATGAAAGCCATCCTCCAAGTATTGAAGAGAGTGAATGAGAGGAGGGGAAAGGTCATTTGTAATAACAACATGCTTAGGTTGGACACTAATGCTGTCACCACATTTTCCTAGATTCTGTTATAATTACACTCATGGAACTCACCCAGATTTTCATGTTTGAATCATTTTTATACCAGTTAAGTTACATTGCATTACTATTTCATGCACTCTTTTGGTGTGCCTTTTTACATTTCTTTTTAAAATTTTGGTTTGTTTGCTTCAAGAAAAACCATATGAAATGTTGGAGACAATGGAACTATTAAGGCAGAATGTAACAACCCTCGTCAATGACTGTCTTTGTGGGCCTGGGAATGGAGAAAGCAATGGGGCCCCAGTAGAGAATAATACAAATTTTCCATTGAGAAAAGGATACTTACATTAACAGAAACAATCATCTGTAAAGGCCCTCTCCCAGGGGCAGCACCAGAGGAGACCTCAAGAGATTTCAATGCATAACCATAGCAAGGAAACATGATTTGTGGATTCACACGTTATAAAAGCTACTTCTGTTGATTTTCTGTAAATGTCATGTGAAATAAATTACTCTATATCTTGAAGATTGTTTTGCAAGTAAAAAATGTTTAGGGTGGCATTTTCCTTTAGAGGAATGAATTTATACTGAACTAAAAGCTTTGAACAGCTTTTTAAAAAAATTTTTTTTCATGCAGCAAATGCAGTTTTGCAGACCACTATAATACATACTGTATATGTTTGGCTGTCCACGTTGGAACATGACGGAAGTGACGAAGTTTATGGGCCCATGAGCACAGGAGTCATTTACATGTTATAATGCAGACACCCCTTCTTCCTCCATTTTAGTGTATATGAACATTTTTCTTTAGTTTCTAGCTGTAGCCACTGTCCCAAAAGCCTAATTTCTTATTGCTGCAATAATTTGTGGTAATTTTCTATAAATCCAAAATTTGGCACGCATCTGTCTTCACATGGTAAGTATTCATGTAGTATCAAGTAACGACTTTTGCTTCACAGTCTTTAAGGCTCCACTTCCCATGCTCAGCAGTGGGTAAAGCCAATGATAGTTGTCTCAAGTCTAGTCTCTCAGAGAAAAAAAAGACTCTGAGAAGTGGCTTAGCTTTAGGCGTTTTATATAGGAAGTCATCTCAGGAAACACAGTTGAGAGGGTGGAGAAAGTGAGATAAGAAGTGAGAAAAGGGTATTTTAATGAAAGAGCTTCTACTATGGGCAATTGAAGCTTGATCCTGCTGGTAAAAACTCTGAAGAATCTTGTAGAACTTGCCTCAGAATTGTACCACAACTTTTAGGCGGTGCTGGACAAGACTCTTGAGAGTCCCTTGGACTGCAAGGAGATCAAACCAGTCCATCCTAAAAGCAATCAACCCTAAATATTCATTGGAAGGACTAATGTTGAAGCTGAAGCTCCAATACTTAGGCCACCTGATGCAAAGAGCCAACTCATTAGAAAAGACACTGATGCTGGGAAAGATAGAAGGCAGGGGGAGAAGGGGATGACAGAGGACAGGATGGTTGGATGGCATTACCAATTCAATGGACATGGGTTTGAGGAAGCTCCGGGAGATAGTGAAGGACGGGGAGGTCTGGCCATGAGGTTGCAAAGAGTTGGACATGACTGCGTGACTGAACAACAACAACAAGGGATGGGGAAGCCGGAGTACTTATGCTAAATCCCACTTCTTTTTTTTTTTTGAAACAATCAGATTTTTTTTTTATTATTACAGAGGTGGAGGAAAGATAAATAGGCAGAACAAATACTTTGCGTGATCCTACAATCTGTTGTAGAATACACTTGACAAAATTCTTAGATCGCACAACACCAAGATGGAGCCTCAATATAAACTGTCTACTCTGGGTGATAATGACATGTCAATGTAGGTTCATCATTTATAACAAAGATGCCAATCCAGTGGGGAATGTTGATAGCTGGGCAGGTGATGCATATGCCAGGGGCAGGATTTAAAGGGAAACTCCCTTACCTTATATTGAGTTTTATTCTGATCACAAAACTGCTCTACAATATAAAGTCTACTTTAAAACCTATGATCAATTACTATTGATGTATGGCAATAACCATCACAATATTGCAAAGTAATTGTCCTTCAATTAAAATGAATAAATAAATTAAAAAAGAAAAAAGAACAATTTTAATATAGCTCTGAAAGTATTATTCTAAATATTTTTTAAAGAAGAAACTCTTCTTTTTGAATGATCTTTAAAATCAGTTCTTATTGGCTGAAGATTGCCTCTGGGCCCTTATATCCCAGCATTTCTGAGCTGCCTTGCCAAGAAGTGTGTAAGCTCCTGAGGTACCCCAGGAGGCCCTTGAGCAGATAAACCAAGGAAGCCCAGCATTTGTCCATGAAGACAATTCAGTATTGCTGCCTTCATCAGGCAACAGAGAAAACAAGTACTCAAGTCACTCAAAAGACTGGTCAAGATAGTTCAAACCATTTTCCCAAAGCCTATATGAACTCATTTCTTAGGAAGCTACCGTAGTCAGAGAATTTCCTAAACACAACCTTATGGTTTCTGATGGTTTCCTAAGCTTTCTCTGAAACTTTTCAAGTTCCAGTCTCTCTCTGCTTTGATTTCCCTTAGAAGGAAAATATGAGAATCTTTTCTAAAGACCTACTCCTCAGTTCAGTTCAGTTTAGTTGCTCAGTTGTGTCTGACTCTATGCGATCCCATGAACTGCAGCACGCCAGGCCTCCCTGTCCACCACCAACTCCCAGAGTTCACTCAAACTCATGTCCATTGTGTCGGTGATGTCATCCAACCATCTTATCCTCTGTCATCCCCTTCTCCTGCCCCCAATCTTTCCCAGCACCAAGGTCTTTTCCAATGAGTCAGTTCTTCACATCAGGTGGCCAAAGTATTGGAGTTTCAGCTTCAGCATCAGTCCTTCCAATGAATATTCAGGACTGATTTCCTTTAGGATGGACTGGCTGGATCTTCTTGCAGTCAAGGGACTCTCAAGAGTCTTCTCCAACACCACAGTTCAAAAGCATTAATTCTTCGGCTCTCAGCTTTCTTCAGAGTCCAACTCTCACATCCATACATGACTATGGAAAAAACCATAGCTTTGACTAGATGGACCTTTGTTGGCAAAGTAATGTCTCTGCTTTTGAATACGCTATCTAGGTTGCTCAGAACTTTTCTTCCAAGGAGTAAGAGTCTTTTAATTTCATGGCTGCAGTCACCATCTGCAGTGATTTTGGAGTCCAAAAAAATAAAGTCTGTCACTGTTTCCACTGTTTCCCCATCTATTTCCCATGAAGTGATGGGACCAGATGCCGTGATCTTAGCTTTCTGAATGCTGAGTTTTAAGCCAACATTTTCATTCTCCTCTTTCACTTTCATCAAGAGGCTCTTTAGTTCTTCTTCACTTTCTGCCATAAGGGTGGTGTCATCTGCATATCTGAGGTTTTTGATATTTCTCCCGGCAATCTTGATTCCAGCCTGTGCTTCCTCCAGCCCAGTGTTTTTCATGATGTACTCTGCATATAAGTTAAATTAGCAGGGTGACAATATACAGCTTTGACATACTCCTTTTCCTATTTGGAACCAGTCTGTTGTTCCATGTCCAGTTCTAACTGTTGCTTCCTGACCTGCATACATATTTCTCAAGAGGCAGGTCAGGTGGCCTGGTATTCCCATCTCTTGAAGAATTTTGCACAGTTTATTGTGATCCACATAGTCAAAGGCTTTGGCATAGTCAATAAAGCAGAAATAGATGTTTTTCTGGAACTCTCTTGCTTTTTCGATGATCCAGCAGATGTTGGCAATTTGATCTCTGATGCCTTTGCCTTTTCTAAATCCAGCTTGAACATCTGGAAGTTCATGGTTCACATACTGTTGAAGCCTGGCTTGGAGAATTTTGAGCATTACTTTGCTAGTGTGTGAGATGAGTGCAATTGTGCGGTAGTTTGAGCATTCTTTGGCATTGCCTTTCTTTAGGACTGGAATGAAAACTGACCTTTTCCAGTCCTGTGGCCACTGCTGAGTTTTCCAAATTTGCTGGCATATTGAATATAGCACTTTCACAGCATCATCTTTCAGGATTTGAAATAGCTCAACTGGAATTCCATCACCTCCACTAGCTTCATTTGTAGTGATGCTTCCTAAGGCCCACTTGACTTCACATTCCAGGATGTTTGGCTCTAGGTGAGTGATGATACTATTGTCATTATCTGGGTCATGAAGATGTATTTTGTATAGTTCTGTGTATTCTTGCCACCTCTACTTAATATCTTCTGCTTCTGTTAGGTCCCTACCATTTCTGTCCATCTTTGCATGAAATGTTCCCTTGGTATCTCTAATTTTCTTGAAGACATCTCTAGTCTTTCCCATTCTATTGTTTCCCTCTATTTCTTTGCACTGATCACTGATCACCTGCTCCTCAAGGAAGACATATTCCCTGTTTTTCCAGAGACAGTGAAACATACCTCTGCATTACATAGTCGTTAGACAACATTTTATCAGGAACACTCAGTGCCTTCTATCAGTAGTTTCCCATCTTTCAGTAGTGTTGACAGGAAAACCAATCCAAGTTTTTCTGGAATTTGTTTGTCTTTATCATCATTCATGATGCTTTCTAAAGGGCCAGCCACAATGGCACAGTGGCACTTATCATTTCCTTCTGCTGGGTACAGTGCCGAAGCTGAATTTGGTTAGAATTCTCTAGGCAGCAGTAAATCCCAATCTTAGATCAATAAGTATAGGAGCTAGGCTTCCCTTGCCAGCTCTTATGGGCTTACTTACGTGTATATGAAAGCTTGATCATCAAAGTCAGTTAGGAATGAAGTTTTATTGATGTTATCTGCTCACCATAGTGGACTAGACAACAAGTCAGAGAGAAATGTTTTTTCCAAGGCCCCTTTCTCCAGTCCCATTGGTGAGGGAAATCCTTGTTGGGCAAGAGAGGAGGAAGATAGAAATATTTGTTGTTAATGTTTTGTTCCATTTTAATTATTCTAGTTTTGTACTAGTCTGATATAAACTCAAATCATAACTCAATAGTATTTTTCTCAAAACAAATGTGGAGAGGAGATGGAACTCTTAGGCTATATTAATTGCCACCTAACACTTCACTTTCTGGTGATGGGACAGCAGGCTCTCATTTTTTCAATTCAAAAGGGGAAAATGGAAACATCGGGAAGTGTTTGCCGCTCTCAAAGAGCGTTGGCTCCTGACCATACATGGCTGGAATCCTGGAATGTGGGGTTGATTTTATGGTAAACATGGCTGTCCCGAGGCATACTGACCAGGTTGAGGTTGGTCAACTTGCTTAACCATTTAGTCAGTCTTGGTCAAAACACACCAGACAGTTAATAAGCAAAGAAGTCTCTGCTCTTGGCCACCTGTGGAGTGAAAACACAGACTATAATTTATTCATGAATCTCCAAAAAAACTGAGATATCGGCACCTTCAGCACTTATTTAGATGTTCTGATTCCACAAACAGCAGCAACAGCCTGATAAGAGTCTGCATAGCTGAAATGCTTCCATCAGTTCTGTAGTTTGGAAATTTCTCAGCTGAGATGGCCAGATCACATCACACGGAGAGAGTACGATGGAACCGTCAAAGATGAACCTCTTGGTTCACCCAAAGTAGATCCTTTTGAGGCCCCAAGAAAACAGCCCAGGGAGGCAGGCAGCATCACTGTTTCCCATACACCCAGGTAGGCTGCTCTGCCCACTGGGTCAGCAGAGCTCTGCCGGAGGCAGGTGCTCCAGCCTCTGCCTCAGGCTGTCTTGGGGGTCTACTCAGACTCCCCACCATCCTGAAGCTGTTAAGCAGGCCTTAATTGAAGCCCACTGTCTGCTGGCAGATTAAAAAGTGTGCTGCACAAATTCTCCAAGAAAAGACTATTTGGACAGAGGAGAACTTTCAAAATCCCCCAGAAGGGCGCACTGGGGCCGTCATGGCTGTTCCTTTCCGCCGCACTCTCCACTCTCCTCTCCTGCTGACTGCCAGCAATCTGTAACTGAGGGCTTTTTTTTCTTTTTTTTTAGAACTGTTTTAGATTTATGGAAAAACTGTAGCCATTGAGTTACAGATAGTACACAGAATTCCCATATATCTGACACAGTTTCCCCTGTTGCTAATATCTTGCATTAGTGTGGTACATTTGTGTGGTAACAATTAATGAACCAATGTTGACATGCTGTTATTAAAAGGATCCACACTTTGCTCATATATTGTTGACTTTTATCTAATATCCCTGTTCTGCTCCAGGATCCCATCCAGTATACCACATTCCATGTAGTCATCATGACTCCTTAAGCTCCTCTTGACTGTCACGGTGTCTCAGACTCTCCCTGTTTATAATCACCTCGAAGATTTTGAGGAGTATTGGTCATGTGTTTTGTAGAATGCCCCTCAACTAGAATTTGTCTGATGTTTTCCTGAGGATTCGACTAGAGTTACGGGGAGAAAGACCCCTGAAATAAAGTGCAATTATCATCACATCATAACCAGGATACATACTGTCAATGTGATTTATCACTGTTGATCTTGACCTGGTGATCAATCACCTGGTTGGGATAGTGTTTGCCGGGTTTTTCCACTGTAAACTTACTCTTTCCCTCCCCACCCCTTTCCATCATGGCACTCTTTGAAAAGACGTTACTACCTGCAGCTTAACCTTAAGGTGTGGGGAGTTACATACCACATCCTTGAGGGCAGAGTATCTACATAAATTATTTGGAATTCTTCTGCACTGGAGATTTGTCTATTCTCCTGCATTTATTTATTTACTCAATAACTTCTTTATATCAGAATGGACTCATAGATATTTATTTTACACTTTTGCTACTAATCCAGTACTACTTTATTTTGTTGCTCAAAATTTTCCAGCTTTGGCCACTGGGAACCTTCAGTTGGCTCCTGTGTCCCTTTGATATAGTCCTATCAATGATTTTTTGTTTGTTTGTTTTTTAGCATTTCTTTACTTTTTGGCACTAAAAGCTGCTCCAGGCTCACTTGATATACTTCCTGCCCCAGCCCTAGAATTAATTTGCACCATTTTATTTTGTTAGAGTACTGTATTAGAAGATCATGGCATTTGGTCCCATCACTTCATGGGAAATAGATGGGGAAACAGTGGAAACAGTATCAGACTTTATTTTTTGGGGGGCTCCAAAATCACTGCAGATGGTGACTGCAGCCATGAAATTAAAAGATGCTTACTCCTTAGAAGAAAAGTTATGACCAACCTAGATAGCATATTCAAAAGCAGAGACATTACTTTGCCAACAAAGGTCCATCCAGTCAAGGCTATGGTTTTTCCTGTGGTCATGTATGGATGTGAGAGTTGGACTGTGAAGAAGGCTGAGCGCCGAAGAATTGATGCTTTTGAACTGTGGTATTGGAGAAGATTCTTGAGAGTCCTTTGGACTGCAAGGAGATCCAACCAGTCCATTCTGAAGGAGATCAGCCCTGGGATTTCTTTGGAAGGACTGATGCTAAAGCTGAAACTCCAGTACTTTGGTCACCTCATGTGAAGAGTTGACTCATTGGAAAAGACTCTGATGCTGGGAGGGATTGGGGGCAGGAGGAGAAGGGGACGACAGAGGATGAGATGGCTGGATGGCATCACTGACTCGATGGACTTGAGTCTGGGTGAACTCCGGGAGTTGGTGATGGACAGGGAGGCCTGGCGTGCTGCAATTCATGGGGTTGCAAAGAGTCGGACACGACTGAGCGACTGAACTGAACTGAACTGAACTGTATTAGAAACTAAGATCATGACACTAGATGTGCTTTTGTTACTGGGGTATCATGGCTTCTAGCCTCTTTCAGCTGACAGAGCAAAGAAATATATGTGTATAGTAACTTGTGAATATATACATCTATACATATTTCTAGAGGTAACATCTGTACATCTTATAACATCTATAAGCTAAACAAGACTTTATACCTATGTCTCCAACTCTAATCTATTAACATGTGTATCATTCCAGACTCCTCCCCTTGCTGATGAGTCTCACTCCAACAGTGAGAGACCTGGCTCTCACCACCCACCATCCATTTACTGAAATTGTTCAATTCTGGTTTATATATGTACCAGAGTCAGAATTCATCTGGAACCCCATGGGTACAGTGCTTCTGTGCAGCTCCTTTTGCCTTTCCTCTTAGAGAAGCTGGTCATTTCCTCAGTTACTTACGTCTGCCCCTCCTCGGCCATTCGGTGAGGAAACTTCAGTGAGGTTGCTTCATCTATTTGTAATGCAATTAACTTCTTTTTATCACAGTCTGCATTCTATCTTGGGATTCCTTCTTGCAGACCTTTTTTCTTCAACAATGGGAAACCTAACTCCCATTATTCTCAACATATTTACTCATTTGCTCAAACTTAAAAATGCACAAATAACCTCAAAATTGCTAATCCTTACAATTGTACAAAGAAAGCCTATTAAGTAGGGTTCAACAGTTGTTTGTGGGGTTTTTATTAATCTTGAGGTAAAATTTTCATACAACCATCTGCACAGATAATAAGTATACAATTTGACAAGTGTTTGACAAAAACATATACCTGTGTAACCAACTTAAGATGAGAATATTTGCATCACTCCAGAAAATTCTTCATGCCCCATCACAGTCAACTCCCCCCTCCGGAGGTAACTCCAACCTGGCATTTTTCAGCATAGATTAGTTTGCCTGTTCTAGAATGTTAGGTAAATGGAATCATACAGTGTGGGATCTTCTGTGTCTGGCTTCTCTCACACAAAATCATGTCTGAGATCTATCCATGTTGTTTCTGTAGCTTTTTAATTAGTTTAGTAGTTTCCAGGAATGGAGTCAAGCCAGTGGTGTACTGGCAAATGTTTAACAACCGACTCCATGAAAGAAAAAAAGAAAAGCCCCGATTTATAGCATTTGTTAATTCTTGTGGTATAAATACTCCCAACATTGCCAGTTTCAAAATTCTTTCCAAAATTTCACAAATTGCTCTGGTGAGCTGATTTGAGGAGGCTCCAGCACAGGACTGACAGCAGAAGCAAGACGAACCCTTCAGTGGTGGTCTAAAGAGCCCGCCTGCCGATGCAGGGGACCTGGGTTCGATCCCTGGGTCGGGAAGATCCCCCGGAGAAGGGCATGGCAATCCACTCCAGCATTCTTGCCTGGGAAATCCCATGGACAGAGGAGCCTGGTGGGCTAAAGTCCATGGGGTTGCACAGAGTCAGATACGACTCAGCAACTTAACAACAAACAAAACCAACAAGCTAGTTAGATCCTTACCATATTATCCTCTGTACGGTTGTAGCAGCCAAGTGGTTTGTAAGGTCAGAAGTCGCTACAAAGGCTTTTATTAAGAGTATATATATGTATTCAGTCAGTCTAACATGAGGGACCCGTATTCTATAACAGCCCCTACTTGGATGCATGTTTATGAAATGACTGCTGTCCTTTATTTCTTTGGCATCTAGGCAATAAAGGATCCTACTTAGTGCTCAGTAGGGTTATCATAAGGAATTGCAATAGATTTGGCCCACTGAAGCTTTTGGCCTTGAGTCTGTGAAATTCTGGGTTTTTTTGAAAGCCATATTAGTCCACCTATGGCGACACTAATTCAAACAGCTGAAGTTAGGAAGATGCATCTGCCAGCTTCTGCCTCTGGCAAGTTACAAAATAAGGGTCAGATACAGCCACATGTCACCTAAGAGAAAGAAGACACATTAAGGTTATGTCAAGGAGATTTTCTAAGAAATGATCCGGAGTGAAATCCTTAGCCACTTGAGAAAGCAAGAGCTCTTTGCACACCGCCTGACTCACTTAGCACTTGCAGCTTTGACAAAGAATATTCAAGGCAGGCCTTTCCTCCAGCTGCTTTTATTTAATATTTTCTAAGTGCTTTTCTTAAAGATGTTCAGAATTAGGGTCAGGAAAAAGGGAGGGAATAGGAATAGAGAAGAAAAATCATTAAAGACCGACCGTGTCTTCCCTTCAAATGGAAATCCCTTTATACTGCAGGGCTGCAGGCGAGACCCATTTGAGTTCATTAACACCCTCTTCAAAACAACCCATGAAAAATGAAAGCTTTTCTTCTCCATACCAATCCCTAAATTTGGCTTTTATAGGTTAGTGTGTGGCCAGGGCCTTCTGAAGGTTGATAAAGGAGCATAATAAGCAGGTAATACAATCTAAAGAACTTGAGCATCTCATGTAGATGCTGCTTAATAAATATAAAACAGCAGTTTTCTCTCTGCAATCCAGACTTCACTAGAAACCCTACTTTTAATACAATCCCTCTCTGGGTATTTCTTTAACACCATTACTAAAATTACATACCCTGCCTACACTGCCTGTTTTCATCTTTGGATACAGTCTCTCATCAGACCACATGTACCTGTTTCTGATTCAAGGCCACAGTCATGATACTATTGTATTGTCTCAGCTTGGCACTCAGCCTCCGTCTCAGTGACCCATCCCTGTTCTTGAACTTGCAGTCACACTGGACTTGATGACTATCCAATACTCCATGCTTCACCTGACCCCCACGCTTGGGCCAAGGACACTTCTTTCCCCCACTCATCCTTGTTAACCACAGTGTCCTTCCTTGCCTTCATCAGAAAGGAAGAAAATCTATTCTTGTCCGACCAAGAAAGCAACTCATATCCCACCCACTGCAGAGTCTTCTTTTCTTGATTCAAAAGTGACACTATGTATATAGTTCATGTAGGATATTCTCAAGTCATCTCTGCCTCCAACCATATCTTGCCCCACTCTGTGCCCTAAAAGCCTCCATAGATGAGCCGTTCTGGACATCAAAAGCCAATGCACATTTCAAGATCGAAGAAAATGATAACTCATGTTGGGTGAGGAATCAGCCAACAAAAGATACAATAGATGTCCTGAAGATCAAAGATACAAAGTGAGTGGCTCCTTCATCCCACCTCCCTTCACTCCACATAGATGCTGATTGATAGTTGGATGGTCATACAGTCATGTGTGTGCACATACAGAGGTGTGGTCTACAGATTACTGTTACTATGTAGAGACACTCACACCCCACAACCCCATCTTATAACAGCATAGCCTGCACTCTCTCTTCTCTTACTGTAGTGCTGCTAAAGAACTCAGTGCAGAAAAGGGCTTGACCAAGGTTTTCTGCAATAGGTTACAGAAGAAATTTTAAAATACATATATTTCCTATATCAGCTTAATATATTGTGAACTTTAGACTGCAGTCTTTCAAGTGTTTCAGCTGAATTTTCTTTCATCAAAGTTTCATAGCACTTTGAAATTCATCTCTCTGCCCCAGTGCTGCTGAGTCATTGCATAGCATTTTCTGCTGGACTTCTTTGAGGGCCCAGCCTAGGCCCTATCTGTCTTGAATCATCGGTAGTTAGCACAGATCTTCTGCACATCATTTACATAAATGTTTTCCAAATTGCTGTTAGCTGTTTTCACACAGCGCACAGGCTGGATCAAGGGCGCATGCTCAGGATAAGGGGACTGTATCATGTTTTCTTTTCTGCACAAACTTAGCACATGCAATTTAATAAGTTCCTTTACAAATGAATGCTCTCACTTGTCTGAACTTCCACTACCTGTCTGTCTTGTCTCTGCATTTTTCTTTGTCAGCTGGACACATTTGCAAAATGGTAGGGAAACCAGGAAGGCAGAGACATCTGGCCTGCTGCCATTAAAAGCTAAACAGGGACAAATCACTTTCTCTGACCTCACTCTTAGCACCTTTGGAAATGAACATCAAGGACTATGGTTTTAGATGAGAAGCAAATGACATTAAGACCAGGAAAAGCCTTAATATATGATTGAGCCCATTTCACCAGCTCCCTCAGGCCACCTGCCAGTGCGAGAAGAACATGAAGTAACCCCATCAGCCAGCTTCACAATTAGAATGAATTCATAAGAAACAAAAGATCTTGTTTTCATGGGAAAATATCCTTTGTGATAACCAACAAAGGGAGAATAATTTTGAAAGCATGTGACTTGGGGTCCCATCCTGCAGTTCTTGCACAGACAAAACTCTCATTGACTTTATCAATAGAATTGTTGCTACATAAAAGTCTTTTGCAAAATTTCAATGATGCCTCAAAGCGCATTTTAAGTGCGTCAGCTCCAACACCCCCCCTCCCCGTTTTAATAAAGCTGGAGAAGGTTTCTCTTAGATTGCCCTGTTGTGCAGCAGGAGACGAACCCAGCACAGGACTGCAAGCTAGTGGACACCCCTCTCCTCCACCCCTGCAGACACCATCATACCAAAATCCACGATGATAGAAAGAAGGTCAAATTTCAACTGATCTCTGAGCTCGAATTTTCCATTTCAAATTGCTTTTGCCAGGTAGACAGAAAACGATTTCTTGCAGGCTTCAATAAATACCATCTCCAAGTAAAATCCACATTTTTCAAATAGATAACAGTATAATGATTGGTATTGCTATTCTAGCTATGGTTGAATAGCAAGCAGTCCATTCCTTTTTATGTAGTATGCTCTTTAAGAGCCTCAAAAGACGAAATTGGGCCTTCAATACTGCTGGAATGAAGGACAATGGGCCTGATCTCTTCTTTTGAATTCTCTTAGCAAATGTACTGCATAAAACAGAATGCAATGCCAGGAAAGACTTCCATTCTCAAAAAGAAAAAAAAAATGCAGGCAATATCTGTTCTAATAGATTATCCATTTTCACCCCTATCTGTGTTGTTCACTCAATTGATGCACCACTTTTTTGGGGGTAGCATATTCTTAAACTAAGAAAAAAAATGTTCTTACTTTAATTCACGAGATTTTCCCCTAAAATACTAATAGTTCCACACAAATGGGCATCAAAATGGGAGAGTCTGTGGCCTCTAATGTGGAACATTTAAGAATCGGGAAGATGCTTCCCAGTCTGAGATGACATAGGTTGGCAGTTAGCTTCTCTGGGAGGCATAACCAAATTATGTGACCGCTCAAGGAAGAAAACTAAGAAGTCATCATGAGGGCTTCCCTGGTGGCTCAGTAGTAAAGAATCCACCTACCAATGCAGGAAACATGGGGTCTATCCCTAATCTGGGAAGATCCCACATAGTTCCAAGACAAGAACTATGTCTTCAGTTTCACTTATTTTCTTTTACAAAGTCATATTAATTAGGGTGATGACTAACATTAATTGAGAACTTCATATGTATCTGTTCCAAGATCCTGGTCCAAGTGTGTTACATGTTCCATCTCAATACTCACTACAGCCCCATGGGGAATGTACAGATCCATTTACAAATTAATAAAGTGAGATAAACAGCAAGTTTTTAGTAAATAGTGGTTGATCTAAATAAATGGAGCCCAATAGAAAGTTCCTATTTAGGAGACCAGGGTTCGATCCCTGGGTTGGAAAGATCCCCTGGAGAAGAGAATGGCAACCCACTCCAGTATTCTTGCCTGGAGAATTCCATGGACAGAGGAGCCTGGCAGGCTACAGTCTATGGGGTCACAGAGTTGGACACGACTAAGTGACTAACACACACAATAGAAAGTTCCTAGAACTATTAGCAAAGAAGCAGTAGCCAGTGGCATATTTTTAAATGAGTCTATTATGCTTATCCTTAGTCATTAGGTGTAGCACAGACACCTATTAGCTTCCCAATATCTAGTCTCTTCTTCATGAGAAACAAAGCTCTGATTTCCTTCCCCAGAATTCTTTGCAGCTAGGTATGGCCTTATGGCTAAGTTCTCACCAATGAAATGTATATAGAAGTGTTGTCTAGTATTTCTGGGGAAGATTTTTAAAATGGAGTCCAACCCATCTTCTCCTTCCTCTTTCCTGCTGTTCGAAATACGTATATAATGCTGGTATTTGGTGGTCTTTTTGATCCGTGAGGTGACTTTGGGAATCAAAGCCACAGACAACTGAACAAGATAAAAAGTGTTGGTGCATGCCGCAGTGGAGCCATCATACCAACTCTGGCTGTCTACACATAAACTGCTTTTCCATAAAAGAGAACAGGATTTCTAGCTTGTTTAAGCCACTGTTGATTTATTTCCTGTTATATGCAGCCAGACCTAGAGCAAATTAACAGTTGGCATAGACACCTACAAAAATGTTTATTTGATGGCTGTAACAAAAGGTTATGTTCATATTTGAAGGAGATTAAATATTTTTTAAAGTAAACAGTTTTTGTGCTTACTCATAAAATTTTTTTTCTGATTGTGAAAGTAATACATTTGTTTTGGAAAGCTTTAAAAAATACAGAAAAGCAGTAAGAAGAAACACTTTCACTTCTCTCTAATTCTACCAATCAGAACAAATGCTCTTAATACTTTGGATTTTATACATAAGTGTAAAATTAATATAGAAATCCTCAAATCTTAAAGCTGAAAGGAACCTTAGAAGTCGTATTGTCTGGCATTATACCAAAGCCAGAATCCTTTCAGTAGAACCCCTGTCTGATGTCTTCCCAGCTCTCCTTCAATAGTCCCAATAATGAAGAGCTCAAAGCTTTATGAAATAGTTTAGTCCGTAGTTGGAGTCATTTTATCTTCAGCTCTATCTTATATTAATGAGAATTTACCTCTCTAACATCTGAAGCAATCAAAAATAAGTGTTTTATCTCTTGACTATCAGATTCTTTTACATTTTGAAGATAAACACCAAAGCTATATTTTCTATAATCAGTCACAAACTATGTGCCAAGCATTAGGGCATGAATGAAAACATAGCTCATGCCCTAATCCAGGTGACAATAGTGAAGGCTGATGAGGCGAAGATAGAAGTAAACATATTCAGAAGACTTTTTAACAACAGAATTTGATAACCAACTAAATAAGGAGGGTCAAGGAGCCAGGCAGTAAGGTGGCAATCAATGTCTTCAATGAAATGGGTAATATTCAGATAGCAGCAGCAATGCATTTGCAAATTAGTGGTAGTGGTGGGAATCAGGGTAAAAGAGTTCAAAGAGACATACTTTGAAATCAAATTTTTTGAGGTACCTGTGGGACACTCAAATAAGGATTTGCAATAGAGAGTCAAAAACGTGTGTCTGAAGTATAGAGGGACATTCATTATCTGTTATGAGATCAGATCAGATCAGATCAGTCGCTCAGTCGTGTCCGACTCTTTGCAACCCCATGAATCGCAGCACGCCAGGCCTCCCTGTCCATCACCAACTCCCAGAGTTCACTCAGACTCACGTCCATCGAGTCAGTGATGCCATCCAGCCATCTCATCCTCTGTCGTCCCCTTCTCCTCCTGCCCCCAATCCCTCCCAGCATCAGAGTCTTTTCCAATGAGTCAACTCTTTGCATGAGGTGGCCAAAGTACTGGAGTTTCAGCTTCAGCATCATTCCTTCCAAAGAAATCCCAGGGCTGATCTCCTTCAGAATGGACTGGGTGGATCTCCCTGCAGTCCAAGGGACTCTCAAGAATCTTCTCCAACACCACAGTTCAAAAGCATCAATTCTTCGGTGCTCAGTTTTCTTCACAGTCCAACTCTCACATCCATACATGACCACAGGAAAAACCATAGCCTTGACTACACGAACCTTTGTTGGCAAAGTAATGTCTCTGCTTTTGAATATGCTATCTAGGTTGGTCATAACTTTTCTTCTAAGGAGTAAGCATCTTTTAATTTCATGGCTGCAGTCACCATCTGTAGTGATTTTGGAGCCCAGAAAAATAAAGTCTGACACTGTTTCCATTGTTTCCCCATCTATTTCCCATGAAGTGATGGGACTGGATGCCATGATCTTCATTTTCTGAATGTTGAGCTTTAAGCCAACTTTTTCACTCTCCAGTTTCACTTTCATCAAGAGGCTTTTTAGTTCCTCTTCACTTTCTGCCATAAGGGTGGTGTCATCTGCATATCTGAGGTTATTGATATTTCTCCCAGCAATCTTGATTCCAGCTTGTGCTTCTTCCAGTCCAGCGTTTCTCATGATGTACTCTGCATATAAGTTAAATAAACAGAGTGACAATATACAGCCTTGACGTACTAAGACGGCAGGTGTTGCAAGAGGGCATCAGAGGGCAAACACACTGAAACCATACTCACAGAAAACTAGTCAATCTAATCACACTAGGAGCACAGCCTTGTCTAACTCAATGAAAGTAAGCCATGCCCGAGATGGGCAGGTCATGGTGGAGAGATCTGACAGAATGTGGTCCACTGGAGAAGGGAATGGCAAACCACTTCAGTATTCTTGCCTTGAGAACCCCATGAACAGTATGAAAAGACAAAATGATAGGATACTGAAAGAGAAACTCCCCAGGTCAGTAGGTGCCCAATATGCTACTGGAGATCAGTGGAGAAATAACTCCAGAAAGAATGAAGGGATGGAGCCAAAGCAAAAAGAATACCCAGCTGTGGATGTGACTGGTGATAGAAGCAAGGTCCGATGCTGTAAAGAGCAATATTGCATAGGAACCTGGAATGTCAGGTCCATGAATCAAGGCAAATTGGAAGTGATCAAACAAGAGATGGCAAGAGTGAATGTTGACATTCTAGGAATCAGCGAACTGAAATGGACTGGAATGGGTGAATTTAACTCAGATGACCATTATATCTACTACTTCGGGTAGGAATCCCTCAGAAGAAATGGAGTGGCCATCATGGTCAACAAAAGAGTCCAAAATGCAGTACTTGGATGCAATCTCAAAAACGACAGAATGACCTCTGTTTGTTTCCAAGAAAAACCATTCAATATCACAGTAATCCAAGTCTGTGCCCCAACCAGTAATGCTGAAGAAGCTGAAGTTGAACAGTTCTATGAAGACCTACAAGACCTTTTAGAACTAACACCCAAAAAAGATATCCATTATCTGCTATATTGTCCCCTTAATTCAGCTCTTAGAGACAGTGGAGGGATTTGAGTGCTGTGCTCTTGAGTGATATTATGATCAAAGAAGCAAAGAATATGTATGTCTTGCTCTAGACACTGTCATTCTCCCTTGAGAGGTTCATGAAAAAGAAACAAACACTCAGAAATAATAGAAAAGGAAAAAAAGGAAAAATTAAATCCTCATCACCTTATGGACTTAAACCCCAACACCCAGCCCAAAAGATACTCTAATATTTAGGCTTGGCCATTTGGTACATAACCTTTCCTATGTTACTTAGCTTACATACCTTCAGTGCAAAGCAGATTGTGAGTGAGTTTAACCTGCTAGTGCTTATCTGCCTCCAAAGTTTGAGATCTTACCATGTTCCAGTCCCATGTAAAGAAAAAAACAACAAAAAAAAGAAGTGAGTTAGTTGGTTGGCTATGAGTCAAGATGGTAGCCCTGAGTAAGCTTTATCACTTCTGCCATATGGATGGCAAAGCACAAAGAGAAAGGAAAAATGTCTGCCATGGCAGGGTAGGCCCTGACTCCTCCCACTTCAAGCAGTGTTTTAGGGAGAGCAGCAAACGAGTCACATCCTAGAGCTGACCTGTTAACACACGGTGACTGTGCCTACTGGCAAATAGGGTATAATCATGTCTCAGAATCAGATGGATCCAAAACAGTACTCCTCCTCCCCAGATGTAGATAAAACAGAGGCGGGAAAACAAGCTATCCCTGCTTCAGCAGCTTACAGAACCAGAGGAATGATAACTTTGGGACAGTTTTCTAGACTTACTGGTTTGTATTAAGCTTGGGGCCAATTAAATCCTGCCAGGTTATTTTCTTAAGAACTTCTGAGATCTCCTCCATCGTGTACCCATGTCATTAAATTATGAACGCTTAATGAGAAATTTCCATTTATCTCTGTTAGTTTTAATCTTGCTCTTTTTGTTTCCCAATTCCAGTCTATGACAATTATCTTTCAATCTTCATTTCATCATCTAATATATTACCTAACACTCCCAGCCTATTTCTCTTAGCTTTGGTTCACTTCCACATTTGCTTCATGTGCTTTTGGGGTATTCATTTAAATAGCTGATAAGAGTGAAAAAAGAAAAGGCCAAGTTCAGAGGTCTGGAACCCACAACCAAAAGCCTCATGCAGTATTGGTTTAGAATGTAAATTGTTGCAGTCGCTATGGAAAAGTAAATGTGCCTGTACATTTATTCAATGGACATTTAGGCTGATTCCATGTCCTGGCCATTGTGAATAATGCTATAGTGAAACATGGGGATTAGGAGGAGACAGGAGCCAGGGTGGTGAAAATGAAAATCCAGATACACACACCACAAGTATATGAAAGAAATAGAATAGGACCAGCTCTCTCAATTTTCAGTTTTCCCCCTCTCTCTCCCTTCCTCCTTGGCTCCCACTTAAAGACATCCTTATGAAAAAAATTAGCAAAGCCAGTAAAGGATTTCTGTCCCCCGCATGTTGTTGATACAGTAGCCAGCACTGGACTAACGATTACTATGTCACGTTATACTTCTAAGGACACAATTTCCTATCCTTCATCCATGATTTATCTTTGAAACAGAGTGGAGTGCGCTTAGACCCACTGGACAAACTTACTCTCAGCAAAGTATTTTATCATTTATCAAGTAAGACTGTGTAGCTTCAACCTTAAGGCCAATTTGAAGCTTCCTTTTGCTCTAGCAGTTCATCAGTGCCCAAAGAGACCTTGAGACAAAGGGCAAGATGAACAGTGTAAGAGGGAAAGTTCTTAGTGGACAAGGAAAAAAAAATGCTCAAGGGTTAGTTCTCTCTCCAGAACTAATTAGATGCATGACCTTCGAAAGCTACTTAATCCCCCCAAGCCTCAGTTGTCTCATCAATAAAATGGATATATGACTACTTTTCCTCTGAGAACTAAAACTCTCTACCCCACATTCAGCCTGGACACTAAGAACCCAAACCATACCTTACTGGCCACACTAACATGACTTTGCTATTCTATGTCTTCATTAGCATTACTTTACTTTTCCAGGATGATTTGTTTATTATAGGATCTTGCCAAGAGACCCATCAACTCTTTGATGGAAAGCATGAATAGATAATTTGTACTCTGGTATTCTTTGAATCATTCATCTCAAAATCATCATCTGGCTCTTTTCACCAATCCTGGACATATAGGGATTCTTTCCAATGCTAATCAAGTCTCCCTACATTGAAACACTTGCCTTAAACCAGACTTCCAATGCCCAATAAACTCTAAGCTTACCTTCATCCCTCTGTGTTATTGTGTGAGCGTTAATTGCTCAGTCATGTCTGACTCTTTGCAACCCTTGGATTGTAGCCCACCAGACTCCTCTGTCCGTGAAATTCTCCAGGCAAGAATACTGGAGTGGGTTGCCATTCCCTTCTCCAGGGGATCTTGCCTACCCAGGGATCCAACCCAGGTCTCCTGCATTTCAGGCATATTCTTTATCATCTGAGCCTCCAGGGAAGCCCTCTGAGACAGTATCAAAACAAGAAACTCAACTTTGTCTTATCATGCATTGGTAATATTGGGGAAGCCAGCTTTCAACATCTCCTAGAGTCATTGTGATAATATATGTGAAAATGTTCTGAATGCTTTGAATTGGAATGAACCAATGAGTTGGTAGAATGACCATGGGCTAGCCTTTCCTCTCTCCTGTGTGATATCTTTGCAATAGGCAATAAATAATACCCTGCTAAATTGGAACGTGCCAGAAGGGGATGTAAACACCTCTGTGAATGATGACTCCTTGAAAGTATTGTAAGGTGTTGAGGACTCCTAGACCCACCACTGGAACGAGAAACTTTTCCACCAGTACCTGCCATTGGGCTTTCTGATTCACCTACATAGGCAAGAAATCTGTCATGGTACAGTTGCAAAACCAAAGGTGACCTTTTAATCTAGGTTACAACTAGACAATGACTGTGCAAATGGGTGGGTGACTATCAAACGATGCCTCCACCTGAGTTGCAAAATGTAGGACAGGCTTTTCAACCTGAGGATTCAAAGAATACTGCCTTAATTTGGATTGAGTGCACGAACTTTACACATAAATTGTTTTTTTTTTTACACATAAACTTTACGCTAAAATTGTTTAGTTTGGTTTACATGGTTTATATGGACTTCGCAGGTGGTGCACCAGTAAAGAACCCACCTGCCAATGCAGGAGACCCAGGTTCAATCCCTGGGTCAGGAAGATCCTCTGGAGATGGGAATGGCAACCCACTCCAGTATTCTTGCCTGGAGAACCCCATGGACAAAGGAGCCTGGGGGGCTGCAGTCCATGGGCTTGCAAAGAGTCAGACATGATTGATCATGCATGCCACACCACACATCTCTTCTCTATATGTATTGTAGTAAGTCCATCCATCCATCTACTTTTCATGTATATGAAGAATTTTAAATTTGTATCACAGCAGTTACTTAGCCAGAATATATAAACATAGCATCTTCAACTCTGAAGAATGTGGCCCAAACAAGGAGTGGCAAAACAGACTTTGAATTAGCCAAAAGAGTTTAATTACTAACAGGAAACTCAAAGTATTTCACATTATGGTCAAGTTAAGCATGCAGCTCAATGCCTGACATGAAGAGCACCTTCAGTAAATAGTATGTGATCAGAGCCTGGTTTGTATCTGTCAATACAAATATATTTCATGATATGTCTAGCAATGTTTGGCATAAAAGTGGTGTGATAATATGTGTTGATTGATGGGAAGATAATTCTCAAAAAAAAACACCATATGAAAAATATTTGATGTCACTAAGTAACCAACAATATTCATATTTAAATAAAATATCATTATTTCCCTATTCATTAGCACAGTTACAAAAGATGATACACAGTGCTCTTAAGGGTGGAACCAGATGAAAGTGTTGGGCAACATTTGTGTGGGTACAAATAGATACAACTGGTTTAGAAAGGCATTCAAATCAAGCCTTTAAAATGTTTATGCCCTTTATATCACTGCTAGGAATTTATCCTAAGGAAATAATTTTGGATGTAGGCAAACATCCAACATTATAAAGAGCAAGAAATATTGGAAACAGATTCCATTTCCAGCAATTGAACAATGAGTCAGTACTAGCTAATGTACATTTCACATTTATTATCTATAGAAACTATGTAAGGGACTCCCCTGGTGGTGCAGTGGATGGATAAGAATCCACCTGCCAATGCATGGGACATGGGTTCAAATCCCTGGTCCAGAAAGATCTCATATGCCAAGGAGCAGCTAAGCCCATGCGCCACAACCACTGAGCCTGCACACTAGAACCCATGAACCTCAATTAAAGCCCACACAAAGCAATGAAGACCCAGCACAGCCAAAAATAAAAACAAATTTTTAAAAAAAGAAACTAAGGTTTTGCAGGTATCTCATTTAACCCTTACAGAAACCATATGAAATAGCTAATATTATCCCCATTTTATAAATTGTGAGACTGAGGTCATTTGCGTTTTTGCAGAACTGAAACCTGAAAGATGAGGAGCAGAGTTGGGATCTGTTTGACTCCAAAGTATTTTCTCACACAGCACTTCTAGTCTATGAAATATGATGCATTCAAATGAAGTTTTAATGAGAGGCGAACATTTTAATGTTGAGTGAAAACAGGATAGAAAAATGTACATATTCAATCTTAACTTAGTAATATACACACACTGGAAAAACGTTTTCATGAAATTCCTACTCCAGGGGATCTTCCTGACCCAGGAATCGAACCCACGTCTCTTGCGTCTCCTGCATTGCAGGTGTATTCTTTACCACTGCGCCACCTGGGAAACCCCAAATATTATTAACAGTGGTTATTTCTGAAGGGATGTTCTATGTTCTCAGCTATTTTCTACTTTATAGTTTAGGAGTATTTCCTACATTTATGCTGTTATTAACAAATTACTTTTATAAAGAGAAAAAATGAAGTTGTGAGAGACATCCGTGTCCCCAGATAAACATGGGCTTATACAGCAGTAAAGATTCATCACTTGCTCTGGAGTCTGGTGGTAGGAGCACCAGCATACTCTGTAGGGATCCCAAAGTAATGTCTGTTTATTGGTTTTCATTTCTGTATCTCCCTCCCTGAGCTATGTATCATGTGGATGGATGGAGGTAGATTTTCTATCTGACCCTGCTTTGCTGTGTGGGTTGTAAGATGCCTTCTCTTCATCCCTTCAAGCTAGCAGGTATCACATACCTGTAGCCTGTGAAGGTGTTCAGCCCTGTCCACTCACCATGTGATGGAAATGCATGTGGTGGCCTTATGGATGGGGGTCAGATTAAGCAGATCTTAATCCTGAGTCACAGCAGACGTGCCACACAGGACAGCCCTGAAGATACAGACCTTTTGTCACCTGTACCCTGAATACAGCCTGAGCTAAAGAAATGTGGACAAATGGCAGAATCCAAGTCCACACAGAAGCATACATATCATCTGTATGGTTGTTGTTTCCTTGCTTGCTTGAGCAACTTGACTGCAAAGGATAATTGTCAGGTAGAGGTTTGTGGTGGTGGTGTAATTGCATTGTTGTAGAAGCTTCTCCACTTGACTCATAAAAAATAAGATATTCATTAAGCCATGCAGAGAAAACATTTCTTAACTAGTAAGAGACTGAGCCACATAAACTAGGAGGATTAAACTGATTTTTTTTGCTATCTCTTTTTTCTGTGACTCAATTGCAGAATCACATTGAGTTCTGTGCCCAAACACACAGTTTCTATACAGATGGTAGGGCTATCAATTAAAGGTCTGCACACTGTGGCCTTATCAATTCACTAACATTCCAGCTGCCAGTTGGCTATAAATTATCTCCCCTCTCATCCTGTTCCTAGTCCATGAATTGGAGTTACTTTTAACCTCTATTGGTCTTCCTGCTCTGCTTTATTGAACCTATTTTGATGCAAACGTAATTAACTACTTTTTACTACATATTCATGAGCTAGTCAAGTTGGGCATAAACCTGCCTTATGAAATTGTACAAAGAGAAAGAAGGAGGAAAAGAGAATCAACTTTCTTTACTATAACAACATCCGCACAAGGCAGCAAGTATAAAGACAGCAGATATTAAAGCTCCTAGGTTCTCTATGTTATCTGGAGAAGTAATATACCAGGTGGACTCTTCATGGAAACTTAGAGTTGGACCAAGGTATTTTTGAGATAATATGATCCAGTGTCCTACTTATAGGACAACTAATGTAAACCCATTTGGAGAGATCTCTGCTAATTCACATCTTTAAGTCCTTCTGGAGTGATAACACACCCCTAGCTCAGAAACCCATCCTTGGGTTCTCTTGCTCCAGTTGACAAAAAGTCTTCTTTTTAGACCTGATGAAATTAGCTCCTGTCCTGTCAGAGTCTGTCCTTTCTTGCCTCTCCATGAACATGGGACAGAACTTTTTAGGACTCCTTTCTACCACCCCTGATCGCTTTATACCAAGGCACTCACCAACTTTCAGAAGTTCAGCCGTATGGACAAATGGGGAGTGAGGAAGTCCACAAGAAAATCTTTGTCTCTATAGTGTAGACAACTGCCCCAGGTTTGATTAATTAGTTCTGAACCCTTAGAGAATCACTCATCTTGAAAAATAAATTCTAAGAAATCCTAAGTGAGAAGTTCCTGGCGTAACTGCTAGAAACTTTCTCCATGGCTGGTGGTCCACTTGCCTGTTCTCTCCACATGGCATCATTCTTCAAGGCTTGAACTTCTTACAGCGTGGTGGGCTCATAGTAGTAACACTTCTTACATGGGACCTGACTTCCAGGAGACAGAAAATGGAGGCTAGCACAAGCTTAATTCTGCATTCTGTTGGTCAAAGCAGTCATGAAGCTTGCCTGAATTCAAGGGGAGGGGACATTGACCCCATTTCTCTGTGGAAAGTGTCAAAAGCTTGTGGCCATCTTCAGCCCACCACAACTGGGGAATTTGGATTATCTGCCTACCTGAGGCAATTGGACTATTGGGATATTAGAAACTTGCACAGATATCCTTGAGTGAGAGAATTTTCTGTCCCTACCAGAAGGTCTTCTTTATTGTGTGTGGTGGACAGAGCCTCAACTGAGGCCCACAGCTTCCTTCATTCAACAAGTATTTAAGAATTACCTTCCATATGCTGGCTACTGTTTCACATACTTGAAATATGAGTGAATGAAATAAACACAAATTCTTGCCTTCATAGAGCCTACATTCTAGTGGAATGTAGATGGGGAAAAAATGGGATAAAGTAACAATTTCCATGATCAGATGCTTGCTCCCCACCAGCCACTATACTTGGCACCTAGCTATATATTAACTCATCAAATCCTCATCAAATTCTAGAACCTCCAATGGAAACCCAGCTTCCATCCATGGGTTGGAAGAACCAACATCTGTGAAGCACCTACCATTTATAAAGAATTTTCATTTACTCTACCCCAACCACCATCATGTCCAACTCTTTGCAACCCCATGGACTGTAGCTTCTGTTCATGGAATTCTCCAAGGGATCTTCCTGACCCAGGGATCGAACCTGGGTCTCCTGCGTTGCAGGTGGATTCTTTACCATATGAGCCACCAGGGAAATCCCAACAACCATCCCATAAGGTTTAGAATTTTCTTTACAGGTAAGAAAATGGAGATGCAGGAAGTTTCAAGGAATTATGAGACATCTGGTCCGAACCTTCCACAGGTCTGCCCAGATATGGAGACCTGGGCATAAGCACAGCCACAAGACTTGGAGGTCAGATCACAATCAATTAGAGAAGCCCATCTGGCAGGATACAATTGTTCCTCTACTATCATACAGAAAACTAGTGTCATGGCTCACAAAACTGCTCCCACAGGCCAACACTGAAAGAGTACTGACAATGATAGGAACCCATTGAAGAAACATTCCTCTTCTCCATCTACCTGTACGTCTCTCTTCTTCAAAATAGCCCTTTACTACCTTAATCCAGGTCAAAGGCTAACAGAGTTTTGCCAAGAGAACACACGGGTCATAGAAAACACCCTCTTCCAACAACACAAGAGAAGACTCTATACATGGACATCACCAGATAGTCAACACAGAAATCAGATTGATTATATTCTTTGCAGCCAAAGATGGAGAAGCTCTATACAGTCAGCAAAAATAAGACCAGGAGCTGACTGTGGCTCAGATCATAAGCTCCTTATTGCCAAATTCAAACTTAAATTGAAGAAAGTAGGGAACCACTCAACCATTCAGGTATGACCTAAATCAAATTCCTTACGATTATATAGTAGAAGTAACAAATAGATTCAAGGTATTAAATCTGATAGACAGAGTGCCTGAAGAACTATGGACAAAGGTTCATGATATTGAACAAGAGGTAGTGATCAAGACCATCCCCCAAAAAAAGAAATGCAGAAAAGGAAAATGGTTGTCTGAGGAGGCCTTACAAATAGCTGAGAAAAGAAGAGAAGCTAAAGGCAAAGGAGAAAAGGAAAGATATACCCATTTGAATGCAGAGTTTCAAAGAATAGCAAGGAGAGATAAGAAACCCTTCCTCAGTGATCAATGAGAAGAAATAGAGGAAAACAATAGAATGGGAAAGACTAGAGATCTCTTCAAGAAAATTAGAGATACCAAGGGAATATTTCACGCAAAGATGGGCTCAATAAAGGACAGAAATGGTATGGACCTAACAGAAGCAGAAGATATTAAGAAGAGGTTGCAAGAATACACAGAAGAACTGTACAAAAAAGATATTCATGACCCAGATCACCACGATGGTGTGATCACTCACCTAGAGCCAGACATCCTGGAACGCAAGGTCAAGTGGGCCTTAGGAAGCATCACTACGAACAAAGCTAGTGGAGGTGATGGAATTCCAGTTGAGCTATTTCAAATCCTAAAAGATGATGCTGTGAAAGTGCTATACTCAATATGCCAGCAAATTTGGAAACTCAGCAGTGACCACAGGACTGGAAAAGGTCAGTTTTCATTTCAATCCCAAAGAAAGACAATGTCAAAGATTGTTCAAACTACCGCACAATTGCACTCACCTCACACACTAGCAAAGTAATGCTCAAAATCCTCCAAGCTAGGCTTCAACAGTATGTGAACCATGAACTTCCAGTTGTTCAAGCTGGATTTAGAACAGGAAGAGGAACAAGAGATCAAATTGTCAGCATCCACTGGATCATCGAAAAAGCAAGAAAGTTCCAGAAAAATATCTACTTCTGCTTTATTGACTGGCCAAAGCCTTTGACTGTGTGGAGCACAACAAACTGTGAAAATTCTTAAAGATATGGGAACACCAGACCACCTGACCTGCCTCTGGAGAAATCTGTATGCAGGTCAGGAAGAAACAGTTAGAACTGGACATGGAACAGCAGACTGGTTCCAAATAGGGAAAGGAGTACATCAAGGCTGTATATTGTCACCTTGCTTATTTAACTTATATGCAGAGTACATCATGTGAAATGCTGGGCTGGATGAAGCACAAGCTGGAATCAAGATTGCTGGGAGAAATATCAATAACCTCAGATATGCAGATGATACCACCTTTATGGCAGAAAGTGAATATCTAAAGACCCTCTTGATGAAAGTGAAAGAGGAGAGTGAAAAAGTTGGCTTAAAACTCAGCATTCAGAAAATTAAGATCATGGCATCTGGTCCCATCACTTCATGGGAAATAGACGGGGAAACAGTGTCAGACTTTATTTTTTGGGGCTCCAAAATCACTGCAGATGGTGACTGCAGCCATGAAATTAAAAGACGCTTACTCCTTGGAAGGAAAGTTATGACCAACCTAGACAGCATATTAAAAAGCAGAGACATTACTTTGCCAACAAAGGTCCATCTAGTCAAAGCTACGGTTTTTCCTGTGGTCATGTATGGATGTGAGAGTTGGACTGTGAAGAAGGCTGAGCGCCAAAGAATTGATGCTTTTGAACTGTGGTGTTGGAGAAGGCTCTTGAGAGTCCCTTGGACTGCAAGGAGATCCAACCAGTCCATCCTAAAGGAGATCAGTCCTGGGTGTTCATTGGAAGGACTGGTGTTGAAGCTGAAACTCCAATACTTTGGCCACCTGATGTGAGGAAATGACTCATTTGAAAAGACCCTGATGCTGGGAAAGACTGAAGGCAGGAGGAGAAGGGGACAACAGAGGATAAGATGGTTGGATGGCATCACCTACTCGATGGACATTAGTTTGAGCAAATTCCAAGAGTTGATGATGGACAGGGAGGCCTGGAGTGCTACAGTTCATGGGGTCACAAAGAGTCAGACACGACTGAGCAACTGAATTGAATTGAACTGACCTTAATCCAAGCTTGGGCCCGCCCTAGGCCAGAATCACTAATCTGTGTTGTGGGAAGAAAAACACTCTCCCATTATAAAATAATGTTTTCCACCTTGATGTTCCTATAAAAAACTTCACCATAACACCATATGGTGCCCTCCTTCTAGACTGAGCTCCTAGAGAGCAGGTACCAGCCTCCATCTTCATGTCTCCAATAACCAGTTTAATTTGTGACATATAGTAAGTGCTTTAAAATTTTTTATTAATTTTAATTAAGTATTATTGAGTCCCAACATGTCCTGAGAAGATTTTAAGGTCATTTATTTACTTTGGCCACCTGATGCAAAGAGCCAATTCATTAGGCAAAAGCAGGTAGGGGGCAGCAGATGATGCAATGGTTAGATAGCATCACCCACTCAATGAGCATGAATTTGAGCAAACTCCGGGAGATAAGGAAGGACAGGGAAGCCTGGTGTGCTGCAGTCCATGGGGTCGCAGAGAGTCAGACACGACGTAGCAACTGAACAACAACAAAATGACTTCAAATGTTTAGGGGTAGATGGCAATGACTTAATAAAATGTCTTTGGCATGTTTGTGGTTAAGCAGTATTAAAAATAAAATAAACAACAATAAGCATAAGTGTAGATTTCTGAGCATGCTAAAGTCAGTGTAAATATTAAAAGGGGCTTTTTTAAATAAAAGATTTTTTTGAAGAAAAATTTTAGGTTTATTAAAAAAATACATAGATAATACACCAGAGTTTTCACACACTCTGCATTCAGTTTCTACTATTATTAACAACTTTCTCATAATTAACAAACCAACAATGACATATTACTATCACCTAAAGTCCATTCTTTTGAACTGTTGTATTGGAGAAGACTCTTGAGAGTCCCTTGGACTGCAAGGAGATCCAATCAGTCCATCCTAAAGGAGATAAGACCTGGGTGTTCATTGGAAGGACTGATGCTAAAGCTGAAACTCCAATACTTTGGCCACTTCATGCGAAGAGTTGACTCATTGGAAAAGACCCTGATGCTGGGAGGGATTGGGGGCAGGAGGAGAAGGGGACGACAGAGGATGAGATGGTTGGATGGCCTCACTGACTCGATGGACGTGAGTCTGAGTGAACTCCGGGAGTTGGTGATGGACAGGGAGGCCTGGTGTGCTGCAATTCATGGGGTCACAAAGAGTCGGACACGACTGAGTGACTGAACTGAACTGAACAGATACTTTATCAATGGGCATTTGGTTGGTTCCAGTTTGGGTATTTTAGGAGTAAAAGGAAAATGGTTAGGAAGTCTCTATGTGGACAGATGTTTTTAGTTCTTTTGGATGAATACCTAGGAATGGAATTTCTAGGTCATATGGTAAGTGTACATTTAACTCAAAGGGCTTATATTTTTAAAATAAGAAAGACAGAATAAATCTTTATCTTATTTTGGACTATATGGATTCTCTCACTGCTTCTACTTTCTCATCTCAGCTAGGAAAGAAGTTTTGAATTAAGTAAGAAAGTGGTGTCAGGGACATCCTCTTCCATTGTTTCCATCCCCAGGCAGAATTGCTTGGAATAGGTGATCAGACTTCATCAATTCCCTTCTCACTTGCACTTTGCCAAGCAAAAGTTGATGTCTCTTAAGTTCAGAACCAGAAACAGCTGTGTCTCTGGTTCTTTGGGTAATGTGTGTTTGATTTTTTTTTTTTTTTTTTTGAGAAGATGTTTATAGAAAATGGCCTGCGGTATTGGCAGTTGTGAGAACAGATCTAACTTCTTCTTGGAACTGCTATAAATTTTTAAAACAAACCAAACCCTAACATCACAATATGGCTATGTAAGGTACCTCCAAGCCAAATCCATTAGATTGGGAATTAAATATTTATTATGATCTGAATGAGACAACGACAAAGAAAGGACTTTAGATTCCTTAAAGTTGTACTACCAAAACTTTGAATGTTTATTTTCCTACAATCAGTTGGGGGATTTAATCTCTGATTTAAATGTTTGGTTTAATTTAATAAGGTCTCAACATGATCATCAAGGAAGAAAAAGTTAACAGAATTCACTAAAGAAAAAGGAAATCTTTTCAAGGTTAAAAGTAAAGACTTATTTTGCTAATAAACCTTCCTAACCCATGTTTAAGGTAGAGAAAGCTATAAAGCTATTTCTTAGGCTTAAGAATTGTTTATAATATTCATGATCCCTCCTCTTAGCAGCTAGTAAGTGATATCCCCCAAATTTTAGAAATTCACAACCAAAGATAAAATTTTGAAAGCACATTGGTGAAATTTTTACTTTTCTCAAAAAATTAAATAATTTAAATTAGAACAATAAAGAACTCTGTAATGAAAGGAACAAAGATCTAGAAGCTGAGAGGCTTAAATTCTAGGCTTGCCTCTGTCACAGACTAGTTAATGGAAAACGCTAGATGATCTCTAAGCTTCATTTCAACTCTAACCTTTTTTGAATTCCATTGTCTAGTTTTCAATACACATGTAAATAATAGACTACATGTATTTGTATAAACAACCTTTTCATCAGAGTGTTTTAACTCCCTTCAAAGTAATCCTGGAGATGGGGGGCAGAGCACGAGATTCGAAGCATTTGTTAAATTCTTTTCTAGTATAGAGTTACTATTCACCTTACAAGAATTATAATACTAAATGTCTTCATTAATTTTTTTTAGTTACAATGTGATGAAAAATTTACATTACCTTTTACATCTTTATTTTTAGGTAGATTTATGTCTCCTTATTGTAAGGTTAAGCATTCACATGACACTTTGATGTTTACTAAGTGGTTAAGTATCATATGCAAGTCAATTCTCATGGGAGACATTTTAAAGGCTGTCTGGATTATTTAAATGGAAAGAAATTGCTTCGGGAAGAAAGTGTGTACAAATGGAGTTCACTTTGAAGGGAATATATGGCACCTTAATCTGAAGCCATCATGAGAAGCTGAGAGGGGCAACCGCTATTGTCAGAGCGAGCTCCCTGCAGAGTGCATGACCTCCGTTCCTAAGGGATAACTAAGGTCACCTCTTGGGTGTTTCCCTTTCACATAGTCAGGATTACCATTTTGACAACTTTTCCATGCATCACATTTTTTTAATATCTGTGTTTTCTGTATTTGACACCTCTCTTCCCACACAATACCCCACAGTGAGGTACATCCCTTATTCAAATCATAAAATCATCTGCTTTTCAACTGAGGAAAAACCTATTGGAGTGGACAGTTCTGATGTTAGTCTAATAGTGTGAACCACAGTAACTGTCTTGGTGTGAAGATTTTTTTAAGGCCCCTAATTCACCTAAGGGACAAATGCAAATAAACAATAAGGTCATCTGCAAATTATATTCGCCATGAAAATGGGACCTTGACTTCTCTGACTTAAGTGATTAAAATATCAGATCTGAGTGTCATGGTGGCTTATCTTTCTGCATTTTAATATGCATAGTTGACAAAACAAAAGGCACTGTCCTTTTAAGTTGAAGAAAATCCAAACATATTGGCTGCAGGCATATAATGCACCATAGTTCGAAAACTATGATGTTCAGAATGAGTAGAGATAATTATATTGTTAAAATGACCAAAGAAAACAAATTACCCTACCATTGCTATAAAGGTAACATTATCACCTGAGTCCAGAAGTGAAATTTACCCACAGGCCTTCTTTCTGATGTAACATTGCTGATCATGATGCCATGAAGTGTCAGGACATAGTGTCCATGAATGCGTAGAGTCATAGGCTTATCTTGAAAAGGGAATTTCAAGCACACATAAGAATGTTTTTTAGACTACATTGTTTTCTCAGTTGAAAAAAGAAATGGTTTCTTTGGTCAAAAAATTTAAATGAACAAATGTAGACAATTATTTTTACCTGGCAATAATCATCAGATCTCTGTAACCCACTTTGGATAATAGTGTGTTTCCGTAACAGAAGAATTGTTAGTAAGAAACTGACCTATCCAGAGAAAAGGCTAGAATTTCTACCAGGCATCATACTATAGAACTAGACCATTTCTTCACATTTACAAATACATCTTTGAGGGGAGGAATTAGCTTGCTGAGATGGGGATGTGTTGGATCCTAGATGCAAGATGGTTCTTTCTGTCTTTCTGGGAGGCATCTTCCAGAGGAGGCATGTTAAGAGTGACCCCTGTCTTCTCTTCGCATAGACCTTGGCTCTCACCTTGCATGTGGATGCCCCACCCCTCTCTCCTCAGCAGAAGGTGTGTCCTGCCCAGCAATGCTGGGCTTCCTCGTGGTCTGCTTGCTATCAGCAGAGCTGCCTTCCATGCCAGTCCTGCTGGCTCATCTTCTTTGCCTCCTTTTCCCCGTGGTTCAGCCCCCATCTCCCACCTTCTTCTTTCACTTATTATTCAACATACATTGAAATGTTTTGCCAAGTGTCCATAGCACTGTTGGCATAAAAGTTTGGAACCATCTTCTTTGCCCACTATTCCACACCTAAAATGATGTTCTCTATTCTTTCCTCAGTCTTCCCCCAAATGGATATTTGCATGGTCAATCTTCGTATGAGTTGAACATTTTAGAACAAATCATCTGTGTTAGCTATAGCCTGATTATTGTGCCCTGGGGTTTTGAACAGAGCCAATCTAGAGGCCTCTTGACTATTTGTAGTGTGTTGGGTTTGAGGGTGAGATTTGGGGTACATTTTAAAAAATGATACAAACCAACCATTTTAAAAGGAGATAATAAAAGTAGAATTCCTCCTATCAGTCCCACAGAAATACCCAGCAGTTGGAGAATATTCGCTATCCCTAAGGAAATTTTTCTATGGGATATACTCCAAGATGTATACTTTGCCTGCCTTGATTTTTAAAGGTATATGTGAACATGTCAAATTCTATGAAATGACTATGCCAAAGCCTTTGACTGTGTGGATCACAATAAACTGTGGAAAATTCTGAAAGAGATGGGAATACCAGACCACCTGACCTGCCTCTTGAGAAACCTATATGCAGGTCAGGAAGCAACAGTTAGAACTGGACATGGAACAACAGACTGGTTCCAAATAGGAAAAGGAGTACGTCAAGGCTGTATATTGTCACCCTGCTTATTTAACTTATATGCAGAGTACATCATGAGAAACGCTGGGCTGGAAGAAGCACAAGCTGGAATCAAGATTGCTGGGAGAAATATCAATAATATTTGCAGATGACACCACCCTTAGGACAAAAATTGAAGAGGAACTAAAAAGCCTCTTGATGAAAGTGAAAGAGAAGAGTGAAAAAGTTGGCTTAAAGCTCAACATTCAGAAAACGAAGATCATGGCATCTGGTCCGATCACTTCATGGGAAATAGATGGAGAAACAGTGGAAACAATGGCAGACTTTATTTTTTTGGGCTCCAAAATCACTGCAGATGGTGATTGCAGCCATGAAATTAAAAGACGCTTACTCCTTGGAAGGAAAGTTATGACCAACCTGGATAGTATATTAAAAAGCAGAGACATTACTTTGCCAACAAAGGTTCATCTAGTCAAGGCTATGGTTTTTCCTGTGGTCATGTATGGATGTGAGAGTTGGACTGTGAAGAAGGCTGAGCGCTGAAGAATTGATGCTTTTGAACTTTGGTGTTGGAGAAGACTCTTGAGAGTCCCTTGGACTGCAAGGAGTTCCAACCAGTCCATTCTGAAGATCAGCCCTGGTATTTCTTTGGAGGGAATGATGCTGAAGCTGAAACTCCAACACTTTGGCCACCTCATGCGAAGAGTTGACTCATTGGAAAATACTCTGATGCTGGGAGGGATTGGGGGCAGGAGGAGAAGGGGACGACAGAGGATGAGATGGCTGGATGGCATCACCGACTTGATGGACGTGAGTCTGAGTGAACTCCGGGAGTTGGTGATGGACAGGGAGGCCTGGCATGCTGCGATTCATGGGGTTGCAAAGAGTCGGACACGACTGAGCGACTGAACTGACTGAACTGAAGCCCTTTCTACCTCTTGTTGGCAGAGCTTCGTCTTCACTTGGGACTCTTCTTACAAGTCGCAATAAACAATAGCACATGGCTAAAAAGCACTACCAATATCCTAGACAGAAATGAAAACGCAAAAGGAGCGGGAAACACAAGAAACTGAACATTTCATCCACAGGCCTAGCAGAACACCTATGTCTTATGCCAGATCCCACACAGTGTTAATGATTACAGCAGAAAGAGACACAAGGATAAACACAACCATAAGACTCAAACCTCAGTTTGAGTCTTAGACTCAAACTAGTCTTAGACTCATCAAAGATCAGAGCTCTGATTCCTGCCTGCATTTCCCCTTCCTCCATGTCCAGGGCATCCCCCCACCCCCCCCCCCCAACCCTCTCTCTCAGCCTGTCTGTCCTTCCAACTTCCTCACCAGTGTGGCTCGAAACCCAGGCTCCCCACCGCCCACCCACAATGAAATGGGCAGTGTGGCCTCAGGCCCTGTGACTGTGCTGGCAGAGGATAAGGTAGTGGTGAAGTCATCACCATTAGAAACAAGATATCTGCGGCAAAGCCTGCTAGCTACCTTTGCCAAAATACAGTCTCCCCTTTCTCCTTAGGAACACAACTCTAATTTTTAGCTGGGCACATTGCCACCTGAAATAAACAAGTGCATTTTTCAGCATTCTTAGCAACTAAATATGTCTCTCAATGTAAAGCCATAGTCCTTCCAAAGGCTTTAAAAGTAAGTTGTGAATAAGATGTAACCAACAAACTATACACAGAATTATTTGTGGGAGGGCCAGGATTGCTGTTCATAAGGAACTGACTCAATTGAGAGTTTCTTTCTGCCCACCCTCCTGCCGGTAGAGTGAAATACGAACATATTATCCAGGCCAGCCATCCACCTTGTGCCATGAAGTATCCTTAAGGAGTGATGCCTAAGCATAAATTTCTGAGCTAGGAGCCTGATGGCACACCATGGGGTCACACAGTAGCATCCCTGGACACTTTGGCTTCATATTTCCTCTGTGCAGAGAGATTCTAAGTCCTTGTAATTTCAGTTATATTGATATCTGAGAAAAGACTGTTCTAGAAGAGAGGACAGTGAAAACAAGGGCCTCAATGCTGGAGCATGTCTTGCAAGTTTAAGGAGAACTGAAGTGGCTGGTGTGGCTGGAACAGAGTGATCAAGGCGGTAAGTAGGAGATGAGATCAGAGTGGTACTGGAAGGCACTCCATGTAGTCTTAAAGGCCTTCAGAAGGACATCAGCTATTACACAGAGAGATGTTGGGAGCTGTTGCAGAGTTTGGATCAGAGGAGTAACATGATATGATTAATGTTTCAATAATATCTATTTGGTAATTGTATTAATACATAAAAATTTATAGATGCAGAGAAACCCGTTAAGAAGCTATGACATAATCCACATAGGACATCATGGTGGCTTGAACCAGCACAATATTAGTAAAGCTGATGAGAAGAGGTTAGATATCTGGTATTTTATGAATACAGAGCCAACAAGATTTCCAGACAGATGTGACAGAAAGAGAAAAATCAAGGGCACCTCCAAAGATTTGGGCCTCAGCAACTGGAAGGTTGGAGTTGCCATTAACTTAGATGAGGAAGGCTGTAGCTAGAGCTGGCTTGTTGACAAGGTAATTAAAATCATCCCCCCTCCCCTAAAATCTGCTCCTTTGCTTCTGGTGCTTAGCTCACAAAGTCAGTGCAGATCTACTCAATGACTCCAGGAAGAATCCAAAAAAATCCCGCCCTCACTCGACCCTCTCCATAACCTCCATAACATCCCATCATGTCCTCTGATTTCTACTTTAGAAATTCCCTTTAGCCATCTACTTCTCTCATCCATTGCCATCACTTTATTCAAGGCCACCATCATCGCTCACCTGCATTATCACAAGAACCTCTGAGCTGGCGATACAACCATTGCAGATTGCACTATTCACGTCTCTGCATTCGGTGGCCACCATTTCCTATTGTCCTTGGATTCAGGCCAAAGTGCTAAGTGTATTTTTCGTTAAATCTTTGTTTTGAAATAATTTCTGACTCACAGAAAAGTTGGAAGAATAGTACAAAAACTTTCCATATACCCCCTCACCCAGACATCCATTTTACTACTATCTCTATATGGAGAGAGCTATGAAAGTGAAAGTGTCAGTCACTCAGTCGTGTTCAACTCTTTGTGACCCCATGGACTGTAGCCCACCAGGCTCTTCTGTCCATGGATTCTCCAGGCAAGAATACTGGAGTGGGGTGCCATTCCCTTCTCCAGGAGATCTTCCCAACCCAGGGATTGAACCTGGGTCTCCTGCATTGACTGCATGACTAACACACACACATACTAATATATAAATATGTGTGGGTTATACAATGTATATAATTATAGTGAACACTCTTTTCTGGGCACAATTTAAATTTTAAAAGTGTTAATACAACACAACATATACAGTGGTGTGTGTGTGTGTGTGTGTGTGTGTGTTAGTCACTCAGTCATGTCTGACTCTTTGTGACCCCATGGACTATACCCAGCCAGGCTCCTCTGTTGATGGAATTATATATATATATATATATATATATATATATATAGAGAGAGAGAGAGAGAGAGAGAGAGAGAGAGAGAGAATACATTGTAAAAATAATACTCTTTTACCCTAAATACTTGAGTGTATATTTTCCTAGGAATGAGAACAATCACTTATATAACTGTAACACAGTTACTACAATCAGAAAATTAACAGTGTTACAAAACAACTATGTAATATACAAACTACATTTTTTTCAGTTGAACAAATTGTCCATTTTCTCCTTCATAGCAAAAGAGATAGAGATGTAGATAGACATTGTTGGCATTACTGGCCCAGGAGCTAATCCAGGATCACATGTGGCATTCGGTTTTCCTGTCTCTTTTATTCTGGAACAGTTCTTCAGTCTTTGCCTTTTATGATATGGACACTTTCGAAGAGTATAAACCAGTAATTTTGTATAATGCCCCTCAGTTTGGATTTCTCTGGTGTTTCCTCATGGGTAGATTTAGGTTGTGCCTGTTGGGCAGGACAATCATGAAAATGACACATCCTTCTCAGTGCATCATATCAAGAGGCAGAGCCTTCGCACATTTTTAAAGTCTCTTCATAATGTTGCTTCTGCTTATGTGTCATCCTCATCTCTCACCCTCTACCCATCCTTGCTGCAAAGTTCTCAGGCATAGCCCCAGATAATCCATGCCAGCCCCATTTTCACCAGGCTAATCCATGCTGTTCCATCAGATCCCAACGTAAACTAGACTGTTTCTGGGTCCCCAGACCTGGTTTAGGGCCTCTCCTCTGAGCTCTCATAGCACCCTGCACCCACCTATAATAGCACTTATCAGGCTGCGTAGTAATTGCCTGTTTCCTTGTCTGTATCCTCTGGATGGCAAGCATTTAAGGCAGGGACTGTGTAATGCTCACTATGGTCACCGGCACATAGCCCAAGATCTGGTTCATAGCAGTTGCCCAACAAATATTTAATGAATGAAGCATTGCTGTGATGCAGGCTTCCTCTTGCATGTTCCCAGAGCCCTGCATAGCTCCATTATCTCTTCCATGGTGTTGCTAGATTGTTTGTGTACAAATGGTTTTCCCTGCTAGACTGGAAATGCCTGGAACCACATCTGAGCTCTTGCATTCGATTCCAGTACACCTTAACACAGAAGGAAAGAAAGGAGGGAAAGAGGGAGCGGGAGAGACGAGGCCTTTTGTCGTAGAAATTTGTTCCTTCTGAGTTTGTGTTGAGCAGGTACAGAGCTTTTTGGAACTTCTCTCCCAGCCACCCCTGCCCTCACAGCCCACTTCATGTTTATTCTGCTTTCCAGCATCACACTGGGGGAGGGGTGGGGCTGGGAACCATTCCAGTTACTTTAGCTGCCTTCTCAACTCCCTGTCAGCCCCAATTCAGGAATGGTTGCCTTGAGATTGAATTTTTGCTCTTTATGAGAGTTTTTAACAAGATTCTGAAGCATCTAGTGTGAATTCTCCTCACCATATATACTAATGAGCAGTGAAGTAAAAGAAGAAAGAAATAAGAGAAGAAAGAAAAAGAGGCCTGAAATATTCACAGATTAAATAGAATAATCCAAAATTCGACTGCATTGTCTTATGAAACCTAAATGAACTAATCAGGTGAAAGATAAGGAACTCCTTCCTCAAGAGTTTCCTTTTTCTCCTTTCTCTGGCCCTTATATTTAATTAGTAACTAGCAAACACTTACTTTAAGATTTTACAAGTTATAATTCAATCTTTGTAATATCCTGAAGGTTTGGTTTTCCTTGTAACAACTTCTTTAAACCCTTCTTTCAGTATTAGGATTAGATTTGGCCATGAGCAACAGACAAGGAAGTGGCTTAAACAAGATAGCGGTTTCCTTCTGGCTTTTGAAAATGAAGTTCAGAGGTAGGTCATCCATGACAATCAGAAACCCAGGTTCCTTCTCTCCTGTTGTTTTGTTCTGAACATGTTGCTGCTGCCTTATTAGCTAAAATGGCCACTGGAGCTCCAGCCATCTCATGCCATTCCATTCAACAAGAAGGAGAAAGGAACAAAGGTATCTCCTATCCTTTAAAGATACCTTTTGAAAGTCAGAGGTGAAACTCCTGCTTTTAGCTCATTGGCTACAGCCTTGTCACGTGGTCACTCCAGCTGTAAGGGAAGCTGAGAATTAGAGCATTTATTTGTGGTGACCCAGTTCCCAGCTGAAGTTAGAGGGATAAGGAGAGAACAGATGTTGGGAAACAACAAGCAGTCTTTGACACAATTTGCTCTCTGTAAAATGAGGATAATACCAACATGTACTTCATGGAGTCTTTGTGGGTAGAAAGAGAGATAACACAGGTGTGCATCACTCTTGGTAACGACTTCATAAAAAGAAGAAAGTATATATAATAAGTGTGCTGCTGCTGCTGCTGCTAAGTCGCTTCAGTCGTGTCCGACTCTGTGCGACCCCATAGATGGCAGCCCACTAGGCTCCTCTGTCCTTGGGATTCTCCAGGCAAGAATACTGAAGCAGATTGCCATTTCCTTCTCCAATGCATGAATAAACCCAAATATGCCATCTCCTACTCATTGGAAAAGACCCTGATGCTGGGAGGGATTGGGGGCAGGAGGAGAAGGGGACGACAGAGGATGAGATGGCTGGATGGCATCACTGACTTGAAGGACGTGAGTCTGAGTGAACTCCGGGAGTTGGTGATGGACAGGGAGGCCTGGCATGCTGTGATTCATGGGGTTGCAAAGAGTCAGACTCGACTGAGCGACTGAACTGAACTGAACTGATGTCCAGGTGCAAGCACTGCAGCAAAAGATCCCAGGTCCCAGCCTGTCTCACCAGGATACACAGAATGAACTGACAGAACTGGGACTAAATAGATTCTCTGACTCTAAATCCTGCTTTTTTTTCACTACTGGGCACCACCTTTCCTTCTACCTCCCCTCACCACAACCACCTCTCTTATTATGGCTGTCGTGTTCACCAAGACAACATCTGATATGTTTCTCCATTGAAAAGCCTTTACACTCCATCCCAGTACTAACTGCTCACCATTCACTGAGAGCTAGGAGTACTAGTGGTGAAGACATTACTAATCAGATGTGGCTGTATAACTCTCTCTCATATATTACAGGTAAGAGAGTAAATGGTATAACCACTGTGGGAAACTCTTTCACAGTTTCTTATAAAATTAATTATATATATATATATATATATATATATATATACACCTCTCTTATGAACTAGCAATTCCATGCCTATCTATTTATTGCCCCCCCCAAAGACTTGAACTAGAATGTTATTTATATATTTATTCCTGAAAGAAACAGAAACAACCTAAATGTCCATCAACAGGAAAATAGATAAATTGTGAAAATTTATGAAATGGAATACTGCTCAGGAGTAAAAAGGAATGAACTACTGACTTATGCAAAAGCATGGCTGAATCTCAGAAATACGTTGAATGAAAAATGCCAGACCCTAGAGTACATACTGTATGATTCAATTTATATGAAGGTCAATAGCAAGCCAAACTAATATATAAGGATAGAAATCAGAATAGTGGTTGCCTGGGGAGGGGGAGGGGATGATCAGAAAAGAACACAAGGAAACTTCTTAGGGTGATGAGAATATTGTGTACCTTTATCGAGGTGTCAGTTACATGAGTGTATGCATTTGTCAGATCTTAACAAACTATACACTTAAGATCTATATATTTTGTTGCATGTAAAATGTCAATAAAAAAAATAATAGTGAGATGGGAAAGCAGCAGAAATAAATGCTCTACATAAAGATCCAAGAGTATCTTCTAAAGGGGAAGAAGTAAGAATTTAAAAAATTGAGAGTGGATCTAAGATCTTAATCACAAAATAGGTAATAATGCTGCTATATTTGAAGCAAACCCTTTTAGTAACCTTTAGTAAAAGGTCGACTTTAGTAACCGTTAGTAAAAGGTTTACCTTTACTAAAAGTAACCTTTTAGTAAGACAGTGGCAGCCCCATAAGTCTGTTTCGTGTCTATGCAGGCAGGGCCACTGTCACCAGGACTAGAGCCTAAAAGAAAAATAAAATCTCTTTCACAAAAGAAGACTAAAAGTACCTTTCAGACTTGTTTTCACCAATTTGCTGTGTTTGAAATTCTATGTTTTAGCTAGCCCCAAAAGCAATGAATGGATTAAGTGCCAAGAGTATATAACCTTTCATTTTCTGGCCACAGGCTAGAGGCCAAGTGTTTTAGTGACCTATTGCTTCTGTAACAAATTCCCACAAACTTGGTGACTTAAAACAATGTAAAATTACTCTCTTACAGTTCTGACAGTCAGAAGTCTATGATGGGTCTCATGGGGCTAAAATCAAGGTGCTGGAATGGCTATGTTTCTTCTGGAGGCTTTAGGGAGACTCTGTTTCCTCACCTTTCCCAGCCTCTAGAGTTGGCCTACAGTTTTTGGCTCATGGCCCCTTTCTCCATCTTCAAAGCCATTGAAGGCAAATTGAGTCCTTGTTATGCTGCATCACTCTGACTCTGGCTCTTATGCCCTCTACTTGCATTTCGAAAGACTTGTGATTAGATTCAACCCATCCCGATAATCCAGGATAATTTCAGCATCTGAAGGTCCGGTGATTAGCAGTCTTAATTCCAGCTGCAGCCAACCTTAATCACCCCCTGCCATGTAGGTGACATATTCATAGGTCCCAAGGATTAGGACACAGACCTCTTTGGGGGACCATTATTTTGCCTACCATGTCAAGCTTTAACAGAACTGTAAAATGCTACTTACCTCTCTCATCATCCATCACTTCTAAGCCTTCTATTCTCTACATCAGCCATCAGATGAATGTTTCCAAAGGTTCTGGGTTTATCTCAAGCTGTTACTCAGGTAAATGTGATAAACACAGACCCTGTTTCATAGAGTACATTCTACTTTCAATTGTTTTCACTTAGTTCTACCATCTCCTGATATTTGGAAATAAAAAGTCTCTGTTCCCATTATCTATTGCTGAGTAACAAACCACGTAGTGGCTTAAAAGAATGAAAATGTTTTGCACACAAGTCTAAAATTTGGGCAGTGATGGATGGGGACAGCTTGTCTCTGCTCCACTTGGCATCGGCTTAGAGTAGCTCCAAGGCTGGGGGCTAGATCAGTTGAAGGCTTGCTCACATGTCTGGCAGTTGGCTGGGACCTCAGTGATGCTGTCAGCAGGAACACCTACATGTGGCCTCTCCATGTGGCTTGGGCTTTTTCACAGTGGCTTCAGCAGGGATCCAAGGATGAGGCTCTCTTTAAGAGATAGCCATGTATCTCATACAAGAGGAAAATGCCTGACCCTTTATGATCTGGCCTTGGAAGTGATGACCACGTGGATCTTTCAAGGCAGCACCAAAGCCCCACCTGAATTCAAGGTGAGGAGACAGAGATTCTGCTCTGGATGGAAGGTGGCAAGGTTGAGGAAGAGCATTTAGGGCCACAAATAACTGCCATCTCTTTGAGAAAATACAGTTTTCCACAACTTCTCTGCCACTTTCCATTTCTTCTCTTTATTTTAAGTCCCCTCTTCCTTCCATTCTATTTATCTCCCTTTATATAATTGCCCACCTTGCCCTTTTTTTGTCCGTCACTCCTTCTGTCTCAAAATCAGGTCAACCCCCAGTTGGCAAATGGCAATTTCATAAGGTGATGTAAGAAGCCTATAGCATGTCCACAGAGGGACATCTAGTTGCTGGAATCAGAGATTATTCAACCATTTGAGACTGACAGAAATGGCAATTTTATATGCTTCAACCTAACATTGACTGCCTGTCTAGGCAGAGAAAAAGGTACCACAACCTACTATGAGAAGACAATGATTACCTCCCCACTCCTCAGGTGTCCAGTGGGTGGGAGGACCCTGAGAGATTCCTTGCCCTTCTTCATCACTTCCCTTATCACATCAACCCAGGCAGAGATGGTGGAGTGACATGTCATAAATTTGGAAAGACCGGCTCAGTTTGGCTTTCTCGCTTGGGGTCAAACTGGCTGCAGGGATTAGGCTTTTTCCTCTGTTCCCCAACCCACTAAATGGAAAGGGCTACTGGTTTCTGAGATAAACATCTAAGTTTCTGGCATTTATGCCTCAAACACTTAAACTATTAAAGCACTGTCAACAAGTATTCACCACAACAGAAACTAAATTATACCCCAAAGTATCCATACAAGCTGCAATGTTAATTAGATGTCATGAGATACTACACCTTGTTTTGAATGACCAAATGTACACTAACTACACTCCTTGCATTCTACACATAGTTTGACTGCTAGGGAACATATCCATGTTTTTTCACGATATATATCTTTCATTAAAAAAAAAAAAAAAAAAACAGGACTTCAAATTAATACCACATTGTGAACAATTTAAATAACTTGATCAGAACTGTGGTACTTTCATTTTCATCCTTCCTTGACTACCAAACAGGAAATCTCTTCAATTAGATGTATGCTAAGTAGAAAAAAAATGCCATTATCCAAGGACACAACAAGTCTTGTCAGGTATTTCAACATGGTGGAAGAATAGTCAGGTTTTAATTGGTCCTACTGAGCTCACCCACAAGCTACAACATTCTTTACCTCAGCAGTGTGGTATTCAAAAGGAAAAAAAAAAACTACAAAGTTAGTTTCCACCTTTGAAAACATCAAATGAATCATGTTCAGTTTCATCCTGTTAACTGAACGTGCTTGTTGATAAAAGTGCACATATCAACACAAGTAAGATTGGAATTGAAAAGTAAAACAGATTTGAGAAAACACCCCACCCCCAACATTGTTTATTTCCTCACAAAAATAAAAGAGCTGAGCTCTAGTTTTGCTAGTATTTTCCCAGTCTTCCTGTCTACTGGATTTGAAAGCACTTTCTTTAGACACTTCATAGTCAGACAGTGGCCTTTTTAACTCTGTTCTTAACTAAATGATAAGAATGTTCTCCAATCAAAATTCTTACCAATTTGGGATTATTAAAGTTGGGCACACCAGGAGATATATTTTTAAGACTGCTAGTCAAAGCATTCTGAAACAACAGACAAAGAAGTAATAAAATAAAAGAAAAAGAATGGGAAGATACAAAAATTTTTCCTCTTAAAAATAGAGAATGCCAAAACAGGAAGGGCTGATGAGATAGTTCTGGTTTTGGCAGGCTTTGTTTAGACAGATGCACAACCATTCGTTTTCTGCTTTAACTTGACCAAGACTTTTGACACTAAAAAGAAAACAGCTAACTCAATAATAAAAATAATAAAACCAAAAAAAAAGAATATTTGAGGAGGTGAAGTCTTCATGGTTTTATGGAAGAGGTATCCATCTGGGTCTTTACCATAATCACTACAGTTCAAGCACTGACTAGCAAGCAGCTGGAAAGGCCTGTATATCAATGTACTTTTCCTTTTCCTTAACTAGCATTTCATTAATTAAATAACATTCTTTCAATGGAGCAAGGAGACTCCTGAGGGATGTGGAAAATAGAAGAACCATGGAATCTCCATTTGTCAATACTGAAAGAGGCCTAAAAGCTTGAGCTGCTTTTACTTCTTTTATTTCCTTTCTGCAGGCTTTCAAAACACTTGTTCACCCTGAAACCCAGGGAGGCCAAGACAAGAGAATAAACGGGAACTTCCAGCCTCCATTCCACCTTCTTATCTTTCCACCTAAGCACCATCCTTGGATAGCCCAGCTTGCATGGCCAAGCCCTGTCCACCGACCAAGCATGTCCACTCTCAGGAGGATAAACTTAGGGCAAATGCATATGAAATCGCTGCAATGGGCTCAGGGCCACCTGGACAGGGCCAAGTGTGTTATAGAGGAAGGGCACAAGCTCTGGGCACTCTGTTGGTTCTGAAAATTCCTTACCCATGGGGAATCGAAAGGCCTTACAAAGAATCAGCATGGGGGCCCCTCTAAAGTGGAGGGTCCCAAGGAAGGAGCCCTGGTCACATGAGGCAAAGGCCAAACACTACTGGCTTCCAGATACAGAAATAGTTACATTGGTCATGGTGTTGTTTAGTCACTAAGTCATGTCCAACTCTTTTGTGAACCCATGAATTGTAGCCCAAGAGGAAAATCCATAGGATTTTCCAGGCAAGAACACTGAAGTGGGTTGCCGTTTCCTTCTCCAGGGAATCTTCCCAACCCAGGGATCAGACCCAGGGATCGAACCCACATCTCTTGCATTGGCAGGTGGATTCTTTATCACTGAGCCACCAGGGAAGCCCTTATTGGTCGTAGATCGTCATTATTTCCACCACTTATCAGAAAGTTCTATTGGATGAACTTCCAGATGGACTAACTGGAGGCCTAATGTTTAGAGTAACTCAAGAACAACCTCTAAAATTCATTTAATGATTTAAAAAATTGAACATGGCCTTGAAACAGAAAAACATTTAAAAAATAAATAATTTCAAGTTGAAATTATCTTGCTAATTAAAGCAACTTAGCTTTGATCAGAAACTACAAAAAGTTTCAAATCTTAAAAAGATTAACATTCATTTTAAGAGACCATTAGTCCACATGTTTATAATTTTCATAAGTTTCTGATCCAGAATTTTTTTATTTGTTGGGGGTAAAAATTACCTTTAAAGAAAGCATTCTGTCATTATTTTGTTCAGAATTCTTCAAAATATATCTCACAAGGATTGGTATAAATGTACTAGATGTCCCATAGAAAGATAATTACCTTTGGGGAAAAAAAGGTATATAAAATTTGAGCTCTCAGTCCATTAGGACTGTGTAAAATTTGCAAACATCTGAGACTCACAGAATAAGAGAAGGTGTGGGGTGAGGAGGGGAAGAAGAGGAACTGCCATCTCCCAAAAGATTTTTGTTCAGCAGCTAAAAATGAGGCATATGCAAATGACTTTCATTTTTTAAAACCATTGTTAACAGTAGACTAGTTTTCAAGTTGGTCCAAAGAAGGATAATCCCTGTAGCTGTGACATGCTAACAGTGGGTTCAGGTTCAGAGAAAGATTAAATCAGACCAGACCACTAAGGAACACTGTGTAAATGTAAAACCCCAAAAGCCCCGTGTGAGCAAAGCAGAAAGCTGTTTTGAGAGGCAAAAACAGGCCTTCTCAAAGGCTTTGGTGTGAGGTTTTGATGTAGAAAATGCTTATCAAATGTAAATATCTGGAGGGTAATCAATTCCCACATAAGCTGTTCCTTTTTGCCCAGTTCATCTACCCTCTGCCTTCCCTTTAGTCTCAAATTGCCACCGAGATAGGCCCTAGTAGACAACCTTGATCTCTGAGAGCTCTTTGAAGGAGGGGCCGTGCGGTGTTTGCAACTTTTAAAATCTATAAAGTACTTTGAGCTTCCTCAGGAAAGACCTAAAAATATATTCACTTATCAGTTGACCTTAGAAGTTAAACAAAAATTTAAATGGCTTGAGAAAATTTAACAGGTAAATCCGGTCAAAGGGATTTGACCTTGTATTGTTGCATAAATCAAACTTGAATAGTTATATCAATGGAATAACACTTACTGGGCCTGGGAAACCATACTGGTTCATGAAAAAAAACCCAATCCTCTTTTAACAGTGATCATCACTACTCCTAGGTCAGAATCACTATTTATATATAAAAATACTCTCCATGAATATTTTCAAAAATAAAGTTAACAGCTTTATTTATAGTTTAGTTTTGCTATGAACATCTGCCTTTCTGTATTCTAAATACAAGAATGTTCTGAAAACATTTTAACATCTCATAAAGTTTTTGCTATCACTTGCCTAAACCATGACTATTTGATTTTAATTCAGTCTCTTCCCTGAGACTTAAGAGTTTACCTGTGGTTTCATGTATGTAATAGAAATTATGCTTTTCCTTAAAGTGAACATATTGTTGTAAGGTTCATATATTCCTCGAGAAAGGCAAGGAGGGAGATGAAGACACAAAGCAACATTCAGAGAGCTGGAAAGAACCTGTAGTGCCCTTCTGTAGTGCCTAAAGAAACTTCCACAGCAGCACACATTCTATATACAGTCTCCTTTCATTCTCGCTACAACTCCATGAAATAAATCTTGTATTATTATTACGTCTAATTTCAAATGTGGAAACAAGCTTGGAGAGTTAAATACGATAACAAGAGGACTTGAACACACAAATTCCTGGCTCCAAGTCTTGGTATTTCTACCACTTGGCTTCTGCAGTTTCCTTTTTTTGTATTTTTCGCTTGCACTTTGATATTTTCAAGGGGATACAAGGTTAAGAGGCTGTATACCTTCTTTCTGGTGCTGCCTAGCTTATCTTTATGTATTAACCATTAACTTTCTCTGGCAACGCAGGAACCAGCCTTGACACTTCCCCATTTTTTCACGGCTGGTGAAAACTGATAATAGGCTTGAGCTACCCACAAGCACAAAAAAACTTGTGTTTTTTTTTTTCTTCAAAGTTACATGTATTTTAAATTCAAGCTCTGTGAGCTTAGAGAATGTCTCATGACTCCAAGATCGAAAACTGAAGTTGATCTAAATACTTACGCCCGCCTAAACAAATCATGAAATACAAAACACAGAGCATTGTGTTTCGCCTATTCCACCATCCCAGAAAAGCAGCATAATGGCATCTAAGGAAGTGTTCGGAAGGGCCCTGCTGCAGTCTTGCTCAGATCTGCTGTCCACAGCCGCAGACTGTCTCCCTGGAAAACTGGAAGCATTGCTGGACACTGCTTCCCAAAGCTTAGCACTTCACTGGGAATAGTCTAAGAGGCCACAGCGAGTGTTATAACACATTTAAGTCTCTCCTAAGATTAACATAGAAGACTTGTAAATACAAGACCTGCAAGGTGTGTGCACTAGTATTAGCTAGGGTTTTTCTTCCAATTTTTACCTCTCAGTAGCCAAGTGAAATTTCTGCCTTTAAGATAGGTTTCTAGGCCTCAAAATGCATGTGTGCTTGAGCCTCTTGAAAAATTCAAAATGTTAACTAAGCACTCTGATAAGCTAGTCAAGTTGGTTGAAAACTCTAATATATGTAACTTCCCATAAATACTCTGAGTATTTATGAACTTTTTGTTGAGACTTACCTTGGTATTGAGTTAGAAAGAAAAAGCTTGGAAGTAAATCTTGTTGGTAGTTTCTTCCCAAACAAATCTGAATACTTACAAAGGTGATTATCTACCACTTTGAAATACCAGAGAAAAATAAAATTAGCTTTTGCTAAAAAAAAAAAGTTTATTTTTATTTAATGACTAAGCCATTCATTGGCAGGTTAGAAAGCAACAAACTTTTGTCAAGTTTCGTTAACACATTTGCTTTTTTTATTTTTTAGAATATAGTCTACATCTGGATTAAAAAAGTTTTAAATAAATTTAAGACATATAACAACAGTGGAACCCTTCATCATTCTATGTACAACATGGATAGAATGTCAGTTGGTTCCATCTCGGGTAAGTCCACTTTCTCATAATAATGTTATTATTTTCACCAAGTGGCAAGCTTTGTACAAGCTGGCACCGTGCCAGCTTACACATACTGGGGTGGGGGTGACATGAAAGGGATGGGATAGAGGTGCCACAGGACAACTATACAGTGTAACAGAAAATCATTAATAAACTAGTACCGGTTACCGACACAGTGCTGTTTGTGCGCTTATCACAATGGAATCGCCGAAGTTTCAGAGCAAGGAGGAGATTCGAAATACTTAGGACGGGGCAACTGTTACAAAAAGAAATAGTGCAAACAGGAAAACTGATGCAACCTTAGCAACACTGTGGCCTCCACCAGCCCAACGGCAGGGCGGCGGGAGGCTGCGCACCCGCCCAGCCTTCCCCAGCGCCCAGCTCCGGGCAGCGCTCCCAAGTGTGGCAACCCAGCGCCGCGCCCCGGAATGGCCTATTCTCGGGCCTTCTCCTCCGGAAAGAAAAGAAACTCCAGGAAAGGCACAGACTGAATGCAGGGCGTCAACTCAGGCCCATTCCCACCAAAGTAGAACACAGCCCCCTCATTCCCCCACCTCCGCCCGACCCCGCCGGGGGAGAGAAGGAAGTCCTTGAGCACTATCCCACCTCTTTGGCCACCACTTTCCTCTCTGCTCTCGCCAAAGAAGCCCCTTCCTCCATGCTACCCTGCTGCGCCCCCATTATGTACGCAGCCCCCCAACTTTGCAGTCCGCCCATCGCGCCCTACAGCCAGAAAGAAAATAGCTTTAAGGAAAGAGAGAGGGTGAGATATGGGGCCAGGAAGGGTGCGGGACAGCCGCGGGCGAGCCGCCTCAGTGCCCCCAATTGCTGAAGCCGATCTCCTGCTTGTATCTGTTAGTGAGGATGTTGGCTTTGCGCGTGAGTTTGGAGAGCACAGTGTGCAGCCCTCGCAGGTGGTAGTGGAACTGCTGTTCCAGGTCCTCCTCGCCGGTGTCCGCGCCCTCCAGGTTGCTCAGGTCCACCAGGATGTCCTTGGACTTCCAGGCGCTCCCCTCCTCGCTCCCTGCCGCCGGCGGCTGGTGCAGGACCCCCCACTCGATGTCGTTGCGGATGGACTTGAGCAGCACGTAGTGGCTGTACATGTCCCGGGAGGGCGCGAAAAAGCTGCCATTGGCGCTGCCCGGGCTAGGGGCCGGAGGCGTGCGCTCCTCCATGCAGCCGCCACTGCCGCCTACCTCCACGCCGACGTCGTTGTCCAGCTCGGGCTCGGCCAGTGGCACGTCACGCAGCAGACTGGGCACCATCACCGTCTGGTCCATGTTATTCACGGCGCCGATGAAGCGATTCATGGCGTTAAAGAGCGAGTGCTTCTGGTTGTAGGTGTCGCAAATTTGCATCATGGTGGCCGCGTGGGCGCCGAAGCACAGGGGCGCAGGGGCACGGGATGGCCGGCTAGGGCGAGGGGCTGCCCGCCTTCACGCGCTCTGAGAGGCCGGCGCCGGGAGCCTGGCTACTGCCGGTGCGGCGGGATTCCCGGCTCCTCGTCTGCCCTCTCCAACTCTCGTCTTGATCGCAGCCCGGCCCTGCGGGATGCGCGACTTCTGGCTTTGGTGTCCGGAAGCTTGCGATATCAGCTCGTGGTCCCTGGGTCGAGCCCTTGCCTGCTTGGAAGACGGGGACGAAAGAGAAGATTATTCACCCAGCTAGGGTACCCGGTACCCTCGCCTGCGCGCACCGCCCCTCCCCTCCCCCACCCCACCCCCCCATTCCCTGGGTTACTGCTTCTCTGGGACGGCGCCCGGGTGGCTCCCAGCAATCAGGCGGTCCCACCTCCTAGCGCACCCAGTGCCTCTGAGAGAAAGAAAGTGGGCTCCCCACTCCCGTCTCCCTCCTCAAAGCCGGAGTCCAAGCACCCCCGAAGACCCGGCAGAAATGGGAAGGGGGCACGCACTTCCTCCGGCGCCTCGAGATCCCCTGCTGCTGGGTAGCTCAGTGTTCCCGCTCCCGGCGGCTGCTGCCTGCGGCTGCTGCGGCGGTCAGTGGCCGAACTGTGTTTGCGGGCGGTGGTGGTGGCGTGGGCCCCCTACCCATCCCAGGTGCTCAATTTATAGAGCCCCGGAAAGGTGTCGCCGACGCTCAGGGCCACCCCCTGTGTCTCCTCCTCCCGCCTCCACGGCAGCGCCGAGATAAAAGGCCCAAGCTGAGGATGACCGGGAGTAACACTCTCTGGGCCCTTTCTACAGCGGGGGCGGGGCGTGCTGGGCCAGCCCCGCCTCTCGCCTGATACCCGGGCGGAGGGAGGGCGCCGTGGCAGGGCAGGGCAGAGGAGAGATGGAGCAGCCAGCCGCACCCGCCAGCGCCGAGTGCAGAGCAGGCCAGTTTGGGGGGGAGGGTCAGGCGCTGTGTGGGTAAAGGAGGCGCCGCGGTTCCCTGCGGCCAGTGGGCGGGCTGGAGTGCGGGGGATGGGTGGGCCTTGCTCATGTTCCGGGGGTGGGAAAACCGAATTGCTGGTGCCCTGGTCGTAAAGTGAGCACCCCCCACCCCAACAGCGCATCTATGCTGGCAGTGGCCCGGAAACTACCAATCTGGTTTATTAATAGCCGTCGGGGAAAAGGGACCCGCAGTAGCAGCAACTCCATCCCGAGACTCTTACGTAAGAAGGGTGAAAGAAGGGTGACGGGGCATGCCGGCTGCACGTGGACGTGTGGTGCTCCCGCCACGGCCCTGGCTTTGGCCTACTGCGGGGGCGGGGAGAAGAGCCTCGGAGGCTTTTGCCTCCCTCCTGGCTGGGTCTTTCGCAATATTTCCAGTAACATCCGTTGCCAAGGGATGAAGAGCGACCCATCTTTGTATCTGCACAGTCTTCCAGGAGATCAGATGTGGCGATGGGAAGTAGCCAAATTCCTGACTTTTGCCCAAATCCCGCTACTCAGAGATCCGTGGCCTTTTGGCTGCCAAAGGGCCAGGAGAGAGTGACAGTAGGTAGGGTCGTGCCGGGTGTCTTTCATCATTTAACAGAAAAGTGGGGGAGGTGTCCAGTATTTTTTTTTAGGAGGGAGTTTGAAATGTTCCTTTCCAAAAATAGTTCTTAAAACGCAAGGTCATTCAATAGGGCCTAAAACTATGTACCAAATTGCTGGATTTAACTTTTCAGTCTTGCACCTTAAATTTCAGTTTGAGACTCTAAACCATAGCCCGTTTTCAGTTTTGTTTTTCCCATCTCATTTCCTATGCCATGTCCTTCATCCAACAGTGTTTTCCAACAGTCCTACAGATAATCCAAGAAGACTCAAGTTTCTAATTTTTAATCTCTTTTCTCTGAAACCTTTTAAGGGTGCTTTTAGTACTGTTTTTTCACAGGACAAAAGTGCCAAAAGGGAGAAGCACAAAATAAGTTTATTTTTTCCCCTCTCTTTCACTTCAATAATCTATATTTAATTTTTTCCCACGGCAAACCATCTTCCTAATTGTCTTTTGAATGAAAATCTGACTTAGTGCTACAAAGGTGGGACAGAGGAGACAGAGCCCAGCCCGGGGAGCCCCCCTCCCAGGGCTTATTAGTTCTGCCAGACCATAGCCCTTGTTTTTTCATCTGTAAAACTGGAATCATGTTACTGGCTCAACCTATCAGGGTCTTTGGGAGAATCAGTGGAAAGAAAAATGTAGACCAAAAAAGCATTATATAAATTTCAAGCATTAAAATAATCTCATCCTCTGTTTACACATGTGGAAATTTACAAACTCATCCAGCCCCAATTTCCTCCTCAATAAAATGGAGCTTCTCCCATGGGCTGTGCCAAATTTTGGTTAATGGTGAATAAGATAATAGATATAAAAATTATTATGTAAACTGTAAAGTATAAAGGTGAAATTATACTTAGTATAGGATCTTTTCATAGTCTCAAGGTTTTTACCTGAAGGGTCCGAAACCTTAAACATGTGAAAATGGTTCATGATGATTCACAGACCCTTCCCCACCGCCCCCAATGCTTAGACAACTGGCAAGTACAAAATACTCCAGCTTGAATTTAAGCCCTTTTGCACAATGACAGACAAAAATCATTGCAACAAGAAATCTCAAAAAAAAAAAAAAAAAAAAGACGCACATCCAGTCTTCAATAACTGATTATCTATAAATTAAAACGCATTTTGTCCCCTATGACAGACAGGTTTGATATTTTAAGTACATATGCCTCTGGATGAAAATTTAGTATTCAGATTTGAGTTACTAAATGCTGGGATCCTGCCTCTTTTCTTCCCAGTTTCAGCAAAGTGTGATAATAACTCGCAGAAAACGGAAATTCAAGTGATCTAGCAAAGGAATCCCAGCAAAACCCCTCCCAGCTTGAGAGAAAGCCCTTAATGCCTTCTTTTCGGTCTCCACTCCCCACTCTGAGCTGTTTCCTTCCTTCTTCTGGGGTTGAGGTTACACTCCATCCCCCCAGTTTCTTGATTCCTTTTCTTTCACATTTCTTAAACACTGTAAGAGGAAGATGGCTCTTGCACCTGCCTGCAAAACTTCCCAAACCGGGCCTTCTCAGTTCCCCCAGGGCCAGAACAAGAACTCACGCCCACCGGGGTAACTCCGGAACAGAAAGGTCGGGATCCAGAGCTCCCGGCCCTTGGAATCACCCCACCACCGCCCCTCCGGCTTCAGCCAATCAGATGCTGTCCGGGAGTATTATGCAAATAACCCTTCGTGCCCTAGCCAGTGAGGAGACACGGCCCCCTCCCTCCAGCATCCTGTTTCACCCCAGCCGCGCCGAACTGGCGGCGGCGTCCTTGGCAACCGGAGCGCCGCCAATTTTCCCCTGCACAGAGGCTGAAAAAAAAAAACATTAAAATGGTTCCTTGTGGTCATCTGGAAGAGGAGCGGGTGGGCCTGGCCAGGCCGCAGGCGAACAGCCTCTCCGTTGCTTCAGGCACTTTACCAGTTGCAATCTGGAACAGGCTGGAGATACTGAACAACCTGCCCAGGCCTTATTTTGCCTCTGGAAAACAGAAGTCATCCAGTGAGCAAACAACTTTTGAGTACTTTTTGCAGGCTAGCAGGCTCAAGGCTTCCTCCCAAATACGCTAAATTCTCTGTAAAAGCTTCGTCTGGAATCTGGCGCCCACCCGACTTCTTGATCCACAGCTCCAACTCCGGAGCTCAATTCAGATTAATTCCCCACGTTCACCTTCTTCAGCAACCAGAAAGTCACATTTTGCTGGTCTATCTCCCAATAAGTGTACACAGATGCCCCCTTCTGTGTCCTTTGAATAGTTTGGGGAAAGATGGCATTTCAAGTAACCAGAAATTTATCAACAAATGCAATAAACTGGCCAACAGTAAACTGGTCAAAGAAGACAGATTGGAGAAAGAAGAGATTTGGCCTAGAGCTTATGTGAAGGTGGTATCCTTATAAAGCTAGAAACCAGCTCAACTCAAGAAAGTGGAGACTCTAGGTTACTATGAGGCAAAATGTAGAAGGAACCACTTCATGCTAAGTGTCCTAGAAAGATGATAATCAGACTGTCTTAAGACCATGTAGTCCAACCATTCACTTGTGCTGAAATTGCTCACAACATCCCCACCAAGTGGTCACCCTGGCCCACATTCTTATAGTTTCCATCTTCTAGGTTAGTTCTCCTGTCTTGGAGCAGCCCTCCAGGAAGCCATGGAGGACTGTCAGGTATTTGAAGGTAGATAGGTTCTCCAGTTGGAGAGTTCTCTTGCCTGGAAAATCCCATGGATGGAGGAGCCTGGTAGGCTGCAGTCCGTGGGGTCGCTAAGAGTCAGACATGACTGAGCGACTTCACTTTCACTTTTCACTTTCATGCATTGGAGAAGGAAATGGCAACCCACTCCAGTGTTCTTGCCTGGAGAATCCCAGGGACGAGGGAGCCTGGTGGGCTGCCTTCTATGGGGTCGCACAGAGTTGGACACGACTGAAGTGACTTAGCAGCAGCAGCAGGGTCTCCAGTTCAGTTTCTTCAAGCCAGCTATTCCAAGTTCCTGAAGCAGTTCTTCATGGTCTCTCTGGAGTTACTCATTCATCCTGGCCACCGTCTTTGGAAGTAGCTCCACTTTACTTGTAAGTGTGGCACCTGGAATTAATTCAAACACCATCTTTTTTTAGGACAAAATGGAGTGGCATGGCCACCCATTTAACTTTAAATGGTACCTTTTCTAGATCATATTTATTGCCCACAAGTGCTTGGAACTTAGACATGTTAACACATTTAAACATCACAACAACTCTGAGAAGAAAGTAAGGATCACAGAATTTGAATGGCCAAAGTAGCAGAAGTGGGATTTGACCTAGTTTGCTGGTACCAGAACCAATGTTTCTTCCACTACCCAACAAATATCTATTTCTTTACAATGTCACCTACCATTTAAATGGACTTGTTTTAGCTGCTACATCTATATGTAGCTGATTAACAAAATTCTGTGTATCCCGTTTGTTTTTTTTTAATCGGAGTATAGTTGATTTAAAATGTGTTAGTTTCAGGTGTACAGCAAAGTGATTCAGTTCTTTTTCAGATTCTTTTCCCTTCTAGGTTATTACAAAATACTGAGTATAGTTCCCTGTTCTCTACAGTAGGTCCTCATTGATTATCTGTTTTATATACAGTAGTGTGTATCTGTTAATCCCAAATTCCTAATTTATCCCTCCTCCCTCATTTCCCTTTTGGTAACATTGTTTTCTATGTCTGTGGGTCTATTTCTGTTTTGTTAATAAGTTCATTTGTATCATTTGTTTTTTAGATTCCACATATAAGTGATATCATAAGATATTTGTCTTTCTCTGGCTAACTTTACTTACTATAATAATCTCTGGGTCCATCCATGTTGCTGCAGATGGCATTACTTCATTCTTTTTTATGACTTTTACACACACACACATTATATATATATATATTATATATATATATATATATATATATACACACACACACATACATACATACCGCATCTTCTTTATCCATATATTGATGGATGTTTAGGTTTTTTCCATGCCTTGGCTATTGTAAGTAGTGCTACAATGAATATTGGGGTGCATGTATCTTTTCAAATTATGGTTTTCTCCAGATAGATGCACAGGAAGGGTATTGCTAGATCATATGGTAGCTCTGTTTTTAGTTTTTTTGAGAAATCTCCATACTATACTTAATAGTGGCTGTACCAGTTTACATTCGCACTAACAGTGTAGGAGTGTTCCTTTCTCCTCACACTCTCCAGAATTTATTATTTGTAGACTTTTTGATGATGGCCATTCTGATCAGTGTGAGGTGATACTTCATTGTAGTTTTGATTTCTCTAATAATTAGTGATATTGAGCATCTTTCATTTGCCTGTTAGCCATCTATATGTCTCCTTAGGAGAAATGTCTATTTAGATCTTCTACCCATTTTTTGATGTTGAGCTATATTGAGCTGTTTACGTATTTTGGAAATTAATCCCCTGTCAGTTTCATCATTTACAAATGTTATCTTTCATTCTATAAGCTGTCCTTTCATTTTATGATTTCCTTTGCTGTGCAAAAGCTTTTAATTAGGTCCCATTGTTTTTATTTCCATTACTCTAGATACAGATCCAAAAAGATCTTGCTGCAATCTTTATCAAAGATTGTTCTGCCTATGGTTTCCTCTAGGAGTTTTGTAATATCTGGTCTTACGTTAGGTCTTTAATCCATTTTGAGTTTATTTTTGTATGCAGTGTTAGAGAATGTTCTAATGTATTTGGATATTACCCATATGTTTGATAACTATACTTTATATTTATCCAGGTTATTGATGATTTACAGGGAACACTGGCTGGCCAAAGGGCAAATTACTTTGAAACACTTGGAAAGCTTCTTCAGCTTGATATCAACCCATTAATTAGCATCTTTAAATAATTAATTAATTAGCACGTTTTGGCATATGTTGTTTCAGCCAGCTATGAATCATGTTAATTGTACAATCATCTAGCCCTTATTTTTCTTCTTGACCACAGAATATTATGAGAGGCCCTGCTAAGTGCCTTGCTAGAGTTCCAAGTTAATGGCCAGTTTTTCTTTTATGGAATTGGGAAGTTGGGTATTTTTGTCATCTGCCATGGAGGAACCACTGTTACATGATACAAAAATGCAGAAATGGCATCATAATATTCTGAGTTAAATTTGCAAGTGGGTGGTATCAATCTCAGTGTAATTGTCATCATAGGAAACACCCTCACAAAGATTTAGTTGGGGAAAGATAAGAAGATGCTAAAACCTGGGAACATGGCAGTAGTGAGTCTGCTGGCCTCCAACCTTGAGCTTGCAGGTTCTGGCATGTCCGAATATATTGTGGTTAGCACTTTGTCCCAATCTTGTTTTTAAGAAGCTTTTTTAGACTTGAATCCAGGAGGAGTAGAGCAAAGGAAAAACTGAGACTACTAAAGACTACCTTTTATTGCTCTTAGTATTTCTGCATCTTTGGGGATTTTAAACCACATGGAAAATGAGGCACTTAATTTGGATGTGGTAAATAAGAAAATTGATTGATTTGTGAATTCTATAATTTTTTATAATTCACTATATTTTTAATCAATTTATAGGTTTTCTTACCTACCATATAATCTTTTCTCCATCTGATTATTCCTAGATCTCTTAGAATTCTAAGACTTTCTTACACCATCAGCATAGAAGGGACAATGGAAGTGGTCTTCCTTTCCTCTCTTCTGTTTGTGTCAATTTACTGAATTTGAATTCTTAAATTCAAAGTTTACAATTTATAGTACTAAAGTAACATTGAGAAAGAAGATATAATTATCAATATTTCATATGTTCAAGTCCTAACCTGAGTCATATATATGTGTATATATATGTCATACTTTACTGTTTTTATATACCATTTTTATATAGGCTTATATATACAACCCATTTAATTGAAACTACAATGTCATTAATGCAATGCCATCTGATACAAAACTTCAATAGTTCTATGCCATTATTTCCTCTTTTAACCCTAACAATAAAGGAAATTGGACCAAGACAAGATGCACTGGAGATGAGGGGACTCCATCTACATCATATTAAGTCCAGGTAGAGTATTTAGGCTAGTCTCATAATGGCACCCCACTCCAGTACTCTTGCCTGGAGAATCCCATGGACGGAGGAGCCTGGTAGGCTGCAGTCCATGGGGTCGCTAAGAGTCAGACACGACTGAGGTGACTTAGCAGCAGCAGCATAATTATGAGCCGGAAGAAAAGAATAGCATGGCAAACTAAAACAAACAAACAAAAGATAGTATGCAGAAGATATAAGTCTGGAAGTAAGTGCAACACAGAGACCCTTCCAGCTCTAGAAGACCTTAGTAAGAATACGAAAAACAGTAAACCATTAGGGAGATTTTAAAAAGGAAATGGCAGAGCAAAGGAACAAAATTTAAACACCTCCCCTCAAAGGCAAACAAACTAGTAGAAAGTTAATAAATAAATTATAAATAAAGTATTCATGAAAAAAGTTAAATTACTGGCATAGAGAGAGAGTTTAAATAATCACAGAGAATTAATAAAGAAAATAGAGAGGAAATGTTGGATATAGAAACAAAAACAACATGGTATAAACCTAATTGACATCACTGAGGTAGAGATTTCAACAATCCAAGTTAGAAAAAAAAATACGATATAGATATTTATATATCTAGATATAGATATATATGATATAGAAAACTTTGCAAACATGTTCCTCTGCAGATTTAATAAGCACACTATATACCAGGTAAAATTATTCAGAAAAGCTGACATTGAAAAACAAGCTAGTTATATTTTTCAACTTCAAGGAAGAAGAAAAAAGTCTTCAAGTATCCAAGCAGGAATAGAAGTCGTCAAAAAGATGGTGGTTACAGAAGAGGATAGAATCAAACCAACTTGACAGAAACATTCAATGACAGGAGACAGTGGAACTATAAGTAAGAAATGTAACTCAAGAATATGATATTACTCAAGTGAAAACAATACTCAGACATTCTCAAATATGAACTCAGAGCTTTTCTTGAAAAAGAATACTCAGTGATAAAATTCTGCCAACGAAAAAAGCAATCAAAATAAATAACTCAGGAATGGAAAACTCTGATGAAGAGATTCATGGTGAACTTCAATCCACTGAAATATAAAAATAAGATTAACCAGTGAGGGTACTATGATTTCAGAACAGAATAAATATTTTAAACACTGACAGTGTAAAAATAATGCTAGCAACAAAATTGGTAGATGAGGGAATAAAGAGTGGCAGAGCTAATCACCTTTCATCATAGCAGGTCTATCAGTGAATCTAAAACCAAATTGTGCCATTTAAAAAATGAAGACACCAACATCTTAGTAATTTTCAAGATATTTTTTTCTTGACTTATAGGAATCTTTTTGCTGTTGCTTAATTGCTAAGTTGTGTCTGACTCTTTTGTGACCCCATGGACTGTAGCCCCGCCAGGTTCCTCTGTCCATGAGATTTTTCCCATGCAAAAATACTGGAGAGGGTTGCCATTTCCTTCTCCAGGGGATCCTCCCCACCCAGGCATCAAACTCGCCACTCTTGCATTGGCAGACAGATTCTTTACCGTTGAGACACCTGGGAAGCCTATAGGAATGTTTTAGGAACCAATATATTCTGGAGCAAGAATCTCTTCTAAAGTTCAGTATTTCAGTGTCATCTCACTACTCAAAATTCAAGTAAAATTAATTTTCACATTTCATTTAAAGTAGCATGCACAATAATGTTCTATTGCTTCATCTGAGTGCCAGCTGCTAGTAATAGAGGTGTGTTCAATTTGCAGAAATTTATTAAACTGACACATTTGAACATTTTTCTTCATATATGTTGTACTTGAATATATTTTTTGAAATTCTATTAATATAAACATCTCTAAGAGTGAAAGTGTGTATGTGAGAGAGACAACAGTCTGATATAGTGATCTGGTTTGGAATTAAATGCTCTCAGTATTGTTCTGGTAAAAACATTTGTGAACCCAAATATTAAGTGGAAATAAAAAAGTAGTAAGCCCTCTGAACTTTGGGTAAAAACACTATTGTTCTTGCTGTCTGTTCCTGTCAACTTGCAATTTAAGAAAGCCAATATTTGGAGCTTCCAAGCCTTGGTCTTAGAGAGATGATATTCTCTGAGGCAATTCCATTAAAACAGTGTTTTTCTATAACCCCCCTAAATACTGTTTCTAAAACTACCTTTGTACAGCACATTAATGAATAGGTAGCTGCCTCTGTAACATTATTCTATTGTTCATCTGTTAAGATGATTCGAAATACCTGGAAATCTGATATCTACTATTCAGTTTGTGAAGTCTGCACTTTTTTAACCCTAAAAATAGAAAAGTTCATGTTAGTCGAGTTTTAAGTCTCCTACTCACTTATCTACATCCTGAAATCTACAGTATATACAGTCATCACTCGGTATCTGCAGGATCTGCTTCCAAGAGCCCCTGCATAAACCAAAATCCTTGGATGCTTGAGTCCCATAATGGACCCTCAGTATCTGAGGTTTTGTATCTTCAGATTCAACCAACAGCACATCATGTAGGGCTGTAGTATTTACTATTGAAAACAATCCACATATACGTGGACCCTGGCAGTTCAAACACACGTTGTTAAAGGGTCAAGTGTATATACTGTTTACCATGCTACTGTGTATTATCCTGGCCACTTTGGCCTGCAGAGATTGGGCTCTAGATCAACATTGGTCCTGGGTAATCCAAAATTCAACTGGGACACATAATCAATTTCCTTTTTTTCCTAAATGGTTTCACAATTAGTAGAAATTTGAAAATTAACTCATGTGTACACACTATTAATAAGTGACTTTGTCATATTTATCATTGTTATAATTGTCATTTTGTTCCTGGAAGAATATTAGACAGGGAAATGTTTTCCATCTTTAAGACACAGAATGTCTTGTGTAATTTCATTTTGTGCCAAGAGGGTGATTACCTTGGCTGGAAGTAGAAAGTGTTTGTTTGTGGCGTAGAGTTCAGTCAGCAATATTTACCAAAAATGTTTATTTTGGGCTACATGGTATCTTTAGAAATGACTTATTTGGCTTCTGTTGGAGGGGGTCAAATATCATTCCAATCCTGATTTAAACTATAAGTGGAAATGCTGAGGTAATTCACATAGTAATTTGATTTTGGGTTTTAGAAAGAACAACCTTCATTTACTTAACAAAATGTCTGTAAGAGAAAAAATTGAACAGAGTTGCTATGTATGAAAACTTATCTCTCTCATTTAGTCTCCTTCACTAGCAGATTAACTAAATCATTCGAATCATAGTGCTTTGGATTCAGAATCCAGAATATTCCAAATTGAAGATTCTTCAGAATCTATAAAATATTAAATTAAGAAATTCTAGTGTGGGGTGTGATCCTCACCTAGAGCCAGACACCCTGGAATGTGAAGTCAAGTGGGCCTTAGAAAGCATCACACGAACAAAGCTAGTGGAGGTGATGGAATTCCAGTTGAGCTATTTCAAACCTTGAAAGATGATGCTGTGAAAGTGCTGCACTCAATATGCCAGCAAATTTGGAAAACTCAGCAGTGGCCACAGGACTGGAAAAGGTCAGTTTTCATTCCAATCCCAAAGAAAGGCAATGCCAAAGAATGCTCAAACTACTGCACAATTGCACTCATCTCACACACTAGGAAAGTAATACTCAAAATTCTCCAAGCCAGGCTTCAGTGATACATGAACTGTGAACTTCCAGATGTTCAAACTGGTTTTAGGAAAGGCAGAGGAACCAGAGATCAAATTGCCAACATCCGCTGGATCATCAAAAAGCAAGAGAGTTCCAGAAAAACATCTATTTCTGCTTTATTGACTATGCCAAAGCCTTTGACTGTCTGGATCACAATAAACTGTGGAAAATTCTCAAAGAGATGGGAATACCAGACCACCTGACCTGCCTCTTGAGAACCCTATATGCAGGTCAGGAAGCAACAGTTAGAACTGGACATGGAACAACAGACTGGTTCCAAATAGGAAAAGGAGTTCGTCAAGGCTGTATATTGTCACCCTGCTTATTGAACTTCTATGCAGAGTACATCATGAGAAACGCTGGGCTAGAAGAAGCACAAGCTGGAATCAAGATTGCCGGGAGAAATATCAATAACCTCAGATATGCAGATGACACCACCCTTATGGCAGAAAGTGAAGAGGAACTCAAAAGCCTCTTGATGAAAGTGAAATAGGAGAGTGAAAAAGTTGGCTTCAAGCTCAACATTCAGAAAACTAAGATCATGGCATCCAGTCACATCACTTCATGGGAAATAGATGGGGAAACAGTGGAAACAGTGTCAGACTTTTTTGGAGGGGGGCTCCAAAATCACTGCAGATGGTGATTGCAGCCATGAAATTAAAAGACGCTTACTCCTTGGAAGGAAAGTTATGACCAACCTAGATAGCATATTCAAAAGCAGAGATATTACTTTGCCAACAAAGGTCCGTCTAGTCAAGGCTATGGTTTTTCCAGTGGACATGTATGGATGTGGAAGTTGTACTCTGAAGAAAGCTGAGCACTGAAGAATTGATGCTTTTGAACTGTGGTGTTGGATAAGACTCTTGAGAGTCCCTTGGACTGCAAGGAGATCCACCCAGTCCATTGTAAAGGAGATCAGTCCTGGGTGTTCTTTGGAAGGACTGATGCTAAAGCTGAAACTCCAATACTTTGGCCACCTCACGCGAAGAGTTGACTCACTGGAAAAGACTCTGATGCTGGGAGGGATTGGGGGCAGGAGAAGGGGACGACAGAGGATGAGATGGCTGGATGGCATCACCAACTCGATGCACATGAGTTTTGGTGAACTCCGGGAGTTGGTGATGGACAGGGAGGCCTGGCGTGCTGCGATTCATGGGGTCACAAAGAGTCGGACACTACTGAGCGACTGAACTAAACTGAACTGATGCAGTTATAGAATATCAAGCATATGGTAGGTAGTAAATATGTCACCTGGCTATGATATATATATATATATATATATATTTTTTTTTTTACAATATATTGTATTAGTATATATCATGAGGCTCTATGTGAGGACTGTGAATGACAGTAAATACCTGTACTTTCTTGTAGCTCATCTATCTTTTGTAATGTGAAGCATTTTGGGAAGTCTTGAACCTCTTCCACTTGCAAATTTTGGGATTACATGATGCCTTTTTTTCTTTTCTCCTCCCTCTTCCTTCTCTTTCCTCTCTCTTTTCAGCTCTCTCATTATGCTCTCTCAGCACACATTCTTAAAACAATTCACAAATTCCTAATCGTACATAATGCGAATATTTACAGCACTCATGATTTAAATCTCTCAAACTTATTTGCCAAGAAAGGAAACATTTGAAGAAACAGGAATTTAGAGAGAAGTCATAAATGAAAGAAGGAGAGGAAGTTAGCCATGTGAATAGCTGGGGGGAAAGCAAGTCAGACAGGGGAAACAGCCAGTGCAAAGGTCTTGAGGCAAAGATGTGCTTGAAATTAGTCAAGGAATGACAAAGAGGCTGTTGTGGCAGTAGCAGATAGAGTAAAGGTGAGAGTATTAGGTGATGAAATTCAAAAGGCGATGGGGTCAGATCACAGAGGGATTTGTAAGCTATTTTAAAGACTCACTCTTACTGGAGGAAGAATTGTCATTGGAGTGTTTTGAGCAAAAGCATGACATGATTTGATTTACATATAAAAAGAACCCTCTGTTATTCTCCGGGTTGAGAATAACCTCCAGAGGAGCAAGAGTGGAAGCTAGATGAGCAGTCAGAAGACCATTGAGAGATGAAAGTGGCTTAGACAAAGATGGCAGTGGTGATAAGTGCAACCGCTTAAATGTTCTAGGTACATTTAAAAAGTTGAGCCAGTAAAATCTGCTGATGGATTGAATTTAGGTGTCAGAAAAAAAGAAGATAATCAAGGAAGACAAGTTTTTGATCTAGGTAACCAAAAAGAGATAACACTGAAATGGGAAAGGCTGCTGGCAGAGCATGTTTGAGTGAGAAGATCAAGAATCCAATTTTAAACATGTTAATTTCAAGATACCTATTATACATCAAACAAGGACTCTGCATAGGTGATCACATATCAGTGTTGAATCATAGTAAGTGCTGTCCCAGATCTTTATTTTCGTAAGAGTGCAGTGGATCCAAAAGGTTTTGATGATAAAAAATCCACCACCAACAGTAAATATCCCTAACCCCCTCACCAGCCACACCATTCCTTTTGTACCCTGCACAAGCTGCCTTCCCCAGAGTTGTCTAAGCATCTCTGTCACCCCGTATTCACTCCTCAACCCACTCCACTCTAGCTTCTAGTGTCATCTCTCTACAGATAGTTTTCTCTGATGCTACTAGTCACTGTCCATAATGCAGATCAAGTTTTCAGTTCTCCTGCTACTTGATGTTGTCAATACTTGACACTGCCGACCAACGACATCCTCGTTGAGATGTGCTCTTTCCTCATCTTCCGAGTTTTTCTCCTTTCTCTCTTGCTTAGCCTCCATTGCTAGTTTATCCTTCTCTTCCCAGTCTTTAAATGTTGGAGTTCATAAAGATTCCCTCTTAGAGACTCTTTTCCCCTTGTTCTTTAGCCCGGGGAAGTGTCATCCATTCATGGTGTCAAATATCATCCATATGTGTTTGACTCAAAAATATGTGTCTCTAGGAACTTCCAGGGTGGTCCAGTGGTTAAGACTTTGCCTTCCAATAGAGGGGTTGCAAGTTTGATTCCTGGCCAGGGATCTAAGATCCTATATGCCTTGGGGCCAAAAAAAATGAAGCATAAAACAGAAGCAATACTGTAACACATATGAGTGGTAGCTGCTTCTTACAGCTCTTTTCTCTGCCTTGCCTCAGTTTTGCCTTTTTATCCTTTCAGCCCTCCACCACCTACATAATTAAATTCCAATATTAAAACCTCTCTATTAAAATACTTAGGGCAGTTTCTGTTTTCTCAAATGGGCCCTTACTGATACAACAACTTTGGTTATTAGTCCATCTGGGGTTTTTTCATCTTTCCTTAAGTCATTTTCAATACTTTTTATCTTCCTAGAGATTTATCCATGTTATCAGCAGACTTGTGCCAAGTATTTTCTTCTAGTTCTTTCAAAATCCTCTGTTTCTATGATAATAAACCTAATCGCATTCATAGATTTTTTTTTTTATTCATTCTCATATTCTTCCTTATTTAGGGTATTTTAGGTTTTTGTCCCCTTTCTGAAGAAACAACTGCATTTGATTGACTTGTGAATTCTGTCATTTTTTATAATTCACTATATTTTTTATCTTATGAATGTATTTTTTTGCTTTTATCAGTTGTTTTCCTGTTTTTAAAAACATTAAGTTGGCTATTTAATTCATTTGTTGTCATCTTTCCTATCTAGTAATGAAACTGTTTAAGTGTATGGATTTTTCTTTGATTCCTACTTTACTTCTTTTAATTGTTCTTCTTTAGATAGACTCTTTCTGTGGCTTTGGTATCTTCTTTGGCCTAAAAGTTACTTGAGATTTTTTTAAAAGTGAAATTTGTTCAGTCATGTCCGACTCTTTGCAACCCCATGGAATATACAGTTCATGGAATTCTCCAGGCCAGAATACTGGAGTGGGTAGCCTTTCCCTTCTCCAGGGGATCTCCCCAACCCAGGGATCAACCCAGGTCTCCACCATTGCAGGCAGATTCTTTACCAGCTGACTGACAGGGGAAGCTCTAAGTTCTATATAATTAAGTTATTTTAGTTTCTATACTTGTTATTGTCAAGGCTATGGTTTTTCCTGTGGTCATGTATGGATGTGAGAGTTGGACTGTGAAGAAGGCTGAGCGCCGAAGAATTGATGCTTTTGAACTGTGGTGTTGGAGAAGACTCTTGAGAGTCCCTTGGACTGCAGGGAGATCCAACCAGTCCATTCTGAAGGAGATCAGCCCTGGGATTTCTTTGGAAGGAATGATGCTAAAGCTGAAACTCCAGTACTTTGGCCACCTCATGCAAAGAGTTGACTCATCGGAAAAGACTCTGAGGCTGGGAGGGATTGGGGGCAGGAGGAGAAGGGGACAACGGAGGATGAAATGGCTGGATGGCATCACTCGACTCGATGGACGTGAGTCTGAGTGAACTCAGGGAGTTGGTGATGGACAGGGAGGCCTGGCGTGCTGCGATTCATGGGGTTGCAAAGAGTCGGACACGACTGAGCGACTGATCTGATCTGATCTGATACTTGTTATTAACTTAAGCTTCATTATTTGGGTCAACAAATATAATCTCCATTAATGTACTTGGGAGGACTTATTGAAGTTTTCTTTGCTTATGCCTTATTCCTTCAATTCTAATATAAACTTTAATTTTACTGCTCTTTTTGTTGATTCTAAGACATTTTAATATTTATGAAATGTGACATCTTACCAACAATGAATGGTATCTTGCAGTTACCTATTGGTAGTGTTTTTACTTTCTTAGTGGGACATAAAATAGTATTAGATTTTACAGTCTGATGACATCTTAAATATAATGAATATATTTTGTTTAAATCACTCTAAAATTGTAACATGCCTCAAAATCTCTATGAAAAGAAATTTGACAGCTATTAGGTTTTTTCCCTACAGCTATTACTGAATCATTGGTGTATCTTATTGTTGATGAAATCTTACAATGAAGGACAAAGTCTTATAGTTCTACAGATACATGAAAAAAAAAGCAAATACTACCTCTTTTCAGGGTATAAAGTTCAACATATATCTTTTTAATCAATTATCTTAATTATGTTGTTTAAATCCTTAGGAAAACCTTACTTAGATTTTGATGATAGTGGTACGTGAGGAGTTGGTATACTCAATCTGTTGTACCGCAGAGTAAGTCAGAGTCTCCAATTTTTGGACTTGTTTATTTCTCATTGTAGTTCCTTCAGGATTTAAATGTATGCATGTTGAATATACATTATTTGTTGCACAAATAAGTTAGTTCATTATTTGAATCTTACCTTTTATCATTAAAAATTGATTCTCTTTGTCATTTTAATGTGTTTTTAAAAATGTAACCTTACAGGATATTAATTTTGGTGACCAATTTTTCATTTTGGTTCCATTTGCCTGATGTTTTTGCCCATTGTTTTAATTTAAATCTCTGTATATTGAACTGTTTTTGTAGTAATTGGATTTTACCAGCTTCCCCAGGCCTTGGTTTTTTAATTTCAATTCATCTCTTGGTTGACTTGATTTTGTCATCAGGTGATTTTTTTCTCCCAAGAAGAGCTTGTGGGTGCAATATTCTCTGAGTTTTTTGTATGTTGTAAAATACCTTTCTTTTTTTATATCTGGACAACAGAGTGACTATAACATTATGGGGTCTCACTCCCTGCCTCAGAACTCTGAGCATTGCTATGGAGAAGTTTGAAGTCTCCCTGATTTATTCTAGCTTTTTTCATGGATGCCCATTAGATTCGAGGGCTTCCCTGGTGGCTCAAGTGGTAAAGAATCCGCCAGCAATGCAGGAGACCCTGGTTTGATCCTGGCATCGGGAAGATCCCCTGGAGAAGGAAATGGCAACCCACTCCAGTATTCTTGCCTGGGAAATCCCATGGACAGAGGAGCCTGGTGGGCTACAGTCCATGGGGTAGCAAGAGTCAGACATGAGAGTGACTAACACACACGTAAGATTCTATGTCTTCACTGAGGTTCAGTAACTTTACTTGTATATGTCTCACTGTTTACTATTCTATATCACCTTTTCCCTTGAATTTAGTATACACCAATCCACAGATTCATGTCTTCCTTAATTTCAAGCGAATTTCCTTTAATTTTATCACTGAATATTTTTTCTCCTCTAGGTTTTCTATCTTTTTCTTCTGGTGCTTATCAGTATTCTTTTGTCTCCCATTCACAGCTGTCACTTTTTTCCCTATTTAGTTTCATTTATTTCCCCATTTTCAATTCAAGTTGGACAGTTTGTTTTCAAGGCATCTCCATATTACTTTCTTCTGATATCAGTAACATCTATTCTACTTTGTGTCTTTCAAATGTGATTGCATTCTGAAATACTTCATTTAAAGAAAGATTTTTAAAAATCATGGTGAATATGTCAATATTTGATAAAATTGGGTTGGAGGTACATGAGAAATGCATATCAAAACCACAATGAGGTACCATCTCATGCTGGTTAGAATGGCTGCCATCAAAATGTCCACAAACAACAAACGCCAGAGAGGGTGTGGACTAAAGGGAACCCTCTTACATTGTTGGTGGGAATACAAACTAGTATGGCTATGGAGAACAGTGTGGAGATTCCTTAAAAAATTGGAAATAGAACTGCCACACAACTCAGCAATTCTACTGCTGGGCATACACACCGATGAAACCAGAATTGAAAGAGACATGTGTACCCCAATGTTCATTGCAGCACTGTTTACAATAACTAGGACATGGAAGCAGCCTAGATGTCCATCGACAGATGAATGGATAAGCAAGTTTTAGTACATATACACAATGGAATATTACTCAATAGAACTCAATACTCAAAACTCAATTACTCAATAGAACAAAGGAATATTACTGAATATTACTCAAAAGAACACATTTGAGTCAGTTCTAATGAGGTGGATGAAACTGGAGCCTATTATACAGGGTGAAGTCAGTCAGAAAAAAAAAAAACAACACCAATACAGTATATTAACACATATATATGGAATTTAGAAACATGGTAATGGTGACCCTGTATGCAAGACAGCAAAAGAGACACAGATGTAAAGAACAGACTTTTGGACTCTGTGGGACAATGTGAGGGTAGGATGATTTGAGAGAATAGCAGTTAAACATGTATATTCAGTTCAGTCACTCAGTCGTGTCCCACTCTTTGTGACCCCGTGAATTGCAGCATGCCAGGCCTCCCTGTCCATCACCACCTCCCTGAGTTCACTCAAACTCATGTCCATCGAGTGGGTGATGCCATCCAGCCATCTCATCCTCCGTTGTCCCCTTCTCCTCCTGCCCCCAATCCCTCCCAGCATCAGGGTCTTTTCCAATGAGTCAACTCTTCGCATGAGGTGGCCAAAGTACTGGAGTTTCAGCTTTAGCATCAGTTCTTCCAATGAACACCCAGGACTGATCTCCTTTAGGATGGACTGGTTGGACCTCCTTACAGTCCAAGGGACTCTCAAGAGTCTTCTCCAACACCACAGTTCAAAAGCATCAATTCTTCGGCGCTCAGCCTTCTTCACAGTCCAACTCTCACATCCATACATGACCACTGGAAAAACCATAGCCTTAACTAGACGGACCTTTGTTGGCAAAGTAACGTCTCTGCTTTTGAATATGCTATCTAGTTTGGTCATAACTTTCCTTCCAAGGAGTAAGTGTCTTTTAATTTCATGGCTGCAGTCACCATCTGCAGTGATTTTGGAGCCCAAAAAAATAAAGTCTGACACTGTTTCCCCATCTATTTCCCATGAAGTGATGGGACCAGATGCCATGATCTTCGTTTTCTGAATGTTGAGCTTTAAGCCAACTTTTTCACTCTCCTCTTTCACTTTCATCTAGAGGGTTTTGAGTTCCTCTTCACTTTCTGCCATAAGGGTGGTGTCATCTGCATATCTGAGGTTATTGATATTTCTCCCGGCAATCTTGATTCCAGCTTCTTCCAGCCCAGCGTTTCTCATGATGTACTCTGCATATAAGTTAAATAAGCAGGGTGACAATGTACAGCCTTGACGTACTCCTTCTCCTATTTGGAACCAGTCTGTTGTTCCATGTCCATTTCTAACTGTTGCTTCCTGACCTCCATATAGGTTTCTCAAGAGGCAGGTCAGGTGGTCTGGTATTCCCATCTCTTTCAGAATTTTCCACAGTTTATTGTGATCCAGACAGTCAAAGGCTTTGGCATAGTCAATAAAGCAGAAATAGATGTTTTTCTGGAACTCTCTTGCTTTTTTGATGATCCAGCGGATGTTGGCAATTTGATCTCTCGTTCCTCTGCCTTTCCTAAAACCAGCTTGAACATCTGGAAGTTCACGGTTCACGTATTACTGGAGACTGGCTTGGAGAATTTTGGGCATTACTTTCCTAGCGTGTGAGATGAGTGCAATTGTGTGGTAGTTTGAGCATTCTTTGGCATTGCCTTTCTTTGGGATTGGAATGCAAATTGACCTTTTCCAGTCCTGTGGCCACTGCTGAGTTTTCCAAATTTGCTGGCATATTGAGTATAGCACTTTCACAGCATCATGTTTCAGGATTTGAAATCGCTTCACTGGAATTCCATCACCTCCACTAGCTTTGTTCATAGTGATGCTTTCTAAGACCCACTTGACTTCATATTCCACATTCCCTTTAGAACTAACACCCAACAACGATGTCCTTTTCATTATAGGGGACTGGAATGCAAAAGTAGGAAGTCAAGAAACACCTGGGGTAACAGGCAAATTTGGCCTTGGAATACGGAATGAAGCAGGGCAAAGGCTAATAGAGTTTTGCCAAGAGAACGCACTGGTCATAGCAAACACCCTCTTCCAACAACTCAAGAGAAGACTCTACACATGGACACTCTACACATGGACTCTATACATGGACAACACCAAAATCAGATAGATTATATTCTTTGCAGCCAAAAATGGAGAAGCTCTATACAGTCAGCAGAAACAAGAGCAGGAGCTGACTGTGGCTCAGATCACGAACTCCTTATTGCCAAATTCAGACTTAAATTGAAGAAAGTAGGGAAAACCACTAGACCATTCACATATGACCTAAATCAAATCCCTTATGATTATATAGTGGAAGTGAGAAATAGATTTAAGGGACTAGATCTGATAGATAGAGTGCTTGATGAACTATGGATGGAGGTTCGTGACATTGTACAGGAGACAGGGATCAAGACCATCCCCATGGAAAAGAAATGCAAAAAGGCAAAATGGCTGTCTGGGGAGGCCTTACAAATTGCTGTGAAAAAAGAGAAGCGAAAAGCAAAGGAGAAAAGGAAAGATATAAGCATCTGAATGCAGAGTTCCAAAGAATAGCAAGGAGAGATAAGAAAGTCTTCCTCAGTGATCAATGCAAAGAAATAAAGGAAAACAACAGAATGGGAAAGACTAGAGATGTCTTCAAGGAAATTAGAGATACCAAGGGAACATTTCATGCAAAGATGGGCTCAATGGTATGGACCTAACAGAAGCAGAAGATATTAAGAAGAGGTGGCAAGAATGCACAGAAGAACTGTGCAAAAAAGATCTTCATGACCAAGATAGTCACGATGGTGTGCTCACTCACCTAGAGCCAGACATCCTGGAATGTGAAGTCATGTGGGCCTTAGAAAACATGTATATTACCATATGTGAAATAGATGACCAGTCCAAGTTCGATGCGTGAAATAGGGCACTGGGACAACCCAGAGGGATGGGATGGGGAAAGAGGTGGGAGGAGGGTTCGGGATATATATGTGTCCACAAATACACCTGCGGGTGATTCATGTCGATGTATGGCAAAAACCACAACAATATTGTAAGGCAATTAGCCTCCAATTAAAATTAATTAATTAATTCTAGAAAACAGAGTTTTTAAGATCTGTTTTAAGTTCACAGCAAAATTGAAAGGAAAGTGTAGAGATTTCTCATATATTCCCTGCCTCTACACACCCACAGCCTCCTCAACTCTCAGCATCCTTCACCAGAGTGGTACATTTGTTACAATCAATGACCATACATTGACTAAAGTTCATGGTTTACATTACAAATATAGTTGTTATTTCTATAATTGTTTTTGTTATTATTCGTATTTCCTGAGTCCTGCCAGTATATTATATTTCTTACTCAGTACCTTATCATCCCTTACTATCTCTTCCTTGAGCCCCTTTTCTTTTCCTCTTTAAAGACATGTAACTTAAAAAAAAAATTTTTGGAGTGTATTTTACAGTGTTGTACCACCTGAAAAGGTGTACAGCAAAGTCAACCACTTATACATATACATAGGTCCACTCTCCTTCTAGATTCTTTTCCCATATAGGCCATTACACACTGTACCATGAAGTAGGTCCTTATTAGTTACCTGTTTTATATATAGTATTGTGGATATGTCAACCGCAGTCTCCCAATTTGTCCCTCCCCACCATACCCCATGGTCACCATAAGTGTTTTTTATATCTGTGACTCTACTTCTGTTTTGTTAATAAGTTCATTTTTACTCTTTTTTTACATTCCACATATAAGCAATATCATATGATATTTTTCTTTCTCTGTCTGACTTGTTTCACTCATTATGACAGTGTCTAGGTCCATCCATGTTGCTGCAAATGGCATTATTTGTTCTTTTGATGGCTGACTAATATTCCATTGTATATATGTACCACATATTCTTTATTTATTCCTCTGTCAATGAACATTTAAGCTGCTTCCATATCTTGGCTATTGTAAATAGTGCTTCAATGAAAATTTGGGTGCATGCATCTTTTTGAATTATGGTTTTCTCTGGGTATGTACCTAGGAGTGGATTGCTGGGTCATATGGTAGTTCTATTTTTAGTTTTTTAAGGAACCGCCATACTGTTCTCCATAGTAGTTGTACCAATTTACATTGCCACCAACCATGTAGGAGGGTTTCCTTTTCTCCACACCCTCTCCAGCGTTTATTGTTTGTAGATTTTTTTTGATCATGATCATTCTAACCAATGTGAGGTGATACCTCCTTGTAGCTAAACATGTAATTTATTTATAATTATACATTTCTTCTTAATTGAAAGCAGTTGTGTTTTTCCAGTTGTGTGTTTTTTACTTCTTTACATCTCTCCGAATTTCTCATTGAACTCATCAATAAATTACTCTGGCTGAAAGTTCAAAATATCTCCAGGATATGATTTTATGCCCCCTTGCAGCTAGGAGAGGTGAGGTCTGGCCAATGACATGAAAGACGAAATTTCTCAGTGGCTCTCAGGTAAGACTTTTTAAAAGAAAACAGACCGTACTGGCATCTGCCTTTCGCCTTTTTCTATTTGCCCTTCCTCCCTTCTTACCATTGGAATAGCAGTTTCCTGCCTCAAATGTGGAGAAGGCAATGGCACCCCACTCCAGTACTCTTGCCTGGAAAATCCCATGGATGGAGGAGCCTGGTAGGCTACAGCCCATGGGGTCGCTAGGAGTCAGACACGACTGAGCGACTTCACTTTCATTTTTCACTTTCCACTTTCATGCATTGGAGAAGGAAATGGCAACCCACTCCAGTATTCTTGCCTGGAGAATCCCAGGGATGGTGGAGCCTGGTTGGCTGCTGTCTATGGGGTTGCACAGAGTCAGACACGACTGAAGTGACTTAGCAGCAGCAGCCTCAGATGCAGCATCCATTTGTCACTATAAGGAAGATAACCATATTTGCCTATAATAAAGCATGACTCTGTAAGAAAGGTGGTGTGGTCACTGTTATGATATGTGCAGGGGAGCACCATCTTGACTGATGGACACCATGGATGGAGTATATATTAGTTTCCTGTGGCTGCCATCACAAAGTGCCACAGGCTTGGTGGTTGAAAACAGAAATCTATTCTTTCACTGTCTTAGCAGCCAGAAGTCCAATATAAAGGTGTCAGCAAGATTGCTTTCTTCTGGACGTTCTGATGGAGAATCTGTTCCAGGCTTTTCTAGTGGTGTCTACCAGCTGCCAGCAATTCTTGGCTTGTATGTGCATTACTCTGATCTCTGTTTCTTCACGTGGCCTTCCTCTCTGTTTTTATGTATTGTCCTTTGCTGTCTCTTATACAGACACCAGTCTTTAGATTTAAGGTCCATCCTAATCCAGGATGACATTATCTACAGATCCTTACCTTAATTATAAAGACCTTTATTCCAAATAAGGCCATATCCAGAGATACAGAGTGGATATATATTTGATGAGGGGTACTATCTAACTCACTACATGTGTGTGTGTGTGTGTGTGTGTGTAGATAGGATAATATACATGCATTTTTTGTCTTAGAGCAGTCCTTTCATTTATGAATTTATTTCTTTATATTTTATTTTTTGCTTAATTCTCCCTTTCTCTCTTCCCACATTAAACTTCATCATACTGATAATCCATAAATCAGGTTAGCCTATTGTAAATACTTTTATTTTATTCACAGAGATCTAATCCTATGCAAACACAATGTATATATACAGATAAACGCACACACACATATTGGTCAGCTAATCTGCATAATGAACTACCCCCAAACTCAGTAATTCAATACGGCAGCTACGTAATATTGTAGTTCATAGCTCATGAGATTGGAATTTGGTTCCTCTTGGATAGGTTCGCTCATACACCTCAGGATCAGCTAGGGACTCTACTCCAGGTTTGGTTTGTCTGTCTTTTATCTTTGCTAGAGTTGCTCTGATTCAAGGATCCCTCATCACCCTCCTGGAATCAGTGAGCTCACCCAGGAATATCCTTCCCATAGAGATAGGAGAAATATAGGCAGGCAAATTCAGTCACCCAGGCACTTTTTCAAGTGTCTGCTTGTGTCACATCAGCGAACATCCCTTTGGCTTACATCATAATCAGTGGGCAGGGAAATCTGTTTCATCTCTTTTTTTTCATTTTGAAGTTTTGGGGCTTAAAAAATTTTTTTAACTTATTTATTTTTTAATTGAAGGATAATTACCTTACAGAATTTTGTTGTTTTCTGCCAAACATAAGCATGAATCAGCCACAGGTATACATATGTATTCCATCTCTTGATGGAAGAAATTGTGAAGTTACATGGCAAGGGCATGAGTACAGGAAGGAGCACAAAATTGGAACCATGATGCTATCTATCTTATACACAGATATGATAAACAAACATACATGCCTTCATCTGGTGAGTGTTTGCTTTACAAATGTTGTTATTTAGTCGCTAAATCTTGTCTGACTCTTTGAAACCCCGTGGACTGTGGTCCGCCAGGCTCCTTTGTTCATGGAATTCTCCAGGCAAGAATACTGGAATGGGGTGCCATTCCTCCCCTCAAAGGTCAAACCCACATCTCCTGCATTGGCAGATGGATTCTTTACCGCTGAGCTACCAGCGAAGCCCTTATGAACGTAGGTTTACACTAATTTGTTTGCATCTTTCTTTTCTCAATGACGCTCATGGAAATACCTCCAAGTCATTTTCGTTACTCTGATTCAATTTTTTGGCTGCACCCCATGAGCAGTTTGTGGGATTTTTGTTCCCCAACCAGGGATCAAACCCATGCGCCCTGCAGTGGAAGTGTGGAGTCCTAACTACTGTACTGCCAGAGAAGTCTCTGATTCAATTTTTAAATGCTGCATATTATTCCATTTTGCAGATGTACTATAATTATTTAACCATTTCTCTCCTGATGGGTATTCAATTTATTTCCTTTTTTCTGGTTATTCATTTTGAATGATACAGAAAAAAAGTCTCTTCTGGGTAAAAGGTTATTTGTATTGCTAATTTTAATAGAAGTTTCCAGGTTACCTTTTAAATAAAGCTGCAGCACTTCAGTTTAATCAACAATTTATGTCATTCTTCCCTACATTACCCCTAAGAAGTGGGGGAATTGCTCTTTATTAATCTTTACCACTTTGTTGTATATAAAATGACTACTGATTCATTTTTCCTTTCTCTAACTGGTTCTGAATTTGAGCATCTTTTCATATGATTTCACCATTTGAATTTGCACTTCTGTTACTAGTCTGTTTATATCCTTTCCTCGGCTTTCTATTGAGTTGCTTTTCATTTTCTTATCAATTTATAAGAACACTTTGTATATTATAGAAACTATACCTTTGATTGTCTTATGCCATATAGTATTTTTCTGGCTCTTTGTTTATTCACTTAGTTTGTGGTATCCTTTGTCATGCAAAAGTTTTGTTTGAGGCTGCTTTTAATGTTTAAATACTTATTGAACTAAACAGTTCTAGAAACACTGCTGTGCTCACTAAGCCAGTGTAATCATTAGAAAGCTGAGTGGGGGAGGTGGATCATCTCTTGACACTGTGCAGAGCTTCCCCCAAATTCTCAGTGCGTGCAAAAGAGAAGTGAAATAGGGCATTTCAATTATACCTCTACAAAATTGAAAAAGGAGAGAGATAAATGAGAAATCACAGGCAAAGGACATGTGACTGAAGCCCCAACAAGTGTTATTTAATGGAAAAAAGCCCACTTGGGTTAACTAGACCTGAAGGAGGGGCTCAGTTAGAGCACTGTATTCATTTCCTGGGGCTGCTATAGCAAGGTACCACAAACAGGATGGTTTCAAGCAACAGGAATTTATTGTCTCATAATTCTAAACATCTGAAATCAAGGTGTTAGCAAGGCTGTTTTTTTTTTTTTTCTGGAGGTTCTAAGTGGGAGGCTCTCTTGACTCTCTCCTAGCTTCTAGGGGTAGCTGGCAATCCTTGGCTTTCCTTAGCATGTAAACACATGACTTCAGTCTCTGCCTCCATTATCACCTGGCTTTTCTCCCTGTGTGTCTTGACATGGCCTTCTTATAAAAACACCAGTCATTGGATTTAGGCCCTACTATAATGCATTATGGTGACTTCCCTGGTGGCTCAGATGGTAAAGCATCTGCCTACAATGCAGGAAACTCAGGTTTGATACCTGGATCAGGAAGATTCCCTGGAGAAGGAAATAGCAACCCACTCGAGTACTCTTGCCTGGAAACTCTCATGGACGGAGGAGCCTGGTAGGCTACAGGCCATGGGGTTGCAAACAGTCGGACACAACTGAGCAATTTCAATTTCTATAATGCATTATGATCACATAACATGATCACATGTTAACCTAACCAGTTACATCGGCAAAGACCATATTTCTCAATAAAGTCCCATTCTGAGGTTCTGGGTTGACATGAATTCTTCAGGGACACCACTCATCCCAGAACAGTCTATCCTCTGCCTGCACCCCCTTCTAAAAATATCACATCAGTCTTGCGTGCAAATATATACCCAAAAGTCTTGTCACATTTCAGCATTGACTCTAAATCCAAAATCTCATACAAATACTATCAATTCAAAAGTTCAAAATCTTGGGACTTCCCCAGTAATTTAGTTTCATAAAACATTTGGGTAACCACTCAGTTCAGTTCAGTCCCTCAGTCGTGTCCGACTCTTTGCGACCCCATGAATCACAGCACACCAGGCCTCCCTGTTCATCACCAACTCCTGGAGTTCACTCAAACTCATGTCCATGGAGTCGGTGATGCCATCCAGCCATCTCATCCTCTGTCATCCCCTTCTATTTCTGCACCCAATCCCTCCCAGCATCAGGGTCTTTTCCAATGAGTCAGCTCTTCGCATGAGGTGGCCAAAGTATTGGAGTTTCAGCTTTAGCATAAGTCCTTCCAATGAACACCCAGGACTGATCTCCTTTAGAATGGGCTGGGTGGATCTCCTTGCAGTCCAAGGGACTCTCAAGAGTCTTCTCCAACACCACAGTTCAAAAGTATCAGTTCTTTGGCGCTCAGCTTTCTTCACAGTCCCACTCTCTCATCCATACATGACCACTGGAAAAACCATAGCCTTGACTAGACAGACCCTTGTTGGCAAAGTAATATCTCTGCTTTTGAATATGCTATCTAGGTTGATCATAACTTTCCTTCCAAGGAGTAAGCATCTTTTAATTTCATGGCTGCAATTACCATCTGAAGTGATTTTGGAGACCCCAAAATAAAGTCTGACACTGTTTCCACTGTTTCCCAATCTATTTCCCATGAACTGATGGGACCAGATGCCATGATCTTAGTTTTCTGAATGTTGAGCTTTAAGCCAACTTTTTCACTCTCCTCTTTCACTTTTTTTTTTCCTCTTTCACTTTCATCAAAAGACTTTTTAGTTCCTCTTCACTTTCTGCCATAAGGGTGGTGTCATCTGCATATCTGAGGTTATTGATGTTTCTCCCAGCAATCTTGATTCCAGCTTGTGTTTCTTCCAGTCCAGCGTTTTTCATGATGTACTCTGCATATAAGTTAAATAAGCAGGGTGACAATATACAGCCTTAACGTACCCCTTTTCCTATTTGGAACCAGTCTGTTGTTCCATGTCCAGTTCTAACTGTTTTGTTTTTTTAATTTAAATTTATTTATTTTAATTGGAGGCTAATTATTTTACAATATTGTATTGGTTTTGCCATACATCAACATGAATCTGCCACGGGTGTACACGTGTTCCCCACCCTGAACCCCTCTCCCACCTCCCTCCCTGTACCATCCCTCTGGGTCCATTGCTTCCTGACCTGCATACAGGTTTCTCAAGAGGCAGGTCAGGTGGTCTGGTATTCCCATCTCTTTCAGAATTTTCTACAGTTTATTGTGATCCACATAGTCAAAGGCTTTGGCATAGTCAATAAAGCAGAAATAGATGTTTTTCTGAAACTCTCTTGCTTTTTCGATGATCCAGCAGATGTTGGCAATTTGATCTCTGGTTCCTCTGCCTTTTCTAAAAGCAGCTTGAACATCTGAAAGTTCATGGTTCACATATTGGTGAAGCCTGGCTTGGAGAATTTTAAGCATTACTTTACTAGCGTGTGAGATGAGTGCAATTGTGCAGTAGTTTGAGCATTCTTTGGCATTGCCTTTCTTTAGGATTGGAATGAAAACTGACCTTTTCCAGCCCTGTGGCCACTGCTGAGTTTTCCAAATTTGCTGGCATATTGAGTATAGCACTTTCACAGCATCATGTTTCAGGATTTGAAATAGCTCAACTGGAAATCCATCACCTCCACTAGCTTTGTTTGTAGTGATGCTTTCTAAGGCCTACTTGACTTCACATTCCAGGATGTCTGGCTCTAGGTGACTGATCACACCATTGTGATTATCTGGGTTGTGAAGATCTTTTTTGTACAGTTCTTCTGTGTATTCTTGCCACCTCTTCTTAATATCTTCTGCTTCTGTTAGGTCCATACCATTTCTGTCCTTTATCAAGCCCATCTTTGCATGAAATGTTCCCTTGGTATCTCTAATATTCTTGAAGAGATCTCTAGTCTTTCCCATTCTATTGTTTTCCTCTATTTCTTTGCATTGATCACTGAAGAAGGCTTTCTTATCTCTCCTTGCTATTCTTTGGAACTCTGCATTCAGATGCTTATATCTTTCCTTTTCTCCTTTGCTTTTTGCTTATCTTCTTTTCACAGCGATTTTTAAGGCCTCCCCAGACGACCATTTTGCTTTTCTGCATTTCTTTTCAATGGGGATGATCTTGATCCCTGTCTCCTGTACAATGTCACGAACCTCCGTCCATAGCTCATCAGGCACTCTGTCTATCAGATCTAGTCCCTTAAATCTATTTCTCACTTCCATTGTATAATTATAAGGGATTTGATTTAGGTCATACCTGAATGGTCTAGTGGTTTTCCCTACTTTCTCCAATATAAGTCTGAATTTGGCAATAAGGAGTTCATGATCTGAGCCACAGTCAGCTCCTGCTCTTGTTTTTGCTGACTGTATAGAGCTTCTCCATCTTTGGCTGCAAAGAATATAATCAATCTGATTTCGGTGTTGACCATCTGGTGATGTCCATGTGTAGAGTCTTCTCTTGTGTTGTTGGAAGAGGGTGTTTGCTATGACCAGTGCGTTCTCTTGGCAAAACTCTATTAGCCTTTGCCCTGTTTCTTTCTGTACTCCAAGGCCAAATTTGCCTGTTACCCCAGGTGTTTCTTGACTTCCTATTTTTGCATTCCAGTCCCCTATAATGAAAAGGACATTTTTTTTTTTTTTTTTGGTGTTAGTTCTAAAAGGTCTTGTAGGTCTTCACAGAACCATTCAACTTCAGCTTCTTCAGTGTTACTGGTTGGGGCATAGGCTTGGATTACCATGATATTGAATGGTTTGCCTTGGAAACAAACAGAGATCATTCTATTGTTTTTGAGATTGCATCCAAGTACTGCATTTCGGACTCTTTTGTTGACCATGATGGCCACTCCATTTCTTCTGAGGGATTCCTGCCCGCAGTAGTAGATATAATGGTCATCTGAGTTAAATTCACCCATTCCTATCCATTTTAGTTCGCTGATTCCTAGAATGTGGACATTCACTCTTGCCATCTCTTGTTTGACCACTTCCAATTTGCCTTGATTCATGGACCTGACATTCCAGGTTCCTATGCGATACTGCTCTTTACAGCATTTGACCTTGCTTCTATCACCAGTCCCATCCACAACTAGGTGTTGTTTTTGCTTTGGTTCCATCCCTTCATTCTTTCTGGAGTTATTTCTCCACTGATCTCCAGTAGCATATTGGGCACCTACTGACCTGGGGAGTTTCTCTTTCAGTATCCTATCATTTTGTCTTTTCATACTACTCATGGGGTTCTCAAAGCAAGAAAACTGAAGTGGTTTGCCATTCCCTTCTCCAGTGGACCACATTCTGTCAGACCTCTCCACCATGACCCTTCCGTCTTGGGTGGCCCCACAGCATGGCTTAGTTTTATTGAGTTAGACAAGGCTGTGGTCCATGTGATTAGATTGGCTAGTTTTCTATGATTATGGTTTCAGTGTGTCTGCCCTCTGATGCCCTCTCCCAACACCTACCATCTTACTTGGGTTTCTCTTACCTTGGACATGGGGTATCTCTTCACGGCCGCTCCAGCAAAGCACAGCCACTGCTCCTTACCTTGGATGAGGGGTATCTCCTCATGGCTACCCCTCCTGACCTTGAATGTGGAGTAGCTCCTCTCGACCCTCCTTTGCCCATGCAGCCGCCGCTCCTTGGACATGGGGTTGCTCCTCTCGGCCGCCTCCCCTGACCTTGGGTAACCACTAGCCAAAATTAAATTAATTAATATAAAACTAATTAAAATTAAATGAAACTTAAATGCTGGAGAAGGAAATGGCAACCCACTCCAGTATTCTTGCCTAGAGAATCCCATGGACAAAGGAGCCTGGTGGGCTGCTGTCCATGGCGTCACACAGAGTCGGATGTGACTGAAGCGACTTAGCATTCGTGCATGCATTGAAGAAGGAACTGGCAACCCATTCTAGTATTCTTGCCTGGAGAATCCCAAGGACAGAGGAGCTTGGTGGGCTACCGTCTATGGGGTCACACAGAGTCGGACATGACTGAAGTGACTTAGCAGCAGCAGAAACTTAATTACATATCATTAAAAATTTAGTCCCTCAGTTGCACTGTCATATTTCAAGTCCTCCACAGCCACATATGGCTAGTGGTTACCATATTGAGCAGCTCAGAAATAGGGCATTTCCATCATCGCAGAAAGTCCTATTGGACAGTGCTGCTCTAGAGTATCTGACTTTTTTTGTTTTTGAGCCTTTTCTTCTGATGTAAATTCTTCCTCCAACTTGTGTTTTATGTTTATTTTCTTCTTTTTTTTCCCCTAGTTTTGCAGGTGGGGGAGTAGAGGGGGTGCTAGAGGTGGTGCTAAGATTGATATAGGGCATGCAGGGTCCTTCTTTCCTTTTGCTTATCTTTATATGGTGGCAGTTCTGAAAAAGACCACTACTTAATAAAAACGTGATGGAGCTTTAGGCTTTCATCCATGCCTGACTAACTGGAAATGAACTTAACATCCGTCATAAAACACTAAAAAACTAGACAATATACAGGAGACAAGAGTTTGCTGACTTTAGACCACAGGTGGTAGCGATGGATTATCCTTGAGAGGATGGAACCACAGGAGGGGAACCTCAAATTCACGTCTCCTTTCTGACTTAGAGTACTTTTTGGATCATGGTGCAGACCAAGCAAAAGATGCCCATGTTTCTGAGTTGGGGAGGTCAGAGTTTGGGGCAGCTGCAGCATATGGAATTTTCTGACAGAGTACTAAAGAGAGATCAGAGCAGAACAGGACCTAGAATAGCCAATATAGTCTTGGGATTAAAAAAAAGAGTTGAAGTACTCAAACTATTCAAGTTCAAGGATTAATATAAAGCTACCAAATCAAGACAGAAATCAAGGCATAAAGACAAATAGATTAATGAATCAAAGTATAATACCTAAATAGATATAGATACCCAGTCAAGTCATTTATGATAAAGTGTGCTGTGTGCTAAGTTGTTTCAGTCATGTCTGACTCTTTGAGACCCTATGGACTGTAGCCCACCAAGCTCCTCTGTCCATGGGATTTTCCAGGCAAGAATACTGGAGTGGGTTGCCATTTCCCCCTCCAGAGGATCTTCCCAACCCAGGGATCCAACACGTGTCTCCTGGGGATCCTGCATTGCAGGTAGATTTTTTACCGCTGAACTATGGGGAAACCCTATGATAAACCCTATGATAAAGAGGCCAAGACAATTCAATGGAAAGAAGGAAAGTCTTTTCAAAAAGTTTGCCGGAACAACTATTCATCCAACTAATTTTTTTTTTTTTTTTTGCCTCTTGATGAAACATAGACCTAAGCAAACAAGCTAAAATTATAAACTTTTGGAATTAAATGTAGGAAACTATCTTTATGAATTTAAAGAAGCAAGGATTTCCAAATCAAGACACAAAAGAAACTAATCATTAAAAATTGTAAATTTGGTTTCATTGAAAGCAAAAACTCCTCATTCAAAGTAAGTTAAGAAAATGAAAAGGCACGCTATGGTCTAGAAGAAAGTATTCATAATGTATATGTCTCACAAGGGATTTATATCCAGAATTCATAAAGAATGCCTTCAATAATAAAATAAGAAGCAGCCCAATTTTAAAATGCATAAAATACTTGAAAAGACACTTTGCAAAAGAAAATATATGAAGACCAATAAGCATATGAAAAGATATTCAACATCATCAGTCATCAGAGAAATGGAAATTAAATCACAATGTGATACTTCTTCATACCCATTAAAATGGCTCAAATCTAAAAGTCTGAAAACACTAAATTTTGGTGAAGATGTGGAGTAATTGAAATCCATCATTACAGCTGGAGTACAAAATAGTACAACCACTTCGAAAAACTGTGTTTCTTGTAATGTGAAATGCACACCTATACTATGACCATTGATTCTGCTCTAGTTCATTCAAAGAAATAACTTATGTCCACAAAAAGATTTGTTTAAGACCATTAACAGCTCTTTTTATTCATAATGACCGAAAATTGGAAACCATGCATATGTCTGTTGACAGAAGACTGGATATATGCAGTATATTCACAAGATGGAATACCAGTCAGCAATAAAAATGAATGAATTGCTTATACATGGAACAACATGAATGAATCTTAAAGACATTATGTTGAGCAAGAGAAGCCAAACACAAACAAGTACATACTCAATGATTATGTTGATATGAAGTAGAAGAATAGGCAAAACTAATTGATACTGATAGAAATCAGAACAGTGATTGATTGTATTGGAGGGAGGGGGAAAGAGGAGTAGAAGTTGACTGCAAGGGGGCACAAGAGTGCTTTCTTGCAAGATGGAAATGTACTATTGTATTCTTGATCAGGATGGGAATTACAGAGGTGTATACATTTGCCAGAACTCATTGAATTGTAAATTTAAGATTTGTGCCTTTTATTGTAGGTAAATTTTACTTCAAACAAACAAAAGGAATATTGTGAGGACAATAAAAGGAAGTATGCTGTGGTAGCCTGCAGCTTTAAATCGGGTATGATGGCTTAGAAAACTGTCCAAATCTCTCTCTCTTCTATAGGATAAGGAGTAGATACTGTTTAAACTGGTTGGTTTAACTTTTCAGCTCATTGGAATTTTTTCTTTCATCAGTTTATGTTTTTCGTCTTGTTTGGTTTGGTTTGGTTTGGTTTGACTTTTCTTTGCTATACAACTCTAGCTACTAGCTGCCTTCTGGCAAGCTGTTATTACTCCTGCCTCATCTAGTGAAAATTTATCTGGTCTGGGGAAAACAGAAATGGCATATCCATGGTGTTTTTTGTTTTTGGCTATGTTGCATGGCATGCTGGATCTTTCCTGACCAGGGATCCAGGGGTAGAACCTGTGCCCCCTGCAGTGAGAGCACAGAATCTTAATCATTGACCACCAGGGAAGTCCATGCTGTCTTTTCTGTACCGCTGCCTTCCTTGTAATTCTTCAGGATGGAAATAAGTCTATTCAGTGATGGTCTCTAGTCCATCCTGGCCCACTCACCCTCTCAGCCCATTCTCAACCAACCCGTTGCCTGTAGATGCCTTAAAACCCTCTCACTTATGTGCAGAACCCTGCTTGAAATCTGGAGAGTTATTTCTTAGCTCCCCGCATTCCCCTGGCATTGGCCCATAACTTTGCCCAAGGTTCCCTTTACTTGGCAAAATATCCTTCACTGCACTGTATGGGGGCTTAGTAATCATGTCTTACTTTCAGCATGGGTGGAATTTTCTTTTGTTTTCCTTCATTCAAATCTGCGGGCTTGGAGCAAAAGGGTGTAACAAAAATACATTTACTTCACCATCTTTTGTTGGAAACTCTGAATCTGGTGTGAGCTTTTAGAAATCCAGATTTGGCACTGCCCCTCCCATGGCAAAAGCCTTTGACTGGCCTCCCAGTGCCAAAGGTAGAGTCTCAAAGCCCTGAGATAGCTTACAAGGCTTGCCTTCTACTTAGCTTTCCAGTGTCATCTCACTGCTGGTCTCCCACATCTAGGATATCCCAGTCATTCTTTTTTCCTTTTAAGATAACTTTTACTGTTCTTTTTCAAATGATTAGAGTAACTGCATCCTGTGGTAGTGAATTGGAAATATAGAGAAGTATAAAAAAGAAAAGAAAATCACCTTTAATCATGCTTCCTAAAAGATATCACTGATAACATTTTGTCTTATTTTATTCCAGTGTTATTCCTATGCATAATATCCAGATAGTATTTTTATGTTATATTATATATACATATATAATATAAAATTTTAAGGCAATTAGAGTCTTTTAGACTTCTTATTCCACTCTACACTTTATTATAAGCATGTTCCTGTGCTATCATTTGCCATCATCATTATATTTTAAGTTCCAGTGAATATTAATAAGCATTTACTCTGTACCCAGTACTACTTGGGTAAGCGCTTGACATGGATTTTCTCATTTAATCCTTGGAACCATCTGTGAGGTACTAGGATGTTCCCATTTCACAGAGAAGGAAATAAGGGCTGAGAGAGGTTACATAACTTGCTCAGACTCACTGGTAAGTGTTGGAGCTGGGATCTGAATCCAGGTAAAGAAAATCTCAAAATTCTCCTGAGGTGTCAGTAGAATAGTCTTTTGAACATTGATTAAATATTGAATAGATTGTTGTTGTGTAGTCGCTAAGTTGTATCTGACTCATTTGCAATCCCACGGACTGTAGCCTGCCAGGCTCCTCTGTCCATTGGATTTCCCAGACGAGAATACTGGAGTGGGGTGTCATTTCCTTCTCCAGGGATCTTCCCCACCCAGGGATCGAACCCAAGTCTCCTGCATTGGCAGGTGGGTTCTTTACCACTGAACCACCTGGAAAGCCCATTTATATCTGGGTTGAATTCTTTCAATAACCTGTTAAACAGCATCCTTGTTTCCAGTCTCTTGGCTATATTTGCCACCTATTTGGTTCCTTCATTAAACTGATTTTAATGATCTAAAATATATTTCTATTTTCAAAGTCAAAGTAATTTAACAAGCTGTGTTCAGAAAGTTTCACTTCAGTTACTATTTTCTCCACTCTGCTTCCTTCCTCTACTCTATAGGTAAATATTTTTCTTAGTTTCTCATTTGTCTTTACAGTGATTTCTTTTTTTGGCAAATACAGCAAAAATGTGTATCTGGACATATGTTTAGTCATATTTTCTCCCTTTTTAAAATATAAGATAACATGGTAAATACACTGCTTTGTATCTTTATTCCTTAATGACAAATTCTGGAGATGTATTATGTATAGAAATTGTCTTCATTCGTTTTTATGGTGGCTTAATATTCCATTGTGGGGATGAACTGTTCCTTTTCCAACCAGTCTCCGTATTGAACATTTGGGTTATTTCAAATCCTTTTACTGACAACAAATTTAATAAAAATACAATTGGTAGTCACGTCACTCCCTGCTCAGAAACCTCTGTGGCTTTCCATTGCTTGCAAAAGTGAAATGCCCTAGGAGGCTTTCTAAAGTCTATCGCAATCTACCTTCCCTACCTTGTTTCTCCCCCATCCACCTCGTAATCCTGTGTGGCAGCCACAGTGGAACCTGCCCACTCCATTCTCCAAATGTACTGCACTGAGCATTGTTCATGCAGCGCCCTCAACTGAAACTACCCTTCCCTACTGCCCCTCCCTCTCCACCTCTCCCCTGCATATTGGTTGGAATTTTTTCTCAATCCCTAGAACGAAAACGTCTCTCCAGGACTCTTTCACTGATTCCTGTCCCCACCCACACCTTCCCCCAAGTGAAATTAATCACTTCACCATGGTCTTTCCAAAGCATTGTGCATTTATTTTTATATTTTACTTTTTATAATTTACATCATGCAGTGTTTTCTGGTTATTTATGTACAGTTCTCCCCCCACACTCACCCCCTTATCAGTAGATTATGGAAAAAGCCATTCCTGCACAGAGCTTTTACATGGTTAAATACTCAATACATACTCCTTGAATTGTATGTTTTTATTAGATGTCTGTAAAAATAAAGCACACATAATAACTAGAGCCAACATAGCTTATGGCTTTGAAAAACAAATGAATCTCACTCATCCTTCTACTTGCTTTGTTTTACACCACTGGGTGGTCAGGTGAGGGCCCGAAGCAGTTCCTGAAGAAATAAGGATTCTTGGGACAACTGAAGGTTGTTGTTTTTGTTTGTACAGCATATTTATGTAGTTTTAAAATTACCATGCTTGGACACATCAACCTTCCTCTTAATAGCTTTTTGCCAGCTACACTAAATTTCAAATTAAGTTAGTTAGGTTCTATCCAGAATGACTGCCAAGCACTTGTAGAGTTCAAGTGGTTTATTGATAACTGAAAATCAACACTTACATTTAAGGACATGAATTACCATTTCCCAGTGAAATTGATATGGCAGATTCAAACCATTTATTGTTGCTGTTCAGTTGCATTGCTAAGTTGTGTTCAACTCTTTGTGACCACATGAACTGCAGCACGCCAGGCTTCCCTGCTCTTCACCATCTCCCGGAATTTGCTCAAACTCATGTCCATTGAGTTGGTGATGTCATCCAACCTTCTCATCTTCTGTTGCACTCTTCTCCTCCTGCCCTCAATCCTTCTCAGCATCAGGGTCTTTTCCAATGAGTCAGATCATTTATGGGGTCTCTTTAAAAGATATATAGATCGAATCTCTCAGAATCCACTAGAAAATCCTTGGAAATATTTTATTTACTTCTTTCTGTTGTAAGAAAAGAATCCTCAAATTTTATTAAGCATCATAAGAAAGCATTATAATGAGCTCTTTCAAGGGAATTTTATAAAAATTAAGACAATGCTGTATGGAGTTTCTGATTCTAGTTTTTGTAGACTTTTTGGAAGACCTCAAAGATTACATCAACACTGATGGGATTCTGTCAGGTTCTAATTGACATGGATATTTCTGGTTTGTTAAATGTCAGTGTGTGTCACCAATTTAGTCCATGTATAGAATATGAGGTCTATACCTTAAAAGGCTTATATTCTCATTAGATATATAAAACCTCTCAGTGTGAGAACTATCAAAGACTGTGTGGCCATCTTTAATCCACCACAGACTTGGTCTAGGATAGTGACTATGAAAATAAGCAGATCCCAGGCCTAGCTCAAGCACAAAACCCCCATTTGTAGAATTGTTCCTGTCACTTAATATATATTTAGTGACTTAACAAATAGATATTAGAGATATTGTAGAGGAAAAAAATTAAACAGCTGGGCTTTGTAGTAAATCATATGCGGGAAGCAAAGGGTAAGATGGAAACAAAAGGGATGAAGTTCTGAATTTGGGAAGCTGATGGGCCCTTTGATAGCAATCTCAAGAAAAGAATATTATCTCATTAATCATTGTGATGGATTAACTTTCAAAAAACCACTGAGAGACCATCCCCAGAAATAGTAAGCCTCAAATAATAAAAATAATAATGTTAGATCATGTCTTCAAGATAAGAAGCATAGGGGAAGATTTGGAAATCCTAGAATTACCAGCAATGGTTAAAAATGAAACAAATTATTTCATCCCTGGGAAAGATCGTAGCAGGAACGATTTTAAACAGTCACTGAGCAGCGCTGTTAATGAACACTATTACAAGAACATTTTTGTTGACCTTATAGGGGTTGTTCTCCCATTAGTGGTAGTAGGGGCTCCATAGAGATGGGTAGTAAAGATACCTCAATTCTGAGAAAGAGCCATTTTCCTTCCAGAACTTCAGAGGCTTCCCCAGTTGTCTGTTAAATTTGTTATCAGATGAAATATGGGTGACTCATATTCCATTCCCCGTTTCAAGTTTACATTTTTCCATAAACATTGATCTGGCTGGCTAGAAGGCAGAGGAAGCAGAAACCTCTTATGAATCAGAGCTGATCTGGCTGAGGTTTATGGAGGGGCCCTTGTAGCCTCGCGTTTAAATCCCTCCCTGCCTTCCTGGAGTGCAAGTTGTGAAGTGCTCCGTCACCCCGTGACCAGGAGAAATGAGAGGCTCTGCGGAGACTGTAATCTCGCTCTAAACAGGTCTCCGGTGAGGGATGGTGAGTGGTGATACATCACGCCAATCACTCCTCTGAAGGCACCCGCTGTCACCTCCATGGGGCTCCTCCTCCCAGGGGGGAGATAGGAGAGCATCCAGGGAGCATCATATTGAGGTCTCCCGTGTGCAGCACACACGGTAGTTAGCCACTGAGCCATGGGCCTGGCCTGCAGCCTAATTATTAACATCTGAAAGTCAGCTGCTGGGCAACTGCACGAATCGCTCGTATGACATTTAAAAATATGGATTTTTTTCCTCCTTCCTACTGGACAGGCTTATCGCATATTAGTTTCTGGATATACCATCAATGCGGCTGAAGAAGCCATGGCCACTGTGACTTCTGTCATTATTGATTGCAGCTGGGATGAGACACGTTCTTCTAGGGACAATAAACATATATTGGGAAAAAAATGAAAGAAATATTCATATTACTATTTGAATATCAGTACTATTATTAGTACTAAATAATATTAGTAATATTAGTACTAATAATTAGTACTAAATAATATTAGTAATAATTAGTACTAAATAATATTAGTAATATTATTTAGTACTATTACTAATATTATATTTCTTTAACCACTTAGGTTCTAAATTCTATAAAAAGCAAAACTCTAGCAAAACCCTATCACTTTACACAGTATCCCTGCCCATAGGACATTTTCTGTTCTGTTTAGATAAAACAGACAGATGTGTTAGAACTACAGCCCACACATTCAATCAATAGGCCATGATGATTCATAAATAGAAAGTTCACTGAGAAATAGGACCTCCCAGCCTCTGAAAAAGCCTTCTGAGTTCCAAGAATATGCAATACAAGTATACATTTAAGAGAGTATTTGGAGCTGGACATATGATTGAATGCTAGAGAATGTGGGTTACCTTTCAGAAAAGGAATTTCCTCCATGCCCTGTCCGACAAATGGACCTAGACTGAACATGGCTCTGACAAGAGACAAGGGGTGACTTACGTGCCATGTGACATTTTCCCACAGTCACTGACAGATTCTAAGATAAGTCACATCCAGAGTGTGGCTAGTGCTGGCGTGTTGCTCCTTTCTTCAGGGAAGCCGAGGACCAGCTTCCACTGAGCATTCAGCTGATCGTGGGAAGGAAGCATCTGTTACAGAGATGCGCCCAGTGAGATGGTTTGGAACCTCTCTTCTTAACCCTAGATCACTCTCTCATTAAGGGCTGGTGCTTGCCTGATCTCCAGCTCATTGATTTAAAAGTCATTTTGTACTGTGGCCACAAGGAGAAAAGAGACATGTTCCAAGTTATTCACTTCATTATCCTATGACTCAGCCATTTCATCTGAAAAGCTAAAAAAAAAAAAAAAAGAAAGAAAGAAAAATCAGAGGAAGAATACCCAGCCCAAAGTGGCTATTAAAAAGTAATGAGGGCTCCCCTGGTGCCTCAATGGTAAAGAGTCCGCCTACCAATGCAGGAGACACGGGTTCGACCCCTGCTCCGGGAAGATCCCACATGCCACGGAGCAGCTTAGCCCATGCACCACAACTACTGAGCCTGTGCTCTAGAGTCTGGGAGCTGCAGCTGCTGAAGCCCATGAGCCTTAGAGCCTGTGCTTTGCAACAAGAGAAGCTACCATAATGAGAAGCTTGCTCACTGTTGCTAGAGAGTAGCCTCCACTCACCACAACTAGAGAAAGTCTATGTGCAGCAATGAAGACCCAGCACAGCCAAAAATAAATAAATAAAATTATAAAAAAGTAAAGAACAAAAATTTTTTAAAGAATTTTCAAGTAAATAGCGATAAAAATAATAATCTACGTCTATAGAAAAATTTATATTAGGTCATGCTTTGTAAGTCACTTTGTATGCATTATATGGGACGTTTAAATCTCCAAGCCAACCTATGTAATGTACCAATACTTTATAAGTGATAAATAACTAATACCAGAACAAAGTAGCTTAAAAATTAACTTTATAGCTGACGTTATTTTAAATGAATAGAAAATCATTCTTTTAGTAGCTTAACATTGGCACCAATACCCCAGAAAGATAGACGATCTGACCTTAACTTTAAAGTTGTCTTCATTGTTAATTTCCATAAAAACCTTAACATTTGTCTAATTATAGGGTTCTGCATTCATTGATCTCACTAATTCAACTGTTTTATCTGAGTGCCTCTCTTGAATTGATATAATCTAAATTGCACATTTTCTAAACTGCTAAGCTCAGGAGAAATCTTGAAGGTGGTGCAAATGGCTGTTGCATCTTTTGCACCCGTCTAGCACCATCTACTGTAACTTTGTAATATTGGATTTATCGTTCTTTTCTCAAAACCATGATATTCAGATTCCTTTACCCTGTCCTGGCAATACTCCATCCACCAAAGGTGTATATTCATGGTTAAACTGAAAAGCAAGCAATTGGCTGGCATAACATATAAAAAGGAATTTTTGCCATTAAAATGAGTTTTAATAATCCAGTTGAATTTTACTATCAAGGAATGTCAATGATGTGTAACCATATTTTTATAAAAAGGGATTTAGACCGCATGGCACTATGCAATTTTATCATCAAGGAATACATTTCTCACATCTGGCTTGTCTTTCAGTCTGTTGCATCATAAGCTATATTTCTGCTACCTTTCTAAAAGGAGTGAGTAGTTACCTATGAAAAAAATTGTGGAGCCCTTGGATTTGCTTTGTCTGGGGAGAATGTGTTCACGTGATTCACACAACTTATTGTTTTATCATTTATCTACCTCCCTGGAAATAGCAGGACATAAAGAGAATGAAATCAATATTCTTTTCTACTTGCCTAGCACAAATGGATACTTACTTGGGGTCAATAGTCCTTTTTGAGAATTTTACGTAATGTTCAAAAATACCTCTACCCCAGGTAGGGAGAGGCCGGAGGATGGAATGATGGGGAAAACATAGAGTGAGCTGTAGTTATTACCAGGGTCCTGGCTTTTGTTTGGAACTGTGGATTCACAGGTGATTATTTTTCAAACTAACCAAGTAAACAATTTAAAAAAAAAACTAATTGAAGTAGACCAGGAATGGACAAATAATAGAGTCCATTGTGGACCAAGGATTATGATAAATCCGATTTCTTACTCCCATAATCCATTGTGAAAATAAAATATTCCTACTTTGGTTTGAATATTAGAAACTGAAGACTTTCTGCCTAGTAAGATTTTGACAAGTGAGGCAACATCCCGAGTCAGATACTCAAAACTAGTTAGGAGTGGCCTAACTAGTTTCTCGATCTTCTAAGGAGTTTCTTTGTCACGAGTGTCTACATAGGCTACTCCTCGTTCAGGTGTCACTGTGATGCTGCCAACATTAGGAGATGGTATGTGCATCAAGAGACAGGCACAAGAAGGTTCCTAGAAGCACCATTCGTGATGGCCCCAAACTAGCAATAATCCAGATAGCCATCAACGGTAGGGTGGCTAAATGTGATATATTTACACACAGGCATACTCCAGAGCAATGAAAATCAATGAATCACAGCTACCAGAGCAACGCAGATGAAGCTCAAAAATACAACACCATGTAAGAAGCCAGACACAGGAAAGAATATATACTAACTTAAAGCATTTATATACAGTTCACAAAACAAGAAAATTAAACCATGTTTAAGGAGTGCATGTCTAGATAGTAAAATTGGTTTAAAAACCAAAGGTGTCATTTTCATAAAAGTCAGATTAGTGGTTACCCTAAAGGGGGTGAGAGAATGACTAGAAGGACTCATGAAGAGAGGACTCTGAGGCACTGGGAACATTCTGTTTCCTGGGTGTTGATTTCAGAGGTGTTTGCTGTTGTTGTTGTTTAGATGCTCAGTCATGTCCGACTCTTTGCGACCCCATGGACTGTAGCCTGCCAGGCTCCTCCGTCCATGGGATTCTCCAGGCAAGAGTACTAGAGTGGGTTGCCATCTCCTCCAGGGCATCTTCCTGACCCAGGGATCAAACCTGAGTCTCTTGCATTGGCAAGTGGAGTCTTTACCACTGAGCCACCCCGGAAGCCCTTGAGAGATGTTTGCCTTATAATAATACCCTTAGCTAAACTTATGATTTATACACTTCTCTGAATTTTTATATTTCACAATTACAAAAAGGGTTTAAAGACAAATAAAGGAAAACCCTGCTATGTGTCTCCACTGCCCACACATTGCCTCATCTTATTCATCAGAGCTCCTCATATCTGCTCCCGGCTCCTGGCCTTGTCGGCTCCCCTCTTCTCCTCATCAGGTAATTCATGTTCTGATCATATTATGCTCTTCAGTGACTTTGCACTTTTTCCACTTCTGTGCCTAAGTGGACTCCTTTTCCCAACCCCATTCCCACCAATTGAATCCACACCCATCTTTCAAGGCATAGTCAAACCAAGACTTCCTTAAGGAAAGTGTCCCTGAATTCCTTGGCCAAAGTAGTATCTTCTTTTGAGTTCTCATTTCCATTTGAGCCTCTGTTACAACAACTATATTCTTGTTGTTCTGGTAGTGGGTGTGTGCCCTCTTTGTTCATAAGCGAAATGGTTTTGAGTTTGAGCACAGTAGGGGCTCAATAAATGTAGAATAAATTCATTCTTCAATAGATGAATGATTATCCATTTGGCTATTTGGGACTTAAAACAGAAGCTTGTCAACGGAAAAAAAAGTCATTGTTTGTTATAGGCACACTGAAGAATAACTCAACCCCTGCAGGAGACTTTACTGGCTATTATGTGAGCTGGGTTGCACCATTGTGGGAACTGACCTGCAGCCCTCAACTAGGTTACACAGGTCATTCTGTGCTGCTCATTCTGGGGTGTGTGTGTGTGTGTGTGTGTGTGTGTGTGTTAAGTCACTTCAGTCTTGTTCGACTCTTTGCGACTGCATGGACTGTAGCTCTCCAGGCTCCTCTGTCCATGGGATTCTCCAGGCAAGAATACTGGAGTGGGCTTCCATGCCCTCCTCCAGGGGATCTTCCCGACCCAGGGATCGAACCCATGTCTCTTACATCTGCTGCATTGACAGGTGTGTTCTTTACTGCTAGCGCCAGCTGGGAAGCCCTGTCCTGGGCTAAGTGACCCAAATCAGTTTTGTGGAACATATCTGAAAGGCTGTAGAAGCCAATGGGTAATTCCTAATGCATATAGTAAGACACCTTATCTGCATGTGAGTGAACATTTAGAGATCACACAAAGAGCCACCACTTTGTGTGTTGGGGGTGGGGGTGCACGTGTGCAATCACTTGGTAAATCCACATCTTCCAAATGTCTATGACCTTCACCTTGCTCCTCTCCCCAAAGTCTGTGGATCAGTGTGAAGAGAGGCTGAAACTGGGCCACAGAGAAGACTCTTAAGGCTGCTAACAAAAGCAGTTGATACCATCCCTGGTTAAGCTGTTTGTATGTTTACGAGATTCATAAGTTAGGCATTTCTGAGTCAAGAAATGCCTACATTATGAGTATGTATGTTCATGTTTACTTGTACATGTTATGGCCGGTATCTGGGAACCTGTTCACTAGCAAACCAGCGTCTCTTATTTTCATTGCTTCAGAGAATCATGCAAAAATAACTCATGTCACCAGATTTTGGAGGCAGGCTTGTAGTGATACAAATGTTGACTTGGGTAGAACTTAAAGCTAAACAGAGGGAAAAAAACAAAGCAATAAATCATTTAGAGAAGATTCTGGAGGACTTGGCTTGGGTAACTTTGAAAGGCACATAAAGTATCTTTGGATGATAAATCCTGTTAATCTGTTTAGCTCCAGTCAGAATCAATTGTTCAGATTTGGGAGGAAGGGAGGGTTGACCTGAGTGGTTACTGGTCAGGGCCATTGCTAGAGTTATAGGATCACAAATAAGTTAGTTTTACATGTGGACTCCAAATTGCATTATACACATACAAAGTATTAGATGCAAAGTGTAGTTAATGGCTAACAAATGTTTGAAATTCAAAGCTATTCCAGGAAAGGAGGAATGAAATGAGTCCATGTTATATTCATTAAGCAAAAGGCCTCAAAAGAGGGTATGTTTTCCAAACATTCTGTGAATTGCTGACTTTAACATGTTGCAATTTTTTTGGTTAAAAAATTACCAGGAAAATTCCATAGAAGTCATCAAAATGATACATGACACAATAATCCATGGAGTACTTTTAATTTAGAAGTCGTAGAATACTCCCTACACTTTTTCTCAGGTCCTAGATGAAATATAATTCAGGAAATGAAGTCATGCGATTAAAAAAATATCATTCACTTTCTTTGTATTATGTCATGATAACTTTTTGTGGCTTGTATAGTTTCTTTATAAGTCCCTTCTGCAAACTATAAACCAAATAATTATTTCTGTTTTGGAAAAATTTGGAACTGCCAGTGAATTTTATCTAGTTGTTCATAAGGAATCACAGAAAAAAAAAGTAGGTGACTGTTCCATTTTACCTTGAATTTGTTAGTTTAAAAGTATTCCAGCTGCATTTTTCATTGGGGTTCTCTGAAGAAATGTAGAGTTTTGATTTTGAATTTCAAGTTTGTCTTCTCTTTCTTTTCCTTCTTTCTTTCTTGCCATTGTCATTGACTATTTACAAGTGTTTTTGTGGATGCTGGAGAAAATGAAATAAACTGTAATAAAAATAATTTTGTCCAGGTGGTACATAAATCAGTTGAGGAAATACAGTTCTTTGTGGCAAATAAAAAACATATGTATTACCTAGTGCACCAAAATGTTATTATTCATCAAATGAATGTTAGAGATGTGTCAGGATTTAGAGACGTAAAGAAGAATATTAGGGCAGAACATAGTCATGTTGCATATTTTTGCCTAATGTGGAATAATTGGAAACAAATACATGGGGAATTTTACATGAATTTGGCAGAGCTGAAGTTCATTTCAGGGGTATACAGGGATTTCCCCATTAGGAAGATTATCTGTTATTTCCTCTTAATTTACGATTTGTTGAATACTGCCGAATTACTATCAAACACCAACTAGAGAATTCAAAAATAGAAACTGCAGTGGATACAGTTTTAGCTAGAAAAATACCTGATTATCAGTGTAATCTGGAAGCAACAGGAATGTCTAATTATATGTATGTGCTTGTGTGTGTGTGTATGTTTAGACTGTATATGTATACAATACATCTTTTTTTAATTTGGTTAATTACTAGGGTTTGTGAATTCTTTCTCTAACCTGAGATCAGACATTTCCATCTATGTTCGTTGTACATTTGTATAGACAGATTATGCTATATTATTTTATATTTCCATACTAATGTATTATTTTATAATTTCCTGGTTGTTTTATGTATATTACTTCCCAATTTGGTTTCAACTTAGAAATGATTTGAAACTTCTTTTGTAACCCCCCCATCTGCTACTCCCATAAAATACTAAATACACAAGACATGTAGGTACTTAAATCTGCTTTTAAACAAAGGAATGACTTATTTTTTTTGCTGTTATTTACCATTGAGTTATCTTAGTAGATTATACTCAGAGTTCAAGGAATTGGTGCAGGAATATTAAAAAGAAAACTTTAGAATGCTATAATTTCCTGGCTTTAGTTATAGCAATCATTTTCATATTTTCTTCAATTGTTTGTGTTTTTCTTATATTTTTATGCCAATTTTGCACGAAAGCTGGATGTTTCAGACTTTACTGAAAGTAAATGAAAATATAGTTTTGCTCCTTTTTTATGACATTTACTAAGCAGGAAGAGTCATTTCCATTTTAATTTTTAAAATGCTTTTCATGCATTATTTTCATACTCAAAATACTCCTTGATTTAATGAGAATCATTGTCATGTATCAGAAAGTCCAGCATCTGATAACAACTTTTTTTAAATGGAAATTTTTTAGTGGTTTTTCTCTTAAACCCAAATCTATAAATTATTTTGATGAATTTAATGTTGGTTAAATGAATACTACCATCATTTACTTTTTTAATGAACTTAATGTATTTATCACTTAAAACAGAGGTTTGACCTATGTCATGTGCTGATTGAATGCACATTTGTTATTCACAAATCATTTCTTCTTTGGTAATAAATTCCATCTCTTTAAATTTCACCCTCTTCCTCCTTCTCCCCCTCCTCTTCCTCCTTCTGCCTCTCCTCTTCCTTCTTCTCCCTCTCCTCTTCCTCCTTCTCTTCCTGCTTCTTGACCTGCAAATCATAAAGGGGGCAGAGGTAATAGAAATAAATTCTCAGAGGCTTATGAACATTTTGAAAAATAATATGAGTTAGAAAAGACCTATATGAACAATGACCTAAAACAAAACCAGAATGTTCTTTCTCGTGTAAGAATGTTTTACATTAAGACACATGTTTATTCATCTCAGCACACAGGTCAGACTGTGGTTAAAAAAATATTCCATGATTTAATACAATCAATTAATACAAGTTAAACTGATCACATGCACAAAATTATATCTTCTAACATGAGAGTCTTTGATGTAAACCTATCATGATGTGACAGTTCAGATCTGAGGAACATGTGTAGCCCCTGTGGTTGTCCCTAAGTGTGTGAACATGTCACATGGTCACATATCAAATGGGGACTTGATTGAAATGGTCTCACTTGATTTGTTACATAGTCAAACTTAATGTAACACTGGTTTTAAATGTGAAGTCAGCCAAGGGGGAGAGGATTGGGAAAGGGATAGATGGGGAGTTTGGGATTAGCAACCTAGTATATATAGGATGGATAAACATCAAGGTCCTATGTATAGTACTGAGAACTATATTCAGTACCCTGTGATAAACTATAATGGAAAAGAATATGAGAAAGAATATATACATTTATAACTGAGTCACTGCTGTACAGCAGAAATTAACATGACATTGTAAATCAACTGTACTTCAAAAAAAATTTTTTTTTAAACTGAAACTGGGGGGCTTCCCTGGCAGTCTAGTGGTTAAGATTCCACACTGCTAATGCAGGGGGCATAGGTTTGATCCCTGTTTAGGGAACTAAGATCCCGCATGCTTCACAATGTGGCCAAAAGATTTTTTTTTTTTAAAGTGAAGCCAACCGGTGATGAGGCTATCTTGGCTGCAGTATTGATCTTGATTCTATTTTAGTACTTAGAATATGGTCAAATGTGCTAAATAAATGAACTAATGTTTGTCTGAGGTATGGATCATTTTGTAAAATTAAGATTGGTCTATTACCCTTCACAATTCTGCATCCTTATTTATCAATAGAGGAGATCATCAATTTTGAGAGTGCTTTATGAAGTTGACAGTTGGCGTGTATTGTATCAGGTGTGTGGGAAGGGTAATCATGACCATCCCATTCACTTTGGGGACCAGAAAAGGAACAGCAAGTGCTTCAGGGAACTTGAGAGATCGAAGAGCTGACAGCTTCTTGGTGGTTCAGGGCTCTCAGATTTTATGACATTTTCAACATCCTCTAGTTCACATAAGAAATGTCACAACATGTCAGATCAGTGGTCCACCAATCTTGTGTTCTCTATCTGAAGGTGATACCACTCCTTTGTAAGAAAACGGCAATTCACATCCATGTCATCAACCTCAGGGGCTAAGGATGTAACTTGAACTTCCCTAATTTCCCCTTAGTGAACTGTTAAAGGTCTGTTATCCATGAATTGGTCCAAATTCTCCTTGACCACATTTACCTTCTCATCCTGCCCTGCTTTGCAGATGTAATGAATTCCATGTGTTTACTTGTCACTGCCTAAACAAATTCTCCATGTTTGTTCTGAAACCATATCCCATAAGCTTTAGGGTACATTGTACAGTCTATACTCCCATCAGTAAGCCCATCTTCATGCTGGCCATATTTTCTTGATGTTTTACATGTTGATCCTATTCCCTCTGTTTTAGTGGAGAATTGTACAAGGGAATTAAGATGTTCTAAGACAATGTTTCACAGCTAAGCCCAAATAAAATACATCCACGGTTTCAGAGTTCTGAAAAACTCTTTCAGAATGGAAGTTTTTCAGTGTTAGAGTTGCAAAACTCCCAGTGTGCTTACAATAGATTGGTTCTGTGACAAAGAAGAAGATTTGGTATGCAAACACGCCTAGCCAGAGCACATACTTTCATAATTCACTCAGATATAGCAGTCTAACCCTCAATATGTGATAAAAATTGATTATCCATTTAAAGTTGTTTCATGGTCCATGCATGTGTTTCCACTGGTGTTTTAAGTGGCTTTACACAGAGTGAAATAGCATTACTTAAACAGTAAAGTATAAACATAATATGGCTCGTTTATTAAGGTCCCAATGCTGCAGCTGGAAGGCATCCCAGGCAGTCTTGATGCACAGAAAATGTCAGCGTCCTTGGCTTCATAGCTGCTGAGACAATTGAGACACCTCGATGTGGACTGGGACCCTTCTTTCCCTCCTCGTCAGGAATAGATGAGACACTGTGCTTTCATCTTTCCCTTTGTCTAATCCATTTCTTGTCAGCTGTGTGTTGTTCACCTGAGTTGTTTGGTAATAAAGTAGTCTTGTTAAAATTTCAGGTGGATTGAAGTCCATTTCAGTGTAAAAGGTTGGAGTCGTCTTTGTGGGAAATCATGGATCACATCTTAGAAATATTCCACCCAAGGTAGGTATAAGCTGGGGTGTTAGTCAGTTTCCATTGTTGACTTCCTGGCACTGCCAGCCTGACTGACAGGTGAACCAAGGAGGCTCTGGCTCCCTTGCCCAAAGGCAAAGAGTTGCAGATGTGATCAGTTGAAGGCCATCTGATTGGCTTGCCCAGGAATGTTGACTGCCCAGGGGATACAGGTGGGCACTAAAAGTGTCAGCTGCAACAAGCATCCTGGGGTTTTGGATACAGCCACGCTCACAGGAGACCAGATGTGGGAAACCTCACTAGGATTTTATGTGACTACTCAATAGTTTTTATTAACCACTTGTTTTCCATGATCTTGCTGACCACACTCCATCCTTTGACAACAACCATCAACAAAGATGACTGCTCAGTCACGCATGTCTTATTGGACGTCTCCCCTCCCTCACTTCCCTATTATTACCCCCGCCCTGGAATTCTTGCTTAGAAAAACTCCTTGCTCTCCCATTTATCTCAAGGTCTGATTCTAAGAGAATCCAACCTTAGACAATTTATATATATATATATATATTCTCTGGTTTAACCTCAAATCAACTGCATCCATATCTCAGGGAAGTCAGTTGCAATAAATCCATATTTTTAACACATATAAGTGATCCTCATGTGTAACCCAGTTTGGGAAACACTACATCTGTTCACCACAATCCCTGTCTCCCAGCAGATCTCAACAGTGAGAAGGGAAGCTAGGAATGGCTTCCAGAACATGGCAGCCATCAATGGAGTTGTACTTACAGTGATAAAATATGGCTTCCACCACCTTCTTCCTGCTAGGAATCCCACAAACTCTAGGGAACTGTAGGTGAAGTTTGGATTGGGGCAACCTGCCCTTGTATTTTTTTAGACTTTCGGGAGGCCATTCTCTTTTATTTCCACTTGGATGCCATAGGTTAATTAGAAGGTTCTGAGTTGCCTACAGACCAAAATCACCAGGATGTCTTAAAACTGAACCGCATGTTTAGAATCGACTCTGGTTCATCTCAAGAACCAGGGTGGTTTTCTACTCTGTCTTTCAAGGCAAAAGCCCTTACTACTTAACAATGAAGACTAATGCTAACTGAATTTAGGGACAAGAACCTCATTGTGCCTGTTAATATCTTTTAGTAACCAGTAGGAAAAGTTACCCAAAGCTGACCCCAAGCCTGTGCCAAACTTCATTCAGGAGTAATGAAGCGTTGATGGTTCAGAACTCGCTGAGGTCTTTCCTGATTCCTTAACACTAAAGGTTTTAGAGTAATTTCAAGAAGTCTGAATAAAATCACTGTGAAACCTAAAGAATGAAAATATAGTGTCTGAGAAGAAAATAGACGGAATTATGTTTATTTAGGGCTTCCCAGGTGGCTCAGCAGCAAAGAATATGCCTATAATGCAGGAGACACAGGTTTGATCCCTGGGTTGGGAAGATCCCTTGAAGGAGGGCATGGCAGCCCACTTCAATCAATATTCCTGCCTAGGAAATCCCATGGACAGAAGGGCCTGGTGGACTATGATCCATGGGGTCTGAAAGAGTCAGACACGACTTAGCAACTGAGCATGCATACATGCATGTTTATTTACTCTGAAGAAGATACTACTAATGGGATATAAGAATAAATTGTCATCGAACTAGGTCTTGAAGGATCCATAGGATTGTTGTAAACATTTATTTTCAGTAGAGATTCATTCATTTAGTTCAACGCATGCCTTTGTGTTGCTAATCAGGACCAGGTGCTATGTTAGACACAGGGTTACAAAGGTAAGTCAGGTGCAGAGCTGCTTTTTAATAAACTCACTAGTAGACAAAACGTCTAGTTTTGGGGGCATATGAACTGATAAAGTGTTAACATTCCTGTAAGGAACAGAGTGCTATATAACTACAGAGAGAGTAGTTAATTAAGATAATGTATGTAAGAAAAGGTATGTGTAATTGCTTTTAAGCTGTAAAGCACTACATAAACGTTATTATTATCGAGAACAGCTGTGCCTGGGGATGGGCTCCTAAAGACGATTTCAGAACCGCAGTGACTTTGGTGCTGGGGCTTGAAGAGGAGAAGGCTTCCAACAGGCAGGGGAGAAACGGAGGCAGTTCAGGGTGTGGGCCCAGTGTAGATGATGCTGGGAAGCTTGTATCTGGGGCCTCTTACTGACTGCCAATCAAATTCTGCAAGTTCTAAACATTTTCTATTCTCTCAAAGACCACCCACCTCTTCCTGCCTCCATTTTTCTCTCCCCAGCATCACAAGACAGCTCTGTGAACTTGCTGACTTGTCTTTCTCACCACTTCAACATCTCTGGATCTTTTTCCACCTCTCCTCACCAACCTCAGAGATGACATGTTCAGAAAGCATCAACTCAGCCCGTCTGCTCTCCACCATGGAGAGGTATCCTCTGCTCCAAGACCAGCCCCTCCCTCTGTGTCCATGATGTCATCTACCCTGGTTGTTGTGAGTTTTGAGCCCTCCCTCAATCCTGTCTGTCATCTTAAGTCTTTCCTACTCCACTGATTTTTTGTTTTTGCTTTTTGTTGAATTGCATATTCAAAGTTTCCCCTACCTTTTGAAACAAGACCCTGCCCAAACACCGTTCCCTTTCTCTTCCTTCTCCTATGAAATGCTAGCCCATCTCCCTTTCTTTCCTCCCCAGTCTTCTAGAAAGTTTCATCTATACCTGCTGCCTCTGCTTCCATACCCACTCCCTCTGTCATTTCTTGTAACTTCCTCCCACTTCCTCATAACCAATCTTTCCTCATGCCCCTGAGCTGTGCATTCTTTCAGGGCTTACCAGAGACCCGTATGGGTTTGCAGTCACCATACGAATTGGCGTCACATGCATCTCCCTACTGTTCTCTGGTCTGTCTCTACCCTCAGCTTTAAGGGGTGGAATTCACTCCTTTGTTCACTAAAAATCCTAGTTCTACCTCGTCCAGCTTCTCTGCTACGTGCCACCTTGATGCATGTGCAAATGAGCCTTGTTTAACTTTAAGGTGCTCACCCTCAGACCCCAACACTCAAGTCAATGTGTTGGAATAAAAGTATGTGCTGAGGATGCCTAGAATGCTGAATAGGCTGTGATTGTCAGCCTGGGTTTGAAGAAGTTTGGGGGATGATCCCCCAGGGCAGCTGTTGACTAAATGGCAGTATAGACAGCCATGCCACAAACAGAAGTGGAGAAGGCAGGAGAAGAAGCTGTAGTTTGTGGATGGTGAGTTCAGGTTCAGCTGTGCTGAGTGTGAGATGGACATTCATGAAGTCGAACCAGTCAGCCTGGTGCAAGATACGGACTAAAGAAGTGGGTTTGGTTGTCACCTGCTGAGGGGATGGCTGACACCAGGAGAGCTGGTGAGATCACTGGGAGGCAAGGCTACAGAAGAAGCAAAGAGAGCCAGGGGTGGGGCTTTGTGGTGAAGGCAGAAGAGAAACTAGTGATGCTCTGAAGGTGGTGGTGGGAAGGTATCTCCCCTCTCTCCACATCCTCCTCCACGCCATCCTGAGAATGATGGATTGGAAGCACAGATTTGTTCTGACCACTTCCTTCCTTAGAAACCCTCGGTGGCTCCCATGTGGCCTACAAGATAAAACAAATAGAAAAAAATATCTCCTTAGCACAAAGCGCTTCATGGTCTAATCCCTGCTTAGCTTCTCTCGTCTATCACCCCTCCCTGGCAGGGGCCATCCTCTAACCCAGTGGATCTGGACCTTAAGCATGCATCAGAATCACATGGCAGGAAGGACTTGTTAACACAGGGACAGCTCAGCCCTACCCCCAAAGTTTCTCAGTCAGTAGATCTAGGGTAGAGCCTGAGAATATACATTTCTAACAGTTTCCTAGAGATGCTAAGGCTTGTGACTGTACCATACTTTTAAGGACCATTGCTTTAATCCCTGTAGGTTCCCCTCACCGAGACAGAGCTCTCTGCCTCTGTGTGGATAATATTCTGGGCCTGTAATTCCACCTTCAGGGGCTTCCTAGGTGGCTCAGTGGTAAAGAATCTGCCTGCAATGCAGGAGGCACAGATTCAATCCCTGGGTCGGGCAGATCCCCTGGAGGAGGAAATGGCAACCCACCCTAGTATTCTTGCCTGGAGAATCCCATGGACAGAGGAGACTGGCAGGCTACAGTCCATAGGGTCACAAAGAGTCAGACACAGCTTAGCAACTAAACAACAGTTTCATCTTTTCTTCATTGCCCATGGCAATGTTCTAGAAAACTTCCTGGACCAATTCTCCTCAACAGCTGAACACCTTTATTCCTCCCTCCCTCCTGCTGATAGTTATTCTGCATTTCTGACAACAGAGACTCTGCTAGATTTGATCTGCCCAGGCAAATCACGGAGCAATACCAACTCAGCCCAGAGCCCCCGGATAGAGCCAGTCTTGATACGCTGATGTGCTGCCTGCCCAGGTCAGGACCCTGGGTGGTCCCACAGCTTGCAGGGGATGAGGGAGGAAGAAGGGACTAGCAGCTCTACCTGTAAGGCTCCAGAGAATGAATGATTCAGGGTCTGATGGTTGACAGTAGTGGCACATTTGTCTTTTGTCTCCCTCTAGAACACAGTTTTCTTAAATGCCAGAAGAAAAATCTCTTTGTATTCTGTGCTGCCTACAACTGCCTTGTACATAAGAAGTGCTTATTCTTGAATGAATGAAATGAGAAAGAGCAGTGTGTCCAATTTGTTATTGGCTTCTATGTTTATTTCAACAAAAGAGGCCATGACAGATGACATCTGTGCCTTATACATTTGTCACATTTATGTCACATTTATGTTAACATGCAGCTTTTGAAAGTACATTTCGTACTATCTCCATTATCTTCTGTTATCCTCCCGTTTTTATCTGATCAATTAGGAGGTAGCTTTTGACCAGCTGGCCATTAGGCAAAGAGACATATATTTACCTACTTGATAGAGCCTAGGCGACTGAGACTGTCCAAAATAGGGCATTTCTAAACAATGATTTTTTAAAAATAAGATATTAACTCCACATAGAACTTTATTTTCCAAAAATAAACATTGTTTTTTCAAAGGACAGTTCAATGGATTTGGATTTGGGGGATCAGTTTTATACCAAGCTTTTTCAGATGCCAGCACAGTAACATAGCACCATTTCGCCATCTAGTGTTGCAGGTCAGTATTACCTGTGATGGAAGCACCATGCACTTTGCTTCAGCCTTTATGAAAGCTTGCCAAGACGTCTGAGTCTGTAGGAGTCAAATATATCTTAGAACCCCCAAGTATCGATGTCTAAAAAGTCAGTCTTCTTTCTCATCCTTCCCTTCTCAAAGTAAACCAAGTGAACAGCCAGGCTGAGCTAACTTCAGACCAGATGGCAGTTGTGTCCTTAGAAATCACCCACATGCGTCTGCTAGATTTCCTTCTTGATGGGAGTAGATGGTGGAGAGGACAGTGCAGCAGCCACGGGAAATGAGCATGGCTTTGGCAGGGAGCCTTGGTTGATGAGGACGCCCAGAGCCACGGTTTACACAGGTTGCTTCCTGGTGATGCTTTGTTGCTGTTGTTCAGTCGCTAAGTTGTGTCCAACCCTTAGTGACCTCATGGACTGTAGCAAGCCAGGTTCCCCTGTCCTCCATTATCTCCTTGAGTTTGCTCAGATTCATGTCCATTGAGTCTGCAGTGCTCCCAGGGTTCAAATCCTTGTTCTGCCTTTTACTAGCTATGGGCCTTTGGGAAGGCCATTTGTCACTCATCTGTCAATTGGGAACAATGATACTGGTTGTGATTAGTATGAAATGAGTTCATACATGTAAAGAATACATGTTTCCTGCTGACTATATAATCTTGTTTGAATCTTTGGTCTCTTATTTGCTACTTTTGTGGATTTCAGCAAATTTTTTCACCTCTTTGAGCCTCAGTTTCCTTATTTATGGGGAGGATACCTTTCGGTTCTATGCATCACATACCTATCAATACTTGACACCCAGAGCACATTATTTTTAAATCTTCCTTCCTCTGCAGGTTTCCTAGCTGGTGCTAGTGGTAAAGAACCTGCTTGCCAATGCAGGAGACATAAGAGATGTGGGTTTGATCCCTGGGTCAGGAAGATCCCCTGGAGGAGAGCGTGGCAACCCACTCCAGTATTCTTGCCTGGGAAATCCCACGGACAGAGGAGCCTGGTGCCCTGTGGCCCATAGGGTCGCAAAGAGTCAGATACGACTGAATCAACTAAGCACACACTTCCTCTATATGATGAAATCTTTTTTCAGTAATAATTATGAAATAAAACAAATGATTATAATGGCCAAGAAAGAAACACAAAGAGTGAAAAATCTATCTTTTGTTGAACTTTCCCTCTAGTAGAAATAGCAAATTGACTAAAAATAAAAGATGCCAGTCCAGGTTCGATGCATGATACTGGATGCTTGGGGCTAGTGCACTGGGATGACCCAGAGGGATGGTATGGGGAGGGAGGAGGGAGGAGGGTTCAGGATGGGGAACACATGTATACCTGTGGCGGATTCATTTTGATATTTGGCAAAACTAATACAATTATGTAAAGTTTAAAAATAAAATAAAATTTAAAAAAATAGAAAACTAAAAAAAAAAATTATTAAATGAATAAAGATACAAGTAAAATAAAAAGAAATAGTGCCAAAAGGAAAAAGAAAATGAAGTGGATTAATATTTTATTTATGTTAATGTATTTTTAAAATTTTTATTGGAGTATAGTTGACCTACAACACTATGTTAGTTTCAAGTGCACAGCAAAGTGATTCAGTTCGACACACACATATATTTATTCTTTTTCAGATTCCTTTCTCATATAGGTTGTCATCCGTTAATGTCTTTTTGAAGGAGGGGGAAACCACATTAAAAAACAAGTCCAACAGAGTAAGTCCCTCATGGTTCAGAGTCACCGCCCCTAGAATGACGATTGAAGCAAGTCAACTTCTGTTTCTCCGTGTTCAGTCACTGTGCTATCATTGTGTTTCTGAATCCCCCATTTGAATGAAGGAATCTGTAGTACCACCAGGACTGGAGACACAAACTTCAGCCCAGGGAAGCCCACACAATTTCAAACCAACACTATCTTACTCTAGAATCAAGTGTGTGTGTAGCCGAGATCACTGTGTCCCTCACCTACTATGTAATTGGGGCTCTCTGCATCACCTCCCATGCAGAAAACAATGTTTCTTACAGGATAAGCAATGAAAATGTGCTCATCTGAAGCTTATATATTATTATTTAAAGTTCAACAGTAACTTCAGCAATTTTTGAACTTTAATAAGGTATTTGGGATATGAGAGGAGGAATATTATGACTTACATTGTTTAGAATTACTTGGACATGTTGATAATAAAAGACACCAACTTTTAGTAGGTTTTATTATTTTTTTTAAGTTCTCCACAAACAATGAATTCTCTTCTGGCCTGCATCTGGGGCTGACTGCTCCCACAGCCCTGCTCTGTTACCCATTGCCTGCAACCACTAAATGAGAAAAGCAGGACAATACATCCAATACTGGGTATTTAACACATCCAATATTCTTCTTCCATGACTTATCTCCTAGTTCCCTTCCTCTTTCCCACCCAAAGCCTGCTCTCCAACCTTCCATACATATATATGCATGAATAAATGATTTTGAAACTTTAGCTCAAACGAACCAACCAACCCAGCTGTCTATACTGTTTGATGATAAATAATCAACAGCTTATGTCTTCATTTGGAAACATGGGCCTTCTATGGGTTTCCTCTTGAGACATGTCTCAACTTCAAAAGATACAGTTGGACCAAGTTGCCTTGGCATTGGGGTGTGGAGGCAGCCTTGCAGGATGGGGCCCACGAATTTTTCATTTGCCTCTTTGCTCTCAGATCTCCTCCCAGCCCTTGGTATCTCCACTCGGTGTCATGAAGCGCCCCACTTCCCTGGCTTCTGGGCAGGTCGGGGCAATAGGAGGCCTAGGCAGGAGACTGCAGGGAGAAAGGAAGGAGGAAAAGCCCAGTGATCGCCTCCTCCCCTTACCACCTCAGGCACTGTCTCTGCAATAGCTCTATCTCCTCCACAGAGATACATTTTCTAAAAAGTTAATGAAGCCTAAGCTCCAGGGCCTCTCCCTTGCACTGCTGCTGCTGCTGCTGCTAAGTCGCTTCAGTCATGTCCAACTCTCTGCGACCCCATAGAGGGCAGCCCACCAGGCTCTGCCGTCCCTGGGATTCTCCAGGCAAGAACACTGGAGTGGGTTGCCATTTCCTTCTCCAATGCATGAAAGTGAAAAGTGAAAGTGAAGTCGCTCAGTTGTGTCCGACTCTTAGCGACCCCATGGACTGCAGCCTACCAGGCTCCTCTGTCCATGGGATTCTCCAGGCAAGAGTACTGGAGTGGGGTGCCATCACCTTCTCTAATGCCCTGTGTGTATACTTTTTTAACAGCTTTATTGAAATATCATTTACAAACCATGAAAATCACCCATTGTCAGTGTACATTTCAATGGTTTTTAGTAAATTTAGTGAGTTCTGCAACTGTCACCATAGTCTACCCTCAATTTCCCTTGTGACTTTTCAGTGAATTCTGGCTCCCAGGCCCTGGAAACCACTAATCTACTTTCTGTCTCTCCAGATTTGCCTATTCTGGACATTTTCATATAAATGGAGTCGAATAGTATGTGGTCTTTTGTGACTGGTTTCCTTCACTGAATGTTTTCGGGGTTCATCCATGGTGTAGTATGAATCAATACTTCATTCCTTTTCATTGCCAAATAGTATTCTATTTTATGGCTCTTCCCAATTTGTTTATTCTTTCACCAGTTACTGAACCTGACCGTGATTTTTTATTTGTAATTTTTAATGCTTTGTATTTCAAGGGCTCCCCAGATTGCATAAGCTGTGGACCCCGAAACCAAAAGCTGCCTGTGCCTCTGTGGCTACAATCCTGTGATGGACAGCCTCTAAGATCTTGCCTCCTGCCATTCATGCCCTTGGTGATCCCTTCTTCTTGAGTGTGGGCTATACCTAATGACCCCCTTCTTACAAACAGAATATGGCTAAAGTGTTGCCAATGCAGGAGAGGCAGATTTGACCCCTGGGTTGGAAAGATCCCCTGGAGAAGGAAATGGCAACCCACTCCAGTATTCCTGCCTGGAGAATCCCATGGACAGGGTAGCCTGGCAGGTGACAGTCCACAGGGTTGCAAAGAGTTGGAAACAACTTAGCAACTAAACACAACAACAATCTCTGTGTTCCTTGATGGACCACTCTTTGGCTTCTTACTCTTCTGTGACCAACACAATCAGCTACTGGTGTTAACCCCTCTCTGTTTGAAATACCTAGAGTGGTTTCTAGCATTGCAGGGGGAAACATTTCATCTTCTGTGACACGCAGGCTCACTTGAGCCTTCACAAGGCTGTTTAGAGAGAGAAAGAAATTAGTGTGGGACTGAGAGCCTTGTAGGTCCTAGAATCAGTCTTCATGAATAAAATAGGTTAAGACAGAAAGCCACCTGCTGAGCTACCAGATAGCACAGTAACAGCTCTGAAAGGTGATGACAGAGTGACGGAGCAGCCCTTCTCACATTCCAGTCTGCAGTGAGCATTCTCGGCCGGGTAGAGAGGGTGTGTGAGCCGGAGCATGTATTCCCCAGTGGCTGCAGCTATCCTGGGGATTCCCCTTTGCCAAGGCTCCCTGAGGCTCCAGTAGGGCGAGAGGCGGTCTCACAGCGTGGACACAATCATTCATGATCCTAGGAAGCAGAGCCCACCTCCTCTGGGACTTAGATGGCTTCACTGTGGGCTCCATACTGCTTACACGTGGCCCAGCTGCCCTGGGGATGGAGTTCAGCCTGCAACGTGTTGAAACAGTTTCTCCAAACTGCTGGAGGACTTGTGCCCTGGCAAAGGTGCTGTCTTCTTTATCCCTAGTGGACAAAGAAGTGGCTCTTTGCCAGACCAACCGGGAAAACAGCAGAGAAGCCTTTGGGCTAACTTCCTCATCTCTCAGTCCCTAGCTTGGTTGAGCGCAGGGGCTCTTGGCTGGGAAACTGTTTTCCTGGGAGATTATTTTTGCTTCCAGCCCCTAGTGCTGTTATCACGTCTTCTGAATGAGGGCTTGAGAGTAAACTGAGCAACAGACACAGCTCTGGGCATATTTTGGCCCTTCAGGGGCTCAGTGTCCTGCACAGCCAGCTGTCATTCTCCATACACCCTGCAGCCTGGGATTCTCTCTCCCCTGCCTCTTCGCCCTGTGTCCCGTGTAGTTTCATGGACCAGCTCCTTTACACCCACCCCCAGCTCTGACTGAGGAATTGGCAGGTTCTTTTGACACAGCAGGCTTAGACACTCTTCCCACTCTGCAAAGGTGTGGAATTGCCCAGGAGTCATCATGTCCCTCTCAACGGGGCAGACACCCAGGTAACACAGGGACAGAGTGCTGGCAGTTGGCAAGTCTAATGTCAGAAACCCTACACGGAGTTTGTTTCGGACTGCACAGAGAGCACAGAGAGAAAGAGTGGAAAAAGAAGGAAATTAGGAATAAAATGGCTAGGAGAATTCTAAGATTGATTTCAATCTAGCTGCAACTATCAGCTGTTAGGGGAATCTGAGCCAAGGCCTCAGCTAGAGCTGGGGAGAAGTTAGACAACAATGGCTCATAAGAAAGACAGTTCCTGCCTCTACAGACCACTGCTGCTCTCTCTGGCTGGAATAGATTTCACTGAGCAATTCAGTATTGACTCTAATAATTTACATCTTCATTAAATATTAATTTGGTATCCTGTAATTGTTCATTACTTTTCAATCTGGGCTGGATTCTGTGAGACACGGTGCTGATTTCTTCGGGATGTCATCACCGAAGGCTGTTGGGCAGGGGGCTTAGATCCAAAGCAGGATACAAGCTCACAAGCAAGGAAGTTCCTCAGTGCCCACCAGTGGGCTTGATGGTTATTACTCGTGCGATGATGGGGAGGAACGGACATTATACAGCCTCTCAGGGCTCTGCCAGTGAATTACAGATCACTTTGTCCTTTCCCCTGTTAGCACATCCATAAATTACAACACAGCATGCGCAGAGCTCATATGGAAAACTACCCTTTAAAAAAGTCTTTTCTAATGCCTTTAACTGGTGGAGGGGGCAAAAATCAATTAGGTTACCAATCATCATAAACACTTAATGAGTTGAGAAACAGGAACCATCTCAATTTTGTGGATGAAGAAGACTTGAGGACACACAGTGGTGAATGTGGAAATGGGTGAGAGTTTGGAAAGGGTCTGTTCCCTTCAGTGGCAACTTCTGCACATTTTGACCAGCACATTAAAGTAAAACTGGATTTAGGTTCTATTGAGATACTTGAAAAGGAAAGAGCTCCTTTAATATGTATTAGCTAAGCTTTTGGCTGTAGATAATTATATACCCAACTAAAATGGCTTCACCACTAGGATACTTCTTATTTAATCAGTTCGGTTCAGTTCAATCGCTCAGTCATGTCTGACTCTTTGCAACCCCATGGACTGCAGCATGCCAGGATTCCCTGTCCATCACCAACCCCTGGAGTTTAGTCAAACTCATGTCCATTGAGTCAGTGATGCTATCCAGCTATCTCATCCTCTGTCGTCCCCTTCTCCTCCCACCTTCAGTCTTTCCCAGCATCAGGGTCTTTTCCAACGAGTCAGTTCTTCACATCAGATGGACAAAGTATTGGAGTTTCAGCTTCAGCATCAGTCCTTCCAATGAATATTCAGGACTGATTTCCTCTTGGATGGATTGGTTGGATCTCCTCACAGTCCAAGAGACTCTCAAGAGTCTTCTCCAACACCACAGTTCAAAAGCATCAATTCTTCGGTGTTCAGCTTTCTTTATTTTTATTTATTTTTTTTTAGACTGTTCTATACATCAGTGTCTCTTTTGCTGTCTCTTATAGTCCAACTCTCACATCCATACATGACTACTGGAAGAACTATAGCTTTGAATTATTTAATACACACAAAAAATCCAGAGGTGGGTGGGATCAGAGTCAGTTCATTGGCTCTACAATGGCACCAAGAACTCAGACTCCCTCCATCTTTCTGCTCTGTCCCCCTCAGGGTACCTAGGCATGTCCCCTCATGGTTGCAAAGTGGCTGTCATGGTCCCAAGCATTGAGTGCAAACATAATAATGCCCAACTGAAGAAAAGAGATGTTTCTACTCATGAAGTATTTCTTATTAGGGAGGAAGCCTTCCCCAGAAGCTCCCTTCCTCAGTTATCATTGGCCAGAATTGAGTCACATGTCCCTGTCTTAGCTGCAAGAGAGGCTGTAAAGTGAGAAGCTGGCATTTTCAGTCTCTGGGATGAGAGGTTCTCTGCCATCAAGAAAGGAGGAGGAAATGGCCTTTATGCTGATAATCAGCAATGTTATTCTACACTTAGATTCAACTTTTACTGAGGTCTTAGCCCAGGCTTCACACACTGCTAGGCACCTTACATTACTTACCTAATTAAGCTGTAATCAAGTTAGAATGGTCAATAAATTACCTGTTGGGGTCTTAGAGGCCACTTGTTCATCTGTTTATCTCTGAACCCCTGAGCTGTTCATTGGCAAATGAGAATACTACCCAGCCTATTCTAATAATCAAGTGAATTAAAAATTAGTATTAAAAAGAAAGACTAAAAAATTCCATTAACATGGGTTCAAACAACCTGGATTGTTAAGACTTGGATTTTCTTTGTTTCTAGCAGGGCGTTAAGCTAAAGAGACTGAACAAGCCACTGCTAACATCCAGAATAAAAGTCACAAGCTAAAATGTCTTAATTCTAATTCTTTTTTTTTTTCTCTCTTTTTTTTCTCTAATTCTTTTAAATTGGGTCCGAAGCAATGTTGGCCACAGATCTAGACTCACTACAAGAAATGGCTCAGAGATAAAGATCCCAAGTACTCCCATGTTCCAAAATGTATTAGCTTAGGACAGTCCCATTGGCTGGGCTTATTTATTTGAGCCAGTGAGAGAGAATACACTGCCGTTTACCTACATTTTGCATTGGAGTTTCTGTCAACAAGTAATCAAGTCTCTCCAGATGTTTCACTTGCTATAACAAAGCTACTGTCACAAACAATAACACGCAGATGTTCCCTTTGAAAAGCAGATTAAAAATGTTTTTGTTAATGTTTTCAAATTATCTAATGAATTACAAAGAATATGGATGCAGAATTGGTTGCTGAAATATCTCCTTGAAACTGGATTTTTAAAAAATTAATTAACTATAACCTCTTTGGGTAAGATTAATCAAACTTCAACAAATAAAGGAGAAAAAACAAACTTCATGTTTTTTGTCAAGTAGGATTCAAGTGGTTAGAGGGTGTGAAATTTGCTTTTCACAGAAGGATTTTATTTCTGTTTCATTTTCTTTTCTTATCCCCTATTTCTCTTACTGTACTTCACATGGAGTCTATTTACTCTTGTGTTACTCTGAGTTTTTGTTTCTGAAATTTATTTTTTCTTTATCTGCTCATTCATCCCTAAGTCCTGAAAGCTCTTTTCAGACCCTCCTTTTGGTTAGCCATAGCATTTCAGAGCTTTGTCATTTCTGATTCACACTGCTTTTGTAACTGAGCAGGACTCAATGGGGGTCTTCCTGGGACAGACCTCTCCCCTATATCCTCTGCTTTAGCTCCTCTCTGAAGTACTCAGATAATACATTAGTTATTGCTGTGTTGTTTAGTCACTAAGTCATGTCCAACTCTTTTTCGACCCCATGGACTATATCCTACCAGGCTCCTCTGTCCATGGGATTTTCCAAGCAAGAATACTGGAGTGAGCTGCCATTTCCTCCCCCAAGGGATCTTCCCAACCCAGGGATCGGATCCAACCCATGGCTTTGTGTTGACAGGGGTATTCTTTACCACTGAGTCACCTTGGCAGCCTGATTCATTAGTATCTGACACTTATTCCCTGATTTTTCAGCTACTAAACTACCACCAAATGGAAGAAATTAACTACTTAATGATCGTGAGCACCTTGCCTTTAAAAATGTTTTGCTGAAACCCTTCGGGGACTTGCAATCAAAAGGGAAAATGATGGGAAAATCCACACATTTTGAGGTGTGGGGAAGTAATTCTGGCTTATACCTGGTTTAACTTAAACTTTACTGATCAAATTAGCCTGTTTTATAGCCTTTTAGACATGTACTGTACATCTGCTTTTGGGTCTTGAGATGGGGAATGCATTTGAAAATCAAAATGGAGTAGCTGTGGTTCAGACATCCAAGGTAAAACTAGGTTGCCATTACGGACATGATTTCTGGCATGTTCCTGTATTGTTGAGAACTCGAATTTTCTGAGTTGTGTCATACTTAGGACCCCACCAGCCATTCTCAAAGCAGTGTCTGATGGCAGATGGCAGCTGCAAGCTTATAACCTCAAGGTCTTCTCTTGTAACGCTTAAATTTTTAGACAATAAAATTGCTTCAGATCAGATGTTAGCAGAAAAAAGGAGACATGTAGTGACCATCAGCTCCTGTTATGTATATGTTAATACCACATCAGAAGTTAAAATCAGCTTAGATAAAAGTAGACAACTGGCTCCCCGGCTACAAGTCTCCCCCAAACTGCCAGGTCCAGACTGGTTTTCAGACTTTTTCTCCTGAAGTCTTCAGGAAATGATATCTATCTTGGTGTAAGGTCAGGCTACTCAAAATGGCTACTGTCTTGCTCTCTGTACAACCCGTGCCCAACCAGTGCCTGCTTCACCTATACTAGACCCACACGACTGACGTTCCTACATACCTGTCCCAGACCCCAACTACTGACTGTTTTTATACTTGTTTTCCTGGTAACCAATGAGCCCACCTGAAGTCGATTACCCTATAACTGGTAATTTACCCTTCCCCCTGGGAGCAAAAACTGCCACCATGCCCTACCCACCATCTGCTTCACATGGTGGGGTTTGCTCCAGGATCTTGCCTCAGACATGTGAGCTCCCCCACCCATTAACCCACTGATGTCTCTGGTGCTGTCTCCAGGCCCTTTCTTTAGTCTTAAAACTGGGCAAGTACAGGATTTGTAGGCCTGTGGGATGCAGCCCAACACTTGTCTATTAAGTTTCAGTTGTCCCTCCTCCAGCTACTTCTAATTGGGTCGGCTGGCTCCAAAAGTGTGGACTAAGGGACTGAGATTTTAATTATACAAGACTTGGATCTAGGACCTGAAACTTGGAAATGCTTCCAATTCTGTCTCCATGTTACTGCACCAAACTTGGGTCCACTCACCCCCATGCAGTGAAGCCAATCTATTGATACCAGGTTGTGGTGAAGAAAAAAGGAGCATTTATTGTAAAGGCGCCAATACTAGGAGACAAGCGGCTGGTCCTCTAAACCCCCAAATTCCCCAGAGGGTTTCAGCAAAACATTTTTAAAGGCCAGGTGAGTAGGGGTGTCCCATGGTATGTGATCAACTCATGCACAATTCTCTGGTTGATGGTCATCTATCCTTAGGTTCCAGAAGGTCTGGGGGCTACTGCTCAGATCATCAAGCAGTTAATTTCTTCCATTTGGTGGTGGTTTTAGCATCTGAAAAACTCAGGAACTATGCATCAGATACTATTATCTAGGTACCTCAGGAGGTAAAAACAGAGGATGTAGGGGAGGGGTCTGTTGGGGAAAGCCCCATAGGGTTCTGCTTGGTCACATCCGTTTCCCAAGTTGAGACAGGACTACACCCCATTTGAGCAGGGAGTAGCCAGAAGAGTTCTCTCCCCATCCCCTGAAAGATTTGGGGAAGAATGAAACAGGATTGGAGATTGAAACCGAGTTTCTCAGCCGAGTTTACGATGAACCTCTATCCAAAATATTATTCTCTTTCTTTATATATATATTTACTTATTTATGTACTTGGCCGCATCGGGACTTAGTTGCAGCACTTCACCGAATCTTCACTGAATCATGTGGCGCACAGGCTTAGTTACCCCCGCAGCACTGAACCTGTGTCCCCTACATTACAAGGCAGAATCTTAATCACTGGACCACCAGGGAATTCTCCCATTACTCCCTTTCTTGTCCAACACCTGTTCTCCTCAAGATTGAGGGGTACAAAGTAAAGGGAGGAATTATAACTGAGCAGAACCCTACAGGCCCTTCCTAGGACAGACCACCCCCCCCCCCCCCCCCCGCCCCCAACACACACACACATCTTCTTCTGTAGCTCCTCTCTGAAGTACCTGGGTAATAGTATCTGATGCATATTTCCTGAGTTTTTCAGATGCTAATACCACCACCAAGTGAAACTAATTGACCAGTTGACGATCCTGAGCTGCTGGCCCCCAGGCCTTCTGGCACCTAAGTGATCGCTATCAACCAATCAGAGAATTGTGCACCAACTAATCACTACCCTGGGACGCCCTACCGTCACCTGACCTTTGAAAATGCTTAGCTGAAACCTTCTGGAAGTTGCAGGTTTTTTGAGCACAAACCACTCAGTCTCCTGCTCCAAACTCTGACATTTTGGTTTGTTTGGCCTTACGGGGCGAAGGGCACAAGAACTTCCATTCAGTAACACTTTTCCATAGCTTTATCACTTTCTTTTAACCTCATTTTGTATTATTACCTGAAAGGTTTTGTATCATAATTTTCTGCTGTGCCTTCATTATCTGTTGGCATGTTATTTGATTCTTCTTTTTTCCTTTGTTTCTTTTTAAAAAATTATTATTTTTTTGACTGCACTGGGTCTTTGTTGCTGCACACAGGCTTCCTCTAGTTGTGGAACGGGGCCGGGCTCCTCTCTGGTCACGTGTGCAGGCTTCTCATTGTGATGGCTTCTTTTGTCGTGGAGCATAGACTCAAGGGCATGTTGGCTCAGCAGTTGAGTTTCGGGATCAGTTCCTGCGGCATGTGCAAATTTCCTGGACCAGGGATCGAACCCCTGCCTTGGCAGATGGACTCTCACCCACTGGACCACCAGGGAAATTCGCCTCTTTTTCCTTATTATATCATTGGAAAAGGTTTGATCATAATCACTGGTCATGTTTAAAGTAGATGGGTTTTCCTGTGTGTTTAGGAGATGGGTGCAAAATAGGGAAGAGGCAAACCAGAGCTGCTTTTCTAGCTTCCCTGCTCGAGGGTTCCCTTTCTGCTTTGGCTCCAAAGCACGGCTGGCTTCATGGGTACGTGGCCTGTATAGCCACACAGGGTCCTGCTCCAGGTTTCATGCTCTCCTGTTACCATCTTGAAATTTTTAATCACTTGTGAACAAGGAGCTCTGGCTTTTCACTTTGCACTGTACTCTGCAAATTACATAACTGATTCTGCCACGGATTGTTAAAAACCATGGCCTTTCTGTAGCCACCTGCCCAGTTCAGAACCTGGCCAGTGTGTGAAAACTTTCTGTCTTCCATCAGTGTTTCTGGCTTGCTCAATTCAGATTCCACTCCCAACAAGCTTCTTTTGCAGAGAGAGTCTCAGTTCTTCTGGATGGGAGATGTTATTGTGTATTTTTGAAGTTCTTGTTGGTTTAATTTACCTTAGTACCCTATGACATCCCTTAGTGGGTTCTTGTAGTTCTTTCTGGACTTACTTGCAAATGGAAACTATGAAGATGTTTCTCAGTTGTTCTCAGATTCGCCTACTGAACATTCCACTCAAAGTGGAGTACTTCTTTTGGAAGGATTTGTTGACAATTTCTGTGTCCTGGGTCTGCTAAGATGATCAGAACACCACTTTATCCTTCCTCTATTAAACTCGCACAGCTATTAAACCCATAGGGATCCTGCTGATGTCAGAGTTTGGACTCTCTCACACGTATTCTGGAATTCACGGGCGTACCGGTCACTTGCTTTCCTTGAAGACGTTACCTGTGGACTGTTTCTTTTGCTATCCTAGTTGCTATGAGGTGACTTGGAGAGATTAAAAAACTATATTGCCATCATGATCTTGCCCCCAACTAGAAGCTTTGACAAGAATGTTTCAGTTTGATGTATTTATTATAGGATCATTAACCATTAGGTAAGTACTACACCAAATTTCCAAGGGCTGCTTTCTCGAACTGTCTTTATCCAGGCATATATTATCTAAGAGGCTGAAGTAAACAATAGGAAAAGTGGTGTTGGAGAAGACTCTTGAGAGTCCCTTGGACTGCAAGGAGATCCAACCAGTCCATTCTGAAGGAGATCAGCCCTGGGATTTCTTTGGAAGGACTGATGCTAAAGCTGAAACTCAGTACTTTGTCCACCTCATGCGAAGAGTTGACTCATTGGAAAAGACTCTGATGCTGGGAGGGATTGGGGGCAGGAGGAGAAGGGGACGACAAAGGATGAGATGGCTGGATGGCATCACTGACTCGATGGACATGAGTCTGAGTGAACTCTGGGAGTTGGTGGTGGACAGGGAGGCCTGGCATGCTGTGATTCATGGGGTCGCATAGAATCGGACACGACTGAACAACTGAACTGAACTGAACACCAAATTTCCAAGAACTGCTTTCTCCAACTGTCTTTATCCAGGCATATATTATCTAAGAGGCTAAAGTAAACAATAGGAAAAGTAGTGTTATTGTAACTGGCAGGGCACATGTGCTCTCATTTATATACTGAACATTACAACTTTAAAATTTGGTTTAAAAAATAAAAACCTTCATTAAAGCTTCCATTTATGGGTCTTGTTAGCTGAGAACATAAATATGTCCATTACATTCTCCAAATCTGGCAAAGTAGTAAACCCTGGGATGACTAAAGCAGATAAAAGTCACCCAATCAACACCTAGAAAAAGACACACCATTGTTTTAATTTTTTAATTGACATATAGTTGATTTATAATATCATGTAAGTCTCAGGTGTACAGTACAGCAATTCAATACACACATACATACATACATATATACATACATACACTGGCTTCCCTGGTGGCTCAGACAGAAAAGAATCTGCCTGCAATGCTGCAGTGCAGGAGACCTGGGTTCAGTCCCTGGGTCGGGAAGATCCCCTGGAGGAGGGCATGGCAACCCACTCCAGTATTCTTGCCTGGAGAATCCCCATGGACAGAGGAGACTGGCAGACTACAGTCCATGGCATCACAAAGAGTCAGACATGACTGAGCAACTAAGCACAACCCATATATACATACACACACACTTTCAGATTCTTATCCCTTATAGGTTATAATATTGAGTATAGTTTCCAGTGCTATACAGTAGGACCTTGTTGGTTATCATATTAGTGTCTGTTAATCCCAGCCTACTAACATACCTCTCTCCACACCCCTTTCCCCTTTGGTAACCACAAGTTTGTGTTCTGTATCTGTGAGTCACTTTGTGTTTTAGAAATAAATTCATGTGTGTTTTTTCTTTTAGATTCCACATATAAGCAATATCATATGATGTTTGTCTTTCTCTGCCTATCTTCACTTAGTGATAATCTCTAGGTCCATCCATATAGCTTCAAATGGCATTATTTCATTCTTTTTTATGGCTGAGTAGTATTCCAGTGTGTGTGTGTACCGTATCATATTTATCCATTCATCTGTCAATGGACATTTTGGCTGTTTCCATATCTCGGCTATTGTAAACAGTGCTGTAATGAACATGGGGTGCATGTATCTTTTCAAATTATGGTTTTCTCCAGAAATGTGCCCAGCAGGACACAGCACTGTTTTTTAAAAATTGTATCACAAACAAAATGAGGCAGTAATATATAATTTTCACTTAGTATATGCAATGATATTTTAGCAGAGTAGGACTGTAAAATAGGTACTTGACAGAAGTATTTAAAATCAGAATACCTGATATCCCAACAGAGTCCTTCTTCAAACAAAATTCAACTGCCATTTATTCATTCACTGATAAATGTGAAATGTACCATGTGCCAGAGATGCTTAGATAAGAAGACAGAGCCCCTGCTTATTAGAAACCAGGCAGGTAGTCTAAAATCCCATGGACGGAGGAGCCTGGTAGGCTGTAGTTCATGGGATCGCTAAGAGTCAGACACGACTGAGCGACTTCACTTTCACTTTTCACTTTACTGCATTGGAGAAGGAAATGGCAACTGACTCCAGTGTTCTTGCCTGGAGAATCCCAGGGACGGGGGAGCCTGGTGGGCTGCCGTCTATGGGGTCGCACAGAGTCGGACACGACTGAAGTGACTTAGCAGTAGCAGTAGTCTGGTAAGTGCTCAGAAAATGTGATGGATGCTTAGTTCAGTTCAGTCGCTCAGTCATGTCCGACTCTTTGCAACCCCATGGACTGCAGCATGCCAGACTTCCCTGTCCATTACCAACTCTTGGAGCCTACTCAAAGTCATGTCCATCGCATCAGTGATGCCATCCAACCATGTCATCTTCTGTTGTCCCCTTCTCCTCCCACCTTCAATCTTTCCCAGCATCAGGGTCTTTTCAAATGAGTTGGTTCTTCACATCAGGTGGCCAAAATATTGTCAGCTTCAGCATCAGTCCTTCCAATGAATACTCAGGACTGATTTCCTTTTGAATGGACTGGTTGGATCTCCTTGCAGTTCAAGGGACTCTCAAGAGTATTCTCCAACACCACAGTTCAAAACAATCAATTCTTCGGTGCTCAGCTTTGTTTATAGTCCAACTCTCACATCCATACATGACTGCTGGAAAAACCATAGCTTTGACTAGATGGACCTTTGTTGGTAAAGTAATGTCTCTGCTTTTTGATATGCTCTCTAGGTTGGTCATAGCTTTTCTTCCAAGGAGCAAGCATCTTTTAATTTCATGGCTGCAGTCACCATCTGCGGTGATTTTGGAGCCCTCAAAATTACTTTACAGTCTCTCACTGTTTCCCCTGTTTCCCCATCTATTTGCCATGAAGGGATGATACTGGATCTTAGTTTTCTGAATGTTGAGTTTTAAGCCAATTTTTTCACTCTCCTCTTTCACTTTCACGAAGAGGCTCTTTAGTTCTTTGCTTTCTGCCATAAGGGTGGTGGCATCTGTGTATCTGAGGTTATTGATATTTCTCCTGGCAATCTTGATTCCAGCTTGTGCTTCATCCAGCCCAACATTATGCATGATTTACTCTGCATGTAAGTTAAATAAGCAGGGTGACAATATACAGCCTTGATGTACTCCTTTCCCAATTTGGAACCAGTCTGTTGCTCAATCAGGGACCAAAAAGAAGGAAAGCTGTATTAGTTTGGGAGGTCAGAGAGGGCTCGGGTCCACACTCTGACTTTGGTTCCTCCTATTTTATAAACTCAAGCTGCCCTCCAAGCTGAACTAAATCATTCTCTTTATCAAGTCTTAGTGATTCTACTTACTAGTTAAGTCTTACCTCCTCAATACCATTTTATAGTGACATTGCCCTTTCTTTGAATTCTGAAGTCCACAACACACAGTGTCATTTGTCTATATATGATTATAGAACCAGTCTACAGTTGTTTTGAGTGTTTATTTGTATATTGCTTTTCTCCAGCTGAACTATAAGTATTTCCACAAGAAAAGACAATTGAAGATATAACTTCTATCTTCTCTAATATAGAATGTGATACTGGGCACACAAAGGACATCTAATAAGTACTTGTTAAAAAGGGAAGAAATAAGTGAGTAAATGAAGTTGAGAGCTCAATTGCTGCAAACTAAAAAGTAAGGTTTGTTTATGTTCAATTAAGTTTGGTTTGCTACCTGAAATTTGATTAAATTGTTCCCACATATTTCCAAATGTGGGAGAGTGGAATTGCTTCTGAGATTTAAATGATACAATGATATTGGCCCACATTGGCTTTTTTTGCAAGGTAAATAAGGATTCTTTTACTGATACAAAATGTACCTTCAAGTGAGTTAAATTCCTACCTCAGAATATATAGCTTGTAGAGCATATAGCAAAATCGTGGAGTAGGAAGAATATAAGCCTTGGAAGAAGGGGCTGCTGCTGCTGCTAAGTCGCTTCAGTCGTGTCTGACTCTGTGTGACCCCATTGATGGCAGCCCACCAGGCTCTGCCGTCCCTGGGATTCTCCAGGCAAGAACACTGGAGTGGGTTGCCATTTCCTTCTCCAATGCATGAAAGTGAAAAGTGAAAGTGAAGTCGCTCAGTCATGTCCAACTCGTAGCGACCCCATGGACTACAGCCTACCAGGCTCCTCTGTCCATGGGATTTTCCAGGCAAGAGTACTGGAGTGGGGTACCATTTCCTTCTCTGGGAAGAAGGGGCACCTAGAATCAAATGCTGAGATATCATTCACCAACTAGGTGGTCTTAGAGAAGTGAATGAGCATCACTCAATCTGCCTCATGTCTTTATATGTATTTTGTGTACAATTACAGGTTTGCATTCTTTTTATGTTCTCAATTCAGCTCAATATAATAGGTTTTCAAGTCTCAACATTGTGTATTAATTGATACTATTATACAAGCTTTGCGTTGATGTTCTAAAATTGTGTTAGGGCCCCCAAAGTTTCTATAGTTATGGGACAGATCTAGAGAATGTCTTTAGCTTCCTGTCACATAGACGAGATCTTTCCTCCCAAGCCCCCATCACATACCATTAGAATATTGTTTGAAAATTGTAACATCTGAAACTTTTTAAAAAACATGGTCCTAATTCTTAAACTTGTCATACATGCAAAGCAGTAATTATAGGCTTCAGAACTGTAGAATTTTGTTCTGAGTTTGATGTAAAAAGGAACAGAAGCGTCTTTCTACCATATCAATACAGCAACTCATCCTATGATAAAGAAAGAGGTCAAATTCAATTCATTATTTGCTTGTCATCATTCTGCCAATACGGGTTCTCTTAGGCCATCAATTTAACAGGTCTAATATCAAGAGAGTATTTAATAAAGGAATCAGTTTCTCTTTTCCAGCTATTTTCTTCTTAGACTACAAAGCTAATGAAGCTGTTTAAATATGTTGACAAGAAAGAAAAAATATTTTTAAGAACTCTTATTTTTGTCTTCTATCCTCCATTTCATCCTGCTACCAAAACTTTCAGTTAAGGTCAAACTGAGAGCTCACAAATTTCATTCATAGATATGTAGAACAAATGTTTCCAACACTACCCTTCTGATGAACAGCTGAAAAACACAATGAAAATAGCAACACGTGGATGGTGAATCATACGAGACAGTATCTCGAGCAAACAGGAAAAAATAACCTTTCTTTTTAGAAAGCTTTCCATCTGTTCTCCAAAGACATGTGCATTTGGTGTATGTACACATGCATGTGTGAACAAACACTAAATAAGTCAAATGGTAGATGGTGTAAGATAGTGTAATGATTGCTATATCAATTTTTGCCTGGTAGTGAGATACTATTTGACATATTACTTATTTATTATATTTATTTTTTGGTTACACTGGGTCTTCCCTGCTGCTTGTGGTCTTTCTCTAGGTGTGGCGAATGGGGGCTACCCGTCATTGTGGTGCATGGGCTTCTCATTGTGGTGGCTTATCTTGTTGTGAAGCATGGGCTCTAGGGTGCTCAGGCTTCAGGAGTTCTGGCCCGTGGGCTCAGTAGTTGTGGCGCATGGACTTACTTGCTCTGCAGCATGTGGAATCTTCCTAGACCAGGGATCAAACCTCCTGTCTCCTGCACTGGCAGGCAGATTCTCAACCACTGGACCACCATGGAAAGTCCTATTTGACATTTCTGAGACTTTTAAAAAATACGTTAGAGAGATTTTTTTATAATTAAGTATGTAGTCAATTTTTGTAAGCAGTCTCCAATGTTTGAGAAAAATGTCTATTCACAAGCTGTTGGGTTTGGTTCTACAAAATCCATTAGCTCAAGCTTGTTAATTGTGTTGTTTGACTCTTCCATACACTTGAGTTTTCCTCTTCTTAACCTATATCTCTCTGAATGAGGTGTGTTAAAATTCCCCACTAATTGAATAGTTTTAGAATTTTTTAAATTTAAAAAATACTTTTAAAATTACCTATGCAGTATTGGTTTTATTTTATTTTATTTTTTGCTTTATATATTTGGAAGATCTGTTAGATGCATTCTGATTCATGACATATATATATATATATATATATATATATATATATATATATATTTCCTTTTTAATACTATGTAACAAGTTACTTTATCCCAAATAATGCCTTTTTGACTTGAGGATTATTTCATTTGACATGCATATTGTGGATATCTCATTTCTTTCTGTTCTTGAGTTGGCCTATTTTCTTCTTCTCTTTTGTCATCATATTTAAAGAATTTTTATTGATTAAAAAAAATCTAAGGTGATGCACACCCTGGACACCATGGGCTTGGCTGAGAACCAGGGCCCCAGGTGGAGGAGGTGCAGGATGTTGACAGGTGCAGGATGTCCACGACCAGCATCTATTTCCTCATGATCAGACAATTACTCAGCAAAGGTCCTGTTTCAGTGACCAAGAGCCCCTTGACTCTGCCTTGTCAGGAGGAGCTGGTGGGGCCTCTGATGAATCTCAGTAAGGTCTTCTGCTTGGTCCCTGAAAGAGTGTCCATCTGCAGCTCTGCATGGAAATACATAGAGACAGTTGCTGAAGTCCTGAGTGACTGTCCCCACCTGAGTACTTTGATGCATCATTACTAGTAGGTATTCTTGCATGTGCGTGTGAAGTCACTTCTGTCGTGTCCAGCTCTTTGTGACCCTATGGACTGTAGCTCTCCAAGCTCCTCTGTCCATGGATTTCTCCAAGCAAGAATACTGGAGTGGGTTGTCATTTCCTTCTCCAGGAGATCTTCCCCACCCAAGGATCTAACCTGCATCTCTTAAGTCTTATGCTTTAGTGGGTAGGTTCTTTACCACTAGTGCCACCTGGGAAGCCCCAGTTGGTATTCTTACAAAAGCCAAGGGTAAAAATGTTGGCCAGTCCTTGCAGGAGAAGTTGGACAAAATGAGTTGAATCTTCCAGCCAAGGGACAGAAAACTACTCATATCACCCCTCATGTCACCCTCCTGGCATCTTTAGTAGAAGGTGAGGCTGTTCGTTTGGCCTAGGACTTTGCCTGTGTCTGAAAAGCAGAATTTCCTAGTAAATACGTGGCTGAGTATTCAACCAGACCTCATCTCGGAGGACTGGAGAAGGCAATGGCACCCCACTCTAGTACTCTTGCCTGGAAGATCCCATGGACAGAGGAGCCTGGTAGGCTGCAGTCCGTGGGGTCGCTAGGAGTCGGACATGACTGAGCAACTTCACTTTCACTTTTCACTTTCATGCATTGGAGAAGGAAATGGCAACCCACTCCAGTGTTCTTGCCTGGAGAATCCCAGGGACGGAGGAGCCTGGTGGGCTGCCCGTCTATGGGGTCGCACAGAATCGGACACGACTGAAGCGACTTAGCAGCAGCAGCATCTCAGAGGACAGCATGTGATGGCAGCTAGGAAGAATATGGTGCTGGCTGCATATCAAGTGTGCAAAAGATTCACAGACCTTCTCAATCAAGACTGAACTCCCAATGGGAACAACCAGCCCACCCCATTCCTAGAGACCAACATCCAGAGCTGCTTGTCTCATTTCAGCCTGATTACCCATGGACTTGGCAACCAGGCCATCTGTGCTGCTGTGTCTACCCTGCAGAACTACATAAAAGAAGCCCTGAGAGTCATGGACCATCCTGGAGACCACAGTCCAGCCAATTCTAGCAAAACCCTAGAGAAGATGGAGAAGCACAAGAAGTAAAATGGTGGTGACCCAAGGGCCAAAGAGTCTAGAAGGAAAAGGACTCCCAAACCATCTCCACCAGGGCAGACTGGCACCTCGCTTGCCTGGGGGACAGAGTTGTTACCCACCTTCCTATGAAAAAGGCCTCAGTTGATTTCCAGGTCTTCACATGCCCACCTGGATTCCTTAGTAATTAAGGAGTGCTGAAGTGTCTCCATAACTCTGTGGATGAGATGTCAGAAGGTGATAAGTGCTGGTTCTTTGCCCGTTAAGCTTATGTTTTATTTTTGTGGAACTCCATTCTTCCTTTCTCTGAAAGTGGTGGTACAAGTTTTAGAACCTTTTAAATAAATTCCCCAGGCTAGCAAAAACCCACACACACTCGGCTGTTGAAATATCAAATGATATGATTCAGATCAACAATAACTTTCAGTGTTAAGGTAAAAGTATATAGCTTCTTCAGTCTCATCTTACATACCATAGAAGGCAAGGATCCTATCCCCACATAACAAGTGGTTAATAGGTGGTATTTGACACACTTTAAACCCCTTGTTCAAAAGGGCCCTTTGGGTTTTATGAAACTTGTAGAAACAAAGCCTACTGATGATTTTATGTTTTCCTTAAAAAAAAAAAAAAAAAAAACTTTGAAAGTTAACTCTTCAAATAGGAGACTCTTTGAAATGACATGTTTTTTTTTTAAGGTACAGAAGCTTTATTCTGCATATTTATTTCACATCTTGGTGTTTCGAAGAAACTTGAAAAGGGAGGCATGAAGCATTGTTTTTTTGCTGTCTGTCATGCCCAAGTCCCAGAGGAGGCTCTGTGTTTTAAGAAACTGCATTGAATGTACAGATTTTATTTATGCATAATTTAATGGGGTCTGTAAATACGGGTGTACTTCTCATGATGTTTTGAGAAATGGGATTTGATTTTAATATTAATTTTTAAAGGTGACAGGGTAATCTAAGGTACATCTTTAGGTTTTATTTGTGTGTACTATTAAGAGTTAAGAGGATTTTGAGCTTTGTTCTTGACTCTGGAAGACCTATTTAATTGAAGCTTTCAGTTCACAAAGCAATAACTTTGTCTCATTTCTGTTGGGCTGAACCCAAAAATGTGTGTGTGGGTGAACAAGGAGTTTTAGAATTGAACTCCTTGCCTCTCAGTGTTCCCTAAATAATTGTTGAATATATGAAACCTGTGTAATAAAAAGTATTCTTCATAGAAAAAATCTGAGGTGAGAAACTGTAGCTGAGTTGAATAACTACATATATTTGTGATTACTAATATCTTTATTTCTAACATCTTTTTCATTTTCTGTGTATCATGCCTTCTCGTGGTTTCTATTTTTCACTGATTTTTTAAAATTTCTTTTTTTCTCTCATTTGTAAGTTATCGTTCCATTTCTTTCTTTTAATGCAAACCTTTAAATGCTTAACATGAATACTTGACCTAAAAAGTTAGTGTCTTTACCCTCCACCTGAACAAGAGAAGATCTGGGAACACAAACTCTAAGCAGAATCCTCCTGCCTTCCATGTTTTTGTTGTCTAGTATTTAGCTGCCCCTCGTTTATTAACCTCCCTTGTTACTGTTTTATAGTTAATATTTATTTAGATTTGAACTCCATGTTGAGCAATGACAACTCATATTACTCTTACATCCCAGTTCTTTATCTTGGGTTCCATTTCCTTCTTATTGAAATATATCCTTTAGAGTTTTTTCAGCAAAGTTCTATGCATGTCAACTCTCTCATTCTTTGTTTTTCTAAAATTATCTTTGTTTTGACTCAGTCTTGAATGAACTCAATCTTGCTGACAATAGAATTGAAGTTAACAGTTGAAGATAGTATTCAGTTATCTTTTGACATTATTGTGAAGTCTCAGTCTAATTTTTGTTCTTTGGTCTTTTTTCCTGTTTCACCATATTTTTGGTATTTTGCAGTTTCACTGTGTTGACCTCTACCCCATTCTCTCTAATCTCTCCTATTGGAATCTTATTAAATGTGTATTGTATCTTCTTATTCTTGCCTCCATGTTTCTTAGGTTTTTTGGGGCTATATTTTCCAACTCTTCATTTCTCTTTGCTGGATTATAAGTAATTTTCACAGGTTTGTTTACAGCTGTCTTTAACATAGACATTAAATTTCAATTTTGATTACTCTTTTTCAAATAACTCTCTTCAGATACTATTTTTTTCATGTTTTTCATTATTGTTTTAACTCCTATTTTTAAAACGTCTCACTTTAGTCTCCTTTTATATATAGCTTAAAAGTCAATGCATTACTCCCTCAATAATAACTTCATTAAGTAGTTTGCTATGTATCCTTCTAGTGTTTCTTTATACAAATATAAGGATTTTTAAATGTGTATTGATTTTTCTCCCTTGTTTACCATAAGGCAACTTTATATACTATATTAACATTGGTCTGTTTTGCTTTTTGTAAAACATGACCTTATTCCTTTATGCCTTTATGTAGCATTCCATTGTGTGGATATATCACGGTTAATTTAACCAATACCTTACACTTGGATTGTTTCTAGTTTGTTGTTGTTGTTGTTGTTTTAACACTTAAAGATAATACTGTAGTGAAGGTCATTTTGAGAGCACTCAACTATATGGGATAGAGTCACAGAGTGGGATTGCTGGGTCAAAGCATAACTATAATGTAATTTTAATAGATACAACTCAATTGTTCTTCATAGTGGTTAGAACATCTTGTGCCCCACCAACAATCATGTAAGTGCCTTCCTGATTCTCCACAGTATCCCTAGTAATGAAAGTGTTAATCTCTCAGTCGTGTCCACTCTTTGCGACACCATGGACTGTAGCCCACCAGGCTCCTCTGTCCGTGGGATTCCCCAGGCTAGAATACTGGAGTGGGTTCCTATTCCCTTCTCAAGGGGATATTCCTGATGCAAGAATTAAACCCAGGTCTCCCACATTACAGGCAGATTCTTTACTGTCTGAGCCACCAGGGAAGCCCATATCACTAGCAGAGTGTGTGTCAAATTTCTTTAATAATTAAACATTTTTTAATTTTATATTATAGTTGATTTAATAATGTTGTGTTCGTTTCAGGTGTATAGCAAAGTGATTCAGTTATACATATATATTCTTTACCACCCTGAATGTCTGATCTCATCTATAATCATTTTAACATACATCACATCATCTCTTTTAGATTATTATAATGTCTCTAGTTCTTAGTATCTTCCTGAGTATTATTTGTGGACTTCTCCCTCAGTAAGGATCCTTTCTTCTCATGTTCATAGTTGTGTTAGTGAGCATCTCTTGCTCAGATTTTCTCCCCCTACCTTTTCTGATTATCTATTGCTACAAACAAATTACTCCAGAGCATAGTGGTTTAAAATGACTATGTTGCTCATGTTTTTGTAAGTCAGAAATTCAGGAAGGACTTGACTGAGTAGCTCTTACTTGAGTTTTTTCATGGTTTGGCCGTTAGATGCCAACTGAGCCTAGAGTCATCTGAAGGCTTTACTGGGTTAGACATCCAAGATGGCTCATAGTCATAGCTGGCAGTTGGTTCTGGATTCTGGCTATCAGTTAACAGCTCAGCTGACATGTAGGGGGGGCACCTACATGTGAACTCTCCAACATGGCAGTCTCAGAATGTACTTCTTTACATGGAGGTTTAGGGCTCTAGCATAAGTGGTTCAGCACACAAGGTGGTAGGTTCAAGACCTCTTTTTGTTAATTTATTTATTTTTAATTGGAGGATAATTACTTTACAAAATTGTGTTGGTTTCTGCCATACATCCACATGAATCAGCCATAGATTTACATATGTCCCCTCCCTCTTGAACCTCCCTTCCACCTCCCACCCCATCCCACCTAGCCACAGCAATCAGAGAAGGAAAAGAAATAAAAGGAATCCAGATTGGAAAAGAAGTAAAACTCTCACTGTTTGTAGATGACATGATGCTATACATAGAAAACCCTAAGAATACCACCAGAAAATTATTACAACTAATCAATATAGTAAAGTCACAGGATATAAAATTAATACACAGAAATCCCTAGCATTCCTATACACTACCAATAAAAAATTATAGAAATTAAGGAAACAATCCCACTCACCATTGCAATGAAAAGAAAAAAAATACCTAGGAATAACTCTACCTAAAGAGACAAAAGACCTGTATGCATAAAACTATAAAACACTAATGAAAGAAATCAAAGATGACACAAACAGATGGAGGTGGATTCTTTACCGCTGAGCCACCAGGGAAGCCTTGTATACACACCCACACACACACACACACACATACACAATAAAATATTACTCAGCCATAAGAAAGAATGAAATAACGCCATTTGCAGCAACATGAATGGGCCTAGAGATTGTCATACTGAGTGAAGTAAGTCAGAGAAAGACAAATACCTCATAGGTATAATATAAAAAATTATATAAATGAACTTATTTATAAAAACAAAAACACAGAAAATGAATTTATGGTTACTGGGGGAAAGGATGGGGGGGAGGGAAGGATAGACTAGGAGTTTGGGACTGACATGTACACACTGCTTATATTTAAAATAGATAAGCAATGATGACCTGCTGTATAGCACAGGGAACTCTGCTCAATATTCTGTAATAACCTAAATGGGGAAAGAATTTGAAAAAGAATAGACACTTGTATATGTATAACTGAATCACTTAACTGAATACCTGAAAATAACACAACATTGTAAATCAACTATACTCCAGTATAAAATAATTTTTTTTTAAGAATGAAAAAAAAATAATGTAGCATCACTTCAGCTGTACTCTGGTCAATGCAGTCATGAGCCTGCCCAGAATTAAGTGGAATATCAAGAATATTTTGACCAATATTTTCCAAGCCATCACATTTCTGAAGTCCCATGTGTCCTGGATTGTAGAAGGATCTCTACAGGATGTGTTTCCATTTCTTTCAGCCAGGTGGCTCAGATTTTATTGGTCTGAAACCAATATTGATTTTTCAGCTTAGGGATTCTCATATCATTTAAGTAGAAAATTCATATTACACATCTAGCAGAAACCTGTGACTTCATATTCTTCAGTTCAGTTCAGTTCAGTCACTCAGTCATGTCTGACTCTTTGTGACCTCATGAATCGCAGCACACCAGGCCTCCCTGTCCATCACCAACTCCCTGAGTTCACTCAGACTCACGTCCATCGAGTCAGTGATGCCATCCAGCCATCTCATCCTCTGTCGTCCCCTTCTCCTCCTGCCCCCAATCCCTCCCAGCATCAGAGTCTTTTCCAATGAGTCAACTCTTCGCATGAGGTGGCCAAAGTACTGGAGTTTCAGCTTTAGCATCATTCCTTCCAAAGAAATACCAGGGCTGAGCTCCTTCAGAATGGACTGGTTGGATCTCCTTGCAGTCCAAGGGACTCTCAAGAGTCTTCTCCAACACCACAGTTCAAAAGCATCAATTCTTATTCTTAGAAACGAAATCCATTTAAAGTTGTGGGTGGAGACCACCTCCTTGTTAAATCCTTGAGCCAATCAGGGTTCTTCCCACGCCCAAGGTAAGAGAAACCCAAGTAAGATGGTACGTGTTGCAAGAGGGCATCAGAGGGCAAACACACTGAAACCATACTCACAGAAAACTAGTCAATTTAATCACACTAGGAGCACAGCCTTGTCTAACTCAATGAAACTAAGCCATGCCTGTGGGGCAACCCAAGATGGGCGGGTCATGGTGGAGAGATTTGACAGAATGTGGTCCACTGGAGAAGGGAATGGCAAACCACTTCAGTATTCTTGCCTTGAGAACCCTATGAACAGTATGAAAAGGCAAAATGATAGGATACTGAAAGAGAAACTCCCCAGGTCAGTAGGTGCCCAATATGCTACTGGAGATCAGTGGAGAAATAACTCCAGAAAGAATGAAGGGATGGAGCCAAAGCAAAAAGAATACCCAGCTGTGGATGTGACTGGTGATAGAAGCAAGGTCTGATGCTGTAAAGAGCAATATTGCGTAGGAACCTGGAATGTCAGGTCCATGAATCAAGGCAAATTGGAAGTGGTCAAACAAGAGATGGCAAGAGTGAATGTCGACATTCTAGGAATCAGTGAACTGAAATGGACTGGAATGGATGAATTTAACTCAGATGACCATTATATCTACTACTGCAGGCAGGAATCCCTCAGAAGAAATGGAGTGGCCATCATGGTCAACAAGAGTCCGAAATGCAGTACTTGGATGCAATCTCAAAAATGACAGAATGATCTCTGTTCGTTTCCAAGGCAAACCATTCAATATCACGGTAATCCAAGTCTATGCCCCAACCAGTAATGCTGAAGAAGCTGAAGTTGAACGGTTTTATGAAGACCTACAAGAACTTTTAGAACTAACACCCAAAAAAGATGTCCTCTTCATTATAGGGGACTGGAATGCAAAAGTAGGAAGTCAAGAAACACCTGGAGTAACAGGCAAATTTGGCCTTGGAATATGGAATGAAGCAGGGCAAAGACTAATAGAGTTTTGCCAAGAAAATGCACTGGTCATAACAAACACCCTCTTCCAACAACACAAGAGAAGACTCTATACATGGACATCACCAGATGGTCAACACCAAAATCAGATTGATTATATTCTTTGCAGCCAAAGATGGAGAAGCTCTATACAGTCAGCAAAACCAAGACCAGGAGCTGACTGTGGCTCAGACCACGAACTCCTTATTGCCAAATTCAGACTTAAATTGAATAAAGTAGGGAAAACCACTAGACCATTCAGGTATGACCTAAATCAAATCCCTTATGATTATACAGTGGAAGTGAGAAATAGATTTAAGGGCCTAGATCTGATAGACAGAGTGCCTGATGGAATGAGGTTCGTGACATTGTACAGGAGACAGGGATCAAGACCATCCCCATAGAAAAGAAATGCAAAAAAGCAAAATGGCTGTCTGGGGAGGCCTTACAAATAGCTGTGAAAAGAAGAGAAGTGAAAAGCAAAGGAGAAAAGGAAAGATATAAACATCTGAATGCAGAGTTCCAAAGAATAGCAAGAGGAGATAAGAAAGCCTTCTTCAGCGATCAATGCAAAGAAATAGAGGAAAACAACAGAATGGGAAAGACTAGGGATCTCTTCAAGAAAATCAGAGATACCAAAGGAACATTTCATGCAAAGATGAGCTCGATAAAGGACAGAAATGGTATGGACCTAACAGAAGCAGAAGATATTAAGAAGAGGTGGCAAGAATACACAGAACTGTACAAAAAAGATCTTCACGACCCAGATAATCATGATGGTGTGATCACTGACCTAGAGCCAGACATCCTGGAATGTGAAGTCAAGTGGGCCTTAGAAAGCATCACTACGAACAAAGCTAGTGGAGGTGATGGAATTCCAGTTGAGCTATTCCAAATCCTGAAAGATGATGCTGTGAAAGTGCTATACTCAATATGCCAGCAAATTTGGAAAACTCAGCAGTGGCCACAGGACTGGAAAAGGTCAGTTTTCATTCCAATCCCAAAGAAACGCAATGCCAAAGAATGCTCAAACTACCACACAATTGCACTCATCTCACACACTAGTAAAGTAATGCTCAAAATTCTCCAAGCCAGGCTTCAGCAATATGTGAACTGTGAACTTCCTGATGTTCAAGCTGGTTTTAGAAAAGGCAGAGGAACTAGAGATCAAATTGCCAACATCCGCTGGATCATGGAAAAAGGAAGTGAGTTCCAGAAAAACATCTATTTCTGCTTTATTGACTATGCCAAAGCCTTTGACTGTGTGGATCACAATAAACTGTGGAAAATTCTGAAAGAGATCGGAATACCAGACCACCTGACCTGCCTCTTGAGAAACCTATATGCAGGTCAGGAAGCAACAGTTAGAACTGGACATGGAACAACAGACTGGTTCCAAATAGGAAAAGGAGTTCTATTGTCACCCTGTTTATTTAACTTATATGCAGAGTACATCATGAGAAACGCTGGACTGGAAGAAACACAAGCTGGAATCAACATTGCTGGGAGAAATATCAATAACCTCAGATATGCAGATGACACCACCCTTATGGCAGAAAGTGAAGAGGAACTCAAAAGCCTCTTGATGAAAGTGAAAGTGGAGAGTGAAAAAGTTGGCTTAAAGCTCAACATTCAGAAAACGAAGATCATGGCATCTGGTCCCACCACTTCATGGGAAATAGATGGGGAAACAGTGGAAACAGTGTCAGACTTTATTTTTCTGGGCTCCAAAATCACTACAGATGGTAACTGCAGCCATGAAATTAAAAGACGCTTACTCCTTGGAAGGAAAGTTATGACCAACCTAGATAGCATATTCAAAAGCAGAGACATTACTTTGCCAACAAAGGTTCGTCTAGTCAAGGCTATGGTTTTTCCTGTGGTCATGTATGGATGTGAGAGTTGGACTGTGAAGAAGGCTGAGCGCCGAAGAATTGATGCTTTTGAACTGTGGTGTTGGAGAAGACTCTTGAGAGTCCCTTGGACTGCAAGGAGATCCAACCAGTCCATTTTGAAGGAGCTCAGCCCTGGGATTTCTTTGGAAGGAATGATGCTAAAGCTGAAACTCCAGTACTTTGGCCACCTCATGCGAAGAGTTGACTCATTGGAAAAGACTCTGATGCTGGGAGGGATTGGGGGCAGGAGGAGAAGGGGACGACAGAGGATGAGATGGTTGGATGGCCTCACTGACTCGATGGACGTGAGTCTGAGTGAACTCAGGGAGTTGATGATGGACAGGGAGGCCTGGCGTGCTGCAATTCATGGGGTCACAAAGAGTCGGACATGACTGAGCGACTGATCTGATCTGATCTGACCCTCAGTGAAGGGACCACTCTTTTGGAAATCTGGTTTTATAAAACAAAAGACATTCCATCTCATCTTTCATTGATCCAAGGCCATATCTTCTGTCCCTATTGCTAAGTCGCTTCAGTCGTGTCCAACTCTGTGGGACCCCATAGACAGCAGCCCACCAGGCTCTGCCGTCCCTGGGATTCTCCAGGCAAGAACACTGGAGTGGGTTGCCGTTGCCTTCTCCATTGTGTGAAAGTGAAAAGTGAAAGTGAAGTCGCTCAGTCGCGTCTGACTCGTAGCGACCCCATGGACTGCAGCCTACCAGGCTCCTCCATCCATGGGATTTTCTGGGCAAGAGTACTGGAGTGGCTTGCCATTGCCTTCTGTCCCTATATGGCTATTAAATCCCAATACTTGGCCACAAGGAACTTTAGTTGGATCGGATGCTGCGCCCTATCCCCAGCCGAAACCCGTGGAGCCTTGTTTTCGATTTCCTTAGTTTTGCATTGTAAGGATTTGCTTTCCTTTATTTTGAACTAAGCTACATATTTGCAAGTTATTGTTCATTTATACTATCCAGCATCTCTGTGTGTCTGTAGTGAGAGGGTAATCTATAGTAACTCAGTCCAAGATGGTCCCCAGAGGTCCTCAGTTCTCCAACAAATTTCAAGGTTAGATAAAAGGAGCATTGTTGAATGATTGTCCTTGAAGGTAAGTTTAAGAGGTCATCATTAGTGGACAAGAATAAGCATTTTGCCTCCACTAGCCTGCTTTTCTGTAAGGGCATCTCTTTCTTACTTTCTGATCTAGGTCAATGGGCAGATGCTATGTTAGCCAACCTCAAATGGCAGCTGAAGCATGTGTAGTCACTACCTTTTTGCCATCCAGTGCAGCTATTCTTCTTGTCATAGATTTGGCAGGATAATCAATAGGACCCAAATGGCAATCAACTTTATGTGATTGCACTTGGTTTCCCATCGATTTTAGTGCTGACTCTATGGCAGAATAATGAGGGAAATCTGATGCCAATCATTGCCTGTGAATGCCACTGCACATCTTTCTAGGTGACTGAACAACGTCAAAGAGAGTGGGAGACAGAGACATGCTGGCAAACAACAGTGAGGACCGAGCAAGCCCCATTGCTGAAGATGAAGAAAAAGATGTTAATAGAGATGTGAAAAGGAAAGCTTGACTTATGATACCCCTCTGATCCAAAACACCATTGTAAAACCTGCGTTGGTACAGTGGAGGATAAAATCAGCCTCAGGGCCACATAGCCTGAAAAAGATTTCAAAGTATGTTTCCCTAACAATCATGATGTTTAGTGGCTTAATCTTAGTGAGGAAATCCTGGCTTTAAGTTCACATTTGGAAATGATTAATTGCTTTTTGACCATCAAATGTCACTTTCTTGAAGCCAAGAATCACATTTTTATTTACCCACAAAGTACTCAGCCAACCTATGCCATATAAATTCTCAATGAATAATTGATGGAAATCTATGTTATACATTTTATAGGTAGCTTTTTATAATCCTGGACCTAGTAATGTACTATAGTATTCCTCACACTTATCCAGCCAATATTGACATCATCGTTTGACATATATCAGAGCCATCACACCAAGCAAAGGATCACAATAGATCTTAATAAGGAAGCAAAGTTAATAAAAACAATGAAACACATTTTACTTGGAGCTTATATTTTAGAAGAAATCTACTCCGCCTTTGTGTTATTTAGTTCTGACTTTGGCAAAAATTTTCTGCAGAGTATGTTTTTAAATGTTATTTCTATTTTTGAAAAGGAAATGTATTCACAGTAGCCAAAACTTCAAGTAATATGGAAAGACATATATTAAAGCATATCCCTTCTGCTGTCTCCATCTACTTCTTTCTCACCAGTCCCTTTTAGGCAATCAGTCATCCTACTTAATTGTGTTGCAGTGCTTGATGCAATCACAAGCAAATATGAGTAATTATTCCTATAGTCTCCATTTCTTCTACAAAAGGAAGCATACTCTAGATGTTCTTCTGCCTCTCTTTTTTCACAATATAACCTAGAAATTTTTTTCCATATTGGTACATAGAAAATAATACTTTCATTCAGTTTGAGCAACGGCATAGTATTCCATTGTGTGGCTGTGGCAAAGTTTATTTAACCGATACCCTATTATTGGACAATTGGGTTGTGTTCAATCTTTTGCAATTACGAACAGTGCTGCAATGAATAACCATGAAGATGTATCATTTCTTACATGGGCAATTGCATCTGTGTAATAGGTGCAAAAGGTAAACATGTTGGTACTTGTGATATTGTCAATCTGCCCTCGATTCAGGTTACAGCATTTATATTTCTACATGTGCTGTGTGGGCGTATCTGCTGCTCCACAACTTTACCCGTAGAATGGGTTGTCAAATGTGTATAGAGTTTTGTCCACCTGACAGGTGAGAAATAATAGCTCAGTGTAATTTTAACTTGCATTTCTAAAATGATGACTGATGTTCAGCATATTTTTACATGTTCTAAGGGCCATTTATATTGGTTTTTTTTTTTTTGGTATGTGTTAACTATGTCTATTCTTTGTCTATTTACCATGTTTATTGACATGCTTTGATGGTTTTCTTGTTTCTTGCTTACATTTAAATGTTCAATTCATTTGAAACTTGTTCAGTTGTACAGTTTGAAGTATAGATACAACTTTGTACTTTTTTTTCCGTTCACAACCAAGTAGTATAAAGTCCTTTATAAGTCTACCTACTGGAAATGACATCTTTAGCAAATGCTAACATCATGTACGTCAAGGCTGTGTATTGTCACCCTGCTTATTTAACTTATATGCAGAGTACATCATGAGAAATGCTGGGCTAGAGGAAGCACAAGCTGGAATCAAGATTGCCGGGAGAAATATCAATAACCTCAGATATGCAGATGACAGCACCCTTATGGCAGAAAGTGAAGAGGAGCTAAAGAGCCTCTTGATGAAAGTGAAAGAGGAGAGTGAAAAGGTTGGCTTAAAGCTCAACATTTAGAAAACTAAGATCATGGCATCTGGTCCCATCACTTCATGGGAAATAGATGGGGAAACAGTGGAAACAGTGTCAGACTCTATTTTTTGGGGGCTCCAAAATCACTGCAGATGGTGACTGCAGCCATGAAATTAAAAGAGGCTTACTCCTTGGAAGAAAAGTTATGACCAAACTAGATAGCATATTCAAAAGCAGAGACATTACTTTGCCAACAAAGGTCCATCTAGTCAAGGCTATGGTTTTTCCAGTGGTCATGTATGGATGTGAGAGTTGGACTGTGAAGAAGGCTGAGCACTGAAGAATTGATGCTTTTGAACTGTGGTGTTGGAGAAGACTCTTGAGAGTCCCTTGGACTGCAAGGAGATCCAACCAGTCCATTCTAAAGGAGATCAGTCCTGGGTGTTCATTGGAAGGACTGATGCTAAAGCTGAAACTCCAGTACTTTGGCCACCTCATGTGAAGAGTTGACTCATTGGAAAAGACTCTGATGCTGGGAGGGATTGGGGACAGGAGGAGAAGGGGATGACAGAGGATGAGATGGGTGGATGGCATCACCGGCTCGATGGATATGAGTTGGAGTGAACTCCGGGAGTTGGTGATGGACAGGGAGGCCTGGTGTGCTGTGATTCGTGGGGTTGCAAAGAATTGGACACTACTGAGTGACTGAACAGAACTGAGCGACTGAACTGACCTGAACATCATGTACATGGTTTAATTTCTGGACTTCCTAATTCTCTTCCATTGGTCTCATTCTTTATTCAAGCACTTTTTTTTTCTTATTTGTCTGTGTTGCATCTTACTTGTGGCATGCGAGATCTTCATTGCTGTGTATGGGATCTTTAAGTTGAGGCATGAGGGATCTTGTTCTCTGACCAGGGATTGAACCTAGGCCCTCTGCATTGGGAGCATGGAGTCTTACCCACCGGACCACTAGGGAAGTCTGAAAGCACTTTTTAAGTTGCTGAGCAATCCAAGTATGTTTTAATTCTGATAGGGTCAGTGTCCTTGTATGGTCTTTCTCTTTCAGAATTCCACTGGCTACTCTTGCTTATTTTTAAGTGAGTGTTTCTTATAGTTTTGTTTGTGATCATTTAACCTTGGGTGTGAGGACATGAAGGATGAAGCAAACTTCTGCATATTTCATAGAAACTTCTTTATATAGATTCTTTTTCTCTCCTTGATTTAAAAAAAAAATGAGGCTGAATGTTTTGATGGGGAGTTTTCTTTTGAATCTAAGGTTAAGTTTGCATTGGCTAACATATCCCCAAGGAAGTTTGTTATGAAAAATTAACTTGTCTTACCAAATAAAAATAGCATGGTGAACCCATGGTAGTCAGAATACCATCTTCCCTGGTCCTAGAATGGATTAAGCCAATAAGACCCTGGCTTCAGGTCTAACAGTCTTAAGGGAAAGGGTTCAGGAAGCAGTTTTCTGGCTCTGAGTGAAAGCTGGGAGAGATGCCTTGACATTTGTGAGTGAATGTTCCACAACTAGCTAGACAACTAGCACAAAAACACAGAAGTTCAGGGCTGCCTAGTGCATTCTGGGAGTGGCAAGTAATTCGGTGGAGCAGTAAGGAGATACATGGGGGCATGGGTGAGGCCTATGTGGCCAGATAGATCCTGCAGGGTCCTCTATGTCAATGCCTGGACCCAAAATCTAACTCCTTTCTTTAGTCTGTGGGAAATCACTGAAGGATTTGTTATTTTGCTGTTTTGCTGTTAAAAATGGAGAAGGAAATGTCAACCCACTCCAGTATTCTTGCCTAGAGAATCCCATGGACAGAGGAGCCTGGTGGGCTGCCGTCTATGGGGTCGCACAGAATCGGACACGACTGAAGTGACTTAGCAGCAGTAGCTATTAAAAAATCTTACTTTCATACTAAAAATAGTGCCCATAACTCTTTCTTGCCACACTCCTCTCTTCCAAAAAGACTACTGCTGCAATTTCTTGTATGTATTTTCTGAGTTTTCTTTCCAGAAACATGTAAACATTATGAGTATATGTCCTTTTTAAAAGGAGATTGTATTATATCATACTGCAATTTGTTTTTTCTTCTTCTTAACTTAATTACTAGTCTTTTCTATAACTGCCCTTGAAAAGCCACATCAATTGAGGGAACACTATCTTTTTACAATCGGTATAAAATAATGATTTTCCTCCACAAAACATACTAAATAAATGCAATATAATGAGAATTTTGACACTGTGGTTTCAAAGACATACTCACCAATTGACTTGAATAACAGCAGTTTCTAGTTGGAAATGAACTACTTTAAACTGTGTACTGTGTTTGGATGAAGCCAAAAGCATCTTGTTTTGTGTATGGGGACCCAGAGAAAGGGATGAAGCAGTGGCACCTCCCGCATATCTTCAGTCTGGAGTTCAGGTCGTCTATTTCCTTGTGATCCAAGCACTCTATGTTTTAGCCTTTAGTTCGCTCTCACTATCTTTTTTTTGTGCTATGACTTTATTTTTAAGAACAGACACAGGGCAAGGTAACTGAGCCACAGAAAAGTGAAGAAAATGGCACAGAAAGCAGAATTTTTAATAGGAACAGCTTCCTTGTGCCCCCTCCACCACCCACCATCCACTACGGGTAAGAACAACGAACCTTAATTATGTGCACACTTGCAAAAGGATGTGTATTCTTTCCAGAAACTTGTTTTCATAGTTCCATTGATTTCTTCTTTTAATTCACAAAACATTTGGGGGTATTTAAAGTTAGATTAGAGCACAACACAGTTTACCCAGTACAATTAACCTAGATAGTCTTTCATGAAACAGCTCTTCACTTAGTGGCCAGGCTTTCAGGAACAAATCATAGTCTAGGAGGGAGGATGTGATGGGTCTCCAAGACTGTAGATCACAGCCAAGGCCACAACAGCATGCGCTGATCTGTACAGTTTGGTTTATGACTCTCCAGGGTGTCCCTGGTAGCTCAGCTGGTGAAGAATCCACCTGCAATGCAGGAGACCCTGGTTCGATTCCTGGGTTGGGAAGATCCCCTGGAAAAAGGATAGGTTACCCACTCCAGTATTCTTGGACTTGCCTGGTGCCTCAGACAGTAAAGAATCTGCATGCAATGCAGGAGACCTGGGTTCAATCCCTGCATTGGGGACATCGCCTGGAGGAGGGCATGGCAACCCACTCTAGTATTCTTGCCTGGAGAATCCCTGTGGACAGAGGAGCCTGGCGAGCTATAGTCCATGGGGTCGCAAAGAGTCAGACACGACTGAGTGACTAAGCACAGCACAGTGTCTGCAGATAGCATAGTGACTCAAACCAGCCCCCTCTTTTAAGATTTTTTTTAATATGGACCTTTTTAAGAAAAAAAAAGTCTACTGAGTTTGTTACAATATTGCTTCTGTTTTATGTTTTGGTTTTTTGGCCACAAGGCAGATGGGATCTTAGCTCCCCTACCAGGGATCAAACCTGTAACCCCTGCGTTGGAAGGTTAAATCTTAACCACTGGACTGCCAGGGAAGTCCCTAACCAACCCCCCTTACTAGATGATCTAGATTTTATTTTTTAAAAAAGTCTACAAAAAATGCTGCAACAGAGAACCTTTTACACACGTACTAAACCCCTTGAGCAAGAATATCTTTAGGAGACATTTGGGAGTAGAATTGCTGGGTCAAAGAGTGTACACATTTACAATGTGAAAGCCAATGCCAAGTTGTCCTTCCCAGAAACTGCAACAATCTTAAACTGCCATTAACACTGATAAGAGGATGATAGCAAATACTTTCAGATATGAAAGTATCTGTTTTTATATGCATTTCTTTAAATGTTAGTGAAGTATACGAATGAATGAGAAGTATCTTTCATGTGCTTATGGCTATTTGCAATTGTTTTCTTTGAATTGCCTTGTCATGCCCTTACCCCACTTTTTCATTAACTTGTTAGCCTTTATTGAATTGTGAGGCTTAAGGATTAAAATACAATCATATTTTAGAAAGTTCTTTGGCTGTAAAGCACCCCATTATCACAGTTTATATATATTAAGTGAATGATAAAGTACACATATTTAGTGATTTCTGAAGATTCTGAGCATAGCTTTCTCTGAGGCTCTCTGACGGAGAAAAACTGCTATTAAAAGCATGCCGTTTATAAAATCTCACAGGCTCAAGCTCACTGAAATACAAGTCTTTTTTTTTTCTTCAAGTCTGAGGTTTAGACAGAAAATAACAGTAACCAGGGAACTTGATAACCAAAAGAATTGGGAACTATATCTTCTGGCAAATAGACACGGGGAAACAATGGAAACTGAGAGACTTTATTTTTGGAGGCTCCAAAATCACTGCAGATGGTGACTGCAGCCATGAAATTAAAAGACGCTTGCTCCTTGGAAGAAAAGCTTTGACCATCCTAGACAGCATATTAAAAAGCAGAGACATTACTTTGCCAACAAAAGTCCGTCTAGTCAAAGCTATGGTTTTTCCAGTAGTCATGTATGGATGTGAGAGTTAGACTATAAAGAAAGCTGAGTGCCAAAGAATTGATGCCTTTGAACTGTGGTGTTGGAGAAGACTCTTGAGAGTCCCTTGGACTGCAAGGAGATCCAACCAGTCCATCCTAAAGGAAATCAGTCCTGAATATTCATTGGAAGGACTGATGCTGAAGCTGAAACTGCAATACTTTGGCCACCTGATGCGAAGAACTGACTCATTTGAAAAGACCCTGATGCTGGGAATAATTGAAGGCAGGAGGAGAAGGGGACGACAGAGGATGAGATGATTGGATGGCATCACGGACTCAATGGATATGAGTTTGAGCAGTCTGCAGGAGTTGGTGATGGACAGGGAAGCCTGGCGTGCTGCAGTCCATGGGGTCTCAAAGAGTCAGACACTGAGCGACTGAACTGAGACCTTCTGAAAATAAGAATTTGATTTGTCAGACTATTCAAAAGTAGAAAAGAAGAGATACATCAGTATTGTATTAATTTCATAAAAACACTGCTTTCCTTTCTCTATGAGGGTTGGAAACATTTCTTCTTTCTCCTCTTTGGAGAATGCATACTTGGTAGCTGCTGCTTAACGAAGGCAATGTTTTCCTGCTCTGAACTTTCATTTCCCCTATACACAATCTTCATGGCCCAGGTGGGCATTCAGGCATCTTTCAGCCCTGGTTCGAGCCACATTTCCAACAGGATCTGTCTCTCTTCTTGAATGTGAAGTGGGTGCTCCGTCCACAGTAGATATTACTTTGTTGTCTTCTTGGCCTTTGTGGTCAAGTTTCCATTCTTAGGAGAATCTCCACCCTGGCCCCCAAGGTCAGCCAGGTCTTGCTTCTTTTAGAAATCTTGGTTCCCTCAGTCCCACAGGGTCCCTCCAGATCTTGCCCTTCACAGCTGTTTGCCTCTTCCTTAGGCTTTCAACTTCACCTCTTTTAGGAAGTGTGTTTCATTTCCCAACTAGATTATGAGGCTCCTGAAGTCAAGAATCCCGTGGTCAATTTCTTAGTGGCCCCCTCCTGAATGGGGCCTGAAACACTGCCAAGCTTTCAAATAATTATTGACTGGATATGAGTAGGAACTTGGGTGCTTTTAGCCTGTAATCTGAGGTCCTTGTCAGACCTTCCTACCATAGATGGTTTCTTCTGACCATTTCTTCTCTGCTTCAGCCTGGTGACCCATGTCCTCACCTATCTCTTCAACCTTGGGGTTCTCTGACCATTCAGTCCTCACTCTTCTGGTCTACTCATTCTCAGGAAAAATCTCATTGACTCCATATTTTCTGCCAGCAGTGACAAGAGGCCTAGCCAACCTCTGGAATTCAACTCAGGCTCACCTGGCTTAGTCACGTGTTCATCAGACATCTGCAGGTGGACAGCGCTGAGGTGCCTCCAACTCAGCCTATCTGAAACCAGACTCCTTGCTATCTCCCAGCCCTGTTCATGTATCCCCTATCTCTGCCGGTGGCCCCACTGCCCTCCTAGTCATCCAAGCTAGAAATCTAAGCGTCATCCATGATTCTTGCTCACATATCAAACCCTGCCCATTTGAATCCCCTAGTGTCACCCCTTCCCACCCCAACTCTCAGCGCCTTAGCTCTGGAGAATTATAGCCTCTTAACCAGCCTGACTTTAATCTCCTACTTCTCAATGTCTTCCAGAATGATCAAATTTCCCCCATTCAAAACAGTTCCCCAGCTCTCTGTTGCCTACAAGGTGAAGTCCTCTATCCTCAGCCAGTTGTATAAGCCCCAGAGAGCTCTGTCCCTCAGGACTCCCGTTGCACACACAGCTGATGCTATCTGCTCACCCACACCACACCCATGCTATTCTTAGCTCGCCTCTTGGTCCAAATGCCTGCCTTGGCGCCAACCTTCTTCCACTTCCTCTTGACCTGGTCAGCTCTGTTTGTCCTTTAGCACTGGTCTCTGGGCACTCTTCTTCAGGAAGTGCAGCATTTGTTTATATCTGATCCCTTGTGTTTCAGCCCCCTACTCCCAGCTAAGCAGTACCCCAGCCAAATCACTGTGCTTTCGCATGAAATGCAACTTTCTGTTTATTCACGTGATCTTTCTTTTTCTGTATCTGGCTTCCCACTTGATTGTGAGCTCCTGAGCACAGGGTTTGTATTTTATGTATCTTTAGTCTGACACACATTAAGTCTGCTGAACGAAAAACAACAGTGTTTATTCCTCCTCAGGATATAAACAATCGCCATGAGTGATATATGGATGAAATTGTTTATGGTGCTTTATAAATCCACCTTCTACTGCCTTACAGAACATATGTCTGTGAGTTTATGTGGGATAAAGATTTTAGAATTGGTGTCAATGCCATGTTTTATTACATATATTGGGTACTTGTTTGTTCCTGTGCAACTTTTTCTGGCTAAACATCAACACATCATAACAGAGTGGGAGGTGTAAACTCTGTGCCTGTTGTGAAATGACCATGGTATAGGTTAAATGTGTGTGGCAATAGGTTGCTTATATAATCAAATTTGTCTGGATGTTGCTTCTGGGATAAGAGCAAGCTGCCAAATGTTGAGGGGGTAACCACAAGCATAAGCCAGAATAAATCAAGTGGCTGTCAGGATAAAGAGGACTATAAAACTGGCAATGGAGAGGAAAAGAAAGCAAAACAGTAGTGCCTTGTATTCGTGTGGCTGCTATCAGGGCTCCTGGGTCAGTATTTCTTATCAAATGGTAACTCTAGCATCAGAATAGAAAAGAAAGAATTAGGCAACTTTATCTTGGTTTCAGGTCCTTAGTAAGGAAATATGATAAATTTTCAGATTCAGCTTAACATATAGGACGCAATTATCAGCAGTCTTTCAAGTCACTCCAAGTGTGAATGTGTTCTCAGGGGAACCTGTTGGTCAGCTTCTGTCTCCTTCTGCCCCCTAGTGGTTCATTTGGAGTTGTTGACACGCTTAACCTTGAGCAGTTTGGGGCCCCTTGTGCAGGAAAGGGAAGACAGTTTTGCCTAGAAATGAAGAAAACAGTATCTCTGTATATAGACCCTAGCATTTTTAAAATTAGAATTTATAGAGTATATTTCTTTTGTAGCTATCCAGAAATCACCCACTCCTGAAAGCCTAGTTTAACCTATAAAACCAACATTATCAACCCTTACTTTACATAAGCCTGGCCATGCCCTCAAAAAACATTGTGGCTTCTTGATTCTTGTAGAATGATTGACACATTGATTTTATTACCTTCATCTTGTCTAGAATTATTAATAGTTCCTTGTTCTGCTTGATCTTCCTTCCCTGTTAATCTTTGTGAGATTTGTGGTTTGTAATCGTTTTGTAGCCAGCATTCTCAAATAATGTAGTTTTCATTTTATATTAATCTGAAATGGAATGTTATTGGGTAAAATACCCCTTAGGAGTATAATGAAAAGGATGCATTAATTTTCAGGGCAAGAGGGCTAATAAGTCCCCTCTCCCTTAAATCTGTATTAATTGCTAATAACTTTTAATAGAACGGAGTACATGAAGCTAATTTCGATTACTTCTTTTCAATGTGCAGCATATCTGAAATGCTTGGCCAGAATAAGAAAAGAAGCTCTAGAAGGTCGAGTACTTAATAAATATGCTTTATGATACTGCAGTTTGTAAATGAGCCCAAATTGAAAGAAATTTGGGGCTTCAAGAGGGAATGCTCGTGTTTTGAATTAAAGGGGAATGTAATACGGAGACTTGAACATTTTATGAGCACACACACGAGCAAAGCTTCATAGGATATACTTACCGCAGGGGTCCCCAACCTCTGGGATCTAGTGCCTGATGATCTGAGGTAGAGCTGATGTAACGAAAATAGAAATAAAGTGCACAACAAACATAATGTACTTGAAGCATCCTGAAGCCACCATCCCCTCCCCAGTCCATGGAAAACTGGTCTTCCACGAAACTGGTCCCTGGTGCAGAAAAGGCTGGAGACCGCTGCTTTATAGCATCATTATAGAAAATAAGCAAGAGGCAGCATAGCGTGGTAGCTAAGTGTGTGGTACCGGTTCCAGATTGATTGAGTGAGAGTCCCAGTTCTGCTAGGTGACCTTGGGAAAGCTGCTTAACCTTCTCATTGCTTAGTTTATTAATCTGTAAAATGGAGATAATGAGAGTGCTTTCTAATTCGTATTGTTGCTGTGAAAATTAAATGGGATAAAGCCTTTAGAACAGTTCTTGAGATGAATGTCATCAATCAACATTAGATATTTTTAGTACTAAAAGACATTCTCCTTTTGCATGCCTATGTTCGCTGAAGCACTATTCACAATAGCCAAAAAGTGGACGTGATCCAGATGTCCATCACAAGACAAACGGATAAACAAAATGTGGTCTACCCATACAATGGAATATTATTCAGCCTTATAAAGGAGGGATATCCTGTTTCATGCTACAAGATGGATGAACATTGAAGACATCATGCTAAGGGAAGGCAAAAAGGCAAAGCACTTGCTCAGTCGTGTCCGACTCTTTGAACTCCATGGACTGTAGCCTTCCAGGCTCCTCCATCCGTGGGATTCTCCAGGCAAGAGTACTTTCCTTCTCCAGGGGATCTTCCCAACCCAGGGATCGAACCTGGGTCTCCCACATTGCAGGCAGACGCTTTACCGTCTGAGCCACCAGGTAAGCTCATGCTAAGGGAAGCCAGTCACAAAAAGACAAATACTGCATGAATCCACTTACATGAAATATCTAAAATAATCAAATTTATAGAAACAGAAAGTAGAATGTGGGGGAAGAGAAAAATGAAAAGATTTATTTAATGCATATAGCATTTCAGATTTACAAGATGAAAATTTCTGCAGATTGATTGCACTACAGGGAAAATATACTTAACACTAATAAAATGTACACTTAATAGTTAAGATGATAATTTTGGTGTGGTTTTCTACCACAGTTAATAAAAAAAAAATCTTTTCTGAACAAGAGTGATTTTCCAAGGAGCTGGGAAAGTTCTATGTCTTGATCTTGGTGCCAGTGATATGAGTGTGTTTACTTAGTCAAAAATCATCAAAAACATGTTTATGATAGGAGTACTTCCTGTTTGTGTCTTACACTTCTATGAAGAGTTTAAAACAAGGATACTCCCTTCAGAGACTTAAGCTTGCAATCTCATAGCCAGGCAAAGCAAACAATTGCTTATGGAAACAGAGTTTTAAAATACTAACATATACAGCAGAAATGACTATTCAGTCAAATAGAAATGACTGGCAAAGCAGGTAAGCTCAGAATTCAAAGAATTAAAAAAAAAAAATCTTTGTATAATGTTATAGCCAGAAGAAACTTAAGAAAATGTGACACAAGGAAATGGAGAAAGAATTCTTGCTAATCTGTACAAGGATTTTATTCACTTTTCCGGCCACCCATACTTAGGGGAAGACTCAGAAGAACTCAGTGACACAAAATATACCTTTTTAAAAATAACACACAAGCACTTATGATAAATTTTGCCTATTTAAAGTGTACAATTCAGTTATTTTCGTATATTCAGAGTTGTGCAACCATCGCCACAATCAATTGTAGAACATTTTCATCACCTCAAAAAGAAACCCTGTATCTTTTAACACTTTCAGTTTCTCCCCAACATCCACGCCCTCGTCCATCCACCCATGCTGCTGCTGCTGCTGCTAAGTCGCTTCAGCAACCACTCATCTGTCCCTGTAAATATACCCTGTCACTTTCTGTCCCTGTAAATATACCTGTTAATTACATTTATATAAAGAGAATCATACAACATATGATCTTTTCTGACTGGTTTCTTAGTGTAATGATTTTGAGATTCAGCCATGTTGCAGACACATTTCTTGTGTGATTGTTCTGGCTAGAACTTTCTGAACAAGGTAGAAAAGAATTGCTAATTCCTGGGATAAAGCACTATGAGTTAAAACATATATATTGTTTTATATATTGTTATATAATTTTATATATTGTTAGATTTTATATATTTTATGTATTGTTAGATTCGATTTGCTACTGTTTTGTTTAGGATTTTTTTCCATGTTCATTGGGATATTGATCTGTAGTTTTCTTTAATATCTTGTTTAGGTTTTGGTATAAGAATAATATTGTCCTTGCAGAATGATTTGGGAATTATGCCCCCCTACCTTTTTTTTCAGTTTTATGGAATATTTTGTGTAGAACTAGTATTATCTCTTTCTTAAAAGTTTTGCAAAATTCACCAGTGAAGTCATCTGGACCTGGAGTTTTCTTTGTGGGAAGATACATTTTTCCCTCCTGCACTCTATTATTAACTTACTAACTGACTTATTTACCTACTTAATTTTTGTGATAAGAACATTTAAAATAAGATCTACCCTTAGCAAAATTTTAAGTAAACTATGCAGTATTATTAACTGTAGTCTCTATGCTGTTATTCTAGGAGTTATTCATCTCGTCTAACTGAAACTTTTTATCTTTTGACTAATCCCTCCTTGTTTCCTCCTTCCCCTAGACCCTGGCAACCACCATTCTACTCTGCTTCTGTGATTTTGACTATTTTAAATTCACAATAGCGGTGGTATCATGGAGTATTTGTCCTTCTGTATCTGGCTTATTTCACTTAGTATATTGTCCTCCAGGTTCATCCATGTTGTTGCAAATGGCAGAATTTCTTTCTTAAGGCTAAATAATATTACACTGTTGTGTACATCACATTTTAAAATCCAGGCATCCAATGATAGACATTTGGGTTGTTTCCACGAATTGGCTATTGCGAGTAATGCTGCAATGAACATGGGAGTACAGATAGCTCATTGAGATCCTGATTTCAATCCCTTTCAATACAAACCTAGAAGTAGGACTGCTGGGTCACGGTAGTTCTATCTTTACGTTTTTTAGGAACATTCGTACTTTTTCCCATAGTGACTGCACCAGTTTACCTTGCTACCAAGAGTAGGTGAGGGTTCATTTTTCTCCACACCCCTGGCAAAAATTACTTCTTTGAAAATAATAGCCATCCTAATAGCTGAGATGATCTCTCATTGTGGTTTTGATTTGCATTTCTTGGGTGATTAGTGATATTGAACACCTTTTCATATACCTGTTGGTCATGTCTTCATTGGAAAAATTTCTATTGGGTTCCTCTGTCAATTTTTAAATCAAGTACTTTGTTTTTGGCCATTGAGTTGTAGGTGTGCTTATATATCCATATATTTGGATATTAACCCCTTATCAGGTTTATGGGTTGCAGGAATTTTCTCCCACTTCATAGATTGCCTTGTCTTGTTGTTTTGATGTACTCCCACTTGTCTATTTTTGCTTTTGTTGCTTGTAATATTGGTATCGTATTCAAGAAATTATTGCTAAAGCCAATGTCAAGAGGCTTTTTTCTGTTTTCTTCTAGGAATTTTACTGTTTTAGGTCTATATGTAAGTCTTTAATCCACTTTTTATTTGACTTTTGAGTAAAGTATAACAGTCCAGTTTCATACCTTTGTGTGCAGATACACAGTTTGCTCAGCACCATTTTTTGAAGAGACTATTCTATCCCCATTTTATACACTTGGCACCTTTGTCAAGTACTAGTTGACCGTAAGTGTGTGAGTTTATTTCTTGGCTCTCTATTCTGTTCCATTGGTCTGTCAGTTCCACACTATTTTGATTACCATATTTTTTTTTTTGAGGTATAGTTTTAAATATAAGGTTCAAGTACACAATATAGTGCTTCACAGTTTTAAAGGTTGTACTTCCTTTATAGTTATTATAAAATATTGGCTATATTCCCTGTGTTGTGCAATATATCATTGTAGCCTATTTATTTGATACATAGTGGTTTGTACCTCTGAATCCCCTACCCCTGTCTTTCCCCTCCCATCTTCCCTCTCCCTACTGGCAACTATAAGTTCATTCTCTAAGTCTGTGAGTCTGTTTGTGTTTTGTAAATAAGTTTATTTACATCATTGTTTGTAGATTCTGCATGTAAGTGATATCATGTGATATTTGTCTCTCTCTGACTTACTTTGATAATCTCCAGGTACATCTGTGTTGTTGCAAATGGCATTATTTCATTCTTTTTAATGGCTGAGTAATATTCTACTATATATATGTGTGTGTGTGTGTGTGTGTGTGTGTGTGTGTGTGTACCACATCATCTTTATCCACTCATCTATTAATGCACATTTAGGTTGCTTCCATGTCTTGGCTATTTATTTCATTCTTTTTAATGGCTGAGTAATATTCCATTATATATATGTACCACATCATCTTTATCCATTCATCTATTAATGGACATTCAGGTTGCTTCCATGTCTTGGCTATTGTAAATAGCACTGCAATGTACACTGGGGTGCATGTATCATTTTAAACCATGCTTTTCTCTGGATATACCCAGTAGTGTGATTGCTGGATCACATGGTATTTCTATTTTTAGTTACTTAAAGAACCTCTGCATTGTTCTCCATAGTGGCTGTGCCAGTTTCCACTCACACCAACAGTGTAGGAGGGTTCTCTTTTCTCCACACCCTCTCTGGCATTTGTTTGTACACTTTTTGATAATGGCCATTCTAACTAGGTGAGGTCCTATTGTAGTTTTGACTTGCATTTCTCTAATTAATGATGTGAAGCATCTTTTTATATGCCTCTTGGCAATCTGTATGTCTTCTTTGGAGAAATGTGTATTTAGGTCTTCTGCCACTTTTGATTGGCTTGTTTATTTGATATTGAGCCATACGAGCTGTGTGTAAATTCTGGAGATTAATCCCTTGTCAGTCACATTATTTGCAAATATTTTTCCCCGTTCTGTGGGTTGTCCTTTTGTTTATGGTTTCTTTTGCTATGCAAAAGCTTTTGAGTTTAATTAGGTACCATTTTTTTATTTTTGTTTTTATTTCCATTAGTCTAGGATATGTATCAAAAAGGATCTTGTGGCAATATATGTCAGAGTGTTCTGCCTCTGTTTTCCTCTAAAAGTTATATAGTATGTGGTCTTAGATTTAGATCTTTAATCCATTTTCAGTTTATGTCTGTGTATGGTGTTAACCTCAGATATGCAGATGACACCACATTTACAGCAGAAAGCGAAGAAGAACTAAAGAGCTTCTTGATGGAAGTGAAAAAGGAGAGTTAAAAAGTTGGCTTAAAACTCAACATTCAGAAAACTAAGATCATGGCATCTGGTCCCATCACTTCATGGCAAATAGATGGGGAAACAGTGGAAACAAACTTTATTTTTCTGGGCTCCAAATGGTGACTGCAACCATGAAATTAAAAGACACTTGCTCCTTGGAAGAAAAGTTATGACCAACCTAGATAGCATATTAAGAAGCAGAGACATTACTTTGCCAACAAAGGTCCATCTAGTCAAAGCTATGGTTTTTCCAGGAGTCATGTATGGATGTGAGAGTTGGACTATAAAGAAAGCTGAGCACCCAAGAATTGATGCTTTTGAACTATGGTGTTGGAGAAGACTCTTGAGAGTCCCTTAGAGTGCAAGGAGATCCAACCAGTCCATTCTAAAGAAAACCAGTCCTGAATATTCATTGGAAGGACTGATGCTGAAGCTGAAACTCCAATACTTTGCCCACCTGATGTGAAGAACTGCCTCATTTGAAAAGACCCTGATGCTGGAAAAGATTGAGGGCAGGAGGAGAAGGGGATGACAGAGGATGAGATGGTTGGATAGCATCACCGACTCAATGGGCATGAGTTTAAGTAAACTCCGGGAGTTGGTGATGGACAGGGAGGCCTGGCATCCTGCAGTCAATGGGGTCGCAGAGTCAGACATGACTGAGCAACTGAACCGAATGGACTGGATGGTGTTAAAAATGTTCTAATTTCATGTTTTTTACATATAGCTGTCCAGTTTTCCCAGCACCATTTATTTAGGAGACTGTCTTTTCTCCATTGTATAGTCTTGCCTCCTTTGTCATAGATTAATTGACCATACGTGCGTGGGTTTATTTCTGGGCTTTCTATCCTGTTCCATTGATCTGTATTTCTGATTTTCTGCCAGTATCATATTGCTTTGATGACTGTAGCTTTGCAATATAGTCTGAAGTCAGGGAGCCTGATTCCCCCAGTTCCATTTTTATTTCTCAAAATTGTTTTGGCAATTCAGGTTCTTTTGTGTCTCCATAAAAATCGTAAGACATTTTTTTGTTCTAGTTCTGTGAAATTCCATTAGTAATTTGATAGGGATTGCATAGATTCTATAGATTGCCTTGGATAGTAGAGTCATTTTGACAATATTGATACTTCCAATCCAAAAACATACTGTATCTTTCCATGTGTTTATGTCATCTTCGATTTCTTTCATCACCATCTTAATAGTTTTCAGATTACAGACCTTTTGCCTCTTTAGGTAGGTTTATTCCTAGGTGTTTTCTTCTTTTTGATGTAATGGTAAATGGGATTGTTTTCTTCATTTCTCTTTCTGGGCTTTCATTGTTAGTGTATAGAAATACAACAGATTTCTATGTATTACTTTTGGATCCTTCAACTTTACCAAATTCATTGATGTGCTCTTGTAGTTTTCTGGTAGCATCTTTAGGATCTTCTATGTATAGTATCATGTCATCAGCAAAGTGACAGTTTTACTTCTTTTCCAATTTGAATTCCTTGTTTTTTATTCTCTGATTGCCATGGCTAGGACTTCCAAAACTATGTTGAATAAAAGTGGCAAGAGTGGACATCCTTGTCCTGTTTCTCATCTTAGAGGAAAAGCTTTCAGCTTTTCACTGTTGAGTATATTAGCTGTGGGTCTGTCATATATGGCCTTTATTATATTGACGTATGTTCCTTCTATGCTCACTTTCTGGAGAGGTATTTTTAATCATAAATAGATGTTGAATTTTATCAAAAGCATTTTCTGCATCTATTGAGATGATCATATGGTTTTAATTCTTCATTTTGTTAATGTGGTGTATCACATTGATTGATTTGTGAATATTGAAAAAATCCTTGCATCTCTGGAATAAATCCCACTTGATCACAGTGAATGATCCTTTTAATATATTGTTGGATCTAGTTTGCTAGCCTTTTGTTGAGAAATTTTGCATCTATGTTCATCAGTGATATTGGCCTATACTTTTTTTAAATTGTGGTATCTTTGTCTGGTTTTGGCATCAGGGTAATGGTGTCCTCATAAAATGAGTTTGGGAGTGTCCCTTCCTCTGCAATATTTTGGAATAGTTTCAGGAGGATAGATGTTAACTGTTCTCTGAAAGTTTGATAGAATTCACCTGTGAAGCCATATGGTTCTGGACTTTTTATTGTTGGGAGTTTTTAAATCACAGTTTTCAATTTCAGTACTGGTAATTGGCCTATTCATATTTTCTATTTCTTCCTGGTTCAGTCTTGGAGATTGTACCTTTCTAAGAATTTGTGTATTTCTTCTACATTTTCATTTTATTGGTATATAGTTGTTAGTAGTAATCTAAGATCCTTTATTTCTGTGGTGTCAGTTGTAACTTCTTTTTCATTTCTGATTTTATTGATTTGGGCCTTCTCCCTTTTTTTCTTCATGTCTGGCAAAAGGTTTATCAATTTTATCCTTTCAAAGAACCCATCTTTTAGTTTCATTGATCTTTTCTATTTTTTTACTCTATTGCATTTATTCCTGCTCTGATCTTTATGAGTTATTTCCTACTAACTTTGGAATTTGATTTTCTTTCTCTAGTTTGATTTTCTTTCTCTAGTTGCTTTAGGCATAAGGTTGGGTTGTTTATTTGAGATTTTTCTTATTTGCTGAGGTAAGCTTTCATCACTATAAACTTCCCTCTTAAAACAGCTTTTGCTGTGTCCCATAAGTTTTGGATACTTGTGCTCTCATTTTCATTTGTCTCTAGGTATTTTTGATCTACTGTTTGATTCCTTCAGTGATCCATTAGTTGTTTAGTCACAATTAACAATACATCAGTGGATTAAGTCATCAACTTGTACACTTCAAGCCTATACAATATCAAATACATCTCAGTAGTGTATGCGTGCTCAGTCATGTCTGAACTTTGTAGCCCGCCAGGCTCCTTTGTCCATGGGACTTCCCAGGCAAGAATACTGGAGGGGTTGCATTTCCTCCTTCAGGGCATCTTCCCAACCCAGGAATTAAACCCGTGTCTCTTGCACTGCAGGAAGATTCTTTACCACTTGAGCCATTGGGAAGCCCATAAAGCTGGAAAAAACTAATTGACTATATGTGAAAAGTCAAATGATAGGCTGAGAGAAAATATTTGCAATAAATACTGATACATCCAAGTAAGGATTTGCATCCAGAATACATAAAGAATTTCTACAAATCAATTAAGATAACTGAAAAAACGCACAAGACTTGAATACCTCATAAAAGAAGATATCGGGAATTCCCTGGCAGTCCAGTGGTTAAGACTCCATGCTTCCACTGCAGGGGGCACAGATTTGATCCCTGGCCAGGGAACTAAGATTCCACATGCCACACAGTGTGGCCAAAAAATAAAGATATCAAAGTAGTCAATGACAAAGTGAATGTTCAGTATTACTAATTATAATGTTAAGTCAAACTGAGATACCACCACACATTCAGAATGGCAAAAAAAAAAAAAAAAAACTAAGGCTGAGAATAACAAGTGTTGATGAAGGTGTGAACAAACTGGAACTTTACTACTCTGTGGTGGGAGTATGAATTAGCATAATGACTTTGGAATAAGGTTAGGCAATACCTTTTAAAGCTAAATATACCTTATTTCTGAGCAAGGTTGAAACATAAATACTTTATAGTTCTAAAGTCAAATAAATCTTTGTTAAATGTTTCACACTGAAATTATATAATGGTGAGATCCAAATTCAATTTAGAAAGTGTATAGATTTCTTGTTTACCAAAGTATAACAGTATTAGTATACTAGTGAATGCATAGTTTGCAAAAAGGTGAACCATGGATGGGGCTCTATTTAGAATTTTACAGAAAAGCCTCATTTTATTATATAACAAAAGAGAAATGTAAATGAAACTTTGAAAAGTTTTGGGCTATACAGAAGAGATCTCTAATTCTCTAAAAATGCTGACCTTTCGAAGAGGGAATATCTGAGGGTGTGGGTCAGATACTGTAAGCCTTTTAGGGTTTACTTCCTGTAGAGTTCAGACTAATATGTGGATATAGTTAGAACACCATCTCCATCAGAGAAGATCCTCTTATTTGGGAAAAGATCAATAAATGCTTCTACTAGTTTTTAAGGATGATCCATTAAGAAGGAATGGAAAAGGAAATGGCAACACACTCCAGCATTCTTGCCTGGAGAATTCCATGGACAGAGAAGCCTGGAGAGCTATATAGTCCATGGGGTCACAAAGAGTCAGACATGACTGAGTGACTAATACACACACACACATATTAAAAAGGAAAAAAATAGATTGCAGATAATATGTACTGTACCTATTGCTAAAATGCTCTTTAAATCAAGTATAAGGATTTCATACTTTAGTATTAATATAAGCCATGGCATTGGGACAACTGAATGGTATGATGTCATCTCTTCTCTAGATTGAGTTTATTCAATCCAGAGAAGAATAAAGGAAGGGAAGAATACATGATCATTAGGAACAATAAAGGGGAAAGTAGATGTTTGTTTCCTTTTTTAAAGTGACATTCAGACTCAAAAACTCTGAAATCTTTCTGCCTCTAGCCTGAAATATGAAGATTCTATTTTTGCAGCCAACAATACATCCTGTTTATGATAAATGATTCAAGTTCCTGGAATGTCCATTAAAAAAAATCTATCCCTTCAATTTTTACACTGTTCAATGCTATTTAGTGGAGTTGGAGCTTGTAAGGGGGGATGTGTCAGTGTGTACAGTGGCCCACCTCCGATCCCCTATGGCAGTGGTCCCCAACCTTTTCGGCACCAGGGACCAATTTCATGGAAGACAGTTTTTCCACAGACCGGGGGGAAGAGGGGATGGTTTGGGGATGATCCAAACGCATTACATTTATTGCATACTTTATTTCTATTATCATTACATCAGCTCCACACCAGATCATCAGGCATTAGATCCTGAGGGTTGGGGACCCCTGTCCTATGGAACAAAATGGAATAGAAATGTGTTTAAAAACTTTAAGAACAAAGACCAGAACACAGTAATTTGTAATGACTATTTATTAATACATGTATCACAAATGTTCACAATATCAATGCATTCTTGTTGGCATGCGAGACAGAGGCATTTTTAAAGATCTTTTAAAAATATCTTGACTTTTGTTCCCCCTTCACACTCATTTTTAAATTGATTTTGATGAGGTCCTCGATGTCCGTAATGTCAATGCAAAGAAAAAATATAGAAAGAAGTAAAATAACACAATAGCAATTAATTGGGGAAAACCAGAAGTAATTATTTCCTTCACAGGAAGCAACAATACAGCTTTGTAACAGGGTTATACAGGTGCACTAAACCCTCTATATGTTCCCAGGCATGTAACAGCAAGGAGTAAGGAGGCCACCCAAAGCTCAATAATCTCCTTCGTGCATGACACATGCCCTTTTCTCCTCAAGGACAATTGCAAAGTATTACATGCCTAGGCAGCCTGAAGAAGGTAGGAAAGAGCCTTAGTAAAAGGGAAAACCCAACCAAAGGAGATTAAGCCAAAAGAACAGATAGCTATCTGCTTATCTATATCTAGGGGGTGTGCAGCGTTTATCAATCATGATCAAGGGCTAACAGGAGCCTCCCACACTACATGCAGGGCCCAGCAGGGCCAGTGATGGTGTGGAGAACCAGTCACCTACAATGAGCTGCAGTTGGACCAAGTACAGATGGAGGAGCTGGCACGCACAGGGCCTTGGGCGGGGTCCCCTAGGACTAGATGCAGGGAACCTGGCTACACTGTGGCACAACAGGGCTTCACGAAATGGAATGCTACGCATGACGCAGGCTGAAAGGTGGAGCAGAGGCTGTGTGGGAGCGTCAGTTGCAGTTGCACGCGGGGTGGGGTGGGGGTTAGGACAGGTGTATTATGTACTGTGCTCTAACATTCTTTGGAAGTCTTTCAAAGATTGCTGCAGTTCCTTTTGAAAACAGGTCTCTTATTCCATCATTCTTGAAAGACTAAGAGAGAAATTAAAACACGTAAATGACTCACCATTAATAAGGACTTAAGGTAACAAGCTGAAGAAAGCATTTTGATATTTTTCACAATAGCAGTAATCACATCTCTTGCCCAGCACCAGAGAAATGAGGCTTTGGCACATGGCCAAGTGCCACTGAGAACAAGGAGTGAAGTGACCAAGCAGTACCCTCATCCCTTTGAAGGGGGGAGTCCAGGCCCCAAAGGGAGAGCCCTCCCCACCGCCACTCACCTCCTTACACCATCTCATACTGGTTGGCCGTGATGAACCGGGACAAACAGCAGGCCAGCAGCATGCCAATCAGCTGTTGGCAGAAGGAAAAAGACAACACGCTCTCAAGTCACTGAGGTAACACATTTCTTTGACCCGCCCCCCTCCACCCAGATATAATTTTTAACGACTGAGGGCTTTTGAACATGAGTGGGGAAAGGGCACTAGGGAAAACAGTCAAGCCTCATTTCAGTAGTGGGACCAAAGACTTAGGAAGTCTAGGTGCTGGTGGAGGACAGCTAGAAAGTCTCGAACTGGCCATAAGGTTACAGTTCTAGCTCACTTTGACCACTGAAAAATGACTTTTGACATGTAAGTAATATTAAAATGTGTTCCTATGTTCTGAGAGTAATGAAAAAAATTAAGTTACTACAGCAAGGTAGTAGTAACTACCCGGCATTAGTCTGGTAGAATTGAATGCCAGGGTTGAATTTAGAACCATAACCACATGCACTGGGAAGCTATCTCAGCACAGGCTGATACCCCAGCCATACCTGGCTGACAAGATAATAGTTCTTTCCCTGAGACAATGGGATGCTATTCTTGGAGAGTTTGCCAAGTCAGTAAGTCATGAAGTAAGTCATGGTTTGTGAGGTTGAGGGGGGGCAGGTTTGAACTTCTCTTTATCTCTAAACCATGTAGATATTGTAGGCCTAAATGGGCCCATCTACACCCAATGTCTACCCCCTGGTTTTTCAGCACAACCAATATCAGAGTACTTCCACCCTCCCAATCTTCTACCTACTTTGTGCTTTGACTTAACTTCTAACACAAGTGAATCTGATAAAAAGCTGTTACTTCACTGTATCTGTTCTGCTCACTGGAGACCACAGTTCTCATTCCTGACTCAGGAAGATCAGCACTTTTTGGACAGGACCCTGATTGTGTACTTGAGTCTGACTGTCTGCAGCTTCTCTTGGCCTGGTGAGGGTCACTTCTTCTTAAGCAATTGGCCATGTGTTATTGGTTCAGAGGTGGCAATGACCTTGAGAGACAGTCTAGTATAATGTCAGCTTCCCTGGTGGCTCAGCTGGTAAAGAATCCGCTTGCAATTCAGGAGACCTGGGTTCAATCCCTGGGTTGAGAAGATCCCCTGGAGAAGGGAACGGCTACCCATTCCAGTATTATGGCCTGAAGAATTCCAGGGACTGTATAGTCCATGGGGTCGCAAAGAGTCGAACACAACTTAGTGACTTTCATACTCTTCTGTGGCCCCAGGACCACCCAAATCAGCATCATCTAGGACTGGGGCCCAGAAACTGATGTTTTAACCAGACTTCTAGGTGACAGAACCACTCACCCAGTCTATCTGGTCACCCTTATCTTACAGATTACACACTGGGTCCTACTATTGATCAAGGCAACACCCAAACTCTATTCTCCTTCCTCTCTGCTCAACCCTGCAGGCTGCAACCCACCTGATTCCCCCTCTCGGTCAAATCCCAGATTCTTCTCTTCCTTTATGAAATGGAAATTGTGCTATAAAACATGCAGATTATAACCTCTGTCAGGTAAGGAAAAGTCACCACCTTATTGGACTCATTTCCTACCAAGACTCTGGCCATCATTTTGTGCCACAAAATACACAGTATTATGCCTATACCAAGTGGCCAAAGTAACCATGGCTGTAACCTCCAAAAAGTGTTAGTTGTCAGTCGTGTCTGACTCTTTGTGACCACATGGACTGTAGCCAGCCAGGCTCCTCTGTCCATGGGGATTCTCCAGGCAAGAATACTGGAGTGGGTTGCCATTTCCTTCTCCAGGGGATCTTCCCGACCCAGGGATCAAACCCAGGTCTCCCGCACTGCAGAAAGATTCCTTACCCTCTGAGCTACCAGAATAGCGTGCCAAATGAGAAAATAAAATCCCCTCCATGAGTACAAGGATTTTGAACCTTATAGTTTGTCTCTTTTCATTACAACTGCTATTTTTCAGGACCAATATACACCAGATCACACTTTAGATACTCTCAAAAATCAGATGCCAGCCAAAAACCAGAGGCACACTGAACACTTGGGAATACCGAGTTATTTAATCCCTAGTACATACCTGGGCAGTACTACCATCCCAATTTTTCAGGTAAGTAAATGGGTTCAAGAGAGGTTAAAGAACCCCCCTCAAACCATACAGGAAGCCCACACAGTTTATGGCTCCAGCCTCTTCTTCTAACCAAGAAGAGCCCCCTTTCCAGCCTAGACCCTTTCCTCTCCAGAATAACTCCTTTGCCTCTCACCACCAGGGCTCCCTTCCTGCCTTACATTGCAAACTTCAGGGAGAGGGCTTTCAGTGGGCATCACTTTATTTGATCTCAAGTTCCTAGACACTCCTTTCTTTGTAAAGCTTATTAGCACTTCAGGTTTTTTTTCATTGACCTCCTGTATGTTTCAGCACTTACAGTAGTCAGCATGCCACCTCACAGTTTGCAATGCTCCTGTATTCAGTGGTCTGCAGTGCTCTCAGCCCCCATGCCAGTTCACAAGCCACACAGCCAAAACATTCTGTAGTATGCATCAGTATTTCTTGTACCTAAAATGCCTATTTTCAAGGCAATATAGTGTGTTCCTCCACCTTTTTACCCCCAAACAGAAACAGTATCATTTTTAAAGCACTGGACAGACTTTCTCACAGAAATAATAACTTTAAAGATATAAGTAAAAAATAAAAGCTATTTGCTTTCAAACTGTATTTTGTATTTCTAGGGCAAGAACATACCTTCTTCTGTTTGTTCATGGGAGAAGACAGATTTTTAAAAATTATTTTTTAACATCTACTAAGAAATTGTTCCTTAAAAAAGTCCTGAGCTGGGGTATATACAAGCTTTGTGAAAACGCTAATTTACATACATTGGCTTTTATTCTAGTTAATTCTGGTGTAAGAAAAACTAGAATCTGGGATACGGTGGGTGTTCTGAATTATTTGCAGGGTTACTGATTTCACATTTGCTACAGTGTTTCACCATATTTGAGAGAGAACTTTGATCTCTCGTTTCCCTTATCCCCAAGTTAAAGGAAAATGGGGAGGGGGGAACATGCTATACTTAATACCATTTATTAACAGATTATTTCTAGGTACATAACTGAAAACCTATTAAAGGTAAAGACACGGGCTCTTCCTCAGTCTGAATCAGGACCAAATGCTCACTTGCCACTAGACCCAATTATTCTATAGATAGAAAAATCCATCCTTATTTAGATGAAACCTTTCTTTAGGTTAAATATATGTAAATTCCTCAAGAACAGAGGTATGTTTTGGGGCTGATGTGTTAAGGCGGGAGTATGTGGGCTCCAAAATCACTGCAGATGGTGACTGCAGCCCTGAAATTAAAAGACGCTTACTCCTTGGAAGGAAAGTTATGACCAACCTAGATAGCATATTCAAAAGCAGAGACATTACTTTGCCAACAAAGGTCTGTCTAGTCAAGGCTATGGTTTTTCCTGTGGTCATGTATGGATGTGAGAGTTGGACTGTGAAGAAGGCTGAGTGCTGAAGAATTGATGCTTTTGAACTGTGGTGTTGGAGAAGACTCTTGAGAGTCCCTTGGACTGCAAGGAGATCCAACCAGTCCATTCTGAAGGAGATCAGCCCTGGGATTTCTTTGGAGGGAATGATGCTAAAGCTGAAACTCCAGTACTTTGGCCACCTCATGCGAAGAGTTGACTCACTGGAAAAGACTCTGATGCTGGGAGGGATTGGGGGCAAGAGGAGAAGGGGACGACAGAGGATGAGATGGCTGGATGGCCTCACTGACTCGATGGACATGAGTCTCAGTGAACTCCGGGAGCTGGTGATGGACAGGGAGGCCTGGCGTGCTGCAATTCACGGGGTCGCAAAGAGTCAGACACGACTGAGCAACTGATCTGATCTGATCTGATGTGGGTACAGGGACAAACTTCTGCTTTAACCCCCAGAGAGAGAGAGACAGGAAGAGGAGAGCTTGCCTCTTATGCTAAAAAGCCTCAGGACAGAGATCCCAGAGCCACCTCTCCGTCTCCTCGTGGCCGGTGAAATGCCAAATCCCATATAGCCTAGGGAGTTTGAGATCAGATTCCTGGTATTTGGTCATCTAAGGCTTTGTAATTAGCCTTCGTCTAATTGTTGGAAGTAACATTTTATTTCTACCACTCAGCCTTGTCTGTACTATATTCTGCTTTCTTTTGGGTCACGAAAGCCTCAGGGAGGACCTTCACGAACTGAGAAGCCACAGAGGGAAGGAGAGAAAAAAGGCCCTTGACTCACATAAGGCCAACTCTAGCTTTCTCAAAGCTTCCGCACAAAGAGAGCTCCAGTAACAGGGATCGTGTCAATGGGGCTCTGCAGATCCCCAGGAACAGGGTGGAGGCCAAGGGGTGGGGGAGAGGGGCTGAGAGAGGGTGGAGTCTAGCTCAACCAAGACCAGGGCTGTTAGAGGAAATGGGGCAGGGGTATCTTCCCCTGCAATCACCGTGGCCACCAAACGGGCCAGTCCCTGATCCCTGAGGGGCAAAGAGAGGCCAGGTAACAAAGCTATAAAAGACAACTTGCTTAACAATAGGTCTAAAATTTCAATCTTCTCAATGCCTCCCCTGGTGGCTCAAATAGTAAAGAATCTGCCCGCAATGCAGGAGACCTGGGTTCGATCCCTGTGTCCGAAAGATCTCCTGGAGAAGGGAATGGGAACTCACTCCAGTGTTCTTGCCTGGGAAATTCCATGGACAGAGGAGCCTGGTGGGCTATAGTCCATGGGGTCCCAAAGAGTTGGACACAACTGAGCAGCTAACACTTTCACTTTTCATAATGCCTGTAGAGATTTTATGTTGATGGCCTAACTGGGAAAGTAAATAAAACTTCCACATCTTTAGGAACATGCCAAGGAATCCGATTTAAAACAAAACCATATAAATACTTTTAGGGACTGTTTCAGAGCCTGAAAACAGTAGGGGAATAGGTAAAAATTCTGTTAGCCTTATTTAGCCATGTCTCATCAAGGCTACTGACAGCTTTGTCTTGTCCTCGATACAGAAAAGATAAACAAGTCCTGGAAAAGAACCCTTGGTCCATAACAAATCATGGCAGCAGCCTGTGGGCCCTGGAGGAGGCCCTGCAGAGGAAAGGGTTGGGCAGGACAAGGATGGGTATTATTTGATGAGGACCTTTCTCCTTGCAATTTCATAGACTCAAACACTTTCATTATAAAGGCACAAACTGACTTCCATTTAGGTGCTACATGAGTCAAGAACAAGGGTTATATTTGGCCTAAATGTTGAATGCCGTGGACCAGATGAGATCATCTGAACTGTAGTAGATCTACACTAGTCACTCAACGTCAAGCAAGCCGCTCAGCTCTCCCTTATGGAAAACAGCTCTCCCATCCTTACTCAGGACTGTAACATTCTGTGCTTTGGGGGGATTAATCCAGCCTAACAGTTTCCAAGTCTAGTGAAGCTGATTACATCGTAGACAGAAGTGCTAAATACAGAGACCCCATAGCAGAAGGCCAACCAAGTTCCAATGCAGTATCACAAAGTAATATCAGTGTCTGGACTTGGATGCTTGGCTTCCAGTTCATGTTAGGCGTGAGGGAGGCGATGACTGTGTGTGTGTGTATGTGTGTGTCCATCCCCAAGCCCCCTCGAATAAAAGAGTAGCTGCCAAAGATGCAAGGGAGGAGGTACTCTATCAAAACACACTCAGCTACCTGCTATAAATTAATAGGGCAGCAGGACCTGCCCATCAAGTCTGGACAAACAGGCTTTGCCTTGAGAGGGTAAAGGCACCTGGGAATTTGTGGAGAGAAGTATTTAATGCCTGCCAAACCCCTACTGTCCAAAACCAGCACTCAAGGTCTTTAGCTAAGTTAGTTAACAGGGGACCGAGCACTCACAAGTCTATTAAAAGCTTAGACTTCAGCTTAGTTTTCCTTGTCCACTATACCACATTTAGGTACATTATACCACACTTATGTTTAATTTCTAAGACAACATGTGTGCAAGACTGGTTTGTTCCAACCAAGGACAGCATGGATGTCATGAGAGCAGCTGAGGAGAAGGGTAAGCAGAAGGTGGGGGCAAGTGGGGAGTTGAGGGGCGGGGGCTCTATTCTTTTCTACCTACTTTGATCTCCCTATGGCCTCTCCTCAGCAAAGCTCGCTTTATTACTGGAAGCTCAAGACATAGGCCAATATGATTGATTTAGCCAACATTTATTTGCTAAGTGTCACTCTGACACTTGTCCTAAAATTTCTGAACACATGTGGCTGAAGCTTTGGTGCAAGGTCAGTGACCAGGATCAGCAGGGCTGGTTCTTCTTGAACACGCATCTGCTAAGTGGCCACCATGGTCCCAGAGAGGCCCTGGATCCACTGACATCTGGAAGCCCGCTTCAGCTTCCAGGTTCCCTGAGGCTCCTGGCACCATTCAAAGCTGCAGCTCCCAGTGCATCTGACTACCAAGAGCCACCCATGGCCATTCTTCTCCCTGCCCCAAGGTGAACACGGCAGATCTCAAATCTCTGCACTTGACCAGCCACATGGGTGAATGGTACTGCCTCTGTGATGCTCCTGGGTTTTGGGTTTTGTTTTCTTATCCCAACAACTCTGGAATACCTTGATGAGACCTAAAGTCTCTGTGGAGAGAGTCTGTTTCAGGCTTCCTTGGGGCTTCCCTCTCTCACTGCCCACAGGGCCACAGAGCCAACTCAGTGAGCCCTGCATCAAGGGTTTCTCCTAGGCAGCACAGAAAAACTTTTTGACTTACCTCAGGCTAGGCCCTCCATATGCAAAAACTGCCAGGCTAAGGTGCTATTCCTTGATGGTAAGTACACAGATAGGCTCATCTTATGATAACTTATTAAGCTGTATACTTATAATTTCTGCACTTTTCTGTATATGCCATATTTCAACAGCAAAGTTTTAGGAACAAATTTAGGATTAAAGTGTATCTGTATTGGTTCAGCAAGAAGGAAAGAGGTCTGGGGCCTGCGGGGGCAGGGGGATAGTAATTATAGTCTGGGAGGGCTGATGTAGAATTCAGGCAGGTAAAACCAGAACCATGGCAACATGATTGAGGTGACATTAATTGGGCTTTGCTGGAAAAAATGATCTATTCATCTGAAAAAATTCTGCATTATGTTTGTTGTTGTTGTTAGGTATATATGCTCTATCATCTGACCGGGAGATCAGAAGCCCATGGGACAACACACTGCCTGGTGAAGGTGGGCAAAATTTTCGATTTCACTTAACCATGTTGCATCCTTGAGTATATGTGGCCCGCTTAGTTTGCATAATTGCTTCTCTCATTCTTTTCTGGAGGCCAAGTGGAGATAAAGGGATATAACATTTCCTATACACAAATTCAGTTTCCTCTTAAGAAACAACAATCAGACCTTCAGATCAAAATAATGATCACAGGATGAAGTTCGCTACATTTTTTTTTTTAAGGAAGAGATCTCATGCACAATTCCCAGGAACTAAGAAATCAAAAAAGGACAGGTCAACCAGGAAAAGAGCCTCTCCCCTCTCCCCCCAAATCCAAATCAGCCATTTGATGTTTGGAGTTGTTTATGCTCCAATTAAGGCAGCACTTTGTTCAGCTAACCTCCATTTGACCTACAGAAGAAACGAGTTGTTTTTCTGGAGCTAGTCATTAGTTGAACTGTAACCGATATTCCCTCGATGGCAAAACTTCATTTAAGTTGAAAAAGGAAAATCAATAAACAGATGACCTGAGGATTAATGAGCAAGGAGTTCTGACCCCATCCATCAGCTTTTCCCCAGGCACAGGGAGGCCGCCAGAGAATCTGCAGACCACGAAAAGTGAGCAGGAGACAGAGGAAAGGCTAGACCCGACCACAGGATTACCTGGGAGAATGCAATCCCAAAAGCCACTCCAGCGATGATTCCCATGTTGGTCTCCATGAAACTGGTCACCAGATCATAACAACCCTGAAAACACAGAGACACAGTCTCAGAGACATGTTTTATCCAGGCCAAATGGGCCTGGGTTATCTTGCCACACTCACACATACACCCCAATCTTCATTTCGCAAATACAATGAAAAATTTCAAACAAACAAAAGGAACAGAGGGTGGTACAACAAACTCCCAAGTGACCCTGCCTCTAACATCACAATGAACATATGGTCAGTCTTGTTTCACTTCAATTGCTTCAACACTCATCCCCTGGCTGGAGTGTCTAAAAGCAAATCCAAGATATAGGCTTTCGTTCACAAATGTTTCCATCATAGGATGAAACTGAACAAGAAGGCTGTAAGATCTATGAGACCAATGCTGTAGGGATACAGAGGCAGATTTGAACAGATGAAAAAGCATCCCGCATCCTTGATCAGGAAAGCTCAGCATGATAAACACAGTTACTAGCATTTTCACAACAAATGACAAAATCATAGATAAAGTGAAATCTGGTTAGAAGGAGGTGGTTGAATGCCTGCCAACTTTATGGCACTTTAGGGTTCTTCATACAAAGACTGCTACTTTTTTTTTTAGTAGGGAAAAACCTATGTTCGAGAGTCACTTTTCCATAGATTTACTGTGTGACCTTGAACAAGTCACTTTCCCTCTCTGTCAATAACCTCATTTGTAAAATGAAGTGAGTGTCCCTTTGCCATCCTGTGGAATCTCTGCATGTTGTGATTAATCTGCTGCATTGCCCAACTGTGCTGTACTCAGTCGCGTCCAACTCTTTCGCAACTCTATGGACTGTAGCCTGCCAGGCTCCTCTGTCCATGGGATTCTCCAGGCAACAGTACTGGAGTGGGTTGCCATTTCCTGCTCCAGGGGCTCTTCCTGACCCAGGGATTGAACTTGGGTCTCCTGCATTGCAGGCAGAGCCCATGTTGTGATTAAATCCAACACCGATTTTACCAATTTCAATTGTTTAGTTTAAAATGGATAAAATTCAGTTTCTTTAAAACAAATGATCTGATTTTGATTTTCTTTGGAACTGGGCCAAATCAACCAAGCCTTCTGAAGTGATGTATTCAGCTTTGGAAAATATGGTCTTTTTCCAGTTCTCTGGAAAAGGGCTTCAAACTTGAATGCACGAAGCCTGTGAAAAATCAAGACATTCATTTCAAAAGCAGGGTCCAGAGGATTGTAGTTTATCAAGAAAGGCCCACTGAATTGTAATAATATCTGAAGAACAAGAACAACGAAAAACATGTCTCCCATTTTTTAATTCAAAATGTAATGATTTAACATTTCTCATGGAGCCCAGGAAAATCCCATCAATGCTGTATCTTCTAGTAAGTGATATTTTATGCATTCATATTCTGTTTGCAAAGAAAGATGCATTCATTTAGCAGCAGTGCTTTGACACATGTTTTCAATGCAATGAATAAACTATGCTCCTCGGTTACCTGGTGCAAATTTGAAGGCCAGGGCAGGGGCGGGGGGGCAAAGGAAGTGTATTGTTGTTCATGAGAAGTTTTATAGGAGGAGCTTGCTCACTAATTTCATTTCTACTAGTGAAATTATACATCGCACTCTTTTCCAACAGGTATCAGAAAGGAGGTCAGTTCAGGTTAAGAAGTCAAAGAAGAAGAGAGGTCGATATTCTGTTCATAATAGCACTAATAGCACTTTCTCAAATGGCAACAGCTAAGGTAGTGTTTTGCTGTGCTGGTCATTGTTCACTGCTGTATCTCTTCCCCACAGTCATGTGGGGGAGGTGGAGAGATGAAGTTCAGACCACCAGTGCTACATCAGCTCAAAATACAGAAGCACAAGCCCAATAATAGAAACCAGAGAGAAGTCATGTGGTCTATTTTCTTACTCTGCAAAATAGTTTGGAATCGGTTTGTTTTTGGAATAGTTTTGTTTTGTTTTGTTGCTGTGAACTTCAGTTCTACACATAAGGTGAATATGTTTTCCTAAAGTATGATTTCTTCTCCATTCAGTCAGTCACATTATTTTTGATAAGTCCATTCCAACCAGTAAGAGAAACCAGAAAAATGAAGTAAGGGCTTTGTGTTAGCACAACTGTAGCAAAATCATTCCTTTAAAATCTGGCTCCTCAAAGTGGGGTTTTCTCTGAGCAGCAGCAGTATTCCTGGGGGTTTTGTTAGAAATGCAGAATCTGAGGCCTCAGTCCAGACCTACTGAATAAGAATCAGATCCTGGAGTCACTCATTTTTAATAACTTTTCATGAATGTTAACAATATGTCTAGATGTTTCACGTGCCCATTAAAGTTGGAGAAGCACTCTTCTCTAAGTTCCCCCACTACTTTTCACTCCAAAGAAAGAACCAATTAAATTATAGCAGTAAGACAGTTAGTTAAGATGAGAAGATGAAAGTGATTAGCTTCTTTGTTTTTTCAACAATACAAGATCCAGCTTGCAGTAAATGCTTTCTGTCTCCAGTGTTTTCTCGTCATTTACTCTGTGGACCCACAAGCCCATTTCCCAGGACTTGGCCTAGCTGCTGCTGCTGCTGCTAAGTCGTTTCAGTCGTGTCCGACTCTGTGCGACCCCAAAGATGGCAGCCCACCAGGCTCCCCCATCCCTGGGATTCTCCAGGCAAGAACACTGCAGTGGGTTGCCATTTCCTTCTCCAATGCATGAAAGTGAAAAATAAAGTGAAGTCACTCAGTCGTGTCCAACTCCTAGCGACCCCATGGACTGCAGCCCACCAGGCCCCTCCATCCATGGGATTTTCCAGGCAAGAGTACTGGAGTGGGGTGCCATTGCCTTCTCTGAGGACTTGGCCTAGCTCTGCCCAAACTGCTTGGATCCCACAACCCCAGTGCATGTTTGTCTTCCACCTTAAATTCTCCGGGAAACCACGATCTTATCTGCCCATAACGATCTCATTTCATGTCCTAAAATGAAAGCCTGGTTGTCTAGTGTGAGATCCAGCCACAGAGACCTGCTAAGTGTCCTAAGAAACATCCAGAAACAGCACAGGTAATTTGCTCAGCCTCTCAGCAAGTCTAAATCAACAGAGTCTCTGATGGGAAACACCTGGAAGTGGCAGGCTTTTCGGTAGCAAGAGTAGACGGCTGCTCCGCGGCAGGCTCTGGGAGGAGGCATCTCAGAATAACTTTCTGTCTTCCTCTTGCCCTGGCGGCTTTAAAAACTGGCAAGAAATTCCTAGGTGGGAGGGGCTTGGTCAGTGCTATGAGCTAACTGAATCTATGGCCATTTCATCATTGTGTGTAGCAAAACCAAAACTGTCCTCAAAACAATAAACATCCTGCTTAACTGTTCTCACCTCTTGCCTGCTCTCTTCCAGTGATTTGGACAAGACTATCCCACTCCATATGCATCGCCTTTAAAAAAAATATTTATATGTTTATTTGGCACCATTGGCTTCATTGGGGCACATGGTCTTTAGTTGTGGTGGGCAGGCTTAGATGCCCCATGGCATGTGGGGTCTTAGTTCCTCTCAGTTCCCCAACCAGGGATCAAACTCCTGTGTCCTGCATTGGAAGGCAGATTCTTAACCACTGGACCACCAGGGAGGTCCCTCGCCTACCTTTTATAGATAAGGTGTCAAGAGACTCAGACCTGGGAAGTAATTTGTCTGAGAAGTTCAAAGTTCAAGTGGGCGTTCAATGAGAATACCTAATGAAACTTAAACTAGGCCAATTTCAGTTGTCACTCACTTTTTCTCCGGAGAGGGAGCCAGATAGGAGAGTAAACAGGAAGTGAGGGGAAAGTACCTCTTCGAGGTATCTGAGATGTTCAGGAAAATGTAAAGTAGGATTGGGGGGATGGCGCTGAGAGCGAGGTGAGTTTGTAGGTTATCAGTAGAGTGAAAAAAATGCTCCCCAATCTTTCTTTCTGGAAATCACTGTCAGGATTAGAGAGATGCACTATAGAAGCTGCCTCTAAACTTGCTTTTGAATACAAACAAAAGACTCTGGCTCCAAGGACCTGCTACATCATTTCTAACGAAAGGTACAGTGTGGTAGAGTGCAAGACAGATGTCACTGTCATGACATTGACACCACAGCTGCCATTTAACATGACGGCTAAAATGTTCTTGTCCTTACTCTCTACCATACACTGTGCTTTAGACACTTTATCTCATTCAATCCTATCAATCCTAAGGGGCAAGAATTATTCTCTCCATTTTACAGATGACAAAAGCGAGGCTGCAATAACTTGATCAAGATCACATGACCAACAAGTGGCTGAGCAAGAACTTAACTGCAGTCTGATGCCAGACCCTGTGGTCCTGACTTCGAAGTCCTCAACTTTCACAAAAAGGAGTAGTTTGAGTGAAAAAAAAATTTTTTTTTTTAAAAAGGCTTTTCTCAAGAGTGATGACTGCTGTATCTGCAAAGGATCTCCTGAGGCTCTGCTGTACCAATATCTTATGGCCATAAAGCACATCTTGCCTTTTATACATTGGAGCACCCACTGAGGGCCAGGTCAGCTCAGCACTACATACAATGGCAGCATAATGGCAGATAGGGGATTAGTGGAGGTGTCCAGGAAGAAACCAGGAGTCACCTCACTGTCAAGAGGTGAACGAGGCCTCAAAAATTCCAGTCAGAACAAATGTCCTCTTGGCTCAGACAAGCAGCTGTCTGTACTGAACATCTTACCTCCCCACACTGACAGAAAATAATAAGCCCAGAATGACAAATTGAGCTTCTAGAATGGCAACAATGCCTTGTAGCACTTCTGCTACAAGTATAGACATTACATGGGGAAAATATAGAAAGCATCTTTCTACATTCAAATCTTGAAAGGATTTCTGTGAATCATTCAGTAGTTGGCCCAGATCCCATAGGTTTTTGAAGATCTTCACTTGACCTTACTCAGAAAAGAAAAAATTTACCTGATGGTGGCAACCATAGGTAAACTCAACAGTAGGGTTTTGCTCCCTTTTGTTTCACCAAAACATATTTCCTACATGGCATTTCTCTAGATCTTTAAAAATAGAGACGGCCCTCACACACAGCTGTGCCATGTCCTCAGAGTGGAATACAGAATTGATTTTCCTTTTTCTCTGACTACCTAAATTTCATTTCCCTCATTTCTACTATGTACCAACTTTCAGATTTCTCTTGGACAGCTTTTTCCTCTCTCTAATTTCTTTAGAAGTCAGGATGTTGACAGTGAGCCGAATTGAAGTCGTTGATTTCTTTTCCTATAGCAGTGACGTCCCTAAAATCAAGCCCCACCCCCCTCCTTGCAGAACCACATGCTGTCTGTCAACTCGACTCCCTCTTTCCGCTGAGGACTGGCACCCAGCTGGGAACAATTTCATGTTTTGAAGGTATATTAAGCAGAAGACAGACACCCAGAAAGAAGAAAGGCAGTGTTCCCTGACATCAGCATCAGGGTTAACAGGAACCACTTGCAAACCCTTCCTAACTATGCCTCAGAGAGTCTCGCTGAGGGACAGGAATGCGAGGCAAGCGGAGGCACAGCTTTCTCCTTCAGAAATGGGGCGCCCAGGGCCTCTCCCTGCCCAGAAAGAACCACAGAGAAAGATTCTTGACTCTCTCCAAGATGACCATTTCTAACCTATTTGTCATCATTTCACAGAGACAAAAAAGCCCTCTGCAGATGTTCACCACTGAGTTCCAAGTGGTCGGGAGGGAGCGAGTACCTTCTGGTTCACTTTAGTGGCGGCAACAGTCAGGTTGTGCAGATCCTGGGGGTTGCAATAGGTGTCATTCATGCAGCAGCTCGAGGGGACGCCATGCTCCAGGAAGTAGGGGCTGGTGCTCCAGTTGGTATAGTTCTGCACGCCACAGCAGCTCAGCTGTTAACAGAGAAAGGGAAAGAATTAAGGGTGGCACATCAAAGGCACTGTGGTCTCCACACTTAGCGCCTTGCAGCTTTTAAAAGAAAAACATGGGCCCAGGCCCTAAGGCGACAGGCACAGCTTTGGTGAGCCAAGATGTGCTAAGGCACTGCTAACAATTCTACTTACTGACCAGCCCATGTGAACTCAGCAAAGGAAGTGAGTTCTAGATGATATGTCGTGTTGGTTTCCTTACCATCTCCACAAAGCCAAAGAGGTGCTCTCTGGCCTGGCTAAGCACCAAAATGAGCTAGCGTGTGACTGGGTGCTGCTAAAGAGACTGATATAGAGATCAACTGAATTGAGATGGTCGATGGGGAGCTGAGACAAAAATCTTTTACAAAGCTCTCCCCAGGATCTGCACTAACAGGTACATAAGTGGTTTAGAGCAGAAAAAGATGCACACGGAGGGAGAGAGCTGGTGTGGGTAAACCACAGCCCGCCAGCCACCTGGTCTTGTAAATCAAGTTTTACTGGGACACAGACGTGCCTATGTGTTACACGTTGTCTGGGGAGGCTTTTGTGCTCCAAAAGCAGAACTGAGTGGCTGTGATGGGCTGCATGGCCTTCAAAGCCTAACATAATTCTTGCTTGACCCTTTACAGCAAAGATGTGCCAACTGCTGACACAGAAGATAGGGAAGCACACGGGGCAAAACATATCATCAGTTGGTGAATCTGGGGAAAAGGTGTTCAGCTGCTTGTACTATCCTTGCAATTTTTCTGGGTAGATTTGAAATCCTACCAAAATAAATAACCAGAAACATAAAAAATAAGAACATCTCTAGGTGATCCTGATGGGCAGTCAGGCTTGAAACAAGCCAGGTTTGTTTCCAGACAAGAAACACCTACTTTCCTCATATCCTCTGTAAAGATCACCATGCAGCCTAAACCATTCACATGCGTGCAAGATCCCCAGTTTCTCTGAGATCTCCCCACCCCCATGCCCACTGTAGCCCTCAAGCCCACGAATGCAGCTCAACTGAATTCTCTGCCCAGCCTCAAGACACCATTTCCAGAAGGCTGGTCTTAGGGAGGCAACTCAAAGTAAGATTGTCCCACACTCACTGCCTACCTCCTTTCCAAGGCTTAAGATGTTTTTTTTTTTTTTTAATTTATTTTTAATTGAAGGATAATTGCTTTACTGATGCTGAAGCTCCAATACTTTGGCCACCTGATGTGAAGAGCTGACTGATTAGAAAAGACCCTGATGCTGGGAAAGATTAAGGGCAGGAGGAGAAGGGACGAGAGAGGATAAGATGTTTGGATGGCATTACTGACTCAATGGACATGAGTTTGGGCAGGCTCTGGGAGTTGGTGATGGACAGGGAGGCTTGGCGTGCTGCAGTCCATGGGGTCGCAACGAGTCAGACACAACTGAGCAACTGAACAACAACAATTGCTTTACAGAATTGTATTGGTTTCTGCCAAACATCAACTTGAATCAGCCATAGGTTTACATATGTCCCCTCCCCTCTTGAACGTCCCTCCCACGTACCATGTTATCACACCCTCTAGGTTACTTCAGACACCCTGTATGAGTTCCCTGAGTCATACAGCAAATTCCCATTGGTTATCTATTTTACATATAGCAATTTTAAGGGCAAACTAGCTCTGCTGTCCTTGGGATGCTCACATCCTTATGCATGAAAAGCAAACCAGACAGGAGTGCTCCTTGACACTAATTACCTGGATTAGTGGACACTGAACAAGTACTGTATGTCTACTCTTGGAAAGGGAAGTGAACCAAGAGGTGGGGAGTGGGGATCAGCCACAAACACTGCCGGTCCAGTGTCACCTGTCACCGGCAGCCCACAAGTCCCCCAACCTCACAGACAGTCACAAGCCCCACCTCCTAGCTGGAACTTACGCTGAGCTGCACGTGGTCCACTGCCCGGCTCCTCTCGTCGTTGCCATTGTAATTCTGCATGGCGTCTGTGTAAGTCCTCAGGAAGGTGTCCTTGATCTAGGGAAGACAATGAGGGATGGGGTTCCAGTCTACTACGGCCCAGGTGGACACAGATTTATACCAATTTACACCCCCAAAATAGCCTCTTCTGAATAAATGTAGGCCAGGGAGGGGATGCCCTGCTTTCTGAGACAGAAGAGCTCAGAAAATTCACCAAGAGGTTTATTAGCTCAGGAGTTTAAACAAATTGTTTCCATTACCCCCAATTCAGAGGAACCCTGCCTAGTTAAATGAGCCACTGAAAGTGGTCAGATTCAGAGGGGCTCTGATGGTTTTTTAGTTATTTTCTTTGAATTGGTTAATGACTATCCTTCTTTCTAAGACTTTTTCTGCCCTTTCTCAGAAGAATGACAAAGAACAAGCCATTGGCGGTACAGGGGTCAAGGGGAGGCAGAAAGACTGATGTTTTGACTCAAATCAGACCCCTGGTCTACCATACAGGAGTGAGGCAAAACCAGCTTCTGCTTACCTGTCTTTACTGAAACAAAAAATAAAGGCTATAAGGACATGGACTTTACTTGTTAATAAATGGTTAACCAAACCCTTTCTCCTCTGTGAACACATTTGACCTTGGGTTAACTTTCATGTTCTGTTTCCCTGGAAACCTACTGAAGGCGGAGCATCAGAGTGTGTTACCAAGCAACGCCGCTTATGGTAAAAAACTGCCCCCTGATTGGTGAAATGACTCAGGCCTGGAGGAGAGCAAATGACAATTATTACCTGGCAGGAAGTTTAGGGCTAAACATGGAGACTCTTCTAACAAGTCATGTTCCTTGCTGAAATACTGGACACTATGCCCGTGGGACAGTTACAAGAGATAAAAAACTCCACAGGGAGTTCCTAAGTCAAGGAGGTAGCCACATCCAGCTGTGTCCTCTTGTTTTATTGCATGTGCATTGTCTCTTAGGCAAGGGCATGTCTACACAGGCTTGAGCCTGGGCCATTTTGAGGACTCCTGATGAAGAAACCACCCACTGCTGCCCTGCCTGCTCATTGTATTTCCTTTACTATACCCTTCGCAGTCAACACTGCCAGGTTGTGACCTATTCTCATCATATGTGTTTGCCTATGCGTTCATCACGTGTATTTCATGTTCATCATATGTGTTTGCCAAACTGAAGCCCACTGCTGGTGGCCAAAGAGTGGTGTTGCAACCCCCAGCCACCCCTTTCCACTGTTTTTTTTTTTTCAGTGAAAAGAGTCTAGGCAGCTGAGGAGGTTCAGGTCCTACATATCAGGAACCATGAGGGGTAAAGCCCTACATGGAACCCAGTCCCAACAGCACTGGGAGGGAGCTGGGCCTGGCATTCACACGGGCACTGGGGGCACCTCTTGGGCTGTCAAGGCTGTGACTTCATCAGGTTTTACTTCAGCTGAGAATAAGAATGGGGGGGTCTAACTTCGGATGCAGCACCCACATGAAATGGGCATCTGAGAGGCCATATCTGGTAAAGGCGAAAGCAGGGCTGTAGGGGAAAGGCACAGACAGTGCCTAAGGAAGGCTCACCAGACTCGGCCAAGCACAAAGGCAGGGCCTGTGAGCAGCTGATGCCAGACTTCAGGAGCCCCAGTAAAATGCCACCTCGCTGTCTTTCTCACCTCCCTCTTGCTATTTCTTTCCATCCTAACACAGGTATAGCTGCTTCTATCTTTACTGTTATCTACAGCAGGGGTCCCCAACCTCTGGGCTGCAGACTGGTGCCTCTGGTCAGATCAGTGGCAGCATGAGATGAGAAATAAACTGCACAATAAGTGTCAGTTTATTAAACTGACACCCCCTTACCCTCGGTCCATGGAAGAATTGTCTTCCAAAAAATCGGTCCTTGGTGCCAAACATGATGGGGACCGCTGGTTTAGAAGGGACAACAATGAATTTGGGGAGGGGGGTTAGAACCAGAATTTATTGTAGCATATACACTTTCCAACCTCTCATCAGTATATACATCTGAAAAGTGATACTGCAGTGGCTACAGATCGTATGAGAGCATCCCATCTCTGCATTAGCATCTCTACATTGTCTAGAGCAGCCTCAACAATGGTACGTGGAAAGATAGCCACACGTGATACAGGACAGCTGGCAGTATCCTTGAAACGAGCAGTTATGATCACAAAACAGGATTCAAAATGATTTTCCACCAGCTGTAGAAGTCTCAAATTTTACATGTAAATGGAAAACAAAGTGCAGCTGTAGGGGTTTTCAATCATGACTGTCTTCTCTCCTTTTCTCCACACCACCAAGCAAAGCCACAGGGCTCCTCACCAATGGGGTGTAGATTTTACCCCGGTGGGCAGTGGGCACCGCACAGGGACTCTGGGGAGCAGGCAGGAGAGCACAGGCTGCTTTGGAGAAATGGAGCACTTTGTCTTTGGCAAACGACTCATCTGGTTTGCCTTTGCCCTCTGAGAATTCCTGATATACAGACACATGCTTGTGCCTCGCTGCAGAGGCTTTTAAGGTATTTAACCTATATGGAAGGTCACTGTTTTAAAACAAGCCAGAGAATCCTTTTATGTCGCAGCTAAATAAAGAAACAGTGAGGGTCAACAAGTAAGGTTTCAGATTTGGCGAAATTTCTGCATGTAGAATTTTCTGGGCACTTCAGCTCACAGTAGGTGGCATTTGGAAACTAGCAAATATCACTGGAGATGCCAGCTAGCCTCTCTGTACCCTTTACACATTCCAAGAGGTTTCAAAAGTCTCCCCCCAGAGACCCTTGAACTGAGTTCTCCACTTGGTGTATACTCACCTCATGACGAAACACGAACCCTGAAATGCCAGCCACGAGCTCAGCCAGAAACACCAAGGACAGAAACATGGCGTACTGCAAGGCAAGTGGACACGGACACCGTCAGACATGGTGGGAGGGAGGACACTGCCTCTTTGGACTAAGTTCCTTCTTGTCAGAGGGAATTAGACAAGTTGTTCTATTCCCTAGGTGGAAAAGTGGGAAAATCCCCTTCTCCAGATGTCCCCACATGACCCTCCACGTTAGCTTGTGTCTATTCAATACATAGAAGCATTTGGGGGCACATGGGCCAAGGACAGTGCATCCAGGGACCAACATCAGGCCTCTCAGGTTGGCTCCAGCAGGAGAAATCTGGAAGGGCTTTTTACAACTAAGTATCCATTACTGTGGCTCAGATAGCAAAGAATCCACCTGCAATGCAGGAGACTTGGGTTCAATCCCTGAGTCAGGAAGATCCCCCAGAGAAGGAAATGGCAACCCACTCCAGTATTCTTGCCTGGAGAATCCCATGGACAGAGGAGCCTGGCGGGCTACAATCAGTGGGGTCATAAAGAGTCAGACATGACTGAGTGACGAACACTTTCACTTTTCTCATCCGCTATTCTTCATGTTAGGCTCCTCAAGGTAGAGTGTGCTGGGGGAGGGGGGCGTGAGCCCTTTATACCACGTTCTTCATCAAGGTCACTTGGAGTCCGCAAGTTGAGAACACTCCCACCACCTGCCCATTGCTGGCAGCTCATTCAGCTTTTAAACTATTTCGATTGCTAGAAAGCCTTCTTCGCCTTGGCCACAGTGGGCCTCCTTGTAACTTCCACTGGTTGGAGTCGGATCTGTCTTCAGGAGACACGAGAACCAGCCCGACTTCTCTTCTATGCTACAGCCCTTTGTGTGAGAACCCAGTCACGGATGGACCCAGCTGCTTCTCTCCCTTCGGGCATCCCCTCCCATTTCCTTAAGCACATCTCCTATGAAGTGGCTTCAAACCCCCTTCTTTTGTCAGAAGGGCCGGAATATGCACAGGCGACATGACATACTTCCTTGCTCCGGCCTGAATGCAGCCCCTGCAGCGATGGGACTCTTACCTCTGTGTTCTGTGGACTCGATAGCCTTTTGAAAAGCAAATCGGCTACGCTACTGACAAATAATGTTTGCAAGCATTGAAAACCCTCACTGCTTCTTATACATTTCATGCTTCTTGTACTTTCCAAGGCGATTGTGTGTATGTGTGTGTGTCTGTGTGTGTGCACGCGCACGTGAGCATGTGTGCCCAAGTTCAGGGATATTACACGGTACTTATGAGACATTAAGGCTTTCCATTTTTGCGACTTTGAAAAGCAGATAAAAGGAAAGAGAATTGATTCCTTTCCTACGAGGCATATGTCTTACAATCTGCTTCTTCTCATCCTGAAATGAAATACACCAGTCCCGAATGTTGGGAATGGTCCTTGGTGATGCCCTGGAATTTGGGTACCCTGCACATGGCCATATTGCTTACTTGTAAAATACACATCTGTGCACAGGATCATAAATTATTTTTTTCTGCTAGGGGCATCTATATTCGGAGGAGGAAATACAGCCTTAAAATGCCAGTCTCTCTGCACGTTGAATGCACAGGCACTACCAAACACACAGTAATGAAATGAAGGCTCCATGTATACAACTTCCTCTCTCAACTTGGCACAATGCACAATTAGAAACACCCTTTACTCTAGGGAGAGTCTCACCCCAGGCCTAGACTCCACGAGACAGTACTGTGAGACAGTAATTGTTAGGAGGCAGGTAGGAGGAAGAACTTTTGACTCTGTGGTCAGAAATCCTCCTGGATTTGAGTCCTGGCCATGTTGTAGAGTAACTGTTAGGCAACAGGCCACCGCTCTGAGCCTCCATAAAGTGAAAACAGTTATTTTTAGTTGTTTTGCAATTAATGAGGTTAAATGAGGACTGTAAAATTCTAGAGAGACAGTTAATCAAGTGACTTCTGTTCTGCTCAGCTAGATCAGCAGTTTCACGTCCCTGGGAGGTTCTTGGCTTCTGGAAGCTTCCAGACAAGAGCTGTTGCTCCTTCAGAAGGCATACTGGGGAGAGCCTGCATTACATTCAGGTGGTAGGGTTCAAGTTTTCTCCAAATGAAAATACTGCAGTACAAACAGTCCTGGCTTTGGAAAGAAGCTTCTCTGGGTTCCAAACCCAGGTCTGTGAACACAAGTTGTGTGAATCTGCACAAGGCTCACACATACCTCCAAGTCTTGATCACATAATATGAAAATACAACCTGCACTTCACGGCGGTGGTGAGGAATAAATAAAATGTAGTACGCCCACAGGACAACACGGAGCGGGGAACAGGAACCAACCAACCCCCAGCCCCAAACTTCTCGACTCCCCAAAAGGCTTGCTTGTCAGTAAGCTCACAAGTGTTAGGAGAAAATGGAAGCGTGGTGTGAAACCACCTTCAGAAGAGGCCAGAGACGACTGTTCCATTGTTGCATGCCCTCTTCTGCTTCAGTCATAGTCTTTAGGTTGGAAGAAACCTTGGTGATTTAGTCCCATAGTGTTCTTTCATAAATGGGGACAGAGGCCCAAAGAGGTTACATCTTTGCCGTCAAGACTTAAGCCAGTTATTGTCAGGGCCTGTCAAGGTCTCCAAGTCTCTTCCCTTCTTGTCTGGACAGGTGGATCTGCAGAGGTCTCTGCCTCTGGAGTTAATTCTCCCCTTGTTAATCGCTGTACCCAGGAAAAGGGTCTCAGCCCTGGCTGTGCAATAGTACCGCCTGGAGAGCTTTCAGAAAATACGTGGCCAGACCCTCACCACCATAGATTCTGGTTCCATTGGCTGGGGGTGGGTCCCTGGCAGAGCTGCCCAGGTGACTTAGACATGGATCAAAGTTGAAGACTACCAACCCTAGACCAAAGGAAACACTAGTGCCTGCAAGAAGTGAAGGCTGACTCAGGGTCCTAGTGAGGCAAAAGCAGCAGAAGTGCCTCAGTATGGTCTCACTACGGCTTTTCCACCAACCTGGAGGACCAGTGGTGGCCAGGGTATCAGCTTCCCACATGGTCTGCAGGGCAGAAAGTGGCCAAATCAAGCACGAGCTCCATGAAGCTGTCAATAAAGAGACCGGGAAGATGGGTCCTTTGGAGTGAATCATCTTCACACCCATATCTGTCACTAGACGGTATTAAGGGTTACTACAATCTAGGGCTAAACAAGAAAGGACAGGCGACACAGCACTCACGGAATCTCCACTCTCCCCTTTCAGAGAACAAGAAGTCTGAGAGAAATCCTTTTAAATAAAGTTGTCTTTTGAGGAGAGCCCCTTGCAGCCTTTTATCTATGAAAAGTATTGAAAGTGTTAGTCACTCAGATGTGTCCAACTCTGCAATCCCATGGACTGTAGCCCACCAGGCTCCTCTGTCCATGGGATTTTCCAGGCAAGAATACTGGAGTGGGTTGCCATGCTCTCCTCCAGGGGATCTTCCCAACCCAGGGACTGAATCTGGGTCTCCTACATTGCAGGCAGACTCTTCACCATTGGAGCCACCAGGAAATCACTTTTATCTATGAAAATGTTCCACATTAATGGGCAAGAGAGTAGAGAATTAGGCAACTGGTCTACCAAAAAGTTGAGACTTGCAGTAACCATCTTTCAACAGCCTGCCTTACTCTTTGGGAAACATCACTGCTGTGTTTGTCCTATTACCAGGTCCGGGTAGCCAATACTTGGTCCCATATCAACCCTCTACTGAGTGGGGAAGCTCTGGCTTAGTTCAGCTCCCACCACATGGAGCCAGGGGATGCAGATGTAGAGGAGAGCATGCCCGTGCATCCAAGCACGGCCAAGCTCAAGGAGGCAGAAAAGTATTTCTCCACTGGGAACTTGGGCATGAAAGGATGCTTATGTTCAAGATACTGCCTCACCCACCAAGGCTGCATATCACATGCTTCAAGAGATTTCTAAGACTGAATTCAAAACTAGAACAGGGCATCTTGCTATAAATGGCTATAAACGGCTTATTGGAACTGCTGGCCACTGCTCTGTCATCATCTACCTCGAGGGACCAGGACTGGATTTTTTGTGCCAGGCTGTGTCTGGGCTTGTCTGTCCCTCTAGGGGACTAAAGGGTAGGTTAGGTAAGAGTCTGAACTAAAATTAGAGTCAATGAATATCAAGGTCTCGTCTGTGGCTTCAAGAAGGGCCACTTCGCTTTCATGTGATTTGCATTTTTACAAAACAGAATCTGGAAGCAGTATTCCACTGTGACCTACTCACCAGTTTCAGCATCCATGGGCTACCACGGCATGTGGCAAAGCATCCAAACAGGCCAAACACGACGATGGTGGTGCCAGTGCCGATGAGCACATAGGGAGCGTTTGTGGAGTTCTCGGCGATAAGGGAGATGTAGGTGCCCAGAGTAAGTTTGCCCCAGACTCCAACGGCCAGCAGGATCACCCCAGTGATCTGAAAAGGGCAGGAGGGAGAAGGGACAGTAAGACTGCTGTTGAGAGACATGAGAATCGACACCGAGCAACGTGGCCAGAATCTGCAGACTCCAGTTTCCGGGGAACAAGCAGACACTTGCTGTAGGAGTCCCTGAAGCACTGGGAAAGGCCAGAGCCCATGAGCCAAAGCCATTATACAGGAAAGACACTTTGATTGTGTCCCTTATACAATCCCATAGGCAGGTACCATGTTAACTGGAAGTCAAGCCAACATTCAAGAACTTAAAAAAAAAAAAAGCTGCTTAACACATTATTGGACTTCCCTGGTAACTCAGTGGTAAAGAATCCTCTTGCCAGTGCAGGTGGTGTGTGTTCAATCCCTGGGTTGGGAAGATCCCCTAGAGGAGGAAATGGCAACCCACTCCAGTATTCTTGCCTGGGAAATCCTAAGAAAAGAGGAGCCTGGTGGACTACAGTACATGGGGTTGCAAAGAGTTGGACACAACTGAGTGACTGAAAAACAACAACACATTATTGATGCCACAGGCGTTATCTTCTATAAAAATCTCTTGGTCAGGCCAATGATGTGTTTAAAAGTACATCCTAATACAGGTCTGAGCACCTTCCCAGGTCTGGTCTGAGAGCTGCTGCTCGACACAGAGCTGGGCACGACTGCAGTAAGAACATCAGCTGACCTTGATGGCACATGTATTTATGGAATATTTTAAGGATATCCTGCATGATGTTTTCAAGAACAAAGTGATCTTCTTTGACTATCATGACAAAAATCTCTACAGAAGCAAAATACTGAAAGTATTTTTTAATCCCTATTGATGTGCTGCCTTATTTGTGATACTTCATTCACTATAAAACAACAGAAGAATCTGAATAGTTCCTGGAGTTAGCTATAACACGATTTGTCAAATTGCTCTGATTGGCCCAAAGGAAATCCCCACAGTGTACTAAACCACAGAACCGTCCATCAGTCGGGCCCTTACTTCAGGGCACAGACTTGGGGCTGTGCACCATGTCTGACTCTCCAATCCCTGCAGGTCACGCACCCTGGCAGCCTTAGCTACTGAAGCCAGCTGCTGACTTTGTGTCTCCAGCTTCCCAGTCCATCTCTCCCTCAGTTTACCAACAGCTGAGCAGCTCATTTGAACGGACATCCCTCCAACTGCCACCACTTCTGACATCTTATAAGGCTTGAAAAGAGGCCTGAGTGTCCACGGTAGCCCTTCTGCACCTTCTCCTACCCTATCCCCTGATGACCCACACCAAGTGCTCCCCAGGAGATGCAGCTTTGATCCCTGGGTTGGGACTGAAGGAGGGCATGGAAACATACAGATTCTTCACTTTACTAAATCTATTACCACTTGTCAAGTGAGGAGAAAATAATAAAAAGAATGAACTAATGGATGGAAGTCGAGATGATTATATGGAGTGAAGTAAGTCGGATAGAGAAATCTGCCTGCAATGCAGGAGACCTGCGTTCGATCCCCAGGTCAGGAAGATCCCCTGGAGAAGGAAATGGCAACCCACTCCAGTATTCTTGCCTGGAGAATCCCATGGACAGAGGAGCCTGATGGGCTATAGTCCATGGGGTCGCAAAGAGTCGGACATGACTGAAATGACTTAGCAGGCAAGCGAGCACAGATAGGTAGATAGATAAACAGATAAATATAGAGTGAGGAGGCAAGATAAGAAACTGAAGAAAATCTGTATGAAACAAATCAATACCAGCCTCTCCAAGGTTTCCCCTGTCAATTAACATACCGTTCCTTAACGTCTGTAAGTGAACACAGGCTACACGAGGAATCAAATACCTAGACCAGTGGATCTCCAGGACTTTCTCTCTTGACACTTCCTTCTGTAGTTTAGAGCCATCAAGCTCCACCATCAGATTGTCTCTCTGTGCAGGAAAAAGAACAGACCCTCCACCTTTCCCCATATCAGCTAACAGGGGGCTCCAGCAGTTTGGGGAACGGGATCAGTGGAAATAACAGGAGCTTGGTGAATCTCCCCTACTCCTACTTTGGAGAACCATCACCGTGAAAGACAGACATAAAATCTTTTAAGTAGAAAAAGGTCAAGGAATTTGTGCTAATTTTATAAGGTGAAGGAATGTGATACAATTTTGAGGAGAAAGTGTTTGACTAATATTTGGGAGAAAGCGGCCCAACGGAGGTCTACCGCCTTTGAAAAGTCAAAAGAGGGACGGCCTTAGTGAGTTAGGAAAACCAAGCACACATTTGTTGTCAAGAGTTTCAAGTCCTCTACTGACACCTGGTGGTTGCTAAAGAAAGTACCTCCCTTGAACACCTTTTCTGCCACTCTAATCCAAAGGGAAACAATGCTTTTCGTCCACTAGAATCAAAATAGAAGATTCAACTCTACTCCTTAGGGTAAGATTGCAGTGAACAGTAGGTAGTAAGGACAGTACCATCTTTTATTACTCAACGCTTAGCACAGTGCCAGACTCAGAATAAATGCTTAATATTCATTGACAAACACATTTCATTTTTCTGCGTCTTAGACCTCTACTTTATAAAAGAGTCTTTCACATGCCAAACAGTTACAAAACTTTTCCATCAAGTAAATACTGAGAGGTAACTTAAAATGAAACTAAAGAGAATCTTTCTCCCCTAATTCCCTCTTTGGCATTAACTGACTAAAGATGTAAATATTAATAATGTAAGTGTAATGAACAAAACAAAAAATCCCATTAAATTAGGCATTGTTTAGACTGAATGAATATGTCTCATCCAGACACCTGTGATTTCATATGACTGCCCCCAAAGATTTAGTTACCCTTCATACATACACTGAATAGCTGTATTCTATATACTATTATTGCCGGTTATTATTGGAACATGATGGCTTTAATGCAAGTGTATACTTCTCACCAAGTATAAGAGTTTGATATTATCTTTTACTTCTGTGGCCAGTGATTTCATGAAGTTCATTTAATAACCTAACAAAGATTATATGCAGTATGTCAAAGTTAACACAAATCCTGATTTTAAGGCAAACAGTATTAACATTTTTATTCCTTTTCTTTCAAAAAATAATTTCTGCAAATGCAGCCATTGCTTTGAGTATAAAATGTCTCCTCATATAATATCAACTTGTTAGAATGTTCATATAACGTAAATTATACAAATAATCTGCTTTTTAATTTTTTGGCAAAAGGACTATTTTTGCAGACCTCCAAGTGTACCTCTTAAAGACTGCCACTGGGCACAAACAAACACAACAGTGTTAAGAAGAAAGAAGAAGAGCAGCAGCAGACAAGGGAGGAAAGGGGTCAGGTCGAAATGGGCCCTGAAGTGAGTAAAACTGTATTTGCTAGAAATAGTGGTGGTGGACTTGGGATGAGCCTTGGAAGAAATCGCCAGGTAGTTGAAGGGAAAAAAACACAAGCAAAGGGCTAACGAGGCAATGTGCGTGCGTGTGTGTGTGTGTGCGCGCGCGTGTGCATATGTGCGTGTTCAGTCATGTCCGACTCTTTGCGGCCCCTTGGACTGTAGCCTGTTAGGTGCCTCTGTCCATGGGATTTCCCAGGCAAGAATACTGGAGTGGGCTTCCATTTCCTTCTTCATGGGATCTTCCTGATCCAGGGATTGAACTTGTGTCTCCTGCATTGGCAGGTAGATTCTTTACCGCTGCACCGCCTGGGAAGCCCCATAATTAGCAAACAAGCACTTACTTACGTCTTTCCTACTATAATAATGCTTCTTAGCAAGAAAAAGAAACATACTATAGGATTTTCTTTCTTTCATTTCTTTTTTTTTGACCATACCACAGGGCATGTGGGATCTTATTCCCCGACCAAGGATTGAACCTGCGCCCTCTGCATTGAAGCGTGGCATCTTCACCACTGCACCACCAGGGAAGTCCCCGGATGTTCTTTCCTTGGATCCTGCTAACACACACAGCAACTCTCACCCCTACATGTGCCTTGATGAGCACCCACAGAGTGCAAAGTAAAGAACAGGTTCTCTTGACCTGTCTTATGCACTGGGCTACAGTGAATAAGTGGGTTCAAAGCTCACCAATGCAATTTTGAGTCTCAGCTCTTAAGAGACCTTAAATTCTGAAATCAAGCAGCATGTCACTGACTTGGCTTTCTCATGGAAGTTTTGCTTCCTTCTCAGAAGAATCAATTTGTAAGAAGCCAATAGCGCAGCCAAAGAGGGGACAGATTAGAGCCAAAACCACGCTGAACAGTCTGGTGAAGGCCCTGCCACCTTCCACGCTCCTGCATTGACCACAAACAACGAGGGCAGGCCTGGTGCCCACCAGCAGCAGCCAGGCTGAATCTTGGTCTTTTTTAACTCCCAGCATCTCATGGTGGCTCAATATTTTCTGCATGCCTGCAACACAGCTCAAAATGTATGGGGGGCGGAGCACCTCCTGCTACTACTAATTTAGGCTTGGTGAGGAGACTGAGAAAACTGTAATGGTAGCATCAGAGATCAGAGCTAGAAAAGGTTTGGTGTGATCACATTACTTGAAAATTATACTGAAAGAAAACCATAGATGGATTTGTTACTGTACCAAGAGGTGTCTGAAATGCTCTGGAAGAGACTTCCTGAGGTTTATGTTCATCTCGAAGTGGATACAGAGGGGGAACGGGTAGCAGTGAGGAATGAGCCCCCTTGCTTCTGACAGATCAGCACTGTGAACACTGGGGAGTCTCCTCACAGCATCCTCATCCTCGGAGAGTGGCCAGGGACACAGCAGTGCCATCCATTTCACACACCCAGAGGTGTTTTTTTTAAATTGTTTTATTCTTAAAGTTTTTATTGGGGCATAGCTGATTTACAATAATGTGTTAATTTCAGGTGTACAATGAAGTGAGTCTCTTCTACATATATCTACTCTTTTTTTAGCTTCTTTTCCTATATAGGTCATTACAGAATATTGAGTAGAGTTCTCTGTGCTATACAGTAGGTCCTTATTATCTATTTTTTATATAGGATTGCATATGTCAATCCCAATTTATATGCCCACATGTGTATGATCTCCCAATTTATCTCTCCTCTACCCTTACCCACCCCCAGTAACTATAAGTTTATTTTCTGCATCTGTGACTCTATTCCTGTTTTTTTGATAAGTTCATTTGTACTCTTTTATTAGATTCCACATGTAAGTGATATCATACATTTGTCTTCCTCTGTCTGACCGACTTCACTCAGTATGACCATCTCTAGGTCCATCCGTGTTGCTGCAAATGGCATTATTTTGTTCTTTTTATGGCTGAGTAGTATTCCATTGCATATATATACCACATCTTCTTTATTAAGAGGCTTTTTCTTGAGCCTACTCCCTTTCTGCATGCAGACCACAGACCTCCTGATTAAACTGTAGCCACTCCTCTTGTGCCCGTGAAAGGTTGTGCTAGGTTTGGGTTTGACAGAGTAAACCCACATATTTTCTTTTTCTTTAACTATACAATACACTAAATAGGAGTTTGTGGCATCATTAGGATAATATGAAGATGCTCACGTAGAAGGTGAGGCTCATGAGCCATGTATTATGAAATTAAGGGGAAAAAGATAACAGAAAATTGAACACAAGCTATCTAGAAGACGCACCCTTCCCTAAGAAGCTATATGGGGTAGAAAACACAGGATCTAAAACTAATGGAAATGAACAGGCAGAAGAAACTGTGGGCAGAAATCTCAGCTAGGGAGCCATTTTAAGTGAAAGCCACAATTCAATTATCCCAGAGGTTTATAGGTTAATTCACTCTACACGACACCCAGATATGGGGAAATGTTCTTCCCCCATTCCAGATGATTCTGTAACTCAGGAAAAAATGCCTGACACACAAACTCCATATATATCATCAATAATGCAAACCCAGGTCCTTGGAAGTTAGAGTTTAAAAGGAAAAGTATCCAACCAACCCTTCTTTCAGTTCATTCTTATGTGTGTGTGTGTGTGTGTGCTGAGAGGACGGCGGGGGAGAACAAGTCTTTGCAGTTTGCTGACCTGGTTTCAGAAAGATGGATAAAGCAATCAGAAAGACAGAGAAGCCAGCAGCTTCCACCCATGAGCTGATGGAAGTTTACTTCTTAAGTGTGAAGAAGTAACAGTGTGAAGCTCTCATATTTACAACTTAAGCTATTATTATGAGTTATTTGTGTAAATGTTTAATATGTTCAAATAGCCTAAGGACCAGGATTTATTGGGGTTTTTCAGTGGGCTTGAGGACTCACATCAGATGAGCAGCAGAAAGAGATTCAACATATTTAAAAGGCAGGTGAATGCAAGAGCTCTAGACTTGGGGTTATAATACTAGCACTTCAGAGGCAGTTTTGTCACTAATAAGCCGTGTGACTTTGGGCAGATTGCCTAACCTTTCTGGGCCTCAGTTCCCCCTTCAGTAAGATCAGGAGGTGGGAAAACCTGATTGCCGGGGCTTCCTCCAACAACTACACTCTGATACAACAAGTCCGAATCTCAAACTTGACATGCCTATTCTCTCTGAAATGCATTTTTACATGTGCCACTGGGCAAATAAGCACCAGGAAGTTTATTAGTTCCTCCCTGTGACTGACAAACCATCAGTTGTGGGGACAGGAAGGTCAACTCATTTCTGGATTCAAGGCCAGTCGACTGTTCTGCCAGCTTTCCAAGGTGACAAGTGCTTGCTGGGAAAGAGAAAGAGGGTCATGCACTGTAGTTATACCCAGACATCCAAGAATGCGTAAGGTCACCAGCATATCAACAAGCTTTACTTTTTATATGAAGATGACACTGTCATCTTAAGAGCAATAAGATATATGCATTGTGCTATTTAGGAGCCTGGTGGGCTAAGTCCACGGGGTCACACGGACTTAGTGACCAAACAACAATTTCTTTCTAGGCAAGTATATTAGCCAATTCAACCCTTTTGATCTGTCACTTTTACGTTTATATGTGCATGGGTGAATGTGTATATGTACAGAAGAGGAAAAACGTTCCATGGCAGGGAGGTTAGTGGTATCATTAAAAAGATTTAGGGAAGTTGTGAAGGGGAAGATAGACAACTGAGATGCTCTTAAATGCTGACTTGTTAAGACTGAGTTTGAAAATCAACAGGGAACCTGAAGACCATATGGTCCAGGTCCTGTTTTTTGTGGCATTTGAGGTGACCCAAAGCCATGCGGTAACAGGTTCAGGAGGCAGCTGTGGATGTGGGACTGGAGCTCGGGAGGGAGTCCGAGATGCAGGTGAGGGCTGAGGCTGGAAGTGACAGTGAGGGAGGGGTGTATCTCCGGAAGTGGAAGCAGACCACACTGGTCAATAGCTTTTACCAGGGGCTGGTGTGGCTGGGCTTTGTGCTCAGCCCGGGGGAGTCCAGCTGGGGACTGGCTCATGCAGCTGGCTGGCTGGAGACTGAACCCTCTCTCTAATGTCCTAGAGACCCAGAAAGTAGTGGAAATGGATCAATAGGGTCACAGTGATTTCTGAATTAAAAACTGGGTCTGAACACATTAGAGACACCTGAAATAGGCCTATTACAGAAAATCAGGGCTCTGCTGCTGCTCAAATCATAATAAAGACCACTTTATCAAAATACAGCCTTTTACTAGCTGAAAAACTCACCCCCTTCGAATGCAGCCCAAGCAGTTCCACCTGATACTTACTTCCACTATTCAACAAAGGGTCATGGGAAATTTGCAAACATGTTATTAGGGACTCTGTATATCCCATTAGGAAATGATAAAGAATGGCAGTCCTGAATTGGTTTCACATTTCCTGGATATTATTCTAAAAGATTCTGGACTTTAGATCTCCACCCTCTTAAACAAATCTCTTAAGAAAGGCCCCAGAATAAAAAAGAAAATCCTCCATGTTTATTAGCACACTGAGAAACATTCCATTATATCAGGCAGCTTTTTCTGAGCCTCTTGGCGTGGCTTTTTATTGGTAAGTATTACTGTTTCTGCAAATGTTTAAAACAAACTGAGGGGGTTTTTATTTACACTAATAGGAAGCATCTTACTCTGACTTCCAGTCGCCAGGAGCATGTGAAAAGAAGTGAGCAAACCAGAGGTTAAGACTGTCTGGATGTAGTTCACACCTCTGGTTTTGCCGATGACTCAGATATTTAAATAGATGGCATATAGGTGAATGCCTGTTAAGAATGGGGGCCGGCACTTACAAGATTTAGAAATCAGGATCAGCTGCAGTGGCTAAAATGACAGAAGCTCAATGTTGGGGGGACTCCCTTTATGCCATGCCTCCTACATGGAACCCCCAAGTTGATGTCACTCATATTTAAAATCTGCTGGGCCAGTTCACACACAGAAAGGCAGGGGAGTGGCAGGAGTCCCAAACCTTAGCCTCCTTAGCAAGGGCCAACCAACCAAAGGAAGAGCTGTGGGGAGACACCACGTCCCTTTATCAGTGCTCTGAAAATAGGGATCAAATTGCACGCTAATAAGAAAAGATATTTTAAAAGAAGTTCACATCAGGGTAAGTGTATAAACAAGAGCTGCTGCTGCTGCTGCTGCTGAGTCACTTCAGTCGTGTCCAACTCGGTGCGACCCCATAGACGGCAGCCCACCAGGCTCCCCCGTCCCTGGCAAGCTATAAGTCTATTATTGATGTGTGTTGACAGACAATTGGTGCTGACCACGCATTTATCTTGTATTATTGTATTGTCCTGTATTGCCTTGTATCTTGTTGTATTGCCCTGTATTGTTAAGTGTCTGTCCATCAAGATTCAAAGAGACTTATGGGAGGAAATAAGGTCTGTTACCTCCTTTGTCTCCATCAAAGCCTCACCCACATCCTGCGCCTGAACTGATCTTCCGAGACAACAGGTTAATCAGACATTCTGTCCCAAGGCCTTGGGAGTCACTGCATGGGAATGAAGCCAGTTAAACTAGTCCTAACAATGATTCCTTAAACATGACCCAGAATGCCAATCTGTGACCCAAGAGCACACGTCTCTCTCGGATTATGTTGTTGAGCAGATTTAGCTTCCTGGGAGTTCCATTTGTTTTTTTTTTTTTTTTCCAAAAGTGAAAACATTATTTGCACAATTTCTATATGGGATCATCATCTTTCAAACATCTACACCTATCCATGTGCCTTATACATACAGGTAAAAAGGAAATGAAACTGGCAGTCAGTGAAGAAATCCCTGAAAGCCTGTGCTCTAAGTGTTGATGGGGGTGGAGGTGGTGGGGTGTTAGAGGGAACTCATGCCTCTTTGCAGGTGAAATTGGATAAGACATCATGCCAGAGGACCTAGTATTAAATGAGTAAAAACATCATCTGTGGGAGAAATGTGTGTGTGGTATTCAATAACAAGATTCTTACATCAATGATGAGATGGTGTTGTCCTTTTAGTGGTCCTAACTCCCTCCTGAGATGATTTATGGGGGAAGAAAAAACCCACTTCTATTAGTGATGTAAGTAATTTTCAACATCAAATATCTACACTGCACACACCAAATAAGACACACAGAGAGGGGGCTTCCAATGGTGATCCAGTGACTAAAACTCCACACTCCCAACACAGTGGGCTGGGGTTCGATCCCTGGCCAGGTAACTAAGTGCTGTATGCTGCAACCAAGAGTTCACATGCTGCAACGAAGACACAGGCAACCAAATAAATAAATAGTTTTTAAAAATACACACAGGAAAACTTCAGAAGTGGAGCAGAATATTGTGGGGGAGAGGAATTAACCTCAGTCATCTCAGAAAAGTACAAAGAAGACACTTTGCCATCTCCAGCAGTATTACTTAGGCTAAGCCACCATCTCCTCTGTCTCTCCTAGCCTCCAGCTTTGCCCCCATGCTGTCTTTTCAACCCAGTCGGGGTGATCTGTTCAAACCGAAGTCCTTTACTCAAAACTCCTCCCCTTCCAATTAAAAATAATTTTTTTAAAAATTCAACAACAAAAACATTCTTCTACACATTCCAGGTTTCAGAACAAAAGCCAATGTTCTCAGCCTAGCCTGCAAGGCCCTACTTGACCTGCACCCCTTGATACTCCTCTGACAGGACCTCCACTGGCTCCCCCGTGCTTACCACACTTCAGCTCCACAAGCCTCTTTGCGGCCCCCACCACTCCTGACCTGGTTCCTGCCTCTGAGACTTTGAACTTGCTCCTCCCTCTGCCTGGACTTCCAAGATCTCTCATTCAAGTCTCTGCTCCTCGTGGGCCCTCTTAAAGCGAGGACCTTGGCCTTCCAGCATTCCTCATTTCCTCCTTTCCCTGCTTTATTTTTCTCCACTGTACTTATCTCCTTTGAACACTGCTGAATTTACTCTTTTTTTTTTTTTGGTCACACGGCATGGCATGCGGGATCTTAGTTCCCCAATCAGGAATCAAACCCACACCCCCTGCAGTGGAAGTGTGGAGTCTTAACCACCGGACCTCCAGGGAAGTCCCTTAATTTACTTTCTTAGTCTGTCTCCCAAAAATGAATGCAAGCTCTGTGAGGGCTGGGAATTGGGCCCTGTTTTATTCATGTAGCTCCAGAGCCAAAACAAATGTCCACTCATAATAGGTGCTCAGTAAATAGTTGTTAAGTGATTGAATATAAGATGACAGGCAGGTGAGCAAGGGGGAGCTTTGGAGGCCATGAGATGGGTCGACACTAAGGAAGCCACGTGGTGGACTTGACTCTTACAAGGCCCGGGCAGTTGCCCTGAGATACAATTCAAGTCTTTGGCCCATTGGCTTCTTATCCAGCACATCGCTTCATCCGTGTCTGCTTTTGACCACAAGGGGGACTAAGTGAGAAAGCACAGTCCCACCTAAATCCATCACCACTAATGGAAACATAAATCAAAGCCCAGCATCCTGTAACTCCATGACTATAATTGATGATTGGGAGTTGAGAGAATAAGCAGTGCTTATATCAGCAAGATTTCTCTTTAAAAAAAAAAAAAAAATGTACTACAGCAGGGGGTGGGGGAGACAAGCGCTTACTATGTGCTGGGCATGGGCACGAGGCTAAGTGCTTTAATGCTTTATCTAGCTCAATCCTCCTAATAACTCTATGAAACTAGCCTGAGGTGGTCACTGCCAAGTGGCAGAATAGGTACTCACAGTCCTGGCCCTCAACCATTGCCTTCCCTGCACGTCCTCTTAAGCGGCCTGCTTAAGTTTCTTTCTCCCAAACTCTCCACACTTAACAAAGAAAAGCTCACAAGCCAGTATCCTGCATCCTGGCACAGAGGCCAGGTTGGATTCTCAACCCTGAGAATTTGGCTGCCACAATTAAAAACTCAAATCCGCAGGCTGGTTTCCAATTTATTTATCTAAAAAATGCTGTCCATTATTTCTCCCATTTCAAGCAGGAAAAGCTAGAGAAATGGAAACATGTTCTGTTCCAGCTACAGCTTGATACTTTAAAAAACAGGAGTTGGGGGGGAAACAGATGTGTAGATGGGAATGAACCAGAAAGGTTAACAATCACAAACGGCAGATACAAATCTACATACTGACCAATCTGAAGAATCAGTAAAGCTTGACATGCAAACAGAGAACCATAGCATGTTCTGGGGAAAGTTAAGGTACTTTTGGGTTTGGGTTTTCCCCCAGAGAAGAGGAATGAGAGACCATGGCTGAGACACACATGAGGAGAACCACTCTGGAGCTGTGGAGTCATCTAATTTTCAAAGCAGACGTGACCCAAAGTGATGGGCTGAGTCACCAGCTGAGGTAGCGGTATGGTATCTGACTGCCCTACAGCCCAGAAGGGAGATGCGATCAGTCCTTCACGAACTAAGGGCAAAGTCCAGAAATACACTTAACTGGGTGTACAGGCCTGTGATGAATGGCATTTGCTGAGTAGGTGGTGCAGTGGTAGAAAATCTACCTGCTAATGCAGGAAACACAGGAGGCATGGGTTTGATCCCTGGGTGGGGAAGATCCCCTGGAGGAGGAGATGGCAACCCATTCAAATCTTCTTGCCTGGGAAATCCCATGGACAGAGGAGCCTGGCGGGCTACAGTCCATGGGGTCGCAAAGAGTCGGACAGGACTGAGCACGCACACACTGTGCTCTCTATATAGGGTTATCACATTTACTATTCATCTGTCTTGCAGATAAAAAGCAGGCTGTGAAAACTGAGGCTCTGAAAGGTTCAGCAATGTGCTCAAAGCCACAAAGCTAAGTGGTACAGGCCTGAGTTAAATTCATCTCTGTCCTACCTCAAGGCAGTTTCCCAACCATCACCATCTCTGCCTCCTGTGTGGGCCACCTTCTAGAGCAGGGGTCCTCTTGGCCCAATATTACCCAGTCCTCGGTCCTCCCCTCTAGGTGGGTGAGTGATGGAAAGAGAAGCCTGTTTTTCTTTACACTGCCCCAGTGCACCTTAAGAGGGCATGATGAGAAAACCAGCTTTCTGAATCAATTTCCATGAGCTCTTTACGCAATTTCTAATGTTCAACGTGCAGGAAATATGGGGAAGGGCAGGGATGGGAAGAGATGGAACTTACAGACTGCCCCTGGGAGCAATGGTCTTCCCTTTCTCCTTTCTTAGGGCCTGGGCCTCCCTCCCCTAAGCCCCTACTGGGCGTGTTCCAATGGATGAATGGGGTTGCATTCCAGATTACTGATACACTACTTGTGTGCAACTCAGAATGCATTTTCTGTTGGAAACTGTATTAGACCTTGTGCCTGTGTTTGTAGGTCAGTCCTCAAAGGTCTCTATTTAAGCCAGTAATGGTGAAAGTTAGAGGGAAACAGACTGTTGTCTCCACACAAGGAAGTCCTACGGATGGGAAGCTAGCAGCAAATGCAGATTGCCTGAAAAGTCATTCTGAGCCTGCCTAGTGCCCTGGAAGCCTTGTGCTTTTCCTGGCTGATTACCTCCCTAGATTTTCATACATGAATGAACAGTACCTGCAGCAACACAGGAACCAGGGCAACCACTTTCCCAGACTCCAAGCAACCTTTCTTTCCTTCCTTCCTTTTTTTTTTTTTTTTAAAAAGAAGTCTTTTTTTGTGTGTGGACCTTCCCTCCCGCCCCCCCCCCCCCACCCCTGCCCCATGTTAGTTCTAGAAGATCCTGTAGGTCTTCACAGAACTGTTCAACTTCAGCTTCTTCAGCATTAGTGGTTGGGGCAGGGACTTGGATTTATTGTGATGTTGAATGGTTTGCTTTGGAAATGAACTGAGATCATCCCAACCATTTTTAAAGTCTTTATTGAATTGGTTACAATATTGCTTCTGTTTAATGTTTTGGTTTCTTGGCCGTGAGGTATGTGGGATCTCAGTTCCCCAATCAGGGATCGAACCCTCACCCCCAGCATTGGAAGGTGAAGTCTTAACCACTGGACCACCAGGGAAGTCCCACAACATTTCCTTTGATCTGCAAGCATAAATGCTAGGCCACATACTTCTGTCACATGAAGAGTAAGAGCAATACCTGCTCAGTGAAATGACATCACAACTAACATGAGCTGTGTTCTTTAAAAAGGGGAAATTGCACTTAAAGGAAGGTTTGCTCGATTATTCTAATCCCGCCATCTTCCCCAGGCAAATAGGCGCACACTCCACAATTTCTCAGCCAGGCATTCCTGGCTGGCTTTCAGCATCAGTGAAGCTGGTTAAAGATAAGTGTACAAATGCTACAGAGGCAATCCTCATTCTTTTCACATAGAGGCAAAGACTCTTTCAAAAACCTGACATTGAAAGTAAAAAAAGAAGGTGTCCAATAAAATGCTGCTAGTAATGGTGTACTGCATCAGAAATTTTTTCTCTCTAAAATAAGTACATAGCTCCTCAGAAGAGCTATGTGATTAGGACTTGGTTATGTGTGGACAAATACAGCTCCACTATTTACCCGAAGCTCACCCCTGCCTGTCTCAGGCTGCTTCTGTGTGCTCGACCCTCCTGCCCCATCATTGCCCAGCCAGGTCCTCCGGGCCCTTCAAACACAACTAAATTGCCCTTTCCACCCAGAGGCCTTCCCTGATGCTCCAAGATAGTAATCATTTCCTTAACACGATTAGGATTCATCACCTACGTCATAGGACTGCCATTTCACTGGGTTGGCCGAAAAGTTCGTTTGGGTTTTCTATACCACAGTAAGAAAAAAACCAAACGATTTTTTTGGCCAACCCAGTACCTTGCACCCTAAGTGTCTGTGAATACCTTCCCACTGAAGGTTGAACCTCTTCCCACTGGAGAGGAGGGGCTGTGAGCAGGCTACCTGGTCAGCCTCACTTTAAACACTCTGTGGACCTTGTGGCACCAGAACATTCTGCTGGTGACCAAGTCACTGCTCCATTTCCAGCCCAACACCAGATGTGCCCCTTGTGTGTTAGTAACTATGACATTGAGCACTTGCTTTCGATGACTAAATGTCATCAGAGAGTGCTTTCATAGCACAAGCCTCATGGAGGACAAATCAACAGGCACCTGACCTTAGCCCCTGAGGTTGCTGAAAGGGCCTGGGATGGGTGAGGTGGGTGGGGGTCTGGACAAATAGAAAGGACTGAAGATACACCGATAGCCAGGTGTGGTACCCGCATCAAATGTTAATGCTTGCCTCCATGCTGTGCTTAGAAACAAACACGACTGCCGTGGGCTCTGGCAAATGAGCCGTTCCGAAAAGTCACCAGGCACCCCAAACTCAGGGGCCACTAATCTAAGTCCCCTCTTTCCCTGACAGTCACCATCTACCTTCTTTTGAAAAACAGGCTTCCCACATATGGGAAAAGACTCTTTAAAAAGAGTATGTATAACTGATTCACTTTGCTGTACACCTGAAATGAACATAACACTGTACATATGGCAATAAAAATGAAAAAAAAAAAACTTTTTAAAGGCTTCCCAGCAAAAATCAGAGATTCTTTCCCACTGACAGAGAGTACTGGCTGAAAGTGACTGCAAGGAACATGTAAGTGACAAGATCAGCTGAGGCCCCCGTACTCCACACGAGTTAAGGACCAACAACATTCCTTCCTGGGCGCAGGGGAAGCGGTCAGATCTTCCATATTGGCACTCAATGTCAAGAGCCATTGAAGGCTTGGCACACACTGTAAGTGACTGCCTTGCTGCCCAGGTGGGCCAGCAGGCACCATGGGTATATTGTGGCCTCTGAGACCAAGGGCTATTGTTATTTTTGCTAAACTCTTCTTTCAACTTATCTGACCTTGCATTGTTCAACCAGAAAGTATCACAACCCTGGACTGCAAGGTTGCAGGGAAAAGTGTTACCAGCCACCTGGAGCAAAAGGGGGGGGTGGTTTCATTGAGGGCCCTGGGCACCTTAGGGGGCAGCTCTGGGGACAGGTACCAGGGACGTACCCTTTCCCTCCTCTAGAAGCAAGTGCTCTCGTTTGTGCCTCCATTGTACATTTGCCACATTCTTCTCCATGTGCGTAGACTGGGTCTCTCCACACAGTGACAAAAGCCTCCCTTGAGAACACCACCTAATGCAAACATCCAACAGAGATCAAAGGACACTGATTTCAAATCTGTGGAGGAGAGAATGTGAGGGGCCCAGAGTCAGGTCAGGTAACCTCTGGCATGACCGGCTGTGATGGGGGCAAGACCATGTCCCCATGCCTCATCTTATCTGTGACTTTGAACTTGCTTTTCCTTCTGCTTGGACTTCTAAGATCACTCATTCAAGTCTCTGCTCCTCCATGGGCCCTTCCCTAGTGACTCTTTAAAGTGAGAACCCTGGTCCTCCAGCATTCCTCACTTCCTTCTTTCCCTGCTTTATTTTTCTCCACTGTACTTATCTCCTTTGAACCCTGCTTAATTTATTCTTTTTTTTTTTTAACCACATCACACAGCATGCAGGATCTTAGTTCCCCAACCAGGAATCAAATCTGCACTTCCTGTGAGCTGGGCAACACACTGATCAGCTTGGCCTTCCCCTTCCTCAGGGAACAAAGCAGAGGGGCTGCAACGCAGTCTACCTGCTTGGTCTCGCTTTAGACACTCTATAATGTGTGCAGCACCAGGACATTCTGGGGGAAGAAAAACCAAGTCACTGCCTCTTGAGAGAGTGCCATCACCAGCATAAGCCTTTGCCCAGAAGAGGCCCTGGGGTAACCTCAGTAGGGCAGCCAGAACCAGCTTACATGAGCATTAAGTCTTGACCCCCTAGCTGAGGTGCCTGGTGGGGAGCGTACACGGTTGGCAACTCCCAGGAGGTCAGATACTGTCCTAAGCTCCTCCCTCAAAATGTGGCTTGGGCTCTTGACCACACCTGAAGCCCACTGCCAAGGGACCTCAAATAAATGAAGACACAACCCTAACATAACCTGTAGGTTCCAGAACAGACTCCACTCTATGGACCGAAGCCATTCTCTATTAAGTCTTCCAGTGGGGTTGGCGGGATCCTTCGGACACCCTCATGCCTATACTGCCCCTGTCGCCACATCGGGTTAAAACCCAACCCTCTTCTGACTTGCCAGTTCAGCCGACAGTGGTTCCCACTACTGCAGCTGGGACTCTACCGACACGAGGATGAGAGCTTGGCTGCTGGGAGAGAAATGGGTAGCTGTGGAAAATACTGTATAGGAAAAGGCATCCCGCTGTGTCACAATCTGTTAACACAACCATTTGGGAAGATGCAAGAGCCTGAGGACCAAGTACATGTGAAACAAGCACCTTCCAAAATGCTAGAGGGTATTAATTTTTTTAAATTTAAGTAAATGATACAGTAAAAAAAAAAAAAAAAGCAAACAAGTCTGAAGTTGCACCAGGGGCCCCCATTACACCACAGGGATAACATAACATTGGCATCTGTTGATTCTTCAGTCATTTAAATTGCAAGAGTCTAAACTAACCTACATTGACAGCGATCATAAGAGTGATTATCCACAGAGGGGATGAGACTAACAGGAGGGGGTGATAGAGATGATCTTCATCTTGATTGAGATGTATTTTAAGGAAGGATTGCAAAACACAAAGAGAAAAAGAATAGGGAAAGAAATGGTGTTATATAATCATGAGAGAGCACAGGAGGAAGAAAATGGCTCTTGGATCTTATGTAAGTAGTAACATTAAAATATCAGCTCATGTCTGAAATGTGCTTTGCCATCTCGAAAGTATTTTCATTCAGAAAATTCCACTGAATACTCATAATAACCCCATGAGGCACACACAATTCACACTTCCATTTGCAAGATGAAGGAGCAGGTGCAGAGAAAATTAAGTTCACCAAAGTCCCACATTCTGTAAGGGACCAGTTCAGTCACTCAGTCATGGCCAACTCTTTGTGACCCCAAGACAGAACTAAAACCCAATGCCCTGGTTCAGGGGCCAAGTCCTTTTGATTATACCATATTAGTAACTTTTATAAACTAACTTGCCTGACAGTTTAATTCATTTTATTTTGTGTATCTGACTTGGGCCTGAGTTGGTTCTCCAAACGAAGTTCCTCTGAAGTGAGTTTATTAACAACATCACCCTAATGTATAGGAATCAGGGTTGACAACCTACTGCCAACTACAGAACTCCATCTGTGCTGAAATCCAGTGTCTAGGGCTCTCAAGTAGTCAAACCCTGAGAATAAAGACTCCAAAGCGAAGAGTTAAAATAAAACCTATTCGATAAACACTGCTACAACCATGTCAGTTCATAAACTGCAGTTTCGATCTGTCTTGAAAGTTTCCAAGTGTCCATCTTGTCATTTTTTTGTCATGCCATATAATTTTATTCTTTTCTCTTTTCTCTTTTTTATATTGAAGTATAATTGATTTACAATATCATGTTAATTTCAGGTGTAAAGTGATTCAGTTTTACGTATGGTGGTGGTTTAGTCACTAAGTCACGTCCAACTCTTGCGACCCATGGACTGTAGCCAGCAGGCTCCTCTCTCTATGGGATTTTCCAGGCAAGAATACTGGAGTGGGTTGCCATTTCCTTTTCAGGGGATCTTCCCAACTCAGGGATTGAACCCGGGTCTCCTGCATTGTAGGCAGATGCTTACAGGAGCCACCAGGAAAAATTTCACATAGCAACTTTCGAAACAAAAAAAGAAAAATGTATACATATATATATATGTATGTATGTATGTATGTATGTATGTATACGTATAGTATATATATACACACACACAGACATACATATATGCTTCTTTTCAGATTCTTTTCCTTTATAGGTTATTACAAAGTATTGAGTACACTTTCCTATGCTGCAAGGTAGGTTCTTGTGGGTTATCCATTTGATATATAGTAGCTTTCATGCATTGGAGAAGGAAATGGCAACCCTCTCCAGTGTTCTTGCCTGGAGAATCCCAGGGATGGGGGAGCCTGGTGGGCTGCCATCTATGGGGTCGCACAGAGTCGGACACGACTGAAGCGACTTAGCAGCAGCAGCAGCAGTGTGTGCATGTCAATCCCAACACTTTGTCATCTTAATAGCATGCCAGCAGTAGTGGTCAGGAACTGAGCCAGTGTGTTTTACATTTCCAGTAGCCCCCAATGGCACCCTACTTACAGTACCCACTGAAGAAATGCTTGTTTTATCAATAGATTTGGTATCTTCTCAAAATTAACAATGTTAAAAACAGAATCCTGTGACACAAAATTTCTGTATCACAGAAATGTACTTCAGTAAAACTCAGGACAAATTTACTATGATGGTTTGTGTATTAATTGTGTGTGTCCTCTCCCTTTAATCCAGTGGGAGAATAATTGACAGAGTGTAACCAAAGGACTACAGCTGGTGAAACCAACCTGTCAGAATTTCTGTGTTAGAACAGCAGGGAGGATAATTTTTCAAATGTTTGCATTTCTAGCTGAGCATCATCAGAAGAAAAGCTCTAGTCAGAACAGCCCTTTTCAAACTTCAATGCCTATCTTTTCCTCGGAGCATCTTAATTCTTTCTGAAGGTCAGATGGCTTTGGGGTTGAGTTATCTTTAAGACACACTTCAGTTTTGTTCTTTCTAAGTGGAGCACACAGGGATGTAAGTGACCCTAGTAAAGAACTCTGAGTTGCGACAACCTGCTCTCCCATGGGTACCAATCTCTGGCAACAAATATTCTGGAAGTAAAGACAGCAAGGATGTTGCAATGGTGCCAGCTCACTTGCTCTCTCTGAAAGGTGAAATTTTTAAAATCGAGTCACACCCCATTCAAATTGCACTTGAATGCAATATTTTAAATTTACAGACATTTCAGTTCATAGGAATGCAAATAATTACAGCATATAAATCACATCATTATGTGCTTCAACTGTGAAGCCACTGGAGCATCTGATCTTTTAAAATTATACTCCTTTTGGCAAGCACAAAAAAGCTCATGCCCTCCTTTAAGAAAATCTGGAATTTCCAAAACTCTTCCAGGCAATGGCAAGTGTGAACTCCTTTTCTCCAGCTACACCCATCACTCTCATCTGGTTTCTGACATCTCTGGTTGAGGACCCCCATTTGACACACACCCATCCCTTCCCAATCTTTCCACTCAAAACCACTGCCACCCTATTAGGGAAAGAGTAAAAACAAATGCGTGCTCAGCCACTCTGTCGTGTCTGACTGTAACCCCATGAACTGTAGCCCACCAGGCTCCTCTGTCCATGGGATTTCTCAGGCAAGAATACTGGAATGGGTTGCCATTTCCTCCTCCAGGGGATCTTCCCAACTCAGGCATTGAACCCACATCTCTTGCATCTCCCACATTGGCAGGAGGATTCTTGCCAACTGTGCCACCTGGGAAGCCCAAAAACAAATGCCATCTTCACAAAACCACACAGTTCTACACGTTAATTTCTCTGAGCCAACTGGCCATGCCAAATTTACTAATAAGATCCACAGCCACATTCCATTCTCCACAAAATCGTGGGGCTTTTCCTCTCATTAGCGAACATGCAATACAAATGCTATTAGAGCAAAAGCTCTATGGTCCTGTATCTATATTTTTTGCCAGAAGACTTTCCCCAAAGCTTTACAGGCTTCATTCGAAAACGCACCACCAATGGCCAGATGAATGACCAATAGTTATAAACTGCATGAGCTGTTCGTGAATTTTGGAGACTAATCAATCCCTTACTGGCCATATCGTTTACAAATATTTTCTCCCATTCTGTGGACTGTCTTTTCATTTTGTTTATGGTATCCTTTGCTGTGCAAAAGGTTTTGGGTTTAATTAGGTCTCGTTTGTTTGTTTTTATTTCCATTACTCTGGGAGACAGATCAAAAAAGATAATTGTTATGATTTATGTCAGAGTTTTCTGCCAAGATGTGGTACACATAACACAATGGAATATTATTCAGTCATTAAATGAATGAAATGCTGCCATTGGAAGCAACATGGATGGACTTAGAGAGTGTTCTACTGAGTGAAGTAAGTCAAAGAGAAATATCATATGATATCGCCTGTATGCAGACTTGTTTTAAAATGATACAAATGAACTTATTTACAAAACACACAGGCACTCACAGGCTTAGAAAACTAACTTATGGTTATGGGACGGGGGCAGGCAGGGGGAAAAGGATAGTTAGGGAGTTTGGGATTGACACGTACACACTGCTATATTTAAAATGGATAACAACAAGGACCTACTGTATAGCACAGGGAACTCTGCTCAGTGTTATGTAACAACCTAAATGGGAAAAGAATTTGAAAAAGAAGAGATACATGTATACGTATAACTGAGTCACTTTACTGTACACCTGAAACTAACACAACATTGTTAATCAACTATACTTCATTACAAAAAAGATTTAAATTAAAAAAATCTTTTTTAAGTCCATAGTTTTAAGTCCATTTGGCCAATAAAAAGTCTGAAACTTGTCAGTTCAGTAACTTGTTGCCAGGTGACAGACACGCAGTACTCTAAGTTGAACAAAAATTGGGCAGACACCAAAAAACACAACCCTATACTTCCGAGCTCTTCACGTGTACAATGGCTCTATTATTTCATAAGGTTGATGAGTGGTTGAAACAGACAATATGGCTAATGTACTCAGCAGCCATTCATGCCTGATAAGCAGGAAATGTTAAACAAAAAATCACATCTATTCCATTGTTATTCTATTAATATTGATCTTATTAACTCTTTCAAGTATTTCCACAGCCATGAATGCTACCAAGAACCTGGACTGCCTAGAATCCTTTTATGTTTCGAACTGCCTCTTGGAAGAGTCTTTCATTCTGTTAAGCATCTAGATAGTTATGAATCTAGAAGTCTGCTCTGGCTTTTAGGAAAAAAAAAAAAACGTGGTTTTTGCAGCTACAGAATACCCATCTCCTCATTTTCTGCATGGCCAAATTTCTGCCTTCTCGAGAAAAGGCTTGTTTTCATTCATATTCAAATCTGTGCTAACAAGTTGTTTTAACCTGAGCTCTTGGAACAGGCACAGGGTCTGGCAGCTCCTTCCACTGCAGGTCTGCTTGGGATTCTTCTGCAGGGATCCTGGTCAAGGGGGGTGGACTCGGCCAGGCAGCAATGGGCTTCTAGGGCAGCAGGACTAAAAGTTCCTTAAAGAACCAACATCTCCGGAGATGCCACACATCAGGGGAGCAATGAGCCGCCAGAGCAGGTTCAACCTGGGATTGTCAGAGGACGAGTGCAGATGAGTGGGGTGGCTTCACTACAAACACTTGAGGTCAGGACGTTTCCTAGCCTCCTGCCCCCCGGATATCACATTAGAAGTCACCTATATCAGCAGGGAAGGAGTGAGAGGCTGGGGGCAGCGGTGGCCATGAGAACAGGCTCAGGGGCAGCTTTCCTGGGTTAGAATAATCATGTCTATACCACTTACCACCTAAGAGATTTGTTTCAAGTTATCCAAATGTGTGGCAAGTTACCTGTGGGGTGAGGGATGATAGTATCTCCTTGACTGTGCTGATGGGAGGATTGAGTTAAGATGTATAAAGCACTCGATGTACTTACCTGCTGCATCAGAAGCTTTCAATCAATGTCTTCATCAACATCATCACCTACTCCCACTCCCACAATTTGATAAATGAGAAGACTGAGGCCCAGAGAACCAAAATGTTTTCCCAAGATCACACAGCTAGTTAGAGGCAGACACCAAAAAACAAAACACAGAGCCAAGACTAGAATCCAAGTCATTCATCAATCCATCCAGACACCTTCAAAGTGTCCCTTTAAAGGCCTCTAAACAGTTTATTTTACAGAGGAGGGTTTAAGAGAGTTTCTAGAGAACATGGGTAGATTTATCAGGACTGTGTATAGTGATAATATTTCATTTACTCTGAAATTAAAAAATCATCAAGAAATTGCAAATGTCACAAATTAAAATATCAGGACTGTGTACAGTGATACTGTTTCATTTACTCTGAAATTAAAAAATTGAAAACATCACAAATTTTAAAAGGATTACCATATGTAAATAGGTGGCCAGTGGGAGTTTGATATATGATGCTGCTGCTGCTGCTGCTGCTGCTGCTAAGTCGCTTCAGTCGTGTCCGACTCTGTGCAACCCCATAGACGGCAGCCCATCAGGCTCCCCCATCCCTGGGATTCTCCAGGCAAGAACACTGGAGTGGGTTGCCATTTCCTTCTCCAATGCATGAAAGTGAAAAGTGAAAGTGAAGTCACTCAGTAGTGTCCAACTCTTCACGACCCCATGGACTGCAGCCTACCAGGCTCCTCCATCCATGGGATTTTCTAGGCAAGAGTACTGGAGTGGGGTGCCATCGCCTTCTCCAGATATATGACGCAAGGAACCCAAAACCGGTGCCCTGTGACAACCAGGAGGGATCGGGTAGGGAAGTAGGTGGGAGGGGTCACATGTATACTTATGGCTGATTCATGTTGATATACAGCAGAGACCATCACAATATTGTAAAGTAATTATCTTCCAATTAAATTAATAAATTTTTAAAAAAGACACATTGAATTAGTGAAAACCAAGCTATGGACATACTGTATGAAGATTTCTTTTGATGTCAGTGTGATTTCTCCCCATTCCCAATCACTGTCCTGCAGTCACAGAAAGTTGTAAAAAGAGATTATATATCACAGAATCCAAGTCATTATATATCGTGTCCCACTCTTTGCAACCCCATGGACTGTAGCCTGCCAGGCTCTTCTGTCCATGGAATTTGCCAGGCAAGAATACTGGAGATCCCTTCTCCAGGGGATCTTCCCAACCCAGGGATTGAACCCAGGTCTCCCGCATTGCAGGTGGATTCTTTACCGTCTGAGCAACCAGGAAAGCCCGTGTATCACAGAGCACCACCAGAATAACAGTGCTGCTGCTGCTTAAACTCAAGGTCAGAAGCATCAGAGTTTCTCAGCAAAATGATTGCCTAAACAGGTGACTCGAAATAATTTCAACCTATGCATCACCCTATTGAATCCAAGTCTCTCTCCTGTGCATAGTTTACTGAGGTCAGTGCAATCTGAGAAGAAGCGGGGTGCAGTCTGGGCTCCACTCATTTTATCACACCCACTGGAAGCATCCATCCTACACTGAGAGCAAAATTCATACCACTGGAGTGACAGAAGCGTGGAGCATTCCTGGGATGCTGTGAACTCCGGCGAGTTACCTCATTGGTCTTTTACAGCAAAGGTACCAACCAGCCTCTCTGCCCTTACTTCTAACCTTTCATTCATTACCAGGAAACCAAAACTGGCTTAAATTCCCAATTTCCCCTTCTTAACCTGTGCTTTGTCCTCTTTTCACCAAGTTCTTTCCTCTCACGCCCAGCCTCCTTCCTAACAATTTTCCTTTCCTTAGTAAAATCAGGGAAACTCAAGTTTATTTTAGGCTACATCTCAATTCCAAAGATGTCACAAAGAGTCAGACACAACTGAGTTCAGTTCAGTCGAACTGAACATCTCAATTCCATGTTTTAGCATGAAGTCCTTTCTCCTGAGACTTAGCAACCAACCACGTGGCTGGAAATGACCCCCACTTGCGATCTTTTTTGTATATTCTTTTGTATTTGTTTGAGACAACAGCCTCAACTCTATACCTTGGCTCATACACTCCCTGCAACCTGAAAAGCACTCCTTCCTGCCTATCAATATTCTAGCCATCCTTTAAAGCCCAACTTGGGTCATAATTTCTCCCAGGGTTTAAATCCCCTACATTTAAATCTGACATTTAAGTTCTAGGGAGCTGCCCTGTCTTTGCCTTCACAGAGTTATTAGCCAGGGCTGCATACCATGTCCAACCAAGTCAGGGCACACAGTGGGGAATCCTTTTCTTCAACAGGCCCTAGAGAGTAGGGGCAGTGGTTTCCTGGGGGCCCCAGGACTGATAACAGTCAGCTGGCTCATTTGGGGCTGGGGCAATCCATTACCTCTTGAGGGGCCTGCAGCATACCTGATCCTGACATGTCCTCTGCCTCATGATGAGACTCAAACTGCAGCAACATGAAAAGTGGTTCTTTCTGCATCACTCAACTGTCACAGTGTAACTTCCCAGGTTGTGACAGTGGTAAAGAATCTGCCTGCCAATAAGGAGAAGCAAGAGAGGTGGGTTCCACCCCTCTGTGGGGAAGATGCCCTGGAGGAGGGCATGGCAACATACTCAACTATTCTTGTCTAGAGAATCCCATGGACAGAGGAGCCTGGTGAGCTATGGTCCAAGGGGTTGCAAAGAGTTGGACACGACTGAAGCAACTTACTCCTTGGAAGGAAAGTTATGACCAACCTAGATAGCATATTCAAAAGCAGAGACATTACTTTGCCAACAAAGGTTCGTCTAGTCAAGGCTATGGTTTTTCCTGTGGTCATGTATGGATGTGAGAGTTGGACTGTGAAGAAAGCTGAGCGCCGAAGAATTGATGCTTTTGAACTGTGGTGTTGGAGAAGACTCTTGAGAGTCCCTTGGACTGCAAGGAGATCCAACCAGTCCATTCTGAAGGAGATCAGCCCTGGGATTTCTTTGGAAGGAACGATGCTAAAGCTGAAACTCCAGTACTTTGGCCACCTCACGCGAAGAGTTGACTCATTGGAAAAGACTCTGATGCTGGGAGGGATTGGGAGCAAGAGGAGAAGTGGACGACAGAGGATGAGATGGCTGGATGGCATCACTGACTCGATGGACACGAGTCTGAGTGAACTCCAGGAGTTGGTGATGGACAGGGAGGCCTGGTGTGCTGCGATTCATGGGGTCGCAAAGAGTCGGACATGACTGAGCGACTGATCTGATCTGAAGCAACTTAACATGCACGCACGTGACGCCCTAATGTGTGACCTTGGGCAAAGCCCCCCATCTCTCATGTGTCAGTTGGGGATCACAGACTTTGCTCATGGAGGGACAGTCAGGATTACGTGAAATTGGGGCTTGGGATCCTACCTAAATGCTAGAAAATGCTCAAGAAATGTACTGCTCACTGTTGTGACTTAACCTCCAGAGCTGAGTCCGCCACAACTCTCAGGCAGATCTTCTACTTAATGTAATTTGAGAAGCATGAGGTGGGATCCTGCTCTAATCTTTCCTTTCCAGATAAATGTCAGAGTCCCTGAAATGTCACTTTAAAAGGCATATTTCATAGTTAAATTTTGGCATTAGGGAGAAAAAAATAACCTTAACAGGCAATAAAACAGCAATTCATCTCAAAGTGCAAGTGATCTGATCAAGTCAGTCTTGGCAAGGGGGTGGACAGAGCTTGTTCAGGAGAGACTCACTGAGAGAGTCTATCTCTTATTCCACACAGAAAATTTCAGAGCTTCTCCCTGAACAACAAATGCTGTGGACAAAGAGCTTTGGGGATAGGTGGTATGCACATGTGCTCGATGCTCAGTCATGCCTGACTCTCTGCGACCTGATGGACTGTAGCCTGCTAGGCTCCTCTGTCCATGGGATTCTCCAGGCAAGAATACTGGAGTGGGCAGCCATTCCCTTCTCCAGGGGATCTTCCCAACCCAGGGATCGAACCCGGGTCTTCTGCATTGCAGGCAGACTCTTTTCCGCTGAGCCACCTGGGAAGCCCAGGGGAAGGTGGGCCTGGAGTCAAGCCAGCCTTATCAGATTGGGGCCGATGTACCCTTGAGCACCACTTCACGGAGCCAGCTTCCGTCACTCTAAAAACACTGATAAGATGTGATCTTGGGAATGGCCCATTTGTTCCCATATTTTGTTCTTAATGTTGTTTATGAGTTTTCAAAGGGGAATGGGGGGAAGCCGGAAGGAACAGAGCACATTGAATGTGGAGCCAGCACAGAGCAGGAGCTCAAGAAATTATAGCTTTCCTTCCCTGGTGGCTCAGATGGTTAAGCGTCTGTCTACAGTGTGGGAGACCTGGGTTCGATCCCTGGATCAGGAAGATCCCCTGGAGAAGGAAATGGCAATCCACTCCAGTACTATTGCCTGGAAAATCCCATGGACGGAGGAGCCTGGTAGGCTACAGTCCATGGGGTCGCAAAGAGTCGGACACAACTGAGTGACTTCACTTCACTTCACTTTACCTTACAAAGAAAGCTCTCTAGACATCCAGTCCTGGTAAACTGAGTTTCAATTACCTTTCAATTACCTTTCAGACTTTCAAAATGCAAAGAAAATCCAGTTTTGATACTGGCATATTTAAACCTACTTCTATTTTTCCTGCCTTCCTCCCCATTCCCTTTCAAAACTCATGAAGGTATGTTAACAGCAAAAAGTGGACCAGATCTGTTCATTTTTGCTTGGGTATATATTAAAAAAAAAAAAAAAATCCCAGTACAGCTGAAGTTCCTAAAAGAATTGGTCTGACAAATACAATCAGAAAATCAATGATTGTCATATAAAATCACTTCACAGTGATTCCTGTGAGGTGAAATATTCTCATCCCTCAAGAATAAGAATCATGTGGAAAGAATTGAGAGGTTTGGCTTAGTATATACATACTATTGATACCATGTATAAAATAGGTAAGTAATGAGAACATGAGGGGCTTCTCTGGTGGCTCAGATGGTAAAGAATCTGCCTGCAATGCAGGAGACCTGGGTTCAATCCCTAGGCCAGGAAGATCCCCCGGAGAAGAGAATGACTACCCACTCCAGTTTTCTTGCCTGGACAGAGGAGCCTAGTGGGCTACAGTCCATGGAGTCACAAAGGGTCAGACATGACTGAGCACAAGCACAATGAGAACCTACTGTATAGCACAGGAACCCCTACTCAGCACTCTGTGGTCACCTAAATGGGAGGGGAATTCAAAAAACAGGCGATATATGCATACATATGGCTGATTCATTTTTCTGCATAGCAGAAACTAACATTGTAAAGCAACTATGCTCCAATAAAAATTAAAAAAAAAAAAAGAACAAGGATCACTGCTCAGAGATGAAGGAAAGGTGGAGCCTGAACTTGAAATTGCCAAAGCAGGCCCCACTGATGATGAGAGTGGGTACTTCCTCACTGAAACCAAAGCAGCAGCAATAGAGCCATCCACTGAGAACTGCACTGTAAGAGCAGGTACCACGTCTGACAGCAATAAGTCAACATGCAGCAGAATGTGCCACGCCACAAGAAGGACAAACACATGCCCTGTGGGTACAGGGAACAGGAAATCGCTTCACGACAGTTAACATTCAGGCTGGTGCCTGCCAGATGGAATAGATTCTGACGGCAAGGGATAAGCAGGAGAGAACATTTCAGACAGGAGGGACTATACAATCAGTATAAAGAGGCCACCCTGCTCCCCATGGCATGTGAGTGCTGGTTTAATGTGCTGGGCTTCCTGCACTGGAACTCAGGCATGCAACCTTGGATGTTACGCAATTTCTCTAACACCCCGTTTTCTTTTTCCTCAAAGGGGGATGATGACAGCCACCTGGGAGGGTTGTTAAGCGGATCAGATGAGACAATATGAACTAAGTCACTTAGGCCCATGCCTAACAATCAACACCCAAGCAACTGCAACTGCCACTGTCTCATTTCATTCTCCTTCTAAAGACTAAATAAATATGTCTTTGAGGATACTTTCTCAATGTGGCTCAGAGGAGCTTGCTAGAACAATTCCTTACCTATGCTCTGGGTCGGAGGCCCAGGGTATTGTACCACTCCCACTAGGAAGGCCCCGCCTATCACAGCATGAACACCAAAGGCACCAAGGCCTGCCCTTTCCCCAGAGAAGGTCCCGGCCTGCTGCCCACTTTACCCTCCTCCTGGGTTCTAGGGAGAAGCGCCAACGAACCTAAGTGCTTACAGTGTTGTGTTGGGGCCCAGTTTTCTTATTAACTGAGAATTAATAGAAAAACCAATGTGTTGTAACTCATAAAAAAATTCTTAAGTCCATGAGTATATCCTTCGCCTCAGAGAGTACAGTGTGGCCATGATTTAATCTGTCTGATGATTTAAGACCTAGCAGTGCCCCAGGTTATATAACTAAGACTGGTTCTGCACAGTGGAGGTTTTGCAGGATACAAGCTGGGCCACTTGGAAAAGCAAGTTGATGGGAGAGTGAAAGTGTTAGTTGCTCTGCTGCTGCTGCTAAGTCACTTCAGTCTGTCTGACTGTGCAACCCCATAGACGGCAGCCCACCAGGCTCCCCCGTCCCTGGGATTCTCCAGGCAAGAACACTGGAGTGGGGTGCCATTTCAGTCATGTCCAATTCTTTGCAACGATATGGACTATAGCCCACCAAGACTCCTCTGTCCATGGAATTCTCCAGACAAGAATACTGGAGTGGGTTGTCAATTCCTTCTCTAGGGGATCTTCCCAACCCAGAGATCGAACACGGGTCTCCTGCATTTCAGGTAGATTCTTTACTATCTGAGCCACCAGGGATTCTGTTTATGGGAATGGGAGACAATTTGAGATTCAACTAACAGTCAAGGGTTTCAGACTTGACCACGATCGATCTATGTAAGAAATAAGATTTATATCGAAACCCTGTATATACAACGTAAATGAGGGTTTCTCAAAGCAATACTTACCCTCATTCTGAACATGTACCCTAGTGTTTTCTACTCTACTGAAAAACTTTTTAATAAGTAGCACTCCTTGTACCTCAGAGGGCCTCCTGCCTTCTGTGCTTTAGAGAGTGTACCACATAGAGTTAAGGACAAAAATCCATACAATTTCTATTAAAAAATAGAAGATCAGAGGCTGCAGCACTTTTCCATAATTGGAGAGTGAGAGGGGAGAGAGGTTCAGCTCCCGAAGATGCCAAGCTCTAGGGAGCTGCCCTGTTTTCGCAGAGTTATTAGCCAGGGCCGCACGCCATGTCCAGCCAAGTCAGGGCACACAGTGTGGAATCCTTAATACTTTTCTTCAACAGGCTCTAGAGAGAGGGGGCACTGGTTTCCTGGGGGGGGGGGGGGGGCTCCGGCACCAATGTAACAGCCACCTGGCCCACTTGGGGCTGGGGCAATCCATTACCTCCTGAGGGGCCTGCAGCATACCCTAATCTTGATATATCCTCTGCCTCACAATAAGCCCCGAACCACAGCAACATGAAAAGCTTTTTTTTTTTTTTTTGCATCACTCAACTGTCACAAATATGTGTGGGAACCCTAAGCACACCAGAGGAACTTCTCCACAAAGAATCATCTCTCAGAGAAGAGCCTACTGTGCCACGGGCCACCTGTGTGGCCCAGTCCACCATCCAGGGAAAATCAACTGCTTGAACTAGACAAAACCATTGGCAGCCATCGATGCTGGCAAGCAGCCACGTGCACATGGAGAGATTTCCTATCAGCAGGGGTTTGCTCTCCTGTGGGGAAAGATGGCAGCGTTTCAAGAGGCAACCGGGAAGGAAAATCTGAGTTCAGCATCCCCAACCGTAACAATCATAAAGCAGTGCGGGAAGGGAAACAAGCTCTACTGAACTGGGCCACCCTAGGGACTCAGAATGGAATCGAAGCAATGCCCGTCACGACGATCCTAAGCCTAGGACCAAAGGCGCAAGATTACATATGTCTTAGATACAGACACAGCCTTGAACATGTAAAATGGAAGCCAACTGGGGAAATCTTAGCGGAAGCAAATGTGTGTCATAGTGTATGAGGTTTAAAGCCATATCAGAATAAGTGGATTCATAGGAACTCATGGGTCATAGGAATTAACAACTGCACTTTGAGTTTTTTTGTTTGTTTGTTTTAGTTGAAATATAAGAGACTTACAAGCACTTTTGGAATTTGACAGGAAGGAAATCTGCCCATTAGGATACCCAAAGGACAGTTTGCAGGATAAAGCAGCAGTAAGCTGAGATCACAGCCAGGACACAGGAACTCCCAGTGTGGCCAGCTAAGGAAAAACCTCTCAGAAAGTCACGATGCAACAATGATGTTGAGTTATGAAGGGGTAATTTCTTACAGGCACACGCTTTGTGACAGCTTGGCAATGTGCCCTGGGATGTTTCTACAACACGACAATAGTCTGATGAGAGAAGGAATGGGGAAAAAAATCCCTGCCTGGCCCTCATCCTGATTATTGGTCACAAGGGGGACAGGGCCTGGGAGACCCCTGGGCTGGCGCATTCCAGCAGGTGCCTCAGCACTGACCTCAATATGGTGTCATCAATGGCCTTGGGGCTAGAGTTCCAACTTTTTCCACATTGTTCTACTGTCTTTGTGTTAATTCTCATCCAAACATAACCTTGGAGATTTGCCTGGTGGTCTCACTGATCCTAAGTGTTAAGACATTTGACTGGGAACAGCAACAACTCTTTGGAACAGAGCTTAACCTGCAATTTTAAATGTTTCTCTACCAGGAAAGAGTGAATAATAGCTATTCACTCAGAGTACTGGTTATGAAACAATTTGAGCAAGGGGAAAAGAAAACAAGAAATGGCTTCTGTCTTATGGCTAAGTGGCTTGACTTATTCAAGTGTGGAGAGGGCAGATATTCTTAGCTATTCTAATCAACAGCAAGAGGGTTTTGCACTATTTGGCTCAAATGTGGCCTGAGGCTAGAGTACAATCTGTAGAAGTTTGGAAAATAACCTCCTAATTAGCAAGTGTGTACACAATAGTAGGGCTTCCCTGGTGGCTCAGTGGTAAAGAATCCGCTTAACTATGCAGGAGACACGGGTTTGATCCCTGGGTCAGGAAGATCCCCTGAAGGAAACGGCAACCCACTCCAGTACTCTTGCTGGGAAGACAGAGGAGCCTGGCGGGCTATAGTCCATGGAATTGCAAAGAGTTGGTCACAACTGAGTGACTAAGCACATGCACACGTACGCATGCACGCGCACACACACAGACATTAGTGGAGCTTCCAGTAAGGAATTTTCAGTTTCATCTGGAAATGACTAACTGAATCCTTGACCAGAAATTGGAAGCTTGTAGTGAAATTTGTTGGGGTACTAGTCACCATCTAAGGCCTGTATAGCCCCTTTCTGGAGTTTGCAATGGGGGAGCCACACGCTCTCTACCTCAGTTTCCTTATCTGTTAAATTACTATCTAAAAAGGTAGTATAATACAAGGTCTGCAAAGGATTAAATGAGGTGACACAGTGTGGAGCATACAGTAAGTTTTCAACAAACATTAAGTATCACTTAATTATCAACAAACATTAAGTATCACTTTTCTCAAGGTTCTCAAAGCCTGCTTTATTTTTCTTCTCTTTCTGGCAAGGACATTTCCAAAAGTGAAATATCATTAATTTTCATCAGTAAAGGATGGGAAGTGGTGTCAGTTTCACAAGTGATTTAACCAGAGACCTACACCATCTTTCCCAGGGAAATGGAAATAGTTCAGAAGCAACATCCTTTTCTGACATTGCCTCTGCCCCCAAAAGTCGTGCCAAAACTCAACAAAATTTAGCAGAAGAGATAGTCCACAACAGTTTACTTTCTTTAAAGGCGCCTCTCCTGGAAAATCCTTCCTCCACTCAAGTTTGAGTACAAAATTCAAACTACATCTTGGGGCATGTTTCCTTTAAAATTAATCTAAAATTGGGACTTCCCTAGTGGTCCAGTGGTTAAGATGCTGCACATCCAATAAAGAGGGCACAGGTTCAATCCCTGGTCAGGGAACTAAGATCCCACATGCTGCATGGCATGGCCAAGTAAAAATAAAATAAATAAAATTAACCTCAAATTGATTTCATTGACTAGATTAATTAGGTCTTTTCCAAACTTTGGGGTTCAGGGTAAAGATGTCCTTTATTTTTGTAGTGGGAAATCATAAATCATAGTAGGTTGCCATTTCCTCCTTCAGGAGATCTTCCTGACCCAGGGATCGACCCTGAGTCTCCTGCATCTCCTGCATTGCAGGCAGATTCTTTAATGCTTGAGCCATCAAGGAAGCCCCAGAAATCATAGAAGGATCCTCTGTGGAAGGTTGCTATCAAACCAAGAGGATCTGAGAGGGCAGTAATAGAAGCTGCACGGAATCCAGTCAGCAGATATCAAAGCTCCAGGACCAGACAGCGACCCCTGCCCGGATGTTCATGGTGGAGTCAGAACCAGGGCTATGGCCCTGCCTGCTGGACCACACCCTGCTTCTCTTGTGGCCTTTGTCTGAGCTGAGTGTCCTCACGTTTGTTCAAGTGAGCAGAAGGGCTCATTTCCCAGACACCTCCTGACCACAGCTTATCAGCTTATATAGCAGGCAGTTGAGGGTTAGCAGCATCAGACAGCTGAGTTTCAAGTGCTAGTTTTTACACCTCTGAGTCTCAGTTTTGTGATGTCCCTGGCCTATCTCACAAGGCACCAAGAGGCTACAAAGAAGTTTTATGAGGACCCTCTGGATACTGTAAACAGCTGTGTCAATAAATGTGAGGCCCCTCATGAAGGAAAGGGGGCAAGGCGGCAAAAACTCTGGATGCTGAGAATCAAGTCCCTAAGCAGACAGAGGAATGAGGAATGCTGCTATCATGGAGACTCTCTCCTGTCCATTCCTAAAAGCCAGCCAAGGGACTTCCCTGGTGGTCCAGTGGTTAAGACTGCACTTCCAATGTAGGGGGCACAGGTTCGATACCTGGTCAGGGAACTATGATCCCGCATGCCACAAGGCGTGGCCAAAAGATAATTTTAAATAAAAGTAAAAAAGTGAGAATGACTCATTCTAAATATTTTGATTAGCATACTTTCCAAGTATTAACTACCATGAACTAGGATAATAGTGCTATCTGACATCAATTTTTTCCTAATATGACTGAACTAGTTCTGACATAGGCATCTGTAAGTCATCGCTAAATATAATAAAATTTGAAGGCAGGAGTTGGGTCACAAAATTTAAAAAAAAAAAAAAAAATATATATATATATATATATATATATTAGCAAAGAGGTAGATATCTAAAAACCCAGAATAAAAGATCCTTAAAAATGATAAGCATTTTAAAAACAAAACAGCAATACAAACTACAGGTATTAAATATATGTTTGCTATGGTCTGCATGAAAGTGTTAGTCTCTCAGTCATGTCCAACTCTTGGCAACCCCATGGACTGTAGCCTGCCAGGCTCCTCTGTCCTGAGGATTATTCCAGGCAAGAACACTGGAGTGGGTTGCCATTCACTTCTCCAGGGGGTCTTTCTAACCCAGGGATAGAACCGAGGTCTCCTGCCTTGTAGGCAGATTCTTTACTGTCTGAGCTCCCAGGGAAGACTACTTTATCCAAACTGAGAAAGTATTGGGAAATATAAAAGGAAAATAAAACCTAAGAGACCGGATGGCACGAACTCATAAATAAGAAATGCTCCATTAGCGATGCTGCTGCTGCTGCTAAGTTGCTTCAGTCGTGTCCGACTCTGTGTGACCCCATAGACGGCAGCCCACTAGGCTCCCCTGTCCCTGGGCTTCTCCAGGCAAGAACACTGGAGTGGGTTGCCATTTCCTTCTCCATTAGCTATATGACCCAATAATTAGTTCACAATGAAATGAACAAAATATCCAAATTTCAAATTCCATAACAAATGAATAAAAAGAAAAAAGTTTAAAAAAAATTCAGAGAATATACTTTCTTTGTGAATGTGTATGTTCAAGAAATTTCTCATGATGAAATTCACCATCTAGATTTACTTGGAGAAGTAACTGAATCTCTACCTCAGCCAACACTGTAAATTCTATACTAACCAATTAACAAAATTTTTCTGATATAAAAATTACTTCACTGAAAAACATTAGAAGCACTTTTAAAATTTAAATTTATTACCATCTATAGGAGTACTGGTCCACTTTGTAACCACCATTTGTGTACATCAGATCAGATCAGATCAGTCGCTCAGTCCTGTCCGACTCTTTGCGACCCCATGAATCGCAGCACGCCAGGCCTCTCTGTCCATCACCAACTCCCGGAGTTCACCCAGACTCACGTCCATCGAGTCAGTGACGCCATCCAGCCATCTCATCCTCCGTCGTCCCCTTCTCCTCCTGCCCCCAATCCCTCCCAGCATCAGAGTCCTTTCCAGTGAGTCAACTCTTCCCATGAAGTGGCCAAAGTACTGGAGTTTCAGCTTCAGCATCATTCCTCCCAAAGAACACCCAGGGCTGATCTCCTTCAGAATGGACTGGTTGGATCTCCTTGCAGTCCAAGGGACTCTCAAGAGTCTTCTCCAACACCACAGTTCAAAGGCATCAATTCTTCGGCGCTCAGCCTTCTTCACAGTCCAACTCTCACATCCATACATGACCACAGGAAAAACCATAGTCTTGACTAGACGAACCTTTGTTGGCAAAGTAATGTCTCTGCTTTTGAATATGCTCCTTCCAAGGAGTAAGCGTCTTTTAATTTCATGGCTTCAGTCACCATCTGCAGTGATTTTGGAGCCCAAGAAAATAAAGTCTGACACTGTTTCCACTGTTTCCCCATCTATTTCCCATGAAGTGGTGGGACCAGATGCCATGATCTTCGTTTTCTGAATGTTGAGCTTTAAGCCAACTTTTTCACTCTCCACTTTCACTTTCATCAAGAGGCTTTTGAGTTCCTCTTCACTTTCTGCCATAAGGGTGGTGTCATCTGCATATCTGAGGTTATTGATATTTCTCCCGGCAATTTTGATTCCAGCTTGTGTTTCTTCCAGTCCAGCATTTCTCATGATGTACTCTGCATATAAGTTAAATAAACAGGGTGACAATATACAGCCTTGACGAACTCCTTTTCCTATTTGGAACCAGTCTGTTGTTCCATGTCCAGTTCTAACTGTTGTTTCCTGACCTGCATACATACCTTCTATTATTGGACTATGGCTCTTAAAGCCAAATTCAGGTATTATTTAACTTTGTAGTAAGGTCTTATTCAAAGGATGTACTCAATAACTAGCTGATGGTTGAATGAATGAGGATGACCTGCTTCTTAGAAAACTAAAATACATCTTCTCCTTAACAGTTAACTGAGCTGGCTTTAGCATCAGGAAATTGTTAAAGATCTCTTAAAAATTTGTTTATCACATGCAAATACAAGTGAACTTATTCTGCTTTGCTCCCCAAAACAAAACAAAGACCAAAAAGATAAATGTTTTAAGAAGGCACATTCAAGAAAATGTCTTTGCAAAATTCGAATTCAAAAACATCCATGCACCCCTATGTTCATAGTAGCACTAATTACAAAAGCTAAGACATGGAAACAATCTAAATGTCCATTGACAGATGAATGGATAAAGATGTGTGTGTATACACATACACACACACATATACATACAGTGGAATATTGCTCAGCCATAAAAAAGAATGAAATAATGCTTTGCAGCAACATGGATGCAACTAGAGATTATCACACTAAATGAAGCAAGTCAGAAAGAGAAAGACAAATATCATATGATATCACTTATATGTGGAATCTAAAAATAAAACACAAATGAACCTACCTATGACACAGAAACAGACTCACAGACATAGAGAAGAGACTTGTGGTTGCCAAGGGGGAGAGCAGGGGAGGGAAGGAATGGGAGTTTGGGATTAGCAGCTGCAAACTATTATATACAGGATGGATAAACAACAAGGTCCTACTACATAGCACAGGGAACTATATTCAATATTCTGTGACAAACCATAATAGGAAAGAATATGAAAAAGAATAAAATTTTGCTATACAGCAGAAATTAACAAAACACTGTATAATAAATCAACTATACATCAATAAATTCTTTTTAAAAGAACAAAACAATAAAATGTCTTTGTATATAAACCTATAGAAGACTGCCTTAGACTACTTCATGGGGTTATACGTGCCCCATCTCTGGAGGTTGGATTTTCCTTGATCCAGGAAACAGTGGGAAAGACTTCTTCAGTTAAAAAGAAAATCTAAACCAAATGACTCTAGTCTTCTCTCCCTATGTGGCTGAATAGCCCCCTGAGGTTTGCCCTTCTACAGATGATTTTTATTCCTCTTTATCAGTTAACAATCTGGTTTATATTCTTGAATAGTAGAGCAAAATTTTTTCTCATTAATAGTGATGACAATAATGAAATCATTCAATATTCAAATCTTCAAAGTGTCCCCTCCCTGATAAGAGCCATTTTGTAGATATTCACACATGTCACACTCGGTAGAGATAGCTTCCTGACCGTGTAACAGTGAGACAGTCAGCGACTATTACGGCATTCAGTCATGAAATGAAACCGGACTTCAACCTTTTCCAAGATTAATTAAATGCCAGCAGCCAACCATTTCAAACCTTCCTTTCTAGCTGCCAGCAGGCAAATGGAAGTGAACTCTGGAAAGTACAGTAGCTCAACAGAATTAATAGCTAAAATGAACTCTGGCTCTGCTTGTTAACACAATTTTCTTTGCCCCCAGCTCAAACTTAATATTCTAATGATTCTACTTTGTAGATTATCTTGTAGCAGCATTGCTCTGAAATAAAATGGTCTAAAAAAGGGTTAATAGCCACTGATTTGGATGTAAAAGGAGAGTCTACAAACCAACCAAAGAAACACTATCCTGGAATCCTACAACTCCGTGCTGTGGAATTTTACCAATTAGCATCATCACTGCTACAGGTACAAAATGAAGATCAATTGTCTGGGGTGACTTCAGAATGCCAGACTGATGAAACCTTAATGGTATTAGCTCAATTAGATGGCAAGCAGTTTACACCAATTAAGGTAGGTGTAATTTTAGAACCAATTCACTAGAGAATGTTCTCTAACTGATGTGTCTTCTACACAGTCCTAAGACTACAGATTTCATTGCTTAAGATACAGCACAGATTTATTAGATCTGCAAAAGCCTTTGGAAGTTTAACACGTATTGGAACCACTGTCCTGGACAAGTAACGTCATAACACCAATGAAAGCTGAGAGTTTAAGCAAATACATTCAACTTTATCCTAAGGTATAACAGATCACATGGGCTTCCCTGGTGGCTCAGTGGTAAACAATTTACCTGCCAATGCAGGAGAAGCTGGTTCAACCCCCTAGTTGGGAAGATCCTCTGGAGAAGGAAATGGCAACCCACTCCAGTATTCTTGCGTGGAAAATCCCATGGACAGAGGAGCCTGGCAAGCTACAGTCCATAGGGACGCAAAGAGTCAGACACTGAGTGACTAAACAATGATGACAAATAGATCATACAGCCAAGAAGTAACTGCTCTTTCTGGAACCTGCATCTCCCAAGTTAGGAGAGCAATAGAGGTGATGTCTTAAAACCATAGCAACTTCTCCATTTTGGAGAAACTTCCAAACAAAGAATGAGACAATGCTCACTGAATGATCTCTATGCAAATAGGTGAGGAAGTGAAATTTCCAAAAGGACTGAGGCAATTCAAAGGCTGATCCTCACCTTTAATTTGTCCCCAAGCTTCCTGCCACAAAATGCCCTGAGACCACCACCATTAGGAGGCTAGAATAAAAAATAAACTCATAATTGATGTTTAAGACTCAGATGGAAGATACTTTTAAGGTCAGTGGATTAAAAAAATAAGAAAATTTAAAGCAGTTTGTTTTTAAAAAGTTCTTACACCTATGATTAATGAAGAATCTATCAAACTGATCACTTACTTGATTTAAAGGGGAAAAAAGTCGTAAAATTCAGAAGCAAAAATGCCGGGGTGGGGGGAGTCTAGCTGTCTCACTTTGCCCCAAAGGTAGGTATAAATGAAGATGAATTCAGCTCTTGGTTCTCCTGCTCTTGCACTGTGTACATATGGACAGGAGCAGTGCTCACTTGTCACAGATGGGACATTTCTGCACAACAGTGATGCAGTATCACAGTGGTCTTCTCCAGGTGACTCAGGAATAATAATAGATCATTTGAATCTATTCTGTGTGTGTGTGTGTGTTAGTTGCTCAGTCATACCTGACTCTTTGCGACACCATGGACTGTGGCCTACCAGGCTCCTCTGTCCATGGGATTCTCCAGGCATGAATACTGGAGTGGGTTGCCATTCCCTTCTCCAAGGAATCTTCCTGACCTAGAGATTGAACTCAGGTCTCCCGCACTGCAGGCAGATTCTTTACCATCTGAGCCACCAGAGAAGCCCAAATCTATCCTGCTGCTGCTGCTTCTGCTAAGTTGCTTCAGTCGTGTCCAACTCTGTGCGACCCCATAGATGGCAGCCCACGAGGCTCCCCCGTCCCTGGGATTCTCCAGGCAAGAGTACTGGAGTGGGTTGCCATTGCCTTCTCAGAAATCTATCCAAGACCATACCAAAAAAAAAAAAAAAGTAGAAGGAAAAAAATCAGGGGGATTTAGAAGGACAGAAATTCTGGCCCCCTAAATGGTCTAAAGGTATATTATAAACCATAAGATAATCGTTTTATCAGAACTGTTGAGCTATGCACAAAAACTGCCCTATATATATTAAGTTCCCATTTGAAGACATGTTTTGGTTTTAAATCACATTATGTTAAGGATATTGCTACAGCCAGAAACAGTCTTTACCCAGGCATACCACTGTGGCATAATCCTCACTATTGAACCCAACTTTGAGTCTGAAAGTGAAAGTGAAAGTTGATCAGTCGTGTCCGACTCTTTGCGACCCCATGGACTGTAGCCTACCAGGCTTCTCCCTCCATGGGATTCTCCAGGCAAGAGTACTGGAGTGGGTTGCCATTGCCTTCTCCAGGGGATCTTCCTGACCCAGGGATCGAACCCAGGTCTCCCGCATTCCAGGCAGACACTTCAGACGCTTTAACCTCTGAGCCACCAGGGAGTCTAAATGAGGGTAAATGTGGTCCTACCACGGGAAATGGAAACACAAACTAAATATAAAACAAAAACACCAAACGTATTTATAATAACATTTCTTAGGAAAGCCTGTGCATTTACCATCCTTTAAACCCATAGTCTGTTGATTTTTTTAAATCATTAATATAAAATAGCTATAGACCAGAGAGGTGTATCTGATACCTATTTTCTCCTAGAAACAAGTACACGTTTGGCCATAAATCAAAATCACAAATGTAACAGAGCATGGCAACACATTTTAGACTAGAGGAAGGACACAATCATTTTCTAAACTGACTTGGACATTGTGGATTGTGTGTGTGAGCATGCTAAGTCACTTCAGTCATGTCCGACGCTTTGTGACCCTATGGTCTGTAGCCCATGGCTCCTCCGCCCATGGGATTCTCCAGGCAAGAATACTGGAATGGGCTGCATGCCCTCCTCCAGGGGATCTTTCCAACCCAGGGATCAAACCTGGGCCTCTTATGTCTCCTGCATTGGCAGGCAGGTTCTTTACCACTAGCGCCACCTGGGAAGCCCTTGTGGATTGTAACTGGACATAAACTAGCTAAACTAAAATGATCGCTTTTTGCTCTTTTCTCCTTTGTAACAAACAATCCAAAGCTTGGAAATGCCCATTCTTTTTCTCAAGCACCACTGCAAGAATCCTAAACCTACCATAGTACAATATTGTAGAAGCTAGACTCATTTGGCCATAACTATACAGTTAGACCAATTCCTGAGTTCCTCTGGCCTCTCCCTTTACCAAAAAAAAAAAGTCAGTAACATTTGTTTTTTCCTCTAGTTCCCTGTACTATATGGTAGGTCCTCATTGTTTATTTATTTTATATGCAATAGTGTAGTATATGTTAACCCCAAACTCCTAATTTATTCCTCCCCCCACCAATGCCATTTAGAGGAAAATGGCCTGGTTTCCAGCTCCAGAGGAAATTCTACCACCATTGTACAACAACAAATACTAAATTGAGCAGGGATCTAAAGATGAAACAAGTCTGGGTGGAAAAATGGCCATGAGAAGGGCCAGATTTCTTAAAGTCCTACCTACACGTGTACTACTAGCTTCAGGGCACTGCAGGTCCTTAGGTCAGAGCAGCATTAAGCTGCAACCAGTTCTAATGCTCTTAGATACTTTTGTGCGGAGTATCACACCTCCCGCCCAATTTCCTAAGAGGAGTGACTATAGCCTTGAATCTGTAATCATGCATATGTGGCCACATGAATGCAGTTCTGCATCACAGTCAGGCTGAATCATTTCTGATTAGCTTTGCCATTCCGGGGCTCTTTCAGAAACAGCAGTAGTTCTCCACAAGGTCTCCTCCAAACCTACTCAAAAAGCAACAAGATGCTGAAGGATAATCAAATGAACAGTGTGATGACTACAGACGTAATTGAGACACTTGAAATTTATCACCCCAAAGTCAATCAGGATTCATTTTGATATTTGGCAAAACTAATACAATTTGTAAAGTTTAAAAATAAAATAAAATTAAAAAAATAATAATTCAGCTAACAAAATATGAGAACTGTGGCGAAAGGTTCTCCACACAACATGCCACCCTCTTAATACTGTCAGGTCTGCGCTACCCATTATAGGAAGAAACAGCAGCCACCGTGGCTACCATGCACTTGAAACATGGCTAATGCAAACAGAGATGGGCCATAAGTGCAAGCTACACACCGGGTTTCAAAGACAGCCTGCAAAATAAGAATGAAAAACATTTCATGCATTTTACCTCTTTTTACCTTTCAATGTGGGCACCAGAAAAATGAGGCTCATGTTTTATATATATATATATATATATATATAATTACTTTTTAAATGTTTTTAAACAAATTTTGCTTATTTTTGGCCATGTTGTGTGGCATGCAGGATCTTAGTTCCCTGGCCAAGGATCGAACCCATGCCTCCTGCAAATGGAAGCATGGAATCTTAACCACTAGACCACCAGGGAAGTCCCATTTTTTGACATTTTTAAAAATCAAAGTACAGCTGATTTACAATGTTGTGTTAATTTTGGGTGTACAGCACAGTGATATAGCACAGACATATATATATACACACATATATATCTGAATCACTGAATATATATATATAGGTTATTAGAAAATACTGAATATAGTTCCCTGTGCTATACAGTAGGTCCTTGTTGGTTATCTATTAGTATTTTCATGTTCTATTTCTATTGAACAAAACTGTTGCAAACTTTAATAAGAATATAAAAGAGAAAAATTTGAAATACACAGCATAGTTCTTGTCTCTATTTAGGCTACTTAGCCCAAGCCAAAGATTATCTAAGACCTAAAAGTGAATGGCCACCAAAAACAGCTATAAAAATGCAAAACATCCCTCATTCCACTAATTCCCTTAGGTCAGAGGTTCTCATCTGTATTTGGCCACAGGCAGAGGTGCTCTGGGTCTCTCTCAGTCAGGCTCTCATAACCCCGCTCCCCTGCTGTTAGTCCTGTCTCCCAGGAGAGCCAGGCTTCCCAGGTGGTGCTAGTGGTAAAGAACCTGCCAGTGCAGGAGATGTAAGAGATGTGAGTTTGATCTCTGGTCCAGGAAGATCCCTTGGAGAAGGGCACAGAGACCCAATCCAGTATTCTTGCCTTGAGAACTCCCATGGACAAAAAAGCCTGGTGCGCTACAGTCCATGGGGTTGCAAAGAGCTGGACACGACTGAAGCGACTTAGCATGCATGCACCCAAGAAAGCCACTTTGGCAGGTGGTCTAGAAAAGCAAGTGGGGACAGAATTTAGGAAGAAGAAAGCACACTGGGTCAGAGTTCTTAATCTATGCATCTTGCAGATGTTAACGTTTTTCAGATTGTCAAAATCACAATGAGGTAATACAGTTGAAAACACCTTGTGAATGATGAACTTATGGTGTGGGGATAGGTGTGCATAGATCACTGGCTAACCAGCTGCATGTGAGTAAACCCAGCCAAGATTCTCAGAGCCATGTCGAGGAATGTCAGGGCCAAATTATCATGTAAAGTCTGGATGTCTCAAACTTATACCAATGCTTTAGTGACTCCAACTGCAGGTCTCCTGGGGGAAAAAAAAAGTCTTCTCAGTGAACCTCAGCTCCTTTGTTGAGGAATAAGCTCCTCTCCTTGGAATGTCCCTTTCAACTCCTGTCCTCTACAGAACCCAGGTCTCCTCTGAGGATACCATGTCTTCTGTGGCCTCTGCTCCTATACCCAACACACTCATGGCCATGAAGCTTCTTAGAATCTTTCTTATGACCCAACGCCACTTCCAGGCCATTGTCCTTCCACTTGTAAACAGCTGATGCTCAGACCACACTCTACCTCTTCCTATAAAGTACCAATCTCTGCATGTTTTTGAAGATTGACAGGTGGTTGGCAGTTTTACTCTCCACTCCACGCCCTAACGGGGCTTCCCTGGTGGCTCAGATGGTAAAGAATCCACCTGCAATGTAGGAGACCCAGGTTCCACCCCTGGGTCGAGAAGATCCCCTAGAGAAGAATACTCCAGTATTCTTGTCTGGGAAATCCCATGGACACAGGCTATAGTTCATGGGTTGCAAAAGAGTCAGACACGACTGAGCAACTAATACCCACCCACCCATTCCCTATCATCCAGGGTGACTTCTTACTTTTAGCATCTCAGGCCTGAGGTATCCCCCAATGGCAATGGTCTTTACCTCCATGCCACTGCTGCTATCTACTCCTGTAGCCATAACCCAAAATTTGTCAGCACATGGAAACACTCACCATCCAGGAGACTAAATTAAAATCCCACTCTGTGTCCATACCCTCCCATTTTCCCATCTCTCACTTCCTTAGTGTTACTATATTTATTCTTCGATAAGTCAGCCATTTATTCAGAATCTGCCAGGCACCATGCTGAGCACTGAAAGAAAAACTAGCAGTGAACAAGAAACACAGTCTGTGCAGTGACACTTTCACATAATTTCCATTCTTCATGAATTCCTGACACTACCTCTATTATCTCCGTAGTATCTCTTTCCCACTCTTCACAAGAGTTTTTTTCAAACATCCCCTCCAACCACCCACCCCACCTCATGATGTTCCCACAGATAACTTATTTCTTAATATGGAAAGTCCCATATATACCAATCTTCAAGTTGCAAACTTTCAAAGATGCAAATGTGTGTTCACATGTCCAGTCACATAAGTTCACGTATCTGGTGAACATTGTCACGTGCATGCATCCTCTACAAGTGGCTGCACTTTTATGGACTTCACTGTACAGTACTCCATCACTGGGAAAGGTCGGTTTTCATTCCAATCCCAAAGAAAGGCAATGCCAAAGAATGCTCAAACTACCACACAATTGTACTCATCTCACATGCTAGTAAAGTAATGCTCAAAATTCTCCAAGCCAGGCTTCAGCAATATGTGAACCGTGAACTTCCTGATGTTCAAGCTGGTTTTAGAAAAGGCAGAGGAACCAGAGATCAAATTGCCAACATCTGCTGGATCATGGAAAAAGCAAGAGAGTTCCAGAAAAACATCTATTTCTGCTTTATTGACTATGCCAAAGCCTTTGACTGTGTGGATCACAATCAACTGTGGACAATTCTTCAAGAGATGGGAGTACCAGACCACCTGACCTGCCTCTTGAGAAACCTATATGCAGGTCAGGAAGCAACAGTTAGAACTGGACATGGAACAACAGACTGGTTCCAAATAGGAAAAGGAGTTCGTCAAGGCTGTATATTGTCACCCTGCATATTTAACTTATATGCAGAGTACATCATGAGAAACGCTGGGCTGGAAGAAGAACAAGCTGGGATCAAGATTGCTGGGAGAAATATCAATAACCTCAGATATGCAGATGACACCACCCTTATGACAGAAAGTGAAGAGGAACTCAAAAGCCTCTTGATGAAAGTGAAAGAGGAGAGTGAAAAAGTTGGCTTCAAGCTCAACATTCAGAAAACTAAGATCATGGCATCTGGTCCCATCACTTCATGGGAAATAGATGGGGAAACAGTGTTAGACTTTATTTTGGGGGGCTCCAAAATCACTGCAGATGGTGACTGCAGCCAGGAAATTAAAAGACACTTACTCCTTGGAAGGAAAGTTATGACCAACCTAGATAGCATATTCAAAAGCAGAGACATTACTTTGCCAACAAAGGTCAAGGCTATGGTTTTTCCAGTGGTCATGTATGGATGTGAGAGTTGGACTGTGAAGAAAGCTGAGTGCCGAAGAATTGATGCTTTTGAACTGTGGTGTTGGAGAAGACTCTTGAGAGTCCCTTGGACTGCAAGGAGATCCAACCAGTCCATTCTAAAGGAGATCAGTCCCGGGTGTTCATTGGAAGGACTGATGCTAAAGCTGAAACTCCAATACTGCCACCTCATGCAAAGAGTTGACTCATTGGAAAAGACTCTGATGCTGGAGGGATTGGGGGCAGGAGGAGAAGGGGCTGACAGAGGATGAGATAGCGGCTGGATGGCATCACCAACTCGATGGACATGAGTTTGGGTGAACTCCGGGAATTGGTAATGGATAGGGAGGCCTGGCGTGCTGCAGTTCATGGGGTTGCAAAGAGTTGGACACGACTGAGCAACTGAACTGAACTGACTCCATAAAGTACAGTAGCACAGTTTCTTTATTTCAAGGCCAGGATGTCTGGAAGCAAGTGTAAAAGCTGTGGTGTAGCTAGTACTTCTGTACTTTTCAAGATATCATACTGTAAGATTAAAAATATTTATTTTTTGTTTGCTTTTTATGACAAGTATTATAAACCTATTACAGTACAGTACTATACAGCTGATTGTGTTACTTGGGTACCTCCGTTAACTCTGTTGGACTTATAAATTGGACTTCCAAACATGCTCTCAGAATAGAACTCGTGCCTATGTAGGGGACTTCACAAAGAACAATGGAAGTCATCAGAAACAAAGCTCACCTTAACTTCCTGCCAGACCCCTAAAAGCTCTTGTAACCACACTGCTCCTTCCTCCCTCCCTAAGATGTGTCCTTCCATCCGTTCAAGACTAACACTTCCACCTATGCTCTGAGTGCCCTGTCCCAGGCTGTCTACTCCATTCTTTCTCCCATCCACTTAATCTCCAGTCTTTCACTGAGTCATCAATGCACAGTAGCTACCTTCATGTAGACCTAGCTGCTCATACAGTTAACTCCCCTGCCAAATGTCTCCTTTAACATTATTTTTCTTGTTCATGTGGAATTATATGGTGGCTATTTAGCAAAGACATCCTCTCTTGCAGCCAGCAGATGGGGAACAATGGAGGATGATACGGGATCAGGGTTCAAATGTCAAGTCTGCCACTTACCAACTAGGTAATGGTGAGCTGGTCTCAGGACTTATAAACATTATGGGAGATGCTAATAAGAACCTCTTACACAAACAGGGCATGAAATGTATCTGCTCCATGCCATGGGAACTGGTGATGGACATGTGGCTAGTGCTCCAAAGTCTACAAAAGTATCATGTTTACAGGCGAAGGGGAACTGTTTTTTTGTTTTCGTATCTCCCACAAGTAAGTAAAAGATCTGGAAAATCCCCAGGAGGCTCTGGTCTCCTCCAGAAAACAAAAAATTAGGACAGATGTCTACAAAATATTTTTAAGTCCCTGTTAGGAGAATTCTCAATCCTTGGTTGCACATTAGCATCACACAAGGCTCCCCAGGTGGCGCTAGTGGTAAAGAATACACCGGCCAATGCAGGTGATCTAAGAGACGCAGGTTCAATCCCAGGGTCTGGAAGATCCCCTGGAGGAGGAAATGGCAACCCACTCCACTATTCTTGCCTGGAGAATCCCATGGATAGATGAGCCTGGCAGGCTACAATCCACGTGGTCACAAAGAGTGGGACATGACTGAGCATCTGAGCACATGGGGAGTTTTCAAAACTCCTGATGCCTGGTTCCCACCCAAAACCAATTCAATTAGACTCTCTGGGGGGTGGAACCCAGGCAGCAGGGTTCCTCAAGCACCCTGGGGACACCAATGTGCAGCCAAGGTTGAGAACCATCACCTGCAATGACTGGCCACTTATTGTATTTTTGCTTTTTAATTTGAGTAAGCAAGCTACAGAAAGATTAAATATAGTACTTATAATCAAGCCAGATTCTGCCTTGATTGGTTTCTTCTCACCTTAATCTTTTAGGGTCTAGGAAATATTTCTAGGCAATGATTCTTAGTTCAGAGGCCATTAATACTGAAACCTACTTCTAAGGTTACTCAGAACTCACAGGTTACTGTGAGCTTACTCAGTCCTATTGAGACCCTAGTAAGAGCAGTCAACATTTATTAGTTGGAAAGCAGAGAAATATCTCCACTGCTAGCATGCATAAATAATTTAATAACCTGAAAATAAATACAATAATTTGCCCTTCCAAAGCACCTTGCATCATGAGCTGGTTTTCAGGGTCTCAAGAGATGTACCTGGTCAGAAACCATCTGGCAACATTTCCTCTGGCTGGTAGGCTTGATACAGCTTTATGATTCACAATTTTAAATAACAGCACTCTTGAGGGCTGAGGATTGTGGTTGACTGAAGAGAAAATGGAAATACTGAATGGAAAATCATGGCTGATATATTATTTGGTTGCACCTCTTTCCTGGAGCCAGCCTGGGCTATTATGACTTTAATTCCACTGAGATGGCTGGGAAAGGTACCACCCCAAAGTTCACACAGCTGTTTGCTGAGAAAACAAGAATCCATGATACCTGGCTGGGAGACCCTGGACTTGTGGCCTCAGCCTTCAAACAAGTGGATGACAACGTGTTTCAACTCTAAAACTGGGATACTTATTTCTCCTTCATGTCATCCTTGGTGAGGAGGGGGAAAAACATGAAGAAATATCTAGAAAATAATTGGGGAAAGAAAGAAGTGGGAGCTTAAGGAAGGGCACAACTGCAAGTAGAACTGGTTCTTGGTGGGTCTTTGTTGTTGTTGTTGAAAGAAGATGATCAGTTTAGACTAGGGACACACTGAGTCGGAGACATCGAACTAGAGAAGGCAGCCGGAGAGGAGTTTGCATTTCAGGAGAAAGTCTGGGAGTTTCAGGGATTTACTTAGTATTTAAAAAGTCGTGAAATGGAATAAGGTCACCGAGGGAACTGCTTTCAAGAAAAGAAGCACACACTGAGATCTGGGACCCAGCTACATACAGATTGAGGAGAAGATGAGCTACAAAAGGAGGCTGAGCAAACCAGTGAGTAAGGGAAAGCCAGAGAACAGGGTGCTTTGGAAGCCTGATGAGGCTTCAGGTTAAGAAAAATTCCTAAAATGTATGGCAAGCTTTAACACTCTCACCCATTGAAGTTCAGTCCTATTCTTGCTTAATTGGGGGAAAGGAAGTTGAGCTGCAGGAAGGCTTTTGATCTTACTCACCACATGCCCTTCGCTCCAGTAGCTTATCTCATCATTCCAGTGAAAGCCAAGCTTCTCAGAAATCATGGGGTCTGCCAGTCACACTTACGAAGGGAAATAAATAAAATGGACCATGATCTTGTACAACACAGGGAATTCAGCCAATATTCTATAATGACTCTAAGTGGAATATAACCTTTAAAAACTGTGAATTGCTGTCTTGTACATCTGAAACTTATACAGTATTGTACATCAACTATCAGTTCAGTTCAGTCACTCAGTCGTGTCCGATTCTTTGAAACCCCATGGACTGCAGCACTCCAGGCTTCCATGTCCATCACCAACTCCCGGAGCTTACTAAAACTCATGTCCATCCGAGTCAGCGATGCCATGCAACCATCTCATCCTCTGTCATCCCCTTCTCCTCTCGCCTTCAGTCTTTCCCAGCATCAGGGGCTTTCCCAACGAGTCGGCTCTTCGCATCAGGTGCCAAAGTATTGCAGCTTCAGCAACATGACTTCCAATGAATATTCAGGACTGATTTCCTTTAGGATTGACTGATTTGATCTCCTTGCTGTGCAAGGGACTCTCAAGAGTCTTCTCCAACACCACAGTTTAAAAGCATTAATTCTTGAGCGCTCATCTTTCTTTATGGTCCAACTCTCACATCCATACATGACCACTGGAAAAACAATAGCTTTGAATAGATGGACCTTTGTCAGTAATGTCTCTGCTTTTTAATATGCTGTCTAGGTTTGTCATTGCTTTTCTTCCAATGAGAAAGCATCTTTTAATTTCATGGCTATAGTCACCATCTACAGTGATTTTGGAGCCCAAGGAAATAAAATCTGCCACTGTGTCCATTGTTTCCCCATCTATTTGCCATGAAGTGATGGGACCAGATGCTATGATCTTAGTTTTTTGAATGTTGAGTTTTAAGCCAACTTTTTCATTCTCCTCTTTCACTTTCATCAAGTATACTTCAATTGAAAAATTAATTAAATAAAATTAAAAAAAAATTTTTGAATGACCAGGATCACACTTCGATGTTTACAAAGTGCTATCTCACACAGGCTCCCCGTAGAACCCTAGAACCTCCCTATGACATAAGAAGGGGTTGTCCGCAAATGTGCAGATTGAAATTTTTCTTTAAAAACCTAACTCCATTGCAATTTGTTCAAAGTCAGCCATTTCAGACTGTAGAAAAGCTTGATGAGAATTTGACTCCTCTGACCTCAGATCTCTGGATTCCACCTCCCAAATCATATTGCTTGCTGTGTAAATGAGGAAAAACCCAGCTTCTTCTAAACCTCAGTAGGCAAGTTTCTCCCAGAAACAGAGAAGTACACAACTAATATTTGCACACTGCTTAGTGGATCATGCTATCGTGTGCTCATTACCAAAGAAAGAAAGAAAAGAACCAAGCCTCAACTGAATGACTTATTGAAAGCAAAATTAAACAGATGCAAGAAATATGGCTGTTTTTCTTTGCCTCACCATCATCTTACATTACACTGTACTGAAGGTAAATTGCCAACATGATCATCATTTCCTCTACTTTTCCAGTTTCCCTGGTGGCTCACATGGTAAAGACTCTGCCTGCAGTGCAGGAGACGTGGGGTAGATCCCTGGGTCAGGAAGATCTCCTGGAGAAGGGAATGGCTACCCATTCCAGTATTCTGGCCTGGAAAATTCTATGGACAGAGAAGCCTGGTGAACCCCAGTCCATGGGGTCGCAAAGAGTCAGACATGACTGAGCAACTAACACTTCACTTCTACCTTTCTAAGTAGGACTCAATCCTGATCTAAAGCAAGATATCATGTACTGCTGCTGCTGCTGCTAAGTCGCTTCAGTCGTGTCCGACTCTGTGCGACCCCATAGACGGCAGCCCATCAGGCTCCCCTGTCCCCGGGATTCTCCAGGCAAGAATACTGGAGTGGGTTGCCATTTCCTTCTCCAATGCATGAAAGGTGAAAAGTGAAAGTGAAGTAGCTCAGTCCTGTCCGACTCTGAGCCATCCCATGGACTGCAGCCTATCAGGCTCCTCCGTCCACGGGATTTTCCAGGCAAGAGTACTGGAGTGGGGTGCCATCGCCTTCTCCGATCATGTACTAGCAGAGTCTTAACCAAAGTTACAGCATTTTATTTAGTGTCAAGGAAATTCAGTTACTTGTAGCCTTTCAGTACCGGGCAAATTAAAGAAAGTTTAGATCCTAGAAGTAAGCAGGAAAAACTTCAAGTTTTTTTTTTTAAAACTAATTTCAAGACTGATAATCAATATACTGGCCAAGGCCTGGCAGCCTGAAAATTTTAGGACTCGCTTCAGAGATCTAGAAGCAGAGGACTACATCTGTTTGTTGTTTAGTCACTAAGTTGAGCATGTCTGAATCTTTGCGACCCCATGGACTGTAGCCCACTGGGCTCCTCTGTCCATGGGACTCTCCAGGCAAGAATACTGGAGTGGGTTGCCATTCCCTTCTCCAGAGGATCTTCCTGACCCAGGGATTGAACCCAGATCTCCTGCACTGCAGGCAGATTCTTTACCATCTGAGCCACCAGGGAAGCCCACTGGTATCTACAACCCCTCAATAAAAAGATGATGTATACAATGCAGGACAGCCCCAAACAATCCTAAAATTCCATTCTTCAACTGTATACAATTTTGCAGTTGAGTCTCAGTATGCTGAGCCAGCAGTCCATGAATACAGAACAGAGAACAACACAGAAGGTGGAAGTCACAGAGCTGCTTGGATTTCCAGTCCAAACTAGGAAGTAAGGGTTCTGAATCTCAAAGGACAATCTGTGCTGCCTGGAAACAGGCTCCTGCCTTTCACACAGCTATCAGCTCCTTCTCAGCTTCTGTGCTTAACTCTAAAACTAAGTGGCCAAGGATCATTTAAGAAACAACCCAAAGACCTTTTGAGTCACTTCCTGAGAGGGATCCAAGGTAGAGGGCACGCCTTAGCTGAAGAACACTGATCACCCTCCCATCCCAGGTGCCCTGGAGCGGAAACAAGGCGAAGGCAGGCAGAATAACTCCTGCAAAAAGGGAACAGCACACTTGCCGGGTTCTTTCAGGAGGCACCAAGCACTGTGAGCAGAGCGAACATAGCAGGTGCTGGGTGGCAGCCTGCGGGGCACACATGGGCATCCCTGACCCAGGCAGGGCAGGCCCTGGTGAGACATTCCTGGTGGAAGTAGGGCCCAGACAGCTGCCATGGCTGCTGCCACCTCTGCCTCCTGCTCAAGCAGGAGACCTGGGATAGCCCAGGGGCCGCAGTGCCTACTGGTAGGACATTCTTATCACTTAAGTTCTTGACACTCATATCTTTGGCTTAGACTTCAGAGTGAATATAACTCGACATTGCCAGCAACACAGGCAAGTTCTGAGATTTACTCTCAAGGAGAAGACAAGATAGGGATGAAACCCTCAGTAAGATGCAGGTGTTAAAGGAGCATACTGTGCTCAAAGCCAGCATTTAGACACCAGGAAGTAAAGCCGTTCAGCTTGCAGTATCACCTACCCCTTGTCCACAGTGTCTGCCACCAGGAATGCCTCCCACCTACCACTGACTCCCAACTCCACACAGCCATTTTCCCTTGTGTTCCCTTGTGTCCCTGTGTCCCTTTTCCCTGAAAGCCCCCTGCACAGCATCATTCAGAGAATGAGGGGATGGAAAAATGTCTGCCCTTTAAATGCTGAACTCACCAAGCTAAGGAATTCACATGAAGGCTCTCCCACTAGCATGAAATGATACCATTTCCAAGGTCGCTCTGGGACTAGGGCTCCAATCTGAGAAGCTTGAACTGTTTGAATGAAAGACTTTAAAGGGGCAGGGGGCACTGAACTCTTCTCTCTCCCACCTTCACTGTGATACAAAGGACTGTTCCCACTAGAAAGCAAGTCAGAGGGAAATTCCATCTCAACCACCCTGACTTGCCGATAATTTCCAGATACTCTGTATCAAGGACACCCACCCATCCGCCCCTATGCTTTTTCAGACAGAGAGAAAACTTAGCCAAAAGGAAGTCAGCTTGCTGACAGTCAGATTTTTCTGGACTTCCCCATCCTCAGGAAACTCACAAGACAGGTTCACTGGTCTGGCCAAAGAGGAACAGCATCTGATGGACCAAGACAGGGCTGGTGGTTAAAGATGTGCAGGAAAGCAAACATATAAACGAGGGCCAACTTAATGAGTTCTGAGTTCCCTAATGTGTTTATTGAAGTCTCTGTACTCCTGATTGTTTAAAACTCATGCTTCCTGCTTTCCCAGTCTGTGTCCACCCTACAGCCTTTTCCAGCACAGGCCTAATTCTCCCAGTCTCTCTCTACCTTCCTCCAACTGTACCAAGAGCATTCAAGGTTCACTTATCCTCTGTGGCAAGCATCCTTTCCTTAGTTCCTCTAAACTATTTTTATTATCAATTCAGGTTAAGTCTCCCCCTCCATCCTTCAGTCCCTCTCCCTGACGTGAGCAAACAGTAAAGATAGAAGATGAGAATGAATGTTTCTCAATATCCAAACTTCTCCGCTCCCCACTGCATCTGATAACAACAACAAAAAACTATTTGTCACCTGTCTGGTCAACTGTATGGGAGAACCTCACAAGATGGGGTTGCTTTCCGTAAATCAGAGGAGAGAAGCATGGAGCAGAAAGAAGGAAAAAGAGCAGGCAAACAATGAACCTTCACATGATGTTACTCCAAGTGTGGTACGAAGCCTTCCTGCTGGACTGTGGCTTGGAGTATGCAGATTTCTAAGCATAACAGAACCTACAGGACCAGTGTCTTGGAGGCGTATGAAATATGCGTTTCAAAGGAGAGCTCTGCATTATCTACACATGGCACACCCTTCCAGATCATCATGTTCAAGCTCTCACTCCCCTTGAGCTTTCGGGTGTGTGTGAGTGCTCAGTCGCTCTGTCGCTCAGTCGTGTCTGACTCTTTTGCAACCCCACGGACTGTAGCCCACCAGGCTCCTCTGTCCATGGGATTTCCCAGGCAAAAATACTGGAATGGGTTGCCATTTCCTCTTCCAGTGGATCTTCCTGACCCAGGAATCAAACTCAAAATCTCCTGCATCTCCAGCATTGCACGCAGATTGTTTATCACTAAGCCACACACGCAACTCTTTAAATGATAGGTGACTGGTAGACATTACAATGGACATTGTCCAGTTTTGAATGACTTTCCTCCCCACCCTGCAGGAAAAAATCAGATTTGCCGCCATATGCAATTCAATCCCTTCACTCAATATAAGCGTATGCTTTATTTTATTTTATTTTTTAACTTTACAATATTGTATTGGTTTTTTACTTTTTCCCTTTGAATTACTTAGAGTGTCTGCCGAGTTCCTTAACCCAAGTAAAACAGAATCGTTAACCTGTGTTCATTTTCACAACTGCATGAGAGAAATCATTTTACTTTTTTCTGAGTATCAGCCTTGTATTGGGGTAGCACCCAGGCATCTCTATCTAAAAAGGTACGCTTAGGCACTGCAAAGTAGGGAAAAGCGCTGTGCAGGGTTGACAAAAGACAGCTCTCTTGTCAAATGTGGCCAGCCAGCTTCTTTCTGTAAATAAAGTCTTCTTGGAACACGGCTGTGCCCATCCATTTATTTATTGTCTGTGGCTGCTTTCAACCTACAACAGGGAAGTTGTGACAGAGACGCTATGGTCTGCAAAACTGAAAATCTTTACTGTCTGGTCCTTTATAGAAACACGGTGCCAGCTCTTGCTCTAGGGGTGTTGCTTTCAAAGATCTGTATTTACCAAGTGAATCTTTCATAGTCCCTTCGAGGCAATGACATTCAGGTTGGCTATGGGGATCAGCTGTGCTGCAGAAAACTCAGTAGAAATGCTGATGCAGGGTTTGGCACCAGCTCTCTAAGGCGAAAGGAGGTGCACAGGAAAATTGAGTAGGGGACTCTGAAGAAAACACATTTTGCAGAGGAAGCATGGACCTCCAGAAAAAGTTCCCATCTTAGGAAGTTATGGAAATTCCTTCACATACTCATTCAGCCAGCACTTATGGGGCACCTACTATTGTTGCATACAGCACGCATTTACTAGCTGTATAACCCAAAGCACACAAAACTCTCTGGGCCTCAGTTTCCTCATCTGTAAAATGCGGATGTTAATGTGTATGCCTCAGTTTTCTCATAAAATGGGGATATTAACATTGTATCTATCTTAGAAGGTTTTCATGAGGCTTTAATGAGTTGCACATAAAACCCTTAGAACAAAGGCTGCTGCTGCTGCTGCTAAGTTGCTTCAGTCGTGTCCAACTCTGTGCGACCCCATAGACGGCAGCCCACCAGGCTCCCCCGTCCCTGGGATTCTCCAGGCAAGAACACTGGAGTGGGTTGCCATTCTCCAATGCATGAAAGTGAAAAGTGAAAGTGAAGTCGCTCAGTCGTGTCCGACTCTTAGCGACCCCATGGACTTCAGCCCACCAGGCTCCTCCGTCCATGGGATTTTCCAGGCAAGAGTACTGGAGTGAGGTGCCATTGCCTTCTCCAAGAACAAAGGCTTGTAGGCAGTAAACACTGTCAATTACTGCTATATTATGACTAGAGCTCCCAGTTGTACACTGCTTGTTACAGCAGACTCCCCATGTGCATTCTCTCTAAACTGTACAGTAACCATGCAAGTTGAGATGTATTTCCATTTTACTGCTGCAGAAACAAGCCCAGAGAGGTCAAATGACATTTCCCAGAATGCAAGGTATGGGCAGAACTGAAACCTAGAATTCTGAAGTCTAGGCTTTTTTTAGTAGAAGCTCCCCCCTGCAAGGTCTAAAGAGATGATGACCTCAGGATTGCAGGTCTATGCTGACAAGATGTTCTAAATTTCTCTTCTGATTCAAAGTTTGGCTATGGTATAGCATATGTTTCTGATATGAGGCACCTAAATATTTTCCTTTGGGTAATAAGAACAGAGGAGATGATATTCCCATGATGAAAAATGTTTAAAAAAAGAAATTAAAATATAAAGGTAAAACTTTATTACTCCCAAAGAAAATACTCAAGGTGTATGTTATCCATCATTTTCTCTCCTAGGTAAAGCTGTACTTACATTTGAAAGCCAATACTGTAAAGCAGTTTACAGAGTGCCCTTAAAATGTTCTTTTCTTTAGAACTTGAGAGAACATAAAAAAGGCCCCAAATGTGCATTTTAAAGCAGCTGAAATTGGTCCAGCACTCTTTTAATCCCTTTAAATGAAAAGGGTTCTCTCCACAGAGAATAAAAATAATTTGGCTCAAAATGGTGTATTAAAATGTAACCCCAGCTAATTTCAAGGGTTCATAGGCAGAGGCAGGTTAATAGTGCTTTGTATTTAAAAAAAAAAAAAAAAAAACCTATTTCCGACCATTTGTGTTTTTTATTACATTCTTCTAGGCAAAGGACTACCTTTAGTTATGGGAAAGAATACAAACAGAAGTATTCTTAACAAGCAAGCAGCCATGTTTAGAAAGCTCACTGAAGCTATTTGGGAAAAAAGTCTCATTGTTTACCAATATTTCTAATACTCTAATATGCAAACCTATCAAGTCCCACCTTAAAGCTTTAGGCAACACTTAAGCTCTGAAGTACACTTCTTTGGGACACATAATTTGGTCTGAAAATTCTGGTTGGAATAGAGGTTGCAAAAAACCACAATAAATAATTAAATCTGTACAGACTTTAAAGCTTCTATTTCTGGTTGCATGTCTTTTCCAAATCAATGCCTTCATAATGCTGCAGAGCAGAAGCAAAACTGTCAATAGGAAAATGAGATGGTGGTGCTCAGGACGCTGAATGGACAATAGAGTTACCCAGACCTGTGGCTAGACAGAAAAGAAGCCCTTGGTCACCACACATTCTCACCAGAGGACACACCTTCTCCTGGGTGGGCCAGAAAATCATGTACACTTTGTTCTACAGACAGATGGTACAACAGTGCCCATGACAGACCTTCAGCTGCACACCCAGCTAGCCAGGAGGCACGAGGTGCTACAGCTGGGGAAAGCAGATGCTTCTCAGGCTTTGTGGGTGCCCCCCCATTCACTTTTCAAAAGCCCAGGCTAGGTTACTCAGCCCCATACATGTCAAAATCTTTTGCTCCTTCAAAGTCCAATGAACTCAGAGCTTCTCATAGAATTCACAGGCATTTGTTCATATCAGCTTTTAGGATAAGGAAATTCCTGGGCTTGTTAAAAACTTTCACAGGGTTTCAAAAAGCAAATCTTGGACTACATTCAGATCCCAGCACTGCCACTCTTTTAGCAGTGACCTTGGGTGCACGGGCTGAAGTGGAGGTCAGTTTTGTCTTTTGTAGACTAAGGATGACAGCCATTCCTACTTGGATGTGTACACATGGCAAGGGCTGGACGGCACCTGGCACAAAGGTGTTGGCTGAATGGTCAGAAACCTTGTTAATGGACTTGACCTTTGGCTTCCGATAGTTAAGATGTGTACTGGATCCAATGATGTAAAAAAAAAAAAAAAAAAAAAAGACAAGAAGTTCCAGCTTAAGTTGATAAATTGGTAAACACATGCATCTAATTTCACTCTCCTATAACCCCATCAAGACCACATAAAGGAACTGCTGTTTTAAAAATACAAGTTTAGGAGAAAAGAGGAGTAAGGAGCAACAAATTTTCAGATTCTGCAAAGCAGAGAGGGGAGGGCTAAGCGATTCAGGAGGTGAGGAAGAAAAAAAAGATCTCAAGCCATTAGGGAGGAAAGTGGAAAATGGGCACGCTGCTCCTCCAGAGCTGGGGAAACAGAGGACAGGAAAAGTGCAAAAGGCTGGAAAGAAAGCTGTTTTAGAAGCTAACTTCTAGCTTCTCATCCCATTCCATGGAGTGACTGCCCCTTCCCCACCAAGGCAAACATCCAGAGAGATTTATTTCCTGAAGAGGGTAAAATACAGGGCCATCTGGCCTGGGAGGCATCACGAGGCCATGGGTAGTCTGGTGAAAATAGGGGTGTCACATGAGCAGACATGCACACTGAACCCTGAACATAGACAGCGCCCACCCCAGATCTCTTCCCCCCAGGAGCTGCCAGGCTGAACTCCAGATCCACCCCTCCTGGGAGAGACTGAAAGTTTCTCTCGGACATCTAAGCAGACCAAGAAGGAAGGCCTAAAGAGACCAACATTGGGGTTTTCCACCAAATACCCAACCTGGATCACTCTATGGGGAAATAAATTTGACAAGGTCCACCCACCTGCTCAGAACTTCACAACAGCTTTCTAGACCCCAAGCAACCAAGGATTATCAAACACCTGTGAAAACCCTCTGAAAGTGAAAGTCACTCAGTCATGTCAGACTCTTTGCAACCCCTTGGACCACACAGTCCATGGAATTCTCCAGGTCAGAATACTAGAGTGGGTAGCCTTTCCCTTCTCCAGGGGATCTTCCCAACCCAGGGATCAAACCCAGGTCTCCCGCATTGCAGGCAAAAGCCTCTACAAAGATGATAAAGATCAAAACAAGCAAAAAGAAGGGAGCAAGCTGGAGAAAGCCTGAGCTTCAAGCAAATGTCAGCAAATGTGTATTAATGATATTCATAGAGAAGATCGAGTATCCATGAAAATAAAAAAGTGATAAATAACAAAATCCAGAAAATTAAAAACCAAAAAATTCGCAGAATTTAAAGAATGTTATGAGAAATTAAAAACTAGAAGTGTTAGATGGTATCTTCTAAAAATTCAAGTATTAAAGAGATTAAAAAGAGGAGAAAATGAAAAATCAAATAATGGCTATGGAGAGTCCAGCTCCTGAATGCTACCTGCAGGATGAGAAGAGAACATGGAGAACAAAAAGAACATTCAAGAAAGATTCCCAAAACTGAAGGAACTGAGGTGTCAGAGGGAAATGGCACATAGTATGTCAGAGACCATCCAGCACAGTGAATGAAAAGAAACCCATGTTTTGGCCCATGAGCGGGACATTTCAGATCCTTGAGGACAAAAAAGACATTACAAGCTTCCAGAGAGAAAAAAAAAAAAAAAATCAGGTCACACGAAGCCTATCAGAAATCAGAAGAACTTCATACTTTGCAACAGAAACAGTGGAAAGAGAGAACAAACAGCAATGTGTTAATTTCCCTTCAGGACTTGTATTTCAAACTTGCAATTCTATTTCCAAACTGCCAATCAAGCGTGATGGTAGAACAGACATTTTTAGGCCAGTTGAGCTTCAAAAAATTTACTTCCCACGAACCTTTCCTCACAAAGTTACTAGAGGATGTGCATTACCAGAATAAGAGGAAGACAAGATCGAAGGAAAAGCAACTCTAGGGGACTTCCTAATGGCCTCATGGTTAGGATTTGGTGCTTTTGGTATGGAGGCCCAGGTTCAATCACTCATAGGACTGAATCATCCTGCATGCTGTGCAGCATGGCCAAAATACAAAAATAAACAGATTTTTTTTAAGAAAGCACCTCTAACCCAGGAAAGGCCAAGGGAACCCAGGATGAGAGAGAAGGAGGCGTCCAGGATGACAGCCAGGCATCGAAAGTCCAGATGGGAGCAAGGAGACTGGATGGGTACACTGAGGGCTGTCCTCACTAGACCCTTGCTGCCATTAAACCTGAGGACAGAGTGACCCAGGAGGGCTCAGATCCTTAGATCCTGTGTTGCTCTTCCTGACCACTGGCTGATGTCAGCCCCACTCTTCCCATCAGGCACTCCCCAGCAGCATTCTGCTTTGACCTATTACTATGCACTGGGAACAGGTCCCAGTGAGCTAAAAAAAAGAAAATGCCGAGGTGCCCATCTCCCCCAACTTCCTATTGGGCACCTAGTACCTGGCCCTAAACCACAGCACCGTCAGAGGTCCTGACACGGAGAAGCCCCCATTATCCCTCAGACTCATTTGTGGCCTTGCCCATCAACTTCCCCGGAATAACTTCATGGAACCTAAAGCCCACCTTCTCCTGGAGACCTGGCTCAACTGACCCCCACCCCCACCCCAGCCTTGGGAGCTTCAGCGACAAGAAGTGTGGTCTCCCTTTCCTTCCACAGCTAGGTGTGTGCACACTACTTGGTTTTCAAAGCAATACAGTGTGTAAGGAGACACACACACACACACACACACACACAGATACTAAAAAATAAGAAAATGAGCAACACAAGGCAGGACAATGGTTATATCTGGAGGGAAGGGGGTACCATGCAGCTGCGGCAGGGTGGAGTGGAGAGGTCTCTAGGGAGCTATTAGGGTCCCATTTCTTAAACCAGGGGGTGGGCACATGGCAGATTATTATTCTCTATACTCCAGTTCCAGCTACGAAATCATCTTCTGTATTTAGCATATATCTTGCCATTTAGGGAATTCCCCAGTGGCTCCGGAGAAGGCAATGGCACCCCACTCCAGTACTCTTGCCTGGAAAATCCCATGGATGGAGGAGTCTGATAGGCTGCAGTCCATGGGGTTGCTAAGAGTCAGATACGACTGAGCGGCTTCACTTTCACTTTTCACTTTTCACTTTCATGCATTGGAGAAGGAAATGGCAACCCACTCCAGTGTTCTTGCCTGGAGAATCCCAGGGACTGGGGAGCCTGGTGGTCTGCCGTCTATGGGGTCGCACAGAGTCGGACATGACTGAAGCGACTTAGCAGCAGCAGCAGCAGCCAGTGGCTCAGTGGTAAAGAATCTGCCTTTAATGCAGGAGATGTGGGTTTGATCCCCAGGTTGGGAAGATCCCCTACAGGAGGAAATGGCAACCCACTCCAGTATTCTTGTCTGGGAAATCCCATGGACAGAGGAGCCTGGTGGGCTACAGTCCATGGGGTCGCAAAGAGTCAGATACAGCTGAGCTCACATGCACCAATCTTTGCCGTTTGGGTAATAATTCAGGTCACAGATTATATTACAAATCCCACAGAATCTGTACTGTTTGTCTCTGCTAAACAGTGGTAGACAGCATCTATTCCCATCACCAGCATCCCTTTTATATGCCCTGAGACAGCCGTCACACAAATGCAATTCTCGAAGACACTTTGACAACAGGAACAAAGAGAAAAAGGACCCCGTGTAATTAGCTTTTGTGTACAGTCATAACGAGAAATGCCCTAGTGCACCTCTGCCAGTGGGATTCCCTGCGTGCCTGATGGACTTCTGAGACAAACTCAAGTGTCCAGGAGAAATGACTGTGCTCACCATTTCCTCGACAGATTTTAGTCTTGTTTGAACAGGCTGCCAATTCTAAAATAAATGCCCCGACCCACAGGTTCACTTTCCCAGCATGATTCAGATGGAACAGCAGCCATGTTGACCATTAACTACTGACCCAGCGTTGGTAGATTTCCTTAAATGCTACGGATGCTCTGCTCACCCCGCCATGGCTGGAAGGCATTATTCTTGAAAGGCTATTCAATTTCACAATGTCACTCCAACAGAAAACTTCTTTCCGAATTCTCACCTTCTCTTTTCTGGCCAGTTAAAGAAATAGAGTACTCCAGCTTTTCACAGAGAGCAGAAGAGGCCACAGCCTGAGCCTCTTGCTGTTCTGCCATCTGCCTGAGACCTGGCCTTGCTTCCCGACTGCCACTGATTTTGTTCCTTCTTGTGAGATTCAGCTGGAGCAGATCAAAACCAACTAGGCTCAGATTCAACTAAGGGCATCGATCCCACTCACCCAGGTAATAAAGCGAAACAGCTGGCTGAATTATATGACCACAGATGGATTCACAGCCCCGTCCCCAGACTTGTCTCAAATAGTGTCAGAACCAGAATCTTCAGAAGGAATCATTCTTTCCCACGCTCAAACTGCCTCTGCTTGAAACAAGACTGCTCTTTTGTGAATAAGCTCACCTCTGGAGGAAATCAAGACGTGGCCGCAGTGCTTCTTCCATAAGATGTTTTGCGAAAGTCATGGCCATCAGTAATGTATCTTCTCCTAGATCTGGACTTCTCAACCTTGGCTGCACATTGGAATCACCTGGCGAGCTTTAAAAACTACCAGGCCTGGGTCCCACTGATTTCCTGGGTCAGAGGTGTGGCCGGGGGCTCCTTGAATTTGAAAAGTGTGCAGCCAAAGGTGAGAACTACTAGTCTATTAGAGAATAATGGTGACCAGTTTCTTTCCGTCAAAAATAGAGGCTATCATTTCCTAAAACCCTTTACCTGCCAGGCAGCACAGCTAGGGATCAGGAGTCAGGCTGCCTGGGTTTGCCTACTGGCTGTATCACTCAGTATTCTTGGGCAATTTATTAGGTTGCTCTGTGCCTCAGTTTCCTCACTTGTGAAATGAACTAATGTTAGTACCCAGATCTCATAGGATGATGGGTAGTATTGGGTTGGCCAAAAAGTTCGTTCGGATTTCCCATACCATCTTACAGATGAATCCGAATGAACTTTTTGGCCAGCCCAATAAATTAGATGATATTTTTTACAGAATACTTACAATGCTAGTTATGACACAGAAAAGGCCGGGGTAGAGCACAGAGAGCTCAGTTCAGTGCCCTAAGGTGGCCTAGAAGGGTGGGATGAGGTGCGCGAGGGAAGCTCAAGAGGGAAGGGATATATGTATACGTATGTCTGATTCACTTTGCTGTACAGCAGAAACGAACACAACGTTGTAAACCAATTATACTCTAATAATAAAGTAAAATGATCCTTCTATAACAAAGAAATGCTTGTTTAATAAAATATCAAGCCAGGTTTCTGTCAAGGCCTCCTCAAGAGAAACTAAAAAAGAAATTGGCAATTGTGTTAACTGAAATAATTCAGAATCAGATAAAACTTTCTTTGGGATGCCAACTGCACATTCGGGGGACAAAAATTCCTAAAGTTGTCTCCACTACCTCTTACTTTTATAAAGAACTTTATTCAGCTCTGGTGAAAGAGGCATTTCTAAGGTCAAGAGGGAACTTTAACATAACATGGCAAGATTCTCTCTTGCCATATCCACCCTTCTCTTCATTGTTTCAGACATCCATGTCTTTGTTAATAAGCTGGTGTGAAATCTGAGGTCTGTATTTGCAGGACTTGGCAAGAGTGGCTTTAGAATTCCAAGTTTGTCTTTTCAAAAGGAATACATCCCTGCCTCACTCAAAAGATAAAGCAGTATTTTTTCCAAAGGGTTCTCTGCACTGCTGTAGGAAAACAGGTCCCTGAATTTTTTCTATCTTCAATTTTTTTAAGCTGTATGCCAAGCACCACGCACAGGAAACCATTCATTCTAAAAATATATTTAAAACAGGAGATCAAGACTGAATATAGCCTTGAAATGTATGTGTGAACAGATATTGGGCTGCACAAGCTTTTTAACTTCACAAATAAATATAAAATAGTATTTGAGGAAAGATATTTTTATACATGCAGCTCCTAAATACAGAGGAAGCCTGATGAGCAAACATCTCAGAGTCCTGCCCACTGGCTTCTACTAATTAATCAAGACTGCTTCATCAAGGCAGTGCAAAAATGCTGCAGAAAGATTGTGTGAACAGAAAGCTCCAAATGTTATTCACCAGCAATACTTCAAACGCGTTCAGCTCGCTAAAGCTTTCATTCAAGAACCATCACTTAAATTCTCTAATGCCATGAAGTAGCGTCTTAAAAATAATTTAAAAACTCATTTTGAAACACGCAAATTACTAACCAGACACTCCTGAGAGTATGTGTAAAGGGAGCCAACATCTCTACAGTGCAATTAGGCACTGGGAATCAAAAGCATGGAAAGACAGTATATCCTATGAACCAGGATTCAGCTTCTAAGGATTTATCCTTGGGAACTAACTGGACACACATGTAAAAATGCACATTCCAGGAAGTAACGTTATCACATTGCTTAATAGCAAAAAAGGGTGCAAAGTATCATAGAGCACTGGTTACCTAGAGAATGATATATTCACAAGAGTCATGGGGCCCAGACATGTATTGAGCTAGACGGAAAAATATCTGCAATAAACTTAGCAAAAAGAGGTGGTTAAATTATTTGAGTAGTCAAACTCGATTTCTGTAGAAAATATGGCAACTTCATTTTGTAGAAAATATGGCAACAAGTCATCGAAAAAAACATGGTGGACCTAGATATCATCATACTAAGTGAAGTGAGTCAGAAAGAGGAAGACAAATATCATATATCACTTAAATGTGGAATATAAAATAGAACACAAATGAACCTATCTTTGACAGAGAACCGACTTGTGGTTGCCAAGGGGGAGAGGAATAAGGGAGAGAAGGATTAGGAGTTTGGGGTTAGCAGATACAAACTACTGTATATAGAATGAATGAATAATAAGGTCCTACGGTATAGCACAGAGAACTATATTCAATATCCTGTGGTAAACCGTAATGGAAAAGAATGTGAAAAGTCATTTTGCTGTACAGCAGAAATTAACTCAACGCTGTGAGTCAACCATATTTGAATAAAACCTTAAAAAAATGTTCAAAAAAGTATGAAAGGCTTTACACCAAAATGTTACAGTAAATTCCCTCTGATAAATAGGATTGTGGGAATTTTTCTTTTGAGGAGTAATTTCTGACTTTTATTATGTATGGCTTTTCAAGTAAATAAATGAATAGAATATGAAACATTTTAAACAATAGACAGTGAATAAAATAGAATAGACTACTTTGTAACTTTTCTCCCATTTCACAAGTGCTCTATATGATAAGCCTCAGGAATAACACCTAGGAAAGGAAAATATCACATGACTCTTATTCACAAGAAATGGCCAGAAAAGACACACAGTTGGAATGAACGTTTCAAATCAAACACTATCTTCTAAAGTGAGCACTTTCCACACTGGATTTTGCTGCTGGGGTGGTTAGCAGCCAAGTTTTTCTGGAATGTCAAGTTCTCAAGACCCTAGCTGTGACAAATGCTAACAGTTCAGTTACCCTTGCTTTCTTTTCTTTAAATGGCATCTCAAGAACTCTCCCAGGGGTGTGAACTGTCTATAAGAAACAAATATTGAAAGGAACTAAAAGCTTAGTGTCCTCAACTTACTTTGACTTATTAAACTCTTTGCCCTCTTCATCTTCCCTTTTATTTCTCCAGTTCTCCCATATTTTCCCATAGGCAGGATCCTTTCTTACCAAGACCAGGAGCTTAAGTCAGGGAAGATTCGGGTAATGCCAGAATTTGGGGATGCCTGGGAGGCAAAAAGATAGAACACTGAAGCCATTCAAGACTCACATGTTAATCTTAATTCCAAGTCAGAGCTAGCTTGTCCTCTGTTTTTCTCTCAAGGCTAAAATAAGACCGGAAACCAGTCTGTCTGTAGACCCTAAGCATGGCCATGATTTGGTTTCCGCAGGGTCAGCAAGTGAGTCCTAAAGATGGTTGAGCAAGTAAGTGATCAGGCAGTGCTCACGCCTCCTGTGTTGAAACATCAACTTACAGAACTGTAGAGCTGAACTGGGCCTTCTCAATTTTACAGGTGAATGTGACCGAAAGCATGGGAGTTCAGCAGCATTGCTTGGGTATGAGTTTGCGGGCCTCATCACGGGTCTTTTGAACCAGAAACTTTGAGGTGGGGGGTCCATGTGTCTGCAAGCTCTCCATGTGCTTAAGGATCATCTAGGGGAAAACGAAGGCCAAGGGGCTTCCCAGTTGGCTCAGTAGGTAAAGAATCTGAAGTAGAGGAGATGCAGGTTCAATCCCTGGGTGAGGAAGATCCCCTGGAGGAGGCCATGGCAACCCACTCCAATATTCTTGCCTGGGAAATCCCAAGGACAGAGGAGCCTAGTGGGCTACAGTCCATGGGGTCCCAAAGAATCAGACATGACTGAGCATGCACAGGAGAAAGAAACAGAAGCACAGTGAGGGTATAATTGTTTGTCTTCACAAAACTAAGAGACAAAAAGCAGTTGTTCTAAGTGAGACATCCAAATAAAGCTATAATCCCATTTCAAGATCCACAAATACTGTACCTACGGGTCTCTAGATTATCTTTACATCCTAGCAATCTTTTCCCTTTTCCATCACTACACTTAGAGAAACTGAGGTAACCAAGACAGAGCAGCCCAATGCAGTCTTTGGAGTGTGAAGAAGCATTTAACTCAAACTCTTTTTACAAATCGCTGGTGGATGGTGACTGCAAGGAAATCACATTTAACAAGATAGAGAGCCTACTTCTACATTAGCTCCCAGAACGTTGGACCAACAAACACTAGAACAGGAATTTGATGATGCACGAATCTACCAGAAGAACAGCAGCTCCTTATCTTATTTTCTCAGGCTGTCCTCCTCTGGATCCACACCAAGCCTCAGAGAGGAGCTGGTGTGGTAGGAGGTTCTCTCACAAAAAAGCCGGGTTCCCAAAAGATCATTTCTAAATCAGTTATTTGAAACCTGGACACATTTCCTCATACAATGTTATGCATGGACTTAGCTATCTAATCACAATAGATTTACATAAAGCTGATATTATTTAAATAAAGTTTTTGGTGAAAATGTCTTTTTATTTACAACTGAATGAACTTTTTGGCCAAGCCAGTATCAAAATATCTTCCAGCTCAAGTTGTACAGCCAGCTTTCCCATTGCTTGGTGTTAGCTCAGGACCTTATCGGGCTCTGACCTCAGCTTGAAATGCTTCTAGAGCACATGGGCTGTGCCCTCACCTCATTCAGGCCTCTGCTCCAATGGCACCAACTCAGAGAGGCCTGCCCTAGAATTGTAACTCCCCACTCCAACCTCAAAAGCAGAGACATTACTTTGCCAACAAAGGTCCGTCTAGTCAAGGCTATGGTTTTTCCAGTAGTCATGTATGGATGTGAGAGTTGGACTGTGAAGAAAGATGTGCGCTGAAGAATTGATGGTTTTGAACTGTGGTGTTGGAGAAGACTCTTGAAAGTCCCTTGGACTGCAAGGAGATCCAACCAGTCCATTCTGAAGGAGATCAGTTCTGGGTGTTCTTTGGAAGGAATGATGCTGAAGCTGAAACTCCAGTACTTTGGCCACCTCATGTGAAGAGTGGACTCATTGGAAAAGACTCTGATGCTAGGAGGGATTGGGGGCAGGAGGAGAAGGGGACGACGGAGGATGAGATGGCTGGATGGCATCACCGACTCGATGGACGTGAGTTTGAGTGAACTCTGGGAGATGGTGATGGATAGGGAAGCCTGGCGTGCTGCGATTCATGGGGTCACAAAGTCGGACACGACTGAGCGACTGAACTAAACTGAACCCCAACCTCTCCATTCCCTTGCCCCTCCTTTATATGTTGTTGTTAAGTCGCTCAGTGATGTCCGACTCTTTGCAACCCCATGGACTGTAGCCCACCAGGCTCCTCCGAACATGGGATTCTCCAGGCAAGAATACTGGAGTGGGTTGCCAATTCCTTCTCCAGGGGATCTTCCCGACTCAGGCATCGAACCCCTCCTTTATATAAGTGCTCTGAAAAGACTTCAGGAATTGATATTTGTTTGTCAGAAGCTTAAATTTGTTTGCCTTTCTTTGATTACTGGTTGACATGAATGTTTTCTTATGTGTCTACTGCCAGTCATGTGTATATTTATATTTCTTCTTTTGTAAACATCATCTTCATGACTTTTGCTGATTTTTTCTATGGACAGATTTGTCTGTCTTGTTAATTTTTAGGATTATTATCCCTTTGTCTATTGTCTATAATTTCCCCAGCTGTATTTTCCTTATTCATTCTCAGTGCTTGCCATGTAAGAGTTCTTCATTTTTATGTAGAGAATCTATGAGTCTTTACATTTATTCACTGCTTTGGGGGCCTTATTTTCAAGAATAAGCCAAAGGATTTGGTTTTCTATTTCAGAGACTTTCCAAATAAATCCATTTGCCAGAGTGTCACATCACCCAAGAAACTTCATCTTCTCCTCTCCTTAGCTCTCATCCTTCATCACAGCAATGAGAAGATCTGCTTCCATTTCACCGAAAGCATTTGGCTCAAAATCCTTCCCAAAGTCCACTGTGGGAGATAATGACATTCACACCCCCAACCAGTCACACCTCTCCTATCCAAGCCCCCGTGTAAGGTTTTCTCCCACAAGGCCTCTGGGTGTGGTGATGGGATTTGCTGTGGTGAGTGGGACTCTGGTAAACATAAGGTAGATCCAGGCGTGAAGAATGCTGGTGTGTTACTGCCAGGAACTTTCCTGCTAAGATGTGAAAAGGCTCAAGCTGGTCCCCTGGAGGACAGGAGAGAATGAGGAGATAATGCCTATTGTTATTAGAAAGAACATAGAGCAGTTTTCCTGCTAATTAGGGGGGGAAAATGCCTTTAAGTTAGAAATTACCCAAATTCAATCAGGCAATAAGTCTATGACACTTGCTGGCTGCCCAGACAAGGGCAATGAGGCTTGGAAAACACAAAACCATTGCTAAATTATACTCTCTCGGGCCTCCTATTTATAGAGAGGCAAACAGTTAAGATTCCCCTTTTAGCTGGGCTGGACAGACACGACAGAAACAGCATAATATCTCTGGAGGTGACAAACAGCTGGCAGAGCTTAAGAGCTTCCCTTACAAGAGGGAAGAAACAGAACAAAGGGTGAAAGAAGAGATCGGCAGCCAGTAAGCTGAGGTGCTTTTCACAAGAGGGCCTTCCATTTCTGTGCTTTACAAAAAAAAAAAAAAAAGAAGAAAAAGAAGAAGAAGAAGAAGAAGGTAGGGGGTTGGGGAGAAAAACAAGATCAAGGGAAACTTAAGACCCTTTGTCTGCTTAGGCTTCCCAGCTGGGTACACAGCTCACCCAAATATCTATCCTCTCCTGCTGTTACTAAAAACACATGGACGAGCTATTCCAGGAGGAAAATGGTCACAAGTCACCAAGGAGACAGGAAGACCCTCATGATATAGTTTTAAAAATGACTTTGGAATCCAAGCAACGCTCAGTTCCTCTCTCTGGATTCCGCCAAGAGGACTAACGAAAGCTCCTGCTGAAAGAGAGAGAGAGAATTCAGATAGAATTTTGTCTGTTCGCATCAGCTCCTGGGAATCAGCTGAAATCTAAAGGGCCTTAAAATGAGCTCATTGTGAAGGCAGACATTCTGGCATGAAAACTCGAAAAGGCTGCCACCAAAATAAATGCGCATTGTCTTGTACCAACTGCTACTAGAAAGAGATTTCAAGGATCGTAGCAGAAAAGGGAATGTAAGAGTGACGAGAAATTGAGCATGAGAGCAAGTACTGGTGGGAGAAATGTAAAACCAAATCATTTTCAAAGGAAGGACATTTCTCAGAAAATTGGAAGACAAGGCTCTTTTTCTGTGGTCTGCAATGGGCAAAAGATAGGATGCGTGTTTTTGTTACAAGCCTCACACAGTTGTTCTTCTTTGAATAGTGCCCTCTGCTTGCTTCCTGCTGCCAAGAAAATGTAGGACAAGCTAATACAAATGCCACAAAATGAGGGACGGCATTAAAGCTGATTGCAATTCACCACCACGTTTCCAGGACTTGATTGACTCAAATAAGACAGGGTCTTTGTGCCCTGTTTCCTTTACTTCCTCATTTTCATAATGCTTATTGTCTTGGAATTCACTGTTAATATTCTATTTTGTATCATCATTTTATTCACCTTCTTCCCTATATGCAAAATTTAAAATTCTTACGTATGTAAGAATTGATTCACCTTCTAGATAGGGTTAACGGTGGAAGCTTCCCTAACATTTCCAAACAGGGATTTTTTTCACTGTAGAACTCAGGTAAAGAGAATTAGATAAGTCATAGTAATCAAAGTCTTTAGTTCCTGACCACTCATCATGGCCTTGTTTATTAGTGTTTATTATATTAACATACACACACACACACACAAATCCACTACTTAACACAGAAACTAGAACATGGACATTAACTTATCTCTTTCTACGTAGTCGTCCCCCTTCCCTCCCTACGCCTCCCTCCTCCCAAGGTAACCACTATGTGCAATCTTATAATGAACATGGATACACACACACACACACACACACACACCATGTAATCTTGAGGAACTTATTTTCATTTATTACATTAATAAGATTCATCCATAGTGTTCTATATAGCAATAGTTCATTCATTTTTGACTGCCATATATTACTCATTGTGTGAATCAGAGAAAGGAGGAATTAAAATCTAGAGTGTATCAATGCTCTGTTACATTAATTCACTCTATGTTCTTCTTGAACAGTTGCTACACTAAACATCACATGTTTTAAAACAACTGACCGCATAAAACAAGTTGCTACTGTTTTAATTGTACTTCATAACTAATCTCTTCACCCTCTTTTTTTTTTTTATTTTCCAGGATTGAATGCTCATTGTGGATTTATTTTGTGCTGGGTTTCCTTGAAGGTAAGTGATATGAGAAATGGGCTGCTGATACAAAACTAGTTTGTTATGATACTTATCAGATCAGACTCACTCCTAAATTCTCTTTTATTCAACACTGTGACCTCATGGCCAGATACTCTTATGAAAGGGAAAGTGACACCTAGCTGAACATTCCTTTCCATCAAGGCTCTAACAGAGAATTTTTTTTTTTTATTTCTACAGTCCCAACATGAGAGGTACTTTTCAGCATCTTAGACTCAGAGGCAACTTCCTGGTAGATGAAGAAGAAAGGGAAGCAGAGAGACAGAAGTCATCTCTGAGAGAATCTTGAGCATTATTCCAAGGTAACTGGGAGTCACTGAGAGATTTCACAGGGAGAAGGGAAAGGATCCGATTGACTATAGTAGCAAGTGGGCTGCACTGGAAACTGGACTGTAAGTAAGTGCATTTGGAAATCAGGCTCCAGGCAATAAAAGATGTGGATCTGGACTGAGGCAGCCACATAGATCATGGATGCAGGGAGAAAGTTATGGGTTTTGAGAAAGACAACACAGACCCAAAGGAAAATGAGCTTAACACACAAATTGGAGGTCTGAAAGTAGCTGTCGTACAATTGCCTTCACAAGCCTCAAAGAAGGCAACCACACAGGAAGACCGAAGCCTGCTTATCACATTGCCTCTGTCCCAAGAAACCCTCCAAATACTGATGAACGGCTTTCTGTCAACTACCAGGTGTTTTTACTTGAAATTGCACTCCCAGAAAACAATTAAAAGTTTCTTATTATAACAAGTTAGTCTTGTCACCATCCATAAAAGAGAAAATGATGCTCAGCTGGAAGCCTAGCCTAATTGATTTTTCAACATACACTCGATGCCCATTATTTGCAGCAGTTATGTTCTATTAAGTCGCCATAAACACTGAATGTAACAAATACTGACCTGTTGCTTCTAATGGAAATACAGAGTTTGCTTCCTAAGAACTTTGGGTCACAACAATTTGAATAACCAATCAACATATAACCTTGATTTATGTGTGTTCCTGGTTTGTAACATCTTATTTTGTATTGGAGTATAGCCAATTAACAATGTTATGATAGTTTTAGGTGAACAGCAAAGGGACTCGGCCATATGAGTGAGTGAATGAGTGAGTGAGTGAAGTCACTCAGTCTTGTCCAACTCTTTGCAATCCCATGGACTGTAGCCTACCAGGCTCCTCTGTCCATAGGATTTTCCAGGCAAGAACATTGGAGAGGGTTGCCATTTCCTTCTCCAGGAAGTATAGCAATTATTAGAGTATAGCCAATTAACAATGTTATGATAGTTTTAGGTGAACAGCAAAGGGACTCGGCCATACACATACATGTAATCATTCTCCCCCAAACTCCTCTCTCATCCAGGTTGCCACATAACATTGAGCAGATTTCCCTGTGCTATACAGTAGAACCTTGTTGGTTATCCATTTTAAACATAGCACTGTGTACATGTCCATCCCAAACTCTGTGTTTCTGTTTAAAGACATTTATTTTATAATATACTGTTGGTTCACTAACATTAACTCATGGCCAAAATCACTAGGGCCCGTGCCTGAACGAAGCTTATCTAACACACATTTTCTCTGTAAGGCACATCACAGCCTTCTTATGCTGAGGGAACACTAGTCAGCACTTCAGCACTATACTTGGGGGCCATTTTTAAGAAGTAAAATCACCAACAAAAAGCACAAAAATGGGGACAAAGTGGTACTTAGTAGACTGCAAAGAGGACACTTAGTTAAAATATGAGAGCTGAAACAAGGCTAAGCACTGCATCCTTCAGCCTCCAATGGGAGTATCTGTGTCAGGTGACTCAAACTTTTTGCAACTCTGTGTGTCCATGAATGACTACAAGCGCGGTGAGTATTGATTTGGGGATTACAAATGGGTTTTAGCACAAATCCGGAAATACAGAATCCATGAAAAATGAGGGCTGACTACATCTCCAAGGGATCATTCTCAACCTTAAGGTATCAACAGGGATTCAGTAACAATGTGAAATCTTTATTTTTTTCACCATTTCCCAAGTAATTTTATTTTCTTTAATTTTTATTGGACTATAGTTGCTTTACAATGTTGTGTTTGTTTCTACTGTACAGCAAAGTGAATCAACTATATATATATATATATAATCCCTTGTTTTTTGGATTTTTTTTTAAATTTCCTTCACAATGCCAAATTTTTAGCCATGTACTTCCCCCCAATGAGTTCAAATGTGTCTCTTTAGACATTATATCAAAAGGACCCTTTTGTTCATCTTCTGTGAGCTAGGAAAAACCCAGTTATAAATCAGTTTTTTTTTTTTTTTGGCCACATTGCTTGGCATGTGGGATCTTATTTCCCCAACCAGGGATAGAATCCATGCCCTCTGCATTGGAAGTGAAGAGTTATAACCACTGGACTGCCAGGGAAGTCCCTATAAATCACTTTTTAAATCTTAGAAAAAGCAAAACTTTGGAGAAGACAGATGTTCTTGTTTCAGAAAAAGAAAAATGAAAAGAACCAAGAAGAAATTCTTCATGCCCTGATTCCTCAACAAATTGTTCATCTTCTAAGTTAGTGCTTCTTGAACTTTACTGTGCTCATGAATTCCCTGGGAATCTTGTAAATAATGTAAATCTTGATTCAGGAGGTCTGAATTCTTTATTTCTAAGAACTCCCAGATGATGCCAAGGTTGCACATACTTTGAGCAGCAAAATTTATTTCTACTCAAGAAATTCATCAGCCCCACCATGGACCTATATTCAACAATCATGCCTTAGATTTAAAAAAAAACAAAAACAAGCACTTCAGTTTAAGATTATGTTACATAGTAAAATGCAACTAAGCTTTCAGAATATCAACAGTGCTATATGTAAAACAGTCTAAACAATGGCATTCAATTTCCTACCCAAGTCTATCAGTGTTGTAGGGAAATTAAAACAGAGTATTAGAATCTCTGAAGGGCTTCTCAGGTGGGTAAAAAACCCACCTGCTACTTTGGGAAACCTAAGAGACACGGGTTTGATCCCTGGCTCAGGAAACTCTCCTGGAAAAGGGAATGGCAACCCACCCGAGTATTCTTTCCTGGAGAATCCCATGGACAGAGGAGCCTGGCAGGCTACAGTCCATAGGGTCGAAAAGAGTTGGATGCAACTGAGCAAACATATTAGAATCTCAATATTGCTTTCCAAATAAGACCTCGGATTTGGGGGTATTTTTCTCTTCTTCCAACGGACCACTAGCAGCATTAAGGAAGTAAAGGAACAGTCATCTGAAAGGTACAGAATGCTTCACCTCCTAGCAGCTGACATAGTGGGCAAAGTACCATTTGACCATTTTAACATGCAGATAAGGGCTAGGGTTATTAGGAAGCTGTTCTCTGCAGATAAAGGCATTTGCTTCTCCTTGCCTTTGAGCTCTTACCCCCAGATACATACAATCAATCAAAGATGACTTTGTGAAATAAAGGACAGCAGAAGTGCATATCTGGTGACCTGTCATTGCGGAAGGAAATCTGGCACCAAGGAGCCTGTGAGGAGAACACTGTGATGCAAAAGCCCCAGTGGAAATTTGGCTCCCAAGATAGAGTTCAGAGGAACATTAGTCTCCCACAAAGATTTGCAAAGCTGCAAAAATAACAGCATAGCAGATAAAAAGAAGAGTGGGTTCACTGGTGCTTCAATGAGTGAAAATTGCTCAGTAGTATCGAGCAACCCCATGGACTATACAGTCCATGGAATTCTCCAGGCTAGAATACTGGAATGGGTAACTTTTCCCTTCTCCAGGGGATCTTCCCAACCCAGGAATCGAACCAGGGTCTGCTTCATTGCAGGCAGATTCTTTAACAGCTGAGCTATCAGGGAAGCCTGCTTCAGATGGGCAGACATTAACGGAAGGCAGAGAGTAAGAACTGCCTTTGGGGCTATTCAAGACTGATCCTTCCAGGCTACTGATTGCAACTTGATACTTTGTGTTTGCAATTTTAAAAATTCCAAGTTCCATTTGAGACCAAGCTTAGGGTTCTCCATCAGGCAAGCAAGTCTGATTTTCCATGCCACTTGAAAACTATCCATAGTGGTCTTTTCCCTTTAAACCAAGCTTCTTTCAGCACATATGGCACCAGAGGCAACTAAGAAGAAAAAATTACTATCTTCAATTGACTATCATGATGGTAACCCCAGTTTTGTTGTATTTTTAAACTTGACAAAATGCAGATAATTATACTTCTAGAAGCCAATCCCAGCTTTGGCTACGAATTAAGGACATTTCAGAACATACATAAGAGAGTTCTAGGAAAACAGATATTTAAAGAAAGAGGGAGGAATGACTACAGGAATCTAATGCTCAAGGGATGAAGATTAGGTATTACAAGGGGTGTATTTGAAATACTGACTCTTTGTGACCCCATGGACTGCATGTAGCCCACCAGGCTCCTCTGGGATTCTCCAGGCAAGAATACTGGAGTGGGTTGTCATTTCCTCCTCCAGGGGATCTTCCTGATCCAGGGATCCAAACTGGCTCTCCCGCATTGCAGGCAGACTATTTACTGACTGAGGCACTAGGGAAGCCCTATTTGAAATACCAAACACATTAGAGAAAGTCCTCATCTACACTCCTATACAAATTTATTTTTGCTTCACTCAAAACCATGAGAGGAAGGAAATGCAAAGACAGGCTACTATTTTCTGATATTAATGAGAAATTTTTCAAGCAGACAGAAGGACAAAAAGGGATATTGTGTTCTATGAATCCCACTTCTAGGAATCTATAGTAAGGAGACATCTCCAATACAAAAATACTTAGGCAAAGATTACTCATTGTAAAATCATTGTAATTATAAAATATCAGAAACAACCTAAACATCAATACACAGTTGAGTGCTTAAACTATGAAACACACAGCCACACAGCAGTGTTTTGCTACCATAAAAAATAAGGAAGATCTCCATAAATTGATATGGAATGGTTTGCAGGATAGACTATTAAGTGAAAAGGCAAAATGCAAAAAAAATATCTATGGTTATACTACACTTCAGAGAAGGCAATGGCACCCCACTCCAGTACTCTTGCCTGGAAAATCTCATGGACGGAGGAACGTGGTAGGCTGCAGTCCATGGGGTTGCGAAGAGTCGGGCTCGACTGAGTGACTTCACTTTCACTTTTCACTTTCATGCATTGGAGAAGGAAATGGCAACCCACTCCAGTGTTATTGCCTGGAGAATCCCAGGGACGGGAGAGCCTGGTGGGCTGCCATCTATGCGGTCGCACAGAGTTGGACACGACTGAAGCGACTTAGCAGCAGCAGCATACTACACTTCATGTAGAAAAAAGAGGCTATAAGAAAACATTCATGTAGCTGCTCATTTGTGCAAAAAAAAAAAAAAAATACAATAAGGCTAAACCAGAAACTAAAGAAATTGGTTATCTAGTGAGATGGACAGGAAGGGATGGAAAGGGGAGCAAATGGGAAGAAATAGTAGGGATGAGGAGGGACTGACACTTGTGAGTTCACCCTTTTGTATAACTCTGACTTTGAGAACCATGGTGATGTTGACATACCAAAAATATAGATAATTAAAATCAACCAGCATGTGTGTGCTTTAGGGGAAGAGAGCAAAATGGAATGCAAACACTAAGAATTCAACTGTATCACAAGTGAATAATGTAACCACATTGAAGAGGATGAGGCAAAAAAAAAGAATTAGTCTTAGTAACTGGAAATAGAATCTTAACTTGAAACTGTTAAGACCAAAAAGAAACTGTGCCTAAAATTGTACTCTAACTAGTAAATGCGTTTCCCACAAGAGTTTGGGTTAGAAATTCTCAAACCACTTTTGTATACTAGGATTAAGGAAGTTAGCAATCATATTTACATATATTGTAGATAATGAGAGTCTTACTTCTCACATCAGAGAAAGAAGGCTAGAATAAGCCATGGATTGGAATCAGAGGTATAAATATGAGCTCATGACTGGATAATAGAACAGACACACAAAAGAATGAAAGAAGACAGATACAGACACATGTGTTTGCATGGTTAGTTAGTTCAGTCACTCAGTCGTGTCCGACTCTTTGCGACCCCATGAATCGCAGCATGTCAGGCCTCCCTGTCCATCACCAACTCCCAGAGTTCACTCTGACTCAGGTCTATCGAGTCAGCGATGCCATCCAGCCATCTCATCCTCTGTCATCCCCTTCTCCTCCTGCCCCCAATCCCTCAGTTATGTCTTAACCCTTAGGAGGGCCTAGAAGCAATAACATTCCAGCACCACAAATGGACACTAGAACCCTGGCTCTAACTTCTAAATACCATTCTGCAATAAAAGGCAACAAGAAAGGGTGGGGACAGAAAAAACATTTCTAGAAATATTGGCTACTAAGCCAACAGATGAGATAAAACAGAATCATTAAGAAATAATCAAAAGTAAGGCAGAATCAAGGGATAAAGAAAAGGTGGGACACATAGGAAACACTGCAATATAATATTTAGATTTAAACCTAATCATATGAATAATCATATTAAATGCAAGTAGTTTAAACACCCCAATAAAAAGGGAGAGACTATCAATTTGGATAAAAAAGCAAAGTGTGTATCTTGTATCCAACTATATGCTGAATACAAGATACATACTTTACATATAAAGTCACAAATAGGTTAAAAGTAAAAGAAGAGAAAATATATATCATACAAACACAGTCAAAAGAGAACTGGAATAGCTATATTAATATCAAAGTACATTTCAAAGTAAAGAATATTACTAGGGATGAAAAATGTCCATTTCATAATGGAAAAAGTGCTCAATTTATCACAAGGACACTTAAGAACAGAGCTTCAAAATACATGAAGCAAAACTGATAGAACTTTAAGGAGAATTAGACAAATCCAGAATTCTAGTTGGAGATTTCAAAAGAATATTTCAATTGATAAAACAAGTATTGGAAAAACTCGTTAAGGATAAATTTGACCATTATCAATGTTGACATACATAGAACATTCCACACAAGAGAAAAATACATATTATTTTCTAGCACACATGAAACATTTGCCAAGACCTTATTCTGGGCATTTTAATGACTTTCAATAAATTTAAAATGGTTTCAAGTCATATCAAGTATATCTTTCTCACAAAGAAATTAATTTAGAAATCAATAAAACACATTCCAGCTATTTGGAAACAAAGTAACACTATTCTAAATCATCCATGAGTTAAAGAAAAAAAATCAGAGACATTAGAAAAAATTTCGAACTGAATGAAAATACAAGATATTACAAATTTGGGAATGCAGCTAAAACAGTATTTAGGGGGAAAGTTACAGCATTCAATGCCTATATTAGAAAGGAAAAAAGATCTCAGATCTCAAATCCATGATTTCATCTTCTACCTTAAGAAACTTGGGGAAAAAACATTGAACCCAACATCAGTAGAAGACAAGAAATAAGATCAGAGCCAAATCAATAAAATTTTAAAAAGTTAAAAAAAATAGAGAAAAATCAATAAAACAAAAACTTGCTCTTTCAGAAGAGGAATAAAGTTGATAAACCTCTAGCAGATTGATGTAGAAAAAGAGAATGAAGATACAAATTACAACATAAAGATGAGAAAAGGAAACATCACTATAGATTCTACAAATATTGAAAGCATAATCAGAGATTATTATTAAAAAGCATTATGCTGATAAATTTGATAACCTACATGAAATGGACTAATTCCTTGAAAGATACAAACCACCACAGCTCACTCAAAAAAAATTTAGATAAACTGAATAGATTTATGCCTTTTAAAGGAACTGAATTTATAGTTTAATACCTTCCCGTAAAGAAAACTCTAGGCCCAGATGGCTTCACTGGTGAAGTCTATCAAATATTTAAGGAGGAATTAATACCAATTTTGTATGATCACTTTCAGAAAATGGAATAAAAAGGAAGAGCAATCAGGAGGTTGATTATAACACTGCTTGATGTTAAGCATTATTATAACGCTTCAGTAATCAAGGCAGTATGGGGGTAGACTAAGTATAGAAAAATGGATGGAGCACAACAGAGAGTATAGACATGGAGCTATACAAATAGAGAACCGATTATTAACAAGGGTGCGAAGTCCATTTAGTAGGAAAAAAACAGTCTTTTCAACAAACAGTGTTCAAACAGCTGGATACCCATATGCAAAAAATATACAAATAAACTTGAATCCACACTTTGTACTATACAAAAAAATCAAACCAAAATTGATTATAGACCTGACTGAATACAGAACATAAAAGTATAGAACAGCTAGAAAAGAACACAGGAGAAAACTTTAGTGACCTTGGGTTAGGCAAAGATTTCTTACGTATGAAACCAAACACATGATCCTTAGAGGGATAAACTGATAAAGATCAAAAACACAAGCTCTTTCAAAGACACTGTTAAGAGAATGAAAAATAAGCCGCAGACTGGGGAAAAATATTTGTAATTCACATATCTAATAAAGGACTTGTATGGAAAAAATATAAAAAACTCTCAACACTCAACTTTAAGAAAATAACCCTTCAAAAACTAACGGGAAAACAATTTGAATAGACATCTCACCAAAGAATATATGTAGATGCAAATAAGCACATGGAAAAATGCTCAATATCATTAACCATTAGGGAAATACAAAGGAAAACTACAATGAGATATCATTACACATCTTTAAAATATATAAAAATTTTAAAACTTACCATGCCAAGTGTTGGTGTGGATATGGAGAAACTGGAACTTTAGGTGTGAATATAAAACCTTATAATCATTTTGGAGACCAGTCTGGCAGTTTCCAGAAAAGTTAAACAGATACCTACCATATATGATCCAGCGATTTGACTCCTGGTATTTACCCAAGAAAAATGAAAGCATATATCCAGAGAAACATTTGTACATAAATATACATAGCAGCTTTATTGCTGACTGCCAAAAATTAGAAAAAACACAAATGTCTGTCCATCAACGAATGAATGAGTAAACAAACTGAGATACAACCTTTTAATGAAAAACTACTCAGGAATAAAAATGAATAAACTTGAAATGAAATTTAAAAAGAAATGAAATAAATACACATTGCCTCAAGATGAATCTCAAAGTAATTTTGCTGAGTGAAAAAAAAACAGATTAAAAAATACATACTGCATGTTCCAAGTATACAAAATTCTGGGAAAAGTTAATTATAGTAATGGAAAACAGATCAGTAGTTGCCTGGGAATGGGGAGTGGCATGATAAATATGCTCACTTTCTTAACTGTGATGATTCCCAGGTATGTATGTATGTATGTATACACACACACACACACCAAAATTTAAACTGTACTCTTTAAATATGTTTAGTTAACTGTATGTCAATGATATCTCAATAATATCATTAAAAACAATCAAACAAAATCCTATGTTTTATTTCCATGTCTATTTCATGCCACCCACCATTGGAATATAAACTCCTTTAAGAGCAATGAGTATGTTAGACATTCATGCCCAGGCTAAAAGACATGAACCATTTCCAAAGCCTATGACACTGTAAAACTAAAGGGAAATTTTCTTAGAAATTAAAAGACAGCATTTATTAGGTAACTTGGATCAATGACTCAAGTAGCAAAGATAAATAACTTTATGCAATTAAAAGTAATGACTTAAATACAATAGAGTAAAATTTTAATCCAGCTCATGAGGTATGAGACAATTAGGAAAAAATGGGTGAGAGAGGCATAAAATTGCTTGAGAAAAGGAGAATCCAGACCAGACCAGAAGTGCTCAGCTATAACGACTTAGGACTATGACCAGTTGGATCACAAAGAAGTAAATGGACATTTATTCCAATATACAATACAGCATTATAGCTATATATGAGTTTACTTTTTATTTTATCAAATTCATAATTTATATGGCTCCTCCCTCATACATTAGAAAGGAATGACAAATTAGGTAATCTGCAACAACAATAACAAAATGGATTGACAGCTTTACTCTATAAACACTCTTATAAAATAATACAGTAACAGAAAGACAGTCAGATAAAAGGACAGACAATTCATGAAAAACAAATAGACTTTCAAAGGATCACTTTATAATTAAAATATTTATATATAATTTACCATTTTAATCTATGAATTCTAAATTTTTAGAAATATTTATCAATGGCAAAAGAGTACTGTAATTGACATTTTCTTCCACATTTAGCAGAGGGATATTGGCAAACATCTTTCCTGAAAGCTCTTCAAGCCAAAGTTTTTAATATTTAAAAACATTTATATTTAATTCTACCATAAATAAATTAGCTTAAGCAAGTAATGAAATGTAAACCAAAAGATTTGCGAAGTTACTAATCACAATTTTCTATTAGCAAAAAACTAGAAACAACCTATAAATGCAACAGCAGGGAAAGTTCTAAATAAATGAACCTCAGGATGGAAAAATACATGGCCATTTAAAGCTATTTTTAAAGAATTTTTTTTAAAACATGGGAAAATTCTGATTGAAGGAGAAATATCTGGACACAAATCTGTTTAGAACAGTATGATTCCAAATCTCTCACTCCTCCAGATTTTGAAAGTTTTGCCCTGCTCTTTAAGTACTTTCATCAAATTATGATTTTAGTGGCTTACTGCCAACCATATGGCTAACCAACTAAAGGCCTGAAAGCATCATCAAACAAAAATTCTGAACTCAGAAAATCCAACCCATCCTTCTCATGCTAACCTGGCGACAGTCTGGGGGTTTAATAACCGCAGATCCATCAACAAAACACCCTCCATTTCAAGAGGGACAGGAAATAAGCAGTGAAGAAAAATAGGTGCAAATGGGAAATTCAAATGCCTGAGATTTTTGCCCAGACTCTAGTTCATTAACAAGAATAATCTGGGATCATTCTGTAATATTAACACCCTCTTTGAAACAAAGATAAGGTCATTCCAAAATATAATATCACTTCTTCCAAGTGAATATCACATATTTCCAAGAGTGACACAACATTCACTCTTGGAACTCAGTTGCCAAGATGGCACCACCTTGGGCTGAGAGGCCAAGGAATAAAGGACTGAGGACAAACATCCCCACAGAAAAAAATCTTTTCTTAGCATTTGAAATGTTGTTCCAAAGAGTCCTGATTTTCTCAGGTCAGAAGCCTTTTCATCCTGAATATTCTGAAATACTAAGATTACCATAAGGGATGACAGAAATGATCCCAAGATTACATGGTGGAATTGGCAGAATTATTCAATATGACTTTATCCAACCATTCTTGATGGGCACATAAGACCAAGAAAGGAAAATCAGCAAACACAGCATTTTCAATTTGGGTGTACATTTTTTTTTCCTTTTCACAGAGTATGATTTCAATGCTGTTGATAGTTTGCCACACAAATAAAACCAGCAAGATTCCTATGGTTGTTCCAAGCCATAGCCTACAGTGTTAGAACAAAGTTAAATACCTCCTAAATGCTGCAATGCTCCAATCCTTACCTCATTTTTTATTATACACAATTGTTATATTCTCATTAGAGCACAATATGACCATAAATCAAGAGTAACTGCTTACACCACCTTTCTACCTAACTTTTCCATTTTTCTCTTTGAGACATGTGGACAAACTCCCCATGAAACCTGAAATATGAATACCACCTTTACTAGAAAGCAAACTAAAGGGGAAAAGTGAAAACACTAGCCAAGCACTCAGACTCACTTATCACTCCAAGTCTCATCTCAAACCATCTCCCAAACTCCAATTACAGCAATTAGTGGTCAAGGCAGAGCTCCCCCTCTGAGAATGTGGTTCAGCAAAATAAGCAAGGGTTTCCATTCGCTTTACCGCAGACAACTGCTACTACTTACCGAGGTTAAAGTCAACCACCAAAATAGCCAACATTCTGGAAATTAGCCTCTAGGAGAAAAATGCATATTCTGTACTTGCTTTCAAATACCAGTTTTAGTTTAACCTGCATGAACCAAAAAAACACTACAAAGTGCAAAGGGAATCCAAAAAGTTGTAGACCATAAAATTCAGTACTACAGATAGAAGCTAATATAGGTTTTCTGTTTTACACTGAAGCAACTATCATCTAAGCCAGTCTTTCAGAGGTCTGAAAGCAACTCCTCCCCCAGTAAAAATAAAGCACCTACTAGATTCATATTAAAATAGAGTGAAATTCAGAACTCAGCTCAAGGGCATTATCCTTCACAAACTACCATATACATTCCACCTATTAGCCATGAGCTACTCATTAATACTTGAATTACTTTAAGTTTCCTTCTGCCCTGGAAGATAGTATCATTTAATAAACATATATGTGAAGCTACAGAATTAAAAATTAAACACATTAACCATGATTGCAGCGGTGGTTGCACAACATATACATTTGTCAAAATTCACCAAACCTTACACTTAAAATTGGCAAATTTTATTGTGTAAGTGTGTGTGTATGAAATCTCTCCAACAATATGAATTGTATTAGAGCTCCACGGAACGTGAATGTGAACTGATAATTCACTCATAAAATATGGATATAACAGTGACTGAGAGGGAAAGAGAAAAACTAACATATACTACCTCAGGCCTTCTCAGCCCCAGTATTACTGACATTTGGGGCCAGATGCTCCTTTGTTGTGGGGGAGTAATCTTGTAGGATGTTTAACAGCGTCAGGGGCCTCCACCCACTGGACACCAGTTGCATCTTTCCCCCTTTGATTGTGACAACTGAAAATGTTTCCAGACATTGCCAAATGTCCCCTGGGAGGAAAGCCACCGCCTGGTTGAGAACTCTGCATAGCTCCTTTTTACAAGATCTATTATGTAATTAGGTAAATTCAGCTAAAGCTAGAGGTAACAATCACAGAAAAAGAAAAAAATGGTGAATGATGATGACTTAGGACTTATACAGGATACTTTCAAATATAGGAAATGAATACAATCAATGCCCTCCTCCATAGCTAAAGACAGGTAACTCTGAAAACACTTCAAGTCCATTTTTCCACCTTTTGTTGTTAAGGTTTCATAGCTATACATCATCACCATGGACCAACTCTCTCAATAACTTTGTAAAGTGGTCATTTGTTCTGGTGGAACATAAAAGAATTAAAGAACTGATTACACACTCTGAGGACAGAATGCAAATAAGCCCCAGACTTTCAATGAAAATGACATTTTAAAACTCAAGTCCTTAAATTCAACATTTGGTGACATTCAAAGCCCTAGATGTCCGTTGACAGATGAATGGACAAAGAAGTTGTGGTGCATAACTCAGCCATAAAAATTGAACACATTTGACTCAGTTCTAATGAAGTGGATGAACCCAGAGCTTGTTATACAGAGTGAAGTAAGTCAGAAAAAGAAAGACAAGGTATATTAACGCGTATATATTGAATCTACAAAGATGGTACTGATGAACCTATCTGCTGCTGCTGCTGCTGCTAAGTCGCTTCAGTCGTGTCCGACTCTGTGCGACCCCAGAGACGGCAGCCCACCAGGCTCCCCCGTCCCTGGGATTCTCCAGGCAAGAACACTGGAGTGGGTTGCCATTTCCTTCTCCAATGCATGAAAGTGAAAAGTGAAAGTGAAGTCACTCAGTCGTGTCCGACTCTTAGCGACCCCATGGACCGCAGCCTACCACGCTCCTCCGTCCATGGGATTTTCCAGGCAAGAGTCCTGGAGTGGGGTGCCATTGCCTTCTCTGATGAACCTATCTATAGGGCAGCAAAGGAGACACAGACATAGAGAAGAGACTTGTGGACACAGTGGGGGAAAGAGAAGGTAGAACAAATTAAAAGAGTAGCATTAAAACATATACATTACCATATGTAAAATTAGATAGCCAGTAGAAATTTGTTGTATGATGCAGGGAGCTCAAACCAGTGATCTGTGACAGCCTAGAGGGGTGGGATGGGGTGGGAGGGAGGTTCAAGACGGAGGGGACATATGTATACCTATGGCTGATTCATGTTGCTGTACGGCAGAAACCAACACAATGTTGTAAAGCAACTATCCTCCAATTAAAATTAAATGCATTTTAAAAAAGAAAAAAAAATTGACACCATCTCTCAACAAAATCCCTATTAAATAAGGCCATATATGAGACACACTAAGTAAATAACTAGTTTGAACTGTCCACCTCCTAACACAATAGAGAACAAGCTTAAAAGAAATAAACTGTTCAATAATTTCATGTTTGGAAATATATTCCAAGGAAAAAACCCCCAAAAGAAGTTAGATCACAAACATTCAAAGCATTACTGATAGCAATTATTGCACAACTCCCAGTGCTGCAAACTAAGGCAAAGCAATAGACATAATATTTTATCAGACACATAGATGATGGTTGAAAGAAACCTGAGTCTCTAGTCCAATGCCTGGTCTCCAAACCACTGAGGGGACCTGAAGGTACGAAAGAGGGCTTACTGGCCATTTGCACAACTTCTTTTTTAAAGTGGTAGCTCCACTACCATCCAGGTAGTGGTGCTAAGCCGCAAGATTCAGGAAAAAAAAGAAACAAGCACAGTCAGATGGATAAATGACCTGGTTAGCCATTACGTATTTTTGTACTGCATACAAATTATTATTTGTATGCAAATACTATATAATATATTGTATATAAACATGAACAGTTAGATCTACAAAAAACAAAGTATAATTTGTTAGTCAAAAAAATCTTTCAGATTACAGAGTTAGGGGAAAAAATGAGATGCCTTTTTACAGGGAAATGAAATATGGCCCCAGAATTGATATAAGAATCAGCAAGAAACATATGAGAATATAGACTTGCTCATTATTAACCAGGGGAACATAAATTAAAAGCACAGTGATGCTATTAAACATCCAGCAGGTTGGAAAAATGTTGAAGAGTTTAAACAAAATCAAGTGCTGGAGAAGATGTAAAATAATTAGAATTCCCACCAACTTACAACCACTTTTAAAAAGAGTTTATTTTGTTTGGTTTGGTGTGTTTATTTTTTTTCCCACACTACACATTGAATGAAAATCAAAACGGAAGTTTCAGGAAATGGCAGGCAGGCTCATCCTAATTTTATTCGCTCATTCCAATCACAATTATATTTAACACCAGAGTGCTTTATATCATGTTGCTTGTTGTTGTTTAGTTGCTAAGTGGTGTCTGACTCTTATGTGACCCCATGGACCGTAGCCTCCAGGCTCCTCTGTCCATGGGATTACCATCTCTTAATTCCCCAGGTGTAAATTAACCAAGACAGTCCTTTTCCATTTCTACTCCATGGTTTATATACCTCTCTTAAAATAAATTTAAAAATCAGGTTTGTGTTTTTTCATGCTAAAAGAATAATTAGGAATACAAATCTGGTGCTGCTGGCAGTTGGGGGTAGGGGTCAGTGGCAGCCACCCAAAAGAATAAATTTGCTAAGTTACCTACTTCAGCACAGATAACTGGACTGATCAGATTAACAATGGTCAGCAAACAGCAAATAACACACTGAATTCTGCATCATCCAAATGCAAAATTCTGGGTCCTCCTTTTTCTTTGGGACTCAGTTCTAATGTCACCTGCTTAGGGAGGCTTTCTGTGATCACTGTATCAAGAAAGCCCCCATGCCACTGTCCCATGAACTCTGTCGTTCAGAGAACATATCACTGAAAATGTCATCTCTGCTTTCTTTTTTATTGTCCATTTTCCTCCCTTCCTAACAGAGTATCTTGTTCATTCTGTTAAATCCCAGAAACTGACATAGAACAGGCACCCAGTATTCCTAGAAAATTCCTTGAGCAAATGCAATGAATAAATAGGGAAGGCTGGCAGGTAAGCAGGTAAATGATTATCATACGAGTACTATCAGCAAACACACACAGAGAGACAGATAAATCTAACTTAGGCAGGTAACATGAAAGAACTACCGGTTTTCAGCAGATTGTTTTATTTCAGAACAATTGCCTCAACGTAAGAGATGGGATGTAATGAGGAGATAGGGAAAACAGGAAAACGCTGCAAAGGTGAGAGAAGAGTGGTAGTAAGACAGTGGTAGTAAGATGGAGAAAAGGAAAGTGATATGCAAGCTATTAGAGAATCAGAGCGTAGTGATTCACAGGATAAGAGTGAGGGTGAGGCCAAGCAAAACTCCAGCATTTATAACTTAGCCAACTGGAAATAACAAATACATATATAAGCAAAGATTTGGGAGAGGTAGGAATGAAAGGGGGGAAAACAAGACTAACTCCATTCATTAATTGCTGGAGGGGGTTGTTGGGAGGCTCATATACAAAAGACAACATAACTTGGCATAAGCTGCTCAACCTGGACTTAACCTGAATGCTGCTTTTTCTGTCTCTCTGATCAATGGCCCCACCTACAAACAGGTTTTTTTTAATGTCTTCCAGAATCTTTATTAAACTTTACAATTGTAGGGACCTGATGCAGAGGGAAGTGAGAGGGCCCCAGAGCAGGGTCAGAAAATGTTGCCATGGTTACACAGGAACACTAGACTGAAGACAGGTCCCTTGAAGCTGGGCCCCAAGTCAACAGGCCCCAAGGTCCAAATCACTTCTTCTGCCACCTGATTGATCTGGGATGGTGATCTGGGATGGGAGAACAGTATCCCAGTTTGGATGATGGTAGAAGTAGAACACATGTGCGTTAACTAACAGAGTTCAAAGGCTAATTTCTGTTAATTATCTTTGTAATGTATGACAGGTTATTATCACTGTCTGTGTATGGTTGATCTTATGGTTTTAGAAAAGGCAGAGGAACCAGAGATCAAATTGCCAACATCTGCTGGATCATGGAAAAAGCAAGAGAGTTCCAGAAAAACATTTATTTCTGCTTTACTGACTATGCCAAAGCCTTTGACTGTGTGGATCACAATAAACTGTGGACAATTCTTCAAGAGATGGGAATACCAGACCACCTGACCTGCCTCTTGAGAAACCTATATGCAGGTCAGGAAGCAACAGTTAGAACTGGACATGGAACAACAGACTGGTTCCAAATAGGAAAAGGAGTACGTCAAGGCTGTATATTGTCACCCTGCTTATTTAACTTATATGCAGAGTATATCATGAGAAATGCTGGGCTGGAGGAAGAACAAGCTGGAATCAAGACTGCTGGGAGAAATATCAATAACCTCAGATATGCAGATGACACCACCCTTATGGCAGAAAGTGAAGAACTAAAGAGCCTGTTGATGAAAGTGAAAGAGGAGAGTGAAAAAGTTGGCTTCAAGCTCAACATTCAGAAAACTAAGATCATGGCATCCAGTCCCATCACTTCATGGGAAATAGATGGGGAAATAGTGTCAGACTTTATTTTTCTGGGCTCCAAAATCACTGCAGATGGTGATTGTAGACATGAATTAAAAGACGCTTAGTCCTTGGAAAGAAAGTTATGACCAACCTAGATAGCATATTCAAAAGCAGAGACATTACCTTGCCAACAAAGGTTCGTCTAGTCAAGGCTATGGTTTTTCCAGTGGTCATGCATGGATGTGAGAGTTGGACTATAAAGAAAGCTGAGCGCAGAAGAATTGATGCTTTTGAACTGTGGTGTTGGAGAAGACTCTTGAGAGTCCCTTGGATTGCAAGGAGATCCAACCAGTCCATCCTAAAGGAGATCAGTCCTGGGTGTTCATTGGAAGGACTGATGCTGAAGCTGAAACTCCAGTACTTTGGCCACCTGATGCGAAGAGCTGATTCGTTGGAAAAGACCCTGATGCTGGGAAAGACTGGGGGCAGGAGGAGAAGGGGACGACGGAGGATGAGATGGTTGGATGGTATCACCAACTCAATGGACTTGGGTTTGGGTGGACTCCGGGAGTTGGTGATGGACAGGGAGGCCTGGCGTGCTGCGGTTCATGGGATCGCAAAGAGTCAGACATGACTGGGCGACTGAACTTGCTGACTGATCTTACAAGCAGAAAAGGAGGCCCATCTACTGGATGTGATTTTAGCAGCCTGGAAGGGACTTCCTTTTTAAAACTAGATCTTCTCCAGTGCACTCCAATGTCTTAAATTCTTTTCATTGGAGCGAAGATAGCTAATTACCCTCATATAGACAAGAATTCCTTTTGCCACCCATAGTGAGTAAAAATGACTGGTCAGATTGCTTCCTGAAAGCAAGTTCAAGGGAGGAAGCAAGATCACTCTAGCTAACAAACTTTTACTTGGTAATGGTGCCTGTGAGCTTTATCTGTGTGTCTATTTGTAGATTAGATAATTGTATTTAGGCTGGTGTCAGCTCCACAGGAAAATGCCTGATGATGCCCCCTGCTTTCAGCTTTGTTTCCTTAAAGCAAAGAGAAACTGCATCTCCATCAGTTTTTAACGCCTTGGCTTCCATCCTGTTCAAAGTGGTTGGGAGCATAAAAGACAAGTTCACACCCTTACCATTCTTACCAGCAGCAGGAGAAATTATACCCATGCAGTTTGGGCCAGTAATTTGGAGCCTTTCAGGCATATGATTTTTTTTTTTTAATGAGAGTGGAAAGACTCTCAGGATTTCTTATGTCTTGACCACACAAGCCACAAACTATAAAGGGGAAAAGACATTTACAGGTTCAAACCTTTGGAAGTGAATGGGCAGTTGCCCAGCTGTTCAGGAGGAACCCTGAGCCTGACATTAGGACCCCTTAGACAGTCTTGAGCATCCACTATCTGTAAAAGTGTATAAATCTCACTTGGGAAACTGAAGTTTTGAAGTGGCAGGATAGGAAAAAATGTGACAAGATGGCCCTGGCTTCCATTTTCTACAAAGGAATCACGTGGGATAACTACTCCCACTGAAGTTGTAAATTTTGACCTTTCTGGAAAACCTAGACTTCTCCTTTGTGAATGAAGCCTTGACCAGCCTGTGGGAGCCAAGGCTGAAACCAATGAGGAGTTTACTTCACAGCAGTGTGGGTTCTCAAAAAATACCCTCTAACCCATCTACCAAGGTTGATCGGAGAACTGTGCCCCTGGACATTGAGCATCAGGCCAGGGCAGGTGGAGAGGTCCAAACCAAAGCCTCATGTGAACATGACCTTGGGCTAAACTCTGAATCTTAGCTGCCTCTTCTCAAAATGAGGCATGGCAATTACTACCTCAACAGGCTGTTAAGAGGATTAAATAAGATAATGCATGTGAAGTGTTTATCCTTGTCCTTTCAGAAATGCTCAATAATCATGTAGCAACTATTAATAGTACCAACAATAACAACAACATCACCAAAACCTGAATACACTTAAGTGCATACAGTCGGTAGTGCCGTGTTGCTACCAGGACCATTTTGTAAATCTTGCTTTGCTCCATCTGGACCACTCAGCACTTTTCTCTCTTCCAGCAATAAAAATTCACTTGTAGGAAAACCATTTAAATCAAGAATTAAAATATCTTTTCCATCTCAAACCACTACATAACATGCTTATCAGCTACAGGGCTGGTAATCCAATCTGCCTTGGATTATTGTTTGTTTGTTTTCCTAAGTATGAAAAACACACCAAAATATAGTAAAAGCTCAGTTGTTTCATGATCCATATGCCACACTAGAAACTCTCTCAAGTCACATGGTAAGAAGATAAATATATATACTGCTGCTAAGTCGCTTCAGTCATGTCCGACTCCTAGCGATCCCAGGGACTGCAGCCCACCAGGCTCCTCCATCCATGGGATTTTCCAGGCAAGAGTACTGGAGTGGGTTGCCATTGCCTTCTCCGAATATATATACTACTGTTCACCAAAACACCATTTCTTACAAGTAAACAGGAAACAAGTGTCCACAGGCAGGAAAATGGATAAATAATGATATATCCATACAAAGAATCGACTAGATAAGAGGTCAGCAAACTTTTTCTGCAAAGGGCCAGATAGTAAATATTTTAGGCTTTCCAGGCAGTACAGCCTCTGTCACAAACTCTGCTGCTTGGTGTGAAATGGTTGTAGATAATACATGAAGTTTATTTACAAAAAGAGGTGGCTGGCTAGACTTGGCCCAGAGGCCACAGATTGTTAACCCCTGAACTTGATCCACATCCATCAAAACGGACACACGTCAAGCAATGTAGAGCCAAATATGCAAGTTTCAAAACAATATGCCTGGTATGATTCATTAACTCAAAGTTTAAATATCTGAAGGCACTAACTACTTTCTAATATTTGTGTATATGTATATATTAGTAAATGTATAAAAACAGGCTCAACTGATAAACTCTTGAGTTCATGACAGAGAGATGTAGGAGAATCAACTGCAATTTTTTTTTTATATTTCTTTAAAATCCAAATATCCAACTCCAAAGCAAATAAGGCATAATGCCAAGACCTGATAAAGCTGGGTGGGAGAGACAGCTAATTATCACATTATTCCCTGTCTCAGGATTATATTTGAAAAACATCTCAAAAATTTATTTTTAAATGTTTAGTAAAAACAGGCATTTCCCTTTATTTTGAGGAGACAAGGCTTAAGAATCAAGTTAAATGTGTTTTTGCTCTGCATTAGTCTAATCCAATCGCTAAAACAGACGGAGGACTAAAGAACTGCTACATTATAAAGGAGTCCAGGTGTAAAAACAAACACTCTGAGAAAGAAAACTACGTACTATAAAACACCTAGAAAAAAAGTTGTTTTTAAAACAGCATTCACTGTTTTCTCAATTATAAAAGAATTTGTGCTATGTGTAAGAGGAGAAGAAAAACTTCGGGGGGGGAAAAAAAACAAAGAAAAATGTTACCCATGAATTACCCTATCACCCAACCATAACTATTAATATTCTGATGGGAGTAGCTGTCTAGGATTTGTTATGTGCATTTTTTACTTACAAAAATGGCATACCATATATACATTCTGTTTTGTAGACAGCTTATTTGAACAGCTTTTTTATTAGAATATTCATGGATGCACCTCTCTTTTCCTGGATTTTTATCTCAAAGTAGTACACATGCTATACACAGACTTCAGTCCTGACAGCTTAAAAGACTTTGATCGGACTTACCAGCCAAGTGGAGAAGTGCATTTCACCTCCATTCGTCATCTAGACCAAATCGAAGCTTCCTCAAAGCCCTCACTGAGTCACCACTCAGAGCTGCTTATTCTAAGCTGTTTATAACAAGTGTCAGGTTAGCTACCACTGCTGTAGACCAGGACTATCTAATGAAAAATACAACCTACAAAACTATTGCTTGTTGATCATGAAAACATCTCTTAAGGATAAAAACTAAAACAACTGCCAACCTTACTTTGCAAACAGAGCAGCTGTTGTTAAGGAGATTAATAAGTAACTTGCTCCAATAACTTGCACCTACCCTATAGCAGAACCTTCATCCCTTGAACAAGATTTACTGGAAACTCAGGGTTCCATTAAGCCAGAGTTAATGGCTGCTGGCTGAATGCTGTGCTACATCTACTACACTTCTTATCAGCAAGTAATTTAGCATCAACTGCACTGAGCCTCCAGGGAAGCTGGAAAGAATATTGTTTATAATCTCATGCCTCTTACATGAACAAATTGAGCTTTTCTCAACTTTGCATTTCCACAAAACCCTCTTTTCATTCCAAACCTGCCTTTGTAACAACTCCAAACATCCAACTAATCACCCGTCTTGCTTGGCCATGGAACATTACTGTTCAGTCGCTCAGTCATGTCCGACTCTTTGCGACAACATGAATCGCAGCACGCCAGGCCTCCTTGTCCATCACCAGCTCCCAGAATTCACCCAAACTCGATGTGCATTGAGTCAGTGATGCCATCCAGCCACCTCATCCTCTGCCTTCCCCTTCTCCTCCTGCCCCTCATTACTGTTAGGAAAAAGAAAAAGGAGGGGGGGATAAGGAGGAAAGGAATCATGCCCACTTGGCCATGCCTCACCAGAACCTAGAAAAGGCACTCTTTCTTCCAGGCTGGAAAGGAAAAGTATGGGATGCAGCAGATATGTCCAGGAATCTATGTAGTCTAGTGGCCAGGAGTTCACTGATCCCACTCACCCCTCCATCACTCCCACTGACGCACTTTAAACTTTTTCCCCGTGACTTCTCCCTGTTTCTTTCTCTTGTCCCTACACCAGCTGTCTCTCTTGTATCTCAAGTTCAAATGCCTAAAAAAAGAACCGCTCCATTTGGATCTTACAAGTCTAATCATCTCAAGTTCCACTGACCAGCCAACAAGCAAATAGCCAAGTTCAGATCCTTTTCCTTGATCAATTAACTGCAACCGTGGTGGATGGCGGGAAGGGTCAAAAGTACAGAGACAGCCAAATCTAAAGAACTGCCCAGGCCACTTTTGCCAGCAGAAGACTAAAGTGAGCAAGCTTCTGAGAGCTGGCTGGTCTTTTAAAGCTACTGGTAACTCATGCGAAACATTTATTAGTCTCAAACCAACTTCTAAGGTCTGCATTTCCATGAAGGCATTACCAATATCCAGTTCATCAAGCAGGATAACACTGGGGTTCTCACTCATTCACAGATATCCTTGCCACAATATAAAGTGGCTTTCCACTGTCCTCTATTCTCCATTCCCATTTCACCCTGTATTAGACCTTTGGTCTTTCTTAGTTAACTTGGTTTCACTGTTTATTGCCTTTCTTATTCCAACCCAATCAGTTTATTTTTTCTTAGATTAGATCTATAAACAACTTTCAAAGTTACCACTCCCTGCTCAAAGCTATGGTCTAGTCATCTCATCCCCCTTCCCTCCCCTGCTGGCAGCCAAAATAGGTCCAAACGCTAACCCATGCAGACGACCCACAATAAGGCTTATGCCTACTTCCCAGAGTCATCACATGCTTTGTCCCTTATTACAGCTAAACTCACTTCTGTTCCAACACACAAACCATTCTGTGGTCTCCAGACGTCTCTTTATAACACTTCCTCCATCTGATAGCATTTATTACCTTCCTAGGGCACCACTTGCCAAAATCCTGTCATTCTCCAAGGTCAGTTCTGTGCACATAGCCTTTCCAAACTCCCCAGCAAAATGAGCTCTCTCCCTTGGTCCCATAGCACTTAATTGAAACTTCTATTACTTCTAGTCCAGTGCTGTCCAGTAGAGATGTGTCTAAATTTCCTAGTAGCTACATTCAAATTGAAAAGATGAAATTTAATAATATTGAACTCAATGTCAAAAATACTACCATGTCAACATGTAATCAATATAAAAAGCGAGATATTTTGTATGTTTCCATATTACATCTTCAAAATCTGATATGTATTTTACACTTAGAGCATATCTCCATGAACTAGCCATATTGGAAGTGCTCAAGTGGCTGCCTTTTTGGATAAGGCATGATCAGCTCTTTCGAGCTAAAAATGGTATTGCTTCCTTCATTCCCACTCCATAAGCCCATGTTAAGACTTTAAATTTGATTTTCTTTTAGTCCCAAGCTTCTAATTTATCACTCCTCCTCTTTCCCCTTTGGTAACCATAAATTTGTTTTCTATGTCTGTCAGTCTGTTTGTTTTGTAAATAAGTTCGTTTGTATCATTTTTTTTAGATTCCACATATGTGGTATCATATGATATTTGTCTTTAACTTACTTCACTTAGTATGATAATCTCTAGGTTCATCTGTGTCGCTGCAAATGGCATTATTTCATTCTTTTTATGGCTGAGTAATATCCCACTGTGTGTGTGTGTGTGTGTGTGTGTGTGTGTATCAATATACACACACCACATCTTTACCTATTCATCTGTTGATAGATATTTCGGTTGCTTCCATATCTTTGCTACTGTAAACAGTGTGGTTATGAATGCTAGGGCACATGGACCTTTTCAAATTAAAGTTTTCATCTTTTCTGGGTATATGCCCAGGAGTGGGATTGTTGGATCATATGGTAGCTCTATTTGTAGTCTTTTAAGGAACCTCCATGCTGTTCTCCATAGTGGCAGTACCAATTTACATTCCCATCAACAGTGCAGGAGGGTTCCCTTTTCTCTACACCCTCTCCAGTATTTGTCATTTGTAGAGTTTCTGATGATGGCCATTCTGACTGGTGTGAGATGCTACTTCAATGTAGCTTTGATTTGCATTTCTCTAATAATTAGCAATGTTGAGCATCTTCTCATGTGCCTGTTGGCCATGAGGATGTCTTCTAAACTTTAGTTTTTCAGGCTATTATACCTTCCTTATATTGGTATCATCTAGAGCAGAAGTCAGCAAACTAAGGCCTAAGAGTCAAATCTAGCTGGCCACCTCTTTTTGTAAATAAAAGTTTTATTTTAATATCTTTTCTTATTCATTTACATTTGTCTATGTTGCAAGCAAATTCCAGAAAAACATCTATTTCTGATTTATTGACTATGCCAAAGCCTTTGACTATGTGGATCACAATAAACTGTGGAAAATTCTGAAAGAGATGGGAATCCCAGACCACCTGACCTGCCTCTTGAGAAACCTATATGCAGGTCAGGAAACAGTTAGAAGTGGACATGGAACAACAGACTGGTTCCAAATAGGAAAAGGAGTACATCAAGGCTGTATATTGTCACCCTGCTCATTGAACTTATACACAGAGTACATCAAGAGAAACGCTGGGCTGGAAGAAGCACAAGCTGGAATCAAGATTGCCAGGAAAAATACCAATAACCTCAGATATGCAGATGACACCACCCTTATGGCAGAAAGTGAAGAGGAACTCAAAAGCCTCTTGATGAAAGCGAAAGAAGAGAGTGAAAAAGTTGGCTTCAAGCTCAACATTCAGAAAACAAAGATCATGGCATCTGGTCCCATCACTTCATGGCAAATAGATGGGGAAACAATGGAAACAGTGACAGACTTTATTTTCTTGGGCTCCAAAATCACTCAGATGGTGACTGCAGCCATAAAATTAAAAGATGCTTGCTCCTTGGAAGGAAAGTTATGACCAACCTAGATAGCATATTCAAAAGCAGAGACATCACTTTGTCAACAAAGATCCGTCTAGTCAAGGCTATGGTTTTTCCAGTGGTCATGTATGGATTCGAGAGTTGGACTGTGAAGAAAGCTGAGCACCGAAGAATTGATGTTTTTGAACTGTGGTGCTGGAGAAAACTGACAGTCCCTTGGACTGCAAGGAGACCCAACCAGTCCATTCTGAAGGAGATCGGTCCTGGGTGTTCTTTGGAAGGAATGATGCTAAAGCTGAAACTCCAGTACTTGTGGCCACCTCATGCAAAGAGTTGACTCATTGGAAAAGACTCTGATGCTGGGAGGGATTGAGGGCAGGAGGAGAAGGGGATGACAGAGGATGAGATGGCTGGATGGCATCACCGACTCGGTGGACGTGAGTTTGAGTGAACTCCGGGAGGTGGTGATGGACAGGGAGGCCTGGCGTGCTGCAATTCATGGGGTTGCAAAGAGTTGGACACAACTGAGCGACTGAACTAAACTGATGTTGCTTTCACAGGACAATGGCAGAGTTGAGTAGACACAACAGAGACCATATGGCCCACAAAGCCTAAAATATTTACTATCAGGCCCTTTACAGAAACAGTTTGTCGATTCCTTCCACAGAGCAGTAATTCACAAAGTGTGGTCAGTAGGCCAGAGCTGGTCAGCAAGCCATTATCAGTCTCAAATGAGAAGGAGGTTCCATCAGAACGTAGATTTGTTTTTTTTCTATAAGATTTTCTTAATGAAGAAAGCAGTATATTAGCTAATAGTCTGGCACTGGGTCTGAGGCTCACTATAATTGTTTAATTGATTTTATTGTACTTACGTCACATAATTTAAAAAACTGTATAGGCAAATACAACAATTTTTTAAATAACACATTCATTTATTTAGGGCTGCACGGGGTCTTCATTGCTGTGCCTGGGCTTTTCTCTAGTTGCAGTGAGCAGGGGATGCCCTCTGGTTGTGGTGCACAGGCTCCAGGGTGCATGGACATCAGTAGTTGCGCTTCACGGGTTCCAGAGCACTGGCGAGGTAGTCGTGGCACACAAGCTTAGTTGCTCCATGGCATATGGGATCTTCCCAGACTAAGGATCAAACCTGTGTCGCCTGCACTGGCAGGCAGATTCTTAGTCACTGGACTACCAGGAAGTCCAATTTTTTAACTTCATTGCTTCTGAGGCTCCAACTTGGATAAAAGAAGTTTCTCTGATTCCTGTATTTATATATCATCTCTATACTTTCTTACAGAATTTTGTTTTGTGTTCATATCTAAGCATTTAAGCCAACTAGACTTTTTAATAAAATTCAAGTAAGGGCTCCAATTTTATTTTTTCCAAATATACAGTAGTATTAGAATAATTTAAATGTAGCCTTCTCTAAAATGAATGTCCCTTTTCATATATTAAATTATATACACTAGAATTTATTACTGGATTCTCTATTATTTCACTGACCCATTTGTCTCTTTATAAGTCAACATCATACTGAATTAACTAGGGACTTTATAGTTTTATTAACTATGCATTGCTATGTAACAATATTATAAGAATAAAACAGCACAGAGTTACTACCTCAGAGTTTCGGTGGGGTCAGGAGTCTGGGCACAACTTTACTCTGTCTTCTGTTTCAAGATCTCATTAAGCTTCAAGTTGGGTGGTTGCAGTCTCATTTGAAGCCAAAATGGGGAAGGATGTGCTTCCAAGGTCACTCGACTGATGGAATCATTTTGTTCCTTGTGCACTGCCAAACTGAGGGCCTCAGTTTCTTTCTGACTGTCAGCAGAAGACGGCCTTCAGTTCCTGCCGTGTGGTCTTCTCCATAGGATAGATCGCAACAAAAGAAACTTGTTTCTTCAAAGCCAGCCAGGGACAAAGTATCTCAGGAAGACATTACAATCTTATCTAATATAATCATGGACATGTATTCACACACATTGAAATACCTTTGTTGTATTCTCCTAGTTAGAAACTAGTCGCAGGTCCTGCCCAAACCCAAATGAAGGAGATTACACCAGAACATGAATACCGGAAACGAGGATGATGACAGTGGCCATCTTATATACAATAGTATATTCTGACAACAGCGGTAAGGCATATACTTCCTTCCCCCTGTTCCATATGTCTCTTGCCTTCTCAGGCATTTATTCTTCTACATAAACATTGTTTATATCAAGTGCCACTCCCTCCCCCCAAAAAGTTCCATTGGGACTCTATTTGGAATTACATTAAACACATTTTAAACTGATAATTTTATAGTACCAAATCTCCCCATTGAAGAACACAATGTTCTTCAATCTGTTCAGATCTTATAATCTTCAATAAGATTTTAGTTTTCTTCATATAAGAGCCTTACTTTTTTTTTTAACTATTCTGAAGTCGTTATGATTTCTGTTGCTACTGAGACTGAAATTTGTCCTCCCTTTTCTTTTCTAAGGCTTATGTAAAATAATGAAAAGCAATTAATTTTTGTATTTTTATCTTGCATCTAACCACTTTACCAAATTCTCATATTAGTTTATCTTTAGACTCTATTAGGTTTCTTCTGATACAACAACTGCATCTGTGAAGAGAGAAACTCATCTCACTGAGAAATAAGGATTGGTAATCTGAGGCAAGAATAAAAGTCTCTACACTCCTGGGGGGAAGAAGATTGATAATTCAGCAGGCATGGTAACTACCAGCACCCACTTCTAAACCAATTCGATCAGTGGCAATTCAGCTTAGTCTAATCATCAGTGACAACTCACCTTGTTTCAGGGAATATACTTCTAGAAGCTAATTACAGTGACAGCCTCACACAACTCAAGGTCAACCAATCAGCAGCACAGCAGTGACTATGCTTCCCAGAGGCAATCAACAACAGTCTCACCCCAATAGCCATGATTCTAAGGCCAAGGGCAACCACTCCTTCTGTAACCAAAGCAACCATCAAACACCACCAGGCTTCCCCAAAAGAACAGCAATCTGTTTCACTCATAAACTCTGCTTGACTAGTACTGCTCTCTTACTTTGTTAAGTAATAAATTCAGGGTTTTGTTTTACATATTGAATAACAATCTAATCTTTTGATAGAGGGAAAACTAAGACTTCCTAACTTCTCAGTGCAACTATAAACAAATACATTCCCCCTAAGGAATGGAAACTACTCCAAACTCCAAGCATTCAATTGCAGACACGTGGCAGACACCAATTCAGTGGGTGAGAAAAATACTAGATTGGCTGCATCTTGCTTATGGAACCTTCTCCTCAAACTAGCCTCATGGTACTACAGATCACAGGAAAGCATATGTTAAGAATTTATTTATAACAAACTATCACAGGCCAGAGTCATATCCCAGAAATCAGAATCACCTTAGGAATGGTTTCAAAAAATACATACCCAGGTCCCTCTGCAGATCAATTAAAATGGAAACTTTATGAGATAGGACCAAACAACTGTGTTCTCAAAGCCCCTTAGTGATTCTGATGAGCACTCCTCTAGTTAGGAATGATTAGCAAGGTCTCCTAAGAGTGACAAGGCCATTTTGGTTTACTAAGAGATACTGGACACCTAGCCTCAGACTTTTGGGCAAAGCAGACCAAATCAACAGTCCCATGCTAGACACTCAATAGGGTTTCCCTGGTGGTTCAGTGGTAAAGAATCTGCTTGCCAAGCAGGAGATGTGGGTTCAATCCCTGAGGCAGGAAGATCCCCTGGAGAAGGAAATGGCAACTCACTCCAGTATTCTTGCCTGGGAAATCCCATGGGGAGAAGGAGCCTGGCAGGCTACAGTCCATGGGGTTGCAAAAGAGTTGGACATGACTTAGCAACAAACAATAACAAGCTACTCAATAGCCAGATATTCCCTAGCTATCTCCAGATCCAAGATGAACCAGGCCTGCTATTACACTGTTCTCTCTGAATCAGTGGCTCTCAATCCTATTTGCACAGCTGAATCACCTGGAAGATTATTTTAAAACTATGAAAGCTGGCACCCTCCTCCAGGCCAAATGAATCAGAACCTCTTACCATGAAGTCTAAGCATATAGTATTTTAGGGCTCCTTAGGCAACCCTGATGGGCAAATAGGATTGACAACCATAAATGTACATTGCTCACCTGACCCAACCCATCTTTTATTTTAGTACAAGGCAACTGCAATTTCCCCTACAACAAATGATGATGAAAAAGCCTATCATACCTTACAAAAAGCACAAAGAAAATCTTCCACAGTAGAACTGGGATCCTTAATTCTATCACCAAACTCTTTCACAGGCTTACAAGTTCAAGTGATCAAATAACCAAAGGGAAATCAAGACAAAGAAAAGCTCTTTCCTATCTTCCCCCCTTTATGTCATTTTCTTGATGAATACTGGGACTCTACAGGAAGGAAAGGAAAGTCACTCAGTCATGTTCGACTCTTTGTGACCCCATGGACTGTTGACTACCAGGCTCTTCCCTCCATGGGATTCTCCAGGCAAGAGTACTGGAGTGGGTTGCCATACTCTATAAAAAGGTATAAAAATGTTCAGCCAGGAATGAAAAGTATCCTGTCAAGGCAAGTAGGATAACAGCCAAAAAAGGAAATTTAGGAGCAGTAATCCAACGATCTGCCTGTCATGTGGAGATAAGCCAAATTGGAAGCTGCTGTAATGGGTCCAAAGGAGAAAAAGACATAACAATCTATTTTTTACAGTGCACTTCAAATTGCTTTAGCGGTGCATTAGTCACCTATGTCAAAGGTTTAACATGTTTAAACAGAGAAACACAGTCACAGACGACTTTCCATTCAAAGCACCTTCTTGAGTGCTTCCTTAAAACAGTACATAATGCTGAGCAGTCAATGAATCATCAGGAATGGAGCCCACGGTAGGGTCAAATCAAGAACTCTAGCTGTAATTAAAATTGAGCAGAGTATTTCAATCTATCTGGATAAAAAGTCAGCTAGTTTCTAAGCAACTGAGCGACTTCCCTTTCACTTTTCACCTTCATGCATTGGAGAAGGAAATTGCAACCCACTCCAGTGTTCTTGCCTGGAGAATCCCAGGGACGGGGGAGCCTGGTGGGCTGCCGTCTCTGGGGTCCCACAGAGTTGGACATGACTGAAGTGACTTAGCAGCAGCAGGAAGTAGAAAAAACTTAACGTTCCACAATGCTAAAAGGTAGTGCAAGTGGCCTAACTGTATGTTGCATACAGGAAGTAAAGTGAATTAAATAAGAAAAAAAAAACTCTTCAGATTATAATGCACAAGTTGTGCAATAAACACAGAGGGTTATCATTGTGGTAACAGAAAAATAGAAGAGCCCTGACCCATGCAACATCAAGTTCCCCACCATACTTTGAAACTCTGCTGCTTCCACATTAAATTAATCCAGCAAGGTCTGAATTAGATCAGAAGACACACGGGCCTCCACTTGATGGGAAGAAATTCAATGAACAGGAAAAAACAGCAGCAACCTTCAGAACTTCGTTCCCATTTATCCAACTCCATTCCCTGATGACCAGATAACCTTGAAGAGAATGCGGTTTAGTAAGCCTGTTCCAACCTAGAACAACCTCCTTAACATCCAAAAGCTCTTTAAAAGTTGAAAAGTAGGTACCAATATCTATTAGAAGATCCCAACTGTTGCCATCTCAGATGCTCTATTTAATCACTCACAATCAACTCCGTATTTAATTAGTTACATGCAAGGTAGAGATAAAGATATAAAGGACTTCCAGTTAAAGATGATGGATTGAACACATCCATTTACCTTGGCTAGCACCCAAAAGTCCACTGAAATGACTGGATTTTTTTTTTAAACCCACAATAACAAAGAGAATGGAAGAGGAGACAACCACAATGACATTTTGGAAGCTGAGAAAAAGCCAAATCTTATGGCAGCTGTGAGCAAATCCAAGAATAAAATATTTGCACACAAGCACCCCCAGAAGGCAATTCCATGCACTCTTGGGACCAGGCACAAAAAGGAGCTAAAATATGGAGAATCTGGGAAAAGCTTTTTGAAAAGCAATTAGATGCCCTCCAACTTCCAGTCTCTGTCTTCTCCCCCATTCTATCATGGGTTCAGAGATTTACTATCTAGGGAGAATGAACTAGAGAAGAAAAGCACAGTGGCGACTGGATTCTACCCTCGAAACAGGAGCTTAAACAAAGGTCTATTTATACCACATGTGGAGACATCTATATCCTTAACCTTGTTCATCCAGAGAGAAGACCTGGAAGATTCTTCTATAGCAAATCTGATTAGACCAAAGGAAAAGACTCAGTTCCAAAACTCAATGGCCCAGCTAAATCACCCAACTTACAAACTCTCACTTCATGCTAAGAGGTTCCAGTCAGCATTTCTAGAGCTCCGCTCTTAAACATATACAGAATAGAGAGCAAATGGTTACCAGAAATTTGAGGTCAGTCTGTAGTATGCCAGATAACACAGAAGCTGGGAGGAAACTGCAGAAGGAAGCAGACTTTAAAAAAAAACCCATCATTAATATTGTCAGAAGATCTTAAAATATTACATTTATGGTGGGATGCTAGAAAAAGAAATGCTCAGACCTCAACAGGGAGCTCCTAAAAATCAACATATAAAACACAAGAAAAATGCAATAGCAGGCAAGGTAAACTGGGAGAGATCTTCCAGAAGGCAGAACAAAAAGACAAAGAATTAGAAAACAGAAGGGAGGAAAATTAGAAGATCTAAGAGGTCCAACACTGAAACAGACACAACAGAGAAAATGAAAGGAAATTTAAAATAAAGCAAAACAGAACAATTCAAGAAAGTTTCCCCAAATGGAAGGACCTGAGTTTGCACAATGAAAGGGTACAGAGGAAAGATAGAAATAAACATATGGCAAGAGGTAATATTGTGAAATTTCAGAGCACTAGGAACTAGAAAGATTCCAGATGCTTTCAAAGAAAAGCACAATTTAATAATAAAACTCATTTGGATTTCTCAACAGCAACAAGAGCAAGAGACCTAGGGGAGAAGAGGAAGTGACAGAAAAATTCTGAGGGTAAATGATGTATGAACTAGAATACTATACTCAGCCAAACTATCAAATTATGTGCAAGAGCATAATAAGATGTTCATACCTGCAAAGCCTCAACAAATTAACCTCTCATGAACTCTTTTCCAGACAGCTACTAGAAGGTTTGCTCCACCAAAATGGATGAACGAAAAAGAGGAAGAAGACAGGACATCTAGGAAACTGAAGACTCAACATAAAAGGAGACAAGATTCCCCAGGATAATGGTAAAGGGAGATTATAATGATGTCAGCTGTTTCAAAGGCCCAGCGAACACTAGCCTACTCTGGGAGAAACATCTCTAACAATATTAATGATTGTTTTTTAAGAATAAAAAACTGACAGGATACACGACGTGTTTCAATACACTAAGTGAAGATATGCAGCTCTTGGGGGAGAATACGCGGATAATTTAGTGATGAATGAAGAAAATTAACAAGTGAAGGATAAAACAAGGCAACTTTTAACTGAAGGGGAAAAGCTGTGCAAGCAATCATAATAGACACTACAAGGTTCAGCTGTGAATCAGCTTACCTAATTAATATGATCACTGACTACTGCTCTAACCAAGTTGATATGATAACTGATAAAAGATATATTGGGGTCTACCCAATTTAGGAAAGATGTGAGGGAGGGAGAAAGGGGTAAGAGAACTAGATCGTGATCTTCCATAGTACGAAAACAATATATAACACCTAATACTGAAAAGTAATAGATTAACTGCTTTATTTAGAAACGAAGGTAACATGGTAAAAGCAGCGCTAGTAAAAGTTGGTAAACATTCATTTGAAATACCTGGCATACAAGACATTCAAAGAATGTTTGTTGAAATCCAAAGATACGCAAAAGGGTAAGTGTAGCCTTAAGTGTGCACCCAAATTCAAACACTTTGTAAAACGTTAGGGGCTGTTCTTTAAGACTTTCCCCCTCTACTTAATCCAAGTACCTAAACTTTCTGGATGACAAAAGAAATATTCTGACCATTATTTCTTTTAATCTTCTCCCTAAAAAGATTAGAGATGCTTCCAAAATTAAAAAAAAAAAAACACTGATATTTCACCATAAGAAAATTTGGTATCATAATTGATCAAGCTAATTTCCTCTTTGGATCATCAAAGAAGAAACCAAATCCAATATACACTGGAACGAAGCAAGGATATTTCTCTTTACCATATTATTTAGTGGATGTAACCATAGTGGATTTCAATCTTAGCTTAGAACTCAGATGGGTGTTTAAAATACATTAAAAATTTTTCTAAATCAAAACAGAATTTACCTTGTAAGCATAACATTTATAGTTTTCCTATTCGTTGTTGAAAAAACTATTTGTCATGGAGTTTTTGTTGTTGTTGTTTTAGAGTAAGATAGATATCTTTTCTTATTCAAGCTTAACAAATTAAATTCCAATTAAAATTTTAGATAATTAAAGTGGCTGGCAAACTAGCTGATCATAAAAATATAATAACTGAAGTATCATTAGAAGATCAAGTCTCAAAGTTCTCTACTCCACCTTTCCACACATCAGTCAGGAACACGTTTAAACCACCACAGGTAGACAGAAAATATCACTTTTAAAAACCCTCCCAATTGAGGTGAGTTGAAATAAATACATGAGCCCAAAAGTAGTTAATAAAATTTCATTCATTTATTCATTTGTTAAATACTTCCAGAGTAAACCTTCTATGTGTCAGGCACTGTTTGCTAGTCTTAAAGCTCAGGATAACTTACTACTAGGTGTGTTTTTTCCTCCTTTGAAAATGAAACATACAAATCAAGGACCATAATGGAGCCACTTACCTAACATTCAGGTGATACTATTTAACTGGAGGATCATCCCATCTATTTCAATACTATTACAAAAGAACCACCTACCTTTATCTCCAAATAAAAAGGAGAATGTTTCTCTTCTTACTTGCAATTGTGCTGTGAGTGCTTGGGTATGGTGGTTCCAAACAGTAGTAAATATAGGAGTTTTGCATAAGATTCTCTTTTTCTACATATTAACTTATTACTATGTAAAGTCCACTAGTGCAGAGGTTGTGGGCACTGTTGACATTCTGAGCCAGATAATTCTTGTGAAGGGTTGTCCTGAGCCTTGCAGTATGCTTAGCAGCACCTGTGGCCTCTACCAATGAGATGCCCGTAGCACCCCACTCCCAGCTGTGACCAAAATACGTCTGCAGACATGGCCAAATACTGGGGGAGGGGAGACGCAAAACTGTTTGCTGCTGAGAACCACTGCTTTAGAGGAACATCTCAGAGAGGGAGAGTAATTATAAATAGAAGAGGCCAGATAAAACAAGATCTCTCTTACTTTCTTTTTTTAATTTATTTTAATTGGAGGCTGATTTACAATATTGTGGTGGTTTTTGCCATACACTGACATGAAACAGCCATGGGTGTACATGTGTTCCCCATCCTGAACCCCCCTCTCACCTCCCTCCCCATCCCATCCCTTTGGGTCATCCCAGCACACCGGCCCTGAGCACCCTGTCTCATGCATTGAACCTGGACTGGCGATCTATTTCACATATGATAATATACATGTTTCAATGCTATTCTCTCAACAATCCCACCCTTGTCTTCTCCCACAGAGTCCAAAAGTCTATTCTTTACATCTGTGTCTCTTTTGCTGTCTTGCATATAGAGTCATTGTTACCAACTTTCTAAAGTTAAGTCAGAAAGAAAAACACCAATACAGTATATTAACGCATATATAAGATCTCTCATAACTGTAGGTACATCAATCTCTTGATGCTACTGGTCTACCACCATTTTAAGCTCAAATGTCTTCTAGTCCTAAATCTGAGGTATGGGAAGAGAAGTAGTCACATTAAAATGATTCAAAGAAAACAGGAAGGAAAAAATTCTGCCTAATCTTTTGTCCGTCTTCCACTTAAAAGAACACCAAGATCATCCTTCTTATAAATTACCTAACATAATCCCAGAAGTTTTGACAAATATTTGAGTACCTACTACATGCCAGAGAAAGATACATTCATCAACTACATTTACTGAATAGACAAATCACTCTTATAGACAGTATTTTCTTCATAAGCTCTCATTTGGTAAAAATTCTTAAATATGATACTAAAAGCACAAACAAAAAATAGGTAGATTGGACTTTATCAAAATAAAAAAACCCTTTGTACGTCAAGGGACACCACCAAGAAAGTAAATAAACAACCCATAGAATCAGGGAGACCTGGCATGCTGCAGTCCATGGGGTCACAAAGAATCAGACATGGCTGGACAAATGAACAACAGGAGAAAATATCTGCAAATGATGTATCTGATAAGAGACTTAAATCAAGAATACATAAAGGACACATACAACACCCACAACAATGTTTAAAAAATAACTGAAATAAAAGTTGGGCAAAAGACATGAACAGACATTTCTTAAAGGAAGATATACAAATGACCAATAAGCACATAAAAAGATGCTGAGTATCACTGCTCATCAAGGAAATTCAAATCAAAACCACAATGAGATATCTACTAGCATGGCTAGAATTTTAAAAGTCAGATAATAACAAATGTTGGCAAGAAAGTGGAGAAATACTTTAAATCACAGTATTCATACACTGCTGGAAGGAATATAAAATGGTGCAGTCACTTTGGTAAACAGTCTGGCTGCTGCTGCTGCTGCTGCTACTGTGAAGTCGCTCAGTCGTGTCTGACTCTTACAGACCCCATGGACTGTAGCCCACCAGGCTCCTCAGTCCATGGGATTTTCCAGGCAAGCATACTGGAGGGGGGTGCCATTGCCTTCTCCAAAACAGTCTGGCAGGTCTTCAAATGATTAATCAGAGTTACCATATGACCCAGCAAATCCACTCCTAGGTATATACCCAAGAGAAATGAAGACATATGTTCACACAAAAACTTGCACGTAAATGTTTACAGCACTGACACTCATAATAGCCACAAGATAGAAATAATCCAAATGTCTATCAGTGGACAGATGAATGAACAAAATGGGATACAGTGTATAAGCATGCAGTGGAATACTATTTGGCCATTAAAAGGAATGCACATGAATGAGAACATTATGCTAAGCAAAAGAAGCCATTCACAAAAGACCACATACTATATGATTTCATTTAGATGAAATGTCCAGAAAAAGGAAATCTATACAAAAAGTAGATTAGTGACTGCTTAGAGTGGTGAGCGGAGAAGGCAATGGCAACCCACTCCAGTACTCTTGCCTGGAAAATCCCATGGATGGAGGAGCCTGGTAGGCTGCAGTCCATGGGGTCGCTAGGAGTTGGACACGAATGAGCGACTTCACTTTCACTGTTCACTTTGATGCACTGGAGAAGGAAATGGCAACCCACTCCAGTATTCTTGCCTGGAGAATCCCAGGGATGGGGTTGCACAGAGTCAGACACGACTGAAGCGACTTAGCAGCAGCAGCAGTGGGGTGGTGAGGGTTATTGAGAGCAGAAAAGAGAATGATAGCTAAAAGGTATGGGGTTTCTTTTTCAGGTTATGAAAATGTTCTAAAATTGATTGAGGTGATGGTTACACATTATCTGTGAATATACTAAAAACCACTAATTTGTACACTTTAAAAGGGGTGAAGTATGTGAATTAAATCTCAATAAAGCTGTTTTTTTTTTCTTGCCATTTAAGGTATAATGGAAAACACAGCATTTGTACCATAGTTTATTCACAAAAATGTCTAATTTAAAAATACCCTTGCATCTAGAGAGATCTCATTCGTTGGTTGTGAAGTATGGAGTGATTATTAAATGCTATTTAAACTATTAAATTTGTCAGGTAAACATTTAAGAGACTACAGAAATCTTCAAAGTTTAAGGAAAAACATGAAAATGCAGGCATCAAGGAACTTCAGAAGACATGAAATGTACTTAAGATGTATTAGCGTGCATTAAGTAATTGGATTCAGGAGGTTGGGGAGGGGAGGGAGTAAACAAGAGTTTAAAAGCTCCCAAGAAAAGCCTTCCTCTAGAAGGCTCCCTTCTTTACCAGCAAGCAGAAATGCTGGAAGATTTTTCAGGAAGCTAAAAATAATTACCCATATGATTTACTTCAGGAACAAATAGGAAGTCAAGTAAATAGGAAGGGCCAAACACGAAGAGATATAATGAAACAAACAAACAAAAAAGCTAAACCAGTTCCCAGGAGAGCTTACTGGGAAGTTTCAGCAACCAGCATGCATTCTTGCTTTTACCAAGAAGAACATAATATAGGATCTGGGCAGAGCTCACAATTCCACTACTGAAATTTCAGCCCAAATAAATTCCATTTCTGTGGTTGCCTGTGTGATATACCAGTTAATCTATCTTATCTCATTGCAGAGTTCTTGGTATACCTGATCCCCAGAGTCCACAGATTCCTGACCTGAAGAATCGCCAATGACAAGGAATGTCCGCGGGGGGCGGGGAGCGCATTAGGATTTTTTTTTTTTTTATCCTTAATAAATCTCAGTTCCTGCCTTGGTCATTACAAACAGCCTGTTTCACCATCAGGCCAAGTCTGAGCACCTCATAAAGCACTGTGCCCCACTTTCAACCCAAAATTAGGGTTGTGGGGCGGGGGGAAAGGCAAAGAGAAAACCACCAAAAACGGGGATTGGCTTTTTCTGCAGAGCCTCGGGTTTCAAAATGACTGCCTTGAAAACTGAAGTGACCCAGATCATTGGGGGGTGGGTAGTGACATTCATTCTCCTGTAGGGTGGCTGTGGCTTGGTTCAGGAAAGGAAAACTTGGGGAGAAGGGAGTCTACACCGAAAGAGAAATAACGGGGAATGGTCTTTAGGTACCACCTACTTCAAATGAATCACTGCAGTGTCAGCCCTGCACTGATTCCACGAATTGCCAAACAGGATGAGGTAAGGCACAAGCCTGGAGTCCGCCCCCCCCCCACTCCTCCTCCAGCTCGCAGAGGCTTCTGCTGAGGGGCTGACGTCACCCTTCTGCATTGAGGTTCAAGGACCGATAGCAGCACCAGCTAAGACGGGGAGCAGAGTTGGGGAGCTATTGCTGTCATCAAGTGGTGGGGGTCCTTCCCTGGGGCTCTGCAGAATGGGTTCACGCAACGACAGAAAGATGAGTGTAAGGGTGCAGGCGAGTGGGCAAAAGGTCCTAAGACCTGGGTCTCCGAGAAAGCGCAAAGATGCCCCTGGTTTATGTAAGACCCTCTTCCCTTCGTGCGTTTCGGCGCGGCGGCGGCGCCCACCCCCTGTCAGTGCGCTTGGGGGGCCTTTGATCTCCCTTGCCCAGCCAAGCAGCTCACGGCTCCCGGCGCCTGCCTCTCGCAGCCCCGCGGGGTCGGGAATAACCGGGAATCTGGGATCAAACCCTGCGCTCTCGCGCCTGCTCCCAGCCGGCCACAGGTTAGCTCCAAGAGGCGCCGCGAACGGGCTGGTAAGGGAGGATGGGGAGGGGGATCCCGAGAGGAAAACAGCTGAATAAAACCGCAACTTTCCCCAGAGGCTGACCCTAACCCGCGAGCTTAAAAGAATAAGTCAATGCATTAAAATATTTTGGAAAGGTCGACAACCTGCAATCATCGCCACCACACAGCCCTTTGCAACCTACACCGGGCGGGGTGCAGGGTCCGAGCAGCCCCAAAGCTGCACCCTGCCATCCTGCAGCCCCAGCCCTGCGCCTATCTCCGTAAGGAGGGGACCGAGATTTGATTTTTGCTTTGGTTTTTTTCCTCCCCCATCCCTTCCCGGAGCATCACTACACTGACCGATGGACGGCAGCGCAGCCGCCGGTCCGGCGTGGCCACTCACCCAGAAGACGAAGGAGTAGATGATGAGGAGGGTTTTGAGACAGGTTATCACAGGTTTGGTCTCCATTCTCCTCGATGCCATACTACAGAGCTCCGGCGGCGGCGGCGGCGGCTGGAGGCGGGCGGGCGCGCGGGAGGGGGGAGGGGGCGGGGCGGGGCGGGGCGGGGCGGGGCAGGGGCGCGTGCGGCTAGAGGCCCCGTGCGCGCGTGCACGCGAGGCTGCGCGCGTGCTTGAGCGCGCACCCGGCAGAGCGCCCACTTAAGGAATCGACCGGCGGAAACTGCGCATGCGGAGGAGGCCGTTCGCCCGCGCGAATCCGCACAGGCTCAGCCAGCCAGCCAGCCGAGGAGTGGGGCAGGGCCTCCGGGAGTGAGTAGAAGAGTTTTTGCTTTGTACGCAGTAGGGCTTTCCATTTGCAGGATTGTCTGCACCTGGTTTATTGCCATCCCCGGAAAGCAATCGGATTTCTACATTTGGACGGCCCACCAGGCCATCTGAGATGGAAGTGGCCCAGTAGTCGTGTCCTTGGAACAAGCTGGCCTTGTCTGTGCCAGTAACAGACTGTGACAGGTGGCCGGAGATACAGCTGGAGGGATGGTTAGGAACACGGGAGCTCAGACAGACACCCCCAGTCCTTGCCACCACGGGCGCTCCATGCTTTCTTGACATTTTGGAAGCCGAATGACAAGGTTCTATGTGAAAGTACCATTCATTCTTCACATAAAATGTATAACAGAAAAAAAAGTGTTTAAAGTCCCTGAGACTCATGTTCCCCACCCTAACAAGTACAGACCAGCTCACACTCAGGAAAGAACTGTTTTAAGGTCAAAAATTAAGGTTGGAAAGCAATTCAGAAGTTCCTCAAAACGTTAAACACAGAGTTACCATATGACCCAGTGGTTCCACTCCCAAGAGAAATGAAAACATGTCCACACAAAAGCCTGCCCATGAATGTTCACAGCACCCCAATGTCCATCACTTGTGAAGAGATAAACGTAATGTAGCACATTCATACAGTGGAAAATTATTTGGTCACACACACACACACAAAACAACAAAGCACTGATATTTGCTGTAATATGTTTGAGCCTTGAAAATATGCTAAGAAGCCAGACACAAAAGACCACATACTGAATGTTCCATTTATAGGCAATGTCCAGAATAGACAGATCCATAAAGACAGAAATAGATTAGTTTGCAGGGGGGCAACAGGAATGAGGAGCGACTGTTGATGAGTAGGGGGTTTCTTTGGGGAGTGACAAAAATGCTCTGGAATTAGATTGTGATGATGGCTGCATAATTTTGTGAATATACTAAAAACCACTTAATTGGACACTTTAAAAGGGTGAATTTTATAGCACATGAATTATATCCCAATAAAAAAGCAATGTACACTCCACCCAGATTTCCTGTGGCTGGTTTGCAGAGGAACACACAGTACAGATTCTGTGGGAGATTTTGCTGGATTCCTAAGAGACTCTGCAGTCAAAACAGTGACATTCTCACAGTCTAACCTAATTGTGGATGATGCTAAGGATGCCTTTTGTGAAAGAATGAAAAACGAAGTCAATAAAGCTCGAAGAAAGCCTGCCAAGGTCAGTTGCAGGAGTAATTATTACCGCCAGTGGGTTCTACATGGTCCCAGGTCAGTGAGGTCATTGTGTAAATAGGACCCAAATATGAGGAAGAGGAGAACTTGCTTAAGGTAATGACCAACCATGACAGAGAGCTAAGTGGGCATAGAGGGGAGTGGAGAGGAGTGTGGGTGCAGGTGGAAAAAAAGATTAGGGACAGATTGGCAATGTTTCTCTTATAAACGAAGATCTTGCAGAGTGATTTTCTACTCTGGTTGCTTATTTGCATCACCTGGAGAACTTAAACACTAACAACAAAGCCTTCACTGCCTGTGCCCAATCCCAGGTAGCCTGAATCATTTGCTTTGGAGTGAGGGCGTGGCAGTTTTCAAAGTTTTCCAGGTGGTCTTAATGGGAATCAAGAGCTCAAACCACAACATGCTCAAACCCACCCTCAGAAAGGTGCTTTCACCTCCACTTTCACGGTCCCTGGGTGGCACAAGAAAAGGATACGGAAGACGTCAAACCCAGTGAGTATTCTTATCCAAAAAGATCTTTCCCGTGCATAATTACTCTGCAGAGGGTTCGACCCAACTGGGACAACGCTGAGCATCATAGATAATTTCATGAGTTAATATAAATACAATATTCACATATGGCACCCATGAACTCAACTAAGTCACCATTTCACGGTTTGTCTGAAGCTTTTTGGGGGTCAAGATTCTTGAAATCTTGGGCTATTCTAGCAAAAAATAATTTATTTAAATGTAAAGATAAATAAGAGTATTAAGTAATGTAATTAATGGGTAAATCACCATAGTTCATAACTAGAGCCTTGCTACTCAAAATGTGGTCTGTGATATAATAGGGTGACAAACATTCCAGTTTTCCCAGGACTGAAGGGTTTCCTTTAACTCTGGATTTTTATTGGTAAAACCCAGACTAGTTGGCCACCATATCGGTGAACCAGCAGCACAGCTATCAGCTGGGAGAGCTGATTGAAAGTGCATAACCTCAGGCCTCACACCAAGCCTGTGTTAACAGGATCCCCAGGGGATTCAGAAGCACAGTAATGTCTGTCAGTTTGTCATGGATTGAATTGTGTCCCCCAAAATGATATGGTGAAGTCCTCACCCCTTTACCTCAGAATGTGACTTTATTTGGAAATAGTGTTGTTGCAGATGTAATTATTTAAGAGGAGGTCACACTGGAGTAGTGTGGCCCTTAGTCCAATATGACTGGTGTCCTTAAAAGAAGAAAAGACCCAGGAAGAGGGCCACGTGAAGACACAGACACACACACAGGGTAAAGGCCATGAGACTGATTGAATGATGTAGCTGCAAGCCAAAAGTGCCAAGGATTGATTGTTACCACTAGAAGCTAGGAAGAGGAAAACAAGGATTCTACCTGGTCTCAGAGGAAGCCTGGCCCTCCTAACACTTTGATTTCAGACTTCTGGCCTTCAGAACTGGGAGAAAATAAGTTTTCTGCAATTATTTTAATTGTACTTTGTTACCACAGCCAAAGGAAATTAATCCATGTCAAAGATTCACTGATCTTGTTCCTCAAAATATGACCACAGCTACCACATCACGTAGCAGTTCGCTGTTAGGTATACACCCCCAAGAATTGAAAGCAGGGATTCAAACAAAAACATGTACATGGGTGTTCACAGCAGCGCTAGTCACATTAATTGTAGGGTGGAGACAACCTAAACAAATGTCCATCAACTAAGGAATGGATAAACAAAATGTGATAAATCCATACAATGGAATATTATTCAGTCATAAAAAGGAATGAAGTACTGACACATGCTACCATATGAATGAATCTTGGAAACTTTATACTGAGTGAAAGAAGCCACACAAATACCACACATTGTACTCATTTTTGTGAACTGTCCAGAATAGGCAAATCCATAGAGACAGAAAGCAGATTAATGGTCTCCCAGGGGCTGGGGCAGGAGGGAATGGGAAGTGATTGCTTAATAGTCCAGTATTTCCTCCTGAGATGATGAAAAAGTTCTGGAGCTAGAGAGTGATGATGACAACATTGTGAATATCCTTAATGCCACTGAGTTGTATACTTTTAAATGGTTAACATGGTAAATTTTATGTATATTTTGTCACACATGCAAATAACATATAACCACAGCAAGTCCAAAGGTCCTGTGGCCTACTACATTCGAAGAACTGACAGAAGGTCAGCAAGGCTCAATAGCAGGGGCAAAGATGGTGTGCAGGAGGCTGGAGAGAGGTCAGCCCATTCAGGTCCTGTTAGATGATGATAAGAATTTTAATATTTTGCTTAAAAACAAGAGGAGCTTTTGATTTGTTATTTGTCTTAAATGGAGCAAGTACTTCAAGGCAAACCAGACTGCCACCAAAGCACCTACCTGCTCCCTGCTCCTACTGTCACCCCCAATGTGTTGTTCCCACAGCAACCAGAGTGATCTTGTTCAAACACAAAGCACATCATGTCACTTTCTCACTTAAAGCCCTCCAGTGGCTTCCCATCATTGCCCAAAGAATCAAATTCCAACTCTTTACCCTGACTTAGAAAGCATATATGAGCTGACTCCAACTTCATCTCCCACGGCTCACCCTTTACCCCTGTGCTTCAGTTGCTCTGCCTTCTTCTGGCCCTTCAATCAGACTTCATTTTGCCTGAAAGCCTTCACAATGGCTGGTCCTATCTTTAGAATGCTTTGCCCCTTAAACTCTGAATAGCTGGTCCCTCCCTTCCTGTCATTTAGATCTCAGTATAGATGTCACCTCCTTGGAGAGGCTATTTCAGATGGAAATAGCCACCCAGTCAAAAATAGCCCCCTAGTCGCTATATGTTCCAATTCTCTGCATCACACTTACCTAACATTTTCTTATTTGTGCACTTGTTTTGTTGTCTGCCTCTCCCACTAAGCTCCACCAAGCAGGTAATTTTGTCTGTCTTCAGTTCAGTTCAGTCATTCAGTCGTGTCCAACTCTTTGTGAGCACACCAGGCTTCCCTGTCCATCACCAACTCCCAGAGTTCACTCAGACTCACGTCCATCGAGTCAGTGATGCCATCCAGCCATCTCATCCTCTGTCGTCCCCTTCTCCTCCTGCCCCCAATCCCTCCCAGCATCAGGGTCTTTTCCAATGAGTCAACTCTTCATATGAGGTGGCCAAAGTATTGGAGTTTCAGCATCAGTCCTTCCAATGAACACCTGGGACTGGTCTCCTTTAGGATGGACTGGTTGGATCTCCTTGCAGTCCAAGGGACACTCAAGAGTCTTCTCCAACACCACAATTCAAAAGCATCAATTCTTCGGCTCTCAGCTTTCTTCACAGTCCAACTCTCACATCCATACATGACTACTGGAAAAACCATAGCCTTGAATAGACGGACCTTTGTTGGCAAAGTAATATCTCTGCTTTTGAATATGCTATCTAGGTTGGTCATAACTTTCCTTCCAAGGAGTAAGTGTCTTAATTTCATGGCTGCAGTCACCATCTGCAGTGATTTTGGAGCCCAGAAAAATAAAGTCAGCCACTGTTTCCATTGTTTCCCCATCTATTTCCCATGAAGTGATGGGACCAGATGCCATGATCTTCGTTTTCTAAATGTTGAGCTTGAAGCCAACTTTTTCACTCTCCTCTTTCACTTTCATCAAGAGGCTTTTTAGTTCCTCTTCATTTTCTGCCATAAGGGTGGTGTCATCTGCGTATCTGAGGTTATTGATATTTCTCCCAGCAATCTTGATTCCAGCTTGTGCTTCTTCCAGCCCAACATTTCTCATGATGCACTTTGTATATAAGTTAAATAAGCGTATTCACTGCCATATCCCTAATACCTAGATACAGTAGCAATTCAAAAAACATACTGAGTAGATGGGTTGTACATAGTAGCCAGTGAATAGACAATTGTTGACTGATAGAAGAAGGATGTAGTAATTGAAATAGACATCGAAGAAAGAAGAGGATAGTGGTAGTCTTTGAGCAGTGGAAGACCCAGAGGAGGAAAGGATGCAGAAATGTTGGTTGGAGGAGGATCTTGCTCAGGCCAAATTTGACTCTCTTGTTTAGGCAGTATGGGAGTGACGTGATCTGACCCATGTTTTAGCAGTTATTTCCCAAGGAAATTTGGGAAGCAGTATGCAGAAGTGGAGGTTGCAGAAGAGAGAGACTAGAAACAGGAAGAGAGGGGCTTCCCTGGTAGCTCGGTGGTAAACAATCTGTCTGCCAATGCAGGAGATAAGGGTTCGATCCCTGGTCCAGGAAGAATCTCTCACATGCCATAGAACAACTGAGCCCATGCTACAGAGCCCAGGAACCTCAACTATTGACCCCATGTGCCACAACTACTGAGTCCACACGCCCTAGGGCCTGTGATCCTCAACAAGAGAAGCCACTGCAATGAGAGGCCCACGCACTACAACTAGAGAAAAGCCTGCACAGCGATGAAGACCCACACAGCCTAGATAAATAAAGAAAATTATGTACAAAACAGAAACAAGAAAAGAGTTAGGAGGTAACTGCAATAACCTGATTGGGAGTTGATCAGGGCTGGGCCTTGGGAAGTGGCATGGGGCTGGAGGAGGGGCCGGGGCAGTGCATCTCAACTCTGGCTGTATTAAAATTCACTGAGGAGAAAACCTCCACTTCCAGGCCACTGGAGAGGCTCACCCACCCATTAGTCAGTGCCCCTGCCCTGTTCACGATACAGCCTGCTTCTCCAAAGTGGTACAATGTCTTCATTGAATTTTGTGTTGAAGACAGTCAAGATGTTAATGTAAATTTTGAGAACTCCAAACTTACATTCAGTTGTCTTGGAGGAATTGATCATTTTAAACATTTAAATGAAATTGATCTTCTTCACTGTATTGATCCAAATAATTCCAAGCATAAAAGAACAGACAGATCAATTTTATATTGTTTATGAAAAGGAGAATCTGGCCAGTCATGGCCAAGGTTAACAAAAGAGAGGGCAAAGCTTAATTGGTTTAGTGTGAACTTCAGTAATTGGAAAGACTGGGAACGTGATTCAGTGGCAGACATGTCTAATTTTAATCGTTTCTCTGAGATGATGAACAACATGGGTGGTGATGAGAATGTAGATTTACCAGAAGTAGATGGAGCAGGTGATGATTCACAAGACAGTGATGAAAAAAAAATGCCAGATCTGGAGTAAGGAATGTTGTCATCACTGGATTTTGAGAAAGAAAAATAACTTCTCTGCAAGATTCTGTAATTGAGAGAATTCCTGAGTTGATAGCTCTAAAGGCAGATACTATATTTGCCTCCTATAACCCATTTTTCAACCTGTCTGCTTTTTTAAAGGCTTCACTAAGGGTTGATATATAACATTGTACTGGGCAATTTGGGGGCATCCCTGGTGACTCAGTTGGTGAAGCATCTGCCTGCAATGCAGGAGACCGGGGTTCGATCCCTGGATCAGGAAGATCCCCTGTAGGAGGGTGTGGGAACCCACTCCAGTATTCTTGCCTGGAGAATCCCATGGACAGAAGATCCTGGCAGCAGTCCATGAGGTCGAAAGAGTCAGACACAACTGAGTGACTAAACCTCCACCACCAGTTTTTCCATGATGCTGTTGAGGTCCTAGGCAATTGATAAAGCAGTTGTGATAAATAAAAACATTTCACCAAAGTCTCCTTTACTTCACAACCTAGATACTGACATGATAGGAAGCACTTAGCTTAGGGAAAGGAACTAAATTTTAGATTTTAGAACATGGACTCAAAGTGGCTGAAACAATTGGTTGATACTTTAACCTAGTAACATGTTGTTCCTCTGGTATATCTTTCAGAATTATTCCACTAAAGTTTTATTTTTCAAAAAATTTGCTTCACATTATTGTGCATAAGTGATCATTTGTCAGTGTTCCAGATGTATCTTGGCTAAAACTAGCGAATGCTGTAACTTGATGGTTTTGAAGCCTGTGGTTTGGTATTGCTTGATACTTAAACGTCTACGTTTCTTAGCACAGAGGATGGAGAAAGGATGTACATTGTTGCTTTAAAGTCTGTACATTAAGACCAAATTTGTATTTGCACTGTCATTATGACAAATGAGTGGGAAAAATGTTAAAGCACTATTGGATTTTTTTCATTCCTTTCTTTCCTTTTTTTTTTTTTTGATTCAGCTTGTACCTGGGCTGAAAACCTCAATCTATGTTCATGGCAGTGGGGAATTTTTTTTTTAATGTCTACATTCTTTCTAATAAACTGTTGGAAGACTTCTTGGCTATCCTTTCAAGTGTCTCGTTTACTGTAATTTCATGTATTGCCATTTACTAGAATGGAGTTTTTATTTTTACTTGAGGAAGAATTTGAGAATATTCCTCTGAAAAAGAAAAGCTTGCTGTAATGTCACAGAAAACCTTTTAAAAATGAATCTGTAATAGAAAATTGTAGATACACTTTGCAACAGTTGCAAAAGAAAGCGTGATTTGATTGAAATAAAACTAAATGTGTTGTCCTCCTCTAAAAATTCACTGGGAAGCTTTTAGACTTGTGGGTACCTGGTCTCCATCCCCCAGAGATTCTGATTAGCTCAGTCTTTGGTGGGGCCCCAGCAATCATTATTTTTTAAATAATGTTTAAAAAATTAAACATTAAAAATTAAAATCCCTATATGTTCTAGCTGGGATTGAAACCACTGGGACAGGTAAAAGAAATTGTTCAGAAATAGAATAGTTGGCCGTCAAGACTAAGTGGCTTTGGATAATGAAGGAAAAGGAGGAATTGAATACGACTGACTTCTAGTGTGAGTAAACTTGGAGGACGGCTTTTAAAATACCATATAATCTCAATAAATGGTACATCCAAACAAGGGACTTGTTTATGGTTGTTAGGAGGTATGTAGATGAAGAACTTTTTTAGTCACAAAGGGACATTTTTGTTATTAAGGAAAAGTATAAAAGTAGAAAAATATGTATGTACTATGATCTGAACCAGGTAAGAACATATAAACAAGAAACTGGAAGAAAATATGTATAAAATTTTCACACTGGTAGCTCTGGGGGTGGGGGTTATAGGTGATTTTATGTCCTATGTTTTGTATTTACTTCTTTTCCTCAAATTTCTAAATGATCATCTATAACAATTATCATAAAAAGATATTTTTATAAAGGAAGCCCTCTACATTAAAGGTTAAAGTATTAAAAATTTTAGGGCTTGGGGTGGGGGGAAACCTTAACTGTTTTGAGAATTTGCTGAAGTGAATGTTGAGCATTTGTCCATTCATCTAAATTTCTGTATTTATTAATATATCTGTGTGTTTCCAGGAGTTCCCACCTGAACACCACAAATGACTTTTACCCTGGGATTCAGAAATGTCTACAGGACAGAGACTGGATCAGCTAAAGGCATGTCTGCGAAAGTCACTCAGGAAAGCACTCAACCAAAGAGAGGAGAGAACTAAGGTTTGTAAATTTAGTCTAAGGAGCTTTAATGTGAGCATCAGAGGGTTGTTCTGAGGACAGCTCAATATATATTATACATGGAATGAATGAGGCTGCTGCTGCTGCTAAGTCACTTTAGTCGTGTCCGACTCTGTGTGACCCCATAGACAGCAGCCCACCAGGCTCCCTCGTCCCTGGGATTCTCCAGGCAAGAATACTGGAGTGGGTTGCCATTTCCTTCTCCAATGCATGAAAGTGAAAAGTGAAAGTGAAGTCGCTCATTCGTGTGGGACTCTCAGTCCATGGGATTCTCCAGGCAAGAATACTGGAGTGGGTTGCCATTTCCTTCTCCAATGCATGAAAGTGAAAAGTGGAAGTGAAGTCACTCATTCGTGTCGGACTCTTAGCGACCCCATGGATGGCAGCCTACCAGGCTCCTCTGTCCATGGGATTTTCCAGGCAAGAGTACTGGAGTGGGGTGCCATTGCCTTCTCCGATGAATGAGGCAAGCCTTTATATTTCCTCATTGGGAATTTACCCCTGAGCCTTGGGGGAAAGCAGACGTTCCAAAAATAAAAAAAAAAAAATAAAAACTAGATAAGAAAAAATTTTCATAGAGATATTGAGAGCACAAAGTTTTACAGCCAGTATAGCCTGCTTAACAAAAAATTGCAAGGACAAAGGGTACTGTTCTCATTTCCACAGAATGACAGCCGGATGTCTCAAAACATGGGGTAGAAACATAAGAGACTCAGACAACTTCCCCAAGCAACACACGCTAAAAAGAAGGAAAAGGCCCATGCCACTTTGTAACAGGACTACATCTGTGAAACCGTTCTGGCAGGTCTAAGTAATAGCTAGAAAGACCAGATTTGTAAATACAAGTGCCATCTCCCTTCTCACTGGGAACTTCCTGAGAGTATTGGGATAAATTTGAGAGGGGTTGAAGTGCTTCAGTTTTTGTGTTTGTTTGTTTTGGTCTTGGCAACGCATTCAACGTATATTTATAAGATTGCTAATTGCCAAATTCATTATTGGAATAGTGAAAGATGGAGAACAATACGAATATTCACCTGTACTGTTTTGCCGTTTAGTCATGCATTCTATACAATTTTGAAACATCTGCTATTTGCCAGGTGCTTGTCTAAGCATTAGACATTCAGTGACCAAACCAGGCTCCTGTCCTCAGGGAGCTTATACTCTACTAAGGAAAATGAACAATAACATGAATTTTAGCATATCCATCCTATAGAATGCTATGATATGGTTTTTATATATTATGTATATTTAACTGTATTAAAACAAAAGGTTCATCAAAATATAATACATAATATCTAATCTTTTACTTACAAAGGCAAGTTATAGAAGAGAATTGTAACCTGTGACTATAATAATAAAATGTATTAGAGTTCATAGGAAAAACTCAAGATGAAATATACATGATAAATCTTTGAATGCTATTAGGATGGAATTTTACCCCTGAAAATGCTTGATTGATTTTTTTTACAAGCAGTATTAAACATTTATAATAAAAAAATTAGTTAGTAAAATGAAACACTGTGTACAGAGGCTAAACCTTAGAAATGCTGTTTGTAACATTGCCATTGGGATTTTATGTTTATCCTGTGGCTGTTGGACATAGGGAAATGCAGCTAAAGCTTTTGCATACAATGGTGTTTTTTGGATACAAAAATTATAATCATAACTTCAGAATATTTCCTTTACACCTCAACCAAATGGGAATGCAATGTGAAGGAAATAATTTTGGAGGTAAACTATGTGATGATAGCTCCACATGGACAGAACTCTGGTGTTCATCCTGTCTCGAAGACATAAATCTACCCTTGGAGGGACAGAGCAGAGCTACTCTGAGCCATTCTCTTTTATGTATCATTTGTTTATGGCTGAGCTCGAGAAGGATACATCCCTTCTTAAATGGCTTTCTTAGAAATTAAATATCATTGTCCATTGGGTTCAAAAACTATCCCATTGATGGCTTTGCTTTCCACGTTTATGTTGTATTTCCAAAGAAATAATCTAAATATCCAGCAATGGGGGATTTGTTAAATGAATGATATTATTGTACAGTCACTTTTCACTTGAGTCTCAGCTATACTTTTGATGCTCTTCTCTGTATCACAGGTGGTTAGAAACCAGTAAACTCCATTTTGCAGGGTCCCTTTCAGCTTGCATCCCGTTAGGCTTGCTACTGGGAGGCACTGGTGGGGAGACTATAAGGTGGAAAAGAGAATAGCCTTTTAGTTTGTCTCAAGGGGTCCTCTAGAGGCAGCAACAATGATTACAGGCAACTATGTGTTCCCAAAACATCTGTGGCACTTTTAACAGATTCATAAGGTTTTAGACTCCTAGGTTTCTACTCCGTGATAGCAGTACCTCCAGATGAGGCAGCAGCAGTACCTCTCACAGATCAATATTAAGTGCCACAAGCGCCATCACCCACGTATGGGCTCCAGCCCCAGGCTGCGTTTCAGGTTTCAGGTGGCAGCCTTCAGGTTTCCTAGGTAAGACACACTGGCATCAGTCATTTGCAGAACTAGCCAGAACTCTTTCTCTCCCTGTTTCCATGCCCTTGTGCAATGCAAATTTGCAACTTTCCACATAAAAAGCAGAATCTATTTCTCTACTCTTTGAATCTGGGTTGGCCTTGTTCCTTAGAATAGTAGATGGCAGAGAAAAAGGCACTGTGGTAGTCCCAAGCCTAGGCCCCCAAAGGACCCTCTGGCTTCTGCTCTTTCTCTTGGAGCCCCTTGACTGCCATGGAATAAGCCCACGCTGGCCTGCCAGAGAATGACAAACCATGTGGGTCTGAGCCTAGCCAGTCACCTTGTGCCGGCTGAAATCCCCAAACATGCAAAGGAGCCCAGCCAAGATCAGCAAAGCCAGCCCACAGCCAACCATAGATGTATGAGAGCCCTCAACTGAGACTACAGAAGTGCTGAGATGAACCCAGCCTAAATTGTTAGCCACAGAATTTTTCTTAAATTCTGGTTTTACACAAGTAAGTTTGAAGTGGTTTGTCACACAGTGATAGCTCACTAAGACACACCTTTCTCCTTTTTTCTTCTTCAGCACTTTTTATAACTTTATAGCAAAATATTAGCATTAAGTCTGTTTCTGTATTAAATGTATAGAGTGGTTTCTGTTTGCCTGCTGGATACTGACTATTAAAATGCTATGTCCATAGAATGGAATTCTGTGCAGTCATCAGAGTAATGTTCAAGTCGAATATGTTGACACAGGAAAATTCCTGTAGTATGTTTTTAAGTGAAAATATGAAATTATAAAAAGTACATATAGTATGATGCTAATGTAAAGATAACATATCACATATTAATAGTGATAATTATTACCTCATGTGATCTGATATCTGATCATTTTGTGATTTCTTTCCCTTAACTCTTACATTTTCTGCATTTACTAAATGTTTTATAAAAGCGTGTGTTTCCTTTATAATTAGAAAAAAATTTCATTTTAATTTCCATTATTGAAATATAGTTGATTTACAATGTTGTGTTAATTTCTGCCGTATAGCAAAGTGATTCAGTTATATATATGTGTGTGTGTGTGTGTGTGTGTGTGTGTGTGTGTTTTCCTATTCTTTTCCATTATGGTTTAGCACAGGATATTGAATATAGTTCCCTGTGCTGTACAGTAGGACCTTGCTGTTTATGCGTCTAAATCTACTAGTCTGCATCTGCTAATCCCAAACCTCCACTGCATCCCCACCCCTTTGACAACCACAAGTCTGTTCTCCATGTTTGTCAGACTGTTTCTGTTTCATAAATAGGTTCCTTTGTGTCCTATTTTAGAGTCCACATATAAGTGACATCATATGATATTTGTCTTTCTCTTTCTGATTTACTTTGCTTAGTATAAAAAGCAACTCTATTTTTAGTTTTTTGAGGAACCTCCATACTGGTTTTCACAGTGGCTGCACCAATTTACATTCCTACCAAGAGTGTGAGAGGGTTCCCTTTTCTCCATAGCCTCTCCAGTGTTGGTTATTTGTAGACATTTTTTAAAAATGTTAATTGAAGTATACTCGATATACAATGTTGTGTTAATTTGCTGTATAGCAAAGTAACTCAGTTATGCACATATATACATTCTTTTTTACATTTTTTCCATTATGATTTATCACAGGATACTCCATATAGTTCCCTGTGCTATGGATTAGGACCTTGTTGTTTATCCATTCTAAATGTAATAGTTTGCATCTACCAATCCCAAACTCTCAGTCCATCCCTCTCCCACTCCCCCCACCAGCAACCACAAGTCTCCGCTCTATGTCTGTGAGTCTCCTTCTGGTTTTGTAGACAGGTTCATTTGTGCCGTATTTTAGATTCCACGTAGAAATGACAGTATATGGTATCTGTCTTTCTCTTTCTGACTGACTTCACTTAGTATAATAATCTCTAGTTGCATCCATGTTGCCGCAAATGGCATTATTTCATTCTTTTGATGGTTCAGTAGTATTCCATTATATATATGGACCACATCTTCTTTATCCATTCCTCTGTCAGTGGACATTTAGGTTGTTTCCTTGTCTTGGCTATTGTAAATAGTGCTGCTATGAACATCGGGGTGCATTTACCTTTTCAAATTGTAGTTTTGTCTGGGTAGATTCCCATGATTGGGATTGCTGGGTCATATGGCAACTGTATTTTTAGTTTTTTGGGATACCTCCATACTGTTTTCCACAGTGACCCCACCAACAGTGTAGGAGGGTTCTTTTTTCTCCACACCCTCTCCAGCATTTTTTATTTGTAGATTTTTTAATGATGACCATTCTGACTGGTGTGAGGTCATACCTCATGGCACTTGATTTGCATTTCTCTAATAATTAGCAATGTTGAGCATCCTTTCATGTGCCTGTTGGCTATCTGTATGTTTTCTTTGAAGAAACATCTATTTAGGTCTTCTGTCCAGAAATAATCTTAAATTGTTAATTTAAAGGACGTCTGGATTGATATTTGGTTTGGGGGAACCATGGTGTTTTATGTAACTCTCTCTTTAGCAATATATACAAAATGACTTTAAAAAAAATAGGTGGCAGGAGAACAGTGTTTTATATCTGCTAACAGTATCCCAAGCTAGGTTGCAGTCACTGTTATTGCCCTGTAATTTCTCATCACACAGTAGCATATGAATTGGAGCATAAACCAATTTTTCTTTCTTTTTAAATCCTTCAAGTCATCTGACAACAAAGCAGCTGCTGAAATATCTTCTTGACATGTATCCTCTACATGTGTCCAGCTCTAGATAATTCACTCAGCAGGTGTATAAATCTTTGATCACTGATAATCTTGTATTAAAAGGATGCTATGCTTCTATACTGACTTCACTACCTGTGATAAATGCTGTATTTATCCTGTGACATGAAAGATATGATTGATGGAGACATGACTCAGAGGAATTCATCCAAAAAGATAATAGTTCCAGGTATCCAGATTCTGTGCAGTTTTTTTTTATTTTTTATTTTTTTACCATTTTATTCATTTATATCATAACGTTTTTTGACCCTATTCTTAACATCCAGAGATTGATTACTGTTCACTGACTTCAGTAAGAGTATCTTCTACATAATGGTAACTAATGTGTTTTAGTTACATTCATTTATTAGAGGAGTACTTTAATAATACATAAAAATACATACATAAAATGAGTATGTTGAAATTCCTTCCATCTAGTTACAGGGGAATAAACTCTAGACATTCAAGCATGCAGATGTTATATAACCCAGGCCAGAGCCCCATCTGGTATAAATGGCTAAATTTAAGATAAAGACTGGGCCAGCATGGCTGAAACAGAGCAGAATATTGAGCTGATTATCAATGACTAACTTCTAAATTCAGTCAATATACATGACCTCGATCCTAAACTTCCTTTTGTTAGAACTGCCCCCATCACTGAGCTGATGGCTGCCAATGATTGCAGTATATTGTGGTCATCATTACAAGTAATTATTGATCAAGCACTGGCATCAGGATTTGAACCCAGTCTCACTTAGGAGCCTGCACTCTTGACAACTGGTTTTGAAGTCAGACTGCCTGGGTTTCCTCCTGGCCTCTGCCACTTACCAGTCTTCACATCTGTGAAATGGGACTATCAATAGTTACTAACTTATTTGGAATAGTTATGGCATAGTGGGTGTTCAGTAAATGTTAGTTGCCATTGTAATAACACTGTGCAGTCTCCTAGTTACAAAAGTTTTGATCTAAAAGGGACCTCAAAGATGATTAAGTTCACTATTTTTCAACTGCAGGTCACAACTTGTTAGTGAATTGTGAAATCAATTTAAGGGCTCACTTCCAGCACTTCATAAACCAAATAAGAGTATAATCAAATGGAAATTATCTAAGTGCATTGCCTGTAGTTAAGTGTTGTTTCATGAAACATTTGTTTTGGAGAGAGAGCAGACATGATTGATCCCCTGCTCACATCACCTCAGGTCTCTTGCTGGTTCTGCCCATCCTCCAGTGTCTTTGTGCTTCTCTCCTAAAGAATCTTCCCTGTAGTTTTTCATAAAACTTCCCTTCAGCTACTGGAAACACCAGCAGTTCAGTTCAGTCCCTCAGTCGTATCCGACTCTTTGCGACCCCATGAATTGCAGCACGCCAGGCCTCCCTGTCCATCACCAACTCCCGGAGTTCACTCAGACTCACGTCCATCGAGTCAGTGATGCCATTCAGCCATCTCATCCTCTGTCATCCCCTTCTCCTCCTGCCCCCAATCCCTCCCAGCATCAGAGTCTTTTCCAGTGAGTCAACTCTTCGCATGAGGTGGTCAAAGTACTGGAGTTTCAGCTTTAGCATCACTCCTTCCAAAGAAAGCCCAGGGCTGATCTCCTTCAGAATGGACTGATTGGATCTCCTTGCAGTCCAAGGGACTCTCAAGAGTCTTCTCCAACACCACAGTTCAAAGGCATCAATTCTTCGGTGCTCAGCCTTCTTCACAGTCCAACTCTCACATCCATACATGACCACAGGAAAAACCATAGTCTTCCATCTAGTCAAGGCTGTTTCCTGTGGAAACACCATAGCCTAATGTATTTGCATTGTCTATCTGTTGCCACAGAGCAAATTTTTCAAAAACCTAGTGACTTAAAATGACAGCATTCATTATGTTACACGATCTCTGAGGGTCAGGAATCCAGACGTAACTTATCTGGGTGATTCTGGCTCAGGGAGTTTCATGCTTGTTGGCAGGCCTCAGTTCCTTGCTGGCTGTCAGTTAAAGGCCTCAGGTCCTTGTTATTAAGAGTCCATCTCATGGGCCTCTTTATAGGATTGCTCATAAAATGAGACCTTGCTTCCCCCAGAGACAGGGAAGAGAGAGTCCAAGATGGAGGCCACAGTCTTTCATATTTTAATCTGAGAAGTGACATACCATTACTTGTGCTGTATTTCACTGGTTGCAGTGACCAACCATGGGACAGCATAGGTGGAAACTACACAAAGGTATGAATTGTACAAGGCAGGGATCATTGGAGGCCATCTTTGAGGACTGGCTACCATAGGTACCATGAGCTTCAGTTCCTGGGAGGTTACATCCTGCTGGGGTGGCCTGTAACCAGCTCTCTTGCCTCAGGGCGAGTCAGTCTTGGGTGTATTTTATGCTTCAGAGCTTCCCATGAGATTAGGCTGGGGCTGAGACTTCACCTGAAATCTGACCCTTGGTTGATTTCTGCACTTTTCTTGCTCTGCCTCGTCTATTCCCATACCACTTTCTCCCGAAAGCATCTTTGATTAATCACTCACACTTAAATCCTTATCTCAAGGTGTGATTCTGGGAAACCATGGTGTATGTGTGTTTGCAGAATGGGTCAATATAAAACATTTCTTACTGTAAGTCATAGTCAAAAATGTTGAAATTTTTTCAGTTTGATCTATATCCATTCCTTCGTTTTACAACTGAGTAAACTATAGCCCAAGCAGGTAAAGTCATTAACCCAGTATTACCCAACCCTTAGCAGTTAGGTGAGTCCTTAGTTTTATTTATTCCTGTGCTTAGCCCTCTGGCTATAAAATCACTTCCATTGGATTGAACTTCAACTCTGCCACTTGATAATTGTGTGACATAAGACAGTTCAGTCCTTCTGGGCTTTAGTCCCCTGATCTGCAACATGAGAGTAATAACAGCTCTGAGTTGTAAAAAAGGTTGGATCAAAATGAAATCAAATTCAGGCTTCACAAAAGTGAAGTGAAGTGAAGTCGCTCAGTCGTGTCCGACTCTTTGCGACCCCATGGATGGTAGCCTACCAGGCTCCTCTCTCCATGGGATTCTCCAGGCAAGAGTACTGGAGTGGGTTGCCATTTCCTTCTCCAGGAGATCTTCCTGACCCAGGGATTGAACCTGGCTCTCCCTCATTCCAGGCAGATGCTTTAACCTCTGAGCCACCAGGGAAGCCCAATTCATTGGCTTTTTCCCTGCAGTTTTTTTTTTTTTTAATTGTGATGAAATACACATAACAATGTACCACCTTAACCATTTTAAGTATAGTTCATGAGCATGTGGGCATGATCAACTCTTTACAACCCCATGGACTGTAGGCCACCAGGCTCCTCTGCCCATGGGATTTTCCAGGCGAGAATACTAGAGTGGGTTGCCATTTCCTTTCCCAGGGGATCTTCCAAACCCAGGGATTGAATTCACGTCTCCTGCCTTGGCAGGTGGATTCTTTACTTCTGAAGAGCCACGTGGGAAGCCCTCAGTGGTATTAGGCACATTCATATTGTGCAGCCATCACCACCATCCATCTAAAGAACTCTACAGCTTTGCAAAAATAAAACTCTATGTCTATTAAACAATAGTTCTCCATCTCCCTCCCTACCTAGCCCCTTGGAATCACCATTCTACTTCCCATCTCCAAGATTTACCACTCATTGGCTTTTTGACCTTGAGCAAACAATGCAAACAATGCATTTTCATTCCCCTCATCTTGAATGAAAAGAATACTTTCTAGTGTACGTGTGTGTTAAGTCGCTTCAGTCATGTCTGATTCTTTGCGATGCTATGGACTGTAGCCATCCAGGCTCCTCTGTCCGTGGGATTCTTCAGGCAAGAATACTAGAGTAGGTTGCCATGCCCTTCTCCAGGGGATCTTCCCAACCCAGGGATCAAACTCACGTCTCTTACATATCCTGCATTGACAGGCAGGTTCTTTACCCCTAGCACCACCTGGGAAGCTAGGGAGGTCCCATTCTAGGGCACAGTTTATCAAAATACCTGGTTTATATAATCAACAGCAGGCTTCGCTGGTGGCTCAGATGGGAAAGAATCCACCTACAATTCGGGAGACTTGGTTTCTATCCCTGGGTTGGGAAGATCCCCTGAAGGAGGGTATGGCAACCCACTCCAGTTTTCTTGCTTGGAGAATCCCATGGACAGAGGAGCCTGGCGAGCTACAGTCCATGGGGTCACAAAGAGTCGGACATGACTGAGCAATTAAGCACACATATAATCAACAGCAGCTGGAGTTACTGTCGTGTACATGGAAGTGCTTTGTAAACTATAAAGCACCATAAAAATGTGAGCCATTGTGGTTATTGTTTTAGCACTATAATAGGACCGTATTATTATTAGGACCTGCTTATTCATATAGGGTTATATATCAAAGCATTATGAATTTTTGATCAACTTCATGTCATTATTTTAAAATTAATAGTATCACCAAGCTTGTTTTTATTTTTTTCTTCTGAAAAAAATCAATTTTGCCTTATGGGAAAATTATCAAAAGATCTATTTCTAAATGAGTGATTTAATATTTTAAGTAATTTTTAGGTATGTGGAAAAACATAAAAAGATAAATTATAAATAAATGAGGGGTTTTAGTTCATTGTATGTCACAATCTGGTAATATTTCTGACAGTAAGGGAGAATTTGATGATATTTAGCCTCCAGGGACATTTCTTCTTTGAGGAGAGAAGTGTAGTGAGTTTATAGTCTGTATTAACATGAGTCTGTATCTCCATTTGGAGCTGCTACCACTCTGTCTTGATGGATCAAATATTTCAAAATTTTAAGGAGAAACAGTTAAATGGATCATGTAAACAGAAATTTTAGCAGAAACCAGAAGAAAGGATGTTTTAAAATATAATAACTTGAAGCCTATATTTAGAAAAGAACCTATTTTCACTTGGGTTAGCCTCTCTGCAGATTAAAAGAATGAATTTGCCTACATAGGGAAAAAAATAAAGCCTGATTCTGGCCGAGGGACTGTAAAACTAGTTTTTATTTTAATTTTTTAGTTAAAAAAAAGCAACTGAGTTCACTGAAAACTCTGGCCTTCTCTGTAAAGAAATAAGCACTCATGTACTTTCTTGTGGAAAACAGTATATCTTTTATGAAAGGCAATTTGGCAGTATTCATCAGAATTCCATATGCAGTTTGGACCCAGGAATTCTTCTGGGCATGTACATGTGTGCACTTGTGTGTCACTATTCTGTCAAGTGTTTCTTTTGTAGTTGAATAGATTATATAGATAATACAGGATCTCTAAGCAGACTTAGGGAGACTTAGAAAATTTTTACAGGCATCAAAGTCAACATTTACTTACCGTATGTGTGCACACACATATATAAGAAAATTTATATGCGAGGTTGTTCATTACAGTGTTTATTTTTTAAATTTTGGTAATAGATGAAAGTTTGAAAGCCATCCAGTGTCTGTCCATTAAGGATTGGTTTAAGAAATTATGATACACCCACATGGTAAAATGCTATGCCATTATGAAAAGACTGAGGTCGCTTTTTATGTGCTGATGTACTACAAATTCTAAAATATATCATTAAATACAAATGTCAAGATGCAATGCAGTACATATGCTAACTTTTATGTAAAAAGGGAAGAAATATTAATATTTATGTTCAAACACTGGTAGGATAAACAAGCAAACAGAATACCCACTTTCTCAAAAGTAGAGATAAAATGCATATGTTCAGTCCTCCCCTTTGCATAAGGAAATGTACCAATAATTGAAAAAATGGTTTCTCAGCATTTGAACTTGTCTCTGAGAGGGTCAGACATCAGTCTCCCAAACCCAGAGGCAAGTGTGAAGCCAAGTGGGCCCCTCAAAGTATTTATATGTCTTCAAAAAAGATGATATGCTAAGGATCGAAAAATGTTGTTTTTGTTCCATCCTCTTTGCAAGTCTTCGGGCACAGGAATGTATTTGGAATATACTGGTTTTTCTCCTCCTTTGGGGACTCAGCCGAAACTGAGGCAGAAAGAGTTTCATTTTTATATCTTCTTATACAATTTTACTATTCACTAGCAGAATACAGAATTGAGCTTATCAGTAGTAACTCCTAAAATTTTCCTGCACGTCTCAACACTTGGGTTATCTGTTACCTTATTTAATAAACCACAATTGAACAATTATTCTTGTCCTTATATTCCCTGCCTCACCTAGCACAAGGCCTCATTTAACAGATGCTCAGTAAATGTTTGCTGAATTAAGCCACCTGTTTTATTTTACATTGATAAAATCACCCACATGCAGATAAAATGTTAAAATGACTTGCATTTTGGTTGTGAAATTAAAATCCAGAACTATGACCTTCCTTTGAAATATGAATTGCTTGTCTCATAAAACCCTTTGTCTATCATTTTGGAAAATATGCTCTTGTACTTTGATTCCCAATCCCTAGATAATTGAGGTAAGACAGTATTCAATGCTGCTGCTGCTAAGCTGCTGCTAAGTCGCTTCAGTCGTGTCCGACTCTGTGTAAACCCATAGACAGCAGCCCACCAGGCTCCCCGTCCTTGGGATTCTCCAGGCAAGAACACTGGAGTGGGTTGCCATTTCCTTCTCCAATGCATGAAAGTGAAAAGTGAAAGTGAAGTCGCTCAGTCGTAGCCGACTCCCAGCAACCCCATGGACTGCAGTGCACCAGGCTCCTCTGTCCATGGTATTTTCCAGGCAAGAGTACTGGAGTGGGGTGCCATCGCCTTCTCTGGTATTCAATGCTACCGGAATTTAAACCAGTGGCAAAGACATGTATTAAATGTATTGATTTGGTTTTTTTCCAGCATATATTTAGTCCTCTTTATGTTGTTTCTTTTTCTCCTGATCCAAGTTGGTGGTCAGGATGTAATTTACAAGGTTTCTAAAGTAACTAAATTATTGCCAGCTATTGGACAACTGCCTCTTCAATTTCAAACCTTAGAAAAAAGCTCTACCAAAATACAACTTCCAAATGATATTTGTCTTTCTCTGTCAACTTATTTCACTTAGTAGGATTATCTCTAGATCCAACCATGTTGCTGCAAATGGCATTATTTCATTCTTTTTCATGGCCGAGTAGTATTCTATTGTATATATTGTATGTACCACAGCTTCTTTATCCATTCATCTGTCGATGGACATTTAGGTTGTTTCCATGTCTTGGCTATTGCGAATAGTGCTGCTGTGAACATAGGGATGCAGGCTGGATAGTCTTTCTATAGCTGGAGAATATGATGATTTTAAAACCTACCTGAAAGTTTTTGATTCCTCTCCCCCATCAAAAGATGGAGTCTGCCCCCCTGATTCTTGAACCTGGGTGAGCATTTGTAGTTATCTCAATGACTAGAATGTGGCAGAAATGATGCTGTGTGATTTTGGACCTACATTATGAAAGACTATATCACTTCTACATAACTTTCTCTTTGGGGATGCTCACACCTGAAACCTAATCATCATGTTATAACCAAGGCCAAGCTCCATCATATCAAATACTAGCTTTCTATGTATCACATTGATAAGAGAAAACTGAGTATTTTGCTTAAAACACTATCTCATGGAGTCTGAGAGAGTCTCAGAGAAAGAAGACAATACAACTGGTGCTATCTTGAGAGTTGGCAGGTTGGCTTTAAACTGGATCTTTCCATACAGGGGCTTGATTCTGTTTGGGTAAGGATCTTAGGATTGGTGGCCACAAGCTGAGTATTTTGAGGTTAGAGGCTCAAAGACTCTTGGCATGTAAACTCTTCCACTGAAGAGTGGTAAGTCTTTCAAGAAGTTCTTTATAGAAAGAACAGTGATTTTGTCTGCAACTTTTATCTTCCTGGGTAACAGGAAGTTAGGCTAACAATTGCAATGGAATAGCAAAGTCAGTTTATGGAGAAGGCAATGGCACCCAACTCCAGTACTCTTGCCTGCAAAATCCCATGGACGGAGGAGCCTGGAAGGCTGAAGTCCACGGGGTCACTAAGGGTCGGACACGACCGAGCGACTTCACTTTCACTTTTCACTTTCACATATTGGAGAAGGAAATGGCAACTCACTCCATTATTCTTGCCTGGAGAATCCCAGGGACGGGGGAGCCTGGTGGGCTGCCATCTACGGGGTCGCACAGAGTCGGACACGACTGAAGTGACTTAGCAGCAGCAGCAGCAAAGTCAGTTGCATGTAGAAAGTAAGTTGTGTAGGGGTAAATAGTTTCTTTATGGAGAGGAGATGTGTAGCTGTCTGGCCAGTGCCCCAGGTAAAGTCACAGCCTGAAAGCCATCATCAGTCAAGAGACTTGTAAGTGAGTGAGCCATCGGATGATTCTAGCCTGCAGTTACACTGAGTCAAACAGACCTTACCCACATTGCAGATTTGTGAGCAAAATAAATGTTGTTGCTTTAAACCACTGAATTTTTGGATGGTTTACACATACCCAGGCATAACCAGAATGAGGAAATTACCATATCTGAGTCCAACTTTTCTAACATAGGAGTAAACACTCAAGTTTACAGCTCTATTTGCATCTAGGATATAGAGACGGGACCTAAACCCCCTCAATCAGAGGCACCCGTGTGAGACATCTGTTTAGAAGTGAGCAGTCTGATGCTTCCATTTCTTGTGGAGACGTGTCTAGCCTCTAGCGGTGGCAACGACAGTAGTTTCTTGGTGGTTGCAAAAGTGAGTTCCTGCCACAGATCTGGCATCAGGATAGCAGCAAGGAGGGCTTCCTCTAGGGATCAGTGGCAGTAGTTTACCAAATCTGCTTTGAGGTATAGTTGAAAGTTCTTTTCCTGGACAATTGTGCAGCCCTCCAAGCAACTGGGAGAACTGTGGATGAGTGACTTTTCTGCTTAATAATCAACTTTATCAAGAAAATGGTACAAGACATGGTCACAGGCAAAGGATCCTCAGGAAAGTAGGGGGAAATCTCAGGTTGATTATCTCTTTTCGTTGTTGCTGATGTCTCTGAAAACCTGACTGGTACTGAGTCAGTCCAAGGCATGCATCAATCAAATAGCTAATTATTACCTGTTCTCACTAGGGATAACATACTCATTTGGGGTAAGGTTCTAAGATATGCAGAGGCAGTTGTCATAGAATAATATGCAAAGCTTAAGAAATGCAAAATTTGTGGTGGAAGGTAGTTGCTTCTACCTGAACGTCACAGTTTAAAACAAGATGAGAGCTCATATCAAAGAAAAAGCAGAAATTTGTGGAATTTCTATTATTTTATTCAAAGAATCTCTTATCACTTGTAGCCACTGGGCTGAGATAGCTAAAACAAAACTCAAATTTTGATTCTCAGGCTGTTGTATAAAAACATTGATTTACCAGATATTTTACATAAAAGGTAAATTTCATTGAGAGAGAATGGGATCCCAAGAATGGGAATGGAGGGACTTCCCTGGCAGTCCCGTGGTTAGGATTTTGCCTTCCAATGCAGAGGGTGAAAGTTCGATACCTGGTCAGGGAGCTAAGATCCTATATGCCTCGCAGCCAAAAAACCAGAATATAAAACAGAAGCAATATTGTAACAAATTCAATAAAGACTTTAAAAATGGTCCACATTAAAAAAAAACTCTAAAAAAGAATTGGAATGGAAACAGGTGGGACTCAGGTAACTCAGTACTTGAAACATAGAGTTTTCTTTCCTCTCCTGGTTGATGAGGCTGTTCATTCCTTGAAGAGTCTGTAACAGCCTTGGGAGAGTGTTTGAAAAGGAGAGAAAATTCCTTCTGACTGACGTCTTAGCCCACTCTTTCTGACTGTTGCCACACCTAAACTAGAATCAAGTCGTGACATGCTCCAGTTGGCAAATTGCGAATTTACTAATGTATACTGGCAAAAGTCGGAATAGGTCCACTGAGTGCTATACTAAGGAAAGCAGAACAAAACACTAGATCAGGCTGAATTCATTATTTAAGAAGCACTTACGAGGAGATTCTGATTTCATTGTGCAGCTTAAGATGCTGGAAGGGGATTCAGTGGTTTGTTCAGCTGGACTCAATTAAGGTGCTTGGAGTACTTGCCTGGAGAATCCTGTGAACAGAGGAGCCAGGCAGGCTGCAGTCCACAGTGTCGCAAAGAGTCAGACATGACTTAAGTGACTTAGCACACACGCACAAGTCAAGGAAGCTGAGATGCTAAAAGTTTCTTAGTATGCTACAGATGAAGGAATCCAAAGATAGAAAGGTAGACATTTTGTAGTGGATTGGTTATACATTACCTATTCACTCATTCTTGGTACTTTACACTTAGAACTTCTGCCATATTTTCTTCCAGTAGTATGCAAAGTGGACTGAACCATACAAACATAAGAAGTGCACCATATTCTCGGTTTAACATTCAATGTTAAATTTAAAAAATGATTAGCAATAACCCAGGACTCATTTTTCTGACCCTTTTCAGACACAAAGTAACTAACACATCCTTTCCAAGAAGAGAATTCACACACTGAAGAAGTGTGCTTCATCAGTGAGTAGACAGCTAATGCCCACTGGTCTTGGAAGGTGGTGGGAAAAGCATTTGACACTGCTTTGCCCCTGGTGGCCACTAGGAGTACCAGTCAGTTGTGGGATGTGTTGAGCCATACCTTGCCAGGTGCAGGAAACTGGCAGGTCCCAATCAGTGGGAAATTATAGGTTAGGTCAGTGATTTTTGCCCACTAGAGGATATTTGGCAATGTCTATAGATATTTTGGGTTGCTGCAAATGGGACGGTGCTACTGGCATCCTGGGAGACCAAGGATGCAGCTAAATATCCCGTAGCATACAAGACAACCCCCACTTCCCCAACAAAGTATTATCCAGCCACAAACAGCAATAGTCTCAAGGTTGAGAAACTTGGGGTTAGGTATACTTAGAATATATATAAAGCAGAGACATTACTTTGCCAACAAAAAGTCCATACAGTCAAAGCTTTGGTTTTTCTAGTAGTCATGTATGGATGTGAGAGTTGAACCATAAAGAAGGCTGAGTGCCAAAGCGCCAATGCTTTTGAACTATGGTGTTGGAGAAGACTCTTGAGAGTCCCTTGGACTGCAAAGAGATCAAACCAGTCAGTCCTAAAGGAAATCAATCCTAAATATTCGTTGGAAGGATTGATGCTGAAGCCGAAGCGTCAATACTTTGGCCACCTGATGCGAAGAGCTAACTCATTGGAAAATACCCTGATGCTGGGAAAGGTTGAAGGCAGGAGAAGGGGACAGAGGATGAAATGGTTGGATGGCATCACTCACTCAATTGACATGAGTTTGTGCAAGCTCCAGGAGATGGTGAAGGGCGGAAGCCTGGCGTGCTGCAGTCCATGGGGATCACAAAGAGTTGGACACCACTGAGTGACTAAACAACATCAAATACTTAAAATATGTACAGGAAATAGAAACTGACCGACTCTGCTGTGTCATTTATCAGATCAGATCAGATCAGTCGCTCAGTTGTGTCCGACTCTTTGCGACCCCATGAATCGCAGCACGCCAGGCCTCCCTGTCCATCACCAACTCCCGGAGTTCACTGAGACTCACGTCCATCGAGTCAGTGATGCCATCCAGCCATCTCATCCTCTGTCGTCCCCTTCTCCTCCTGCCCCCAATCCCTCTCAGCATCAGAGTCTTTTCCAATGAGTCAACACTTCGCATGAGGTGGCCAAAGTACTGGAGTTTCAGCTTTAGCATCATTCCTTCCAAAGAACACCCAGGGCTGATCTCCTTCAGAATGGACTGGTTGGGTCTCTTTGCAGTCCAAGGGACTCTCAAGAGTCTTCTCCAACACCACAGTTCAAAGCATCAATTCTTCAGCGCTCAGCCTTCTTCACAGTCCAATTCTCACATCCATACATGGCCACAGGAAAAACCATAACCTTGACTAGATGAACCTTTGTTGGCAAAGTAATGTCTCTGCTTTTGAATATGCTATCTAGGTTGGTCATAACTTTCCTTCCAAGGAGTAAGCGTCTTTTAATTTCCTGGCTGCAGTCACCATCTGTAGTGATTTTGGAGCCCAGAAAAATAAAGTCTGACACTGTTTCCACTGTTTCCCCATCTATTTCCCATGAAGTGATGGGACCAGATCCCATGATCTTCGTTTTCTGAATGTTGAGCTTTAAGCCAACTTTTTCCACTCTCCACTTTCACTTTCATCAAGAGGCTTTTGAGTTCCTCTTCACTTTCTGCCATAAGGGTGGTGTCATCTGCATATCTGAGGTTATTGATATTTCTCCCGGCAATCTTGATTCCAGCTTGTGTTTCTTCCAGTCCAGCGTTTCTCATGATGTACTCTGCATATAAGTTAAATAAACAGGGTGACAATATACAGCCATGACGTACTCCTTTTCCTGTTTGGAACCAGTCTGTTGTTCCACGTCCAGTTCTAACTGTTGCTTCCTGACCTGCATATAGGTTTCTCAAGAGGCAGGTCAGGTGTCATGTATAGAGATTGGCAAACGTTTTCTTTAGTGGGCCAGGTAGTAAATATTTTAGGCTTTCTGGATCACATAGTCTCTGTTTCAACCATAGACAATACTCATAAATGAAAGAGAAAGTCTATGTTCCAATACAGTTTTATTTCACAAACAGGTTGTAAGCTGGATTTGGTCCACAGATACAGAGGAATAGCCTAAACATTACTGCTACAGTTGTTTTGTCCTTTATGATGCTGATCGACATCTCTTTTGTTTAGTGATGTTTTTTATTTTGTAATAAATCCTTTCAGTTATAATAAGCTTTAAAAAATAAAGTATGTGATTATTAATGGCAAATGAACTATTGAATTTCCACTTCTCAAGAAAGTTGATCATGGACATGTAAATGACAAAATATTTGTGACATTTACCATCCACCCTGAGAGCCAAAATAATATAATCGATTATATAAAATCCTGAGACATAAATCTGTGAGGAATACATAGATATTTGTTTTGAAACTTAGTAATTTATTTAAGAAACCTGAGCCTGAGGTCAGCAGTTTAACATGTACATCATGTCAGAAGGTGTATTTATATACACACTGTGAAGCATGACTTTTAATTTAGATCAGTCATTTACTAAATTAATGCCATTCATTTCTGCTCCAAGTTTTCATGTGCACATATTAAAAGTGAAATGATAGATGCTACTGTGTTAATACCATTAGCAGAAAGAAAAACTGCAAAAAAGAATTAAATGAGGTCAGTTTTATATCAGTAATATTGGAAATTTCAAATGGAAAATCTGGTAATCTCAATGATGGTTTAATTTTATTTTTACTCAGTTCATGGAATCAAAGTGAAGTTTTTAGAAGTTCATTCTGTCAAAGGGGAAAATATGGCATTATATCCCATAATTCAATTGAAAATTCAGTTAGAAAGTTCAGCACTGATGACACAGTTCTCTTTTATGATACAGAATGAAAACACTTTGTGAAGCTCAGTGTCATGGAAAAAAGATTTTTACAAAGTGAAGATGGAGCAGAAGTGTACTTGGAATTGGTTGACATGCACGAATGACACAAAACTGAGTCTAAAAAGCTATGATATTATAATCTTCAAAATTTCAAAGGCAGTTGTCAAAATTCACAATGACTTTATACATGCACACATTAACTGAACTAAAAAACTATTGCAATTTAGTTCATACTGAATATAAAAATATTTTAGCATGGCTATACATGGTTTTTCTCAAGCTGAGGAAAATTCATATAGGAAAGACTGGTAAAATTTTATTAAAATAAACTTTGGATATATTGCAATTTTCAAACTGATATTTTGGCCTCTTTCCTTAGAAGGTTGTAGTGGGCAACAGTTCATTTCAGTCACTCAGTTGAGTCCGACTCTTTGTGACCCCATGGACTACAGTACGCCAGGTCTCCTTGTCCATGACCAACTGCTGGAGATTGCTCAAACTCATGTCCATTGAGTCGGTGTAGCCATCCAACCATCTCATCCTCTCTCGTCCCCTTCTCCTCCCACCTTCAATCTTTCCCAGCATCAGGGTCTTTTCCAATAAGTCAATTCTTCACATCAGGTGGCCAGAAGTTTTGGAGTTTCAGCTTCAGCATCAGTCCTTCCAATGAATATTCAGGACTGATTTCCTTTAGGATGGACTGGTTGGATCTCCTTGCAGTCCAAGGGACTCTCAAGAGTCTTCTCCAACACCACAGTTCAAAAACATCAAGTCTTCGGTGCTCAGCTTTCTTTATAGTCCAACTCTCACATCCATACATAACTACTGAAAAAACCATAGCTTTGACTAGATGGACCTTTGTTGACAAAGTAATGTCTCTGCTTTTTAATATGCTGTCTAAGATGGTCATAACTTTTCTTCCAAGGAGCAAGCATGCATCTTTTAATTTCATGGCTGCAGTCACCATCTACAGTGATTTTGGAGCCCCCCAAAATAAAGTCTGTCACTGTTTCCATTGCTCCAGCAGAGGCGTGGGTTGGCGGTAGCCTGCTGCAGGGTTGGGGGCACTGAGTGTGTAGCAGTATGTGCATGGGATCTTTTGAAGGAGGTCACCATTATCTTCATTACCTCTACTATAGTTTGACCCCAGGTAAATAAAAGGGGTTTCTCCACTTTCTTCAATTTAAGTCTGAATTTGGCAATAAGGAGTTCATGATCTGAGCCACAGTCAGCTCCCAGTCTTGTTTTTGCTGAGTGTATAGAGCTTCTCCATCTTTGGCTGCAAAGAATACAATCAATCTGATTTCGGTGTTGACCATCTGGTGATGTCCATGTGTAGAGTCTTCTCTTGTGTTGTTGGAAGAGAGTGTTTGTTATGACCAGTGCGTTCTCTTGGCAAAACTCTATTAGCCTTTGCCTTGCTTCATTCCGTACTCCATGGCCAAATTTGCCTGTTACTCCAGGTGTTTCTGACTTCCTAATTTTGCATTCCAGTCCCCTATAAGGAAAAGGACATCTTTTTTGGGTGTTAGTTCTAGAAGGTCTTGTAGGTCTTCACAGAACCATTCAACTTCAGCTTCTTCAGCATTACTGGTTGGGGCATAGGCTTGGATTACCGTAATATTGAATGGCTTGCCTTGGAAACAAACAGATCATTCTGTCGTTTTTGAGATTGCATCCAAGTACTGCATTTTGGACTCTTTTGTTGACCATGAGGGCTACTCCATTTCTTCTGAGGGATTCTGGCCCACAGTAGTAGATATAATGGTCATCTGAGTTAAATTCACCCATTCCAGTCCATTTTAGTTCACTGATTCCTAGAATTTCGACATTCACTCTTGCCATCTCCTGTTTGACCACTTCCAATTTGCCTTGATTCATGGACCTGACATTCCAGGTTCCTATGCAATATTGCTCTTTATAGCATCGGACCTTGCTTCTATCACCAGTCATATCCACAACTGGGTATTGTTTTTGCTTTGGCTCCATCCCTTCATTCTTTCTGGAGTTATTTCTCCAATGACCTCCAGTAGCATACTGGGTACCTACCAACCCAGGAAGTTCCCCTTTCAATATCCTATCATTTTGCCTTTTCATACTGTTCATGGGGTTTTCAAGGCAAGAATACTGAAGTGGTTTGCCATTTCCTTCTCCAGTGGACCACATACTGTCAGACCTCTCCACCATGACCCTCCCATCTTGGGTAGCCCCACATGGCATGGCTTAGTTTCATTGAGTTAGACAAGGCTGTGGTCCATGTGATCAGATTGGCCAGTTTTCTGTGATTATGGTTTCAGTGCATTTGTCCTCTGATGCCCTCTTGCAACACCTACCGTCTTACTTGGGTTTCTCTTACTTCTGACGTGGGGTATCTCTTCACGGCTGCTCCACAAAGCACAGCCACTGCTCCTTACCTTGAAAGACGGGCACCTCCTCATGGCCGCCCCCCCACCCGACCTTGAAGGTGGATTAGCTCCTCTCAGCCCTCCGGCGCCCACGCAGCCGCCGCTCCTTGGATGTGGGGTTGCTCCTCTCAGCCTTATGATTATACAGTGGAAGTGAGAAATAGATTTAAGGGACTAGATCTGATAGAGTGCCTGATGAACTATGGACGGAGGTTCGTGACATTCTACAGGAGACAGGGATCAAGACCATCCCCATGGAAAAGAAATGCAAAAAAAGCAAAATGGCTGTCTGAGGAGGCCTTACAAATAGCTGTGAAAAGAAGAGAAGCAAAAAGCAATGGAGAAAAGGAAAGATATAAGCATCTGAATGCAGAGTTCCAAAGAATAACAAGGAGAGATAAGAAAGCCTTCCTCAGCGATCAATGCAGAGAAATAGAGGAAAACAACAGAATGGGAAAGACTAGAGATCTCTTCAAGAAAATTAGAGATACCAAGGGAACATTTCATGCAAAGATGGACTTGATAAAGGACAGAAATGGTATGGACCTAACAGAAGCAGAAGATATTAAGAAGAGGTGGCAAGAATACACAGAAGAACTGTACAAAAAAGGGCTTCACAACCCAGATAATCATGATGGTGTGATCACTCACCTAGAGCCAGACATCCTGGAATGTGAAGTCTTAGAAAGCATCACTATGAACAAAGCTAGTGGAAGTGATGGAATTCCAGTTGAGCTCTTTCAAATCCTGAAAGATGATGCTGTGAAAGTGCTACACTCAATATGCCAGCAAATTTGGAAACCTCAGCAGTGGCCACAGGACTGGAAAAGGTCAGTTTTCATTCCAATCCCAAAGAAAGGCAATGCCAAAGAATGCTCAAACTACCGCACAATTGCCCTCATCTCACACACTAGTAAACTAATGCTTAAAATTCTCCAAGCCAGGCTTCAGCAATAAGTGAACCATGAACTTCCAGATGTTCAAGCTGGTTTTAGAAAAGGCAGAGGAACCAGAGATCAAATTGCCAACATCCGCTGGATCATCAAAAAAGCAAGAGAGTTCCAGAAAAACATTTATTTCTGCTTTATTGACTATGCCAAAGCCTTTAACTGTGTGGATCACAAGAAAATTCTGAAAGAGATGGGAATACAAGACCACCTGACCTGCCTCTATATGCAGGTCAGGAAGCAACAGTTAGAACTGGACATGGAACAGCAGCCTGGTTCCAAGTAGGAAAAGGAGTACATCAAGGCTGTATATTGTCACCCTGCTTATTTAATTTATGTGCCGAGTACATCATGAGAAACGCTGGGCTGGAAGAAGCACAAGCTGGAATCAAGATTGCCGGGAGAAATATCAATAACCTCAGATATGCAGATGACACCACCCTTATGGCAGAAAGTAAAGAGGAACTAAGAAGCCTCTTGATGAAAGTGAAAGAGGAGAGTGAAAAAGTTGGCTTCAAGCTCAACATTCAGAAAACGAAGATCATGGGATCTGGTCCCATCACTTCATGGGAAATAGATGGGGAAACAGTGGAAACAGTGTCTGACTTTATTTTTCTGGGCTCCAAAATCACTGCAGATGGTGATTGCAGCCATGAAATTAAAAGACACTTACTCCTTGGAAGGAAAGTTATGACCAACCTAGATAGCATATTCAAAAGCAGAGACATTACTTTGCCAACAAAGGTTCATCTAGTCAAGGCTATGGTTTTTCCTGTGGTCATGTATGGATGTGAGAGTTGGACTGTAAAGAAGGCTGAGCGCTGAAGAATTGATGCTTTTGAACTGTGGTGTTGGAGAAGACTCTTGAGAGTCCCTTGGACTGCAAGGAGATCCAACCAGTCCATTCTAAAGGAATGGATGTCCTGGGTGTTCATTGGAAAGACTGATGCTAAAGCTGAAACTCCAATACTTTGGCCACCTCATGTGAAGAGTTGACTCATTGTAAAGGACCCTGATGCTGGAGGGATTGGGGGCAGGAGGAGAAGGGGACGACAGAGGATGAGATGGTTGGATGGCATCACCAACTCAATGGACATGAGTATGAGTGAACTCCAGGAGTTGGTGGTGGACAGGAAGGCCTGGCATGCTGTGATTCATGGGGTCCCAAAGAGTTGGACACAACTGAGCAACTGAACTGAACTGAAATAACAGGGAGGGAACACAGCCCTGCCCATCAACAGAAAATTGGATTAAAGATTTACTGAGCATGGCCCTGTCCATTAGAACAAGACCCAGTTTCCCCCTCAGTCAGTCCCTCCCATCAGGAAGCTTCCATAAGCCTGTTATTCTTCTCTATCAGAGGGCAGACAGACTGAAAACAACAATCACAGAAAACTAAACAATCTAATCACATGGACCACAGCCTTGTCTAACTCAATGAAACTATGAGCCATGCCATGTAGGGCCACCCAAGATGGACGGATCATGGTGGAGACTTGACAAAATGTGGCCCACTAAAGAAGGGAATGGCAAACCACTTCAGTATTCTTGCCTTGAGAATCCCATGAACAGTATAAAAAGGCAAAAAGATGGAACACTGAAAGATGAACTCACAGGTCGGTAGGTGCCCAATGTGCTACTGGAGATCAGTGGAGAAATAACTCCAGAAAGAATGAAGAGATGGAGCCAAAGCAACAACACCACCCAGTTGTGGATGTGACTGGTGATGGAGGTAAAGTCTGATGCTGTAAAGAGCAATATTGCATGGGAACCTGGAATGTCAGGTCCATGAATCAAGGCAAACTGGAAGTGGTCAAACAGGAGATGGCAAGAGTGAACATCGACATTTTAGGAATCAGTGAACTAAAATGGACTGGAATGGGTGAATTTAACTCAGATGACCATTATATCTACTGCTGTGGGCAAGAATCCCTTAGAAGAAATGGAGTAGCCATCATAGTCAACAAAAGTGTCTGAAATGGAGTACTCAGATGCAGTCTCAAAAACGACAGAGTGATCTCTGTTTGTTTCCAAGGCAAGCCATTCAATATCACAGTAATCCAAGTCTGTGTCCCAACCAGTAATGCTGAAGAAGCTGAAGTTGAACGGTTCTATGAAGATCTACAAGACCTGCTAGAACTAACACCCCCAAAAGATGTCCTTTTCATTATAGGGGACTGGAATGCAAAAGTAGGAAATCGAGAGACACCTGGAGTAACAGGAAAATTTGGCCATGGAGTACAGAATGAAGCAGGGCAAAGGCTAATAGTTTTTTCAAGAGAACACACTGGTCATAGCAAACTCCCTCTTCCAACAACACAAGAGAAGAGTCTACACATGGACATCACCAGATGGCCAACACTGAAATCAGATTGATTATATTCGTTGCAGCCAAAGATGGAGAAGCTCTATAGAGTCAGCAAAAACAAGACTGGGAGCTGACTGTGGCTCAGATCATGAACTCCTTACTGCCAAATTCATACTTAAATTGAAGAAAGTAGGGATAAAGACCATTCAAGTAGTGGGCAACACCAAAGTAATATTTCTATGGAAGTAAAACATTTATTCGTGACATGTACGTGAACTGAAAATTAAATTTCTCTGTATTTCTTTCTACTGATGACTAAAATGTATGTCTTCCTAGTACAGTTGCTTTCCTGTGATTTGTGCAAGAGGTTGCCCTATTTTTTAACATTCATATGTGTAATATATGTACCACAAAATGACACTCTTCAACATTGTTCTAGGTATCTTGCTAATCTCCACAGAAAGCACTTAGACTCTTAAGAAATACAGTGAGATACTGAACAGGTCAGTAATCAGGGAAATTAGTGGTCCCTCTCTGTTGCTCAGAGCTGTTCTTGAGATGAATTTAACAATGGGATCACTGAAAAGGTCATTAAGCTCCAAATACAGTCATTAAGAACCTGCCAAGAAGGGAAATGGGACCTCTCCTGGCCCTTCAGTACTCTGCCCTGTGTTCTCTCTGGTAGACATCTGTTGTTTTCAACGCCCAGCATCCACTGCCACTTCCCAAGAGTTCCCCAGTTTTCTTTTGGGGAATATCTCTCCCTCATTAAGGTGGTCTTTGTTGTTATTTAGTCACTAAACTTGTGTCCGACTCTTGGTGACTCCATGGACTCTAGCCTACTAGGCTCCTCTGTCCATGGGATTCCCAGGCAAGAATACTGGAATAGGTAGCCATTTCCTTCTTCAGGGGATCTTCCCAAACCAGGAATTGAACCCTCATCTCCTGCACTGGCAGGTGGATTATTTAGCACTGAGCCACCATAGAAGCCCAAGGTGGTCTTGGTGTAATATAATTCCAGGTTTCTGCCTCACTGTTTGGAAACCAAAGGCATTCGGTCCTTCCTTGTCTTGCCTACTTTAACAGCTAGGACGGAGAAGTTGACCTGAGCTTGGCTAACATGACATTGTCTCCTAAACTTGAATCTTGAACAAATGATGCACAAAAACAATTTGAGATCATGCACTCAAATTAGTCACTTCTTGCTTTGTGTCAGTGGCTATAGAATGCATGGCCTGTGTCTATAGTGACCCTGGTTTCTACAGATCCCCAAACCTGACTTTCCAACCTCTATCTTCAGTTAAGCAGAGTTTGTGTGGGTTACTGGTCAGCAGAGAACTCTGACTGACACATCCTCCTTTAACAATGCTTTTTCTTAAATCCACTGCAAGTGAATTACTCTATAACCTGCCCACCCTGCCTGTCTGTGAGGAAGACATTTCTTCCTAAAGGTAATTTGCATGAAGGTGTTAAGGACTTAGTGTGTTACTTCTTCCTAAGAGACTCAGAATGGTGAAAGGATCTTTACAGAGAAGACAGTAGACAAGCCTTGAAGCATAGATGTTCTGACATTTGATTTCCATAAGTTATAGAATGAAATGCTACTGTTTATTGAATACTTTGCCATATGTGTATCATTGTGCTAGGTAAGCACCTTACAAACAATCCCCATGACAATACCTCCAAGAAGGTATTATTATGCCTATTTTATAGATGTGAAATGAAAGCTTAGAACAGTAAATGAATTTAAGGTCACGGGCAATGGCACCCCACTCCAGTACTCTTGCCTGGAAAATCCATGGACAGAGTAGCCTGGTAGGCTGCAGTCCACGGGGTCGCTAAGAGTCGGACGTGACTGAGCGACTTCACTTTCACTTTTCTCTTTCATGCATTGGAGAAGGAAATGGCAACCCACTCCAGTGTTCTTGCCTGGAGAATCCCAGGGACGGGGGAGCCTGGTGGGTGGCTGTCTATGGGGTCACACAGAGTCGGACACGACTGAAGCGACTTAGCAGCAGCAGCAGCCAGTATTCTTGCCTAGAGAATCCCAAGAACAGAGGGGTCTGGAGGGCTACAGTCCATGAGGTCGCAAGAGTCACCACCAGGTAATACTTGGGGGAACCAGAATTTGAATCTATGCTATTTGTTTAAGTCTCCTTTTACTCAGCCTAATGTTTTTGAGATTCATCCATTTTATTGGATCCATCCTAATTCATTCTTTTATTGCTCGTTAACTATATGAATATATCACGAAGTTTTTTGCTGATTCATTTTCCTGTCAGGATATTTTGTTAATGGCTAGTCTGAATAAAGGTGTTCTGAACATTCTTGTACAAGTCTTTCTATAGATGTATGCATTCCTTTGTTACAGTAAATATATATTTAGAAGTGGAATGGCTGGGTCATGAGGAAGGAATATACTAAATTTTATTAGAAACTAGGATGTACAAGTTTACATTCTATCAGTAATGTTTGAGAGTTTCAGTTCCACATATTCACCCACACTTGGTATTTTTGATCTTTTCCATTCTAGGGGGTATATAGTTTTATCTCTTTCCCCAATGATTAATAATGTTGAGAACCTTTTCAAATGCTTCTTGGCAATTTGGATACCTTTTGTGAAGCGCCTATTCAAGTCTTTTGTTCATGTCATTGTTGTTGGCTGACTATGAAAATCTGTGACACCATACTTGACTGACTACACAGAAAATCTGTGATTCTATATCCATGTCAGAGAGCATAACCATCAACTCAGTGACATTCACTGTTTAGCCAAAAGTGCCAAAGCTGAGCTTTGGTATAAAGAAAAGTCATATTTATAAAGATTATCTCACATTACATGCTCCTGCCTACGTATCAAGGCCACAGGTCTTCAACTGACAGTGGTGGGCCAACTTTAACTAGCAAAACTGCTTGCTAAGCCAGTATTTTCACTGATAGAGTTGCTAATTTTTTATGAGGCGATAACTCGGAAAAATCAGACTTTATTGCCTCTCTTAAGAAATTGGAAAATCTGAATACATTGGGATTTTACCCTCTTGGCAAATATCAGCTAAAACTGAGCAGTAGCTGCCCTCTTAGATGAAGCACATGCTTTCCAGTTTAGCACAGCCTCAGCACCATCCTCCCTTGTCATCTTTAGCACAGCCTCAGCACCATCCTCCCTTGTCATCTTAGTCCCAAGTTATTTCATTCACTTACAGTACCTATGTGGCCTCTGTAAGCATGGGTGAATTTTGATCCTGGTCTCAGAACCAGGCTTGCCTCTTCTGAGATACCAGTTTATTAATTCCTTAGGAGTGTTGTGAACTAGATCACTTCCTGCATCTCCCTCTAAACTCTAAATGCACAGACAAACCTGTGACTCAGTTTCAAGAGACCTTATGCACTTTGTATATTTAACCTTATTCCAGATTTAATCTTTTCCCAAGTTTATCTTTCTTTATCTTTAACTTCCCTGGTGGCTCAGATGGTAAAGCGTCTGCCTACAATGCGGGAGACCTGGGTTCAATCCTTGGGTCGGGAAGATCTCCTGGAGAAGGAAATGGCAACCCACTCCAGTATTCTTGCCTGGAAAATCCCTGGATGGAGGAGCATGGTAGGCTACAGTCCATGGGGTCGAAAAGAGGCAGACATGACTTAGTGACTTCACTTTCACTTTCCTCAGCAACTTAAAATATCTTGTTGTAGAAAGTTTATTTAAATCTTTTTTTTTAAGTGATGAATTCTGCCTCTGCATTGGTATTAGGGATGACTTCTAAGAAAATAAAACCAACCATTAGCTACAGACCCCAAGTAACTCATTGTTCTGTCCATTTCAGAGAGGATGATCAAGAGGGAAGAAGTGGTAGTGAAAAAAAGTCTTCTCCCACCATATAACATGGGTATAAACAGGAGGGGACAAGAGTTCATGTACATCTGGCCAGATCATATTATAAAATATGTTATTATATCACTATATCACATCTATCAAATAGCTAAAATTCAAAATAGTGATAACACCAAATTCTAGTGAGGATGCAAAGGAACTGGATCACTCAAAGACTGCTGATGGAAATGTATGATAGAGCCACTCTAGAAAAGAATCTGACAGTCTATTACAAAACTAAACATTTGCTTACCATACAAGCCACCAGCTCATTCTTGTACGTTCATCCCAGAGCAATGAAAATATATGTTCACATAAAAAAAAAAAAAAAAAAACTGTACGTGGATGTTCAAGAACTATAATCTCCCCAAACATAATCTCCCCAATTGTTCTTTAATGAGTGAATGCTTAAAGAACTTAAAGTGACATCCATACCATGAAACACAACTTGGCTACAAAAAGGAACAAGCTAATGATATGCATAACAAGCTGGATGGATTTCTAGGGAATTATGCTGAGTGAAAAAGAGATAATCTCAAAAGTTTACATACTACATGATTTTATTTATATAACATTCTTGAAATGACAAAAATCATAGAAATGGAGAACAGATTAATGGTTGCCAGGGACTGAGTGGGGTGGTGGGGTAGAAGGGAGGTGGCTGTTGCTATGAAGAGTGGAGAAGAGGTCCTCTGTGATGGAATTGTTCTGTATCTTGACTCTAAAGAGTGTCACATGGAACTACATATGTGATAAAATTGCATGGAACTAAATACACACACACACACACACACACATACACACACACGCGCACACACATTATGTATAAAACTGGTGAAACCTGAAGAAAATCAGTCAGTTGCATCAATCTCAATTTCCCGGTTGTGATACTGTACTCTAGTTAGGGAAAATGTTACCACCATTGGGGTAAACTAGATGAAGAGTATCTCTGATCCTTCTGTATTATTTCTTAAAATTTCAGGCAAATCTATAATTACTTCAGGATAAAGTTTAAAACATACCATTATTTATACAAAAGTACTGATTAAAGGGGGCTTTTCTGGTGGCTCAGATAGTAAAGAGTTTGCCTGCAATGCAGGAGACCTGGGTTTGACCCTGGGTCACGAAGATCCCCTGGAGAAAGGGAATGGCTACCCACTCCAGTATTCTTGCCTAAAGAATTCCATGCATAGAGGAGTCTGGTGTGCTACAGTCCATGGGGTTGCAAAGAGTCGGACACGACTGAGCTACTAACACTTTCACTTTTCACTGATTAAAAACTTAGCTTCAAGCTGATGGATCTGATATTCTAGCAAAAGGATTTAGGATATAATAATGTAATCATATCCCCTATTGGTCTGGCACGGAGCCTATTTCAGTTACTAAGGCTGTATAACAAATTACCCCCAATCATGGGTGGCTTGAAATAATGACATTTATTTTGCCTCAAATCTGTAATTTGAGTGAGATTCATCTCTCTGCTCCATTTTGGCATCAATTTGGGGGGTCATACTTGAAGACTAAGGGCTTCCCAGGTGGCCCAGTGATAAAGAATCCACCTGCAATGCAGGAGATGTGGGTTTGATCCCTGGGTCGGGAAGATCCCCTGGAGTAGGAAATAGCAACCTGCTCCAGTATTCTTGCCTGGGAAATGCTATGGACAGAGGAGCCTGGAGGGCTACACTCCATGGAGTTGCAAAGAGTTGGACACGAATTAGTGATTAAACAAAAACAACAGACTCAGGAACATTATTCAAGTAAAAACAGAGTTTGCCCAAGACAAACTATTAAATTGTATTCTGGCATCTCTAAAGTAATGCTAATAATAATAATAATTAGCTTTATAAACAAGTAAATACAAATTCTTAGGTTCTCAAAGATTTTCTAACCTGTTTTTGCTATGAAGAGTACACTTAATTCCCTTTCCTGGGTTTGAGAGGCTCCTTTGGGGATTGAAGCAATTTGCTGACTTTTTCAAAAAAACACTTTCATTAGCTGCTTGCCAAAAAAATAGGTAAGTAAAAGTAATGGCGATAAAGCTTAAGTTAGTCTGTTTTTCTAATCACTAGGATAAAAATGATGGAAGGAATGGAGATTGCAAATGTTGATCATACTGAGGTCATTAGTTTCCTGTAGCCTCTTAGCAAACTATCTCCAGCAGAGATTGTTGGCCTGGACACTTACAGGTGGCCTCTCCAGGTAGCAACCCACTCCAGTATTCTTGACTGGAGAACTTCCTGGACAGAGGAACCTGGCAGACTACAGCCCATAGAGTCACAAAGAGCTGGACGTGACTGAGCAACTAAATAACAAGTGATGGCTTTGCAATGTGTCACCTTGCCTGGGCTGAGCTGCATATTCCTTTCCTTTACGTGTCTGATTATGGTGGATCACAAGAGAGATTCTGATATGAGACTTGGAGGGAGAAGAAAACAGCAGCCATTTTGTAACTCACACATATTGTCACTCATTTGTTCTCTTGCCTCATGGGAGTGAGACAGCAGCTGGGTTTTCCACTGCTCTACCTTCCCCCAGCTCCTCCTCCAGCTGCTTCCACTCCTTGGCTAGGTGTGTGGGGTTTAGCTCTGTGATGAAGGGTCCCAAGCTTCTACAAGACAACCACTCTACCAAGGTCAGAGGCAATGGGTTTCAACCCATCCTTGTGGTCTTCAGCTGGTACTTGTGGGTTCCAGCTCATTCTTGCTTTTCCTCAGTTCATATCCATCTTCCCTTTCCCTACCCCCACTGCCTGCTCTGTGGGCTTTAAGCTCCAGCACCAGAAGCAAAGACAACATCCTTACAGAGACTGTTTAACTAGCTTCCACAATTGTGTAAGGTCAGATCCCTGTAACAAATCCCTTTTGTGTGTGTAGTGGTTTTGCTTCTCTGATTGAACCCTGTATGATACAGAATTTGAAATCAGAAGTTTCCAGTTCAAACATGCAAGTTCCTATGAATTGATCTTTTTTTTTAAATTTTATTTTATTTTTTAACTTTACAATATTGTATTGGTTTTGCCATATATCGAAATGAATCCGCCACAGGTATACATGTGTTCCCCATCCTGAACCCTCCTCCCTCCTCCCTCCCCATACCATCCCTCTGGGTCGTCCCAGTGCACCAGCCCCAAGCATCCAGTATCGTGCATCGAACCTGGACTGGTGACTCGTTTCATATATGATATTATACATATTTCAATGCCATCCTCCCAAATCATCCCACCCTCTCCCTCTCCCACAGAGTCCAAAAGACTGTTCTATACTTTAAACAGTATGTGTGTGCTTAGTCCCTCGGTCATGTCTGACTCTTTTCAACCCCATGGACTGTAGCCTGCCAGGCTCCTCTGTCCATGGAATTCTCCAGACAAGAATACTGGAGTGGCTTGCCATGCCCTCCTGCAGGGGATTTTCCCAACCCAGGGATCAAACCCAGGTCTCCTGCATTGTAGGTGGATTCTTTACCGTCTGGGCCACCAGGGAAGCTTTAAATGGTATATTGAGGTGTAATTGACAAACATATTAGTTTTTCACTCATCCAGCATTCAACAGATATTCTGCTGAGCCTCTTCTATACCTCTATTCATCTAATCTTTTTATTTTCAACAAAGACTATTTTTTCAAAAGTATGACTAAGGATAATTAAACTTTTGACGTTCTGGAAAGACCTGTTAAATAATTAGATGAGAAAATAAATTCTTGTGAGAACCCAGATCTCCATTTTTTTTTTTTTTTTTTTTTGTAGGGGAAAAGGTTACCAGAGAAGTATTTATGGCTCATCAGTAATAATGTCGTTTATTTGGAGACTCTTAAAGACAAAAAGGAATGTTGGGATTTCAAGCTGTAGGAGAGATGTTTTGGTCTTAGCGATCAGGGGAGGAACACTTCTGTACATTGCATTGTTTAGCTTTCACGTATGCTGTGTCTCAGGCACTACCGCCTGAGGAGCTCGAAGGAGAAAAACAGAGTAAGAGAACAAAGAGCCTCTTCATATGCACAGCCCCCCTCACCCATTCCTGGGCTTGGATATTCTTTACTCTTCTGCTCTGAGGAAGGGGAATTGAGTTGATTAGGTAATTTGTACAAAGTGGTCTCCATCAAACAACCTCGTGAGAGTCTTCCTGACAAGGTATACTTAGCTGCTTTTCAACTGCATAAATCACAATTTAAAATCTGTTGCACAGAGGGAAACATTACAGTGACTCATTTTTCCTTGAAGATGGATAAGCATCAGCTCATGCATTTTTACAGAGCTCACATTTCTGTATCGATATATCTATTTTGCAATTTAAATATTTCCTTTTTACGACTGATATTAAAGGTACTGTAATGCCACTGGAGGTGTGAGACCCCTGGAATTTGGTGAATTATGAGTATACCTGGAAGTCATTTCGTGATGCCTAAACTTTAAAAGATTTAAAGCGTATCACTTTGCCAGAGACTCGTGAGTCTGCACACATCAGAGGATTCCAATAAAGAAAAGAACTATACCTACGTTTTATCTAAATTAGACCAAAGAACTGTGTAAATGCAAATGCTACACAAGTGGGACACACTTGGATGACTGTTCCAGTTGTTAACATATTTAAAACCTTCCATATTGGTTAGTGAAGAGACGCTGTTCTGAGCTCACAAGCTCCCCCTACCTGCCACCCCAGTCACCTCTGTCCACCCCCTCCAGAACCCCAAACACCATTCGTTGATGCAGCAAATAAAAGGTTATCACCCACCACAGTAGGACATCTTCAGGACTCGATGCCAACACTTGGGTGGGCTTTCAGTCTGGCGCCTGAAGTATGTACAGCTATGAAATCTTTTTAATATCTCTCATGCACACAGATGAAATGGAGAGGGGGCTGACATCGACACTGGGAGATTTCAGGTGGGGTCCTTGCTTAACCTCTCTAACCCTCAGTTTCCCCCATTTATGAAATGGGCGGTGTGGCCAAGACTATAGCTAATGACCCTTTGAGTTCTATTCTGGGATTCTATGATTTAGAAACATCTGAATGTTTTCCATTTTCATCTTAGAGGTCTAGGGTCTTGCAGGGGGAGAAGAATGGCTAAAAGGAGTTAGATAGCTTGTTCCAGAAGGCTGCCCTAGCAGTGGGAATGACACAGTGAACACTGGAAAAGATCCCTGAACAACCAACCCTGCTGAGTAAACCATTTGCGATTCTGATTCTGAAACCTCTCAAAAAAATTCATACTGGAGCTAGAAAGTGCCCAGAAAACAACAGCTAAAATGACCAGAAAAACAGACGGTCTATTTGAAGGCAAATGAAAATATTTCTTACTCTTCTGCCTGGAAAGGCAAGCTGGAGTGGGAGATAGAGTCAAAAACTATACATTTCTGAGACATGAAGTGATGAACACCAACTTATTCATCAAACCTATTCTAAGCAGCTCTTGAAGATTCAAAGGACTAAATTTAGAGGCCTCTCCCCTCTGTACCCATGATAGGAATGTAAAGTGGGAGTGATGAGTTTATGAAACATGTCAATCCCAAGCAGTGCTATGAGCAATTTATATTTATTCAAACAGGATAGGTATTCTTTCATGGTAACAAATCTATAACCTGTGTAGAAACACTGATACTCAGGCTACATATGGCAAGTAAATTCTGACCTCTTTTAACCCAGTATGGCCACTGTCACACAGAGAATGTAGGTTCAAATGACACTGAGATAGGCTTCCAGAAGGACAATTCACTTCATCTTTTCCCCCTTTTTAAATTTTCACTATTGTTGTAATTGTTTTAGAGAAGTAATGAATGGGCACTTTCAAAAAGGAAATGCAAACAGTTCAGAAGACTATGAAAAGTAAAGTACAATTTTCTCCTGCCAACATCCTTCTCCTCACAAGTAATCACATGAATAGCTGTCTGTCCATTTCCCCTTGTTAAAATATATATGTACATATATACATATATGTACATATATTATACATATATACATGCATACATATATGTACACATATACATATACATGTATACATATATACATATATATAATGATAGTGTGCGTGTATATATGTGTGTGTGTGTGTGTGTGTGTGTGTGTGTGTGTGTGTATGTTGTTGTTCAGTTACTAAGTCATGTCTGACTTTTTGTGACCCCATGGACTGCAGCACACCAGGCTACTGTGTGCTCCACTATCTCCCAGAGTTTGCTCAAATTCATGTCCATTGAGTCAGTGATGCTATCTAACCATCTTATCCTTTGCCACTCCCTTCTTCCTTTGCCTTCAAGCTTTCCCAGCATCAGGGTCTTTTCCAATGAGTCAGCTCTTCACATCATGTAGCCAAAGAGTGTGTGTGTGTGTGTACACAGTTTACTTTTAAAATATTTTGGGTACCTTTCTATATCAGTACATATAAACTTAACTTTTTATTGGCTGCATAATATTCCATTGTGTGAATAAACCATAGTTTATTTAATCTACTAGCAAACAGGATATTTGCAGTCTTTGCCCCATTTACAATGTTACAATGAATATTTCTTATTCTCACATATATTTTATACCTTGGTTCACTTGTTTGTTAGGGTGTTTCTATACAATAACTTTCTGGAAAATATACCACTACATTAAATTATATCACATGATGGTTTGATGAAATGGTCAAATTTCTTCTCCAACTTATGCTCTCACCAACTGTTTATGAGGTTTCCACATTTTTACTGCTGCTTCTCCCAGCTACACAGAAACGTATTCAGGGAAGTATATTCCTACTGTCCTAAAAGCACAGATGTTATGAGGATAGCACAGTGATATAAATAAGCTTGGGGAGTTGGAGAAATTCCATATAACAATATCTCTATTGGCCAAATGGATAAAATCAAATCATGAAGAGTTTTTCCAATGGATTTCGTTTCTAGCTTCCAAACAGGGGATTTGAGCAGAATTTTATTTTTTAATGTATATTTATTATGTATTTCATCCACAGAAGAGAGTACACCTTAGAAAGTATAAAAAGTGAACACCTATGTAGACTCTTCTTTCTTATGTCAGTGAGAGGTTGGGTTGAATAGATCAATGGCAGTTTTCATTTCCATTTACCTGATCATGATGGAGATCACACAATCTCCCTTTTTGTCTCCTTTGCCTAATCCTCCCCGTGTGTGTATTCAGTAACATGTAAGCAATTAATAGACCTTACTCATTTTAATTTTGTGATTATTTCATGGAGCATCATGGGTTTGTTTAAATTCCAAAACCAAGGGGTTAAGGTGTGATACATCCCAGGATTATATGCATATTGCTAAGAAACACGGCCTTACATCCAAGGAATAGATCCCTAGTTGTGAACTTTTCAGCATTAAAAAGCAGATGGGAGTGGACATGATAGAATGTGCCTGGAGGGAGACCTAGGTGAAGGTATGTGTGCAATGGGGAAGTGGGGCAGTGGTCCATATGCTTCTGAAATATACCTGCTGTTCCCAGTTATGAAATTGATGAAAAAAGGCCAGAGCTGGGAAGCTGGTGGATGGTAAGAAATAGCTCCTCTCTCTCCTCCCGCTTAGCCTGCAGCATATGGATGGAGAGGCTGTGATGGACAGAAAGAAGCTAGCTCTCCCTCTACTCTACCCTAGCTGCATCTTACATCACAGAAACACAGGCCTTCCTGTGTCCCTTCAGGAACGTGTGATGCTCAGTGTTTTTAGATACATTGATTCATTTTTGTTGAAATCTTTTAGGAAAGGTTTCTGATGGGAAATCTTTAATTATTAAAATCCAGCTACTACAACCATTTAAAATTATAATGCCTTGAATATCTGTGCTTCTTTAATTTGTTTCATTAATTTACTGTAAAGGCAGCCTCTAGGGACATGTTTCGGAGAAGGCAATGGCACCCCACTCCAGTACTCTTGCCTGGAAAATCCCATGGACGGAGGAGCCTGGTGGGCTGCAGTCCATGGGGTCGCTAAGAGTCGGACACGACTGAGCAACTTCACTTTCATTTTTCACTTTCATGCATTGGAGAAGGAAATGGCAACCCACTCCAGTGTTCTTGCCTGGAGAATCCCAGGGACGGGGGAGCCTGGTAGGCTGCCGTCTATGGGGTCACACAGAGTCGGACACGACTGAAGCGACTTAGCAGCAGTAGCATCAGCAGGGACATGTTTATAAGGTAAGGAATATCAGAAAAATGCTGCTAATTCTCCTTGGATATTTCTAAGTCTGGATATATTCAAATATCTGAATAATTACTTGAGTCCTTTTAATTTAATTTTAGTATTTCTCAATATACAAATAAAATATGAGATACATTTAAAAAATGAAGATTTTTTTTCAAGCAGGAACGTGGAGCCTAGGGTAGAAATTTCAGCTGGCTTATAGATCTAGGCATTGGTTTGCTAGTCCCTGACACCTGGTTATTATTAGTATGGTAACACCTCCCACACCCGTGACCACAGGCTTTTATTGGCTTCATGTTGCTTTTTTATTTTAACACCATACAGCATGTTTTAAGCCCCAGTAGCCAGAGGTATTTGTTTGCAGAACTTAATTCCAAAATAAATAAATTTAAAAAAATCACTTCCTCTTTTGCAAGTCTGCCAATTTGTGTTCTTCAAGGAGCAATTATGTTAGTGCAAAAACCACATTGATAAATAATATCTCTGTATTTGAATTTTAAAATGAAGCCCTCCAGAGGGTTAGGTCAGGAAAAAAAACAGTGATAGCTTACTTTGCTGGACTCAAGTTCAATTTAAAATTCACATGTTAATAAAGAAAACGTCTTCCTTTCTATTTTGGACTGAAAGAGAGAAAATAATGATAAAAGCAAGTTAAGACTTACCTTAGTAATTAGGGAGTCCCAATGGATCAGACTTGCTAATAGGAACCCAATTAAAACACATTTTTGAAGGATTTTGTTAGAACTTATAAACATCCCAGATCTAGTTCTAGAATGTCAGCTTTTTTTTTTCCCTTTTAAGTTTACAATTATGTTTTTATTGCATGTTGCATACCAAGTAGGGCTAGGAGAACCCTCTGTCTATTAATCAGTTTTGAGACAGTGCATAAGACTCTAGCACATCGGAGCCAGACAGGGAAACACAATTTCTTTGTAGCCCACATGTCAGGGCCTAGCCTTCTATTAGAAAAGCTTGTCATTAATAAAGAATCTACTTTGCATCATTTGTGTCTGAAGATCAGAAATTGCTGTACTTAGTACATAGCCTCACTGCCAGTACACAGGCACCTGCCAGGTTGAGAGGGTACAGCCACCTGGGACAGCTTGGCACAGAGTGAGGAAAGCTTTTTCAATTTGCAGAGAAAGAAATTACTACATAAAATGAGCAAGATGGGACCAAAAAACGGGCGCCCCATCTACCCACCTGCTGTTCTTGATCTAGAAATCACGCAGTCCTTTGGTTATTGTCAAGGAGCCCATTTCACAAATCCACATGGCTACAGAGATTGCTCAGTGGTCATCATCACCCCTACCCTCCGTGCCTCTGGGTTCCTGTGCACTGTTATATTACTCAGTTGACTCTGACTCACCAGCACACGCTGCTGTAAAGCATCTAGATATCCTCGTTGTAGATACATGAGAGTTTGAGAGCGATGGATCTGAGACAGAATGGCTGCCTTGTGCTCACCGCAGGTGTTACCACGCTTGGTTTTACCTCGGGTGCAAGTCAGAAGACTGGAATGGTAAAGTTTACACATTTAACCCACTGCACTGTCAGTCTGAGAATATAATGAAATGAGCCTTTTGTTGACTCTGCTCTTAGGATCCCAGGAGTCTTTCTGCGGGATCTTCATGATGTCAAAGCAATGAGTGTTCAAGTCAGTGATTAATCGGCCAAGCTGGTTGTCTTAGTTTTGCTTCCCCCAGAAGCAAACCTGAAATCAAGTATCCAAATGCAAGTAGCTCATTTGGAGATGATTCCTGGGAAGATTGTTAAGTGAATGGGGGATTGAGACAGGGAAAATAAGGAAAGCAATAAAGGGTGAATTTCCCAGAAAGATGTCACTATGGAATCCCCAAGGGAAACTGCAACAACCATAGAACCAGGGATTAGCACTCTATAACCCATGAGCCAAATCCAGCCTGGTTTTATACAGCCCATGAGCTCTGAATGGCTTTTTACATGTTTTAATGGTCACAAGCATCAAAAGAAGACACGTAAAATAATGTGAAATTCAGATTTCTGTGTCCATAAATAAAGTTTTAGTGGAACATAGCCATGCTCATTCATTTACGAATTGTTTATGACTGCTTTCACTCTACAAGAGCAGAGTTGAATAGCTGCCATAGAGGGGCCCTCCCTGGTGGCTCAGTGGTAAAGAATCTGCCTGCCAAAGCAGGAGACACGGGTTCGATCCCTGATCCGGAAGGTCCCACATGCCATGGAACAACTAAGCCCATGCACCACAACTATGGAGCCTGTGCTCTAGAGCCCAGGAGCCACAACTGCTGAAGCCTGCACACTCGAGAGCCTGTGGTCCACAGCAAGAGAAGCTGCTGCAACAAGAAGCCTGCACGCTGCAACTAGAGAGTAGTCCCCAACTTCCTGCAACTAGAGGAAAGCCCACGCAGCAACAAAGATGCAGCACAGCCAAAAATAAACAGAAATACATAAATAAAAATGTTTAAAAATAGTTGCAGTAGAAATCATGTGGTGGCATAGTCTAAAATGTTTACTCTCTGGCCCTTTACAGAAGTGGTTTGCTACCCATGATGTAGAAAGCACCTCCAAGGTATCTCACCTCAGAGGCTTGAGAGCTGGCATCCTTATCCACCAAGTCCCACTGTCAGTGCATGGGGGCTGATCCTGGAGGACTTTAATTTCCCAGCACCTGTAGCCTACCTGCAGAACATTCAAGTGTTCTGAATCCTGTGCTAGTTCATTCTCAGCTCCAAATGACACAAGTACATACTCAGAGAAGGCAATGGCACCCCACTCCAGTACCCTTGCTTGGAAAATCCCATGGACGGAGGAGCCTGGTAGGTGGCAGTCCATGGGGTCACTGAGAGTCGGACACGACTGAGCGACTTCACTTTCACTTTTCACTTTCAGGCATTGGAGAAGGAAATGGCAACCCACTCCGGTGTTCTTGCCTGGAGAATCCCAGGGACGGGGCAGCCTGGTGGGCTGCCGTCTATGGGGTCGCACAGAGTCGGACACGACTGAAGCGACTTAGCAGCAGCAGCAGCAGTTTTCTATATTCATGAGAAAACTCAGTTCCATTTTGAGCCCAAGAGTGCAGAATAAATTAAATGTTTCTACCTGTTCCAATGGATTGAATTAAGCAGTCTATATAATCTAAGTTATATAGGAGAGCATTAGGCTCAAAATACGTTGCCTTTGTGGAACAGAGCTGGGGGCGTGAAGTGGTTTCCTCAGTGGACAATAATTCATGCTAATGGGTAAGTTGGAGCTGAGAATGCATTTTTCTTCTATACACCCCCACCAAGTAGCTAGTTATTTCAGTTAGAATGGTATGAAAACCTAAATGGAGATTAAGTTATATATTTAACTCCATAATTAATATTTTGCTTGTAAATAACTGAACTAATGAAATGTAAAAGGTAGAAGCATTGTCCAAGTTGTTGTAAAGCAAAACTTGCTCTTGCCAAGGTAAAACTTGGATTCTAGGCACCAGTTTTACCAAGATTGTCCTGTATATCCTCTGCAAAGGTGCTATAGATATATATAATGTAATAAATATTATGGGCTTCCCTTGTGGCTCAGCTAGTAAGGAATCCACCTGCAATGTGGGAGACCTGGGTTCGATTCCTGGGTTGGAAAGATCCCCTGGAGAAGGGAAAGGCTACCCACTCCAGTATTCTGGCCTGGAGAATTCCATGGACTGTATAGTCCATGGGGTTGCAAAGAGTTAGACACGACTGAATGACTTTCACTTAATTACTTAATAAATATATTATATGAATATGTATATTTATATATAAAATGAAGCCTAAACATACCAATTTCAAACAACTCTATGCACTAACTTATAGTCTTATGCACTAATTTTCTTAGATGGTCAAACATCACCAAACGCTCTCTCTTTAAAAGTGACAATAGCAGCACGGCTTAAAATGCAAAATAAACCATTCAGAAAAGATTGAAATTGAAAAAAGAAATCAAGTTTTTATTGAGAAACTATTTCAAATTCATCTCTGCTTACTAAAACTAAGCACAATTGTTTCCACCAATAGAGTTGCTAAAGGGTGCAGAATTTTAGATGTTGTTTATCTCCCAGCATGCCAGTGTATTGTTAAAGAGGGAAAAGTCTATTTATCCATGCCCAGATTTGAAATTAGAACAAACTGTACACTTTAATGATCCTGTGCGTGACCCTTTTATTTCTAGAGAACTCGAAGATTAAGTGCTGCCAGATTTCATCATGCCCGCATAAACCTCCCCTTGCTCATTGGAAGGTTAACCTCCTGTCTTGGGATTCTCCCACTGACAGACAAGCCTTCAGTGCAAAGCTCTAGTTTTCCTTTATTAGGAAGAGAATGTTTGGTGATAGCAGGATAAGAAAACACTGGTCTTAGATACAGTGGCCTGTTTCTATTTTTCTGGCTTGCTATATTTATTTTTACAAAGCCAGAAGACACTTTTCCCCCAAATTCCGCTCATTCATTCAAGTGTTGATTCATTTGATAAATCTTTGAGTTCCAACAATATATCAGGCAATATCCCCTCAAGTCCCCCTGTCCCAACACCCCCAACTACCACACATGTATCCCTTTGACTCACTTTAGGTAAAGCTGATAGAAGGCTGGAGGAATGTATGTACTGCGCTGGGATCTTCTATGTTACCCCAGCTACCAGACCACATGACAGATTGCCACAACTTAGGATGGCACAGTGGGAATTGACTCCAGGGCTGTGAAATTCTGGGTTGAATCCCTTGAAAGAGCTCTTCAGGAAACCAAAAGTGATTTTACCAGAAAGATTTGCCTGCTGGACCCTAAAGGCTATTATGCAGCTGAGTAGGGTTGGATATCAAAAGAAATAAAAGTTATTAAGCATGACGATCAGATGCTGTCTGAGTTGCAGCATCTGATTCAGGCATTGATATTGTTATGGGGCAGGGGTGTTGGGACAGGGGGACTTGAGGGGATATTGCCTGATATATTGTTGGAACTCAAAGATTTATCAAATGAATAAACACTTGAATGAATGAGTGGAATTTGGGGGAAAAGTGTCTTCTGGCTTTGTAAAAATAAATACAGCAAGCCAGAAAAATAGAAGCAGGCCACTGATTTAGGGATCAGAGTTGCAGCAACGATTTAGGCAGTATAGTTCTGGTTAACAAGATGGCTCTGGAAGTGAATGATACTTGCAGTTCATCTCTTTGCTTATAAAATCGGTTTTGTAATCAATATTAGAATATTACCTATGTGTTCATTATGGTCATAACAATATCAATTCTGTTTCCTCTCTCCTTTAAATCACACCTAAATATTTTCCTTAGGGTTCAAACCTTAGGCCAGTGGATTTGAAAAAAGCAACCTACCTACCTATTCTTAATGCACCTGTCTTTCCCTCTTCTGCCAGGTCTTTTTCTCTTGAACAATAACTAGCCCCTTATTTCCATATTCTTGGAAGGGGTCCATTATACTAATATCATGCACTAAATCTCACTGATACCTGTGAGATTGTATATGCCTTGAATATTAAAATATTGCCTTTTTATTGCTTTTAATTATAAATATTGCTTGGGTTGTTATAAAGCAGGAGTAGCAAACACTTGGAAAGCATGCTGTAATCCCTGCTTCCTGCATGGGGCAGGCATTGCTAATCAGATGTAGCCCTCTGAATGCAGCTTCAGAATATTTCCCAACACAAAGTTCAGGAAACCTCTATCAAGATGAAGTCTATTTGCCATTCTTGGTATATTAAGCTATGAATCCTGTTCTTTGGGGTTAATGTCAAGAAAATTACTTTTGAGATAGGTTTGAGCCAGTTTTTAATTTGGAAGGGATGAAAAGAAAGAAAGAGAAGAGCAAATAGAGCACTGCTCATATAAAGCAATGTTTTTCCGAGGAGAATGCTTATCGGATTTAATTTCCATTCTGGCAGATGGATTCTAACGTTTAAACAGAATCTCTTGGGTTTGAAGAAACCTCTCGTGGGTCATTTAGCTCATATCTCAGCACAACCAGAAGATAGATCTCATTATTTTTCTTAAATCCTGTCTTAAAAATAAATGGGCATCTAATGAGTCTTTAAGTAGTGATTTTACTGCCTTCTCTGGATGCATGTGCCATAACTTCTATATTCTAATAGCTTCCTAGCTTCTGTATTTTAATAGCTACTAATTCTTCTCTAATATTTATTTAAAAATTGTCCTGTAGCATCACAAGTCCGTTGCTGCATCCTCTATACTCATTATGCTTTTAACCTTTTAAGCTCATCCAGTGGCCAATCACAGCTAGCAGCTATTGAATAAGAAACATGAGCCATGGATGTTATGGATGGTCACCACAATCCCCTTGGACTTAACATTTGTTCCTGACCAGTTCCCCTTTTTGCACCCCACCTCCCCTAACTCCCAAAACTTGGAGGATAATTGGCAATCATGCATCCGGCCCTTTGGATTCAATTGTTGATGTTCAGTCGCTAAGTCGAGTTTGACTTATTGCAACCCTGTGGACTGCAGCGTGCCAGGCTCCTCTGTCCTCCACTATTTCCCAGAGCTTGTTCAAACTCATGTCCATTGAGTCAGTGATGCTATCTAACCATCTCATCCTCTGCCATCCCCTTCTCCTCCTGCCCTCAATCTTTCCCAGCATCAGGGTCTTTTCCAATGAGTCAGTTCTTTACATCAGGTGGCCAAAGTATTGGAGCTTCAGCTTCAGCATCAGTCCTTCCAATGAATATTCAGGGTTGATTTACTTTAGGATTGACTGATTTGATCTCACTGCAGTCCAAGGGACTCTCAAGAGTCTTCTCCAGCACCACAGTTTGAAAGCATCAATTCTTTGGCACACAGCTTTCATGATGGTCTGACTCTCACACCCTTATAGAAGTGAAGTCGCTCAGTCGTGTCCAACTCTTTGTGACCCCATCGACTGTAGACTATCAGGCTCCTCCATCCATGGGATTTTCCAGGCAAGAGTACTGAAGTGGGCTGCCATTTCCTTCTCCAGGGGATCTTCCCAACCTAGGGATCGAACCCAGGTCTCCCGCACTGCAGACAGACACTTTACCATCTGAGCCATAGCTTGGATTTAATACTGTTACTTTGAGTTTTGGCCTTTTCCCCCTTACTTGTGCCTCCATTTCTTTGTACCCAAGGGCTACTTTGGCCCAGAATCCCTGCAGTGCTTCTCCCTGTTATTCAACCCTGATACTCACATAGGGGGTGATTCAGAGAAATTCTTCCAGAGCTTCATTTAAAATGTTGACATTAAAGCATGATTATGTCTAGACTGTGCATGCGCAGGTCTATTAATTAGGGTCCTTATCACCCATAGATGGAGTGGGATGTTATCTTTGTGGTATGATTTGAGTGAGTAGCCTCAGTAATCAAAGCTATCTTCCCTACTCAGGAGAATTGCTGGAAATTCAATCACTAGAGAGCTTTTCTCTTGATTAATCCTAGGCAATCCAAGACTCTTTTTTAATGATGACCTAGGAGGATTAACCCATTAGGTCAAAAACCCTTGAGTATGAATTGGGTCTTGTGTAACCCACTTTCTTCCCAAACAGGTGAGCATAAGTAGTATAATGGAGTCTTTGGAAGGTGTGATGCTGAAAGGGAAGGAGAGGCAGAAATGCCATGTTGGAAAATCACCAAAGGAAAATTCTGCCTGCTTTACCATGTAGTTGTGGACTAACCTGAAGTCAGCTCTTTTACCAACACAAGTAAGATGTTTTCATTGTGTTTCCTTAAGGCTAGGTTTCAAATCAGTATCTCTCCTCTTTATCTAGTGTTCTTTATTCATTAGTCCTACCTGTGGTTGCCTGAGACTTCAAAGATTATCTTCATCCCATCTTATTACCAGGCCCTGGGAGGCCTTTCTTCTTTTTCACTGTCTGTCAAGTCTCGGCTTCCCCTCAAAGCCAAGATCATTACATACCCACCATAAAGCCTTCCCTGGAACTTCAAAGCTGACATGACATCTCCTTAGTCTCAATTTCTTTAGCAAAAATAACTCTAGGGAATGAAAATGAAGAGGAAGCAACCTATGTTCATTGAGTACTCACTATGGGCCAGGCACTGTGCTAAGCACATCTCATCAGGTATCTTTTTAAAAAATTTAATGGAAGTATAGTTGATGTACAATGTTGTGTTAATTTCTGCTGTATAGCAAAGTGACTCAGTTATATACGTATATATTCTTTTTCATATTCTTTTCCATTGTGGTTTATCACTGGATATTGAATATAGTTCCCTCTGCTATACAGTAGGACGTTGTTGTTTATCCATCCTATACGTACTAGTTTGCATCTTCATAAGGTATCTTAATATTCACAACAACCATATCACATAGGTGATATTATCTCCATTATATAAGGGAAAACTGAAGTCATAAAGGGTCTGTAACTTTCCAAAATTTTGGAAACTAAGTCCCAAATCCATATCATTTCTCTGTCATTCCTATGGGAAGTTAAAATACATAGCTCTGTACTGATATTTATTTGTGAGTAAATGCCTGTATATAATATTTGCTTTTACTTTACATTTTTGAAGTGTTAAAAAGTGAAAGGGATTAAGTACAATTAAGTAGAGAATTATAGAAACTCAAAGGGAAACTCACAGTGACTGCTATAACAAGAACTTACATTTTGTGGTAAACTTGTTCCCATCCTTCTGATTGCAGCTTTCCACAAGTGAGCTGCTGCTGCTGCTGCTACTGCTGCTAAGTCGCTTCAGTTGTGTCTGACTCTGTGCGACCCCATGGACTGCAGCCTACCAGGCTTCTCCATCCATGGGATTCTCCAGGCAAGAACACTGGAGTGGGTTGCCATTTCCTTCTCCAAGTGAGTTACAGGTGTGGAAATATATTGGTTCCCCATGGCCTTCAGGTTAGCTCAGTGCAACATAGAGGAACTAAAACTCCTCTGGCCAGGAGCACTCTCCTGTTCATGTCCCAAAATGTCTTACAAATATCACTTTCTATGTGTGCTATGATATATAAAAGGTAGAAAATTATTCTTCTAAAGAACTATTCTTACTTTTTATCCTATACCGGAGTATAGTTGATTACAGTGTTGGGTTAGTTTCAGGTGTACAGCAAAGTGAGTCAGTTATACATATATGTACATCTATTCTTTCTCAGATTCTTTTTTCATATAGGTTATTACAGAGTATTTAGAGTTTCCTGTGCTATACAGACGGAGAAGGCGATGGCACCCCACTCCAGTACTCTTGCCTGGAAAATCCCATGGACGGAGGAGTCTGGTAGGCTCAAGTCCATGGGGTCGCTAGGAGTCAGACACGACTGAGCGACTTCACTTTCACTTTTCACTTTCCTGCATTGGAGAAGGAAATGGCAACCCACTCCAGTGTTCTTGCCTGGAGAATCCCAGGGATGGGGGAGCCTGGTGGGCTGCCGTCTATGGGGTCGCACAGAGTCGGACACGACTGAAGTGAGTTAGCAGCCGCAGAGATAAAAGAAATGATAAACTCAGGACCAGTTTGGTAGTGCTTTGGATTCGGATATGTCTTCTTTCCAAATCTGCAAGCAGTTTACTTTTCAGAGTCCTCAAATAGCTGCCCTATGCATTCTGTCCAGGTTTTACAGCTGCATTGAGTGAGATAGGGCAAAGTTACCCCATTTTACTTGAAACCAGAACCTCCTATTTCTTTTATATCTTGCCACAAATACGTCTCTCTATATATTCGTAGAATCTCTCTTGTAATTTTTACAACTTTTTCTTTTTGGAAAATCCTCTCGATTCCTGAATAGCAATATTGCCTTAGGTAATGGAGAAGCAGATAAGGAGACTAGGATTCATACTGAAGGAGTGTTCTCAGGAGAAACCTTTAAGGAAGGAAGGGGAAGAAGCAGGAAAAGCTGGAGAAGAAGCTAAGCAAAGAAGTGGTTTCAGCAGAGGTCTAGCATCAGCCTTGATTCCATAGAGAGCTCAAGAGCAAGATGGCACCAGAGTTGTCTCCCTTGAGGCAAAGGGGCTGGCCCTGTGCTCCTTAATACCAGTCACTCATTGGCTATGTTGGTGGGTATATGACCTCTTAGGCATCTCTGAGGCTTCACTGATGACTCAGTGGTAAAGAATCCACCTGCCAGTGCAGGAGACTCAAGAGATTCTGGTTTGATCCCTGGGTTGGGAAGATTCCCCCGGAGGAGGGCATGGCAACTCACTCTGGTATTCTTGCCTGGAGAATCCCATGGACAGAGAGCCTGGCGAGCTACGGTCCATAGGTGTCACAAAGAGTCAGACACGACTGAATGACTAAACAACAAGGCATCTCTGAGTGTGGCGGGTTCTGTCAGCAGAGAACACGTCTCCAGAGAAGAGTGCAGCTGTAAGCCATTAGCAGCCAACACTCACAGCTAAACATAAAATAAATAGAGCCGATCTTGGTTCTGGGGAAGATGGAGTCAGGAGCTGGGGGATGGGATAGAGTGGTAAAGGAGCTCTGGGTGGGGCGTCAGCATCATTATTATAATGATTAATCATACATTTCAGTGGTGATCATCGCTGAATGCCCGATTTCTTTCCAAAACATAGAGGACCACTAACTAGCAGTGCCGTTGCAGAACCATGCCCAGGCTGAAATAATCAGCCTCTAGGGCCATGGTTATCAACATTTAGCATGCATGAGAATCACTTAGAGAGCTTGTTAAAGATGCAGATTCCAGCACCAATGCCTATATTTGTATTCAGTAGATCTGTGAGAACTGCATCTTAACAAGGAACTTCGTGATGCTCTCTGAGATTCTGAGCGGTCATACAACCCAACCTGTTTCACTGATGGCAAACATCACTCTGTCTTAATTTTGTCTCCCTCAATACATCTGAAGCTTCTAAGGGCAGATGTTAAACTTCAGTAGTTTTTCCTATAGCAATGTTCACAACCATATATAGTTTTTATACTGGATGTTTTTTTAAATGCCCTTTCAATTCACTGTTCCAGTGATCCCAGTAACTGCCTTATGAGAGCCTGAAATGAAGTGGTTATACCTATCTAGGGCGCAAAAACAATCTCAGAGCATGAACCATAGGAGTCACGGAATCCTAGAAGGCAATAGAGGCAGCTAGCGTCATCGGCAGTGAATCATAACATTTTAAAAATAATCTTCAAGCAGTCCAGGAGTCTCGGAGGCTGACTGACACAAAATGCCCATCTCTGCCAAGCGCCCAGCACCAGGAATCAAAACATATGGCTGGGATGGGTCTGGGAGAGAAGCATCTGTTTTTACAGTTGTAATTGTCCATACAGATTCAGGTCAGCATCAATTATAGCATTTTTCACAGAAAGGACAGAATACTGATCAGTACCTAAGCCTGCCTAACAATACCAGCTTCATTTTGGATATCTTGACAAACTCTTAAATCAAAAATGAAATGATATTTCCAAAGGGCCATAATGCAACAAAAACTAATATGAGAAACCAATAGACTATCAAGTGTTCCTTTAATTCCTTTGTAAGAACTAGGCTGCATGCTGGAAGAGGAAAGGATTTATTAGGAAGATCTGCTTAATAAGATAAAGTATCTTTCCACAGAAAATCTTAAGAGAATAAGCGGTTATACTCTACTGCATTTTCACCCTTTATGATTTCATTATCTTATCAGACACACAGTACTGCACACTTAAATAGGGAAGTTATTTTTTTCTATTCTTCAAGACCAGATGGAAGGTTTACCCAATTGTAGTTTAGGAAATCTGACATGTAAGGAAGCATGTTATGATTTTACGGACCATTAAAGGTATAACTATTTTAATGATAACTCAGATCAAAATGTCATTTATGGTCATGAAAAATACATATTTTGGGATCTGTTATTCCCAAAGGAGGTATCATTGAGGCTGACCCTTGCCCTAGGGCATGCTTATAAATACATCAGATTTACAAAACGGATGAAGCACCTCGTTATTTATATTCCCTTAATGACTGACTCTTTGTCTGCTTCTGATGTATAGTCACACAAGCTGGTTGTTTGCTTACAAATCCTCCTAGAACTCATTAGGTCAAAGGAAAGGACCAGTGTTGTACGCATCCTGTGATCATCTGTCTCACTTCCTTGAGGAAGCAAAAGCTCTAAGCTGAGGCAATGTACAGTAGGCAGAACATTGATTAGTAGGCATCAGGAATAAAGATCATTTTTCTGACTTCATTTATATGCTTGTGTAAGCAGGCAAGCTTCTCTAGCTATCCCTCTGAGCAAAAGTAAAACATTATGGGGGATGAGTTGGGAAGTTATCCAGGGAGCTGTAATTCTGGGAGGCCATTCTGTGTCTTGGTTTTAATAGTTTTTGGAGGACTCCGGAGATTATGACACAGAGTGTGAATGAATCTGCCTAGACCTGGTGTACTGTAGGCTGGGCTTTTAGGAAAGCTGACTCTGAGACAGAGCATGGAGGCAGGATACTTCTTGCACTGTGCTCTTGAGATCGACTCCTGGGGAAAGGAGGGGAAGGGGGAAAGAATGGGCAGAAGAAGAAGCCGAGCTGTGATGTGGGCTCAGCAACAGCTTCGGCTGACCCACAAGCAACTTGGGAGCTGGAATGGTCCTTCAGAGTTGTCCTCAGCTAGGCTCAAATGGCTGGAAGTGGATATTTCTGCATTGAGCCCTGGATAGGAACCACCTCAGAAAGTCATCAGAGACACTGCCTTTGGGTCTTGTGGCTCTCTGCACCGGAGGCAGTCCCCGAAGAGGCAGAGAGCTCACGGTTGTCACCCCCAGGACTCCTAGCAGCTGGGACAACAAGGACTTCATTGAAGGAAGAACCGGGCAGTGCATGAAAGTGGCCACCACACCTGGTCATATTTGGGCTTGTGGCTTATCTGAGTGATTTGCCAAGTTAATGGCAACCCAGAAGGACTGCAAGGCTAGTTGTCAAAGACAAGTCATGCAGCCTGAATTTGGTTCCTTCTGCCTGTAAGAATGGTTTTCTTTTGAGATTTGACAGGGAAGAGCAGACGTGATTAGTTGTGGATCCAGCCCAAGATCTGTCACAGGGTAGAATGGAGTCAAGCCATCAATATAGGACATCCAAAATGAAACAGGGACTTCCCCAGTGGTCCAGTGGTTGAGACTCAGTACTTCCAATGCAGGGGACTTGGGTTCAATCCCTGGTTAGGGAACTAAGATCCCACGTGCCACATGGTGCAGCCAAAAGATTTTTTTAAAAAAGAAGGAAAGAAGAAAAGAAACAAAAATCAGATGGGTGTAACACTTGGAAGGTCATGCACTGGGACAAAAATGGTAACAGTGGCTTTATAAAGCCAAAGAATTGATGCTTTTGAACTGAGAAGACTCTTGAGAGTCCCTTGGACTGCAAGGAGATCCAACCAGTCCATCCTAAAGGAAATCAGTGCCGAATGTTCATTGGAAGGACTGATGCTGAAGCTGAAACTCCAATCCTTTGGCCACCTGATGCGAAGAACTGACTCATTTGAAAAGACCCTGATGCTGGGGGAAACTGAAGGCAGGAGGAGAAGGGGACGACAGAGGATGAGATGGCTGGATGGCATCACTGACTCAATGGACGTGAGTTTGAGTAAACTCCGGGAGTTGGCGATAGACAGGGAGGCCTGGTGTGCTGCAGTCCATGGGGTTGCAAAGAATCGGACACAACTGAACAACTGAACTGAACTGAACTATGTGGATCAAGGACCCTGCTAAGCACTTGATAGTACATCATCTCATTTCCAACTTGCAACAATGTATTGCAGGCATTATCATCTCCATTTCCATTTTTATAGACAAAGAAACAAATTCAGAGAGGAACTTACTGAAAATCACATGGCTGGTAAGTGGGAGAAATTCTGGAGACAGACTGCCTGGGTTCGAATTCTGGCTCCTACTAGACATGTGACCTGGGGCAACTTGCTTAACCTCTCTGTTGCTCAGTATCATCTTTAAAAATGGGAACAACAATAATAATAACATCTCTTACAGCTGTTGTAAGCAAAATGCATTAATATCAATAAAATACCAAGCAATTGCATTGCTTAAGAGCTATGTGGTTGTGCGTGAACTAAATGAATAAGTCAGCCTAACTCCAAAGCCCATGTTCTTGACTATTATGCTACCCTGGCAGGATGCGGATTCTCAGCACATGGAGAGAGAGACCTAACCAGCCTAAGTACTAGGAAGTAGCTAAGATATTAGGCAACTAATCATCCATTCATTCACTTATTCACAGATATTTACTGCTGCTGCTGCTGCGAAGTCACTTCAGTTGTGTCCGACTCTGTGCGACCCCATAGACAGCAGCCCACCAGTCTCCCCCATCCCTGGGATTCTCCAGGCAAGAACACTGGAGTGGGTTGCCATTTCCTTCTCCAATGCATGAAAGTGAAAAGTGAAAGTGAAGTCACTCAGTCGTGTCTGACTCTTAGCGACCCCATGGGTTGCAGCCCAACAGGCTCCTCCGTCCATGGCATTTTCCAGGCAAAAGTACTGGAGTGGGTTGCCATTGCCTTCTCTGATATTTACTGAGTACCTCTATATATGTGTGCTAGGCATTTTTCTAGGTAGTGGAGATAAAGCTATGAACAAGACAGCTAATGTTCCAGCTATCCCAGAGCTCATATTCTAGTGGGGAGATACTCAATCAACTAAGTGATAGACAAATATCTAAATCATGTCAGGTAGTGATAAGAATTATGAAAATAATGAAAGCAGGATCAGGGCACAGGAAGCTGTGGAGGTAGGCTGTGGGGAAAGGGCAAGTGTGTGCTACTTTAGAAAAAGAACTCAGGAAAAGCCTTTCTGATGAGGTGACATTTGAGCAGAGGCCTGGATGTGTCAGGGAAGGAGTCAGGTAGTAATCTGGAAGACAAGCCCAGGCAGAGAAAATAGTGAGAAAAGCCTACCCCTTAGAGCTGTGCTGAGTTGGGAGATGTGGGCTATCTTCAGAAGGAGAGATCTGGGGCAGGGCAGTGGTCTTCAGCAGAAGTGATCCCCAAAGTGGGCTGACAGTTGAAGGCCACCTCCCGGCTGCATTCCCAGCAGCCCAGGGAATAAGTGTTTCATTCCTTAAGGGCTTCCCAGGTGGCACAGTGGTAAAGAATCTGTTTGCAATGCAGGAGATGCGGGAGACTTGGGTTCAATCCCTGGGCCAGGAAGATCTCCTGGAGGAGGAAATGGCAACCCACTCCAGTATTCTTGCCTGGAGAATCCCATGGATGGAGGAGCCTGGCAGGGCTACAGATCCCAGTCCATGGGATCGTAAAGAGTCAGACACGACTAGCGCACGCATGCACACACACACACACACACACACGTGCCATCTGGGTGGCACATCCCAGCTAACATCACCCTGTTTGTGCTTCAGTTCCTTGTCCTACCGTTTGGCTTAACTCCTGGAAAAATGGATCTTTATCACCAAAGAATATATGCTAAACATTTTGCACATTTCATCGAAGTTGCTGTGCAAAAGCACCAAGGTTGAAATGTTACTTTGGATATAAGTAGCTCCAAGGACAATGTAAATATTGGAATGCTGATTCCCAAATAACACAGAGGGAAAGAGCAAAAGCCTAAATCTGCCAGTTCTCTGGAAGGGAGTACTTGGCAGATGGATGATTTAAAAATGCGGCACCATGGATCCTTTTGCAACTTGGTAACACATCAGCACTGCCCACATGCTCTAGAAACCATGTGAATGAAGAAGGCTGTCATTAGAGCTGGAAATTGCTTTGTGATTTTTAGCAATGGTTTGCTCCTAGGCCAGGTTCCGATTTCCCAGTTTCTGAATTCTAACCAGTAATTGCTGTTATACTGTGTTGGGGTGATGGCTGCTGGAGATTGTGGCAAGAAGATAGAATTCAATTCTCTCCCTTTTAAAGCATCTTAATTATTATTTGAGCAGCATAGGGGCCTCCAACCTGGTAAACTGAGCATCAATTTCCATAGCAGAGAAATAAGCTACTGTTTGACCCAGAGAGCGAGTTTTCGGCTGTTGTTTGTTGACCTGAGCCAAGGGAAACAAGATGACAGATTGGGCAAGCAGCACACCATGCAATTTATGCCCTTCACGGACTGTCAAACATTAATTTAATTTAATTTTAATCATTGCCATCTGGTGCTTATATAGAGCATCAGGCCCAGATAGATATTTCCTTATCTTGAACTGGGGAATAGTGCTGTGTCTTGGCCTGAAGCCACGTCCAGGCACCACAACGAGGGAGGCAGGGGAATGTGGGAGGGGAGCTTTGTACCCATGCCAGACAGGCAATCATGCCCAGCCCCCGAAGCTGTAAAAGGGACCTGTTGTTGGTGCTGGTCCCATCGCGTGTTGGTGGCCTCTTCTTCTGCTCCCTCAGTCATAGAGACATAAAATGCTGAATCATGTCTTTGAATACCTGTGAGAGGGTAACAGACAGGAAGGCCAGGGGTCTACAAATGGAGGAAATAGCCTGCAAGTGTCAGACATTTTTCTCTCTCTCAAACCGGCAGGAGGAAACAAACGAGCAATATTTTTTTCCTTCTCTATACAAATTTAAAAGGAGGTTTCTCTTAAAATACTGTGTTGTCATAATGACCCCTGGTTTCACCTGAAGTTAACTATTCTCAAACCTTGAGTTAACCAACGCATTTTTCTTATGGAAATGTTTGTCTTAAGCTATGTTAATGTACTATACGTTTACCCCAAACTCTGTATTCAAGTCTGTTCCCCCTAATGGCTCAGAACCTACTTGACAAACGAGCATGTTATACTCAGATATTGTTCCCCTAATCTATGTAAACGGAACTTTGTATGGTAATCTGTCCTTCTACAAGATTCAAGTTAATCATTTTATGGCCCGGGATGAACCATTTGGTGCCAAGATTATCCCAAAATGCATCTTTTGGGTGAGGGGCCTGGTGCCATTCTGAGTTTTAAGACATCCCTTTCTTTCATTAACACACTGCTAGGATGGACAGGGAGGCCTGGCGTGCTGCAATTCATGGGGTCTCAAAGAGTCGGACACGACTGAGCGAATGAACTGAACTGAACTGAACTGAGTGACTATATAATATCCAGCTGAAGACTAGCAAGGGGGTACTCTTTCTGCCTCCTTCTGATGCCTATGTCAGAAGCTTTCTCTGTCTCCTTTATACTTTAATAAAACTTTATTACACAAAAGCTCTGAGCGATCAAGCCTCGTCTCTGGTCCCGGATTGAATTCTTCTTCTCCAGAGGCCAAGAATTCTGGCCATCTTTTCATTCAGCAACAACCTTTCATCTGGACATTGGCAAAAGGGACTGGCCGGGGATGGTGTCTAGGTGAACTGGGACATCTGACTGTGGCTCAAACTTCTTGAGCAGCCAACGTGACCAATAGTCACATTTAATCTGTTCATGGAGTAATGACTAAGCATTGACAATGGGGATAAACACTGGGATCAAGTGGCCTTTGAGTTTTCATCACCCTTGAGAATTTGTGACTCTTTGTGTCAATCACAGTGCCAGGCCCAACAGGAAATAAGGAAGAAGTATAAGGCAGCAACCCTGCCATACAAGTCACCTCAGTCCCAGAGGGGATTCTCTTTTCTTCTCAGTCCCTAGACCGAACCACAGGTTACTGGTGGCTAGTAAGGGGTAAAAGGACTGCCAGTGAAGTCCCAAGGGAGTAGGAGAAGTGACATGGAAAGAGACATCCTTCATTTTTCATTTTTCTTGAATTTTAATTTCTCAAATGCAATGTACAATAGCTTGATACTTACAAGGCTGGAGGGTGCCATTCATCAAGCCAGCTCTGGCTTCAGGAGACAGTGAGTTGTGGACCAAAAGCACATAACCTACTTGAAAGAGGGGAACAAATGTTCCTTTTTCCTTTGAAAATAGAAACATGTCTTTAATTCCTGAGTTTTTGGAAGGAATTTTTTTAATTTTTAAAAAATTTTATTCAAGTATAGTTGATTTACAATGTTGTGTTGATTTTTTATGTACAACAAAGTGACTCAGTTATACATGTTTATGTTCTTTTTCATATTCTTTTCCATTATCTTTTGTCACAGAATATTGAATATGGTTCCCTGGGCTATACAGTATGACCTTGTTGTTTTTCATCCTGTATATAGTAGTTTGCCTCTGCTAATCCCAAACTCCCGATCCTTCCCTTGCTCACCCCTCCTTCCCCTTGGCAACCACAAGTCTGTCCTCCCTATCTGTGAGTCTGTTTTTTGTTTCATAGATATATTGATTTGTATACATTTTAGATTCCACATATAAGTGAAATCATATGGTATTTGTCTTTCTCTTTCTGACTTACTTCACTTAGTATAATAATCTCTAGGTCCATCTATGTTTCTGCAAATGGCATGATTTTACTCTTTTGATGGCTGAGTAATATTCCATTGTTTGTGCTTATACCACATCTTCTTTATCTATTCATCTGTCAATGGACATTTAGATTGTTTCCAGGTCTTAACTATTGTAAATAGTGCTGCAATGAACATAGGGGTGCAGTTATCTTTTTGAATTAGGATTTTGTCTGGGTGTATGCCCAGGAGTGGGGTTGCTGGATCATATGGCAACTCTCTTTTTAGTTTTTTGAGGAACCTCCATACTGTTTTTCAGAGTGCTACACCAATTTACATTTCCACCAACAGTATAAAAAGGTTCCATTTTCTCCATACCCTCTCCAGAGCTAGTTATTTGTAGACCTTTAAAAAAATGTTTTTAACTGAAGTGTGGTTGATTTATGGTGTTGTGTTAATTTCTGCTGTACAGCAAAGTAATTCAGTTATACACATATATACATTCTTTTTTATATATTTTCCATTATGATTTATCACAGGATACTCCATATAGTTCCCTGTGCTATGGATTAGGACCTTGTTGTTTATCCATTCTAAATGTAATAGTTTGCATCTACCAATCCCAGACTCTCAGTCCATCCCTCTCCCACTCCCCCTGCACCAGCAACCACAAGTCTCCGCTCTGTGTCTGTGAGTCTCCTTCTGGTTTTGTAGACAGGTTCATTTGTGCCATATTTTAGATTCCACGTAGAAATGACAGTATATGGTATCTGTCTTTCTCTTTCTGACTGACTTCACTTAGTATAATAATCTCTAGTTGCATCCATGTTGCTGCAAATGGCATTATTTCATCCTTTTTATGACTGAGTAGTAATGGCAACCCTCTCCAGTACTCTTGCCTGGGAAGTCCCATGGACGGAGGAGCCTGTTGGGCTGCAGTCCATGGGGTTGCGAAGAGTCAGACACGACTGAGCAACTTCCCTTTCACTTTTCACTTTCATGCATTGGAGAAGGAAATGGCAACCCACTCCAGTGTTCTTGCCTGGAGATTCCCAGGGACTGGGGAGCCTGGTGGGCTGCCGTCTATGGGGTCGCACAGAGTCGGTCACGACTGAAGCGACTTGGCAGCAGCAGCAGCAGTATTCCACTGTATATATACACTACATCTTCTTTATCCATTCCTCTGTTGATGGACATGTAGGTTGTTTCCATGTTTTGGCTATTGTGAACAGTGCTCCTGTGAACATTCTGGTGCATGTGTCTTTTTGAATTCTAGTTTTGTCTGGGAATATTCCCAGAAGTGGGATTACTGGATCAGGAGGTAATTCTAGCTTTAGTTTTTTAAGGAACCTCCATAGTGGCTGTACCAACTTACATTCCCACCAACAGTGTAAGAGGGTTCCCTTTTCTCCACAGCCTCTCCATGCATTTGTTATTTGTAGACTTTTAAATGATGGGCATTCTGACTGGTGTGAAGTGGTACCTCAGTGTAGTTCTGATTTGCATTTCTCTAATAATCAGCAATGTTGAACATATTTTCATGTCGGCAGTAATTTTAAATACATTCTCATTGCCAAAGTAATTTAGATAATATAGGAAGGTAGAAAGTAACAAATTGGTCACAGGCAGATACAGACCACCATTAACATTTTGGTATATGTCTTTACATCTACACACACACGCACACACACACAAATGAGATCATGTTACAGATAATGAAAAGCAACATCTCTTGCTGGGTGATTCTCTTTGCCAGCCAGATGGCAGCGTGACCAGAAGGAACATCCAGGGGCTTCAAGCAGGAAAAGGGAGAGTGGCGTTGCAAAAGTTGCCACTTCAAATTTCAAGGCTGGATGTTCTTTCCAGCACAAGCTGTGTCAGTCCAACCCAACTCTTGGCAACCACCAATGGCCGGCTTGCCAGCACTTCTGAAATAGGAGGCCACCTCTATTCAGAATGTGAATCTTGTTTCTTTCTATGAAACATTACATTTTTCCCTTTGAAAATGAACAGAAAGCACTTCTCATCATGGAAGGCTAAGGGGCAAGTGCAGGTTGGAAGAAACATTTGCAAGAGTTAAAATGGAGCATGGTAAGGAAAGAAAAAAATCATTTTATGCCTTCCTTTCTTGACTACACAGATTTTCTTTATTACGGTATAGTTGATTTACAATGTTACATTAGTTTTGGGTGTACAGCAAAGTGAGTCAGTTATACATATATCCCCTCTTTTTAAAATTCTTTTCCCATATAGGCAGACTTTTTCTTTTGGTTAAAAGAGAACACTATTCCATATAGATCCCATTTGGATGCACATGGATCAAAATTAAAAGGATATGTGTTGTCCCAGGTAAGGAGGTAGTTGAAACTGTCTCCTTGGGGGAACTCAACTCCCTTCTGGAGAGTGACTAGAGAACAGAGGCCCACAGAGTCAGACTGTAAGAGCAGTGGTAAAGGAAGCCAGCCAGCCTGTTTTGATGGAGAAGGGAAATCTTGTATCAGTGGGAAGGTGGGCTGGACTTACTTTATATTCTTCTGGAAGCTAGAACCAGAATGAAAGGATCAAGCCTATTGTGAGGCAGGCAGCTGACATATGAGACTAGAGAGGATGGAGAAGGAAGAGCAGTGAAGGTAGCTCATGTTAATTTAGCACCTACTATATGTCAGAAGTTGTGCTCAATTCCTTGTATTATCTCATTTAATCTTTACAGTATTCTTAAGAAGTAGATAATATGACTAGTGGTATTTTATAGTTAAAGAGAGTAAGATTCAGAGAGGTTAAGTAAAACTTCTGCCCCAGTGGCTCAGAGGTTAAAGCGTCTGCCTGAAATGTGGGAGACCTGGGTTCAATCCCTGGGTCCGGAAGATCCCCTGGAGAAGGCAATGGCAACCCACTCCAGTATTCTTGCCTGGAGAATCCCATGGACGGAGGAGCCTGGTGGGCTACAGTCCATGGGGTTGCAAAGAGTCGAACACGACTGAGCGACTTTACTCACTCACAAAGTGAGTCAGGTTCAGACTCTGACCTATTTGGTTCTCAAGCAGCTCTGTTTTCCCACATCACACTCTGAAAATGGAATGCGTATCCCTTATGAGCTAGTGTGTTCCTGGTAGCCTGGGTGGATTTAAGCAAAGACTAGATGATCATTTGTCAGAGACATTCTTAAGAGGAGATCCATGTATTGGTACAGAACTGGAACACACAATTTCTAAGAACCTTTCCAATTGCCTCTCCTAATGAGGCCTCTCGAACTAAAATATATCATGACTGCTTATCTTCTAGGACATCTACTATAGTCATGATTAGAATTACTTTTTTGACTAGGGCATCTTCCTCAGAGAAAGCCACTTAGGATATATCCCGTGAGTGTTTGCTTGGAAGACTAACACTAGCGTGTATTGCTGGCACCCTACCCAGTGCTCAGCACTCACCATTCCCATGCATGCCCGTGGGATTCTGCGACAAGCACCAAACTCTCCCCCCGAGGGGGCTTTCTTTCGGTTCTTGAAGGGTAGGCAGGAAGTGCCAGAAACTTAGCATGCTTGGGAGCAGTCTTCAGCTAATAACAGATGGGATTTGCAAGATAAATATTTGGGCTTCCTTGTCCTTGTTTGAAACAACTCTGAGGTGCGCCTCCTCGAGTCTCCTAGCGTTCCCCGGGAGGCCTGAGTCCTAGTTGCCCGTAGGAGGAACTTGCCCTTTAACACGCTCTATTGATTTTATTCCCTTTGTCTCATTTACCCTCTCACTTACTGGTGCTTTCAGGGACCATCACTCAGGCCGGTTATACTCAAATGCTTATCTCCTGGTCTGCTTTTGCGGGAACCCAAACCAAGATACCAACATTATTTACCCATTAGCATGGGCTTTCACAACTTCGGCACTACTGACATTTGGGGCTAGAAAATTCTTTGTTAGGGGGGAGAAGCAGTGCTTCCTGTGCACTGTGGCATGTTCAGCAGCATCCTTGGCCCACTAGATGCCAGTAGTACCCTCCCCCTAGTTATGACAACCACAAATGTCACCAGGCATCGCCAAATGTCATCTAGGAGACAAACTCAGATCCACTTGAGAACCCCTGCTTGTCTGAAGTGTCCATAGGAAGCACAGAGAGAAGAGGCCTTACGAGGCAGACCTGTTAGGGTAGGCTGTTGCCAAGCTTCTCAGTGAGCTCTAGAGTTTAATAAATGGCACAAGTGGGCTGTATGTGTGTGTGTGTATTTGGGGAGAGAAAAATGATGAACCCAGTCCTTCTGTGCCTGGTGGCAGGGTCCCTTGTCCAAAGTAGAGGCACAGCTCAGAACTAAGTTGTACCTGTTTACAATTCCTTTTTAAAAAATTGACAAGCACACAAAGACAGTTTTGCTGTTTGTGTACCATCTGTTTTCAGGTGACCTCAGTTTGGATGACAGGTCCTTAAGCAGCCATTTCACAGCTTCTCAGTGTCTGGATTACTCGTGCTGTTTTGACTTTTAAGTAGTTTTGTGCAGCTATTTAAAAAATCAATATGCAGTTCCAATATGGGGAATGATGTCCATGAGAGTAGAGGGTCCAATAAAAGATGCAAATGCTTTCTTAGTTGGAGCTTTGGGTCTGATTTGGCCGGACGTATAAACATGCAAGTGAGACCCCTGAAGAGTGTTACAGATTTTCAGATCTGGGCTTGCCTGGTGGCTCAGTGGTAAAGAATCTGCGTGCAATATATTGGAGACACAAGTTTGATCCCTGTGTCGCAAAGATCCCCTGGAGAAGGAAATGGCGGTCCAGTATTCTTGTCAGGAAAATCCCATGGACAGAGGAGCCTGGCGGGCTACAGTCTGTGAGGTTGCAAAAGAGTTGGACATGACCTAGCAATTAAACAACAAACAACGAAAAGGAGATTGCAGTATAGGCGCCCAAAGCCCTGTATTCCCTGTAAATAGAAGTAGCAAAGAGGTATATATATGGGTTAAAAACTATGATACAGTCTTCATTTTATCCACTGGATTCCTGGCTAAAGGTACTCATTGGGGTTTCTCATTTCTGCTGTACTTCAATACCTTCCAAGGTCGAGTGAGGAAACAAGTTGGTGGTGGATACTATCTGATCCCTGCCCAAATCCTCTCAGCTGTGCTCCATACTCAGCCCAGTGTGCTTTTCTCTTAATGACTAGCACCCGTGACCTTCTTCACTGTTTCTTTGGGCTACTGAAGTTGCCTAACCTGTACACAGACCCTGGAATCTATATCCACCTAGAGACACCCATAGCCAATGGATGGGAGTATAAAATTCCAGTTCCCTTGCCTCATGTTGAAATAAACTTGAGGTATAATTTATGCTCCAAAGCTACACCGTGGGATGATTCTGAAGCTGAGCACCTCCTAAAATTGCAACTTTGCTTCTTGGATTCCTTTCTCTTTCCTGCTGCACCACTGTCTTTTGGTCTCTCTGGGAGCACTTTCCCAATAAAACTCTTGGATAGGAATTCTCATCTCAAGGTCTGCATCTGAGGAATCTGACCCAAGACATAAGCATTCCACAGTCTACATTTCAGTGGTAGAAGCTGAATTCTACCATTTGCATGGGATGTTCTGTAACCTTATCCTCTCCTGTGGAAGAAGGAATTCATAGGGCCTGGACTCCATCTTAGGCCTGTTCATGCTGATCATGCTCGGCCACCTTTCCAATGGACTCTGAACTCTGTGTTTAGTGCCTATGAAAACAACAACAGAAGGACAAGACCCCCTCCAGACAGGGGAACCTTGAAGATCGTATCTAGGTTTCTCATTGCCTAAGAGAAAACATACACTAATCACCCCTTCCTCCAGACAGGCCATAATTTTTTCTGTATCTATCAGAGTGTAACCTCGGGTTTATTGATTATTGGCTAACTGACTATTTGAGCACATGAGCACATAGCACGTGAATGATGGGGTTACTGGGATTGTATTTTCCTTGGTTTATGTAAGTCTTAATGAATTTGGAGTGGTGGGTTCGGACACATACACATGGGGTATAAAAGATTTTCACAAATGCTGGTTGGGGTCCTTGGCTAAGAGGAGACTCTGCCTTGGGCCCGCCGGTGTAATAAACTGCACTGTCTGCACTGTCCTTCTGAGTGAGTTTGTTTCCCAGAATGCATGCCTACCACACTGTAAAGTAGGCATTCCTTAAATGTTTCTTGCTGTAGTGACCATCTTGAGTTGGAGAACTGAACAGAAATAGACCTCTACCATCTATGCACTGCTCCCCTGCATCCATAGCTGGCAGGGCCACAAAGGACCTCAGGAGGTGTGGCTGAATCTCACTTAGCCCAGGGAAGTCAGAGAACCTGGCTTTGCTCATGCTTTAAATGAATTCGATCTTGACACCCAAAGCTGTGCCTCTATGCTTTTGTAATTGAAAGGACATCGCCACAGAAAGACGAGTGATTCAGCAAAACAGGTCTGTACTGAGGAAAGTGTGTTGTGTGTTAGTCGCTCAATTGTGCCTGATTCTTTGCGACCCTGTGGACTGCAGCCCATTGGGCTCCCCTGTCCATGGGATTTTCCAGGCAAGGACACTGGAGTAGTTCGCCATTTCCTGATCCAGGGATTGAACCCAGGTCTCCTGCACTGCAGGCAGATTCTTTACCAACTGAGCTACCAGAGGAAGATAGTGAGGAAACGTGGATCAAAAACATATTGGGATATGCTTCTAATACAATAGAGCTTGACAGGGCCTCTACAATCTGATTACAAAATCTGATTGATGACACAGCACTATTTTGGGGGTGCTTTCTACTTGTTTGGGTGTTTTTTTTTCTCATCTCTTATGTCATTGATCCCTTGTGGTATACTTGTGAAATGTTAACATTGACATTTTATAGGCGAGAAAACTGAGGCCCACCCAGAGAGGTTATGCTACCTGCCTAGGGTTATACTTGAAACAAGTGGCAAAGCTGGGATTGGAGCCCACATTACTCTGATTCTGACAACTATGTGCTTAACCATCCACCAGAGTAGTTTCCACACTGGCTCTCCTCTATCTGAAGTGATGAGGGGAAGATTTATAAACATTTGCACAAGGCAGAAAATGATCCCATCTGAGAAGGTTTATATACACATTTTTCTTTTCCAAGTAAATGTATGGGAAACTGAAATATATTAAATGAGCCTGACATCCTGCAATGTATAAAGTATGTTATATGGTGAGGTTTTCTCCAGGCTTTGCATTTTCTTGTTACAAGGTCAATACGATGATTAATGGTTTATGCACAAGGTAGGTAATGATCATTTTCTTTGCAGTTATTTGGAAGGTATGGCATCTAGTATAATTTCTCTCCTATTTGGGGATGTGCTAGGATTGTTGTTGGATTTGAATTTCTGTTTTTTCCCCTCCTCTCCACCCCAGCCTCTTTTTGGCCAGAAAACCAAGGCCAGAAAGGCTGCAGAACTACTCCTGTTTTACCCAGTGAATTCCCTCCAGGTTTGAAAAATGTGCTATTCTTGAATTGTAACTGTTTTTGCAAATTTCAAATGCAATGAGACCACTTTTGGATGACAGCATTTCATGAAAAAAAGTGGACGGTATATCCTCTATTTAGATACAGGATATGTATTCATATTTTAGCTTAAGCAGTAAAGGGAGACTGCAGATATCGTTTTGAAATTTTAAGATGTCGGTTTTCAACAACAGAGATAGTAAAAGTAGCTGGAAAACAGTGGATTTTTATTTTCATTTAGACCTAGATTCAGAGTTTAGAGCAGAATTCACTTCTCTGGGGTTCAAATATTGTATACCCTGAATAGAATATGCCTTCCTGTTTGACAGAAAACACAGGAAAGCATTCTAATTGTGCAACAGCCCCAGGCAGGTGGTATTTCGGAAAATAAAATGCTAAGCATGGAATCACAAAGCTGGAAAAGCCCTTATGAAAGAAAACATCTAATTTTGCCCTCATCTTCTGAGAATGATTAACTCATCCTGTATGGGATTTTTTTTTTTCTATTTTGGTAGAATTTATACATCTATATTTTCATCTTTAATGCCCATTTATGTGATGTGTTTCAGTTAATGGTTGAATATCTGGGTAATCACAGGAAGCCTCCAGTAACTAAGAAAACTGAAGCAAAGTTACAGGGCTCAAAATAGCCTGGAGTTAAAACGGCCCTGTGGTCGTCCCCACCATTCCATGCAAAACAAAGAACTCTCTCACCCAAAGGAAAAAAAAATGGACATTAAGGTTGATTACACCCAGCTCCCAGCTGGTCCAGCCTCTGGCCCATCTCCAGTATTCCTTGCCCCAGCCCCTTAAGAGATAACGACTCTGAACAACCTTGGAGAAGAACAGGCCCCCTTAAGAGTAGATTTCCACATATATGCCTATATATACTTACTCTTTTCTTGGGTTAGGGCAGCAGCTCACTAATCTAACTGCTGCCCCTTCTCGCCTCATTAAAGGTGATCTGTTCCTATAAAGTGCTGGTCTCTTTCTTTTGCCGAACCTCGCTAATGCCCTTACCCTATAAAAACACCTGGCACATAATCAGTATTTAGAACTTTTAGTAGAAGGAATAAAAGGATCAACAAATGAAAATGAAGGCTGAATAGTAGAAAATTTATGATGGGATTCTTATTGGTCTGATTAATTAGTCCTGTGTCTTGTAAACACTACCATTTCACATTCCATAGTGTGGATTTTGTCCTTTTCAATCACTAAGGTGCTGTGTAATGTATATTCCAAACAAGGACCCTTTTGAGTGTGAAAGGGGGGATGCTATTTTTTAATTGAATAATTAATTGATTAATTTAGGGGGCACTATGAATAATTATATCAGGATGGCAAGACTGCTCTGGGCAAAGTACCCTCTCCATCAGGGATCAGGAGCAGGGGGAAATCTATTCAAACAGGCTCTAAAATAAGCAACAAACTAGTGTTAAGTCACAAATGAAGATTTGGAAGAGGTTCACTATCAATTTTTTGAGGTTTTTACCTTGGACGTTCTTATCTCATCTCGGAATTATGGAAAGAAATGGGTCAAAATGATAAAGACTCTTTCCTAACTAGGAAAGAAAGATACTCTTCCTAAAAGCTAGAGTGAGAGACAATGTACCTGGACGCCTCCTAGATCAGTCTCTTGCTTCACCAGCGTTTGGATGGAACAATCTGCGTGCTCTCAACCTGGCCTTGCCTCCCCCTCCTCCTGCCTCCCACCACCCTCTAGCCCCACCCCTTCATCCACAGCTTCCGGCACAATCTTCTGGACTTATCCCCCACTTCTGAGACCAGCCTCACAGCAGTTTGTGGAGAAGTCCTGCTCACTGCTAACCATGAGCACCCAGATCCAGCAGAGTTCTCCCGAGATGGAAGCAGCGGCCAGCCGCATGATCAAACTGCACCTAGAGGTCTCATCCACCTACGTCTCCCTGAGCGTTTACTTTGAAGGCAGTGGAATGGCTATGAATGGTGTGGGCCATTTCTTCAGGATGTTGGCTAAGGAGAAGCAGGAGGGCGCCCAGCTTCTCTTGAAGATGCGAAAGTCCTGGGGTGATGGCGCCCTGGTCCAGAGTGGACAGACGCTGTCCCCAGAGAAGTGGAATGCCAGCGTGGAGGCCATGGAGTACGCTGTGGCCCTGGAGAAAAGCCTGAACCAGGCGCTACTGGATCTGCATGCCCTGGGTCGTGCGAGCGCTGATGTCCAGCTCTGCGAGTTCCTGGAGCGCCGCTTCCTGGAGGACGAGATGATGCTCCTTAAGAAGATGGGTGACCACCTGGCCAACTTGCGCAAGATAACCAGCCCTCAGGCTGGGCTGCAGGCCGGGCTGGCCGAGTATCTCTTCGAAAAGCTCTCCTTCCAGTGCGACTAGGAGCCTCCAAAGCCCGGCTGCCTCTGTGGGACCCCCCTGCCTCTCCTGGCCTTGAGATCTCCGCTCCAGCCCAGACGCAACCTTAGCCAAGGCACCAAATGGCAACAAAAAAGGTTCTTTTTGCAGAGGCGGGGAAATAGGTTGTAAGAAAAGTATTTGAATAGCGGTGTATAATTTGTAGTCTGCTTAATTCTCTAGATTATCTAAAGACATGGTTCCTAACTTGTGTGTATCACCTGGGTACGTTGAGTATCTGATAAAAACCTGTGTTTTTCTCTGTCAAGAAGATTCAGAAATTGTTGAAGCAGCTATTCTGGAAATGTTGCAGAGAATTTTAGGGGTTTCAGGACTTCTCTGGAGTCACTCTGGGTACTGGGTTCAACTCTCTCCTTCTAAAATGTATCTGGCTTCGCTGAGCAGAGAGAATGGAGTACCTGGACCGTATTATATTGTATTCTCCCCTCAACGCCCAGACTCGTGATAAAATCGTTTTTCCTGATTTTCAAGTTGCTGTGATGCCATCTGCCTGTGTCGAAGAGGGAGCCCTGTGAAATTCATCTTTGTGTCTCCCATTAGGTTGTTACTGAGAACACTGATTATTACATCATACACTGACCTCTTCATGAAGCCTCTTAAGAGAAATTTCTTTCTGGTCTTAATAGTAGGAATAACAGTGCTTCCCTTGGGTAATTGGTTTGTTTTTGTTTTATAGACACTAAATGATGTAACTAATTAAGTTTCCTTTTCTGACTGCCTGCTAAAAAGGTTAGACCAAAATTTGTGGTCCATCCAGAGCAAACAAATAGGATTGTATAAGCAGTTTGCATAGTTTCATTTCTGATTCTTCTGTTATAATTACTTAGTGTACTTTGTGGTTTCTTTCAAGCCACCTTAAACCCTTTCTAGAAGAAGGTTATGTATAAACAGGTAAATAAAGTAAACGTTAAAATGCAGATTTTAAAATGGCTCTGTGTTTGTTTTTAGTGAAAAGAGAAGATAACTTTAAGGAAGCACTAAGAGAGCCAAAATGATTAGAATGGAGATGGGTAAGATGGAGCACATTCCAGAAGCCAAGAGAAGGAGAAACAGTAAAATGTAGCATTCTTTTAAAACTGTGTTTCATTTTTCTGGGGAGTTGTTTTCTACTAAACCATTACATTTGTGTCCCACAAATAGCAATCTAATAATTGTGTATTATTTTCCTTGCACTTTGAAATGCTGGAGTTATAACTTGTTCTCAAACCACAGAAGTGGGGGAAAAAAACCAGTTCTTTTCCTACAGCAACTTTCCTTCCCAGAGCAGGAAGACCAAAGGCATATTATCATTTCTTTTATCTTAGAAGGGTCAGAGGCATAGAAAGAATATTTTACAGAGATTGGGACAGCTGTTCTGCTCAGTTAAGGAGAAGAAAGAATATTTTACAGAGATTGGGACAGCTGTTTTGCTCAGTTAAGGAGAAAACCTTATCTTCCTGCTTTTGTGCAAAATATTTTGATAAAAAAGAATGTACTGGAAGAGTCATTCCTACAGAAAAGAGTTTTGCCCATTTGCTGATGATTAGTTAGTTTTAAGAGGCATAAGGAAGCAGCTAATAATTTTCAGCTTTGGATTAAAACTTGGATCTCCATACTTAAAGTATATATTTAAAATTATTTTCAAATTAGCACTCATATAACCACTGAATGAGAAACATCGTTCTCATTCATAAACTGAATCATTTCTCACTCATGAATCTGAATGAGAAAAAAACACGTAATAACTATTAGACTGATTGAAAGACTGTATTTGGTAGATTATTTGGGAATACAGATATAAAATTTTGTTTCCGAATAATGGCATATTTGACACACCTTTACTTATCTGGGTGTCTTTTAACATTAAGAATGGGGCTATAGGAGAAAGCTTTATTAAAGTCTCCCAAATAGGCTGAATTATTCTTTGGCAAACAATTACTAAAAAACAAGTGGCTGGTCAGACAATAAATGATTCAAAGACAGATGGATGAAATATTAGTTTAGCTTTTAAAAATGACCCAAGCTTCTTAAAAAATACATTTGTAGAAAATGAGGATTTGATGACATTAAACTTATGGAGATTAACTTGGAAACAAATCCCATAGTGATTGTTGCTAACCACTGTACATATATGTGAGTGTGTGTGTGTTAGTGTACCTGCACAGAATTATAACAACTGATTCCTTTAGGCTATGGCTAAATTCCTTATACCAGCCTTCAAGGCTCTCCTTGTTCTACCATGTCTAATCTATTTTTTAAATGTAATTTTCCACTACTTCCCTATTGTTGGAAGTTTGGGGAGTACCAATTGCTTTCTTTTGTCTAAGTTCAAATTAATTAGGACACAGGAAGCCAGATGGAAATCAAGATGGCTTTATTGGTGGTAAAACCAAATTGGAGTTGTGTTAGGGCTTCCTATTGCCACATCCTGAATAAAACTTAAACCACCCAGTTCTGGGAACAGAAGCTGAAACAGAAAAGAAACCAGGCTGGACTGGCTGGAGGCAGGCTCAGCCTTTTCTGCTAACTCCATGGAGACTGGAATCTAGGACAGTACTGATGGCCCAAGGGAAGTGGGGAGGACGTGGCAGGCCCCATTGCTTTGTTATTACGGTGACCTGTACTATGGCTAGCGTGCACCAAAAAACACCAGGCTCTCTAAGTTCTCCACCTTCATTCTAGTAAGCCCCTGTTAGAGACTGAAGTGGAAGTTTCCTCTTTTTATAGAGTGTGAGGCTGAGGAATCCTGCAAATGACTGCAGGAGCTCTCTGCCATAGCTGAAGTGCTCAGTTTGCCATCCCAATGCCAGCAATTTTCATGTGGTTCCCTTCACCTGGAAAGCTCCTCATACTCATCTTCACTGAATCAAACTCAGTCTGTTTTTCAGCCTAGTTCCAGTCTGCCTCCTGTGAAATTTCCATGACCAACCCAAACCAGTCATCTGACATGGATTCCTCTCCTCTTTGTTGTCTCTTGATTGTACCCACTAGACTATAGGCAAGTTGGAGTCTGAAAGGCAGAAAGCATAATGGTTGAGCAATGGGCTCTGGACCCAGACTGCCTGTATTCAGATCCTGCCTCTACCTCATCTTGGTCTAGTCTGCTCACCTTTGTTGTTCCCATCTTCCTCCTCTGAAAATCTGGACATGATCAAAATAAAGATGATACTATCCAACTCAAATCTTTTTTTTGGGGGGGTGGGTGGGGGCGGTGGCTCGGATGGTAAAGCGTCTGCCTACAGTGCAGGAGACCTGGGTCCAATCCCTAGGTTGGGAAGATCTCCTGGAGAAGGAAATGGCAACCCACTCCAATATTCTTGCCTGGAAAATCCCATGGACGGAGGAACTTGGTAGGCTCCAGTCCATGGGGTCCCAAAATAGTCGGACATGACTCAGTGACTTCACTTGCTAAATGGGATAAGCCATGTAAGATCCCTAAGACCCAGCACATACTAAATGCACAATAATTGTTGGCTGTCTCCATCACCTGATTGTCTATCCCAGTAGAGCTTAGTAAAGAGCTATGATAGTAACATCTTAAAATAAGCTTGCTTCTAAGTTTTAGGAAATTAGATGCCTTTCGATTCTAGAATCCCCCTTAATGATCATTGAAAAGAGTGGAAATCACTCAGTTGTGGCTTGACTCTTTGAGACTCAGTGGACTGTAGCCCTCCTGGCTCCTCTGCCCATGGGATTCTCCAGGCAAGAATACTGCAGTGGATTGCCATTGCCTTCACCAGGGTGTCTTCCTGACCCGGGGATTGAACCCAGGTCTCCTGCATTACAGGCAGATTCTTTACCATCTAAGCCACCAGGGAAGCCCTTAATGATCACTCCTCCCTCTAAACAGGCCCTATGTGTAGAAGTGAAATGTAGGAATTTGCTCATTTCTTAGATGTGACATTCAGTATGCAGGAGGGGAAAAAAAATGAAGGACTGCTCTCTTTAGCCAAATGAATGGAGCCACCTTAATTAGGACCTGGGATTATTTGTTTTAATTACCATTACTGCTAAAAGGAGGCATCACAGCATCTTAACCTCTCTCTCAGGAAGGACAAGCCACACAAAGGGTTCATTTCAGAAACTAATTAGCTGCCAGCTGCTACTCTCTACATAGTTCCCAATTCTTGGGAGTCTTCTCTGCCCACTCTTCCCACCCACACATTCTCCTCCTTATACTTTCTGGTAGCCTGGGATGTGTCAGCTTGAGGGAGCAGGCACTGAATAGGCATAGTCAAAAGTCCAGGCATCACTGAAGCCTTGAACTCCTTTTCTTTTGGGAGAGCCTGTTTAAAGCTCTTTTGGAGTACTATGTGGTTGACTCTCTCCAGAAAGATGTACAGTCTTAGAGGATTAGGTGTAAAATGCTACTTATTTAGAAAAGGACCGCATTTTTACTACATTTATGTCATGTTATTTATCTCCACAAACAATTTATCCACCTTGATGAATAATTTATTCTTCATGATAATAATGAAGCCAGTGCTAATTCATGAAGGTGGGAGAGGACACACATTAGGAAAGAGTTTTGTATTAATATAAGGTTTCAGCTGAATATAAACACCCCAGGAAGCAGACATCCTCTTCAGGATTTTAGCAATTCTGATGGCTAAATTAGGGATCATAAGAGGAAGCAGAGAAGAGCCTGGATTTCATTGGGAGACCTCAAAGGGCCCTCACCTGCATGAGGTGTGTCAGGTCAAAGTGTGGGAGATGTGGGTAGAGGCAGCCATTCTAGGGTTTAAATCAAATATATATTGCTGCTAAAAATTCATACCCTGAGTCTAATAATGAGAAAACATCAGATGGATCCAAATTAAAGAGCATTCTACAAAATATCAGGGACTTCCCTGGTGGCTCAGATGGTAAAGCGTCTACCTACAATGCGGGAGACCCAGGTTCAGTCCCTGGATTCGGAAGATCCTCTGGAGAAGGAAATGGCAACCCACTCCAGTATTCTTGCCTAGAAAATCCCATGGACAGAGGAGCCTGGTAGGCTACAGTCCATGGGGTCGAAAAGAGTCTGACACGACTGAGCGGCTTCACTTTCACTTTCTACAAAATACCTAACCTATAATTCTCAAAAGTGTGAAGGGCAAGAGCTTGGGATTAACAGATACACACTTTTATACTTTGTATAAAACAGATAAACAAGTACCAACTGTATAGCACAGGGAACTATATTCAATATCTATAATAAAGATTTAGAAAAAGAATATATATATATATAAATGAGTATATATATTTTTTTACTTTGCTGTACACCTGAAACTGACACATTATAAATCAACTATACTTCAATTAAAAAAAAAAAAAAAGAAACAAGCGGGGAAACACTAAGGATACCAGGTTAAAGAAGACTAAAAAACAAGACAACTAAATGAATGATCTTAGATTGGACCTGTGTAGGGGGAAAAATCTATAAAGGACATTGAGACAATTTATAAAGTTTAAATATGGATGATAGATTAGATAATAGTATTGTATCAATGTTCAATTCCCTGATTTGGGTAATTTCATGATATGTAGGAGAATGTCCTTGGTTTTAGAAAACATACACCAGAGTGCTTAAGTGTATGTGTTGTGTTGTGTTTAGTCACTAAGTGGTATCCGACTCTTTTGTGATCCCATGGAGCCGCCAGGCTCCTCTGTCCAAGGGATTGCCCAGGCAAGAATACTGAGTGGGTAACCTTTCCTTCTCCAGGGGATCTTCCCTACCCAAAGATCAAACTTGTGTCTCCTGCATTGCAGGCAGATTCTTTGCCCCTGAGCCACCGGGAAGCCCATTTAGAGGTGTAGCTGAGCACCGTTTCTCTAACTTACTCAAAAATGGTTAGGAAAAACAGCTGGTGAATCTGAAAGAAGGGTAAACTATTGATGGCAACGTTCCTGTAAGTTTGAATTTATATCTTAAATAAAAAGTTTTCCCACAAAGTCAATCCAGATTGTTTAGACCTATAATTACTGCATTTAGCATAGTACCTAAGTTATACTGGAGAAGGGCATGGCAGCCCACTCCAGTATTCTTGCCTGGAGAATTCCATGAACAGAGGAGCCTGGTGGGCTACAGTCCATGGGGTCACAAAGAGTTGGACATGACTTCGTGACTTTCAACTAAGTTATACTAAGTGTTCAGGAATAATTTATTGGATGAATATTGTAATGTCTTTCAATGGCCCTATGGACCTAGATTTCTAGTCACAGGACTTCAAAACCAATTTAACTACCAGAAAATTCCAAATTCTGTTTTCCTTCTTGAACATAAATTCTACACTTTCAGGTTTCTGATCTAGCCCTCATGCCCCAAAAGGATGTCAATAATTTTTTTTTTAAGAGAGTAGCCAGAACATGGAGGCAAGGAAAAGGAAATCCTATTACCTGATCACTACACAAGTGATATTGCTGCTGGATTAAGTACTTTAATTTTCCAGGCCTTATGGTTGATATCGTCAAAGAATAATCTGTAATACTTGCTTTTCTGGTGAAAAAAGTTCTCTCAGCCATAATATGCCTTTAATACCATGCAGAGCTTCAGAATTTAAAACTCCTGTCAACGTGCAAAGGTCATAGAGCAGGATTTTTACTTTCATTCCATTCTTTTCAGCTCTCACTCCATACCTGTGAACACTATCAGCACATATACATAATATAACCTTTCTCTTGGGCTCATCATCTCAAAAAATACATTCTCTGATGTTCAAAACTTACCTGATACTCACAACTAGACCTCAGTATTATTACAAGCTGCTCAGACTCACAGCCAGGCCATCTTGTTCTACTGGACCTAAACAATCTCACAAAATACCAAACTCAAATAAAGTTACTCTGAGACCATGATAAAATGAAGCAAAACAAGGGCAGTTCATAATTTTTTCTAAGCATGGACAAAATCAAAGTCACTGTGCCTTTCACAGAATATCCAGTCATAGGATTGTCCCTGCTATCTGATAGCATCTAATCTAGAGCAAATCTCTGCATCTTGGTCCCTCCCCCAAATCATCTATCCAAAGCCCCAATCCTATAATAGTTTCTTCCTGCATTCTCTCACTGAGACACCCTACAGTCCTCATGATGTGTTTTCTTTGTCTGCAGTGAGTAAAATTCTAACTTGTTTTAGCTACAGGTATGTTTCTAGGTTGTCTTTGAAGGGCAAGGGCATGCTATTCTGAGGAATATTCTCCATTCAATGTAAAAATACTTGATAGTTTTATTAGAAATGCCCAGAATAGGTATTTCAGCCCCTTGTTTCATCTAATCAGGAAGTATTGATTGGTCATGTTCATTTATTCATTCAAAAAATATTAAGCATTTATCTGATACCAGGCACTGAGCAAGTGCTAACAGATGAAGAAATATTTATGACATTTTGCTTTCTCAATGAGCGCACATTCTGGTAGGCAAGACTAACACAGAAAAACATAAACTTCAGTACAGTGGGTAAATTATGTGGTGGAAGTAAGAGCCAGGTAGTAACTTGCACAGAAGGGCAGGATTACTCTTTTTGGATGGGACGTGAAACATTTTTATGAAAGAAAAATTACTTAGCCATTCTCAAAAGGTGATCAGTATTGACCAGTTGGACAAAGGGAAGAGAGGTATTCTAGACATTCTAAATCGAATGACTAGAGTGCTTGGAATGAAAGAGTGGACTGCAAAGAGAATTCTGGAAAGTGAATCTCAGGAAGGCCCAGATCATGGTGGGCTTAGTGGATTTAATCTCCCAGTAGCAAGGAGATCACCACAATTTATGGAGAAAACAATACAAAAACTATAAGCTATGACCCATGCATTCAACAAGTTTACATTCCCATTAGTGAAATGAAACTCACACATGAGACAACCAGAGAGTAACACACTCAATATAGAATTATAGTACGTACATCCTCTTCCTCCCCCCTGGAAATTGCTTATATAAATAGTTCCCATACAAGTCTTTGCCAGAGGGCTCTCTGGCCAGGGAAGCATGCTCCGTCTACATGTGGGAGAGTTCAGAAGTGCTGAGTGTTAACTTTTGCCACTTCCTTTGCAGTGACCTTTAACTGATAAGGAATGGAAATCAGTCTATAAACATCTTAGTGTTGTCAGCTCTTAGTAGGCCAATTCTGAAACATATTTTACACAATGTCTCAGAAAGTGCCCAGTGAGATTGAGCCCTGGTTTCCTGCAACAGTAACCCTTTCGTTTATATGCACTTTATCCATTTTCCTTCCTTCCTTTACTCTGAGGATCCGCTTTTTCAGAACCCCAAACTAAGACAAAGATGAAGTACTAAATTATGTGTTACAGTCTCTATTGGCTGTTGGGACTGCCAGAGGAACCCATTCTGTCCTCCCTGTATCCTTCAAACAGTGTAGCTTACCCTTCTGTCCCCACAACCTTGCTCCGTATGTCACTCATTACTTTGCCTCTAGATACCTAGCAATCTATCTTCATAGTGTTGATGCTCCTCGGGAAATTCAGTCTGGAAAGCTTCTACTCCCATGCAAAACTGCTTTTATTCTGGTATCTGCTAGGGAGGTGATTTGCTGCCTGAAAGGCAGATAAAGCCATCACATTTTGGCGGCACTGAGATCATTGCCAGTCACTGTAGCTTCCTAAATATTCATAAGGATAACAGCTGGAGCTTAGTAAACACATTTTTCCAGAGAGTGGTCATTTGGAAGTCTCTGAGTAATGACAGCCTTAGTACTGGGATCAGCTATAAATGTATTCATCTAAACATTAAGGTCATGGACCCACCGAGACTCAAGAAGAACATTTGAGCCTATTTCTCTGAAGCAAATATTAATGAGCCGGATGTCTATTCTTGAGTCAGCTCACATTCCAATTATTATTAACTGCTTGCATCAGTAAACTTGAATTTAGCATGACACCTGTTGCAAAGAGGATCACTTTTCTTTATGCCTGTAACAATTTAAATCTCTAGGAGCAGTCAGTCTTTGACATTGAATCTATTCTTATAACAGCATTGACTGGAAAATCTTTTTGACATGATGGGATAGAGAACTAAAACAAACAAAAAAAATCGGAATGTGACACATTTTCAAATGAACAGCCAAAAGCTGGTAAGAATTGTGGAAGTATGTATTAAAATGAAATTTAATAAATTAGTAGGTTATAAAATCAGTATATACATATACAAGTCAATAATTGGGATGGTGGTTAAGTGGATATATACATTTATTAAACAGTACATGTTGCTGCATGTAAATTATACTTTCATAATGTTGATTAAAATTAATAAACTTTATATATAGAAGCAATAGCAATTTGGAAAATATAATGGAAGACCCCACTTAAAATAGCAAATAATAAAACAAAATAAGTAAAACATAATACCTAGTAGGAAACTTATTTTTAAAAACTCCAAAACCTGTATGAGAGAAACTGTAACACACTTCTGAGATACACAAAAATATACATGAATGGATAAAAACATACCATATTCTGTTTAGGAAAATGTATTATTAGTAAGATGTCAGTTCACCTTAATTTCTTAGTTCGCATTCTAACTGAATATTGAATAATATCAAAGACATTATTATTTTTGGATGTGATAATGGTATTGCAATTATATTAAAAAGAATTATCTTTTATTGATATATTTTGAAATATTTATTAATAAAATAATATGGTTATCTGGGTTTAGCTTCATAAAACTCCAGTGGTGGAAAGAGGGGAGAAGTGGTTGAAGATATAGATGAAATAAGATGACCATGTGATGATATATGTTGAACTGGGTGATGGTGTAAGGAGATTCACCATACTACTCTCCTCTCCTTACTTTCCTATATGTTTCTAAATTTTCATGTCAAATAGTTAGATAAAGAAAGTGTAAAATAGCCTGTTTTTAAATAAATCTAATTGTATTTACAGATATCGCTATAATTTTTTTATTTTTCCTCCTTATAATGGTTGACCAGACAAACTAAACCTCAAAAATACGATCAGTATTTCCCAAAACCAAAAGGAAAGGAAACAAAAGGGAAAGAAAGGGAAGAAAAGGAAGGAAGGAAGGAGTAAAAAAGGGAAGGAAAGGAGGGATGAGGACAAGGAGGGAGGGAGAGAGGGAAGGAAAAACATTTATGTGATAAGTCAGGTTGGAATATATTTCAGATTTTTCTTACTCTTATAGATTCACAGTGTACATTAGCCAGTGATCTCAACCAAGTGAATATCTGAACTATCCAGAGAGTGATATTTTTCTCTTATTCCCTAGATCTGGGTGGGGCCCAGTCATCTGTAATTTCTAAAAGTTCCCCAGGTGATTCTAATGTACTTTTTGAGTGAGAGTCACTGTAAACATATCAAATGCCTAGAAAATGTCTTCAGTCAAGAAACTTACCTTTATAGTTCCAAAACATGTGACTGAGGAATTCTTTTATTATATAACACTTATTAAGATCTCCCCAAACAAGGGGTCTGTAGTAGGCAGCAGATTTGCAAACTGTAGGACGAGATCGCTAGGGGTAAAAATAACTAACTGTACATTTGTTGTTGTTGTTTAGTCGCTAACTTGTGTCTGACTCTTAGAGACCCCACGGACTGTAGCCTGCCAGTCCTCTGTCCATGGAATTCTCCAGGCAAGAATACTGGAGTAAGTAGCCATTGCCTTCTCCAGAGGATCTTCCTGATCCAGGGATCAAACTCATGTCTCCTGTGTTGGCGGGCAGATTATTTACCACTGAGCCACCAGGGAAGCCCAACTCGTACCTTTATATTCAGCCAAATGATTATTCCCCCAATCAATAATATACTGATAAATTTAAATGTACTTTTAGTCCATATTTTTGAAAGCTTTGTGTCTTCCAAAACTTCTCCCCTATTTCATCCCCCACCTTTCAGCTTAAATACATCATCTGAGTAAGATTAGGAAAGTCTTTCCAATGTCTTTTTCACTTTTTAATGGAAGAAATAGATTTTATGACACTACCTTAAAAAATAAGCTCTGCCAATAGGATATTTATAGCTTTCAAACGGATTCATTTTGATATTTGGCAAAACTAATACAATTATGTAAAGTTTAAAAATAAAATAAAGTTAAAGAAAAAAAATAAAAAAAAAAAGAAATGTTTAAGAAAATAACTTTTTATTGACCCTCCAATTAAAAAGCAAACATCAATGGGAGCAGAGCCCTTTGGGAATTAATTGTTGTTGCTAGGGTGACCAAACATTCTGGTTTGCCAGGGACTGAGCGGTTTCCCTGGACACAGGACTTTCAGTGCTAAAACGAGAACAATCTCAGACAACTCAGGACAGTTGCTGCCAACTGCTGTTTGAAAAGGATGGAGAAGGTGTGCACTTTTCCCTGTGGTTCGTTATGCAATTGCTTTTGTCTTCTGGACTTTTTCTACTCCTACCATCAGAGTGGATTACTATGGTTCAGTGTCATTCATTCCATTATTACCTTTTCTTGCTGTGGGAGTTAAAAGGCTGCGTGGTTTTCAATTTTACTTCTATCTTCTCTGAGTTTTAATCTGTCATCCCATGGCAACAAGAGGCATAGAGAGCTGGAGAAATCATGCTTGGCTGATGTCCATTTACATGACAACTGTGCTAGTGTGGGTGGGGAGAATGGGGCCGGGAGAGGCACACACTAAAGAACATGATGTTGACTGGGAGGCGCCCGACATAACTTTACTCATCATTGTGCAATAAGCCAGCTGGTACCCGATTTGCATTGTCCCTTACTGATTGGCTGATTGATTGATTGAAATAAGCACAAAACCAAAAGTTTATTTTAGAGGCAATAAAAAGAAAAATCCTTACCCAATCCTCACTCCTAATTTATTTGTTGTTTACTTGGTTCTAAGGGCACCCAGTAGTGATCACACTGGAAAGTTAATGCTTTTCTAGAGGTTTATGGCCACCATCCTAGCTAAGTTTATTGGATTGTAAAATCACCAGAGATGATAGATTATTGGTTAGAATTTTTATTGGTAAGTCACTGAGCCAGAAGTAGCAAGTGTTACACAGAATAATAAGTATGCCTCTGCTTTAAAGGTAGCAATTTTTTGTTGTTGTTGTTTTTGTTGAATTCGGGCTGGGTTTGGGTTTTTTTTTTTTAATGTGCTGTGTGCTCAGTCGTGTCCAACACTTTGTGACCCTATGGACTGTAGCCCGCCAGGCTCCTCTGTCCGTGGGATTCTCCAGGCAAGAATACTGGAGCAGGTTGCCATTTCCTTCTCCAGGGGATCTTCCCGACCTATGGATTGAACCCAGGTCTCCTGTGTCTCCTGCATTACAGGGGGATTCTTTACTGCTGAGCCATCGGGGAAGCCCCCAAATACCACATTTATTATCTCCCAGTTTCTGTGAGTCAGGAAATCAGGCACAGTTTAATTGAGCCCTCTGGCTTAGGATCTCGCATAGGCTACAGTCAAGATGTGGTAGTATTCACCTCCAAGCTCACCCATGTGATTGTTGGCAGGATTCGGTTTCTTGCAAGTGTTTGGACTGAGGGCCTCAATTGTTTGCTGGCTCTTGACTGGAAGCCACCAGGAATCCCTTGTCACATCGATCTCACCAACATGGCAGGTTGCTTCATCGAAACAAGCAAGAGAGTATGCTGATAAGAAGGAATTCAAAATCTTGGAACTACCATGGAAGCATCATCTCATCACCATATTCTGTTTGTTAGAGGTGAATCACTAGGTTCAGTTCATACTCTAGGAGAGCAGATGGGTGTGAATACTAAGAAATAGTGATTGTGGAGTGGGGGAGGGGGAGCATCTTAGAGTAGATGCTTCCATTTAGCATAGCAAAGCAAAACTGGTTGACTGAAATGCCTCTGAAGCCTTGGTTGGATTCCTGGCATTGCAATATAGTAGCTATATGGTCTTGAAAAAGTTATTTAAACTCTCTAAGCCTCAGTTTCCCATCTGTTAATTCAGAATAATAACAGTACTTAGCTCTCAGGATGGCTTTGAGGGTTAAATTCGAATGAAATGACCTAGGTATACCTATGGCTGATTCATGTTGATGTTTGGCAGAAACCAACAGAGTACTGTAGAGCAATTATAATTCAATTAAAAATAAATAAATTTAATTATAAATGCACTTATATACATGTTTAGCATGGTGCCTGGCATGAGGTAGGTACTCTGAAATGTTCCTTGTCTTAGCTAGGGTTTCCTAGCAGCACCCTGAGAGGCAGGCCGAAGGGTTTAGGGATCAGGGGAGGAGAGGCAGTCAAGCCAGGGTGATACCTTAACCAAAATCCTATAAAGGTTAACTTCAACATGATCCTGCAGAGGAACTCTCAGTGTGAGTTAGCCTTCCAAATGGTATCATCTTGAGGTCAGGTAGCTGTGCTTTCATACACTCATGCTTGATACCCGCTGGTCAACACCTACGCACTTCAGGGTAGAGTGGTAGCCCTCTAGCCTTGTGGACAAAGTGACTCTGGTAGCCTGAGGGCAGCTTGCCCAAAGACAGGTGCTGGCCTGGCAATTCCGGGAACACTGCCATTGGTGGATGGAGGCCACAGAGTAGTCAAGTGGCAAAAGGAATCTGGTTAAAGCACAGAAACCATCCAACCTATCACCCAATTGAAAAATGGAGCTTCCAGTCTGAGCAGGGGGGTAAACCAAGTTCACAGAAAACTGTAATTAGATGCCTAATGTAATCATTGCTATAACTGAAGTTTCAGATAGGGTCTTGGCAGAATTTTCAACCAGATTTTTACAAAAGAGGGTAGAAGGCATCCATCCAAAATGATATTGAATATGGGTCAAAAGTTTAACAAGCAGAGATGAGGGAGGTGGTATGAACAAAGGCATGGAGATAGGGAATATGGGGACAGATTTAAGGAGCAAGTAATTCCATTGTCTTATAGCGTATAGTAGGAATAAAGGGGGGGAAAGCCAAGCATGGAATGGGTTGGGGATAGATCACAAAGAAGCTTGAATGTGGGGATAATAAATTTGTACTTAGAAGGAAGTGAAGAGTCATTAAAGATTTTCGAACAAGTAAGCTATCATCACTCTGCTTTAGGAAATTAATTTGACTTTACTGAATGTCATGGATTAGAACAAGAAAGGAAGGGTAGAGGGAGAGAAATTAGAAGCTTGTTACAAAAGCAACATGAGTGATTGTGAGGATTGGGAGTGGAGTAGTGGGAATGGAATAGGGCAGATGCAGATGTCTCGAAGTGAGAGCTTCCAGATTTAGCAATTGATTGGATAAAATGAGGAACAAAGGCTTCCAACCTTTGGGAAAAGCGATAATTTGTGGGAGAATGTATGAATTTAACTTGGGCCCTGTTGAGTTTGAGACGCTGTTGGGTTATGCAGGAAGTGATGTCCTACAGGAAGCTCTGAACATAGGAATAGAACTTGAGGAAGTCACCGAATTAAGAGATACGGGTTTGGCAGATGAAAGCATGGACATTGATGAACTCAGGGTTCAAAAGTGGGATAAAACTAATGACCCGTGGCAGTCTTGGAAAGCATTTAGGAACAAGAGGATAAAGAAAATCAGTGCAGAATACAGAGAAGGAGCAGTCTGAAGTATAACAAAGAGACTTCAGTGTCATAAAAGTCAGAAGAGAGAGGCTCCAAGAGAAGAACATGTTAAAAATGGAGAGAGATGGAGACGAAGAGGGAGGAGACAGCAGTGGGGTTGATGATTAGCAGTTCATCTGTAACATTAGTGAGTGGTCTCAGTGGGGCAGCACAAATGGAGTCCACATGTCAAAGGGATAAGCAATGAACAGGTTATGAGAGTTATTTCAAGAAGTTTGATTGCTGTGAGTTTGGTAGCTTGTGGGAGGTAGGGTCTAATTCATTTTCATACAAGATAAAGCTAAAAATGTAAGCAAGGGGAAAGGACAATAAAACAAGAGCAGTTAAAATATAGATCGATGGAGTCAGATCCAAAGTATCACCAGATGAAACAGGTCAAGAAAATATACGGATTCAGATAAATAACTCATTACAGCTCCCTGTGGTTGATGTGCTTGTCATCTCACCCCCTACCCTACCCCACGCAATCTCATTCCCTTTAAACTTTGAATCTTTCAAATTGTTACTCAAATCATGTCTCTAGTAAAGTGTCTAATTTCAGATGAAGCTTGCCATTTGAGAGGGTAATTTACAAAAGATGACTATATCAGGGTGAGGAAGAGTGGATGCATGACTAGCGGGGAAAGCTCACAAATCCACCCACCACACTCATCATTATGGAGGAGAGCAATTACCCTAGAACAAAATGCAATTTCCACATCTCGTTTTTGGTTTCTGTGTTAACTAAAGGTTACACCAGCACACAGATAAAATAGCCTTCAATTGAACTTCATGTACCCAGTAACTGAAGATAAGGATCTGGGGACAAGTCAAAGGCTCTAAATAGAACCAAAACTGAAAGGATCTCAAAACCAGTCACTACATGACTTTCATCTTCAAGATGTTTTTGTTGTTGTTTGCATTTCTTTTCTCAGACCCTAGGAGAAGGGATTTGGGGTTCTAAAGTCATCTTGAGAATGAAGAAAGTAAAGCTATCTCTCTGACATTATTACAATTTTTCTGGTATCATTCTGAATTACAAACATGAAATTAAGCTTCTGAGATGAAGCAAGGCACTGACTTGTGCAGACAGGGACAGCAGCAGCTGTGTTCCTCTTTTAAGGGCCTAGTAGTAGAGGTGGTGTTAGTGACCTTTGAAAACCATGCAGACCCATCCTGCACTCTGTAGTTACTTTCCTGCTGCTAAATTTGTATGTGCCATGGTTAAAAACTTGGAATTAATGTAGCCATATCGTATGTGTACGAGACAGTTTCTTTTCACCAATCTGAAGCCCATAAGGAAAAAACCTCAGAATGAAACAATGCAACAAGAAAAAAATTCACGTACATAAATCAAGAAAACATTGCTGAAATTTAAAAACCTTTGAATATACAAATGGGAATGGCCTGACATATCCTAGGAAATTTTGATACTGAATGAGCATGCTAGTTATTAATCTCTCATCTCCAAACATACCCTTCTTTTATATTCTACTTGGTGATTCTGGGGCAAACTACATTTTTCACTTGCAAGCTGGTTTCTTGTGCAGTTCAGTTCAGTTCAGTCACTCATTTGTGTCTGACTCTTTGCAACCACATGGGCTGCAGCACACCAGGCTTCCCTGTCCATCACCAACTCCCGGAGCTTTCCCAGTTTCTTGTTGCTGCTGCTACTGCTGCTAAGTCGCTTCAGTCATGTCCAACTCTGTGACCCCATAGACGGCAGCCCACCAGGCACCCACGTCCCTGGGATTCTCCAGGCAAGAACACTGGAGTGGGTTGCCATTTCCTTCTCCAGTGCATGAAAGTGAAAAGTCAAAGTGAAGTCGCTCCGTCGTGTCGGCTCTACCTATTAGAAGGCAGAGAGAGGGAACATCCTTCCTTCTCTTTGTATGATACTCCCCATAAGCACAGAACCAGCAAAGGTGCTTTATCAGTTCCTGTCTCCAGCTTCTTTTGGTATTTCCATGACTGACTGGTCCTGCCCCTTTGAGATAGCAGCAGCAGCCAGAAATGCACACTCTTCAGAGGTCTGAGGTTCAGTTCTGCAGGGTCTCTTCAAGCTCTGGAGGTAGCAACACCAGCCAGGTAGCACCCCATCCTCAGGAACTGAAGTCCCTCTCTCTAAACTTCTAGGTTCTGATCACCTCTTCCCTTTATTTTTTCCAGTCTTAGAAGTGATAGTTGTTTGCCACAGGTATTACTCTGGGTTCCCTCAGTGTTCTCCTTTTGTTCTTTCAGCCCTCTGACAGCCGTGTGAAGTTTCCTATATTAAATCTCCTCTGTTGGAATACCTAGCAGGATGTCTGTTTTAATGATAGGACCCTGGCTGATAGAAGGAGCAAGAACGAATATATTCTAGTAAAGTTCCCAGACTTCAGAAACAAAGTGTCATGTGGGCAGTAAAACATAAAGACAAAACTACCTACAAGGAAAAAAACAAGGTTGACTTCTGACGCAATAATATTCAACCCTGCTGCTGCTGCCAAGTCACTTCAGTCGTGTCTGACTCTGTGTGACCCCATAGACGGCAGCCCACCAGGCTCCCCCGTCCCTGGGATTCTCCAGGCAAGAACACTGGAGTGGGTTGCCATTTCCTTCTCCAATGCATGAAAGTGAAAAGTGAAAGTGAAGTCGCTTAGTCGTCTCCAACTCTTCGAGACCCCATGGACTGCAGCCTACCAGGCTCCTCCATCCATGGGATTTTCCAGGCAAGAGTACTGGAGTGGGGTGCCATTGCCTTCTCCAATATTCAACCTAGAAGATAGCAAATACATCAATGCTTATAAACTTCTAAGGGGGAAAAAAAAAGAGTCCTAAAACATTATAACTATCTAAAATGTTGTTCAAGTATAGAGCCAACAGAAAAATATTTCAGACACACAATTCAGGAAATATATTACTTTGAAATATTCTTGATGAAACTAAAACAAAACATTTTCTCAAAAGATGGAAACATTTGGCAACAGGCATTAGGCAATAGGCATTGGCAATAGGAACTGGCAATGGGCAATAGGCATTAACTTCTCTTAAATATATGCCTAACACTCAAGTAAGATGATAGACTGCAAATGTTATAAAGTATGACGATAAGCCAAAAAATTATTAATAAAACTCAAGAAGTAGAGAAGATATTTTTCTAAAATTCAGGAAACCTGCTAAACTTTTTACTCTCATAAATTACAAATTTTGTCAGATTTTCTACATAAACACATTGTCTGCTCTAATGACAGATTTTCCTTTTTTCGATTCATACATTAATTTTTTCCTTGTTTTATTGTACTAGCTAGGATGTCCAGTACATTTGAATAGAAGTGGTGATAGAAGGACCCTTTGTCTCCCCCGCCCCTTCACCTTTCGGATCTTAATGGAAATCCTTTCGTTTTATCACCATTAAGTGCAATAATTCCTATCAGTAGTGATAGATGTCTTTTATCAGGTAAGAGAAGATCCCTTTATTTCTAATTTGCTGACTGTTATGATCATGAGTATGTATTGACTTTGTTATCAGATTGATTTTATGTATCCATATGATTTTTCACCTTTAAATTCTCAATGTGGTAAACTACATTGATCAATTTTCTAACATTAAATTAATCCTGTGTTTACCGGGTCAACTAAACATGACAGTCTTTTTAAATATTGCTAAATTCAGTTTCTTGATATGTGATTGTGGTTCCTATATCTACATTCTTCATTGAGAACAGACTGTAACTTTCCTTTCTTATACTATTTTTGATTTGTGTTTGAAGTCAAGGTTGTGCCAGCCTCATCAATGAGTTGAGGAGTATTCCCTCTTTCTCTGCTTATCTTATGGTCTACCATATAATAAGCTTTTATAAGTGTTCCCTATGTGCTTGAAAAAAAAATGTGCTTTCTCCGGTTTGGCCATGTAGTGTTTGGTAAATGTCCACTGGACCAAGCTTGTTGATTATTATATTCAAATCTTCCATATCTTTACTAATTTTTCTGCTTAATTTATTAATTCCTGAGAAAGAGGTGTTAACATTTCTTCACTGATGTAGTGGGTTTCTTTATTTCACCTTGTTTCATATTTTTACATATATTGTTGCTGTTCAGTTGGTAAGACATATCCGATTCTTTGTAACTCCATGGACTATAGCACACCAGGCTCCTCTGTCCTCCACTATCTCCTAGAGTTTGTTTAAATTCATGTCCATTGAGTCACTAATGCTATCTAACCATCTCATCTTCTGTCGTCCCCTTCTCCTCCTGCCTTCAATCTTTCCCAGCATCAGGGTCTTTTCCAATGAGTTGGCTCTCCCTGAGGCGGCCAGAGTACTGGAGCTTCAGCAACAGACCTTCTCTTGAATATTCAGGGTTGATTTCCTTTAGGATTGACTGGTTTGATCTCCTTACAGTCCCTCTCAAGAGTCTTCTCCAGCACCACTGTTCAAAAGCATTGATTCTTCAGCGCTCAGCCTTCTTTATGGTCGAATTCTCACATCTGTACATGACTATTGGAAAAAAACATAGCTTTGACTATATGGACCTTTGTTGGCAAAGTGATGCTTCTGCTTTTTAAAATTTATTTATTTTTAATTGAAGGGTAATTGCTTTACAATATTGCTTGGGTTTCTGCCCTATATCAACATGTCTCTCTGTCTAGGTTTCTCATAGCTTTCTTTCCAAGGAGAAAGCATCTTTTAATTTCATAGCTGCAGTCACTGTCCTTGGTGATTTTGGAACTGGCACATATAAATTTAGAAGTTTTACATTATCTTGATGATACCCTCCTCCTGAACAATATAAGAACCCTAACATTATCTGTGATTGCCACTCTTTATACTTACATGTTTGTCCAATATCTTAGTTATATCTTATTTTTCATTTGAGATATTAGACTTTATATTCACTTGCTTTATTATTTTATATACTCAATTTGGATTTTATCCTTTATCTTTCCTTCTTGCATTTCAGATCTTACATCTGAGATTATTTTCTCCTGCTTGAATGATAATCCTTTAGAATTTACTTTACTAAGGATTTATTGATAAAGATCTTTTAATTTTCATTTCCCTGAAAAAGTTTTTTATTTCATTTGCATTCTTGAAATGTAGTTTCTGAGGATACAGAATTCTAAGCCAACAGTCGCTGAATCTCAGAATATTAGAGATACTATTCCACGGCCTTCTGGCTTCAATTGTGGCTAGTGATTAAATAACCATTCCTTATAAGTGACTATTAGTCTTTTCTCTCTGGCTAATTTTGATATTTTTTCTCTTTGTTAATTCAGAATTTCACTGGGATCTATGAAGGTGTGGATTTCTTTTTAGTTTTCTTGTTTGGGATTCCTTAAGACTTCATAATGAGATTTGGTGTATGTCATCTATTCTGGAAAATTCTCATTCATGATCTCTTGAAATAGTTTCTTTCCTCCAGGTCATTTAATCTTCATAGTTTTTATCTCCTGTCTCTGGGCTACATTCTGGGGAGTTCCTTTCATTCTCCCACCTGTTGCTGCTACAACATATTCTTCTGATGGCTAAGCCTGTTTCTTCTCACCGTGCAGTGGTGCAATAGGATTGGGACTCCCAGTTGCATCTTCTCTCTCTTCATGTGGGATTCATCTTCTGTCCCTCTTAGGAAATGTGAACTTAATTGGGGTTTGTTTCTGGAACCGTGTCTGTTTAGTAGTCCCTCACTCTGTCATCTCTTTTCAATTTGTGTTTCTCTCCTCCAATAGTAAAGGAACAGTCCAGGAAGCCTCTGGCTAAGGAGACATCCAATGAGAAAGTGAAAGTCCAATCTCCTTTACTAGTAGGCATCCATGACTTTATGAGTAATTCTCTTGAAACCTCCATCTTGGCTTTGGGGAGCATCCTCCTTCAACCCAGTCAGAGAAAGGATGTTTGATAATGGTGACGGGTTAAAACTGCTCTCTTTACAAGGGCCATGGGCTTTCTGTTAGTTCTTCCTTTAAAACTAGGATGGAGTAGGGTGGGTGCTAAGGACTTCTCTATAGCTGAGAGAGTAAAGACTCTGCCTACAATGCAGGAGATCCATGTTTGATCCCTGGGTCCAGAAGATCCTTTGGAGAAGGGAATGGCAACCCACTCAGTATTCTTACCTGGAGAAGCCCGTGGACAGAGTAGCCTAGCGGGCTACAGTCCATGGGATTGCAAAGAGTCGGACATGACTTAGTGACTAACACTACTACTAGGGTGGGTGGTGGTACTGTCGTTTTTTTCCTCTCTCCAGTTCCGGGGGGTGGCTAGCCCCAACTCTAAATGGCTTGATGAACTTAGATTTAGAGTAATTAGTTTTTTGTTATCAGTGTTGGACTTTAACTGTAACTCCAGGACAACAAGAAAACCCACCCAACATCCGATTACATATCAAAGCATTATTTTTGAGAAAGGTTGATTACTCATTAGGTTACTCAACTGTTACTGTCAGTTGTATTCCCAACTAAACTTAATTGACTGTGTTTAACTCATATCTAATTAAATGAATATATGTTAAAAAGAATTGTAGTATCTTTCTGCATTCTTAGTTCTGGTATAGTAATTTACCTTGTACTCTAAAGAATAGTTTGTCAAACATTTTAGAATACATGAAGTTTACACATTTCAATACACCCTAGCCTCATCTTGGGTATTCCCCCAAAATAATAGCAAACAAACCAAAACATCAACTTCTGGTTAGCTTTCCAAATTAGAGTATGTACAAGCACACTCTATTGATTGTCTGGGATGAACACACACTGGCATCATCCATTAACAACTCTAATTAGGGGAGCCATCAATTAAAGTAAAGCAGGCCTTGGGCTGAGAATAAACATGTCAGAAAACAGTCATGATCTGCTAATTGTCTAGTCACTAACGGACATTAGTGAGCTGAAGGACATTATGACTCTCATAAAAGCAGTGAAATTTTAAAATAACGGGACATATGTCTATTATAAAACAAGTTACATAAAACAGAAAAGATAACAATCTCCACAAATCCCCTGATTTAGAGATAAATGCTATTAATATGTTGGTAAACAACCTTTAAGACATATAGATATTATCCTTTTGAAAGAATCACATTGTCACTGTTTTGGGTATCTGTAACACATATTTTCATTTCCGATGCTTATCAATATTCTCCATAACCTCTTGACACTCTCTCATTTTATAGAATTAAAATGATCAGCCAGTGTCCATTTACAGGCAGTCACCTGAACAGTGGTAACAGGGGCAATAGCTAGAAACCTGGAATATGAAGAAGCTATGGAAAATATTGAGAAGCATTCAAAAATTCAAGCCATGCCCATAATTTTACAGGAATTCCCCAACTTTGATAAGGAGGACTATATTTAAAGGCGTGATACTAACAAGTTAGCTTTCCGCTGTGGCTCCCATGCTTGTATTAAATCAATGGTAATTTTTGTTTGTTTGTTTTCTTCTGTGTGGATCTTCTTCATAATTGTCTTTCTGGTGTCTCCTTTAATTGCCTAAGCAGGACTGCCACCTAGCTTCAGTTGCTAAGCTTTCAGAACATCAGAGCTGCCATCAAATAATGAGTGAGCAACTTGAAGGTCCCATCAAATGCCTTTATCACTCAACACTTCAAGTGCCTTTATCCCAGGACAAAGGAGCTCTTCATTTGGACTATTATAGTTCAAGCTTTGTTATATTATCACTACAGGCATTGAAGTTTTCAGAGGAAAAAGTAGAATGATTTATCCTTGTTTGAACAGAGGATAACAAGAATGAGCAGGACCTTTGGCCACCCAGAGGATGGAGCAAAAGGGAAAATGCCATGATCCTTGGTTAAGGGTGGTGGGCAGGAACATCCTTCTTCCCCAAGGAGATATTGTTATGTATGTTACTCAGAATATCAGGTGCCTTATAATAGAAATAATTACTTGATTACTGTCAGAATCAGTGGTTCTCAACCCTGACTGCACATTAGAAGTACCCTGATGACAAGGCCCACCTCCAGGGACTCTGATTTAATTGTTCCAAAATGTTTCTCAGGAACCAGTGTTTTTCAGCTTTTCAGTGATTCTAATGAGCCCACAGAGTTGCAAATCATTGGTTGAAATGAATAGAAGAGAGTGGAAATCTCATTATATCTACAGTTTACATTGTGAAAGATGTCAGTCTGAGCATCTCTGGGAGAAGGAGAAATAGAAAAAAAGGGAGAGAATTTTCTCATTTTGGTCATTTGTGCTTTACTGCTGTTTCCTGATAGCTAGGATAGCCATATAAATTATCATCCAAACCAGGACATTTATGAAAGTGAAATAAGGGAGCTATTAACAATTATGCCAAGACAACAGTTGTTAACTATAACTGTCTAGGCAAACTGGGACCAATTGCCACTCTGCTTATAGCTGTGGCCTGCCTCTCCTCTTGGTCTCAGTGATGGCCCAAAGTTAAGCTATACTGTTGTTGATGTTTTAATATTTGCCCATTAGAAGACTTGTAAGTCACTTTTTCAAAATGTGCTTTTATCCTGTGAAATTTTGGCAGGTTTTGGAAAGTCGTTTTGGGAGTGTTTAAAACAGTCTACTTTCCCAAGGTTCTTATATCACTTCTGCATCACTACTTTCTTGCAAGACAGACAGGAAAGGAAACCCACATACACTGCATTTTTCTCCCCCACTGTGGATACTTTTTAGGGCCTCTGTCAAAGTTTAATGGGAGAGTAGTTAGAAATGACTTGTTCAAATTAAGTTTTCTGTTGGTGTGTGGATTTTGCACACACATACTGGGTCCATTTCCCATTAACAAGGATGATTAAATGTTAACTGAACTTAACACATTTGTGAATGCATACTCTTAATTAACTGCCTTTGTTGATTAAGTTTGTTCTTCTGGCCAGATGAAATATCTTTGAAAGCTCTATAAAGAAGTTAAAGTGTCATATAAGTGGAAGGCATCATTATATCACTGAAAGTTTGCATTTTACAATAGAGGGAGTCTGTTTTTTGGGGATGATTTGATACCATAGGTTTTCAATTTTTTTTAACTTCAAAACAATCTTAGCAAATGGAATCTTAGATGGAAATTCAGTAGATAAAACAAGCTAAAGACCAGCTGCTTGGGTTGAAGTGACACGAGGTGATTGGGGTAGGGGTGAGGGGAAGGAGGCTGTGTTTGCCTGTTTAATCCATACCCCTCACCTGTACCCTTTCAGAATAAGGGAGCAAGAAGAGAGTAGAGGAATAACTTTGGGCTTAGGAAATCTATATTGTGTTCTCAATTTCAGTCCAAGACTTCTGCTATAGCTCAAAATATTAGTGTCCTTCCGAAGTCTCCTTTTCCTTTGAGGGAGGCTAATTGGTTCTGCCATCTGCCTGCCACTCAGGGATGATACGTGAGCCAAAGGTGATGACTATGACATCCTTTGATTTCTGCCACTGACAATTTACATAAATCTAAAGTATTTTAGGTTTGTGTAATAAAATTACTACTAATTATTTGCAAAGCAACAGGCCCAGAGAGAGAAAAGGAGGCAGAAATTCAGTTGTTGAGGTAAAGAATATTTTTGCAAGAATCCCACCCTCTTTATATCTTCTGTTATTCATAAAGCCAAGGTGACTTACAGTTCTATTTGTTTCTGATTTCCTTCTTTTACAGCCATTTGTCCATCAGTTGGTATCTTGCTGTTGTTGTTTAGTGGCTAAGTCGTGTCTGACTCTTTGAGACCCCATGGACTGCTGCCAGGCTCCTCTGTCTATGGAATTTCCCAGGCAAGAATACTGGAGTGAGTTGCCATTCCCTTCTCCAGGGATCTTCCCAAGTAAAGGATCAAACCCAAGCCTCCTATATTGCAGGTGGATTCTTTACCACTGAGCCACCAGGGAAGCCCATCAGTTGGTATATGGGTAGACAAATTGTGGTATATCCACACAAGGGAACATTATTCAATAATAAAAAATGGATTTTTGATACAAAAACATGGCTGAATCTCAACATCATGCTCAACACAAAAGATCATATACTCTGTGACTTTTAGAAAAGCAAATCTAATCTACAGTAACAGGAAGCAGATCAGTGGTTGCCTGGGGCTGGAGATAGGGAGGATTGACTAGGATGGGGTTCAAGGGAACTTTCAAGGTTTGGGAAATGTTTTGCATCTTGATTGTAGTTATGGTTACACAAGTCTATAAATTTATCCAAGCTCATCAAAGTATACACTTAAATTGATTTTAGTGTAGGTAAACAACATGGCAATTTAGTTTATTTAAAGAGTTTCATTTTCTTAAGATAAACAGTTTGCTCTTGACACTGATGCTGGAACTAGATGAAATATTACATTGAACTAGTCCTGTGCAAGATATAGATCAGTTGACCTAGTTTATCTCTTGGACATTATATCTAATTCTAGAAGCTTGTACTCTAGATGGAAATATTATTGTATCTACTTTTATTTTTTTGTCTTAGTTCTACTTTATCCTCTGATTTATTTGATTTTTGCACCCCATTTTTAATGCTTGCTATTATTTTTTCTTGATATTGAGATGTACTCATGCAAGTTATGTGAAATCCTTTCTAGAACAAGGTAGAATATAAATTTTTTTAAAAAACAAAATAAGTGTATTTGGATTTCTTTTATTGTAGACAAAAATAATGTATGTTTTCACCTCACTATACTTATATGTTTACACACACATACACATACACACAAAATTGCTAACCATTAAGAGATTTGGAAATCCAATAAAGTTGGTGGAGTTGAGAGAATAGTCCTTAGTTACTTTAGGACTAATAAGTGAAAGATTTGTTGTTTCTGTGAAATTTTTCCTAAAGTAGATAGAACCTTGACCAAATATGGCTAACAGTGGACACCTCATAGTTGAGAAAGCTGGCAAGAAATATTTCGAGAGATTCATTGGAAAAGTATGGTGTGTTTTTAGATAGTTTATCATGTTAATGGTGGCAATGAAGATTAATAGAAATAAGCCTTGCTATGGTATTTCGGAATACTCAAAATCAGCTTTTCTTTCCTAAAATCAAAGCTGTCTCATGGAACTGATGAAGCGTGCTGTTCAAAGGAGATTTGTCATTGGGAAATATGCTCAAAGAAAAGTAAATATATGAAGTTTTAGATAAGAAATTGATGAAATAAGTCTACAAAGAACCTTTATCAAGTACTTTCATATCTTATATATGGGATATATAAGATTTATAAATAAATATGTTCCTGTAAAATAAGATTATGGAAATCAGGCTAAAAAAGACACAGCTCCTATTGTACACACAGATGTTACCTGTATATAATTGTGATAGAAATGGGCAGTGCAGATATGTTAATGACTTTTAAATTATCTAAAAATATCAAGTTCAAAATTTATTCAAAATCCAAAAAACAAAACTAAATAACGGGTGAAGAGTACAGAATAAAAAGTAGAACAATAACCATCATCTGTAATTTTTATATCAATTAAAATTTGCTTTATTGTAAGTTGAGTACCTTTCCTTTAAACTATTTTTCCTAAACACAAACTACTGGTGAGTAAATTAATCTCTTTCTCTTCATTGTGAATATTCATAAGGGAATATTATCACACAAGTACTTTTCCTTCCTTAGGTTAAAAGCAGAGATGAACTAAAATTTAGTTTCGGAGATTTGCAGTAAAACTATGGCGTCAATATTATACCTGCCCTTGGGTATACATGGGTACCAGCAACATCAGCATCACCTGGAAACTAGAAATGCAGGCTCACAGGCCCCACCCCAGACCTCCTGAATCAGAATCAGCATGTTAACAAAATGTCAGAGAATTTGGATGCTCTTTAGCCTGAAAAGCCTTGTCCTACACCATCAGTGTTGCACAGAATTACTCAAGATATTGCTATGGTGGCCAAGCATTCCAATTTTCCCTGGACTGCAGAATTATCCTGGATTTAGGACTTTTGGTGTTAAAGCCAAGCAAGTCCCAAGCAAATCAACATGAATTGGTCACTCTAAAATTCACCAAACTTCAACTTTAGAATTGAAGAGAAAAAAAATATGGAGGTGAGAAAATTATACTCTGGGTTCTTTTTTAGTCGCTAGGTTGTGTCTGCCTCTTTTGCAACCCTCTGGACTATAGCCTACCAAACTCCTCTGTCCACGGAATTCTCCAGGCAAGAATACTGGAGTGGGTTGCCATTCCCTTCTCCAGGGGATCTTCCCAACCTAGGGATCGCACCCGAATCTCCTGCATTGGCAAACAGATTCAGATGTCTACTAATATTAGCTCTTCTTTTATAGCCTGTTTCCACTCACTAATTTTAAGCATTAAGAAAATAAATGTGGAACAGCTCTCTGTTCTCTGAGATGCTGAGATCTTACAGCCTTTAGGTCTTCAAGACACGGAGTCCAGAGTGAAAGGCCTAAAAGGTAAAATCTTTTTGCTTTGTCTGTACTGCTTGGCCACAGGGTTAATACACATATCCTGGTAGCTAAGACGGTAAAGAATATGCCTGCAATGCAGGAGACCTGGGTTCGGTCCTTGGATTGGGAAGATCCCCTGGAGGAGGGCATGGCAACCCACTCCAGTATTCTTGTCTGGAGAATCCCAAGGACAGAGGAACCTGGTGGGCTACAGTCCTTGGCGTCACAAAGAGTCAGACGCGGCTGAACGACTAAGCACAGCACAGCACAGTCTCAAGCAAGGCCTTTTGTTCTATTCCTTTCCTAGTTTCTCATTCAGGATTGTTGAACTGCACCTCTGACCTGCATGTGATGATCTTTTAGATGCAAAACCTCTAAGGAAAGCCACCTGGGATAGAGCTGTTTGCTCTCATTAGCTGAGAAAACAACACTCTGTTTATTCCTCATGCTAGTGTCAGGGGGATCCTGCTTTCATTCCAACACAGGTCTAGGTGTTGACTTCACACAGAGGGATTCGCTTAGGCATCTGTGGAAGTTCTAAGTCAGCCTCAGAGGAGCCATCTGACTCAACACAGTGTGACTAGGGAAAACTGGGTATAGCAAATACACCGTAATTTTCTTTTACCATGTGTGATTAGAAAATATTTCTGAAGTCAAATCAAGTAAATACAATGCCAGTGATGCACTCTCATTTATCATAGACGCTGGTGTTGATTTTGAAATCATGCCTGGTAAATGTCCCTTTGGACAGTACTCATCCCCTCCCATGTGTGTGAGATGGTTGTCACTCATTGAAGCAGATGCTGCTGGTGCTCTTCCCGTAATCCCCCCACCCAATCCCTTGACCATTTCCATGCTTCTTAGCTCTCTGTGGGTTTTCATTACCAACAGCCAGCACCTACATCTCTTAGTTGGCTGACTAGCCTCAGGCAGCTAGAGCCTGATTTGCCTGGAGACATGGAAATCTGCAAGTGCCTGGGAATCTGTATCCCCTGAGAGCAACCTGTAACCAGTGACTGACAGTGAAGAAAAGGAATATTCCAGCTCCCTTGCCCCCTAATGGGGACAGTTCTTAGATGTATTTTACACTGTTTCTATAACTCCTCTTTGAGATTGACTCAAAGCACTGTCTTGGAACCTTGCTTGCTATCAAACCCTGACTTGACCTTCTTTCTTTCTTGTCCCATTTCTCCATTTGCCTACTGCTTTTTCCTAGAAATACCTCCTATTACTTCACTTTCACATGAATCTTTATCTCAAAATCTGCCTGTGGCAACCTAACCTAAGACCTCATGTTACGTAATTTGAGGAACATCTAAATCCCTCCTGTTTCATAAAGACAAGTTTATACAAATAGACATGCAAATGGCTCTTAAGTATATACAAATGCTCTACCTTGGTCATGATAAGAGAAATGAAAATTAAGACTACACTGAGACACTGCTTCTTACCTATCAGAGGGGCAAAATTGTCAAGGTTTGACAGTATACTCCATTGATGAGGCTGTGAGGAATCAGACACCCTCATTACAGACTATTGAAACTCAATGACTAAATAGTCTTATTCTTCATAATAATATTGTTATTTTTAAGACTATGGTATGTGAAGTAGGATAAATCAAGTTACTAATTATCTTAATATAATTAAGAATAAAATGTTTCACTGTAAGAGAAAAGGGGATACAAATATAAAGTTAAATTAAGAGACCTATAAACTTAAATTTGCCTTGGGACTATCAGAATTAATTCATGATTTCTTTTGCACTTTCTAAAAGTATCCTTATTTCCTAGTTCTGTTCACTAAAAAACTGTAGAATCAATGAAAACCCAGTAAGAATGAGGACTCTAACATCCCAATTATGCTAAGTAGCATTTGCTACAAAAAAGGAATCAGAGCTCCATAGAGTAATGTTTAGCTCCAGGTCTGGAGTAGGGAATATATACAAGGAATCTGAGATATTATGTTATTCTGGAAATTAAGGAAGTATCAGAATCTGTTGGAGTCATGACAGAAAGGTTCATGCTAGTGAAAAATGGGACGATATGAGTATCAAAAGGAAAGATGAAGCACACCAAATATATACATATGTATGATTTTACAATATTTGGGGGAAAAGTGAGTTTCTTTGACAGTTACCAGGACATCAATTTATTATTCTAAAATTGATTAATAAAGAGAAAGAATTCAATCTGTGTGTCTTGTACAAGCCATATTTTGAGGTAACTACATAGTTGATGGACAGCATTTCTAGTAGAAATCATTATTAGCTGTCAAAACCATTAGACAAATGTCAATAGGAACCTTTATAATGGAAGGATGAGTCTGGCAACACCTGAACCCCATGTCATCAGTCAAGTCACAAAAGCAAACAATAGGACCTTATTGTCATATAAGCCAAATAAGATAATTTAGGACAATTTAATTAAAGGACTATTTGGCAAAGTATGGACGTGGTTAAGGAAAACCGACATGAAATGATGAAGTATCCAAGGATTCTCATGAGCAGAGGCCATTGACTCTGGCCTGAAGAGGTAAAGAGAAAGCGCAGTTACATAACCTTAAAAGAGAACTATAGCTTCAAGAGAAGGTCGCCCAGTGGTATCTGTGGACTCTGTTAGGGAAATGTAACCACTGCCAACCTGTGACAACCAAGCAGGAAAGCAAACAGGGAGATATATAACCTCAGCTTTACTCTCTTCCTGCTCTATAATACATGGATATCTAGGAAATGGCAACCCACTCCAGTGTTCTTGCCTGGAGAATCCCAGGGACGGGGGAGCCTGGTGGGCTGCCATCTATGGGGTCGCACAGAGTCGGGCACGACTGAAGCGACTTAGCAAGCAAGCACCATGGGATAACCAGAAGCCAGGGGACAAAGAAATCTGTTATGGAGTCTATAAAAGTCAGCTCCTAGAGCAGAGAGCAGAACAGAGAAGAGTGGAGACAGAACTGGGAAGATAAATAGAGAATGTCTGACACACACAGAGAATATCTGACACACAAGTGATAAATCCTTTCAGCACCAGCCTGAGTCTTTAGTTGTTGTTGTTATTTAGTCACTAAGTCATGTCTGACTCTTTTGGGACCCTATGGACTATAGCCCACCAGACTCCTCTGTCCATGGGATTCGCCAAGCAAGAATACCGGAGTGGGTTGCCATTTCCTTCTCCTGGGGATCTTTGCAACCCAAGGATCAAACCCACATCTCCTACACTGGCAGGCGGATTCTTTACTTCTGAGCTACCAGGGAAGCCCAATTCTTTAATAGACCTGAGTGAAAGACCAGACTTCATAAGGATGCTCTCAGCATTCAGAAGTTCTCAATTTCTCCCTAATGTTGAAAACCAATAAGAATCAGGCTGGTGTTGCAATAAATTCCAAGAGTCCACAGGATGGAGGCTGCAGTGACCCTAATTGTTTATCCCATTTGCCAGCTGGCAGACTAAAATATCCATAGTGAGATTCAAGATTTGGTTAGAATTCTGGGCTTCAAGGACTCTAGAGTAAAATAAAATCTGCAACAAATCCAGTCTCTCTGGCCCCTTGCAATTCGTTTAAGTTGATTTTGCACATTAATTCGCTTCAACAGGACCTTGTCAAAACTCCAAATCTTCCTTCCTCTCTCACTAATTCTTCCAGAGCTCCTATTCTTTCTATCCATGAAAAGACCTAACAATTTCTGTCACGTAGTAACTAGGGTGACCATAATATACAGTTGATCCTCATGGTTCACAGATATCATATTTGTGAATTTGCCTACTCAGTTAAATTTATTTGTAACACGAAAATCAATACTCGTGGTGCTTTTGCTGTCATTCACAGACATACGCAGAGTGATGAAAAACTTGAGTTACTCCATGTGCATGTCCCCAGCTGAGGCTGAACATGGCAATGCTCTGCTTTCTTGCTGCAGCAAGAAAAGGACTGTAAACAAATGTCCTTTTTTGTGGTCTATTTAGTGCCAGATTTTCCCAACTTTTGTGCCTTTTGTTGGTGCTTTTTCTGTTTAAAATGCCTCCCCTCAACATGTAGCACTGCTGCTGCTGCTGCTAAGTCACTTCAGTCGTGTCCGACTCTGTGCCATCCCATAGACGGCAGCCCACCAGGCTCCCCCGTCCCTGGGATTCTCCAGGCAAGAACACTGGAGTGGGTTGCCATTTCCTTCTCCAATGCATGAAAGTGACAAGTCAAAGTGAAGTCGCTTCAGTCGTGTCCTACTCTTAGCAACCCCATGGACTGCAGCCCACCAGGCTCCTCCATCCATGGGATTTTCCAGGCAAGAGTGCTGGAGTGGGGTGCCATTGCCTTCTCCGATGTAGCACTGGAGTGCTGTCTAGCATTCCTTAGCACAAGAAGGCTATAATGTGCTACATGGAGAAAACATCTGTATTGGATAAGCTTCATTCAGACATGAGTTATAATGCTTTGGCCCATTAATTTAATGTTAATGAACCAACAATATATATGAAATCAGAAACACAGATAAAACCAAGTTATGTATTGATAAATTGATGAAAATTTTATGGATAAAATTTTTCAGGAACCTAACCCTGTATTTTCCCTAAGAGCACGGGTTCAATATTTGGTAATTCACTGTTTGCAGAGACTTTATATAACATACCTATTATGAATAGCAAGAATAGACTGTATTAAATAAAAGAAAATACTTTAGGAAGTGGAAGATGGAATGCCTATAGAGAACACATTTGTGGTTGCCAACAGAGAGGGGGCTGGGGGAGGGATGGATTGGTAGTTTGGGATTAGCAGATGCAAACTAGTGTGTATAGAATGGATAAACAACAAGGTCTTCCTGTATAGCACAGGGAACTATATTCAGTCTCCTGGGATAAACCATAATAGAAACAAATATGAAAGAGAATATTTATATATATATACACACATATATGTATACACACACATACACTTTGTTTTACAGCAGAAATTAATGCAACATTGTAAATCAACTGTACCTCAATAATAATAAGAAAGATGGAATGCCTAGACAACAGGTGAAAACTGGGACTCATAACTCTGTAGTGTGTCGCGGTCAGCCCCTACCAGCTTACAGAGCTGATGGTGTGCACCTCTTCCCAACTCCACATTCACTGATGCCACATCAATGGACTGAACTCGGCCATTTGGTGATAGTATTTACACCATGGAAATTGGTAAATCCTATCGAAGAGCCAGTTGTTAAGCATTTACCAGCACACCACTGACTATAACTCTCCCTTTCTGTAATTTTCCCCTCGAATTCCTTTTATTGAAGTACAGGAATCACAGTGAAGTTGTCACCAATTACCTGAGCTGACAGTAGCCCTGTCAGAAGAATTCTTCAGTGTATGACCAGAAGTGTGTGGCAAAATCTTACGTGTACTGCCTCTTCCCTTCATTCTACCTTCAGTTTCTTTCATAGCAAAATCTAACTGGAACTTTGATGTTCCAGGACTCTGGAAGGAATCTAGGAAATATAGTATCCAGGTTTCTGCCCTTGTGATATAACAGAGAACTTAGAAGGTGGAGATGATACTGAATATCAGTAAACCCTTTATGGCATGAAAGGAAAACAACTCTGATGTAGCAAATATCAATAAATTATTCAATGAATATTTCCTATATGTATCTATGTGCCATTCACTGTACTAGTGGATTTCAAACAGTAATTTTAAAACTCTGGGTAAAAACATATGATAGGTTATGTATTAATTTATTATGTTGTGTTCAATGTTATTTTTAATAAAATTGAACAAAGCAGAATAGAAATATCAGAATGCATCACATGTGATATGACCAAATATTACTTGTAAAACTGTCATCTCAGATACACACATATCTATATATGCTTGCAAAGTGAAATACATTGCTTACAGTCAACGTTAAAAAACATAGCTTTTAGAGAAAGGACTAGCAGACCTTTATTTAAAAGGTCAGATAGGAAATTTGTTACATTTTGAAGGCCAGGTGGTCTCAGCTACACCTACTCCACTCTGCCTCTGTAGGGTGAAAGTAGCATAGATAATAAGAAAATGAATGTTGTGTCCAGTAAAACTAAACAGGTGGATGGCTGTTAGTTGAATAGGATTCGACTCACAGGCTGTCAGTTTGCCAACTCCTGATTTAGAGCAATGTTTCTCAAACTGTCTGTGGTAAAGAACCAGTTTTTTGCTCTGGTTTATTCCTGCCCAGAACAAGTATATACAGCTCCTAACATATGCAACTCATCCAAATGAGTTCAACAACAGCCCATCCCACCTGACTGATGCCTTGCTCAACAGCATAAGTACAGTGAACATGCACTTGAATAATACAGTAACGTTGATTATACTTTTAGAAAAATTATGAAAGCATACTCTCAATTTATGTACTTATCTTGTTGGAGACTGGCAACAAAGTTCACAGATGAGGAACCAACCATATTTTGAGTAGCACTACTTAAGAGAATGCAAAAAAAAAAAAAAAGGATAGTGCTGTTGTATTCAAGAGGTACATGAATGAATGGAGACAGACCTCTTAACAAATAATAATACAAGGTAGACTACAGTGTGTGCTCTAATACAAAAACTAGTTCATAGCACATGAACATATTTTCCCCATGCTTGACCTATCTATCTGAAATGGCCAATTGTGCTTGAGATATATAGATACAGATGTAGATATAGGCATAGAAATTCTATATCCTAAGAAATGACTTAATGCATATCAACCATTATTAAGACCATTGTATTTTATAGTACTCTGTTTATATATGTATATATACATATATATGTGTATATACATATGTGTGTATACATACATGTTGTTGTTGTTCAGTCACTAAGTCATGTCCAACTCTTTGTAACCCCATGGACTGCAGCACGCCAGGCTTCCCTGTCCTTCCCTATCTCCCAGAGTTTGCTCGAATTCATGTACATTGAGTTGCTGATGCTCTCTAACCATCTCATCCTCTGCCACCCTCTTCTCCTTTTGCCTTCAGTCTTTCCCAGGATCAGAGTCTTTTCCAATGAGTTGGCTCTTCGCATTAGGTGACCAAAGTATTGGAGCTTCAGCTTCAGCATCAGTCCTTCCAGTGAATATTCAGGGTTGATTTCCTTTAGGATTGACTGGTTTGATCTCCCTGCAGTCCAAGGGACTCTCAAGGGTCTTCTCTACCACAGTTCAAAAGCATCAATTCTTCAATGCTCAGCCATTTCTTTTTGGTCCAACTCTCATTTCTGTACATGACTACTGGAAAAACCATAACTTTGATTATACTATTGGAGAAGGAATTGGCCAACCACTCCAGTATTCTTGCCTGGAGAATTCCATGGACAGAGGAGCCTGGCAGGCTACAGTCAATGGGGTCACAAACAGTTGAACATGACTGAGCAACACATACACACACACACACACACACACACACATATATATGTATGTGTATATATATTTTTTTCTTTTTTGTTGTTTTGAAAGTTGCTATGTGAAATTTTTCCTGGTGGCTCAGATGGTAAAATGTCTGCCTACAATGTGGGAGACCTGGGTTCAGTCCCTGGGTTGGGAAGATCCCCTGGAGAAGGAAATGGCAATCCACTCCAGTACTCCTACCTGGAAAATCCCATGGATGGAGGAGCCTGGTGGGCTATAGTCCATGGGGGTCACAAACAGTTGGACACGACTGAGAGACTTCACTTTCAATTTCATGTGAAATTTAGAAGGCAAAGTCTCTCATAGACATCATTTTGAACAATTATTGGTGAATGAAGACTTAAAAGCCATCCACCTTATTTACTGCGATAACTAAGGCTGATCACCTAGAGACAGAGGCTATTGTTATTTGCATGTCAAATAGTTTGCTTTCTTTCTCCAATAAGAACTATTGCTTTTTTAGAAGCTAGCAGTGAAAACCATTTAGGAAATACTTTAAGATTTACAAATACATAATATGGTTGATGAGAGCCAGATCAGAGTGTGATGGAGTAAAAATTCTTGACACTTGAGAATTTCTGGCCATTACCCTCCCTGTGCACTTTAAGAAGAACTGTTTTCTTGCTCTTTCCTTTTTCTGCTCACTAAGGAAGAACTTCTGATCACAAGCTGGTTTGTGAGCTTCTGTGCTGGAGAGTCAGAGGAAATGGTGAAGCAGAGTGTGTGGATAAAGGTTTCATAGGATCATGAGTTATTAGATGTGGACAAGACATCCATGTATGCATGGGTTGCTAATGTTGAGCTGTTGATTGGAAGGAGAGAAATGAGGGAGCACCTGTGGTATCTGATGGGAGTGTATGGGAGAGGACTGAAAGAGGGCATTTGAAGGCTTATTGCTGAGGACTACATATTTCCCTTCATGGAGGTGCTGAAATACAAGAAGAAATTAACCTATTTAAGACATACCTTTAGTTGTATGAAATACGCTCTTTCAAAAACAACACCATGTGAGAAGTGGTTTTATAATATTGTCGTGTTTGAACTAGTAATATTTACTAGTGACATTTTACTTTATGCCTTTCCCGTCAAGGTATTCAAAAGATGTTGAAGCTGCATCTTCAGAGTCTGTCAGAGCTACTAAATATTCTTTTGATGAATGCAAAACCAACATGAATAATGTTGAAAGATTGCCATGAATCACACTTGACACTTTATCTTGACCAGTATAACCTGATTCAATTAAAATTGGGTCATCCTTCCCCTGCATCAGAACCTATGGAATGAGGAACAGATAAGTCATATTATTTTAGTTTTGCAAATGGATGAATTTCAGTAAGGTCACTTGGTGAATTGGGTCTCCAGATTCATTAAACTGGACGTGCAGTAATTTTTTTGTGCTTAAAAAAATGCCCAGATGTTTTTGGCAACTGGATCAGCTATGGATTTAAGAAAGAGGGGAATATATCATTAACCTACAGATGTTCTAGCAGCTTCTTCATCTTAATGTTGTTACCAAACCAAACTTGGGTCCACTTGCCTGTGCACAGTAAAGCCAGTCTACTGACATGGGTTTTGATGAAGTTAAGTGCAGTGTGTATTGCAGGGTGCCAAGCAAGGAGTACAGAGCCACTGGGTGCTTAAAAGACCCAAACTCCCTGAAGGCTTTCATAGGAGGATTTTTAAAGACAGGGTGAGGGAGGGGAGTTGTGCAGTACGTGATCAGCTCATAAATATCCTTCTGACTGATTGGTTGTAAGGTAACAAGGCATCAACATCATCAACCTTCTGATTCCAACCCGTCTGGAGTCTATGTGCTTGTGGGTAGCATACAGATAACTCTTCCACCTGGTGGGGGTTTCAGTCTCTGCAAAACAGCACAAAGGACTTGCCTCAGAATATTATTTATAGCCCTGAAGGAGGAACTAAAGGTCCTTGACCTTGTTTAATGGCTAAACTATTATTCTTTTGTCTTGCTTGACTGTTTTCCATTATTTCTGCATTTTTCCAGTTCTCTGATTAAATTTATTCTTTGACTAAAGTTGCCAACAAAGGTCCATCTAGTCAAGGCTATGGTTTTTCCTGTGGTCATGTGTGGATGTGAGAGTTGGACTGTGAAGAAGGCTGAGCACCAAAGAATTGATGCTTTTGAACTGTGGTGTTGGAGAAAATTCTTGAGAGTCCCTTGGACTGCAAGGAGATCCAACCAGTCCATTCTGAAGGAGATCAGCCCTGGGATTTCTTTGGAAGGAATGATGCTGAAGCTGAAACTCCAGTACTTTGGCCACCTCATGCGAAGAGTTGAGTCATTGGAAAAGACTCTGATGCTGCGAGGGATTAGGGGCAGGAGGAGAAGGGGACGACAGAGGATGAGATGGCTGGATGGCATCATTGACTCAATGGACGTGAGTCTGAGTGAACTCCGGGAGTTGGTGATGGACAGGGAGGCCTGGCGTGCTGCGATTCATGGGGTCTCAAAGAGTCGGACACGACTGAGCGACTGAACTGAACTGAACTGAAAGTTTTTCTACAGACAAAAGGAGGTGGAGGACATGGGGGGAGTCCTTTTCTGGGAAGGCCCCATAGGGTCCTGCTCAGTTACAATATCTCCTGTGAACACCTTGGTGCCCCCCAGAGACCTCACTCTTGAGAAAGGATCATTTGGATTTCCTGTGCTTTTAAAAAGGTCTCACTGCCACCTATATGCTGGGCCCCACCTCCAGCCTCTTCTCCCCTTGTACATTACCCTACGAGAGTCATATCTTCAGTTACTTTTTTTAATCTTTATAAATTTAGGTATTTTTTGATCGAAGGATAATTGCTTTGCAGAATTGTGTTGGTTTCTGCCAAACATCAACATGAATCAGCCATAGGTATACCTATGTCCCCTCCCTTTACCTTTGCTCTTCCATCTTCAGTTTTTTTAAGTTGGACTGACATCTGGTGGGATTTCAGACATTGAAATTTTAGAAAAGAAGATTTTTATTTTGCAGTTTGGAGGAGCAAAGGCCTGGGAGGAAATATTACTAGAACAAGAGTGGGACAGAAAGAGGATAGAGTATGAATTTGGCTTGAGTTTATTTGTTTTTTATTATGCTGTGAAGTAGAAAGCTTAAGATTATTCTTGATAACATACCCATGAATAAATCGGTCAGGAAGGAGTACTCTGAATCAGTCTTGTCACCAATAAGAGAGGAGGATGTCACCAGCCTCTGAAACACTCTCCCATGGGTAACAGATCTATTAGGCAGATAGCAGCAGCAGATCCAGCAGCGGAACACGATTAATGTCATGGAGAAAGCTCCATGGTGGCTGGCAAATGAACATTTTATAAATAAAAAAAAAAAAAAGCCTAACTGTCTAAAACCTGAAATGTATGTATTTAATTTTCTTCAGAAATGGTTTGCAATCATCTTTCCTAATCACTGCATTTTTCAGGATGGAGAAAGCCTTTGTGTTGGTTGGTAGTACACTTCAAGTTCTTGGAGTGAATGATAGCATTGTGACTTGAATGATTCAGAAGGATTTTTATTCTCTTTAATGTATTACTTTAATAAGTAAATTTAAGGCAAAGTATTCTCCACCCTAAGTGCTTTTGCAACATTCCACCAAGTCCCCGTAGTTTATAGAATAAGCCTGATTCTGTTGGAAAGGTGACCTGCCTAGCCAGAGGGAAGAGAAATCACTCTTGGGCCTAAACTTATTCCCAGTGTTGACATATCTTTCCAGATGCAAACCTTCATTCCTGAGAGGTCTGAGCCCTTGGGAATCATACCCTTATGAGGCTGGGGTGGATATACTTGCCCATACACAGTCATACATAGACTCTCTCAAAGAGTCAGACACAACTGAGCAACTGCACTGACCTGAACACAGTCATAATTGGGCAAAAGAGTACCAAGAGGTGCGAGAGGACATCACCTGGGAGCACACACATTCCCCATGCCACCATTATGTCAAAGCAGCCCTGCTACCTCCTGCTGATCAGCGCCAATTGCTCTTGTCACAATTGATTCCTCTTCTTGCCTTCTGGTCCCTGGGCACAGGAATCCATAGTGTCCTGGTAGTAGTCATGGCTTGTAGTTCAAAGGGACCCTTTCCTGCATCCTCTGGCAAGAGTGTGCCCTCTTTGAGGACCATGACCACCAGCTCTGTCCATGTCCAGAGTTGATGGGACTGGAAGCATGGAGACCTCCAGTGGTAAGTGGGGCCACTCATGCTTCTACCCCTTGATCTCTGGATCCATGTATTCTTTGGATGTAGAGCCAGATAGAGGTCTCTGATCTTTAATATAGACATTGTATCCTGAAGAGCACTCCCTTCTTTCAGAGTGTTGCCCCCAAACTAGCAATTTAGGTATTCCTTGGAGTGTTCTATGAGGCTGAGTGCCTCTAGATAGTGTCACGTGTGATACAACTAGTGGATCCCATGGTCATGGGCCCATTCCTACCCCCTCCTTTGCTGTAAAACGGGTCCCCTGGTCAGATGCCATGTTGCATGGGATTCCATGTTTGTAGATCAAGCTTTCCATAATCCCCTGGATAGTGATACTTGCTAAGGCTCTATAGGCAGGAAAGGTAAACCCAAGTCTAGAATAAGGATCTATACCTGTGAGGACAAATGATGGAAGAGACTCAATGCTGTTTACTTGATACCAAATGACCAAAAGATAGTGCCAGATACAGGAGCTCAGTTTAGGTCTCTAATGCCAATATGTTGGACATTTGGAGGCACCAATAAGCTAGATCATCTTTAGTCAGTGGGAGTCCATGTTATTGTGGCCATCTTGCAACCATGGCTACTACATTAATATGCCCATCATGCCAATTCTGGGGTGAGTGGTGATAAAAGGCTAGCTGATGTCAACTGTCTGAGTCATTTTGTCTACTTAGTTGTCAGGTGCCTTGTCTGTGGTGGATAATTTCTGGTGGACATTTATGTGTGATACAAAGACCTTCATATTTTATAACCACTCCCATACATCTACCCACATACCTCCAGAACTCCTTGGATCTGACCGTCTAGTCTTCCCTTCCAGGCCATTGGCCACTTCCATGAGTGCAAATATTCTTCCCTCAGACTGCTGTTCCTTCTACACAAACTGAATGGCCAGATGTACCACTTTGGCTCTACCCATTGGAAAATCATCCCTCCCATTTTCATTTAGGGCCATTCTCGAATGTGATGTAATGTGGCCACCATTCATTTTTCGCTTTCCTTCACATCCTGAGCAAGAGCTTTAGGCTCCTCCTTCAGCTGTGTGTATGAGAACCCTCCCCCTGGGTCTATAAGGTTCAGTCCTTGCTGGGGCACTGGTATAACTCTTGTAGATGACATGCAGATCTAGGCTACCTGCTCATTCAGTTAACTTGAGTCCTGTGGTCTTACTCAAGCCCTGTCTGGGATGTAACATTTCCATGTTGTTATAGACTGATGCAAGGCCTGTCTTACTTTATGACTTAACAGTTCAGAGAGAACCCAACTCATAATGTGTGGTTCCAGCTGCATGTTGGTATCCTTAGTCAAATGTTGTGTCCCTACCAGGGCCCACTAACATACCAGGACCTGTTTCTCAAAAGACATATAATTTTTCTGCTGTGAATGGCATACCCTTGCTCCAGACTGCAAGGACTTACATTTTTTTTTTCTCCCACTGGAGCCTGCCATAAATTCCACACTGTATCATTTTCCACCACTGACACTTGGAACACCCTAAGGCCTGCTGGATTGTATGGCCCGCATGGCCATGTTGCTTGCACCATAACCTGAACCTCCTGTAGAACTTTCCTCCTCTGGCCCCCTACTTAAAGCTGGAAGCCTTCTGTACCAGAGTAATATTCCTAGGAGTAGAATGTCCTGCCTCCAGGACCGAAAGAGGCTGACCAGATGCTGTGCTTCTTCTCTGTGGTAAGGGATGTAAGATTCAGCACTGTTTTTTACTTTAGAGTGAGTATTCCAGCACACTCCTGAACCCCGGACTCCTCCACTGGGATCACCACAAGTGAAACCTTTGGCAAGTAAGTTACTATGACTTTGAGCAAGAGACTCTGCATGTCTCACCTACCAACCAGAACAGTGTCATCTTTACCTGCAGGCAAGTGAATGACCAAGTTCCAGCTCCACATCTTAGTGCCTATATTCTGAGACCACTCCAGTACCACTTATATAGTCCAGGTCCTGCAGGAAGTAGATGCCACAACAGAACTAGGCATGCAAGAGATTTCTTAGAGACAGTGCCTAAGACCAAAAATGGGGAAGGAACCAAGGGATGCTGGGTGGAGACCTCAAAGCAGATTCAACTCTGTGTGAAGGAGAGAGAGAAGGGAGCAAGAAAGTAGGAAGGTTGGGTGGAAGCATCTTAGACTGCAATGCAGTTCTGAAGGAGTTCTGCAAGGCTCTCAGAAAGTCCCAAGCCAGAGATTTTATCAGAAAAGTCTTGCATCCAACATGGATGGACCTAGAGAATATTATGCTCAGTGAAATAAGTCAGAGAAAGACAAATACTGTATGTTATCACTTATATGTGGAATCTAAAAAATAAAAGTAATGAATATAACAAAACAAGAGGAAAGTCTTGCATCATTGGCTTCGAACAGGCTGTGGAAAGTGTGACCTTGGCATCTATACAATGATACATTTCACTGCAGCAGCTGGGACCATCAGTCACTTATGGTCCTTGCACTAGAGGATCTGAGAGTTCTATTTTCATGGCTGCCACAAAAGCTTTGTTTCCCTTCACAGAAAAGAATACTAATATGCACATGTAAAAATGTGTGCAATTTCATGGGATTCATGGACCATCTCAAGTCCATTCATTGGATTGCATGGGTGGTTAAGAACACCTGTTTTCAGAATTTACTGCTGATGTCATTTAATGAGAATAGACTGCTGTGGGTTTTTATCTGAAAAATAAGCAGCATATCTTCAAAAGACACAGATTCCTTAACGATGTATTGTATCCTCTTCATTAAAACGAATGCCTATAGCCTCTTAATACATACAGTACTCTATAATCTGGTAATCTGAATATCTTGACTGGATATAAGGATCCAAGCCAAAATAGTCCCATTTTGGGGAGAGTTTTAACAGTAGGATTGGGAAGCCATGAAGGCTTTTTGATCTTGAAACCCTCTCCTGTCTCATAGTTTAGCAGAGCAGAAGTTTGGTGAATCTGCCAGTTCCTGACCTTTGTTCTAATAAACAAGATGCCCAATTTCTTTAATCAAATAAAATGTTTTCAATATGGTACTCATTCTTGGTAAGCAGTGCAGTTGAAAGAGTGTAGTGGAAAACATTTACAAATCCTGGCAAAGAATGACCCTGCACAACTCATTTGATCCCTGTGTATTAAGTTCCCCTAGAGTTGCAAAGAATAGCAAGGAGAGATAAGAAAGCTTCCTCAGCAATCAATGCAAAGAAATAGAGGAAAACAACAGAATGGGAAAGACTAGAGATCTCTTCAAGAAAATTAGAGATACCAAGGGAACATTTCATGCAAAAATGGGCTCAATAGAGGACAGAAATGGTATGGACCTAACAGAAGCAGAAGATATTAAGAAGAGGTGGCAAGAATACAAGAAGAACTGTACAAAAAAGATCTTCATGACCAAGATAATCACGATGGTGTGATCACTCACCTAGAGCCAGATATCCTGGAATGTGAAGTCAAGTGGGCCTTAGAAAGCATCACTACAAACAAAGCTAGTGGAGGTGATGGAATTCCAGTGGAGCTATTTCAAATCCTGAAAGATGATGCTGTGAAAGTGCTGCACTCAATATCCCAGCAAATTTGGGAACCTCAGCAGTGGCCACAGGACTGGAAAAGGTCAGTTCTCATTCCAATCCCAAAGAAAGGCAATGCCAAAGAATGCTCAAACTACTGCATGATTGCACTCATCTCACATGCTAGTAAAGTAATGCTCAAAATTCTCCAAGCCAGGTTTAAGCAATACGTGAACCATGAACTTCCAGATGTACAAGCTCGTTTTAGAAAAGGCAGAGGAATCAGAGATCAAATTGCCAACATCTGCTGGATGATGGAAAAAGCAAGAGAGTTCCAGAAAAACATCTATTTCTGCTTTATTGACTATGCCAAAGCCTTTGTGTGGATCACAATAAACTGTGGAAAATTCTGAAAGAGATGTGAATCCCAGACCACCTGACCTGCCTCTTGAGAAACCTATATGCAGGTCAGGAAGCAACAGTTAGAACTGGACATGGAACAACAGCCTGGTTCAAAATAGGAAAAGGAGTACGTCAAGGCTGTATATTGTCACCCTGCTTATTGAACTTATATGCAGAGTACATCATGAGAAACGGTGGGCTGGAAGAAATACAAGCTGGAATCAAGATTGCTGGGAGAAATATCAATAACCTCAGATATGCAAATGACACCACCCTTATGGCAGAAGTGAAGAGGAACTAAAAAGCCTCTTGATGAAAGTGAAAGAGGAGAGTGAACAAGTTGGCTTAAAGCTCAACATTCAGAAAACGAAGATCATGGCATCCGCTCCCATCACTTCATGGGAAATAGATGGGGAAACAGTGGAAACAGTGTCAGACTTTATTTTTCTGGGCTCCAAAATCACTGCAGATGGTGATTGCAGCCATGAAATTAAAAGACGCTTACTCCTTGGAAGGAAAGTTATGACCAAGCTAGATAGCTTATTCAAAAGCAGAGACATTACTTTGCCAACAAAGGTCCATCTAGTCAAGGCTATGGTTTTTCCTGTGGTCATGTATGGATGTGAGAGTTGGACTCTGAAGAAAGCTGAGTGCCGAAGAATTGATGCTTTTGAACTGTGGTGCTGGAGAAGACTACCTTGGACTGCAAGGAGATCCAACCAGTCCATCCTAAAGGAGACCAGTCCATCCTAAAGGCGACCAGTCCTGGGTGTTCATTGGAAGGACTGATGCTGAGGCTGAGACTCCAATACTTTGGCCACCTGATATGAAGAGCTGAATCATTGGAGAAGACCCTGATGCTGGGAAAGATTGAGGGCAGGAGGAGAAGGGAACGACAGAGGATGAGATGGCTGGATGTCATCACAAACTCAACGGACGTGGGTTTGGGTGAACTCAAGGAGTTGGTGATGGACAGGGAGGCCTGGCATGCTGCAATTCATGGGGTTGCAAAGAGTCAGACACGACTGAGCAACTGAACTGACTGACCTTTTTTAATGTTTACCAATATTTTTATTTATTTATCACTTTAATTGAGGTGAAATTTACATAATTCACAATGAACAGATTTTAAAAGAACAGTTCAATGAATTTTTACACACCCATGTATGTAACCACCAATCACGTCAAGATACAGAACATTTTCTAGGGCTTCCAGAATGCTCCTTCATGCTCCTTCCCAGTCAGCATCCCCCACATACATAAAAGTAACTACTATTCTGACTTCTGCAAACATAGATTAATTTTTCCTGTCCTTAAACTTCATGAACTCCTTTGTTTCTGTTTTTTTCCATTATACATTATATCTGAGATCCATCCATGCTTTTGTGGGTGACTATATTTATTTTCATTGTTGCATAGTATTCCACTGCACAATCATCATTTACTAGCCCATTCTACTATTGATGGATATTAGCATTGTTGCCAATTTGAAACCATTATTAAAAAAACTGCTATGGATTCTTTTTTGTGTGTTTTGTTTATTTGGTTTTCTTATAAAATTTTTTAAATTGAAGTATAGTTCATTTATAATGTTGTGTTAGTTTCACATGTATAGCAAAATGATTCAGTTTTATATATATATATATATATATGTATATTCTTTATCAGATTCTTTTCCATTATAGGTTATTATTAACATATTGAATATAGTTCCCTGTGATATACAGTATACCCTTGTTGGTTATCTATTTTATTTATAGTGATGTGTGCTTGGATTCTTGAAGATGTTTTTTGATGGACACAAGTGCTCATTTCTCTTGAGTGCACATCCAGGGGTGAAATGGCTGGGTCAGTGAAACATGTGTGTTCAGCTTTGCTAAATATTACCCAATAGCTCTATAATGTGGTTGTACTACCAGTTTTCACTCCCATCAGTAAGGTGTCAGAGTTTTAGCTGTTTCCTATCCTATGCTGGCCTAACAGATGGTAGATGCTGCAATTCCTTTAAACTTGGGCCATTCTGGTGGAGACTTTCCACTTTTAAGTAAGATTAACTGAGCCATTATCAGTCAGACACAGGCATGTCAGTGCTCTCAGAACCTCTTAAAGAGCTTGGGATGGTTTTACCCCACTGGATACACAAGGTTGTGATATATATATATATATGTATTTTTTATTGACTATTTATTATAATATTCTTGGTTCTTTGTAAGCAGACCTATAGAAGTAACAAAAGAAACAGTTCTATAGTTTCAGACGCCTTTGGAAAAGCCACTGGAAATGAGTCCTGAAAACTGAAAGTTGAGTCTGTGCCCCAAGCTGAAGTGGTCCAAGGAGGGAAATGGCCACTTCAGGGACCAGAGAAGTTGTTGGCTCCAGAGGAAGGAATGGATCATGCATTTTATTACTCAGAACAACTGTCTATTCTTGCTTAAATGTGCATAACTTCTTCTCAGTGGCATTTAAAGGATTAATAATTTAATCATCAAAGGACTTGGACTTTCTTAGGTCAGAGAAAGAGAGATGTTCACATTGATAAGGTTCTGCTGTTATTGAGCTTTTACTAATGAAAGAGGAAGGACAAGGAAGCCATTATTAGTTATAACTGTTTTCCATACTTCATTCTATTCTACTCTCAGATCCTTGAGCAGGAAATATGTCTGTTTGATCTATTAATCTGTAAACCAAGATTTGAAGACAAGAAATGGAGATCCATCATCTCCTTTAATCCTTTTCCTTAATTATTCTTACCCTCTAAAATGGCCTTGATATGTCTGTGGGGCTCTATTCCTAAATTATTTTGATTCAAAATAATTAAAAGTGAACAAACATTTATTAATTACTTTCTTTGTGCTAGGTAAATGACTTGGGGTTCCTGCATCTATTATCACATTTATGCTTCACGCCAAGTATCTTGCTTAAGTTCTTCTCATCCCTGTGAAGCTAAGAGATTATATTTTACATTATATTTATGTTATATTTTATTAACATTGCTTTAAAGATAAAACTATTAAGGCAAAGAGGTGAAATGACCTGCTTTTGTATGTTTCCTTATAATTTCAAGTTCAAAGTGTTTATTCCCTTTCTTTGACTTTTGGATTCAAGTTGTCAAGCCCTGTCAGTTTTCTCTTGGATCAAGGCTTCCATTTCCACAGCTGCTACTCTTGTTCAGGGAACAAAATAGCCACAAGACTGGTTTCCCAATAAATCTACACAGTATCACCATACCAATCTTGATGAAACATGCTTGCATTATGTCCCTCTCTCCTGCCACACTATTCATTGGCTTCCGGAAGCCTGCAGGAAAAATGCCACACTTAGTAGCTTTTTGATGAAGACACTCCTTAGTCTTGTATCAACAAACTTTTCCAAACACTGCTATATACAAATCCTCCATTTCAAACAATATAAACTACTTACTGATCATCATATAAGAATTCCCTCTCATACATTTGCTCACAGACCTGCCAACTTGAATTCCCTCTCCTTTTCCTTTGTCTAAGCAAATGTTGCCAGGTCTTCTGTGGTGAAGTCATATCCATCCACTGACCTTATCAGGTATTTTCTCCCTTCTCTGAACTCCTGCGACGTGTCTCAGTTGTATTAAGGAGACAGCAAATTACTTACAGAGTAACAACAGGATGAAAGTGGCATGGTAGATTTGAAAATAAATTTAATGCTCCCTAAACTGAAAGAACTCAAAATGTGAGATGACAATAGAAGTGGAAAATTTAATTAGGAAATGAAATACATGTTAGTAACATTTTGAGCATTTTCTATATAGCAGTCCATGCATTGTTTTTCCTGGACTTGCACATTTATTTCTATAAATAGGCACTATTATTATCCTCTGTTTCCAGATTAGGAATCTGAGGCTTAGATGTATTATAGGATATAGCCAAGATCATCCAACTAATAACAGGAGAGGGGCATCTGAATAGCACGTATTCTTATCCCTTAGGGTATAGTGACTTAAGATGTGATCCCAAGTTGCAGTTGCTCCAGGAAGGAGAGAGGGAGATTAAAGGGATATAATACAATGGAAGACTACAATGAAGGTGAATACAGAGAAACAGAGGAGGGCAAGAATTAACAAAAGAGCAATGAAAAGATGAACTGAAGCATAAGCCAATACAATGGAGTGTAGGATTTTGCTAGCTTTGTCAACATTTGTCTTCCAGGGTCCTCCTTTTATAAAAAAAAAATTTGTAAATTTGTAGATTCTTAAATGGCTCAAATTTAGTCACCTATTTGGTTCTCAGCTTTAAAGCGGTTCAAATGCCATTTTCCAGGTTTAGCAGCAGCAGCAGCAGCAGACTCTGAGGGCTCTCATACCAAACAAATGTCTAAGAGATTGATGGATAAACCAGATAGCATATATTAATGTTGTTATTGTTACTTAGTTGCTCAGTCGTGTCTGACTCTTTTTAGTGACCCCGTGAACTGTAACCCACCAGGCTCCTCTGTCCATGAGATTCCCCAGGCAAGAATGCTGGTGTGGATTGCCATTTCCTTCTCCAGGGGATCTTCCCAACCCATGGATGAAACCCACATCTCCTGTGTCTCTTGCATTGGCAGGCAGATTCTTTACCACTGAGCCACCTGGGAAGCCCATATTCATGTACAATGACACTATTTTACAATACAATCAACTCATAGCTGTCTTCATAAAACACTTCTAATGGATACATCCTATCAATGGCTTCCCTTTGCACTCAGAATAAAAACCAAAATTCTTGCTTTGACCTCAAAGGCCTATGTGAACTAATCCCTGGTGAACTTTCTGGACTTGCTCCTCTCTCCCTTGCTCACTAAACTCTAGCTCTACTCACCTTCTTCCAGTTCCTTCAAGAAGTCAAGCCCCTTTTCACCTCAGGACCAACCTGTACACTATTCCCTCTAGCTGGAATACTCTTTTCCATTCTTCACTTAATTATGTGAAGATCAGAAATTAAATACCTTAATTTCTTTTACTGACCTTAGTTAAAGAAATGTAATTTTCACAATTATATTTAATGAAAAGTCTTGAGGGGAGCTAATCTTATTAGCATAAGTACTTTGAGAATTAATTCAAAATGTCAAATGGTTGGTACAACTCTCAGGAAGATAATTGAGAGAACTCGGAAGACATTTAAATTCTGGTGACCATGTAAAAAGGCACTGTTGGAAAAATAGCCAGTAAGAACATAAGTTTTTAAATATAAAGATACATGCTATGTTCCTTGTTAATGAGATGAGATGTTCTATGATATGACTAGTAAATACAAAATGTCTAGTGTAATCACTTCTGCTTTTAAAACATGTTTGTTAAAGGAACTTATAGTAATTTACTTTGGTGATAAAATAATTTTGTAATAATAAATGGAAGGGGCTCATTTAAGCAGTAAATGAACTCACCAGCCCTATGGCTCAACCTATAGCTGTAGATCTGGCATCACCTCAGACAGATTGGATCCAAATCCAGTTAAAAGCCTGGGCCCTGCTGTTATTCTCAGCACTAAAGATTCTATTTTAAGGTCACCTTCTCTGAGAGGCTTTCTCTGAGTACTGTATTTAAAGCAGCACTACTCAAAATTTGGTAAAACTACAGAAGCCCAGGCCCTCCGTATTTCAATAAACCAAGGCCCTCCAAATGTCCAAAAGCCAAGGTCTCTGTAATCTTTATTAGTACTCCAAGTGATTCTGATACTGAAGTTTGAGAACTACTGATCCAAATGTGTGCTTTTTCCTTCTGTCCCTTTATTCTGTATTAGAGCATTCTGTTTGTTTCTCTCCCAGCTCCTATCACAGTATCTATTTCCATGTGGTTGTCTGTCTGCCCTGCTAGACTATAAACACCATGAGGGCAAGGATCATGTCTTTCTTGTCAGTTGCTATATTCCCAACTTAAAACCAGTGCTGGGCGCAAAGCTGGGACTCTAAACAATAGGCTCAGTATGCATAGTGACGAGTTACAAGCTTGAACAACAAGCTTGCTATGAGCCTTGAACAATGCCGGGATGTGGCCTCCGTAGGAGAGGAGTTTGATCCAGGGCCAGTGATGAGGCTTGATCGCTCAGAGCTTTTTGTGTAATAAAGTTTTATTAAAGTATAAAAGAGATAGAGAAAGCTTCTGACATAGACATCAGAAGGGGACAGAATGAGTGCCCACTTGCTAGTTTTTAGCAAAGAGTTAAAACCTATTAGCAAGCTGCTAATTAGAGAAAGGAAAGGCCTCAAAACTGAGGGAGTGGCACCAGGTCGCTCACCCACAACATGCATCTTGAGATATCATTGGCACAAGGTGAGTCATCCTGGCCATAAAGCAGTTGACATGAATCTTGAAGAGAGGCAGATTTCCAAGCAAATACATAGTTCATTAACATAGCTTAAGGAAGACATTTCCATGAGAAAAAATGCATTGGTTAGCTCAAGGTTTGAAATAAAGTTAAGTTCTGGTGGAACCAGGTGTTGCCATGACAACACAGGATTAGAAGAGAAAAGAAAAAAATGTTTGAAACTTGGAGTTTTATTTCCTCCTGCTGCTTGGGGACCTCCCTACCAAGGCTATTAACACTCTCAATAGGATGAATAAAATGGATTTTTATTCATAATGAACCCAAGACTCACTTTATAATATAAAGTGAGTCACAAACTTTATTTTTCACAAGAATCCTTTTGGGGAATGCTGAAGTGAAAGTGAAAGTCACTCAGTCGTGTCCGACTCTTTGTGACCCCATGGACTATACAGTCCATAGAATTCTCCAGGCCAGAATACTGGAGTGGGTAGGGTAGCCTTTCCCTTCTCCAGGGGATCTTCCCACCCCAGGGATTGAACCCAGGTCTCCCGCACTGCAGGCAAATTTTTTCCCAGCTGACCCACAAGGGAAGCCCAAGAATACTGGAGTGGGTAGCCTATCCCTTCTCCAGTGGATCTTCCTGACCCAGGAATCGAATCAGGTCCTCCTGCATTGCAGGCAGATTCTTTACCAACTGAGCTATCAGGGAAGCCCTTTGGGGAATGCTGCTAAATATTAAATTAGATAAAATTAGAGTTGAGTCAGCTGTTCTGGTTTAATCAGAAATGGATGTTCTAGAGCTCTTTCCACTTGGCCTTCCATGGTTCTCTGAAGGCAGTACACGACCTTGCTTCACAGTAGGTGGTCCCTGCACCAGCAGCATCAGCAGATGGCACAGAAGGAAGGGTAGGCAAGACTGCTGACACCTTAGCACAAATGAAGGCAATAGAACCAAAAGTCATTTTATTCTTTGTTATCACATCCAAGAATTTTTTTAAAAGGTTCACTTATTAATGCCCTTGATGAAGCAGTAAAAATTATTAATATTAAATTTTTAATACATGTTTCTTTAATATTCTGTGTGATGACATGAGAAGTAAGCACTAAGCCTTTCTGTTGCATAACAAAATGTGATGATTATCTTGAAGAAAATAACATGTGCAGTTCTTTGAGTTGTATGTCAAACTAGCTGCCTTTTGTATGGCATACAAGTTCTAATTTAAAAAAAAAACAACTCACAAACTATGGTCATTTGGCAGACATCTTGAAAATGAATGAGGTGAACCTGTCAAGCAAAGTAACTGAAGGTATTCGTTGCCAAAGATAAAATTTGAGCCTTCAATAGAAAATCAGAATTGTGTAAAATTTTTATCCCCTTTGCAATACTTAAATACTTTTCTAACGAGACAGGTCATTGTTTTAGCCTGTTCAGGCTGCTGTAGACATTTACTTCCCATGGTTCTGGAGGTTGGGAAGTCCAAGATAAATGTACCCAGTATGATTATGCTCTGGTGAGGACCCTATACCTGGTTCATAGTCAGTGCCTTCTGTGTCCTAGCCTGGCAGAAGGAGCTAGGAAACTCTGGGTAGTCGCTTTTACAAGGGCATTTATCTCATTCATGAGGGCCCCATCCTCATGACCTAAGTATTTCCCAAAGGCCCCACATACTAATACCATAATCTTTAGGGGCTAGGATTTTAACATATGAATTTTGGGGGCACACAAACATTCAGACCAAAGCAGTGGTGGTGTGAACAAATGCAATTTTTTTATTTTCCAGAATGTAATACAGCATTATTTGGAAGATCTGCATGAATCAGTGACCTAATATTTTCCAAATGACTGATGTGGAATCACACATGTGCAAAAGATGTATTCAAAGTGAAGTTTCACCTAACAGTGTAGAAAAGTTCACTGATGTGGTCAGATCCCACATTGCAACTCGTCTCTAAGGAGCTATCACTTGCAGAGTTTCAGTGTAACATCCAAGAATATTGATGATTATTTGAAAAGCTACTTCCTGTTTTAACTGCTTATATCTGTGAGGTTGGATCATCTATCTCCCTTTACTTCAAACCAACATAGTACCATGGATGGAAAGCAGAAACAGATATGAGAATACAGATGTCTTCTATTAAGGCAGGCAGCAAAGATGCAAAAAACAAATCAATGTCATCCACTCTATTCATGAACTTTGTTTTGAAAAATACGGTTATTTTCATAAACTATTATAGGTCTAGTATTGTTAACTGTAAATTAATCAATATATAAATATTTCTGAAATTTCTCAGCTTTAATTTCTAATGTGATATATACCACATAAAGGAATATCTTTGAGGTCTTTCTAATTTATGAGAGCATAAAGAGGTCCTGAGAACAAAACATTTAAGAACTGCTGCCTTAAGAACAGTTTGAAAATTTCTTCCTCTGAGCACTTCTAGCCTCAAACAAAGATAAATAAACCCTGATGAGTGCTCCCTAATCCCTTTCCCCTTTTATCAGCTAGACTGACGTCAAGCCAAATGCCTCGAATTTATTTCACATAAATGTACATTCCTGTCATGCTTCCCTAAGCAAAAGAGTTGTCAGTTTGATTAGATTTTGGGACTTATTGGCTTCCATAATTCAGTTGGGCAAAGAGCCAGGCCACTCACCTGGGTAGCATATGTATTCACAAACCAGCTTCTAGAAAGATATAGCTCTACTGAAGCATCAACTGCTGGGTTCTGCCAACTTCAGAGGACAAACTCATTCTTTGCCCTTTTTTGGACACCAGCTGTTCAACTCAATGTTTCTGATGGTGGGATATAATTTTGTTATAAAGGTAAAAGAAAAAATATAAAAGTATTAGAAACAATCGATCAAATAAAAGGCTGGTGTTTATTTAGCACTGGCTTTAAGCCAAATACTCTTATATGTGTTACTTCATTTAAATATTTTAGCAACACTATGAGATGGGCATTATAATCCTCATTTTACAGATAAGGAAAGTGGGATTAGATGGCTGTTGTGTAGCAGAGAAGGGATAAAATCCAGGCCTCAGTGGCTCCAAAGACAGATTACTAGTCAGAGGATCTGGGTTATGTCAAATGCTTTATGATGGTGCTTTATGGATGTGGAGATAAAGACACCTCAAATAATTCTTTAGCAGTACCTCATACCAATGGTTCTCAAAGTGTGGTCCCTGGACTGGCAGCATTGAAATCCCTGGGGACATGTTAAAAATGCAGATTCTCAGACCCTGGTCCAGACCTGCTGAATAAGTAGCTTTGAGGGGAAGTGGGGAAGGAAGGACCAAGAACAGACGAGGTGCCAGAGGCACCAACCTCTAAAGGTGTTAAACTATCACATAAATAAGCCTGCAATATTGTGTCAGTTAACTCAGAGCTGCTCCTCTCTGGGGAAAGAAAATTGGTCTATTCCACACAGCTAATAAATCCCTCATTATGAATTTGAACATGTGACAGGAAAATATTTGTTATTTATAATGGTCTGCTTCCTTCTTAAGGAAGACTGATCCTGGTAACCGGAAACATTTTTTGCTTGCTGAAGTTTGAGCTCTTCACCATTTGTCTAATGGCCACTTATCTTCCTACTCCTCCCTTGATGCCTGAAGGATCAGCAGAACAGTTCAGATCTCTGAAAAATCTTATTCATGTATCTTCTTAGATCAGATTCCTGAGAAGCAGAGCCTGAGATGGGGACTCTTGTGCAAATGATTTATTGAAGGAGCACTCTTAGAAGAGAAATGAGGGAAGAAGGTTAAGCATCAACTTGGGCTTCCCAGGTGGCTCAGTGGTAAAGAAGCCTCCTGCCAAAGCAGGAGACACGAGTTCCATCCCTAGTTTGGGAAGATCCTCTGGAGAAGCAAATGGCAACCCACTCCAGTATTCTTGCCTGGGAAATCCCATGGACAGAAGAGCCTGGCAGGTTACAGTCCATGGGGTTGGAAAAAAGGGTTGGACAGGACTGAACAATGAAACAGCAAAAATAACGACCAAGGATGTGGTCTCCAACAGATACTGGCTTCAGCCTGGGGCATGAATTTCACCACCAGGTTCATCTTGCCTGGAGGGAAGACATCCTCTTTGTCAGTTACTCATTGGCTGTGAACTGCCAGTAGTGAGATGATGGCCAGAGTCTAACCTCCTGGGCTAAGTGGTTCCTGGTTGGTTGAGGATAGTGTTTCAGAAAAACGAGCAGCTGTGAGCCATCAGTATCTAGCCCTGATGGCAGCTGGGGGATGGGTGAGGCCAGATAATAGACATCTGGATGGGACACCAACAGCATCGACTCCAGGAATGCTTTTTGGATCTTGGTTCACATCTCTGAATGTCTGTATCTATCTCGGCTTAGGTGTGAGCTCTCCTCTCATCTGCTGGCCTCACAGAGTCACAGTCCCAGACCAGCCAGTTCCCTATTCCCCATGCAGCCTTTGAAGGATCCCAGATAGTTTGTGGAGGGGTGTTGAACACATGCATAATCCCTCCCTGTAGAATATCTTTCTCTCCTAGGAACATTTTGTTGCTATTTCCTGTTTCCTTCTTTTGTAAAATGAAGGGATGATCTGGATTATTTCTAAGCCTCATTCAAAAATTTATTTACCTAATGATTTTGTTCCAGAACGCAGCTGTTGTGCTCGCCTTGGTCTGGGAATGAGCTCCGGAAGAACATCAGTTAGAAACTAAGTCTAGTGTCATTGATACAAGTCAGGCATTCTTCAGTCTGTGAAAAGATTTAGTTCATATAAAGGAATGCACTTCCATTTGCTCTGACCAAGGTTCTTTTCTCAATGCTGCTGCTAAGTCGCTTCAGTCGTGTCTGACTCTGTGTGACCCCATAGACGGCAGTCCACCAGGCTTCCCCGTCCCTGGGATTCTCCAGGCAAGAACACTGGAGTGGGTTGCCATTTCCTTCTCCAATGCATGAAAGTGAAAAGTGAAAGTCAAGTCGCTTAGTCCTGTCTGACTCTTAGCGACCCCATGGACTGCAGCCTACCAGGCTCCTCCATCCATGGGAGTTTCCAGGCAAAAGTACTGGAGTGGGGTGCCATTGCCTTTTCTCAATAATTGGTATTAAATTTTCTGGACAATTATTAGGGATTAATTTATTTTAATTAAAGAACTTCAGAGTTGATTGCAGATTCCTGCCTCCATGATGTGTCATGTATTAGCCACACAAAAATGGACAGATGCTATCATTTCCATTCTGAAATTTTGAAACTGTGGCAGAAACTGAGGCAAAACACCAAAAGCATCACTGAAGTGTCCCTACGTGTCTCACTTTAACAAGTACAAGGTGATATTGAAAAAAATTCCTGATATAAATAATTCAAAGTAGGGTTAACCCTACCAGATACTTTTGTGTGACTTTTGCGTGCCTTTTTTGTGACTTAAAGCACCTATTCAGGCTTATAAAACACTGAAAAGTGTACACTCTGGGTGGGCAACTTTAAAAAAGTCATTCCTTCCTCCTGGCTGTAAGGCTCTAAGGAGGCACAAGCCTTGGCATCTGATGTGTAGACCAGGTTTTAGCCCTTTCCTTTGAAAAAGTAAAAGTGTTAGTCGCTCAGTCATGTCTGACTCTGCGACCCCATCAACCGTAGCCCCGCAGGCTCCTCTCTTTGTGGGATTTTCCAGGCAAGAATACTGGAGTGGGTTGCCATTCCCTCTTCCAGGGGATCTTCCCAACCCAGGGATCAAACCCAGGTCTCTTGCATTTCAGGCAGATTCTTTAGACACACCTTTACCTGAGACCTTGGCACAGAGTACATCTTGGATGTCAGTATGTGGTGCTCCCGGTTGTAGGTGTCCGATCATTGTGACCAGACTGGTTTTCCATTCTTTGGTGTGACCTTTCATGCTTGTCATCAAGCCTACAAAATTGCTGAGTGATGCCATGTCTCAAGACATGCTGCAGCTCATCTTCATTGATGAGAATGTCCAAGACAAAAAGGCCCAAAGAAAGACTGTGTTCTGGACACCCTGTCTGTATGTATTCTTTATAACTTTTTATTATGTGGCAAGGTTTGCCTTAGGTCTTTAGCATTGATCAAGAGGCTCTAACCATTGTAACTGAAGTTCTAGAGTCACTTATTTATGTAGGAGGTCAAATGTGGCATTACCATGTTAATCTAGGCAGATCTTTCTGCTTGGGGACATTATAATAGTCAAATCGTTAGCACAGTATTCATTCAAAATATCTTATGTAGAAATATTTTTCCAAAGTTCCTAGAAACTTATCACTGGAAGAATACAGGAGTGGGTTGCCGTGGCTCCTCCAGGGGATCTTCCTGACTCAGGGACTGAACCAGCATCTCTTAAATCTCCTGCATTGGCCTGGGGGTTCTTTACCACTAGTACCACCTGAGAAGCCCTCATTGCAGTATAATCATATGATATTTTTACTCCCAGTGTTACAGTGGAGAAAGCCTGGAAGAAAGGCACTCTTTGACTAGTTATATTAATAAGTCGATAGGATCTACTGCACCAGTGACCCAAAGGTCATTGCTGGAGGTTTTTGTTAATCTCTGTCATTGCAGTAGTTACACAGGAAAGGGAATGAAGGAGGAAAGGGTAAAATGAAACAGGAGATAAAATAGTTTTGGAAAAAAAATAATACTAAGTCTTCCTTCCCTGGTTTTCTTTATTCCTGACAATATAAATAATGTCTTCTTAAGAGGGAAAGTTAAGAAAGCAAATAAATTCCTATAGGCTTACAGGTTTGGGTTGAGAACAGTGTTAAATGGTGTGTTCATAAAATAAGAAAGCTTTGGGACATTTTGAGGTAGTGACTACATTTTGACAAGGGAATGATACAAGTTCTTTCCCTTTGAGGGAAGAAGATTGTACCTTCTCTTTGGTTCAAGAATAGCCAATAAAGAGATGAGAGTTCATTATCGTAGGGCAGCAGTCCCCAACCTTTTGGGCACCAGGGATGGGTTTCGTGGAAGACAGTTTTTCCACAGACTGGGGGTGGGGGGTGGTTGTAGGATGCTTCAAGTGCATTACGTTTATTATGCACTTTATTTCTATTATTATCACATCAGCTCTACCTCAGATCACCAGGCATTAGATCTCCAAGGTTGAGGGACCCCTGCTATAGGGGACCATTTAGAAAGAGGAAGATTACTCAGGATCATGTCCTTTGTATGGAGGCAGTTTGAGGGAAAGCCCCTACAACCCACACAGCACCTCTTGGTTAAATTGTCCTTATACTCTCTGCTGAAAGAAGACAGCTTACAAAACTCCACTCTTTCTTTCTTAAGTGTTCCCAATAAATCGCCATCAACGTGAAAGTCACCTTTGTTATTTACTAGAAAAATTGATTTTTCCCCCTGTAATATTATGCACTTCCCCCCCTCTCCCTACTAAATATGTTTTATTGCATCTTCATTGCAGATCTAATTTGTAATTCATCTCATACTCACTCATTTAAGTCATAGCTATCTGTTGAAGAATATCAGTCAACTAGGCTGGAAACATTCTTCCAGTAGTAGAAATGGAATGTCAAGTTAATTACTCTTCTTGTCCTCTATAAAATACATTACTTTTGAAAAGTTTCACTTATTTAACATTTGAACTAAAGATTTTAAATTATATCATAATAATTTAATACTACACATTTCGTTCACCCACAAGAGACATCTAGCTTTAATTACATAATAATCCAGTGGTGCAAATTGTTCTTAGCTTGAAGAAAAATTAGAGGAAAATATAGTGTAAAATGTGGCAAGTAGTGGATTTATGGGAATATCCAGTGCATGGTATGATGAGCTGCATGACAAACACAAACATGAAAAAAAATTAAATTGCTCCTGCTGGAGAATTTGAACCTATGAAAATGTCACTAATGGACATTATATTCCTATTTAGGCATCCGTGGTTTTACTACTTGTTCACAAAGGCTTCTTTAGGCTTGTAGCATTAAGTATTCATTACAGAAGAGAGATGTGTGCTCTCGGAGGACCCTGCTTCCACAAATGACTAGAAAAAACTCTGGAGTTTGGACACAATTATAGCTGTTTTTCTAAGAATTTCACCATTTTGCCTCCATAAGTGAATGTCTGTCTACCCCATTTGCCTGCAAATTGTGTTACATCAGCGAGATGGATCATTTGGCTTCCTTGTTTGTCCTAGGGGATATGAGCACAGCCCATAGGTCTGCCAGCAGCTGACTGCCTCGTAAATGTTTACTTATAAATTAGCGTGGGTGATAATTTATTAGAGCAATAAGCATAGATTACTTTTAACGGCATAGGCATTATGTGTTATGAACACAGTATTTTATGTTTAGTTGAAGCAAATGTATATGATTATTAATATCGTACCCAAATGTAACTCAGATATTGTGAATTAGAAAGTTTAAACCTAGTTAAGCCACATGTTACAGTGCATCAGGACTGAAATTAGGAGCTTCAGGAAGGTTTCACATTGACAAAGCAATATCATACCATTCACCTATACCATATGTTAGAATTTGTTTATTTCCGTGATTTGTTCTCTTCTCCTTCCCTCATAAACTGACTCATTCTGTTCCTGAAGAACATGGTTTCTCTCTTGAGAAGCATCAGGGCATCAAAACTTTGGCTTCTGGAGCTGAGGCAAATAATCTGTCAGCAGGGATACCATGACAGCCTGGAATGACACGCAGAGAAAGAGAAAGAAAGAAATGGGTAAATATTAGCAAGATCCTACTTAGGGACCTATAGAAGACGATCTGGGTTACAGCTTTGAAGGCCTATGGCAGACATGTGTTTTCCTAAGGAAATGATAAGGGGTCGCTTCCAAACTAATACTTATTTTTATTAAGGGAGCTCATGAGGGATCACAGAGAAGGCAATGGCAAGCCACTCCAGTACTCTTGCCTAGAAAATCCCATGGATGGAAGAGCCTGGTAGGCTGCAGTCCATGGGGTTGCTATGAGTCTGACGCGACTGAGCGACTTCACTTTCACTTTCACTTTTACACAATGGAGAAGGCAATGGCAACCCACTCCAGTGTTCTTGCCTGGAGAATCCCAGGGACGGCAGAGCCTGGTGTGCTGCTGTCTATGGGGTCGCACAGAGTCGGACACGACTGAAGCGACTTAGCAGCAGCAGCAGCATGAGGGATCATGATGACCCAAATATATATGCAAACACCATACTTTTTTAGGCCTCATTCCAGGACCAGTGGGGGTGAGAGCCAAATGGAGGTAACCAAGGCGGTAGCCATGATTGGCTTTGCTAGTCATAAGTGAAGCCTACTCACTGAAATTGAAGAAAGTGGAGAAAACCACTAGATCATTCTGGTATGCCCTAAATCAAATCCCTTATGACTATACAGTGGAAGTGAGACATAGATTTAAGGGACTAGATCTGATAGACAGAGTACCTGATGAACTATGGATGGAGGTTCGTGACACTGTACAGGAGACAGGAATCAAGACCATCCCCAAGAAAAAGAAATGCAAAAAAGCAAAATGGCTGTCTGAGGAGGCCTTACAAATGGCTGTGAAAATAAGGGAAGCAAAAAGCAAAGGAGAAAAGGAAAGATATACCCATTTGAATGCAGAGTTCCAAAGAACAGCAAGGAGAGATAAGAAAGCCTTCCTCAGTGATCAATGCAAAGAAATAGAGGAAAATAATAAAATGGGAAAGACTAGAGATCTCTCCAAGAAAATTAGAGATACCAAGGGAACATTTCATGCAAAGATGGGCTCAATAGAGGACAGAAATGGTAGTTACCTAACAGAAGCAGAAGATATTAAGAAGAGGTGGCAAGAATACAAGAAGAACTGTACAAAAAAGATCTTCACGACCCAGATAATCACGATGGTGTGATCACTCACCTAGAGCCAGACATCCTGGAATGTGAAATCAAGTGGGCCTTAGAAAGCATCACTACGAACAAAGCTAGTGGAGGTGATGGAATTCCAGTTGAGCTATTTCAAATCCTGAAAGATGACGCTGTGAAAGTGCTGGCACTCAATATGCCAGCAAATTTGGGAACCTCAGCAGTGGCCACAGGACTGGAAAAGGTCAGTTTTCATTCCAATCCCAAAGAAAGGCAATGCCAAAGAATGCTCAAACTACTGCACAATTGCACTCATTTCACACAGTAGTAAAGTGATGCTTAAAATTCTCCAAGCCAGGTTTCAGCAATACATGGACCATGAACTTCCAGATGTACAAGCTGGTTTTAGAAAAGGCAGAGGAAGCAGAGATCAAATTGCCAACATCTGCTGGATCATCAAAAAAGCAAGAGAGTTCCAGAAAACAATCTATTTCTGCTTTATTGACTATGCCAAAGCCTTTAACTGTGTGTATAACAACAAACTGGAAAATTCTAAAAGAGATGGGAATCCCAGACCACCTGACCTGCCTCTTGAGAAAACCTATATGCAGGTTAGGAAGCAACAGTTAGAACTGGACATGGAACAACAGCCTGGTTCGAAATAGGAAAAGGAGTACATCAAGGCTGTATATTGTCACCCTGCTTATTGAATTTATATGCAGAGTACATCATGAGAAACGGTGGGCTGGAAGAAATACAAGCTGGAATCAAGATTGCTGGGAGAAATATCAATAACCTCAGATATGCAGATGACACCACCCTTATGGCAGAAAGCAAAGAAGAACTAAAGAGCCTCTTGATGAAAGTGAAAGAGGAGAGTGAAAAAGTTGGCTTAAAGCTCATCATTCAGAAAACGAAGATCATGGCATCCGCTCCCATCACTTCATGGGAAATAGATGGGGAAACAGTGGAAACAGTGTCAGACTTTATTTTTCTGGGCTCCAAAATCACTGCAGATGGTGATTGCAGGCATGAAATTAAAAGACAGTTACTCCTTGGAAGGAAAGTTATAACCAACCTAAACAGCATATTAAAAAGTGGCTCAAACACACACACACACACACACACACACACACACACACACAAATAGGTAAGTATCTAAGATAATATGCTGTCACTTTTAATCATGTTAATTAAAAATATATATATATAAAGAAAAAATAAAAAGCAGAGACATTACTTTGCCAACAAAGGTCCATCTAGTCAAGGCTATGGTTTTTCCAGTGGTCATGTATGGATGTGAGAGTTGGACTGTGAAGAAAGCTGAGCACCGAAGAATTGATGCTTTTGAACTGTGGTGTTGGAGAAGACTCTTGAGAGTCCCTTGGACTGCAAGGAGATCCAACTAGTCCATCCTAAAGGAGATCAGTCCTGGGTGTTTATCGGAAGGACTGATGTTGAAGCTGAAACTCCAATACTTTGGCCACCTCATGCGAAGAGCTGACTCACTGGAAAAGACCCTGATGCTGGGAAAGATTGGGGGCAGGAGGAGAAGGGGACGACAGAGGATGAGATGGTTGGATGGCATCACTGACTCAATGGACATGGGTTTGGGTGGACTCTGGAAGTTGGTGATGGACAGGGAGGCCTGGCGTGCTGCGGTTCATGGGGTCGCAAAGAGTCGGACATGACTGAGCGACTGAACTGAACTGACTGACTATTGGCTGGTTGTAGAGAAATAGAATTCCTCCCATCCTTGTGTTTTCACTGTGGTTTGGATACTTGTAACCTAGAAAAGTTTAGAATAAATTAGATGTAGATTATTAAGCTTAATGAATAATGTCTTTCTGAATCTGGGTTCTCCTGAAAGAATATTTATAAGCTAGAGTACAGCTTCCCATCAGCAGCAAACAGGAATTTTCACTTTTACTCTTCTCAACTTCCAGAATCACAACATTAGTAATAATATCAGAAACAGTGATGATAACAAATGCTGACTGAGTGCTTACTATGTACCAGACTAAGTGTCTTACCATCAACATTTGTCGTCATCACTGTTGCTGATATTATCACTGTGCTAGGTACTGCAGTAAGGTAGAGAGAAGTGTTTGTAAATTAGCTTGTGTAACACAACAACCTTCTAAGGCAATCTCTGCTATTATCACTTATAGATGAGAAACTCAAGCCTGGAAACAACACAGAACTGGGTTTGGACCCAAGTTTCTCTGACTCTACTCTTAAGAGGTAGTTTTACTGCCTTTCAGGTACTTGCTCTTGCTTCTTCTTTTTTTTTTGCATTCTTCCTTTTATTTTATTTTTATTTAAATATAATTGCTTTACAATGTTGTATTGGTTTCTTCTGTACAAAAAAGTGAATCAGCTCTAAGTATACATATATCCCCTGCCTCTTGAGCCTCCCTCCCACACCCCTTGCCAGTCCCACCCTTCTAGGCCATCGCAGAGCACCAAGCTGAGCTCCCTGTGCTGTACAGCAGCTTCCCAGTAGCCATGTGTCTTACATACGGTAGTGTGTGTATGTCAGCGCTACTCCCTCAGCTCATCCACCCCCTCTTCCCTGTGTCCACAAGTCTGTTCTCTGCATCTGCATCTCCATTCCTGTCATGCAAATAGGTTCATCAGTACCATGTTTATAGACTCCATGCAGATGCATTAATATATGATACTTGTTTTTCTCTAACTTCCTTCACTTTGTACAACAGGCTCTGGATTTATCCACATCAGTACAGATGACTCATTCATTCCTTTTTATTTCTGAGTGCTGTTGCTTTTTGACCAGACTATGTAATATCCTTTTCTACTGTGTGAGGTAGAAAGAGATATGAAATACAGATGAGGAGACTGCAGCACAGGTATTTCCTGAGTGGTGGCAGTGAGGTGTGAATCTGTACCTACCTGTCCTACTTCTTGACCACTATTTTCATATGAATAAACTGGACTTAGAGGAGTTATGATACTTTCCCAAGACCACACAGAGAGCCAGAATTTTAACTTGATTTCCAAAGCCCATGTTTGAGAACCAAACAGTATTCTGTATTGCCTTCAGGCTACAAAAATGTATTGAGCACATATCATTATGGGGAGAAGACAGGTAACAAATAAAAAATAAAATACCAAGGAGTGATAAATGTCATTAGAAAATTACAAAAAAAAAAAAAAAAACAGGATAAAGGAGGTTGGGGAACCACTTAGAGATGGTGGACAGGGAAAATCTTGTTAAAGAGTGACATTTAAGTTGAGATCTCAATGACAGGAAGAAGACAGAAAGGTCAAACACTAGGATAAGAACATCTTCCAGTAAAATATTTTAAGCTTTTTTATGGGTTCCTGGGGTCACCTCTTAGGTTTGGTTTTGTTTTTAATGGTCATAGCATATGTCAAATTTATTTTCAAGTATTTAATCTTAGAAAGTTAATTATGAGTAGAGCTGCTGCCAGATGTAGTTAGATACAGACATACATATATACATACATACATAAGCAGGGATTTCAGGTCAACAACGATTTTTCTTAAACTATAAGTATATTCCAAATATTACATAGAACATGTCTATTGGTGGTGGTATTTAGTCGCTAAGTTGTGTCCGACTCTTGCAACATTCTCCAGGCAAGAATACTGGAGTGGGGTGCCATTTCCTTCTCCAGGGGATCTTCCCGACCCAGGTATCGAACCTCGGTCTCCTGCATTGCAGGCAGATTCTCTACCGACTGAGCTATGAAGAAAGCCCTTAGGACATGTGTATACTAAACAGTTCTTTATTGTCTTAATAAATTGTCTAAACACCACACCACATTTGAAACTCCACTGTAGCTGGTTATCCTGTATTTTATCTGGCACCCCTCACTTGGAGAGAAGAGATGGTAAAATACTGTGAACTACATTCGCAATGGTGTTGTATATCTAAAGGTCATCCTGATAGTAGTACTTTGAAGTGGCAGATTTTTTGCAGGGTCCCTTTAGGTTTCTTTAGCTCCACAGTAAAATTTGTAGGCAGAGGAAGAAACCCACCTCACGTTTTGTGAGTCCTGTAGCCTTCGTAATTATTGAAAAATATAAAAGCAAGCTTTGTGGTGAGGAGAGGGTGTGTGTGTGTGTGTGTGTTGTTTTCTTTTTTTTTTTTTTTAAACAAAGAGATCCAAAGGCCTGTGCACTATGGAGAGAATGATGTGATTACCAGAGTGTTCTGAAAAGCACTGCTGGAAATCTCCCAGTATGAGGGCCTTAAAAAGCTAGTGTGAGTGCTGAATGAGTACATGTTTGCTTTAAAAATGTTATATGCTTTTAGAACAAGCCCATCACCTATTTAGTTATTACATTAGTCATTATGGGCACCTCAGAACTTGAGGCTGGATTGTGTCTCTCCTTCCTTCTTCTATCCTGACTGTAAATGAAACTGTGTGTGGAAATCACCCTCTAGACAGTAGTGCTGCCCAGTAGGACTTTCTGTCATGATGGAAACATTCCCTGTCTATGCTGTCAAATACAAATAGTGGAGCCACCAGCCCTATGTGACTATTGAACACTTAAAATGTGGTTAGTATGTCTGAGAAATTGAATCTTATATTTTATTATCTTTTAGTTCATTTTTGTTGTTTGGTTGCTCAGTTGTGTTTGACTCTTTGCAACCCCATGGATTGTAGCCCGCCAGGCTCCTCTGTCCATGGAATTCTCCAGACAAGAATACTGGAGTGGGGTGCCATTTCCTTCTCCACTTAGTTAGCTGAAGTCTAAATTTAAATAGCCACATGCCCCTAGTGGCTACTGTGTTGGATAGGGAGATTCTAGAGGAAAACAGGTATTGTATCTTTAGAACGTTCCAGAAGAATCTAGCAGAGCAGTGCTGAACCTAAATGCCATTCTAAATAAGCCATCTAAGAATAATTTCTCTGCCTATAAAATAGGAATTTAGATAATCTGTAAGATCTCATCCCACTTGAAAATGCCATGCTTCTATGAATTGTACAGACTGTGCAGAGACTGAACAATATTCTTTTTTTCTTAATCTGCAGTGCCTGGCAGAGAACCTGGCACATAGTAGATGCTCAGTATATGGTTGCTGAAATGAACTTAACTCAGTGGGATGTCCACATCATCTGGTTTGGAGACATAAAGAGGACAGCGTGTGTGTCACCAACCCCCTTCCAGAATCCATGTCGGGTATCGCTAGTCAGTTATGTCACTCTTTCCTTCTGAGACCACAGGCAGGCTTAGAAGCTTCTGAACGTAGGACTCCATGTAGCCCGCTGATGAGATTGAAGACCTAAGATTAAAAGTCATTTGCCATCTAGATAGCTCAACCTACTTATTTTATGTGGAAGGAAACTGAGACCCAGAGAGGTCACAGTTAGCCAAAATGATATGGCTGACTAGTATCAAAGACAGTTACAGAATTCAAGTCTTCTCATTCCCAGTCAAGCATTCTTTCTATTTTAGATTCTTTACTTTCATTTTGATATGGCTGTGCATCTTTTTTTTTTTTTTTAATAAATTTACCCATTAGGGGAAGTGGATACCTCAGGAAGGTGGGAGATGGAGAGAGGGTGGTAGGACTTAGACGGTGGAAAATGGGTGGGCATAAGACTTCACTGTGAATATGTGTGTATATATGTGTGTGTATGTGTGTATAATATATATACACACAAGTGCATAATAAGCTCTTTAAAAATTCAGAAGTACAGAGCATCTTCATAATTATATTTTGGAAAATGTACTTTTAGTTCCCCCTCCGGCCCCTGAATTTCTACAAAAGAATCTATTTTAACAGATTTGGGTTGATCTATCTTTGTCATTGCCGTCATCTTCTGATAAAGACTAGAGCTTGAGGAAAATTCGTTGCTATGTTTCTTCCTGAGGTATATGGCTGGAGAGCTCACTTTTTTTTTTTTTTTTTGCATCTGGATCTTTGCTCTTCAAAATGTGGTCTGCAGGACAGCAGCATCTTCATTACCTGGTTGCTTATTAAAAATGCTGAATCTTGGGCCACATCTCAGACCAAATCCAAATTTGCACTTAACAAGTCCCTAGGTGATTCAAATGGATCAAATGGATCAAAAGCTTTAGAGGCACTGGTCTAAATGACATGATAATTGCCATTTTGGCCAAAGTTAGTGTCCTGAGGCTGTAAGCTGAAAGGTACAGTAGAAAAAAAAAAAAAAAAGTCATTCCTCTCATTAGATATGACAACTTGGGCCTGATATACCACTTTTCATTGCAAAGGGATTCATGTGTGTGTATGAAAGTCACTCAGTCATGTCTGACTCTTTGCAACCATGGACTAGAGCCTGCCAGGCTCCTCTGTCCATGGAATTATCCAGGCAAGAATACTAGAGTGGGTAACCGTTCCCTTCTCCAGGGGATCTTCCCAACCCAGGGATCGAACCCAGGTCTCCCATATTGTAGGCAGATTCTTTACCATCTGAGCCAGCAGGGAAGCCATACTGGAGCTCAAATCTCTGCATTAGATCAACAATGAAGACGATAGTGGTGATGATAATTATAATAACAATATTTACAGTGTATTAGATAACATACTAAATGTTTTGTGTATGTGTGTGCTCAGTCGTGTCTGAATCTTTGTGATCCCCTGTACCATGGCCTGCCAGGCTCCCCGCTAGGCTCCTCTGTCTATGGGATTTCCCAGGCAAGAATACTGGAGCCAGTTGCCATTTTCTCCTCCATGGAAGCTATAATGGGTTATCTGGCATTTTGTTTCCAGGGCATTAGGTACCAGGCTATGGGAGGCTGTGTCAATGGTGTTTTGGTTACAAAAGAAGCACAGTGTTGTTGGGCAGTTTTCCTGCCTGTGTTTCTGAATATGTGATATACAATAATGAATCATTCTGGGAAGTGCCTAATGTCTTTTAACAAATTTCTTTGTATTTCTCTACCTGAAGTAGACTTTTTTTGTTTTCCAGGAAGACCCTAGCTGATATAGTAGTGGAGATCAGTTAAATCACCAAAAACTAAAAAATGGTGGTACTAAATTATGGCACTGGAGTGTTCCATTTTCCAGAGAAAAACATGGTATTTGAGATATTGTAAAGCAGAGATGTGAGGTTAATGTTTCCAAGAATAGTGGTGGTGAAGATGAAACTAGTGGCATTTTGTTAAAGGGACTAATAATTTTTAAGATTAGTCTTGCTGCAATTTTGGCAATGTTCTATACCTAAGAACAATGTTTCTCTACTGTCTAAAGCCAGTAGAGAACCAAACAATTACCTAGGCAATGACAGAAGGGAAGAAAGAGAGGAGGAAGGAAATAATATTTCTTTCAATGCCCATTTTGTGCCAGGCACTGAATTAGGGGCTTCTGTAAACATTAACAAGGGGATTCTAAAATTATTGTATAAGAATTATACAACCTATTATGGTTGACAGGCAATGGTGGCTAGTGTTCAGGCTGATCAACAATGGTAAGAATTTTTACTAAAATAGATATATTTACATGGGGGTCAGTCTTACTCCATTAAAAACTATACATGCTTTAAGCACTAATGATCTACTGTGAACTTTCTGGAAAAAAATAGATACCATATGAGCAAGTAATGTATGTGGGTAATACCAGCTGCTTATTGTTTACCAAAAGGCGTGAATGACCAAGTTGGAGCCACACAGAGAATTCCCCATCCTCCAATCCCCATTTCTTGCTTACCATGATTGTCCACTTTCTGTTTTCGGCTTCTGGGAATACAAGAGATCGTGGAGAATAAAACACTTCATCGTCCACTTCTTCTGGCTTTCTGGGCAAGCAGTGTAAAAATGTCCAGTCAGGGGCAGCAACTTTAGCAGTCTACAGAAGAGATGGAGATAAGACTGTGTTTTGATATGTAGCTATCACATTTGTCTTCTTCAGAGTCAGCGTCTCTGACCTGGAGTCAAGTGAAGTCACTCAGTTGTGTCCGACTCTTTGCAACTCCATGGACTGTAGCCTGCCAGGCTCCTCCGTCCACGGGATTTCCCAGGCAAGGATACTGGAGTGGGTTGCCATTTCCTTCTCCAGGGGATCTTTCTGATCCAGGGATTGAACCCAGATCTCCTGCACTGCAGGCAGACTTTTTACAGTCTGGGCCATCAGGGAAGCTCAAAGGTCCATGCAAAGGGAGAGATAAAGGGGCAGACTGAGGATTTCAGCTCAAGGCACCCAGCAGAAATGTATATACTTTCAGCTTATGAAACTTTCTAGTCATTTTTTTAATTTGGAAGATCACCACTCCAAATAAAACCACTAATTCAGTTTTCTAGTACTCTGTCTAGTGAGATAGTGGACCTTTCAGTAAAGAATTCTACTAGGGTAAGATGCAGATGAGAGCAAAAATCACCAATTATATCCCAACATATTGGGTTTGCCAAAAAGTTCATTTGGGTTTTCCCGTAAGATGGTACAGAAAAACCAAAATGAAATTTTTGGCCAACCCAATATATTAAAGGTTGCCTTTACATGATTGTATTATATTTTTTAGCCTGTCTCCAAATTATGGTTTTTAGCACTTGAAGCAAATTTAATTACTGGTTAAAACAATGTTGAAAAAGAGCTCTGAGATAGGACTGCATTAAACAGGATTATGGGCACTATACACTAGGTGATTCATTCTTCATGTAAATGTTCTAACAATTTTAATTTTCTCTAACAGTTAATTCCTAAAAATTACATTTTCCCATCCATTTTCATTGTTCACTTACAGATTCAAAACTATATTCCCTCATAAATTCTTCCCTCAAAATTACTGCCTTTGTGCTAAACCTTTTTTGTTTTGTTAAAAAAAAATAGAAAATGGGCAAAGAATATGATATGATATAATATGAAAGAATATGATAGCAGTTTATAGAAAAACATATGGAAATGGCCAATAAACATTCATAGATGTTTAACTTCACTAGTAATCAAAGAAACACAAATTTTAAAAAGCATGAGATACAGATTTTTTAAAATTACAAGTGTAAATAGCAAATAAATGGAGAGAGTGTGGAAGGAAGTTATAAATTGTCAAATCTTTTTGGATGGGCAGTTTAGCAGTATTTCTCATATTTTAAAAAGTATATACTACTTCACCCAGAAATTCTTCTCCCTAAATTCTCTCTAAATTATAGAGAATTCTATTCTCTATAATACCTGCACAAAGAAATATATATATGAGGATCTTCACTGCAGCATTGTTTGTAATTGGGATAATTGGAAATAGCCTAATTTTTTTTTTTTACAGGAAATGGATAAAATAAGGCCCACTCATACTTTGGAATTCTATGCAGTCATTAAAAAGAAGGAAAAATATCTAAATGAATGGACAAGAAAATCTAAGATTTGTTAAGTGGAAAAAGTAAGTCAGAATAATATGTCTAATCTATCATTTATGATAAATCATTAGAGGTGTAGGGGTGTGGGTGTGTATAGGAATATGTAAATACACAGAAAAGGTCTGCAAAGAGACACATCAAATTGTTAAACAGTGGCTACCTCTGGGAATAGTCACTGTTAAGGGGCTAGGGCAAATACATTTTCACTTTATTTTTCTAATTTCATTCTATTGTCATGTATAAATAAGGGGCTTGTATTTATATTTTAAATATTTTATCAATAAAACATCTATTGCAATTGCTTAATCCCATTCTCCACCAAACAAAGGAATTGCTCTGCAGACAGAATCCCAATATACACCTGACTTTTAGGATATTCCTGCAGAACAGTGGTTCTCAAAGCTTGACCCTGGGGCAGCAGCATTGCACCACCTGGGAACTTGGCAGAAATGCAAATTCTTGGGTCCCACCCCTGACCTACTGATTTAGAATCCCTGGAGAAGTGGGGGTCCTGCCAGCTGTGTATTAACAACTCCAGTCAATTCTCAGTCACGCTCAAGGTTGACAAGCCATGCTTCGGAGCTTAATGAAAGGCATCAGAATAGATGGAATTCCCCTGGGAGTGCCCTGGAGGCAGTTAGCAAAACTAATCTGGACTTAAGAGTCCTTGGATTAAAGACAATCTCTTTAACAAGTGGTGCTGGGAAATCTGGTCAACCACTTGTAAAAGAATGAAACTAGACCACTTTCTAACACCATACACAAAAATAAACTCAAAATGGATTAAAGATCTAAACGTAAGACCAGAAACTATAAAACTCCTAGAGGAGAACATAGGCAAAACACTCTCTGACATACATCACAGCAGGATCCTCTATGACCCACCTCCCAGAATATTGGAAATAAAATAAAAAATAAACAAATGGGACCTAATTAACCTTAAAAGCTTCTGCACATCAAAGGAAACTATTAGCAAGGTGAAAAGACAGCCTTCAGAATGGGAGAAAATAACAGCAAATGAAGCAACTGACAAACAACTAATCTCAAAAATATACAAGCAACTCCTACAGCTCAACTCCAGAAAAATAAACGACCCAATCAAAAAATGGGCCAAAGAACTAAATAGACATTTCTTCAAAGAAGACATACAGATGGCTAACAAACACATGAAAAAATGCTCAACATCACTCATTATCAGAGAAATGCAAATCAAAACCTCTATGAGGTACCATTTCACACCAGTCAGAATGGCTGCGATCCAAAAGTCTACAAATAATAAATGCTGGAGAGGGTTTGGAGAAAAGGGAACCCTCTTACACTGTTGGTGGGAATGCAAACTAGTATAGCCACTATGGAGAACAGTGTGGAGATTCCTTAAAAAACTGGAAATAGAACTGCCTTATGATCCAGCAATCCCACTGCTGGGCATACACACTGAGGAAACCAGAAGGGAAAGAGACACGTGTACCCCAATGTTCATCGCAGCACTGTTTATAATAGCCAGGACATGGAAGCAACCTAGATGTCCATCAGCAGATGAATGGATAAGAAAGCTATGGTACATATACACAATGGAGTATTACTCAGCCATTAAAAAGAATACATTTGAATCAGTTCTAATGAGGTGGATGAAACTGGAGCCTATTATACAGAGTGAAGTAAGCCAGAAGGAAAAACATCAATACAGTATACTAACGCATATATATGGGATTTAGTAAGATGGTAACAATAACCTGGTGTACGAGACAGCAAAAGAGACACTGATGTATAGAACAGTCTTATGGACTCTGTGGGAGAGGGAGAGGGTGGGAAGATTTGGGAGAATGACATTGAAACATGTAAAATATCATGTAAGAAACGAGATGCCAGTCCAGGTTCGATGCACGATACTGGATGCTTGGGGCTGGTGCACTGGGACGACCCAGAGGGATGGTATGGGGAGGGAGGAGGGAGGAGGGTTCAGGATGGGGAACACATGTATACCTGTGGCGGATTCATTTTGATATTTGGCAGAACTAATACAATTATGTAAAGTTTAAAAATAAAATAAAATTAAAAAAAAAAAGTCCTTGGAAAATAGAGGCAAGGGCTAGCCTGAAATACTGAACTATGGGGCTTTTCTTAGAGCTGAAATCAAAAGAAACTACTTGCAACAGAAGTCGCCTAGTATATCTGAACAGATCATCAAACATTCTGATGCCTCTGCTGTTGCGAGAGGGAAAGGCTGGCTTCTCTCTTCTGCCTGGGTTTCAATTCCTTCATTCTGGACAAAAGTGTCTTTCCAAAGGGCAGAGCTCATCTTCAGGAGGAGAGAAATCACTGGGGGATACAATCAGCGTGTCCTTGATAAGGAAGGAAAGGACGGTCTGCTCTCCCAAAAGTGGTTGAGTGATTAGCTGATTGTGGCCTTTATGAATGGGATTAATGAACCTTCAGGGAGGCATCAATTTGTACCTTCATTGTAACCTGGTAACCTTGGAAAGCCTGGAGCCGCTTTTTCTTCTCCTCTTCTTGTCCCATGCTTATCCAAGTGTCTGTAATTAATACATTGCCTCCACAAGCTGCTTCCAATGGATCATTTGTCAGCGACAGCTTGGTACCGTTCTGGCATACACAAGCAAGCTGGTTAAAGAACTTCACGAAACAGGCAAAGACAATGACACCTTTACATATAAGGAGCGTACCTCCTTGGCATACTGCTCTGCCATCTTGGTTATACTGGGATCCGGCTCATAACCCTGCAGGGGAAAGAATTAACTGTTATTTGGTGTGGGTTTTTTTTTTTTTAATTATATATGCATCACTTTCAACAATATTCCTGCTCTTTCCTGTTTCTGCTTTAAGTCGTAGCCCAACCTACTGAACATGCCTACTCCTCATGTTCAGTAGAATATGATGTTGACATCTAGAATTTGAAAGCTTAAGAGTGCTTTTGGGAATTTAAAAAGGTAATCAGTTGCCCCATTTTGCTTTGATTACTTTTGACCTCTTTAGTCCTAAAGATAAACGGCGTGTGGTGCTTTCCAGCTCTTGGTAGCACCTTTCTTGTTCCTCTAATAGTTTAAGAAGATTGTATACATAAGCCTACAACTTACTGCATTTCTGTCTCAGAGTCTGTCTACAAGCGGTTTGTTTTTTTCTTTTTAATGCTTTTGTTTTCCTTTGGTCTGAAATGCTTTTTCCTATCCACTCCATGTGGATAATGCTTTCAGGTCTCAGTGCTCTCAGCTCAAATGTTTCCTCCTCAGAGAAACCTCCCCTCAGTGTCTCAGCTAAATACTAAGAGCCTGCACACACATCTTAGTCTCTCCAGCCAGTGTTCTGCAGGCAGGGAGCTGGCTTTGAAATTGCCTTTGCATAGCAAATGTACTGTTTTTGCTGAAATATATGTGTTTGGGTTTGTTTGGTGAGGGCAGGGTCAGGACTTCAGTGAGGCACTCACTGACAGTCATGCAAGCATGAATTTTGCACCCGAGGTTCCTTGCTTGCTCACTCTGGTCTCCCAATCCCAAAGAAAGGCAATGCCAAAGAATGCTCAAACTACCACACAATTGCACTCATCTCACACGCTAGTAAAGTAATGCTCAAAATTCTCCAAGCCAGGCTTCAGCAATATGTGAACCGTGAACTTCCTGATGTTCAAGCTGGTTTTAGAAAAGGCAGAGGAACCAGAGATCAAATTGCCAACATCCACTGGATCATGGAAAAAGCAAGAGAGTTCCAGAAAAACATCTATTTCTGCTTTTTTGACTATGCCAAAACCTTTAACTGTGTGGATCACAATCAACTGTGGGAAATTCTGAAAGAGATGGGAATACCAGACCACCTGACCTGCCTTTTGAGAAATTTGTATGCAGGTCAGGAAGCAACGGTTAGAACTGGACATGGAACAACAAACTGGTTCCAAATAGGAAAAGGAGTACGTCAAGGCTGTATATTGTCACCCTGTTTATTTAACTTATATGCAAAGTACATCATGAGAAACGCTGGACTGGAAGAAATACAAGCTGGAATCAAGATTGCCGGGAGAATTATCAATAACCTCAGATATGCAGATGACACCACCCTTATGGCAGAAAGTGAAGAGGAACTAAGAAGCCTCTTGATGAAAGTGAAAGAGGAGAGTGAAAAAGTTGGCTTAAAGCTCAACATTCAGAAAATGAAGATCATGGCATCCGGTCCCATCACTTCATGGGAAATAGATGGGGAAACAGTGGAAACAGTGTCAGACTTTATTTTTCTGGGCTCCAAAATCACTGCAGATGGTGACTGCAGCCCTGAAATTAAAAGATGCTTACTCCTTGGAAGGAAAGTTATGACCAACCTAGATAGCATATTCAAAAGCAGAGACATTACTTTGCCAACAAAGGTTCATCTAGTCAAGGCTATGGTTTTTCCTGTGGTCATGTATGGATGTGAGAGTTGGACTGTGAAGAAGGCTGAGCGCTGAAGAATTGATGCTTTTGAACTGTGGTGTTGGAGAAGACTCTTGAGAGTCCCTTGGACTGCAAGGAGATCCAACCAGTCCATTCTGAAGGAGATCAGCCCTGGGATTTCTTTGGAAGGACTGATGCTAAAGCTGAAACTCCAGTACTTTGGCCACCTCATGCGAAGAGTTGACTCATTGGAAAAGACTCTGATGCTGGGAGGGATTGGGGACAGGAGGAGAAGGGGACAACAGAGGATGAGATGGCTGGATGGCATCACTGACTCGATGGATGTGAGTCTGGGTGAACTCCGGGAGTTGGTGATGGACAGGGAGGCCTGGCGTGCTGTGATTCATGGGGTCGCAAAGAGTCAGACACGACTGAGCGACTGATCTGATCTGATCTGATCTTAGGTGAGGGGACACTGTGGAAACAGCTGAAGGCCCCCCAGCTCTTCTAGACCCCACAGGTAGCCCGTCTTCTTCCATCTTCCTTCAATCTGCGCTATACACAGCAGCACGAATAATCTCCGAAGCCTTCAATGTTTACCACTTGTTCCATAAGTCGAAGCTGATTAAGGGTATCAAGGCTTCCCACCGACATCTCTTGCTTCTCTCTTAATTTTTCTCAACATCAGCTGCAGGAAAACCAAACTCATTGTCATACTTGTACACGTCTTGCCCTTTGCTGCCGTCACAGCCTTTCACCCTTGAACGCTTCCCCCTCTGTCTCCTCCTGGGCGTCTTTATTGGAACATGTCAGCTCTTCCTTTGTCAAAACCTTGGGCCAGCCCCACCTCCAGACCCTCCAAGTGGAAGGCTCGTCAGTCAAAACACCATCATTATTCTCAGCTTCCCCATCCTTCTCATTTTCCTGAATTCTTAGAATTGATTTATGCCTCATTTTTATAAACTCTCAGTAGGGCACAGCGATGGGTGTGGTATGCCACCCAGATCCCCTTCATGAATAATGGACTTGTGCTCCAGCTGCTGCGCATGTGCTGGAAGGTGGCTTTCAGCTGTCAGCCCTAGTTGGGCACTGGCACAGCTGCAGAGAGCTGATGCACCCAAGGTCGCATACCCTTCCAAGGCCACCTGCATTCAGGGACTGATTGATGGGGGGACATGAAAACCTGACTCCCTCCTCCCAACCTGCGACAACACTTAAATGACCATCTCAGATCTAGAATTCTCTATCAGGTCAGCTGAGGCTGCTCTCGGGCCTGCATCGCAGTTTGATTTCTCCTGTTTCCTTCCCCGCCCTTCTTAAGGGCACGCCGGCATCAACAACCTGTAGGCTGAAACCTGTCTCCGAGTCGGCTTCTCAGGAAACTCAGCCCACAACAGGGATGTTCAGGTTTATTCATTGGAAATTGTGTTATTTACACATGTTTATCTATCATAGTTCCTTCTCTCAATAAAAAAATTCTTGAGGATAGAAGCTATCAGATGGTGATGATTCCTGCAGATCTTTTTGCAGCTTTATCATCCTCAATAGCCATAAATAGCTAATTAATAAAGGCTTGCTAATTTAGTAACTCATGTTGTGACCATTCATACCGGTAAACATAAATGAAGAGGCTTGGCTCTTACCCCAGGTACCTCCTGCCCTGAAAATTCAGCCTTCCCTCTGGAAAGCAGGTTTTATACTTCCAAGTATAATCATTCTTATAGAAGGAATCAATAAGTACTTAGAGAACCAATACAGTGGTTTGGAAATTACAAAATCACCCAACCTTGAATGCATTGGGCCATGACTGAGAATACAAAGAGGAATTCTTTACTCACAGCTAAGCTTTCAGTACTAAATCACTCATTGGCTTTGACATAAATCTCAAAACCAGATGAAGGTGATTAACAAACCCAGTTCAGTCTAAATACTCACTTAGAACAATGTTAAAATCATTACCATCAATAGTTTATGGAATAACTTTACAATCCAGGACAAAATTATGTTTTCTCAAACATGTAAGTTATTCTTGGTTAAAGGATGGAGAAATAGATTAATTATGGCCTTGGAAATTTTTCAGTGCTTCTTAAATTTATAATAAACCTGCTAGCTTTATCTTTAAAGGAAATGGGTCTACTTATAAATTGATGGAGCACCTTCTACACTTCAGACTTTCCAGAAGACTTTTAAAAACTCTTACTCCCACCCAGATTTAACCAGGTTTTAGTACTTGTTATCATTTAAATGAGTTTCTGCATAAGAACAATACTGAAATTACTCTGTAACATTGGAATTTTTTCCCTTTGATGTTAATAAAACATCTTGGACATACAATAAAATGTTTAAATCATGTATTTCTCCAACAGAATAAAACCTTTCCAAAAACACCTTATAGCAGGGAACAATAATTGTGAATATATATTTTATCTGTAAAATTGTTTGCATTAATATAGAGCCCTTCCTCAGACTAGATTTGCAGCAAAAGCGTGCTGTTTTCCCATAAAATGAAGAACTACCTTATTCACATGTCAAATCTGACCTTTTATTTCAGTTTTTGCTGAATGAGAGAGAATTCTCTCTTATAAGAGTTAGCTCTCTGAGTACCCAAAGTTTACTATATATAATAAGGTGACACCCTATGCTGCCTACCTGGCATTTCTTCCATGGCAAGTGTATTAGGTAGAAGAATGTCTTCCAAACATTTATTCCCCACCAGAACCTCAGAATGTGACCTTTTAAAAATATATTTATTTGGCTGTGTCGGGTCTTAATTGCATGCTCAGGATCTTAATTTCAGTATGTGAGATCTTTTATTGCAGGCCACAGTCTTTATAGTTGTAGTGTGTGGGCTCCAGAGCATGTGGTCTCACTGCTGCTGCTGCTAAGTCTCTTCAGTCATGTCCGACTCTGTGTGACCCCATAGACGGCAGCCCAACAGGCTCCCTCGTCCCTGGGATTCTCCAGGCAGGAACACTGGAGTGGGTTGCCATTTCCTTCTCCAATACATGAAAGTGAAAAGTGAAAGTGAATTCGCTCAGTCGTGTCCGACCCTTCGCGACCCCATGGACTGCAGCCTACCAGGCTCCTCCATCCATGGGATTTTCCAGGCAAGAGTACTGGAGTGGGTCGCCAGTGCCTTCTCCATGGTCTCAATAATAGAGGCTAATTTGCTCCGGGGCATGTGGAATCTTAGTTCCCTGACCAGGGATCGAACCCATGTACCCTGCACTGCTAGGTGGATTCTTAACCACTGGACCACCAGTCCTAGAATGTGACCTTTTTTTAGAAGTAGGGTCTTTGCAGATGTACTTAGTTAAAAGGAGGTAATACTGGGCTCCGAAATCACTGCAGATGGTGACTGCAGCCATGAAATTAAAAGATGCTTATTCCTTGGAAGAAAAGCTATGACCAACCTAGACAGCATATTAAAAAGCAGAGACATTACTTTGCCAACAAAGGTCCATCTAGTCAAAGCTATGGTTTTTCCAGTAGTCATGCATGAATGTGAGAGTTGGACCAAAAAGAAAGCTGAGCACCGAAGAATTGATGCTTTTTAACTGTGGTGTTAGAGAAGATCTCTTGAAAGTCCCTTCAACTGCAAGGAGATCCAATCAGTCCATCCTAAAGGAAATCAGTCCTGAATATTCATTGGAAGGACTGATGCTGAAGCTGAAACTCCAATACTTTGGCCACCTGATGCGAAGAACTGACTCATTTGAAAAGACCCTGATGCTGGGAAAGATTGAAGGCAGGAGGAGAAGGGGACGACTGAGGATAAGACGATTGGATGGCATCACTGACTTGATGAACATGAGTTTGTGTAAGCTCTGGGAGTTGGTGATGGACAGGGAAGCCTGGTGTGCTGCAGTCCATGGGGTTGCAAAGAGTCAGACATGACTGAGCAACTAAACTAAACCGATACTGGATTAGGGTTGGTCTAAGTTTAATATAACTTATATCCTCATAAGAAGAGGAACATATGGACAGAGAAAATGGGAATAAAGGAAGGATGGAGGCAGAGGCTGGAGTGATGCAGCCACAAGGCAAGGAATGCCTGAAGTTACTGGAAGTGGGAAAGAGACAAGGAAGGATCCTCCCCTAGAGGCATTGTGTGTGTGTGTGTATGTGTGGTGGTGGTGGGGTGTTGTCCTGCCAACACTTGGATTTTGGACTTCTAGCCTCCAGAGCTGTGAGAGAATACATTTCTGTTGTGTTAAGCCACCCCGTTTGTGGGACTTTGTTATGGCAGTCCTGGGAGACTAAGGCAGCAGGGTACGTTGACTCGAACTGGTTCAGCAGGAACACGAAGGGAAAATATTTTCTTTTGCCTTGTTTGTTGCATTTGGTTTTGGCAGGATGCAGCAGACAATGCTGGTGCTCTACCCAGAGGCCCTCAGAGGACCCTGATCTATATCTTTTGCCCCCTCTTCCCTTTTCAGTGTGCTTTTTAAATATACTTATTTATTTATTTAGTTTTAGTTTTGGCTGTGCTGGGTCTTCATTGCTGCACCAGGGCTTTCTCTAGCTGCCATGAGTGAGGGCTACTCTCTAGCTGCGGTGTGCAGGCTTCTAGAGCGTGGGCTTCAGTAGTTGCAGCTCGTGGGCTTAGTTGCTCAGTGGCATGTGGATCTTCCCTGACCAGGGATTGAACCTGTGTCCCCTGTATTGGCAGGCAGATTCTTAACCACTGGACCACCAGGGACGTCCCCATCAGTGTGCTTTTAATACCTAACACTCAGCTCTTCTTTAGGAGATGGCCCTCTGACTCCCCAGCTGCTCTTCCTGCCAAAGTGGGAAGCTGCTGTATGGGCACAGGGAGCTCAGCCTGGTGCTCTGTGACAACCTAGAGGGGTGGGATGGGGTGGGGGGTGAGGTTCATGAGGGAGGGGACCATATGTGTACTTGTGGCTGATTCACATTGTTGTATGGCAGAAGCCAGCCCATACTGTAAAGCAATTATCTTCCAATTATAAAAAAAAAAAAAAAAAGAATCCAAAGATAAAATCTGAAGCTAGTAAAGCACAAAGAAAAAAATTGCCAGAGGATTCACCACCCACCTCTCCATGCTGCCCTTGACCAATGACTGCTTCCAAGGATAAAAGCCCATCCTCCCTGTCTCAGGTTGGGGCAACACTGGGGCATAACCTCCACTCCAGAGCTCGCCTGTTGGATCAGCTCGAAGCACTGTGCCTGACATGATATTTGGGTGACCAGATCACTCTAGTTTGCCTGTGGCCTTCCTGATAGTCCCGTGTCCCTAGAAATCCCTTTAGTTCAGTTCAGTCACTCAGTCGTGTCTGACTCTTTGCGACCCCATGAATCGCAGCACGCCAGGCCTCCCTGTCCATCACCACCTCCCAGAGTTCAGTCAGACTCACGTCCATCCAGTCAGTGATGCCATCCAGCCATCTCATCCTCTGTCGTCCCCTTCTCCTCCTGCCCCCAATCCCTCCCAGCATTAGGGTCTTTTCCAATGAGTCAACTCTTCGCATGAGGTGGCCGAAGTACTGGAGTTTCAGCTTTAGCATCATTTCTTCCAAAGAAATCCCTTAGTCAATCTTAAACTCAAGAAGCAGAAGCAGAGAGTGAGTTTTAGGCCTCATACACTCACCTCTGAACGTCTTAGGTTATCAAAGTGAACTACAGCATTGACCGCTGCGATAACAGCAAACACATGCTCAGCCAGAAACACACTGGTGCACAATACTATAAATCATCGTCCCTTAACGGAAAGGTCAATTCTGTCCTTTGTTTTCTGCAATGGCTTCTATTTAGGGGCATTTTTCTTCCAAAAGGCTCCTGATCAGAAATCATAACCAATAAGAAACGTAACGAAGAAAAGAATTTGGTAGAGATGGGTTATGTAAAAGGTTCTGTGGGGATCACTCAGAACTGATTTGTGTATGAGTCACTTGTAGGATTAGTTTTTATCCTCTAAAAGGCCTACTCATTCCGTATGAGGCTAGGAGTATCTATGTGTAATATCATGTATGAGACGAGTCGCCAGTCCAGGTTCGATACACGATGCTGGATGCTTGGGGCTGGTGCACTGGGACGGCCCAGAGGGAGGGTATGGGGAGGGAGGAGGGAGGAGGGTTCAGGATGGGGAGCACGGGTATACCTGTGGCGGATTCATTTCGATACATGGCAAAACTAATACAATATTGTAAAGTTTAAAAATAAAATAAAATTAATTTAAAAAATGTTTGAAGTTTAATTGATTTACAATGTGTTAATTTCTGTTGCACAGCAAGGAGATGCCATTATATATAAAAAGAACATACATACATATATGTAAACATATAATATACATACTCTTTTCCATTCTGGTTTATCACAGGATAGCGAATATATTTCCCTGTGCTGTACAGTAGGACTTTATTGTGTAGCCATCCTATATATACTAATTTGCATCTATTAATCCTATACTCGAAGCTGGGAGTTTTGTAACATAGGGCTTCTCCTAGGAGGATCTGCACTTTTTAATTTTAGTGTATTTATTTATGGACTTATGTAATCATGTATGTAAAACATTTACATGTTAAGAAATTTAAACCATATAAAAGGATATATTGCAGAAATAAAGTCTCCGTCCTACCTCTAACCTTGAACCTCCCAGCTTCACTTCTCACAGACAACAATTATTACTAGTTTCTTATATATCAAAAGGGTTACTTTGGACCTATAAAAGGAGGCCTGTTCCCGTTCCCATACATCCTGTGAGAGATTAACAGCAGGACAGGAAGTAGGGTAGGTCAGCTTCGCAGCCAGGATTCAGATTTAAAAGGCTGAAGGACCCTTGGATTTGAGTTTTGAAACACTAAGCTGATGCAGACGCCATCACTGTGTCCTTCACATTAGAGTGAATTTTTTTCCACCAAACTGTAATATTCAAACAATGACAGCATCTTCCCCATGCATTGAGATTTCTAGGCTGTCTGGATTTCATTATTTTCTTCAGCCTTTGTGGTAGCAATACACAAGAAAGCCAGTTATCATAATGGCTGGTTTCAGGGCATTCAAAGGGATAATTCAGACATGCTTTTAACACAGAAACTCACAAGATGAAAGGCATCAGCCAAGATTATCTCTTTTTGTAGAGATGAGAAATTGGACACTCAAGAGGCCGGATACAAAAAAAAAAAAAAAAAAAAGAGGCCGGATAGCTGTAATAGTAGGGATAGCAACATAACCTAAATTTTGTAGCCTCAACTGTGCTCTCCTTGAATGGAAGAGAGGTTTGTTTTTCACTAGGTAATTGTATCTGGGAATGCTTTCAAAGGGGGGTTAGTTTCAAGGCAGAAAGTTTCCCTACCTTTGGGGTAGCCACCTGAAGGTGCATCCCGAATTTAGCCGCACTCATCATGATGGAGTGCAGGATGTTATTCCCATCCCCAATCCAGCTGAGGGTAAGGCCTTTCAGAGAGCCGTAGTGTTCCTGAAAGGCAAGGGATGGAGGAAATTACATCCGGGAGGAAATCCACTTCTGTGAAACAATTATTAGAGTTACTATAAAAGAAACAGTCCACATCTCGATTTTAAATGCTTTGTTGGAATGAAGAAACTACTTTTTTTTTTTTTGCATTATACAGAGCAATTTGATAACATGAAGGTACAATCACCAAAAGGAAGTCCTAATCACCAAAAAATATCCTAATATCTTAAGCCAAGACATCATATGAACATGTGAAGATTAATATTTTCATATATCACAAATCTGAATCTGTGTTGCATTTGTTCTTTCAGTCAACAATTGAGAACTATCCATGTCCAGACACTGTCCTTGGCCCTGGAGATATAACAATGAACAAAGGAGACAAAAACCTCTGCCTTTATGAAGCTTATACTTATTAGAATAAGAAAGGGGAAATGCAATGCACCTAGAACAATATAGCATGGGTATTGAGAATGTTCCTGTTTATATAGCTGAAAAACCATTAATATACTTGATTTCTTATGGATATTGACATGGACAGTTAAAGTATGAACATATGCTTTGAAATCATAAATACAAACACCAGGATAAAATGTCTTTGAGGGGTTGGAGGAAATGGGATCAAAGATAGTTACACAGCGGACTTGAAATCTACCTGTAATATTTTTTGGCCACACTGCATGGGGTTGTAGGATCTTAGTTCCCTGACCAGGGATTGAACCTGCACCCCCTGCAGTGGAACCCTGGAGTCTTAACCACCAGACCACCAGGGAAGTCCCTGTAATATTTTACTTAAAAACAAAAAATTCTAAAGTAAGATTTGCCAAAACTGCATAATGGGCACATGGGTGTTTGTTTTACTTTTCTTGAAGTGTCTGTAGGTTTCATATATTGTATACATTTATATATTTACAAATGTAAAGAGATTTAAATGTAAGCGTAAAGATTTTAAGATGTTTAAAAGAGAAAGGCTAACGAATTTGGAGATCACAAATTAGTTAAGGGGCTAAGCTAGGATGTAAATCCAGGTCCATCTGATTTAAATTCTATGCTCTTAACAAGCTGTTATTTATTCATTCAACTCCTACTTTGAGCATGTCTGTTATGAAGGCATTGCACCAGGTCCTGCAGGGGACAATATGATAAATAGAACATTTCACTGTCCCTCATGAATATATAAACTAGTAATGATGAAACCCCAGCGAGAAGCATTAAATTATCTGGCATATATGTAAAGCCATACGTTGTATGTAACAGCTGCTTGGTTTCTAACATAGTATATCCTCTCTGCATTCATCTTATCTTCATCACCCAAGAGTTTCATATTGAGTTTAACCTCACATTTACATGTGTGTGGCATATTCAAATGAGGAGCAAGGTGGACCTGTCCAGTTGGCCCTGTCTCCCAGAATAGTTCATAGATGCAGAAACCATGGTTGTTAGGATTCCCAGTGGCAAGACTATGTAGATTGGCTGTGGCCAACCCAACAGGATGAATCTTTCAAAGTTATTCAGGTTCATAATTTGAAGGGACATGCCTAAATCTGCACCTCCATTCTATGAATTCTGCATGCTCTTAACTCCAGTCTTAAGCAGTTTATTAAAATAATAGCAAATGGCCTTCTTCTCAGAAAGTGATTTAGTAATTTACCATTTTGAATATTAAAAGCACTCTCCATCAGTCTTCACTCCCAAATCATAGAACCTGACGTATTATGCATGACATAAAGATGTTTCCATTTTCTGTGCTCCAGCACTCCCTGTTCATCCACTGTGTTAAATATGGCACCCATAAAGCAAAGGTTTGAGAACTGAAGTGTCTTCTAGTCTGTTTTCAATAATGCCCTATCTTCCTTGGATATCAAGTTGTACACATATGCTATGCATCTCTGCCAAGATGTTATTTGAAAACAAAACACCAATACCACAATTTAAATGCTTCCATTTAGAGCTACTTAGGAATTATTTATTGATTTTGCTCTTGTGTGAGGCAAAGAAGTAAGCCAACCTGGAGCGTGAGGTAATCAGCCAGGATCTGGATAGGGTGGTACAAATCCGACAGCCCATTGACAATTGGGATGGAAGCTTCTTTAGCCAGGAGGTCCAGATCTGATTGTTTGTACACTCGCGCCAGCACGGCATCTGTCATGCTAGACAACACACTGTGGCAAATGAGGAAAAGATTATCCAAGTTGATTAGGCTCAATGATTCCTTCGTAATTTAGGATCTTAAAGAGTCATAAGAAATGCTAATACACGAGGATTTTTACTGTTACAACTACCTATCAACATGACAGGTTTAAAAGCTAATGATAAATATGTAGTCATTACAGAAGCCAGATGTTGTTCCCCTGATGTCTTAGCCTTGATTGTAGTATTTTTTGCAGTGCTAAGAAGCCAATTGTGGGCCTATCAATTGTAATGATGAACTATAATTGATATATGACAATTGGTAAAGTTGAAAGGGACAAGACCAAAGACAAGATATATAGAGAAAAATTAGTAAACTGGATTGTGGCATTTGGGAGGGGAGACATCACCCCTCAAGTATGCAGTTTCACTACAAAATAGAAAGTAGCAGTGTGGCAACCATGGAGGTAAATACACAGATTGTTTTTCAAGAGAGAACCTTCTGGAAGGAGTGCCATTAGCTGACAGCCCCCAGGTGCTGCACCTTTGGGATCTGTCACAGCATTTCTGTCAAGGCCACAACCTCCCCAGCCTGCTCCCACCAAGGGCCAAGCACAGTGGGGTCCCCAGAGCTGGGCCATTCTGCCTGACATGGGACGTCTCTGTTGGGCAGTGAAGATGGATATAACTATTCTAATTTTATAGCTGAAGGACCTGAAATACAAAGAAGTTTAGTAACTTGCCCCAGCTCACACAACTCATTACATTGGAAGAACTCATCTTCAAACCAAAGTCAGTTTAATTTCAAAAGTCCATGATCTTACCATTATAATACATTGCCTCAAATGTGCAGATGACAAAAACCTGGAATGAGAATCTGGGATCCAGAGTTTAAGTTCTCTCCATGGGTCAGAGTGATGGCGGTCCCACAGCTAAAGTTTTAGCCTTACAAAAATAACAGGGATGGCTTTTTGTTTAAAATCTTGCTTTTTTCATTATTATGTCTTATTTCTTATTAAACAGAAACCCCACAGCAGAGGCTTCTAGTCATTTCAGTTTTAAGGAACTCTTTATAATGGCAAAAAAGGGAAAACCTCTCATGATAGTAGTTTTATTAAATATAGAGTCATTATTAGAAGGTATCCTTATACCTTATAAGTTAGTTATTATAAGTTAGTCTTATAATAAGTTAGACTTTGTAATTTTGAGTCTCTAAATTACTAGCTGTGTGACCTTGGACATGTTATTTAATTTCTCTATAACTTGGTTTCTTCATCTGTAAGACATGGAACAACAGACTGGTTCCAAATAGGAAAAGGAGTACATCAAGGCTGTATATTGTCACCCTGCTTATTTAACTTATATGCAGAGTACATCATGAGAAACGCTGGGATGGAAGAAGCACAAGTTGGAATCAAGATTGCCGGGAGAAATATCATTAACCTCAGATATGCAGATGACACCACCCTTATGGCAGAAAGTGAAGAGGAACTAAAGAGCCTCTTGATGAGAGTGAAAGAGGAGAGTGAAAAAGTTGGCTTAAAGCTCAACATTCAGAAAACTAAGATCGTGGCATCTGGTCCCATCACTTCATGGGAAATAGATGGGGAAACAGTGGAAACAGTGTCAGACTATTTTTCTGGGCTCCAAAATCACTACAGATAGTGACTGCAGCCATGAAATTAAAAGATGCTTACTCCTTGGAAGGAAAGTTATGACCAACCTAGATAGCATATTGAAAAGCAGAGACGTTACTTTGCCAACAAAGGTCCATCTAGTCAAGCTATGGTTTTTCCAGTGGTCATGTATGGATGTGAGAGTTGGACTGTGAAGAAAGCTGAGCGCCAAAGAATTGATGCTTTTAAACTGTGGTGTTGGAGAAGACTCTTGGGAGTCCCTTGGACTGCAAAGAGATCCAACCAGTCCATTCTAAAGGAGATCAGCCCTGGGTGTTCTTTGGAAGGAATGATGCTAAAGCTGAAACTCCAGTACTTTGGCCACCTCATGTGAAGAGTTGACTCATTGGAAAAGACTCTGATGCTGGGAAGGATTGGGGGCAGGAGGAGAAGGAGATGACAGAGGATGAGATGGCTGGATGGCATCATCGATGGATGTGAGTTTGAGTGAACTCCGGGAGGTGGTGATGGACAGGGAGGCCTGGCATGCTGTGATTCATGGGGTCGCAAAGAGTCGGATATGACTGAGTGACTGAACTGAATTGAACTGAAAGCCATTATAATGGTATCTATCTCATTGTGTTGTTGTGAGGGTTATATGAGATAACCTACATAAGATGCATAGTATGATGCCTTGTTCATGGTGAAAGATCAAAAAATAGTTGATGATATTACCATGTCAAAAGAAACTGTATAAAAACTAAAGCTAGTATGTATTTAGTAAGTATTTCATGGATTTGTATTTAAATCATCGTATATTTGGAAAATTAATCCTTTTTATATGTCTGAACAACAGACTGGTTCCAAATCGGGAAAGGAGTATGTCAAGGCTGTATATTGTCACCCTGCTTATTTAACTTATATGCAGAGTACATCATACGAAATGCAGGGCTGGATGAAGCACAAGCTGGAATCAAGATTGCCGGGAGAAATATCAATAATCTCAGATATACAGATGACACCACCCTTATGGCAGAAAGTGAAGAAGTAAAGAGTCTCTTGATGAAAGTGAAAAAGAGTAAAGAAGCGGGCTTAAAACTCAACATTCCAAAAACTAAGATCATGGCATCTGGTCCCATCACTTCATGGCAAATAGATGGGGAAACAATAGAAACAGTGACAGACTTTCTTTTCTTAGGCTCCAAAATCACTGCAGATGGTGATTGCAGCCATGAAATTAAGACACTTGATCCTTGGAAGAAAAGCTACGACCAATCTAGACAGCATATTAAAAAGCAGAGATATTACTTTGCCAACAAAGGTCTACCTAGTCAAAGCTATGATTTTTCTAGTAGTCATGAATGGATGTGAGAGTTGGACTATAAAGAAAGCTGAGTGCTGAAGAATTGATGCTTTTGAACTATGTGTGGTGTTGGAGAAGACTCTTGCGAGTCCCTTGGACTTCAAGGAGATCCAACCAGTCCATCCTAAAGGAAATCAGTCCTGAATATTCATTGGAAGGACTGATGCTGAAGCTGAAATTTCAATACTTTGGCCACCTGATGCAAAGAACTGACTCATTTGAAAAGACCCTGATGCTGGGAAAGATTAAAGGTGGGAGGAGAAGGGGATGACAGAGGATAAGATAGCTGGATGGCATCACCAACTCAATGGACATAAGTTTGTGTAAGCTCCGGGAGTTGGTGATGGACAGGGAGGCCTGGTGTGCTGCAGTCCATGGGGTCGCAAAGAGTTGGACACAACTGAACTGAACTGATATGGACTGAACTCAGTCCATAGAAAACTGTTGGTGCTTATAAAATTCAAGCACCGCTAAAAAAAATTCCTTTATCCAAGAGATTATACAATCAAAGACTGAAAATCATATTCCAGCAACAATATTTTCTAGACTTGGATTTATTTCTTCAGCTGAGATGTGTGGCATGTGGAATCCTAGCTCCCCGATCAGAGATGGAACCCATGACCCCTGCAGTGGAAGTGCAGAGTCCTTACCACTGTAAGTACTTGGACTTTTTTTTTTTTTTCTCATATTTTCCTAATTTCTCATACCCATAGCTTCCAGATTTTCAGATTTCATGGATCAGCAAAATTTCTAAAACCATATGGCAATCAACATAAAATTTCTAACTTTTCGTTTAGAAAATTAAGGACATGAGAAACAAACAAATAAACATATAAAATATGTTAATGTCTTCATTTAGTAAAAGACATTTTAACAACAAAAATGTGTAAATGACTTAATCTCAAAAATCATCCTTGAGCTTGAATTAATTTAGCTTTATGAAATTGACTCTGTTGTCTTTATTTTCTTATTTTAAAACTTCTGATGAAATATTCGTATGGCAGGGAATCAGGGGAGGGGGTCAAGACTTGCAAACCAGTGCTCTGAGCTGTCTAAGCACATTGTACATTGCAGTTTGAAAGAGGTGACTAGAAGAGCCACTTAAGAGTTTCTCCTGTGAAATGGGTGATATTTGATGGTTGACTAAGATCAGGATCTTCCATTTTTGCTGCATATGAAAGTCACCCAGAGAATTCCTTATACTCTTGAGGCCCAGGCCATAATCTCTATCAATTTCATCAGAAAAATATAATCTCTAGAGATGCAACCTACTGATCAGCACTTTTTAAGACTTCCCAGGAAATTCCAGTGTGCAACCAAGGTTAAGAACCAAAGCTGGAACTTCACTGCTCAAATCAACAGTATCAGCATCTAACCTGGGGCTTATTAGAACTGCAGAATTGCAGGCCCCACCCTGAATCAAAACCTGTATTTTAACATGGTTTCCAGGTGACTCATTTGCATATTAAAGTTCGAGATTCCTTATAAAGAGGAAATTGATGCCACCATATTTTCAAAAGTACCATCCATTCTTTTCTTTGAAGCCTAACCAGCCTCACCCAACTCCGCAGAAATCAAGAGATCAAGGGATGACAGCCCACAGTGACAGAGGACTTTGTCTACAATCTCATTGGCAGAGAATGCTTTCTAGTTTAGTTGAAAGAAAAAAGCACCTCAAATCCTGAAAAATGAATCATTTACTCTCTTCCATTAAGGCCTCCATCTTTAGAGTGACCACCTAGCTTGATCAATCTCATGCCCTGAGGCAATGGTTCACAAACTTGGGTGTATATTAGAACTAACTGAATAATAAACCACAGAGGTCCAAGCTCCTGAAACAGAGTAGGCCGGGTCTTTGTACTTTTACCAAGTTCCCCAAGTAACTCAGATAACCTTTCAAAGTTTTTGAACCATAGTCCTAAGACATAGGCTATCATATTAAAAGAATTTTAAATCTTCTCCCCTTTTTTCAAGATCGCAGTACAAATTTCCTTCACAGTACAGAAATACTGACATTTCATATTACAGAATACAGGTTTTTAACTCTATGTTGGGAGAGTTATTTAGATGGCAGTAGATATCCCAATCGGAGAAGGCAATGGCACCCCACTCCAGTACTCTTGCCTGGAAAATCCCATGGATGGAGGAGCCTGGTAGGCTGCAGTCCATGGGGTCGCTAAGAGTTGGGCATGACTGAGCGACTTCCCTTTCACTTTTCACTTTCATGCATTGGAGAAGGAAATGGCAACCCACTCCAGTGTTCTTGCCTGGAGAATCCCAGGGATGGGGGAGCCTGGTGGGCTGCCATCTATGAGGTCGCACAGAGTCGGACACGACTGAAGCGACTTAGCAGCAGCAGTAGCAGCAGCAGATATTCCAATAAGGTCTATAATTATAAACAATTATCAGTTTCCTTTTTCAGAAGAATTGGTTAATTTTATGATAGTTAAAATCCTATCAGAGAGCAGTAGAGGAGTGTTTGACCCCAAAGGACATCTTTAAATGTGCATCACTTCCCTCAGTGTGTAGAGATGGGATTTAAAAAAAAAAATCTGGATTAGCAGATTGCAGTTGACCTTCTGGAATCTCCCAGTCAGAAAAACTGATCTGACTTCTGTTGTAGCCTCTCAGATAGTTTTAGGGAGCTAGTACTGTGGGCTGCCAACCTCTTGGTTCATGAACTCTACAATGCCCTGTTTTGTAAATGTTATCTTAATCTCATAGTTGAGAAAGATTTTGAAAGCTTTGAATTACAGTAAGGTTAGGAAAGATTGAAGAAAGGTGAGGCTGACAAAGGGAAACACTGGGAGAGTAACTGGAGAAGTCAGTGCCCTATACACTTGAAATTTTCAAGAATATTGAAAAAGGGCAGTTATCGTTCCCTGCCTTGAACAATCCCAAGAGTTCTGGAAGCAAAGAAGCCAACAGGCAAGCAGGTATTTACTTGCCCTGTTTATAACATGGACTTTGTATCCCTGGGACCTTTATGGTATAGTCTCATAAAATAGTGACTGGTCTGCTTTTTCAGGTTGCCCAACACCTCCTAGAAGGGTTCTTGACCTTGGCTGAACACTAGCATCACCTATGAAGGTGTACAAATGCTGATGCCATATTCAGCCCTTTGGAAGTTTAAACCAGAAGCTGTGGTGGGGGATTCATATCCATATTTGTGAAGCTCTCCAAGTTAGTCCAATCTACAGACAAGGCTGAGAACCATTGTCTGTTGGGGGCCAGAGTGAGGTACTCCGCCCGTGACAAAGGTCATGAGGAAGGAGGCTCGACATACGCAAAGGCGGGAACGAGCCTCAGGAGTCCCCCTGGAACTCCTCGAGCATCTACCCCCATAACCAGAGCCTGCCTACTTTACTCTTTGTGCTTTCACCTACATCTCTGACTTTACGGGGGGCTGTCCCCCACCACCTCTTTCGGAGAAGGAGTTAACTTAGAGCTCCAGTTAATAATAATTCCTGGGCGTGATAAGAGTGTTTTAACCTACAAACTCCTCTGAAGGTTCTCTAGCCTGCCTGACAGGCTTGTCCGGCCACATGTGATTGCTCACAGCCTCCCAACCGTGAGAGGCACGAGATGCTTTAAACCTTCTAAAAACAGGTTCCTTAGAAAAGTTAGAAAACTATTAGTATAAGTATAATGGGCTGATTAGAAATTGTATTGGTGAAGGGTTTTTCATTTGTTGAGCCAATGTTTGTTGCTAAGTCTCCACATCCCCTGCCCTTACACACATTAATGAATATATAGAAGAAATAAGTATTAACCTTTGATATTAATCACGTTAGACCTTAGGCTAAGTAAATTCTTTCCTTAACTAAAACCCACTACACCCTCACCCTATAGGAATGTAACTTTATTTGGGTAGTGTCTGTTTTGAGAATAATCAGCCCTGGAGAAATAAGTGTCCTGGTTGACTGACCGCTGTCACAAGGAGAGGGTCATAAATTGTCAGCAGGCCCCCCTGGCCAGAAGATGATGTAACACCCCTAAGACCTCTGTATACATTTGTATGAAGCACCTGACTTTGATAAAAGTCAGGACTGCTGACCCCGCGTGACTTTTGCATAACATCTCAGTGTATAAAAGTAGACCATGGAAAGTAAAGAATTGGGATCAGTTTCTCGAAATACTGGTCTCCCCATGTCGCTCTCTCTCTCACTCTGGTTGAGTCTCCATCTGGAGCGCGGAACCCACCATGCTTACTAATTATGCCTGGGCTTCTAAGATCCGACCGGGGAGGCCTTAGTGTCTCCTCTCCTTCGGGAGAACGGAAGGACGCCTGTGGCCTACGTAAGTGGTGCAAACTTCTTGTCTTGAAGTTTTATTGGTCTCCCGCGTAAACCAAGCTACTCAGCCTCTTTTCTCCACTGAATTTTCCTACTGAGCTATCCTCATCCTATTACTCTGTATATCTTTGATAAAATATTTAAATAAATAGGTCGCCGACACCGTCCCCGCTTCGAATACCCTGGATCAGCCGGGGCAGGACCCCGGCAATTGTCCTAGAAAACAGAGATAGTGAGGAGGTGGCAGAAGAGTGGGATACTCTGCTTCTGGGTGGAACAATGGATCAGTGTAGAGGAAGAAAGTCTTGGTAGTGGCTGAACTCTCAGACTTTAAGAAAAGTAAGGGATAACAACACAATATGTTATGCTGGAAAGAACAAGATCTCATACACATAAAAGAAGTACAGCTGACCCCTGAACAACGTGGCTTTGAACCGCAGAGGTCCACTTGTACGTGCATCTTTTCAACAGTAAGTACTAGAATATAATCCGTGGTTGGTTGAATCCCTGGATGCTGAGGAACCACAGATACAGAGGGTGGACTGTAAGTTGTATATGGATTAACTCCTGTGTTGTTCAAGGGTCTACTGTATTTTCCTTTCAGTTCAGTTACTGCCAAGAGCTGCCATGGCAGGAGCAATAGCTATAATCTTTTCTCCCCTCAACATTTGTAAGCATCCCTAGTGCCCGAATTTTGGTCTTAATATTGTGCTATACCTAAAAAAGGAACCACAAACCAGAGGCTAGTTAATTCCATGTCCCTCGGCAGGATAAAATCAGTATAGTCTGTAACACCCTGTTGTTGCTAGGAAGCCAAAGATATTTTTAAAATAGCAGGGGCAGTGCTAAAAGGAAAAAAGGAGCAGCTTAACCGTTTGTCAAGTTGTGAACATTTATAGCAAAAGTCATTAAGTAAAGCAAGCTGTGCTTATAAAAAGGCCATGAAGCTCATAAGAAAAGAGTGAATGTAAAGAAAATGTACAAAAATATAATTGTAATGTCAAAGAAGGATGACTATTACCATTGCATTTAAATGTATTTACTCAAGTAAGTAGAAAAATGCTTATATGTAACTGTGTAGATACAGATAGATATTTTGTGGGTTTTTGTTATTTCTGTTCATAAAGTATAGATATCTGCCATTTTTAGTTTGTGTAAACCACAAATAATTAAGACAACTTAGAAGTCAAATTGTCCTAGAAATAGCAGAAGCTATAACATGACTGGAAAAGCCCCATCAGCATTTGTGGTCTTACATGAAGTGATGTAGAAGAAGAATCCTGCAGCTAACTAGCACCTGTTGTCATATACAATTTCCAATTAGAAAGATGATACAACCATTTATTCCAAAATAAATATTTAGTTTACTGTCCTGAAGAAGAAATCTAAATTTTCAAACTCACTCTCCTGTCACTCTGGGAGTGAAACCTCTTGGTGACCCAACTAATTATAAAACAATGCCAATCAGAAAAGCATATATTTTAAAACATTGAAACCAGGCCAGGTTAATATAGCATAAAAATATTACAATGAGTCATGTCCTGCCAGAGACTGAAAACAAATAAAAATTGAATGACACCCCATCTTTTAACTTCTTTAATAAATGAGAATTCGTATGAAAAACAGAAGCAAGGATCCTATGGAAGACAGGATAAGCCCCCTACCCCCACAGGACGCTCTTGTCCTAATACCCAGAGCCTGTGAGTGTTACCTTACATGACAATGGAAATTTTCCATGTGTGATTCATTTAAGGATCTTGAGATGGGGAGATTATCCTGGGCTGGGTCTAATCTAAGAGAGAGGTTCCTTATAACAGAGCAGCAGGAGGGAGACATCCCTGGTGGTCCAGAGGTTGGGGTTTTGTGCTTCTACTACAGGGGGCATGGGTTCAATCCCTGGTTGAGGAACTAAGACACTGTAAGCTGCACAGTGAGGCAAAAAAAAAAAAGGAGAGAGAGAGAGAAAGCAGAGCGGGAGGTCAGAAGAGAAGATGCTAGCTATGTTGCTGGCTTTGATATGGAAGAAGGGAACCATGTGCCATAGGATGTAGGCAGCCACTGGAGGCTGGAAAGACCAAGGAATTGGATTCTCCCCTGGAGCCTCCTGAACGATCACAGCCCTGGGGGGTTCATTTTAGACCTCTGACTTGCAGAAGTGTAAGATAATAAATCTTGTGTTAAGTCACTGCTGCTGCTGCTAAGTCGCTTCAGTCATGTCCGACTCTGTGCGACCCCATAGATGGCAGCCCACCAGGGTCCCCCATCCCTGGGATTCTCCAGGCAAGAACACTGGAGTGGGTTGCCATTTCCTGCTCCAATGCATGAAAGTGAAGTCGCTCAGTTGTGTCCGACTCTTTGCAACCCCATGGACTGTAACCTACCAGGCTCCTCCATCCATGGTATTTTCCAGGCAAGAGTACTGGAGTGGGGTGCCATTGCCTTGGTAATTTGTTAAAGCAGTAATAGGAAACCAGTAGCAGATCCCATTGTTAAAAGTGAAAACTAGGTGATAAAAATATATTCAAGTTAGTGGATGGCAGCTTGAATTTAATTCATCTTGAACTTAGCAAGCAGTTCCCGAATCCAACCAAAATTAAGTGATCACCAATCCGCTTAATCTGCATTTCTAGCCTCTTGAGATGATTTTTCTTCTTTCCAGTCTGCTAGAATTACACACACGCATTTAAATTCCAGGATCATGTAAGGATAAGAATAAAAGTAGGGGCAAGAATGTAAACAAAATTAAATCTATGATATTAATAGCATTGTGCTTAGTTTTATTGTTAAAAAATTAATCAGCTCTCTAATCAATGCGGTATTTTATGTGTATATTTTCCTTTTTAAAATATTTAGAGCATTCAAGGAAATTTGAAATGCTAGGCTTGTGATTAAGTTAAATGTTTTAGAGCATTTGATTAAGTTGCAATCAGTGTTTAAATGGTTGATGAGACTTGTTTTGTTCATTTAATATGTATTTGATTTAGTGGCTGTATAAGTTAGTATGTGACCATTTAAAGCAATTGCTCTGAAACTTAAACACAACATCAGAATCACCAGGAGGGCTTATTAGAACACAGCCAATTGTGTTTCTGATTCAGTAGGTCTGGTTGTTGTTTTAGGGGCCCCCAAAATTTGCATTTCTAATGAGCTGCCATGTACTGCTTATGCTGCTGGTTTGGGGACCGCACTTTGAGAACCATTGAGGAATATGAGAAATGGAATATTCCCTGACATATCAGTAAACAAAGGATATCACAGTCATCAGTGATTAAAGCTACCACGGATGGTGAGCTGGTGAGCCCTGAAAAAACTCAGGATGTGAAAACACAAGGTACTGGCCCCAGACAACTGAGGTGCATATCAAAGGAATGATTTCAGTGAGCCAGACTCTTACATCTTTCCATACATGAAAAACCACTAAATTCCTTAACTTGGGATATCTGGCTTTCTACATTCAGACTATCTGACCTTTGTTGCAAAACTTCTATATAACCTGTCTCCTCTGAGCAGTTCTCTTGGGGTTACTTGAGATGCTGCCTCCTGGGCTTGAAGCCACAAAAGTTCCCGCACAATAAAACATAACTCTCAACTTTTAGGTTGTGAATATTTTTTAAGTCCATAAATATTTGCTCTTTTTTCTAATGTTGCTCTTTTATGTTTATTGAAATGCTTAATTCATAAGACTATTATATTGGACTTCCCCGGTGGCTCAGCGGTAAAGAATCTGCCTGCAATTCAGGAGACATGAAGACACTGGTTTGACCTCTGAGTCAGGAAGATCCCCTGGAGGAGGAAATGGCAACTTACTCCAGTATGCTTGCTTAGAGAATCTCATGGACAGAGGAGCCTGGCAGGCTATATAGTCCATGGGGTTGCAAAGAGTTAGACATGACTGAGTGACTAAACAAAACAAACAAAAATATTTGCTCTTTTTTTCTGTTTACTCTTTTTATGTTTATAGAAATGCTAAATTCCTAAGATTAAGATATTGAACTGTAAAACAAAGTACAAAGAATAGGGAATATTTCTATAGACAATAAAGCCTCTTGGACATTAAAGAATCTATGAGCAAGGGGGAGCATGACAAAGGTTAATAGAAAATGTCACTTCAATCCTTCAGCCACAGAAGCTACAGGTGAAATGGATTCAATGATATGGGGGAAGGAGCAACTCCTAAGCTGTTTTCACATTGGAATCACTTGGGAAAACAAAGATATTAGAGATCTCTAAATAGTCAATATTATTTTGTCAATAATGTTGCCTTCTGCTTTATGTTTAAAGGCACTATAAATCATAGAGAAATCACCATTCTTAGTTTTCTTCCAGTCTACTAAAAATCTTTAAAAAAAACACTTTTCACTGGAAACAATGACAAACCTCTAATTTGGGCTGGACTTAGAGGCCCACTAACAGTGATCTGGGCTTTTTATGTTGTCGTTTAGTTGCTAAGTCACGTTTGACTCTTTTGTGACCCCACGGACTGTAGCCTGCCAGGTTCCTCGGGCCATGGGATTCTCCAGGCAAAAATACTGGAGTGGTTTACAATTTCCTCCTTCAGGGGACATTCCTGACCCAGGGATCAAACCTGGGTCTCCTGCTTGGCAGGAGAATTCTTTACCATGGATTCACTGGGCTTTCTATATAGCCCTCCAGAAATTAATTATCCCAGCTTTACATATTGTAAGAGCTGTGTTATGTGTTACAAATGAAAGGCTGACAAAGTTAAAAATACTCTCTGGCTCTGTAATGACTTTTCATTTTGGTCCCTCTTCGTTTCCATTGAACATATAGTTTTGTTTGCCTTCCGGTGGATTCCTGCAGCTTTACAGTCTTAGGAATCTGTCAACAGTGGTAGCAAAACAGCTTTTGCAAAATCCAAAGTACCCAAATTTAAAGTTTCTGACACTGATCAATTTGCTCTGGATGTTTAATTAGCTATATGAGGATTTAAAATGAATAGTCAACAAGCTCAAATATTTATTCAACTTGATTTTGCCTAAATGTTTTAAAATGGCAACTATTTTTCACCATTATCTCTTTTCCTGTTGTTTAGAAAAAGGAGGAGCATGACATAGGATTGTAAATGGGAAGATGGTTGAGGAGATAAAATGTTAACATTGATTATTTCTGGATGATGGCAGTATTGGTGGTTCTAACTATTTTAAAAATCTCTTTTAGTATTTTTTTTTTTTTACCAAAAAGAGTATGACTGTAATAACCAGAAAAAAACATACCATTCAAAGAAGGAAATTTCTCCTAAACATGATTTTGAAAGTAATTGAAAATGAAATAGGACTTCCTAGAGTAATGGCTAATTCTTGGCTTTAGTGAAGAGATGTGCAAGGGAGTTATCAAAGACTAATAGCGTTATGTCAAAATGACCCAGTAGCCAACTTGAAGACAGATCACATTGGCCAAATAGGGTACAATTTAAGCACCAATAAGAGTATTAACTGCAATGAATTGAAACCTTCAAGTATTAATATATTAAAATGTATGAGTTTATGAAGATACTATAAAACAGAGGAACATTGAGAAGAGCCATAGTAAGATCTATTTTAATTCAGTGTAAAAGAGAACGCTCTGTCAGTTTCTATGAATTCTGATCAGAAAAGTCAGACCGTATAAAAATAGAACAAGATAGCTGTGCATATAAAGAATACCCTGATGCTGGGTATTTTCATGCAGGCTAAAGAATGATTTCGAAGGAATGGTGTGGAGGAGGCATGAAAAGGATGGTTGATATAAAATAGCTCATAAAGATCTTTGAAATCTCAAGTTTCTATTATTCTTTAATATTTTCCCCTTTGGTATGAAATCAAAACTTGTTTAGGAATTAACTAAAACTCCCAGAAAGCCAAAATAAAGCAAAGAACCAAAACAATAAATACTGTAAACAAAGTCTCCTACGGCCGGAGGAAGACCTGATGCAGAGTCCATGTGTGTGGGTAAACAGATACTAAAAACAAACAAAACGCCAAACCCAAATAGTGTGCTGGGCCAGATCTTAAGAGCAAACATGTATATGGATGAGATGGGCAATCACTCAACGATCCTGATATGCTTAGAAAGAGTTACTGCTGCTGCTGCTAAGTCGCTTCAGTCGTGTCCGACTCGGTGCGACCCCATAGACGGCAGCCCACCAGGCTCCCCCGTCCCTGGGATTCTCCAGACAACAACACTGGAGTGGGTTGCCATTTCCTTCTCCAATGCATGAAAGTGAAAAGTGAAAGTGAAGTCGATCAGTCGTCTCCAACTCTTCGAGATCCCATGGACTGCAGCCTACCAGGCTCCTCCATCCATGGGATTTTCCAGGCAAGAGTACTGGAGTGGGGTGCCATTGCCTTCTCCGTAGAAAGAGTTGAGTACTTCCTAAACTATCAGAACATGGTGGATGCATTGCAAAAGCTGAAGACAGACAGTGGTTGTATTCTCATAGGGTCGTGCCGTGCATTCTTTCCTATGTCCCTATCCTGCCTTGAATTTCTGTGTGTCCTAGCGTTGACCTAAAAAATATTAACAACCTGAAAGTTGAGAGTTATGGTTCATTCAGTGGGAATTTTTAGGACTTCAAGGCCGGGAGACTGAATCTCAAGTAACCAGGAAGAGAACTGCTCCAAGGAGCTGAGGAGCCAGGTTATATAGAAGTTTTGTTAACGAAGGGCAGGTGGTCTGAACATCTGAAGATTGTTGTTAATTAAAGAAAACTAGGTAACCTAACAAGGAATTCAGTTAACTTAATTCAAAAGGTAACCTAACTTAACTTTTCTTTGTATGGAAAGATGCAAGAGTCTGGGCTCACTGAAATCATTCCTTTCATACTCATCTCAGCTATCTGGGGCCAGTATCCTGTTCTCACATCCTGAGCTTCCTTCCTCAGGGCTCACCTAGGTAGTGGCCGCCATTCTGATGGCTGCTAGATCACATGTATTCTCCTTCCTGAGTGCCCTTAGGGCTCACCAACGCACATTGGAGGGTTGCAGTCACTGATGACTGGGACTTCCTTGTTTACTGATATGGCAAGAAATATTCCATTTCTCACCCCTAATTTCCAGTATGTTATCAATGATGTCTCTCTCCAACCAGTTGAATAACTGATTGGCCAACAGTAGGAGGAATTTGGGGCTGTGTATAATGATACCGTTGAGAACCCTGTAATCATTTAAAAATGGGCATTTCCTGTTTTTATTTTTTATGGAAACAGGCTAAGGCCCTAGAGAAGGCGTAGACTTTATCCCCAGTGTAAATTGGCCAAGGAATAAACTTGCTGACTGAATCTCCCTCTGGGATGGAGAATATTCCAGTGCTCTGATATTCTCTACCCAGGTTATAATTTTAGTTATATCAATATAAGAATGACAAGGAAACAAAATAATACCTTCAGCACACCTAGATTGGCTCCCCTCAAAGATGGAAGCACAGGGATGTTGAATGAAATTGCCATATTTTTGATGTATATGTTTTGAAGACCTCAGAGATAAATGGTTAGGGCATAATGGTATTCATAACAACCTCCTCAAAATGTGCTATAGGAATTTTAGTGTTGGGTCAGTGTAAACTGACTAGGAGACCACGAAGATGGCCAGAGTTGAGTCAGGGCTTCTCCTGAGATTGAATTAGACTGTAACTTGATTCAGTGAAAAATACACGAATTTCTCCCATGTGCCTGTCCTTTAAAAGCACTATGTGATTTACCCTCATATAACTCATTGGGATACGTATTTGTACATCCATTTTACAACTGAGAAACCTAAGTCTCAGAAGCAACTGGTCCAAACCACAGGGCCAATGTGCTATGAGCTGTGACCTAAAGTCCAACCCTGCTTCGAAGCCCTTACTCTTACACTATGGCAAACTGCCTCTGAACTACATCATATTTCATGTTGTGAACAACTGGCTTTTGTTACTATTTACCCAAGGACATAAAACTGCCATGCTGCTTGGTGGCCTCTGTAAAGATTCATGGAGACATCATATTTCCTATTTAGATACAAATTTATTAGTATCCAGTTAGGTACATATTTCCCATTATGTACCAACATTTTAAAACATTTTACCAAGAAACATAAATAAGATTACCTTTTTTGGTCCTAAAATCATTACTATAAATATCTTAGGAACAGTATTCCAGCTTTTCAAAACATTCCTTTCAATATGACAATAGTTTAACTCCTACTCTTTTTTTTCACATTCCTACTCTTAAGGACCGTGTCTCATCCACAAATTCCTTTGTAACTTCCATTATTTGAACTACCAGAATGACAATGATTTGAAACCCTTCCACATTGCTGCAGGGCCATATGGATATGTGGTTGTGTAGTGGGTTGAATGTTGTTGTTCAGTTGCTAAGTCATGTCTGACTCTTTGCAGCTCCATGGACTGTAGTCTGCCAGGCTCCTCTGTCCATGTGATTTTTTCCAGGCAAGAATACTGGAGTGGGTTGCCATTTCCTTCTCCAGAGGATCTTCCCAACCCAGGGATCGAACCTGTGCCTCCTGCATTGGCAGGTGAATTCTTTACCACTGAGCCACCCCCAAGCCCAATGGATTGAATGGTGTCCCCCAGATTCATATCTACCAGGAAACTGAGAATGGGGCAGAGTTTGGAAGTAGGGTCTTTGCGAATGTTATTAGTTAAGATGAAGTCATGCTGGGGTAGGCTGGACCCTAAATCCAGTGACAGATGTTTTCCTTAGAAGAGGTGAAGAAACACAGAGATATACAGAGAAGATCAAGGTGGAATCATAGACTGGAGTGACAAGCTACAAGCCGAGCTACAAGCTGAGGAGTGCCAAAGCTTGCTGAGAGCCTCCAGAAGCTAGGAAGAGGTGAGGAAAGATTCTTCCCTAGAGCCTTCAGGGAGAACATGGCCTTGCTGGCATGTGGATTTGGGGCTTCTAGGTTCCAGGACTGGAGAAGGCAATGGCACCCCCCTCCAGTACTCTTGCCTGGAAAATCCCATGGACGGAGGAGCCTGGTAGGCTGCAGTCCATGGGGTCGCTAAGAGTCAGACACAACTGAAGTGACTTAGCAGCAGCAGCAGCAGCAACAGGAGCCTCCAGGACTGTGAGAGAATAGATCTGTGTTGTTTCTAAGCCACCAAGTTTGTGGTAATTTGTATGGCAGCCCTAGGAAACTAATACAGTGGTTTATGCTGAGTTTCCTTCCTACTGGTTTTACACTGACAGAAAACACTTTAGCAATCACTACCATAAGTAAATTACCTCTATAGGGGACTTAATTAGAGTAGAACAATGTTACATTATTTGGTTTTATATGGTGCCTTTCATACATGTTTCCTGAAGCTGTTTTACTAAGTACTGTGTTAAAGTGAAAATGACTGTGAAGCTATTGTATTATGAACCTTTCAATAGTGGACTCAGAGCATTAGGCATGAACAGCTGTCATTATGGAAGAAACAGAAAGGCTTGAAAGTGGAGTGATAATGTCCCACTGCTGTTGCTAAGTTTCATCCATTTTTAAACTTCCAAAGAGTAAGTGATCTGGAGAAGGAAATGGCAACCCACTCCAGTAGTCTTGCCTGGAGAATCCCATGGACAAAGGAGCCTGGTGGGCTACAATGCATGGGGTCACAAAGAGTTGGACACGACTGAGCGACTAACACACACAAGGTGTCATATCTAAAAAGACAAGCCCGGAGTGAAGGGAAAAATAGAACATCCAACCCTTGACCCTGGTAGAGCACCTGAGAATTAACAAAATCTGAAAATAACACCCGATTTGAAGCAAATGTAATGGAATACATATGTATATCTTTTGTAGCTTCTGATATGTTAGGGGTGGAAAAGAGTCACTAAGAGAGACTTTTCTAAAGAGGGAAGTGAGCAATGGTCAATTTTCACCAATGGGAGACTGACCCTACAGGGATCCACACTGAACTGAGGATCCATACTGAATCTTCAGGCTGTCTTTCCATGGGTGTAGGATACACGTCCTTACTAGTTTAGCAAAATTCAGAAGAGAAATCATGGCCCATTTGTTGGGGGGGGGGGGGGCAAGAGTTAACACAGCAGTCCTGAGATGGCTGTCTTTAAAAGGCCTGCTTCCTAGGTTGGTCCTTGGCTGGCATCTGGGAACTTGAACTTTGGTGGGAGGGTTTCCACCATTCCCAGAAATGATAAGGATGGCTCACTCCCTAAACTGTTTGTAAAAATACTATGGATTATGCTGAACAGAATCTTTTTGGGAGTCTAGAAGCTGGCTTCATGCTAGGCAGACGGTGCCTATGTGACCAGTCCCCAATAAAAGTCTTATGCACTCTGTGTCTAATGGGCTTCCATGAAAAATAGCATTTCACACATGTGGCCACAGCTGATTGCTGGGGGAATTAAGCATGAACTGTTGACCCCACCAGGAGAAGACCCTTGCAACCTTGTGCCTGGTCTCCCCTGGCCTTTGCCCATGTGCCTTTTCCCTTTGCTTTCTATCCTTTTTTTTTTTTTGTAATGAATCTTAGCCATGACCATATCCTGAGTCATGCGAATCCTCCTAATGGATCATTGAACCTGGGGTTGGTCTTGGGACCCTGACATACCAGCTCCTCCACAATATCAGTCAACAGCTCCATCTGAGCACTCCCTTTCACTCCCCAGTGGTGCCCTCAGATTATACGATACTCAACTAAGACTTAGCTAAAGAGAATTCACCAATGATATATGTGTGTGTGTGTATATATATATATGCTGTATATATTGGCTGTTGTTGTTCAGTCGCCCAGTCATGTCCAACTCTTTGCAACCCCATGGACTGCAGCATGCCAGGCCTCTCTGTCCCTTACCATCTCCCAAAGTTTGCCCAAGTTCTTGTCCATTGCATCAGTGATGCCATACAGCCATCTCATCCTCTGATGCCCTCTTCTCCTGCCCTCAATCTTTCCAGGCATCAGGGACTTTTCCAGTGAGTCAGCTGTATATATATTGGCTGTATCACATGGCATGCAGGGGCCTTAGTTCCCTAACCAGGGATTGAACCCGTGCCTCTGGAGTCTTGACCACTAGACTGCAAGGGAAGTCTCCTGTCCCCCTCACCCACTACATTTTGACAAGTGAACAGGTTTAATTATTGTAATCAAGTAAGAAAAGAGCAATGGGGCTTCTCTTGTGGCTCAGCAATAAAGAATCGGCTTGCAATGCAGGAGCTGCAGGAGATGCAGGTTTGACCCGGGTTGGGAAGATCCCCTGGAGTAGGGCATGGCAAGCCACTCCAGAATTCTTGCCTGCAGCATCCCATGGACAGAGGAGCCTGGCGGGCTACAGTCCAGAGGGTCACAAAGAGTCTGACGCGACTGAAGCAACCTAGCATGCATGCAAGAAAAGAGCAATACATTTTATTTTGAATGTGTATTTAGGTCTTTTACTTCTTGATCTGGTTTTTCCTTCTTTTGGTGTCTTAGACAGGACCAGCTTGTAAGGGTACATTGCTTTTTAAATTTGCAAGTTTAAACTATGTTTATTTGCTGATATAAAAACGTTGCTAGCTGTCCTTCTGTTCTCCAGTGCATCAAACTTGTTCTTGCCTTAAGCTTTTGTACCAGCAGCTCTTCCTGTCTGAGATGCTTTCCCTATAGCCTTTAATACCTCGCTCTATCTTTTCAGTGAGCACTCCCCTTAACAGTCACCTCCTCAGAGAGGCCTTCCCTGACCACCCAATCTAAAGGAGCCCCCACTCTACCCACAGATCCCCCTGCTTTGACTTCATCATAGCACTTATTTCAACCCTCTATTGTATTCATGCTTTATTTTTTGTTTATTGAAAGCCTCCTCCCTCTAGAATATAATTTCCACTCGAAAAAGTATTTTGTTTGATTTGATCAGCATTTTATTCTCAGTGCTAAACCAACACCTGGAAGAAAAATCAGGCATTGGGTTAATATTTTTGAATAAATGAATAATTAAATCATTTGATTAAATAAATGACATTTTGGAAATTGCACTTAACAGTTTTCAGGACACTGGCCCAATTTGCTTTATTTTTTTTTTCTGTTGCCATATTCAGTATTTTCCCCATCAGGTTTTTTTCACCAGTGGGCAGTCACTATTTTTTTGTTCCACCAGGCCCCCAAAGCAGCCAGACAGGCAGATTAGTGAAGCAACACCGTCAATCAATGTCAGGTGTACGCTTGCCTCAATTCCAAAGGGCCAGCACTATCATTTAAACATCATCCAATCTCTTTGCATCTCACAGAGTTTAACTGCTACAAAAAGTAAGGAGGCAATTGCAATGGGTTGTACTGTGCATATTGGCAGGGTCGATGCCATTAAGATTCACTTCCTTGCTTCTCCTGTTCAATTACTTCTGTGCAAGGCGGTGGATTTCCCTTGTCTTCTTCAATTTAGATTTAGTGAATTTCTGAATCTCAGCCATATCTTGTTTGTCAGGTATTTGGGCAGATGAAGCAGTGATGGGGTGCACAAAAGAGTCAGATTTCCACAGTATCTACTCTACCCACCCCCCATTTCTGACATCTCCATCACCCATTCCAGCCTCTTATGATATTGCACTACCCTAATTTTCCTTGTACCTTAACAATTTACTCCTGTCCCTCCCTAAGTGTACCTGTCCTTGAGGTTTGCTGCTGCTGCTGCTGCTAAGTCACTTCAGTCGTGTCTGACTCTGTGTGACCCCATAGACGGCAGCCCACCAGGCTCCCCCATCCCTGGGATTCTCTAGGCAAGAACACTGGAGTGGGTTGCCATTTCCTTCTCCAATGCATGAAAGGGAAAAGTGAAAGTGAAGTCCCTCAGTTGTGTCCGACTCCCAGCGACCCCATGGACTGCAGCCTACCAGGCTCCTCTGTCCATGGGATTTTCCAGACAAGAGTACTGGAGTGGGGTGCCATTGCCTTCTCTGGTCCTTGAGGTTTCAGTTCAGTTCAGTTCAGTTGCTCAGTCGTGTCCAACTCTTTGCGACCCCATAAACCGCAGCATGCCAGGCCTCCCTGTCCATCACCAACTCCCGGAATTCACTCAGACTCACATCCATCGAGTCAGTGATGCCATCCAGCCATCTCATCCTCTGTCGTCCCCTTCTCCTCCTGCCCCCAATCCCTCCCAGCATCAGAGTCTTTTCCAATGAGTCAACTCTTCGCATGAGGTGGCCAAAGTACTGGAGTTTCAGCTTCAGCATCATTCCCTCCAAAGAAATCCCAGGGCCGATCTTCAGAATGGACTGGTTGGATCTCCTTGCAGTCCAAGGGACTCTGAAGAGTCTTCTCCAACACCACAGTTCCAAAGCATCAATTCTTTGGCGTTCAGTCTGCAATTCTCCCACAATGAGATGTGCATGCTTAGTTGCTCAGTCGTGTACAACCCTTTGCAACCCCGTGAACTGTAGCCTGCCAGGCTCCTCTGTCCATCAGGATTCTCCAGGCAAGAATACTGGAGTGGGTTACCATGCCCTCCTTCAAGGGATCTTCCCAACTCAGGGATCAAACCCAAGTCTCTTATGTGTCTTGCATTGGCAGATGGGTTCTTTACCACTAGCAGAACTTGTGATTGTTTTTCCCAGGATCTGTGTAGAGCTCCTCTAATGAAGGACTTCCAGTGGCAATTGTTGTGTGGTGAGCAAGCACAGAAAAGAACATGTTTACACTCGTCCTCCGCTTTCAACCCATGCTTGGCTATTTGTCTCTTGCTTTGGAGGTCCCGCCCACTCCCCTGATTTCTGGGCCCTGACCTCTTTCTGGCTGCCGATCTGCACTTCTGCACTCCTTCACTCTCTATTGAATGCTCATCTGTTTCTCCAACCGTACCTTCTTCCAACCACTAGTTCACATGTGACACTCACTGTCATTCACTTGGTCCTATATAGAGGATCCCCACTGAAACTTCTTTCCTGGTTGTGTCCCTGGCTTCATCCCCTAACCAGCTTGTAATATTATTCTGGAACAAAGCATATTTCACTCTGGTGGAAACAGAATTATTAGGCAAATAGAATTCTAACCAGTGACAGCATATTTAGAAGAAAAACTCTTTTATGTTTATTTATTCTTCTTGTCCCTTGCATCCAGAAGATGAACACAACACGGCTTAATACTAACACTGTCTCATCTTAAATAACATAACTAAAAGTTTTAAAGATGAGTTATTTCAAATCTCTTCAGCAATTCAAATGAGGTGGATTCTTTAGTACATACTAGGGTATCGGCCATAAAAAGCGGGCAGTGTCTGCAGGGAGTTGCTTTATGACATATTGTTTTCAGAAAATAATCATTAGTCTTTGATATCAAGTGTGAGATATTTAAACACAGACATTTGCTCTGTATTTCTCTATCAGGCATGATACAATGGTGAGAGCACTGCATGGGAAGTCAGAGGACCTATGTTTCAGTCTCTAATTATAGTATAGTGATTCAGAGCCTTTTCTCACCTCTACTTTCATCCAGGTAGGGCTGAGCTACTTAGGAGTTGCTGATAGAATGTGAGTGGAAGTGATTGTGCTGCTTCCCTGCTAAGGTGGCTTTGAAGTGAGCATCCTGTCCCCAGGCACTCTTCCCTAGCACCTGGCTGGATGTTGACACCTAGGATAACCTTGGAGGCCACATGTTGAAGATAGCAGAGCCATTTTCATCCCCAGTCCCTAAATGGCCACATAAACAATCACTCCTTCTGTCTTATCAATCAGGAACATTTGCACTATGTTAAGCTTCTGACATTTTGAGATTTTTGTCTTATAGTAGCTAGTATGTCCCTAATAAAGTTGTTTCCCTTCTTTATGCCAATCTGTTTGGGTTTTTATAAGGATTAAATGAGTCAGAACAATGCCTTACACATAATAAATGTCCAATAAATGTTAGCCCTCAATATTACTTCCTGCTCTGATGCTAGCAGGTTATGGGTCATTGAACATGTCAATTTTCCTGGCCTTCCATTTCTTCAGCTGAAAAACATAAGAGTCATGCTTGATGACTAAATCTCCTGGAGTTTGAAATTCTATAATCAGAAGCCTCTTCAAATTGCTAAGAAAAAAAAAAAAATTAACCCAAGGAAAGTGGCCAGAAGATGAGAGAAATTCATTCAGGACATCAGGTAAAAAGGTAAAGAACAAAAACAGAACAGTCCAAAGGATGCTGAGAGGGAAAACCGCTAGTTAAAGCGAAGCATATTTTCTTTTTAAGATGTATCCATAAATTGTGAAATAAGCTTCCAAGAGAAGATTTACAAACCGGGCTGTATCTGTGAGACTTTCATTCACACCCAAATGAATATCGTCCGTAGTAAGAAAACAAGGGTGTCCTCCCAGAAGTGCAAAGCCTGCAGTAAAAGAGAGAGAAGAAAGGCTTTTTGAAAAAAAAGAATTAAAGTAGCAAACAAAATCATGAGGTCTCAGCACCATCTTAATTGAAAAGTCAAAATCTTTCAATCTCACCAGCCTCTCTAATAGGGAATTCCCAGGGAAAGCAAAATGAGGAGCTGAGAGAAGTATATGAGATTTTCTGTACTAGCACTTAACTCTCCTTCAGATGTGTGACCATCTCTCCACCATCTTTTCAGAACTGTGTGATTATGGGCCATTGTTCCTTTCTGGAGGCTATATCTCATTTTTAATCTTAAAATATATAAGTGATGTCCACCAGGAAAATGGGAACATCAACTGTAGTGTGGGATGTCATGGATGGCAATGGAACACTGCTCAGTAATTAAAAGAAATGAACTGTACACACAACATGGATGAATCTCACAAACATTATGCTGAATGAAAGAAGCTAGACGCAAAAGAGTACATAATGTATAATTCCATTCATATGAAGTTCTACAATGGGTGAAACAAACATAGAGTGGCTGAAATTAAAATACTTGTTGCTTCTGGAGAGGGTGATTGGCTGGGAAAGAGCATTGGTGAACTTTCTGGGGTAACAGAAGTACGTTATACCTTGACAGACATGGTAAGGTTACATACCAATACATGGGTATATGTATTCTTCAATACTTACTGAATTGCACACACTTAAGATCTGTGCATTTCCTATATATACATTATACCTTTTTAAAAAATTGAAAATAAAGTGAGCATTGAAATGGCAGTTTCAGTTCTCTAAAAATCAGCAAGATCGAACTTCTCTGATGGTCCAGTTGTTCAGAATCCATCTGCCAATGCAGAGGACATGATTTCAATCCCTGGTCTGGGAAGATCCCACACGCTGTGAGGCAACTAAGCCCATGCGCCACAACTACTGAGCCTGCACTTTAGAGCCCGTGAGCCACAACTGCTGAAGCCCATGTACCTAGAGCCTGTGCTCTGCAACAAGAGAAGCCACCACACTGGAGAGTAGTGGTGAGTACTGTGGCTACTGTGATGGCTCTCTGTGCATCACAGCTGGAGAGTAGCCCCCACTTTCTGCCACTAGAGAAGAGCCTTTATGGAGCAATGAAGACCTAGCCCAGCCAAAAGTAAATAAAATTTCAAAAGTTAGTGAGATCAAAGGTCATTCAACCGTTTTATTTATCCTCCAACCAAGACAGAGTTAAGCACCACTTACATATTACCCTCGCCACTTTTCAACCCTCCATGGAATGTGAGATTACTGCAGACATCTAAGCAGATGAAGCTGGCTCCTTTCCCACCCTCATAGCACATCCCATTGGTCTGGGAGGATGACAGACAGGGGTCTGCCTCAAGCCATAGCTAAACTCTGTCGGAACAAGGAGAACCCTTTTATCACACACCCTGGGGCAAAATTATGGGAAATGATGACATCCAATCAGAACTTTACTCTATCATCTGAGAAAGGTTCAATAGGCAGGCTTTCTTAGATATATATACATACACAATGTAAAGGTATAATTACAAGATAGAGACTTGTCTGAGGGAGTTTGCAAACATTACTTTTTCCCTCCTTGGAAACATTACTTTTCTACCTAACTTGTCTTTTGGGAAATATGCAACAGTCACAATATTCTAATCCTACCTGTTTCCTGTGAGAAAGAGAGAAATCATTAATTGCATGGTGAATTGTGTTGTAAGAAGTATTAGACCTATGAACAGAAACTCAACCCGAAGTCTCATGAAAAAACCCAGTGAAGCCTTTAACACATGTTTTGGTTTTTTTTTTTTTTTGCATTCCACAGTGAATTTTTTTTTAATTTTAGAAAGAACATTCAAACTACTGCACAATTGCACTCATCTCACACACTAGCAAAGTAATGCTCAAAATTCTCCAAGCTAGGCTTCAACAATACATGAACTGAAAACTTCCAGATGTTCAAGCTGGATTTAGAAAAGGCAGAGGAACCAGAGATCAAATTGCCAACATCCATTCGATCATAGACAAAGCAAGAGAGTTCCAGAAAAACATCTACTTCTGCTTTATTGACTACACCAAAGCCTTTGACTGTGTTGATCACAACAAACTAGAAAATTCTTCAAGAGATGGGACAACCAGACCACCTTACCTGCCTCCTGAGAAATCTGTATGCAGATCAAGAAGGAACAGTTAGAACCGGACATGGAACAATGGACTGGTTCCAAATTGGGAAAGGAGTACGTCAAGGCTGTATATTGTCACTTTGCTTATTTAAATTATATGCAGAGTACATTATGCAAAATGCCAGGCTGGATGAAACACAAGCTGGAATCAAGATTGCTGGGAGAAATATCAATAACCTCAGATATACAGATGATCCCACCCTTATGGCAGAAAGCAAAGAGGAACTAAAGAGCCTCTTGATGAGAGTGAAAGAGGAGAGTGAAAAAGCTGGCCTAAAACTCAACATTCAAAAAACTAAGATCATGGCATCTAGTCCCATCACTTCATGGCAAATAGATGGGGAAACAATGGAAACAGTGACAGACTTTATTTTGGGAGGGCTCCAAATTCACTGCAGATGGTGACTGCAGCCATGAAATTAAAAGATGCATGGTCCTTGGAAGAAAAGCTATGACCAACCTAGACAGCATATTAAAAAGCAAAAAGCAGAGACATTGCTTTGCTGACAAAGGTTCGTCTAGTCAAAGCTATGGTTTTTCTAGCAGTCATGTACAGATGTGAGAGGTGGACCATAAAGAAAGCTGAGTGCCAAAGAATTGATGCTTTTGAACTGTGGTGTTGGAGAAGACTCTTGCGAGTCCCTCGGACTGCAAGGAGATCAAACCAGTCAATACTAAAGGAAATCAGTTCTGAATATTCTCTGGAAGGACTGATGCTGATGCTGAAGCTGAAGCACCAATACTTTGGCCACCTGATGTGAAGAACTGACTCATTGGGAAAGAACCTGATTCTGGGCAAGATTGAAGGCAGGAGGAAAAGGGGACAATAAGAGGATGAGATGGCTGGATGGCATCATTGACTTGATGGACATAAGTTGGAGCAATCTCCAGGAGTTGGTGATAGACAGGGAAGCCTGTTGTGCTGCAGTCCATGGGACCACAAAAAGTCGGACATGACTTGAGTGACTGAACTGACTGACTTCTAGGTATCTCTGTCACATCTCACTCCCATACTCCAAACTAATACCCAGTGGCCCCTTCATCATCTTTGCTGTGTGTCTAATAGACATCCCAAACTCCACACTTCTAAAACACTTCATCTCCATCCTGCCTGATTGGCTCTATCCTGCTCCATCCTGCTGACAGTTGCTCAGATGGAAACCTTGAAGTCATCCTTCACACCTCTCTTTTACCCGATACATCAGGAATCTTGTTGACTCTCCCTTCAAAATATTTCCCGAATCTAGCCCTCTTATCTGGCCCAAATCTGCCATCACCATGGCCCCAGCCTCTATATACTGTACCTACCTGTTGACAGCTTTCACTGCTTCTATCTTATTTCCACCCCCGAAAAGTGAAAGTGAAAGTCTATCAGTCATGTCTGACTCTTTGCGACCCCATGGACTGTATAGTCCATGGAATTCTCCACCCCTAGTGCCCCGGTTCGGAGAAGGCAATGGCACCCCACTCCAGTACTCTTGCCTGGAAAATCCTATGGACGGAGGAGCCTGGTAGGCTGCAGTCCATGGGGTCGCTAAGAGTCGGACTCAACTGAGCGACTTCACTTTCACTTTTCACTTGCATGCATTGGAGAAGGAAATGGCAACCCACTCCAGTGTTCTTGCCTGGAGAATCCCAGGGACAGGGGAGCCCGGTAAGCTGCCATCTATGGGGTCACACAGAGTCGGACAGGACTGAAGTGACTTAGCAGCAGCAGCAGCAGTGCCCCGGTTTATTCTCAACAGAGCAGAGAGATCCATTTAAAATGGAAGTTAGGAGCATCCCTTGTGGTCCAATGGTTAAGACTCCTCACTTCCAATGCAAGAAGCATGGGTCTGATCCCTGTTTGGGTAACTAAGAGCTCATATGCTGAACTAAGGCCTCACATGCTATGTGGCATGGCCAAGAAAATAAATCTTCTTTTTAATTTAATAAATAAAATGCAAGTTAGACCACGTTCCTCCTCTGTTCAAAACCCTCCAAAGATTCCCCTGTTTACTCAGAGTAAAAGGCAAAGTCCAAATAATAGGACACATATTTTTCCCTCACTTGCAGGCAGTCTTGTCTTTGTTGAGAGCACTGATCACCATCCACCATGATACATCATTCACTTACAATTTATTATGTCTCTTGTTTATTATCTGCATACCAACTAGAATCTCAGCTCCAAGAAGGCAGGGATTTTCCTATCTTTTATTCACTGATATGTTATAACCAAGCAGAACCCTTAAGGGGCCTTCAGGGAAAGGCCTTCCCCTGTATGCTCTGCTTTAGCTCCTCTCTGAAGTACCTAGGTATTGGTATTTGATGCACATTTCCTGAGTTGTTTTGGAGATGTAAAAAGTCATCCTCTCTCCAACAAAAGTAAGGTGTTAAGTACTTGAAGACCTTGAATACAAAGCCACAGGCCTCCTGGAGCCTAAAGGTTGATAAAGCTTGTGACATCTCCCTGCTCCCTCACCATCAGCCAGTCAGAGAACCCTGAACAAGCTGATCTCAGACCTAGTGACCCCCGCTTCCACACCTGGCTTTTAAAAATGCTTTGCTGAAACCCTTCTGGGACCTCGGGGCGTTTAGGGCATCATCCACCTTTCTCCTTGCATGGTTCTGCAATAAACCTTTCCCTGTTCCAAACTCTGACCTTTCAGTTTGTTTGGCTCACTGCATTGGGCACACAAACTTGCATTAACAATATTAGTCTCAAGAACCTAGAATAAATATGGGTACATAGTAAGTGGCTTCCCTGGTGGCTCAGATGAAGAATCAATCTGCGATGGGGGAGACCTGGGTTCGATCCCTAGTTTGAGAAGATCCCCTGGAAAAGGTTAATGACAACCCACTCCAGTGTTCTTGCCTGGAGAATCCCATGGACAGAGGAGCCTGGCGGGTGGCAAAGAGCTGGACACTACTGAGCAGCTAACATTTTCAGTTTTATCTTTCACATAGTAAGTATTCAACACAAACTTGTTGAATAAATGTAGGAAGGATTTTGACTCTGGGGAGAGAACCCATTCTTCTTACTTGCAAACATCTCCTAATTTTGTTAATGGACTTTTCTATTATCTGTTAAGTGAGCTAATAGGATTTTGTGATGATTATAATTATGAATCACTCTTGAGCACTTAATCTGTTTCTAAACAAGGGAAATCACCTAAACAAATATGAATACTGCATATTCATCAAGAAAGTATTTATTATGCCCCTACTATGTGCCTGGCATAGGGAAATGCCACTGAGGGTTGGGGGCTGTGGAGGAAGGTTTCAAGCAGTTTAAGACCTCCTGGCTGGTCTACTTGAAGTCATACTCTTACTTTGACTAGAAGTCATTTTGCTAACAATCCAGGTTTAGTTTGTTGTGTTTTCATTTTTTTCTTTGTGCTATAAAGAAGATTCACATCAAATCTGGACTTAGCCAATAGGGGTAGGAAGAAAGGTTACAGAAAGTGTTAGGAAATAGCAGCGGAAGCTCTGACGGAAAAATGTAGCCTGCCATATCAGCAAGCAAAGGATGCTGTGGCTGTCAAGCCATCAGCCACTACCACTGCCCCAAGTGTGAGCCCTGAGGAAACTCAGGATGAAGACAAAAAGGCTGCCCACTCCCAAGCCCTCAGCCACTGCAGCCACCCCAACAGTGCACCCTGAGGGGACTCGGGATGGGAAAGAACAGGATGAGTGCTCAGTCACTTCAATCCCATCGACTCTTTGTGACCCCATGTGCTGTAGCCCGCCAGGCTTCTCTGTCCATGGGAATTCTCCAGGCAAGAATACTGGAATGGGTTGCCATGCCCTCTTCCAAGGGATCTTCCCAACCAAGGGATCAAACCTGTGTCTCTTGTGTCTCCTGCATTGCAGGTGGGTTCTTTACCCAATGAGCCACCATAAAAAGCCTAAGAACAGGATACTGGTGCTGGATAGCTAAGATGCATATCAAAGGAATGATTTCCATGAGCCCAGACTCTTGTAATACATAGAAAAGCTCTTCCAATACATAGAAAAAAACTAAATTCATTAACTTGGGATGTCTGGTTTCTTTCATTAATGGTAATCGTTCAATGTTCCAACGACCTGGTTTTAAGTTCAGAATTCCTATGTATCCTGGCTGTTCCCTGACCTCTTCTGAGCAGTCCCTCAGAGCTAACTGAGAGACAGCTTCCCGGGCTTCAGTCCTCAGCAAGTCCACTGAATAAAATATAATTCTCAACTTTCAGTTTGTTGAATGTTTTTCAGTCGACAAAGCCTTCAGCAGTTCTTGAAGGAGATAAAATGGGAAGCCATTGCCTCCAAAAAGGAATTACCTCTGCAATTTTTGGTCACCCATCAGAAAGAAGCCTCAGACCCTAGTCCAAAAGCACAAGTCGAGCATTTGCTCATTTATCTGACCCGGATGGAATTAAGTGCTTCAGTGGTGCTAGTGGTAAGCAACATGCCTGACAATGCAGGAGACAGGAGACGCAGGTTCACTCCCTAGGTCGGGAAGATCCCCTGGAGGAGGAAATGGCAACCCAGTCCAGTATTCTCGCCTGGGAAATCCCACAGACAGAGGAGCCTGGCAGGTTACAGTCCATGGGGTCACAAAGAGTGGGACACAACTGAGCATGCCTTAGCATGCAGCATGCTTATGGAAGATGTCAGACATTCTGAGAAGCCACCAGGAGCTGCCATTGCTGAGGAGAGGAGGGCAGAGGGACAGATCTCTATTTTCTCCTCACTCTTCATCCAGAGGAAGTTTGTTTTTATCTCTTTCATTTGTGCATACATATCAGATATTTTTGAACAAAGGATTTTATCTGTTAATATCTAAATTTCTGTCTGAGAAAATAAAAGTCCATCTTACTTTGGTCTTTCTTTTCTTCAGGGATCCCTGCAAGCTTTGGAAGAAGGGGTATAAATAGAATTCACGTAGCAAATGTGAGGGCTCCAAGGGTTCTTGCTGGTAGAGATAAGGCAACTGTTGCCCTCTCTGTGCTTTACTTTCATACCCATGGCATAGTATCATGGTTTCTATATTGCCACCTTGCAAAATGACGAATTTGAAAGAGCTTGGAAAGCACAACCTTGAAAGTCAAATACCAGTGTTAAATAATGAAAAGAACCATCTCTTAGGATGCCCTGTGCATTTTTCCATCCAATACTGCGCTTACCGAGATTAATAAATGTATCCATCTATCTGCTCAATTAATTTGCAATGAAGGAGTATAATCATCAGTAGTCACACAGGAGAATTGTCTGGTTTGCCAGGCTGGCATACACAAAAAGTGAGTGAGGAATGAATGAGCTACAGCTACATGCAGCGACATTGATACAGCTCCCAAACATAATGCTGAGCAAAAGAAGCCAGACAAAAAAGAACAGGTACTGAATGACTCCATTTCTATAAAGTTCAAAAACAGCTAAACTAATCTGTGAGGTTAGAAGCCACGATAATGATTACCCTTGAGGGGTGGGGCAGAGAGTAGTAAATGGAAGGCGATACAAGGGAGGACTTCTGGGTGCTATTCACATTGTTTCTCTATCTGGGTATTAGTTACAAGGATGTATAACAATTCATTGAACTGTGTAATTAATGATTTGTGCATTTTTCTGTATGTGTCTTACATTTTAATAAAAATATTACATGAGTAATAAATATGGCTTGATTTGGGTGGAGAATTTTATTTTGTCTCCTAAGATAATACTAGGGAAACCTCAGTGGCTCAGACAGTAAAGAATCTGCCCACAATGCAGGAGACCCAGGTTTGATCCCTGGGTCAGGAGGATCCCCTGGAGGAGGGCATGGCAACCCACTCCAGTATTCTTGTCTGGGAAATCCATGGACAGAGGAGCCATGGCAGGCTACAGTCCATCATGTCACAAAGAGTCAGATAAGACTGACCAACTAACAAGCTAATACTGCTGTATCGTTGCAACTCAGGTTTGGGATGGAATCCTCAAGGACTGTCCAGTGAGGATCACCACATCCCAGAGGCTGGCACAAATCTGGGGTAGAAATAGTTTTAATTACATCCTATTTTCATTCTAAATACCAGGGTAATAGGTTTGATGAAAAATTGTGCCAACAGACAACTATTAAGATGCACATATACATAATAGAAATGTACTGCCATGTTTTGGGTTGAGGTTTACCATTTCTATATGCATTGAAATTAGCTGCTTACTCTGATTCTCCTACTATTGAGTTTGGCAGGATGCCATCTCAATGAAACCCATGGGTATTTATTGAAGATCATGATGAATACTCTGAACCATAACTTTTATGGTCATATGTTCCTTTTCTCATGTATTTGTTGTTTGTAATTTTGTGCAGATTTCTATAAAGAGCACTTCTTTATAGAAAATCATCATTTAACAAAATGCTTAATGCCACCTGTAGAAACAATTTTGCTGGAATAAAACATGACTAACACATGCTCAAATTAAATTAGACGTTTAAAAATATGTTTAATAATAGCTTCTAATCCTGGGTCTGCCGTTTATTAGCTATATGTCTGCGGGCCTTTTGCCTAACCTATTTTAGCCAGTTTCCTCAGTGGTCTCACCCTCACGGAGTTGTCCTGAGGATTAAGTGAGATAATCCATGTAATTAATGTAGAGCACTTAGTGTTGGGTCTGTGCCCAAAAGCTTATTAAATCTTCACTCTTGGTTTTATTAGTAGCTTATCTACCACATGACATGTGCATGGTAAAACTGATCACTTATTCAGGGATATGTGAAATTAAATGTAACATTTGAACAGAGAAACATGGTAGACAACATCAACAACTAAGAAAAAATAATAATTTGAGAAAAACTTAACATTGAGAAAATTGTATGTATTTAATCAATTCTTTGATGGCTTCAGAAAAGAATACCTCTCTTAAGTACTAATGATTTTTAAGAATGATAACCAGTGTTGAAAAGGAGCAGAATTTCAGAACTACTGACTGGTTTATGCAATATTTATTTTTCCATTGCTGGACATCAGATGTCAATGTGACCTTTTAAAGGACCCAGCTTTAAAGAACAAACTGTTCTCATCAGTTTTCTTCCTAGGACTTTAAAGATTAGGTGACACCTTATATGTTTCCTTTCTTCCTCCTTCCTTCTCTCAATGGGCAAGGGGAGTGCATTAACAATAACAGTAAACTTGAGATCTGAACCCTGGTGCTATTTGTATTAATTGCATGAACTTAGCAAGTCACTTGATCCCTCTGGACTCCATTTTGTTATGTATTTGAGATACCTCATTACTGGTCCTTACAATGCAAGAACTGCATGAAGTGGTTGTTTGCTTCTGAGCCCTAGAAAGTTCTGAGGCTTGTAAGTAGGATAAGATACACAAAGAATCAACCAATATGTTTTCGTCTGTGGTACCTTTTCCTCAATCCTATCCATTTGCCCTTTGGGGCAGTCATGTTATTGATTCAAGGGAGGTCTGATGGAGTAGAAATGCAAAGAGAAAAAAGAGGTGATGAATTTCAAAATAGGTTTTTTGAAACTCATTACAACAATCATAATTTGAGAAAAAAGATATTTTGAGTGTCAATAGCTAGGATTTCAAGTACAAACAACAGACTTGAAAGAATGCATGGTAGTTAAAGCCAATTTTTCCTCCTCCTTTATCACCTGGGAACTGGAGGGGAAGAAGATGAAGAGCAAGAGCAAAAAAGCAACAGAAACACATCGGTGGACCTTTGACACTGTACTCTGCTGTCTGTCCCCCAGGCCACGTACTGAAGTGTGGGAAGCATAGTGGAAATTTCAGATGAGTTTGGGGGACACCAGAGATGAGAACATCTGTCTCTTTTAAGACAGAGTTCAAGGAAGGGGCAAATATTCTAGAACTCCCTGGCACCCAGAAAGAGGAAGGAACAATAGAGAGAGTCTTGCAATATCTCTGTGCCCACTGTGGCATGGAGAGCTGACAAGAGCTTGAGAGTATAACCAAGCAGGACCCTATAGGATCTTCTCAGGGACAGACCTTCCCCCATATCCTCTGTTTCAGCTCATCTCTAAGACATCTAGATAATAGTATTTGGTGTAATAAATTCTCAGAGTTGTTTATCTAATATGAAAAATCCCACCAAATGGAAGATGTTAACTACTTGATGACTCTGATCACCTAGCCCCAGGCCTCCTGGACTCTAAGGACTGATAATGTTAACCCCTGTGACACTACCCTTCTAACTCCCCATCAGCCAATCATTGTGCACAAACTGATCAAGTACCTGCAACCCCCACCCCCACCCCCTCACCTGGCTTTTAAAAATGATTTATCGAAAATCTTCAGGAAGCTCAAGTCGTTTCAAGGCTTGAGCCACCTTGTCTCCTTGCATGGCTTTGCAGTAAACCTTTCTCTGCTCCAAACTCCAACATTTCAGGTTGTTTGGTCTCACTGGAAGTCAGGCACACAAACTTGTGTCAACAAGCGAGCCAAACCAAGAGCTATCTCAGATCTTGTGATCAGAGTAAAACAAACTCCTCCACAGTGAATGGGAGCCAGTCAAGGTCCAGTAGGGATACAGAAGTCCCAGCAGATTCCAACACAGACATTTGATGATGATGTCCTGATGATCAAAGACCAGATCCCTATAGCCCTAGATGCCTTGACATTGAGATTCTCTCTAGGACTTAACCATGACTGTGGGGAAAGTGTGAAGAGACCCTAAACTGACAAAGTAAACGATGAAATGACAGGATTTGGATTGCAGAGATTGTTTCCATCATCCAGCAGAATTGATATAAACAAGGAAAAGCTCTTTACACATTAGAAAAATGCACATTTCTTGCTCATGTTGAATTGAAAGCCTGAGAATTTATGATCACTAATATTCTGTACTGAACATGAATTATTTGAGATGTCTACTCAAGTCCTCATGGAATTCCTACAGATGAGGCTCATCTTCCTGCTTGCAGCTGCTGTGAGAATCAGAAAGAACATTCAGAGGCTCCCATTGCTACTCTTGGTGACATTGTTTTCCCTTTGTTGTTGCCAAAGAGACAGATAAATCCCACCACTGGGCTCCTCCTCCCAGGTCCTCACCCGTTGGCCCCCTCTTCAACACAAGCCCAAGTTTGTCTGTGAACTCACCTGTTTCTGTGGACAATCTTGTTCGAGTACTTCTTTTTTCAAAAATCATGCCTAAGGACTTCCCTTGCAGTAAAGGCAAATACTGAAAGTCAAGGATAATAATACAATTAAACTAATTAAAATGAAATATACATTTTATACCTACTAATAAGGATTATATTTTAAGATTTAGTCTTTACATTATCAGAAACTGTAGAATAATTAACACTGCTCCCAAATAAGCATTCATATGTTATTTACAAAGTGAATTTAAAGAGTTTATTTAAATTTATTTAAATTTATTTAAATTTCCTTCCCCTATTTAGGGAAGGAAAGAGGAACCCCACAGCTTATTGACATGTAATGAGAAAGTAATATTAGTTGTTCTGGGTTCAACCTGAACACTTGTTCCAAAATGTATTGATATTTCATACTTGAACCATCTTTTTACTTAAATCTGTGGAAATGTTAGAGGGAAGAACTGACTCCATGTTGGATCTGTTTCTTTTACTTCAACATTTGCTTCCAGTTGCTTTTGTTCAGTAAAAAGATACTGTCCATATATAATGGGCTGCCTTGGTGAAACCTGCTCATCTTCCTGAATGTTAAACCAAAATGCCTTTGTTCAGGACCCTGTCCACCTGTGGATGGCTACAGGAAGGAAGAAATTAACATATCCTATCCCTAAATCTGGCCATTCCAGGACATATTTGCAAGATTAATGTCCTTTTTACTTTACTTCCTCACCTCCCCCATCTCTGTTCTATAGAAGAGCCTGGCATCCAGACCCTGATAAGATGGCTATTTTGAGATATTAGTCTGCAGTCTTCTTGGTCAGCCAGCTTTCCGAATAAAGTTGTATTCCTTTCCTCAGCCCTTGTCTCTCATATTCATTGGCCTATAATGAGGCAAGCAGAGCAAGCTTAGACTCAGTAAAAGAAACTTCTACCAATGTTCAATGACTTCAAAGATGCTTGTTTGGGAAGTGTCTTCTCAGCTAGGAACATACTTCTCTGTCACAACATGGGGCACTCAGACTCCTAAAGATGACACCCCAGAGTTTCAAATACACTTTCATCGTGCATCCTTGGGAGAGTGCAAAGGCTTTGTTTCTAGAAGTCACGTGGAAACAATCTGAGTTTGGGTGTGGGGTGGGGCTCTTTCTCCTTCCTCTGCTATAGATGGAATTTCTGATAGGATGAGTTCTAGAACAAATAGATTCCTGCCAGCTAACCTTCCTCACCACAAAGTGTGTAAAACAAAAGCCTGGGGTCTCGAGGTGAGGGGCTTTTCTCCTTATTTCAAGGTCTTCGATAGGAACCGATAGCATTTGGAGTCACACCTGTTTTTGGTTCATTCATAGGAACTTGGAGAGTTTGTGAGCTAGATAAGAGAATCAAGGTTGTGTACAACTTTCTCAACCTGAAACCAGCTCTTTCAAATGCTTTTGAACAAGCTTGGAATATGAAAACACTTTCACAGTTAAGCAGTCTAAATGAAGCTGCTACATTTTGTTTCAAACATAAATTGCTCAAAATGCAGAATAATGCTTCCAGCTAAGCACCATATCCCATTTCTTCTCCTACTTGGTTACCTTTTAATTGGTTCTTTGCTAATCTAAATTTTTAACACCGTCACATCATCCTGAATTTTTTGAAATTATCCTAATGATGAAATATCTGATCTTCATCCACCACTGAAATTTGTTGCTAGGAAAAAAAATATATCATCTTTATTTTAAGTCTGTTACAAAACAGAAAAGAAGGTAAGGATAAAAATAAAATCATTCCAGAGAAATGATTCCTTAGGTTCTGATTCAGTTAATAATGACTTTCAACATTTCACATGAAAGAAATGCAATGACTTGCCATTGAATAACTGATTTTTATGCTTTTTGTATGCCTGTGCACTCAGTGATAATCAATTACCTTGCCTGTGTGATTTCATTACTTAGCTACTGTTTAGGAATTTTAATGTATTTTCTTTTTCCCTTTTCTTTGTAAAGGCTGTCTTTCAAAAGGCTGATTGGAACTTCCCTGGTTGTCCAGTAGTTAAGAATCCATGCTTCCATTGCAGGGGGTATGGGTTTGATCCCTGGTCAGGAAACTAAGATCCCTCATGCCATGCCATGCAGCCAATAGAAAGAAAAAAAAAAAAAAAGACTGATTGGTAACAGTGGAAGGTAATATGGAAATACCACATACCTCTCCTTTCTGTTTTATCCTGAATTTCAGATCTGCTGATAGCCATAGCATATACTTAATTTCTTCTCCTGTAAAGTTCTTTAGAGTGAGGAGGTCACGGCCCTTCAGCTGTACTTTATCCTGTAGTGGTTGCCCACATCTATGAAAAAGAAAAAGAAAAATATATATTTAAGAAAACAAAACCCATGTCCTATGGTAATTCATTGTTTAATTTTTGAAACAAAATATAGCAAGTCACGTGTAAACTCGTGTCTCTGCAAAGTGCTAATGCTTTCAAATTGATATGGCTGTGGTTTACATTTGAGATATCCAGTTTTTTGAATGTTGAGAGAAAAGAAAAACTTGAGGAAAGAGGTTGAATTCTGCACTGAAAATAATCATAAGTGGCTTTGTTACTTCATAGTTAGTCAAGTTACCCAAACTCTCTGCACTTAAATTTCTCACCTAGAAAATGAGTATAAGAAGCTTATAGAGTTGTTGTGAGGATGAAATTATTCGATATATGGAAATCAGATAGTGTCTGGCATATAATAAGTATTTGATAAATTTTAGCTAGTACTATTGAAATCATTGTTGTTTAGTCGCTAAGTTGAGTCTGACTCTTTGCAACCCCGTGGACTGTAGCCCGCCAGGCTCCTCTGTCCATGGGATTTCCCAGGCAAGAATACTGGAGTGGGTTCCAATTTCCTTCTCCAGGGGACCATCCCGACCCAGGGATGGAACCCAAGTCTCCTGCAATGGCAGGTGGATTCTTTACCACTGAGTCACCAGGGAAGCCCCGTAATTGAAATCATTAGATGGTACAAATAGAATATGTATGTACATACAAGAGAAAACAATTTCATTCATTTTCCTCTACTGCCTTTCAAATCTATCCTTGAAGAATTGTTCTTTGTTGTCCCCGGTCAGCTACAGTGGACCCTGTGGCTTTTCTAGTAACTTTCAGGGAAAGAAAAAGTTCTCTGCTAACTTTACTCCCTCAAAGAGTCTTGGTTAAAGAATGTATAATAATAATGATAATTTTTTTGACTTTAAGAAATGTGCTGCAGGTTAATACCCTTTTCCTTCCAGCTCATGCCTAATTTAAGCTGGCCTCCTCCACAGGGGAAGGAGAACCATGAACTGTTTTCTGTTTCCTTACCTTTAGTTCCTCCAAGTAAAGTCAAAGGAAGGTGGGGAGTTAAGGGCCAGGCAAAGTCTGGTTCTGTTCTAAGAATCTAGCATTGGTATAGGTGTTTGAGGCTGATTCTTTTCTGGGGTACTTTTGAGGGTCCATGGAAGAAGTCTCTCATCACTGGGAATTTCTCATAGCAGTTCTTGATGGCGGAAACATATCCAAACTCTTTTTGCTGAGATCTCCCCAACCTGGGTGCTTCAGGAAGTCTTTTGGTCATAATGTGACACAGCACCATGATAGGTCTCTTTCTTCATCCATATTGGTTCTTGGGAAACCCTGCATGTTCTTTGCTCTGACTAGAGTTGAGTCCGTCCCAGCATAGACTCTTGTTCTGCCATCAAAATAGCAAGCCAGCCAGTCCCTCTCTATATTTTCCACTTATAGGCCTGACATCACTGTACTATGTCTCCAAGCTCTCCTATTGAAGATATTAGTGCCATCATAGCCACTTGCCCTAGTCTTGAAGTGAGGGAATAATTCTCATCCATGTGAGGCACATCGTATACAATGGTTGTTGTTGCTGTTCAGTTGCTAAGTCGTGTCTGACTCTTTACAACTCCATGGACTGCAGCACTCCAGGCTCCTTTGTTCTTCACCATCTCCCAGAATGTGCTCAGATTCATGTGCATTGAGTTGGTGATGTTATCTAACCGTCTCATTCTCTGCTGCCCTCTTCTCCTTCTGCCTTCTATCTTTTCCAGCATCTGGGTCTTTTCCAGTGAGTTGGCTGTTCTCATCAGGCAGCCAAAGTATTGTAGCTTCAGCTTCAACATCAGTCCTTCCAGTGAACACCCAGGACTGATTTCCTTTAGGATTAACTGGTTTGATCTCCTAGCTATACAAGGAACTCTCAAGAGTCTTCTCCAGCACCACAGTTTGAAGGCATCAATTCTTCGGTGCTCAGCCTTTTTTATGGTCCAATTCTCACATCCATACATGACTACTGGAAAAACCATAGCTTTGACTGTATGGACCCTTGTTGGCAAAGTGATGTCTGTGTTTTTTAATATGCTATCTAGGTTTGTCATAGCTTTCCTTTCTAGCAGCAAGCATCTTTTAATTTCATAGCTGCAGTCGCTGTCCACAATGATTTTGGAGCCTAAGAAAATAAAATCTGTCACAGCATCCACTTTTTCCCTTTCTATTTGCCATGTAGTGATGGGACCAGATGCCATGATCTTAGTGTTTATACAATGGTACATGGGTAAAATCCTCTTCAAATCTACAACTCACCTCCTGGTTTCTACAATCCATTGTAAAAGCTGGAGGCAATCACCAGTGGATTGCAAAACTAATTCTTGTGTACCTCCTTTGCAACCCCTGTTTTAGTGGTCTAGCATCTCACTTCGGATTGAGGAAAGAGCCAGAACCTATTGGGCCTGGGCAGAAACTGAGACCAAGTCCCATTTTAACATTCTGTTACATTATGATGACAGTAACTGTTATTTGGGATAATCAGTATATAAAATGGACAGCATTTATTCTCAGTGTTCTCTCTATTTAATAATAATTAGTATTGTATACCATTAGAAATTGTGTATAACCAAAGTCAAATTGTGATTTACCACGTATATTAAGCATTCATTTTACTTGGAGTAAAATGACTGTCAGAAAATAATCATGCTTGAACTCCAGCCTAACAAAAAAAAGCTTGTGCTACTTGAGATGAAGAGTAAATTATCTGGTGGAATTTATGTCTTTTTGCATTGATAACAAGATAATAAGTAAGAAAATAACAAATTCTCTCAATTTGTTGTTTTCACTGCATGATGTCAAATAACTCAGACAAATGTATATTTTACTAAGTATCCAACTTTCTAGCAGAGCTTGTTTAATGTTCAGAAGGTGAACAGATTTTTTTCAGTAGACCTTTTATGAGATAAAGCCCTTCAGAGATTCTAATTAGTAAGGAAAGGGGCTTCCATAAAGATGGAGGGTTTGCGGGTTAGCTAGCTAATGATTAATTGATAGATTTAATACAAGATCTAATGATATATTCAACTCTAATAAAGATTAGAGTTTTCAGCCTATATGTGCATTAAAATTTTGCTCAACATTCCTAAGACCTACCATTGTCTTCAACTTTTAAAAATGTGTGATTCAAATACTCTTCAGATGGAAATTTCTTTAAAGCAATTGTCTCAATTTTTTTATTACAGATGCAAAACATTAAAAAATTTTGAAGATAGATCTACAATATATGTTTACTTACTTATATGTATTACTATCCTAATAGATTATGCACATAACAAAACATAAAAAAGAAATAAAAATTTTAAAGTGTAGAATAAGATTTAGATATTGTAAAAATAAATTTGTAAGTATACAAAAAATATTGCTAGCTAAAGAAGTTTCTAGAATAGATATTCATTTTCTTCCTTTTACTGAAACCCTAGTAAAAAGCTTACAAAATTGTGTCCAAGATCTGCGTAGTAACAGAAAACAATTTGATAACTTTAGAGATGTGGCATTTAGGCAGGAAATTTAATTTTATGTGTGTATGTCGGTTTTATGTTTGACTCTGATAATATTAACTAGTGATACTATCTAGTACTGTTGAGTGCTTGGAATATACAAGTAGTGATGTTGTTGAGAAGTAAATCCTTTGTCTGGTATTCATGCATTTTTCTCTGTCAGTTGGATCCTTCTAGGATCTGTAAACAGGTTTAACATGTCTGGCTTGGGATGGAGGCATGGCAGCTTAATCTTTCCCAATTCACACTGTCAACTACAAATAGGTACTTGCCATGGGCACTTACCATCTACCTCTACAAGGATTAAATCATGAGCTACTGTAGCTGCTGACGTTCAACACTCCATGAAAGGAGTTCAGGGTGGAGAGCAGGAATGAGGCACTCTGTGCTCAGGGGAAAAGCTGGCAGGACAGATCTTTAGATAGTTAGATAAATTCAGGAGCTAATTTTATGAGCCCAATTCCTGTATCTCCCCATATTTAGAAAAGCACTAAAATCCTTCACAGTGATGACTGTTCTTCATGACTAGCAAAAGCTTCCCGAGACTAGTAGAAACCTTCTGGAAAAATATGTGCTTGATTGCATGTACTTCCCCTTCACCAAAATCTCATACATACTGACCTTCCCCACTGTCTCTTTGGAGCAGTCTCTTAGAGCTACCTGAGGTGCTCTCTCCCAGGCTGCAGTCCGCACCTCATTTTGCATCCACACCGCAATAAAACTGAACTCGCAACTCTCATGTTGTGCATTTTTTTTAAGTCAACAACATTTAAGGCAGCTCTGAGAGTATTATTTCTTCTGGAATAAGGTCCAAACAATATAAAATCACAGAAGACAAACTTTCTTGACTCTGTGTCTTACAATAACACATTAATATTCCATGGGTTAAGATGTCACTTGATATTATATTAAAAGGGGAAGGGAAAAAACCTTCCTGGAAAACCCCACTCCCTAGATTCAAGAAATTTGGGAAATATCACTATAGTTGTTGAATTTGCATCCATCAAAACCAGGAAAAACAAACCACGGGCTAATTTTCAGGCCTTTTTTAATTCCCTAGAGTTCAAGCTCTGACTCCTGGCTATATTGGAGCCCACGAAAGCTGAGTTGCCAAACTCCAACACTTAAGGGATTCAGTATCCTCCCTTACTTTCAGCCCCTATAGGGTTTTGTTATATTTGTGTACTTAGTCGCTCAGTCATGTCCAACTCTTTGCAACACCATACTGGAGTGGGTTGCCACGCCCTCCTCCAGGGGATCTTCCCAATTCAGGGACTGAATCCAGGTCTCCCACATTGCAGGCGGATTCTATACTGTCTGAGCCACCTGGGAAGCCCTTGTTGCATCTACTCTGCTCTAAGTACTCACAGGACTATATGCTTCATTGAATGCATATCATAGATTTTAGAATTGTGGTGGTGTGGTTGAATCTCAGAGAAAAATAATTGGAAATGAAAAGGAAATAGAACTTTTGAAGAGCACTGATTTTTCTCCCCTCTTCCCATGAAAGGAAATAGCAAAATAATGGTGAAAGAGGAGGGGCAGCAACACCTTTAGCTGCTGCAAAAGAGCGTCAACTTCCAGCTCTTTATTGCCCAAACAGAAAACAGATTGGAAGAGGTAAAAGGTCTCTGAAGCTTTCTCAAGTTTGTCCTTACAAACTTTAAGAAATTTCTAAGTTGGAGGTAGGGTTAGAGTTAGGGCTGATATTCTGCTTTTGGGATTGTGTTGTGAGAGGCTCTTTTTATTTCTCCATTGACAGATTTGAGTTTAAAAATAGAAGACACCAACATCCTGCTAGAATATTCCCTTCTTGTCCAGACCATTCATTTTCAAATTTATATAGTGACAGAAGCCTTATTTCAAATTCTTTTCCTTAGACCACAAGAGATCAGAAGAATACCTGTTGTGTCTCTAGTCTCCACAGGGCAGCAGCTGATATGTTGCCCTCCTTCCTGTTACTGTGGAATCACACCTCCAATAAACCAATAAATCTTAGCAGATAAGCTATTAAAAAAAAAAAAAACAGTTCTGGCTTTGCACAGCAGTGAGGGACTGTAAATAACTATTAAATCTGAAGCCATGTAAAATAACCTTAATAATCAAAGGGAGAAATCACAATTGTTCTGTGACTTAAGTTTTTTTGGCAAAACATTACAAACTCTCTTATAGTCAGTTATAAAGGCTTAAGGAAATGAATAAAAGAGTAAAACTGATATATATTTAGTACATTGTCATTTAAAACATTAGAAACATCAAGAATTACAGTGTTTTATTTCTTTGTAAAAATTATCAGGTAGTTTGAACAGTGTATGCTGTCTTATCACGTTTGTTACGCTTTGGTGAATTGTTATACTTCTAAGTTTGAATCCACTTCCAACATTTTATTCTTTGAACTCTTAATATTGTGAAATCTCTCTGAGAATTCCTTTAATTCTTTAAATATTTAGTATTTGGCTGCTCTGGGTCTTAGTTATGGCATGTGGAATCTTCTAGTTGCAGCACGTGGGATCTAGTTCCCTGACCAAGATTGAACCTGGGCCCCCTGCACTGGGAGCACAGAGTCTTAACCACCTGACCACCAGGGAAGTCCTGAGAATTCCTTTAGTGTGAAATGTTTTACTGGTATCACTTCCTCTGGAATATCTTCATACTTTTGGTCACACCACTATACTCGTTTATGTCGATAAGTTTGTTTTCACTAAGTTTCTCTAGCTACATAGCTAGAACCTCTCAAATAGTAGCAGGGTCAACAACCCCACAGTCAGCTATTTCTTCTATAAATACATTTGCATTCACATTTAACTTGTCAATGTTATTATTTTTCTTTCTCTGGGGCATTTTCACCTCTTTCAGACAACTCTGTCTTTTAATTATCCATTTTTTATTAAAGTGTCACACAGGCTTATCACTGGAAGAAGAGAAGGCAGAACAACTATACTCTTTAATGTGTGTAGGTGAACTGGGTAACAGCTGCACAGTGAGCAATCAGCAACAGACTTTGAAAGAAGTGATGTGATTGGCCACCGATCATGAAGTGCATCTGTTATGTACACAGTGATTTGTGAACTGAAGAGCCAGCAAGGGATGGATGTGAGAGTTGGACTATAAAGAAAGCTGAGCGCAGAAGAATTGATGCTTTTGAACTGTGGTGTTGGAGAAGACTCTTGAGAGTCCCTTGGACTGCAAGGAGATACAACCAGTCCATCCTAAAGGACATCAGTCCTAGGTGTTCATTGGAAGGACTGATGTTGAAGCTGAAACTCCAATATTTTGGCCACCTAATGTGAAGAGCTGACTCATTTGAAAAGACCCTGATGTTGGAACAGATTGAAGGCAGGAGGAGAAGGGGACGACAGAGGATGAGATGGTTAGATGGCATCACTGACTCAGTGGACATGAGTTTGGGTAAACTCTGGGAGCTGGTGATGGACAGGGAGGCCTGGAGTGCTGCGGTTCATGGGGTCGCAAAGAGTTGGACACGACTGAGTGACTGAACTGAACTGAACTGAGCCAGCAATGAAATTTTTACTTTAGGCAACTAAACCCAATTAATGTCCCATGGCAACTGAAATTTGAACTGTGTACTTGAGAAAACTGTGGTAATTAAAATTCCTTCGTGTGGGGACCATACAAAGGAACAACTGTTTGTACTCCAGATGCATTCCCATCACAGGCTTCCTTTCACATACTCCTCCCTCTGTCCACAACACTCGCCCCACAGCTGTCAAGCTCTCTTTCTCATCCTTAGGCTGGGGGCTTAAATACCACCTCCTATGAGATTCCTTCCCTGTACCAAGTAATCTCTGCTTTGGCTTCATTTTCCTCAAAACACCTATCACAATTTTTAATACAGCAGGTTGGCCAGAAAGTTTGTTCAGGTTGGAAACCAGAAGGAACTTTCTGGCCAACCCAATCTATTTGTGTCTGTCCACTGCTTACTTTTTTTTTCTTAAGGTCTTTAAAAAATTGATTTATTTATTTTTGCCTGCATCGAGTTTTAGTCACAGCACATGGGATCTGTTATGGCATGCAGACTTCTCTCTAGTTGTGGCACTCGGGCTCCATAGTTGTGGTGCCTGGGCTTAGTTGCCCTGTAACATATGGAATCTTAGTTCCCCAACCAGAGATTGAACCCAAGTTGCTTGCATTGGAAGGTGGATTCTCAACCACTAGGCCACCAGGGAAGTCCCTGTTCACTTCTTACTTTTAATCTTCCCATTAAATTGCATGACCCACGATGTCAGAGGTCCTGCCTGTTTTGTTCATTAATATATCCCAGTGCTGCTTGCAATGCCTGGAATATAGTAGGCATTTAATAAATATTTCTTAAGTAAATGAATGATTGAATGAGGTAGAAGTAAATCAATTTGTATAGGGAATTCAGCAGATTTCTGGGCATGAATTTAGAGAGATTCGCCATGATGGATTTTTAAGGCCCTGACTGAAGTCTGATGACCAAAAAAGATACCAAATTGCCCCACCCCCAAAAGAATTAATGTTGAGGCAAGAGCAAGTGTGGGCTGTGGTCCAGGCTGAACACAAGGCCTAAGAGTCATGGAGGAGGATTGATTGCGGCCTGGTATGTTGCTAAAGCTGAAATTCCCTAAGGTTCTACAGTATTTGCACTGTTGGGAAGAATAGTTGGACATATACACATGAAATAAAAAAAAAGCATTATAACCTCAAATCCTACAGATAGTAGCCTGAGACAAGTGCAAAAACTAGAAAACTGGTAAGAGTACCTGGTGGATGAGTTTTTGTCCATAGTACCATGAGGGTCAAATCCGAAATACATTAATAGTGAACTATACCAATATTTCGGAGAAAGCAATGGTACCCCACTCCAGTACTCTTGCCTGGAAAATCCCATGGACGGAGGAGCCTGGTGGGCTGCAGTCCATGGGGTCGCTAGGAGTCAGACACGACTGAGCGACTTCACTTTCACTTTTCACTTTCATGCATTGGAGAAGGAAATGGCAACCCACTCCAGTGTTCTTGCCTGGAGAATCCCAGGGATGGCGGGGCCTGGTGGGCTGCCATCTATGGGGTTGCACAGAGTCGGACATGACTGAAGCGACTTAGCATACCAATATTTTGGTTACCTCTTTCCATGAACCCCTTTTGGACAGAATAAGTTCCCAAGGTTCTTGGGGACAAAAAGATTGGAGCAGTAGATCCTGTCCATCTGTCATACCAGCCTGAGAGGGTTTGAGTGATTAACTGGAAAATTTTTTTAAAGTTATATCTCACCTGGTTAAGGGGTTCATAATGTTTACACCATTGAAAGACCATTAGAGCAGCCACCACCTTTTCTCAGTTCTATCCAGGAGGTGGGGCAGGAAATGTTGGCTTGGGAAAAAGACCTGTTTTTCATAGATATCAAGAGCTAACCAGGACAGTTTATCACTGGAAGGAAAGCAAACACAATGGTTCCAGTTTAAATTCCTATCCTGTTTACTGTCTCCTCATAGACCTCCCCTTGGCTCCAAAATGGAGTTGCCACACCTCTTTCCTGAGCTACTCAAAAATTAGAGGAAAATTGAAAACCTCCACAGTTGTACCATGTCAAAATACCTCCATTACAGGCACCCTCCTTTTTTTTCCTTGTTTGTGTTAAGCATTTCTTGCTTTCTGGTGACAAACCCACATTCTAGTTAGTTAGCCAGATAAAACTGCTGACCTAAATGGCTTTTAAGTTCTCATAGAGACCCTGTGCTTCAGTTGGAAGCAGCCCAGTCTGGTTCATGAGCACCCAAACCAAGGCCAGAATGACTATTTCAGTGTTCCCATAAAATGCCTGGTCTCTTTGTACTTAAGTGTGTCTCCTTGGTAAACCAGCCCTAAACCACATTATCATTTTCAGCCAACACATAACAGGGAGGATATAGTATTGGAGAAAACAATGAGAAGCATGTATAGATTTTTCCATCAAAACTGTCATGGCAATCGGGTTAAAGCCAGAGCTTTTGAAAAAAGGCAAGACTCATTCATCACATTAATTTTATCCCTTCAAAAAATAATTACAGATGTTTTTCAACCCTAGATCACTGAATGCTAAGAAGTTAGGCCAAGGTAATAGTAGACCCTTGTGTTAGCTTTACCCAAATATCTTCCTAGCTAAAAAATGGAAGAGAATTCTCTATTGGCAGAATGAAGCCTTTCATTGCTAGAGTGCATTTTCCAGCTCTAGTAAACTGTTTGGAGTCTGGGGGAAGACCTGGATGTGTTCCCTTGTATAATTGTATTTTGTTGGAAGAGAAAGTGCTTAATTTGAGTAAAATGTGGTCAGTCAGAAACAGACTTTGCCAGAGTAGGAAAAAACTCAGTGTTAAATGATATTTTGATCCCTATGGAGAATTTGAGATAAAGACTTTAGCTTCTGGAGGCATAAGAGAGGGCCAATGGATGATATGGCAGAGATTTTTTGGTTTCTTTAACATTACAGACTGATACAAAAGGCATACTTTCTTGGTGTTTTTTTCCTTCTTTACTGAGGTCTTTTGCTTATCTTTAAAAGGGGGCGAAATATTGAATAAGGGTAGTTTGGCCAATTTGATCAGTGTGGAAGGATCAAAGTCATCAAGCAATGGAATGAAAAGAGCTGCTGCTGCTGCTGCTAAGTCGCTTCAGCCATGTCCGACTCTGTGTGACCCCATAGACGGCAGCCCACCAGGCTCCCCCGTCCCTGGGATTCTCCAGGCAAGAACACTGGAGTGGGTTGCCATTTCCTTCTCCAATGCATGAAAGTGAGAAGTGAAAGTGAAGTCGCTCAGTCGTGTCCCAATCTTAGCGACCCCATGGACTGCAGCCTCCCAGGATCCTCCGTCCATGGGATTTTCCAGGCAAGAGTACTGGAGTGGGGTGCCATTGCCTTCTCCGATCATTTTCCATTTTTGGCCTTAAATCCTCATTTGAAAAAGTAAGAAAGTGAACTACAAATCAGTGATCCTTCATGTCTTTGTCTTCCACAATAGTCATGAAGTTCATATATACAAGATTTCCCACAGGCCACACTGGAGCCAGCTGAATTCTCAGTGGCCAAACTTTCATTTCATCCTGTTGTTTCCATCTCAGAAAAAAATATGCATTGCATATTGCAATGCGTGCCAGGGAGAGTGACTCTTTTTTCACAAAACCCTTGAATATGATCCTATTGATCTGGGAAATCAAAGCACAAATTGTTTCCAAATTTCTATATTTTTAGACATAATGATAATTTATTAATAAAAATATACTTGCAGCCTTTCTCACCGTTGCCACATGGTCGTATGCAGTATAAATTACTACTGATAACTGGGTGACTAAAGGATGTCAAAGCTAACTTAGATTGTCAGTATTCTAAAACTGCAAAACTTAGCCCTCATCTGAAAATTGAAGACTGGGATAAGGATTAGCTTCATGTAGACTTACTATTAAAGGGCTGGAAACCAGAAACTGTTGAAAATCTGTGGCCACCTCTCTTTCTTTTATCTTGGGTAAATCGCTAAATTACTAAAAATAACAAACTAGAAATAAAACCCCAATTCTACTCTTGGCCAAGGGAAACATCGCGACCCTTCCTTTCTTGGTCTCTTGCCTTGCAGAGTTTTCTGAAGTCAAGAAATATGTTTTTTTAAAGGCATTTATTTTCAGTTATGAAGGAAAATGTGAATAATCATAGAGGACTGTCTTCTGTCCATGACATGAGAGCACGGATGGCCTGTAATGGCTATGTCTGTGTATGTGTGTCCACGTGTGTGTAGATGGGCATGTGTGTGGGATGAAGGGAACTTAATGAGTTCTGTAAGCCCTTAGAGAGGTCTGGAATGAAATACCTGAAAACCAGTCACCTCCGGCTCCAATCCATAACCTCCACAGAATTGGGTGGCTTAGCTCAATATTCTCTGAAGAAATTTCTATTTGTGAGATGAAATTGAACTGCACTTACAAATGGGTCTTCTCTGATAAAGAAAGAATTTTTTTTTTAGTGGTTTCTTTAAAAGCTGTGTTTCCCATAATAGGCAACAAATCATAGAATACTGTCTATTATCCAAACACAGCCAGGCTCTCGAGCCTTGTTTGTGAGATGAAAAGCCGATGGATTTGGGTGTTTTTGGCAGTCTTGGTGTCTGATCCTATTGATTTTGTGTAAAAAAAAAAAAAAAGAAAGAAAATTGACTAAAAATGATTGATCTGGGAGCCTGTGTAGATGGCTTTAGCCTCACTCAAGTGGTTATTTTATCACGTCCATGGCCATATGGCTGCTCACTTCAAAACTGTGAAGCCCCCACTTGTGGCATTGCCAAACCCTAACCACGTATTTCTTACTGCTCCCTAGTGCTAAACGCATGTGGTATATTTCATAACAGGGACCCTCCACCGTTCCAAGAGAGATGGGTGGGGGGTGGCTGGTGGGGTTGAAAAAGAACCCGAATCTCTGAAGAAGGCTGAAAATCAAAGTAAAAATACCATATAGGTGGAGATGACAAGAAGATTTTCTCTGTTGTTAATGGGTCATCAAAGACTGTAGGTATTATTGAGTGCTTGCTAAGTCGTTTCAGTTGTGTTCAACTCTTTGAGACCCTATGGATTGTAGACCATCAGGTTCCTCTGTCCATGGAATTCTCCAGGCAAGAACACTGGAATGGGTTGCCATGCCTGCCTCCAGGGGATCTTCCCGACCCAGGGATCGAACCTGTGTCTCTTATGTCTTCTGCATTGGCAAGCGGGTTCTTCTCCTTTAGTGCCACGTGGGAAGCCCCAGTAGGTGTTACTGGAGATCAGCAAGTCTGAATTCATCTAATGGGTAGTGTGGCTCATTAAAAGAGTAGGAAAGAAAAATACTCATGCCACATGAAAATCACAGCATTTCCACGTTAAGTCATTTTTCAACAGACTCATTCTCTATAGTTTCTAATAACATGGGTGATCCGAGGCTTTTGTATTTTCAAATAGCCAGTATGGATTTGAGGTGATTTAGTCTTACTTTTGCCTCAGCCCTGACTCACTGTGAGAGACAGCTAGCCAGGATTTTCAGAGTCATAGTCTGGCTACTGGATATAGAAAATAGAATGTTAATAAATACCCCAAAGTGCCTAAATATTTGTTTCTTATTTTTGGTTTTGGCTGCACTGTACGGCATGTGGGATCTTAGTTCCCCAACCAGGGATCAAACCTGTGCCCCCTGCAGTGGAAGTGTGGAGTCTTAACTACTGGACCACTGGAATTTCCTACCTAAATACATGAAAGAGGTTTTAGTAGCAAAAATTTAACTTGTAATAATGTTAAAAGGGGGGAGTTCCTTGGTGGCTCAGATGGTAAAGAACACAACTGGCAATGCAAGAGACGTAACAGACATGGGTTCTATCCCTGGATCAGGAAGATCTCCTGGAGAAGGGCATGGCAACCCATGCCTGGAGAATTCCATGGACAGAGGAGCTTGGCGGGCTACAGTCCATGAGGTCACAAAGAGTCAAACACAACTGAGTGACTAACACTTTCACTTTCAATGGTAAAAAATCATCACTGTGATTTTCAAAGAAAAGTATAAATTTAAGCTCCAAGCTTTGGTTATTCATTCAGCTGATTATTTCTAGCTCAGTGATGAGCCTTTGTTAAAAAAAGTATGGAATAAAATTTCATCACACTCTTAATAGATGTAACTCAGTGGGATGGAATGATAAAATAATGAACACTTGCCTGTCACTTTACAATTTCCACACAAATTATCTTACAGATTACTGCTAGACTGTGAATTCATGTGTCTGGAATGAAATAACTTTTTATCTTATTTACCGCTGTATCTCCAACACCTTGCTTAGGGCATGGCACAAAGTAGGCACTCAATAGCTATTTATTAAATTAATAATTGAACCACACTGTGATGTAGGCAGAACATGTATTACACTTTCTCTCATTTTGTAAGTGAAGCAATGTCAAAGAAAAGTTTAGTAGCTTGCTCAGGGTCATATAGCCAATAAGTGGTGGTGACAGGCCTTGAACCCAGTTCTTTAGACTCTAAACCTGAGCTTTCCTCTGGCTTCTGTTGTCTAGCTCTGCCACTAACTAGTAAACCTCATTATCTCTCTGGACCTCATTTGCCTTATCTATAAAATAAGAGAAGGCATTATTCTGTAGCTCTGAGGTCCCAGCTGCATCTAATTCTATGGGTGTAATTTACAGTATCATTTACTACGTCGTTCTGGCTTCTGAGTGGTGCTAAAGGTAGAGTCCAGAGAGTCCAGAGCTGTCAGGTGGCCCAGAGAGGGGAGGCCCAGGGCCACTTAACAGTGGGAGAAAACTTCAGACTAGAAGCTTCTAACTTTAGGAAGTCATTGAGGTCGTTTTGAGATTGGTTTAGGTTGTCAAGAGGCACTGGGAAAATTCTGATTGTTAACAGGCAACTACTCCAGGAGTCTTCTGGGAACAATGTCCAAATTTGAGAGCATTGCTTCCCTGATTAACCCATCACCCCTGTCTCGTTTCCTGGGGGACAGGCTCCACACTGCCTTCGACTGTGTGCATAGACAATTGACTAATTCTGAGCATGATGTAGCTTTTTTTTTCTTCAATATTTATTTGGCTGCACCATGTCTTAGTTGAGGTAGGCAGGATCTTAGTTCCCTGACCAGGGATTGAACCTGGACCCCCTGCATTGCAAGCTTGGAGTCTTAGCCACTGGACCTCCAGGGAAGTCCCAGGATGTAGCTTTTTAATGAATTCATTGGAGACAGCCTCGTTTCACATGCTAACAAAAAATTCAGAAATTGATTTTAAATTTAGATTTTCTTTTAAAAATATCATTATCATCATCACATACAAGGCTTCTTTCCAGCAGTTTGCAAGTATTTATCTAGTCATTCTTTTGGGGTCTGTTTTTTTAAAGAATGAATCAATCCCCATGCTCTAGAATGATATATTGTTTTCAGGCTGACCTAAATACAAGCAGAAGGCCCCATGGAAATTAGTTTCTCTCATTTCCTTCAGCCACTTGCTCCTTTAGAATGTACACAAATGGAAGATGTCAAGAACATTTAGTCTGTTATACCTGCCACAGTCCCCCGATCCCAACCCCACCCCTAGCACCCTGTGAAATCTGATTACAGGGGATTGAGGAATGAAAGCTCAGCTGGAATTAGAGACAGCTGTCTACAATAAGGATAGAACTTGCCACTATAACAGAAACACTATAGCAGAAAGCAGCTTTAGGAGGTGGCACTCCTCTGCAGAATAGAACTTCATTTATCACCACGGCTCCTAAGTCAGACTCTAGTCTCTGGCCATCACTTACCGAAAATTTCGAACCACGAAATTGTGACCATTTCTAAGAGCTGCATTGTTCAACAGGGTCCTTAGATGAAACAGCATCTTTTGATCGTGTAAAGGGTGATTCTGTGCTGTTGAAAATGCCGCACCAAGGTAGCCAGTGGGGTCCACCTGAAAGCTAAGAGTGGTTTCGATCACAGTGAGAGAGCAAAGGTAATATTGCCCTTCAACTACCTTATCAAGTTCCCCAGGCTAGAGATAGTGCAGGGCAGGGTCCAGGAGTATTTGAACTTTAAGCCATGCTCCACCATTGTGTATTTTTTTTTTTTTTTTTTGGTGGTGTTGGGGGTCGGAATCCTAACACTTTTGGTGCTTAGACTCCTCATTTTTCATCATATATTTATGCTGTCACATACTTGTACCAAATCAATTGACAAGTACTCATTGAGCGTATAATATATGCAAGAGACTGCAGGGCTGGCTGCTGCGAAGGTACATAGAAATAACTCATTCAGAAAATGCGAATTGGCAATGCAAAACTCCAGATGTAGACATGACATCCCTGAGTATTTTCAGTAATAGCACTTTCCTCACTCTAAGCCTCAGCCTATCCACAAAAACAAACAGAAAGACGTGCCCTGGAAGGTATTTTTTTTGTGTGTGTGTGTGGCACAAAAGCTGGAGAGGGGCTGGAGATGGAGTAAAAAGATCTCAAGCCTGGAGCTCCCATTGTGCCTTGCACATAGTAGGTCTTCAATAAGTAAGGAGCTGCCTGTTAACTCCTACAGAAACCCATCATCTGCATAAGTGAGGGGGGGGGTACCAAATGTTCCTCCCCTTGCAGCCTATCTGGGCAACTAAGGGGCCAATCCAGAGGTTCACCCTCACTCATTCGTTCATCCGTAGTTGTAGATCGGATGTTTTCAAAATCTGTTCTGTGGCAGATACTGGGCGAGACTGGAATTTCAGGGAAGGAGGATGATCTCATCTTTGCAGACTTTAGAATTTGGTAAAAGTCATAGATCTGTAAATAAATACCCATAACAGATGCCTATAGGGGACACCGTATTGGAGACATCCAGGTAAAGTGCAACCTCATCACAGATAAGGGAGAATTCTGAGCTGGGGAGGGTGGGAGGCAGAGTAAGAGGGCAAGGTAAACACTTGCTTGATGTTTGTGGAATGCAAAAAAAAAAATAGTGCCATTTTAAAACCAACTATGACCACTTCAGGGGTAGGGAGGGCTGTGATATGATGTTATAATTAGTAGCAGGGAAATTTATTGACACGATTCCCTTCTACTCACAGAGAATGAGGTGGGATATAGAGGGAAAGACTGAAATCTCCAAACCTCTGCCACATCTTCTGTTCTGGAAAGACTATTCCAGGCAGACTGTTTGCAGAGGCAGGGCGGGGAGTCGGGGGGTGGTGGTGGTGGTGAGAAAGCAGATAGTGAGCGCACCACGTGGGAGACGAGATGGCAGCTCTGTTTGAAAAGATCGCTTTAAAAGCGTTGTTTAAGTGACAAAACTGGCCTCTTGTTGGAGAGCTTTTAGTGAACAGATCTGATCTACCTAATACAGGGAAGGAAACTGGATGCTTGCAGGGAGACACGAAGAGAAGTGGGCAAACTGCACTCAACTGCATGCTGATGTAAAGCCCACCTCTTCAGTCAAGGATGCTACCCACACAAACAATTCATCTGAACAAAGCTCAGGGAGAAACCATGCAGTCTGCCATGCCACATGACAGAGAACGTGGGCAGCACTGCTGAGATGCCAAAGTGACTCACAAACCCTCATCCTTCTATGCAGGTAGGAGTTCAGTCTCCCAGAAAGGACTAAGAAAAGCTTACCCTCCACTTAACCCCCAGAGAGACTGGAAGAGAGGTGCTGTACCACAAGTGCAATGAGCGTAAAGGTCATTTCACTGAATCCCAAAAGACAAGCTGTCTCAATGAACATTTGGGTCACAGGTGGAAAGACAGCATACAGGGTTTGCCATCAGTCCTCAGAATTTGTACAGGTGCTCTTATGGACCACCCCCATGACTCCTCTAATTCCACTTCAACTGCCGGCTTTGGCTTCTGACCTAGTTCCTTTGTTCACCCAGCCCTTCATTCATTCCCTCTCCTTTACCACCACCACCAGTAGGCCGGGGCTCTGTATTGGGCGGGCTCTGAGGGATACAGTGATAACCAGGAACGATGAGTCCTTTCCCACAGGGAGTTCACCATTTGGAATGACTCCAGAGCACAACTTCTGTCTCTGTCCCCTGACCTCGTGCATCCGCACCAAGAAGGTAGGGCTTATCCCTTGTGCCCTTGCTTCAGGCCCTTTGGGACCTCCAGCTTGGAGGGTCCCTCATCCAGCTTCCATTACTGGTGGTTGGGGATTAGGTGGGGTTCCTGGAGGAAGTAGCACTGATCCTTGATGAACTGGAATGAATTAGGGAATTGTCAAAACTGGAGGGGGGCTACAAAAGATAGACCCAACGGAACAAATAGGGTGTGTGGGGTAACAAGAATTAGGGGAGTGGATCCACTCTATCCTTGACCATGTAAATGAAGCCCTACCACCACCAGGCCCGCTATGAAAAACACAAAACCATGAGCATCCACGTCCTGTTTGTATCCCCTTGGTATTTGGTCTTCCCCTACATACCTGCCAATTCTTTTTTAAATTTCCTGACATAATATTTTATTCAAAATGAAGGAAATAGAGAATAAGTCTATAATTGGAATACACTATTTTTCTATTGTCTTTTTTCCCACAAATGATTATTATTGTGATTACATTTATTGATACCTATTATTAATCACACCATAATAATGAGTGGTTATTATTATGGTGATTTCAGGTACAAAATCCTTCCTTCCCCCAAAAGTTTTCTTCTACTTGAAATTTTCATCCATTGTATCATTGTTTGGGATTAAGCATTACTTCAGATGAAATTTATTACATAAAATGCATAAAACAGCAACTTGTTAGGATAATACTGGCATAGAAATAAGCTTTAAAAAATCATCTGTAAGAGTTTCCTAGGACAGAGATCATGGTGAGGGGGTGATGACTTTTGTTGTTGGGGAAGCATACCTGCCACTTTTTTTTTTTTTAATTCTGTATTTATTGTTCAGCATGCAGGTATCTTAGTTTCTAAGCCAAGGATTGAACCTGGGCCTCCTTCAAGTGAAGCACAGAGTCTTAACCACTGGACCACCAGGGAAGTCCCCTGTCACTTCTTAATGCACAGGCCTATAGCTTTCTGGCTGAGAATAAAGTCCTCATATTCCTCAGTCCTGTGTAGGCAACCATGAGGCATGTTTTACATGCTCTTCCATAGGTCCCCAGTGGGACTAAGCCCTGATCGCCCACAGTAGTCACCTGCCTGTCGATTCACCCTCTATTAACTGCCTTCCCTTCACTGTCTTACTTCCCTCCATCCCCTACCAGTGCTTCCTGGGATCATCTCCCAAATAAACTACTTGAACCCAAATCCTTTTCTCAATATCTGCTTCTATGGGAACCCAGTCTTTGCCCAGGTCTACTTACTTAAAAGTTTTTCAGTGCTCTGCTTCTTACTCGTTTCTTCAGGGCCCTCCTATCTCTGATTTGGGCTTTCAGTGTCAACATCTTTGTATCCTATAGCATTTCAAACACTCTCAGGTCTGGTCCTTGTTACCCTGTACCTGGTGGTATGCTGGTAAATATTTAATAATCAGCTCTTCAAAAAAGAAAAAAGTTCTGACTTGTGGCATTGACCAATTTGTGTGGTATAAATGTTCCCACCGTGGACAGCTTCAGGCTACAAAGTGACATCACTGAACACAGAGTTGGGAAGAGAGGTGTAAGATTGGCTCTTGCAAGTCATTGTCAGCTGACAACTCCCACACAGAAAGGAGGATTCTCTCAAGACTGGAAAGGAATAATGGAACCAGATTCTTGAGGGCCTTGAAATCCAGATTATGGAATTAAGAATTTAATCTATCGTCAGAGGAAGATTATCAAAGTTTTAGAGCTGGGGCAGACAGGGGGACATATGCCATTGTCTGCATTGTGTTTTGAAGGCTTTAATCCAGCAGCACTGTGTAAGAAGTACAGTGGGGAGAAAATGGAGACAAAGAGACGTTATTGTGTGGGACTAATTGAGAAAGTAGCATTGGCATATATACACTACTATGTGTAAATAGATAGCTACTGGGAAGCTGCTGTATAACACAGGGAGCCTAGCCTGGTGTTCTGTGATGACCTAGAGAGATGGGATTGAGGGGGTCGGAGGGAGGCTCAAGACAGACAGGATATATATACATATATATATATATGTATATAGTTATGACTGATTTGCCTTGTTGTACAGCAGAAACCAACACAATATTGTAAAGCAAATATCCTCCAAGTAAAGGTAAATAAATAGAATAATAAAAGCCTGAGAACATACTGCTGCTGCTAAGTCGCTTCAGTTGTGTCCGACTCTGTGCGACCCCATAGATGGCAGGCCACAAGGCTCCGCCGTCCCTGGGATTCTCCAGGCAAGAACACTGGAGAACATACTAGGGCTGTGGAAATGGAAAACTAGAGATGGATGGAAGAGAGATTTAGGGTTTAGAATCCACCTATCAGGACAATTGGGTAGATGGTAAGGGAAGAGAGATGGAGAAGTTAAATAGACTCTAGGATTTCAAGTGTAATCACACTTGGTCTAAAATTCCAAATATCTAAATGTCATAATTAGGGATATAAAAATCATTTCCTGACATTTAGAGCTTGTAAGTATCGTATATGAACTTGCAATATTTCTTTGAAATCGCTACTGCACTTCCCTAGTGAAATCTAAGCACTGAAGAGGGAATCAATGTTACGTAAAGGAAAGAATTATGGGAAGGACATTTGAAGATCAAATGTGATCTCTGGGTGAGTCACTAATGGTGAATTTGGCCAAGTCACTGGACTCCTCTAAGACCCTCAGAGTCCTTATCTGTTCAACTAAAGGTTTTATCAAAATGGGCTATGACACTGCTTGGGAAATTTTAACATGCTAACCAAACATGGGCTTCCCTGGTAGCTCAGGTGGTAAAGGGTAAAGAATTCACCTGCAATGCAGGAGACCTAGGTTCGATCCCTGGGTCGGGAAGATCCCCTGGAGAAGGGAATGGCTACCCACTCCAGTATTCTGGCCTGGAGAATTCTATGGACAGAGGAGCCTGGCAGGCTACAGTCCATGGGGTTGCAAAGAGTCTGACATGACTGAGTGACTTTCACCTTCAGCTTCAACCAAACATGGCATTCAGTGTCTAAAAACATTGACATAGCTATTTAGCCAAAGATCTATTGCAAATCTGAGCTCTGTACAAATAAGACATATGGCTGTTAATTGCAGTGAGAGGCTCTGTTTATTTCAAAGGGTTACTATTTACATAAATACTTTTTATGGCGGGTTGTCTAGAGTCTTTAAGATTCTAAGAAACCACAGCATCTGCATGCAGTACACACTTCAGTTACAAGCTCTGTTGGGTTGTTGCCTATAGTTTGTCTTCCACCGGATATGAATAAAGAAGCATGTATCTGTCTGAGACCAGTAGGCATCTTGTGGCCATGAGGAGAAGCAGCCTTAGAATGAAACTGTGGTTTGGCAGAGTGAAAGAAGAAAGGAATCTTGATCATTTATGACATCATTGAGTTGTAAAATCAACCAATCTCACACTCTTCCTACCACTGGACACCTTGTTATGCATTTCTGTGCTGTCTATGCTTAGTGGCTCAGTTGTGTCCGACCCTTTGCGACCCCATGGACTGTAGCCCACCAGGTTCCTCTGTCCATGGGATTTCTCAGGCAAGAATACTAGAGTGAGTTGCCATGTCCTCCTCCAGGGGATCTTCCTGACTCAAGAATCGAACCCAGGTCTCCCACATTGCAGGCGGATTCTTTACCGTCTGAATATTGTGTTGGCCACAAAGTTTGCTTGGGTTTTTCCATAAGATGTTACAGAAAAACCTGAATGAACTTTTTGGCCAACTCAGTAAAATAATAGGGGCTTTTTTGGTGGCTTAGTGGTAAAGAATCCGCCCACCAATGCAGGAGACACAAGTTTGATCCCTGGTCCGGGAGCATCCCACAAGCTGAGTGCCAACTAAGCCAGTGTGCCACCACTGCTGAGCCAGTGCTCTAGAGCCCAGGAGCCAAGTCTACTGAAACCCGTGCACTCTAGGGTCCATTCTCTGTGACAGAAGAAGCCATTGCAATGAGAAGCCCAAGCACCTCAAGGAAGTGCAGCCCCCGCTTGCAGCAACTAGAGAAAGTCTGCACCTAGCACAGCCAAAAACATTAATAAAAATAAATGATAAAATTATAAATAAAATGGTAAATGATCTTTTTCTTTAAGTCACTCCAATTGGGATTTTTGTTACCAACAACCAGGTGGTGCTAGTGGTAAAGAATCTGCCTGCCAATGCAGATGACATAAGGGACGTGAGTCAGGAAGATCCCCTGGATGAGGACATGGCAACCCACTCCATTATTCTGGCCTGGAGAATCCCCATGGACAGAGGAGCCTGGCGGGCTACAGTCCATAGGGTTGCAGAGTCAGACATGACTGAAGCAACTTAGCACACACACACACACACAACCAAATGCATGCTAACTAATACAAAATTTGGCTAGGTTTTTGAAATTTAATACTCATGGAAAACAACAGGAAAAGAATCATGTATTTCATAAGTCCAGGTTCTACTTCAGAACTTATCATTTATTGGTTGAATGACCTTGGACATCATAAGTTAGTTTCCTTATCTGCCAATGAAAACAATATTCTTTTTATCTCTCTATTCTTCTGGTTAAATGAATGTATTTGATATGCTTTGTAATTTTTAAACTTTTAGAATTAGCACAGTGAATGACTTGTGTGTGTGTGGTGCTATGAGTTGTAGCATATGTATAGATTGATGTAGCCACCACCACAATCAAGATACAAAACAGTTCCCCTCAAAAACCTTCCTTTAAATCCTTTTGTAGTCACATCCTCCTCTTATCCCTAATTCCTGGTGTATTGAGCTTTCTCTCTCCTTATACTTTGCCATTTCCAGAGTGTACCGTGAATGGAATCATACATTAGGTAATCTTTTGAGACTGGTTTCTTTCATTCAGCATAATGCCTTTGGTATTCATCTGTATTGTTGTGTTTGTCATTAGTTTCTTCCTTTTGGTTGTTGACTAGTATTCCATTGTGTGGGTATATCACAGTTTATCCATTCCCCATTAAGAGACAGTTGGGTTGTTTCCTGGTTTTGGAACTTGCACACAGAGCTGCTACAAACATTTATGTATGGGGTTTTGTGTGAACAGAAATTTTATTTCTAGGGTAAATACTTAGGAGTAGAATGGCTGTGTTATATGGGAAGTACATGTTTCACTTTTGAAGAAACTGCCAAAATATTTTCCAGAGTTGCTGTGCCATTTTGTGGTTCCCCCAGTAAAGCATGAGAGTTCCAGTTGCTCTGTGCTCTTGTCAGCACTTGGCATTGTCAGTATATTTCATAGTTGCCACCCAGATGGGTATGTAGTGGTTTCTAATTGTGGTTTTAGTTTGTATTTCCCTAAAGGCTAATGATGCTGAGCATCTTTCCACATGCTATCTATGTATCTTCTTTGGTGAAGTGAAGTCAAAGCGCTCAGTCGTGTCTGACTGTTTGTGACCCCATGGACTATACAGTCCATGGAATTCTCCAGGCCAGAATACTGGAGTGGGTAGCCTTTCCCTTCTCCAGGGGATCTTCCCAACTCAGGGGTTGAACCCAAGTCTCCCGCATTGCAGGCAGATTCTTTACCAGCTGAGCCACAAGGGAAGCCCAAGAATACTGGAGTGGATAGCCTATCTCTTCTCCAGTGGATCTTCCTGACCCAGGAATTGAACCGGGGTCTCCTGCATTGTAGGTGGATTCTTCACCAACTGAGCTATCTGGGAAGCTTTGGTGAAGTATCTGTTAACAATTAAGGCAAAACAAATACAATATTGTAAAGTAATTAGCCTCTAATTAAAACAAATAAATTTAAATTTAAAAAATAAACAAGCTGGGCTACTTTATTTATTTATAAATTTTTATTGAAGTATAGTGTATTTATTATGTTGTATTAATTTCTGCTATTCAGTAAGTGATTCGGTTGTATATATACATATTCTTTTTCATATTCTCATATTCTTTTCCATTATGGCTTTATCACAGGATGTTGAATATAGTTCCCTGTGCTATGTTATAGGATCTTGCTTTTATCCATTCTATATATAAAAACCTACATCTGCTAATCCCAAACTTTCAATCCATCCCTCCCCCACCCCCTTGGCAACCACAAGTCTGTTCTCTATATCTGTGAGTCTGTTTCAAAGATATGTTGATTTGTGTCATATTTTATTTATTTTTTTTATTTTTTTTAATTAATTTTATTTTATTTTTAAACTTTACATAATTGTATTAGTTTTGCCAAATATCAAAATGAATCCACCACAGGTATACATGTGTTCCCCATCCTGAACCCTCCTCCCTCCTCCCTCCCCATACCATCCCTCTGGGTCGTCCCAGTGCACCAGCCCCAAGCATCCAGTATCGTGCATTGAACCTGTTTTAGATTCCACATATAAGTGATATCATGTGGTATTTGTCTCTCTCTTTCTGACTTACTTTGCTTAGTATGATAATCCCTAGGTCCATCCGTGTTGCTGCAAATGGCATGATTTCATTCTTTTAATGGTTGAGTAGTATCCCACTGTATATATGGACCACATCTTCTTTATCCATCCATCTGTCGATGGACATTTAGGTTGTTTCCATGTCTTGGCTATTGTGAATAGTGCTGCTGTGAATGTCGGGATGCATGTATCTTCTTGAATTATAGTTTTGTCCAGATATATGCCTAGGAGTAGGATTGCTAGATCATATGGAAACTCGATTTTTAGTTTTTTGAGGAACTGCCATACTGTTGTCCATAGTGGCTACACCAATTTACACTCCCACCAGCAGGGTAGAAGGATTCTCTTTTCTCCATACCCTCTCCAGCATTTATTATTTGTAGATTTTTTATTAATGGCCACTCAGACCAATGTGAGGTAGTTTGGATTTGCATTTCTGTAATAATTAGTGAAACGAGCATCTTTTCATGTGCCTATTTGCCCTACTTTATTCTTTAACTGAGTTGTTTTCTGATTTTTTTTTATTTTTTTTTTAGATTTGAGAGTTCTTTATATATTCTGGATACAAGACCTTTATTGGATATGTGACTTGCAAATATTTTCTCTCAGACTGTAGCTTGTCTCTTCATTCTCTTGCAGAGCAGAAATTTTAAATTTTGATCAAGTTCTTTTTGTGGATTACACTGTTGCTGCTATATTTACGAACTCTTTGCTAACCCAATGTCACAAAGATTTTCTATGTCTTCTGAAAATTTTATAGCCTTATAAATTACATTTAGATCTATGATCCATTTTGAGATGTCTTGTCTAAGGTAAGGGGTTTAGGTTTGCAGGGGCAGTTGGGGCGTAAGGATGTACAGCTTCCTTTTTATGAAGAGCTCTCTATGTTCTTGGTCATATCTAATTTGCTGAAGAATCCAAAAAATCCTTTTGTATCAATGTCCCTGGAGTGCTTCATAAACTGTAAGTGAAGTGAAGTCGCTCAGTCATGTCCGACTCTTTGCGACCCCATGGACTGACCCCATGGACCATAGCTTACCAGGCTCCTCCGTCCATGGGATTTTTCAGGCAAGTGTACTAGAATGGGTTGCCATTTCCTTCTCCAGGGGATCTTCCTGACCCAGGGATCAAACCTGGGTCTCCCGCGTTGCAGGCAGACGCTTTACCGTCTGAGCCATTATATCATAAAATATAAACCTGTACCCTATTGTAAAAATGTATTCGTATGAGGTCTGGATCTGCATAGGAATTGGCAAAAGAAAATAAATCAGAATTATGAAGTAAACCACCCATCAGCTGGCTACTATTATATTCCTCTCCACTCATAAATATGTCAACCACAGAGCACTTGATAATCTGAAAATTACTTTTTAATTAACAGATGGTAATAGGACTTTGTCAAAATATTGATTCGGGGGTGTTTTCTTGCTACCTCACTGCTAAGTATTTGTTCAAACATGCAGGCCCTAAGGGAGATTGTGAAATCAGTGAAGAAGATCTCTGATCCCCTCTCCACTCCCTTTCCCACCATACCCTTTCAACCAAGGCATATGAAGAAGGTAGACGGGGTCCTACATGAGGACCAAAATACGACCAAATTCTAAACCAGAGCGTGAAATACTGATCATCAAATTCAAGTGTAATCTCTCTTCTCTGTTGTCTTATTAAACCATAGTTCCACTGAAGTTATTCTGTTAATCATTTACTCTGGCAGTTGTTGATTTTAAGTAGAGCCTAGGATTTTTCCGAGCTTAGATAGGGATAAAAATCTCAAGGTTTCAAGCCTGGGGCTTTTTATTTTGTGATCTGGTAAATTTCAGCATTAGAAAACAAGATTGGGAAATTCACACGAAATTCAGGAGGTAGATAAAGGGTAAATAAATCTGATCCAACTTTTATGTCAATGGCAGATGAGATGCAAAAGGTGAGGTTATCTTTCAGGAGTGCACTTTTGTTTACTCAAGCTCCCACCCAGAATCCTACAGCCTTCTCTTCCCCCATAGGCTGATTCCAATTCCTCCCCTTGGAAGCACAGAGGTCAAGCTGTGCATAAAGGAGATTTATTAGCAGACCAGGGGCTATCAGGCATTAAGCAAACAGGAAAATCACAGAGGTTCAAAGTTTACCACTGTCTCAGCAATCATCCATGATGCTCTCTAGGACAGCCAGATCCTTCTAGAGTTTGAGTGATGTGGGGCCCCTGTGAGGCTATGGGGATCACTTTACTGCTGCCCAGGACTTGGCTTAGAAGCACTGTCTTGGATTTCCCTGGAGATCCAGTGGTTAGGACTCTGTGCTTCCACTGCCTGGGGTATGGGTTCGATCCCTGATCAGGGAACTAAGATCCTATGTGCTGCAAGGTGTGACCAAAAACAAGCAAAGAAAACAACAACAAAACCAAAAGAAGCACTGTCCCAACAATAACTTCCACAGGGACATTCTCTCCTGAGCTTAGGACATATATACTGTATGTTCTCAAAAATTACAGCTTAGTGAATGACTTTCATGCCCATTTCTAGTTCTTGGTGAAAGCTATAATCATCTTTGTGGTTGGTGTCTCCCTCTAGATAGTACTTGGAAAATTCACTTGACCTGATTATGATTGTTGTATTTGGCCACCTCGACTAAGGAAGGACTTTGTCCTCACCTTAAGCCAACAGGAAATCACAGCCTTCTTCTCTTAAGGCTGCTCCACTGTTAATAATTCTGTGGCTTCTAAAGATGGGACCTACCCAGAATCCAGAAGATGAACTATGGAAATCTTGCCTCCAAAACAGGAGAGAAACAAGCCCTTTTCTTGGAATTTTCCTGAGTATTTGGCATCTAGGTCATGGAGATTGGGCACTTACCAATACCAATTTCATTCCTCCTGCTTTTATTTTTTTTTTATTTTTTTACATTTTTGCCTCCTAGCAAGTGGGAGTTCTTAGTTCTGGACCAGGGATTGAACCCATGCCCGCTATGGTGGAAATGAAGAGCCTTAACCATTAGACCACCAGGGAAGTCCCTCATCCTCCAGCATTCATTAACTGGAGTTCGTGGATTCCCAGGTCATCCTCAATTGTTACAGTGTGTTTCTACTAGTGCTCGGCTTCTCTGTCTTGTCCCACTCTTTGTGACCCCCATGGACTGTAACCCACCAGGGTCCTCTGTCTATGGGATTTTCCAGGCAAGAGTACTGGAGCAGGTTGCCATTACCTCCTCCAGGGAATCTTCCCGACCCAGGAATTGAACCCATGTCTCCTGCATTGGCAGACAGATTCTCTACCACTGTACCACCTCGGAAGCCCATGTTATTACTAAGGAATAAGCAAATCACCTGGGAAGCAATAGAAGGAGAATGAATCTAGGGATGTGGGAGTCATTCCATTTCTGTTGGAGAGCTGTTTGTTGTGAGCAAATTTCTCTCTAAGCCTCAATTTCCCCTTTCTTTAACTGGTGGTACCAGCAGCCCCATCCCTTGGTTTTGTTGTTTAGATGAAGTGTGGTAATGGATATAGAGTCCTGTAGTACAGTACCTCGCTCAGTTTTTAATAAATGTTAGCTGTCATTAGTTACTAGCATCAGTACATGTGGTGAGAGCCCCCATGCCTGCCCTGGTTGTTGCCTTATGATTTTTGCTTTCCTAAATGGAAGTGTGGAGGTGCCCTCCTTTTTTTCATTGCTATCCTCTAAACTAATCAGAAATAAGAAAGAAACAAAAACAATGTTTCTCAGTGAAGACCTGTGATGTGTTGTCTTCTCTCTTTCCCCTTTCCCCTTAAATGATGGAAAAACCAGGGACTTATTCACCCTTAGTACTTCAACAGCTTAACTATTCAGGTTTCTAATCTTTTATTGTCTGATAGTATTTTCCTTCTGAAACCCTGCCGTGCTAACCAGCCTATCACATTTGAGATGGAAGGGAGATAAAGGAATTACTGATTACTAAGTGCTTTGAAGATGTGAAGGACTCTCTAAGTGCCAAGAGTCATTATTGCCTTCTAGTATAACAAAATGGTATCATAAAAATGGATCATAAAATCTCTTTGCTACCATGGACCCTACTCTTTTTTGCCAGTTAAAAATTACAACTATAGCCTGTTTGTTCAAAGCCACGAGGGCCATGAAAACAACCCCGTCATTTTCTAAAGTTGGTGTCAGTGTCCCTAATCAATTGAACATAAAATGACTCTGGAGATGTGAGCAAATTCATTTTGCAGCGTCCATATGAGAATAACACATCATGATCATCTTCAGTTTCTAATGATATTAGTGACTCTTTCCTCACCTGCAAGCTCTCTGTCTGCAATAAATGTGCTGTCCACATCTCTTCGGCAAGTATTTGTTAGTTTGTATCACTACCTGGTGTTTCCTATGCATCCTGCTTCAGAGCAGCAGGGAACTGGACAGAGAGAAGAAATCATCCAGGTAACCTTGGATTAGGTAAGGGACAAAGTAAATGCATTATTGAGTTTAGAAGACACTGTTTAATCAACTTACAGAAAAGCTATTTGCTAGTTTTCCTATTATGATACCTATGTGCGTGTGTGTGCTTGGTCGCTCAGTCGTGTACAGCTCTTTGCGACCCCATGGACTGTAGCCTGCCAGGCTCCTCTGTCCATGTGATTCTCCAGGCAAGAATATTGGAGTAGGTTACCATCTTCTACTCCATGGGATCTTCCCGACCCAGGGATCGAACCCACATCTCCTCTGTCTCCTGCATTGGCAAGCAGATTCTTCACCACTGAGCCACCTGGGATAGGACAGCTTAAAAAAAATTTTTTTAATTGAAGAATATTTGATTTATAATGTTGTGTTAGTTTCAGATGTATAGAAAAATGATTCATATATATGTATATAAAATATATATTTTCAGGTTCTTTTCCATTATAGGTTATTAAAAGATATTGAATATAGTTCTCTATGCTTTACAGTAGGTTCTTATTGGTTATCTATTTTATATAGAGTAGTTTAAACTAGCCAAGTATAATTGCCTTACCTGGAAGCCCATGTATTTCTTTCTGTTTGGGGAAGACTAGGGACTTTAGTAGGATTTGACAAATGAATAATACATGTGGCATGATGCAAAGAATTGGGTTTCCATTAGAAGCTCTGAACATATTCACAACCCAGGATACCGGGTTGTTTTAGAACCAGATTCATATAAAAGTATTTCATGATTTTGAAATTGATTACAATTTTCAAATCCTTCTGTGATTTTATTTTTATCCCAACACTGCCCTTTGATTTGACAAAGTAATGTTGGCACCTGACACTATCCTTAACTTTATTAAGTGAGTATAATTAAAAGTTACTTGCATTCAATTATTTGCTTATCTGCTTCTTTGATTGTGCTTTCTCTTTTTATCAATACCAATTTTAGCTTCATTTAATCAAAGTGGTGAAATAATTAGATAGATAAGAGATTTAAAGTAAAACTGATGATTCAACCTTGATAAGACCCTAAGACCTCTTGGAATATTAACTTCCTTTATCACTGCTCTCCCTAAGGTTCACCTTGATTTTTATATACATTTTAACTTGGGTGGGATCACAGGGTGGGGAATGAGGGGGAGACGGGTACTGAGGAAGCTATTAAAATAAAAATCAAATGCCAAAAGGCAAGTAAGGTCAAAATGCTTCAATATCTACTATTATAAGAGGAATTCTATACATATTACGACTTGTTGACATATGTAGAACTTTCATATACAGTAAGAAACGGTGTCAAAAATGTTCCTCTAAAACTACTCATTAGATAAAAGGAAAGATGTTAGATTCTGCCTTTATCAAACTTTTAATGTAAGCATAGCAGCTTTCTTACTAGATTCTTGAGAGATCTGAGATCATAGAGTGTTAGACATAGATGGACCAAGGATATCTTAGTCCAGCTCTCTCCTCCAGAGGACCAGGGAGGTACACTGATTTTCTCAAAATCTGGTAATGGAGGGGAAAAGAGAGAAAGCAAGTGAGGGAATGAGAAATAGAAAACAGCTTGTGGACTCCTAGTGAAAGCTCTTTCCATGATTGAATAGGAAGAATTTTCACTAAGTAAATCCCCTACATACGAACGAGTTCCCTTCTGAGAGCACATTCATAAATCCAATTTGCTTGTAAGTCCAACAATGTTAGCCTAGGTACCCAACTAACACAATCAGCTTTACAGTACTGTACTGTTATAGGTTTGTAATACTTTTCACACAAATAATACATAAAAAACAAACACAAAAAATGAGTAATGTCTACCATCTTATCTCCTCACGCCACTCTCTCAATTATTTTCTCTTTTATTTCCATTGTTATCATTTGGCACTTCTTAGCAGTACCAGCTACATCACCGCTGCTTTTATACTTGCTTCCAGACTTTCTGGGCTTGAAATAAAAATACTATACTCTATACCGTATTATACAATAAAGTACACAAAAGCACAGCCACTTATACAGGATGCCTGCACACGACAAGGTATATACCACACACGAACACTAACTTACATGATTAGACATGCGAAGGCATGTTCACATCTTTGAAAGTTTGCAACTTGAAGGTTCACATGTAGGGGACTTGCTGTGCCCAGCATCCAAAACCCCATCCAGTTCTCATTGTGTGAGTGTTGGTGTAGAGCCTTGGTGTTAAAACATTCTCTCCCTCTCTCCACCCCCTGCAAAGTCAGATCATGGGCACATGATCCAGCAGATTCTCTCACCTGGGGCTTTGAATCTTGAAGGACTAAAGAAAAAGAGTCTGGGAGATGAGTCGACAATGCTGTAATCTACCAGCCTTTCTAGCTGTGTCTAGTGACTTGCACACTCTTGCCATAGTGACTAGACCCATCGGTGGCCATGGACTACAGCAGAGTCAGCAGTACCATCCTAACCTAATCTGCTACCTTGCCTCGCTACTTTGCCTACCTTAATCAAGCATTCCACTCATCAGTTCTATGAGTTTCCTGATGATTTCCCACTGTCTTTTTTTTTTTTAACCTCAAGAACTCTGACTGATTCAGAAATCAGTACCACAAAGTGAACTGCAGGCAACTGACACTTGGGGAAAAGTGATAAAAAATTTGGAATAATTAAATGACATTAAAACTCCCCCTTAGAAATACAGTGGCAAAACAGATGCTTAAACCATTGCTTATGGCCACCTGGAATGCTGATGGAGAACATGATTTAAGAATAGTGTGAAGGGCATGAAGAGTTCAATGACAGTCAAGGAAATGGCTGCTTCTTATAATGTATGGCTTAATGGCAGGAAAAAGTCATCTGCCTGCACTGATCTGAGATGGTCAAAGATAAACTCAAACTTTGGTCTGATCCTGGGTGCTGATGAATTACAGTGGTATTCACAACCCTGACAGGTTTCTGAGGTGCACATTTTGGCATTATTTGGGTTAGACCGAATGCTGGAAAATTGACATGGAAATATATGAGAGGATTTAGAGATTCCTAAGAGTGCTGAACCCTTAAGTCTCATTGAATCTCCCTTGTCAGCCCCAGAAATCTCCCTTGGCTTGTCTGGTGAAACTGTCCTTTTCTTGATTGAAGACATATTATTACTTAAGGGAGTTGCCTTACAAGCTGAAGTCAGTTCACTTCATCCGTCCCCACGAAGCCCCAAGATTGTCAGATTCTAGCATGGCCTTTGGAGGGGGCTGGCAATGACAAAGTCAAAGCCAGAGAAGGCCAAAGAACTCCTGGATTTCTAGTTTATGTTGGAAAATCTGTGGGAAGTGTGTGTGAGAAGAGAGCCTAAGGATGCTTGATCAAGGATGAGAAATGTGATTTTGGATTGTCTGTATACAATAATGAAAGATTACTGTAGATTGAGCAGGTATATTGAATCCAAGGGATGAAGAAGGAAAATGTTCCCAGGTATCAAGCCTTATACCTCCCTGACATTTGACCTGGAGGGAGAGAAGCCCTGAGGCATGGGTCTGTTCTGATTCATAAGCACTAGTTAATTTGGCCAGATGATTAGGTGCATGGAAGGAATAAGATTCAAGACTGCAGACAAGGAAGTCTCAAGAAAATTGTGAGTGGGCTTCTCAGAGGAAATATCGATGTTCCTTGTGATACACACAAAAAAGCAAAAGTCTCTTATGTCTGTCTCATTTATTACTGTATCTGTTTAAAAAAAGCTACACTGAATGTTATGGACATAAATATAAACACTTTCTATATAAATGTTGCTTAGTCACTAAGTCGTGTCTGACTCTTTTGTGACCCCATGGACTGTAGCCCACCAGGCTCCTCTGTCCATGGGATTTCTCAGGGCAAGAATACTGGGGTGGGTTGTCATTTCCTTCTCCAAGAGATCTTCCCAACCCAGGGATTGAACCTGACTCTCCTACTTGGCAGGTGGATTCTTTATCACTGAGCCACCAGGGAAGTCCTTTTATATAAATAGCAGCTACAAAAAAAAAAAAAAAAAAAAAATCCTCAACATTGTATTGAGAGAAATACATGCTCAATAAAGTTTAGATATTAACAGCACAATGGGTTTAGGTGTTCTATCAGGAAATCATTAATTAGGGCATTCTATTAGGTGGGCTGATTATATTATTTGGCTGTCCAACAGTTGAACCCCTGATTAGATTTGAGGATCTTAGTCCTGCTTTCTTGTAGAAAGATCTAGATAGATAAATGGAACTTCCTAAGATCAGGAAATGGGGAAGGAAGGAAATGAGAGAGAAAAGACAGAGAACTGGAAATAAAAACCAAATCTCTACTTTTGTCTGACAGTCTTACTGCTGCAGATTACAAAGGATATTTAGGAGGTCATTTATTAATGGAGATTTGTCTTTTTTTAGAGGAGACAGAAAACGCCTTGTTCTGAATATCTAGAAATTCCCAAGTGTGTGAGTCTTAAAAGAAAGTAGCAGTCCAGTTCCCATCAAGGAAGCCAAAGTGAAAGACAGTGAAGTCACTCAGTTATGTCCGACTCTTTGCGACCCTATGGATTGTCCGTCTGTGGAATTTCCCAGGCAAGCATACTGGAGTGGGTTGCCACTTCCTTCTCCAGTGGATCTTCACAACCCAGGGATCGAACCCTGGTCTCCTGCATTGCAAGCAGACGCTTTACTGTCTGAGCCACCTGGGAAGCCCCCGACAAAGCAAAGGAGGCAATATTTCCTGTCCCCACCTCTTAGCAAAGAGGGTGATCTAGCAGGTGAGCTAACCTCAGTCAATTGGATGTTCCCATCCAGGACTTTGCTCTCAAGAATGTAACTGAAAGATGAAGGAAGAGATTAGAAGCATAGTGAGAGCAGGTGTCCATCCAGCAGTGGTGTCCTAGTCAGATTGCTCCTGTTGGGTAGCTTTCCTTGATCTCTGCCTTTTTTTAAATGAGCCTCATTCCCCAATCTTCCCATTGATTCTCTTCACCAGCTGATAGCCTCTAGTGCAAAATACCTACCCAGGAAAGTTGGGAGGGGGAGTAGAGTGAAGTCAGAGTCTCCTTGTTTCCCATGAGATTGCCTTGGGTTGGCTGTTCCTTGATAGAAATGCATGTTCCTATCGAGGTGACCTCCTTTACACCACTCTCCTCCCAAGTTCTGATGAGCTCTGCATCCCTCCATCTCCTTGGGCCAAGGGAGAGCAACAGTCCCACGGCCTTTAGCCCTGGGTCTTGGCACTGTACCTTGTGGTTATGCCCCAACCCCCTTCCAACCCTTTGAAATTTGTTTCTTTGTCAATAAATCCATTTCAAATTATTCTAATAAGAAGGTTTCACCTGTTTGTCAGAAACCTAACTGACATGCCTTCAAGTATATTTATTTTCTGGTTAGCTTTATGCCAAAGAAAGCCTACAGTCTTAGCAATCTGGGAGGAGGGGAAAGAAAAAACAAAAGCCCAGAGTTGGGGTCAAAGGTGAAATTTTCAGTCACTGGCAATAAATGGGGCTGAATGTAGCCAAGGGACCCTGTTAGGAAAAAGTTACCCGTGTAAAGGCATAAATAAAAGTAGTTCAAAATACTCTTAGAGTCTTGAAGCCCGATTCCGATCACAAAGGGCAATGGCAAATAGCACATGTAAAAGGGAACTTCTGTTCACAGATATACAATTACTGAACAGTTGGGCCATTCATTTTTTAAGTGTTTGGACAGTCATTAAGTCCTCCTCCCCCCACCCCCCCAGTTCCTATAGTGTTCTGTGCAAATTAAAATGCACATTGGTTCTTCTCCGTGTCTCTGCCCAACAGTTTTCTTGTTGTCAGGCAGCGGTACAGTGTTTGGAATTATGCAGCATGACAAAGCTATTGATCTAGCGCCACCTAGACACACCAAATCAAACTGCAGAGCTGCCTCCACTTCATTAATGGAATAGTGAGTTTCAAGACACAGACCATAAAGCAAATAAGGGGAATTTTGTATTATGAGGGAAAGTAAACCATATGGAAAAAACTTGCTGAAAGCCAGGCACTACAGGTTTCGAGCACATTAGGAGTTATTATCCTGATTTAACAGATAAAGAATCAGAGGCTAAGAATAAGCAACTTGCCCGGATGACTCAGCTAACAAGTGGTAAAGCCAGAATTAAAAACCATGCAATCACAAGCCTATTTTCTCAATTGAGGTGTGTGACCCTCCCCTCCCCCACTGACGGGATGCTCAAGATAATCCATCTTGGTGGAGCAAACCAAATATTAGAGCTTTTAGTTTTGTTTATTCTTTATCTCATAATTTAAGCTTTTGTGTATGTTTTACAATATACACAGTATATTATTACATGCATACACACATGTATTGCTTTCTGCTCTGTAGCTTTTCTTGATCTCTGCCTTTATTTCTTCTGAGCCTCATTCCTCCAACTTTTCACTGATTCTGTTACCAGCTGAGAGCTTCAAATGCTAGGTATCTACCTAGGAAAGTTGAGGTGCGTGGGTACATTGACGAGCTCTTTTTTTTTTCTTTTTTCTGCCTTCTGGTTGGTTATGAATGAGATGTGTGATCTACAAGTTTGAAGACCACTACTCTGTGCTCTTTCAAAAGGCAGTATAGTGGACATGAATTGGAGCAAACTCCAGGAGATGGCAAAGGACGGAGGAGCCTGGCGGGCTACGGTTCATGAGGTCACAAAGGATCGGACACAACTTAGCAACTGAACAGCAACAACAACATAGTGTAGTTATTTGGAGCTTAGATTCTGGAACTAGACTCTGTATTCAAACCTCAGCCTTACCACTTTTTAGCTAACTTTGGGTCACAACTTCTCTGTACCTCAGTTTTCTGTGATAGGCAAACTTAAATAATACATAGAGTGCTTAAACCAGTGTCTGGCACAAACAAGAGTGTCATAATCTAAGGCATTATCATCGCATCACATGAACCTTAAAAGTAGTCATCTAGGAAATAACCTAGTCATACAACTACTGCCATATACCCCTCATAGTTCTTCTTTTGGAGTTGTCTCTTGAGTTAGTCCACGAGTCACAGGAGATCAAGTCCATTTCTTTATAGTCACTCTTTGTCACCCCAAAGCATATTTTTTTCTTGAAAATCTTTTATATTTTTCATCCATTTAAGTTCAAAATTGCTCTTCAAAATAAATCTCTTTTATGAATCTAATACAAGTATAGAGATTTAGGATTTTCACTCCCATGGCTTTTTACAAGAACATAACTCAAGCTCCAGAGTCTCTTCCAAAAGAGTCAAAGCACATTTCTAGCAGTTTCAGCAATGCTAGACCAAGTGACTGCACAGAGAAGGAGAAATTTCATTTGGATATCTAAGTTATGTCTCATATTCCTGCAAAAAAAATAACCATTTTATCAAATGGTTTATCAAAGCACAGTGTAATGTAGGGAGTCCAGTAACCAGTGTCAAAACTCAGCTTGATTACTGGTTCAATACTTGCTAATAGAATCACTTACAGATCATTAACTCGTGTAGAGTGATTTAATGATTCCTTGCTTATGAGTCTAGGATGGGAGATGAGCTCAGTGAGGTATAGAGCCAAACGAGTAGGCTATTGGCTGGACTTTGCCTTTTATTTTGAATGAGTAGGGAAGCCATTGAGGGTCTTGAAAAGAGGAAGGCATATCCCTTAAAAGGATCATTCTGACTCCTGGGTTGTGAAAACTGTTAGGATGGAGGCAGGACACTGATTAAGAAGTGATGTGCAGGGTATATTTCTGTTTTGTATATAAGTTCATTGGTATCATTTTATTTTTTAATCCACATATAAACAATACAATATGATATTTGTCTTTCTGTGTCTGGCTTACTTCACTTAGTATGATAATCTCTAGGTTCACAGATAAAGAAAACAAACTTATGGTTGCCAAAGAGGAAAAGGGTTGGGTGGGATAATTAGAAAAATTTACACACTACTATATATGAGATAAATAACCAGCAAAGATCCACTGTATAGCACAGGGAACTCTACTCAATATTTTGCAATAAACTATAAGGGACAAGAATCTGAAAAAGAATACACACACACACACACACACACACACATCTGAATCACTTTACTGTAAACCTGAAACTGATACAACATTGTAGATCAGCTATACTTCAATTAAAAAAAATAATTACAGTGACACTTGACTTTAACAGATAATTGATAATGTATGTTGTACTCTAGGGCTACAAATAAAAACTTGGACCATATTTAAAAAAAAGAAATGATGGCAGTACTCCAGATGAGAGGTGATGGTATTTTGGAGCAGGGAGGTAATTTTGAAGATGATAAGATATGAGGAGTTTGCAGATATATTTTGATATTTTGTAGCCAAAAGGAATAATGTAAGTAAAAGGCCCCAATAAGGTATCTGGTATACATTGAAACCAATAAAAAGACACAGTCATTATTACTTTATGCTCACAACTTGTACAGTAGTCACTGGGTAGCCAGTTGTTCCGGACTGTTATGAACTAGGATCTTCTAAGATATCCTTTTCCTTCCTAACATATTTTAATTTTTCCTCAGTAGACAAATGGCATAGTCCCCAGAGTTAGGGTATTGTAGACAGCAAGTATGACTTCAAATCTTGACTCCACTGCTTACTAGCTGTTTGATCATAAGCAAGGTGCTTAATCTCTCTGTACCTCAGTGTCTTCATCTATAAAATGGACTCAATAAAATATACCCCAAGGAGTTTTATGAGGATTCAATAAGTTGATATATGTAAAGTGCTGAGAAATATGCCTACCACATCATAAATAATCATTAAATGTTAGCTGCTATGATTGTCAGCTTCGATCAGCTTTTCTATTTATTATTTTCATTTAAAATCTCTTTGATTTTGATTGAAAAAGCAAATTGTGTTCATTATGAAAAAATTAAAGCCATACAGATATAAATGAATTAGAAAATAGAAGTCCCCTCTAATTCCTCACCCCAGAGGTAACCACTGCTGCATAGCATAGTAAAGGTTGGTCCAGATATTTACCTATGTGTATATCAAGCCTATGCTTGTAGTTATATTGATTAATGTACTTTTATATAGTAGGGTAATACTCTGCATGTTATTTTACAACTTGTTCTTATCACTAAAAATGTAATCTTAGATATCTTCCCATATAAGTACACACAAACTCATTATACTGATTTTCATGGTTGCATAGTATTCTGTTGTATGGAAGCCTAATAATTTACTTATTCACTAACTTAGTGACATACTTTATGTGTCTTTAATTTTTCTTAAATAATGCTGTAATGAACATCCTTGTACATGTTTTTGGTGCAAATTTGTATATTTCTGTAAATTCTGTAAAAAAAAAAACAAACTTTCTGTAAAAAAAAAAAGTTCTGAAACCACATATCTCCAGAAATGATTATGATGTGTAAGAAGATGGGGAACACGTGTATACCTGTGGCAGATTCATGTTGATATATGGCAAAACCGATACAATATTGTAAAGTTAAAAAATAAAATAAAAATTAAAAAAAAGAATTATATGCTTTTAAAATATATATGTTTAATTTATATTGCCTTTGAAAAGGAAAGTGCTCACTTCTCCTGCTGACTAGGTCCTGGTAATCTTCTTAATCCTTGCCAGTCTAATAGGCAAAATAAATAAATATTATTGCTTTATTTGCACTTTTAATAGTAAATTATCTTTTCGTATGTTTAAATTTTGGATTTTTCGGTACAAGCTTCCTACTTTTGTCCATTGCCGGAGTTCCTTTTATTTATTTTTTCCTTTTTTTGTCTTTAAAATTTGAAAAAAGGCAAGTCGTAGGCTAAGGAAAAATATTTGCGATACGTAAATTGACAAAGGATACTGGATGTTTATCCAAAAGAAGTTTGAGCATTTGTCCACAAAAAAACCCTGTGCATATCCATAGCAGCTTGGTTTATTAGAGACCCAAACTGGAAACAACCCAAATGTCCATCAATAGGTGGACAGAGAAATAAATGTATACCCATAAAAATGGACAAATTACCAATATGTACAACATGATATCTTCTCAAAGGCATTTTCCTGAAAGAAACCAGACACAAAAGAAATTGTACAAAAGACAATACTAATCTATGCATGATGAAAAATCAGAATGGTGGGTTTTTTTTCCTAGAAGGTGGAAGTGAAGGAGGAAAACACATATCTGGCTTAGGGTGGTAGTTAAATAGCATAATGGTATATACATTTGTCAAAGGCCATCAAAATATACACTTAAAATGGGTGTATCCATTTTTAAGTAAATTATGCCTCAATCATGTTGACTTAGAGAAATAAATTGTTTTGTTCCTGAATCAAAACATTTCACTTGTACATTAAAGTACAGGAAATTAGTACAGAAAATAACATAATAGTCCCTCACACATTACCACTCTAATTGAAAAGATGTTAACATTTCAACATATTTGTTTGAGATCTCTCTTCTTTTGAAGGAAATAAACCATGACTGAAACTTATGAAGTTTCACTGTTCATCTCTCACCCTTCCTTCCTGTTCCAGAGGAAATAACTCTTCCTAAAATAATGTTCATCCTTCCCATGAATGGTCATGTTGCATGTCTCTATACAAATATTCTATTTATCATGTGTTTAAAATTTATAAGATAAAATAGCATGACATAGCAATATTTTGTATTTTTACCATTTTTCTCAACAGATAAATTGTTGAGAATTCCTCATGTCCAGACATGTAAAACCTCATGTCCAGACATTATAACTGCTATATGATATTCCTTTGTGTGAATAAATAGTATCCATTCCTCAACTGATGCAAATTTAGGTTATTTCCACTTTTTTTCCAAGATAAACAATGCTGAGATGTATATCCTCATGTATGCCTCTTTGGGACAGGTTATCTTTTCAACTTCAGTTTTGACAAATTCTTTTCTGATGCATTTGTACTAATTTGCGCTTTCACTAGCAAGTGTCCTGTATTCCTAAATACACTTATCAATATTATTATATTGCCAATAATGTGAATATAAAATATCATTTCATTATCACTTATTTTGCATTCTCCTCATTTCCAGTAAGATTAAACATCTTTTTACATGCTTATTGACCACTTGAATTTTTATCTCTGTTAATGTAATGCCCTTTGCTCATTTTTTCTTTCTTATGATTTTGTCTTTTTCTTATCAATTTGTTAGTATTCTATACATATTCTGAATACTAGATCCTTTATCCATTGAAGTGAAGTGAAGTTGTTCAGTCGTGTCCGACTCTTTGCAACCCCATGGACTGTAACCTACCACGCTCCTCCATCCATGGAATTTTCCAGGCAAGAGTACTGGAGTGGGTTGCCATTTCCTTCTCCAGGGGATCTTCCTGACCCAGGGATTGAACCCGGGTCTTCTGCATTGCAGGCAGACGCTTTACCATCTGAGCCACCAGAGAAGTCCTTTATCCATTAAATGTCCATAATTACATTTACCAGGGACTTCCCTGGTAGCACAGTGGTAAAGAATCCATCTGCCAGTGCAGGAGATTCAGGTTTGATTCCTGGGTTGGGAAGATCCCCTGGAGAAGGAAATGGCAACCTGCTCCAGTATTCTTTCCTGAAAAATCCCATGGACAGAGAAGCCTGGCAGTTCATGGGGTTGCAAAGAGTCAGACACAACTCAGTGATGAACAGCAAAAATCACATTTATCAGCCTTTTACTTCACTGCTTCTATAAACTACTTATGCTCTTCCACAAGTTAATCCCTTGCTACCTCGATTGTGACCCATGGACCAGTAGCATTGATAGCATCTGGAAACTTGTTTATAAATGTGGATTCCTAGGACCCACTCTTATCGCTAAATTAGAATCTAAATTTGATTTTTAAATACTAGATTAAATGATTAAGAAATATGCAAATTTTCTTACCTGGGATAATAGCCCAGTCCACCTTTCTCTTTCTTCTTTATAAATAAAACTCCTGCCTTGGACCTGTATGTCCTCAATTCATATATCTTGGAGAGAGAGAGAGAGAGAGAGAGAGAGTGTGTGTGTGTGTGTGTGTGTGTGCGCACTTAGTCTCTCAGTAGTGTCTGACTCTTTGCAACCCCATGGACTGTAGCCCACCAGGCAAGAATACTGGAGTGGATTGTCATTCCCTTCTCCAGAGGATCTTCCTGACCCAGGGATCACACTCAGGTCTCCTGCATTGTAAATGGATTTTTTACCATCTGAGCTACCAAGGACACTACAAAATTTCAGAAATCAAAGAAGCTGTTAGAATCTGATTTGTAAATTCACATGTTTATGGGATTTCATAGTGAGGTTCTCAAAGTGGAGACACACCTGTTTATCTGATTCCAAAGAGAGAAATAAGCAGTGATAGTAGCCAAGTTGTGATAACATTTAAAATGCAGGCTTTGGAAGTTTTGTTGAATGCTGTCAAGGAAGGAACTAGTTAGGATATATAATCCATCAAATGTCTTCCTTGTTCATAAATGTGTCTATTTTTAGTTGACACAAAATGCTCCAGAAATGAGTCACAGCAAGAATTAACAGGGGAATTTGCCAAGAGTTGTACATATTATCAGATGTGTGATGATGTGTGTATATCAGCGTGATTTGCTAAGGAGCATATGAGTGGTTGGGCTTTCCAGGTAGCTCAGCTGATAAAGAATCTGCCTGCAATGCAGGAGACCTGGTTTGATTCCTGGGTCAGGAAATTCCCCTGGAGAAGGGATAGGCTACCCACTCCAGTATTCTTGGGCTTCCCTGGTGGCTCAGACAGTGAAGAATCTGCCTACAATGCAGGAGACCTGGGTTCGATCCCTGAGTTGGGAAGATCCCCTGGAGAAGGGCATTGCAACCACTCCAGTATTCTGGCTTGGAAAATCCCCATGGACAGAGGAGCCTGGCGGGCTACAGTCCATGGGGTCACAGAGTCAGACATGACTGAGCAACTAAGCACAGCATAGCACAGCACGTATGAGTGGTTGGCCATGTATGAAGGGGGCACCAAAGAGCACATGACTGCAGTGGGGAGTCATGAAATTTTACTTTCAAACTCCTTGCCTTCTGCAACATGAAGCAGGTGACTCCACAGGTTGGAAACATCTTGCTACAGGGATGTGGCAGAGGTATTTCCTATTCATTCAATGTCAGAAGTGCTCCCACAGTTCCCCACCACCATGCAGTGTTCAGGAGCACAGAATACGGGATCTGGCCAATGGGTGGTAAGAAGGCGAAACTTTTTTGTTTGTGTTAAGCCACTGAGATGTGGGTGGTGGTCGCACTGCAGCATAGCCTGGGTTACACTGACTGATGCAGTGAGAGCATAGCAGACTGCCTTATTAATACTGTTGCATGTTACTCTATGCCAGACACCAAGCAGTAAGTACTACCCGGTACCCCATAACAACTTTCTGAGATAGACCATAGTATTATCCTATATGAGAGATATCTATATCATATGTATCAATAGTATTTGATATCATTGCTGTGTAGATATGGATATAATGGGCTGTTATTGTTTAGCTGCTAAATCATGTCTCTTTTGCATCCCCATGGACTATAGCCCACCAGGCTCCTCTGTCCACAAGATTTCTCAGGCAAGAATACTGGAGTGGGTTGCCATTTCATTTTTCAGGGGATCTTCCTGCCCCAGGGATCAAACCCATGTCTCCTGCATTGCAAGTGGATTCGTTAACACTGAGCCACCTGAGAAGCCCAAATCAGGCAAGAATACTGGAGTGGGTTGCCATTCCTTTTGCCAGGGGATCTTCCAGACCCAGGGATTGAACCTGGGTCTCCTGCACTGCAGGCATATTCTTTACCATCTGAGCCACCAAGGGATGGTAGCTTTATGTGTAGCTGTAGTATATTGTGAAGGATGTGTTCTTCCTTTCCTCTTGTTATGCTGGAAGTAGTGTCTCCTTCTCAATAAGGCAGTCCCTCCACATGAGATCTGGATGCCGTCTCTTCCTCCCTTCCATTAGTGATTATCCCTTCACTCTCCCAAATCTGTGTTTTCCCCACTTCTGTTCAATTTGTCCCTCAGCATTCCCAGGTCTCTCCAAGCTTCATAAAAGCCTGCCATCCACCTCATTTCCTCCTCTCCTGTCCCGTCTCTCTCTCCTGTCTTGACCCTCCCTTCCTTCCCTGTCTTCACCCTCCCTTCCTTCCCTCAGTGTCCCCCCTCTCCAGCTACTACGATACCATTCTTCTGCCATCGCTCTACCAAACAGCTACTTTCAACACCGATGATGATCTCCGTGTGGCTAAATTCAGTGGACACTTTTCACCTTACATCATTTCTCAGCATCACGTGACAAGATTATCCACAGCCTCCTGATGAAACCTCATGCTGTAGGCTCTTCCTCTCTGGTCACTGTCTCCTTTGCAGCTTCATCATCGGGTGCTGGGTCATTAAATTTTAGCCTTTGTCACAACTCATCTTAGCCTCTCTTTTCTTCTCACCCTGTAGTCACTTTTCAGTCTTTCACCTAGCAGTCTTTGCTAAGGCTGCTATCACTATGTCGACCCAGGCATCCCTCAAGTGCGTGACTCCACCTGGAGCTTCTGCTCACCAATTGCCTGGTCAGTTGCCTGCTTCCACTTTGACGTCTTAGTGTGGGAAAGGCTGGACCATCAACTTCTCTCCTGTTTGCTTCAGTGCGTGCATGTTCAGTCCCTCAGTTGTGTCCGACTCTTTTGTGGCCCCATGGATTGTAACCTGCCAGGCTCCTCTGTCCATGGGAGTGGGTTCCCATTTCCTCCTCCAGGGGATCTTCCCAACCCAGGGATCGAACCGTGTCTCCTGCATCGGAAGGTGGATTCTTTACCACTAAGCCACCTGGGAACAGCCTCTGCTTACTTAACTTCAACCCCTCCTGCTCCATCCTCTGAGTTCCCCATCTCAGTAAATGGTACCATCCTCCACCTATTTGCTTATGTTGGAACTTGGGAATAGTGTTGCATCAATCCTTTTGGGAGGGTTCAGCACAAAAATGTGCTTAACTCTATATTGAAATAAAAAAACAAACTAAAGCATATCATAACTAAAGTAGGTCTTTTAAATTCTGCTTTTCCCACAGGGACTATTCTGATGCTTTTAAAACAGAATATCAGATCCTTTCCAAAATAATTTTGGGCCCTTTTTTTGCTGTTGCTGTAAGAGCCCCTGGCCTGCCTAGGAGTCAATAGTCAGACACCATTTCCTGTTGATTCTCCTTCTTAAAATATTTTTGAACCTGTCTGCTCCTCTCAGGTGCCAATGTGCTGTATTTCAAGGCTGCATGACAAGTATCTAAATTTCTGCAATAGCTCCGAATCCTCCTCCCTGCTCCAAATTATATTCTACAAAGCAGCCAGGTAGGGTGACTGCAGGAATATATATACCTGATTCCATCAATTCACTGTTTACAAACCCTCAGTGGCTTCCCATTATCCTCAGGATAAAATCTCAGATTTGCAACAGGCCCAAGATCCTGCCAGTTTGCCATGGGCCAGTGTCACCTCTTTGAGCTCCTGGAAACAGCCAAGCTCCTTATACATCTTTGTAGCTAATTTACTCTTTGCTCCGGAGCTCTCTCACCCCTCCCAGATTCTCCTTCCTCAGTTCTTAGATTCAGTGTCCTTTCTTCAGGTAAGTTTTTCTTAACCTCTTACTCCAGGTCAGTGCTCCTGGTTTAAATACTTTCTTAGTAACCCCCACTTTGCTTTGTAAGTAAACAATTATTTGTATATTGGATAGTTTAATCTCCCCTCCTAATCTACAAACTCTAGAAAACTCAGGCAAACTCCTTGAGAAAGTCAGTACTCACTCTAGTACACACAGGAAGTCTAGGATCCTTGAATCCAACTTTGTCTGATTTTAGAGCTCATGCCTAAAAGTTAAAAATTAGGCTTTATTTGGTGGACAAACCTGAGGACTTAAGCCCAGAAGACAGCCTCTCAGCTCTGAGGGACTGTTCCAAAGAGGTAAGGGAGGAGCCAGGATTATATAGGAGTTTTATAACAAAAACCAGATAGTCAAAAGTTTACTGTTAAATAGCTCAAATTAATGTGTGTGTGTGCTTAATCCCTCAGTCATGTCCGACTCTCTGCAGCCCCATGGACTGTAACCCACCAGGCTTCTCTGTCCATGGGATTCTCCAGGCAAGAATGCTGGAGCAGGTTGCCATTTCCTCCTCCAGGGGGATCTTCCCTACCCAGGGATGGAACCTGCACATTGGCAGGTGGGTTCTTTACCACTAGAGCCAACCTGGGAAACCCACGTTTACAAATTTAGCTCTCTTCTATGTTTGGGTAGATGCAGGAGTCTGTACTCAGGGAAATCATTCCTTTGATATGCACCTTAGCTCTCTAGGGCCAATATCCTGTTCTTCCCCATCCTGAGGCCCCTCAGGGTGCACCTTTGGGGGTGGCTGCAGTGGAGGGGTGATTAGCTCTGGGCAGCTCCTTTGTCTCCATCCTAAATTTCCTCAGGGCTTACCACTGGGGGCTCTGGTAAGTGCCTGATGGCTTGATGGCCATCCTTTGTTTGTTAATACGACTGGCAACATTTCTCCTTCACAGGAGATACTGGAGAAAAATGTTAACATATCTGGCTAATACTAGAATAGTGGTGTTCTAGTGTGGGTGAATCTCTTTGTGCAAGTTCAAGTCAGTTGTAGATTTCAGGAAACCTCAGCCTTCTGTGTGTGTGTGTGAAGGGGGGTGGGGTGGAGGAGGTGTTCAGATAACCAGCAGGACTAGCTATACTGGACCCCAGTTCTCCCACTTCACATCTCTAAACGGGGTAACATTAACCAGCTTGCAGGGCTGTAGCAGGACTCATTCAGCTAATATGTATTTAATGAGCATCTAGTATATACCAGGTTTGGGGTTAGATGACGGGGATACAAATATGATTTAGGATGTTGGGCATAGTGCTTATCTCATTTAGTTATACATGGTCACAGGTACTAGTATTAACACAGCTGTGTGTTGACATTTGCCTGTGTCACGTAGCTTGAGACGGGGTGTGACATTTGTGACGCTGGTCACTATCTCTCCAGGAGATTACCGCGCGGTGCGACCACACCTCCGCTCCGGCCACCAGAGGGCGCGCGGCCTCTAACTTAACCGTCCACTGTGTCTGCGCCTGCGCCGCGCTGGCTGCCCGCCCTCCCCTCCCCCCGGCTCCCACTCTCCTCGCGCCATAACGCTCCGCCCCCGTTGCCCCTAGCGGCCGTTTGTTGACTTCCGGGAACGCGGGAGTAGCGGATGCCCCGAGAGTGGCTATGGGGGTCCAAGGGGCTCTCGGCGCCCGCTTCGGAGCTGAGGCACTGCCTTAGGCCCAGCCGAGTCGACGCCGCCGACTTTCTGGCCGAGGAGCAGGCTTTCCATAGCGCTATTACCATGGGGGAACCCGATAAGATGGTGCCCGGTGAGTGGCGCCCGCGGCGGTGGCGGCGGGCCGGGAGGGAGGCTCAGCAGGCGGGCGGACGGCCAGGCCCCGCCTCTGGGCCGGCCCCGTCGGGGGACAGGTCTGGGCCGCAGCCACCCGACTATGGTCAGAGTCTGGCCGCACCCTTGCGGTTGACTGAGAGGAGAAAGAAAGGAGGGAGAGGAGGGGAACTACGGGGAACGGGGGTGCCGGTCTTTCTTCTTCTAATTCTTTTAAAATAAGTTTTCGATGAGTTTCTCGAAGGCGGGGGCAGTTTTCACCTCCCAAAGTACTTCGTTTGAGGTCCTCAGAACACGGTTGTGTATTGAACGCAGTAAAGAGTGGCTGACCGGGGGACGTGCGGTAAAAGAGGATGGGGAGACAAGTTGGAGAAAGGAGGGAGCCATTAGCGAGTGGTTTTTTGAGACTTTACCCCTGAGCTCCAGAAATAACCTTTAGCGTTGTAACTGGGTACCACGTATGTTCTGTGTAGCAGAAATAGACGTTTCACGAAGCAGTACTTATTCTAGCCACTTGGGATGTGCTCAGATTTTTCCTGTAATACTTGACTTTTTTTAAATGGTCGTTATGACCCACTGAGTTGATTTGCTGACCCACTCCTCATAACTCAGTTGGTAAAGAATCCGCCTGCAATGCAGGAGACTCCGGTTCGATTCCTAGGGTTGGGAAGATAGTATTCTTGGGCCTCCTTTGTGGCTCAGCTGGTAAAGAATCCGCCCGCAATGCAGGAGACCTGGGTTCCATTCTTGGGAAGATCCCCTGGAGAAGGGAAAGGCTACCCACTCCAGTGTTCTGGCTTGGAGAATCCCATGGACTGTATAGTCCATAGGGTCGGCAAACAGTTGGACACCACTGAACGACTTTCACTTGTATGGGTCACGACCAACAGTTTGAAAAAAAAAAACACTAGAGCAGAATCGTTCTGTTTCTGCCAGGCTCTTGGGTTCAAACATGATTCAGTTCCTGCCTCGAGTTCAGAAGGTAGTGAGACATACAAGAAACTAAACAAAATGACAGTATTGATTAACAGAAGATGCCACCAGGCCAGCACAGAGCCTCTGGCCCCTGGCTTGGGGTGAGGGTAGCCAGGGGAAGCCTTCTTGGGGAGCCAGAGCAGGACAAAAGTGTTTTAATTATTCATTCTATTAAAAACTCAGAGCCTGTTCTAAAACCTGGCCTCCTAAATCTATCGTTATCAGTTTGAACTTGCACACCTCACAGTTCTCAAAAGGTTTTTCCACAGTAGCAAGTCTCTTGAGCATTAGTATTTATTAATACTTAGGTTTGCTATGTCTGTCTTTCTGATACCTGTTTAGTTTCTTTGTGTGTAGTCATCCTCCTTGAGGTTTCCTCAAAAGCTGAATCTTGTCTTGTGTGTGTGTGTGTTTAGATATTAATAGCTTTGGGATCTCATAGAAGTTTTTGGTCTCTCTCCAAAATGGTACTGGCGTAAACCAGTTTGTGAATACTCCTCTTATCAGGTAGTATTTAGTGACTTCATTTAAGAATGTCCAAATCTCAACATCCTGCGTCCTCACGATGTTACTGATGAAACTCAGTACTGTCCTGTTTCTGTGTGTGGAGAAAAGCCTTCAGTCAGAGGCTAGACTATGTGACGTTCACCAGTGTGAGTGGGGCATCGAGGGTATCAGCTTATTTCCAAGGAGTAGATGGTCTACCTAATGGCAGCAGGACTCCTTAGTCATTGTGACAGTATATTTCTTACTTTATACCAGTAAACAGATAATATATACTTCATTTATTTGATCTTGTAAATAAAACTAGAATGAAGTCTGAGGAGTTAAACTGAGTTAAGTTGGAAGAAGGAGGATGTAGGCCATGGGGAGCAGATAAAGTACTGGAAAAATATTTTAGTTAACAGGCAACGATAAAACTTGTGAAATCAAAACTCATATATTTGTCTCATTTATTTGCAGATTCGGGTGCTGTGTTTACGTTTGGAAAAACTAAATTTGCTGAAAATATGCCCAGCAAATTCTGGTTTAAAAGGGATATACCTATATCTCTTTCATGTGGAGATGAACATACTGCTATTACTACAGGTTAGTGTTAAAATCTTAAATGAATATAGTAATACTTGGAGAATCCTAAGTATTGTATATGTGTTGTTCAAAACATATTGAAGATATACAGAAAGTGAATGTTTTTATTTTTTTTTACTTTGCCAGAGAATTCTTGACAAATTGATTTATCAGGGAAGACTTTTAAGTTCCCTTAGTATACTGACACCTGATTTTCTATGCATATTGCTTTCTTAGAATAAATCTATTTGAATATATTCATAACATCAAAAAACTGTTACTGTATAATCTTAGAAACTCTTCACAACTAACAGAATGTAGCTATAGGTAGATGGGCAAGGTAACCTGTAAAACCGATAACATTGTTTAAGTATAGCTTTTTTATTGTTTTTTGATGACTTCATCTCACATTATGTTGAAGATGCTTCAGTTTATTCTTTCTGTTTCTTTCCCACCAGGAAATAATAAGCTTTTCATGTTTGGCAGTAACAACTGGGGACAGTTAGGATTAGGATCAAAAGCAACTGTTAACAAACCAACATGTATCAAAGGTTTGGGGTCTTTTCTTATCACTTTAAATACTTAAATTATATAAAGTACTTTTCTATTGATTGTGTAATTCTTTACTATAAATAATAAAGCCTTTAGTTCTTTATTCACTGAGATTTACTTGAATATTATTGGCATTTAACTTTATTTTTCATGTGGTATTCAGAACTACTTCTATATGTTAGGATTTAAAAATCGCATTGATTTTAAACCCAGAGACCACAAAGGAAATAATGATTCTATAGTACTGTGCACTTGAACATCATTTTTTTTTGCCTGTTTTGTAAACCTACTTAAATATTACTGTTATTGTATATACAGAGAACAAACAATATGATACGGTTTTGAGCTCTGTCTCACTTGTTAGAGTTATGAACATCATGGTTCTATGTAGTTGCGGGTTTTATAAAACACATTTTACCCTGCTGTGTGTAGTTAGCAGATGTGCTGAAGAAAACATCAGGCCTAGGAGTTGATTAGTACTAGTGTTCTTACACGGAGAAGGCAATGGCACCCCACTCCAGTACTCTTGGCTGGAAAATCCATGGATCGAGGAGCCTGGAAGGCTTCAGTCCATGGGGTCGCACAGAGTCGGACACGACTGAAGCGACTTAGCAGCAGCAGCAGTGTTCTTACAAGAACAACAGGACAAAATGTTTCAAATCAGGATTGTCCCAGAAAATATAATACCTTTACAAAGCTTTCTCACCATTATGTGCAAAAGCTTTTGTTTGGTTTAACCCATGAACATCAGCTATACTTGAATGATGATAGAGACTCCTTGGGATATGACAAGAATAAGATTCTTTATCTTTGTAGCCAGATTTTTAATTTGAGCTCAGAATTTCAGTGTAATTTATCATATTCATACTTCTCTGGTGGCTTAGATGGTAAAGAATCTGCCTGCAATGCAGGAGACCCAGGTTCAATCCCTAGGTAAGGAAGATCCCCTTGAGAAGGGAACAGCAACCCATTCCAGAATTCCTGCCTGGAGAATTCCATGGACAGAGGAGCCTGGCGGGTTCTATGGGGTTGCAAAGAGTCGGACACAATTGGGCAACTAACACACACATACACACACATGCTATTTGTAGATATTGTTGTGGAACTTTTGAAGTATTCCACTAAGTCAAAAATATTTATTGCGCACAGGTGACTAAACCCTTGGGTTTATTTACAGTGCCTACTATGCTTACTGTTCAAAATTGAATGAAAGGGAATGTGTTAGTTGCTCAGTTGTGTATGACTCTTTGTGACCCCTTGGACTGTAGCCCACCAGGCTCTTCTGTCCATGGGATTTTCTAGGCAAGATTACTGGAGTGAGTTGCCATTTCCTTCTCCAGGGGATCTTCCCAACCAGGGATCGAACCTGGGTCTCCTGCATTGAAGGCACATTCTTTACCATCTGAGCCACCAGGGAAGTCCAATATCTAATAGACGAGCTAACAAGATTGTCTAGACTATGAGATCTTTGAGCCAGGGACTCTGTCTTAGTGATTTTTGCAGCTGCTATGCTGAGCACTTAGGAGATGTTCTGTAAAGGTTTTTAATATGTAAATGAATGAATGAAGAACTTTACTGTAGGTATATGACTAAACAACAACAACAAATGCCTATGAATGTTGAACTTAGTGTTTTGTTGTGTAAGGTAGAAAGTAAACTTGATGATGGTAATGCCAGATTAGGGAATAGATCAGGTTGCAGAAAAGACAGCATAACAATGTAGTGGATCTCAGCACATACTAATTACTTGTGGAGTTTTAAATAATATATAGATGCCTGGGTCTTACCTCAGACCTACTGACTCAGATTCTCCAGGGATCAGGCTAAGCTATCTGTATTTTTTTTTTTTCAGAACACCATTGGTTATTATGATGCACAACTACCTCCAAAAACTTTTGATTTATTAGTTACGAAAATCAACTTAGAAGTCAGACAGGCCTGGGTTTAAATCTGTTCTACAACTTGGTCATCATTTGACCTGGATTATTTATCATTTCCATATAATCATAAAATATCTTACTTGTCATATTTTTATATTTTTAGCTTTAAAACCGGAAAAAGTGAAATTTGTTGCTTGCGGAAGGAACCACACCCTAATTTTAACAGGTATAGTATTCAATCTGTGGGCTTCCCTGGTGACTCAGCTGGTAAAGAATCCGACTGCAATGCAGGAGACCTGGGTTTGATCCCTGGGTTGGGAAGATCCCCTGGAGAAGGGAAGGGCTACCCACTCCAGTATTCTGGTCTGGAGAATTCCATGGACTGTATAGTCTGTGGGATCACAAAGAGTCGGACACAACTGAGCAGCTTTCACTTCACTTCATTCAATCTTTATGACTTCCTGTTCAATCTGAGGACTGAGATCTTACTCCAGTAACATTTGTGACTTTGTAAAATTAATAGAAATGGTACCTTGGTAACAGTAAGATGAGGATTTTTTTAAAAATGTAAATGGATAGTACACTTGTTTGCCTATGAAAATATGCAGATAAATGTTAAGTCGATGAAGAGAAAGCTTCTTTTCTTGGATTACGGCAAGGAACAGCATCTCCTTACCTGTGTGCACACCTTCAGGGGCCACATGCTCCTGGTCTTGCTCTTCCCTCTTCTTTTCAGAGGGTGAGTGGAAGCCCTTAAAAGGCTTTTGATGTGAGTTAGCACAGTTCCAATCAAAATCCAAACAGGCCATGTGTGTGTATGAGTGTGTGTATGTAGAAAATTCACAAGGTTATTCTAAAGTTTATATGGAAAAGCCAAGGACCTTTAGCCAAAACAGTTTTGAAAAGATCAGAATGGAGGACTACCTGATTTTAAGACCTACTGTAAAGCTACAGTGGGGCTGCCCTGGTGGCTCAGACGGTAAGGAATCTGCCTACAGTGTGGGAGACCCGGGTTCAGTCCCTGGATTGGGAAGATCCAGGGATTGGAGAAGGGCATGGCAACCCACTCCAGTATTCTTGCCTGGAGAATTCCATGGACAGTGGAGCCTGGTGGGCTACAGTCCATGGGGTCTCAGAGAGTCAGACATGACTGAGCGACTAACACACACACAAAGCAACAATGATCAAGACAGTGTGCTATTAGTAAGTAGATAGACAAAGATGAATGGAGTAGAGTCCAGATATGAAGCCACATGTTTATGCCCAAGTAATATTTGACAAAGGTGCCAAGGCAATTCTGTGAGGAGATTGAGGAAATCTTCCAACAAATCCTGCTGGAGCAATTAGATATCCAGGCACTGACCACCCAGCAGTCTTTCCTACCTCCATCTCCCACACACAGCTTCTTCTGTCTTCAGGCTGCTCTCACTGCTTCAGCCCCAACCTCAGCTCTCTGCCCTCACTCAATACTTTCCCTTTGCTAAAGTGTCTTTTCTCTTTCTCTTATTCAGATATTTGTATTTTAAGATCCAGTGTATGTCTTTCTTCTTCCATAGAGTTTTTTGTGACTATTCAACTTTTTCCTTGTGTCATTGTCTGAACTGCTTCAGCATTCCACCAACTCTGATATGCTCCATATGTTTTAAATTGTGTGGTTCAATTTCATGTGGGGTCGCATAGAGTCGAACACGACTCAAGTGACTTAGCAGCAGCATGCAGTGCTGATAGTGTCCCAAATTCTATTCTAAGAATTTCATAAATGTTAATTCATTTAGTCTTCATAACACCTCTATGAAGTAGACGTTGCTACTCCGGCTGCTAAGTCACTTCAGTCGTGTCCGACTCTGTGCGACCCCATAGACAGCAGCCCACCAGGCTCCCCCGTCCCTGGGATTCTCCAGGCAAGAACACTGGAGTGGGTTGCCATTTCCTTCTGCAATGCATGAAAGCGAAAAGTGAAAGTCAAGTCGCTCAGTCGTGTCCGACTCTAGCGACCCCATGGACTGCAGCGTATCAGGCTCCTCCGTCCATGGGATTTTCTAGGCAAAAGTACTGGAGTGGGGTGCCATTGCCTTCTCCGGTGAAGTAGACATTATTATTATCTTATTTTACAGATGAGGAAAATGAGACACTGAGACGTTAAGGATAGCTTGCCCAAAGTTACACAGCTGATAAGTGGCAAGCCAGAATTTGCACCCAGGAAGTCTGGTTCTGTGTCCTCTTGCCTAGACACAATGCTGGACTGCCTTCCTGTTTAGGAAGGCAGAAAATTAAATATAGAAAATTAAAATAATTTTGCAGCACAGAGTTTCCACATTTCTAATTTGATTCTTCTTGTATTTGCCTCATTTTATTGTTGCATTATATCTAAGCCTTAATGGTATGGAAGTTAAAATTAATGAACCACATCTCTTTTAAAAAGTTTTGATTTGAATTATAAACTAATTTGGAAATTATTTTCCTCTTTTTTGCTCTGAATTAATAGTTCTGCATTTCGATTGCTACTTACACCCTAGAATAACTTATAAAATCTCACAGAAATGTAGAGCCTTGCTTGTTTTAGTGTATTTTTGACACCAAAAGGAAGCTGTTCACCAAATTGCAGGATAATGCCAACTTTCAGCTTTCTTCACTAGTAATAGTGAGACTATCTAGTGTACACTGGACTGTCTCCTAAAGGTGACGACTGTGGTATACTGATGTTTTCTTTTCCATGTGCAGGAGGAGGCCAAGTATATGCCACGGGAGGAAATAATGAAGGGCAGCTTGGACTTGGTGATACTGATGAAAGAAGTGCCTTCCATCTAATTAGTTTCTTTACATCCCAGCATAAGATTAAACAACTGTCTGCTGGGTCTAACACTTCAGCTGCACTGACTGGTAAGACTCTTTTTTCCATTTCAAACTGGGACATAGTCCTTTTTTTCAGACCAGGATATACAGAATCGGTGAACTGAAGACAGCAATCCTTTTTCATTTTCTTTCATTGACCATGTGTTTTCAGAAGACATTTAAAATAGAACTGAAAATCATGACGAATATTACAACTTTATGCTTACATACATTTAGAAGGTAATTGTTAAGTAACTTCTAAGCTGTACTACCCATCTGTTTCTTTAGATATTCTTAAATAGTACCTTCATTGCATGTTCCAAAAGTTATATTTCAGCTTTAGTGAAGTTGTTGTCAGAAATATCCCAGAAATCTGTGGGATATATGTTACTAAAATACAGTCTGTAATGGTCATTGCATCGCTCTGCTCTGCCTATCAAAAGCCCATATGAGAACTTTCTTTAAAATTTGGAGCCGAGATGCACACGTCTCACTGAGGAAGCTGCCAGTGTACGTCTTCGTTCCAGTCTAGAGAGGGGTGTGAGGTGCACTGCCGCTCTGGCCAGGAGAGTAGCGTCGGGTCTGCAGTCCATCCCTTCAGTTCTCTCGCCCACACCGTTAGCGTTTAGACCTCCTCCTTTTGGTTCTTATTTTCATATTTCCTTTTATTTGCTTTATCATGAAACACTTCAGATTGAAAAACTTTTAATTAAAAGAGACAAGTAAATAACTCTTGCTCATTCTTTTCTAGAATATTTCCCTTAGGGTTTTTTTCCCCCTGACAACACAGCCTTTATCAGAAAGCACAGGAGTTAGCCTGGTTTTGAGATGTTAGGTACACTAATGTATCTCCTAGTCTCTGAAGTTAGATTATGTATTTTCAACTGTAAAAAAAAAAAGTTAGCAAAATAAATTTATTTAATTTTTTTCTTCCTCTAAAGCGTCATTCTCACAGTGTTCTCAGAGCAAAGTAGTCCCAGTCCTTCTGACCTGGGCCTTGTCTGGGAGATGTGCAGTGTGACTCATGCCAGCATTCAGTTCAGTTACAGGTAGACTGCTTGAAAGGAGGGAACCATCTTCTGCTTAGAGACTTTAGAATAAGGAAAGGTTATTATAGGAAAGGACATTCTGTCTTTGCTATTGAGGTAGAAATATGGGCGTGACTAAAGTGATACACTTTAGGTTATTCTCTATCCTTTATCATTATAGAAACATTTCATAATAGAAATAGTACCGTTAAGTAGTTCCCTGGTATAAATGTCTTTAGTATTTTTCTTTCAAGATACATCATTTTTCTAAATTAAAAAATAACTGTTCTGTTGGGAATATAATAACTTGCTATCCCTGCTACCTCTTAAAATGTTTTTTCCTCTTCATGTTTTAACTATAGAGGATGGCGAGCTATTCATGTGGGGTGACAATTCCGAAGGGCAAATTGGTTTACAAAATATAACTAATATATGTGTCCCACATCAAGTGACCATTGGAAAACCTATCTCCTGGATCTCTTGCGGATATTACCATTCAGCTTTTGTAACAAGTAAGACAGAACAGTTGAATTTCTTATGTTATCTCCCATGTCTAAGTTATTACTAAATTAATAATAAAATGACATAACATCCTATATTTCTATAGCACTATCGCCATGGTACTCCATGTAATGAAATTATTTTGGTCTGTTTTAGGTCACAGTGTTTCTTCATTTTAATAATGAGTGTTTATAATTTCAAACTATCTGACATGTTAACTGATTTTAATGAATTAGATCTATATTTTTATATATAAAAAACCCTTCTAAATATTGGTCCTCAAATTTCTTTGGCATTAAAAACAAGACCTATGAGCCTCTTTTCTATGGATTTGCTTGATTCTGTACTCTGACCAATTCTGATCTTGTCCTGATAATTTGCTTTTATCATTTTAGTACATAAGTCATAGGTTCTCATTGTAGAAATAGGATTGATGATTTGATGGAAAAGGAGGAGAGTTCAGTATGGGATATGCTTTCCTTCAGTGGGACTTTTTTTAGGATCCCCAATTTCTCCTTTTCCTGGCCTCATTGGCAACTTTCTCTACCTTAATTAAAATATTTTAAGTGCTGGACTCTATTATAGCTACATCTATTCTAGTAGTAACAGCAAAAGTATGATCTTGGTTTTCCATCCTATTGATGGTTTTTTTAACAATAAAAGCACCTAGCGGAAAACAGTTTTATGGACCCTCTTAGGTATCTAAGTATTTGTTATACATTTACTTCTTATTCCGTGCACCTCAGATTCAGGTTTAGAAAATGCTTATTGTCCCATCTTAGTGCCCCCCAGGTTTACCAATGACTTGGTAGTAGTCCCACTTCATGGGAAATAGATGGGGAAACAGTGGAAACTGTCAGACTTTATTTTTCTGGGGGCTCCAAAATCACTGCAGATGGTGACTGCACCGTGAAATTAAAAGACACTTACTCCTTGGAAGGAAAGTTATGACCAACCTAGATAGCATATTCAAAAGCAGAGACATTACTTTGTCTACAAAGGTCCATCTAGTCAAGGCTGTGGTTTTTCCAGTAGTCATGTATGGATGTGAGAGTTGGACTGTGAAGAAAGCTGAGCGCTGAAGAATTGATGCTTTTGAACTGTGGTGTTGGAGAAGACTCTTGAGAGTCCCTTGGACTGCAGGGAGGTCCAACTAGTCCATCCTAAAGGAGACCAGTCCTGGGTGTTCATTGGAAGGACTGATGCTGAAGCTGAAACTCCAGTACTTTGGCCACCTCATGCGAAGAGTTGACTCATTAGAAAAGACTCTGATGCTGGGAGGGTTTGGGGGCAGGAGGAGAAGGGGACGACAGAGGATGAGATGGCTGGATGGCATCACAAACTCAATGGACATGAGTTTGAGTAAACTCTGGGAGTTGGTGATGGACAGGGAGGCCTGGCATGCTGCGATTCATGGGGTCGCAAAGAGTCGGACATGACTGAGCGACTGAACTGAACTGGTAGTAATTTGGTTCTAAGAAAGGGCAAACTCTGGCTTGGCTAGTTTTGTTCACTACTGTGTCAGTTTGTGTCTTGAAGAAACTGACAATAAATAAATCTTGTTGAACGAGGAGGTAAGTGAATGAATGATAAATTGTTTTCCTTGGGCCAATACCACATACCAACTTATTTCCAACTTTAGTGCTCCTGGAATTGGTATAGTCTGTGCTCACTTTGTTTATGAAACAAAAAATAGAAAAAAAAAACACATGGAAAAACAAAGCAATGTCTTATATTTAGGCCTTAATAAAATTGCCAGTGTCAGTTTTTATTTACTACTGCTTTAGCCAGTAGAGAAACAAGTGCAATTAATCGTTTTAACTGATAGGCCTTACATTGAACTTTTTTGTTTTGTTTTCTGTTTTATGCCTTAAGAAAAAATAGCTATATTGATGTGTAGTTCACATACCATGCAATTCATCCATTGAAGGTGTGGGGAGCAGCAGGAATTTACAGACAGTAGTAGAAAGAGACTTGTCTGGACTTAGAAATTCCTTTCATATGAGAAGCAAGAAGCATGGGGAAAGGGAGAGGCATGCTGACTTACTAAGCACTTCCGTGCTGAGTACTTCAGAAAAAATTGTAGTACAGAAAACTTCACTTTTGTGCAAATCAATCTAGAAAATGAGTTTGGCTGTGTTTGCAGTATTTGACCAAGTTTAAACTGGCACCTACCATGTGTGTTAGATATCACACAACTTCCCTAAGTTCTGATTTGCTAGAAGGGATCTGTCTTCAACAGCTCATTATACTCATAGCTAAGATTTATTACAACAAAGGAAAGATCTGTATTCTTCAGAGAGGTCCCGTATGCACTTCCCAGTCCTTCCTCTTCCAGGGCCACACAAGGTGTGTTTTCTCTTTGGCATTGAACTACAGGGATGTGTGTGTGATGTCTCTGCCCAGGGAAGCCCTGTTCTATTTTCAGGGTCTGAGGCTTTGCTGTGGGTGGCCGGTCATGTAGGCACATTCTGCTAGCAACTCGTCATGGCACCTGAAATTCAGGCCCTTCAACAGTGAAACCAGGTGTACATCATCAGTGTTGATGTTTGTGCAAAGCAACCCTTTCTTAGCTCCTGGCTAAGCTGGCATAATTCATTTCTCCAGGTGTGTGTAACAGAATCGCCTATCACCAGCTTAAAGAACACTCCCAAAGGCTGCATTCCCAGGGGTTAGTCAGCAGTCAGTCGTGGTGTGGTTCTTTTGGAGACATGCCAGTAATACAACAAGACGTGCTGTGTTATCTCTTCTACGTGACTGACGTAGAAGCTTATGATTAGATTATGTATTTACTACAGTTTTTAAATTCCTGCTCTATAGGACTCACTTCGGTTCATAGGAAATAGTTCCTGATTTCATGAAGCTCATAGTATAGTGTGCTAAGTGTGATAACAGAAGCAGATCAATAGTATTGGTATAGACAAAGCAGCGATTAAATGACATGAATTCCTTAGCAGGAGCGTCTGTCTGGAAAAAGTGCCATCTGAGTAAAACCTGCCATCTTTAGGCTCACTCACCATATTTGCTTCGTGCATAAATGAGTTTTATACAGAAAGTTTCATGAAAAGCAATTATTTATGCAATAAGTATTATATTTAATGTAGTAGACACACTGCTAGGTTCTTGCAAATACCATAGTGAGCAAGACAAAATCCATGTCCTTTTGGGGGTTTAATGTCTAGTCATTTTGCTTTATTAAAAGTAAGTGGAAGAAGTAAGATCATCTTGTCTGTGTATTGTGAAACAGATAAAATAATTTTCTAGTTATTACTGGTAGTGATAGTCATGAATTCTTCATGAAGATTTTGGATTAGAATAATCAAGAGGAAGGGAAAATCTACCTTTATTCCTTACTATTGAGTAGAAGTATTTCAAGAAAGGTCAGATTTTTTAAGTTTATATTTTCTAAATTTTTTATCAAACATAAGAACATGTACCAAAAAGACCAGTATTTTGTTCATGTCTCTGTCATCATGGATCCCTCTTTTTTTTTCTTCAATAGCTGAGGGAGAACTGTACACCTTTGGAGAACCGGAGAGTGGGAAGTTAGGTCTTCCCCCAAAGCTCCTGGTCAATCACAAAGTGCCCCAGCTGGTGCCTGGAATTTCTGAGAAGGTGATCCAAGTTGCTTGTGGTGGAGGGCACACAGTTGTTCTTACAGGTATGGGTGCGGCTCCATTCCCTGCTTTCTGTGGTACCTAACTAAAACCTTTTTTAACATTTGCTTATTTTTATTGTGGTAAGAACACTTAACATCTGATCCACCATCTTAACAGAATTTTAGGTGTATAATACAGTAATGTTATCTATAGGCACAATCTGATATGACAGGTCTGTAGAACTTTCACCTTTGCATAGCTGAAATCCATTAATAAGCAGCTCCCCTCTCCACCACCCTAGTCCCTGGCAACCACCGTTCAAGTCTCTGCTTCAGTGAGTTTGTATGTTTCAGGTACTTCATGTGAGTAGACTTTGCATCTTTTTCCATTAAGATCTCTACTTTTTGTTCATATAGTTAGTAAACATTTCTGGCCTATGGAAGATATTGTTAAGTAGAAAAAAAATGAATCTTGTTGAATTGTTTTTGCTTACATAATTGACATTTTCATGACCTTAACACCTTTAATGGCAGCAAATAACTTTTTTAGCTCATTTTCAAGAACACTTTGTTTTCCTCATGTATATGTATTCCATATTTATTTAAAATTGACATTAATTTTTCTGAAATACTTAATTTGAAGACGCTCCTTGTTAATAGTCTTTTCTACTTGTCATTGGTAATTCTTTTCTTTGATAGTCACAATATCTACCTTGGTGATTTCTTTGTGATTTTTATGTCTGTTATAATAATTCATTAAAGGGAGTTAAGATTGTAAATTACAGATAAGAATACAGAGTTAGAACCTTAATGATAATGTCCCTTTTGGCTTCTGAATTTTGTTTTTGGTATGACATGTGACTTCTTAGGATGCTGGTCAATATAATTAAAATATACTGTCTATTAATATGCTTACATTGATGCTCCCAGATTTGTTCAGCATTAGATTTATTTTAGATGAGTAGTATAGAGGTAATGCAGTTAGGTAGTGAATAATTATGATAGTTTTTAGTAAAAAGAAACAGTTTTTGAAGTCACCACTTAATCTTCAGTAACCCAAAGCTAGAAGTGTTCTAGACAAATTTTTAAATAACATCTAATTCTTAGATGTTAATGCTTAAATGTTGCAAGATGATTAAGCTGTATATTATCTTTAGATTTTCCTCTCTTACATCACTTTTCCTTGATTTCCTGTTCTAGTCCTAGTCATGCTTATAAAGCTATGGTTTCCCAGAATTGCAATTTCCAGATGGAATATTTTCAAAGTGAGAAATATTTTTTTCCAGGTCCTCCACTCTAAATTTGGAAATAATTCTGAAGTTTAAGATCTTTTTTAAACTTCTGCTGATAAAGTGAATTTTTATATAATTTCTGAAAGATTTATTTTAGGGATTAAACTTTAATCTTTATAAATTATCTGAAAATTTATTCTGTAGGCAGAAATGCAGTTTATTCTTGTGTCATGTATTTTTTCTGGTTTATACAAAGATTATAGAAATAATTAATTTATTAGGTTATTGAAGGTTATTCTAAAGGATGCAATGTTGACTATATAATAATGTGTCATTAAACCACATATTATAAAATATTTTCAAGATAATCTTTTAATTATACTTAAAATTTTAAAAGTGCACATAAGTACACATAAGTAATGTATTATAGTATAATAGACATTTAGCTGTCTGTGAACTTTGTTTTGAAGTTAAAAACCATATTGCCAGAAACTGATTGTTTTCTCCAGATTTTTTGGAGACTTTCGAATCTCACAGACCGTTAAAGTTTTTATATTTTAAGTTTTTTATTTTGTAAGAGAATATGAAGACCTAGAGAAGATTGCCAACTTCCAGTTTGCATTTGGCTAAATATGGACATTGCAAGAAAAATGCAATCTGTTTTCACCATTATATCATAAAGTAAGGGTCATTTTCAAAACAAAAATTTTAAAGCTCTTAATTTTATAGTAAAAGACATCCCCTTAAATTGTATAAATTTATCTGTATGGAAAATTCACTACTTCGCCTATTTTTTAAAATTTATCCATGGACCTTTAAAGGCTTTATTATGAGCCAGTCCTGTGAGAAACCTGTGTTCTGAAGCAGTATGGATAGAACTATTAAATATTTAGTCCTAATTGATAAAGAAATGGACCTAAAGAGTGTATGATCATCAGTTTGAGTAAGTACTAAGTTTAATACCTAAGAGTTATTGGATACTTTGCAAGACCATAAAGCCAAGAATAGCTAATCATCTGTTCTAAATGGTTCTCTTAACTAAAGGGAAGGGCTTGGATTAGATGATTCTCTGGGGGCCCTCCCCAGCTTTGTTTTTTCTTGTGTCTATAATTCTGATCTTAAAGTCTATTTAGATCAGACTTTATTGATCTTAAAGTCAATAGAATACTTTAAAGATAATTTTAATTAGTTCATTGTTGATAAATTTATTTAAAACTTGATATTTTGATATAACTACGATAGATTACACAATACAGCTACTGGTTGTAACGATAGGGAAACAATGGATTGCTGTAGAGAAAGTATCAGACTGGAACTGGGACAAACTAAGTGAGACCAAGTGATCCATGTCATTTTGTATGTCATCCACAGCAGTTATCAGAAGATAAGAAAGGCTTGGTTATTAGATTGGGTCCACAATGAAGTCTGGGCCCCAAAGAAAATAAGAACTTAACTTCTCCAGATTATATTTAGACAAACTTAAGATCTCTACAGGGCTACACAAGTATCTAGTTGTGAAATGAAATGTAGTCTGTGAAATTAGAGTAATATTTATCTGAAGCCAACTAATCAAATCTGTTTTCCTAAGACAGTAATATTTACTAACATTGAATTACATTGTTAAAAATGTTACCAAGGTGGGATGACTAAAAATTATATTGATTTTTGTATATAATGTCATTAGGTAAGAGTCTTCAGTCATTTAAAAATAATAGAAACTATTGTCATTGCTAATCATTCAAGCACACAAGGGAACAGAATAAGGACAAAACTTGTGTAACTTGATTCAGTGTGCCTGAACAGCCTAATTTCACAGGCTATTGTCAGACAGCCCAAGAAACTTGGAGTGATTGTTGGCCAGCTCGAGATAGACAGTTTTTTCACTTACCCAACATCCTCCTATTAAGCTGAACATTCAGAATTGGAGATACGCTATGTGATTATTAGTTTTACTAGAGATAGTGATTTTTACACTAAAATAAAGGTCTGTTTGCCATTGCCTCAGTGTGGCTTCTTATCCTTGACACACTGTGTTGTCTTTAAGAAAGAATATCTTTGTGTCTTATTCATGAAGTAAACATTAGAAAGAAAAATGTAAAACTATATGACAATAATTATGTGTTCATCAGTATCCTGTGTTGTCACAATAAGGTGAGTTGATTAGATAATTACTTTTTAGAAAAATGTTCATTTACGACTGACTGTCCCATTGTGTTTCCTGTATGTTTTCTCATTTAATCCTTGCAGCAGCTCTTTTAGAAGGGATTATTAGCATTAGGGAATTTAAGTAGCTTGTCTGCTTTCCGCAGCTAGTAGGAATGAAGGTTTGGGCTTCTACCTGAATCTGAAACTCTTGCTTCTGTAACTGCAGCAGGAGAGGCAATGTGTTGCACTGCGGAGAAGCACACAAACGCAGTAGACACTGTGCTTCCTAAGGCAGGGGCCCGGAAGCATGTGTGTCTAAAAGGACACTTACATCACCACTTGTTTATCCTGTTCTTGTGCTTTTCCATTTCTCAAGACTATATGAGCTAATACTTAACTAAATTATTGGAGTTCATTTGGAATCACTTCAGAACTACTAATATCGCATAGGATGGATAAACAGCAAGGTCATATTTTATATTCAGTATCCTATAATAAACCATAATGGAAAAGAATATGAAAAGAATATATCTATATGTATAACTGAGTCACTTTGCTATATAGCAGTAATTAGCACAACATTGTAAATCAACTATACGTCAATAAAATTTTTTTAATTTAAATAATATAGAGGAAAGGCTTTTACCCTCCTCTGATTATTATTGCACTTCCTAATAAATGAGCTTTGTGCTGTGCTGTGCTTAGTAGCTCAGTCTTGTCCAAGTCTTTGCAATCCCATGGACTGTAGCCTACCAGGCTCCTCTGTCCTTGGGGATTCTCCAGGCAAGAATACTGGAGTGGGTGGTGATGCCCTCCTCCAGGGGATCTTCCCAACCCAGAGATCGAACCCAGGTCTCCTGCGTTGCAGGTGGATGCTTTACCATCTGAGGCACCAGGGAAGCCCAGGAACACTGGAGTGGGTAGCCTGTCCCTTTTCCAGTGGATCTTCCCAACCCAGGAATCAAACCGGGGTCTCCTGCATTGCAGGTGGATTACCAGCTGAGCTACCAGGGAAGCCCTAAATGAGCTTTACCTGTGAATAAGTGTAGCATATCTGCTGTAAGTTTTAATTCTCATGCAAATTCTCCTCTGAGATTGTTTTCTAAAATAGGTTATTCCATTAAACTGCTGTTAAAAGTAAGGACTTTTTCTGTGGGAAATACTATTCGTTTATTTAAGTCAGTGAAAGGAATTAGTTTAGACAATTGATGCTTTTTGACTGAGTGGTAATCATAGGGACTTTTTTGGTTTCACTGACTTTTGTGTGTTTAGCAGTTCCTTCTATCATTATACGTAAGAGAATTAGGCCCATGACATAATTGTTACAACTGTGTACCTTGTCATTTTTCTCTCGCTTTATCGAATGTGTAGGTAAGTATTGGGTATTCTTGCATGAGTGTTTCTTTGAGAGACCCCTAACGTACTTTATAGAAGAGGGAATATCACCATTTTTCCAGATAGAATGATGATAGTATCTGTATCTCTGAAATCCTCTTCTTGTGTTTGCTTCTCCCCTTTCAGAGAAAGCCGTGTACACCTTTGGGCTGGGACAGTTTGGTCAACTGGGTCTTGGCACTTTCACTTTTGAAACTTCAGAACCCAAAGTCATTGAGAGTGTTAAGGATAAGAAAATAAGTCATGTTTGCTGTGGAGAAAATCACACAGCTTTGATAACAGGTACAGATCAAATTTCTGTTAGTATACTTAATGGAACTGGGTATATTTTATTACAAAATAAATACTATATAGAATGAATGTATCTAACTTAAGCAAAGGAATTAATAAGTGAGAAAATGTAATTCCTTGTTTAATATGCCAATGTGTAAAGTTGTAAACTCCTTTCTCATATTTTAGTTCAATTTAAAATCAGTGTAAATGATTTAGAGCCTCAAAATATGTCAGTGCTCTCAGAGGTGAGACCATAGTATTATACTTTGTCAGAAAGCTGGAGTCTTTTTGAAACTATTGATTTGAAGGCTCTGAACTCTGCTCACACCAAGGGGGAAAATCTAAGAAGGAACTTATGGACTCTGTGGGAGAGGGAGAGGGTGGGAAGATTTGGGAGAGTGACATTGAAACATGTAGAATATCATGTAAGAAACGAGTTGCCAGCCCAGGTTTGATGCGCGATACTGGATGCTTGGGACTGGTGCACTGGGACGACCCAGAGGGATGGTATGGGGAGGGAGGAGGGAGGAGGGTTCAGGATGGGGAACACATGTATGCCTGTGGCGGATTCATTTTGATATTTGGCAAAACTAATACAATTATGTAAAGTTTAAAAATAAAATTAAAAAAAAATTTTCCATGTTCAATCTGACAGTACCATTCAGGCTGAGTAAATTCTTAGAAGGCTTCTGCCACTAGGATGTGTTTTCAGGAGTGACTTTCATGCTTCCTCCACAGTGCTAGCAGAGCTCGCTCTTCTGCTCTGTAGTTTCTCCTTTTGTCTGGGAAGATGCTGCTTTGGGCCTACTTCTCAACCTCAGAAACTAGGTGCTGCCAGCGTAGGACTCAGTGAAGGTGCTTCCCTAAAATGACTGACTCACTCCTAGATAATTAATACACTGCACAATTTTAATTGCTTTGGAACAAAAGGCTCTGTAAGTTTTGTATTTGTAGCTCCCATTTCTATCGAAAAAGCAAAGCATTAAAAAGTCGGAACTCATATAATATTTCAGAGAAGGCAATGGCAGCCCACTCCAGTACTCTTGCCTGGAGAATCCCAGGGACAGAGGAGCCTATTGGGCTGCCATCTATGGGGTTGCACAGAGTCAGACACAACTGATGTGACTTAGCAGCAGCAGCAGCATATAATATTTTGAAATAATCCAGATACTGGTATTTCTGTGTTTTCCTCCTTTTTTTACAAATGTTTCTGCTATGATGGAGCTCATCTAATGGTATCTGGTTAGGGGAAGTAGGAATCAGCAAATACAAGGTACTACCATGTACTGGCCCTTCTTTCCCAGAGAATCTTTCAGAGAGCACTGGTTGCCCATTTTCCAGTATCAGTGTCCTTGTTAAAAGTATAGTTGAAAGTGTAGTCGCTCAGTCGTGTCCGACTCTTTGTGACCCCATGGACTATAGCCCACCAGGCTCCTCTGTATATGGAATTCTCTAGGCAAGAATACTGGAGTGGATTGCCATTTCCTTCTGTAGGGAATCTTCCCAACCCAGGGATCAAACCTGGGTCTCTTGTATTGCAGGCAGATTCTTTACCATCTGAGCCACAAGGGAAGCCCATTACATTAAAGTCCTTGTTAATGTACATCCTTGTTACTACATTAAAGTCCTTGTTGATGTAGCATGAAATTGAACTATATAGAATGTAAAGAATTGTTCATTCATAGTCCCAGAAAAGTTGTTGATATGTATGACTTACGGCTGGGCCCTTAAGCTCAGTTTCTCTGTCCTACTGCCATTTTCCATCAACTCAAAATTGCCACTGATAGTTGTCGTGGTCTGGGTGCAGGCTGGAAAATTTCAAGATATGAGACAGAATGAGAGGAAAATAAAGTTTATTAGAGTGAGAGACACTGTTAGAACAGTGGGCCAGCTCAAGGAAGAACCAACGTTGAACAGGGGTCCTCAGTACACTTTTATACCCAGGCTACAAGGAGTGGGATAGGGATCTTGTGGTTCATTTGCTGATTGGATGAGGCATGTATACTGGATGGGAGAAGTGTATGGATGTGAGAGTTGGACTACAAAGAAAGAATTGATGCTTTTGAACTATGTATTGGAGAAGACTCTTGAGAGTCTTGGACTGCAAGGAGATCTGACCAGTCCATCCTAAAGGAAAATCAGTCCTGAATATTCATTGGAAGGACTGATGTTGAAGCTGAAACTCCAGCACTTTGGCCACCTGATGCAAAGAACTGACTTAAAAGACCCTGATGCTGGGAGAAATTGAAGGCGAGAGGAGAAGGGGACGACAGAGGATGAGATGGTTGGATGGTTGGATGGCATCACCGACTCAATGGACATAAGTTTGAGCAAATTCCAGGAGTTGATGATGGACAGGGAGGCCTGGTGTGCTGCAGTCCATGGGGTCGCAGAGAGCTGGACACAACTGAGTGACTGAACTGGACTGAATGGGGTAGGAGGGGACACAGGTTATACTGTTCCATTAATAGTTACAACGTGGGGGAGGGAAGGACGATAAGGGTCTGGTTTTTCCATTCCTGTATTACAAGACCCTCCTTGGTTTTATCTGCTCTTTCGTCCTTGGGTCACCACAATAGTAAATACACACTTTTTACAGATCCTCTAACATATAATTAGGTTATTTGGTTAAAATTTTGTAATACCTTTCCTCCTGATGAAAGAAGTTATAGCACAAATAATTGAATATTAATTTTGTTTGACTGCTTTGGTCATGAATCTTCTGCAGGGTTAGGTGTTACATGAGTTTTGTTGTTGTTGTTGTTCAGGACTAATGAGAGGTATGCAGTGAGTTATCAGTAAGTTCCCTCCAGTTCCCCATTATAGCCAGTGGTTCATGTTTTTAAAAGCTCTCTGAGGTTGGAAGTGTGATCAGGCAGCTTGATCAGAGCTAATTTTTTCTGGCTAAAGACACTCAAGTTTAAAAAAAAGAAACCTTAACAGTTTGAACAAGGGAAGTGAAAGTCACTCAGTCGTGTCTGACTCTTTGCAACCCCATGGACTACAAAGTCCATGGAATTCTCCAGGCCAGAATACTGGAGTGGCTAGCCATTCCCTTCTCCAGGGGATCTTCCCAACCCAGGGATCGAACCGAGGTCTCCCGCATTGCAGGCGGATTCTTTACCAGCTGAGCCACCAGGGAAGCCCTGGTGAATGAGGAAATCAGGGTCAAAAAAAGGAGGAGGAAAGCAACAAAAATAGGGAGTACACATAAAGAAAGAAAACAAATATCTAGTAGTAAGAATTATAACAATCTAAATTGAGAATCTAAATGCTGGTTTATTGATTATTTATAGGGAATCTATTTGTTTTTAATATATTAAGTTTTGAACTTGCCACTTCAGTGAACTATGGTTATTTTTTCAGATAATTCTTTTGGCTTTTTTTAGTATACAATTACTTTGCCATCTTAAAGTGCAAGTTCCCAAATATGATCTTGTCATTTCCCAGCTTAAAACCATTCATTTAGGTTATTGGTGTTCTTAATATCTGCCTTAGAATCCACCTGCAATGCAGGAGACCCTGGTTCAATTCCTGGGTCAGGAAGATCCCTTGGAGAAGGGATAGGCTACCCACTCCAGTGTTCTTGGGCTTCCCTGGTGGCTCAGATGGTAAAGCATCCGCCTGCAATGCAGGAGACCTGGTTCAATCCCTGGGTTGGGAAGATCCCCTGGAAAAGGGAAAGACTACCAACTTCAGTATTCTGGCCTGGAGAATTCCATGGATTGTATAGTCCATGGGGTCACAAAGAGTTGGACATGAGTGAGCAACTTTCACTTGTTCTTAATATAGAGTTCAAAAATGCTTAATATGAGCTAATAAGATACTCTGCGGTGTGGCTCCTTCTTACCTCTTCAGACTCATCTCATACCACTCTTCCCTTTGTGCTCCAGACACGTTGGTTGCCTCTCAGCTTCTTGACTGTGTTATGCTTTCTGTGCTTGATATGTACTGCTGGCCTCTGCCTGAAAAATCCTTTGCTCCCTCCTTCTTGTAGCTAAACCCTAATCCTTTCAGCTTCAATTTGAAAGCCTTTCCTAATCACTGGATTAGAGGAAGAGCCCCTCTTTTGTACCTGTACTGGCACCATTTCCTTTATTTCTGCTTCCATGGCGCTTACCTCACTTGAGATGGAGAGTATGAAGGAAAGGCTTGAGGAGTGAAGGTTCAGACTAGCTGCTTTGGCCGCAGAGAAAAAGATTTAACTGGTGAGGTGACAAAATTACTCATCATTATCTTGGGCCTGGCTGTACAAGGGATCCCCCCAATATTGGTATCCCCAACAAGCAGCATGGTTGGTTTATGGCATTTCCTTCAGGAACTTTCCACAACCCTGAAGCAGAAGTAAGGGAGAGGATCTAGTCTAGTGGTGTTTTGGTCTCCCCAGGGGACACATGGCAGTGTTGGAGATATTTTTGATTGTCACAGTTGCAGAAGTGAGGTATTGTATGGGCATTTAATAGATAGAAGCCACGGATATTGCTGAACATTCCACAAGGCACAGGACAAACCCATACAGTTGGGAATTATCCAACCTCAAATGTCTGTAGTGCCAGAGTTGATAAACCCTCACCTAATCAATGACCTGAGGAAAAAAGAAAATAAATTGGTCAGAATACAAAAATCTCCTTCTCTTTGAAAAGGTGGTATTTATCATGAGAGCTCATGCTGGATTGCTGCTACTCCATACAACACCTCACAGGACTGGGTCTCAACTTCACAAGCCACCAAGTGCTGGTGATTTATTCTCGCGGTATCTATTGCCTAATGTTATGTGTGGACAACAGAAACCATAGAAAGTGTGGGAACATCAATGGACCAGAGTAAATTCAATGCAGAATTTAAGGGGAAAATTGCAATGTCAGTTAATATATTTGTTGTTTGCAAATAGATCCATCAAAGTAACTTTCAAAATTCTTTTTTTCATTTTAGAATCAGGCCTTTTGTATACTTTTGGAGATGGTCGACACGGAAAACTAGGACTCGGAATGGAAAATTTTACCAATCAGTTCGTTCCCACTTTGTGTTCTAGTTTTTTGAAGTATATAGTACATTTGGTAAGGGCTTCACATTTTCCTGTTTACGTGTTCATATTCCTATATTTGATTCTTTTGGGATTTCATAGAAAATGAGTCCTTTTATGTTTAGATGAAATAATAACATGGCTCTATCTAGTGAATACACTTGTGTCCTAAATGCCAAATGTCAGACATCACAACACTCTGAAAATCTGTCCTTTTCCTAATGTTTTTCCTCACTCATAGTAGTCATCTGTAAATGTTTGTTGGGTTAGATACCATTCAGACCCTCAGATCCAGCTGATAATAAATGACGAGTTTTGAAAATACTTTTATTTAGCTAAGTGCTATTTGGACAAAGTGTTGTTTCAGTATTGTCCGCATCATGCACCGTATCTCTGTTGTTTCTAACACTAGCCAATTAAGAACTATAGATGAAAATTTTGTTTAGTCTGTGATGATAATAAGGGCTTCCCAGGTGGCACAGTGGTAAAGAATCCACCAGCAATGCAGGAGATGCAAGAAACTTGAGTTCGATCCCTGAGTCAGGAATATCCCCTGGAAGAGGAAATGGCAATCCACTCCAGTATTTCTGCCTAGAAAGTCCCACAGACAGAGGAGCCTGGCAGGCTACAGTCCATGGGGTTGCAAAGAGTCGGACACAACTGAGCAACAGAGTGCACACACACCACAGACACACACATGCACACACACTGATGATAGTATTGTTGCAGGAAGGGGGACCCCTTGTAGGGCCCAAAACTGGGCTCTTGTCTAACACTCTGAAATGAATTGTCTGAGGAGACACATGTGCTAACAATGCAAGAAATTTTATTGGGAGAGGGTGCCCAGGCAGAGAGCAGTAGGGTAAGGGAACCCAGGAGCACAGCTCTGCCATGTGGCTCCCAGTCTCAGGTTTTATGGCGATGGGATTAGTTTCCGGGTTGTCTTTAGCCAGTCGTTCTGACTCAGAGTCCTTCCTGGTGGTGCACGCCTTGTTCAGCCAAGATGGATGCCAGAGAGAAGGATTCTGGGAGGTGGTCAGACATGTGGTTTCTCCTTTTGACTTTTCCCGAACTCTTCTGGTTGATGGTAGCTTATTAGTTCTGTGTTCCTTACCAAGACCTCCTGTTGTAAAACAGCTCATGCACATGGTTACTGTGGTGCCTGGCCAGGGTGGGCAGTTTCAGTCAGTGTGCTTCCCCTAACAATATCACTTGGAATTTGTTCCCCAAAGGCTCAGAGCCTCATACTAAGGAACACTTCCCATGTGATTTGACACCTATTTGATGAATACTTGCTTGGTACAAAATACTGGACTGAGGATGAGAAATACAGAGCATGCAATGATGCACACTGAGACCAAATTCTCACTCACTGAGCTTATAATCGTGTGTGTGTGTGTGTGTGTTGGTTGCTCAGTTGTGTCCAACTCTTTGCAACCCCATGGACTGTATTCCACCAGGCTCCTCTGTCCATGGGACTCTCTAGGCAAGAATACTGGTGTGGGTTGCCATTCCCTTCTCCGGGGATCTTCCCGACCCAGGGATTGAATCCGGGTCTCCCGCATTTCAGACAGATTCTTTACAATCTAGCCACCAGGGAAGCCCCTGTATAATCTTATGGGGAAGATAATTGTTTTTTAAATGCTATACATAAAACAGATCAATTTTAACTTTGGAAATATTATGAAGGAAAGGTTCAGAGTATGCTATTCTATGTTGCAATGTAGAACTCTATGAAGATACCAGAAGTCTCTATATTGTAAACACTACACAATGTTTTTTTAAGCATTTTATTGAAAATTACTTGTTAAAGTCCTTAAGATGTTGATTACGTTTTTCATTTCACCATTGTTCATGCTTGCATTTTGCTCTTGGGACTTTTAAGCATTAAACTTAAGAAACCTTCATGTAAAGAGAAGGGCTTGAAGACATGTTTATTCCAAGAGACTGATGTATTCTTGGGTCCCTTATTTCTCTTTTTTTTTTAATTTATTAATTTATTTATTTTAATTGGAGGATAATTACTTTACAATATTGTGATGGTTTTTGCCGTACATCGACATGACCCATGGGTCCCTTATTTTTAAGTAGAACTTCTCTGGTTTTTTTCAAGTTGTTAGTGTTGCTCCCAGATTAAAATAGCCTTTTCTGACTTATAAAGAGAAATATAATATGCCAGATAGTTTTTTCTCTATACTATATATTCAGTTGAAAGTAAAATGATGTATTAAATTTGGTCTAATTTTCAGTAATAGTTTTTAAAGAATATATATCGTAATTCATGTGTTTTGTGTGTGTGTGTGTGTGTGTGTGTGTGTATGGAGGGAGAGAGGGAGAAAGAGCGATTCAATCATTCAGTCGAAGTCTACTGCTAAGTTAATGTTTTGTAGCTAAAAACTGTTAAAAACCCATTTGTGTTTGACGCCAATGTCGATTAATTTATCTGTGAATTTATGCTGCAGGTTGCTTGTGGTGGATGTCACATGCTAGTTTTTGCCACTCCACGACTTGGTATGGCAGAAGACATTGAGTCAGATGAAATAAATTATTCTTACTTACCTTCAGCTATATATGTCCCCATCAGTGATCCGCCTTTAGAAAACGTACTGCAGAGATCTTTATCAGCACGTGTGCGCCGTCGAGAGAGGGTATGTTTGTGACCTGTTCTATATATAACACTGTCCAGAGCTACAAAGAAAACTGGAAGAAAACGAATTTATTTTCTTTTTAAACCAAAGAAGGGTCTTCTTAGATAAATTTACTATATAAAATGATTAGAATTAATGGCTTACAAACTTTTAAAGAAAACTCAGAACTAAACTGTTAAACAAATTAGAAAATTGAAATGATCATAGATAACCTTTGTAGACAGTGGTACTGCTAAATTGTTGTCTCAACCGTATGTGAATTGACTTCTATTTTGCTTTTGTCTTTTAAAGCTAATACCTCATGAGCAGTGAAAGGTTATATATTATAAATAATGAAAGGTTGAAAACAAAAAATAATAACTTTGGGTTGAGAGGGAATGTTCTTTCTTAATTAAATTTAGGGATTCTCATTCTGTGCTTTAAAATGATCATTACAATGACACTTATATTTTTAAAAGTAAAATCCCAAGTAATTTTTAAAGAAGACATTCCTTTTTTAATAAAAATTACTTTAAATTCCCAAATGTATGCTTTTAGAGGTAAAAAGTTACATTTGGCTTTTTATTATGAAAAAGTATATATGGAAAAATTAAGAAATATCCTGTAAGTATTTTGTAGTTGGTTTGCATTTCCTGAGTAACTGTTTCTTTTCAGGGAAGGCAGAGAAAACACACATACACTTTTCCCCATCTTGTGAAAAACATACCTACAGATTGATGATTTAGAGCAACTTAGACACAGAGGCAACAAAACACAACATTTTTGAGCCCTTGGGGATTATTAAAGAGTGAACATTGTGGGACGTTGGCCAATTTGAAGTCTCTCTCTTCAATAGTTTTTGCAACCTCAGGGTAGTTTACATCAATATTAAATATATAACATCATCTAACATTTTATTTAACCTGTTTGCTTTAAAGGAGAAATCCCCGGACTCTCTTCGAATGACGGGAATACTGCCTCCAGTTGAAGGGACTTCCCCACAGCCCATTTGTTTTTCGCCTCATTTAATTCCTTTCTCTATGTCTGCAAGTAACCTGCTAGTGAGAACGATATGTGAAGATGAGAACTCTATGCCCCCAATGGAACCAGGTAACATTTGATACTCTGCTTGCTCTCAGAAGAAATGTACCAATTATTCCTACTGTTTTCATGTTCATCTTCAGATGTTTTCTCCACTTAAGTTGTTTTCTTCCTAGTTAGAGACTGACATCTCATTTGAACTCCAATCCAGGAATACTCTGACTAATAGAAAGCATCTCTGATGACCTTAAAAATCCCATGCGATGACAGCAGCATATCTTTATAGAGCAGTGTATAACATACATATCACCTTCTCTTACATTATCACCTTTAAACCCAGAAGCAACCCAAAATAGGTGGGAGTTAGATTCTTCATTTTTTCATGTGAGAAAAACAAGGCTTGAAGAGATTGAGTGACTTGCCCAAGGTTACTCAGTTTTATAAATGAAGTGAACAGGATTTGCATACAGGTTTTCTGGCCGTATGTGAAGTTACGCATTTAAGCAATATAGCATCATGGTTAGGAGTATGGGATGTAGAGTCCAATTGATCTGGGAGCAGACGCCAGCTCCAACATTTATTAACTATATGTATCTTAGGAATGTGTTTATGTTGCCGCATGGCATGTGCTCAGATGATAGGGACAGGGCAGGAAGCCAGGACTAGGAAACCAGAGTAAGCAGTAGGTTTGGAATTAAGAAGATAATCTGGGCATCTGGGATTAAAAACAGTGGGACAGATCATTTTAATATCTTTGGGCTCAGGAACCTATAGAAAAGGTTGAGGTAACAAAGGATCAGGAACTCAGGCAAGAACTGTGGACCATGGGAATGGAATATTCCCTACATCTAGGACCTTGATAAGGAGCAGGGTTTCTTACATCTCACCACAACTTTTGTATTTCCTTTGGAGATAAGAATCACTGGTACTCTTCAGCCCTATACATGGGAAAAGTAGATTCTGACAGCAGTGTGTGCAAGGAAAAGAGAAGTTTATAGTTTGGGGCAAGTTGTTTGGCACTTCCAGAGATTAGAATGTGAAGATAGAATTTTTTAGGGTAAAAGGAAAAGCCATCCCTTATCTTCTTGTGACTGTTTACTAAAACAAACTTAATAAGAAGTATTTTGAAACTTGTATCCCTGGAGGAGGAAATGGCAACCCACTCCAGTATTCTTGCTTACAAAATTCCATGGACAGAGGAGCCTGACAGTCTACAGTCCTTGGGATTACATTGAGTCAAACATGACTGACTGAGCATACATCCAACATATAATGTGACTTTTTCTAAATTTGTGGATTTCAGTGTTTCTTATGGAGCTAAGGAGGTTAGGGAAGACATAGATGAGAAGGTGACATTTAAGCTAAAACAAAGGATAAGAAAATAACCACACAAAGAGAGAGGATGTGTCTATTCCAGGCAAAGAAAATAATGTAGTTAAGGGCAGTCTATAGGAAAAGGAAAGATCATTGGGGTTGAAGAGAAAGTGAGTGAAAGAAAATCAAGAGTGAAGGAAAAGACAGGACAAGATGATGTTGGAAAAGAGACAGCAAAAAAAATATTCATGGTTTTATAGGCCATGAGAGGGCTAAGTGATTTGAGTGTTTTTCTTAAGTGTAATAGAAAGTCATTAAAGGATTTTAAACAGTGGAGTAATGTGCTCCAATCCCATTTATGTTTTAAGATGATCATTTTTGCCTATGTGTGGATGCAGGGATACCAGATTAGAGGTGGGAAGAAAACTTCAGAGCCTTTTGCAAGAGATGATGGTGTACAGACCTAAGGTGTTCACAGTGGATATAAAAAGGAGCCCATGGGAAATACATTTTAGACATAGAACCAGGTGAACTTGTTAATAAATTACACATAGATGTGTAGGCAGGAGGATGGTTGACTGCTTTGAAGGAAAAAAGTTAAAAACTGACTTTGAGACCCCTGTGAGGCATCCAAGCAGACATACCAAGCAGGCTGTTGAAAATGAAAGTGTAACATTCAGAATAGAGATCTGGACAAAGAGATAGAAATTTGGAAACCATCAACATGGAGATGGTATTTATAATTCATGGAAGTTGGTGAAATCACTATAGAGAATAGAGCAGGAAGAAAAGAGGGCTCAGCATTTTGCCTCGAGACTGTCTGATGTTTAGAGGGTAGGAGAGGGAGGACCGGCAAAGCCACTTTTCTCAACCTTATCAGCCAGTAGGGCAGGAGGAGGAAAATGAGGAGAGAGTAGGGTCACAAATTCAAAGTACTGCTCAAAGCTCAAGAAAAAAGTACAAAGAAGCATCCCATGGATCTGGCATCATGGATATTTTTGGTGATCCTGACAAGAGTAGTTCCAGGGAAAGATCAGGACAGAAGACAGAGTGTTAAAAGTTGAGGCATGAAGGGGAAACGAGGAAGTGAAGGGGCGATAAAGTGTGTAGATAGTTCTTTTGCCTATTTTGGTCATGAAGAGGAGCAGAGAAATGGAGCAGCTAGAGGGAGATGTGGAGGGAGTGGGAAATATGAGAGCGTATTTGTATGCTAATGGACATGAACCAGTAGTTCCAGAGAGAGACTGGCAGCACAAGAGAGAGAGAGTGTAACCAAAGGTGCAAAGCTCTTAAGAAGACAGGAGGGGCTGGCATACAGAACAGTCTTTGTTAAGAGGAAAGACACATCCTACATTTTAACAGGAAAATATAGGTAAATGTGTACGTTTGTTGGTGAGAAGATAAAACAGATCAGGTCCGATGATTTCTGTTTTCTCAGTTAAGCATAAGGCCAAGACCGTGACCTTAAACAATATACTATTTTCTAAACTTCCTCTCTGCCATCTCCAGTCTGTCCTGGTTCATATTTTTCTATGTTAATCTCCTTCTGGTGCTCTTTAGTTCCCATCTGCTCCAGTGTCTTCAGAGGATCTCTAGTCTTTTTTTTTAATAAGTGTAAATTTCCCGTGTAACTCCCACCAGCTTTTCCAGCTTCATCTCTCAGTAGCCTTTGTCTTCAAACCATTCATTTAGGTATTGTCTGTGGCTGCTTTCACACTTCAGTGGCAGAGTTTGATTATTAGGACAGAGACCATATGGCCATAAAGCCTAAAATGTTTGCTGTGTGGCCTTTTACAGAAAAAGTTTATTGAGCCCTGATGTTGATCAAACTGAAGCTCTTCATAGTCAGACTGAGTGGAAAACCTATAAAGTCCAGGCAGACTTGAGATTGACACTTGACACCAAAAGAGTCACTGAACCTTAACGTATTCATTTGTGAAATGGGGATATAACACTTACCTCTCTCATTATCATGGAGTTAACCTGACGTGTATAAAAGCCTTTGTTCCAAGCACATGGTAAACTTTCAGGGCAGCTGTTCCACAGCTTCTGTTAGCACTAGACTTATTTTCTTCCCCATTTACCTCCATCCCTACCTCTCAGAATTCTACTCATCCATCATTCCCTATAACTCCTTAGTGAAAAATTTCCTGATCTGCCACATTTGGATGGGATTTCTCATTCTCCTATATCACATATTTTGTATTCCCGTCTAGACTATAAGTTCATTAAGATTTAGCAGTTACTTAAGTTGATATCCCCTACCTAATACCTCACATGGAATGAAGACAAACTGATTATTCATTCATTGGAATTGAACAAATTTATAAGGGAGAGAGCACTGTGGACTGGCATTTTCAGTGAAGACTTCATTAAGGAGCTCCTCTCAAATACGTATATATGTGCTAAATGGGGATATAGTAATTGAGAAAAATGTAAGGTCAAATGAAGCTTGTAACTTTTCATTATCTGCTTTATGGTATAATAATCTTATGGTTTTCTGTGAAAGTTTCTAGGTATTTGTACTATTTTTCTGTTGCTACCTAAGCAATGACCCTAAAACTTAAGGCTAAAACAACAAACATTTACTATCTCACACAGTTTTTAAGGGTCAAGAATCCAGGACCAGTCTAGCTGAGTGATTCTGGTTCAGGATGTTTCATGCTCCTCTTGCAAGCTCACTCACGTGGCCATTGGCAGGAGGCTGGACTTCTTCATCACATGGGCTTCTCCTTGGGTATACTCATAGCATGGCTTCCCCCAGAGCAAGTGATCCAAGAGAAAGAGAGAGAGAGAGAGAGAGAGGACTGAGACATAAGCCACAGTAACATCAAATTGATCTGCTTATTTTATTGGCCATACAGACCAACCTGGTAAAACGTGGAAGGGAACTACACAAGGGTATGCATAGCAGGAGGGTATAAGTTGATGGGGATCTTTTGGGCACTGGCCATCATAGTGCTTGATACCTGGTAGTATTTACCCCAAAGGAATAATGTTTCTCTGTTCATATGAATGAAGCGGTTGTTATCTTATCAGTGTCAGGGTCTTTAAATTTTCAGAAAGATTTTAAATACTGCTATCACTGTGAATGAATTCTGTTCAGTTCCCTTAATATGAGGTTAAAGGACCTTAGAAAGTGAGGGTCACTCAGTTGTGTCTGACTTTTTGCGACCCCATGGACTATTATATAGCCCATGGAATTCTCCAGGCCAGAATACCAGAGTGGGTAGCCTACCCCTTCTCTAGCAGATCTTCCACACCCAGGAGTCGAACTAGGGTCTCCTGCATTGCAAGTGGATTCTTTACCAACTGACCTATTAGTAAAATTCTAACTGTACTTTTATATTGCAGAATAATTTCTGTTTATTGTCTAGTTGTCTTTCACTTTTCTGTTGAAATCTGGTTCTATCTTTTCTCTGTTAATCATTCAGATTATTTTCAACATAAAGTGACCAAAGAGAAAGATACAGACAGTCTTTCAGCAGAGGATTCAGAAAGCCTTGGAGAAACTGCTGATGTCTTAAATATGGTACTGGTTTTCCTATTTGTGCAATATAGATACAAATTTGAGTTTTAGTTCCTCATGTATTTGTATTTGTATGTCTGTGTATATGGGTACTTCCTAAGCCATTATATACATAGAAAAAAGCTTTTTGTTTTTGTCTTGGTTTCATTTATTATTTTAAACTCAGATTTAGTGAAGTATAGATTAAGTACTGTAAAATTAATTTTCAGCCCTCACATTATTATTATGCAATTGAAAGTTGATTATATGATTGTCTGAACTGTTTTGTATTAATTTTGTTTATATGCATTTTAAATCAACATATAATGATATATAAATATATAATCATGTATAAGTATATAATCAGTTATATAGTCTTTATTTTTTTAGAACATATTTTTTTTAATTTATTTCAGACACACATGTTGCACCTGAATTCCAATGAAAAACTAAAATTATCACCAATTCAAAAGCAAAAGGTATGATACAGAGAGTTGTTTTCACTATGGTGGGAATAACAGTTTAAATTGTTTATATTTTTCTTGAAAGGTTTCTGGAAAGAACTCAAGAAAGGTAAGTATTCACTTACTTTAGGATTTAAAAGATAGGGATACAATATGTATAGTCTCCATTTGGGCTTATTCTGTTGGTATGTATTTTCTGTGATACAACAAGACTGGCAGAATTTCACAGCTGAAATTTGCTCTTTGGAGTCATTAATAATTGACAATATCCATACTTTGTTACAGTCAAGGCAAAGGATATTTATTACCATTCTTAAGTGTTGGAAGAGGCTACAGTTGTTTTTGAGTGCCTCTCACACTTTGTTTGAGTATGACTTTGGGTGAGTTACCTTGCTGACCTTACAGGATGATATTAACCTCTTTTCCAGTTCTAAAGTTTTGTGGTTTTTAGTTAAAATATTTGATAATTGCTTTTACAGTGTTTGGAATAGGCTTTAATTTATCAAGGAATTGGTAGCATAAAAACAAGATTAAACATTTGGAAATTAGTCAGAAACCATGCATGAGTTATAGAGACTTTTAATGAATAGCAAATGAATAGAAGAGGAGGGAATATTCTGGTTTTTCACAACCCTGGAGAGAGAAAAGCCTGTCCTGAAATTATTTGCATTTTCTGGCTTGAAGGACCAGTGAGGTGAAATGATGAAGGGTTCAGGATTAGAAATATAAATTGGAGAAATGCAAATTGAAGGACAAAGTCTACAGAAAACATTTCATTTATTTTGCCACATTGTTAAACTAAAAATTCTTAAAGTCAAAGTCACTGAAATGCAAGAGAATCTGAGTAAATTATAAAAATTTAGTGCCAGTCCTCATTAGTCATATCTCCCGCATTCCAGGCAGACGCTTTAACCTCTGAGCCACCAGGGAAGCCCATCTATATCTTACTGAGAGGTATATTGAGTAACAGCATTCTTTTTGAAAATGAAAGAGCTTTTTTCCTAACACAGTTGTCAAAGCTCAGTGACTAACTGATTTGTTGACTTGACTGTAATTCCAAGCAGACATCTTTTGTGTGTCTTTCCTTCCTCTTAGACTCTGGGCTCTGCCTCTTCTGTGCTGCTTTTTTGTGCTAAGGAAATAAAGCCACGTGCATTTAGAAATCATTTCTGGCAGCTGGGCCTCTGTCTGTCTTAGGGCTGTTGAAAGAATTGTGACTTTTTAAAGAAGAGACCGAGAACAAACAGAAAAGGAAAGCACTTTCTTTTAAACTAATATATATTTTATATTTCATATAGTCCTTTTACGTGGAGGCCCTACCAAACCTACTTTAGTGAAAAAAAAAGATTTATTATAGTATTTCTATATATTTTTAACTTATGCTGTTTTAATAATGTGTTTAGCAAAAAACAACCTCTTCCTGGGTCTCTTTACAATTTACAATTTATAAAACTTGATTTAGTGAGCTTTTACTATCTAGAGACTCAAATTCATCAACTATTTCAGTCCATTAGCTTATAGAATTTAGATCAACAGTTTGATTTGCCTTATTTTGTCCAGCAAGAAATTAATTTCATATTCTTAATATATCATTAAAACCTCAATGGTTCATTATATAAGTTTTTATAGAAGTTTATAAAATTTTAATAAAATTTTATATTTTACTTCAAGTATTTTTCTCATAGTTTTTTATGTATGCAAATTATTATAATTAAAGAATATAGTAAATAAAAGGAAGAGGGTCAAAAATTTGAAATCTCAAAAGATTTTGTTTAGAAAAGAAAAATATATTCATTATTATGTAGTATATTGATAAAAACATTTCATTGTAATTTTCAGATTTTTTCTTCTAGAAATAAGGTTTTTCTTATTTCAAGTTTTTTAAAAATTCATATTTTCATTTAGTTTCTTTCATTTTCAGAATTTTGTGGACTCAAAAGACCAATCAAAATTTGACAAAACAATAGGGAAAGTAGAAAAGTGTACATTTTTTAACAGTATTTTTCAAAATCAGTCTGGAAACATATTTAAGAATTGATTCAGATTAAGAAAAGGGGCAGAGAATAAATATTGGTAGTGTGAGTAATGGCAAAGTTAAGGCAGGTGGTAAATTTGAAAGTTAAACACAGATTCATATTACTGAATCAAAATTAGATGCTCCACAGACAGAGAATGGCATAAATTATCCCCCTCAAAAAAAAAAAAAAATCTGAAGAAAATGTTTGATAAAATTGGGCATTTTAATTCTCCAAGTGAAATTTATGATAATGGAAAATCTTGGTATTTTGTAATAAATAAGTTAACTTTATCAACTAATAGTAGTATGACGATTACTTCAAAAAATTTACAGAAACAAGAAATAATTGAGAAACCGAAGCAGCATACAACTTATACTGAAAGTGATGATAGTAATGAATATGAAAATGAAGAGATATCCCCAAAAGTGACAGAAGGGAGAGTATATAAACAACTTTTGGCACAAGGAATGTATGCGATGCCAGTGGCTATATCTATGGAAACATTTTCAGATGAGGACGTAGGTGATGACTCAGACCAGCAAAGTCCTCAGACCAGCACCAGTGCAGAGGGTTTGCAAAAAGGGACCTTTAGACATGAAAATAAGCATGATGTCTATCCACTTAATACTGAGGAAATAGAAAAGGAAAGTGATGAAGGACAAAGTCAGAAGGATTCAGAAGCAAATGAAATAGTCTCTGAAATGGAAAGTGATCTGGTGAAAATGACAGATCTGAAGGATATAAGAAAAACTGAAGAGAATAGAAAAAATACTGATACATTTTTTGATGACTTACCAAATAGATACATGAATATTGAGGATGAAGAAGATAAAGATTTTGTTAAGGAAAGTAAAGGGGACAAGCAAGATATGATCTTTGACAGTGAACAAGCATCTATAGAGGAGGAAAACAGTTATTTGGAAGGTGAAAGTGAAAGTCAGCAAAGTATAGCTGATGGTTTCCAGCAGTCTGAGTCAATAGAATTTAACAGTGTCGAGAAAGATGATGATGAAGTGGAAACTAATCAAAATTTGTGGTATAGCAGAACATTTATTAAACAAAGACATGAAGAGGCCAGACACAGGCTATCCAGAATCATGGCAAAATATGAGTTTAAGTGTGATCGCTTATCAAGGATCCCAGAGGAACAGGAAGAAGATTCGGAAGGAAGTGGAGTAGAGGAGCAAGAGATAGAGGCAAATGAGGAGGAGTGTGGAGAAAAAGAGAAAGAGGAAACAGAGCTCCTGTCAGATGACCTTACAGACAGAGCTGAGGTGAGTGAAGGCAAGGGAAAGCTAGGGGGAGAGGCAGAACACGTGCCTGAAGGTGGAGGTGAGGGAATCAGGAAGGAAGGTAATTCAGGAGTGGAACAGAGAAGTAGAACAGGAAGTGAGGAAGGAGAAGAGGGGGAAGACATGGGAGAGGGAGTAATAGAGAGCCTGGGTAAGGGAGAGAAAGACCTGGAGGAGGAGGAACAAGAGCAAAAGGAGAGGGAACAGGGCCACCAAGAGGAAAGAAGCACAGGGAGGAAAGAAGCAGGAGAGAGGGAGCAAGGAGGTGGGGAGGGAGAGGAGGAGGCAGATGAGGAAGAAGGGGAAGAAGAGAAAGACAAGGAGAAAGAAGAAGGGAAAGAGAAAGAAGAGGAGGAAGAGCAGGAGGGGGAGGGGGAGGAGTTAGAAGAGGGGAGATGGCAGGATGGAGAGGAAGGAGAGGGGAAAGGAGATGAAGAGGGGCAGGAAGGAGGGAGAGAGGAGGAAGGAGATAGGGAGGGGCAGGAGGGAGAGGAGGAAGGAGAGGGAGAGGAGGCAGGGGAGGGAGAGGAGGCAGGGGAGGGAGAGGAGGAAGGGGAGGGAGAGGAGGAAGGGGAGGGAGAGGAGGCAGGGGAGGGGAAGGGGCGGGAAGAAGAGGAGAAAGGGGAGGAAGGGGAGGGAGAGGAAAAAGTGGGGGGAGAGGAGGAAGAGGATGGGGAGGGGCAGGAAGGAGAGGAAGAAGAGGAGGAAGGAGATGGGGAGGGAGAGGAGGAAGGGGATGGGGAGGAACAGGAAGCAGAAGGGGGAGAGGTGGAAGGAGATGGAGAGGTAGAGGAGGTAGGGGATGAGGAAAAGGAAGGAGACGGAGAGGAGGAAGGAGATGGTGAGAGAGAAGGGGGAACAGGGGAAGGGGATGAGGAGGAACAGAAAGGAGAGGAGGAAGAGGAAGGGGATGGGGAGGGAGAGGAGGAAGGGGATGGGGAAGGAGAGGAGGAAGGAGATGGGGAGGGAGAGGAGGAAGGGGATGGGGAGGAGCAGGAAGGAGAGAAGGAAGAAGATGGGGAGGGAGAGGAGGAAGGGGATGGGGAGGGAGAGGAAGGGGATGGGGAGGGAGAGGAGGAAGGGGATGGGGAGGGAGAGGAGGAAGGGGATGGGGAGGAGCAGGAAGGAGAGGAGGAAGAAGATGGGGAGGGAGAGGAGGAAGGGGATGGGGAGCAGGAAGGAGAGGAAGAAGAGGAGGGGGGAGGGGATGAGGGAGAAGAAGAAGGAGAGGGGGAAGAAGAGTTAGAAGAGGGAGAAGGAGAGGAGGAGGGAGAGGCAGAAGGAGAAGAAGGGGAAGGAGAGGAAGAGGAGGGAGAAGGCGAGAAAGGGGGGGAGGGGCTGGGAGGAGAGGGAGAGGAGGGAGAAGAGGAGGGGGGAGAAAGAGTGGAGGAGGGAGAAGGGGAGAGAGAGAGGGAAGGCATGGAAAGGGAAGAGAAGGAGTGGGTGGTGAGGAAGAGGAAAGAGAAAGAGAATGGGAGAGGAGAGGAGAAGGAAGAAGATGAGAACAATGAGGAAGAGAAGGGAAAGTGCCAGGAGACAGGCAATGAAGAAAGTGGAAGGCAGGGAAGAAAGGGTGGGGGAAGGGAATCCAAAGTGAGCAAAATCAGAGGATCTGGGAAATATGACAAAGATAGAACACATCCAAAAAAGTTTACTACTAACAGGGAGGGAAAGGGGAAAGGGCATGGAGTACAGAGGTTCAAAATACCAGTGCAGTCAAAACAACTTTTAGTAAATGGGCCACCAGGTTCCAAAAAATTTTGGAATAATGTATTACCACATTATTTGGAATTGAAGTAACAGATTTTGAATTTGACCTGATTATGTCCAGCCAAACAATTTTAACATCTTATGCATAATAGGCACTCATTCTATTACATTGATTTTGTGTCATGGTTACTTTACATGTGGTACAGTATAAATTCATAAAGATAACTTGAGGCACTGGTAAATTTTGGCTTCTCAAACTAACATTTTGGTGTCCCCCCAAATTATAAATATATAGCTAAAAATATCAAAAGTTCATAGCATATAGTTAATATTCTACTTCCTCACTAAAGACAGTGTTAGGAAGGAGTATATTATAAAAGTATTTTGTTTGTGTATATAAGTAAGTCCCTTTAAAAATGGCACGGATCTTTAAGGGTTATAAAAATGTCTAATCTCTTATAACTATCTATGTTAGCATAGTTTTTTTCAGTCTATGACTACAGTTTGCCTACCATATAGAATAATTTTATAAGAATGGGTGTTACTTTAAAGCTAAATGAGGAATTCACATTTTTTTTTTAAAGTAGTGCTTTTTACCTTTAATGTGTCCCTTTTGCAACAATCTACAAAGTGACAGTTGGGTTCAGAGTTTAGACTCTAATGTCTCTTTTAGTTACTGTTGGGTAAATGACAGAATATATAATGAAATGAAAATGAACATATATTCTAGAAGTATGAAAATCTTATAAGTGGTTACTGGCCAGGCAAAGCTACTCACTGGGCTTCCGTTCCCTTATCTGTAAAATAGAATGGATTAGATGGTATGATAATTGAAGCCCTTTGTAACTCTTAGATTCTTTCATTCTAACATGTTTGTTATTTGCTTAAGAAAATTTTTAAGGAAGAAAAATCATGTTTTACAATTAATCCAGTTTTCTATAAAATGTTATTTACTCTTAAATTATGATAGCTTTAATATCTTTTGTCTTCTGTAATTCTGTATTTCCATCTCCTATAATTTCTGAGCTTTCGCTGTATTGTCAGCCCTTCGTTCCCAGTACTGCCATTCCCAATGTCTATTACTTACCTTCAATGTATTCTTCATTCACTGTTCTGTAATTCTCTGTTTGCTGTTTGTCAAAATGTTTCAAGTAAAATAAAAATTAAATGTATACAGTCAGTAGTTGTTTGTGAAAAGAGAAACTTTTAGATATTGAATTTTAGAGAGGCTAGATTTCCACTAGAGTAATTCCATTGTGTATAATGCAGCCAGTTTGTTTCTTCATGGCTTTCCTTTCCTAGCCCCTTCAATATCTTAGACATGATGGATTTCTTATACTTTGCTTTTATCAAGGAGGATTGTGATGGTAGACATCCTGTGAATTTTGTGTAGGTTGAATTCTTTACACATTTGATTTTCCATGAGGAGAAAGACTCAGATAGAAAGTGGAAAAATTCCTAAAGGTAGTTGTAAATCTTCTTTTAGCTGTGAGACCCTCTGGTAGCTTCCACCAACTAACCAAATATGTGGGTTTGGCATTGCAGTGTTTTACCACATTCATTAATGTTAGAATTGAATTAATACCTAGATTAAAATGTATGGGTTGTGTTGATTCTAGTGCCAAGTGTGGTTGCTTTAGAAGTAGACTTAGTATTAAATAGGATGGATGACAGAAGTGGAGCTCATAGAGGAAAAACCTCCAAGGAGAAGAGAAACTCTTCAGCTCAAGTACAGTGATAAAGGTCTGGCTGTTCATCTTCCACTCAAGAGATAATCAGCCTCAATACTGAAATGATGCTCTTAAAATATGTCCATCTCAGTATTTGAACCAGTTGAGATAACCATTTGTAAACAGCATTTCTTACCCTTTTCTTTACCTTTCTCTAGCCAAAGACAATGGAGAAGGCAATGGCATCCCACTCCAGTACTCTTGCCTGGAGAATCCCAGGGATGGCGGAACCTGGTGGGCTGCCGTCTGTGGGGTTGCACAGAGTCAGATACAACTGCAGCGACTTAGCAGCAGCAGCAGCAGTAGCAGCCAAAGACAAAAAAATTACGCTCTTTTAGAAGCAGTCATTCATGCAGGCCTAGTGCTCTGGTTAAAAGAGCACTGGCCTAGTCATCTTCAGACCTGAATTAATACTTGGCTAAGTAGATTGGAGTAACTAGTTCCCTCTTTATTGTCCACATCTGCTGGTTGATCAGGCTTTTACTGTACTTTATCAGTGATCATTTCTGAGGCAATATCAGTGATCATTTCTGAGGCAAGTGTGAGTTGTGTATGTAGAATCCATTGAATTACAGTTTCAAATGAGCACTGTGGCAGAAAAATAAGGTAAGATACAAAGGAGGACCGCAGAAACATCTGCCGCTGCAGACCAGCAGCACTCCAGGTGAGTGTAATTGAAATGTTCTCTATTATTTCACTATAGAAATAATTGATTTCTATACTGTATTTCTATTACTGTATACGTGTAGATTAAAAATAAAATGCTACCACTGAGGAAGGTGCTGTAATTCCATCCTTTCCTTCTTTCCATTGTGAAAGTTATGTGCCCAGTACCTGACACATAACTTATATTTGGTGTGTATTATTCAGTCAACAAATATTTACGTACCAAGCACCAAAAAGAGGACAGAAGCTACCCCAAATCAGGTGGATCTCAAGAAGTTAGGGCTGCTCTCAGTTAACCTCCTGTGGCCCTCCAACCTATCAGGGACTTTAGGTAAGTATAGATTTCTTGAAGGAACACCAGGGAGAAAGAGTTCCTATAACTCTGCCTGAACTGTTGCTTAACAGTATTTGCTGATACCCCTGTGTTCTTGGGCAGATAGTTTTATCTGCCCAATGATAAAAATACGATTTGAAGATGAATCTCTGGCTTTCCTCAGTTCAGTTCAGTTCAGTTGCTCAGTTGTGTCCGACTCTTTGCGACCCCATGAATCGCAGCACGCCAGGCCCCCCATCCATCACCAACTCCCGAAGTTCACTCAGACTCACGACCATCGAGTCAGTGATGCCATCCAGCCATCTCATCCTCTGTCCTCCCCTTCTCCTCCTGCCCCCAATCCTTCCCAGCATCAGAGTCTTTTCCAATGAGTCAACTCTTTGCATGAGGTGGCCAAAGTACTGGAGTTTCAGTTTTAGTATCATTCCTTCCAAAGAACACCCAGGGCTGATCTCCTTCAGAATCCCTTAATTAATAAGAAGAACGTGGCTTTTATACTCTAAGCTATTTCTACAGATTGAACAGAAAATTTATCAGCATAATAGAGTGCTTCAAGTTTGGCACTTCAGCTGCCACCAAGAAAGACAAGGCAAGGGCTTCCCGGGAGTGATAGTGAAATGGTAAATGAGTCATGAAAAGTAAAGCCTATCCAGACAAAGAGTGGGCTGGGCGATGGAAGCCAGGAGAGTGTTTCAGTGTGACTGCAGCCTAGAGTAGCATTGGACTAGATAGAGAGGTGTGAGACCTTCTGTGTTTGTAAAAGATGTTAAACAGGAGTAAGGTTGATCACACTTCGGCTTTTGTGGCATCCTTCTGTCAACAGGATGGAGGGTGGAATAGAAAGGGAGAGGACCAGAGTCAGGGATAGCAGTCAGAAGGCAGTTAACAATTGAAGAGGCAGAGACTGAAGGGGGGCTGGACTAGGACAGTAGGATGGAGAGTTGGAAACGTGTCATTACAAGAGATTTAGGATAGAATTGGAGGGCTTAGAATTGGGTAAAGATACAGAGCTTGGAGGGAGGGAAGAGGCCAAGATTTTCCTGTTTCTGGCTTGGAGAATTGGGAAGAAAGACTTCCAGGCATGGAGGCTGAGAACTGAGGAGCAGGGGCAAACTGAGGAGACTGCCTGGGGCTTTTTCATCCAGGAGATGTTCAATAGACAAATACACATCTGGGTCTGGCACTCAGGGAAGATGCTGAGTGTCACCAGCTTATGCATGTAGTTAAAACTGTGGATTTGAATGAGAGGCAGCATTCAGAATGTGAAAAGAAAAGAGAACTGCGGAGAGAATTCAGGGAAACATGAGTAGGTAAAGGCAGGTTGAGAAAGGGAAGTCTGAGAAGGAGCAAGGGTAAGAACACTTTCTAGGAGACAGGGGTCCCCAAAGCCAAGGAAGAAGGAGCAGTGGAGGGCCACAGGGCTGGGGCAGAGCCCACATTGCATCAAAGAGTGAACTCCAAGAAGTCTGCTTTGCAGAGACATAGAATCAGAACTAGATTTTGAGAAATAAAATATCAAAGAGCTCTGCTGCCATATTTCTCAGGTTAGGAAGGGAGATGTGTATTCCAGAGACTTTGGGGTGAAAAATGCTCAATTTTTATTATTTGCTATTATTATATATGATGATACATAAGAATAGGATATTACTGATGTGAGCTTATCAACAAAAAAGTGTGCAATGCTTTAGATATCAGTAAGGGTTTTTTAAAAACAACAACAACAACAAAAAAACAACTCTGAGGGCAGCCATTACAGTCTGCAAATTATTTGGGCAGAGTCGGTTCAGAGCATGGGCCTGAGTTCCTGTCCCAGCCCTTACTGATTAGTTGAGTGGACACCTGGAAAAGTTTTTTTTAACTTTTCTGAGTTTTACTTCCTTCTTTTAGTAAAGGAAGGAGGGTCTTTTAATAGTTAAGTTAGTTAACATATGGAACATGTTAGAGATACTCAGCAAATGCTAATCTGTTTCACTCTAATTATCCTCTCTGATCACATCAGGTTAGGTACAATGCTATCGTCACGAATCTCCAAGTCACTGGCCGATGTGCATGAATATAGCTTCATGTGCCTGTAAACCTTACTTTTCTTTAAACACAACATAGGAACCCCTCAAAAATTAGCTTATGGATGTAGGTCCATGGGAATGAAATAGATTACAATAATGATAACCCTTAACTATGGGGTGGAGTGAAACTCCTGTTACACACCATACATGAGTCAAATGCTGCCCCTCAGCATTTGAACCATGATGAAGGCTGATGGCATTCACATGATTAGCCTCAGCCTAGAATTTAGATATTAGTGCTGTCAGGGGACCAGAGTTCCCTCTGTATCCTAATTTGTTATCAAATAGTTAAAAAATAAGACACATAAATTACAATCATGGATCATGTGTTTGTTTAAGATAAAGAGGAAGATAAATCTTCTAAGGAAAAACAGGGGGAAATACTAGAGTAAAGCTGAGAACAAGAATAAGATTACATTCCTTTTTTCAGGCCTCTTTTCAGAGTCTTAATGTAATGTATTTGCTGCTGGAAATATAGGGTTAGCAATGAAGTAACAGATTGGCACATAGAAAGAAGGGGAAGTTTAGAGATAATGGTGTCATTAGAAGCAAAGAATTGGGAAGTCACAACTGGCAGCCTGTGGGTGCACTCCAGCTGATAGACTTGTTTGGTGTACATAGTGATTTTATAAACATTTGAATCAGATGCCAACATTGAAATATCAGATTTTACATTGAAAACACTTGTTTTGTGGGCTTCGCTTGGAAAACTTGAGTGTCTAAGAGTATCATGCCCGGTGGCCTATAGCCCAGTGGAGGCCTCCCTGACAGGACTTCTTCCCTCTCTTGCTCTGGCTGCCAGGCACCTGGCAGAGAATAAAGGATGTGTTACAAGAGACTAGAACAGAGAATTGTACACTTTAAATGAACTACTTTCTATTGATACGATCTGGCACATGGCAAAAAGTGTCCACGCTTCTTGTTTTGTGACAATCCTCCATGCACACTTGGGATTCTATCTCACTTTTTATAGGATGGACTTCACAAAATCACTTCTGTTTACATACAAATACTTATTTGCTCATGTTATTTTCTCTGTAAACAGACTTTTTCATCTTGATACAGACCCTCCTAGATAGGTGTTGATAAATGTCATTTTTCTGTTTTATAGACAGACAATAAGTAGGTAGATGCCTTGCTCAGGCCAAGAGAGGTGGAGCAAGGCTTAGAAAACAGTGTTTAGATCTTTGTATTTAGTGCTCTTCCCACTCTCCACTCCAGCCTCAGTTATTTCTAGTGTAGTTAAAACATGCACTTATATGTCAGCTCTTCTTGTCCTAAAAAAAAAAAATACCTTGAAACTGAGATTTTAAAATATGCACTTTCCCACCTGATGACTTAGGTATAAAGTTCTATGCTGTATTTTATTTTGTTGTTTGGAAAATATTTTCTATCCTCTGTGACACTGAGGCAAGTCATGAATCCAGAATTGTAGAGCAAAATTTTACACATTATAGTCTTTTTTTTAACTTAAAAAACTCTTTTGAAATTAATACATAGGCAAGTATATATCTCATGCATATATAGTTCAATGTATTTTCTACAAACTGTACACACCTATATAGTCAACATCCAGATCAAGGAAAAGCACAGTGTCAGCTCCCTAGAAGCGCCTCTTCAATCCCCTCCCATCCGCCACCCCCTCCAGGGTGACCACTTGGCCAACTTCTGATTGCAATCTCTAGTTTTTAAAGCATACAGTATATTCATTTCTTAAGGAAACTGAAACCTTTTGAGAAACATTTGGTTTCTTAGTATTTCCCCTAAGAAATGTAAAAACTATTGCCCTGGTCTAGACCAAAGACTGCAGAGACGGCAATGGCACCCCACTCCAGTACTCTTGCCTGGAAAATCCCATGGACGGAGGAGCCTGGTAGGCTGCAGTCCATGGGGTCGCTAAGAATCGGACACGACTGAGCGACTTCACTTTCACTTTTCACTTTCATGCTTTGGAAAAGGAGATAGCAACCCACTCCAGTGTTCTTGCCTGGAGAATCCCAGGGACCGGGGAACCTGGTGGGCTGCCGTCCATGGGGTCGCACAGAGTCCGACACGACTAAAGCGACTTAGCAGCAGCAGCAGCAGCAGCAGACCAAAGACTGCAGGTCCCCTCGCTGTGTCTGACCAATGAAACAAGGGTTCTTTGGTGGGAGCCAGGCCCAGTCACTTCTTCACTGGGGTCCTAGCACAAAGATGATTTCCCGTGATCACTCCAGAATACCTCTTTACATCTAATGTGGTTCTGGTGACAAGAATGTATTTAAACTTTATCCTTTCTTTTTATAAAATGACAGTATTCTGCCAATCTCTCCTAAATTGTTTCAGTTTGAAGGTAAGTGCTATATGTGACTTAAAAGTAGTTGTCCAGATATGTATAGATTAATTTTAAACGTGCTTAATTAAGTGCAAAGTGCTACAATTGATGTGATTTCAATCGCAGATTCATTTTCTAAGAGCTTTCTCAAACTTAGAAAATGATATAGTTCCAACAGTTCTTCATGTAGATTTACATAAAGTTAATGAGTAAAATTGTATTGGGTTGGCCCAAAAGTTCTTTTGGTTTTTAAGGTATAAATAAAAGACACATTTTTCATCTTCACCAAGAACTTCACTGAACAATGTGTTCACTGATTTGTTCCACTATCTTCTTCCATTTTCCAGGCAACTTAATAATTCCATCTTCCCCAAATTTTGTATCTTTTTGAGCAAAAAACTGTTCTAGGTGCCTTTTATAGTTTTTCAGGGAATTGAAATTTTTCCATTAAGAGAATTTTGTAAAGACCAAAAGGGCATCTGAAGGTGCAATGTCTGGTGAATACAGTGGATGAATCAGAACTTCCCAGCCAAGCTGAACAGTTTTTGTGTGGTCATCAAAGAAATATATGGTCTTGCATTATCCTCATAGAAGATGATGTGTTCTCTGTTGACTGATTCCAGACGCTATCGTAGAGTACTGCTTTCAGTTGGTCTAATTGAGAGCAGTACTTGTTGGAATTAATCATTTGGTTTTCCGGAAGGAGCTCATAATAGAGGACTCCCTTCCAATCCCACCACGTACACAACATCACTTTCTTTGGATGAAAATCAGCCTTTGGTGTGGTTGGTGGTCTCTTCCATTCCACATTATCATACAGTATCCACTTCTAATTGCTTACAATTTGTTTTAAAAATGGAATGTTTTTGTTTTTCATTGAGAATTGGATGCAGAAATACAGTCAAGAAGGTTTTTTTTTTTCCACTTATGTGCAACCCAGACATCAAAGTGATGAACATAACCAAATGGGTGCAAGTGATTTTCAACATTTGATTTGATTATTTTGAGTATGTCAGCTATCTCTCTCATGGTATAACATTGATTGTTTTCAATGTTTCGATTTGATCACTATCAACTTCAACTGGTCTGCCTGACTGGGGAGCATCATCCAGCAAGAAATCTCTAGCATGAAACTTCGGAAACCACTTTTGACACACTCAATAATCAATCATTTCTCCATACACTTCTCCATACCTTCTCCATACACTGCACAAATCTTTTTTTTTTTTTTTACATTTTTGTTGTATTTTTACCTTTCTTGAAATAATACAGCATAATATGTTGCTTTTTCCTTCCATCTTCAATATCAAAATGGCTACACAAAAATTCACCAATTTTGATAAGTTTTTTAATGTGTGCTGATATGACAGCCATCACAATACAATCTAACAAAATTGTTTTGAATGAAGTTAAAGACAACTAAATGCTACTAGAGCCATCTTATGGGGAAGAAAAAGAACCTTTTGGCCAACCCAATAGTTTATTATAAAAAAAAAGCAAGATGTCTTGCTTCTAAAATCAGGTAAAGCTCCATGTTTCTTTTCATAATAGCATGATATCCTATGGCTACATTAATACCTTAGTAGACTAGCACAGTTACAATTGACACAGCTCCTAGATTATCCAAACTGTCCAAGAAATGAGGACTTTGATGGGATAGAGCTCACTGCCCCTCCCTCTGGGAGATAAGTGGGCAGAGTCTGAAGTTCTCTGTCTCAAGAGCTCTGTTCCTTTCTAGTTGGCCTTCAGATAATGTACATTTATAAATACATCTACTTATCAGACCTAAGTCTTAACTCTAGTAAACTTGTTTCCCATTCTGTTCCAAGGTGAAGTGATCTCTGATTATTTTATTTACTGTCACGTGCATTTGGCTAGCCATAATATGTAAGTCACTTAGAGGGAAAAGCATGCAGAAGAAAAAGAAAGCTTTAGGGAGTCCTTGGTAAAGGGTAGCTACCTTGTCACGAACCCTACCCAGCCCAAACATGTAGCACATCCTTCAGTGTAACTCTCTACCCTGTTGCCTTCTCCTGTATTCCCCTCCTGAGTGCACTACCTCATGACCTTGATTAACCGAAATTAAGGCCTCCCACAGTAACTTCTGAAACTCTTTCTTACAATCTCAAGGCTTCACTTCTGGATTGCTTGTCCTCAGTGGGAGTGCTATCAGGCCATACCCTTAGTGCTACTGGCCTGAGGATGCCACTTACATGTGTTACTGAGGTGTGAAATACATTCTTTCCCTAGCTTGAACTCTCACAATTAATACTTTTTTCCAGGAAAAAAAAAAAAAAGTGAGTTAATTATTAGAGACATTCTTTTCTAACCACCCAATAAAGATTCTGTTGGGTATCAGGCTTCTCCTTAGCCAAATAGCCACTAGGAAGGTGACCATGAGCTGCTAGTTACAGTGTTGAAGGGATATAAAGGACCTATATGGTCTCAGGCAAATATGGCTAAGGTGAACTTTGTAAAAACAGTCTTCAAAGGAGTGAATGGCACAGATTACTTACTGTGTCACCTGTTTTAGGGGCCATTGTGCCTTTAGTGAAGTGCATAAATGAAAAGCGTAGGTAAAAATGTCCAATAAAGACTCCAGTCTCTTAATGACAATAAATAAGCAGTTTCCCACCCAAAACATGAAATGGCAAAAAATATATAATCAATATAGAATAAAGGGTAAAACTAATATTTTCTGCCTTTAACGAGCATTACATGATTTATTATCAGTCTACCAAATCCATAGACAGGTTATTTTATAATTTAGATTAACTGGACAGGAGCCAGATGGACAAAGTTCTGCCTCTGTTTGGTTTTCCATCTGCTTCAAATAGCCAAGAGCAAACCACTTAAACTGCCTATGTCCCTTTATCTTTTTTTTTTAATTTTATTTTATTTTTAAACTTTACAATATTGTATTAGTTTTGCCAAATATCGAAATGAATCCGCCACAGGTATACCTGTGTTCCCCATCCTGAACCCTCCTCCCTCCTCCCTCCCCATACCCTCCCTCTGGGTCGTCCCAGTGCACCAGCTCCAAGCATCCCTTTATCTTTTTCCCAGAATGTAAGTAATTATAGTTACCTCTCTCTTGGATACTGGTGAATTGTACTTCTGAAGTGATTTTAAATCCCTATGTTTTGGGAAATGAACATAGTATATACATATGATTATGTTATGCTACAGTAGCTAGAAAGCTTTTGAACTTCTCTAATATTTAAAAGCATTCTTTTGAAACAGCCCAGAAAGCATTTTGATTTTCTATTTTAACCTTACTGTAGGTGCAGAAAAGAACTTGGGAACCCTAGTCATTGAAAATGTTGAACTAGAGTAACTAACATGTATAAAATCCTTGGTAATATAGTAACTTGATATGGGGCATGGATTATTCAGTATTTTACTTCTTTGACTTTCATATTTGAATTCATAGTCTGTGTGTTCTTTGAAATGGTATAAATTATTTATGACAGCAATATCACATCTCTTATTTTTTTAAAAAAGAAAAGTTTAACTCTTCCTTGATTATCAATTTTGTCACAGGATCATGAACTTTTCGAAAATAACCTGGCTGAGGAAACAGACAAATATACAGAAGGCAAGAAGGAAGATACAGGAGACGATAAGAGTGTTCCTAAAGACGATCACAGTGACACTGACAACTCTGTTAAAAAGGTATTGACAGCCATTAAAAATGTATGATGATATGTGCTTAAATCCTGAGATCCTGCTCAAGAAAAAGCTTATAGGTCTCCTGGTCTCTGCAGAGGGCAGATTCCAACGTCCATGGAGAACAGAAATACTTCTGTGAATGACTTTGTTCATATGCTGTAGGACAAAACAGGCAGATTTATGAATCAGGCACCCTTTGTTTCCCTCTGGCATTCTTTCCACACTTCTTGGTAGCATTCCGTTCTTCAGATGAGTGAAAGGAAATTAATATGGGCCAGTATAGTACACTCTTGAGAAATTAACCACGAGATTCAGCACCAGGTCCTTGAAATGATAAAATTACAACATTAGCAGCCCAGTACTAGCGGCAGAAATGGGATGTGTACATGCACACATACATGTGTATTTTTACATGGCCGTGGACAAATGAAAGTTGTTCACGGCAGTGTTTGAGGTTGTGATTGATTCTGCACAGATGTGGTCTGGGAGAAAGTATTTATAGGAGGAATGGGAGGAGGCCTCCGTGAGGAAAAGAAAGTAATCCTGAAAGTGGAGCTAGAGATGCCAAAACAATCTCTTCCAATTGGCAGATTTCCTCTAGTGACCCTGCTAGGAGACAGGTGGTAGGTTTGAAATCATTCATTTTCTGGATTCATTTCAGAGGTATGGAATTCAGAAACCCAAACCAAATGATACTGTATTGATTCATTTTCATTTCATTTTTTAGATCAGTTCCAAAGAGCTCTGAGTTAATCATGCCATCTCATTAATGAAACACTCTTCTCTCTTTATTTAAATTGATTCCCTTTGAGCTCCACATTCCCCTTTTCCTTAACATAGACAACCATTAAAACATGCTTTCCTTTTATTTGCATATGTACTTGTAAAACATATATTGTTTTGTATGTATGTATTTTTAACTTACGAAATGGTATTGTGCTCTAGAGGTCATTCTCTCCCTTACTTCCTTCTTTTTCCAAGACTCCTTTCACTGAGGGAAAAATACATTCTAGCAGTTGTTGTTTTCTTTCAGAATAAGGGGAAAATTCTGTTTTATAAGGAATATTTATGAGTTCCAGCTATGGTGGTCCCTGAAATTATTTAGCATAGAATTCATTAAACTCCAATTTGACATTATAAAATGTTGAGCTAATTCATATACCAATCAATGTTCCTGAATCTTCTTTGAGTAGAATTCTTGAATATACAGTTCTTGTTAATCATACAGTTTTATGCTAGCGAAGGATATTAGCAATTATCTAAGGTAAGAGTTCAGCAAAGAGAAGTAATTGTCACACGTTTATGTTATTAGCTAGAGACCGACTCTAGAACTCTGCTTAAAACCAAGACTAGGTTTTCTAGCCCAGCACAAATATGTTTTTTATTATATTATTTCTTTATTGTTTATAGGATGAAAAAGTCAACCGAGAGGAACGAGCCATTCATGAATACAATGAAAATCCAAAAGGTGTGAGCATATTTGACTTCGAAAGTATACTTTTAAAAAGGCTAGATACATAGCATACTACGTTCATGTGTACCTACAGGTATATATATACTGTGCTGTGTAACTAAGCACATAGCTTACACACATGTATTCTATTGTACACTTTTTATTGTCACATGACCCTCATAAGCTATGAAATATGTGGTACAGTATTATGTGTTCTCATTGATCACCACCATAGCTTCTTTACATGGAAATATTCCCATTGCTCATGGCTGCTTATGTGTCAGTGTTAAGTGATTTAGAACAGCCTTTTTACAGCTTGTTTTTTTCAGTCAGTACTATGAAGTCGGGCATTTGTCCCAGATCCCCATTTATATGTCTGGTGAGCACTGCCAGACCCTGTCACCAATGTCCATGCTGGCCTAGAGCCACAGCAGGCCATCCAGTTATTTCCCCCAGAGCCTAGACATGAGTCTTTGATGGTACCACAGGCGTTTCAGAGGAATCCTTTCCCAAGCCTTGCTGCTGGTGTCAGAGAACAGGTGCCGCAGAACAGAAGAGACTGTGACTGCCCTTGAGACCTGCAGTTTCTACACCCAAACCATTGGTGTTTTTGCTCTATGAGCCCTATATTATTTTCCACACCATAACATCACAGTGTGCTTTTGCTGCAATGTCATTACAAATAACTCTCTATAGTAGTGCATATCTCATCTGAATTTAAGCAAAAGAAAGAATAGTTCCCCTAATACTTTTTTCCTTCTAACTTCTGCAGAAAGATAGTAAGTTTTAGAATATTTTAAGCAAAATGTTAAAATATTTGTCATTGCTAAGTATTCTACACCCTATAACCTAATATGTTAAAAAGAAATTAAAGATTGAGGCTGTTGATTATATAAAATTAGAAGGATGCACATGCTTCATGAGTATACTTGCAAGATCATTATTCAGCTATGTAACATATGGATTAATTTGAAACACCAAAAAATATAACATGTCCATTTGGGTACAGATAATTTCATTACAACTAAGTTTATTATTTTAAAAGGTACTTTATATTTTACTTTATATCGTCCCTAACATTTACAGTTGTCAATGGCAACCCACTCCAGTACTCTTGCCTGGAAAATCCCATGGACAGAGGAGCCTGGTAGGCTTCAGTCCATGGGGTCGTGAAGAGTCAGATACAACTGAGCGCTTCACTTTTACTTTTCACCTTCATGCACTGGAGAAGGAAATGGCAACCCACTCGAGTGTTCTTGCCTGGGGAATCCCAGGGACGGCAGAGCATGGTGGGCTGCCATCTATGGGGTCGCACAGAGTCGGACACGACTGAAGTGACTTAGCAGCAGCAGCATCTAAACATTTATAGCATTGGTTAGGGCTTCCCTGGTGGCTCAGAGGTTAAAGCATCTGCCTCCAATGCAGGAGACCTGGGTTCGATCTCTGGGTCAGGAAGATCCCCTGGAGAAGGAAATGGTAACCCACTCCAGTATTCTTGTCTGGAAAATCCCATGGACGGAGAAGCCTGGTAGGCTACAGTCCATGGGGTCGCAAAGAGTCAGACACGACTGAGTGACTTCACTTTCACTTTGCTATATTTGGGTACTGATCATCTAAACATTTATAGCATTCATTAGGTCATTCTGATAATTTTGCCTTAACTTTTCAAGAAATACGCAGTTGTCCACTACTCTTTAGTATTACCCCATAATTCATGGTTGATAGTGTTTCACAGAAAGCAGCAGGACTTTTCTTTTTTTCATTAGTTAGAAAAAAATATTTCATAATATATCCTATCATAGGAAATATGTGTGATCGTGCAAAGAGTAGTTCTTCGGAAATCCTGGAAGATAATGAATCAACACCAACTAAAGACATAAAAAAATCGAAGGTAAGTGAAATGAATTTTTCATTTAGTGTTAAGGCCAAAGTATTGAATTGCTTCTTCTACTTTTATATAATGATCCGCATAATTTAACTCCCTTAATATGAGTTTTGGTGGCCCAAGAACATGTGATAAATTCCAGGTGATGTTTCACGTTTTTAACGTGCCTATTTACTTATTGGACATTATGATTCAAGATTATGATTCAAGTTGCTCTTCCAAAATGTAATAGCATGTTCCTTTCAACCATCCCATGCATACTGATTCATCATACAGGAAAAGATACATTAAAGAACTCTATTGCTTAATTATAAGAGTATACTTGAAAAAAAAAAAAAAAAAAAAGAGTATACTTGGAGAAGGAAATGGCAACCCACTCCAGTGTTCTTGCCTGGAGAATCCCAGGGACGGGGGAGCCTGGTGGGCTTCTGCCTATGGGGTCACACAAAGCCGGACACGACTGAAGTGACTTAGCAGTAGCATACTATCCTGAGAATCTAGAAGAGAGTAAGGCTAAGTAAAAAGAAATAGGATGGATTAAAAAAAATTGATGATTGTGCTTAGAAGACAACATGCTACTTCAGTGTCTCCTGACTGATACTTGTTTTGGAGTTTTTACAAGTCTGATAGATAACGTTTCTTCTTCTTGGAAGTAAATTAGCCTTTCCACTTGAAGAAGAACTTGATTTAATCATGAGACCACATTTCCAGGTATAAGTGTTAGAAGGAAATATGGAAGACAAGAAAATGAAAAGCTTTGTTAAATTCTTATTCAACCTTAGGTCTCAGCTTAAATGTCATTTCCACAGAGGCCTTTTGTGACCAACAGCACTTATATAAATTATGTCTCATTATTATTCTCTTACATAGTACCCTTTTCCTTATACTTCTTAGTGTTTGTCACAGTTTGCAATTACATAGTCATTTGTATATTTGTTTACTTTATGTCTGTATCTCCCCACTGGCCTTCAGCTCCATGGGGACAGAAACCATTTTCTATTTTGCTTTCTAGTGGCACACATCACAGTTCCTGGTATGTGACAAATGCTTAATAAATATTTTTGGTTGACAATGAATTGTAAAATGTAAGGGGGTAAGAAAGAGGAAAGAATGAAGGTAAAGCCAGGAGCCATCCTTAGGGTAGTAAACAGTTGTCTTTTGCCATCTTTGTGGGTAATATGGCACTCTGAAATTTCTTTCAGAATTACTTCAGAAATGTCAACAGTTATTTTAGCCCAAATATCCATATTACTATATTTTGCTAATATTTCTTCATGACCATTTTTATCTTTCTAAAAGTATCTTAGAAGTTTGGATTACTGTACCTAAAGATGTCTTTGACCTGGCTCAAAGGACACTTCAGAATAATTATCCTTTTTAGAATCATAATGGGCATCGCTAGAACATTTCATCAGGATTTAGGGACTTTCTAGATTTTCTGTCTAGTAGAACAGAACATTTAACAGATACTCCACCACTACACTTTGTAGCTTTCCTGTGAAAACTTTTTTCAATTATAAAGAGCTCAGGGAGAGAGTCTGGCAAAGAAAATCAGATATGAGGGAGAAGGATGAAAAGTAAAGGAGTCAGGAGACATGAGAACCCAAGGAGAGGAAACGTGAAACAAAGCAGCAGAAAAAAAAAAAACTGAAACACACCTCTGACCAAATGAAAATGCTTATTCTAGAATACATGGTCGAGTTTAGGGAACATTTCAGGCTCTCCAGTCTTCAGCATTGTCGATAGATGGTAGCATTTGAATACATGGGACAGGGGAGGCCTGAGCCAGAGAAGGAACATGGTGTGGCAGGCACCTGTAACAGCAGGCCAAGTGGGGAGCCCTGCCAGCCCACACGACAAAGGTGAGGCCAGGCCAGGATACAGAGTGCCAGGCTGACGAATTCAGTCTTAGACTTGATTCTGCTTAATTTCTCATTTATACCTAATGGAAAAATATAATTCAGTAAGTATACATGACCTTGGTTAAAGAAAAGAAACAAAAAGTAATGAAAATTATATTTTTAAAAGTCAAGCAGTAATAAATATACTTCGAACTTAAAGAATAGGCTGTTATTCTATATATTTTAAAAAGTTAATAGATGATTTGGATGAAATTTTTTTCCAATCCTTCCCACATGATATATTTTAATTTACAATGTCTCTAACCTATTTATACTATCTAAGCCAAACAAATCAAGCTGTTTTTAAAACTTGGGAAATAAATGATGCTTTAACTCATATCAAAATAATTATGTGTTTGAAATTTTACACCCCTTCCCTTAATTAGACAGCCACTTCAAAGATAATCTAAAAAACAAAAAAGAAAAGAACTAATTACACTTTTGGTGTCTGTAAGACAGAATTCACCATTGAATTTTGTTTTGATGATTTTAAATGTTTTGGATAGCCAGGTTAGGACCCATGATTTTAATTGGTGCCAGAGATTTTTGATGATTGTTATATCTGGAAATTGCCAGATACTGCTTTTCCAAATTGTAGCAAATTTGGATGCACAGTTAGCCACTAAGAAAAATGTGTTATTGGCTTAATTTCCACCTAAGTAAGCTAATGAAAAAAGCAGGAAGCTTCTTAGCCATTAATAATAATTCCTTCCCATCAGAAATTAGTTTATTTATGTATTTATTTAGCATATATTTACTGGAGGCCTCTTATGTGCCAGGCACAAGGCTGAAAGCTTCAGATATACAGAGGTTAAAAAACCACTGCTGTCCCTCAGAAACTAGCTAGAACATGGCAGATTCCTGGATAATTCCCCATACCGGTGCACAGTCAGTTGATTTCTTATTAATTGTCATGACCATAAATACAAGAAGCTGAGATGAGAATTTCTCCACCAAAAATCATGTATGTGGGGTCTTATCTTTCCTGATGGCTTCCTTTTCTCTGATACTATGCTTTATTCACCATGGCAGCACAACTCAGCACGTTTGCCCCAAGTACACAGCTTTACTGTGTTGTGAAGAAAATCTTAGGTCAATTACACTTATAGTTTCCTGCTGCTATCAGTTTTCTCGGAGAAGGCAATGGCACCCCACTTCAGTACTCTTGCCTGGAAAATCCCATGGACTGAGGAGCCTGGTAGGCTGCAGTCCATGCTAAGGGTCAGACACGACTGAGCGACTTCCCTTTCACTTTTCACTTTCATGCATTGGAGAAGGAAATGGCAACCCACTCCAGTGTTCTTGCCTGGAGAATCCCAGGGATGGGGGAGCCTGGTGGGCTGCCGTCTCTGGGGTCGCACAGAGTCGGACACGACTGAAGTGACTTAGCAGCAGTAGCATCAGTTTTCTCAGGCTTAATACATGAGAGGATCTCTTTCATACCCACCCAATAATTACTCCCCTGCTTTTTAAAAATAGCTTTATTTAGATATAATTTACCTAAAATGAACTATGCATTTTTGAAGTATGTAGTATGATTAATTTTAACATAATATACACCCGTGAAAGCATAATCACAATCAAGGGTGTGAACAGTGCCATTATGAGCAGACGGTTCTTTGTGCCTCTTTGTAATCTCTGTCTACACCCCACATCCCCATGCCATACTCAGCAAATCACTGGTAACTGTTTTGAGATTCATCCATGCGTGTATCATAGTTCATTCCTTTATATTCCTGAGTGGTGTTCCATTTTGAGTTAATTTCTTACTGTGGTAAAGGTATGGATTGAAGTTCTGGTTTTTTTTTTTTTTTTTTTTTTGCATATGGACAATTATTCTAGCATCATCTGTTGAAAAAAAGAAGCCTATCCCTTCTCTACTGAATTACCTTCATACCTTTTTCAGAAAGCAATTGATTTTTTATGTATGAACCGTTTTCTAGACTCTGTATTCTGTTCCTTTGATCTGTTTATCTTGTGCCAGTACCACACTGTCTGGATGACTATGGCTTTAATATAAGTCTTGAAATCAGAAAGTTAATCCTCCAATTTTGTGCCTTTTCAGACATATTTTGGCTATTCTAGACCTTTTGTACTTAAGCATGTGAATTTTTACAATCAGTTTGTCAGTGACTGAAAAAAAAAATGCCTGCTGAGATTTTGATTTGAAATTGTTTTTGAATCTATAGATAAATTTGGGGAGAATTAATATTTCAACAATATTAAGTCTCCTAATTAATGAACATGACATTTCTCTTATTGATGTCTTTTCAAATTTCCTTTTGCAATATTTTGTTGAATTTTTCTTAACATGAAAGTTGAGGTCACTGATTTGAGACCTTTCTTCTTTTTTCTATTTGGCTTTTTGTGCTGTAAAGTTCCCCTGAAGTACTTGTTATGTTGTGTTTTCATTTTTATCCAGTTCAAAATACTTTCTGAGTTCCCTTTTGATTTCTTCTTTGACTCATGGGTTATTTAATTTCTACGTATTTAGGAATTTTTCTGGGCTTCCCAGGTGGTGCTAGTGGTAAAGAACCTGCCTGCTAATGCAGGAGGCATAAGAGATTCAGGTTCAATCCCTGGGTGGCGAAGATCCCCTGGAGGAGGAAATGGCAATGCACTCCAGTGTTCTTGAGTGGAGAATCCCATGGACCAAGGAGCCTGGTGGGCTATAGTCCATGGGGTCACAAAGAGTTGGACACGATTGAAGTGTCTTAGCAAGGCAAGGGATTTTTCTAGTCATCTTTTTGTCATTAATTTCTAATTACATTGTGACTGGAGGAATACTTAGTATGAATTGATTCCTTCTGAATTTATTGAGACATGTTTTATCACCCACAATCAGGTTTATCTTGGTAAATGTTCATTTGAGAAGAAGGTTGAGAAGAATACTGTTGTTGGGAGGAGTGTTCTATCAATGGCAATTAGGTCAAGTTGGTCGATAGTGTTGTTCAAGTTTCTTTCCTTCCTGATTTTTTGTCTACTTGTTCTATTATTGAAAGAAAAGTATTAAAATCCCTTACTATAGTTGTGGGTTTGCTACTTTTCCTTGTGCTTCTATTAATTTTTGCTTGATATATCTTAAAGCTGTTATTTGGTTGTATTCTATATAATGTTTAAAATTGTTACAGCTTCTGAATTGACTCCTTCGTCATCATTAAATGACTTTCTTTATCCCTAATAATATTCTTTGTTCTAAAATCTACTTGATTTGATATTATATAGCCACTTTATGGCTTTGAATTAGAGTTATCTTTTAACATACTTTACTTTTAAACCATTTGTGATTTAACATTTGAAGTACATTTGATTTAGGCAACATGTAGATGGGTCTTGCTTTTTTATTTAATCTGAAAATCTCCGCCTTTTAATTGGAGCATTTAGACCCCAGTGGCACTAGTGGTAAAGAACCCATCTGCCAATGCAGGAGACATAAGAAGTGGTAAAGAACCCACTTGCCAGTGCAGTAGACGTAAGAGATGCTGGTTTGATCTCTGGGTTGAGAAGACCCCTGGAAGAGGGCATGACAGTGCACTCCAGTATTCTTGCCTGGAGAATCCCATGGGACAGAGGAGCCTGGAGGGCTACAGTCCATAGGGTAGCAATGAGTCAGACATGACTGAAGCAACTTAGCACGCACGCACATAGATGGGTCCTGCTTTTTTATCTTATCTAAAAACCTCTGCCTTTTAAGTGGAGTATTTAGACCATTTATATTTAATCTTTATTTAATATTTAATCTGATTATCGATGCCATTAGGTTTAAGTCTATTTTCTTACCATTGGTAGTGTTTTTCTTTGTCCCTAAAAAAAAATGCTACTTTATTTTATCAGATATATCCTTTTTCGTTCTTATATTTTTATTTGTAGTTTAGATGCATCTCTTGAAAATGACTATAAGCTGGATTCTGACTTTAAAAATGTTAACATATACAGTACCTAAAATCTAATGCTAATGAATGTTCCTTTCCCCCAAATATTACCAGGATCTTAGAAGAGTTTTCTATCACCCCTTTCTTCCCATTTTACATATTATTGTATCAAGTATTTTAATTTTTTAACCTCATCAATCAAATAACGTTATTGTTATACTGCTTTCTTTATTCACCATTCCTTTTCACATCTCACATGTCCTTTCTGTAATGTTGTTTTTATTCTTCCTGAAGAAATCTTTTGGAAGTTACTGTCATAAATTTTTTTCTGTAGTTAACTTTTTCGTTTCTTTCACTTGAAAATTAATGGTAGTATGGCTGATTGACAGTTATTTTCTTTTAGTATCTGCTCCCATTGTTGCTATTAAGACCTTTGCTTGAGTATATTGGCCGATAATTTCACATATACTCTGTCATTTCTCTCTGGCTGCTTTTTACATTGTCTTTGATGTGCTTCATTTCACTATATGATGCCTAGATGTGAGGTTTTTTTTTTTTTTTTTTTACTTTAACTTTCTTCTAATTCATTATGACTCTTGAATCTGAAAATTCATGTCATTCATCATTTTAAGAAAATTCTCATCCATTATATTTTTGAATATTTCTTCTCTTTGCAAGTCAAATATAATAAAACTTTTCATTCTGTTATCTGTGTCTTTTAAATATCATTTTAATATTTTCTATATCTAAGTGATATTTGGGAAATTTCAGGGCTTGTCTTTTTCATAGTTATCTTTTCATCTAAAGACTAATCTGCTATTTAACCTCCCTACTGAGTTTTAATTTCAGTTATCTTTCACATTTTGAAGAGAAATATTCAATTTCAACTCTTTTTCAAATATGATACTGTAAAAACTAATACCTTGTTTTATGTTTGTGTTTTTTATTATAGTCCTCTCTGTATGTAGTTATTCCAGTGTCAGACATCCTCCAGAGTCTAAATCTGTTGCTTTGGTCACTTGCTAATGGTGTCTTGTTTCCTTCTTTGAAATTTGGATTGTGAGTTCATGTTTAACCAAGACTTTTTGTAGAAATGCTTTAAAGCTTAGATTGGGGTAAGTCGATCCATAGAGAATTTGTATAAAATTCTGTTAATTCCCCTTGGTGTTACCATTCCAGGACCATTTTCAGTTAATGTCTCAGTTAAGGGTTTCCCATGATTACTGTACATGTGAACCCCAAACTCACATTAGGAAAACACTGTTAAGCTGAGAGAGATGTTATTTTGTTACCTTCCAATATTTGTAGATAGACTTACATTAAAGGCCTAGTCCTTAGAGGGCCCCTACTTTACACAGGAGTCTCAGTTCTAGTTCTCCACATTTTGTGAGATCAAATAATTAAAATCCAAGAGTTATGAGATCAATAAATACTATTTCAATACTCAACTTACTCTGAGGCTTCCTGCTCCCTCTTCATTTTTTGGCCCATGGGAATTTCCCTTCATTTTTATGTGAGCTTGCCTACACATTATAAAATTATATTTTGTATACTTCTTCAGCATTTCTTAGTTATTTTGTAGTGGCAGAATTTTTCAAGATGTGTATTCCTACACAATAACAGGAACAGAGGTTGTTGCATTTTAGTTCGTAGACTCTTTTTCTAGACTCTTGACTTTTTGGGTTAGAACTTTTCATTCTCGTTCCTCCATTCTTTAAGACTAAAGGTAAGCTATTATTTGTTGTTGTTGATCAATCACTCAGTTATGTCTGATTCTGCGACCCCATGGACTGCAGCACACCAGGCTTCCCTGTCCTCCACCATCTCCCAGAGTTTGCTCAAACTCATGTCCATTGAGTCAGTGATGCCATCCAACCGTCTCATCCTCTGTTTCCGCCTTCTCCTGCCCTCAATCTTCCCCAGCATCAGGGTCTTTTCCAGTGAGTCAGATCTTTGCATCAGGTGGTGAAAGTATTGGAGCTTCAGCTTCAAGCATCAGTCCTAAAATGAATATTTAGGGTTGATTTCCTTTAGGATTGACTGGTTTGATGTCCTTGCTATCCAGGGAATCTTAAGAGTCTTCCCCAGCACCACAGTTTAAAAGCATCAATTCTTTGGCACTCAGCCTTCTTTATGGTCTGCAAACAATGATAGACTTCATTTTCTTGGGCTCCAAAATCACTGTGGATGATGACTATAGCTATGAAATTAAAAGACGCTTGCTCCTTGGAGGAAAAGCTATGACAAACCTAGACAGCGTATTAAAAAGCAGAGATATCACTTTACCAACAAAGGTCTGTATAGTCAAAGCTATGATTTTTCCAGTAGTCATGTACACATGTGAGATTTGGACCATAAAGAAGGCTGAGCTATTATTTTTAGCACCATTTTAATTTCTGAAAAAGCGAGATCTTCAGGTGCTTTTTTGGTTTTGGCATCATGTGAAAACCATTATTTGGATTGCCATTCTTTAGGAATCCTGTTTTCTCTCTGGCTAAATCCTCAAAGACCTTGAATCATTTGGCACTTTTCAGTTATCATCTTCCTTGATGTGTCTTGCATGTGCCTTGATAGCCACTCTCTTCTTGGTATTCTCGTCCTCTGATTTCTCAGATCCTTCTTTATCCTGATTTTGTTCCTAGAAAACTCAGTTCCCAATGCTGGCTCCTCTTCCTCTGCTTCCCTTTACACTAGGCATTTCCTCCGTTTCTTTTCTTCTTCTGTCTTTTCTGCCCACCTGGAGTCCCTGGGTTATGAGGTACTTTCATCTCTTCAGCTATTCTCTGCATTCTGCCTGTCTGTGGTCCATGTGTTGAACTGCCTACTCAGACCCCTGGGGCTCCCACTCTTTTGGCAGCACTAACATTTTGCCATCAATTCTGATCTAGAGGAACGGGGAGGTATGTCCTCATGTAGAATATCTCAGTTTTCATCTTTTTTCCTCTTACAACAAAACAAAGTAAAATTAGTTCTTTGAAGAAAAATGACATATAACAAATAGCAAATACCAATACTGCTGATAGTGTTGAAGTGTAAACACCGAAAGGTCTTGTTTTAGGGGAGAATCATGATGGCAATTGGTAAAAGAAAAAAGGCTGGCAGATGCTGAGAATGTACCATGTGGTGCCTCATAAAAATGTGTTGAAATAATGTTAAGGCTTACTGAAAATTATACCCTCTAAATACCATTAAGTAACTGTTTCATTTACTGAAGTGAATTCTCTGCATGTGTTTTTTTCCTAGATTTTCCTCTTTAAAAGAATGTCATTGATGAGTCAGAAAATTGTGCAGATTAATAATGAGCCACTCCCAGAGATAAAACCAATAGGAGACCAAATAGCTTTTAAAAGAAATAAGAAAGATGCCAACCAGAACCACATGGGGCAAAATCATCAGGATACCTCACCCCCCAATATGGAGAGAAGGTCAAAATCTTGTACAATACTTTGAATATGTTTGTGTGTTCATGGTCACCAAGCACATTGTAATTTATACTTGAAAAATTTTTTGAGTTCTGAAAGAAAGTTTCTGATAACAAACTTTTAAAGATATAACTTAATAATATGTTTTATCTGGTTTGAATAGTATGACCAGTTTTGATGTTTATTTAAATACTGACAGTTTTGACAAGCAATTTCAGAATATGTTTATCTCCAGCTCTCCTTCAGGTGTTGTGGCCTTAACTGTTCAGTGTTGCAATATAAAATATATTTTTATATGTGAAAGTTAAATTATAATATTTCATAGTTTTGCTAAACAACTTTATTATAATTTCATAAGATAATATTTGCAACCTCATGACACTGTAACAGTTTTGAATGTATTTGCAATTTTCAAAAACTGAGTCAAAATTGTTTTGAATGAACATATTTTAATAAACTACATCTGGTCAGTTCCACTGTTTAAATGGATGAATATGAATAAAATTTGGGGGTACTTGGAGGTATCAGTATACAAAACAGGGGCAAAAATATTAATTTAAAAATATTGAAAGACATAAAATGCATTTACCTTTGAGTAAAGAAAATAGGGCAACTGTGTAAACAGGACATCTTTGTGGAGAAACTGTTGAGGTTTGACATGAAAACACTGCAGATTATGTGCTGTGATCTGCACTGTTTGACCATGCCACAGATCACCAACCTAGGAGAACCAGACACAGCCTGACCGGCTCATTTCAGCTGTCTCTAGCACTGACAGTGGTAACTAGGGTTGGCTCCACCACAAGGAATCGGAAGGGTAAAGCTGTAAGTCAGGTAGAATAGAAACATTGCTTTCCTATGCTCACAGATGCTACTTTGAGCAACTCAAAAAAAATTGAGCAACTGCCTTCATTTTTCCCATTCTAGCTTCTGACTAAAACATTTTCTTATTCAATCACAGCGACCATTGCTCCATTTGAACAGATAAACTCCATCTTTGTGTTTCATGCACAAGGGCTAAAAGGATGTTAGTCTAGAATAGACCTGATTTTGAAATCTTGCAAAACAGTCTCATACTACATTTAGTAGAATTCTAATATTATTAAAAGTAAATTTAATAAAAAATGTTTGCTATCGCCACTGTAGTACAGTATTGTAAGAATACTTTGCCAAAAATATAAGCTATAGAAACCCAAGTGGAACTGAAACTCACAAATAATACTAAGACATGCCAAGTGTGATAGGCAAGATATCATAAAATGGCCCCTGAGGTTCCCACCAGCTGGTATATGTGCCCTGAATAATCCCTTCCCCTTGAGTACAGGGGGAAACAGTGACTATGATGAAATAGCACTCCATTGCTTATGTTATATTATGTGGAGAAGGTGAAATATTTTGCACATATAATTGAAATTCCTAATCATTTAACTTTAAGCAAAAGAGAGATAATCCTAGGTGGGCCTGACCTAATCGAATTAGCCTTTTCAAAAAATCTCTAGATATCAGAGTTGGACAAAGTCACAGCAATTCAAAGCAGTAGAGATGATCTCCTGTTGGCCTTGAAGAAGCAGCCTTGTGTGTGTGTGTGTGTGTGTTGTGTGTGTGTGTGTGAAAGTCGCTCAGTTGTGTTCGACTCTCTGTGACTCCATGAACTGTAGCCTGCCAGGCTCCTCTGTCCATGAAATTCTTCAGGCCAGAATACTGGAGTGAGTAGCTGTTCCCTTCTCCAGGGGATCTTCCCAACCCAGGGATCGAACCCAGGTCTGCCTCATTGCAGGCTAATTCTTTACTGTCTGAGCCACCAGGGAAGCCCTGACGAAGCAAACTACCATGTTATAGAGTCATATGCCAAAGTGAGATGCCTCTAGGATCTGAAGGTCCTATGTATTCTATAACTGCAAGACACTGAATTCTTCCAGCAACCAGTGAGCCTGGAAGAGGAATTTAATGCTTATATTTGACCATAGCCCTGGCTGATCCTGATTACAACTTTGTGAGGCCCTGAACAGAGGACCTAGCTAAGTAGTACCCAGGCTCCTGACCTATGAAAACTACAAGATAATAAATATATATCATTTTAATCCACTAAGTTTATGGTAAATTATTATGCAGCAGTGAAAGCTAATATCAGTTTTATTCTGGGAAAGGGCCTCAAATTAGAAATTTGGAAAGTCTTCATCTCGGGAGTGAAGGAATATTTTATTAAATTGAACAAAAAATGCATTTAAACCAGGGATCGCATAACTGAAGTATTTTCAGAGGCTAAACAGATAAGCATAATGGAGCTGCTGCCAATCTGTTCTAGCTGGTAATTGCTATTTCTCAATACTGGGCCCTGTATTGCCAGACTCTCAGCTGTTTTCAAAAGAAGCTGGAAATGTGTGTTTTTTTTTTTAATTTATTTATTTTTCAATTGAGGGATGGTTGCTTTACAGAATTTGTTGGTTTCTGCCAAACATCTACATAAATCAGCCATAGGTTTACATATGTCTCCTCCTTCTTGAACCTCCTTCCACCTCCCACCCCATCCCACTTCTCTAGGTTGTTACAGAGCCCGAGCCCGTATTTGAGTTCCTTGAGCCATACAGCAAATTCCCATTGGCTATCTCTTTTGCATATGGTAATGTAAGTTTCCATGTTACTCTCTACATATATCTCACCCTGGAAATGTGGGGTTTTATATAGGCAATTCATTCGTGTGCATGTCCATGCGTGCATGCATGTGTATATAAACAGGGAGAGCCAAACCGTAGCTGCAGGCCCAATTTTGGCCACAAAGGGCAAATTGTGACCTCAGTTTTAAAGAAAGTACATTATTTTGGCATGACAATTTTGTTTACAAGGAAAAATATGTTGAAATAATTAATTAGGTCCTGGATTTATCTCAATTGTAATCTTCCCTTGTTTGGCCTCTGGAAATGAGAGTTAAACAATTACTTAGAAAAGTGATCATTCTGCTAAGAAGGTAATTTTTTGTTGCATACAAATGTGTACTCAGCCTTCTTGGGAGTATGGGGAGTTGAGGGAGAATGATGGAATATTATTATCTTGAATATAATGAAGTAAGATATTTTTCTCTACATTAAAGTTAAAAGACAACAAACAAGCTTAATAGTAAGCAGTTCCTCCAACAATTGTGATGGATGACTACTTCGGCGTAGTGTTAATACACAATTCTAGTCACCGAAACATCAGGAAATAGTATCCTAACCCTAAAAGTATTTACAAAAGCTACAGCAGGAAGTCTTATCTGACCAGGCCAAGCTGCATTCCCAAATAGTTCCATTTGCTTTTGTGTTCATCTGGTATGTATAAATATGTATGTTATGATAGATGAGATGTCTTCAAGGTAAGGTTAGCAGTGGATTAGAGAGCTATATCTAAATTTAAATGATGATACTATTTTTATTTTAAGAAAACTTGTCTGATTTAGTGATACATATCTATCCCAAGGTGAAAAAAAGTTTTATATTCTAGAAAAGCTTTTGAAGTTTATCAGAAGTAATCCTCACAAGTAATTTGTTAGAATTTGTCAAAATATTAGCACAGTACTCCTGAAACTTTACAGAATTTTCCCTATGAGCTTTTTTGTTATAACAAAAGTTTTCTTTTATAATTTCTATCAATTGCTTAAAATCATTAAAATTCTGTACATAGGAATGTTTGAGTTCATATTTTTAGGTAGCTTATAATTTCCAACTTGGCATCAGATTTACATTAACTCCTTAATTGGTATAATTATTTAACTTACTGTATATATAATTAAGAATTAACAAAAGTTATATAAAAATGTAAACTAATTTGGGAAAACTTTTTAAATTGAATTGAAGCTTTCATATTTGAATTGAATATTGATGTACAGTAGTATGTTAGTTTCAGGTCTGCATCAAAGTGATTTTATGTGTGTGTGTGTGTGTGTGTGTGTGTAAGATTATTTTCCAATATAGGTTACTACAGTATGTTGACTATAGTTCTCTGTGCTGTATAGTAAATCCTTGTTGCTTAATCTATTTAATATACAGTAGTTTGTATCTCTTAATCCCATACTCCTAACTTATCCCTCCCTCTTTCTCTTTCCCCTTTGGTATAACCATAAGTTTGTCTTCAAGTCTGTGTGTCTGTTTCTCTTTTGTATATAGGTTCATTTGTATTATTTTTAAAAGTCCATGTATTGTTGTTTAGTCGCTAAGTTGTGTCCAACTATGTAACCCCATGGACTGTAGCCCACCAGGCTCCTCTGTCCATGGGATTTTCCAGGCAAGAATACTGGAGTGGGTTGCCATTTCCTTCTCCAGGGGATCTTCCTGACCCAGGGATCAAACCTGTGTCCCCTGCAGTGGCAGGCATCAGAAGGCGGATTCTTTACCTCTGAAGTGAAGTGAAGTGAAGTGACTCAGTCGTGTCCGACTCTTTGTGACCCCATGGACTATAGCCTACCTGGCTCCTCCCTCCATGGGATTCTCCAGGCAAGAGTACTGAAGTGGGTTGCCATTTCCTTCTCCAGGGGATCTTCCCAACCCAGGGATTGAACCCAGGTCTCCTGCATTCCAGGCAGACACTTTAACCTCTGAGCTACCAGGGAAGCCCCTTTACCTCTGAGCCCCCCATATAGTATTTGTCTTTTTCTGTCTGACTTCATTTTAGTGTGATATTCTTTTAGGTTCATCCATGTTGCTGCAACGGTATCTTTCATTATTTTTTGTGGCTGAGTAATACATATATATATATATATATATATATATATATATATATATATATCCATTGTTGTTGTTGTTCAGTTGCCCAGTCATGTCCAGCTCTTTGCAATCCCATGGATTGCAGCACTCCAGGCCTTCCTGTCTCTCACCATCTCCTGAAGTTTGCCCAAGCTCCTGTCCATTGCAGTGGTGATGCCATCCAGCCATCTCATCCTCTGATTCCCTCTTCTCCTTGTGCCCTCAATCTTTCCCAGCATGAGAGACTTTTCCAGTGAGTCAGCTGTTTGCATCAGATGACCAAAATACTTGACCTTCAGCTTCAGCATCAGTCCTTCCAATGCGTATTCAGGGTTGATTTCCCTTAAGATTGACTTGTTTGATCTCCTGCTGTCTAAGGGACTTTGAGGAGTCTTCTCCAGCACCACAGTTTGAAGGCATCACTTCTTTGGTGCTCTGCCTTCTTTCTGGTCCAGCTGTCACAACTGTACGTGACCACTGGGATGACCATAGCCTTGGCTATATGGACCTTTGTCGGCAAACTGATGTCTTTGCTTTTTAACACAGTGTCTAGGTTTGTCATAGTTTTCCTGTCAAGAAGCAATCGTCTTCTAACTTCATGGCTGCAGTCATCATCCACAGTGATTTTAGAGCCTGAGAAGAGTGAAATCTGTCACTACTTTCACCTTTTCCCCTTCTTTTGCCATGAAGTGATGAGACCAGATGCCACGATCTTAGTTTTTTTTTTTATATTGAATTTTAAGCTGGCTTTTTTGCTCTCCTCCACCTTCATCAAGAGGCTCTTTAGTTCCTCTTCGCTTTCTGCCATTATAGTGGTAGCAGCTCAGATGGTAAAGTGTTTACCTGCAATGTGGGAGACCCGGGTTTGATCCCTGGGTCAGGAAGATCCCTTGGAGAAGGCAATGGCAATCCACTCCAACACTCTTGTCTGGAAAATCCCATGGATGGAGGAGCCTGATAGGCCTCAGTCTGTGGGGTCGCAAAGAGTCGGACACGACCGAGCGACTTCACTTTCACTTTCATCCACATATCTGAGGTTGTTATTTCTCCTGGCGATCTTGATTCCAGCTTGTAACTCATCCAGCCTGGCAATTCGCATGATATGCTCTGAGTATAAGTTAAATAAACAGGATGACTATAAATAAATAGCCTTGTTGTTCTCCTTTCTCAATCCTGAACCAGACAGTTATTCCATTCAGGGTTCTAACTGTTGTTTCTTGACCCGCATACAGGTTTCTCAGAAGACGGGTAAGATGGTCTGGTATTCCCATATCTCTGAGTGCTTTCCCACAGTTTGTTATGATCCACACAGTCAAAGGCTTTAGAATAGTCAGTGAAACATAGGTAGATGTTTTTCTGGAATCCCTTGATTTCTCTATGATCCAGCAAATATTGGCAATTTGATTTCTAGTTCCTCTGCTGTGTCTAAACCCAGTTTGATCATCTGGAAGTTCTCAGTTCATGTAATGCTAAAGCCTAGCTTGGAGGATTTTGAGCATAACCTTACTAGCATGGGAGATGAGTACAATTGTCCGGTGATTTGAACATTCTTTAGTACTGCACTTCTTGGGAATTGGAATGAGGATTGACTTTGCAGTCTTCTGGCCACACTGCTGAGGATTTTGAGCATAACCTTACTAGCATGGGAGATGAGTACAATTGTCCAGTGATTTGAACATTCTTTAGTACTACACTTCTTGGGAATTGGAATGAGGATTGACTTTCCAGTCTTCTGGCTACACTGCTAAAATTTCCACACAGCAAATTTTACCAAATTTGCTGACATAATTGAGTGTATCACATATTAAAATAGCATCATCTTTTGATTTTACATAGCTCTGCTGAAATTCCATCACCTCCACTATCTTTATTGATCTCCTTGATGGAAAAAATACACAGAAGAACTGTACTAAAAAGATCTTAATGATGTGGCTAGCCACGATGGTATAGTCTCTCACTCAGAGCCAGACATTCTGGAGTGTGAAGTCAAGTGGGCCTTAGGAAGCACTGCTTCCAGTATAGCTAGTGGAGGTGATGGAATTCCAGCAGAGTATGTGATGTACTTTTTTTTTAATTGAAGTATAGTTGATTTGCAATGTAGGGTTAATTTCTACGGTACAGCAGTGAAATAGAATCTGCATTAAATCTGTAGATTGCTTTGGGTAGTATTGCCATTTTAACGATATTAATTATTTCAATCCAAAAGCATGGGATATCTTTCCATTTCTGTTAATCATCTTCAGTTTCCTTTATCAATATTTTATAGTTTTCAGCATATAGGTCTTCCACCTCGATTAAATTTATTCCTACATATTTTTTTGACATTTTTTTACTTGCTTTTTCTGATATTGTTAGTGTAAGGAAATATAACTGATTTCTGGATATTAATTTTGGATTCTGCTACCTTGCTGAATTCGTTTCTTAGTTCTAATAGATTTTTAGGTTTGTTTTTTGTTTGTGTTTTTGGTTTTTTTGGCTATGCCACACAGCTTGCAAGATCTTAGTTCCTTGACCAGAGATTGAACCTGAGCCATTGCAGAGAAAGCACCAAGTCCTAACCACTGCACCACCAAGGAATTCCCTAGTTCTAATAGTTTTTATATGGAGTCTTTATGATTCTCTATATAGAGTACCATGTCATCTGCAAATAGTAATAGTTTTACCTTTTCCCTTCCAATTTGGATACCTTTTATTTTTTTTTTTTCTTGTCTGATTACTGTGGCTAGGACTACCATTACTATGTTGAATGGTAGTAGTGAGAGTGGGCATCCTTGTCTTATTCCTGAATTTAGCAAGAAGGCTTTCAGCTTTTCACTGTTGAGTATTATGTTGGCTGTGGGTTTGTTGTAAATGCCTTTTATTATATTCAACTATGTTCCCTCTACCACTTTGGTGCAAGTTTTTGTCACAAATGGTTGTTGAGTTTTATCAAATGCTTTTTCTGTATCTACTGAGATGATCATGTGGTTCTTTTCTCTTGTTTCTCACATCGATTAATTTGCATGTCTTGAACCATCCTTGTGACCCTGGAATGAATCCAACTTGATCATGGTGTATGATACTTTTTATATATTATTGGATTTGGTTTGCTAATATTTTGTTTAATATTTTTACATCAGTATTTATCAAGGTATTGGCCTGTAATTTTCTTTTTTTGTAGTGTCCTTGTCTAGTTTTGGTATCCGGGTGATGGCATCATAGAATGAATTTGAAATTTTTCCTTCTTCTTCAATCTTTTGGAATAGTTTAAGAAGCAAGTATAAGTTCTTCTTTGTATGTTTGGTGGAATTTCACAGTGTATCCATCTGTTCCTGGACTCTTGTTTTCAGAGAGGTTTTTTTTTTTTTTTATTATAGTTTCTATTTTACTTCTAGTGATCAGCCTGTTCAAATTATCTATTTCTTCTTGACTCAGTTTTGGCAGGCTGTATATTTCTAGAAACTTCTTCATTTCTTCTAGATTGTCCAGTTTATTGGCATAAGTTCATAGTATTCTTTTATGATTTTTTTTTATTTCTGTGGTATTAGTTGTTATTTCTCCTCTTTCAGTTATTATTCTGTTTGTTTGACTCCTCCTTCTTTGCTTTTTGGTAAGCCTGCCTAGAGGTTTGTTGGTTTTATCTTTTCAGAAAAAAAACAGCTTTTGGGTTTATTGATCTTTTCTATTGCTTTTTATCTGTTTTATTTCCTCTGTAATCTATATTATTTTCTTCCTTTTGCTGACCTTGGGTTGCAGTGGGTTGTAGTAGAAGAGTGTGACCACAGAGTGATAGTAGGAAGCAGTGTTTTTGGAGTGATGGAACTGTTCTATATCTTGATTTTGGTGGTATTGCCTAAAACTATACATTATAAAACCTGTACACCCAAAAAAGATCAATTTTATTACATTGATTTTTTACAATAACATCAAATACACTTTAAAAAAAAAACCTAATTCAGTCAAATAAATTAGATGGACCTTAAATAATGAGACTTGAAAATCTAACTTTTGACCTAAAGGTAAAATTTGGGTTATCTTAGAGTAGTAGTTCTTAGCCAAGGGTATATGTAAAACACAGGGAAGTTTTTCAAATGTGACTGCCTATGAACTACCTGGTTCTGATTCACTAGGTCAAGCCTAGGACTGGTTATATCTCTTTAAAATAGTTTCCAAGGTAGTTATGATCTAACATCAAGTGGAGAATAATTTATTTGAACTGACAAATTATTATAAAACTTCAGAATGTTATCTCTCACAAGCAAACTACTATAAAAATTCGAAGAAATTTCCACATCGTTTTCTCTGAAAGATCCTAGTTGTATTAGTCTAGGTAGCTGAACTTCTGTAACAAAGACTCTCCAAATCTGAGGTAACACTGAGTGTTTATTTCTTGGTCATATCAAAATAACACCAACGGTGTGTAGATGACCTTGCTCCACACAGTATTTCAGGAACCTTGTCTCTTATCATTTGGTGGCTTTAGTATTCCCTTGGAGGCTTGCCATCCTCCAGGCCTGGAAGTTGTATGTATCACTTATGCCCAGATTCCACTGGCATTCACTGGCATGGGCCCAACTTTCTATAAGGGAAACTGAAAAATGTTGGCTAATTGTGAGCCTAGGAAAACAAGGGCTCTACACAATGGAATATACTTAATCTATGTGCCAATGGAGGGCATATCCATGTATTTTCACAAATAAGAGTGAAGGACTGTGGAATACTTTATACTTTTTATAATTTAAAACTCATTATTAAGATGTTGCCAACAGCATGAAAAGCCAAGTTTCCAAAGCATAGTTGTGTGTTACTAAGAACACTGGAAAATACATAAAAGAGTTTAATTTGGGCTTTGGAGGCCTCCCACCCTATTTCTCACCCTATTATTGCTTTTGACCACAAGGACCTGCTGACATCACTCCTGATTGTGTCCCTTGTACCCTAGTGAATGGTTTTGCCCTCTAGGTTTTGTTTATCACCTCTGTTCTTCTCCAGTGTATTCAGTGAAGATCCACACAGGTGTGTTTCCTCCCTTCCTACTTCCCATGCCGTCATACGGACTTGAGAAAAATTCACTTATTACACATTCATTATTACAGTATATAAAACTGTTATCTATATCCACAACATGTGTACTGTATGTCTTAGCACATATGATAAATAGGATGTGGTCGGTGAGATGAACATCACAGAGGTACTCCAAGAAGAATGCACATGTGGAATGTAACCTTATCCCATTTTTCATTAAGAAAAATGCTAGAAAAGTGATTCTTTGGCTTGTGTGGTAGTGATAGCAACAGCATTTGTACATGTGGGAAGAAGTAGAAAGAGGAAGAAACAGAAAAGTAGAAAATATCTATTATCTACTGAAACAGGAGTTTATCCCCTATTTTTGTATAAGGGCCTAAACATCAAACAAATGAAATAATCAGTACATTTTGTCTGTTTCCTGTGTTTGTAACAGACTGCATTTGCATTGATTTGAAAGCAAGTTTTGTTTCCAAGAAGAGATGGCTTACAAGGGATTTTATGCCTCCTTCCTGCAAAGCTGAATAGAGTAACATAATTGCATGGTATTTGGGCCATCTTTCACAATCATTAATAAAGGGATTACTCCAGCCACAAATATATCAAAGTAAGTATTTTCAAGGGTCAGAAGAGAAAGTACTCCAAAAGACCACACCACAGAGTCTTCAGCATGAGGTCAGTGTCAGAACTCTGTCATAGGGTTATGACTACACAGTGGCAGGACTTTTATTTAGAAAGCCAGCAAAGTTTACTTCCATCAAGAATTGAAATATAAGACACAGGGTTCAGACAGTGTGTGGGAGAAGCAATAAAAAAAGGAATAAGAAGTATATGTATACTGATAAAATCAGTGTCAATTAGGCAGTGGGTGTTTGATTTGCAAGCCTATGTTTCACTTTTTCCCTAAAATTCCCAATTCGGTAGATTTTGAATTCTCAAAAAGAGGCCTAGCTTTCATCAGGATTGGTATCTAATACTAAGGGGAATGGTCATAAAAGAGAAAATTGAGAAGTTGGAAGAAATGTGACATTTTGTAAACTATAGGCAGTAAAAAGAGGCCTTGAAGGGATTGAAATAGCCATGGTTGAAAGAGAAATGGAAAACCACATAACTCAAAGAAACATGGACCTCCCTCCCCCTGAACCATTTGGATTTAAGCATAGCTGAAGAAGCTGAAGGAATTTGGTTGTGTAGTACAAGCGCAGTACACTTTCCTTTGAGCAACTACCTGCCATGCCCAAGTTTCTACAAATAATACAAATGGTTTTATCAATGATTAAATAGCCTACCAAATGCTTTAAGTCTTGGGGCAAAAATCTGACCTCTCAGAAGCTACTGCAGGAAAATTTCTTCTTATATTTGTGTAAGGCTCAGTGTAGTTGGAAAATTGTTTTAATATTTCAACAATTAGTTATTAACCACCTCAAAAGTTCCCAGAAAAAGAGGAAATAGAAACATAAGCAACATTTGAAAATAATTTTCTGACTTTTAGAAACTGTTTTAGTAGGAAAAGACTAGTAATTTATCCTGCCTTTAAAAAAATGAACTTAGGAGTTTTAAACTCCTTTGTTAAATTTTTTTTAACACCTTCTGATATTTAAATACCTTCATTAAATTTTTTATTTCAGTTATTATACTTTTCAACTCTAGAATTTTCATTTGGTCCTTTTTTATGATTTTTATTTCTCTATTGAGATTCTCTGTTTATTGACTCATTTTTAACATATTTTCTTTTAATTCATTAAACATAGTTTTCTTTAATTACTTGAACAAATTTATAATACCTACTCTGAAGACATTCTCTGCTAAATCTAATATCTAGGTCTACTCAGAGTTGATTTCTATTGACTACTTTTTCCTGATTTGGGGGTACATTTTTCAGTTTCTTTGTCCAGTAATTTTTGGTTTAAAAGTGGACATTTATATAATATTTTGTAGAATATTCCTAATAACTTGACTTTTATTTTTCTGAAAGTTTTTTTGTATAGTTGTTTTGTTTGTTTGATGCTTAGTTACTTGTCTGAACTTAAACCATAGAATCTGTCTTCACCTACCTCCAACCACCACCATGTCACCTCACTCAGCATCTACCTGCTGATGTCTCTATTCAGATTTTTAATTAGTTTTACATTTTAGCCCAACTTCCTAAATGTTGCCCATGTGTCTAAATAGCTTAGCTGGTTAGCCAGTTAATTTGGCGGAAGTTGGGTTCGAACAGTTGTGCTCGTCAGACTTCTACCCTCTGCTGATTGAACTGTGTGTGGTTAAGGAATGCATTCCAACTTGCAGCCAGTTCTTGTATTTCCCTTGGCTTTTACTTTTCCCCAGGATCTTTTGGATCTCCCCCGTATTTTTAGTTTAGCAGCCCATGTGTTGGTGTGGACTTATCTCAGCACTGCTATGGTTCACTGGTTTTAGGATCTCCCCATTAAATATCTGGCTGTAATCAGCCCCAAACTAGGACCTCAGCCTTGCAGTAGCAAAGCTGGGAAGATTTCCCCCTCTGTTACAAACCAAATTCATACTTCTGTCTGGCAAATCTGTGGGTTTTCATCCTCTTCCCTTTATCCTTTACAGGTGGTACCCCCAATAAATCTCTTCTACATTCAGTTCACATTGGCAGTTGCTTTCTGGAGGACCTAAACTGATACCATGGGTGGCATAGTTAAATGGGCCATCCACTTCACAGTTTTCATTCAGGAGGTGTGTAAATTAGAATTGGATGACTCAGACCATCCTCAGTCATAAAACTGAGACTGCTCTGGAACTAACAATTGGTCTGTATTCAGGTCTACTAACTGAAATCAAAGATACTGCTCTATGCTTGAAGGAACCCAGGGGTTAAATTCCTCCTGTAGAAAAGAATGAGGCAATCATATAGGAGAAGATTCAGTGACCATTGGAATTTAGTCAGTTGTCACCAAGCTGAGGTGAGAAAGCTAGATTAGGAGCTGAAGGAGGATCCACAGAGGGTACCATCCAGGCAAAGACCTGAACCAGGAGATAAATAACCCAAGTTTTCTTAACTGTATCAATAATTGCATTCAGAAACTAGTATTAATTATAGAGACCTGAATATAGTAGCTAAAAATGCAGTGGTTTATTCTCTCGCATAAAACAAGTTCACAGGTAGATAGTCTTCAATTGTTATGACAACTCCATAAAATCCATCAGTAATTTAGAATCATCCTCACTTTTGCTCAGCCATTTTCACCATGTGGCTTCTTCTGTCCTTAAGATCAACCCATGTCACAAGGTGGATGCTAAAACTCCAGCCATTACTTATATGTAGTCTAGGAAAGAGAATGAAGAAAAACAAAAAGCCCTCCCCCACCCCCAACTGATTCAGCTCCTTTAAACAACTTTTCCCAAAGTTGCACTTCTACTAAATCCCATTGGCTAGAACTTGATCATGTTTCCACAACAAGGGCGTCAGAGGCAGATGATGTAGTCATTTATTCTGGGAAGCAGTGTGCCTTAGCTAAAAATCAGGCTTCTGTTATCAAACAAATATTTTCTACAATGATCCTTCAGTTTTAAAAAAATCCATTAAAAAAATTGCTTTTAATTTTTAAAAAATTAAAAAAAATTTTTTAAAGTATGGATTTATTTTTTCAAGTTGAACAGTGGACAGAAGTAGACGGGAACTTGAGGCAATATTTCTTCTTATGGGCTCCGCTAGAGACCAGAGGACAGATTCGACCCCTTTTGTGAACCATGGCATGGAATTGTCCACAACCACCAGGTACTAGAGAAGAGCCCTGCTCACTCCTCTGGAGACCCTGGAAAGACCCCAGATGTGACATTCATTAGGACGCAACTCCATGATATTTTATATATCATTAAAGACTTTTCTTCAGGCTAACAGAAATTTGAAAGGCTCAGCCACATCTAGGTTACCAAAAAGAGATGATTTTATATAAACTTTCTTAACCAGTTTGGTCTTGCATAATCATGGCTCCCCAAGCCTTCCTCCCAAAAGGTATTGGCTATTTTAAAATAGCAAAATACATTCAACCAAATTGGCTGTGAAAATCTACTAAATACAAACTCTCATTTGGTAACAGCCTGTCTTACACACACACACACACGTGTGCACGTGCAAGCACGTGTGCACAAGTACACACATTCTAGTGAAAAATCGCCCCAGGTCCAGAATTGAGTCTGATGAACTGAAGTCACACTTACTTAAATACTTTGACTTTACCTGAGAAGAAGTCTTCACTGAACACACAGGGCAGCTTTAAAAGAGATTTTTAAAAGGTAAACAGTTTTTGCCTTCTCTCTGATTATTCATGGAATGAATATAGCGTTTTCCTATGTCAGAACTCCTGTATTGATGAGACATATAAATATGTAGAGGTGATAATAATTCATGTTAATGAGGTATATAATATAACAGATACCTTCTAACATGGAAGCATTAAGCAAAAGAGACTTTAAACTTGACTTTCCCCATTATGGACGCCAGAATCTTGCCTACAACTATCAGGCAGAAACTCCCATTCCAAGTATCTACCTACCGTAACACATGGAAGAAGCATTTCATTGAGAACTTCATGAAGACAAACCCATAAATTTACCAAGAATCATACGTGTATATATCTCATTACAAAGTTAAAGCATGACTATATACAATAATTATTACAATAGCACTTAATAAGCATTGCTGCATCACACACTAAGTGCTTTCTTTTTAAGTCAGTTAATCCTCACAACATGCCTATGAGAAGAGTTTTATTTTCCCAATTTTCAATGTATACTTGAGTCACAGAGAAGATAATCAACTTGCATAACACACAGCTTTTAAACAGATGTCTAACTTTATAAAACCTGTGTTCTTAATCACAACGCTTTACATTGTGTACAGTCATTTCAACATGAATTTCCTTTGTTTTCCTCTGAAGAATTGATGAATATCCTTAGCCAGGTGTGGCTAATAAAGTGATCATTTTGATTCTGTATTGTTTTATTTTGTTGTGTTACTTAAGTTCTGTTGACAAGTCCTCTTCTGGGTGTCATGTTGCCATCTCTGCTGGGGTCTGTATTGAGTTAGGCTACATGTATTGACTTTGTACTGTATCAGCTTAGCTAACCCCAGAACTGTGTTTCTCAGAATTGCCTTCTTTGTATGGTTCTGGTTTCTGGTTGGCCACAAAAGATTTTAGAAGGTAAAGATTCGGGTCAGTGTAAGGTGCCAGGCAATACTGCAGAGCATGCACATTGCCACTGATACGCTGGCTTACCTTGTTAGCACCACATGTCAGTTGGACACACAGGTTCTTCAGCTTCTGCCTGACCTCCTTCAGCGTCTTCAAGTTCTGGGCCACACACGTGCAGCTGCGTAACAAATGATGCCAACTTCTGAAGGTCACCCACATCACTGAAGCTGGAGATGGTAATAACAGACAATTTCCACTTTATCCTTGCATGTTCCAGTTTCCACTTGTTCTCTCCCACTTCACAGTCAGCTTTCCTTTCTGACAGCTACCCCTGCTATCTACAGGGAGTCCAGGCTCATCACCAGGTGCAGAGACAACAACATTTCATAGAGTTCTCCCCAGTTCATACAATCACCTAAGGTCTAATCCTTATGATAAATTTCAAATTCTGTGTGGCTTACAGTGGTTCTGCATTCCTAATCGAACCTGAATGGGCTATGATGACAAATTAACTTCAAAGCCAGTAGCTTAACAAAGGTTTATTTTGAGCTCAGATCAGAAATCCAGTGTGAATCAGCAAAGTGGGTTGGCCAACAGTTCGTGCATACAGTAAGTTTGAATTTTAGCCATTCTGAATGGTACATAGCATTCTCATGGTTTTAATATGAATTTCTCTAATAATGTTGAGCATATTTTCTGTGCTTATTTGTCATCTGTTTATATACTTTGGATTATCTTTTCCAAATTTGTCAGGTTGTTTATTATTATGGAGTTTTGAGAGTTCTTAATGGATATGTGATTTGCAAATATTTTCTCTCCATCTGTGGCTTGTCTTTTAACTTTCCTAACACTGCTTTTTTAAAGAACAGATGTTTTTAGTTTTGATGAAGTCGTTTTAATATATTTTTTATGGATTGTGCTTTCGATGTCATATCTAAGAAATCTTTGCCTACCCAAAAGTCACTAAGATTTTCTCCTATATTTTCTTCTAGATATTTTACAGCTTTGTTTTACATTCAGGACTATTATCCTTTTTGAATTGGTATTTGTCTTTAGTGTGAGGTATTGCTCAAAGTTTTTTGTTGGAATATGAATGTTAAATTGTTACAGTGCTAAAGGAAAAGACTACCCTTTCTGTATTGTATTGCTTTTGCACCTTTGTCAGAAATGAGTTGACCTTATATGTGTGGGCCTATTTCTAGACTTTCTGTTCTGTTTCATTGATTCATTTCTCTACCTTTATGCCAGTGCCCCTCTGTCTTCTTTAATGTAGCTTTTTAGTAAGTCTTTGAGTGTTGTTCCTACAAGTTTTTTTTAAAAGATTTTTTTTTTGTCTTTAAGGCCTTTTACATTTCTATATTCATTTTAGAATCAATCTGTAAATTTCTATTTAAGAAGCCTACTGAGATTGGGAAAATTGAATTAAATTTAATATATAAATCAGTTTGGGGAGAATTAATATTTTAACAATCTTGAGTCTTCTGATCCATGAACTTTAATTTCACTTAGCAATATTTTATTGTTTTGGGTATACAGATCTTACAAACTTTTGTCAGATTTATACCTAAACTTTCAATTGTTTGTATAATATATAGTATAGAGAACTCACTTACTAGTTCTAATTTTTTTTGAAGATTCTGTTTTCTACATAGACAGTCATTTTATCTTGGAATAGACAGTTTTACTTTTTCTCCCCAATATGAATATCTTTGTTTTCATTTTCTTGCCTGATTGCATTAGTTAGAACTTTCAGTTCAATAGTGAATAGGAGCGGCAAGAGTGATTATCATGATCTTGAGGGAAAAACATTCAGTCATTCATCATAAATTATAATATCAGCTGTAGTTCTTTTGTAAATAAATGCTTTTTATTGGGCTGAGGAAGTTGCCTTCTAGTTTCAAGTTTGCTGAAAATTTTTATGAGGAATGGATGTTGAATTTTGTTAGATACTTTTTCTGCATGTATTGAGATTATCATATAATTTTTCTTTTATGGTCTGTTAATGTGAAATAGATTGAATTTTGAATGTTAAAATATTTGTATTCCTATGCTAAAATCTTTTTGGTTATGATGCATTATACTTTTTATGTTATATATCGTTTGATTCAGTTTCCTAAAATTTAAAGAATTTTTACATCTATGTTCATGAGGGAAATTGATCTGTAGTTTTCTTCGGTGGTTTTTGTCTTTTGGTAATATCTTGGTTTGGTTTTGCTATCAGCATAATGCTGGCCTCATAGAACGAGTTAGGATGTACTTCCTCCTCTTCAATTTTCTCTACAAGTTTATGAGAATTGGGATCTCTTAATGTTAAGTAGAGTTCACCAATGAAGTCAACAGGGCCTGGAATTTTCTTCATAGGGAGGTTTTTAACTACACTTGTTGACTCTTAAGTGCTAGAACCTAGGCATGACACATTACACTGGTAACCAGAATCAACCCCATGGTTCTGACTAATTGCAAGAAGGCTGAGAAGTATAGGGAGCACATAAATACATAGAGGTCAGTAAACATCTGTGCCATATGGTGTTTGGAAAATTTATGGAAAATTATGTCTACTTTGAGTAATTGCTCAAAGTTTACAGTTGTGAGATGTAGCAACTACATTACTAGGCAGACTTGTCCCCTCCAACCCTGCAAAAAAAACCACATGGCTTTTATCATACAACTCTGGAAATAAGATCATATTCTCTGTGCTGTGGCTCTGTTCTCTTCAGTGGAAACTCAGTTTTCTCCTCCTATGGCTTCTGCTCCACACTGGTGAAGAGAGGATTTTCTCCAAGTTAGGCTTTGGCAGGAAAAATAATTTCTAGATTGGATCCAAGATGAAAATGGTTCCTTGGGCTTATGGAAACACAAATACCATGACTCTTCCTGTCTTACACTATAAATATTCCAGTGTCTGCAGAAGCTTCTCTTGGCTGCTGAACTGTTTAAATATTTCTTATGCACCAATATTTAGGATACAAAACCCCACCAAAGTTTGAATTTTATTAAAACTTTCATATGGCTAACACTAGTTTCTTTTGCATGTCAGATAAATATATTTGATCATAAATTAAGAACTTATTTGAAGTTATATCACTCAGGGCACATGTTAAGATGCTGCAACAGAGAACTACTATTCAGTGGCTTATTCAAAGTATATATTTCTCTCTCAGATTACAGTTCAGAAATGTGCAGTCCAAGGCTAGTAAAGCTGCTCTGCTATCCTCAATAGAGGGCTTCCATTTATTTCATGGTTCAAGTTAGCTTGGGTCCAGTTCTCATTGTCTCCCAGCCAAGATTAAAGGGAAAGGCTCATGAGAGCACATGAACCTTCCGTTGTAGGGGAACAAGTTGGAAATATCATTACTTCTGCTTCGCTCCAATGACCAACACTTAACCTCATAAAGACACCAAATTGCAAACAAAGATGAAATATTATCCTGAGCTGAGAATCCAAGTGCCTAGCCAAAGCTCAGGAGTTCTGACAGTGGGGTGTGTCAGTCATTTTTTAAAAATTTGAAGTATAGTTGATTTACAATGTTGTATTAATTTCTGCTATCCAGCAGTTATACATACATATATACACACACGCACACACACACACTATTATTTTTTTAATTATTTATTTATTTGGCTGCACCAGATTATAGTTGCAGCACTCAGGATATTTTAGTTGCCACATGAGGAGTCTAGTTCCCTGACCAGGGATTGAACCTAGGCCCCCAGCATTGGGAGCGAAGAATCTTAACCATTGGACCACTAGAGAAGTTCCTACATTCTTTTTTAAAATATTCCTTTCCATTATGGCTTATCACAGGATATTGAATATAATTCCCTGTGCTATACAGTAGGACCTTGTAGGAGTTCTTTTGTTAAACAGAGAGAGTAGGTATTGGTGGAAAATGAGTAAGCTTCCAGGAGTGCACAATATGAACAGGAAGACAGAAGAAAAAGACTTGGAAACAAGCAAAAGGAGGCCAATGTTGACTGGGGGCATGGCGCACAGGAAACAGGTGTTTTTTCCACAAGTTTTACTGTAGTTTTTGGTTCAAAGGATTCATTACCAAAAGAAACCACTCATTACACACAAATAATTTCAATTTTTTATAGAAGATTATTTGATTTCATTTCAATATGTACTCATTAAAAGAAGAGAAATAGAAACAATAGAGAAAAGTAACAGCACATACATCACCAAATTGGCCAACCAATATCCAGATTAAACAGCACTGGGAAGTCCCTGGTTAACACCAACCTGGAGTCCCAGTTGGAAAAAGGTCTTGGGCAGTGTGTCCATCCCATGGGTGAGACGTCAAATTGGAGTTTGGGGGGCTCCCGCTTATAATACCAGGCTGCGAACTGATACTATCAGTTTGCATGCAAAAATGCCCCTCGGGTTTAACTTTTACAATGCTATTTGTTTCACCTTGTGAGTCATAAAACTTGTTAGGCCCAGGGGGACTGGCCAGGCCCTCAGGAGCTTAAGAGGATTCAAGACCCACTCTCTTATCTAAAGTGCTGCCTAACTTGATGTGCTTGAGGGCAGACATGTAATCCGGGCAGTGTCCAGGCAGGTCAGAGGCCTGCTCTCTTGCTTCTGAAACCTGAGTAAGACTTCCTCCATTTTAAGTTCCCTAATAACAGGCATTGTAGGAACACTAGGGCACTGCTCCTGGGCTAAAGGGAAAAAAACCAAACCTCCAACTTTTTTGTCATTTTTCTGTCACTTGTTCTAGATTCAAGGTCCAAATGACCAAGAAAAGATACCTACCTTACACTGTATTGGGGAAATAAGGAAGAATTTGATGAATGTGACCTCCTGAAATCCCATGGGTGTCCAGGAGTGGGAGTTCCCCAGAAAGAAATTGGAGTACTATTTGGAAGGGGTGTTGGGCTATCACAAAACACATATCTACCATATCAATCACTTTAAATATTTGCCAGAATACTAGTACCATCTAATTTATTTGACCATTCCAAACACAAAGTTGTGGCAACTATAAAAAAGAAGTCACCATTATATCCCATATTCTGCCAGGACCTCAGTTTTGCTGGTGCTTTCTTTGTCATGTTTCTTCTACCTATGCCTTCTTTCCCATTCTTTGTGTTTTTCCAAACTTTATTATCTGTTGCTGGAACTACCCTTCCTTGGCTAGGATTCTTGGGATGCAAGTAAGGGAAAACCCTAACTCAACTATTAGAAACAATAAGGACATGTCTTACCACTGATATCAAGCATTCCAGAATTCCAGGTAAGCTACAGGCATCCTAGATCTTGGCTCTGGGCTTGTTTCTCTTGCAGTTTTCTTCATTTCCCCCCTTCCCTACGTGTTTTGGCACCAGTCTCAAGCTGGTTGTGAAATGGCTGATGTATTCCATGCATCTCCTCCATATATAACATTAATGGAAAAGGGGGACTTCTCTTGTCTGTAGATTATTTTAGGAGTAAGGTGGCTGCTGCCTATATCCCTCTTCAGGCTTAAAGGGACTTATTTTCCTAGCTGCTGAGATTGTTTCCTTCTGAGAGCCTGCAGCTGTCAACTCGTTTTGGAAATGCTCTTTGCTGAAGATAACTGTCTTTCCAAGTTCATGTTGCCTACCTGGGAGCAGCCCATATTCAATTATCTCAAATGTATAAGGAACCAGCCTCTTCCACCCAGCTCATAAAAACTCTGTGAGACCATAGAGTTCTTGGTGGATTGACTGAGGCCTTTGTGGAGGCTACGTTATACCTGAACTTTTCCCTCAACCACATCTTGCTGCCTTCTCTTTGATCTCACAGGTATTGACCACAAGTACAGGTGGCACAAGAGAAGACACTACACTTGGACATCACCAGATGGTCAAAACCTAAATTGGATTGATTATATTCTTTGCAGCCAAAGATGGAGAAGCCCTATACAGTCAGCAAAAACAAAACCAGGCTCTGACTGTGGCTTAGATCATGAACTCCTTATTGCCAAATACAGATTCATTTGAAGAAAGTAGGAAAACCACTCAATCATTCAGGTATGACCTAAATCAAATTCCTTAAGATTATGCAGTGGAAGTGACAAATAGATTCAAGGGGTTAGATCTGATAGAGTGCCTGAAGAACTATGGGCAAGGTTTGTGACATTGTACAGAAGACAGTGATCAAGACCATCCCCAAGAAAAAGAAATGCAAAAAGTCAAAATGGTTGACTGACGAGGTCTTAAAAGTAACTGAGAAAAGAGAAGCTAAAGACAAAGGAGAGAAGGAAAGATACACCCATTTGAATGCAGAGTTCCGAAGAATAGCAAGGAGAGATAAGAAAGCCTTCCTCAGTGATTCATGCAAAGAAATAGAGGGAAAAAATAGAATGGGAAATACTAGAGATCTCTTCAAGAAAATTAGAGATACCAAGGGAATATTTTATGCAAAGATGAGCACACTAAAGGACACAGATGTTATGGACCTAAGAGAAGCAGAAGATTTTAAGAAGTGGCAAGAATACACAGAAGAACTATACAAAAAAGATCTTCATGACGCAGATAACCATGATGATGTACTCATTCACCTAGAGCCAGACATCCTAGAATGCGAAGTCAAGTGGAATTTAGAAAGCATCACTATGAACAAAACTAGTGGAGGTGATGGAATTCCAGTTGAGCTGTTTCAAATCCCCAAAGATGATGCTGTGAAAGTGCTGCACTCAATATGCCAGCAAATCTGAAAAACTCAGCAGTGGCCACAGGACTGGAAAAGGTCAGTTTTCATTCCAATCCCAAAGAAAGGCAATGCCAAAAAAAGCTCAAACTACCACATAGTTACACTTATCTCACATGCTGGCAAAATAATGCTCAAGATTCTCCAAGCCAGGCTTCAACAATACGTGAACTGTGAACTTCCAGATGTTCAAGCTGGATTTAGAAAAGGCAGAGGAAACAGAGATCAAATTGCCAACATCTGCTGGATCATTGAAAAAGCAAGAGAGTTCCAGGAAATGTCTACTTTTGCTTTATTGACTATGCCAAAGCCTTTGACTGTGTGGATCACAACAAACTGTGGAAAATTCTTCAAGAGATGGGAATACCAGACCACCTGACCTGCCTCCTGAGAAGTCTGTATGTAGGTCAAGAAGCAGCAGTTAGAACTGGACATGGAACAACAGACTGGTTCCAAATCGGGAAAGGAGTACATTAAGGCTGTATATTGTCACCCTGCTTATTTAACTTATATGGAGAGTTCTTGCCTGGAGAATCCCAGGGACGGGGGAGCCTTGTGGGCTGCCATCTATGGGGTCGCACAGAGTCAGACAAGACTGAAGCGACTTAGCAGCAGCAGCAGCAGCAGCAGCAGCAGAGTACATCATGTGAAATGCCAGGCTGGATGAAGCACAAGCTGGAATCAAGATTGACGGGAAATATCAATAACCTCAGATACACAGATGACACCACCCTTATGGCAGAAGGTGAAGAAGAACTAAAGAGTCTCTTGATGAAAGTGAAAGAGGAGTGGAAAAGTTGGCTTAAAACTCAACATTCAGAAAACTGAGATCATGGCATCTGGTCCCTTCATGGGAAATAGATGGGGAAACAGTGGGAGACTTTATTTTTGGGGGGTCCAAAATCACTGCAGATGGTAACTGCAGCCATGAAATTATTATTTTTTTGATTTATTTGTTTTAATTGGAGGCTAATTATAATATTGTGGTGGTTTTTGCCATACATTCACATGAATCAGCTATGGGTGTACATGTGTTCCCCATCCTGAACCCTCCTCCCACCTCCCTCCCCACCCATCCCTCTGGGTCATCCCAGTGCACCAGCCCTGAGCACCCTGCTTCATGCATCAAACCTGGACTGGCAATCTGTTTCACATATGATAATATACATGTTTCAATGCTATTCTCTCAGATCATCCCACCCTCGCCCTCTCCCACAGAGTCCAAAAGACTGTTCTATACATCTGTGTCTCTTTTGCTGTCTCACATATAGGGTTATCATTACCATCTTTCTAAATTCTATATATGTGTTAGTATACTGTATTGGTGTTTTTCTTTCTGGCTTACTTCACCCTGTATAATAGGCTCCAGTTTTATCCACCTCATTAGAACTGATTCAAATGCATTCTTTTTAATGGCTGAGTAATATTCCATTGTGTATATATACCATAGCTTTCTTATCCATTCCTCTGCTGATGGACATCTAGGTTGATTCCATGTCCTGGCTATTATAAACAGTGCTGTGATGAACATTGGGGTACACATGTCTCTTTCAATTCCGGTTACCTCAGTGTGTATGCCCAGCAGTGGGATTGCTGGGTGGTATGGCAGTTCTATTTCCAGTTTTTTAAGGAATCTCCAGACTGTTCTCCATAGTGGCTGTACGAGTTTGCATTCCCACCAACAGTGTAAGAGTGTTCCCTTTTCTCCACACACTCTCCAGCATTTATTGTTTGTAGACTTTTTGATAGCAGCCATTCTGACCAGTGTGAGATGGTACCTCATTGGGGTTTTGATTTGCATTTCTCTGATAATGAGTAATGTTGAGCATCGTTTCATGTGTTTGTTAGCCATCTGTATGTCTTCTTTGGAGAAATGTCTGCTTAGTTCTTTGGCCCATGTTTTGATTGTGTCATTTATTTTTCTGATGTTGAGCTTCAGGAGTTGCTTGTATATTTTTGAGATTAATTCTTTGTCAGTTGCTTCGTTTGCTATTATTTTCTCCCATTCTGAAGGCTGTCTTTTCACCTTGCTTATAGTTTCCTTTGTTGTGCAAAAGCTTTTAAGTTTAATAGGTTCCATTTGTTTATTTTTGCTTGTATTTCCATTACTCTTGGAGGTGGGTCATAGAGGATCCTGCTATGATTTATGTCGGAGAGTGTTTTGCCTATGTTTTCCTCTAGGAGTTTTATAGTTTCTGGTCTTACATTTAGATCTTTAATCCATTTTGAGTTTATTTTTGTGTGTGGTGTTAGAAAGTGTTCTAGTTTCATTCTTTTACAAGTGGTTGGCCAGTTTTCCCAGCATCACTTGAAAAAGAGATTGTCTTTTCTCCATTGTATATTCTTGCGTCTTTTGTCAAAGATAAGGTGTCCATAGGTGCTTGGACTTATCTCTGGGCTTTCTGTTTTGTTCCATTGATCTATATTTCTGTCTTTGTGCCAGTATCATACGTCTTGATGACTGTGGCTTTGTATTATAGTCTGAAGTCAGGCAGGTTGATTCCTACCGTTCCATTCTTCTTTCTCAAGATTGCTTTGGCTATTTGAGGTTTTTTGTATTTCCATACAAACTGTGAAATTATTTGTTCTAGTTTTGTTAAAAATACTGTTGATAGCTTGAATCTATAGATTGAAGCCATAGATTGCTTTGGGTAGTATACTCATTTTCACTATATTGATTCTTCCAATCCATGAACATGGTATATTTCTCCATTTATTTGTGTCCTTTTTGATTTCTTTCATCAGTGTTTTATAGTTTTCTATATATAGGTCTTTTGTTTCTTTAGGTAGGTATATTTCTAAGTATTTTATTTTATTTTTTGATGCAATGGTGAATGGAATTGTTTCCTTAATTTCTCTTTCTGTTTTCTCATTGTTAGTGTATAGGAATGCAAGGGATTTCTCTGTGTTAATTTTATATCCTGCAACTTTACTATAGTCATTGATTAGCTCTAGTAATTTTTTGGTGGAGTCGTTAGGGTTTTCTATGTAGAGGATCATGTCATCTGCAAACAGTGAGAGTTTTACTTCTTCTTTTCCAATCTGCATTCCTTTTATTTCTTTTTCTGTTCTGATTGCTGTGGCCAAAAACTTCTAAAACTGTGTTGAACAGTAGTGGTGAGAGTGAGCACCCTTTTATTGTTCCTGACTTTAGGGGAAATGCTTTCAGTTTTTCATCATTGAGGATAATGTTTGCTGTGGGTTTGTCATATATAGCTTTTATTATGTTGATGTATGTTCCTTCTATTCTTGATTTCTGGAGGGTTTTTATCATAAATTGATGTTGAATTTTGTCAAAGGCTTTCTCTGCATCTATTGAGATAATCATATGGTTTTTATCTTTCAATTTGTTAATGTGATGTAATACATTGATTCATTTTCAGATATTGAAGAATCCTTGCATTCCCAGAATAAAGCCCACTTGGTCATGATGTATGATCTTTTTAATATGTTGTTGGATTCTGTTTGCTAGAATTTTGTTAAGGATTTTTGCATCTATGTTCATCAGTGATATTGGCCTGTAGTTTTCTTTTTTTGTGGCATCTTTGTCTGGTTTTGGTATTAGGGTGATGGTGGCCTCATAGAATGAGTTTGGAAGTTTACCTTCCTCTGCAATTTTCTGGAAGAGTTTGAGTAGGATAGGTGTTAGCTCTTCTCTAAATTTTTGGTAGAATTCAGCTGTGAAGCCGTCTGGTGGGTTTTTGTTTGCTGGAAGATTTCTGATTACAGTTTCAATTTCCACGCTTGTGATGGGTCTGTTAAGATTTTCTGTTTCTTCCTGGTTCAGTTTTGGAAAGTTGTACTTTTCTAAGAATTTGTCCATTTCTTCCAGGTTGTCCATTTAATTGGCATATAGTTGCTGATAGTAGTCTCTTATGATCCTTTGTATTTCTGTGTTGTCTGTTGTGATCTCTCCATTTTCATTTCTAATTTTGTTGATTTGATTTTTCTCCCTTTGTTTCTCGATGAGTCTGGCTAATGGTTTGTCAATTTTATTTATCTTCTCAAAGAGCCAGCTTTTGGCTTTGTTGATTTTTGCTATGATCTCTTTTGTTTCTTTTGCATTAATTTCTGCCTTAATTTTTAAGATTTCTTTCCTTCTACTAACCCTGGGGTTCTTCATTTCTTCCTTTTTTAGTTGCTTTAGGTGTAGAGTTAGGTTATTTATTTGATTTTTTTCTTGTTTCTTGAGGTAAGCCTGTATTGCTATGAACCTTCCCCTTAGCAGTGCTTTTAACACAGAAAGGGTGTAATAGGTTTTAGGTTGTTGTGTTTTCATTTTCATTCATTTCTATGCATATTTTGATTTTTTTTGATTTCTTTTTTGATTTCTTCTGTGATTTGTTGGTTATTCAGCAGCATGTTGTTCAGCCTCCATATGTTGGAATTTTTAATAGTTTTTCTCCTGTAATTGACATTCTAACCTTATTGCATTGTGGTCAGAAAAGACGCTTGGAATGATTTCAATTTTTTTTTAATTTACCAAGGCTAGATTTATGGCCCAGGATATGATCTATCCTGGAGAAGGTTCCGTGTGCACTTGAGAAAAAGGTGAAATTCATTGTTTGGGGGTGAAATGTCCTATAGATATCAATTAGGTCTAACTGGTCCATTGTATCATTTAAAGTTTGTGTTTCTTTGTTAATTTTCTGTTTAGTTGATCTATCTATAGGTGTGAATGGGGTATTAAAGTCTCCTACTATTATTGTGTTACTGTTAATTTCCCCTTTCATACTTGTTAGCATTTGCCTTACATATTGCAGTGCTCCTATGATGGGTACATATATATTTATAATTATTATATCTTCTTCTTGGATTGACCCTTTGAATTATGTAGTATCCTTCTTTGTCTCTTTTCATAGCCCTTGTTTTAAAGTCTATTTTATCTGATATGAGTATTGCTACTCCTGCTTTCTTTTGGTCTCTGTTTGTGTGGAATATCTTTTACAAGCCCTTCACTTTCAGTCTGTATGTGTCCCTTGTTTTGAGGTGGGTCTCTTGTAGACACCATATATAGGGGTCTTGTTTTTGTGTCCATTCAGCCAGTCTTTGTCTTTTTATTGGGGCATTCAACCAATTTACATTTAAGGTAATTATTGATAAGTATGATCCCACTGCCATTTACTTTGTTGTTTTGGGTTTGAGTTTATACACCGTTTCTGTGTTTCCTGTCTAGAGAAGATCTTTAGCATTTGTTGGAGAGCTGGTTTGGTGGTGCTGAATTCTCTCAGCTTTTGTTTGTCTGTAAAGCTTTTGCTTTCTCCTTCATTTTTGAATGAGATCCTTGCTGGGTACAGTAATCTGGGTTGTAGATTTTTCTCTTTCATCACTTTAAGTATGTCTTGCCATTCCCTTCTGGACTGAAGAGTTTCTGAAAGATCAGCTGTTATCCTTATTGCAGCCATGAAATTAAAAGATGCTTACTCCTTGGAAGAAAAGCTATGACCAACCTAGACAGCATATTAAAAAGCAGAGACATTACTTTGCCAACAAAGGTCCATCTAGTCAAAGCTATCATTTTTCAAGTAGTCATATATGGATGTGAGAGTTGGACTGTAAAGAAAGCTGAGTACCAAAGAATTGATGCTTTTGAACTGTGGTGTTGGAGAAGACTCTTGAGAGTCCCTTGGACTGCAAGGAGATCCAACCAGTCCATCCTAAAGGAAATCAGTCCTGAATATTCATTAAAATGATGCTGAAGCTGAAACTCCAATACTTTGGCCACCTGATGCGAAGAAGCAACTCATTGAAAAGGACCCTGATACTGGGAAAGATTGAAGGTGGGAAGAGAAGGGGATGACAGAGGATGAGATGGTTGGATGGTTTCACTGAGGCAATGGACATGAGTTTGAATAGGCTCTGGGAGTTGGTGATGGACAGGGAAGCCTGGTGTGCTGCAGTCCATGAGGTCACAAAGAGTCAGACACAACTGAGCAACCGAACTGACTGACAGGTGGCACTAGTGGTAAAGACCTCACCTGCCAGTGCAGGAGACATAAGAGACATGGTTCGATCCCTGGGTCAGGAAGATCCCCTGGAGGAGGGCATGGCAACCCACTCCAGAATTCTTGCCTGGAGAACCTCATGGAGCCTGGTCAGAACCAGAGGAGCCTGGTCAGCTGCAGTCCAAAGGTTCACAGAGTCTGACACGACTAAAGCGACTACACACACACGCTCCTTTCATGTATATTCATTACAATGTTAGAGTCAGCTTTTTAGGAAATTTGATCTGCAACAGTACGTGAATAAGTCTTTCTCAGATATCCCCTCAAATCTCAATGTACCACTGTGTCTTAAACACTCCCTTAAGCAGATTCCTGATAGAGAGAACAGGACTTGGACCAAATAGAATTTGCCTCTGGAGTGGGGGAAGGGGTCACACTCCCTGTATTCTTATTTATTTATTTTTGGCTGAAGTGGGTCTTTGTTGCTTTGTGAGGGCTACTCTTCATTGCAGCGCTCAGGCTTCTCATTGTGATGGCTTCTCTTGTTGAGGAGCATGGGCTCTAGGCACATGGGCTTTGGTAGTTGCAGCAAGTGGGCTCACTAGTTTTCATTCCCAGGCTCTAGAATGCAGGCTCAGTAGTTGAGACACACGGGCTAAGTTGCTCTGCGGCATGTGGAATCCTCCAGACTAGGGATCAAAGCAGTGTCCTCCGTGTTGGTAGGCAGATTCTTATCTGCTGAACCACCAGGGAAGTCCCTCCCCTAATTCTGTGGGGCATGGATGGGAAATGAATAAAACTGGGGCTCTGCCAGCAATGAAGATGCAAAGGATGGATATTGGGTTGGCAGCCAAGTGCATCTGAGGCATCACCTTCTGCCTCTAGATTTTCCTTCTTACTCATGGCACCCTCTGCCATAGTTATCTTCTTCAGAGTCTGTTTTATTCATATGGCTTCCATGCTTTTAAAAACTCTAAACATATATCTATAGATCATATTATAGTTACTTGTACTCTTTTTATTTTTTTCTTGCCTCAGCATACATAGAGAAACCACACACACCCATCAGCCACAAAGGCTTGTTACTTACTATTTCATTACAGGAGGGATGCTGGAAAAGAAGGAAAGGAGAAAGGCACCCCTGGCAAGGTGGTGCAAATCAGGCTCTCCAGAAGTGGGTATTTTTGACAACCCTAAGAGGCCATATTGCATTCTCCATGAGAATTAATAACCTATAGGTCATAGGCTTTAGAATCAAGTGCATAGCTTCTCACCACTCTTCAAGAACCTATATAATTTGGCTCCAGTTTTCCTTTCCAGCTGCCTCTCCCACTGTGTCCCTACATGACTGTTCTGCTCCTGGCTTGTTGCAATGCACACGCCCACTTCTGTGTTTCTGATCATGTTGCTCTCTCTCCTTCAAAATCTACATTAAGCCTTACCTCCTCTATAATGGCTTTCCTGACCCCTACCCCACCCAAGTCTACTGAGATCTCTCATTGACCACACTACCCATAGTGTCACTCAGCAGACACTTAAAATTAACAAAGGCGTTCTAAATCACTAAAATGTCAAATAGAGATATTTCTATATACATCCCTAGTTTTTTTTTTCTTTTTTCTGGGCTTCCCTGGTGGCTCAGACAGTAAAGAATCCTCCTGCAATGCGGGAGACCTGGGTTTGATACCTGGATTGGGAAGATCCCCTGGAGGAGGGCATGATCACCCACTCCAGTAGTCTTGCCTGGAGAATCCTCATAGATAGAGGAGCCTGATGGGCTACAGTCCATGGGGTCACAAAGAGTTGGACACTACTGAACGACTTAAGTGCAGCTTTTTTTCTAATCACATTTCGATAGAGATGAATGATTGCTGGATGTGGCCACAGTATAATTTACTGCCACAGAGACACAGAGGTTCAATCACTTCAAGAACATCGTTGTTATTTAGTCACTGTGTTGTGTCTGACTCTTTTGCGACCCTATGGACTGTAGCCTGCCAGGCTCCTCTGTCCATGGGATTCTCCAGGCAAGAATACTGGAGTGTGTTGGCATTTCCTTCTCCAGCAGATCTTCCTGACTCAGGGATCAAACCCCCATCTCCTGCTTAGTAGGCAGATTCTTTACCACTAAGCCACGAGGGAAGCTTTCACGAACATTACCAGATAGAAAACAAAAGTCTACCAAGATCCTGATGGTGGAAAGTCAAGTCTCATCACGTACCAGCAAAGCATCAGAACTTTTCAGATTCAAATAAATGCCTCAGTAATTTCACATGTATACCTGTGGTGGATTCATTTTGATATTTGGCAAAACTAATACAATTATGTAAAGTTTAAAAATAAAATTAATTTAAAAAATTAAAAAAAAAATAAAAAAAACACAAAGAATGTGGAGTCCTTGAATGACAAGAGTCTCTGGTAAATTCATGAAGCATTTCATGTATGAACAACTACAGTACAAAACCCCTGTGGTATAATTCTTGGTGTTTCCAAGTTGCCTTTGCACATAGTCAAATATTTGATGAGTGGATGTTTAATCATCATTCATAATAGTTTGACTAATTAATTTTATAGTGAGAAATGTCACCTCAAGCATAAAAGATTACACCATTAGATATATTGACTAGTTCATTTAAGCTGTCGTGTTTGAAAGTTATTAAAGCTTGTACAAACAATAGAAACTCATTCATTTATTAATTTACTTTAAAAGTTTATTTTAGCGCCTACTAGGTGCTGTTTGTTGGTGCTATAAATACAATGATGAAATGAGACACTGTCCCTACTTGTGTCAAAGAAATCGTAGTCTGTCAGGGAATACAGATATTGGTAGTGGGATTTATACAAATACATAAATACTATGATGAATTCAAATACTTTACACAAATAAGTATACATATACTATGTATATGCTATGAATCACTTATCTTATTTTTAAATTCTTTGTTTTAAAAAATGTTCTTGGAGTATAGTTGATTCACAATGTTGTAATACTTTCAGGTGTACACTAAAGTGATTCGGTTTTACATATACATATATTCATTCTTTTTCAGATGCTTTTCTCTTACAGGCTATCACAGAATATTGAGTAGAGTTCTCTGTGCTATACAATACATCCTTGTTGGTTGTCTGTCTTACATATAGTAGTGTGTGTATGTTCATCACAATCTCCCAATTTATCATTCTCCTCCATATTTCCCCTTTGGTAATCATGTTTGTTTTTAATATCTGTAAGTCTGCTTCTGTTTTATAAATAACTTCATTTGTATCATTTTGGTTTCTAAATTAGATTCCATATATGTACAATAACATATTTTTCTTTCTCTGTATGACTTACTTCACTCAGTATGACAGTCTCTAGATCCATCCATGTTGCAGCAAATGTATTATTTTGTTCTTTTTTATGACTGAGTCATATTCCATTATATATATGTACCATATCTTCTTTATCCATTCCTCTGTTGATAGACATTTAGGTTGTTTCCATGTCTTGGCTAAGGTAAATAGCGCTACAGTGAACATTGGGGTGCATCTATCTGTCCGAATTATGGTTTTCTCCGAGTATATGCCTAGGAATGAGATTGCTGGATCATACGGTAGTTCTATCTTTATTTTTTTAAGGAACCTCCCATACTATTCTCCATAGTGGTTGTACCAACTTACATTCCTACCAACAGTGTATGAAGGTTCCTTTTTCTCCACCTCTCCAGCATTTTTTATCTGTAGACTTTTTGATGATAGCCATTATGACTGCTATGAAGTGATATGTCACTGTAGTTTTGATTTACAGTTCTCTGATAGTTAGTGATGTTGAGCATCTTTTCATGTGCTTTTGGGCTGTGTATATGTCTTTGGAGAAAACGTCTATTTGGATCTCCTGCCCATTCTTTGATTGAGTTGTCTGGTTTTTTGAAGAAGCACACGTTTTAGATATCTATGCAGAGTAATGAATCAGCTCAAAACTCAGTGCCTTAAAACAATGAGATACCATTTATCTCACAGTTCTAGAGTTAACTGGGTTCAGTGGGCAATTCTCGGCCAGGATCTCTCATACAGTTGTGGTCATACAGTGACTTGGGTTGGAGTCATCTTGAAGGCTTCCCTCACTCCCGTGTCTGGCAGTTGATACTCACTTCTGATTGGGATTTCAGCTGGGCTTTCAGTGGTTCATAGACACATGACCCCTCCGTGTGGATTCTTGCACAGCATGGTTGCTGACTTCCAAGAGCAAGTATCTAGAAAAGTAAAAACCAGGCAAAAGCTGCATCTCCTCTTGTGCCATAACTTTGGAAGCACACCGTGTTGCTTCTGGCATAATCACAGAGCCACCTTGATTCCAGGGGAGACAACACAGAGCTCCCTTGATGAGAGAAGTATTCAATGTCACATTATAAGAAGAACTTAAGGGATGGGAGATACTTTGCAGCCATCTTGGAAAATGTGGAGCACATAGGACTGAAATTTATCTACTAGGGAGTCTAGGAAAGCTTCCCGGAAGTGGTATTTAAGATAAAATCTGAAAATAAGGAGATGTTACCTAGAATAAGCGGTAGAAAAAGTAAGCAGAAGAAAGTATTTGCAAAGGCCCTGAAGCAGAAAGGAACAGCACAGACTGAAAGAAAGTCAGAGTGATAGCAGTAGTAAGACTGATGTAAGGGTGGTGAGAGCTGAGGCTGGGTAAGTAGACAGTGTCTGGACAAAACAGAGCTTGTATGTTACACTCAGAATCTCATTCTCTTATGTATCAGTACATGTACCAGTAATCCAGAAAAGGGTTTTAAGCCAGTGAGTGATGGTTTGCTCTGGCTACAGCAAATGGAGAGGATATGGAGGTCGCAGGAGACATAGGAGTGGATGCAAGGAACCACCTAGGAAGTCACTGATAGGGGTCCAGTTGAGAGGTGATAGTATAGAGCATGGGCCAAGTGGGTGACAGTGAAGACAGAGCAACATGGCTGGATTCAAGCATCATAAGGAGGAAAATACAGGACTGAGGCATGAGTTGGCTGGAGAAGAAGGAATTCAAGGATGAACAGTGGTGCCAGTCGCAGACACAGAGAATGCTGGAGGACACCGAAGTTCGCAGGTTAGAGGATGCGAATCTATTCAGTATGTGTGGAGTTGATGGTGCATTTGAACAATCGAGAGAAGTTATTAAATGTATAGTAAGGTCAGGCACCCACAGGAGAGTCTAAAGATAAATATTTATGAATTCTTAATGTTTAGCTCGTAATTGAAGCTCAATAGAGATTCCCATGGAATTCAATGTTTAATGGTTTCCCTGAGATGAATGGGTGGCCCAAAACACTTAAGAAGCATCCAGAGATGTTGGAGGTATGATAGTGTGGTGTCCTGGAATCTACAGATTGTCCACGTTACTTGAAGTGTTGTTGTTCAGTCACTAAGTCGTGTCCGGTGACAAGTGGTCACTAGTACTGAATGCTGAGAAGTGTATAGAAACAAGGACTAAACATGTCCATTGGTGCAAACAACACGCAGGTCACAACAGCAAGAGTTATTTCAGAGGACCAGTGTGCACAGACTCAGTTTGGAGTAGGCTGATGGAAGCAGAGTTTAGGCAACTTTTTTTTGAAAGGGAAAGAAAGAGTTGGAGGAAACTGTGTAATATTATGGTCATGCAACAGCATCCATTTGAGAAACATCCCAAGATATACCAAACATTGGGTTTCATTGTACCAGATCATATACTCAAGAGACGTGTCACTGTGTATCCTCCTTTTAAAGAGAAGTGAGCATGAGGCAAATGGGGAAGGTACTTATATATTCCAGCCAAACAGAAATTGAATCTACCCTGGCAGAGGGAGACAAGGACCAGAGCAGTGTGGGAAAGCTCACACAGCCACTTGAAAGATATTACTGTAGACTCCCAACACTGATACCTCAGAATCCTTATTCAGCTTTGGTGTGTTCAACTCTTGTGGGCCTTGGTGCAAGTCTTGTAACTTTTCCACGAGTCAACTTTTCTTTGGCTGTTGACCAGGGTCAGAGAAAGGCTGATCCCTGAAAGGCAGACAGGACAAAAAGTCCAACAGGATTTGACTAAATGAAGCATTTGATTAGTTATCACTAATAGTATGATGCAACGCAGGAAGGACTATTAACTCATTGTTTCTAAACTTGGCTTGTTTTTGTACTTGGCTGGAGCCCTCAGCCCTCTGGCCAAACAGCAGGGTTTCTGCATGTGCTCTGGCCTCCCTGAAGCCCTCATAATTGAGCCAGAAACTCTCGGGATCCAAGAGAGGTCTTGAAGAACAGGAGAAAGGCTGTGGGGACAGCCACAGGGAGAGGCAGCCTGCACTGTGCCCACACATACAGGGGATGCACGTTAGCTGTTCCCCTTGCAGCTGGAAGCCCTTCTTTAGCCTCCAGGACTCATTTTCCTGTCCAAGTCCTTTCTGTGATGCTGACCTTTGGGTTGATTACAAGTGAGTAAATGAAAGCTTTCCCTCTCCTCCAACACGTCCTTCTATGACTTGAAACATGTGACAAGGCTGTTACCTCCAGCAGATGTTTTCTGGATGAATCAGCATCTGAAAAGGCAGAGGCCCCAGAGATGTGCCAACATCAACAGAATTGCAAGGACTAGGGGGAGAGAGGGGAGACAGTTCGATGGATGCAACCTTGTGCAGAGGGTCAGCTGCACAAACTTTAAAGAAGGCAGCCCGAGAATCATGTTCAGAATAAAGGGTGAAAGGGCAGAACTGTCTCCACAGGGCCTCAAGCAGATCCTACTGGACTGAGGACCAGGGTTGGTCTTTGGGCAATCAATATCATCACAGTTGGATGCAGGCATATGTCTGAGGGTAGTCTTTTGGCAAAAACATCCCAGTCTCACATGAGTTAAAACTCGTCTTCAAATGCATGGCCTCTAGAATACCAACCAATTGTTTCATTTTTACCACATTAAGTTACTCCTGTCTCCCAAGAGCTCTGCCCCCTCCTCTACTCCTCTCTTAGACTGCCACAAACCACATTACCACCCCAGGTGAGGGCTTAGAAGTTAGGGGTTCAATCCTTATGGGTGAGATATTTAACCACAGGATCTAACTGATGTTTCTTCACTTTGTTCTATTTTTCGTCAGCCTTTAGAACTGGGTCATGTTCCCTTGTCCATAATTTCTACAAGTCTTATCTGGCAAAAAAAAAAAAAGGGGTGCCTCTTCTCCCTTGGGACTCAGATGCCCCTTGTCAAGATCCAGAAGCTGGTGTTTGCTATGGCTTCCTTCATGCTCCCCTGTTTAACTTGTATTCTCCAAGCCTCTTTTTCCTTTTCTTCCTTTTTCTCCAATGTCCTCAAGGAGCTCATCCACTTCAGTGACTTCAGCTTTCACCTCCATGCAAGCTGTTCAAATATCGACCCCTCTCCTCCTCTCTCCTACTAAATTTCAAATGATCTTAGCGCTAGAGGTCCCCACCTTGTTGGTCCACCCACACGGCAATCTTCACATGTTCAGAACTAAACTTACTATCTCCTCACCCTTGCTCCTCACCTGTATCAGCCCATGTTCATCCAGAGAAGCAGATGTATATTGTGAAAGTTCAGTATGGATTCATTACAGGGAACTGTTCTTATGCAGTTGTGGCCGCTTACTAAGCAGTCTCTCTATGGCTGTTATCTCTGAGTCTAAAGCTGGAGCTTGACATTCATGGAATGTCCAGGAGGGAAGATGGATGTTAAGTGGAGGGGGGAGATTGAAGGTAGGTTGGAACCAAAAAGCACAAGTTGGAGCCCCATGAGGAAGAAGCAGACTCATGTAAGTCCATGTGGCCTTTGACCTTGGTGATGAGGATCTCCAGCAGAATAGGGCTCTTCATCACAGAGCTAAACACATCTACACCTGGCCTAGGAGTCGAAGAAGCTGAAGGATTAGAGAAAGGTTGGTGCTTCACACCAGCGAGGTAAGTCAGCAAGTCGGCAACATGTGTGAGCTACAAAATGGCCACTGCTTCTCTTCCAGCCTCCAAATCTCCTGAGAATCTCCCCTAACTGGAAACAAGAGAGTGAATTCTGGGAAATGTAGCTCAGCCTAGCCAAGCTGACACATCACAAAGCCATTAAAATTCACCCCTAGTCAACTTGGCATCCATACACATCTCCTTAAAGTATACTTAATATCTGAATCAGCACGAGGCTAAAGTCCTACTTCTGCCTAGTTATACAACTCTTCCACATACAACCAAAAAATGCTAACCCTTTCCCCAGAAGAGAATACAGAGTTCCTTATTTTGTCCGTGGGTGATGTTCATTCTTTTCCAAGATGATTCACACATTTCCTTTGATATCTTTGAGACACAAAGCATTAATATATCATGTTAGATGATGAGATGAAATAAGAAAGAAAACAAAAATATCTAGCTAATATATATACAAATATATCTGTATTAAAATAAGGAAGAACTATTTATAACTATTACAGTCTCCCTCTCTGCAGCAGCCACATGGTCATAATGGATATTTATAAATTTGTTGTGGTTTACTCACTCAGTCAAGTCCAACTCTTTGCGAACCCATGGACTGTAGCCTGCCAGGCTCCTCTGTCCATGGGATTGTCCAGGCAAGAATACTGGAGTGGGTCGCCATTTCCTCCTCCAGGGGATCTTCCTGACCCAGAAATGAAACCCAAGTTTCCTGCATCACCTGCATTGGCAGGCAGATTCTTTACCACTAAGCCAGTTGGGACACCAATATTTATAACTGCCTTCCCATCGTATACTATTTGTATTCATTTTGCTGTCAACTAGCACCTCCGCAGCTCATGGTTCTTTGGTGAGGTGTGATAAACTTTCAGTCTTGAAGGTTCTGGTATATTAGCATCCCTGCCTGAATTTGCTTGTTGTCCACCCATCTTTGCACCCTTCATTTAAGGGTTCAAATGGCTTCCCAGGCGGCACTAGTGGTAAAGAGCCTGCCTGCCAATGCAAGAGACATAAGAGACAAAGGTTCGATCCCTGGGTGGGAAGATCCTCTGGAGAAGGAAATGGCAACCCACTCCAGTATTCTTCCCTGGGCAATCCCATGTACAGACGAGCCTGGCGGGCTGTAGTTCATGGGGTCACAAACAACTGGACACGACTGAAGTGACTTAGCGCACACACACGGTTTTCTGTTGGCAATAATCATCGGACCTGGGAGTATTAAGAGGAACACTTAAGGATTTTCACTAGAGGTAATAGCAAACAGTGCCGCTCCTGTTTCCCCTGCTGTATTTAGGGATCTATGAATACTGGCTGCAGGAGAAACAACATCATATATTTGATGGCAACTCAAAGCATATACAGCATCGAGGATGACCTTGCCCAGCCCTGCAAGGTGTTATCACTTAGCTATGCATCAAGTACATCTTCAAAAGGCGGCGCCACTTCAATCAAGCTGCTTCTGGATGATAGGGAACATGGTAAGATCGGTAAATGCCATCACTCCGAGTCCATTGCCACATTTCATTTGCCGGGAAGTGCGTTCCTTGATTGGAAGCCGTGCTTTGCTCAGTACCAAGATGGTGGGTAAGATATTCCATAAGACCATGGATGGGAATTGGGGCAGAAGCATGTGGACAGAGAAGGAAAATCCGATATATGTCTACTGAAGTCACCAGGTGAAAGTGAAAGTAAAGTGTTAGTCGCTCAGTCCTGTCTGCCTCTTTGTGACCCCATGGACTGCAGCCCACCAGGCTCCTCTGTCCAAGAGATTTTCTAGGCAAGGATACTGGAGTGGGTTGCCATTTCCTCCTCCAGGGGATCTTCCCAACCTAGGGATCAAACTGTGTTCCCTGCGTTGACAGGTGGATTCTTTACCGTCTGAACCACCACCAGGTAGACTTCTCAAAACCCTGCCTACTTAGAGGATCCCTCTCAGTGCTGCTGTTCAGGGCTGTAAGCGAGTTGGGCGGTAACGCTGCTGCTTTCCACTTTCAGGTGCTGCCTACCTGCCGTGCAGAACTATCTGAGGTTTTTCTTCCTCAATTAACTGGCCAGAGGGCTCATTCCATCAGGCCAGAACTGTGGGTTGGAAGAGAGAAGGTAATGTAGCAGAAATAGGGACCATGGATTTTGGGGTCACTTCTTTTTTCTTTCTGTTTTTTGGTTGCATGGGGTCTTTGTTGCTGTGTACAGGCTTTCGCTAGTTGCAGCGAGTGGGGGATTCTCATTGCAGTGGCTTCTCTTGTTTTGGAGCACAGGCTCTAGGCACACGGGCTTCAGTAGTTGTGGTGCATGGGCTTAGCTGCTGCATGGCATGTAGAATCTTCCTGTAGCAGGGATAAAACCCATGTCCCCTGCCTTGGCAGGTGGGTTGTTTATCCACTGTACCACCAGGGAAGTCCTTGAGGCCTTTTCTTAATGCAACTTACGCCTTCCAGGCCCACACAAGCCTGATTACATATGAATCACTTCCATTTGATGATGGAGTGCCACAGTGAATACCCTACTGTATGGCTTGGCCAGTTGGACAACGCTAGTTCACGATGAGCAGCTCAAGTTACACAGTAACTTGGTGGTCCACAGATAAGCATTTCATCAACCAAAAGTTGATTCTGAAAAGGAGAGTAAGTATCCACTAAGGAGGGCAGGGATTTGGCCACAAAGTTTTAAGGGTCAGGTCTTGCTTCATCTAGAGGGGCTTGCCAAAGACTTCACACTGCACCTCTTTCAGCTGCTGACACATGGAACACCAGTAGATCGGGTCACATGGCCCAAGTGACAGAGCAGCTTATGAAGTGGCCCAGACATATGACAGGGTCTTCTCTTGTCCTGTGTGTGTCCATGCTCAATTGCTCAGTCATGTCCAGCTCTTTGCAACTCCACGGACTGTAGCTTGCCAGGCTTCTCTGTCCATGAGATTTCCCAGGCACGAATACTGGAGTGGGTTGCCATTTCCTCTTCCAGGGGATCCTCCCAACTCAGGGATTGAACCTGCATCTCATGTGTCTCTCTGCATTGGCAGGTGGGTTCTTTTCCACAGTGCCAACTGGCAAGCCCTCTCTTGTTCTGAGCCCCACTCAAAACTAGCATGTCTTAGGTCACATCCATACAGTATCTAACCAAAGAGGAAAATAAGAGGGATTCTTTCAATTGGGCTTTGTATTATAAGTCTCTGAGCAAGCCCCTGGTTGGCCAGCCTGAGGCCTGTGCTGAGCCCTCTAATTCCAGGGGCCTGGGGCTCAAGTTCTATTGACCCAGCATGATTCATGGGACCACACCTATGACCGTGATTTAGAGTCTTGTGGTCAGCAGATCCCTCCAAAACCACACAAGGAGTTCCCCAAATGATATTTTTTTCTGGGAGTTCATCATTGAGCCATTCTTAGAGTTGAAGTAAGGCTCTGGAAAATTCAGGTAGCCCTCTTCAAGTAGTCCTTTTCTCCGGAGAAGTCTCTGAGCATATTTCAGAAGGATTACTTGTACCTTCTCTCTGCCAGAGCAGGAGGGGAACTTTCCTGGACCTTCACCATGAAAACCTGGTAGGGTTCCTGAAGTTAAAGCCTATGGCAGTGTGGGAATCTCTGCTATGACGTCACCCCCAGCAGTTTCTCACTCTCCTATTAGTCTGCACTCAGCCCTCAGCCATTTTTCTACATTGCCATTATGGCGTACCTACCAATGTATGACTCCAGCGTGTCTTCTGCTCCAGGTAAGCAGATCTTGGCTGTGACTGTCTGGATCTGCCTGTCTTTCTAGATGGGTGGTGATTTGCCTGAAAACTCAGTTCTTTGTTGACTCCAAGAAAAGTCATGTATTTTCATTTACCCAGCTTTCTCTTGTTGTCAGGACAGGAACGATAACTTCCAAGCCTGACCAAAGGTGTTAATTTCATATTTGAATCTTTGCATTCTTATATTTCTCAATTTTCTGTATGTGTGCTCAGTCGTTTCAGTCATGTCCAACTCTTTGTGACCCCATGGACTGCAGCCCTCCAGGCTCCTCTGTCCATGGTGGTTCTCCAAGCAAGAATACTGGAGTGGGTTTCCATGCCCTCCTTGGGACCTTCCCAACCCAGGGCTGGAAGCCCGGTTGCAATGCGCCTGCAACCCGCATTGCAACCCTTTACTAATTGAGCCACCAGGGAAGCCTATATGACCTCTACTCCTGCTGTATAAGAGTATTCTTGAATCTTTTGCTGAATACACCAAATAGTTTCTGAAACTGCCTTTCCCTTTTTTTTTTTTTGGTAGCTGATTATTTTCATAAATGAGATGTTTTCCTTTGAATCTTTAGGAGTCAAACTACTCCTTTTCCCTTATGCTGCAGAAGTTTTCATCCCTTAGAGCTTGTTTTGTATCACTCTGAATATTTATTCTAGAAAGAGAAGAAATCTCTTTAAGCCAGGGGATTGTAAACAGACTGCCTGTAGCTTTTTTTGATCTTGACCTTGAGCACTCTTAAGTTAACCCTCTCAGATCTAGATTTGTAACAGATACCAGAGAGCAATAGTACCAGCCAAACTCGCCCTGCCCTTCTGGCATTCATTTAGCATGATTCCAATAGACTGCGGTCATATCTCCCTGTCCTTCGAGCCTTGAGTCCTCAGAAACCTGGAGTCTAGTGTGGTCTCTAGTTTGTATAAGTGCAGGATGGAAACAATTAAACCCACTATAACTGTGCTACTCAAAGTGTGGTCCCTAAACCCATGCTGCTCTCTGACTCATTCCCATTTTATTTTTCTAGGGAGTTATATTTATTGATTTTATGAAAGCCTTGATCAATGATGGATTGGGAATTTTAAAAATTTTGTGTAAGTATAGTTGATTTACAATGTTCTGTTAATTTCAGGTGTACAGCAGAGTGACTCAGTTATACATATATATGCATTCCTTTTCATGTTCTTTTTCTGTTATGGTTTATCAAGGGATATTGAATATAGTTCCCTGTACTATACAGGACCTTGTTGTTTGTTCATCCTATATATAATAGTTTGCCTTTGCTAATCCCAAACTTGAATTGAGAATTTTGGAAAAATAGTCCTTCACCACAGCTAGTTTCCAGGTGGCTCAGTGGGTAAGGAATCTGCCTGCAATGTAGGAGACCTGGGTTTGACCCCTAGAGAAGGGCATGGCAACTCACTTCAGTATTCTTGCCTGGAGAATTCCATGGACAGAGGAGCCTGGTGGGCGACAGTTCATGGGTCGCAAGTAGTCAGACACAACTGAAGCAACTTAGCATGCACGCATGCACAGCTGGTCTGCACTGTCTCAAGTCTCATCCCTCCTGAGTGTCTCCTTGACTTTGATTCCACTCCCATTTCCTAAGGTACAGTGAGCCACCAATGTTCCCCTTGAGCTTCAGGTCCTTTACTCTGGAAGGATGTGGGAAGAGAAGCACAGGTTTGTGAGGGTGGGGGATAAGGAGGTGTGGGAAGATGGCAGAGACTCACGAGGGAAGGGCCTTGACTGACATGCTCAGAAAAGCTCTCTCCTGCAGTAGGTAGGGGGCTGCCAGATTCTGCTTCAATGGTGTCTCTGAGTCTACAAGTTCAAGGAAGAGAGTGCAGGGGTGGGGAATCCTGCGACTCCTTTTCCTTCCTTCTCCACTGTGGGTCATTCTGCTCTAACTCAGGGGGCAAGGCTGTGCTGTTTAATCCAGCCTCCTCCACACTGCAATTGGTGGAAAGACACCTCTCCCCACCCCACTACCCCCTGCCAGACTTAGGCTGTGTTCCCTTCTCCTCACTTTCGGCACTTTGCCCAGCACTCAGGAATGCTTCTGAGGATAGAACAGGCTCTGTCAGCAGCGCCCTGAGGTGCCTGGCAAGTCTGTCGTAGCCTGTAGGCAACTAAGTATGGTAGGTACTGCTGAGAAGCCACGTTTCCTGTACTCTGAGTCTGTGTGGTTGAATTTTGAGATCTCATGTAGGGCATCATATTTATCTTTATTATCTTCTTATTTATTTATGACTATGCCGGGTCTTTGCTGCACGCGGGCTTGCTCTAGTTGCAGTGAGTGAGGGCTACTTCTTCGTTGCAGAGAGCAGGCTTCTCATTGTGGTGGCCACTCTCTTTGTGGAGCACAGGATCTAGAGCACAGACTTCAGTAGTTGTGACTCTCGGGCTTAGTTGCTCCGGGGCTTGTGGGATCTTCCCGGACCAGGGATAGAACCCATGTTCCCTGCATTTGCAGGCGGATTTTTGATCCACTGTGCCACCAGGGAAGTCCTATCATTATTTTTTAGTGTTCAGAGTCAATACAACATTCTTGCTTATTTATTAGAGATGCCTGGAACCTATTTCTTACCTATCTCTGTGCCTCATGCCAACAGTGTCTTTTCCCAACTCATTAGTAGCTATGACCAGCAGGACAGGAAGAGATCAGAGCTCTGTGGCACTCCCTGGGTGACTTCTCCTCCTGTTTCCATCCATTCATGGCCCTGTCTGCTGGATTCAGTTGCTTAACAGATTATGAATCTACTTAACCATCCTACTGTCTACCAGGACACTGTGAAGAGGATGGATAATTTCTCCTACGCTTCCCTCTTCCCTCATCCCTTCTGCCAGAGAGTCCTGTATATAATAATTATATATAGTAATACTAGTTATTGTAATTATTACTATAAATCTGGTTGGAGTTTGTTCTAAAGTAGCAAAGAAAGCGGCTCTTAACTGTGGTGTTGCTTGTTATCAGCCAGATTCAGGTGCTAGGTGAGAGCCAGGTGTTCCTTGTCCGTTCAGTAATAAAATGCATGCTGGGTTTTGTGAGCAGAGCTTGTCTCAGAGGTGATAAAGGAAAGGAAGGCCACCGGTCAGACTAACCTGGACCTGGAAATTTGGGGTGCCCATAAACCTTTGCTCATGAGCCTCCAACAGGGGTTCTCGATTAGGGCCAGTTTTTGTGCTAGAAGATATCTGACAGCTCCTGGAGACATGTATTGTCACAACAGAGAAAAATTGAGGGCCTGCTACTTGTTCTTAGGGGCACAGAGGCCAGGGATGCAACTAAAACATCCTTCAGTACACAGAGCAGGCACCCTCCCCAACCAAGATTGGTCCAGCCACAAATGTCAATAGCACTTGGGCTGAGAATCCTTGACTTAGAATTTATCCCATTCTAAAATCTGCACCACTGGAGCATGGGGGCAAGGGGATGATCCATCTACTCAAAGGCCAGGCTACATCCCTAAAGATTCTAGTTTCATTGGTCTGGCTGGGGTGGAGCCCAGATAGGGTATTTCCATGAAGCTCCCCTAAGATTTCTCTCCTGGGTGGACAGGATTGAGAACCATTCCCTGGAGAGTCTGGTGAGATGGAGGCCTAGGAAGAGCCTGACCACCCTCATTGTCTTGTGATCAGAAGGTTACAGAAGGGTTGTCGGCTCCATGAGGAGCAACGATGGAGAGAAGGCTCCCAGGCACCAGAGAGGATAAGATGGAAGTTCAAGGCAGAGTCTTTTGTGAGAACTGGGAAAAGAGCAAGCCATCTAGATTAAAAAAATTGAAAACCTTCTGGATGGATATTCCCAGGGCCCTTCATCTAGCTAACAGACCAGACTGCTGAGGTGAGGAGAAAGCTGCCTTTCCACAATGAACATGGCCTCTACCATAGAACAGGGCTCGGTGACCCCAGAGGCGGCTGGATTTTAGCACCCTTGCCCCTTCCTCCAGGACCTTCGCTCAGAGCACATGGCACAACTGAATGCAGCAGCCCTAGTTGGAATCTGTCTTAGTTATGATCTTCTGGCAGGAAAAGGGGCGAGGTCCCTGCCTTAGGTGTTTACAAAAAACAAAAAAAAAGAGAGAGAGAGAGAGAGGGAGAGAAAGCCTCAAAGAAGAAACCAGATCCGTCCTGCAGGCAGCCGAGAAACCCTATCCTGACGCCAGCCTCCACGAGGGTGGAGGCTCCAGGCGGATCGTGGTGTGCTAGGGGTGTGAACAATCCAGGAAATGGGGAACTCTGATTGCAAGAAACTACAACAGCTGGATTCCCAGGCTGTGGGTGAGACGGGGAACTTTCTGGGCCTTGTGCTCGCCCATCAGCCAACCTTGGAAAGAGTACCTCAAGCCTCATCCCAAACCGCAGTGCAGCCGGCACACACCCGGGCCAGCCCTTGATTCATTCCTTCGCTAAAGAGAAACCAAAAAGCCATAGCACGGACGCTGGCGCCGGCGCAACCACACACCTAAGTTCAAATCTCCGCTCTGTCCGTAACCGTGGACCCGAGCAAGTTTCTAAGCGGCGTTTCTTTTCGGAGAGGGTGGGCATAATAACAGCAAACTTGGGGAGTGATCAGGAGGGTCAAACCCGCGAACTTGGCCATAATAACCTGCCGCGGTTGTCTCTTCTCTTTCCCTGCGACTCACCCAGCTCTCTGCATAGATGACATGGTGCTAGGGGCCCGGGACCTGGGAGGGGGTCGGGCAACCGGTGTGTGTATTTGGAGTGAAAGGGCGCAAACTGGGAAACCCAGAGATACTTTGGGATGGTTCGGTTTACTAGGGCACGCCCCTGGCGCGCTGCGGCACCCCGGAGAGGGGGGCGGAGGTGTCAGCCCCGCTCCAGAAGAAGCGCTGGCACAAAAGGAGGGGGTGGGTCGGAGCCCCAGCCGCGCCAGCGCTCCGGGGAGGCGGAGGAAGGAGGGTTGGCCGGGGGCGGGAGACAGGCGAGAGGAGGAGTTTTTAAGTTCGGCCTCCGCCGGCCCGCGGCGCAGTCCCTCGGTCCGGTCGATCTCCTCCCGCCCCCGGGACGCGCGCCGCGCAGCTGAGCGGAGCGCAGCGCCGGCGCGCCATGGGCAGCCCCGCACTCCGGCCCGCGCTGCTGCTGCTGTTGCCACTGCTGCTACGAGTCCCGCCGAGCCGCGGCTTCCCAGGTAATGCCGGGGGCGGGCCAGCCTCCCCAGCGGGATGCCGGGGACCACCCCCATCTCCGGCTTGGCCGGAGGGTGGTGCGAGGCGCCCTTTGTTTGCGCCGACTTCGTCTTTCGCCGCCCCGGGATTGGGGGACGCGGAGTGGGGCTGGCGTCCGGGCAACGGGAAGGGAGAACCGATTGTCAGGCGGCCGCCGGGAGTCGACGGACCCTCTGCGCCCGGAGTTCCAGGGGGTCAGTCAAACCCACGTAGGCGCTAGAGGCGACCAAGAGACGTTTGGCCGAGGGCTACTTTCTCACCCCCAGGAGTTGCCTCTCCTGCTGTTGCTCGCGGCCGGGACCCAGGGGACTGACAGCTTGTCCTGGAAGGAGTACCTACCCCCTCCCACTCGAGGAGCCAGGCCACCCCCTGGGGCTGCAGGGCACTAGTCGCTGTAGACTCTCGTGGCCGGCGCAGGCGGGGCCTCTCCCGCATCCCCCAACCCCCCCTGCTGGGGATTCCGAGAAAGTCTGCACCGTGGGAGAGAGGTGCCAGCTGAGAGTGGTGACATGTGGCAAGCGCTTGGTTAGCACGCGGGCTCTGCTAGACAGGGGGTGGGGCTTTTGGTTTCAGGAAGGCGTGGTCTGTAGCATCTAAGGGAACCCAGGTATTTATTAGGGCTCTCCTGGTGTTGACAAAATCTTCTTTGGAAATGCCCTTTTAAAAACTACCGCCGAGTCCCTCATCAGAGAGGCTTAAGTTAGCAAAGAGCTTCAGGGGGGCTGGGAAACATGGATGCACCCGTGTCGCCCTGGAGAGAAGAAATCCATGGGCGTGTTTTAATTTAGTGTTAATGGGAAAGTGGGTTATGTGGGCTATGGGGTCAGCAGATATCTGGCTTTACTTTCAATACTGTGGGCAGTTTAAATTTGGGTCTGAAAAGCGAACCTACAGAGTTGTGGGTGAAGCTTGGAGGGGGAGGGTTCCCAGATAGAATGCTGGGGAGATGTAGGGCTGGCTGCTAGACATTCCCTGCGCATCCACTAATGAGTGAATGAATCCAACGTGTGAAGTGATAATCAGGAACTTTTGTTTCCAGCTGACTCTTGTAAGTTTTTCAGCTGTTGGGTAGGAACTGATTCAGGGCAAAGTGGAAAGGAGACTTTATCCTCTGTGCCTGGCAAGTGCCATTCCCCTGACCCCCAGGTGGATTCATTCTTCCACCCCCACCCCCCAAAGCGGGAATCAGGTTAATGTGAAACTAGAGGGGAGGGAGAAGCCCGCACTGGACAGGGAGCAGGGGGAGAAGTTGAGAAATTAGAGGTGGCTTTTCCTGCTGAACTGGCAGGCATCTCTAAGCCGCCTGTGCAACTGATGGAGCCGGGCCTCTTGTCTTTTTCCACCTGACCTTCCTCCCCTCTCTCACCCTGCCCTCCACTCTCCTTCCTTCTACTGCATAGCTTGCTGCCAGAGCCCAGCCACCCACAGAGTCATGGGTTTCCAGCTTGGACGCTCACTACTTTTGGGAACTGGCCCTGGTTGGCCCGGCTCCTCCCTCCAGCACCAGCCTGCAGGCTGCCCCCAACTTGGCACATCCCAATGGGATCTTTCAGGAAATGTGCTCTGCTGGGGCTGATGATTCCAAAGGAGCAGATTTCAGTCCAAGCCAGAGGTTTTGGAAGTCTGGGGAGGGGAGACTCTCTAAGCCTGTGGGTCCCAAGACAAGTCATGTCAGCCATGTTCACCCTAAGTGCTGAGTGACAGATTTTGAAGATCATTTCAGAGGCAGTCTCTTAGCAAGTGGACAGTGTGTCTCTGGTAAGAGGCCTGGAATCAGGAATCTTTGAAAGAGGGAGATGGGTATTGAGAAGCCCCCATCAGCACTTCTCCCCCTATTGTATAACCATCTGAGATTTAATAGGGAAACTGTCAGAGAGAGAGAGAGAAAATCATTCCCAGTCCCACTCCTAGAAGGTCTCTGGAGTTCTTCCATCTTTGAATTTGATGCAGCTTTTCTGGCTCTCTGATTTTTATAGCCTACCAAGATGTGGTGTCTATAAAAACCCACATGAAGTATATGGAAAGTTTATAGCTAAGTTGTCTATGTTGGATTGTGTTTGTATGTCTGTAAGATAGGATTTCTTACTCTGTTCTTTGTTTTTGCTTTTATTGATGTGTAATTGACATATAACATTAGTTTTGGGTGTACAGTGTAGTGATTTGATATTTGTACACACTGCACAATGGTGGCCACAGTAAGTCTAGTTACCATGCATCACTGTACATAGTTACAAAAAATTTTTTTCTTGTGATGAGAACTTTTAAGATATACTCTCAATACAGTATTATTAATGATAGTCATTCCCTGGTGACTCAGATGGTAAAGAATCTGCCTGCAATGCAGGAGACCCAGGTTCGATCCCTGGGTTGGGAAGATCCCCTGGAGGAGGGCATGGCTACCCACTCCAGTATTCTTGCCTGGAGAATCCCATGGACAGAGGAGCCTGGTGGGCTACAGTCCATGGGGTCACAAATACTGGGTGAGTAACACACACATACCATGCTATACCTCTCATCCCATGACTGATTTAAAGCTGAAAGTTTATACATTTTGATTGCCTTCACCCATTGCGTCTACTCCTCACCCCCCTTCCCATCTGGCCACCACAAATCTGTTCTATGTATCTATGAGCTTAGATTTTGTTTCATTTTTTAGATGCCACATATATGTGTGATCATATGGTATTTGTCTTTCTCTGCCTGACTGACCTCGCTTAGTAAAATGCCCTCAGGGTCCACCCATGTTGTCACAAATGGCAGCATTCCATTCTTCTTTTCTGGCTGGATACTGTTCCATTGTATGTATATACCACATCTTCTTTATCCATTCTGAGCCAGCAGGGAAGCCCTTTCCCTAAATGTAAATTTATATGATTTAATTTTCATTGTAATAAACTTAGGGATGGGCTTCCCTGGTGGCTCAGATGGTAAAGAATCATTCCCACAGGAGATGCGGGGTTCAAACCCTGGGTTGGGAAGATCCCATGGAGAAGGGAATGGCAACCCACTCCAGTATTCTTGCCTGGAGAATCCCATGGAAAGAGGAGCCTGGTGGGCTACAGTCCATGGGGTCTAGAAAGAGTTGGGCACAACTTATCAACTGAGTACAAATGGTAGTTGTATTTTTAGTTTTTCGAGGAACCTCCATGCTATTTTCCATAGTGGCTGCACCAGTTTATTTTCTCATCAGTAGCACATAAAGATGCCCTTTTCTCCACATCCTTGCCAACACTTGGTGTTTCTTGTCTTTCGGAGAATAGCCATTCTGACAGGTATCTCTTTGTAGTTTTGCTTTGCATTTCCATTTTATTCTGTTTGCAGTGAACTCTTGAAACCTCATTTACATCTGAGATTTTTGAGGTTCAGTGTACCTCCTTTTGCAAGCAAGGCTGAAGACAGAGAACAAGTGCTGTGGCCACTAAGAAAGGCTCCGTGAACCTGACGCCTGGGGAAAACTGGTAAAGTGTGCGGTTTCACTGTTGTAGCCACGCGTTCTGGGAAACAAACTCACTCAGAAGGACGATGCAGATAGTGGAGTGCAGTTTATTACACCGGCGGGCCCAAGGCAGAGTCTCCTCTTAGCCAAGGACCCTGACCAGTTTTTCTGAAAACCTTATATACCCTAAGTGTACATGCCCAAACCCACCTCCCCAAATTCCCTGAAACTAGTCTGAACAAAGGAGAAGAAAGATACAATCAAAGTTAACCCATGATTCATATGCCTTAAGCCTAGGTAGTTAACAGTGAACAATTATCAATAGGCCTATGGTCATACCCCAATAAGCATAATAGAATTTATGATTCTGTTTGGTTACACAGATAATTAGGGTGTTCTTTTAAGCAACAGAGAGTCTAGGTACGAGTCCTGGGGCTCTTCCATCCAGGGGGCCTGGTTTTCCAGTTGGTATGCCATTTCCATAGATACTGGGCATATAGCTCAAAGTCCACAGTCCGGTCCAAGATGGAGTCCTGCTTTCAAGATGGAGCCTGTTCTGTCTGTTTCCTCCTTCATCCCCGCCTCTTGATGCTCTTAACTCGTAGTATGAGCATCATTCATAGGGATATATTGCACCCTGACTCTCCAACCTCCAATTTGGGAGAACAACATCAACCTTTGGGCTACAATGTTCATAATACATTGTGAAATAAAGGGTCCACAAAGCAGAACTATCAAGACAACTATAAAAATGGTAAATATAGTTTTCCACCAATCACCCTTCACCCAAGATAGGACCAAAGTCCAAAAAGGAAGATTATCATCAGACATAACTTTTACCTGACCTTTCATGTCATCTAGGGTGGCTGATATATAGCCAGATAAATCAGGAATATATACACAATATTCAACTTTAATTATAGCACAGGTCCCTCTTTGTACTGAAACTATGGTTAGTCTCAAGATGATACCAGCAAGTCCTTGAAGCAGCAGTTGATTGTAGAGCTTCATCTCTGTTTCTTCTTTAAGATGATCTTGGTTTCACAGGGATCAGTGGGTCTTTTGTGTAGTGCCCTCAGCGTCCTCCAGGTCTGCATGGTATGCTCTCTTCACCCTCATATGAAGGATCCAGGGAGTGACACCTGCAACTTTAACTGCAGTAGGGCTGGTTAGAACAACAGTATATGGACCGTTCCAATGTGGGGCCAAGGAGTCGTGTTTCCAGTCCTTGACCACACCTGATCCCCGGGCACAAATTTGTGAATCTGTTCCCCAAGGAGGAATGGCACCCTTTCTAGTACAAACTTAGTTACCTGATTTATTACCTTACTCGGTTGTTCCATCTGCTGTGAAATCTCATCTCCCCTCACCTAAGGCAAATTTGTTGATACCTGTTTTATTATGGGAGGGGCCCTCCCATACACAATTTTGTACAGAGAAGAGCCATGGAACTGTGGGGTCATCCTGAGTCTGAGCAGAGCCGTCGGAAACAAGTCCACCCAGGAACAGTCAGTCTCTAAGACCCACTTGGAGAGTGTCTCTTTAAGTGTCTGGTTGGTTCCTTCCACCATCCCAGAACTCTGGGGCCTATATTCTGTATGTAATTTCCACTTGATGTTTAAAGTTTCGCTTACTTGTTGTACTAAATCAGCTATGAAAGCTGGGCCATTGTCTGATCCAATGCTGGCAGAAAATCCAAATCTGGGAACTATCTCCCTAAGCAGGCACCAGGCTACTTTTGATGCTCTTTCAATCCAGGTGGGAAAAGCTTCTACCCATCCTGAGAACGTATATACCATGACCAGCAGGTAATGGTAGTGTTGGTGAGGTTTCATTTCAGTGAAGTCCACTTCCAGGTGTTCAAAGGGCAGCGTGCCTTTCACTTGAGTCCCTGGAGGTTTCTGTCTGTGCCGAGAGGCAGCATTGACCTGTGAGCAGGCAGTGCAGTTCTGAGATTTTGTCCTGCATAGGGAAGAGAAGTGGGGAACCAGGAAATATTTTCAAATTGGCTCTTCCAGTTTATCATGGCCTAGATGGGTCACTTGGTGTGTTTGGCTTACCACAGTGGGTGCCAGCTCCTCCGGTACCAATAGTTTGCCACTTGGCAATTCCCACCATCCGTTTTCAGTCTTGATGGCCCATTCTGCTTTGGCTAGTTGGTTTTGGGCTTCAGTGTATTTTGGAGAGTCTAGCGTTAGCTCAGGTAGCTCTGTCAACATGAGAGCTTTAATAGGGGCTTCACTTGTCACCCCCAAGCCCTCGGCTGCTTGTTTAGAGGTCTTATCTGCCAGTCTGTTCCCTGAGCCTGGGGGGTATCCTCTTTTTGACGTCCTCAGCAGCGTATGTCTGCAACCCTTTCTGGTTCCCAGGCAACATCTAATAGGGTCTTGATTTCTTCCTTATTTTTAATATCTTTTTCACTAGCTGTCAAAGGCCTCTCTCCTTATACAGAGCCCTGTAGTGTAGCAAAAGCATACCTGGAGTCTGTGTAAATGTTTGTCTTCTTACCTTTTGACATCTGGAGGGCCTGGATTAGAGCATATAGTTCGGCCTGTTGAGCGGACCAGTGTGATGGCAGAGAGCTAGCCTCAATGATGGTTTCTTCCGTGACTACTGCATATCCCAACTGTTGTTGCCCTTGTTGCACCAGGCTGGTGCCATCGGTGTACAGGGCCAAATCTGGGTCCGGGATTGGCTGGTCTCTCAAGTCAGGTCTGCTGGCATATTTCCTTGCAATCATATGAGGGCCCACCTTCTCCCACAGGAAGGAGAGTGGCCGGATTCAGGGCCTGACAAGGCTCAGTAGTAACATGGGGGTCTCACATAACAGTCCCTGGTATTGAGTAATCCGGGATGTTGATAGCCATTTATGGGGGTCCCCTCGCAGGAGAGTGTTGACCTCATGTGGGACTTTTACGAACAGATCTTGGCCCAAAGTCAGCTTGGTTGCCTCCCGGACCAGTAAGGCAACTGCAGCAACTGCCCGTAAGCATCCCAGCCACCCAGTGGCAACATTGTCCAGCTGATTAAAGTCACCAGTCTGTCCCATGTCCCCATAATCTGGGACAGCATGCCCATAGCCACCTTGTCCTTTTCAGTCACGTAAAGAGTAAATGGCTAAGCAAGGTCTGGCAGGTCCAAGGTGGGTGCTGACACAATTGTACCAGATGCTGCTGCTAAGTTGCTTCAGTCGTGTCCGACTCTGTGCGACCCCATAGACGGCAGCCCACCAGGCTCCCCCGTCCCTGGGATTCTCCAGGCAAGAACACTGGAGTGGGTTGCCATTTCCTTCTCCAGTGCATGAAAGTGGAAAGTGAAAGTGAAGTTGCTCAGTCGTGTCCGACTCTCTGCGACCCCAGAGACTGCAGCCTACCAGGCTCCTTCGTCCATGGGATTTTCCAGGCAAGAGTACTGGAGTGGGGTGCCATTGCCTTCTCCGAATTGTACCAGGTTTGAGTTCTATTACCAGTGGGACTTTTGCAAGCCTGGAGTGGGTTGTCTTCCACCCAGACCTCAGGGAATTGTTGAGTTAACTTTCTCTCTCGACTGTTTAGCCTGTCTGGTTTCCCTTCCGGGAGATCATGCAACCTCCATTCATCTTGAGGGGTTACTGAGAGGAAGAGTAAATAGGTGATTGAGCCCACTCAAACAGTGGGTCTTTCGTGGGGGGTAAGGTCACTTGTGCCCCCAATTTAGACAGCAAGTCTCTTCCCAACAAAGGTACTGGGCATTCAGGGATGTATAAAAACACATGAGTCACTTGGTGCCCCCCCATCTGACATTTTCAGGGTAGGCTAGAGACACAAAGGCTGCATTTATCACCATCTGAGACCCAGCAGCCTCTGGCTGGGTCTATTGGCGTATAAAGTCTATAGGCCTCGCACAGTCTTTTGCAGAACTCAGAGGGTGATTCGCTTTCCCTTTGACTCACTTTGGAGGGTTTTGTGATGCCCATAGCTTTTTGGGCCCCACTCTTGAGACCTTGTAAGATAGTTACCCGATATCTCCCCAGGCGGCCCCTCCCTTCCTCTGTGTTACAGTCCCAGCTGGGCCTCTCATCGAGGGTGGCTAGTTCTGCCCACCGCTGCGGGTTTGCAGTACCCTCAGGTGCCATTTCTCTTAACCATTTTCTGGCCTCAGTTCGGATCCTGTGTCTTTCCTCAGTGCTGAAAAGGGAGCCTAGTGGTTGGATTATGTCATCCTATGTAGGGCGGTGGGCTCAAAAAATAGTCTCCATTAGACTAATCATGGCTTGTGGCTCTCCTGAGTACGGTGGGGCATGTTTCTGCCAGTTTAATATACCCGTAGAGGAAAATGGCTGGTATTAATAGGCTACAGGCGGCGGACGGTAGTGCCCCATGCATCCTGAACTGGAGGCTGTTGTACCCTCTAACGGGCATCTGTAGTGGGGTTCTTTCCACCTGTTCCTTGGCGGAGTGCAGCCTCTGTCTAATTGCTGTGTTTTCTTCCCCCTTCCCATCAGTACTCACCGGGAGAGGTGGATACAGTCTAGGAGGTCCAGCTGAGGTGGAATCCTGGGGGCATTGACCAGAGGTCTCCATCGCTGGGATTGGAGCCTGCCGAAACGGCGGCTCTGCGAACTCCGGGAGAGCTGGTGGAAGAGCAGTGGCTGCTGCAGGAACTTTAGCTGGCCCTGGATTGGGCAGTAAGGCGGCCTCCGGTCCTGGTGGAGCACTGGGAGGCAGGCACGTCATTATCTAGTATGGGGGAGGGGTCAGGTCATCCCCGTTCAAATCCTGTAGAATTTCCTTTTTTATCAGTCAATTTTTGTGCCATTAATATTTTTCCCTTTCCCTTCTGGATACAGAACCTTGTCTAAGTAGGAGGGTCTTGAGCTAACCCTAGCCATGAGTCAATATATGGATATTGATCCGGGTGTCCTGGCTCTCCTGTGACTACTGTATAGACTGCTTCCACTATTTTTGAGTTCATGGTGTTCTCTGGTGGCCATCCTACTCCCATAGGGGGCCATTCGACCTCACAGAGTATGTGGAGGCTGTTAGGCTTCATCTTCACCCCATAGTCTCCTCCTAATCCCTTCTCAAAATTTTTAATCATGCACTCCAATACAGTTGCCTTAGATTCACTTCCCCTCATCTTGCTTACCTTCTTGGACCTTCTTCTACTTTTCCTTTTCATTCTGTCTACGAAGTTCTCAGTACCCTATGTACTTCTGATATTTCCACTCAATGACACTTAAATTGCCATTCTGCCTCCTTCCTAATTGGGGTGAGAAGAGCCTCACCCGCCAGATCCCGGAGGGAGAAGGGGGATCGGCGTGTCTTCACCTGCTGGTCAGCACAGCCAAACCAAAACACCATGTGATCCAAGACTGTTTCTCCCTTAACTTTTAAAGCCCATTCTGCCTTGGTGGGCTTGATCAGGTGCAGATGAAAATACAGATGGGTTAAATGTCCCACGTCCCAGGCTGTCTCTAGAGAAGCCAATTCGTACTCACTTATGTATCCCCCTCCTTCTAGCCTGACAATTCCGAGGGGGTCAAGAATTTCATAGCAGATGGGACACCTCCTTGGGGAGGGCAGAGTATGAGTACACAAAAACCAAGTTTCTTCTAAAAATCCCCTGGCAATTGCTTGGTAATAATTTTCCCCAAGATGGCATGGACACCACCTCGTAAATGACCTTCACAAATTTCCTTCCTAAGCCCTAACACGCTTGTCAACCTGTGTACCAAGCAACCATTGCCACCTGCCTATTCCAGGCTCCTGTGGGTCTGTGCCCCTTCTAATCCTTCCCAGGGTGGTGATCAGGCCCCCTCTTCCACCCTGCTGGGTGGGTTCCTCCTCACCTGAGTGCTCAGTTCCCCTGCTGCCATCCACTACCTGCTAACATGAAAGGTCCGGGCATTGAGAAGCAGAATCCTTCCAGAAGAGTGAGGTGCCTTCCCCCCTCTAGAAGATTCGAGCCGTGAGGCCTCAGAGTAGTCCCAAATGGGACTTGTCTCCTCAAAGTGAGGAGTGTCCCGGCTCACGCAACAAATGTTGTAGCCACGCGTTCTGGGAAACAAACTCACTCAGAAGGACAATGCAGATAGTGGAGTGCAGTTTATTACACCGGCGGGCCCAAGGCAGAGTCTCCTCTTAGCCAAGGACCCTGACCGGTTTTTCTGAAAACCTTATATACCCTAAGTGTACATGCCCAAACCCACCTCCCCAAATTCCTTGAAACTAGTCTGAACAAAGGAAAAGAAAGATACAATCAAAGTTAACCCATGATTCATATGCCTTAAGCCTAGGTAGTTAACAGTGGACAATTATCAATAGGCCTGTGGTCATACCCCAATAAGCATAATAGTATTTATGATTCTATTCTGTTACACAGATAATTAGGGTGTTCTTTTAGGCAACAGAGACTCTAGGTACGAGTCCTGGGGCTCTTCCATCCAGGGGGCCTGGTTTTCCAGTTGGTATGCCGTTTCCATAGATACTGGGCATATAGCTCAAAGTCCACAGTCCGGCCCAAGATGAAGTCCTGCTTTCAAGATGGAGCCTGTTCTGTCTGTTTCTTCCTCATCACCAGCCAGGAAAACCAAGTGAGGATGGCTGAAAGCCAAACCAGACCTCACCAGCCAGAGCAGTCTTTTAAAATGCTACATTTGGAGATAAGTATTAGGAGCTGAACACCTGGCTCAGGATATACAATTAAAGTCTCATTGGGAGCGGGTTAGGCTAGAAATTTCTATTTGGGTTTAAAACATGTAATCAGCTGATAGAATTCCTCTGCATTCAAAAGGAGAATGCTAGTGAGAAATGGCATATTTTCTGCCCTAACAGTAAACATGGACGTCACAGCCATGAGTGACTGCAGCCCTCCAATGTGAGCCGGTGAGCCCTGAGGAAACTCAGGAAAGAAAAGAATTCCTGCCATCTTGACTGTAGCCATTCCCTACAGTGAACCCTGAGGAAACCCAGGATGTAAAAACACAGGATACTGGCCCCAAACAGCTGAGGTGCATATCAAAGGAATGATTTCAGTGAGCCCAGACTTGCATCTTCCCATAGATAGAAAAGCACTGAATTTCTAACTTGGGTTATCTAGTTTTCTTTAATTAATGATAATCTTTTGATGTTCAGACTACCTGCCCTTTGGTGTTTTTAATATTTATTTTCATTTATTTATATGCCCTGTGAGAACTCTTAGTTGCAGCATGCAGGATCATAGTTCCCTTACCAGAGATGGAACCTGAGCCACCTGCTCAGTTTGGGAGCACAGAATCTTAGCCACTGGACCACCTGGGAAGTCCCTATCTGCTCTTTGTTGCAAAACTTTTACATCACCTGGCTCCTCCCCTCACCTCCTCAGGACAGTTCTCTCAGGGTTACTGGAGATGCTGTCTCCCGGCTTGAAGTCCTAAAAATTCCCACTAAATAAAACATAACTCTCAGGTTGTGAATATTTTTTAAGTCAACACTGGGACAAGCAGGACCTTTTCATCTGGCATTTTCTTATTGATAACACTTTGAGTACAGTATCCTGCTACTGTTGTTGTTTAGTCGTTAAGTCATGTCCGACCCTTGCATCTCCATGAACTGTAGCCCACCAGGCTCCTCTGTCCATAGAATTCTCCAGGCAAGGATGCTGGAGTGGGTTGCCATTTCCTTCTCCAGGGGGATCTTCCCAATCCAGGGATCGAACCCATGTCTCCTGCATTGTAGGTGGATTCTTTACCACTGAACCACTGGGGAAGCCCATGTCCAATTCTTGCGACCCTGTGGCTTTTCCATCCATGGAGTTCTCCAGGCAAGAATACTGGAGTGGGTTGCCATTCCTTTCTCCAGATCCTGCTATTATTGCTACTCATTTTCTAGATTTGTGAACTGAAAGAGACACCAGAACCCATCACTAAAGCACCGTCTTCAAACCTTCCTCACACAGAGATTGAAATATTGCCCTTCTCTTTTCAGTGATTTCTAGAACATTCTCACTTTTAGTCTCTCATATGAAAACTCATTGTACTTTCTTTGGCCAGATACTGCTCTTTTAAATACAATTTTACTTCATTTTTATTTTACTTCTAATTTTTAAAGTTGAAGTAACTATCACTTGTTTTGATCACATTGCTCTCTTACTCAAAAAGCTAAAGCAGCTGCTCCCTGTCCTCTTAAATTAGCTAGAAAGTTCTCTGCTGTTGATAGGGGACTGTACAGTTTGCCTGCAGCTGAATTTTCCAGTCCTTGTCTCCTGGCTTCCTAAAATCCAGCCAAAGTTGACTCTATGCTTTTATAGACCTGGAGTCCCATGTTCCCTCTTCTTGTTGGTTATTACTTCCTGCACCTGGAATGCTTCCTTCAAGCCTCCATTTGTTGAAATTCTGCCCATCGTCCAGCAACACTCCCACTTGGATGAAACTTTTCCTTGATCCTTTGTTTTTTTTTTTTTGTTTTTTTTTTTTTTCCTTTTCTCTAATTTTATTTTATTTTTAAACTTTACATAATTGTATTAGTTTTGCCAAATATCAAAATGAATCCGCCACAGGTATACATGTGTTCCCCATCCCGAACCCTCCTCCCTCCTCCCTCCCCATACCATCCCTCTGGGCCGTCCCAGTGCACCAGCCCCAAGCATCCAGCATCATGCATCGAACCTGGACTGGCAACTCGTTCCCTACATGATATTTTACATGTTTCATTGCCATTCTCCCAAATCTTCCCACCCTCTCCCTCTCCCACAGAGTCCATAAGACTGTTCTATACATCAGTGTCTCTTTTGCTGTCTCGTACACCGGGTTATTGTTACCATCTTACTAAATTCCATATATATGCGTTAGTATACTGTATTTATGTTTTTCCTTCTGGCTTACTTCACTCTGTATAATAGGCTCCAGTTTCATCCACCTCATTAGAACTGATTCAAATGTATTCTTTTTAATGGCTGAGTAATACTCCATTGTGTATATGTACCACAGCTTTCTTATCCATTCATCTGCTGAAGGACATCTAGGTTGCTTCCATGTCTTGGCTATTATAAACAGTGCTGCGATGAACATTGGGGTACACGTGTCTCTTTCCCTTCTGGTTTTCTCAGTGTGTATGCCCAGCAGTGGGGCTGCTGGATCATAAGGCAGTTCTATTTCCAGTTTTTTAAGGAATCTCCACACTGTTCTCCATAGTGGCTGTACTAGTTTGCATTCCCACCAACAGTGTAAGAGGGTTCCCTTTTCTCCACACCCTCTCCAGCATTTATTATTTGTAGACTTTTGGATCGCAGCCATTCTGACTGATCCTTTGATAAGGAAGCTCCTACCTTCCTGTAAACACCCACAGCATTTCCTATGTCTTGTGGCATTTATCATACATGCCATACATTACAATGAGGTATGCATTCCTTTACACTTTTCCTAGATTCTGAGGCTGTGAAAGCAGGACACTGCTCTGTCTTAGCTCACTATATTTCCCACGGAGCCTAGCCAGGACCTTAGAAGCCAACAGGATATTTGTGCTTATTGAGTTAATGCGTGCATGCATGCTAAGTCACTTCAGTAGTGTCTGACTCTGTACAGCCTCATGGACTGTAGCATGCCAGGCTCCTCTGTCCATGGGATTCTCCAGGCAAGAATGCTGCAGTGTGTTACCATGCCCTCCTCCAGGGGATCTTCCCAAGCCAGGGATCGAACCTGTGTCTCTTACGTCTCTTGCACTGGCAGACAGGTTCTTTGCCACCTGATAGTTTTCCTGCAATTCAGGTGATGAACTACTGGTCAGAGGAGCTAAGAGAAATGTATGGGCAAACAGTACATGTGCCACCGCTAACCTCCATACATAGAGATGATGCCCTGCTGGCTGTAGATGTTGGCTTTTTTAAATCCGTGAACACCCTCCATTTGAGCAATAACCTTCTCTGTTGGGAGTTATAAGACGAGACACTGCAGCCACAGGCTGGAATTTGCATTTATTATTTTTCTTGGCCACTTTGCAACAGTCCCTTCCAAAGTGGTTGAATGGTTTCCTTAGTCAACGCAAATGTGTGTGCTGCATCAATTCCCCTTTCAGAGAATGCAACTCAAATGAGTAATTGAAAGTGAAGATTGAAGTGAGTTTCAAGAGCAGAAGGTTGACTTGCCAGGTTGTACCGTAGTCTGAAATTGTAGCAGCCAAGTTATGATCAATACCCAGGTTAAAGATTCGTTTTGAAAACAGCAGTGTGAAGAATTACCTCACTGGAGTTCCAGTTCATAGAGAACTTCTCAAGCCAGTCCCCTCAGTTCTTTTTTTCATTTTTTTAATTTTTATTGCCGTATAGTTGATTTTCCATGTTGTGTTAGCCGTCAGTTCTTGACTGTGTCATTTCTTGACTGTCAGCTTTTATGGGCCATTGTTTATGGGGTCTTTTAAGCCTGGCTCTTTCTCTTGGATGTTTGAATTCTGCCTTCTTCTCATGGAACCTGTGCTTTACTCAGAGACTTTGTTTTTAAAGTGGACATAGAAGGATGCAATGCTAGAATACCAGGATGGAGAAGATGGGGAATTTCTTCTCACCATAACACAGTAGCTCTCTGTCTTATGGTGAAATAGATACCAAGCTAGCTAAGGTGGTAATTATTAGAACACAGATGGGAGCCATGTAGGAACCCTGGACCTGGGGATTAAAGAGTGATGTTGAGTGATTCTGATACCAATAGTGTTGACCCTACAGGCCCAAGGAAGGTTAACATAGGATGTCTCTGGGCTTCCTTCTCTAACAACATTTTGAAATTGGAAACAAAAGTCTATGTGAGTGATCTTTTTCTGGGGAGAAGGCCCTATTCTAAATCAAAACCACAACTTACTAGATAGCTTTGTGAATGCTATATAAGTATGTGCACTTAATGGGCACAAAAGTCAACAGAGAAAGTAAGATGAAATTGCCAGAGTAGGGAAACTTTGAACCAATGATCGGGTAGCCTCTTGGGTTATAACCAGCAGTACAATTTCCCATTCTCCTCATTTAAAAATTGACACTAAACAAAACAGTCATAATCCTAGGTTGTAATTACCTTCAGGCCTGGGCTGGCAACTTACTGTATCCCTCACTTAACACAGTATCTGGGACTTGGGGCAGAATCTTTTCATGGCTGTTTGTGGGTTGATTGAACGATTGAGGTAATTGTGACAGGGAATCAACACATTCTATTTCAAATATCCATGCAGGATTTAAGCAAAATTTCCAAGCTGCTAATCCCCAAAGAAAAAGAAATTCGAGATAGCAGAGGCAATTTGCAGGACTGAACCAAAGATCCATTTGGACAGGCAACATGTAGGGGCATAGTTAATTGCTGAGGCTCTTGCATGTCAAATCACCTTAGGACACTAGGAGACTTAGAAACACCAGTGAATTTGCAGGGAGGGAGCAGGGTCTTTCAGATAAAAGATTTAAGGATAAAGCTTGTTGGAGATGATAATTGGTTGCACCTGGGTCTTATGGGCTCACAGCGCACTCTGACCTCAGAAACTTCTGGAGCTGTCATTCCTGAGGTGAGTGATTCATGACCCCGTAATCCTTAGCTCATACTTCATTCCTCTTGATGCATTGTTCTCAAGAGGATGATAAATGGGTTTGGACGTAGTGCCCTGGATTATCCCAAAGGTTTGGGGTTGTGAATTGAGTGTATTGGTTTTAAAACTTTTTTTTTTTTTTTTAAATGAGTAATAGTCAGACAGATCCAAACAGAATTTGGGTGTGGACTTTCAGCCTTGGCATTGAAAGATCCTTGCCCTGTTGCTTCTGCCCTGCTCTGACAGTGACCTGTTCGGTGACAGGGCTCTGCTGTTTCCTCTGTTATCACTCACTGGCTCTTGGCGGCGTCCGCCCAGCTATGTCGGATGAGCCTCTCTGTCTCTTCTGTAGCCAGGGCAGCCCAGGACCCTCTTCTGGAGGCCTCTGGCCTGCTGCTGGCTGTGTGGGTGGCTGGGCTGATGACCCTGCCAGCTCCAGGGATTCAAGAATGTTCAAAACCGCTGGTTAAATGAGGGCCACGGGGTGAGTGAGAATTGAGCCGAGCGTTGGCAGGCCCCTGGTGGAGTGCTGAGGAACTGGTGGCCTGGCCACATCCCTCATCTTCTGAGACTCTGCCTCCAGGGTGGCCGGTCTGTAGAGGGACTCTGACAGACTTGTTGCCACTGACTCAGCATTTGTCAGACAAAGGCTCCAGTTCCTTTAAATATCCAGTGTTGAAATCCTGTCTCCACTTCGAGTCTAACTCAACTTTCCAAAGTAGTAGAATCTATCTCTCCAGGAACTACTCATGGACCGGATGCCCCAGCCACATGAGCAGGCTTTGGAGTCTTGTTCATTCTGTGTCATCGTGGCTGACCAGGGAACCTGGTCCTTGGTGGGGGTGGGGCGTTGTCTCGGTGGGACTGACCTGCTGGTGGGTATCTCGATCTCTAGAGGCTCAGGAGTTTCTCACCCACATCCAGGCTCCCCGCACGGGCCAGTTGATTCATGTGGCACCTCAGCCTGAGAGGGCGCCTGCGACAGAACTCCCCATGTCTTAGTGATGATCCTCTAAGGTTCAGCAAGGGGAAGGAGTTTGGGGTCACACGGGGAGTGAGAAGCAGGGCTGGCCTTAGAACTCAATCTAGTGACTCCAGGATTCCCTTTCCTCCATGCTGCTGCTGCTAAGTCGCTTCAGTCATGTCTGACTCTGTGCGACCCCATAGACGGCAGCCCACCAGGCTCCTCCGTCCATGGGACTTTCCAGGCAAGAGTACTGGAGTGGGGTGCCATTGCCTTCTCCGTTTCCTCCATGGGCAGGAACTAAATTCAGTTTTTGAATGGCCGCCACATGTTAGGCACTGGCCCAGCACCAGGGATTGGCAGGCAGGGATCAGTGGTGCCCCAGGCACTCCCAGGGCCCTACCTTCATGTATTTCTGCGTGGTTGTTTGTATCAACACTTGGCTGCAATCTGAGACTCTCACACCCAAGGCTGCTTGGGTGTTCCTCAAGAGTTCTGAGAAGTTGCTGCCCTAAAGCTGGTCCTTGCCCATGCTTGTCGAGGTCCCGAAGGCTCCCTCTCTCTGCCACTTGCCTTGAGCTCCCCAACTGACAAGTCGTGATATTTTTTAACAGCTTTCTTGTGATGTAATTCACATACCACTTATTTACCCGTGTAAACCAATCCAGTGATTTGTATTCAAAGTTGTGTATCCATCACAATTTTAGAACGTTTTCATTACCCCTAAAAGAAACCCCACACCCCTTAACCATCACTTCCTACCCTCCTCCCCACAGCTCTAAGCAACCACTGAAGTATTTTATGTCTCTCTATTTTTCTCTTGTCAACATTCTATACAAATGGAATCACACGATATTTATCCTTTTGTATCTGGCTTCTTTGGCTTAGCATAATGTTTTTCAAACCTCATCCATTTTGGAGCAGGTATCAGCTCTTGACTCCTGTTTATGGCTAAATTATATTCCTTTGTATGGATAGACCACATTTTATCCATTCATCAATTGATAGAAATTTGAGCTCTTTCTACTTTTTGATTATTATGAGTAATGCTGCAGTGAATATTCATGTACAGACATGTGTGTTCATTTCTCTTAAGTAGATCCCTAGGAGCGGAATGGCAGGGTCATACGGTAACTCGTTTAACCATTTGAGGACCTGCCAGGCCTTTTTCCCCAAGGTGACTGTACCTTTTTACACACCCATCAGCAGTGTGTAATGGTCCTGATTTCTCTGCATTTTCACCAACTCTTGAGATTATATGTCTTTTTGGTTGAGTGATATCATTATAGCTCAGTTCATGAACAGTATCCACTCAAGGGTTGAGTGACAAAGCAGTGTCTGAGCTGTCAACTGGCAGCATCTTGTCAAGGGTCACCTAAGGGTGCTTGCCATTCTCTCACTGCTGGCTGCAGGGCATTGTATAGTCCAATTCCTTTGGGCAGCTTAGAAAAAGATGCCCTGTCTAGGCACAAGTGGGCACAGAGCTTGATCAGGAGATAGATTTTGTGCTAAGTAGGAAAAGGAGAGAGGCAGGCCCAGGACTCAAGACTTAAAGAATGGAGGGTGGGAATTTCCTGGCCGTCCAGTAGTTAAGATTCCGGGCTTTCATTGCCAAGGGTGCAGGTTGGATCGCTGGTTGGGGAACTAAGATCCCACAAACCACGTGGTGCAGCCAAAAAGTAAATAAATGAAATAAATTTCATACAAAAATAAAGAATGGAGGGCAGCATGGTTTGAGAACCCACCTGGTCTTTGGTCAGGTGTGAACGTGGGTGCTGTGATATAGACAACTTCCTGAATGCCCATTTATGCAGCAGTCCTGCATATCAGTAGCTCAGCTCCAGGTGGGACAAAGCTGTGGGCCCTATGTACTTTGACAACTTGCATCTATTAAAAAGGCAAACTCACAGAGAAAGTGAGTCAGAGGCTCAGGCCCCACCTGAGACCTATTAAATCATGTGCATTTCAACAAGAGCCCTCTGAGGATTCTTCTACACAGTGAAGTTTGAGAAGGCCGGGTCTGCTGGGTGAGTTAAGTCCTTAACCAGGACCGGGCAGCAGGTCTGTTTCTAAGGGCTGCATGATAACCCTCTTCCCCTTCTCTCCTGGGCTTGGCCTTCCTCATGGCCTCCTCTAACTTCTTTTCCTAAGTCCCCGACATTCCTGAGATAAGCATGTGTAGCCTTTCCTTGTCTGCTCCCACTTCTAACTTCAAAACAAACCCAAACCTTCGGGTGGGGGGTGGGGGCCTCAACTGCCTCTCCTTTGAAGTCTTCCTCCATGGAGCACAGCCCCCATCTGGCCTGACTGCCAGCCATGGCAGAGCACATATTGGGTGATGGCTAACAGGGTGTTTGCCTGTCTTTGCCCTGCAGCTCAGATGAAGCTTAGAAATAACTTCAGCTCATGAAGAAAGGCTGGCTGCATGAGTCTAATAGGACGGCTCTGCCTCTCTGGCAAGACCTTGTCCTGAGATTGAGAATTTTTGCAGTAGATCCACTCTTAAAGACACGGGGGCTCCACATCTTCGTGCCAGAGATGGATGGCGCTGGGCTTCGGTAGCAGGCAGCCCCTTGGAGGATGGCTGAGATTGACACCAGTGGGGAAGACAGGAGAGCACATCCCACCCCTCACATGGAGCCTCCCCAAAGCCCCCAAGCTGGGCAAGTCAGGGAGACTGAACTGTGAGGAGCACTAAAATGGTTTCAGGGCTCTGAGTGGGTAAGTGGTTCCCAGCCCAGCAGTGGTGTTTGGACAGGCTAGGTTGGTATGACTGGGGGCAGTCTGATGAAATGAGGTTTCCCTGACCCCCTACCTCTGTGGGTTCTGCTCTGTCAGATTCACAGTGGGGACCTAGGGCAGGCATCTGCAAACTCTTAGGTTGGCCAAAAAGTTCATTCAGGGTGTTCTGTAACAATGTGTGAACATCCCGAATGAACTTTTTGGCCAACCCAATAAATCTGGGCAGGCCAAACAGCACGTCCCACCCCAGTCCCCGTCCCCTGGTTTTGTAGGACCAGGGAGCTAAGAATGGTGGTTATATTTTCAAGTGATTGAAAAAAATCAGAAGGAGAAGACTAGTTTGTAACACCTGACATTTATATGAAATTCAGCTATCAGTCTATCAGTGTCACTGGAACCCGGCCACACTCATTTGTTTGGGTGTTGTCTGTGGCTACTTGGTGATAAGTGGCAGGGTGGAGTAGCTGTAACAGAGGCCATATGGCCCACAAAGCTGTAAGTAGTATTCTCTGGCTCTTTACAGCAAAACTTTGTCAACCCCTCAACTAGGGTCTTGGTACTCAGAATCTACCCTGAGACCTGCCTGGCCTGGAGCTCTATAGACGCCTAGCAATCACAGCTATGAAGTCAGAGCCTCCCTGTAAAAAGATGCCTCGGTGTTAGGGGCTTCTGCTCCTTTACCACGAGGCTCAGTTCAGGACTCATCTTGGTCTTAGTTAGGGGATCTTCTAAGCCATGTAGGCTAGCATGCTGTAACTAGCCCTGTACACACTTAAAAAAAATATTTGTTTATTTTTTGCTGTGTTGGGTCTTCATTGCTGTTGCGCAGGCTTCCTCTAGTTGCGATCGGGGGTTATTGTCTCGTTTTGGGACACGGGCTTCTCATTGCAGTGACTCTCTTGTGGAGCGCGGGCTTCGTAGTTGTGGCACACAGGCATAGTTGCCTGGCGGCATGGGAGATCTTCCCAGAGCAGGTATGGAACCCACGTCCCCTGCACTGGCAGGCAGATTCTTAACCACTGGACCACCAGGGAAGCCCACCCTGTTTTACACATTTATCTGATGAATAACGGCTGTCTCACTCTCTTTGTTGGAGGCTTAGTCCTGTTGGTCTCTAGAAACTAGGACCCTGTTATATTCTCCATCAGTTCTTAAGGCCTGGTATCCTGATCCAAGGCTGGAGAGGCAGACTGGCCTTGGCTGCCTCCTGACAGACTTCCTGGATTCTGTGAGCATTTCTGGACCACGGGTTTGGGGCTCTCCAGACCGCCTGCCCTGCCAGGATCCTGCCTCAGGGTGTGGCCCAAAGCCCTTCACTCACTGCCAAGGCCTTGACTTGGACATCTGTCTTTTTCGGTGGCTCTTCCCTCTGGAGCCTGTGATCTTTCTGCTGGTCAGGACCATCCCTAGTAGAAATTTTCCCAAAGTGGCTTCCTCGAAGCACTGCTTTCCAGAGAGATTCATACATATTGTCTGGGTAGCAGAGTGCATTTTAAACAAGTTCTGTAGGTTTCTTTAGTGGGTTTTCCTGGCGGTTCAGTGGTGAAAAATCTGCCTCCCAAGCAGGAGACTTGGGTTTGATCCCTGGGTCAGGTAGATTCCCTGGAGAAGGAAATGGCAACCCACTCCAGTGTTCTTGCCTGGAAAATCTCAGGGACAGAGGAGCCTGGTGGGCTACAGTCCATGGGGTCACAGAGTTGGACACAACTTAGCAACTAAAGAACAACAACAACAAAGGTTTCTTTACTGCTGGACAGCTCAGGGTCATGATATGCTAATGTAATTGCTCCCCTGTGGGAGAGAACAAACAGTGAGGACCACCAAATCTGAAGTTGTGTTCCCCAGACCACCAGTAGCAGCAGCACCTGCGAACTTACTAGACGCCTGAATGCTCAGGCCCCATCCCAGAACTGTTGAATCAGAAACTGGATGTGGGGGAAGGTGGGCCCAGTAACCATGTTGTAACAACCCTCCAGGTGCTTCTGATGCTCACTCAAGCGTGAGAACCACTTGTGTGGGTATTTCCAAGTTATTTTCTCACAGCATCTCAATAGACTGCATGCTAAGTCGCTTCAGTTGTGTCAGACTCTGTTCGACCTCATAGACGGCAGCCCACCAGGCTCTGCCATCCCTGGGATTCTCCAGGCAAGAACACTGGAGTGGGTTGCCATTTCCTTCTCCAATGCATGAAAGTGAAAAGTGAAAGTGAAGTTGCTCAGTCGTGTCCGACTCTTAGTGACCCATGTACTGTAGCTCACCAGGCTCCTCCACCCATGGGATTTTCCAGGCAAGAGTACTGGAGTGGGGTGCCAGTGCCTTCTCCATCTCAATAGAATAGTGTTTCTATTTGTTGTTTTTCAAAGAAACTGCATTTTGAGTTTCGGGACAGGACCTTTGGGGAGATGGCATTGAATTGCCTGAAGCATTTACTGGTGGCAGTGACCACTGCAGGCTCAAGGGGAAAAGGAAAAACACCTTTGGGTAACACCATCTGCCTCACATCTGGCATGCTAGGTGGCTGTGTCCATACTTGAGAAGTTTCCTCCAGCTGAAGGCCACCAGTGTTTAGTTTTTGCAAATGTGTTCTTTGAAATGTTTTGTGTGTTAAAATGTGAAGAAAGCTGGGAACAGCCTTTGGGATATATCTCTCTCCTCCTCTAAACAGTGTCTCCTTTCAGAATATTCTTCTTTCTTCTTCTGTAGAATTTCCTCATGCAAATCCCAAACCAGCCAGTCAGGTCCAAGTGGCTTTTGCTGGTGCCCTTGTCCATAGTGAGTGGCCCTCTTTCTGTCCATGAAAAGCCTCAGGAAGCTTTCAGCTCTGAAGAGATGGTGTGTCCTCTGACAATGCCTCTTAGCCCAGGGCAGCTGTGCATTCCTTCTCAAGGCTCAGCTCTCCCCTTCTTGTTCTAGAACTTTCTCCGTTGCTGTCAGGGTCAGTGGTGTCACAGCCTTGGGCCCTCACGTGAACACTTTTCATTCTTTGCCATCAGAGAGTTTATAAATGTTGTCACTTAGTTAGAAAATTGCAGCAACAGTGAGGCTTGAGGGTGAGGTGAGAGGAATCCCCGAGTCCTTTTGCCCAAGTCTTGGCTGTGTCTTTGTTTAAAATGAGGAGAGGCCTCAGGACCTCATAAGCTGATGTGGATGGGTGGGTTCTTGATGTGGATTTACCTTCTGAACAGAATTGTGAAGAAGTGGAATCACCTCATTTGCCTGGAGACAGAGGCGATTTGATGGCCGCCTGAGGTGAATCTGGAGCAAGGGAGAACTTGAATCCACCTCAGAGTCTCCCTCAGTCACTACCTTTATCTGGAACCTTCTGCTGATAGGGCTTGCTGCAGCCTCCCTCCTTTCTTGGATTTTCTCTGTGTCTCCATTGACCTCAGTGGAGAACAGTTGAGCCTTTGGAAGACCATAGGCTGTTGCTGTTGTTCCGCTGTCTGGTTTTACTTTATAGGCCAGACCTTTTTTGGTTCCGTCTGTGTTGAGTGCCAACAGCCAGCCTCCAGGGCTTCAGGAATGCCCTTGGTGGGAACTGGAGCTGGCATTTGTGGAGGGCCTCTGCTTTGTGCCGATCTCTTCAGAGTTAGGTACCTGTCTTTTTCCTGTCTTGCCTCTTTCCCAGCTTTAGGCAATGGGCCAAAAAGTAAACAATAGAAGGAGACTTAACTGGAAAAAAAATATTTTTCCCTCCGATGAGAGTAATGCCTTCATTTATAAAGTTATCCTTTTAACTTTCTTTTTGTTAGCTGTGAGAATATGGTCACAATTAAAATTGCACAAGCCACATGCTGTCTTAATTGTCTCTGCTAATTCAAGGCAGAGTGCCTGGGGACCCCGGATACCATCAACTCTCCTAAAGTTGTCCTTTGGGGGTCTTGTACAAAAGAGTTTGAATGGAGGATGGAGCTTTCTCTCAGATGAAGAGCTGTAGAAGCAAGGCCATCTCTTAGGTCTTGTGCCTGGCAGGAGTCACAGTCTGTATACAGATTTGATACTTTTTTCTTACCAGCTCCTCATGTTACCACTATTATTCTTTTTTCTCTGCTGAAATAAAGTTGAAGAGCAGCCTTAATGGCGAAAGAAATTACATAAAGCTGAGGTTTGGGTGTAAGAGAGGGAAGAAGGGTCCTTAGTAGGATGGAGCCACAGTTGCCCAGCAAGCGGTCCATTTATTGCATTTCCTCCCTTCCCTCTCTTCCCCAGTCCGTCATTACGATTATGCCTTCTGGGAGGCCTCCCAAACGAACCACCTGCACCTTACCTTAGAGTCTTCTGGGGACATTCACATGAACAATGGCTCAGCTGGAACTTAACCCAAGATTCAGAGTTCTTTCTACTGGTGAACTGATTCCTGCCAAATAGAGCTGTCTAGCTTAGAAAGTGAACTGTAATTCACACTTTTAGGAGGAAGCTTGAGGAGTGTTTCAGCTAGCTATTGCTGTGTAAGATACTCTCCTAAAACTTACTGGCACTACATCTGGGATGGCTGGGATGGCAGGGCCTCTCCCTCTACCTCTTTACAGTCTCCTATTCTCTATATTCTTTCTCTTTCCTCCATGTTGTCTTTCTCCCCAGCAAAGTAAGTGTACTTTTGAACATGTAGATGGTTTCCCAGGGGATGAAAGCCAAAGCTGCCAGGGCCCTGAAGGTCTGGACATATCGCTTCTGTCACATTCTATCCGTCAGAGCAAATTGCAAAGCAAGCATACTTTCAGGGTGGTGGTGGTAGTAGATGGACTCCACCTCTTAAGACAGCAACAGTGGTATACATGTGCAGGGTGGGAGGAATTGTTGCTGGCCAACTTTGCAAGCAATCCCATGTAGGGCTGGTCTGGAAGAGCATATTGGAAATGTGAGCTTAATTTCCCAGGATGTTTGCTGGGTGCATTCTGATTAAATGCTGGACCCCAGGTTAGCTATATAAATGTGTTAGACTGTTTAGCTACAGAAGGTGGCAGGCCCAGATTCGCTGAAATCCATAGAAATGAATAAATCAGTAGTCCTGGGAAAATCCAAGGTTTTCCCCAATGCTGACTGGTACTAGAATCATTTCTGTTGTTTATTCCCTAGTACTTCTCTGTCTTACTTTCATCAAAGGCAGATTTTATTACAGAAAAGGTAACTCGAAATAAATCATAAACTTAAATATAAAAGCTGTGTGTGTGTGTTCACTCAGTTGTGTCTGACTCTTTGCGACCCCATGGACTATAGCCTGTCAGGCTCCTTTGTCCCTGGGATTTCTCAGGCAAGAATACTGGAGTGGGTGGCCATTCCCTTCTCCAGGGGATCTTCATGACCCAGGGATCAAACCCGAATCTCCTGTGTATCATGCATTGACAAGCAGATTCTTTGCCACTGAGCCATTTGGGAAGGCCACATATAAAACCTACAATTGTAAAACTTCATGATGATAATATGAGAGGAAATCTTTGTGAGCTTCAGTTATACAAGGCTTTCTTAGTTATGATACCAAAAGCATAATCTATAAAATTGAAAAAAAAAAAAGCATTTCATCCAGATTTTAAACTTCTGTTCTTTGAAAGACACAGTTAAGAGAATGAAAAGACAAGCCACAGACTGGAGAACATACTTGCAAAAGATGAAGCTGATAAAGAATTTTTATCCAGAATATATAAAGAGTTCTCTAAATTCAATAAGATAACAAGTAACCCAATTTAAAGAGTGGGCAAAATATTTTAACAGACACACTTCAACAAAGAAAATATGTGAAAAGATGCTTAACATCTTTATCCACCTACTAGCTAGATGAACTTGACCAGCATGGTTTTTGCTTGCATCTGCCAGCTGTGAACAATGCTACCTGCTCTCCTATGGAAGTAATCTGTGATGTACTGTGCATATATAAGTTATGGTTATAACTCCCAAAAAACAACTTGCTCACACTCTCTTCCTTGTAGAGGGCTGACTAGCCATTTTCTCTCTCTCCCTTACTGGACTTTATGTGACAGACACCCACAAATTGCTGGCCATGACTGTTAGGTAACCACTAGCCACTAGCAATTTGAGACAGGTCATTTACTGTAAGTCAAGTGGACGTGGGTGTCACCCACCATGCCTTTCCAAGCCAGCCTGGTTTTTAGGTCTCCCTAAAAAATCTCTCAATGCCTACTTTTTCTGCCCTCAAGTGTCCTTATGTCCTTTCATTTCAAGGAACTTGCATCATTTGTGCCCGATAACAAAGGGCTTTAGTTGTTCCTTGGTATTATCAATACCTAAGAGATTTGCTTTGACCTTAAGTTTTTCTTTGAATTCATTTGTAATCTGAAATGGATTATTTTATATTTTCATATGTTATTTTTTTTCTCCATGACCTAATGTTAAATGCTGAATGCTTAATAAGGACACTTATTACATGAGGAGCAAGTGACAGAATATTTTTTTCATCTAGTTTCTAAATTTGGATAAAGAAGCTAGGATGAACAGCTGCAGTAACCCAAATAATTTTCCATTTCCATGAATCCCAAAGGCCCCCTGCATGTATTTAACGTTCCTGAAATCCCTAATATTAAAAAAAGTGAATACACAGTTGTTCTTTTTTTTAAAAAAAATAGCAGCTTTATTGAGGTATAGGTGCACTAGGTGCGTGCTCAGTCGTGTCTGACTCTTTGTGACCCCACGGATTGTAGCCCACCAGGCTCCCCTGTCCATGGGATTTCCCAGGCAAGAATACTGGAGTGGGTTGCCATTTCCTTCTCCAGGGGAGCTCCCCAACCCAGGGATCGAGCCTGTGTCTCTGGCGTTTCCCACATTGGCAGGCAGGTTCTTTACCACTGCGCCTCCTGGGAGGCCCATTTTTTGAGGTATACTCAGAATATAATAAACTCCATTGAATTTCCTTTGCACTTTTAAAAATAATTAATTGGCAGGTTTTTTTGCTGATCTGTTTCTTCTTTATTCTGGTCCATTGATCTTTGTGCCTGTTCCTTCAATAATGTCATGTTATTTTGATTATTGTAGCTTTGTAAATAGTCTTAAAATTGGGTAGTGTGCTTCTTCCAGTTTATTCTTCTTTTTCAAAATTGTTAGGGTTATACATTCCATATAAACTTTAAGCTTGCCTCCATTGACCTAAAAAGCTTGCTGGAATTATGATTGGAATTATGTTAAATATATTAATCAATTTGGGGACAATTGGCATCCTTACTATTTTGAATCTTCTAATCCACCAGCAGGATTATCTTTCCATTCATATAGATCCTTTTTTATTTCTTTAATCAGCATTTTGAGGTTTTCTGCATACAGATCTAGTACTTTTTTAATTTAAGATTTATACAGTCATCCTTTGGTATCTGTGTGAGATTAGTTTCCAGGACCTGCTGTTGATACCAAAATCCACAGATGCTCAGGTCCTATAATACGCCCTCCATATTTGCAGAATCTATATCTGTGGATTCAACCAACCACAAATCAGAAACAGAGTACATGAGATGGAGTTGGTTGAATCAGACAATGCAGAACCTGCAGATGGAGAAGGCTGACCATATATTTATTGAAAAAAAATCTGCATAAGTGGACCTGCACAGTTCAAACCCATGTTGTTCAAAGGTTAACTATACTTAAGTATTTTGTTTTCTGGAGCTATTTTAGAAATGGTTATTTTTAAAAATTCATTGTCTAACTATTTTTTAGCATATAGAAATACATGTGATTTTGGGGTTTTGACTTTATATCTTGCAACCTTGCTAACCTCAAGAGTTATTTGTAGACTGTTTAGGAGTTTCTATATAAATAATAATGTCACCTGTGAATGGGGACTTCTTTCTTTCCAATCTGCCTTCCTCCCTCCTTCCGTCCCCCTCCCCTTTCTTTGTTTCATCTTATTGCACTGCTAGAACTACTAGTATAATGTTGAGTAAGAGTGGTGCAAGTGGACATCTTTCCATTATTCCCTATCACTGGTGGAAAGCATTCAGTCTTTCACCATGAAGTATAATGTTAATTGTAGGCTTTTTGTAAATTTTCTTCATCAGGTTGAGGAAGTTCTCTTTTCTTCCTAGTCTGCTGGGAGTTTTTGTCATGGTATTAAAATTCAACAAATGTTTTTTCTGTGTCAATTATATGATCATGTGAATTTTCTTCTTTAGTCTGTTAATGTGGTAGATTACATTTTTTTTTTAATATTAAACCAGCCTTACATTCCCAGTATCTATGTCACTTGATACTGGTATATTTTTCTTTTTATGTATTGCTGAGTTTTGTCTGTTAATATCACTTTGGGGACTTTTGCATCTATGCTGATGACAGATATTGTCCTGTAGTTTTATTTTCTTGTGATTTCCTTGTCTGGTTTTGGCATCAGCTTAATGCTGGCCTCGTAAAATCTATTTGGACATGTTTTCTCCTCATCTACTTTCTGGAATAGATTCCATAGAATTGATATTATTTCTTCTATAAATATTTAGTAGAATTCACAGCGAAATCATCTGGACCTAGAAACTTTAACTACAAGTTTAATTTCTTTAATATCTTGGAGACTATTCAGGTTATTGATTTCATCCGGGATGAGTCTTAGTAGTTTGTAATTTTTGCGGAACTGGTCTACTTCATCCAGGTTGTTAAGGTTATGTGTAGTGTTGTACATAGTATCTGAAGCGAGATCCCCTGCTTTATTCCTGATATTGGTAGTTGCTTTCTTTGTCAGCCTTGCCAGAGTTGTATCAATTATATGAATATTTTCAGAGGACCACCTTTTCATTTGATTGATTTTTCTCTACTCTGTATTGTGTTGTTTTATTGATTTCTGCTTTTATGTTTATTATTCCTTCTTCCCTTGCCTTTATTTTATTCTTCTTTATCTAATTTGTTAAGGTAGAAGCTGAGATTATTGTTTTGAGACCTTTTCTTTTTCCTAATATGAGTGTCCAGTGCTATAAATTTCCTGTAGGCTCCTGAGCAATAGTAAAAAATAAACCAAGCTAGGGAAAGACAGAGGACAAATACGACCCAGCAATCCCACTATTGGGCATGTACTGAGGAAGCCATAATTGAAAAAGACATATGTACCCCAATGTTCATTGCAGCACTATTTACAATAGCTAGGACATGGAAGCAACGTAGATGTCTGTTGACAGATGAATGGATAAGGAAATTGTGGTACGTAGACACAATGGACTTTTGGCCAGCTATAAAAAGGAACTCATTTGAGTCAGTTCTAATGAGGTGGATGAACCTAGAGCCTGTTATACAGAGTGAAGTAAGTCAGAAAGGGAAAGACAAATACCGTATATTAGTGCATATGTATGGAATCTAGAAGGAGGGTACTGATGAACCTATTTGCAGGGCAGCCTGGAGATGCTGACATAGAGAACAGACTCATGGACACAGTGGGGGAAGGAGACAGAGGGATGATTTAAGAGAATAGCATAAAACATATACATTACCACGTGTGAAATAGATAGCCAGTGGGAGTTTGCTGTATGATGCAGGGCACCCAAAGCCAGTGCTCTGTGACAGCCTAGTGGGGTGGGAGGGGTTGGGGGGGTTCAAGAGGGAGGGGGCATATGTATACCTATGGCCGATTCATGTTGATATATGGCAAAACCATCACAATATTGTAATGTAATTACCCTCTGATTACAAAAAAAAAAAAAAAAAAACATGGATGACCTCCCTACCCTCTTGAGACCACAGCTTCTCCACTGAGAAAGTTTCCCTTACCCAGAGTCTCAGGTGCCTGCTGGCCCATGTTGCTACTGCTATAGCTGCTGCTGCCATCTCTCCTGCCCATTGCTACAAGATTACTTGGGAACTGGGCCCCAAGACAACAAAGAAAGGAAACAAGCAAGCAAAACCTGGAGAATTTTCTCCACTCTCTGAGCATTAGAAATCATCTTTCCCACTCTTTGAGCCAGAGCTAGAGAGATTCTTCTAGAACTCTCTCTGCATCCAGTGTCCACTTGTGTATTCAGACTGACTTGAGTTCAGCCCAGTGGAACATCACCACCAATTCAGTGGTACTTCAAATTCTGCCTTCTTCTCCAGTCTACCCACTGATGTTTCCTTTTCAGAGTCCTTAGATAGCTATTCAGTGCATTTTGTTCAGGTTTTCAGTCGCATTCAATAGGAAAGAAGAGCTGTGGAGTATGATTACTCCAAATTACCCAGAATTGTAATCATGTGACCTGTTTTTCTAAAATTCCATGATCTTTTTGGTGCTGGCCACATAGACAATATTCTTTCTTCTTTCTTTTTCTCTTTTGTTTCTTCTTTTCTTTCTCTCCTGCATTTTCTTGACTGTGGTACCAAATAGATCATCAGACCTTGATAAATAACTTTTGACTTGACTTTGTTGCAGATGGTGAAAATTCTTTTGTATGAAGTTTTATAAAAATTATGATTTAGAGAAATGGTTGGAATACTTATTGGAAAACACTTTCTGCTTTCCAAAGATATAATTACTAGGATGAGAGAATAAAAGAATCATAATTTAAAGAGTAGAGAATACTGATCTTATGGAGTCACCCTGAAAGCACAATAGGATCATATATCTGTATCTGACACATGTATAAGTACTTTTTGTCCCTTTAAGCAAACCCAGTTCCATCCAAAGCTGTTTTCTCATGAGGTCATGACAACAAATATATGTTAATAATTAAAGGAACATAACCACGAAGGGCACCCCACTCCAGCACTCTTGCCTGGAAAATCCCATGGACGGAGGAGCCTGGTGGGCCACACTCCATGGGGTTGCGAAGAGTCGGACAAGACTCAGCGACTTCACTTTCACATTTCACTTTCATGCATTGGAGAAGGAAATGGCAACCCACTCCAGTGTTCTTGCCTGGAGAATCCCAGGGACGGGGGAGCCTTGTGGGCTGCGTCTATGGGGTCGCACAGAGTCGGACACGACTGAAGCGACTTAGCAGCAGCAGCAGCAGCAACCATGAGGGTGACTTTGCATTAAATCGTGTGTGTCCTCCTTTGCTTTATTAAATAGTTCATTGGAGCAGTGATTGAACAGTGCTGCCTTCAGTCTGAGTAATGGAAATTGTGGAATTGGGACAGAGTTAGTAAAACGTAATCTTTCATGCAGATGGGGCTTTTGGTAAACTTTTCAATTAATTGCTTTTCTTTGGGCACTTGTATTGGTGTCCTAAAACACTAAGCAGCTTTAAAACACAGTTATCTATATCTTATCTGAAAGCACAGACAATTATCTATAAAAGACTGGAGTGTGAAGAAGTGTGTGGCTTCTCTGTATGGGTCATGTACAAGGGTCCTAGCACAGTGGTTAGCTCAGCTCTTTCTTTTTTTGGCTGTGCCACACAGCATGCGGGATCTTAGTTCCCTGACCAGGGATCAAACCAGTGCCCACTGCAGTGGAAGTGTGGCATCTTAACCACTGGACTGCCAGGGAAGTCCCTACCCAAGCTATTTCTAATCATACATGAACTAGCCACACATCCTTATTTTGCATGGACATCCGAAATTGCCTGCAGCACAATTCCTCAGTGATAGCCAAGACTCAGAAAACAACATTCATGTTAACATTCAAGTTCTGTACAAAACATCCAGAAAAGAGCCAAATACTCCAATTTGATGAACTCTTTTGAAGTCTTGTGAACCAACATTGTTGACATGTAATTAATCATTAGCTTAGAAAAACACTTTCAGAATATAAATCAGGCTTGAAGTCTAAGATGGAATGATGCTCCTTTCCATCAGAGCATCTCACCCTGCTGTTTCAGATCCTCTCTTCTTTTCTCCAGCAACTGCCGTAAATCAGTCCCATCTCCCTCCTCATCTGTGTTCTTTTGCTTACACTCTTGAAATCAAGTCTTTCTCTCTGATGCAATGCCTGTGTCTTACTTTGAAAATCTGAGATAGAATGCACTGACTCCGTGCTTAAACAGGTGTGTGAGGTGGTGGGTCTGGCCATAGGCACACAGGTGGGTGGGAGCAGGGCTGGACGAGGCTTCCTAGCATGCCACTCCATTGTTTTACTCTGAATCTTCTAGAAAGGCACTGTTCTGATCTCAGAACCTCACCTCTGAAAACACTGCATTAGATTTTTAATCCACTCACAACTAAAGATACCACATCTAGTTTTTCATCTGCTCACAACTTTCCACACTTTTTTCTTTCTTTTTTTGGGGGGGCCGCGCTGCATAGCATGCAGGATCTTAGTTCCCTGACCAGGGGTTGAACCCATGCCTGGTGCAGTGGAAATGTGGAGTCCTAACCAGTGGACTGCCAGGGACATCCCTCTTTCCACATTAAAAATAATTTATTTACTTATTTTTAGCTGTGCTAGATCCTTGTTGCTGTGCAGGCTTTTTTCCCTCTGGTTGCAGAGAGCGGCAGCTACTCTCTAGTTGCAGTGTGCAGGCTTCCCGTTGTGGTGGCTTCTCTTGTGGAGCATGGGCTCTAAGGCACTCAGGCCTCAGTAGCTGCAGCACTCAGCAGTTGCAGCTCCCAAGCTCTAGAGCATAGGCTCAATTAGTTGCTCCGCAGCATGTGGGATCTTCCTGGACCAGGGATCAAACCCATGTCTCCTGCGTTGGCAGGTAGATTCTTTACCACTGAGCCATCAGGAGAGCCCTACACTCTAAGTATATGAAAGGAAGTCACCTTGTGATGGTGTCAGAAGTCACGATCCTGTTCGTGATCCATTCCTTAATCTGAGTGCTTTGACCTGCGTGTCTTCAGTTTGAGACAAGTCATTGAACAATATACTTTTCTTTAAAACACTTGCAAAAAGTCTACAGGAGACCAGTGACTGGTGGTGGACAGGTTGGGAAAAGCATAAGAGGAGACCAGTAGCATAGGGCAGAAGCCCTAATTTTGTGTCTGGGCTTCCAAACTGAATATTCTGCTAATGCTCTTTATTGTGCAACAAGTCACCGCTCTCATCCATCTTAAAAATTCATTTTCCTCTTAAAGCCCTTTTATCCTGCTCTCCAGGGTACTTTGGCTTCCTGGCGCCTGCATAATCTTTGTACCATCAGCGCTGCTGAATCCTACTTTAAAAGACCCATTTGCTGTAGCTGAAAATCATAGCGATAATCATGCAGGGATCTTGGCCCCTACCCCAGGGTTCTTGCTTGTTTAATATTTGCTAACCAGCCAGGGCACATCTGGATTTATAGTTTCCCTGTGCGCCTGTGCTCTAAGGCTCCAATGTATATGTGAGAGGCTGTAGTTTATTTTCTAAATGGCAGCTCTGAGACTTCTTGTTTCTCTGCTGTTACATTGAATCTGAGATAGAGGAAATGCTTATTCGTTGAGGCTTCTCTCTCCCCCATCCCCCACGTTTCTTTTCCAGCAGAAGGGGCAGGAGACCAAGTGTGTAACCAACAGTGGATTGAAAGCCACAGCTCCATCCCTCCTCCTCAGGACTGATGGAATGATCCTTGTAGGTGTTCAGCACGCTTGCCTTTTTAGTCTTCCTCTCTCTGATGTTTAGAGTCGTCTTTTGTCTCTTCCTCTATCTTTCTGCCCATCTCTCCCTCCCCACATGTTGTTCTTCAATGACATCGGTTGATCTGGGGTCAGTGTGGGAGGCATTATTTAGTAGTCTAATTGCACCGAACCCTAGACTCTTAACCTTGGAAAGGGCCTTTAGGTCCCCAGCCCACTCCCCAGAGCAGGAACCCCCATCTTACTCAACCTGCCAGCATCCTCCACCCTTGTGGGAACACGTCCAGGCTTAGTGAGTTTTGATGGTATCTTAAGATGGTCTCGATGCCTTAGAAAACCCTGGCTCAAATGGAGCTGAAACCAGCCTCTGGATAACTTCCAGACATTGTCTCTGGTTTTCACTTTTGGAATTATACAGAGTGAGTCTCCTTGTCTCTATGTTGATCCAGGAGAAATCAAAACATAGGGATTCTATTTCCCTGAAGTCTCATTTTCTTCAGACTATAAATCTAAAGTTTCCTCACCTTTTAACAAACTTTATACTTTTTTGGTTACTTATTTACTTGCTGTGAAAGGTAGCCCACATTGGTCCTTTGGGGGGTTCTTCTTTCTAGCATCTTCTAGCATGTCAGTATTATTCTCAAGTGGCCTCAGGAAGGAGCCTAAATGGTATCCCCAGGTGCAGTTGGTTCAGTCTTCTGTGATTTAGTGTCTCTTGTCCTCTTCCTGGTCACTGTCACTGTCTCTTTTGTTTTCTTGGGTTGGCCAAAAAGTTCATTTGGGTTTTTCTGTAAGAAGCTACTTCATCTGTTAGCTCACAATCTGGGCAGCTAGCTGACCATTCTCTCCCAAGTCTGTCAGTTCTGCCCATACTGGGTCTGAAGAGCTTAAAAGGAAGAAGAATATAAGACTTCATAATCTTCTACGTGTCCAACTGGCTATTGCCTCTGATGATTTCTTCATCTGTACTTTTGTGTCCACTCATAGCCAGCGCTCTCCGCCCCCCAGCCCACCTCTGCATCCTCCTGCAGCCCAAGTGGACAGTTCCCACTCCTGGTGGCAGCTCTTCACCTCACATGTCCCTTTGTCTCAGAGACTCTGCCAGCAGGCTTTCTCCAGTGTTGTGGAACCTGACTTGGCAGAAGGTTCTAGAAAAATAGGTTTACCACCACTGGGGCCAGCCTTCTGTCTAGGCAGGGCAGGTGTCAGTAGACAAAGGCCTGAACTGCCGAGTCCCATTGCAGTTCCCCAGAGGGTCCCCCATGGGAGTGTGTCCCCATCAATCGCCCCTGGAAGCAGCCTGCACCTTAGTGCATCTTCATGGACTTTTCTATTTTTCTCCTTTGTCAATTTCCCTACTTCCACAATAGGCTTACTGGGATCACCTCCCCAGTGACCTACCTACATCATTATCTCAGGGCCTGTTTTTTGAGGAACACAACTAAGATCCTGTCCTCTGCAGCTCTGTATCATCTCCAAATTGTTGACTGAAAAAAAAAAAAAAAAAAAAAAAGCACCACCTAAAAGTTGAGAATTATGCTTTACTTGGTGGATTTTTTTTTCTTTCTTTTTTTTTTTGGTGGGGGCAGTAAGCCCAGATGACAGCTTGTTAGATTGCTCTGAGGGATTTTCCCCAAGAGGTAAGGGAGGAACCAGCATAAAGAAGAGTGTTTACAACAAAAGCCAAGTAGTTGAAACATCAAAAGATGCAAGAAACCAGATATCTCCAGGTAATGAATTTAGCACTTTTCTATGGGAAGATGTGAGAGTCTAGGCTCATGAAAATCATTCCTTAGATATGCACCTTACCCATCTAGGGGCAGTATCCTGCTTTTCTCCTGCTTGAGTCCCCTTAGGATGCACCGCTGGTGGCAGCTGCAGGGACTGAGGGTTTGATGGCTGCAACATCTTTTGTTTACTAATAAGGCAGGTGAAAATTTTCATCCACAAAATCTATTCTTAATTCTTCTCTTACTCATAGTCTACACAGAGCCCTATTGCACATCTCCTGACTGTTACACATCTGTGGCTTGTGAAATCTAGTGGGTCGTGCCAGCACTTTTGTAACACTTGAATAGAGTAGAAAATATAAGAGGGCATCATCACACCTTAAACATTGCCTTGCAGAACTTATTTTTCAGTCATATGAAGGTATGTGTGTAGTGACTTACAAGATAACATTTCTTTCTTAATGTGGGTTGCGGTCAAAAAAGTTGTAAAATCCCTGCTTTTACAAACACAATGTATAAATCAGTATTTTTTAGGGTATTTACAACCACTGAACATATTGCCATCCAGTCACAGGGATGTCAAGCGAGGGTGTATGGGTCTTGATGCAGACAAGATGCCCTGTATCAGAAGAGACATTCTCTTCAGTAAATGAAGGAAATGAGGCTAACCAAAGCGGATTCCAAAGTATCACCATTAAAAAAATAAAGACGATACATGTACCCCAATGTTCATAGCAGCACTATTTACAATAGCCAAGACATGGAAGTGTTTAAATGTCCATTGACAGATGAATGGATAAAAAATATGTGGTACATATATACAATGAGATATTACTCAGCCATTAAAAGAATGAAATAATGTCATTTGCAGCAACATGAATGAACCTAGAGATTATCAAACTAAGTGAAGTAAGACAGACAAAGACAAATATCATATGATATCACTTATATGTAGAATCTTAAAAAATGATACAAATGAACTTATATGCAAAACAGACCCACCTACACAGCAAACATATGGTTGCCAAAGGGGAAAGGGGAGGGGGAGGGATAAATTAGAAGTTTGGTATTAGCAGATACAAGCTATTATATATAAAATAGATAACCAACAAGGACATACTACATAGGACCAGGAACTCTACTCAATATCTTGTAATAACCTGTAAAGGAAAAGAATCTGAAAAAGAAATATATATAACTGAATCACTGTGCTGTACATCTGAAATTAACATGATGCTGTGAATCAACTATACTTCAAAAAAACAAAAAACCTCCCTCCCAAATTCTTCCTATTTTTCTGTTTAATGATATGTTCTAAAATAAAGCCTAGGTTGGAGTTAGAATTTTCCCATCTGTAGCTTCCATAGTTTTATCTGTTTGAAACTTGCCCACCCTTCATCTTTGACATTTCTTTGGTTTTCTTTAATATTTCCATGATTACGAGGGATAATTGCAGTTGGCCCAATACATTCTTTCAGGCCCCGAAATGTAGTTTCCCTGAATCTGGACATGAGCTCAGGTAAGGCACCAGCTGGGGTCTTACTGACCTTGTTTCAAGGCCCTTCTCTTAATACTTGGTTTTTCCTAGCTGGTGATGGTTCATCTGCATGGAGGTGACAGACACACACCAACTGAGAAATCTGGTTTTTGTCTGTGTATCTGTCCATGTATACACAGCTTCTCAAATAGTGTCAAATTCATCTTGATACTCTCATCACTTTGAAACTCCTCACTTAGATGAAAATATATGGAATCTGGGCAGTTTGTGTCCTCATAGGATGAACAAGATGTTGTCCTAGTCTAGTCGCTCTTTCATCAACTCTGCCATATGATCATGTTTCAGGCCTGGGTCCTGAGAGCCCCCCCTTAGCAGCAGCAGAGGGTCCACCCACCTGCCTGGGCTCTGGGTTTGCCCCACTCTCTGCCTCGTTCCCAAACTCATCCACTTCCTGCTTTCCATTCTTGACACTCTAGTTCTTTTCTCTATTGCTTTTTTGGGAAATAACTTTATGAAATAGTTGTAAAGTTAGCACTGGGCCATTGAAAAAATTCTGAGAAGACTGAAAAGCATAAAATAAAAAAAGGAAAATCAGATCTCATCTAATGTCTGGAGATAACCACTTTGAATATTGCTGTTTAGCTTTCTAGGCTTTTCTGAAAATCCCATGGATGGAGCAGCCTGGTAGGCTGCAGTCCATGGGTTCGCTAAGAGTTGGACACGACTGAGTGACTTCACTTTTACTTTTCACTTTCCTGCATTGGAGAAGGAAATGGCAACCCACTCCAGTGTTCTTGCGTGGAGAATCCCAGGGACGGGGGAGCCTGGTGGGCTGCCGTCTATGGAGTCGCACAGAGTCGGACACGACTGAAATGACTTAGCAGCACATTTGTTCAGTCACTACATCATGGCGGACTCTTTGCGAACCCATGGACTGCAGCACGCCAGGCTTCCCTGCCCTTCACCATCTCTCCAAGCTTGCTCAAACTTATGTCCATTGGGTCGGTGATGCTGTCTAACCATCTCATCCTCTGTTGCCCTCTTCTCCTTATGCCTTCAACCTTTCCCAGCATCAGGGAGTTTTCCAGTGAGTTGGCTCTTCGCATCAGGTGGCCAAAATGTTGGAAGGTCAGCTTCAGCATCAGTCCTTCCAATGAATATTCAGGGTTGATTTCCTTTAGGGTTGACTGGTTTGATCTCCTTGCAGTCCAAGGGACTCTCAAGAGTCTTCTCCAGCACCACAGTTCAAATGCATCAATTCTTCAGCGCTCAGCCTTCTTTATGGTGCAACTCTCACAATTAAAATGATGTTATTTATCCATCTATTTTGGGGTCTTTTTGAAATCTTAAAATTTGTGGTGGACATCTTTTCTTTCCAATTAGCATTGTGTCAGCAAAATGTTGACAGATGTTTCAAACACTCCGAGAAGTTGAAAGCATTTTTATCATGAACCAACATACGGTACCAACTAGGTTCTACAATGAACATTTTACTATACATGCTGCATTGCATATGTATCTACCCCTCCACTCACCAATACATGTAGTTCTGTTTGGTTTTGTGTTACCTTGCAGCTTGCCGTATCTTAGTTTCCTGACCAGAGATCAAGCCTGAGTCCTCAGCAGTGAAAGAGCCAAGTCTTAACCACTGGACTGCCAGGGAAGTCCCTTAATACATCTAGTTTTTAAATAAACTTCAGACTATAGACATGTGAACCCCCATGCTTTAATCTGCATACCAACTAAGCTCATTTCAATTACTGCTTTTTAAATCATTTAAAAAATTTTTTATTTATTTGTGGCTGTGCTGAGTCTTTGCTGCTCTGTGGACTTTAGTTGCAGCGAGCAGGGGCTACTCTTCATTGCAGTGCATGGGCTTCTCATTGTCGTGGTTTCTCTTGTAGAGCACAGGCTCTATGGTGTGCAGGCTCAATGGTTGTGGCACACGGGCTTAGTTGCTCCATGCCACGTTGAATTTTCCTGGACCAGGGGTCAAACCTATGTCTCCTGCATTGGCAGGTGGACTCTCTACTACTGAACCGCCAGGGGAGTCCCTTATCATCGTTTTTAATAACATATCACAATTTAACTAGCCCCCTTTTGATGGACTAGTACTTTCAACTTTTTGTTAGTATAAACACCATCACAGCAAACATCCTTGTTTATGTACACTTACCTAATTGTTTCCTTAGGATGACTTCTGGAAGTGGCTGCCTCAAGGTATATGTGTATTTTTAAAGATTTTTATGTGTATTACCAGTTTGCTTTTTGGAAAGAGTCTTCCCAATTGTCCATCAGTAAGTAATATATATGAATATTTCCCCATACTCACCAACACTAGATATTATCAATCTTTTAAAGTTTTTCTAGGGGAATTTCACTGGTGGTCCAGTGGTTAAAACTCTATGCTTCTAATGCAGGGGGCCCAGTTTTGATTCCTGGTCAAGGAACTACGATCTCACATGCCATGTGGTGTGGTCAAAACCAGAAAAAAGAAAGGAAACGTTTTCAAATCTGTTTGGGAAAATATAGTTTATGAATTTAATTTGTAAGCCTTTTCTGCTTTTATTCTTTCCCAAACTTCACATCCCTTCTCATTTTGCCATGGTGGTCAGTACTTCCTGTCTTCCTCTCCTGGTCAGTCTAGATTCAGAGCCCCCATCTTCCCACTGCAGAGATGGGAAGTTCCATTGTCTGCTCGGGTGACTTCATGGATTAGGCCCTGTCTCCATTTGATTCAGGGGGCTCCCCTGGTGGCTTAGATGGTAAAGAATATGCCTGCAATGCAGGAGACCCAGGTTCAATCCCTGGGCCTGGAGAAGGATATGGCTACCCACTCCAAGATTCTTGCTTGGAAAATCCCATGTAGAGAGGAGTCTGGCGGGCTATAGTCAGTGGGGTCACAGAGTCAGACATGACTGAGGGACTAACACCCACCTGCCCATTTGACCCAGTTCTGTTGCTTGAGCCCCAAGAGGGCTTTTCTGTCCACTTGGATATACTGTCAGTCCCCCTTGCCCAGATTTATTTGACCCACCCAGAAAGTTTCTCTTGAGCATTGATCATGGCAATGGTAGGGTGTTGCTGCTGCTGCTAAGTCACTTCAGTCGTGTCCGACTCTGTGCGACCCCATAGATGGCAGCCCACCAGGCTCCCCTGTCCCTGGGATTCCCCAGGCAAGAACACTGGAGTGGGTTGCCATTTCCTTCTCTAATGCATAAAAGTGAAAAGTTAAAGTGAAGTCGCTCAGTCGTGTCCGACTCTTCACGACCCCATGGACTGCAGCCCACTAGGCTCCTCCGTCCATGGGATTTTCCAGGCAAGAGTACTGGAGTGGTGTGCCATTGGCTTACATACAAAGCAAGAAAAATTTTAAGTGGACTTTAAGGAAGAACTTCAGACTGTTCTATAGATAAAAGTTGAAAGCTGCTTGAGGTTAGGCTGGGATGTCTACATCTTCAAATTTTGAGTTTTCATCGAGACATACTGAGTCCTTGTTGTCTGCATCAGAGTATCTTCCCAGACCATTTCCAGATCTTAAGAGTCTCTCATTTTATTGACAAAACATGCTTTTTAGTTGAGGTCCAAATGGTCATTCTTAAGAACTTCAAGGATAAACAAGTTCTTGTCATTGCAAACAAACGAGAAACCAATGTAACAAACTTTTTGCATTGAAGACATTATAATTGCTTCAGTTTAAAAAAATGTTTGTTTTTAAATGAAACATTGAGTAGAACAAAAGAACATTTATTTAATATGGATAAAGTAATAAATAACCAAATCCTTCTGTGTTTACCAGCCAGTTTAATAAAAAGAACATTAGCGACATGAACATTAAGTGTTACCTTGAAGTCCTTGTTATGCTTCTCTTGGATTTGAGTCCTTCTGTCTCTTAAGAAGTAGCCAATATCTAACTCGGGGTTTATCATTCCTCTGGTGTTCTTTGTAGTATTACTGGAATATGTTTATCTCTCTAAAATGTATTATTTACGTTTGCAAGCTTTTGACCTTTGTGTAAATGAAGTCACACTGAATGCATTCTTTTGTAACTTGCTTTTTTCACTCAATATTAGATTCTTGAGATGTGTTCACATTGTTGCCTGTAGTTGTAGTTTGTTTCATCGTTACTATATAAAATCCCATTATATAAATATGCCATAATTTATTCATATTACTCTTGGTGTGCATTTGGGTTGTTGCTAGTTTTATAGGAAACAGTGCTTTTGGGAAGATCTTTGTTCATTTCTCTGGAACGATGTGCAGGAATGTCTCTAGAATAAATACTTGGGGGTGGAATGGCTGGATCATAATACATATATAACTTTGACTTTCTTCAATAATACCAAATAACTTACTAAGGAGACTGTACCCATTTAAACCACTATTGTGTGTTTTTACTGCTCAACATCCTTATCAGCACTTGATCATAGATTATCAAATGTTTACCAACTTGGTTTGATATGAAATGGAATCCCAGGGGTTTTCATTATTATTATTGAGATTTTAGTAATAATAGCCATAATAATGTGGTTATGGATTCTCATGGGAGAATTTTTTTTTGTCTTCCACTCAATGCCAGTGTACAAGACAAAACCTTTTCTTTGTAGTCCCACTACACGAGGTAGATTTGTTTCTAGTTCACTCTTTACACTGAGTGTGTAGACCTTTAATATATTAGCTTTATGTAGGGGGTAGTGAGGGGAGGTAGGAGGTCTCCTTTGAAACTGCCAATCTTGAGTGGTCCCTGGAGTTTGTCTTCTGAACCTAAATCTTCACTGGTCTCTGGATATCAAAGCTCAGTTTTGGTAGTTTCCCTTAAAAGGGAAAGTGAACCTCAGTAACTGCTTACCCCAGGTTCCCACTTCTGCAATGATTTTGGCCTCTGAGTATTTGTTACTTTTTTGAAAACTCAAAGTGGATGCTCCCCAAATTTTTGTTTAATTTCTCCAGAATTTTTAGCTGACTTGTGTGTGAGCACAGTCAGGTTACAGTGGCTCCCACACTGCCTGAAATCGAGTCCTAATTGCTTGACTTTGAAATTGCTTCTCTTTCCAAACAGCAGTTATTTTTTAAATGTATTCATGGAATTAGACTAGAGCAATCTGGTCATTTAATGAGTTGAAGGACACTCGTACCTCCTCAACCCTCACTCCCCTTCCTCAGATTCAGAAACTAGAAAATTCTTAGTGGAGATAGCCACCCCATCACTTGTTCAAGATTTTACAATAAAACGAAGAGCTGTCTTTTGCTAACATTTGAGAATTTCTGCATGTGTTCACCAAGGGAGGAGAGTAACAGACTGTCTACGCTGTTTCCTATTTTCTGCTTGCGTTAATTTTTCATTTGCAATTCCTTCTTCAGCAGTTCACGGAAGAGCAATAGTTCTCAGAGACTTCAGTTTCATGCTCTAAAAATGCTCCTGGTTTACTCTATCTACCTGGGCATCCTTAATAATGAAAAAGATCCACACCCAATTTGATTTTGCTGTGTAGACTTTGAATATGACATGACTACTAGACATCAAGAAAAGCTTTCAAAGACCAATACCAATCAAAACTTTTGTAAGGGATGCATAATAGTGTGTTTGTATTTTTCCTTCTTTTTGGATAGAGTACATGGATTAAATGAAATCCTTTTTCTGTTTGTTTTTTCTTCTTTTTTAAAAAAAATGAAAAATTGAGGAAGCATAGTTGATTTACAGTGTTGTGTTAATTTCTGGTGTACAGCAAAGTGATTTGGTTATACATATAGACATTCTTTTCTATATTCTTTTCCATTATGGCTTATCACAAAATATTGAATATAGTTCCTTGTGCTATACAGTAGGACCTTGTTGTTTATCCACTCTGCATATAATAGTTTGCGTCTGGTAATCCCTAACTTCCACTTCATCCCTCCCCCACCCCTCCCTTGGCGCTCACAAGTCTGTTCTCCATCCGTGAGTCTGTTTCCATTTCGTAAATAAGTTCATTTGTGTTATATTTTAGATTCTATACAGAAGTGATAGCATTTGGTATTTTTCTTTGTCTGACTTCGCTTAGTATGATAATCTCTAGGTCCACCCATGTTGTTGCAAATGGAAGTCTTTTTATTCTTTTTTTATGGCTGAGTATTATTCCATTGTGTACATGTACCACACTTTGTTTATCCATTCATCTGTCAGTGGACATTTAGATTGCTTCCATGTTTTGACTATTGCGAATAGTGCTGCTATGAATATAGGGATGCCTGTATCTTTTTTTTTTTTTAATGTATTTTTATTTACCTATGCTGGTTCTTAGTTGCAGCACGTGGGATCTAGTTCCTTGATGAGGATTGAGCCTGCGCCCCCTGCATTGGGAGCTCAGAGTCTTAACCACTAGACTACCAGGGAAGTCCCACGTGTCTCTTTATGAATTAAATTTTCTCTGGCTATATGCCCAGGAATGGGATTGCTGGATCATATGGTAGCTGTATATTTAGTTTTTTAAGGAACATCCATTCTGTTCTCCATGCTGGCTGCACCAATTTATATTCCCATCACCAGTGTAGGAAGGTTCCCTTTCCTCTACACCCTCTCTAGCATTACGTGAAATCCTTTATGGAAATCACCCAGGGTAGTGCCTGGGGAAGTATCTATCCACTAAGCAGGAAGTCCTGCTTCCCCCTTACAAGCCGTAGGCCCCTGTGTTTGGACTCAGGGGTGTCTACTTTGGCCAGTAAAACCAAATAAAGGGGTGCTGCCCAGAGCTTCTGCATGATGAAAGGTTGGAGATGTCACTGCGACTTCATTTACCTTTAATTTGACTGTTTCCTTCTTACCCTGGACTTGTGTCTGCTCGTCGGAGTGCTGGAAAATTGCACAGAAAGACATGGCTTGGCCAAGTTCACTTAAGGGTGTATACTTCCTTTTCTACTGGCCCAGGGTTTCTGAGAATTGGCTTCAACCCTGCAAATAGCGACTTGACCAGCTCCACCAGTCCGCATTCTCCAGACAGTCTTGCCTTGACCCTGGGGCTTACTGATGTTTTGAGGTTCTGGAGGAAGAACAAAGGGAACTTGTCACTACAGGCCCTTCTCCAGCAAGAAGCTGGGCAGGGGCCAATGTGCCTCAAGCTCCTGTATTGACAAGTTGCAGCATCCTTGAGAGCAGCCAAGACATAAAAATGCTAATTTGTGTTTGCATCTGGAATTTCTGAGCTTTCAGTTCTTGGACCAGAGGACTGTCAATAAAGAGAAACCAGGATACACATATAAATGTCCATATCCGTATTAGTCTCTTTGTTAGACTCTAGGTCAGCAGATCAAGACTGTCAAGTAGCTGGATGACTGTACTAGGAAGAGAAGGAGCCTGAATGCCATGTCCCAGCATGGGGGTGGGGAGCAGCAAATGTGGGATATAGTAGGCGCTGGAGAGAGAATGCCCTTCCCTTTTAGTGTGTACTGAGTCACCCCCAGGCACACCTAGGGTTTGACTACATAATGACTTAAAAGGGCTCTTATGGACTCTCCTGGGGATCTGATTACCAATTAGAAGATGATTTCCAAGGGAAAGCCAAGTTCAAGTTACAGGCAACTAATTTATAAATGCACGTTTGGGACACTGCCAGCTATGTGTGAGAGGCATTTGGGCTTCCCTGTCATCATTGCCTTGAAATCCTGGCAGGTGTACCAGACACCCTGTGCTTCTCTGGCCTCTCTGTGGACAAGGAGCTGCATAAGGTACTTGTTGAGTAATACTAAAAGTTCCTTGATCCAGTATACCACTCCAATTGCCTATTCTGCTATCTGAAGTTTTCCCCATGAGAATCTGGAGTTTCCACAATGAAAAGGAAGCCATTTGGGGAACCCTTTATATAATTGGTTGTGTTAAGGCATTATGTAAATATGAGAACGGATCCATGCCTTAATTGATATGGATAGCAAAGATTATAAGCTTTTAAAAAATTATTTAATTAATTAAATCAGTTGATTATTAATTTGGAATTCCTAGATCAGTCATGTTATGCAGTTATTTTCAAATTCTTTTGAGTGCTACCAGCAGTAAGAAATATATTGTACATCACAGTCCAGAACACACACACAGTGTGTCATCGAATCTAAAACTCCATTGGTTGTCAGTGGCATCCTTGTTTTCGGTACCACTAAGAAAGATAGAAGTGGTGCCAATTAAAGTACACATTCCATTAAATTATAAAGGTCATCATTATTTCAGAGAAATTAAAATGTAAAACTGCCTTTTTAGATCAATGAAATATTTATACATATATATATATATAATTATATTACTGAACCAGAAGTTTCATAAACTTTTATATATAGTAACTTTTTTTTTCTCATTCTGATCTAATGTATTTTATTTAAAATAAAGCTGGCACTTCCCTTGTGATCCAGTGGCTGAGGCTCCACAATTCAATGCAGGGGGCCTGGGTTCTAGTGGTCTAGTTCCGTTGTCAGGGAACTAGATTCCACATGCCACAACTAAAACAGAGATCCCACGTGCTGCAGTGAGGGTTGAAAATCCGAGTGCCCCAACTGAGACCTGGTGCAGCCAAATAAATAAGTAAGAGAAATATTTAATAAAATAAAACTGATCCCACTAAATTTTTTGAACAGCACACTGAAAGTGAAAGTGTTAGTCACTCAGTCGTGTTCAACACTTTGCAACGCCATGAACAGTAGCCCCCCAGGCTCCTCTGTCCATGGAATTCTCTAAGCAAGAATACTGGAGTGGGTAGCCATGCCCTCCACCAGGGGATCTTCCAAACCCAGGGATCGAACCCCAGTCTCCTGCACTTTAGGCAGATTCTTTGCTGTCTGAGCCACCAGAGAACAGCACACTAAGGTATTTTAAACCTGAGCTACACTATTGTTTTGAAATAAGGAATCAGAGGTGATATTCTGAGGCTGATTTCTTATCCCAGACTGGATGTTGTGATACATCTTTTGGTCATTCATTTCATTCAAATGTGAATTGATGGCCTATTGCTTAAGTCAGCCCTCTTGATGGTAAGTGACAGAAACCCATCTTGAACTAGTTTTGGCAGAAGGGAGATTTTGTTTTCTATCAGGTCAGGGGTATGCTGGTGGGCCCAAGTTATAGTGGAACCAAGGGCTCAAGAATTATGAGGTCGCTCTTTCTCTGTATCCTCTACCTGTCCCTTCTTGTCTGTAATTATTTGATTCCCTTGGATAAGCATCGTCTACAAGACTTAACCTTTGTCATTGACAATGACAGGGCTCATAGCTTCCTTTAACCACTAGATTTTACTTTTACTGGATTTTACCACCAGAAAAAAATCCTCTGAAGGATCTGATTGTCCCAGCTTGATTGCTGTGATTGTCCCTGTGGTCAGGGGATGGGATCAAGCCATCTCCACTAGGAGCATGTGGGTAGTATGGGGGAATGTTACAGTTCCCCCAAAGGAGGGGGCCTGTTTCCTTCAGAAGAACACAGGGGATGTCCATCACACCCAGAGAAAGGGTAGCAGCAGGCACTGTGTCCTGGGGTTTAGCCACTCCCCAGAGGTATTACACAAGGCCTGCAGATGATCATTTTGGAACCCAGAATTGCCATCAGTTCAGTTCCACCTTCTTTTTTCCCCAGAGCTTGAGCCTCCCCATGAAGATAATAATAACTGAAAGCAGCCAGTGTGTGACTGTCAGTTCAAGGACACTGGGCAGAAAATCATGCTTTCAAAATTCAAGAGGAAAACTATCCCTGAAAGAAACCTTCCTATTAATACTTCCCATCACAGCAGAGCTGGCTAAATATATAGTGCATGAAAGGCTTCAAGTGAAATCCAGGTTTTCATCCTTGGATGCTGGTGTTCCATCCTTTGTCAGGGAACCAGAGAATGTTCCAGAAGGATGAAGCCTCAGGTTTCAGCTGAACAGGGCGCAGCCTATCACAGGCAATCCTGTGATGTTCATTGAAGGACTATTTTCTAGCAGTGTTCTTCCTCACATCTCTCTTTCTCTCTCCCTCTCCCTGCCCACCTCCAGTCTTATGTGTCTCCCCTTAATCTACATTTTATCATTCTATAGCCATGCAGTTAAAAGGCTTGCTGCCTACTATCCTCAGTACACACTGCTGCAGTTTTCTTTTCTTAGTATCTCTCTTAACTGAATCTTGTTCTTTTCAGTTTTGCTACAATGCGCCGGAATTTTGTAAATTATACCACCAGTTTACTGCCAAGAATGATATGCCGGTTGCAGCTTTATTTGGGCAGCTTTTCTGAATCTTAAATACCGTATCTGTTTCTGTAAGTATAGCCTTCACTCAGGGAGATGGTGTTTCACTTTGATGCTGGTGGAACAGCTCCAGCAGATCAGGGGTGTGTAGACAAATGTCTCAAGGGAAAAAAGCCTTTTAAGGTACTCTAGATGGAGTGGCACTTTGTTCACTGAGGCTGTAAGAAAGTAAGGATATGTCTTCCAGATCCTCTCAATGAAACAACAGAGAAGAGTTTATGTCTATGAGATTTGTGGATGTAGCTTTTGTCTAATGGAGTGAATTCCAAGAAGATTCACAGGAGACCCACAAATTTCTTGATAAGTTTTATATTTGGAAATATTACCAACATAACTTCCTTGAGAAGTTTCATGTCTGCTTGGGAAGATAGAACTTACACCCAATTGAAATAACTTCTGAAAAATCAAAATATAAGATCAGTGCTCATTCAAAAATGAGAACAGGGCATATCAGTGTGAATAGACTTTAACGTGAAAATTAGAAAAGACCAACTAGAGGGGCTAGGCTTCAAAATAGCTTTTAAATTAGGAAAGGGGCTGAGAGGAGACGGAGGGCTTTTCAGATGGGTCGTGTAAAGGCATGAAGATAGAAACAAGAAGTTGTGAAATGGCACAAGATTTATGGTCATAGGAGTTCGTTCAATCCTGTGTGCCTTGCAATTGACATTCACTTCATTCTGAGCTGAGAGGTTCATGAACAAGGTACTGAAGGGTTGCTGCCCTCCTGACCTATATATTCTAGTCCCTGAATGATATCTCCCTCATGGGAGGCAATGGAATTGAAAGAATCTGGTGAAGTTAAGAGTCATGTGCCATGCTCCTTGTTTATTATCAGTTGGAGGAGGAGGAGGTCATGTCAATTGCCTCAACTGGACAACCTGCCCATTTCGGCCTACACCCATGACTGCCATCCAGGATAGAAGGCCCTACACCCATGTCAGCCTTACTCAACTCAAGCAAAATTGCTTGACTACTGTGATTCCAACTAGAGATTGACTACAGGAATGTTTGGACGAAGCATAATTTAAAAATGTGTACTGCACTCTTCTCCCCACTCCTGTCACTCCGTTTTACACTGAGGAAACCAGAAGGGAAAGAGACACGTGTACCCCAATGTTCATCGCAGCACTGTTTATAATAGCCAGGACATTGAAGCAACCTAGATGTCCATCAGCAGATGAATGGATAAGAAAGCTGTGGTACATATACACAGTGGAGTATTACTCAGCCATTAAAAAGAATACATTTGAATCAGTTCTAATGAGGTGGATGAAACTGGAGCCTATCATACAGAGTGAAGTAAGCCAGAAAGAAAAACACCAATACAGTATACTAACGCATATATATGGAATTTAGAAAGATGGTAACAATAACCCTGTGTACGAGACGGCAAAAGAGACACTGATGTATAGAACAGTCTTATGGACTCTGTGGGAGAGGGAGAGGGTGGGGAGATTTGGGAGAATGGCATTGAAGCATGTATGATATCATGTATGAAATGAGTCGCCAGTCCAGGTTCGATGCACGATGCTGGATGCTTGGGGCTGGTGCACTGGGATGACCCAGAGGGATGGTATGGGGAGGGAGGAGGGAGGAGGGTTCAGGATGGGGAACACATGTATACCTGTGGCGGATTCATTTTGATATTTGGCAAAACTAACACAATATTGTAAAGTTTAAAAATAAAATAAAATTTAAAGAAGAAGAAGAAGAAAACTGAGGCTGAGCAAAGGATACACTGGCTTCCCCAGTTAAGACCATACAGTGAGTGGAGGAGCTAGAACTTAATTGCAGGGCTCTTTCAATTACATCTCACCAGAGAGGATAGCCATGGGCAAATGAGGAAATTCGGTCCCTGCTTGGCTTTTTATGGGCTAGAACATCCATGTCCTGAGCAAATCATGGCAAAACAAAGGCTTCCATCACTGTCCCCAGTAACTTTTCTTGTATGGTCAGATATCTTCATCTGGCGGGAAGGAAGAAAGAATTAACTCGACAAGGCTATCATTACCCATGGGTTTTCCTAAAAATTCTGAATCTGTTTTTCCAATTATTTTGACTAAGACCCATAGGAAGAAATACATACTGTGACCTACTATTTGGGAGAATATAGTATTTATTGTCCAATCAGAACACTTGAAAGTGAGGGAGTGCTAATGATAATCATGCCAGGACAACAGACATAAAATCTAACTGTCTCATGCAAACTGGGGACACCCTCGTACAGCACACCTAGATAATTGAAAAGTAGTATTTAGTCTTAATATGTGCAATGAACCCTGACATTTTCAATTCTAGTCTATTTCACTGTAAAAACACTAATTCAGTTCAGTTCAGTCACTTAGTCGTGTCCGACTCTTTGCGACCCCATGAATTGCAGCATACCAGGCCTCCCTGTCCATCACCAACTCCCGGAGTTCACTCAGACTCACGTCCATCGAGTCAGTGATGCCATCCAACCATCTCATCCTCTGTCGTCCCCTACTCCTCCTGCCCCCAATCCCTCCCAGCATCAGAGTCTTTTCCAATGAGTCAACTCTTTGCATGAGGTGGCCAAAGTACTGGAGTTTCAGCTTTAGCATCAGTCCTTCCAATGAACACCCAGGACTGATCTCCTTTAGGATGGACTGGTTGGATCTCCTTGCAGTCCAAGGGACTCTCAAGAGTCTTCTCCAGCACCACAGTTCAAAAGCATCAATTCTTCAGCACTCCGCTTTCTTCACAGTCCAATTCTCACATCCATACATGACCACTGGAAAAACCATAGCCTTGACTAGACGGACCTTTGTTGGCAAAGTAATGTCTCTGCTTTTGAATATGCTATCTAGGTTGGTCATAACTTTTCTTCCAAGGAGTAAGGGTCTTTTAATTTCATGGCTGCAGTCACCATCTGCAGTGATTTTGGAGCCCCCCAAAATAAAGTCTGAGACTGTTTCTGCTGTTTCCCCATCTATTTGCCATGAATTGATGGGACTGGATGCCATGATCTTCGTTTTCTGAATGTTGAACTTTAAGCCAACTTTTTCACTCTCCACTTTCACTTTCATCAAAAGGCTTTTTAGTTCCTCTTCACTTTCTGCCATAAGGGTGGTGTCATCTGCATATCTGAGGTTATTGATATTTCTCCTGGCAATCTTGATTCCAGCTTGTGCTTCTTCCAGCCCAGCGTTTCTCATGATGTTCTCTGCATATAAGTTAAATAAGCAGGGTGACAATATACAGCCTTGATGTACTCCTTTTCCTATTTGGAACCAGTCTGTTGTTCCATGTCCAGTTCTAACTGTTGCTTCCTGACCTGCATATAGGTTTCTCAAGAGGCAGGTCAGGTGGTCTGGTATTCCCATCTCTTTCAGGATTTTCCACAGTTTATTGTGATCCACACAGTCAAAGGCTTTGGCATAGTCAATAAAGCAGAAATAGATGTTTTTCTGGAACTCTCTTGCTTTTTTGATGATCCAGCAGATGTTGGCAATTTGATCTCTGGTTCCTCTGCCTTTTCTAAAACCAGCTTGAACATCTGGAAGTTCACGGTTCACGTGAACACTGATTATGACCCATTAAATTGAGTCAAAAGTTTGAAACATGCTACTCTAGTTGATTGTTGCTACATGTGAGGGGTTTGGGATAGTGATGGAGAGGGGAAAAGGGGATGTGGTGAAGTGAATGTCTGAGATGGACCATGGACTTGTCCCATCTGAATATTTTGGCAAACATTTTCCTCCAGGACAAATACTAGTAATAAACATTGCATCCAACTTATTCCCCATGATTAGCAAAAAGTTTATTTAGATTGATCTTTCTGGCTCTCCTTGTTCCGCTCAGAACAAGCATCTTCTCTGTGTACTTCCCCCACCCCCTTTTCTTACCATTGGGCTTCAAAATATTTTTTATTTGACTGTGCTGGGTCTTTGTTGTGGCATGTGGAATCTTTAGTTGTGGCGTGTGGGATCTAGTTCCCTGACCAGGGATCAAACCTACGCCCCCTGCACTGTGAGAGTGGAGTTTTAGCCACTGGACCACCAGGGAAGTCCCACCCTTGGGCTTTTGTCTCTTGGTCTGCTCCTGATTTAGAAGTGTAAACTTCCAAGAAAGAGTTTCTCATTTACAGTGTCTGGCCCCTCTGTGTACTTGCTCCTATGTTTTGGAGTTGAATGATCTTGAAAAGCTAAATTTTCTCCTCTGCTCCCTTCCTTCAAAAATACACATTTATACACAACTCCTGGACATCTCTCCCCTGTCTTGAGACTTTGCCAGGACATAACAGAGCAAGTCTTCCTACCAGTCAGGCATGAAACTCACACCTGGGCTTCTTCAATCAATGGTCCCCGATATATTAGGACTTTCTGGGTAAGAAGCTCTTGGAAATTACCCATGTAGGAGAGAAGAGTTACCAGTCTACCCTCTGTCCACTCTTCTTCAGGTCTACTAAAATGTTTGAGCACTTGTATGTGTCAATAAGAGCCACAGAATGCGAGAGACTCAGGAATAATACTTCACAGAAGTAAAAAGAACTTTCTGTAGACCCCCATTTTGTAAGGATCTTTAGGACATGGAGATGCATAGAGAACCACAGGGGTTTTCCTGCCTCGAAGGCTAAACTATGGTAATATCTTGAAACTGAGAGTCACTTTTTCCTAAAGCAGATTTTATCATCTGATCATACGAATTCATAAACTAAACTTGACAGCAGTTTATTTTACTAGAGAGGATTGAGTATGTGACTTTTCCTGGTATTATTAAATTGAATGTATATATACATATATTGTTTCTAAATCATAAATCATTCAAGATGGTTTAGACATAGGAATTTAAAAACAAAACTTTGGTGGCATTAGGATTCCTAACTATGCTTAATGCTTTAAAAAAAATTATTGAAAAACATACCAGCCCAGATATGTTTGTCTTTTTTTTTTTTTTTTTTTTTTACCAGAAGCTCATTTACATGCATAGCAGCTCAAGGGGTGTGTGTGTGTGTGTGTGTGTGTGTGTGTGTGTGTTTGTGTTTGTGTTTGTGTGTGTGTGTGTGTGTGTTACTCAGTTGTGTCCAAATCTTTGTGACCGCATGGACTGTAGCCTGCCGGGCTCTTTTTGTCCATGGAATTCTCCAGGCAAGAATACTGGAGTGGGTTGCCATTCTTTTCTCCAGGGGATCTTCCCGACCAAGGAATCGAACCCAAGTCTCCTGCATTGCAGGTGGATTCTTTACCATCTGAGCTACCAGGGAAGCCCAGCAACTTAAGGTAGTAAAAGCCTAAAATAATATGTACTAAATCAAATAGAAAATGTGATTATGAACCATCAAATGAGGAGTTTGTAAAACAAACCAAGAATAATTGTTTGTTTGAGGCCAATTGCAGTATTTGAGTTTTAGGGAGATTCAGCTGCTATCTTACCTTGGTTCCCTAGAAGCAGAGCCTGTGACTTGCAGGGGGACTGCTCTCAGAGAAAAGCTGTCAGTGAGGAGGGGAAGGGAAAAAGACCCAATCAGGATACAGTCTCAGGTAAAATCTAGCACCACAAGGTGCTCAGGAGCATAAATCCTGCAGGTTTGTACTTCCACCACCACCCCCACCCCGCCTTTTTTTTGTTTTTAAACCAAATACTGCTTATATCAGAATTTGTATAGATTGCAATTTGGTCATGGCTTAGCTGGCTCAAGTTTTCTCAAGAGGTTCCAATCAAGTTGTTGCTTTGGCCTGAGGTTTCATCTGAAGGCTCGATGTGTGTGTGTTTCATCTGAAGGCTCGGTGTGTGTGTGTGTGTGTGTGTGTGTGTGTGTGTGTGTAGATCTTCCAACCTTATTCACATGACTATTGGCAGGCTTTGGTTCCTCACCACATGGGCTTCCTCACCACATGGGCTTCCTCATAGGACTCCATCATGACTCGGCAGCCAGCATACTCTGGGATGAATGACCCAAGAAATAACTGAGAGCATGTCCAAATGGAAACCACAGTCTTTTTATAAGTCCACCTCAGAAGAGATATGACATCCCTTCTGCCATATTCTTTTCATTAGAAGCAAAGTCAATAATTCCATTCCACATTTTAAAGGAGGGAGTTATACAAAGGAGTGAGTTCCTGGAGATAAGGGATCACTTGGAGGTTGCATGTCACAGTCTACCCTCTGGCACCCAATGATCCATGTCCTTGCCACATGTAAAATATACTCACCCCCTCCCAAGGTCCCTAAAAGTCTTATTCCATCGCAGCATCAGCTCAAAACCTTATTAAATGTACTAAAAGTTAGCAACTTCTCCCCAGAAAGTATATTCATGTACCAGACAGTATGTCCAATTACAAGAGGTTCACGGACTCCCGCAAAGCCCTTCCACTGATCCTCTAGGAGGCCAGGGCCTCAGATAAGAATCTCTACTGCAAACTGAATTTGATTTTCCCATTGACTTTCAGCCTACACTTGATGATGAAATTTATATTTACTATTAAATATGATGACTTCTGATAATAAAATTATATTTAGAATAAAGATGATGAGAAAACAAAAAGTTCTGACAAAACATTAAGAATGTATAGCTGTCTTCAAAAGAAGTTAAAAAAATAAACCCAACCCTTTGAACTAAAACTTTAACACAGAACCAGCAAATCTGTCAACTTGCATCATGTATCACAGTCAATAAAGGAATATGGTTTAGCAGATTGGCCACTTCTTCCATTGGTCTTGAATGCTCCCTGTATTCCCCACTGTCACAGTGAAAAAAAATTTTGGGGCGATGAGCACTCTAGTAGCCTTTTAAATCTAAATTCCTGGTGTAATTCTAATACGTATGATAGATATTTCTTAAAAATGAGTTTGTTGACTCAATGATATTAACTACCTAACAGGCCAGGAAGACCCTTCTTTGAACTTCATAAAAAAGGAGTGACTACTTCTTTGCAAATCTGTTAATTTAGATGAAGTTTCTGCAAGGACAGCAGAATTATAAATGGAATTGGCTCCAGGTATGGCTAAGGGACAGAATTGGACATGGCACCGAGCACCGAGTTTCTGATTTCTGAGCCAGTGTAGAATTTGTATTTGTGTGGAAGAAGCACTGAAGCATTTTTTCCAAAGAGTGGTCATGTGAACCATATGAGGACTTATTAATAGTTGCCATAATAAAACCTCAATTAACCAGAATTCTAAAGGGAACAGCCTTTTGTAAATAAAGAACAGTTTGCTAGGAAACCTCCCTCTCTCCCTGCCAACCTCTCTCTCTCTCTCTCTATTCCTTTCTATTTTAACCCTGTGGAAAATCTTTTTCTAATATGTGTGAATCTCCTTTGCTATTTTAGTAAGCTTTAGTGAGTACCATCTTCTGAACATAATTAGTCAGGGGGCTTCCCTGATAGCTCAGTTGGTAAAGAATCTGCCTGCAATGCAGGAGACCCTGGTTCGATTCCTGGGTCAGGAAGATCCACTGGAGAAGGCATAGGCTACCCACTCCAGTATTCTTGGGCTTCCCTTATGGCTCAGCTGGTAAAGAATCCACCTGCAATGTGGGAGACCTGGGTTTGATCCCTGGGTTGGGAAGATCCTCTGGAGAAGGGAAAGGCTACCCACTCCAATATTCTGGCCTGGAGAATTCCATGGACTATATATAGTCCATGGGGTCACAAAGAGTTGGATACAACTAAGTGACTTTCACTTTCACTTTGATCTTACTATATCCTTTATGACAACCATTTTGTAGACTGGTCATCATTTTTTATAGAAGTTGATATATGAGTTTAGGCTGAATATAAACTGGGAATTTGGGGGAATATCCATTTATTTTGTTTTCTCTGATCTCTTATCAATAATAGGCAGTAAATTCCCTGTTCATTTGTGAATCAGTTTGAATGCATTCAGCTTGCAAGTAACAAACAATGCTATTCATAGCAGTTTAAATTGAAAGGGCATTTAGTATTGACCTAGCAAAAAGTAGGGAATGGCAACCTACTCCAGTATTCTTGTTTAGAAAATCTCATGCACAGAGGAGCCTGGCATGCTACAGTCCATGGGATTGCAAAGAGTCGGATTCAACTGAGCGACTAAACAACAACAGACGTGAAGTATGGAGGTAAGATGTCTAGGGTTGATTTAGTAGGCCAATATAGTCATCACAGACCCCATATTCTTTTTATCCTTCCACTGTACCATCTTCAGCTGAAAATCTTAAGTCCTGAGACATCTTATCTCATGGTTACAAAGTGGCTGCTATAGCTTTAGGTATTTATCCTTACACAGTCGCTCCCAAAGAAGGAAAAGAGAAACGAGGGCAAAATTATCTTCTCTCTGTGGCTTCTCTCCTTTATCAGGGAGAAAGTCTTTCCCATAAACCTTGTTCTCCTTAAGCAGACTTCTTTGTGGTTGTCATCTGCCAATGCCAGCTTTCTTGCCTATCTCTGCAACATTTATTGGCAAAGAGGAATTTCTGACTTACAGTCATCATGGCTCAAGGTAGAAAGAGATTAATTAGTGGGTTGTAATCTAAATGGGGCTTCCCAGGTGGCACTGTAGTAAAGAATTTGCCTGCCAGTGCAGGGGACACAGGAGAAGCAAGTTTTATCCCTGGGTCGGGAAGATCCCCTGGAGGAGGACATGGCAACCCACTATAGTATTCTTGCCTGGGAAATCCCATGGACAGAGACGCCTGGCGAGCTACAGTCCATGGGGTCACAAAGAGTTGGACAGGACTGAGCATGTATGCACAGTCTAAATGGAGGTGGATGTACCATTATAAGTGAGTTACTAATCAAAGTAATCTCTGCCAGGATTCTGAATTGACATCTTCTGAACTGTCTGCCTTGCGGTCTCTAAGTAAAATCAGTAGTGAGAATGCCTGGTTTCAGGTTTGAGTACCTATCCAAAGAAACCAATGAACAGAAGAGCTGCTTTACTGTGCCCGGGAGACTGCTTTCTTGTGGGTGATGATGCAAACCATCCTTATATCTCCTTTTAGCTCATTATAAAGACTTGTCTCATGGTGTAACCTAGAGGGCTCCTTTCTCTAGGCAAACATCTACCACTTTTCAAATGACACCAGAGTTGAGCTTGTCATCTTAAGTTGAATGTGTGGTTTAACAATGCATGTGGTTTATCCCTGACACCCCTGGAGGCAGGGTCAAGGCTCCCTGTGGGAGTTATGTGTGCAGGTGAAGGCAAATGGAGAAAACTTGTATATGGAGTTATCATATATATACATGCATATATGTATTTACAAATTTTACATAATGATATGCTCAATGAAGAAAACATGAAAGGAAAAAAAAAGAATGGAAATTTTCACTCTAATTCTGCTGCTCCAACATGGAGGTTTATGGTGTATTCTTTCAGCCCCCTTTCCCATTTCTTTCTTTTCTCCCTCCTTTTCTCTCTCCCTCTCTTCCTTTTAAAACATGGCAAAATATTTCAAATATAAGCAAAGTATTCACAATCTATATTCAACTGATGTTAATATTTTCCCACATTTACTTCAGATATTTTATAAGAACTGAGACATCAGTGGCTCCTCGTGTATGCATTTGGCTTTCTTCTCCTTCCTCCCTGCCCTGAGGAAGCCATTAATATAAAGTTGATGTATATCTTTCCAATCCATTTTAGCGCATATCTCTAGAAAACATATTGTATTATATTCTGCATTTAAAAATTTTGTATACTTAATCTCATGCTGTATTTATCATACAACTTGCTTTTTTTTAAAACCATACATTGTTTTGAGATTTCATCTTGTTTTGTGTGGATCAAGTTCACTCATTTGAACTTTTACAGCTTCTTATCGTATGAATAATACACCTCCATCTATTTCTAGGAATGGTTGTATACATCTGTTTTTACTAATGGCAATGCTGCAGGGAACCTTCTAGCACATGGCTACTCCTGCCTTATGCCAAAATTCCTGAGGCGTATGTCTAGAAATGGAAGGGCTGATTTGAAGGATAGTTTCAAATGAAGTGCAAAGTTTTTCCAGCCTACTTGTACAATTGTATTTCTACCAATGGAACTTGCGAGTGTCTGTTTCATGACAGCCTTGACAGTTAAATTGTTGCCAATCTCCTGAGTATAAATTGGTATCTTGATATATATTATCCTGAATACCAGTGAGCTTGAAGATTTTTTTATATTAACATTCTAATGGTATTTGCTTCAAATTCAGTTCATTTTTTTTTCTACAAAACTTCTAATCATTTTTGTCATTTTTTCCCATTGGACTATCTTCTTTATATATCCTGAATAATAATTCTGCATTATATACATTCTGAATATTTTTTCCCAGACTGGGTCTTGTCTTTAAACTTTATGTGTCTTTTATTGCATAGGAGTTTTATATTTTTGTGTAGTGAAATGTAGCCATATTTTTCTTTATGGGTTATGGTCTGTGAGTTTTGTTTGATAGCTTTCCCTACCTCATGTTTATGCAGATATTTCTCATTTTCCTCAAAATTTTGGCTTTCCAATTTAGGTCTATAAACTGTTTGGAAATTATTTTTTGGTTTGGCGTAAGATAGGATTCTTAGTTTTTATTTTTCTTTGTATATGATTTATAGCCAATTAATCTCAGCATATTTATTGACCTTTCCCCCCACTGATTAGTAATCCCACTTTATCATATTACAAATTTGACATATATATGTGTCATATAACAAATTTAACATATGTATGTGACATATAGAATACATGACATATTCTATATGATATATATAGAATATATAATGTCATTATATATATATATATAATATATACATATGTGTATGCTAAGTCACCTCAGTTGTGTCTGAGTCTGTGCAACCCTAAGGACTGTAGTCCACCAGGCTCCTCTGTCCATAGGGATTCTCCAGGCAAGAATGCTGGACTGGGTTGCTCTGCCCTCCTCCAGGGGATTTTCCTGACCACAGATCAAACCTGCACATCTTACATCTCCTGCACTGGCAGGCAGGTTCTTTACCACTAGCGCCACCTGGAAAGACATATATATGTGTGTGTGTGTGTGTGTGTATTCAGTTTCATACTTCATCCTGTATATAGTTTGCAGTATCTGCTTTCCTGCTGAGTTATATTTCACACATATTTTCCAGACTTGATTAGTGGCTATAAAATAGTTTGTTGATATAAGATAATTTGCTCATGCCCTATTGTTAGGTGTTTAACTTTTCACTATATTAAACAACATGTGATGACTCTGTCTTAGAGTACTGCTGTCCTGGCAAAGTGGAGCTGTGCACCCTAGGTGCCCTATCTCTCCAGTAGGTCTCAGTCTGGTCCCATCTCTATGGAGGGTCCCTTCTTTGAGTTAACACATCTCCAGTTGATTCTCTGCGAGTGTTCTTGTGATGGTCACAGACATGCATTGATCCGATGTGCCTTCAAAAGGACTGATTGTCTCAGCTGGGGGTAATGCTGTTCTCAGACACCTGTCAGCTTTCTGTCCCTTAAGAGCTTGCCTCAGCCGTTGGGAGTGCTTCACCCAAGTTCATGTCCTCAAGGTGGGCCATATCCAATGGCTGATGGAAATAGGGATAAAAGGGTACAGCCATTTTAGTCCAACATCAGAAGCTGTCAGGCTTCCCCAGTGGCTCAGTGGTAAAGAAACCGCCTGCAATGTGGGAGCCACAGGAGACGTGGGTACGATCCCTGGGTTGGGGAGATTCCCTAGAGGAGGGCACGGCAACCCACTCCAGTATTCTTGCCTGAAGAATCCCATGGACAGAGGAACCTGAAGGGCTACAGTCCATGGGGTCACAAAGAGTTGGACACAGCTGAAGCGACTTAGCACGCATGCATGCACAGAAGCTGTCACTGGGCTGCCTTTAAAGCTTGACTTCTCCCTCTCTCCAAACATACTTCCTTCTTATCCCTTTCAGAGGTGTGGATCCCTAATAAACACTGCATGTACTAAACTCCATCTTGTAAGGTATTATACCTCCCAAAGAGCCCAACCTGTGGCAGTTGTCTTTTCTGCTTAGAGCCAAGAATCAGTGCAGATCCTCTTACTGCCTAGATAGATTATATGGAGGCCAGGGTGACTTGGAAAGAGGGAACTGCTCTTAATATGAGACATCTCTCGCAACGCTGAGAAATGTGCCATATGGAGTTGGAGAATTCACCAGTTCTGGAAGACTTCCAGTTCAACTCTGATTCTGGGGGAAGGGAGCACAGTAGGAGGGGAGGGACAGTAAGTTCTTAAAAGCTTCTGATCCGTTCAAAACATATTTTGGAAACTACACTTCTTTGCATTAAGTGAATAATAAATAAAATTTATTTTCCATTATGAAAGTAACATATGTTTATAATGGAACATTTAGAAGAGAAGAAAGAAGAGCATCCAGTCATCAAAGACTCTTTTCCATGCATTGTTTGTTTTGAATTTGTTTTACATTATTATAAATCATACCATTTATATAATTTTGTTACAGCACATTTTTCACTTAATATTACAACCTAAGCCTTTTCTATTTTATTTAACCCATTATAAACATCATAATGACTACATTATATTATATCCAGTAAATGTACTTTGGTTTATTTAACTTTAATATTGACTGTTTGGTCAGTTTATAGTCTTTTTCTATTTTAAATGATGTTGCAAAGAAATCTTTGTAAATTCTTTTAATTTTTTAAAATTGGAGTGTAGTTGATTTACAGTGTTGTGTTAGTTTCAGGTGTACAACAAATGCAAATTCTTTTTCTATATTTAATATTATTTCTTTGGGATAGATTCCCAGAAGGGGAATCACTGAATCAAGGGATTTGAATATAGGCTTCTCATTCATTGCTAGATTGCTTTCCTGAAGAGTTTTGTGTTCATTTTTTGATACAGAATAAGGACCAGTTGATGTAATTTTATACCTGTCTGGGTGGTCAGAGACCAGGTAAAGAAACCTGAAGCAGAACTGGGCTTCTCTCATTGGGAAAGTCCTTTCCAAATGGACATGGTCTGGCCTTCATCACTTTTAATTTCCACTCACCATCTCTCATCCAGGATACAAGTAGAGCAGGACCATTATTCGATTCTCTTTTCCTCTTTGGAGCTTTGAATAAACTTATAAAAGAGAATGTTCTTACCTGTGATGGTTGCAGTCCCTGCTGGTAAATGTGTGATCAAGATGTTGCTAATTCAACAGTCAGTGATCAGAAGAGAAAGACGAGAGGGAGAGATCTCTAAATTGAAGATTATTGCTTTGAAGTTTGGGGCCTGGTGCTGCTCTAAAGGTTAAGAATCACCATTCACTGAAATTCAACAGTTAACATTTGAAAAATGATTCAGTTCCAACTTCCAAGTGAGTTTAAATTTTTAAATTAAACACAGACTTTCTCTCTGAGGTTGTGGTTTTCAAGGGTAGCAGGATTCATCAAGAAATTTGATTTTAGCCATGCCTGGGTGAGAGATTTTGAACAAACATCCATGTCATCAATTTCAGCCCTCATTTCCTACAGATACTAAGGCAGCTTTGAACTTTTGTCATCAAGACATTTGATTTGCCTCCTTATCCTCCACCCAAGTTTGTTTCACAAGATGGACTTATTTTCAGATTATTTTTATAAAGAAAATAAAAATAACACCCAGTTCTTTTAATAAACACCCAGTTCCACCAGGTTTTCTTTGACTGCTGGAGAAACTCTGGGCTGTGCCTGAGTCACACACATTTTACTGTGTCTCTGCTGGCATGAGATTCATATTCATTGGCGTCTTTTCAGAGTGAAGTTGACTTGCTCTCAATCCCGAGTCCAGAATTCCAGTGGACACATGGTGATTCCCAAACCATTGCAGGCTCCTTTTGACAGGCTCTGGCAATCTCAGTCCAGCTGGGTTCACTCTGAGCGGTCCCCTGTCCCTTTGTGAATGGCCACAGAAGCTTTCACTCTTGCTCTGCGTTCTAATAGCCCCTCTTGCATGGACTGTGCCAAAGCAGTGCTTCAAAATATTCGTCCATATCGTGTGGCTTTTCTTGCTGCAGTTTCTGTTCTTTTTTATTGTAGGATCTGGAGATTCACCGCTAGAAGATGATGAAGTCGTGTATTCAGACGCTAAATATAAAGGTGAATGCTTTGCTTATGTGCTAATGAAGACCTGCTGATGCCAGGAGAACTTTCCCTCTTGCCCTGCAGAACCGATTATAATAAAGTGACCAGACAACACATTTTCACTTGTAATTGCCTGTCCAGAAAAGAAAATGTTTAAAAAGTAACATGCATATGCTCCCATTTGAAAGAAAATACAGAAAAAAACAAATGAAAGAAAACTAAAAGCATTTGAAAATCTCTGAAGTGCTGCCCTTCAGCACCCCAGTGGTCATTTTATTCTCATCAATTTCTTTACTATCCTTACTTCTGCAAAGCCAAGCTCTAGCTGATGAAAGTGAAAATCAAGCCATGAGTTCTACCTAATTCATACATTACAGCCAGACTTATCCTGAGTAAACCTTCCAAGGTCAAATCTGGACCCAGTGCTGCTAATGTACTGAGATGAATGGAGAATGAGAAAACTTGATTTTCATAAGCTCGTTTCATTGTGCTCTTCCTGAGTGTGGCTTGGCTCCTGAAATGATGAGTTAAGTGTGTTGACCAATGAAACTTTAATGATAAAGAATTCCATCTCTACACATTTTCAGCAATCTACCCATTCCAGCAGGTATAAAAAGCCTAATCAAGAACCTTCTATGCAGGCTCAGGTAAGTATGTCCATAAATATTTCCTACCAGTGAGTTGTTTCTCTGAAACTTGAGTCCTGAGAAAAGTGAAGGTAAATTTAGATTATTCCTTGCTGAATCCAGTTCCTTTTACATTTGAGAAATAATTTGAATAAAATTGCTTAATAAAGTTCCATCATGGCTTTTTGTCCAGGAAATTTGTCTATATTTTGGCAAGAGCACTCCCCTGATCTGTCATGATGTATCTAACTTATAGGAAGATCAGGGTAGTACTGGCCATTCTTTGGTTGGAGAAAGTCCTTCAGTTGTTTTCTACACAAGTGAACAACCTTTCTAATATAATGACTGGTACCTATGTCCAGGTGTGTTTCCTACTGTATTCCATGTTTGCTTATGACCTGTGAGTACAAATACTTATTCCTATCCATAGCTCCTGTATTATTGCCTCAGGAATTAACCAATCAAAGCACAGACTTGTTAATGAGTTGTTTGGAGTAAGGTGGTTTTCCTATTCATAACATTAATTGATTGAGAGTTTTTTAAAAAATCTTCCTAAAACACATGCGTGCCCATGTGACCCTTCACATGTACAAGAGCCATTGTGTAGTGCCCTTGGATCATTGTTCCCAGTCTTCATCCTCCCTTCACAGCATTGGATGTATGGAAGGTAGACCAGATGGCCAAAATATGTGCCTGCCCTAGAATTCACCTCAAATGTTTAAGAATATATACTTCTTAGGGAATTGTTTTCATTGTCAGTTATTTTTAAATTCTAAAACTTAGAGGCAAACCATTATTCACCAGGGGGTTAGTTGTAGATCCTCAGGCCCCTACACAGTGTCTGGCACAGAGTATGTACTCAGTGTTTTTGGAATTAAATTTATGATATAAATCATAATGTATAAAAGAAAGAAGATATGAAATGTAACCAACACTTAATGTGGCAAGCCTTGCTTTTGATTCTTTTACTTGGAATACCATTCTGTCTTCACACTAATGGAGGGGAGGGGGAAGACATGTAGAGATATGATATTGTTGCTTATTTACAGATGAAGAAAACACAGATTAGAGAGGGGAGGTGACTTGCCCAGACTCACACAGTTAGCAAAGATTATGTTTGGGTCTAAACTCCAGATGTTTTAGCTCAACATCCAGAGTTTACTAGTGGTTCGTCAGTCTGCTACATGATACTGCTTACCCCCAGGAACTCCACAATGGCCCAGGGAGATGAGAAAGCTTTCCAGAAGAATCAATTTTAGGTCTCTTCCTAAATAAACTGTCTTAATTGAAGCAGCATAAGAGCGTCCTTTCTGTAAATCTCTATTTTAAACATTTTGCTAATTCACTTTTTTAAACATTTATTTTAAAAATTATTTTTAAAAATTAATTTTTATTGGAGCACAGTTAATTTATGAAGTTGATTTGTTTTCCACTGTACAGCAAAGTGAATCATTTAATACACACGTACTTCATGGTATTTGCATGCACTTCAAATTCAAGTCACTCAGTGACTTTTTCATTACTGTCGCTGCAGGGCTGTTAAAATGTCAAAATACCTTCCAAAGATTTGTCTTGGGAAGTAATCCAAAAGAAAATCGTTTTGAAAAAAAAAATAAAAACAAGATTCTTTCCCCCACATGTTGAGAACAGCACAGCTTTTGGATAGGTAGCCAGCACTGTTTTTTAGCTGTGTGAAGGCTCAGAATATCTTAATTAAAAAAAAAACTGCTAATGGCCTGGTTGTACTGAAATATGTGAATTTGTGATACATGTATATGCCCATCATTCTGTAATGTACCTGCTAGCCTTAAACATTTGTCCTGGGCACAGTTGTGGAAAAGACAACCGCAATATGTGTGCTAAGCATTGTGGATCTGCTGCCTGACATTAATTTACTCTAAGACCCTGTACTTCCTAACCTCACATCAAAGTCCAAAGGCTGGAGGATGTGAGTGTTTTCAACATTTGAGTGAATAATGAGTAGAGAATTGGATGCCCTTCCAGGTTGTAAATCTGTGGAATTATGATTGGGACCCATAATGTAAAAAGGATTTGCCTTTAGCTGGAAGGATTATGAGAGACTACACAAAGTTATCAGTCAGAAGGAGTAAGGAGGTAGGCGTGGGTGTGAGATGGGTAGGAGGGCAGAGAGGCATAATTTGAATTTGAATCTGAATCATACAACTGCAAAGCTAGATGGGACTTTTTTTGGACATTTTCAAACTGGTATAAAATTTGATCAGAATAAAAATAAACATTGTATTGGGTTGCCCAAAAAGTTCATTCAAGTTTTTCTGTACCATCTTAGAGAAAAACCCAAATGAACATTTTGTCCAATGCAATAGATGGGACTTCTAAAATAATTTCATCTGATTCCTTACTTGTGTAGGTTAGGAACCTGAGTCCCTGAAAAGTGTTTTGAATTACTAGGAGATGATTGAGTTAGATAATATGAGCCCAGTCCTCTTGACTTTGCCCAGTATCTAACATACGCTACTGCTGCTGCTGCTGCTAAGTCACTTCAGTCGTGTCCGACTCTGTGTGACCCCATAGACGGCAGCCCACCAGGCTCCCTCGTCCCTGGGATTCTCCAGGCAAAAACACTGGAGTGGGTTGCCATTTCCTTCTCCAATGCATGAAAGTGAAAAGTGAAAGTGAAATTGCTCAGTTGTGTCAGACTCTTTGTGACCCCATGGACTGCAGCCTACCAGGCTCCTCCATCCATGGTGTTTTCCAGGCAAGAGTACCATATGCTACTAGCTCACGGTTTTCATCACCTCCCTCTGGGTCTCCCGTATTCCTTCTCACCTCATCACCCTTCTGCCCAGTTGGGGATTTCATTTGCTCTCTCTGGAGCCCAGTTCTCAGTCCAGGATTTCAGTTTGGCCTGTGAGATTGTGACAAAAGGGCAGTGAAGGGGACCAGTTGGCAGGAGAAGAGGCTAGAACTAGAGAAGCACAGAAGCGTTGCAGTCCAGAAGGGGAACTTAGAGGAAGTGAAGTAGTGGGAGAGTTAGGGAAAGGGGGCGGGGAAAAGAGGACAAAGACAAAGAGGTAAGGCCACAGATGACTTTTAAGATCTAACACTGTGGAAGTCCTTTGTGGACTATACAAAGTGCTTCTTTGAGCTTTAAAACACTAAGTACATTTTGGAGATTCCTTGTGGGTGGTCTTTCTTATTACAGTTAGAAAAGAAAGGCAGAAATAGGGAGGGAGAAATATACATCACTTCTAGTAGTGATAGAAACCAATAGGTTCCAAGTCTTGGAGTGGCATCTATGGATTTTTTCAGAATTTATGGTAAGGACTTTTGATTATAGAAGAAATATCCACAGCTTGGCAGTACTAAGCAAACATACCCCCAAAGGCTTTTCATTTATCTGTGATCTTGAAATCTCTTAATTTCGTGGCTTACCGGGACCATCACCAAAGAAAGAACTGAAACATTTAAAATCAGTTCAAAAATTATTTTATACTTAGAAGAAAATACTGGAGATAGTCTGTTGTTTTGTACTTCAGGGTCAGATTTTTCTCATTTTAAAATGTTAGCACATACAGACTGGATGTGTAAACCCCAGAGGAAGGAAACTTCATTCCAGAAAGGGCTGGAGGCCTGGTGTAAGCTCCTGCAAGTCTGTATCCACGTGGTCAAACTTAATCAACTCTAGACTGAGCCTGGGACAACACTTCTCCCAAGGAAGTCCAGGAAATACTGCTTGAGTCTCTACCTTAGCACCCATTTGAAGCTGCCTGCAAAGCATAATATGATGAAAATATTAGCCAAAGGCGATGTCAAAGCACATAAGTTTTAAAAAAAGGAAAACAGTCTATGCACGAGACCTGGACAGGAAGGACTGTTGATTTTCATGGTTGAGCAGCAGCCAGAAATACAAGTCAAATAGGGAGTTTCCTGCGTGGCCACATGATGGCGCACGAACCTCACTCACTGACAGCTCAGGTGCTAGGGGGAAAGTGAGGAGCATGGCGGCAGCGGGGAGGGGATACCTGTTCAGGGTATGGAGAACCCGACAGACTTGAGGGAGCTCGTCTCTGGTCCCCACTGATGTGTAGTGGGCACTGTAGGAACTTTCCAGGAGCTAGTCTTGTCCTGCTAATTTTATGGCTTTCAGCGAGCACCTACTAAAGGCCCAGGGAGAAGTTCTAAAGTATGTGTCGCCCTAAGCTGTACTCTGGTCAACTACAAGACTGAAATCAAAACACCCTGGAGCTTTGCCGTTGGAGAAGGGTGTCATCTCTTACCTGAAGGGGGCTTAACTGCAGACATCTGAAAAGGGAGGTTGCTTCCCAATGGGGAGTCCCTGTTCTGTGACTTTAAGCCCAAATTATATCCTGTGGCAAAACCCTGGAAATTGTTGCTGTAGCCACACTCATTAAGATGGGATTATGTGTTTTTATAGCAACTATGATACAAACTTGGAAAAAAAATCTAAATTGACCAATTATTAACTCCCTGCCGTCATATATGGATGGTTGGGGTTAGAGTTCATAATGGTAACAGTTGCTCTCAAGAGAATTCTGTCTCTAGTCAAGGGAAATATTCAAAAGAACAAGCATTCATTGAGCATTTACTATGTGCTAGACACTGTGCTAGTTGCTTACTATGCATTTTTTTCAGTCCTTATAAGAGTCCTATGACATAGTTAGGAGTATCCACTCAGAGAGGTTAAGTAATTTGTCCAATATCACACAGCCACCAATGGAGGAACCTAGACCCATACTTAGATATATCTGACACCTAGTCCCGTGATCATAACCTCCCCACCCAGAGATACCTTATAAGACATGGGGCACTATTTGGAGGTCCAACATCTGGAATGCAGCCAGTCAGGGACTTCGAGACTGAAAAAGACACATTTTCTGAAGATGTCATTTTCTGTTTCTCCTTTTCCTTTGTTTCTGCTCCCTGTAGACATCCCGTGGTGCTCCCCCATCAAGGTGAAGTACGGGGATGTGTACTGCAGGGCCCCTCAAGGAGGATACTACAAAACAACCCTGGGAACCAGGTGTGACATCCGCTGCCAGAAGGGCTATGAGCTGCAGGGTTCTCCCCAGGTGATCTGCCAGTCAAACAAACGGTGGTCGGACAAGGTCATCTGCAAGCGTGAGTAGCCTGGCCCCGTGTGGGAGACCTCAGGGCCAATCAGGGCCAAAGTTCTTCTTTTGTTTATTTGTTTTAAAGATTTTTTTTAACGTGGACCATTTTTGTTGTTATTTGGCTTTTTCGTTATTTGGTTTTGTTTATTTGGCTGTGTTGCAGTATGTGAGATCTAGTTCCCTGACTAGACCTGCTTCCCAGGGATTGAACCTGGGCCTCCTGCATTGGAAGCATGGAGTCTTAGCCTCTGGACCTGATGGTGGACCATTTTTAACATCTTTACTGAATTTGCTACAGTATTGCTTCTGTTTTCTGTTTTGGTTTTTTTGCCCCAAGACGTGGGATCTTGGCTCCCCACCCAGGGGCTGAACCTGCACCCCCTGCATTGGAAGGTGAAGTCTTAACCCCTGGACTGCCAGGGAAGTCCTGGGGCCTAAGTTCTTTTGCTCTGAGATCAAGGATTTTTACTGAATGTTTTGTGGGCTGTGATGAGAAAAACTCCTTTGTGAGCAGAAGCCAATGTGTTCCTAAAATGTGGCAGAAGATGACACATTTCAGACAGAGGAGTGTGATTGTCTGTTTGGAAAGGGGGTGAGAACAGAGGTTTGTTTTGCACTATATTATGTCTGTTTAATGAGTGCTGGACCCTGGAAAGGTGTTGGGGATTGAGAAACAAGACACATTCTACCATCAAGGGCCATCTGCCATCAGGGGTCTCACGGAACAGCATCAGAGACAGCAGGCAGAGGAGTAAACCACAGCATAAGTGCAAGAATGGTGCTCTGGCCCACTTCCAAGCTCCTGCTTTATGGGAGGCAAATGGTGATTGCAGCCATGAAATTAAAAGACTCTTGCTCCTTGAAGGAAAAGCTATGACCAACCTAGACAGCATATTAAAAAGCAGAGACATTACTTCACTGACAAAGGTCTGTCTAGTCAAGGCTATGGTTTTTCCAGTAGTCATGCATGGATGTGAGACTTGGACTATAAAGAAAGCTGAGCACCAAAGAATTGATGCTTTTGAACCGTGGTGTTGGAGAAGACTCTTGAGAGTCCCTTGGACTTCAAGGAGATCAAACCAGTCAATCCTAAAGAAAATCACTTGTGAATATTGAAGGACTGATGCTGAAGCTCCAATACTTTGGCCACCTGATGCTAAAAGCCAACTCATTAGAAACGACTCTGATGCTGGGAAACATTGAAGGCAGGAGGAGAAGGGGAGGACAGAGGATGAGATAGCTGGATGGCATCACCGACTCGATGGACATGAGTTTGAACAAGCTCTGGGAGTTGGTGATGGACAGGAAAGCCTGGCATGCTGCAGTCCATGGGGTCACAAAGAGTTGGACACAACTGAGTGACTGAACAACAACAAATCAGTAAGCAAATGGAAAAAGAAAACACTACCAAAAAGGGGCAAAAATCAAAACCAGGTGCAACATAAAAGAGAAAATGCAAATGGCCAAGAAACCAGGGAAGAAAAGATTTGCCTCACTAGTGTCAATGAAAATAATCAATAAACAATCTATAATAGAATAGAAGAGAGTTTTATCTGAGCCAAAGTGAGGACTCTGTGGTGACCCAAGGATAAAAGAGCAGATAAAACCAAGGAGGGCCTTGGAAGGCAGGAACGGAAAATCCAGACCCTTAGAGTCCTTCTCTCCCCCATGTTGTAATTATTAACAGATTTCAGGTCCTCCTGAGCAGTGTAACCTGTCTTCCCTCTTGCCCCATAGGGAGAAGGTATTTGCCTTACTCTTCCCCCCACCCAGTATACATGCCTCATCCAATCAGCAAATGACCCACAAGACCCCTATCGCACTCCTTGTACCCTGGGTATAAAAGTGGACTAAGTTCCTCTGTTCAACGTCGGTTCTCCCTTGAGTTGGCCCACTGTTCTGTCAGCATCTCCCACTCTAATAAACTTTATTTCCCTCTCAAAAAAAAAAAAAAAAAAGTGGTGCTCTGCCCTCGACTACTGGTAGTAGAGAAAAGTGCTCCTCCAAGAGGTAGAACTTAGGGAGGCAGGGAAGAATTACCCACTGAATGATGCTCATTCCCTGAAAGGCACCAGGCCTCCGGGGAGAAGACTGTAAGCGCATTTCAGGGGCTGACTTTGAGCTTCCTGAGAAGTTCTATCTCACTTGGGAAACTGCACATTGCACAGCATGGTTGAAGCACATTTGAGGTGCCGTTGCTTTTCCAGACCGCTGTCATGAATGGAGCACTTGGGTACCAATCGTTTCACATACATGCTGCTTTTGCAACAACACTGTTGATATGGGTGCCTTTAACTATTGGGGAAACTGGGGTTGGGGGCTGCAGCCGTGTGACCCAGTCTATGTAGGCAACTATGCCGTTTGGGTGACTATCCTGGACAGTGTGTGCTTCTCCCAGGTGTCCTGGATGCCCTGCTGCCAGTTGCTCTTCATGACTTGTACCGTCGATTGACCTTCCTCCAAGGAAGAAGAGGCTGTGCTCCATCAGAGCACTGTTTTCTCCATCCTAAAAGGGAGAGCATCCCCCATGGGCAGCCTCTAGCTGCCCAGTACTACTGACGGGTAAAGGATTCTGAAAGCCCAGCTACCATGCCTGGAGGCAGGGCAGACTCAGGTGTCAATCATGCTCCAGGGCTCCCCTGCGAGATCAGGCTGAGGCTCACCTGGCCTGAGATACCAGCTTGCCCCCCTTCCTCCTCTCCCCGTCCTGCCTCCCCCACCCTTCACTGGTCTTCCCTGGAAGCACAATCTTACTCCAAATCGGAGTTTGGAGCAGAGAAAGGTTTATTGCAGGACAAAGCAAGGAGAATCAGTGGCTCGAGCCCAAACTCACCCCGCCTCCCAACTGCCCGAAGGGTTTTAGCACAGCCTGTTTAAAGGCCAGGTGTGTGTGTGGAGGGGGAGTGGGTCTCAGGGTACATGAAAAGTTCATGCACAGTTCTTGGATTGGTTGATGGTGAGGTAACAGGGCGGTTAACATTATAGGCGCCAGGGGTCTCGGGCCATCAAGTAGTTCATTGCGCCCACTTGGTGGTGGTTTTAGCATTTGAAAAACTCAGGGAGTGTGCGTCAGATACTATTATCTGGGTCTTCAGAGAGGAGTTAGCGTGGAGGATATGGGAAGAAGTCTGCCTCCCCAAAGGCCCCATGGCGTCCTGCTTGGTGACACCATCCGTCTTTTCTCAGACTTCTGTCTGCTTTATTTCAGTTAACTTCCGCCTATGCTTTCAGTTTCTGGACTCTGAAACTCTGTGACAAAAACTAAGACATGCTGAATCTCTGGTTTTCTCTTTTTCAGAAAAGCGATGTCCTACCCTTGCCATGCCAGTGAATGGAGGGTTTAAGTGCATCGACGGTGCCTACTTTAACTCCCAGTGTGAGTACTATTGCTCGCCAGGATACACGCTGAAAGGGGAGCAGACAGTCAGGTGTATGGACAACAAGGCCTGGAGCGGCCAACCAGCCACCTGTGTTGGTAAGAAAATATCACCAGTCCTCAGGAGGCACCTACTTTGGGAGGAGCAGGGGATGTCCATACAGTGGATTTAAAATTTTTATGTATCTATCTCCACCCAGTCTTAGTTGCAGTATGCAGGATCCCTAAATTGCTGCATGCAAACTCTTGGTTGAAGCACGTGGGATCTAGTTCCCCAATCACAGATGGAACCTGGGCCCCCTGTATTGGGAGCACAGAGACTTAGCCCCTGGACCACTAGAGAAGTCCCCATAAAGTGGATTTTAAAGGAAACACCTGTGTTCCATGTGTGACGCCTAAGGGCCCAGTTTTGCTTTTCGTGGTTTTCTTCATCCCTATTTCTCTGGCTCAGCACAGATCTAGCCTCAGTCTCTTTGCTTGAGTTGACTTCACAGCTCATGGCTTTCCCGTGACTTGTGTCTCTCTCGGATTGTGATCAAGGCAGCTGGAGGCTAGCAGAGAGAGGTGCGGGGCAATCCTGCTATTTTAGTGCTGGGGTGTGCCCTGTAGCATCGAGCAGAGTTGTTGACATTTGGCTGGATGGTCCTGCGGAGAGCAGCTCTGTGTCTTTCAGCCCACAGACATAGTTCCTTTGTTAGCAACTCTGGGAATCAGCAAATGCTCAGTGTGCTAAACTGGCAGGGATTTGGCTGTCTTCCCTGACTCTGGATTTGTTGGCAGTAGTTCTTAGTTGTGGTTCTGGGGAGCCTTGGCCGCAGCCTCGCTGGAAATCTTTTTTTTTTTTTTTTTCTTTTTAATTAATTACTTTTGGCTGCACTGGGTCTTCGTTGCCTCTCTCGGGCTTTGCTCTAGTTGCAGTGAGCAGGGGCTACTCTTGGTTGACAGTGTGCAGGCTTCTCTTGTTGCAGAGCACAGGCTCTAGGGCACACATACTTTGGTAGTTGCAGTGTGTGGGCTCAGTTGTGGCATACAGGCTTAGTTACTCTGTGGCATGTGGAGTCTTCCTGGATCAGGGCTCGAACCTGTGTCCCCTGCATTGGCAGGCGGATTCCTATCCACTGTGCCACCAGGGAAGTCCTCGTTGTAACTCTTTACACATGCAAATTCAGGGCCCCACCCCAGACATGCTGAATCACAAACTCTGGGCATGGGCCCAGCACTTGGCACTTTAAGGAGCCTTCTAGGGCATTCAGAAGAGCTTAAAGAGAGCCACTGATCTAAGACAGTGCTTCTCCAGCTTGGGGATCACCTGGGAACCTTGGTAAAAATGTAGCTTCTGCTTCAGGAGATCTGGGGCAGATTCTGGGGTTCTGCTGGACCCTGCTCTAGACAAGGTTTCTGAATCTTGGAACAATGGATATCTGGTGTCCGATAATTATTTGTCATGGGGTCCTGTCCTTTGCACTCTAGAATGCTTAGAGCCTTGGCTTTTACCCACTAAATGCCAACGACATCTTTCCCCAGCTCCCACGTGTGACAACCAAAAATGTCTTCAGACATTGTCCAATGTCCTTTGGAGGGAGGAGGAGATGGAGGAGAAAAATCACCCCTTCTTTGAGAATCACCCATCTCTGAGCAGTGGATACCCACCCTGGCTACTTTCTAGAATCACCTGAGTATCTTTTAGAACCTAGCCATGCCTTGATCCCGGGGCTTCCGGGATCTGTGGTAAAGAATCCACCTGCAATGAAGGAGACCTGGGTTCAGTTTCTGGGTTGGGAAGATCCCCTGGAGAAGGAAATGGCAACCCACTCCAGTATTCTTGCCTGGGAAATCCCATGGACAGAGGAGCCTGGTGGGTTGCAGTCCATGGGGTTGCAAAAGTGTCGGACATGACTTAGTGACTGAACAACAATGCACCTTGGTTTTACCCTAGAGATTCTGATTCAGTTAGCCTGATGTGGGATAGCTGGAGGAGGCAAGTGGCATTTATAAAAGCTTCCCAGGTGATTTTCATGCATAACCAGACTCAGGACCATCGTCTGAGAGCAGTGGATCTCAGAGAGTGTGGGCTCCTGACCAGAAGCTTTAGAAATGCACATTTCCAGGCCTGCAGGATTGTCGATGCTGGGGTGGGGCTTAGCAATCTGCATTTTCACAGGCCCTCCAGGACATTCTGATGCTCTAAAGGTTGAGAACCTGCCTTGGAACATCAAATTTGGGAAGAACTTTCGTACCTTTTGGAGAAGGAAATTGCAACCCACTCCAGTATTCTTGCCTGGAGAATCCCATGGACAGAGAAGTCTGATGGGCTACAGTCTATAAGGTCGCAAAGAGTCAGACACAATTGAGCAACTAACGCAACACTTAGTACCTTTTAACACAAAATAGTGCCTAGCAGTTTGAGCATCAGCAGGAAGCCTGTTAGAAATACAGACTCTTGGGTCCTATCCCAGACCCAACAGATCAAAAGCCACATTGTAAGAAGATCCCCAAGGGATTCCTGTGTCCTTTTAAAGTTGAGGTAGACTGCCCTGGGACAGTGGTTTTTAACTCTAGCTGCAGTTTAAATCTGAGTATCTGGGGCCCTGGCATTTTTCCAAAACTAATCCAGGTAATTGAAAACTACTATCCCAGGAGACTGTTGACTCATAATGTGTTAGCGCTGCCAGGACCTAGCCTAACAGAACATTGTAGTCCAATCCCCCTTCTGCGGATAAGGCCTTGACTTTGTTGATGTTGCATAGAGCCAAGCCTATGTCTCCGGGCTTTTAGGCTCAAAGTCCCTGAATCCAGAGACAGCTCTGGCACAGAGATGGCAAGGCAGCTGACCGCAGGAGCCTGGCTCCTACCCTGCTTGGGTCTGCCCATCCTGCAGAGAACCATTCAGCTTGGTCTGCGCCTGCCCATTCCCCCAAGGACTCCTTCCTGACAGCTCAGCATCTGGGCAAACAATTCAGGGATGTGACTGAAACTGGATGCTGCCCTCTGGGGGCAGTTGTACAACAGCTTCTCTGGCCTTGGTCCTACGGTGTCTTCATGACGGTACCACTGTCCACTGTCTCCCTTGGCAGCATCGGTCATCCTTTTTCTTCAGTTATAGCCAGGGGACTGACCCGAGATGTGAGCCTTCTACATCTTCTATATCACAGCCCCGGACCTTACCTTATATCCATCTTAACAAGAGCACCAGGTCCAAGTAATTTCTCAGATAATTGACTCGGATTTATTCCTGGCTTCTCTTTTTCTATGATTTAGCTGGGAGTTTGAATTGATCAGTGATTGGGAAGATAGAAACCATTATAGGTGTTTCCGACAGAGGAGACATTAATACAGGGCAGTGGTTACAAACATAGGAAGGGCTGGAGGAATAAAAGAGGAAAAAGACTGTTGCCAGACATTATGTGTGTGTGCACTCAGTCGTGTTCGACTCTTTGCGACTCCATGGACTACAGCCTGCCAGGCTCCTCTGTCCATGGGATTTCCCAGGTAAGAATACTGGAGTGGGTAGATTCTCCAGGCAACCTTCCTGACCCAGGGAAGCGTCTCCTGAATTGGCAGGCAGATTCTTTAGCACTGCGCCATCTAGAGATTAGTTAGAGCAGAAATCCATCCCAACCAAGGGCTGGGGGGAGCAAAAGTGGCCTCGTGGTGTTACCCAAAGTCCATAAACTCACCCTGAGGCTGACATGTCTGCAGCTCACACCATCATGGATGAGAATGAAGTCAGGAGCCCAGGAAACCTTCATGAAAGCCCCTACCAGAAGCCTAATGGCTTCCCTCTTCCTCCTGCCCTCTGTCCTCATGGGAGTGCCTCCCATTGGCAAAGCTAGCTGGCACCCAGCTGGCAGGAGGAGTCCAAGACATGTCAATTTGAGAATTTCAGTACAGGCAGTAAAGATTTCAGTGCAAGTGATGATTTTAAAAAAAACTGAGTGCCAACAGAATCTGTGCCACAGAAGCCTTTTACTTCCTTTTATTTATTTATTATTTTTTGGGCGGTGCTATGTCTTTGTCACTGCACATGGACTTTCTCTAGTTGTGCTGAGTGGAGGGCTACTCTCTAGTTGTGTCACACAGGTTTGGTTGCCCCAAGGCATGTGGAATCTTCCCGGACCAGGGCTCGAACCCGTCTCCCCTGTACTGGCAGGCAGATTCCCAACTACTGGACCACCAGGGAAGTCCTTAGCAGCCTTGCTCTGAGGTTTTAGACATCTCCCTGTAAATCACTGTAGTTCTCAGTGAGGAGGAGCCTGCAAAGCGGGCCTGCTCAGCCATGCATGTAGGATAGTGCTCAGGCTGTGAGCTCCAGGCACTTTTCTAGAAGGATGTGACCTGAGGCCAGATGTTGAGGTCAGAAGAGCCCCTCCCAGATGTTGCTTTCACTCGCTGCCTGGTGCCTTGGAGTGTGCAAGCTAGCTCTTCAGAACACTCCTCTCCACTGCCACCGCCTCCCATCCCCTGCTTTGAATGTCTGTTCCCTCACATTGGAAGGGGTAGAGGTGATAGGAGGGGAGGAGATACTCGAAAATCTCCCTGCTGAGCAAACACTGGCAGAATCCTCCAGGGATCACAGTGTTCAGATGTCCAGATTGTGTGTAACAATGGAAAGAAATTGCTGATTGTTCTCAAAAAGCAAGAAGCATGTCTTAAGCCGGACCAGATGGGCCTGGAACCTTCCCAGAGGGAGAGAGAAAAAACTAAGAAATGAACCCCAATTCCAAGGGACTGATCTTAGAGTGGAACAGGGCAAGATTCAGGCATCTTTGGGGGTAGGGGAATTTGTGCATGCAATGTAGGGGGTAAAAAGGAGATCAGTGATCAGTGAGCTCCCAGGAAAAACAAGAGAAATAAGACACAGCAAGCAGGCAAATCTTTCTTTGATTCTGTGACAGAGAAGCTGGAGTTTGTCCCCTGTGAATTTTACTCCAGGGATGTCATGAACTCTTTGGCTTTCAATGTATTACTAAATGAGTTTATTGACTTGGTGTGTTGGCAGGGCTCGGGGGTCTGTGAGCACAGCTCGGCGCCTCAGCCTAGTTTTGGAGCTGACACATGGTGGCCAAGGAATTCTCAGATTTCTACACCGCCTTGAGCAATGCCTCTAGGCCCAGCTGTGCTGAGTGCTAAGAAAGTCCGTCCAGTTCTCTTTCAGATCTGGAGGGAAGAGAGAACCCTGGGCTGGCTTTTGATGCTGAGGTGGTCAGTTCTGTGGTCTGGCTAATTTGAAAGGACCACAAGTCAAAATTCATTCTCTTAGGCAGCCTACACTCTGGCAGTAGACTCAATGTCCATGGTTATTTTAAAAACAGATATAGATAGAAATAAGTCAATGTAGTAGACAAAGAAAAACATACTGCAAATTGCAGGAGGGTAAAATATTTAGAGAGCCACAACTTCCATGATATATATATATATATATATATATATATATATATAAAAGAACCAAACCCATAGACTGTAACAACTATTGTTTTGGGGTATATTTTTTTTCTTTCTTTCTATTTTTAGTCCTTTCCAGTTACATTGGCATGTAGATATAACAATGGACAGTTACAATTACAGGTCTTCTCCTTTGGACCAACACTTTTCCCTAGGCCAACAGGAAGAGAAAAAAAATTCAAGTAAATTTAAAACCCATGGACAATGAAAACCGAGCAAGTATCTTCAGATACACAGGGAGCCCTATTGAGATGTTTTAACAAAAGACCATGTACAAACCAACTTGCTTCCTGAAATTACTCTCTGCTTATTTTATATTTCCTGTGGAATAGAATAGTTGGAGAGTTAACACAAACGGAAGTCTGGAATAAAAAAAAAAATCTCAATTTGCAGTTTTAGATACGCAAATTGATGGACTACTTTTCCAGCTTCCCAATTATCTGACCGCTCAGTTGACCCAGTGACCCACAAGAAGTTTGCTAGGCAGAATGGTATTATTTCTAGAGATTCAGTTGAGGATACAAACGTCGTGGGGCTGAGAATAAATGTATCAGGGCATTGCTGTAAATGCTCTGAAATCATACAAAATTTTTCCCAGGTGGACAAATACACATTGATTTATAAACTTTTAGGAAGCTAGTTTCAGCTTTGCAACAAGTTGCTTGATTGAGATACTACTCCACTTTTTTTTTTTTTGGCCGCACTGCATGGTATGTAGAACTTGCCCAACCAGGGCATGCAGAATCTAGCTCTGTGATCAGGGATCGAACCCGTGTCCCCTGCATTGGAAACATGAAGTCTCCAGTGGTTACACTACCACCTTGGAAGTCCAAGATACTGCTCCACTTTTTAACCTGGCATGATTTTTAGCACAAATTAAACAGGTAAACTGTTATTGCACCACTGTAGTATATCTCCAATGAATTTTTAGTTTGGCATCTTTCTGATGAAGATAGTGACTTCCAGTTGTGGAGTTCTTTGCTTCTCAACTCTTTGGTCCATTGGGAAAGTTTCCTAATATCTCATATGGTGCCAAAGAAGTGGAAACCCTGTTCAGGGACATGTACACGGATTACAATCTAGCTGGGGGAAGCAAGCAATGAGGGAAGTTTTCAGTGGCCAGATTTGTTCTGCCTTGGTTAGTCACTCTCTCCCTGTGCCAGGAAATGACCACTTCTTCCCTCCATCAACAACCTCCAACTATTTTATGTTTGTGTCAGTAATCTATTGCTGCACAACCAACCACCCAGAACTTAGTGGCTTCAATCAACCATGTTATGGCTCATAGCTGTTTGGGTTGGTGATTTGGGCAGGGCTTGGTGGAGACAGCTCACCGTTGTTGCACATAGTAATGGCCAAGGCGCATGTCTGGGACTGGAGGAGCCAAGATGGCTTCACTCCCATGTGCAGCATCTCACTCAGAGGTCACCGTGCTGGCTGACATTTGAGTCCCTTTTTTCTCTCTCCCTTCATTTCTCACCTTCTCCACTTGGCCTCTCAAGTCAGATAACTGGGCTTCCTTAGATGGCAGCTGGCTTCTGAGATGGTAAACACAGAAGGTGCCAGACTCTTTAAGGGCCTACGCCTGGGACTGGCATAGAATCACTTCCCTTGCATTCTGTCAGTCAAAGTAAGTTACAAGCCAGGCACAGATTCAAATGGAGGGGAGGCAGACTCTACTTCTTGGTAGAAGGTTACTGTTGTTCAGTTGCTCAGTTGTGTCCAGCTCTTTGCAACCCCATGGACTGCAGCATGCCAGGCCTCCTTGTCCCCCACCATCTCCTGGAGTTTGCCCAAGTTCATGTCTATTGCATCAGTGATGCCATCCAACCATCGCATCCTCTGTTGCCCTTTCTCCTCCTGCCTTCAATCTTTCCCAGCGTCAGGATCTTTTCCAATGAATCAGCTGTTTGCATCAAGTAGCCAAACTATTGGAGCTTCAGCATCAGTCCTTCCAATGAATATTCAGTATTGATTTCCTTTAGGATTGACTGGTTTGATCTCTTTGCAGTCCAAGGGACTCTCAAGAGTCTTCTCCAACACCACAGTTTGAAAGCATCAATTCTTCGGCGCTCAGCCTTCTTTATGATCCAGCTCTCACATCCGTACATGACTACTGAAAAAACCATAACTTTGACTAGATGAAACTTTGTTGGCAAAGTGATGTCTCTGCTTTTTAATATGCTGCCTAGGTTTGTCATAGCTTTTCTTCCAAGGAGCATGCATCTTTTAGTTTTGAGGCCACAGTGACCATCCGCAGTGATTTTGGAGCCCAACAAAATTAAGTCTGTTTCCATTTTTTCCCCCATCTATTTGCCATGAAGTGATGAGACCGGATGCTATGATCTTAGTTTTTTGAATGTTGAGTTTTAAGTCAGATATTTTACTCTCCTCTTTCACCTTCATCAAGAGGCTCTTTAGTTCCTCTTCACTTTCTGCCATAAGGGTGGTGTTATCTGCATATCTGAGGTTAGTGATATTTCTCCCGGCAATCTTGATGCCAGCTTGTGCTTCATCCAGCCCGGCTTTCACATGAAGTACTTTGCATGTCAGTTAAATAAGCAGCGTGACAATATACAGCCTTGATGTACCCCTTTCCCAATTTGGAATCAGTCCATTGTTCAATGTCCAGTTCTTCTACCTCTTGCTTCTAACTGTTGCTTCTTGACCTGCATACAGGTTTATCAGGAGGCAGTTAAGGTGGTCTGGTATTTCATCTCTTTAAGAATTTTCCCCTGTTTGTTGTGATCCACACAGTCAAAGGCTTTTCTGTAGTCAATGAAACATAAGTAGATGTTTTTATGGAATTCCCTTGCTTTTTCTATGATCCAACAGATGTTGGCAATTTGATCTCTGGTTCCTCTGCCTTTTCTAAATCCAGCTTACATCTGGAAGTTCTTGGTTCATGTACTTTTGAAGCCTAGCTTGAAGTATTTTGAGCATTACCTTGCCTAGCATGTGAAATGAGCATGATTGTGCAATATTTTGAATATTCTTTGGCATTGTTCATCTTTGGAATTGGAATGAAATCTGACAATTTTTAGTCCTGTGGCCACTGCTGAGTTTTCCAAATTTGCTGACAAATTGAGTTCAGCACTTTCATAGCATCATCTTTTAGGATTTTAAATAGCTCAGCTGGAATTCTGTCACCTCCAGTAACTTTGTTTCTAGTAATGCTTCCGAAGCCCACTTGACTTCACACTCCAGGATGTCTGGCTCTAGGTGAGTGATCACATCATCATGGATATCCGGGTCAGTAAGATCTTTTTTGTATAGTTCTTCTGTGTATTCTTACTACCTCTTCTTAATCTCTTCTGCTTCTGTTAGGTCTTTGCCGTTTCTGTCCTTTATTGTGCCCATCTCTGCATGAAATGTTCCCTTGATATTTCTTATTTTCTTGAAGAGACTCTAGTCTTTCCCATTCTTTTGTTGGTAGGAGGAACTGCATGTATATAAGGGGATTGTGGGTAGCCACCTTCCCAGGAAATTCACCAGAGTATTCTTTGTTAGAAATCAGAGCTTAGAAATCATTAGTGAAGTACATCTTGGAAGATGTCATACCAAATTTGAAAAAAACAGGTGTGGTTGCTTATATCCTATTTCCAGGTATATTAATAAGGCCAAAATCATAATACTTTAAGCAAGTTAGAACTTCCATTCTCTTATAAATATCCGGGCAGTGTCCTAGACCCAACCTCCTCCTCATTTGTTCTTCCACTCTCAACTTGCAGCTTTCATCTGCAATCGAAGATGGCTGTTCACAGCTCACCACTTCATACACATTCAAACCAGGGTGGAGGAAAAAGAAAGAGGAGAGTACCTCCTGCCACACACACACACATACCTTTTTAAAGCACAACCCAGAAGTTGCACATGTCGCTTTTTCTCACAGCTCACTGGTGGAACCCATCCCATGGCCATAGATAACTTGAAACAAGGCTTGGAATAGAATCTTTATTCTGAAGGGTCACAGGCCCAGGAAAACTTCTTTTCTTCTAAAGAAACGGACATATATGGGCTTTTCTCCAGTTTCAGAGAACGGGAGATACTCTTTACTTGTGGTGCGCGGGCTTCTCATCCTGGTGGCTTCTCTTGTTGCAGAGCATGGGCTCTAAGGTGAATGGGCTTCAGTAGTTGCGGCTCCTGGGCTCTGGAGCACAGGCTCAGTTGTGGCACATGGGTTTACTTGCTCCACGGCATGTGGAATCTTCCTGGACCAGTGATCAAATCTGTGTCTTCTGCATTGGCAGGCAAATTCTTAACCATTGGACCACCAGGGAAGCCCTCACCTTCTTTTTTATTTCCACCATCTATCTGGTAGACAGAGTAAATATTCCCAAGTATGTAGTATAGCTTTGCAGATAACAGTGGTTGATACAGTGCAACATGTTTGTTTCTGGTATTTTATACGCAGAGAAGAAACTAGACACAGAGGCAGGGGACAGTTTGTCAGATGTCTCCAGTGAGTGGGGCAGAGGCCGGGATGTTCATGAGAGTTGCCAGGTTGCCACACGGTAACTGGCCCTGCAGGCACTCTGACTCAACAAGGAATTGTGATCAGGTTTCTATAGTAACTTTGTTTATTTCATCCATGGAAATTTATAATAATGTAGAAATAGCAGTGATGGCCACAGCTGTGTAATAATAAGCTTCAGTTTCTGGAGCATCTGCTGAAGTGCAGGCCAGCTGAAAAAGGGGGCCTGATGCTTGAGAATGTGACAGGAGCCCGCTCTGCTGCTGCTTTTCCAGGGTTTATGGACAAGGTGGATGTGATGACCAGGAAAGAATGTGTATGCAGAGGATGGAGGAAAATAACTAGCTCAGCAGTAGGCAGACACACAGAAGTCTTCGACTGATTAAAATAATTTAAAAACATGTGATCATGTCTTAAAATCCCAGACTGCAAAGAAGTTCCCAAAGAGAGGAAAGGCTTCCCAGACTATAAATGGGGATGATAATAACAAGACTTAGTCTAGTGGGCGGTGGCAAGAATTCAGTGAAATAATGCAGGGAGGGTACCTCGCCTGGGCTGGGCAAGTAGGGGAGGGTCAGCAAATAAATATTAGCTATTATTGTTAGTGCTTTATTTCCTCTTGGTTCTTGTTTGGAAGAACACCGCTTCTGAAAAAGTAGGCCAAATTCGACTGATCATTGTCAGCTGTCAGAAGCTGGCTTTGGGAAGCTGAGACTCTTCACCCAGATAACCTAATTTGGAGCTGTGTTTGCTCAGTGTCAATATGTCTAGTTTATAGGGAAAACAACCCAGCCAGCATATCATCTAGATGTTTAGTTTACACGACACAAAGGGTAAGAATATCTTTTCACTCTGACAGTGTTGCTCCAAGAGAATATGGTAACACAAAGTGATCTTAGTAATATGGTAACACTAAGTAATCTTATATTGAAATCTATTTCCCTTCCTCCTCCCCTCCTTTATGGCTTTAATTTTTTTTCTAGATTCAGTATTGTTTTTCAGTCACTCTGTCGTGCCTGACTCTTTTGCAACCCCATCGGCTGTAGCCCACCAGGCTCCAATGTCCATGGGATTTCCCAGGCAAGAATACTAGAGTGGGTTGCCATTTCCTTCTCCAGGAAATCTTCCCTATCCAGGGATCAAATCCGTGTCTCCTGCATTGGCAGGCAGGTTCTTTACCACTGGGCCAGAGTACAGCATTTTTAGTTGAGATATAATTCATTTTCACACCCGCCTCTTTTAAAAAATATTTTTGCCCATGCCATGCAGCATGTGGGATCCTAGTCCCCTGATCAGGGATTGAACCTGCACCCCCTTCAGTGGAAGCACAGAATCCCAACCATGGACCACCAGGGGAGTCCCTTGGCTTCAATTTTTTAAAAAATAAATATGCTTTCTATTATGAGCTTGCTGACTGCATTTGGCCAGCAGGGGGCAGGTATTATATACATATCTTTCTGATTCACCCAAAGCTGAAAAATGTTCATCTGAACTATAAAAATATGTCTTCTATCACCTATCATAGTAAAAACAAAAAAGGATTGTTTTTTAACATCTTAGCAACTGAAAATAGACACCTCTAACTCATTTAAAGCAGCTTTCATTTCACCATCACGTTGATAAACTATAAATTCTAAGAAGCATATTTTTTTTCAGTTACTAGCCCTGCAATTAGCATGCGTCTCACAATTGGTGACTTAGATTCAATAAAATATAGTTATTCACTTGAGGATTAGCATATTATGGCTGTAAATTCACACTCCACTGAAGCATGGCATTGAATGAAAATGAATTTGGATCGCTTAAGACACTACTTTTAACAAATTATTCATGATTTCTTACCCTAAATAAAGTGAGTTATTGGACAAGACACAAGAGAAAGTATATGAAGATTCGACTTGGTGCATTTAGTCTCTCAGAAATGTTTGTAATTCAGAATCAAATGACATTTCATTTTCATTCAGGTTATAGTAGTATTTAAACAATTAGCAGTTGACATGTAAGATAATGCAAATCGAAATGTTAATTTACTCTGACTTCTTAAAAATACATTCTCTGCCTGTTGAAAATCATCAAGTAGGACTTGTAAAAGTTTGAATTCCCCCTTCTTGTGATTTCACCTTGTGTGTGCGTGTGTTAGTCGCTCAGTCATGTCTGACTCTTTGGGACCCCTTGGACTGCAGCTCGCCAGGCTCCTCTATCCATCGAATTCTCCAGGCAAGAGTACTGGAGTAGGTTGCCATTCCCTTCTCCAGGGGATCTTCCCAACCCAGGGATTGAACCTGGGTCTGCAGCATTTCAGGAAGATTCTTTACCATCTGAGCCACCAGGGAAGTCTGTTTTAAGGACAAGTGCTCTAATTTGGGTTATAGTTCACATTCTCATTATTTTCATGCCTGGCCTTAAATAAATCACTTATGCTGTCTGATGCTCAGTTTCCTGATCTGTAAAATGAGAGCATTGGGTAATTCCTTTAAGCCTCCACAGCATTTACTTTTATGTAGCCTAGAGCAGTGTTAATTTTCTACCTTGTGTCATATTTCACATATGGTGACATAATCCTCTCAACAGACTGTCAACTCTGAGAATAACATGATTCTCTTGCCTTTGCATGCCCAAGCCCAGCAGCTGAAATGATGCCTTGGGGAAGGCTGGTACTCATTAAAGATTTGTTGCCTTGAATTGAATCAACTAGATGATACCTAGGAGAAGACAGTGGCACCCCACTCCAGTACTCTTGCCTGGTGAATCCCATGGACAGAGGAGCCTGGGAGGCTGCAGTCCATGGGGTCACTAGGAGTCCGACATGACTTCACTTTCACTTTTCACTTTCATGCATTGGAGAAGAAAATGGCAACCCACTCCAGTGTTCTTGCCTGGAGGATCCCAGGGACAGGGGAGCCTGGTGGGCTGCCATCTAGTCAGACACGACTAAAGCGACTTAGCAGCAGCAGATGATACCTAAGGCACTTTTCTCTAGTATCCGATGATACTATCTTTAAAGCAGGAAGGACTCACTATGGCTGAATGATTTCTAGTTGGGTAACTGCTATGTTGCCAAGTCAACAGGCAGAGTTTGGAAGCGTGGGGAAGAAGTTGCTGTAGCTGATAAATTACCCTACAAGACACTAGCAAGGCCAGCTGATTGCTGATTTAGCCATACACAGGTAAGTACTCACACAGTCTTTAAAACTCGGCAGGCATATCACTGGGAACTCTGCTCAGGGTGATGTGGCAACCTGGGTAGGAGGGGAGCTGGGGGAGAATGGGTACATATATATGTGTACACACACACACACATATATAGCTGAGTCACTCTGCTGTGCATCTGTAACTATCACAATCATTGTTAATCAGCTATACCCCAATACTGGCTTCCCTGGTGGCTGAGTGGTAAAGAACCCACCTGCTATGCAGAAGATGCAGGAGGCACCAGGTTTGATCCCTGGGTTGGTAAGATCCCCTGGAGGAGGAGGGCATGGCAACCCACTCCAGTATTCTTGTCTGGAGAATCCCATGGACAAAGGAGCCTGATGAGCTACAGTCCATAGGGTTGCAAACAGTCAGACATGACTGAAGCGACTGAACACGCATGCATATCCCAGTACAAAATAAAAAGTTGAACTCGGCAGACAAGAAGGGGCAAGATGAAGGGAAAGAAGATAAATACAGAAGGGGTGAAGAAGCCCTTCAAAAACAGGGAGCACCTAGAGCTTTGGGCACTCGCAAAGATGGTGCAGTGGTAAACAACCTGCCTGCCAGTGCAGGAGATACAACAGACAAGGATCCAATCCCTGGGTCAGGAAGATCCCCTGGAGAAGGAAATGGCAACCCACTTTAGTATTCTTGCCTGGGAAATCTCATGGACAGAGGAGCCTGGTGAGCCACAGTCCATGGGGTCACAAAGAGTCCGACACAACTCAGCACAGAGCTTCGGGCATGTCTAATGGTGGGTTGGGTGTCGAACCCCAGGTTGATATTTCCTGATGATGGTGAGAATATTCTGGTTATATTTTCAGATCTCGAACCTCCTAGAATCAAGTGTCCAAGTGTGAAGGAACGCGTTGCAGAACCCAACAAGCTGACAGTCCGAGTGTCCTGGGAGACGCCCGAGGGAAGAGACACAGCAGATGGCATTCTCACTGAGTAAGTGCAGCTTGGCAGCTGGAATGAGGTTGCCCGTTTATGTGAGAAGTTCACTACCAAGAATAAGGAAGTGTGTATCTGCAGGTCAGTGTATGCTTTTGGACTCGGTACAGCACTCTTTCAGCCACACCTCATTCATTTCTTTATTTTTCTTCACTGTCTGGCATACTACATTCTTCACTTATGTATCTGTTTACTGCCTGTCTCAACTACAGTAGGTTTGAAGCCATATCCTTAATGCCCAGAACCATGCCTAGCACATAGTTGCTACTTGGTAACTGTTTGTTGAAGGAAAGAAAGGAAGTCAGAAGGAGTGGTGGGGAGAAGGGAGGAAAAGGGACAGGAGGAGGAAGAGGAAGTCAAGTGGTTAATTCACAGAAAGACTCACTGCCATTGTGTGCTAGGCCCCCTACCCAGGCCTTCCTAAGCCACCGCCTCCCTGGGAACCTATGTCTCCCAGGTGGAGCTCAGTGTCGCCCCCTTGTGCTCTGGGAGTATGTTTTAGGGCAGAACTCCAAAATCTCTTTTTTTTTGGCACCTGTTTCTTTCACAACTTTTGATTTTTAATTTTTTAATATATGACCATTAAACACTTAAACCACTTGTAAATAAAAAAGTCCTTCTTCCCCACCCCAACCCTCTTCTCTAGGACCAACTGCACAAATAGTTTGAAATACATCCCCAAAATCTTTAAAAATGGGTGGTTCCCTTCAGTGAAGTTCAGCCACATGTTGTTCTAATCTAGCAGCTGCGCCTGTGCCCCTGTGGCTATGGATGGGCCCTCATGTTCCCTGGGGGCCACTACTTTATGTCAGCATATTCACATCCATGCCTTAGAGTACATGGTCCTATTAGGCCTCCCCGCCGAGTTTCCATCTGTGGACAAAGAACACCTCTGACTTACCCCTGGTGAGCCATACAGCAGGGCAAGGCTTTCTAGAATTCTGTCAACCCAGGCTGGGCAAGAGGAAATGTTTCTAAGCCAATATTAGCCATAACAGAACATTTTCTTCTAGGAAGAGGCTCAGTCTTTTACCCCTAGGACATTTTGTTCTGACAGCCTGATAATTTTTCCCACCATCTAGCTTAGATCATATTTGTTATGTTTCCCCTTGTAATTCCTCAAAGATAAAGTGTGAGTATTAAGAAATTATTTATTTTCTGTCGCATATATATGTCACCCCTTAAGGAGAAACTTTAGGCGATGAGGATTAAAAATATAAGTCACAGTTGCTATAACCATGTCATGCATCATGTGTGTGTGCTCAGTCATGTCCAACTCTTTGTGACCCCATGGACTGTAGCCTGCCAGGCTCTTCTGGCCATGAGATTCTCCAGGGAGAATATTGGAGTAGGTTGCCATTTCTTCCTCCAGGGGATCTTCCTGACCCAGGGATCAAACCCAGGTCTCCTACATTGGCAGGCAGGTGGGTTGTTTACCACTGAGCCACCTGGAAAGCCCTTGATATCGTCAGGGATTGGCTTTTAACAATTGTTGAATCTTTTGGAACCCAGCACAATGCCTGGCCCTTCTCCTAGCCCATAACAGATTCTTAGATTCTCACAACTGCGATTGCTATTGAAATCTGGTATAATATACACACAATATCAGGTCATCAGATGACTTTAGTTATCTAGCAAGGATATTCACCTTGGCATTTTTGTGGGTAATCTGTGTGTTACAGTTAGAAATGTGACATTTTGAAAGAGCATCTTAGTAACCCCAACCCTCTGTTCAGAGCAGCTATTGGCTTCCTAAATTCTACAGCCCAGGGCCATCAGAGCTGTGGAGCAGAATGAGTTCAGAGAAGGCTGTCTTTTCCCCTTTTGCAGCTCTTGCTTGGCCTCCTTGCTTCTCTGGCATTTCTCTTCTTTTCCTCATGTCTTTTGCAAGCTTCTGTTCTGTAGTCCCCTTCTGGGGTGGGGGGAAGGTTCTAGTGTCAGGTGCTGAGACAGGTGCTTCCTGTGAGCTCCATATTTATGCCCTATGACTGTTATTTGCATGTCACACATGAAAGCGAGTCTCCAAGAGGTGAGCGGCCACTCATGTTTGAAGTCTGATTCCTCTCAGGTTTATCTGCTTTTAAATTGTGCTTCCTGATGAGGACCTTAAAGCACCTAAGGCCCAAAGTGACATGTCTGTAATGCTGGGATGTCTGACACTCTTGTAACACCCCTCATTGCATACTTGTAAACAACGCCTTGTCCACCTGTGTGGAAGGTTCTCTTCAATGGTGACAGTGAGAATTTCACATGCACATTGTCAGTCAATATTCTTTTCATTCCTCAGACGTGTAGAGAGAACGGAAATTATCTATTTAAAAACAATTGATCATATTGTACCTACTGATATTCTTATCAGACAACTGAGAAGAAAGATGTGGGAGTCATCCTTGCTCTGTGACCTTGGGTGGGTTCCTTGATCTTTTGGTGGCTCAGTTTCCTCATCTGTGAAATGGGTAAAATAATGCCTACATCATAGGGTTGTTGAGAGGATTAAATAAACTACTGTATATGTGTGTGTGTGTATACATATATATATACATATATATATATATAATGTCTAGAATCACGCCAGACATGTATAAGGTTTATATACTGGGCTTCCCTGGTAGCTCAGAAGGTAAAGAATCTGCCTGCAATGAGGGAGACTTGGGTTCGATCCTGGGTTGGGAAGATCCCCTGGAGGAGGGAATGGCACCCCACTCCAGTATTCTTGCCTGGAGAATCCCCACAGAGAGAGGAGCCTGTAGGGCTACAGTCCATGGGGTCGCAAAGAGTCAGACACGACTGAGTGACTCAGCACACACAGCACAAAGAATAATAATGATAATAATAATAACTAATAATAAAGATAATAATAACTTGAGTTATTATTATGATTACCATGAAATCACAGTGAATTTGCCTTTTCCTCAGGAAAGGTCTCCACTGAGATAGAAAAAGCAAAGGAAGTTCTAGCGCCCCCTGCAGGCCCAAATTGCCAGTGACTGCTGGGACTAACCTCTCAAATGATTTCCCTCAAAGAAAATTCCCTCATCCTCCCAATCTGGCGGCAGTTCGGGTCTTCCTTAGACCAAAGGAAGGAAGACTTGAGCTTTGGGTTCTCAGCGTCTCCCATCCTCTGTTCTACATCCCCAAAAGAAAAACCAGTCTGATTTCCCCAGGAACTGGGGACTTCCATTTTCTGGTCTCAAACTGCACTTCCAAAACAAAGTAAAGCTCAGGAAATTCTCTTCTTTGAGAATTAAAAAACTGGCCTAATGGCAGTCCCTTGGAGTCTCTGTATCTTGAACAGAATGGGTGCTCAACAAACACCCATGATGGTCCTCTTTGATCCTTAGGCCATCACGGCCCGATTGTTGTTAGGGCCTACAGCGATCATCTTTGGTGTTTCTGATTTTTTCCCCCTTTAAGTGTTATTCTAAAAGGCCCACCCCCAGGCTCGCATTTTCCAGAAGGAGACCACAAGATCCAGTACACAGTCTATGACAGAGCCGAGAACAAGGGCACTTGCCAATTTCGAGTTAAAGTAAGAGGTAAGATGACTGCTTCTTGGCTTTTTTTTTTTTTTTTTGTCCTCTCTTTCTAAGAACAAAGGGAAGCAGAGACTCAAGCTAGAACCTTCTGTGAGTGCCCATTGTCAGAGGAAGACTTGCCAGCTCTGGATTTGCCTCTGATCATGAGGCTAGGGGAAGGGTGCCACCTCACTGCCTAAATTTTACAATTCAAATCCAGATGAGGTTGAGTGCAGGCAGATGATTGAAGGAGTCCAAGACAGCAGTAAGCTCATCTCACATGAGCCCATCGCTGGCTGTCCCAGAACAATAGTATTTAATAGCTTTTCCACTCCTGGGCTTCAGTGACCAGCCAAAGCCTATATAAGTCCTGCTATGAAGGAGGTTAGGAGCCCCTTAGGTAGCCCACCAGCCGACCGTGTTCTTGGTGTTCCAGAACCTTTAGGCAAAAAAGGTTTTTAAGGTTTACTTTGAGCTTCATGGTTTGGGTAGCTAATAGCTAGCCATCTTTACTCCTTCCTCTTCTGGGTTCAACCTCCTCATCTAGACCACAGGGAGCTGAATCAGTTTATCTCAGTGGTCTTGTTGGTTTGAACAGTGACCCTCCCAAGGTCCACCCACTGGCAGATAGCCACACCTGCCCCTCCCTACACACCCGCCCAGTGTAGAAGCTGGTGTTTCTGACTCCTCCCCTTCCCTGCTTGCTTTGTGGTGGTGGAGGGGGGCACTCAGCACTGAGCACCCTCTGGGCTTGTGTCCCACACAGTGAGACGCTGCGGCAAGCTCCATGCCCCAGAGAACGGCTACATGAAGTGCTCCAGTGACGGCGATAATTATGGGGCTGTGTGTGAATTCTCCTGCGTCGGAGGCTACGAGCTCCAGGGGAGCTCTGCCCGAGTATGTCAGTCCAACCTGGCTTGGTCTGGCACTGAGCCCACCTGCACAGGTACGAGGGCAGCTCTCTCTCCAGCCAGCAGCAGACCCTGAAGCCCCTTTGGTTCTGGTTTCCAGGACAGGGAGCCTTTTGTTCTATATACTTAGAAAGGTTCAGGGCCAGCCATATTCATCTGTTGGATGAAAACAGTCCTCCAGTAACTGGGCAGCCCATCTTGCCCACTCTCCTCCTTCACCTCTGCTCATCTGCTGATTTATCTCACATGTCCTCTAAGGAGCAAGCTGGAGGTAGGAGCCCAGGGTTCATTATAAATCAGCAGCATTATGAATTAGCAAAGTCTGCACCCTTGGGACCTCCCTGGCAGTCCAATGGCTAAGACTCTGCACTTCCAATACAGGGGGCCAAGGTTCTAGATCAGGGAACTAGATCCCACATGCCACAATGAGGAGTTGCTTGCCACCACTAAAACCTCATGCAACCCAAACAAAAAAGCATCTGTAGTTTCAGCCAGGAAATTAAAAGACGCTTACTCCTTGGAAGGAAAGTTATGACCAACCCAGATAGCATATTAAAAAGCAGAGACATTACTTTGCCAACAAAGGTCCGTCTAGTCAAGGCTATGGTTTTTCCAGTGGTCATGTATGGATGTGAGAGTTGGACTGTGAAGAAAGCTGAGCACGGAAGAATTGATGCTTTTGAACTGTGGTGCTGGAGAAGACTCTTGAGAGTCCCTTGGACTGCAAGGAGATCCAACCAGTCCATCATAAAGGAAATCAGTCCTGGGTGTTCATTGGAAGGACTGATGCTCAAGCTGAAACTCTAATACTTTGGCCACCTCATGCGAAGAGTTGACTCATTGGAAAAGACCCTGATGCCAGGAGGGATTGAGGGCAGGAGGAGAAGGGGATGACAGAGGATGAGATGGCTGGATGGCATCACTGGCTCGATGGACATGAGTTTGAGTGAACTCCGGGAGTTGGTGATGGACAGGGAGGCCTGGCGTGCTGCAATTCATGGGGTCGCATAGAGTCGGACACGACTGAGCGACTGAACTGAACTGAACCCTTGTTCCTCTCTCCAAAGCCAGTGCGCTAATATGTACAGATGATAGAGCCCCTGCTTTGCAGCACTAGCTGGAAAGTCCCACAGATCTTGGGCCTTCGGGATCTTTGCTCCTAATGTCAAATGAGGAAGCAAATACTCTACCTTCTCCTGGAGCTGTTGAAAGGATGAAATGAGGTCATCTATTGAACAATGGAATTGAGCAAGGCTTGGCATATGGTCCCGGGGTTGGGAAGATCCCCTGGAGAAGGGAATAGCAACCCACTCCAATATTCTAGCCTGGATAACAGCAACAGTAATGAAACTAAACTTTCAATAACTGTCAGCTGTTATTACTGAGGAACAAAAATTGGGCTGGATAGTGATCATAGTGTGACATTTGGACTAGCCAGAAAATTCTGGACATGGCTTCTATTTCTGTACTCCACTTTTTCTCATTTCCTAGTACTTTCTCCGGAGAAGGCAATGGCACCCCACTCCAGTACTCTTGCCTGGAAAACCCCATGGACAGAGGAGCCTGGTAGGCTGCAGTCCATAGGGTCGCGAAGTCGGACATGACTGAGCAATTTCACTTTTCACTTCCATGCATTGGAGAAGGAAATGGCAACCCACTCCAGTGTTCTTGCCTGGAGAATCCCAGGGACGGGGGAGCCTGGTGGGCTGCAGTCCATGGGGTCGCATAGAGTCAGACATGACTGAAGCAACTTAGCAGCAGCAGTGGCAGTACTTTCTCATCTTCATGCTTTCCCTTTAATCTTAGAGAGATAGAGACACAGATACATGCATCAACAGCTAAGTGCCTGAGGCTCTTAGATTTTATTAAAATACAAAGAACATCCCTCTTTACTTCCCTGTCTCATTTCCTAGGGTAGGAGAGTAATGCTCCCCACCTCCAGTGCCCTGCAAACATATTCACTTCGTAATCCCCAGAACTTGTGAATGTATTACTTTACGTAGCCAAGGGGCCTTTGAAGTTGTAAATTAAGGATTTTGAGATGGGGGAAAAGCACGTGGATTACCCAGGTGGGCTCAATGGAATCCCAAGCATCCTTAATAAGCGGGAGGTGGGACTGCTCTGAGAGGAGTGAAGTTGGAAGCTGCTATGCTGCTGGCTTTGAAGGTGGAGGAAAAGCTAGGAGCCAAGATTCTGGAAAAAGGCAAGGAAACAGATGTTCCCCCAGGGCATGTGGGTTGAGGGCAGCGGGGGAGGGGGCACAGCCCTGCGAACAGCCCTGACTTGACCCCAGTGAAACCCGTCCCAAACTTCGCACTGCCAGAATTGTAAGAGAATGTGTGTTAAGCCGCTAGGTTTGTGGTGATGAGTTGACCACAAGCAGGAGGAAACTAACACGCATCCCCACTCCCCAACTGAGTGCTCTTTGGGACCACCTCCTGAATAAACTGAAGACTTCTAGTTGAGTCTTTACCTCGGGGTTTACTTCTTACACATATGTTTCTGTGTCTCATCACAGGCTGTATGTATTGAGCCGGAAGCAGTAGAGGGTTTCTGACCTACCTGACTGTTTCTGATTACAGCCATGAATGTCAATGTCGGCGTGAGAACAGCAGCTGCACTTTTGGATCAGTTTTATGAGAAAAGGAGACTGTTCATTGTGTCCACCCCCACAGCCCGAAACCTCCTCTACCGGCTGCAGCTGGGGATGCTCCAGGTGAGTCCTGGCAGCAGGGCCGAGGCAGAAGGGAGGCCTCTGAACAGGAAGGGCCTGGCCATTTCATTAAAAAGCAAAGGCTAGATTCAATTCTTAATCCATTTCCTGGGAACTTTAGGAACTTGCACTTCAGAACTCCCACCATTCATTTCTGGGTCTGGGCTATAACCTGATTAGCATTGACACCCCAGAGCTAACACAATCGTTTTCCAAATAATGAGGTTTGTTTGTCTTCACTAATAAGCCTAACTGACATGTCCAGGTTCAGCCAAAGAACAAATTGTCTTTGCTGAACCCGGCCAGGGTATGCCTGGGAGGGAGGCCATCTATCTGTAATTTACCCAGAAGGCTGACTCAAGAACTGAGAAGAGTCCAGGGGCCCTGAGGCTCCACATGCCACTGCAGGGAGCTTCCCCAGCTCCCACAGAGCTCCTCAGAGAGGGGTGAGCATCTTTCAGAAAAGCGGTTCTCTGAACCGTGGTCCATGGACTAGCTGTGTCAGCCTGGGAGCTTGTTAGGAATGCAAATTCTGAAGCCCCCACCCAAGACACACTGGATCAGAAACTACCTGTTAGCAAGACCTCCAGGTGACTCCTAAGAACTTCAGAGTTGGGGGGTGGCTTTTCTAGGAAATGTGCCCTTCTTAGCTGTGTAAGTTTTGTAGCTACAAAATGAGGCAACCAATGTTTTATGGGAGGGGAAAAAAAGCCAGAAACTGAAAGGATTGAATTAGAACTTGCTTGATTTTTGTCCTGAAGCATGTTGTCAATAAGAGTGGCCAATCTGATTGAAGAGGTGGGATGCTGAGTTGGGTCATAGATGTGGTGCTGCATATTTTGGGAGAAATGTTTCACCCAGGTGGTGCTAGTGGTAAAGAATCCGCCTGCCAATGCAGGAGACGCAAGAGATGCAGGTTCAATCCCTGGGTTGGGAAGATCTCCTGGGAAAGGAAATGGCAACCCACTCCAGCATCCTTGCCTGGAGAATCCCATGGACAGAAGAGTCTGGCGCACTGTAGTTCATGGGGTTGCAGAGTCAGACATGACTGAGTGCATGCTTGTGCACACACACACATACACACACACGACAGTAAACAGAACCAGATGTTCAGAACAATCTTGGTTTAATTGAAGGCTACAATTTAACTTTCAGCTTTAAGACATTGAATAATAAAACTTTGTTTATTCTCCACATGTACTTGGACTTCCCATGAACTCTGAAGAGCCATATAAAAAGTTTGGGGCTCCCTTGATAGGAACCTAATTTATCTCGTCTTTACCTCCAATCCCTGCCACCTGACCTCCACCTTATGTCCCCTTGTCCCAGGTAGGGGCTTGCTCTTGGGGTAGCACAAGGCCACAACACTCCATTGTGTGGGGAACTGGCCTTGGAGGCTGTATCCCATAACTATACATTTCCCAACCTCTTCTTATTTCCATGGAAAAATAAAAAAGACAAACAACTTGCTTTTTCTCTGTTGGGCAAACTATGGCACTTGTAAGTAAAATTGTATTGACGCGCAGCCAAGGCTTGCTCATTTGTGCATTCTTTATGGCTGCTTTAGCATCACAGTGGCACCATTAAAACAGAGACCAGCCAGCCCCATGAAACCTACAGTCTTTACTCTCTGGCCCTGTACACAAAATGTCTGCTGACCCCTGCCCTAGTCTAGCCTACTCCTTCAAGTACTTGCTAAGTTACTAATCAACTAGTTGGTTAGGATACTTGATATCAAGGTATTGATATGTGACCTCCCCCTTCCAACATATTTACATTGGCATTTTAAGCAGAGCCTTCAAAGAAAGGTTTGATTGGCTTATGTGATTGTTAGAATAATAAGAATGTTTATTTCTACCGTTTTTTACATTCTTCTCCCACTTCTATCACCCCATACAGAGATATTTCCGTGGAAGTGTAATAAAAACTTGGTGTTCTCATACTTGAGGAGTTTAAACTTTCTTTCTCCCATTTAGTCATCATTCATCTTCAATTACTTCTTTGTTTCCTTATTGCCACTGCTGCTACTGATAAGACTTCCTGGCATGTGGTTGAGCAGGTCATGGTTCTTGCCAAGGACCAGCTCAGAGGACTGGAACATTTTCTTTTAAAAAAAATGAGGTATGGTGGACATCTAACATACTAGTTTCAGGTGGACAACATAATGACCCAATATTTGCATATATTGCAAAATGACCGTAACAGTAGTCCATTTAACATCCATCACCATACATAGTTACTAAAAATGGTTTTCTTGTGATAAGACCTTTCAGGATCCACTCCCCTAGCTACTCTCAAATCTACAATATAGTTTTATTAACTAGAGTCACCAAGCTGTATATTACATCCCCATAATTTTTTCATTTTATTACTAGAAATTTGTACCTTTTGACACCCTTCACCCATTTTGCCCAGCCCCAGCCCCCACTTTCGAAAACGACAATCTGTTCTCTATATCCATGAGCTCAATTTGTTTTAGTTCTTTGGGTTTTTCTTTTAAGATTGCACATGTAAGAGAGATCATATGATGTTTTCTCTTTGACTTACTTAACATAATGCTCTCAAGGTACATGCATGTTTCAAATGGCAAGAATTCATTCCGTTTTGTGGCAGCAGAGATACACTTCCTCGGTCTGGGTAGTGAACTTCTCACATAAGAGGGGCAGCCTCATTCCAGCTGCCAAGCTGTGCTTACTCAGTGAGAATGCCATCTGCTAAGGACCTACAGATCTTTTTTATTTGTGACTTGCCAACTAAATCAAATCAGAGAGGAGCAGCCTTTCCAAATGATCAGTCAAAAATAAAATGCACCTTTTTAGCCTGGTATTTCCCCTGGTCTCATTTGTTTTGCATTTCAGTGAACATTTATTGGGCCTTCCCTGGTGGCTCAGTGGTAAAGAATCTGCCTGCCAATGCAGGAGACATGGTTTGATCCCTGGGTCAGGAAGATCCCCCAGAGAAAGAAATGGCAACGAACTCCAGTATTCTTGCCTGGAGAATCCTATGGACAGAGGAGTCTGGCGAGCTATAGTCCATGGGAGTCACAAGAGTCAGACAACTTAGTGTCTTAGCCTTAGTGACTAAACAAGAACAAATATTGCATTTTATATATATCATTTTCTTCATCCATTCATCCATCAAGGGACATTAAGGTTGTTTCCATAGCTTGACTATTGTAAATAATGCGGCAGAGAACATGGGGGTGCTTATATCTTTTGAAGTTAGTGTTTTGCTTTGGATAAATATGCAGAAGTAGACTTGCTGGATCACATGGTAGTTCTATTTTTAATTTTTTTGAGGCACTGCTTTACTGTTTGCCCTAGTGGCTGCACCCATTTACATTCCCACCAACAAGACATCAGTTCACTTCAGTCGCTCAGTCGTATTCAACTCGTTGTGACCCCACGGACTGCAGCACGCCAGGCTTCCCTGTCGATCACCAACTCCTAGAGCTTACTCAAACTCATGTCCATTGAGTCGGTGATGCCATCCAACCACCTCATCCTCTGTCGTTCTTTTCTCCTGCCTTCAGGCTTTCCCAGCATCAGGATCTTTTCCAATGAGTCATTTCTTCATATCAGGTGGCTAAAGTATTGGAGTTTCAGCTTCAGCATCAGTCCTTCCAAAGAACACCCAGGACTGATCTCCTTTAGAATGGACTGGTTGGATCTCCTTGCAGTCCAAGGGACTCTCAAGAGTCTTCTTCAACACCACAATTCAAAAGCATCAATTCTTCAGTGCTCAGCTTTCTTTATAGTCCAACTCTCACATCCACACATGACTACTGGAAAAACCAAAGCTTTGACTGCACAGACCTTTGTTGGCAAAGTAATGTCTCTGCTTTTTAATATGATATCTAGGTTGGTCATAACTTTTCTTCCAAGGATCAAGCATCTTTTAATTTCATGGATGCAGTCACTATCTTCGGTGATTTTGGATCCCCCCAAAGTAAAGTCATGTATGGATGTGAGAGTTGGACTGTGAAGAAATCTGAGCACCAATGAATTGATGCTTTTGAACTGTGGTGTTGGAGACGACTCTTGAGAGTCCCTTGGACTGCAAGGAGATCCAACCAGTCCATCCTCAAGGCAATCAGTCCTGGGTATTCATTGGAAGGACCAATGTTGAAGCTGAAACTCCAGTACTTTGGCCACCTGATGTGAAGAGCTGACTCATTGGGAAAGACCCTGATGCTGGGAGGGATTGGGGGCAGGAGGAGAAGGAGACAACAGAGGATGAGATGGCTGGATGGCATCACTGACTCGATGGGCGTGAGTCTGAGTGAACTCTGGGAGTTGGTGATGGACAGGGAGGCCTGCGTGCTGTGATTCATGGGGTGGCAAAGAGTCGGACATGACTGAGCGACTGAACTGAAAATAGTCTGTCACTGTTTCCATTGTTTCCCCGTCTATTTTCCATGAAGTGATGGGACCAGATGCCATGATCTTATTTTTCTGAACGTTGAGTTTAAGCCAACTTTTTCACTCTCTCCTTTCAGTTTCATCAAGAGACTCTTTAGTTCTTCACTTTCTGCCATAAGGGTGGTGTCATCTGCGTATCTGAGGTTATTGATATTTCTCCCCACAGTTTTGATTCCAGCTCGCACTTCATCCAGCCCAGTGTTTCTCATGATGTACTCTGCATATGTTAAATAAGCAGGGTGACAATATACAGCCTTGATGTACACCTTTCCCAATTTGGAACTTGTCTGTTGTTCCATGTCCAGTTCTAACTGTTTCTTCCTGACCTGCATACAGATTTCTCAGGAGGCAGGTCAGGTGGTCTGGTATTCTCATCTCTTGAAGAATTTTCCACAGTTGTTGTGATCCACACAGTCAAAGGATTTGGCATAGTCAGTAAAACAGAAGTAGATGTTTTTCTGGGAACTCTCTTGCTTTTTCGATGATCAAACGGATGTTGGCAATTTGATCACTGGTTCCTCTGCCTTTTCTAAATCCAGCTTGAACATCTGTAACTTCACCTACTGTTGAAGCCTGGCTTGGAGAATTTTGAGCATTACTTTGCTAGTGTGTGAGATGAGTGCAGTTGTGCAGTAGTTTGAGAATTTTCTTGGGCATTGCCTTTCTTTGGAATTGGAATGAAAACTGACCTTTTCCAGTCCTGTGGCCACTGCTGAGTTTTCCAAATTTGCTGCTATATTGAGTGCAGTACTTTCACAGCATCATCTTTCAGGATTTGAAATAGCTCAACTGGAATTCTATCACCTCCACTAGCTTTGTTTTTTAGTGATGGCTCCTAAAGCCCACTTGACTTCACATTCCAGGATATCTGGCTCTAGGTGAGTGATCACACCATTGTGATTATCAGTACATAAGCTTTCCCTTTTCTGTATGTCCTCAATGGCATTTGTTACATGTCTTTTTCTTTCCCCCTTTTGTAGCACTGGTTTATTAAGACTGAATCCCTATCAGTATTTGTAGACTGTCAGTAGTCACGTATGGATGTGAGAGTTGGACTATAAAGAAAGCTGAGCACCGAAGAACTGATGCTTTTGAACTGTGGTGTTGGAGAAGACTCTTGAGAGTCCCTTGGACTGCAAGGAGATCCAACCAGTCCATCCAAAAGGAAATCAGTCCTGAATATTCATTGGAAGGACTGATGCTGAAGCTGAAACTCCAATACTTTGGCCATCTGATGCGAAGAGTTGACTCATTGGAAAAGACCCTGATGCTGGGAAAGATTGAAGGCAGGAGGAGAAGGGGACGACAGAGGATGAGATGGTTGGATGGCATCACTGACTCAATGGACATGAGTTTGAGTAAGCTCCAGGAGTTGGTGATGGACAGGGAGGCCTGGCATGCTGCAGTCCATGGGGTTGCCAAGAGCCGGAGATGACTCTGTGACTGAACTTAACTGAAACAATGGGGGAACTGAAGCATCAAAGCAAACACATTAAGGATCATACATAATAGATAAACCCTTAAATTTTCTTATTCCCTATATTATTATTCCCCTTATTATTTATTTGCTTAAGTAATTCAATGCATACTGACAGCTTAAGGTGAAAAGTGTCGGATTCGTGATCTCCAAAGATTTAGCTTTGGGACCAGGGACCAGGCTTGATCACTCAAGAGCTTTTGTGTAGCAGAGTTTTATTAAAGTATGAAAAGAGACAGAGAAAGCTTCTGACATAGACATCAGAGGGGGACAGAGAGTGCCCCCCTTGCTAGTCTTAGCAAGGGAGTTATATACTTTTTTAATTGGTTATTGCAGTAAATCAAAAGAATGTCTCAGGGTTGTAAAGGTCTTACCAGACCCACTCCCACAATATACATTTTAAGATAATGGGATTAGAACTAACAATAGAAAGATTTTACCAGAGCTGCTCCCATAATATATATTTTAAAATGACAGGATTAGTCAGAAGTTTCTCAAAAGGGAGAAACATGTCCTCAAGCAGGATACATTGTTGTTATATAATCATTGGTACAGAGTTTAAGGGAAAACATATCCTTGAGCAATATGAGTTGTTTTGTTGTATAATCATCTGCTCTGGGCTTAAAGAAAAAAACCCTTTGTCCTTTTCTCCTCCTTGAAAACTCCAGACCCCTTTCTCCTCCTCAGGACTTCTTATCAGCCTACCTAGGAACTGACTCTCCAATACTTAACCAAAACTGAATTGCTTAAGAAACATTTCTGAATAGGCTGCAGAGCAGCCTATCTTTCTGTGCCTTTATCTTTTGTTTGACTTCCAGCAATTCTGCCTGAATAGCTCTATCTTCTGGTGCCATCTCCTGGGCTTTCTTAAAGTCAGACAATGCTCGATCGTATTCTTTGAATCCTGGCCACCCTTGGGCTCTATGGTACAGTGCCTTGGTGTTTGCTGAATCTGTTTCAAGGACCTCCAAGCAACTGTCAACCACTCCCTGCCAATCAGACATTTTCAGTGGACATCTTCAGTTTGCAAGCTCCAATATTCAGCACACAGCTTAAAGCAACAGGCTGCAGCTTTGATCCACGTGCTTTCTCAGCTGCAACTTTTGTGCCTTCCACATACCTTAAAACTTCGGTGTATTTTTTTTTAATGGCCATCACTCAGTTCTGGGATTTGAATAAAGAATTTCCAATGTTTTTTAAGTGTTCTGTTACTGATAAAATTTCATCTACATCTTTTAAATCTACATCTGCATCCTCCGAAATCTCGATGACTGTCACCAGAACTATCTTGGGGGAATATTCCCTAATCATCCCCTTCCTTCAGTTTTCTGCATTCTGCAATAATGCACAATTTGGCAGTTTTTTGACCTTTCATCTCCACATTTTCCCAAATCCTTGCCACACCCATTCCTTTCATCACTTGCCCAAACAACACGTGTTTCCCATGAGTGAGGAGTCGGAACTGTCATGATGAACTGAGAATCGCTTATCTTGCAGCCTGCATTTGCCAGGCTCAGTAATTCCGCCTCATTATGCTGATAATGGAAGTTTTCATCTTCAAATTTTTCATCATAAATATTTTCTCCACCTGTCCCATTCTAATTGGAGAAGTCTCCACCCTGAATCATAAATTTATTGATTTGATGAAAAGGGCATCCTTTCAATTTCACCACTTCCCTGGTGGCTCAGACGGTAAAGTGTCTGCCTAGTCTGGGAGACCCAGGTTTGATCCCTGGGTTGGGAAGATTCCCTGGAGAAGGAAATGGCAACCCACTCCAGTACTCTTGCCTGGAAAATCCCATGGATGGAGGAGCCTGGCGGGCTACAGTCCATGGGGTTGCAAAGAGTCGGACACGACTGAGCGACTTTTTTTTTTCAAATAGAGAGGTTTCCCAATAGTGAGTCCGATGCCTGTTTCTCCTGTACCTGACTGCTAAGTCACTTCAGTCATGCCCAACTCTTTGCGACCCCATGGACTGTCGCCCACCAGGTTCCTCTATCCATGGGATTTTCCAGACAAGAGTACTGGAGTAGGTTGCCATTTCCTTCTCCAAGGGAATCTTCCTGACCCAGGGATTGAACTCATGTCTCTTATGTCTCCTGCACTGGCAGGAGTTCTTTACCACTACCACCACCTGGGTAAGTGTTCTGTACACAATTTTCCTGTACACAATGCTTGAAAAATTTATGCAGTTTGGGGCATAATATCTGCAAGCAATTTTAAGGCAATTAGACCATATTGTTCCCCTCTAATATCCAGATTGAAGAAGACTAGAGGGTTACTGGGGTTGGAGTGCTTAACTGGGGTGAGGAGGAGACAAGTGCAACATTGTGGCCCAAGGACACCATTTGCAAGTGACTCAGAGCACTGCATGGAGAAGGCAATGGCACCCCACTCCAGTACTCTTGCCTGGAAAATCCCATGGGCAGAGGAGCCTGGTAGGCTGCAGTCCGTGGGGTTGCTAAGAGTTGGACACGACTGAGCGACTTCACTTTCCCATTTCACTTTCATGCATTGGAGAAGGAAATGGCAACGCACTCCACTGTTGTTGCCTGGAGAATCCCAGGGACGGGGAGCCTGATGGGCTGATGTCTATGGGGTCGCACAGAGTCGGACACGACTGAAGTAACTTAGCAGCAGCAGAGCACTGCATGGCCACAGCACAGCACACTGCATCCATGTAGACCAGCTGTGCTGTTATGTGTCTCTTTAATGATGGCCTTTTTTTTTTAATTTTTTACTTTACGGTATTGTATTGGTTTTGCCATACATCAACATGATGGCCCTTCTAATAGGCATTTGGTGTTGTCTTATGATTTTGATTTGCTTTTTAATGACTAGTAATATTTAGCATCTTTTCATGTATCTGTGCAATGGCACCCCACTCCAGTACTCTTGCCTGGAAAATCCATGAATGGAGGAGCCTGGTGGGCTGCAGTCCATGGGGTCGCTAAGTGTCCGACATGACTGAGTGACTTCCTTTCACTTTTCACTTTCATGCATTGGAGAAGGAAATGGTAACCCATTCTAGTGTTCTTGCCTGGAGAATCCCAGGGACGGGGGAGCCTGGTGGACTTCCGTCTGTGGAGTCACACAGAGTCGGACATGACTGAAGCGACTTAGCATGTATCTGTTGGCCTTTCATATATTTTCTTTGGAGAAATGTCTGTTCAGGCCTTTTGACCATTTTAAAATTGAATCATTTATTTGCTGTTGAGTTAAATGAGTTCTTTAGCAATTCTGGATATTAATCCCTTATCAGATAAATGGCTTGCAAGTGTTTTTTGTTCCCATTTTGTAGGTTGTCTTTATACTTGTTGATAGTTTCTCTTACTGTGCAGAAGCTTCTTAGTTTCATGTAATCCTACTTGTTTTTTTGTTTGTTTTTTGTTTTTTCATTTTGTTGCTAGTGCTTAAGGTGTCATATCCAAAAATCATTGCCAAGAGCTATATCAAGGAGCTCTTTTTCCTGTTTTTTCATCTAGGAATTTCATAGTTTCGTATCTTCTATTTAAGTCTCTAATCCATTTCAAGCTCATTTTTGTAAGAAGTATAACCTAAGGTGTTAGTTTCATTTTTTTACGTGTGAATATCCAGTTTCTTCAGCACTAGTTGTTAAAAAGACTGACTTTTCTCTATTGAGTATTCTTGGCTCTTTTGTCAAATACAAGTTGACTATATATCCTTGAGTTTATTTCTGGGCTCCCAATTCCTTCCCATTTGCTTTTTTGGGCGGGTAAGGCTGTGTTTTTATGCCAGTACTATACTGTATGCAGGTCAGGAAGCAACAGTTAGAACTGAACATGGAACAACAGATTGGTTCCAAATAGGAAAAGGAGTATGACAAGGCTGTATATTGTCACCCTGCTTGTTTAACTTATATGCAGAGTACATCATGAGAAACGCTGGGCTGGAAGAAGCACAAGCTGGAATCAAGATTGCCGGGAGAAATATCAATAACCTCAGATATGCAGATGACACCACCCTTATGGCAGAAAGTGAAGAGGAACTCAAAAGCCTCTTGATGAAAGTGAAAGAGGAGAGTGAAAAAGTTGGCTTAAAGCTCAACATTCAGAAAATGAAGATCATGGCATCCGGTCCCACTTCATGGGAAATAGACGGGGAAACAGTGGAAACAGTATCAGACTTCATTTTTTGGGCTCCAAAATCACTGCAGATGGTGACTGCAGCCATGAAAGTAAAAGATGCTTACTCCTTGGAAGTAAAGTTATGACCAACCTAGATAGCATATTCAAAAGCAGAGACATTACTTTGCCAACAAAGGTCCATCTAGTCAAGGCTATGGTTTTTCCAGTGGTCATGTATGGATATGAGAGTTGGACTGTGAAGAAAGTTGAGCACCGAAGAATTGATGCTTTTGAACTGTGGTGTTGGAGAAGACTCTTGAGAGTTCCTTGGACTGCAAGGAGATCCAGCCAGTCCATCCTAAAGGAGACCAGTCCTAGGTGTTCATTGGAAGGACTGATGCTAAAGCTGAAACTCCAATACTTTGGCCACCTCATGCGAAGAGCTGACTCATTGGAAAAGACCCTGATGCTGGGAGGGATTGGAGGCAGGAGGAGAAGGGGACGACAGAGGATGAGATGGCTGGATGGCATCACCGACTCGATGGACATGAGTTTGAGTGAACTCCGGGAGTTGGTGATGGACAAGGAGGCCTGGCATGCTGCAATTCATGGGGTCGCAAAGAGTCAGACATGACTAAGTGCCTGAACTGAACTGATACTGTTTGAAGTACCATAGCTTTATAGTATAGCTTGAAATCAGAAAATGTGATGCCTCCTGCTATATTCTTTTTTTGTTGTTGTTGTTCTATTCTTTGAGAATTGCTTGGCTATTTAGGGGTCTTTTGTAGTTCTGTACAAGCTTCAGGACTGTTCTCCACCCCCATCCCCACTTGTGTAAAAATGCCTTGCATTTTTTCATAGATTGTTCCAGCCTTCTACCACTGAGAATAATGTTAGCTCTAGACTAGTCATTTATGACCTTTCTTATGTTTAGGTACTTTGTTTCTATACCAAAAAATTTTTTTAAAAAATCATGAACATAAGTTGAATTTTGTCAAATGCTTTTTCTCCATCTATTGGGGTGAGTTTTTCATTCTATTAATCTGATATATCACATTGATTTTGTGTCTGTTGAGCCATCCTGCATTCTAGGTGAAATTCCACTTGGTCATGCTGAGTTATCCTTGTAATGTGCTGCTGAATTCAGTTTGCTAATATTTTGAGAAATTTTGCATCCATACTAATCAGGGATATTGATCTGTATTTTTCTGATAGTGTCTTTTTCTGGCTTTGCTATCAGGGTAATGTTGACCTCATAAAATGAGTTTGGAAATATTTCTTCCTTTTCTACTTTTTTTGGAAGGGTTTCAAGGTTACTGTCAATTCTTTACAAACATTCTTTAAATGTTTGGTAACATTCATTAGTGAAGCTATCTGGTCCTGGGCTTTAATCATTGGGAGATTTTTAATTTTTTAATTATTTTATTGATTTAATCTCCTTACTAGTAATTGATCTATTCAGACTTTCCATTCCTTCATGATTCACTCTTGATTGTTTTTATGTTTCTAAGAATTTTTCCACTTCTAGGTTGTCGAATTATTGGCATAGAGCTATTCATAATAGCCTCTTATGAACTTTGTATTTCTGTTGTATCAGTTGTAATTCTCTGACATTTACAGTTTTGTTGATTTAGTTTTTTCCTTAGTTTAAGGGAGTGTCAATTTAATTTATTTTTCAAAGAACCAACTCTTAGTTTGGTTAATCTTTTCTACCATTTTTCTGTTTTCAGTTTCATTTATTTTTGCTCTAATCTTTATTTCCTTCCCTCTGCTAATTATGGGTTCAGTTTCTTTCTCTAGCTCCTTAAGGCATAATTAGGTTGTTAATTTGGGAAATTTCTTGCTTTTTAATGTTGATTTTTATTGTTGTGCATTTGAGTTTTCATATGTTGTCTCCATTTTTGTGTCAAGATACTTTATTTCCCCTTTAATTTCTTCCTGATCCATATGTTATTCAGGAGAGTGTTGTTTAATTTCCATGTATACATGAATTTTCAGTTTCCTCTTGTTGCTGCTCAGTCGTGTCCGACTCTGTGCGACCCCATAGATGGCAGCCCACCAGGCTTTCCCGTCCCTGGGATTCTCCAGGCAAGAACACTGGAGTGGGTTGCCATTTCCTTCTCCAAAGTGTGGAAGTGAAAAGCTAAAGGGAAGTCACTCAGTCGTGTCTGACTCCTAGCGACCCCATGTTATTGATTTCTTATTTTGTACCACTGTGGTCAGAGAAGATACTTGGTATAATTTCAGTCTTCTTAAATTTTCTGCTGCTGCTGCTGCTAAGTCGCTTCAGCCATGTCCAACTCTGTGTGACCCCATAGACGGCAGCCCACCAGGCTCCCTCATCCCTGGGATTCTCCAGGGAAGAACACTAGAGTGGGTTGCCATTTCCTTCTCCAATGCATGAAAGTGAAAAGTGAAAGTGAAGTCGGTCAGTCGTGTCCGACTCTTCACAAGCCCTTGGACTGCAGCCTACCAGGCTCCTCCATCCATGGGATTTTCCAGGCAAGAGTACTGGAGTGGGGTGCCATTGCCTTCTCTGTCTTAAATTTTCTAAGACTTGTTTATTTAGTGGCCTAACATATGGTCTGGAGAAGGAAATGGCAACCCACTCCAGTATTCTTGCCTGGAGAATCCTGTGGACGGAGGAGCCTGGTGGGCTGCTGTCCATAGGGTCGCACAGAGTCAGATATGACTGAAGTGATTTAGCATGCGTGCGTGCATTGAAGAAGGAAATGGCAACCCACTCCAGTATTCTTGCCTGGAGAATCCCAGGGAGCCTGGTGGGCTGCTGTCCATGGGATCACACAGAGTCTGACACGACTGAAGCGACTTAGCAGCAGCAGCAACATATGGTCTGTTCTAGAAAATGTTTCACCTGCACTTGAGAAGAATGTGTATTCTGCTGATGTTGGATAGACTATTCTGTGTATGTCTGTTTTGTATATTTAGTCTGTGCATGCTAACTCACTTCAGTCATGTCTGACTCTTTGCGAACCTATGGACTGTGGCCTGCCAGGATCCTCTGTCCATGGGATTCTCTAGGCAAGAATATTGGAGTGGGTTGCCATGCTCTCTTCCAGGGGATCTTCCTGACCAGGCATCAAACCCATGTCTCTTATGTCTCCTGCACTGGTAGGTGAGTTCTTTACCGCTAGTGCCAGCTGAGAAGCCCCTTTTGGTCTATAGAGTTATTCAAATTTGGTGTTTCTTTATTGATTCTGTCTAGATGATCTATCCATTGTTGAGAGTGGGGTTTTAAAGTCCTGTTTATTTCTCCTTTTAGGTCTATCAGTTTTTGCTTTATGAATTTCAGTTTTCTAACGTTGGGCACGTAAATATGATCATTATAACTTTTTGATGTATTGATCCTATCATCATTATATAATGACCGTCTTTGTTTCCTTTTACCATTTTTAAAATTAAAGCCTATTTTGTCTGATATATCTACTCCTGACTTTTTTGGGTTGTTTGCTTAAAATATTTTTCCATCCCTTTACATTTCCTTTGTATGTCTTGAAGGCCAAAATGATTCTTGCAATGAGCATATCATTAGATCTTTTATAAAAATCCATTTAGCCATTTGATTTCTCATTTAGAGAACTGGATCCATTTACATTTAAAGAATTATTGATAAATAAGAAGATACTGCCATTTTGTTAATTGTTTTCTGGTTGTTTTATAGATCAGCTATTTCTTCTTTTCTTGTGTTTTGATGCTGTGTGGTATTAGTATGCTTTGACTTTATCATACTTTTTTGTAATTCAGGTTTTTCCCTTCTTGTTACCATATGAGCATGCATTTTAAGTCACTTCAGTCATGTCTGATTCTTTTTGATGCTATAGACCATAGCCCATCAGGCTCCTCTGTCCATGGGATTCTCCAGGCAAAAATACTGGACTGGGTTCCATGCCCTCCTTTAGGGGATCTTTCCAACCCAGGGATCGAACCCACATCTCTTATGTCTCCTGCATTGGCAGGCAGGTTCTTTACCACTAGTACCACCTGGGAAGCTGTTACCATGAGGCTTACATTAAAAACAAACAAACAAACAAAAAAACCTTAAATTATAACATACTATTTTAAACTAATACCAACTTAATTTCAATCAAATCCTAAGCTTTATACTTTAAATTATACTCCCTTCCCATTTTAGGTTATTGATGTTACAATTTACATAGTTTTTAATATTGTATGCTTCATAACTTTAATATTGTATACCTCAGATTATTGTAATTTTAGTTATTTTTACCATGTTAGGTATTTTTTTAAGTTTCTGTATCTTTGAAAAAATGTTTTATATTGGATTATAGTTGATTAACAATGTTAGTTTCAGATGTACAGCAAAGTAATGCAGTTATATATATATATATATATATATACACACATATATATGTATCTACTCTTTTTCAAATTCTTTTCCCACTTAGGTTATTACAAAAAATTGAGCAGAGTTCCCTGTGCTATACAATAGGTCCTTGTTGATTATAGATTTTAAATATAGCAGTGTGTACCTGTCCAACCTGCACTCTCTCCTCTCCCCACCCTTCACCCTGACACCATAGTTCATTCTCTGAGTCTGCTTCTGCTTTGTAGTGTCACCTTTTAAGATTCTGCATATTAGTGATGTCATGTATTTGTCTTTCTCTTTCTTACTCACTATGATAAACTCCAGGTCCATCCATGTTTCTGCAAATGGCATTATTTCATTCTTTTTATGCCTGAATAATATTTCATTGTATATATGTACCACATCTTCTTTATCCATTCATCAGTGGACATTTAGGTTACTTCCATGTCTTGGATATTGTAGATAGTGCTGCAATGAACATTGTGGTGTGTGTATCCTTTTAAACCACGTTTTTCTTTTGATGTATGCCCAGGAGTATCACTATTTTTAGTTTTTTAAGAAACCTCCACACTGTTCTCCATAATCCCTGTACCAATTTAAATTCCCACCAACAGTGTAGGAAGGTTCCATTTTCTCCACACTCTCTCTAGCATTTATTATTTGTAGACTTTTTATTCCTAGATTTTTTTTTTAAGAGCCTCCATACAGTTCTCCATAGTGGCTGTATCAATTTACATTCCCACTAATAGTACAAGAGGGTTCCCTTTTCTCCACATCTTCTCTAGCATTTATTGTTTGTAGATTTTTTTAATGATGGCCATTCTGATCAGTGTGAGGTGATACCTCATTGTAGTTTTGACTTGCATTTTTATAGTAATGAATAATGTTGAGCATCTTTTCATGTGTTTATTGACCATCTGTATGTCTTCTTTGGAGAAATGTCTGTTTAGGTCTTCTGCCCATTTTTTGATTGTGCTGTTTGTTTTTTCTATATTGAGTTGTATGAGCTGTTTGCTATTTTGAATATTAACCCCTTGTCAGTTGGCCTTGTTTGCAAATATTTTCTCCCATTCTGTAGGTTGTCTTTTCATTTTGCTGGTGGTTTCCTTTGCTGCACAAAAGCTTATAAATTGGGTTAGGTTCTGTTTGTTTATTTTTGCTTTTATTTCTTTTGCCTTGGGAGACTGATCTAAGAAAACATTTCTATGATCTGTGTAGAAGGTGCACTTGAGAAGAATGTGTTTTCTGCTGCTTTTGGATGAAATGCTACATGAATATCAATTCCATCTGGTCTAATGTGTCATTTAAGGCCTGGGTTTCCTTATTGATTTTCTGTCTGGATAATCTATCCATTGATGAAAGTGGGGTGTGAAAGTCCCCCACTATTATTGTGTTACTGTCAATTTCTCCTTTTATGTCTATTAGTATTTGCCTTATATATTGAGGTGCTTTCTATCTGTGCATCCATTCTTTTTCTGAGATCTTGGATTATCTTTACCATCATTACTCTGAATTGTTTTTCAGGCAGATTGCCTATCTCCATTTCACTTATTTGTTCTTCTGGAGTTTTATCTTGTTCCTTCATCTGGGACATATACCTCTGCTGTCTCATTTTGTCTAATTTTCTGATTGCAGTTTCCACTCTGCAGGCTACAGGCTGTGTAGTTCTTGCTTCTGTCTGTCTGCTTTTGAATGAGGCAGTCTAAGAGGCTTGTGCAGGCTTCCTGGTGGGAGGGATTAGTTCCTGCCTACTGATAGGTGGAGCTGGGTCTTGTCCATCTCCTGGGCAGGGTCCTGTCAAGGGGTGTGTTTAGTAGGCAGCTGTGTGCTCAGGATGACTTAAAATAGTCTCACAAGTGGGGCTGTTTTCCTGTCCTGTTGGTTGTTTAGCTTGAGGCATCTTAGCACTCAGCCTACAGGCTGTTGGGTGGGTCCAGGTCTTGATAAGAAAATGGTGGCCTCCAGCAGGGCTCATGCTGATGTATATTCCTGAGAACTACTGCTGTAATTGTCTGTCCCAACAGTGAGCCACAGCTGCCTCCCCTAACCTCTGCAGGTAACCCTCCAATACTAGCAATACTAGCAGGTAGGTCTGGCCCAGTCTTTTATGAGGTCACTGATTTCTTTTCCCTGGTTCCTGGTGTGCCAAAGACCTTGTGTGTGCCCTCCAAAGTGGAGTTTCTGTTTTCCCCAGTCCTATGGAATTCCTGTGATTAAATCCCACTTCCTTCAAAACTAGAGGATTTGGAGGCTCCTCTTCCTGTTGCCAGACCCCCTAGCTGGGGAGCCTGATGTGGGGCTCAGAACTTCCACTCCTGTGTACAACTTCTGTGGCGTAATTATTTTCCAGTTTGTGGCCTGCCCACCTGATGGCCAGGAGTTGATTTAATCACTTTTGCACACAGGCCCGCGGGTGCGCACGCTACCCCCCCACCCCCATCTTGTAGCTCCTTCTTTGTCTTTGGATGTAGGGTATCTTTTTTGATAGGTTCTAGCATTTTTTTGCAGAGAAGGCAATGGCACCCCACTTCAGTGTTCTTGCCTGGAGAATCTCAGGAACGGGGGAGCCTGGTGGGGTGCCGACTATGGGGTTGCAGAGTCGGACATGACCGAAGTGACTTAGCAGCGGCAGCATTTTTTGTTGGTTGTTCAGAAGTTAGTTATTTTGGTGGTTTCATCAGAAGAGGTGAGCTCACATCCTTCTACTCTGCCATCTTGTCTCTGTCTACCATGGTTGTTTTTTAACTTTTAAATTCAAGCTGTAAGTGAATTACATACCACTATTACCATATTACAGAACTCAACTTTAACTAAGTTTCCCCCTTTCCAGTGAGTTTTACACTGCCTTCTTATGTTCTTATGATGTTAGTTATTGTCCTTTTATAGTTATTCCTCAGTACTTACAGGGGATAGGTTGGAAGACTCACTGTGGACCCCAAAATCCGTGGATGCTTACATCCCATTGTCAGTGCTCTGTATCTATGGGCTCCATATACATTGATCTTCTGGTTCTACATATAGTATGTGGTCCATGGTTGGTTGAATTTGTGGATCTGTAACTTGTGGATATGGACGACTGACTGTACTTCCACTCAAAGAAGTCTTGTAAAGCAGGTCTAATGGTGATGAACTCTCTCAGCTTTTGTTTTTTCAGAAAAATATTTGTCTCTCTTTCATTTCTATAGGGGAGCTTTACTGGATATGGAATTTCTAGGGTTGACAGTTTTTCCTCCCAATATTTTGAATATGTCATACCATTCTCTTCTGGTCTGAAAAATTTCCATTATTAAACCACTGGTAGTCTTATGGTAGTCTTATGGTTTGGTCTCGGTTGCAGAGTGCTCATTTAAAATGCTGAATTATGTGCAAACTACATTTTACATAGAAATGTATCTCAAATAGTTCCCATTTGTGTTCTCTTTCATTAGAGGTCATTTCTATGTAAAACCATCAAAATTGCCTTTATAGGTCATGTCCATTTGACGGCCTCTAAACCCTTCAGTTCAGACAGCAAAGCGTCTGCCTGCAATGCGGGAGACCTGGATTCGATTCCTGGGTCAGGAAGATCCTCTGGAGAAGGAAATGGCACCCCACTCCAGTATTTTTGCCTGGAGAATCCCATGGACGGAGGAGCCTGGGGGGCTACAGTCCACGGGGTCGCAGAGTCAGACACGACTGAGCGACTTCACTCACTCACTCTGTCTTATGGAGGTTCCCTTGTATGTAACTTCTCTCTTTTCTCTTGTTGCTTTAAAAATTCTTTGTTTTTGTCTTTTGACAATTATAATATGTCCTGGTGTAGCCTATTTGGGTTCAATCTATTTGGCATCCTTTTTGGATCTAGATGTCTAGTTCTCTCCCAAGGATTGGGAATTTTTCAGCCATTATTTACTGAAATACACTTTTTGTCCCTTTCTTCCTCCTAGAATTCCCAGAATGCAAATACTTTTCATTGTGTCCTATAAGTCCCTTAGGCTCTCTTCAATCTTTTTCATTATTTTTCCTTTTTGTTCCTCTGACTGGATAATTTCAAATTATCTGGTTCCCAGGTTTCTTATTCTTCTGCATAGTTGAATCTGCTTTTGAGGCTCTCTATTGAATTTGTCAGTTATTTTATTATTCAGATGTATGATTTTTTTTTCATGGTTTATATTTGTCAAACTCCTGTTCATTTTTCTAATTTCATTTAGTTGTCTGTTCTTATAGCTCACAAAACCTCTTTAAGAGAATTATTCTGAATTCTTTGAAAGTTCATAGCTCTCCAATTTCTTAGGGTCAGTTATTGGCCCTTTATTAATTACATTTGGTGGTATCAGACATACTTGCTTTTTCATGATCCTTGATTCTTTTTATCGGTATCTGTTCATTTGAGTAAGTGATCTCTTTTTCCAGACAGTTCCGGTTTACTTTGGCAGAGACAGTTCTTCAGTCAGCTCTGTTAGGTTTCTGGACATATCTGCTGGTAACATCCTTGGGAAGGTGGGGCTTGCTGCTAGGATCTGGTTGGCTAAAGCATCGGTTTGAGCTCTGAGCTTGGTGGCAGGGGTGTGCCATAGACTGGGAACAGCTGGGTAGGTCTGCCATCTTAGTCCCCTGCCCAAATACAGCTGTAGGATGTGCTTCATGAATTCTAGATTCTCCTCAGGCTTACTAGATGCTTTAGACTGGGTAATATGCCCAGCTGTAGGTGCGGCTATGAATTAGCTTCCCTCTTCTGGCAAAGCAGCAGGAAGGGACCCAGAGTTGGCATGGCTCATAGTCTGGGGACCCAAGTCAAACAAGAGTGTGCACTGAATATTTTGCCTAGGTAAGGACACCAGTTTTGCTCTGCAGACAGAGAAAGCTACAGTCTGTGTTCTGTTCAGATGCACCATAAGCAGGGCTGTTGGATGGGTGATACAGCTTCCTTTGTGTTAGGCTTCAGTTCCTTGGTCAGGTGGTCTGAAGGTAGTATTCAGTTATAAGTGAGGTTGTGAATGGTTTTCCATTCCTGGGCACAGTGGGAAAAGCACCTTCAATGCCACGGATATTCTTAGTTTGTGACCTTGACTCAAGCCGACTCATATATCAAGTTCCCTGGCTATACAGGGCCACTTTCTTTGCCCTGGCAGCCATCAGCTCTGCTCACCCGCCTCTCAGTTAAGAGTTGCTGGGTTGTACAGCTTCCAGGTATTCTCACCAACTCTTCCTGTCAGCTGGGGGCCACACTCCAGAATGGGTAGGGCAATGACTCGGGCCATGCCTGGGTGGTACTGGGAGGGCACATTTCAGGCAACTCTCAAATTTTCCCAAATAGGCTTTCTGGTCTGGAAGGGACAGGAGCCTCAGTCTGTAGTGGGTGAGGCTATGTATCACCTCCCCTGCCTGGGCATAGCAGAGGGACTGTCCAGAGGGACAGCACAAAAATGGTGTCCCTGGCCTGTATTCCCTGAGAGCCTCTCTGTAGGTCTCAAGATGTGTACCAAGCCTGAAACCTGTCCTTAAGGCTGAAGATCCAGGAGAAAAAATGAGACCTCTTTCACAAACTGGGGGTGTATTTTAGTTTGCTGTCTCTGCAATGACCTGGAGGTGGTAGCCCAGCAAAAACTATTACAGTCACGTGTGACCCAGCATTGTAATCCCTCCAGCCACCAGAGCCAGGTTATCAAGTGGTGTCTGCTGGTGCAGGCGTGCATATGTGCTAAGTCACTTCAGTTGTGTGTGACTCTTTGCGACCCCATGGACTGTAGCTCACCAGGCTCCTCCGTGCATGCAATTTCCCAGGCAAGAATATTGGAGTGGGTAGCCATACTACCCTCCTCTAGAGTATCTCCCCGACCCAGGGATTGAACCTGCATCTCTGTCTCTTAGGTCTACGTGCATTGGCAGGTGGGTTCTTTACCACTTGTGCCACCTGGGAATTGGGTGGCACCCACCAAACCCAGGTCACCAATTGTTAAAAAAAGAAAGAAAGCAGGGCATCAGGTGGGGGTTGGAATGTCTTATCCTAGTTTCTTCACCATGTTAGTGTGTGTGTGGGCTTTGGGCTGCTGAGTGTGAGGGGTGGAAGAATGGGTAGATAAGGGGACACTAGAAGTAATCTTTTGTCCTTGCAAATACAAATGAAAATCCTCTGGAGGTGGTCTTTGATACTTGTTAGGAAATTTGGCTCATGCAAAGTCTCACCCCATCTGGAAATATGTACACTGCCATTTTACTTAGGTTTTCAAAATCTCATTGCCAAGTCATTTCTGAATGATTCCTTTAGGAAGGTATTTGGGTTTTATAGCCATTAGTTTAACCCCAGTTTCTCAACCATCTTCAGGACAGTATGGAGTGGGCAGAGAAACTTCCCCAAACGGAACAGTGCTGCTTCTGTCCACCTGTAGTTTGACATGGATTTTCTTTAGCTACACTTACACCTCCTATCTTGGATTTTTTCTTCCAGCAAGCACAGTGTGGCCTGGATCTTCGACACATCACTGTGGTGGAGCTGGTAGGGGTGTTCCCAACCCTCATCGGCAGGATAGGAGCAAAGGTGATGCCTCCAGCCCTGGCCCTGCAGCTCAGGTAGGGGGAAGTTCTCTTCTTAAATGTTGTTACCTATAAATGTACTTTTTTCTGATCAGGGTCCCTGATTTCTGTCTATTGAGTCTTGATTCCAGGCAATGTTTCAGTACTTTTGTTCTGGGAGCATTATAACCATGTTAATTGGCATGTGGCTGCTTATTCAAATATATGATGCAGAGGGTAATCACCAGGGTTCTTCCCCTCCCCTCCCAGGTGTTTTTGCTTTGTCTTTGTGTTTATTTTTCCCTTGGTTGGAGAGGGATGGAAAGGGGAGAGAATACAAAAAGGACCTTAAACAATCTTTGGTCTTATTAAGAGGGCAGGCATCCAGTTTAGCCTTTCCAGGCTTGGCGTACTTTTCCTCCATGCTTCCAGGGCACTTATCCATAGCCCCATTTTAACAACTATTTTATTTTGGTAACGTATAATGCCAGAATCATGGTGTTTGGACTCTGAGTAATGGTGCATTACAAAAGCAAAAATTAGCAGCCAAAAGGTAATTTCAGAGCGACCCAAACTTTTACTTGTTTCTTTTGACCACTGTGAAAATAATAATTAGAAAAAGCAAAGCTCCTTAAAAACCTTCCTTTCTCATCTATCTTTTTCTCTCATGCTCTGCAAAGGAGGGGATAGATCTCTGTTCTTATGGTCCCAAGCTATTGGTAGTTCCACTATCCTGTAGTATCCACATCCCAGAAGATATTACTTCCGGGTTGTACAAAGAAGGGGAAAGAGTGAAAAAAGAATGCCATTTGTGTGTGTGTATGTGTGTGATATTGGAAGCATAAAACTGCTGACTCCGAATCCATTGGCCAGAACTCATCACATGATTGTGATCAGAGTTCAAGGGAGACTGGGAAATATGGTCTTTGTATATACTCAGGAAGAAGAAAATGAAATAAAACTTGGTGAACCATATCACAGATTTTCAAAAAAGTTCACAGAAATCCCTTATCATGATGGAAATATCTTTAGCAAGTGTTGTTATGTAGTGACATAACAATTTATTTTTTCTAATTTCCTTATTTTCCATCTGCCTTAAAAAAATAATTTTACTTATTTTTTGCTGTGCTGGGCCTTCGTTGCTCCCCAGGCTTTTCTTTAGTTGCAGTGAGCAGGGGCTACTCTCTAGTTGTGGTGTGCAAGCTTCTCGTTGCAGTGGCTTCTCTTGTTATGGGGCATGGGCACTAGATACGTGGGCTTCAGTAGTCGCAGCTCCTGGATTCAAGAGCACAGGTTCAATAGTTGTGGCACACGGGCTTAGTTGCTCAGCGGCATTCCATCTGCTTTTTGACCCACCACACATTTGATTTATACCTGTCTCCTCGCAGAGTCTGGCCCATCCACAACAGGATCAAAAATTCAGAAGGCCAGGGATGGAAAATGATAAAGAGGCCTGAGTTCTCTTTAGTTGGCTGAAGGAGAAGCCGGGGAACACTCATCAGCTTTTATGTATTCATTTTTGTCCTCCTGCATTTGTATCTAGTACCTCCGTAGGAGTGACACTTGTGAGGTCAGAACTAGATCTTTTCAAATTTGCTACCTAGTACCTAGCACAGTGCCTGGTGTCATGTTGGTGCTAAGTAAGTGATTCAAAGGGAATCAGCTTTACTATTTCCAGGAGTGACAGTACTCTTTAAGAGTATTTGTATCATTCCCAACACTTCAAATTGAAGATAAGAAAACATGAGAGGGCTGTTGCCATCTAAAAATTTTTATTGAAAATTCTGAAAGTTGATTTCATGAAGCTATTGCACATTTAGAACTACCTATACATATGCTATGTCAATGATTTTTTTTTTCTAAAAAAACTGCTGCAGAATTTACCAGTTTTTCTGGATTGCAAATATACAGAGAGAATCTTTGAAGGATAGAAAAATCTGATTTAAGAAAATTTCTATGATTCAGGTTGTATATGTTGGGGCTACTATAGACCACTGTAGGCTAATGCTAATGATTTAAACAATAAATAAGCTGCATAAAAGAATTGTACAGTGGATCTCAAGATTTACCCTGCCTCAGAATCTCTGGGAGGGCTGATAAAGAGTGCAGGACCCCAGCCCCAGAGTTTCTGACTCACTTGATCTATAGTGGGGCCTGAGAACTTGCATTCCTAGGAAGTTTCCAGGTGTTGCTGATGCTTGTGGTCTGAGGATCACAGTCAGTGAACCACTGCCTTGATAAGCCTCCTGCCTCTGGTTTTCAGTCTTATTCTTACAGTAGCCTCAAGACTTCTCCATCTGTCACTTCCAAGGTGGTTCCCTCTGTTTTAGCTTCTGCTGTTTGCTGGTCTCGTCAGTGTCTAATTTCCGCCCTGACACAAGGGGGCGGTGGTGGACACTTTTTTAGGATCACTTGTTCAGTCGTGCTGTGGAGAGGGAGGAACCCTGCAAACAAATAACACTGGTGTCTGTGGGGAGTGCTCGCAGTGTCTTGGCCATACTGGGTTTGCCCCCACTCACGGCGTGTATGCTTTCCCTGTCTACACTGCTTAGGCTCTAGGTTGCTCTGCTGGGAACTCTCGGGTTGTATGCACTTCCCAGGTCTAAGCCGCTCAGGTTCAGGTACTCAGGTACTCCACAAAGGCGCAGACTCAGTAGGGCCTGCATTTTGTGTCCTTCCCAGGTCCGAGCAGCTCAGGTGACCAGGTGTTTGGCGAGCGCGGTTGCTGCGACTTATCGCCTCCCCCGTCCCTGCCACTGGGTTTTCTGGGTGTACAACCCGCGCACCTTCTCAGGCAGATGTCGACCGTCCAGAATCCCAAGAAGTCTTCATTAGCAATGAAGCCTGCTTGCAGTTTGGTAGTTAATGCCTCTCTGAGGCCGCGATTGCCCCTTCTGGCCCTGGCTGCCCTTGCCTGCCTGTCTCCGGAGAGGGATGGGCCTGTTCGCAGCTGGCTAGCTCTGCTCAGTTCTTTGTTCTGTGAGAGGGCCTGGAGGTGTCTTAGGTTAGGGCTTTTCTATCCCATAGTCTTGTTTGCCATCTCAAATTAGTTCCCTCAGATTGCCCTCAGGGCATTCAGGCCGGCCCTTACTCTAAGCAATGCAGCCCCTGCTTCCCTGCCCAGCCCCCACTTGCTAGTGGCGGATGCAGGCGTCTGTGCTGCTTCTCCACTGGGAGTTACAGTCCTGCACGGAATCTGTGGGTTTTAATTATTTATTTATTTTTCCTCCCGGTTATGTTGCCCTCAGAGGTTCCAAGGCTCACCAGAGACTCGCCAGTGAGAGTGTTTCCTGGTATTTGGAAACTTCTCTCTTTTTTAAGACTCCCTTCCGGGGAGTGACTTCCATCCCTACCTCCTTTGTCTATCTTTTTATCTTTTATATTTTTCTTACCTCCTTTCAGGTGCCTGATGTCCTCTGCCAGCATTCAGAAGTTGTTTTGTGGAATTTACTCAGTGTTCAAATGTTCTTTTGATGAATTTGTGGGGGAGAAAGTGGTACTCCCCGTCCTATTCCTCTGCCATCTTAGGACCGCCTCCGGCAAAGTTTTTAATTTTGCTGTAATACTTTTTTTCCAAAGACTTTCTCTTATACTCTAGTTGCTCCCTTTTATAGCACTCTATTCCCATTTTATAAACCCATTGTCGTCTTTACAGTTCTGACAATATGAATTTGGATTTTTTGTAATGTTCTTTTCTGTTTCCTGTAGTATATTTGTTTTTCTCTCCAGAAATAGTTCTGTTTATTCATCATGATCTCTTTCACTTCTGTCAAATATCTGGTAAACATTTGTCGATCCATATTTGGGAGTAAAGGACTCAGGTTTGATCCCTGCATCTGGAAGATCCTCTGGAGAAGGGATGGCTATCTACTCCAGTTTTCTGGCCTGGAGAATACCATGGACAGAGGAGCCTGGCCGGCTAATGTCAGTGGGGTCGCACAGAGTCTGACATGACTGAATGACTAACACTTCCATGTTTTTCATTGTGATTTCACCGCCTCACCCCTACCCAACCCCCCCGCCCCACCCCACTCCGCCTTGTGGTTCTTATTATGATTGCAAGAGGTGCCTCAGTAGCAACCCTTAGGGAACTTTGTAAAGAAAACATGGCTTATTACTCACAGGTCCTGGAGGCCGCACGGCATGCGTTGGGCTGCACAGCCAGATCATGGGTAGAAAGTGAGTACACATGCTGCCTGGGTCGCTTTTGTTGGGCTCTAGGATGGGATGCCTAGTGTGTCACAGATTTAGTCTTTCTTGGTGAATTTAAAACAGGAGCGTGAATTAAAATGTCAGAAGGGAAAACCAAGTGGTCAGATGGCAGTTATCCTAGTCATCCAGTGATCTCTAAAACAAAGGAAACTTCTGTGATGGGGAAGCCTGATTCTCATCTAGTCTGGTAGCTGGCACTGTGTTTATTTAAGACAGCTGTCTGTGATGTGGATGCCTTGGCAATCAACAGCTTAAGATCAGACACTTATGTTACAATAAAAAAAAACATTAAAAATAAACAAACAAAAAAAACAATTCAGGGGGTTTCCGTGGTAGCCCAGTGGCTACAACCCCAAGCTCCCAGTGCAGGGGGCCTGGGTTCAGTCCCTGGTTGGGGAACGAGATCCCACATACTGCAGCTAAGACCCAGTGCAGGCAAACAAAACAAAACAACCCAGGTGCTTAGAGTACAGTCCAGCCTGTGATGCTGAGACAGCAGAGTTAGGAGGTGAGGACATGAACGGCCTTCGGTATTTGTAGGCAGCAGCGCTGTCTGTTTTTGGTGCACCTTTTGGGCTGAGAAATGACTGACAGTCTGACGGGCCTCTTGGTCTAGGGTTGGGTCAGCCAGCCAGCACCTAGCAAGTTCCGCTAGATAATAGCGGCTCGTCCTCTGGTGCCATCAGGCAGTGCACTTGATCCATTGTTTCTGGAATGTCTCAGTCCACATTGCAGTGTTCCACAATGTGAACTGGAGAGCAAGTCATCTGGGTGAGCAGCTGCATCTCCAACATGGTGCCCTGGCCCTTGGGTGTCATCTCCAGTGGACAAGGCATAGGCGTCTCCGATGGTGAACTCCTGGCCTGGGACGATGTCCCTTGGGATGGGATCATCTCCAGTGATGAGTCTGTCTCACTCACGAGTGAGGTCTTCTGGAGTGGAGGCCACCCAGGGGTGGGAACCCATGTGGATATGCAGTGTTGGTCATCGGCTGGGCATAGGCTAGCCTGATATAACGTAGAGGCTTCCTTGAGGACTGCAGGGCATGCTGCCTGTGGAACAAATTGTTGAGAGCTCTCTGGGGTCATCAAGGACATCTTTAGCAGTGGAATGCTGTCCTTTCCTTCCTGGAAGAGCTCATCCAAAGCACATGAATATTCTGGGGACATTTATATCCTAGGCTACAGGCGATCTTATGGATGCTACTTAGGCACAACCATGAGGGCAGTCCCTGCACAGATCCTGGGAGCACATTCCCCATATCCAGATGGGTTTTGTGGAGGAGGGATCATAGGGCCAGTTGGCTTGTAGCACTATTTGGTGTTGATCCTGGAGGGCAAGTATCATTTGGATGTTGCTTCCAGACAGCCTGTGGCCTTTAAAGGGCTTCCCTGGTGATTCAGAGGCTAAAGAACCTGCCTGCAAGGTGGGAGACATGGGTTTGATCCCTGGGTCAGGAGGATCCCCTGGAGAAGGGAATGGCTACCCAATCCAGTATTCTTGTCTGGAGAATCCCATGGACAGAGCAGCCTAGCGGGCTACAGTTCACAAGGTCACAAAGAGTCAGACAGGACTGAGTGACTAACAGTACACTACTAAGTTTGGATTACTTGGCATTTAATAAAGGTGGTTGTCAGAGGCTTTATTCTTCACAGGCCTCTTTAAAGGCAATTGCTTTTTCAGTTCCAATACTTGGCACTGAGCTGGAGTCTTCTCCTACTGGGTCAGTAGTCTTGACTCTTCCTGGCCTCCCCTCCACTCAAGCATCTGCTCTTACCTTTTGTAGAATTTCTTCAGGGACTTCTGGTTGAAGTTTGTCTCTCCATTGTCATAGCACAGCTTGGATGGGGCAGGCTTGACCTAGGAGTACTTTAGTGTCTACTTTTTCTGGTGAGAAAGTCACTTGGGCGTTTAACTTTGTTAGATCTTCCCCCAGTAAGGGAATAGGGCATTCAGGCAGATACAGAAAGCTGTGCCCTACATATGCTATTTTTTTCTCCCCCAATTATATAAGATCTGAGGTAGAAAATGGAGAGTGTACATGTACAAATGCCCTGGGTTGACCTTGGTCATCTAGCCCTGTGGGAACTTGTTTCATTTGATACTGCCCTGCCTTAGGGCAATTGAAAGATACTAATTCTAAATATGTTTAAATTTAAATTAAACATTTACAATATAATAAGCCATCTACTCTTTTGCTGCTGCTGCTAAGTTGCCTCAGTCGTGTCCAACTCTGTGCAACCCCATAGACAGCAGCCCACCAGGCTCCCCCGTCCCTGGGATTCTCCAGGCAAGAACACTGGAGAGAGTTGCAATATCTTTCTCCAATGCATGAAAGTGAAAAGTGAAAGTGAAGTTGCTCAGTCGTGTCCAACTCTTAGCGACCCCATGGACTACAGCCTACTAGGCTTCTCCGTCCATGGGATTTTCCAGGCAAGACCACTGGAATGGGGGGCCATTACCTTCTCTGTCTACTCTTTTAAGCAATAGTTTTTTGATCCCTATTTCACATATGAGATAACAGAGGCACAGAGAAGGTAATTCACATTCCCCAATGCCCTCAATTTAGTAAGTGGCTAGAATGGCATTTGATCCCAGGCCATCTGTGGGGAAGAATCCATGACACCAAACTGTTTCTCCAAAACTGGACAGCAAGAAGGATCTTCAGGCTTCCCTGGTGGCTCAGTGGTAAAGAATCCTTCTGCCAAACAGGAGACCTGGGTTTGATCCCTGATCCAGGAAGATCTCACATTTCGCAGAGCACCTCAGCCTGCGAATCACAACTACTGAACCTGTGCTCTAGAGCCGGGGAACCACGACTGCTGAGCCCATGTGCCACAACTACTGAAGTCCAAGCGCCTCGTGCCCGTGGTGTGCAACAGGCGAAGCCACCACACTAAGGAACCCACATACCGCAACTAGAGAAGAGCCTGCGCAGTAATGGAGCCCTAGCACAACCTGAAAGTCAATTTCTAGTTATAAAGATGAACAGCTACTCACCTGGTGCTTGCTTCTATCTAGAGGAGAACCGTTAATTGACATATGTAGGATCTGAGACATTGTCAGAGGAAAATGAAAGTGTTAGTCACTCGGTCATGTCCGACCGTTTGCGACCCCATGGACTGGAGCCTGCTAGGCTACTCTGTTCATGGAATTCTCCAGGCAAGAACACTGGAGTGGGTGGACATTCCCTTCTCCCAGGGATCTCCCTGACCCAGGGACTAAACCTGTGTCTCCTGCATTGCAGGCAGATTCTTTGGCATCTGAGCCACCAGGGAATGCCCGTCAAAGAAAGAGGAGAGATCCTCAATGTGAGCAGAGAAAGAAACAGAGTGAGAAGACCCCGGTTGTCTAAGAACAAAGGAACAAGCAAATTTTCTGGAAATTTAACTGAAGAGAGTTAATCCTCATTTTAAGAAAATATTCAAGTGCAGTCATGGTGAAATGGGACAGTTAACTCCTTTGTAGCCAGGCTTGTTTATATATTTGTAAATATTCAAATAAGAGTTAGTCGCTCAGTCATGTCCGACTCTCTGCGATTCCATGGACTGTAGCCCACCAGGCTCCTCTGTCCATGGGATTCTCCAGGCAAGAATACTCGAATGGGTTGCCATTCCCTTCTCCAGGGGATCTTCCTGACCCAGGGATCGAACCCAGGTCTCCCACATTGCAGGCAGATTCTTTACTGTCTAAGCTACAGGGAGGAATATTTGTAAATATTGGAATATTTGTAAATATTCAAAACAGTTTGCAAACTTTTGGGAGGCTCAGATGGACCATGTGTCAATCTGAGGACCATCTCTTATCAGGGACCATGTATCCTTGATAAGACAGGCAAGATCTGTAAAATTTTAACTTTTGCCTTATTAACCACACCTAGGCACAGAAGAAACATATTTTGAGTGTTTTTGGTAGGCAAAGGCAATATTATGGTTTATATGTGTAGAGACTTCATCTGATCATGATGTCTCCCATGGGTCTGTTTCTAAAGCTGACATCCACTCTGAACCCCAGATTCATTTTTCTGGATACCTGCATGACAGTTCCATTTGGATGTCTAATATGCATCTCAGATTTTACATGACATGCCTTCTCCAACCTTCCATCCCAGCTGTGCCCCTGGCAAAAGACCCCAAATTGATAAAATGGTACCACCATCAACCCAGGCTAAAGTAGATTTTCTTCTTCATATCTCACTCTTCATCTCTGGTCCACAAAGAAACCTTGCTGATGTATCCCAATCCATCTGCAGTGTGTCTACATCTCTTCATTTCTACATCCTCCACTCCAGTTCAACCACCATTGTCTTTCACCTGGACCAGCTGTCATACCTATGAACTGGTCTCCCAGCTTCAACCTGCAGCCAGTACCACTGACTTCATATTCAGGGGGATTTATTTTACTTTATATTCAGTATCACAAATCGACCTTCATTCATGAGCTTCTATTTTTCACCCTAGAAGGGCTATATAGAATCACCTTCAATAGAATTGAGATAAATTTTGGGAGTGGTATCATGCTACTTTATTGCAGGGTGGTACAGTTCAAGTAGAAAATTGCACGTGGATGTTTTGTAAGGGCAGATTCCATGCTCAACAGTGGTGACCACAGGAAGTGTGTCTCTGGGAAAGCCAGGCCTGCTACCCTTAAATTGTCACGTAGCCCAGGGTGAGCTTGTCAGAGAGGGACTCTGCTATGCCAGTTTCCCAGGCCCCCATCTTGCTACCCAGAAGTCTGCTTCAAACAAAATGAAGACCCTTTTATTTCATTCCCTTCCCAATCCCTTTCCCTTCACTATTTCTGGAGATCAACCCCAATCGTGATTTTCAGGCCATATTTTTATGTCTCATCTATTCACAGGCACCCACATTCACCAGGGCCTCACCTCACCCATGCCCACCCCATATACCACATTGTTTATTAGGGGAAGGTACATTTTGTATTGTTCAGGGTCCCATGGATCCTCTTCTTCCCTCCCTCTGTGGAGATCCTGAGCTGCCTGTGGACAGGGCATTGGTAGCTCGAAAGACTGCTGGATACCTGTTTTAAAGCTTGAAAGGTTAAGGGTTTGCACGCATGAATCAACAAGGCACCTTTATTTCTTCAGGAAGCAATTACTTTATTGGAAGAACTGGCAACACTGAAAAAAGGAAAACTTGTGAACTTTTTCTGCAAGGGCAATACTGCGGTCTGCATTGCAGGCAGGGTGACCTTGGGCAGTCACCCCGGACTCGGGGGAAAGTCCAGTCCAGGCTCAGTCCTTCTTGTCGCCACCCCTCAGGGTGAGCTTGTCAGAGAAGTACTCTGCCAGAGCACCTTCTGGGAGCCCCATGTTGCTTAGGTCGCTGAGGTGGTCCCGCAGCTCCCTGATGAACTTGACCTGCTGGTCCAGGTAGTCGGTCCCCAGGAAGTAGTACAGCTCGACGTCGCTGCTATCAGTGGCCAGCTTGTGCAGGTTGAGCAGGCTCTGGTTGACGCACTTCTCCAGGTGCAGGGTGTTTTGCATTGCCTGGAGTCCGCTCTCCCACTGTTGGGTCTCAGGCTTTCTGATGTTGAGGAAGCAGATGCGGCCCCCACGATGGTTCTGCAGGAATATCAGGCTCTCGGCTGTCTTGCTGTGCTCATGGGAGCGGAGCAGGAAAAAGCGGGAGAAACGCTTCAAGGCCACGTCATCATGGTCGAGGTAGACAGCCACGGCCAGGCAATGGAAGGAGGCGTGGAACTCCAGGGCGGCGTGGCTGTTGATCGCGGCCTCGCACTCGGGGCGGTAGTTCTGACGCACCTGTGAGGGTGATGTGGGCAGCATGGCGGGACATTCCTCGAACCAGGGAATGGCGGCTGGGATGAGGCGTCTGCGGGGCACAAATCGGCGGGGGCGCCGGCGCCAGCCGTCTCCTCGGAACTTTCCCAGGGTGAACGATGTGGGTGGCCGGAGGCGGGCTCCGGGCCAGATGGCAGGTGGCTGGGTGCGGGCTCTGGGATGGACGGGTAATGGTGTCCGTTGGCCGGGGTCAGTGCCTGGGCTTGAGATTGGTTAAGGAAGAGGTCACGTGGGTGGGCATGATCCGTGAGTGGGATCTGTGGGTAGGGCGAGACCACTGTCTAACAAAGCCAGGGTGTGGCCAGGGCTCGACCACTGTCTAACAAAGCCAGGGTGTGGCCAGGGCGAGACCACTGTCTATCAAGGCCGGGGTGTGGCCAGGGCGAGACCACTGTCTATCAAGGCCAGGGTGTGGGGAGGGCGACACCACTGTCTATCAAAGCCAGGGTGTGGCCAGGGTGAGACCACTGTCTATCAAAGCCAGGGTGAGGCAGAGCCGCTTTGAGCTGAGTACTTCGCATCCACAAAGTTTTTATTTTTGTTTATTTATTTTTTAAATATAAATTTATTTATTTTAATTGGGGGTTAATTACTTTACAATATTGTATTGGTTTTGCCATACATCAACATGAATCTGCCACGTGTGTACTCGCGTTCCCCATCCTGAACCGCCCTCCCGCCTCCCTCCCCATCTCATCCCTCTGGGTCATCCCAATGCACCAGCCCAGACCACCCTGTCTCATGCATCGAACCTGGACTGGCTATCTGTTTCACATATGGTAATATACATGCTTCAGTGCCAGTCTCTGAAATCATCCCACCCTCGCCCTCTCCCACAGAGTCCAAAAGACTTCTATACATCTGTGTCTCTTTTGCTATCTTGCATACAGGGTTATCGTTGCCATCTTTCTAAATTCCATATATATGCATTAGTATACTGTATTGGTGTTTTTCTTTCTGGCTTACTTCACTCTGTATAATAGGCTCCAGTTTTATCCACCTCATTAGAACTGATTCAAATGTATTCTTTTTAATGGCTAAGTAATACTCCATTTTGTGTATGTACCATAGCTTTCTTATCCATTTGTCTGTTGATGGACATCTAGGTTGCTTCCATGTCCTGGCTATTGTAAACAGTGCTGCTATGAACATCAGGGTACACGTGTCTCTTTCAGTTCTTGTTTCCTTGGTGTGTATGCCCAGCAGTGGGATTGCTGGGTCATATGGCAGTTCTAGTTCCAGTTTTTTAAGGAATCTCCACACTGTTCTCCATAGTGGCTGTATTAGTTTGCATTCCCACCAACAGTGTAAGAGGGTTCCCTTTTCTCCACACCCTCTCCAGCATTTATTGCTTGTAGACTTTTGGATAGCAGCCACTCTGACTGGTGTGAAATGGTACCTCACTGTGGTTTTGATTTGCATTTCTCTGATAATGAGCGATGTTGGGCATCTTTTCATGTGTTTGTTAGCCATCTGTATGTTTTCTTTGGAGAAATGTCTGTTTAGTTCTTTGGCCCATTTTTTGATTGGGCCATTTATTTTTCTGGAATTGAGCTGCAGGAGTTGCTTGTATATATTTTGAGATTAATTCTTTGTCAGTTGCTTCATTTGCTATTATTTTCTCCCATTCTGAAGGCTGTCTTTTCACCTTGCTTATAGTTTCCTTTTGGAGAAGGCAATGGCACCCCACTCCAGTACTCTTGCCTGGAAAGTCCCACAGATGGAGGAGCCTGGTAGGCTGCAGTCCATGGGGTCACTAAGAGTCGGACACAACTGAGCGACTTCACTTTCACTTTTCACTTTCATGCATTAGAGAAGGAAATGGCAACCCACTCCAGTGTTCTTGCCTGGAGAATCCCAGGGACGGGGGAGCCTGGTGGGCTGCCTTCTATGGGGTCGCACAGAGTCGGACATGGCTGAAGCGACTTAGCATCAGCAGCAGCATAGTTTCCTTTGTTGTGCAGAAGCTTTTGAGTTTAATTAGGTCCCATTTGTTTATTTTTGCTTTTATTTCCAATACTCTGGGAGGTGGGTCATAGAGGATCCTGCTGTGATTTATGTCAGAGAGTGTTTTGCCTATGTTCTCCTCTAGGAGTTTAATAGTTTCTGGTCTTACATTTAGATCTTTAATCCATTTGAGTTTATTTTTGTGTATGGTGTTAGAAAGTGTTCTAGTTTCATTCTTTTATAAGTGGTTGACCAATTTTCCCAGCAGCACTTGTTAAAGAGATTGTCTTTTCTCCATTGTATATTCTTGCCTCCTTTGTCAAAGATAAGATGTCCATAGGTGTGTGGATTTATCTCTGGGCTTTCTATTTTGTTCCATTGATCTATATTTGTACCACTACCATACTGTCTTGATGACTGTGGCTTTGTAGTAGAGACTGAAGTCAGGCAGGTTGATTCCTCTAGTTCCATTCTTCTTTCTCAAGATTGCTTTGGCTATTCGAGGTTTTTTGTATTTCCATACAAATTGTGAAATTTTGTTCTAGTTCTCTGAAAAATACCATTGGTTGCTTCATAGGGATTGCATTGAATCTGTAGACTGCTTTGGGGACTGTACTCATTTTCACTATACTGATTCTTCCAATCCATGTACAAGTGATATTTCTCCATCTATTGGCATCCTCTTTGATTTCTTTCACCACTGTTTTATAGTTTTCTATATATAGGTCTTTTGTTTTTAGGTAGATATATTCCTGAGTATTTTATTCTTTTCGTTGCAATGGTGAATGGAATTGTTTCCATAATTTCTCTTTCTGTTCTCTCATTGTTTATAGGAATGCAAGGGATTTCTGTGTGTTGATTTTTATACCCTGCAACTTTACTATATTCATTGATTAGGTCTAGTAATTTTCTGATGAAGTCTTTAGGGTTTTCTATGTAGAGGATCATGTCATCTGCAAACAGTGAGAGCTTTACTTCTTCTTTTCCAATTTGGATTCCTTTTATTTCTTTTCTGCTCTGATTGCTGTGGCCAAAACTTCCAAAACTATGTTGAATAGTAGTGGTGAGAGTGGGCGCACCCTTGTCTTGTTCCTGACTTTAGGGGAAATGCTTTCAATTTTTCACCATTGAGGATAATGTATGCTGTGGGTTTGTCATATATAGCTTTTATTATGTTGAGGCATGTTCCTTCTATTCCTGCATTCTGGAGGGTTTTTATCATAAATGGATGTTGAATTTTGTCAAAGGCTTTCTCTGCATCTATTGAGATAATCATATGGCTTTTATTTTTCAATTTGTTAATCGTGTATTACATTGATTCATTTGCGGATATTGAAGAATCCTTGCATCCCTGGGATAAAGCCCACTTGGTCATGATGTATGATCTTTTTAACGTGTTGTTGGATTCTGATTGCTAGAAGTTTGTTAAGGATTTCTGCATCTATGTTCATCAGTGATATTGGCCAGTAGTTTTCTTTGTTTGTGGCATCTTTGTCAGGTTTTGGTATTAGGGTGATGGTGGCCTCATAGAATGAGTTTGGAAGTTTACCTTCCTCTGCAATTTTCTGGAAGAGTTTGAGTAGGATAGGTGTTAGCTCTTCTATAAATTTTTGGTAGAATTCAGCTGTGAAGCCATCTGGACCTGGGCTTTTGTTTGCTGGAAGCTTTCTGATTACAGTCTCAATTACCATGCTTGTGATGGGTCTGTTAAGATTTTCTATTTCTTCCTGGTTCAGTTTTGGAAAGTTGTACTTTTCTAAGAATTTGTCCATTTCTTCCAAGTTGTCCATTTTATTGGCATATAATTGCTGATAGTAGTCTCTTATGATCCTTTGTATTTCTGTGTTGTCTGTTGTGATTTCTCCATTTTCATTTCTAATTTTATTGATTTAATTTTTCTTCCTTTGTTTCTTGATGAGTCTGGCTAATGGTTTGTCAATTTTATTTATCCTCTCAAAGAACCAGATTTTGGTTTTGTTGATTTTTGCTATGGTCTCTTTTGTTTCTTTTGCGTTTATTTCTGCCCTAATTTTTAAGATTTCTTTCCTTCTACTAACCCTGGGATTCTTCATTTCTTCCTTTTCTAGTTGCTTTAGGTATAGAGTTAGGTTATTTATTTGACTTTTTCTCTTTGTTTCTTGAGATAAGCCTGTATTGCTATGAACCTTCCCCTTAGCACTGCTTTTACAGTGTCCCACAGGTTTTGGATTGTTGTGTTTTCATTTTCATTCATATCTATGCATATTTTGATTTCTTTTTTTGATTTCTTCTGTGATTTGTTGGTTATTCACCAATGTGTTGTTCAGCCTCCATATGTTGGAATTTTTAATAGTTTTTCTCCTGTAATTGAGATCTAATCTTACTGCATTGTAGTCAGAAAAGATGCTTGGAATAATTTCAATTTTTTTTTTTTAATTTACCAAGGCTAGATTTATGGCCCAGGATGTGATCTATCCTGGAGAAGGTTCCGTTTGTGCTTGAGAAAAAGGTGAAATTCATTGTATTGGTGTGAAATGTCCTATAGATATCAATTAGATCTAACTGGCCTATTGTATCATTTAAAGTTTGTGTTTCCTTGTTAATTTTCTGTTTAGTTGATCTATCCATAGGTGTGAGTGGGGTATTAAAGTCTCCCACTATTATTGTGTTATTGTTAATTTCCCCTTTCATACTTGTTAGCATTTGTCTTACATATTGTGGTGCTCCTGTGTTGGGTGCATATATATATTTATAATTGTTATATCTTCTTCTTGGATGGATCCTTTGATCATTATGTAGTGTCCTTCTTTGTCTCTTTTCACAGCCTTTGTTTTAAAGTCTATTTTATCTGATATGAGTATTGCTACTCCTACTGGCTCAAAGTCATGATCATCGTGTCGGTGATGCCATCCAGATAAAGTCTGACACTGTTTCCACTGTTTCCCCATCTATTTCCCATGAAATGATGGGACCAGATGCCATGATCTTAGGTTTCTGAATGTTGAGCTTTAAGCCAACTTGTTCACTCTCCTCTTTCACTTTCATCAAGAGGCTTTTTAGTTCCTCTCTACTTTCTGCCATAAGGGTGGTGTCATCTGCATATCTGAGGTTATTGATATTTCTCCTGGCAATCTTGATTCCAGTTTGTGATTCTTCCAGCCCAGCATTTTTGATGATGTACTCTGCATATAAATTAAATAAGCAGGTGACAATATACAGCCTTGACGTACTCCTTTTCCTATTTAGAACCAGTCTGTTGTTCCATGTCCATTTCTAACTGTTGCTTCCTGACCTGCATACAGATTTCTCAAGAGGCAGGTCAGGTGGTCTGGTATTCCCATCTCTTTCAGAATTGTCCACAGTTTATTGTGATCCACACAGTCAAAGGCTTTGGCATAGTCAATAAAGCAGAAATAGATATTTTTCTGGAACTCTCTTCCTTTTTTGATGATCCAGCGGATGTTGGCAATTTGATCTCTGGTTCCTCTGCCTTTTCTAAATCCAGCTTGAACATCAGGAAGTTCATGGTTCACATATTGCTGAAGCCTGGCTTGGAGAATTTTGAGCATTACTTTACTAGCGTGTGAGAGGAGTGCAATCGTGCCATAGTTTGAGCATTCCTTGGCATTGCCTTTCTTTGGGATTGGAATGAAAACTGACCTTTTCCAGTCCTGTGGCCACTGCTGAGTTTTCCAAATTTCCTGGCATATTGAGTGCAGTACTTTCACTGCATCATCTTTCAGGATTTGAAATAGCTTCACTGGAATTCCATCACCTCCGCTTGCTTTGTTCGTAGTGATGCTTTCTAAGGCCCACTTGACTTCACATTCCAGGATGTCTGGCTCTAGGTCAGTGATCACACCATCGTGATTATCTTGGTCATGAAGATCTTTTTTGTACAGTTCTTCTGTGTATTCTTGCCGCCTCTTCTTAATATCTTCTGCTTCTGTTAGGTCCATACCATTTGTGTCCTTTATCGAGCCCATCTTTGCATGAAATGTTCCCTTGGTATCTCTAATATTCTTGAAGAGATCTCTAGTCTTTCCCATTCTATTGTTTTCCTCTATTTCTTTGCATTGATCACTGAGGAAGGCTTTCTTATCTCTTCATCACCAGATGTTCAACACCCAAATCAGATTGATTATATTCTTTGCAGCCAAAGATGGAGAAGCTCTAGACAGTCAGCAAAAACAAGACCAGGAGCTGACTGTGGCTCAGATCATGAGCTCCTTATTGCCAAATTCAGACTTAAATTGAAGAAAATAGGGAAAACCACTAGACCATTCAGGTATGATCTAAATCAAATCCCTTATGATTATCCAGTGGAAGGGAGAAATAGATTTAAGGGACTAGATCTGATAGAGTGCCTGATGAACTATGGGCGGAGGTTCGTCACATTGTACAGGAGACAGGGATCAAGACCATCCCCATGGAAAAGAAATGCAGAAAAGCAAAATGGCTGTCTGTAGAGGCCTTACAAATAGGTGTGAAAAGAAGAGAAGTGAAAAGCAAAGGAGAAAAGGAAAGATATAAGCATCTGAATGCAGAGTTCCAAAGAATAGCTGATAATAGTCTTGTTTTAAAGTCTGTTTTGTCTGATACAAGAAAAGTTATCCAGCTTTTGGTTTGCACTTGCATAGAATATATTTGTCCATTACTTCACTTTCAACTTTTGTGTGCCTTCACATCTGAATTCAGTCCCTTGTAGGCAGCATATAGATAGGTCGTTTTTTTTTTTTTTTTCTCCATTCAGCTACCCTTTCTTTTGATTAGATAATTTAGTCCACTTAAATTATTGATAGGTATATTGTTACTGACATTTTCCTAATTGTTTTATGTCTGTTTTATAGCTCCTCTGTTACATTCTTCTCTTGTTATCTTTGTGTGATTTAAAGAATCAGCGGTATGCTTAGATTCCTTTCTTGTTATTGTTTGTGTATCTATTGTAGTTTTCTGGTTTCTGGTCACATGAAGCTTGTATATAACTTATGTTTATCATGTTTTTTTATTTGTAAAACAACTTAAGTTTTAATACATTCTAAAGGACCACAAAGATTTTTACAAAACAAAAATAGACTCATAGACATAGAAAACAAACTTATGGTTACCAAAGATGATAGTAGGGGATTGAGGGAGACTGGAAAAAATTAGGAATTTCAGGTTAACATATACACACTAGTATAAAAGAGACATTAGAAAGACCTCCTGTATAGCACAGGGAATAATATTCAGTAACCTATAGTGGAAAAGAATCGGATAAACAATATGCATCAGTTCAGTTCAGTTCAGTCGCTCAGTCGTGTCTGACTCTTTGCGACCCCATGAATCGCAGCATACCAGGCCTCTCTCTGTCCATCACCAACTCCTGGAGTTCACTCAGACTCACTTCCATCGAGTGGGTGATGCCATCCAGCCATCTAATCCTCTGTCGTCCCCTTCTCCTCCTGCCCCCAATCCCTCCCAGCATCAGAGTCTTTTCCAATGAGTCAACTCTTCGCATGAGGTGGCCAAAGTACTGGAGTTTCAGCTTTAGCATCATTCCTTCCAAAGAAATCCCAGGGCTGATCTCCTTCAGAATGGACTGGTTGTATCTCCTTGCAGTCCAAGGGACTCTCAAGAGTCTTCTCCAACACCACAGTTCAAAAGCATCAATTCTTCAGGGCTCACCTTTCTTCACAGTCCACTGGAAAAACCATAGCCTTGACTAGACAGACCTTTGTTGGCAAAGTAATGTTTCTGCTTTTCAATATGCTATCTAGGTTGGTCATAACTTTTTTCCAAGGAGTAAGCGTCTTTTAGTTTCATGGCAGAGAGTGAAGAGGAACCAAAAAGCCTCTTGATGAAAGTGAAAGAGGAGAGTGAAAACGTTGGCTTAAAGCTCAACATTCAGAAAACGAAGATCATGGCATCTGGTCCCATCACTTCATGGGAAGATCATGGCATCTGGTCCCATCACTTCATGGGAAATAGATGGGGAAACAGTGGAAACAGTGTCAGACTTTACTTTTTTGGGCTCCAAAATCACTGCAGATGGTGACTGCAGCCATGAAATTAAAACAATATGCATATTTATGTATAATTCTCACTTTGTTATACACCTCAAAGAAAATTGAAATTACTTCCATTTTAAAATACTTAAAATAGTATTTTAAAAACTTTTTAAATATAGATATATCAGTTACAGTGGATATATAAATCTAGTATAAAGGTTTAAAGACAAAAGTAGTAAAATAACTATAATAACTAATTAAGGGATCAGATCAGATCAGTTGCTCAGTCGTGTCTGACTCTTTGCGACCCCATGAATCGCAGCACGCCAGGCCTCCCTGTCCATCACCAACTCCCAGAGTTCACTGAGACTCACGTCCATCGAGTCAGTGATGCCATCCAGCCATCTCATCCTCTGTCATCCTCTTCTCCTCCTGCTCTCAATCCCTCCCAGCATCAGGGTCTTTTTCCATGAGTCAACTCTTCGTATGACGTGGCCAAAGTACTGGAGTTTCAGCTTTAGCATCATTCCTTCCAAAGAATACCCAGGGCTGATCTCTTTTAGAATGGACTGGTTGGATCTCCTTGCAGTCCAAGGGACTCTCAAGAGTCTTCTCCAACACCACAGTTCAAAAGCATCAATTCTTCCGTGCTCAGCTTTCTTCACAGTCCAACTCTCACATCCATACATGACCATTGGAAAAACCATAGCCTTGACTAGACGGACCTTTGTTGGCAAAGTAATGTCTTTGCTTTTGAATATGCTATCTAGGTTGGTCATAACTTTCCTTCCAATGAGTAAGCGTCTTTTAATTTCATGGCTGCAGTCACCATCTGCAGTCATTTTGGAGCCCCCAAAAATAAAGTCTGACACTGTTTCCCCATCTATTTCCCATGAAGTGATGGGACCAGATGCCATGATCTTTGTTTTCTGAATGTTGAGTTTTAAGCCAACTTTTTTACTCTCCACTTTCACTTTCATCAAGAGGCTTTTTAGTTCTTCTTCACTTTCTGCCATAAGGGTGGTGTTATCTGCATATCTGAGGTTATTGATATTTCTTCCGGCAATCTTGATTCCAACTTGTGTTTCTTCCAGTCCAGCGTTTCTCATGATGTACTCTGCATATAAGTTAAATAAACAGGGTGACAATATACAGCCTTGACGTACTCCTTTTCCTATTTGGAACCAGTCTGTTGTTCCATGTCCATTTCTAACTGTTGCTTCCTGACCTGCATACAAATTTCTCAAGAGGCAGATTAGGTGGTCTGGTATTCCCATCTCTTTCAGAATTTTCCACAGTTTATTGTGATCCGCACAGTCAAAGGCTTTGGCATAGTCAATAAAGCAGAAATAGATGTTTTTCTGGAACTCTCTTGCTTTTTCCATGATCCAGCGGATAAGGGATACACAGGATTAAAAGATATTAAATGGGACTTCAAAAACAAAAGAAGTTCATTTAAATCATTTCTTTTAGATTCCACATATAAGTGATGTCACAGGATATTTGTTCTTGGTCTGTCTTCACTTGATATGATTATTTCTAATTCCATTCATGTTGGAAATGGCATTTTTTTTATAGTTAAGTAATTTTCCATCGTGTATATATTATACATCTTCTTTATGCATTAATTTGTCAGTGAACACTTAGCTTGATTCCATGTCTTGGCTGTTGTAAATAGTGCTGATGTGAACATGTACATGAATGATTTCTTTTTTGTTTTATTGTAGCAGAGTTGCTTCAGTGTTTTGTTAGTTTCAGGTATACAGCAAGGTGATTCAGTTATACATGTATTCATTCTTTTTTAGATGGTTTTTTCATATAGGTTATCACAGAATATTGAATAGATTTCCCTGTGCTATACATAGGTTCTTCTTGGTTATCAACTGAATATATAGTAGTGTATATATATAAATCCAAAGCTCTTGATTTATGCTTCCCCCCTCCATGTTTCCCCTTTGGTAACCATGTTTGTTTTCCATATCTGTAAGTCTGTTTCTATGCGTAAATAACTCCATTTGTATCATTTTTTAAAATTTAGATTCTACACGTCAGTGATATATTTGTCTTTGGCCGACTTGCTTGATTTACTATGACAATATTTTGGTCCATCCATGTCACTACCAGTGACATTATTTCATTCCTTTTTTTATGGCTGGATATTTTTATATGGCATGTGTGTTTGTATGCATACACACACATCTTTATGTATTCCTCTGTCGATGGAGATGTGGTTACTTTCATGTCCTGGCTATTATAAATAGTGCTACTATGAACATTGGCATGCACATATCTTTTTGAATTATGGATTTCTGCAGATGTATGCCCAGGACTGGGATTGCTGGATCCATTGTTGCTATTGCTCAGTTTTAGTTTTTAAAAATTTTAAATCTTTTATTACACTGGTGCTTCATTGCTGTGGGGGTGCTCTCTACTTGCAGTGAGTAGGGGATGCTCTCTAGTTGTGGTGCACAAGGTTATCATTCCAGTGGCTTCTTTTGTTTTGGAGCACACGGCCTACGGTTGGCAGGCTTCAGTAGCTGCAGAACACAGGTTCAGTAGTTGAGGTTCCTGGGCTCTAGAGCCACGGGCTCAGTAGTTGTGACACACAGGCTTAGTTGCTCCGTGGCACTCCATCTGCCTTTTGACCCACCACACTTTGGCAGAGTGTCTGCACCATCCACACCAGGATAAAAAAACTCAGAAGGCCAGGGATATAGAACAATAAATAGGCCTGAATTCTCTTTAGTTGGAGGAGAAGCCTGGGAACACTCATAATCTTTTATTTATTCATTATTTGTCCTGCTGCATTAGCATCTAGTACCTAGTACAGTGCCTGGTGCCATGTTGGTGCTAAGTAACTAAATGACTCTAAATGGAATCAGCTTTACTATTTGCAGGGGTGACAGTACCCTTTAAGAATATATTTATAATTACCAACAGTCCAATTTAAAGATAAGAAAACCTGAGAAGATTGTTGACATCTGAAACATTTTATTAAAAAATTTCCCAGTAGGTTTCATGAAGCTATTGCTCATTTAGAACTATGTCAATGATTTTTTTTTTAAAACATGTTGTAACCATCTTTTTAAATTCCATATATATGCATAGAAAGATGGTAACAATAACCCTGTATATGAGACAGCAAAAGAGACACTGATGTATAGAACAGTCTTTTGGACTCTGTGGGAGAGGGAGAGGGTGGGATGATTTGGGAGAATGGCATTAAACATGTATAATATCATATATGAAACGAGTCGCCAGTCCAGGTTCGATGCACGATACTGGATGCTTGGGGCTGGTGCACTGGGACGACCCAGAGGGATGGTACGGGGAGGGAGGTGGGAGGAGGGTTCAGGATGGGAACACGTGTATACCTGTGGCAGATTCATGTTGATATATGGCAAAACCAATACAATATTGTAAAGTTAAAAAATAAAAAAAAAATAAAAAAAAACCTGTTGTAGAATTTCCTAAAGGGTTTTTTCTGGATTGCAGATATATAGAGAGAATCTATATAAAATCCTGATGTGATTTTAAATTGTTTAAATTTGGATAGAAAAATCTGATTTAAGAAAACGTCTGATTCAGGTTGTATCTGTTGCGGCTACTGTAGACCTCTGTAGGCTAATGATAATGGTGTAAAAAGTAAATAAGCAGCATAAAGGAATTATACAGTGGTTCTCAAGCTTTGCCGTATCTCAGAATCTCCAGGAGAGCTGTTAAAACAGTATGGGGCCCCTGCCCCAGAGGTTTTGATGGGCTAGGTCTATGGTAGGGCCTGAGAACTTGCATTTCTAGGAAGGTTCCAGATGTTGCTAATGCTGTTGGTCTGGGATCACAGTGAGTGAACCACTGCCTTGAGCTTTTACCAAAGGCTTCATAGTTTTGAAATGGAATGTGTATTGTTTTCAATGTACAAGTCCTTTGAATTCTTAGTAAAGTTTACTCTAGGTATTTATTGATTTTCATACAACTAGGAAAGTGATTTTTCTATTTCTGGTACTTTATTATTCTTGTTGTTCTTCATTCCCTCACTCTTGTCCAAATCGTTGTGACCCATTGACTGCAGCACACCAGGCTTCTGTGTCTTTCACTCTTTCCTAGAGTTTACTCAAGCTCACATCCATTGAGTCAGTGATGCCATCTAACCATCTCATCATCTGTCGCCTCATTCTCCTCCTCCCCTCAGTCTTTCCCAGCTTCAAGGTCTTTTCCAAAGACGTGATTCTTTCCATCTGGTGGCCAAAATATTGGAGCTTCAGCTTCAGCATCAGTCCTTCCAATAAATATTCAGGGTTGATTTACTTTAGGATTGACTGGTTTGACTTCTTTGCTGTCCAAGGACTCTCAAGTCTTCACCACCATACTTCCAAAGCATCAATTCTTCTTCAATCAACCTTCTTTATGGTCCAACTCTCATATCCATACATGATTACTGGAAAAGTGATAGTTTTTACTAAACAAACCTTTGTTGGCAAAATGATGTCTCTGCTTTTTAATCTGCTGTCTCAGTTTGTCATAGCTTTTTTTCCCCAAGGAGCAAGTGTATTTGATTTTTGAGGCTGCAGTCACCATACACAGTTATTTTGGAGCTCAAGAAAATAAAGTCTGTCACTGTTTCCACCTTTTCTGTATCTATTTGCCATGAAGTGATGGGACCAGATGCCAGGATCTTAGTTTTTTGAATGTTGGATCTTAACCCAGGTTTTTCACTCTCCTCTTTTACCATCAGCCAGTCTTTTTAGTTCCTCTTCACTTTATGCCATTAGGTTGGTGTTACCTGAGGTTATTAATCTTTCTCCTGGCAATCTTGATACCAGCTTGAGCTTCATCTAGCCCAGCATTTCGCATGACGTACTCTGCATAGAAGTTAAATAAACAAGATGACAATATATAGCTTTGAAGTATTTCTTTCCCAATTTTGAACCAGTCCATTGTTCCATGTCCAGTTCTAATGGTTGTTTCTTGACCTGCATACAGGTTTCTCAGGAGGCAGGTATGATGACCTGGTATTCCCATCTCTCTGAGAATTTTCCCCAGTTTGTGGTGATCCACACAGTCAAAGGCTTAGGATAGTCAATAAACCAAAAGTAGATGTTTTTCTTGAATTCCCTTGGTTTTTGTATGATCCAAGGGATGCTGGAAATTTGATATCTGGTCCTCTTTGTTTTCTAAACAAAGCTTCTATGTCTGTAAGTTCATGGTTCACGTACTGTGGAAGCCCAGCTTGAAGGATTTTGAGTATTATCTTGCTAGTATGTGAAACGAGTGCAGTTGGACAGTAGTTTGAACATTCTTTGCCCATTTTTTGGATTAGAATGAAAACTGACCTTTTGCAGTCCTGTGACCACTGCTGAGTTTTCCAAATTTGCTGGCATATTGACTGCAGCACTTTCACAGCATCATCTTTTTAGAATTTGAAATAGCTCTACTGGAATTCCATCACATCCACTAGCTTTATTCATAGTAATGATTCCAACGGCCCACTGGACTTCACACTCCAGGATGTCTGGCTCTAGGTGAGTGATCACACCTATGTGGTTATCCAGGTCATTAAGACCTTATTTTGTACAGTTCTTCTGTATATTCTTGCCATGTCTTCTTAATATTTTCTGTTTCTCTAATGTCCATACCATTTCTGTCCTTTACTGTGCCCATCTTTGTATGAAATGTTCCCCTGGTCTCTCTCATTTTCTTGAAGAGATCTCTAGTCTTTCCCGCTCTATTCTTTTCCTCTATTTCTTTGCAGTGTTAGTTTAAGAAGGCTTTTTTTTTTTTTTTTAATCTCTCTTAGCTATTATTTGGAACTCTGCTTTCAGATGGGTATATCTTTCGTTTTCTCCTTTGCCTTTCGCTTGTCTTCCTTTCAAAGCTATTTTTAAGGCCTCCTCATGAGACCATTTTGTCTTGTTGCATATCTTTACTGGAGGATAGTTTTGGTCACCGCCTCCTGTACAATATTATGAACATCCGTTTGCAGTTCTTCAGGCACTCTGTCTACCAGATCTAATCCCTTGAATCTGTCACTTCCACTGTATAATTGTAAGAGATTTAATTTAGGTCACATCTGAATGGCCTAGTGGTTTTCCTTTCTTTCTTCAAGTTAAGTCTATATTTTGCAATAAGCAACTCATAATCTGAGCCACAGTCAGCTCCCTGTCTTGATTTTTGCACAATATACTACTGGAGAAAAGCAGAGAAATAGCTCTAGAAGAAATGAAAAGGCTGAGCCAGAGCGGAAATGATGCCCAGTTGTGGATGTGTCTGGTACTGAAAGTAAAGTCGGATGCAGTAAAGAACCATATTGCATAGGAACCTGCAATGTTAGTTCCACGAATCATCGTAAATTTAACGTGGTCAAACAGGAGGTGGCAAGACTGTGCATCAACTTTTTAAGAATCAGTGATCTAAACTGGATGAGAATGGGCAAATTATATCAGATAATCATTATATCTACTACTGTTGGAAAGACTTTAAGATTTGCTTATTAGTGTATATAAATGCCCAAGATTTTTGTATATCCATTTTGTATTCAGAAGTTTTACTGAATTTGGTTTATTAATCTAACAGTATTTTGTTGGAGTCTTTAGGGTTTTCTGTATATAACATCATGAAATCCAGAAATAATGGCAGTTTTATTTTCCAATTTGGATATCTTTTTTCTCTTTTTTGTTGTGTACCAAGTCTGGCTAGGACTAACAATAGCATGTTGAATCCAAGTGGCAAGAATGGGCATCCTTGTCTTGTTTCTGATCTTAGATGAAAAGCTTTTAGTTTTTTACCATCGAGTATAAACTTAGCTGTGGCCTTGTTTATATATGGGCTTTATAATGTCAAGGTTTGTTCCCACTATACCCACATTGTTGAGAAAGTGTTTATCATAAATGGATGGTGAGTTTTGTCAAATGCTTTGTCTGAAACTATTGGGATTATATGATTTTTATCATTCATTTTATTAATGTGGCATAACATGATTGGTAGATGTTGAATCATCTTTGCATCTTGGAAATGTATAAATATGTTGAATTATTTTACAAATGTTGAGGATCTTTGCATTTGCATTCACCAGGGATGTTGGCATGTAATTTTCTGGTGTCCTTGTCTGGTTTGGGTTATCAGCAAATGGTGGCCTTGTAAACTGAGTTTTAAAATGGAACCTCCTCTCCTAGTTTTTGGAAGAGTTTGAGAAGGTTTAGTATTAATTATTCTTTGAATGAAGGTAGAATTCAGTTGTGTAACCATCTGGTCCTGGACTTTTATTTGTTGGGAGGTTTTTGATTAGTGATTCAATCTTCTTAATAGTAATTTGTTAAAGAGTTTCTATTTGTTCATAATTCAGTCTTGAAGGGTTGTATTTTTCTAGGAATTTATCCACCACTTCTAGGCTGTCAAATTTCTTGGCATGTAAATTTTCACAGTAGTCTCTTGTTCTTTACATATCTGTGATACCAGTTGTGAGTCTCTTTCATTTCTGATTTATGTTTGAATCCAAACTGTCCTGGTGAGTCTACCTAAAGTTTTATGAATTTTACCTTTGGAAAGACCCACCTTTTGTTGCAGTGGTTTTTTCTTTTGTCTTTTTTGTCTCTCCATTTATTTCTTCTCTGATCCTTATTATTTCCTAACTTTCTAGTTGTTTCAGATGTCAAGTTAGGTTTCTTTTGAGATTTTTGTTTTGATAAGTATTTATTGCCCTGAACTTCTCTCTCAGAACTGCTTTTGATGCATTTCATAAGTTTTAGGATGTTTTATTTCCATTTTCATTTGACTAAATATATTTTATTTCTATTTGAGTCACTTGTTGTCCACTAACACACTGTTTAATTACCACATTATTCGTAAATGTTTCCAGTATTCTTCTTATATTTGATTTCTAAGTTTGATACATTATGATCGAAACAGATGCTGTCTGTGATTTTAATCGTCTTGATTAAGGATCTATCCTGTAGAATGTTCCATATGCACATGAAGAATAGATATTCTCTTGCTTTGGATGGGATGTTGTGTATTTCTCTATGAAATCCACAGTTTAATGTGTTTAAGGCTGTTCTGTTACTGAGCTTCCATCTGGATATCTGTCCATTGTTGTAAGCTGCATATTAATGGCCCCTACTATCATTGTCCTTGTACTTCTCCTTTTACATCTGTTAATATTTTCTGTGTGTGTGTGTGTGTGTGTGTGTGTGTGTGTGTGTATGCATATATTTAAGTGTTGCTATGCTGGTTATATACATTTGGAGAAGGCAATGGCACCCCACTCCAGTACTCCTGCCTGGAAAATCCCATACAAATGTATAAATTCCCTCCTCTCTCCTGGAATCAAACCCATGACCCCTGCATTGGGAACCAAACTCCTAACCACTATACCACCTAGGACTTCCCAAACATTAAGCTCCTTCTTTCATCCTTGCTCTGAGAAACAGAGGTATAAAACTAAAGAAGCTGCTTTGAATGATGGCTGACAGTATAGAGGGCAGGATAAGGTTGGGTAATAGGAATCTCCTTGCCTTAGGAATTATAATTACCTATTCTTGGACTGTCCTGTCCTGGAACACAAGGTTGGATTAGTATGTTTTCATTGTTAGGAAAGATTTGGTGGACTTAGAGACACAGAGCCAGTTTCATGGGTGTGTGACCTATGCAATCACACAGGTCTCCACACTGAAAAGGGTCTTGTTTTTGGTGTAAAGGTATGATGTTTACCATCTTGACCTTCTTAATTTTTTCTGGCTTCCATTTCAACCTAAGTTTTTATTTAACCTAAGTTTTTTTGACAATTGTCTTTTTTATATTTTAATTTTAGTAGAATATAGTTGATTTACAATGGTGTATGTTTCAGGTGTATAGAAAAGTGATTAACTTACACATACATATAAAAATATATATTTATTCAAGGAATATTTTCTCATACAGGTTATCACAGAATATTGAGTAGAGATTTCTGTGCTATACAGTAGGTCCGTGTTGGTTATGTATCCTATATGTTTCTCTATTTTTATATAGAAGAACATATAGTCCTTTGTTTCTTCATTTTAGTTGGCTCTCTGTTGGTTTCTGTGCATTAGCTGCAGTGGGCACTTCTAGTCTTGAAGGACTGGCCCCAGGTTGGAGATGAACCCTAGTTTCTCTTGCAAACCTTTGTGATTGTCCAAGGAGCTTATTTTAATTTCAGTAGTTCCCAGTGTTTGAGGGTGTGCCAAGACCTGTTAATGCTCCAGGGGAGAGGATCAGTGAGCACCTAGATTCAGGCTGATTGGAAGGCAGACCTGCAGGCAGCAGCTTTTAAAGTATGCAGATACAGCCCTGAGGGACTGCAAGCAAAAGGCCCTGTTGGCCACCAGAGCCACGGGGGTGGAGGGGTGGTGGAAGGTAACTGCTGGCTTTAGTAGGCAGAAAGAACACAGGAAAATGTCTACCCTAGGTGGACCATGGAGGTGGCAGTCGGCCAGAAAAAGAGGTAAGAGATGGTTTCTGCTGGCTTTTACCCGGTAGAGGGAGTTTGAAAATTGCTCACACCAACATACCCCTTGGAGAAGGAAACGGCAACCCACTCCAGTGTTCTTGCCTGGAGAATCCCAGGGATGGCGGAGCCTGGTGGGCTGCCGTCTATGGAATCGCAGAGTCGGACACGACTGATGCGACTTAGCAGCAGCAACATACCCCTGGCCCCTCAGACTGCTTACTTAAGATTATCAAATGAGCCTATTCACATAAAGTCTGGGTACTTTTAAATGGATGCTTCTACACTGTGTCTTGGGGTGTACTAGTCTTCCCTTCAAGAACTGTTTCTGAGTTTGTGACAGCTCAGCAGCTCTCGTGGGTATGAGCCCCACTGGTTTGGAGAGAGATTTGGGGGTTATCTCTCTGCGACAGGTCTTAAATGCTGGAGAGCCTGCTGTGGGAGAGGAACTATCTACTACTCAGGGAGAAACTCCAGGTTATGAGTGCCCTCCTGACTGCTGGTCCCCACACATGGGTGGGGACTGTGACTGGAGATACTGCTGGGGTTTTGGCCAGATTGTCTCTCAGCCTTTTATGCTTACTTTGGTGTGATTTCCTTCTCATTTTCCTGATATGCAAAAGTCACTCTCCTAGTTTTTAGTTTTTTTTTCTGGGGAAATTGCTCCGTATGTAGATTTGGTGTGTCAATGGGAAGAGGTAAGTACAGACTCTTCCTACACTAGGATTTTGAACTGAAACCTCCCTTAGTGTTTTGTCTAGTTGTCTAGAACTTGCTCTGAAATTCATATCAACCCAATATTTGAGTAACTCTGAAGTATTGCTGGTACCATCCTTCATCCTGTAGGATGTCTTATCTCCAAAATTCCTGTGGTTTCTTAGCCATGGTGGGATGCATTTCTATACCTGTTGGTAGCCTGCTGATCTGACAGCTCCTCTCTTCTCATGGCAGTTTTCCCTCTTAATATTCTGTGTCAATCAAGGCACAAGGCCCACAGGAGGAACGTGTGTGGTAGCAGCAGATGGTGGCACCATGGGGGATTTCTGTCCTGACTTAAGTACTGTAACAGCAAATGCTCCAATTCTATGTTGGTCACCCTTTCCCATCGGCTCCAGCCACCACATCGCCTAGTTCCTTTTTCCTTCCAAATGCACTTCTCTCTTGTTTCCTATCCTGTTCTATTAAAATCTCCCTTTCCTGTTAGCAGTTTAGCTGCTGTGTGTACCTATCTACCTATGTGCATGTATGGGGAGATAAAGACAGGTAGGTGTGCGTCACTTGTGTCCAACTCTTTGAGACCCTATGGACTGTAGCCCCCCAGCCTCCTCTGTCCATTGAATTGTCTAGGCAAGAATACTGGAGTGGGTTGCTCTTTCCATCTCCAGGGGATCTTACCAACCCAGGGATCAAACCCTGTGTTTCTTATGTCTCCTGCATTGGCAGGTGTGTTCTTTACCACTAGCATCACCTGGGAAACCGCTAATTAGTCGTCTTTTTAAAGATGCAGAGAAGTTTAGTTCTCCGTTCTAACATCACTTTCATGCTCAAGATTTAAATGTTCCAAAACTCATTAATACACTTCTTGAGGTCTACTCCCAGGTTCCCCTCTTACCACCACGAGAAACCATGGGAGATATGGTAATGCTGTCTTGTATTTCTACTCACTAGAAGTGGACAGAGGAGCCTGGCAGGCCACAGTCCATGGGGCCACAAAGAGTTGAACATGACTAAGCAACACACAAGTGGATGAACAATTTAGTTTCCCACTGGGATAAAACAGAAATTATTCTCATCTCTCCAACTATTAAAAGCCAGAAGCGGGACTTCCCCGGTGGCCCAGTGGTTAGGACTCTGTACTTCCACTGCAGGGAGCACAGGTTCAGTCCCTGGTTGACGAAGAGAGATCCTGTATGCTCAGCCAAAAAAAAAAAAAAAGCGGAATAAAGTATAGTCAGCTCGGATTTTGAATAGTCACTTTAAATCCAGATGGCAGTATGTACTCTAGCTTGAGATTGTGTGTGAGACGGTCTCTTCTCCAGATTTTGTTGTGTTGCTGAGTGGGCTCCTCCCCCTGCCCCAAACTCATCTGTTGGCTTTCCCTGGCTTTTTTTCATCTAAACAGGTTTCTAATGAAATACATTATTTTATACATTTGAAATTCTAATGGGGTAGAACAGAAAAAACAGGCCCTTGCAACCACTTCAAATGCTTTTTGAAATTACTTAATGTATTAAAAAAAAAAAAACAATCAACCAAGTGAATAAAACTAGGGTGAAGAGCAAGTTCTGTCCCCTCTTATGCAGTTGTGAGCTAGATGGGCCACAGCTGGAATGTTTGGAACATAATTTCAATTAGCTTCACCTAGACTTGGCAACTATACCACCACCAGGCCAGGATTGTTCAATCACGGCACTATGGACAGTGGGCTGTTCTGTGCATTGTAGGATGGCAGGCAGCAGCCCTGGCTTCCTACCATTAGAGGCCAGTTGCACCCGTCACACATGGTGAACACCAAAACTGTTCATACAGAACCAAATGTCCCCTGGGGGCCAAAATAACCCCTGCTGATAACCAGGGGCTCTAGTGCATCTGTGGTTGTGCAAACCTCATCTGCAATTAGAGGTTGAATCAATTGTTAGCATTGTTGAACATGCCTTGGAGCAACTGTTGGTACATAGCACCATTGCAGGTCTAAAGTCTTCCTGCCATTACAGTCTAAAGCTGTCCTACTCAACTGGTCTAGTGAATGCAGCTTCTAATTCAGTAGGTTTGGTGGGGGGTGAGGGGGTGGTGCCTGGGATTCTCCATTGTTAAGAAGTTCCCATGCGATGTACCACACTTTGACAGGAAAAGGTCTAAAGGATACTTGAGTCCTTAGTGATATTAAGCCTTTCTGTGCACACAGGTTCACTCTAGGACTCTAGTTGGTTCACCAGTCCTTGGGAAGACAATTCTGACCTAGTCTTCTCTTTGTCTTAGGCTGTTGCTGCGAATTCCACTCTATTCCTTCAGCATCGTGGTACTGGATAAACATGGCGTGGACAAGGAGCGCTACGTCTCCCTGGTGACGCCTGTGGCCCTCTTCAACCTGATCGACACTTTCCCCTTGAGAAAAGAGGAGATGGTCCTGCAAGCAGAAATGGGCCAGACCTGTAACACCTGATGGGCTGTGTCCTCTCTCAGTCATGCCTCTTCTCTCTACATAGAGCTACACGCACAGAAAGGCCTGAAAAATATCCTTGATGTACAGATTTTTATTTGTAATTTTTAAAGTCTATTTTATTATTATAAGCTTTCTTGGCACTTAATTTTACACTGCTTTTTGTAGCAAAAACTGAATATATTTACTCTCTTAATTCCATCATGGCTGGTTACTTTGGTAGAGAAACTAGAAACTACAACTATATACAGGCTTCCCATGCATTTATACAGTGTGACACGTATGTATCTTCTGTTTTATATAAAACTTACTAATAAAATATTTTAGAGCAAATGTGCTAAAAATCATTTTTTCTCAAGCATTAGCCATACTTGCTCAGTGTGGTCACCAGTCTTTGGACTGCGATTATTGGTGTTTTAGGAATGGAAAAATTAGTCTCAGGAGGAGTTCAGTTGAACTGAGAGAGCTGAACTTTCAAGTGTCAGAGGAGCCCCTAAAGCAACAAGCTGGCAATGAAAGAGGTAAGACTTTTATCACTTACTGTGCTGCTATAACCAAGAAGGGAAAACTGGAGCTCCATCTTCTATTTTTCTATCTGCATTCTCTCCAGTGGACCAGTGGTCACCAGGTGCGAGCTCAGGTAGGTTACAAAGACATGAGGTGGTCACATTGTTGAGGGAGACCCAGGTCTGGCAGCTTTATGGACTCTGGGGTCATGGAAGGACGAGCAGCTAGGAGTGGGAAAATACTGGATCTTGAATCAGGGGGAAAGCTTCCCTCCCTTCCTCCTGTAAGGCCCCAGGAGAGGAACATGAAGACCTCTGCTCAAAGCCTCAGAGACCTAGGAATGAAGTCACTTGGGCTAGGAATACAGATATGTGACAGGACATTTCCAGGCCTTGCCTGCAGTTCCAGCCAGTGGCTGCGATTCATTGACTGTATACCAGCAGTCTGTGTGGGGGCAAGCAGCTTTCCCTCATGAGGCCTTCCAAGGGAAGGCTCTGTATTAGTATTTGCCTAAGGTCAGGCCTGAAACACCATACTTTTACAACTAGGAGTTGGACTCCCTCAACTATCATGAGCAAACCCTGATCCAAACTGACATTCTGAAACTGAAGGGAAAATTTCAATCAATTCCTGAACAAATAACTAAATCAATGATGGAACGTCCAAATTCCAACCTGGAGGTTTAAAACTAGCAGCAGATTTGACACTTTTGAACATTAGACGGTGATTGCTATCCTGTGAATAGGTTTATATTTCATTTACAAATGATTTTTCCCCTAGTAGCTGCTCTTTGACCTCTGTCTTCCGTAAATGTATCTATCAGATAAAAGGTCAACGACATGATTGGGGAAGGAAGATTAGCCAATGGTGAGTATGTGAAGCCATGAACATTTCAAAAGACCACTTGTCACAATTCAGTAAATGTATCAGCCCACATTAAAGCTCTCCTATCTGTGGAAAGCCAGCCTGTGTGCCCTTTGCCCCATACATGAAAGATCCAAGGCTTGAAGATGGGCTGATGTTTAAGGAGCTGCTCAGATTTCTTCAAACAAGTCTTCTCTTCTATTCTATTACAGTTTGCCTAATGAGATATAGACTATTTGAAGAATGAGTACACTGTGGTATGTCATGGTACATGAGTCCTACCTTTTTCTTTCCTCCCCTCTAACTTGTAGTTCACCTCAGTTCAGTTCAGTGGCTCAGTCATGTCTGACTCCTTGCGACCCTAGGAATTGCAGCATGCCAGGCCTCCCTGTCCATCACCAACTCCCGGAGTTCACTCAAACTCACGTCCATCGAATCGGTGATGCTATCCAGCCATCTCATCCTCTGTCCCCTTTTCCTCCTGCCCCCAATCCCTCCTAGCATCTGGACATGCATAAATAAATGAAAGAACCTTTGCACAGGCCAGCAAAGAAATCCGTCCATCTGTGCATACGAAAGTGAGTAGATAGGAGCTCAGAAGAGGCTACTGAGGTAAAGGAAACTGCAAAAGCAGCAGTGGAAACATCAGTGGTGACCTCTCTAGCAAAGGAAGTGAAAGTCTGTCAGGCCACGGGGGCTACAGCTGGAGGCTCCCCTTGCTCTTCAGCAACATCCTGCATAGCTGAAGTGAGACATCCACAATTGTGGGGAGGGAGAGGGAAGAAGGCAGACCAAGGGAACTGGAGGAATGTATCTCCTGCTGTCTGCCCTGAGGTGCCCACCACCCCGTACTTGAAGATTCCCCCGACCAGGCCATGGGCACCCAAAGCCCCCAGTACGTACACATCTCACACTCTGCTGCCACCTTTTTAAAAAAGTTTTCCCCACCATTGTTTTTTCCCTATATACACTCCCAACCCTAGCAGGGAGTTGATTCCTCTACTAAGGACTAAAACTTTTGCTATAGCGCCACCTTCTGGAAAGCAGAAGGCAGGCTCTTAACTTCTAATCTGAATGGAAATACACAAAATCTTACCTAAATAAGAAAGGTGCTCCCTATGACAAACAAGGCAGCAGAGGCTCTCAAACACTATGAAAGAAAAAACTCACTCATAGTAACATGGTAGCACAAAGAGAAGATGACAATTCTCTAGAAACCGAGGCCAAAGATACAGAATATTGCAATCTAACAAAGAAATCAAAACAGCACTTCTGTGAACTCAGGAATAAAATGAACAAACAGGACTATTTCACCAAAGAGACTGAGATCCTATAAAGAATTGAGAAATAAGAAAAAATGTATCAGAAAGCATTTGAAATAGAGATCAGATGGAAAAGAGAATAAATAAGCTTGAGGATTGGAATTTAGAAATGATATAAAAGGGGAGAGAGTTAAGATTAATGAGTATACCAGAAGAAAGGGAGAAGCGGGCAGAAGGCTTAAAGTAACAGTAGCTGAAAACTTACCAAATGTGGACAAGGAACTGTATTTACAAGTCCTCAGAGCTAATAGAACCTTATCATCTCAATGCAAAAAGACTTTCTCCAGGACACATTATAATAAAACTGCCAAAAGTCAATGAAAAAGAATTTCAAAGGCAGCTAGGTAAAAGATGAGAGTAGCCCACAAAGGACCCCCCACCCCATATTAGGGTATATTAGTCGCTCAGTTGTGTCTGACTTTTTGCGTCCCTATGGATGCGTCCCTATGGATTGTAGGCTAGGCTCTTCTGTCCATGGGATTCTCCAGGCAAGAATATTGGAGTGGGTTGCCATTTCCTTCTCCAGGGCATCTTCCAATCCAGGGATTGAACCTGGGTCTTCTGCATTGCAGGTAGATTCTTTACCATCTGAGCCACCAATGAAGCTGAATTAGTGTATCAATAGGTTTCTCAAAAGAAGCTACAGGCCAGGAGAATCTGGAATAGCATGAAACTTCTAGAATAAAATGTAAGGAATAAGCTTCCTGATACTAGACTTGGCAATGATGGTTTTTTCTGGCATGGCACTAAAAGGACAAACAACAAAAGCAAAATCATTAAACTCAAAAACTTTTTCACAGCAAATAAAATAATCAACAAATATTTGTAAATCACAGAGCTGATATGAGATTAATATCCAAAATACATAAAGAACTTATTTAACTCGATAGCACAATACCAAACCAAGTGGACAGAAAATCTGATAGACATTTTTCCAAAGAGTACATCAAAATGGCCAAGAGGCACATGACAAGATGCCCAGTTCACTATTCAGCAGGAATATCAAGATCAAAGCAACAAATAGTTATCTCATACCTGTTAGAATGCCTGTTCTCAAAGGAGACAGAGACAACACATGCTGGTGAGGATGTGGTGAAAGGGAATTAGTCCAACCACTATGGAAAATATGAAGGTTCCTCAAAAAATTAAAAATAGATCCATCATAGAATCCAATAGTCCCCCTTCCATGTATTTACCCAAAGGAAATGAAAACAGGATTTTGAAGAGATAATAGACACACCCATGTTTATTGCAGCATTATTAACTATAGCCAAGACATGAAGATAAGCCACATACCTATCAGCAGATGAATGGAAAAAAGATGTGGCATGTATACCATAATGGAATAGTATTCAGCCATGAGAAAGGATGATACCCAGCTCTCTGTGACAACATGAATAGACCTTGAGCATAATATACCAAAGAGAAACCAGAGAAAAATAAGTACTGCATGATATCACCTATATGGGGAAAATTAAAAAGTCAAACATGTAAAGACTAGAGTAAAATGGTGATTACCAGTGGGTGGAGCATAAAACTGATGTTGTTTAAGGGCACAAACTTGTAATGAGTAGTAAATAAACCATAGACATTTAATTCACAGTATAATGAATACAAATAATATATACTAAAATTATATAAAGTGATAAATACTGCTACAATGGCAATCATATTGCAATATTTAAATATCATATCACCTTAAATCCACAAAATGCTGTATGTCAAATTTGTTCAATAAAAAGTACATAGTTGCATGCATGCATTTGTATACATACCCTACAACAAACTTTGGGGCCATTTCAAAATAATAGGCTGTCTTCTAGAGGACTGGTTGCTCACAGCAAATCTTACAGGATATTTCTATGTGCCTTTCGGACCCCAGAAAAACAATCCTCAGTTATGCCTGGTCACACCATTTGGCACAGCAGCACTCTTACTAATGTGCATGCATGTGTGTGTATAATAAAGGGGCAGGCGATTAAATTGGCTGAATTCAGACTCTGCTGTGGTAGATAGCAGTTGGAGTCTCAGTTCAGTTCTTTTAAACCTCACTGGGCTCCTTGGAACCTGCCCCCCACTCCTCACCTGCATATGAGTGGCACAGTGATCTGTGAGAAATGCAGGTAGTTTACACACAGTCAGGAGCTCCCCTTCTTGCTCCCTACCTTTGGCTATCTCCTTTCTGAGATTTCCCTTCTGACTTCTCAGTTGCCATGGTTGCTCTTTCCGTCTCCGGTGGCTCTTCAAAGCATTTAAGACTATCTTCAGTAAAGCCTCCTCCCTAAGATCAGCCTGGTGCACACAGCAACCAGCCCTTACACAAAACCCAGCAAACCCTGATGACTCACCTAGTATATGTGCCCTCTTCCAACTGATGACTGCCCTCCAGTATCTGCCTGCATTTTGGTCACTCTCCAATTCCTGCAGATAGCTATTTTCTATATTTTGTCCACATATAATTGTTTGTGGGAGGCAGGTCTAGTAGGAGCTGCTGGAGCATTATCAGAAGGCTAGCAAAGGGTGAATCAGAAGGCTGAAGAGTCTAGGCCATTCTCAGAGAACTGCAGATTTCACCTCTACAGGCCTTCAATGCCAGGACTTCAGCTTAGATGAATGGGGTGGGGAATGAAGGAGAAAAAAGGCAATGAGATCGTCTAAAGCACATTGAAGATCAATGACTGACACGCTGGTAACCATATCATGCATCTATTCATGCATTGAAAATTACCCCAAAGCTTAGTGACGTCACAAGAAATGTTTATTCTCTCTCACATTGTCTGTGGGTCATGAATTTGAGAGCAGCTTAGCTGAACAATTCTGGCTTGTACTCTCTCATGAGGCTGCAGTCACCTGAAGGCTTGGTGGGCTGGAGGATCCACTTCCATGGAGGCTCACTCACATGACTGGCAAGTTGGTACTGGTTATTGATTGGAAGAGGCCTCTATTATTCCCCACATGAGCCTCTCGAGTGGCATAAGTGTTCTCATAACATGGTGGTGTCTTCTTCCAGTGGAAGTGATCCAAAAGAGAACAAAGCAGAAGTGACAATATCTTTTATGACCTAGCCTCAGAAGACATGCAGTTACTTCCAAGGAATCCTAGATCTCACATACGTCAGCCCTATTCAGTGAGGGAAGGGGATATATAAATGTATGGATACCAAGAGGTAAAGGTCATGGTGGGGAGAGACAATTTGAAAGCTGGCTTCTACAGCATCTAAACACTTTTATATTAGAGAATCATTCAGTGATCTTTAGGATAGGGGTAGTGTGGTCAATAATGTAGATAGGTCTGCTTAATATGTATTCAACCCTTTTTAGCAAGCAGATGAAGAAAGACAAATTATATTCCCCAGGTCCCATTGCAGCTGTAGTTTGAGAAGTGATGAAAATTCTATCAGGCAAGGGAGGTGGGGGCGAGAGATCAAGTGGGAGTATGGGGTTAGCAGATGTAAGCTATTTTATACAGGATGGATAAGTAACAAGGTCCTACTGTATAACGCAGGGAACTATATTCAATAGAAACCATAATGGAAAAGAACTTGAAAAAAAAAATATATATCTGAATTACTTTGCTGTACAGCAGAAATTAACACATTGTAAATCAACTATACTTCAACAAAAATTGAAAAACAAAACAGATTCCATCAGTCACATGCACTCAAAGTGTGACTTGGTTTTGAAACTAAATCAATGTGTGGAAAGAGAAAAATGCAGAACAAGCATATTATTCTAGACTGTGGCTGAGGCAATGTGGTTTTTTGCCAATAACTGATGGCAGCTTCTTAATTGGGACCATGACTTCTTGATGGTGGCAAGAATGGAATGGTCCTAGAACAAGCAAGTCTACTGGTACCTTCTCAATCTGGTAGGCAAATTCCTGATTTTCTAGTTTCTTGGCAGCTCCTTTGGCATTCCCAAGTGGCTTGGAGAGGTGTTCAGCAAGTTCAGCATACAGTCTATTTCTTCATCTTTCACCTCTAGATGATGAGGGAATCCTTTCTGTTTAGCTGTAATAGATTCTATTTTCTGAAACTCAATCTTGAGTGATACTGATAGCAAAATAAAAATTGTAGTCTTCAAACACTGGATTTGTTGGACTTTGCTTCCTTGAAATTCAATAGTTAACAGAGATATTTAAGTACCTCTTGGAAAAATATCTTATAAGCCATACTGAAGCCAATCAGCACAAATGAGCATTTATTTTTCAGCAATGCTTCATCATCCAGGTAGAGGACGAGAGAAGGCATGTTAGAGAACTGATCTGGGGTGGAGGGTTGTGCTAAAGGTGTGGTGAAAGGACAAGGGTGAGGGAGGTATATGTAGGACTGAGAAAATATGATGACCAACAGCGACCTGGATCAGTCTGAAAAGAAAGGGCAGCAACAGCACTAAGATATTGAACACATATAGGGAAGGGCTGGTGAGCCCCAGGTGGTTGAAGATTGAATAGTCAGCAAAAGATAAGCGGCGTTTAGAAAATAGGTGATGACAGAGAATGGAGGACAACATCCTTGGAATTGTGATGTTAGAGAGGTGGATGGGTTGTCCATATGATAAGTCCTCTTGGCAAGATTGAAGACAGAGAAGATAAATGAGATTGAAATTCCAAAGGCTTATCTAAGTGTGGAGGAGAGAACCAAATGTAATGTAGATGGATGGTTGTAAGGGGAGGTGATGGAAGTCATGTGTTAGGAGGCAAGAATCTCAGAGAAAGTCTTTTGCTTAGGTTAGGTTAAAAATGAAGAATTAGAAAGGGCAGTGGAGAACTGGAATGATAATGACGGTGCCTCTCAAGCAACAAATACTGAAGTGTGGAACAAAGAACAATATCCTTTAAGAAAAGTGATGCAGGATAAAGTCAGGATTTACTCAGGATTATCCTGAAAAGACACCAAAGATATAGGAAGCCTAATTTACTATGAAGTGTGTGTGTGTGTGTGTGTGTATGTGTGTGTGTGTGTGTGTGCACGCGTGCGTGCATGTGCCCACACATGGTAGTGGTCCGGAAGGCATCAAAGAAAGTCTGGGAGAGAGTTCAGCTGGGGACCACTCAGAGCAGTATGAGAATTACAGGACAAAAGAAGACCAGTGAGAGGATTGGTAAGACATTTCAGGCTTATAACTGAATGATTACAGAAATAAGCATGGATGAATCTGACAGCTTTGATGTTCCCATTTTACGGTACAATGCTTTGGTGCCAGAAGTGACTCACACAGTAATTTCCAAGTATCCCATTCTAGACTCCAAGGCAGGAAGAGCCAGGGCCCTACCATGGCCAGAACTAACTCTATGGTGAGAGCTGGGCCCAGCTCTTCCTGTCTCAGGTTCTAAGAAAGGTTACACGAGTTATCATGAGCTGTCACAAAAAGTGACAGGATTCCCTAGAGAGTACAGCTGAACCCTGAACCACATAGGGGTTAGGGATGCTGACACACACAGTTCAAAATCCATATATAACTTTAAAGTGGGAAAGTAGGCCCCTGTGTCTGTGGTTCTGCATCCCTGGATTCAACCTACCTCAAACCATTTAGTTCTTTAGTATTTGCTATTGAAATAAAAAAACACATATATTTGGATCCACACAGTTCAAATCCATGTTGGTCAAGGGTCAACTGTAGTTGGTTCCAACTGTGGGGCAGGAAAACTCAAAAGGGATCCTGAGACATCTCCTTATTGTTAAAAGGTAAGAATGGTTTCAGAGGTAACTGAAGTAATATTTTGTCTTCAGTGATGATAAGGATCTCCTGCAAATCAATAATAAAATATAAATAACAAAATAGTGAAGATTTAATCAGTTCAAAAAGAAGACATATGAATGGTCAATAGCATATGAAAAGATGTTCAACATCTTTAGTCATCAGGGAAATGAAGAATGAAAACTACAATAAAATACACTTGAGTGGACTTCCCTGCTGGTCCAGTGGTTAAGAATCATCCCACCAATGCAGGGGACACAGTTTGGATCTCTGGGCCAGGAAGATCCCACAGGCCGCAGTGCAACTAAGCCCATGCACTACAACTATTGAGGCCGTGTTTCCCAACAAAAGAAGCCACCACAGTGAGAAGTCCTGCACCGCAACCAGAGAGTAGCCCCCGCTCTCCACATCTAGAGAAAAGCCTGTGTGCAACGACGACGTCCCAGCACAGTCGAAACAAACATATATTAAAAAAAATAACTTTGAGTGGCTAAAATTTTAAAAAGACTGATAATACTAAGTGTTGATCAGAGGTAGAACTGCAACTCTCATACATTGCAGGTAGGGGTGTGAAGTGGTAAAAAGTATTTTAGAAAAATGGTAAATTCTTATAAAATTAAACATACAACTTCCCTATGACCCAACAGTCTCACTCCCTGGTATTTATTTAAGGGAACAAAAAATGCATATACACTAAAAGGCTTTAAGCTTTATTCATCATAACCCCTACTGGAAATGGCCCAAGAAAATGTATAAACTGGCAAGACAGAATACAATTCAGCAGTAAAAACAACAAACTACTGATACGTGCAACATTCAAAATCATCTGGAATGAAAGCTTGACCCAAATGAGCACACATTGTATAATTCCATTTATATGAAATTTGCAAACAGACACAACTAGTCTATAGTGACAGAAATCAGCACAACAGTGATTTCATCCATAGGGGAGAAACTGGAAGGAAGCATAAGGGAAACATCACAGGGTGTAAGAATGTTTTGTCTTGATAGGGATGTGGGTTACATGGATGTATACAGCACAAGCTGGAATCAAAATTGCTGGGAGAAATATCAATTACCTCAGATATGCAGATGACACCACCCTTATGGCAGAAAGCAAAGAAGAACTAAAGAGCCTGTTGATGAAAGTCAAAGAGGAGAGTGAACAAGTTGGCTTAAAGCTCAACATTCAGAAAACTCAGATCATGGCATCCGGTCTCATTACCTCATGGCAAATAGATGGGGAAACAGTGGAAACAGTGGCAGACTTTCTTTTGGGGGCTCCAAAATCACTGCAGATGGTGACTGCAGCCATGAAATTAAAAGATGCTTACTCCTTGGAAGAAAAGTAATGATCAACCTAGACAGCATATTAAAAAGCAGAGATATTACTTCATCAACAAAGGTCTGTCTAGTCAAAGCTATAGTTTTTCCAGTAGTCATGTATGGATGTGAGAGTTGGACTATAAAGAAAGCTGAGCACTGAAGAATGGATGCTTTTGAACTGTGGTGTTGGAAAAGACTCTTCAGAGTCCCTTGAGCTGTAAGGAGACCCAACCAGTCCATCCTAAAGGAAATCAGTCCTGAACATTCATTGGAAGGACTGATGCTGAAGCTGAAACTCCAATACTTTGGCCACCTGATGTGAAGAACTGACTCATTTGAAAAGACCCTGATGCTGGGAAAGATTAAAGGTGGGAGGAGAAGGGGATGACAGAGGATAAGGTGTTTGGATGGCATCACCGACTCAATGGACATGAGTTTGAGTAAACTCCGGGAGTGTGATGATGGACAGGGAGGCCTGGCGTGCTGCAGTCCATGGGGTTGCAAAGAGTTAGACATGACTGACTGAACTGATACAGCTTTCAAAACACATCAAACCCTACACTTAATTTATTTTTTTTTCAAACCCTACACTTTAATAGGTGCATTTCATCGTAGGTAAATTATGCTTCAATAAAAAAGGGTAAAAAAAAAAAAAAAAAAAAAAAACAAAGGAATAAATTAGTTACCCTGAAGAAAGAACTAGTAAAGGCTAACTGAATACCAAAAATATGATAATGATTAATGTCAACTGGAACTGTAAGTCCACACCGATGTAAATGGTCAAAAAGCAGAAAGCATCCTTTAGAAAGACATATATAATGATGTGAATTAATCACAAAATGCCAGTGTGAGCCAAGGATGCTGGATAGATGACTAACTATCAAAGATGAAGGCATAAGCTGTGAGAAGATTATGTTAGTCCAACATCAGAAGCACATATACAGAACAATATTAAGTGGGAATCAGTATGAGGATTGTGGGAAAAGAGTTTATAGAACACTGCACAGCTGGAGGAGGACACATTTTTCAATGACCTGGTTTTGACTCTGCTGTGTCCCTACAGATCAGGACACGACCTGTTGATCTTGGTTCAAATATGAGAAAAGACAATAACTCCATTTCATTTCACAGCAGTGCAGCTTATACTATACTACCTCTCCTTGATGATGATCATAAATCTGGAAAAATACAGGAAAAAAAAGTCACCCAAGTTCATTGGATTTCAACCAAAAGCAGGCAAAAATTATAGAAGATACAACCCTCAAAGAATGAAGCACACTGGATGAAGCACACACATTTAGTTGGCTTTTACTCTGAAGCCTCCTCCATTTGCTTGGTGCATTGGACATGGAGCTCAAGCAGAAGGCTGCAGTCTTAACTGGGCTGAGGCTCCATCAGAGGGCAGACAGGATGAAAACAACAACCACATAAAACTAACCAAACTGATCACATGGACCAAAACCTTGCCTAACTCAGTGAAACTGTGAGCCATGTCATGTGGGGCCACCCAAGATGGACAGGTCATGGTGGAGAGTTCTAACAAAACGTGGTCCACTGGAGAAGGGAATGGCAAACCACTTCAGCATTCTTGCCTTGAGAACCCCATGAATAGTATGAAAAGGAAAAAGGATATGACAGTGAAAGGTGAATCCCCCAGGTCAGTAGGTGTCCAATATGCTACTGGAGAAGAGAAGAGAAATATCTCCAGAAGGAATGAAGAGGCTGAGCCAAAGTAGAAACAACACCCAGTTCTGGATGTGTCTGGTGGTGAAAGTAAAGTCCAATGCTGTAAAGAACAATATTGCATAGGAACCTGGGATGTTAGTTCCATGAATCAATGCCGGAGTCCAGCTCCAGCAGCCAGGGAATCAGCCTGAAGGGGTGAGCGGTATCGATGGACAATGATGTAGCCTCTGACTCATAGTTCGGAACTACATGTTTATTTCAAGCTTCAGGTTCTCTTTTATACTTTGACAAAAGCATTAGGTCAGAGGTTTGACATTTTTAGTTTCCCCCACCCAGATTTGGTGTCTCCAGAAATCACTGTTGTCCTTCAAACAGAGTTCCTGCTTCGGTGATTCTCTCAGAATTGGCTTTACTATCTATTATCTACTTTCTGTTATGTGTCCTATACGTAACTTGTGATTACACTGTAACTCATGCCACATTCCTCAGTTTATTTCTTATCTTTCTAAATCCTGTTTGCCCCTAGCATCTTAAGATCACTATCTCCTAAAAAGGCTTCTAGCTATTCTTAATTATTCCTAAACCCTAAACTCAGCAAACTTCTTTTGCCATAAATATTTCCCTCACAAATAGGTCTCAGAAAACAATCCTTCCCATGGCCTCAAGCTGCGGCCTATGTGCTCATCTTTGTAAAGATCCTTGAATAAATGTCAATGGTTACTTTATAGATTATTTTCTGGGTGCAGCTGTAGAAGGCTTTGTGCTTTCTCATGCTTCTCTCAAGCACCTTAACATTCTTTCCAGCCAACTCAACCAAAGAAAGGAAAGAACAAGTCAGAATCACAAGGCCTAACTCCTTCATCCAGGGACCATGCCTGCGAGATGAGGAGATGGGGGGTGGGGCCGTGCCTCCATTTTGTCAGTAATGCCTAATGCGGCTCCTGACAAATCAAGGTAAATTGGAAGCAATCAAACAGATGGCAAGAATGAACATCAACATTTTAGGAATCAGTGAACTAAAATGGATAGGAATGGGTGAATTTAATTCAGATGACCATTATATCTACTACTGTGGGCAAGAATCTTAGAAGAAATGGAGTAGCACTCATAGTCAACATGAGAGTCCAAAATGTAGTACTTTGGTGCAATCTCAAAAACGACAGAATGATCTCTGTTCATTTCCAAGGCAAACCATTCAGTATCAAAGTAATCCAAGTCTATGCCCCAACCACTAATGCTGAAGAAGCAGAAGTTGAACGGTTCTATGAAGACCTACAAGACCTTTTAGAACTAATACCCAAAAAGAGATGTCCTTCTCATCATAGGGAACTGGAATGCAAAAGTAGGAAGTCAAGAGATATGTGGAGTAATAGTCAAGTTTGGCCTTGAAGTACAAAATGAAGCAGGACAGAGTCTAAGAGAGTTTTGCCAAGAGAACACACTGGTCATAGCAAGCACCCTCTTTCCAACACAACAAAAGACTACACATGGATATCACCATATGACCAAGACTGAAATCAGATTGATTATATTCTTTGCAGCCAAAGATGAAGAAGCTCTATACAGTCAGCAAAAACAAGATCAGGAGCTGACTGTGGCTCAGATCATGAACTCCTTATTGCAAAAATTCTGACCTATATTGAAGAACAACATAGGGAAAACCATTAGGCCATTCAGAGTGCAGCTATGAAGAGGCTAGAAATCTAGGAGACTGGAGAGAGGAGAAAGCCACAGGGAGGGAGGCTCCAAATCTGCATATAAATTCATCTCAAATCCGTAAGTGCTCCCTGAGGAGTGCATGTACAGAGCCAAGCTCAAAGGAGCCCAGGGAGAAAACAACAGTTGAAAGAAAAAGATCTCAACAGACATCTCAGTATCTGATCAGTGCCAGAGATTGAATCAAGGTAAAGGGGCTTTTTGAACAAGTTGGGCTTCCCTTGAAAACCCAGAAATAAAGATTAAGCCTTTGGTCTAAGGTAAACTGAAATAGATCTGCTCAACAAAGCCTACAGCCAAACTTCCATAAGATCAAGATGACTGAATTTAACTGGGCAAGAATGAAAACAAAGCTAGCCTATGTGTGTAGACATTTCCTTAAACTAGCAATTCCCAAACTTTTGGAGCACTGGCTTAAAGCTCAACATTCAGAAAACTAAGATCATGGCATCTGGTCCCAACACTTCATGGCAAATAGATGGGGAAACAGTGGAAACAGTGGCTGACTTTATTTTCTTGGGCTCCAAAATCACTGTGGATGGTGATTGTGGCCATGAAATTAAGAGACACTTGCTCCTTGGAAGGAAAGTTATGACCAACCTAGACAGCATATTTAAAAGCAGAGATATTACTTTGCTGATCATGTATGGATGTGAGAGTTGGACCATAAAGAAGGCTGAGTGCTGAAGAATTGATGCTTTTGAACTGTGGTGTTGGAGAAGACTCTTGCGAGTCCCTTGGACTGCAAGGAGATCCACCCAGTCCATCCTAAGGAAGATCAGTCCTGGGTGTTCATTGGAAGGACTGATGTTGAAGTTGAAACTCCAATACTTTGGCCACCTGATGCAGAAAGCTGACTCATTTGAAAAGACCCTGATGCCAGGAAAGATTGAGGGCAGGAGGAGAAGGGGACGACAGAGGATGAGATGGTTGGATGGCATCACCTACACAATGGACATGGGTTTGGGTGGACTCTGGGAGTTGGTGATGGACAGGGAGGCCTAGCATGCTGCAGTTTATGAGGTTGCAAAGAGTCGGACACGACTGAGTGAACTGAACTGAAAGTACTTTCATTTATGTGGGTTATCCTACTGATATTTACTGTGTTAGAAATTAAAACTGGGAAGAAATCAATCCCATTTACAATCACACCAAAAAGTAAAATACCTAGGAATAAATTTACCCAAGGAGGTGAAAGACCTATACACTCAAAACTGTTAAGACACTGATAAAAGAAACTGAAGACACAAGAAAATATTCCATGGTCATGGATTTTAAGAATACTGTTAAAATGTCCGTATTATGCAATGAAATATACATGTTCAGTGCAGTCTCTCAAAATTTCAATGGCATTCTTCACAGGAACAAACAATTTTGAAATTCATATGAAACAAAGACCCCGAACAGCTAAAGCAATCTTGAGATAAAGGAACAAAGCTGGAGGCATCATGGTCCACATCCTGATTTCAAAATACATTACAAAAGTATAGTAATCAAAACAGTATGGTATTGGCATAAAACCAGACACACAGACCAGCAGAACACAACAGGGAGTCCAAGAATAACAGGGAGCCCAGGAATAAATCTATGCATATATGTTCAATTAATTTACAACAAATGCGCCCTGAATAGACAGTGAAAAGGACAGTCTCTTTAATAAGTGATGTTGGGAAAACTGGACAGCCACATGCGAAAGAATAAAACAAGATCACTGTCTTAACATTGTACAAAGAAATCAACTCAAAATGGATTAAAGACTTGAAAGTAATACCTGAAACCATGAAACTCCTAGAAGAAAACATAGGCAGTAAGCTCCTTGACATCTTGGCAATGATTTTTTGAATCTGACTTCAAAAGTGAAACCAACAAAAGCAAAAACTGGGGCTACCTCAAAATAAAAAGCTTCTGTACAGCAAAGGATATTATCAATAAAATGAAAAGGCAATGTATCAGATGGGAGACTATATTTTCAAATCATATATCTGATAACAGGGTGAACATTGAAAATACATTAAGAAGGCATATAACTCAATAGCAAAACAACAAACAATACAATTAAAAAAACAAGGAAAATAAATGCTACACCAATAAAATTTTTTAAAAAACAGATCTGAATAGAAATTTTTCCAAGTAAGACATACAGATGACCAATGAGGACATGAAAGGACATGCAGTAGTACTAATCATCAGGGAAATGCAAACCAAAATCACAGAGATATTCTCTCACACTTGTTAGAATGGCTATCAGCAAAAAGACAATAAATGTTGTGAGGATTTGGAGAAACAGGAACTCTGGGTACTGTTGGTGGGAATGTAAGTTGCTGCAGTCACTATGAAAAACAGCACAAGTTAAAAATAGAATCACCACATGATCCAGCAATTCCATTTCTGGTTATTTATCTAAAGAAAATGAAAACAAACTCAAAAAATATATATGCACCCCCATGTTGATGGCAGCATTACCAATAATAGCCAAGCTATGGAAACAACCTAAATGCCCACCAATGGATGAATGGATATAGTAGCTGTGTTATACTACTCAGCCATAAAAAAGAACAAAATAATGCTATTTGTGGCATCATGGATGGACCTAGAGATTATACTAAGTGAAGTAAGAGATTGAGAAAGACAAATATTATATGCTATCACTTATATGTGAAGTCTAAAAAGCAAACAAACAAACTCCAAATTCAAGAACCGATTGGTGGTCACTGGAGAGACAGAGGTGGTACTTGGTGAAATGGGTAAAGAGGGTAAAAAAGGCACAAACTTCTAGCTACAAAATGAGTAAGTCAGGAATGTTATATAATAGCAAGGTGGTTGCAGGAAGGAGGACCTCTTTCAGGGCCCAAAACTGGGCTCTTGTCTAACACTTGGAAATGAATTGTCTGAGGAGACACATGTGCTGACAAAGCAAGAGACTGGAAGAGGGCACCCAGGCGGAGAACAGCAGGGTAAGGGAACCGAGGAGAACTGCTCTGCCATGTAACTCCCAGTCTCGGGTTTTATGGTGATGGATTAGTTTCCAGGTGTCTTTAGCCAATCATTCTGACTCAGAGTCCTTCCTGGTGGTGCACGCCTTGTTCAGCCAAGATGGATGCCAGAGAGAAGGATTCTGGGAGGTGGTCGGACATGTGGTTTCTCCTTTTGACCTTTCCCGAACTCTTCCAGTTGGTGGTGACTTATTAGTTCCTTGTTCCTTACCAGGACCTCCTGTCATAAAACAACTCATGCAAATGGTTACTATGGTGCCTGGCCTGGGTGGGCGGTTTCAGTCAGTGTGCTTCTCCTAAGAACTCATACTAAGTGAAGTAAGAGAGATCAAGAAAAACAAATATTATATATTATCACTTACATGTGAAGTCTAAAAAGCAAACGAATAAACAAACTCCAAACTCAAGAACAGATTGGTGGTCACTGGAGAGACAGAGGTGGTAGTTAGTGAAATGGGTACAGAGGGTCAAAAATGCACAAATTTCTAGCTATAAAATGAGTAAGTCACAGGAATGTTATATAATAACAAGGTGACTATTGTTAGTAATACTGTATTTCACATTTAAAAGTTGCTTAGAGAGTAGATCTTAAAAATCCTCATCAAAAGAAAAAATATTTTGTAAATATGGATGATGACGTTAACTATACATGTTGATCACTTCACAAGATACATAAATATTGAATCATTATGTTTTACACCTGAAACTAACATAATGTTATGTCAGTTGTACCTAAATTAAGACTGAACACATTTTTCAAAACTTATATTTCAATTCATTTAGGAAAAAATTATAAACTCATGTTAATGTAGATAACATTTTTAAGAAAAACTGCATATGCATCACAAAAGTTTTAAAAAGTCAGATAAGTGGCATTATTTTGCATTATTGCAACTCCTCAAAAATGTGCCATAAAAGCAGACGTCTAGATTTTCACATATGCTTTCCATTCAGTCCATTGCAATATCAATGTTCTTTTAATTAAAGTATATGAAGATAGTCAGACTTCACAGAAAAGAGAGTTTAATAGCCCTACTTAGGTATCTGGATATTTTTCTTTGATACTTCCTCAAAACTCAGGAAGTAGTAGTTCCTTAACTATTGATGCCAATATGGAAAATTTTTACACTGTGTTGCATTAAAATCCACTGGTCTAGGACCTCCCTGGTAATCCAGTGGTTAAGACTCCGTGCTTCCACTGCAAGGAGCACAGGTTTAATCCCTGGTTGGGGAACTAAGATTCCGCATGCCATACCGTGTGGCAAAATAAAACAATGAAACAACGATGACCCTGTATGCGAGACAGCAAAAGACACACAGATGTAAAGAACAGACTTTTGGACTCTGTGGGAGAAGGCGAGGGTGGGATGATTTGAGAGAATAGCATTGAACCATTGAAACATGTATATTATCATATATGAAATAGATCACCAGTCCAGGTTCGATGTATGAGACAGGGTGCTCAGGGCTGGTGCACTGGGATGACCTTAAGGGATGGGATGAGGAGGGAGGGTCAGGATGGGAAACACATGTACACCCATGGCTGATTCATGTGAATGTATGGCAAAAACCACCACAATATTGTAAAGTAATTAGCCTCCAATTAAAATAAAAAAATAAAACAAAATCCATTGGTCTATCTTGCACTTTGCATGGATCTTTAACCCACACAAGATTTTATAACTCATGCATTGATCATTGAGAACATATTGGTTCACTGAGTTAGGCAGATCTTCCAAAGGTCAATAAGATTTGTTATACAATATAAAAAATTCACCTTGGTTAATGTCATCACCGATCCTATCAAAAACATCTCTATGTATTGGGAAGCTGTCATAAAGAACAGTGTACACAAGCTTTCCAAAATTCTAGTTTTTGCTTGAACGCTCAACTTTTATCATTAAAAGCAAATACTGTCAGTTATTTTCCTTGAAATGACAGGCTCTTTTTGTTCATTTTGAGAAAATGTTTGCCCAGTCCTCAAGCCTAAATAATTACACTTCATCCGTCATTCATTCATTCATTAAAATAAAAATGGTGAAAAATATAGCCAGTTCAATATGCAACTAAAATGCCCAAGTGCTTTTCCCTGAGACAACCTTCAAACTTGAGCATGCATAAAACATCTGAAAAATCACACGTCCTTAAAGGTCAAGATTTAAACATATTAATAACTTTTACTGCTTCATCAGGACTTTTGAAAATGAAAGTGGTATGTTACTTTTTTTCCTACATGTACTTGGGCAAACAAACTACTGAAGTGTCTACAGTTTTATTCACCATCACTTCTGGACCACCCCAGCAAATGTCAACACAGCAAAAAAAAGTAAATAAGGAAAACCCGCTTTGGCCTGGCTGACCCCTCAAAAAGGTTTTAGGTTGCCCAAGGGTCTGCAGACCACACACCATGATCTGTTGCCTTCAACTGAAGTGCACTGATTGTGAATATAATTCTGGAATGATGACAGAAGCTTGAGTAGGAATATGTGTAAGCATAACAAAAATTTGGCTCTTTTTCTCAACTCTGGCAGGACTCGTGGGCAAGTGTGCCTTGTAGAGACCCAAAGCACAAGGGAAAATCACTTCAAATTTGCTGCATCCATTTCTGTTGTCTGCAGCTCTTTTTATCAATAAATTCTATTAATAATCCTTCACTAATTTAATCAGAAATGAATAGCAGGCTGATTGAGAATCCAAACATTGTACTCACATGATCTCATTTTATCTTCACAAGAAGTCACGAGTATTTCCTCTCCTTGCAGTTTTTTTTTTTTTTTAAATTTTATTTTATTTTTAAACTATACAATATTGTATTAGTTTCGCCCAACATCGAAATGAATCCGCCACCGGTATACCCGTGCTCCCCATCCTGAACCCTCCTCCCTCCTCCCTCCCCATACCCTCCCTCTGGGCCGTCCCGTGCACCAGCCCCAAGCATCCAGCATCGTGCATCGAACCTGGACTGGCAACTCGTCTCATACATGATATTATACATGTTTCAATGCCATTCTCCCAAATGTCCCCACCCTCTCCCTCTCCCACAGAGTCCACAAGACTGATCTATACATCAGTGTCTCTTTTGCTGTCTCGTACACAGGGTTATTGTTACCATCTTTCTAAATTCCATATATATGCGTTAGTATACTGTATTGGTGTTTTTCTTTCTGGCTTACTTCACTCTGTATAATAGGTCCCAGTTTCATCCACCTCATTAGAACTGATTCAAATGTATTCTTTTTAATGGCTGAGTAATACTCCATTGTGTATATGTACCACAGCTTTCTTATCCATTCATCTGCTGATGGACATCTAGGTTGCTTCCATGTCCTGGCTATTATAAACAGTGCTGCAATGAACATTGGGGTACACGTGTCTCTTTCCCTTCTGGTTTCCTCAGTGTGTATGCCCAGCAGTGGGATTGCTGGATCATAAGGCAGTTCTATTTCCAGTTTTTTAAGGAATCTCCACACTGTTCTCCATAGTGGCTGTATTAGTTTGCATTCCCACCAACAGTGTAAGAGGGTTCCCTTTTCTCCACACCCTCTCCAGCATTTATTGCTTGTAGACTTTTGGATCGCAGCCATTCTGACCAGCATGAAATGGTACCTCATAGTGGTTTTGATTTGCATTTCTCTGATAATGAGTGATGTTGAACATCTTTTCATGTGTTTGTTAGCCATCTGTATGTCTTCTTTGGAGAAATGTCTGTTTAGTTCTTTGGCCCATTTTTTGATTGGGTCATTTATTTTTCTGGAGTTGAGCTGTAGGAGTTGCTTGTATATTTTTGAGATTAGTTGTTTGTCAGTTGCTTCATTTGCTATTATTTTCTCCCATTCTGAAGGCTGCCTTTTCACCTTGCTTATAGTTTCCTTTGTTGTGCAGAAGCTTTTAAGTTTAATTAGGTCCCATTTGTTTATTTTTGCTTTTATTTCCAATATTCTGGGAGGTGGGTCATAGAGGATCCTGCTATGATGTATGTCGGAGAGTGTTTTGCCTATGTTCTCCTCTAGGAGTTTTATAGTTTCTGGTCTTACGTTGAGATCTTTAATCCATTTTGAGTTTATTTTTGTGTATGGTGTTAGAAAATGTTCTAGTTTCATTCTTTTACAAGTGGTTGACCAGTTTTCCCAGCACCACTTGTTAAAGAGATTGCCTTTAATCCATTGTATATTCTTGCCTCCTTTGTCAAAGATAAGGTGTCCATATGTGCGTGGATTTATCTCTGGGCTTTCTATTTTGTTCCATTGATCAATATTTCTGTCTTTGTGCCAGTACCATACTGTCTTGATAACTGTGGCTTTGTAGTAGAGCCTGAAGTCAGGTCGGTTGATTCCTCCAGTTCCATTCTTCTTTCTCAAGATCGCTTTGGCTATTCGAGGTTTTTTGTATTTCCATACAAATTGTGAAATTATTTGTTCTAGCTCTGTGAAGAATACCATTGGTAGCTTGATAGGGATTGCACTGAATCTATACTCCTTGCAGTTTTAACTCCTTTTTAACAATATTAACTTTGGAAACTAGAGTAACAGAAGAGGTGCTGGAAGGTTCCCCTTAGCTTAGTGCCCTAAGGGGTATGTCTTTTTTAGCAATCATTCTACCCTTAGCCTACAGTTCTCTCAATACCCTTCGTGTCAGTCTTTCTTAACCTTGGATGCACACTGAATTACTTGTGTGTGTGTGTGTGTGTCTGTGTGCTCAGTTGTGTCTGACTCTTTGTGACCCCATGGACTAGGGGAGTTTTGGAAGACTGATGCCTATGTGCCATCACTGGAGATTAAGATGTAAATTTCCTGGGTGCAGACAGGTCCTGGGGAGACTTTAAAAACTTCTGAGGGGATTCTCATGTGCAGCCAAAAGTATGAGTCACTATTCTGGATGAGGTGAGAAGGATGCCAGTATAATCACCGACAAAAACACTTACCAAAGTCATTGGATCTCTGCTTATGGCCAATGTTTAAAGTTTGCATTACAAGCTTAGAAGTATGCTTCAGTTCAGTTCAGTTCAGTCGCTCAGTCGTGTCCAACTCTTTGCGACCCCATGAATCGCAGCATACCAGGCCTCCCTGTCCATCACCAACTCCCAGAGTTTACTCAAACTTATGCCCATCGAGTCGGTGATGCCATCCAGCCATCTCATCCTCTGTCATCCCCTTCTCCTCCTGCCCTCAATCCCTCCCAGCATCAGGGTCTTTTTCCATGAGTCAACTCTTCGTATGAGGTGGCCAAAGTACTGGAGTTTCAGCTTTAGCATCATTCCTTCCAAAGAAATCCCAGGGCTGATCTTCAGAATGGACTGGTTGGATCTCCTTGCAGTCCAAGGGACTCTCAAGAGTCTTCTCCTACACCACAGTTCAAAAGCATCAATTCTTTGGTTCTCAGCTTTCTTCACAGTCCAACTCTCACATCCATACATGACCACTGGAAAAATCATAGCCTTGACTAGATGGACCTTTGTTGGCAAGGCAATATCTCTGCTTTTCAATATGCTATCTAGGTTGGTCATAACTTTCCTTCCAAGGAGCAAGCGTCTTTTAATTTCATGGCTGCAATCACCATCTTCAGTGATTTTGGAGCCCCCCAAAAATAAAGTCTGACACTGTTTCCACTGTTTCCCCATCTATTTCTCATGAAGTATGCTTAACTCATCTAAAATATAGCATTTGTTTCTCCTTGAAAGACATGGGAATGATGCAAGGCAAGTAGCTTTGTTAATCAGAATCAATTTCACTGGAGAATGTGCACATGAAAATGTATTTCTATTATCTTTTAAAAATCATTAAAGTTTAGTTGATTTACAATGTGTTAGTTTCTGATATACAACAAAGTGATTCAGATAAATATATATATATATATATATATATATATATATATATATATATATATTATTTTTAATGTTCTTTGCCAGTATAGTTTATTACAGGATACTGAATATCTGTGCTATATTTTAGAACCTTGTTATTTATTTATTTTATATATAGTAGAGTATATCTGCTAATAGAAACTTCTAATTTATCCTTCCCAACCCCCTTTCCCCTCTGGCAACCATAGATTTGTTTTCTATGTCTGTGAGTTTTTTTCTGTTTTGTAAATAAGTGAATTTGTATCATATTTTAGGTTCCACATATAAGTGATATCATATGCTATTTGTCTTTCTTAGTACATTTAGTATGATAGTCTCTAGGTCCATCCATCTTGCTGTAAATAGCAATATTCCATTGTTTTTAATGGATAAGTCATATTCCATTCCAGTCCATGGCAAAGGAAACCACAAGAGACACTGATGTATAGAACAGTCTTATGGACTCTGTGGGAGAGGGAGAGGGTGGGAAGATTTGGGAGAATGGCAATGAAACATATAAAATATCATGTAGGAAACGAGTTGCCAGTCCAGGTTCGATGCATGATGCTGGATGCTTGGGGCTGGTGCACTGGGACGGCCCAGAGGGATGGTATGGGGAGGGAGGAGGGAGGAGGGTTCGGGATGGGGAGCGCATGTATACCTGTGGAGGATTCATTTTGATATTTGGCAAAACTAATACAATTATGTAAAGTTTAAAAATAAAATAAAATTGGAAGAAAAAAAAAAAAAAAAACACAACCCATGGACCAGGAGAAAACATTTGCAAATGATGCAACTGACAAGGGCTTAATTTTCAAAACATACAAACAGCTAATACAACTTAATACTAAAAAAAAAAAAAAAACAGGAAGAAGACATAAATAGACACTTCTTCAAAGACATACTGATGGTAAATAGGCACATGAAAAGATGCTCAACATCATTAATTATTAGAGAAATGAAAATGAAAACTACAATGAAGTCCAACCTTACACCAGTCAGAATGGCCATCATGAAAAAAATCTATAAATAACAAATGCTGGAGAGGGTGTAGAGAAAAGGGAACCCTCCTACACTGTTGGTGGGAATGTAAATTGGTAAGCCACTAAGGAAAACAGGATGAAGTTTCCTTAAAAAACTAAAAATATTGTTGCCATATGATCCAGCAATCTCATTCCTGGGCATATATTCAGATAAGACTCTAATTCAAAAAGACACATGCATCCCAATGTTCATAGCAGCACTATTTACAACAGCCAAGGCAAAGAAGCAACCTGAATGTCCACTGACAGATAGATAAAGAAGATGTGGTTTGTATATACAAGGAATACATTTCTATTATTATGGTATCATTTTTGAAGATATTCAGCCTAAGGATTTATTTTCCTGTTTGTTCTATGGCTATGTTGGAACTCAGGGGAAATTGAATTTAAGTGCACAGAGGTTGGAATTTTGTTTTGTCTGTCTGTCTCTCTATCAGAAGTGACAAGTTTCCCTGTAGAATGATGTTATATACTTTGGCCGCAGCGCCCTGGGACTAACAAACTGATTTCAAATGGAACTGAAATGTTGTCTGACCACAGAGCAAATCTGAATCCTTCTCTCTGAGTATCTTGCAATGTGTCTGTTAGTCTCAGGGAATTCCATTTGACTGCTGGGCAGGCTATTAAGTGGGTTTCTGATGCCCTCTGAGACTAAGCATGGATACAAAGCCTTGGAGAAAAGAGGCACTTCTTGGAACACGAAGTAATACATTTCTCAGCAAGTGGCCGCACTTCTAGGCGATGGTCCTGTGAAAGGACTGAGTTCTAAGACCCTCCAGAGTAATGCTCCTTGGAGTATAGTCCTCCTACTGGCTACTGGTCCCTGGACCATTTGTTAGTGGTTCAAAAAAAAAAAAAAAAAAAAATTGGGAGCTGGCCCCAGAATGTAAATCACCAATGTCCATAAATGCATTATATAGTTTGGCTGATATTTTTTTGATAGCAAATCTTTCTCAGCAAAGGAAGCAGCACGTTGATTTACATTCTGATAGAAGTTCCTTATTTTATCATGGACCCGTGCTCTGAGTAGCTTTGCTCCAGAGAAGGGCCAGAGAAGAGACACTTGCTTGTTTGTCTCTATGGGAACAATTAGGAACTTAAGAATTAGAAAAAGGAAACACAGCAGACTTTTCCAAAGGCACAGTTACTCTTGTACTGGCCTGAGTAACCTCAGTTATTGCTAGATTTCAGCAATCAGACAGCCTATGCAGTTCGGATCAGTAGCTCTGCTAAGAGAGTTCGTAAGTTCTAAACACGCAGCCTAGACTAAGTGACGTCTGTAAAGAAGGCCCGTGAGTGTGTGCTAAGTCACTTCAGTTGTGCCCGACTCTTTGCGACCCCATGGACTGTAGCCCACCAGGCTCCTCTGTCCATGGGATTCTCCAGGCAAGAATACTGGAGTGGGTTGCCATGCCCTCCTCCAGGGGATCTTCCTGACCTAGGGATCAAACCTGCATCTCTTACGTCTCCTGCATTGGCAGGGGGGATCTTTACCACTAGCGCCACCTGAGAAGCTCAAAGAAGGCCCATGGCTGTTCAAGTAGGCTGGGCCAGAACATATTCCAGTTGTCACACAGGCAGTGAATGTGTGTTAACTGCAGCTTGTGAGGACTGATGATTTCTCATACTGTTCTCCTGTAGAAAGCTCTGAACTCAGGTCATGAAGAGTCACAAGCAACAGTCATTAGGCCTGCTTCACCAAACACCCAATCGTACCCCTGTTGGTAGCTTTTCCTTTGGAGTCATCTCATTTCCAGAGAAAGAGAATGACTCAAGAGCATTCTGATATTTTCATTCTGATGTAACAATTAGGCGTCCTAGGCAAGGACATGACCTTCATATTGATTACCCATCTCAAGACTGCAAAAACCATCTAGGTACATAAGAAGAATCAATGTTGATTCTGATTGTTGAAGTTCATTCTAAATAACACACCATCTGGCACAGCACTCCACTCCACTGCATCTGTCCTTTGAGGTAAGCTGTACTCTGAATATGAATCATTCCTTGATTCATTCATTCATCAGGAAGATATTGCAATTAGCATAGTTCATTGATCCTGAAATGCACCACCCGCCCCAACACACACATTTTAACATCTCTGAAATGGAGAGTGTCTTACAATCAATGACATTTTTAAAATCTAAGTTCTAGTGGGAAACAGATGGCGGATTCTAATGGGAATTGAAGAGGACATAATGAAATAATTATTTATAATGAGTGAGCATGGTCAGTGGTAAAAATCCGCCTGCCAGTGCAGGAGATGCAGGTTCGATCCCTGGGTCAGGAAGATCTGCTGGAGAAGGAAATGGCAACCCACTCCAATGTTCTCGCCTGGAGAACTCCATGGACAGAGGAGCCTGGCAGGCTACAGTCCAGGGGCTTTCAAAAGAGTTAGACACAAGTTAGCAACTGAAGAACAAGAATCAGAAATGGTAAAGGGAACTATTAAGGGATACTGAAGCACCTTAAAACTAGCAGCATCAGAGGCCATTTACCACCCTAGGCCCGAAGGGCAAGCAGAGAGAGTGATTACTAGAATCCAGAGAGAATGCCATGTATAATTAAAAAGAGACCACCTCTGAGGAGCCGTGGTAGAGGAAGCCAGCCTTTAACAACCCGCAGCCCAGCAGGGAGGGAGCCTGGGGAATAAATGACGTGAACTTTCTCTTCTTCTGTGTTTTTATCTCCTGCTATTGGATCCAGTTGGTCAAACCCAACTGAAAATTAGAGGGCCAAGGAGCAAAGCACAAAGCAGTTTTGAAAACTGCAGAGAGGAACTCTGGTGGGGCAGACAGAGAATACCAGCACAGTTCATCCCTTTTACCCTCAGCATCTACTGTTTTGTCTGAATAAAAAATCTCAGGTCTCAGGACCTTCCTGGTGGTCCAGTGGCTTAGACTCCTTGCCTCCAATGCAGGCAGCCCAGGTTCAATCCCTGGCCAAGGAACTAGATCCTGCATGCTGCAATGAGGACCATGCACATCCAAATAAAATAAATATTTTTAAAAAAATCTCATGTTCCCATCACCTACTGCAAAAGTCAGCAAATTACAGCCAGTAGTCTGGCCATTTGTTTTTGTCATTAGTCTTATTGGGTCACAGGTGCACACACATATTTTTTTCTTTTTTTATATATTGTTAATGGCTGCTTTTGCTCCACAATGGCAAAGATGAGTAGTTACAACTAAGACTGGATGGCCCATAAAGCCTGAACTATTTACTATGTATCACATACAATCAGAACATTTCCCGACTCCTGACAACCAGATCACTGCAGGGTAATATCAGTTCTCTGATACACCCACCAGAAACCTAAAATCTTAGCTACCACTGGCATTCTACACAGAAGCTAGGTGGAGGGTAAAGAGGTTGGAAGAAACAGTTAATTAACATCAAACAAAGGTGTTTCAGTCTCACTCAGGTAGCTGCTCATGAGATCTGTGTTAACAATCATTTCAAATTCTCCTGTGACTCTCTGCCAGCACTTCAGCTGAATTTCTTTACCTGGAGGATTGACCCAAACCTTCACTGTGGAAAGGACGTGGTTTCTTAGTGACCACTTTTATTGGTTTGCTGCAGTTTTCCCCTGATCAGGATGACTGAGCATTGGAAAACTGACAGATGTCTCGATAAATTCCCTGAGCTCTAGACACAGTTCTCCTTATGGAGATAGGCAACTCAACTGTGGATAAGCAACTCAAGTTCTTCTTAATAATCACCCGAGCTAGTACCTCTTCTGTACCTGTAGCTTTCGTGGTGTGAGGGGCCCTACCCATTTAAGAGGCATTCTCAGCTTGCAATATAATAGCACCAGGACTGTTTCCTATGTAAATATGCTAGTGCCCTTCCTTGGGCACTAGAGCCCTTAGGCTCATTGAACCCAACTTCATGTAGACACATAGGAAAAACTGCTTAAGTAGGTTATTAAGTATAACAACAAGAAGGGACACTCCCAGTTGCACATCTTGTTCCCTGAACCCATGGGTTTCTGCTATGAGGGCTACAGCACTGTATAATGGCAACCCATTCCAGTCTCCTTGCATGGAGAATCCCCTGGACAGAGGAGCCTGGTGGGCTATGGTCCATAGGGTTGCAAACTGTCAGAAATGACTTAGCGACTAAACAATAGCAACTTAAAGTATATACTCTATCATGTAAGATATCTCTCCAGCCTCACTAAGCATTGTCTATCAGTGCTTTCTATAATTGACCTTTGAGTAAACCATTTCATTCTTCTATCAAACCAGCTACTTTCGGGGTGCTGAGACATGTGGTAAGACCAATGAATTCCATGGCATGAACTCACAGCTGTGCTTTCTTCTCTGTAAATTGAGTTTCTAGGTCAGAGGAGAAACCTTGTGAGATGTCCTTGGAGTCTAAGTATAATGGTGCAGTCACATGACAGAGAACAGTTTATCTTTACTTTCTGACCTAAGAAACACTCACCATCTCTGTGGCTCTTTGTTATAAGGGGCTCTGGAGGAATCTTCATTGTCTTTACATAGGCTCATCCATCATATTGATGACATTCTTGCTAGTCCAGATGCGCTATCATTACTAGAGCAAAGCAATAAAGTCTAGGACTTGGTAACCAAGTATTGACCGAGAAATGCTTTCTTAATTCTTATCAGCACACATAATCAGAAGCAGGGATATCTGCTGTAGAGAGCCAATGGAATCTTTTAAAGGGAACATATATCTTTCGATGACCATCTCTGTACATATTGGGAAACCTTAGAGAGCAATCCCTCTTAATTTATGGCCATCTGAGTTTTTATGGTTATTAGAGGTGCAAAGATTGGAAGATCATTTTTTTCCATTCATTCCAACAAACTAACTAAGCATCTTCTGCTTTGCCAAGCGCCCGCAATGCTCCTCAAATATGGGAGCGACAAACCTAAAATTCTATTTTCAGGGACCACTTTTTAAGAATACCCCCCAATACCGATTACTGTATCAATGAGGGTCCCAGCCAGAAACAATGGAATACTAAAACTATGAGTGTAATCTTAAGGAAAAAGTAACAAAAGGACTATTTATAAAGTGGTGGTTGGGGTTAAAGAAAAGTAAAGAGGGATACTGAAACTGACCACGGTCAAGACTACCCCTCCAAGGCCTAAAGGGGGTGAAGAGAAAGAGTGGTGGCCATACCTCCAGCTGGAGAAGGCCACCTGCCAGGAGCTATAGTCCTGGGCAGAGGAACATAACCCCCGTGATCCAGTAGGAAGGAGCCAGGGGAAGAACTATATTGATCTCACCATTCAATCTCCTACTGGTCCCTTCCTTTGGCCAATCCCAACCAAAATCCACATGGCAAGAAAGCCCCTGTGAAGCAGTTCATTAAGGTTGGCTTCTTAGGGTACAGATCAGTGTGAAGAAGGACAAAGAGGAAAAAAAAAAAAAGCAGGGACAGAGGTAGAGCACCCAGAACAACATCTTACAGTTAGAACTGGCTGCATTTTGCCCCTTTTAGAGTGGTATGGAAGCCCTGCTACACCTGCAACAAAGATTGAAGATCTGATGTGCCACAACTAAGACCTGACACAGCCAAATAAATCTCTCTAAAACTCCTTTAAAAGATACAAATGAATTTATTTACAAAACAGAAATAGACTAAACAGACATAGAAAACAAACTTATGGTTACCAAAGGGGAAAGGGATAAGTTAGAGGAGCTTGAGATTGAAATATACACGTTATTATGATGAATAGAATAGAATATGACTATGAATATACACATTATTATTATGAATAGACAACCACAAGGACCTACTGTATAGCACATGGAACTATACTCAATACCTTGTAATAAGAATATGTGTGTGTGTGTATATATATATATATTCTTTTTTACATTCTATTTCATTATATGTGGGACTTCCCTGATAGGTCAATTGGTAAAGAATCCACCTGCAATGCAGGAGACCCCAGTTCGATCCTGGGTCAAGAAGATCCACTGGAGAAGGGATAGGCTACCCATTCCAGTATTCTTGGGCTTCTCTTGTGGCTCAGCTGATAAAGAATTCACCTGCAATGCGGGAGACCTGGGTTCAATCCCTGGGTTGGGAAGATCCCCTGGATAAGGGAAAGGCTACCCAATCCAGTCCATGGGGTCACAAAGAGTCGGACATGACTGAGTGACTTGCACTTCACTTCAATGTGTGTGTGTGTGTGTGTGTGTGTATAAATTTGTGTGCTTAGTCACACGGTCGTGTCTGACTCTTTGCGACCCTATGGACTGTAGCCTGTCAGGCTCCTCTGTCCATGGAATTCTCCAGGCAAGAGAATACTGGAGTGGGTAGCCATTCTCTTCTCCAGGGGATCTTCCCCACCCAGGGATCCAACCCAGGTCTCCTGCATTGCAGGACAATTCTTTACCATCTGAGCCACCAGGGAAGCCCATATATATGTGTATGTGTATATATATATATATATATATATATATATATATATAACTGAATCACTTTGCTGTATACCTGTAACTAACACAATATTGTAAACCAACTATAGTTAAATAAAAGTTAAAAAAAAAAAAAGACTGATAAATGGGATGTGTCTTAGGCCAATGTTCACATCAACCAGGCTATAGTATCAAGTACCTTAAATATTAAGGTCCAGTCAATGCTTCTTAAAGTTTATTGTGATTTCAGGTCAACCAAGGATCTTGTTCTAATGAATATTCTGATTGAATCTGGCTTAGGGCACAACATTCTTCATTTCCAACAAGCTCCCAGATGAAGCTAATGCTGTTGGTTCATGAATCACACCCTGAGAATCTGGGGTACATTTTGGTGAAGAACTAAGGACATGGGCTTTGGGATCTGAAATGTAGGGTGAGGCCTATTACATACTAGTTGGGTTACTTAACCTGAGACTCATGTCTCCAGTTTTGTCCTTTGTCTTTTTTAAACACAGATAATAGGTAACAATTTATAAAGCCCCTGATGTATAGTAGGTGCTCAATAAATGTCACTTCTTTGATCCCTTCTCTTATCGCTGCCCAGAGCAAACGGAATGATGGTGTCAGGGTTCAGCTTTACAAAACGAAAGGTGAAGAAAAACCAAAATGAGAGATTCAATAGCTAAGCAACAAGAAGAGTTGTTCATCAGCTGAATCTTAGACACCAGATAGTCATTCAAACTGTGTGTCTCAATTAAGCAAATGTGCTTTGCTCCAAAGACAAAGAAGTATAAAAGCAGGAGGAATAGGTGACACACAACACATTTTCAAGTATATGTATCTTCGAGTACCCAGGAATAACTTATAACAGAACACATGAGAGCTATTCGGAAAGTGAATTTAATGAAAAAGATATTACACTTTGCAGCAAGTACAGAGTGGCACAAAGCTTTGGTCTGGGGGACACAATCCATACAGAAGCTTAGAAGTAGGCATATTAAGTGTTTAAGCATTGCTACTGATTTTGCACTATACATGGCAAAACAGGTACATAGGAACAATCATTTGTAGCCAATAAGAAAACCAAGAAAACCAGCAAAATAAATGCAGACCTCCCATCTTCTCCAGGTAATTTTTTTAATGTTTGAGAAATTTTTAAGAAATTTTAAATGTTTAAGAAACAATAATTCTTAAATCTTCCATCCTTTTCTCTCTCTCTTTAAAACCAATGACACTGTATTGTACACTTAAAAATTTGTTAAGAGGGTACATCTCCCATTAAGTGTTCTTACCACAGTAAAAAAAAAAAAAAATCAATGAGTTATTAAGGCACAAAATACACGGAGGAACTTAAATGCATATTGCTAAGTGAAAGAAGCAAGTTGGAAAAGGCTATATACTGTATGATTGGTTCCAACTATATAACATTCTGGAAAAAGGCAAAACTATAGAGACAGTAAAAAAGACCAGTGGTTGTGAGGGGTTGGAGTGCAGGGGATTTTTAGGCCAGCAAAATGATTCTGTATGAGAATGTAATTGTTAATACATGATATAAAGCATTTGCTAAAACCCATACCACTGTAAAATACCAAGAGTGAGCTCAAATGTAAACTATGGACTTCAATGAACAATAACACACCATTGTTGGTTAATCAATTGTATTAACATATCACACCACCACCACACCAACGGAAGACGTTAATTACAGGAGAAACTTGCAGAGGGAGGGGAATGCTAGTATATGGCAACTCTGTACTTTCTGTTTAATTTTTCTACAAACCTAATACTTCTTTAATTTCTTAAAGTCTAAAAATTTAAAAACAAAGAGATCAACTTCCTAGCAAAGCCAGAGCTTAGGAGAGTAAATTGGCAGACAAAGCAGTTGCATGCTAGGGACAAGGCAGATACAGGTGACCCAGTCATTGGCAGAGTTTGGAAAATTTCCACTCTTACTTCTTCCCAAGGAGAGCTGCCATTCCAGTGCCCCAGGAACCCAGCAATCCTCAGGTGTTCTTAGGTATTGCAAGTGTGTCTTCCCTCTCCAGTCCACTAAATGCTTGGATTCATCTTCAGGCCCAGAGAAAAACAGCCTGCCTGTGACAACCACGCTCAATCCAGCAACAGGGACCTAGTGCATTCAGAGTTGGGCTGGTGTTTGCCCTGATGATGTGGTGTCCGTCTCCGAGGTTCTTTAAATATTTGTATTGATACAACATTTATTTTGAGAAATGTTGCCTAGTGGAAGGGATAAAGGAAATGTCCAAAGGAGGCCATCCTTCTCCCCCTTTCCCTATGTCCTTAGCAATTCATGCCTGGCCCAAGTTACATACTCCATTCAGGAAAACAGAAGCCCAGTCTCTAATCAAACCTGTCATTCATCAACCATGAATTGCTGTTCATTTCTCTACTCAAGAAGACAGTATTTCTTCTTGCTAATACCATAGTCTTTCCAGGAGGAGTTCCCCATCTCACTATACTTTTGCAGGGATGTTTAGTACCCCTTGCAGTTTGATTCCTTAGGAAGCAGTCAGGGTAACCCCCCTCCCCCAACCTGGCTTTGTGCATTCAGATGCTTTGCCAACAAATGACTGTAACAGAGCTGGTTTCAGAGGTGATAGAAAAGACCTGAAAATTAATAATAACATTTCCATTAATCCAAAAACATTAAGGACATCTCCCATCTTCGGAGCTACACCCCATCTGTCAGAGGCACAATGTAAGATGATACTTAGGAATTAAGAAGGACAAATTAATTGAAGGTAATAAAAAAGGTCAAAAGCAAGAAGATTCAGAAAAGTCTACACATTTCTTTCTTCATAGCAACTGAAAACCAATGAACTGTCTTCAAGATGTCAATTTATGAATAATGAATATTGGAAAGGATGGAAAAGCAAATATATTCCTGATATGCAATCACTCTAACTACAGTTCAAACATAAATGATTGACATAAACTGTTTTGTAAGGGGATGGCTCCCTTCCCTGTTTTCAAATGGGAAAGATTTTAAAAGATTTTACTGATAGAATGGGCAGGGGTGGGAGAGAGGCTCAAGAGGGGATATGAGTGAGTATGCTGCTGCTGCTGCTGCTGCTGCTGCTGCTGCTGCTGCTAAGTCGCTTCAGTCGTGTCCAACTCTGTGCAACCCCATAGACGGCAACCCACCAGACTCCGCCTTCCAGGCAAGAACATTGGAGTGGGTTGCCATTTCCTTACCTATGGCCAATTCATGTTAATGTCCAGCAGAAGTTAATGCAACATGGTAAAGCAATTATATCCCAATTTTAAAAATCCATAATTAAATAAATAAATAAAACATTTTTACTGTTGGGACTGATCAGTTCCCATAGATTTGCACAAACAGGTTTCAACTTTCTGAAGACAAAATGAACCTCTGGCTAAGTAGAAAATCATACTTGGAAGGAGCAATTAGATTCCTTCCCCCAGAGTAAGCAGATAAAAACAATAAAAGGGTAAAAATACTGTGACTCAAGTTCATATCTAGTTCTCTGCCCTTCTATAAAGAGACATTTTTTTCCTTAGCAAATGCCAATGATTTTAACTTTTGCTTTAACTATTATACTGAAATATTTTACTTGCTTGCTGTATTAATTTCTGCCTCAATCAGAGACAAAGAAAAACAAAATAAGAGACATTTATCCTCCTTGCTGAAATACTGGAAATAAAACATGATCTACTCCCTATAGGCGTATTTTGTCAGTTGTAGGCAATACTAACTATACATTCTATCTCCCTTTTCCAAGTATGAAAGGAACCCTCTTGCCGGTATAGGTCAATACATTCTAATGTGGTAAATGAGAAAGAAGTACTAATCTTTGAAACACCATGCATTCCTCATAATGACCACAACATTTATATTTCTATGGAATTTGTTTTGACAGGATGGTAAATTTCCTTCTCTAGATAAAAAGTGAGATTCTGAACAACAACCCTGTGAGGAAGGCAGGTTTGATCTCCCTGACATAGGAGATAAGTGAAGGGCCATAGTAAGAAATGGTCATTACACTGAAAATGTTAAGGAAAAAGGTGGAAAGATAGTTTGTTTATGGTTTCTACAACCTCTTAACAAAAAGCTGACACAGTCTCTCTTTCAATCAAATGAAACACTTTTGCAAAACTTACTATCTAATCAGATGAAGTAGGAAATTCCACAATAGATGATATAGCAAAGTAAGGAGTTTTGGGGGTATTTTTTGTATTGTTGCTATACACTGGAGACTACTTCATAATAATGAATGCTTAAGACCCAGCTAAACACCCAGGAAAAGAAGGGCTTAAGAGATTATGAACTACAGATTGCTATCTCTCAGTTCAGTTCAGTTCAGTTCAGTCACTCAGTCGTGTCTGACTCTTTGCGACCCCATGAGTTGCAGTCTGTCTGTCTCTGGCCTCCCTGTCCATCACCAACTCCCAGAGTTCACTCAAACTCATGTCCATCGAGTCGGTGATGCCATCCAGCCATCTCATCTTCTGTCATCCCCTTCTCCTCCTGTCCCCAATCCCTCCCAGCATCAGGGTCCTTTCCAAAGAGTCAACCCCCTGCATGAGGTGGCCAAAGTATTGGAGCTTCAGCTTTAGCATCAGTCCTTCCAATGAACACCCAGGACCGGTCTCCTTTAGGATGGACTGGTTGGATCTCCTTGCAGTCCAAGGGACTCTCAAGAGTCTTCTCCAACACCACAGTTCAAAAGCATCAATTCTCTGTGCTCAGCTTTCTTCACAGTCCAACTCTCACATCCATATATGACCACTGGAAAAACCATACTCTTGACTAGACGGACCTTTGTTGGCAAAGTAATGTCTCTGCTTTTGAATATGCTATCTAGGTTGGTCATAACTTTCCTTCCAAGGAGTAAGTGTCTTTTAATTTCATGGCTGCAATCACCATCTGCAGTGATTTTGGAGGCCCCCAAAATAAAGTCTGACACTGTTTCCAATGTTTCTCCATTTCCCATGAAGTGATGGGACCAGATGCCATGATCTTAGTTTTCTGAACGTTGAACTTTAAGCCAACTTTTTCACTCTCCTCTTTCACTTTCATCAGGAGGCTTTTGAGTTCCTCTTCACTTTCTGCCATAAGGGTGGTGTCATCTGCATATCTGAGGTTATTGATATTTCTCCCGGCAATCTTGATTCCAGCTTGTTGCTATCTCTAGATCACTAATAATGATCATTTTTTCACAGTGGGTTAGAAGTCACAAAGCATATTTACCTATATTACTTCATTTGATATCTTCAATTACTCCAAAGCAGCCCAATTATCCCTATTTTCCAGGCAACTAGATCAAGGCCTAGATTGGATGATGAACTTGACTGAGGTCACACAGTTGGTAAGTAGTCAAGACTTGAGCTTCTGTCAGTGTGAGTTCAAGTTCAGGCTCCTTCCATCTCACCAGGGTTGCCTCACAATGAATAACATCCAGGTTAATCAAATCCAATATGTTATCATGATGCAGAGTTGGTGTAAATAATATAGCCAATGTAATTTCTCCTCAAGTACAATCTTCCTCAAACTGTTATCCATGTGTATTAGAATCACCCAAGAAGCTTGATAAAAATGATGGAATTTCATGGAGATTGTGTTCAGTAGGCTTGGAGCAATGCTCTGAAATCAGTGTATTACATTCACACCCCATATTCAGATAATCCGGTGGAATCCCTGAGATGGCCCAATTTCCATGGCTCTTGTTCAAGCCTTGTAAGATCCAATTTTGCTATAATGGTGCCTATATAAACTTCCTCATTCTGTTTCTTTTCATTAACTTCAGAGGTCATAAATATACCATTGTGGGAGGAAACCTTTTCTTCCAACTTCTAAAAGCAATGCTCAGTTTCATGTGAAGTATCTACATGGAAGAAAAACACCGATCACAGCCCAAAATGCCATCGTGGTTTACTCTGAGTTGCTTCTGGGACTTGATATCCTGATCCGGTTTGCTTCTAAGAGTGGGCTTTACCCTTATTTTTTCCACAGCTATCTCCTCCCCTGCCAAATAGAAACCTTGGAGTAGAAGATACTGCTGCTGCTAATATTACTGTCAATATGGTGGGCTCAATTCACCCATTAGTTAAGTACTTAGAGATTGATCATCATATATTTAAGCTTTTTCTAAGAAAAAGGAAATCAAAATAAAAAGTCCCATCAAAATATCTTTGTGGTTGGTGCTTTTATGACCTGGAAAATCCATATCCTGACGATTCCAATGACATTAACAACAAACGGCAAAATGAGAGCTGATATACTGGATCTTCCATGTGTCCTGCAGGTGCCATTTACAAACGGAATAGTTGAAATCAGGCTTGTAAGCTTGTCAGGGTCTCTTTATAACTTGTCTGATTCAACTAAGAAAAAAATTGAGGGCTGCTTGAAATAAGGAGTAGGATCCTCCAGGCAAGGCCATGGTCTTCTCTTCTGAGAAGCTGAGATGCTAGGCTGGAGAGAACACTCTGTGCTTTATCTATGCCAAAGAGAAGCTGAAATGTGCTGTCTAGGATTGTAACTAAAGTACTTATAGTGCTGTGCTGTGCTCAGTCACTTCCGTAATGTCTGACTCTTTGTGACCTTATAGACTGTAGCCCGCCAGGCTCCTCTGTCCATGGGATTCTCCAGGCAAGAAGAAAGGTTGCTTTTAAAAGACCAGAGTCAGATATTTTTCTTGATCTATGTGGATCTCAGTTCCCTGTAACAGTGATCTCTAAAGATATCTATATTCTAACATTCTTTTTACTGCTTTTTCACTTTCACTTAATCCACAAATATTTTATTACCTGCTCTTAATTAAGCATGGGGGATACAGCTATGAAATAATATGAATATCGTCTCTCTCTGCCCCTCTGAATCTTATATTCTTGGGATGTGGTGGGAAGGGAATTGACACAGGCATAATAGGACTCATTACATGAATAATTTATTAAAATTGTGATGTATGTAGTGAAGGGGAAAGAAAGGCACGTGACCTAGTCAGGCAGAGGGGCATCAGGAGAGATTTCCCTGAGCAGGTAACATTTTAGACCTGGATGATGAATGGAAATCAGGTCAATGTAGAGAAAGAGCAAGAAGATTCCATTGCAGAGGCTGTGAGAGAGACTAGAGGCTGGCACAGTTGAAAAGTAGAGAAATGCATTGTGTGGCTGAAAGGGGAGAAAGGAAGGAGGCATGGTGTGGGGGGAGCTGGAGGCAGCAATCATCTAATACAGGGCCTGGCAGGCCATGAGCAGGAATTTGGATTTTATTCGCAGGGCAATGGAAAGCCACAGAAAGTTTTAAAGGATGATCAGATTTGCAATTTTTAAACAATCATCACCGACTCAATGGACATGAGTCTGAGTAAACTCCGGGAGTTGGCGATGGACAGGGAGGCCTGGCATGCTGCCATCCATGGGGTCACAAAGAGTCGGACACGACTAAGTGACTGAGCTGAACTGAACTGGGGATAGAGAGATAGCCAATGATGTGTAAGTATAGCCTACTGGTAGAAGTTGAATTTAGGTGGTGGGTATAAGGGTATTCACTATAAAATCATTTCAACTTTCCTATATGTTTAAACATTTTAAATTAACATGCTGGGAAAATCTGGCCACCTGGGAAATTTCCAGGTGGGAAAATTTCCACAGGGAAAATCTACCCTGTGGAGGGTAGATCGAAGGAGGGCAAGAGTGGCTGCAAAAATAGCAGTTAGGAGACTTGTAACAATTACAGAGAGGGGTAATGGTCACTTATACCTAGGTGGTGGCATGGAGATGGTGAGAATTGGACAGGTTTTTGAGATCTTTAGGAGATACAATCAATACAATTTCCTGATTAATTTTGCCTCAGGGTAAGGAAGAAGCATAAATCAAAAATCACTAATTTAGAAAGATATATGTACCCAATGTTCACAGCACCAGTATTTACAATAGCCAAGGTATGGATGCAACCTAGATGCCCATCAACAGAGGAATGGATAAAAACGATATGGTACATATATACAATGAAATATTACTCAACCATAGTAAAGACTGAAATAATGCCATTTGTAGCAACATGGATGCACTTGTAGGGCATTATGCTAAATGAAATAAGTCAGAGAAAGACAAATACTGTATGCTATCACTTGTATGTGGAATCTAAAAAATACAACAAACTAGTGAATATAATAAAACAGAGGGGCTTCCCTGATGGTTCAGAGGTTAAGAATCTGCCTTCCAAAGCAGGGGACACTGGTTTAATTCCTGGTCCAGAAAGATTCCACATGCTTCACAGCAGCTAAGCCCATGGACCACAACTACTGAGCTAGCTCTCTAGAGCCCTCGAGCCACAACTACTGAAGCTGGGGTGCCTAGAGCCCGGGCTTCATAAGAGAAGCCACAGCAACAAGAAAAACCCACACACTACAACTATATAGAGTAGCCCTTGCTCGCCATAACTGGAGAAAAGCTTATGCACAGCAACAAAGACCCAAAGCAGCCAAAAATTAAAAAACAAACACAAAAAATTCACAGTTACAGAGGACTAGTGGTTACCAGTGGGGAGAAGTGTAGGGGGAGGGGCAAGATATGTAAGTGAGTTAGTGAAGTCACTCAGTCGTGTCCGACTCTTTGTGACCCCATGGACTGCAGCCTGCCAGGCTCCTCTGTCCATGGGATTTTCCAGGAAAGAATACTGGAGTGGGTTGCCATTTCCTTCTCCAAAGATATGTAAAAGGAGGTACAAATTACTAGGTATGAAATAAATAAGTTATAAGGATACAGCACATGGAATATGGTCACTATTTTATAATAAGTTTACATGGAATATAATCTATAAAAATATCAAATTACTATGTTGTACAGCTAAAACTAATATTGTAAGTCTGCTATATGGCAATGAAAAAAAAGGTCACTACCCAGTGTCTAGTTAGTATAACCTGGTGGATGATGGGACAAGGTACTGAGACAGAATGTAGTGGAGCAGAAAGACATAGGTGTAAGAAAAAGGGTGGAATAAAGAGTTCATTTTTGACTATGTTGAGAGTATGAGCAATCCTGGTGGAGATATCATATAAACCGTTGGATCAGGGCCTGGGGCTGAGAGAAAGGGTCTGGGTTGGAGATGCGAATTTGAAGTCATAAGTATATAAATGGTCATAAAACAATGAGGATACAATACATGATAATACCTGAGGATGGATAAAGTGAGGAGAAAAGAGAACAAGCATCAAAGAATCCAATGTTTAGAGGGACTTGCCTGGTGGTCCAGTGGTTAAGAATCCACCTTTCACTGCAGGGAATGCAGGTTCAACCTCTGGTAAGGGAAGTAAGATCTCACATGCCGTGGGGCAAGTAAGCCTGCTTGCCACAATTAGATAGCCTGAATGCTCTAGAGAATAAGAGAAACCCACGCACTGCAACTAGAGAAAGCCCCTGTGCTGCAATGAAGACACAGCACAGCCAAAAAAAAAAAAAAAAAAGGAATCCAAAGTAAAGCATTTTACAATCTTTAACAGACAAGGAAAGGGAACAATTAATGAAATAGAAAAATTAGGCATGAATGATATTAGAGAAGGCCTCTGTTGATGGGCTTTTGGATGTTTTCCAATCTTTTCCAAGAAATATCCTTGTATGTACTCATTTTTAACATATTTATCAATCTCTGTAGGATAAATAACCAAAAGTAGAATTGACATGTAATATACAGATCTCATTTTGAATTTAGAAGTGTTTACTCTGGAAAAAAATTGCTTCAAAAAGCCACCAAACATAGATAGCTTAATTAACCATATTAAATGTAGTATTTGATAAGAATGGTTAAATAAATTTAATACACCCCTATAATGTAGTACACTGTAGCCATATAAAAAGAAAGAGGCTGTCAATATATTCTGATATGGAAGAGGAAAGGGTAAGACTTGCTTTTCACAATTTTGAACTACTTTAATTTTGTGCCATTCACATGTATCATTTATATTAAAAATCTTTTTTGTGCTTCTAAATTATACTTTAAAAAAAGTAACCTAAAAGATCAACTTGCCTTTTATTTCTGAGAGCCACTCCAACAGGATTCTGATGGACTTTGGCATACCTGGGCCTTACATTATGGAAACACCCTGTTAGATGTTGGATTTTATGAAATCATAATGCTCTCACAATTGCTCTAACTGTGGCAAAGGTCTGAATACATGAAATTCATGCTCATCTTGAGTTCAAGATATTTTGGAATTAATTTTTCCACTTTCATTATTGGTGAATAAATCTACTTCAGTCTGTCTACTTTAGAAATGTCTCCAGGCTTACCCTCTCACCTCCCCTAAAAATGTCATTGAGGATATACTGAGTCATGGCAAGTCTGAAGACATTTATTCTTCCAATATAGGAAGTAGTGATGATCATACAGTTTTTGTTTTCTGTTTTTAAGAAGGGCAACATAGAGATACAGGTGTGAGTTTTAAAAATTGTATCATACGCCCTAAACTACACTAGACTAATAACTTCCATTTCCTAGAACTGGATAGCCTATTTTTGAATAACAGTGAATATGGATTGTTATTCACCTTACTAAGAATAACGGTAAATATATTCTTAAAATTGTTTTCAAAATTCAAAAAGAAATTTAGAATATGGAAGAATTAGCTATCTGAAGATGATTCTAGCTTTCCTACTACTAAAATTCAGTATCCATTCTTTTAAGGATTTTTACATGAATTCAAGTGAAAAAAATGAGTTGAGAGGCTAGAATATGACTCTAGAAGAAGACTGTGTCAAGTGTATTCATATACAAACATTCAGACTTGACTCCACCTCCCGCCATCTATGTGCTCTTGCCCATCATGATTAGCATAGGATCATGCCAAGTGGAAGACCACAGTCGACAGAACACTGGCTTAGGAGTTACACCCTGTATTTAAGTCCAGATACACTCACAGATTTTATATGATCTTAGGCAAGTCATCTTTGCTCTATGGGCTTCAGATTTGGACTGTGCAAAATGAGGAACAGGTCCAAGGTCCCTTTTCAGCATTAACTCCCTTTGCATCTAAGTTTGGTGGCTAAAGCCTCTGCATTTCCAAGTGACAGAGGTAGGATGGAACTATTGGCCACAATCCTTCATCTCTTCCAGCACCCTCACTCTTGCCATGGCTTCAGTGTGAGCAGAGTATATTTCCCTGCCTCTTGATTTGGGGCTTGGCCATGTGACTTCCTTTGAGCAACAGGATACAGCAGATGTAATACAAGTAGGGGCTCAAAAATGTGCATTGCTTCTTATTCCCTTTTAGTTAATGGCTTAGAACATTTTATAAATGTTTACAACACAGCTCTCTCAATAGCTAGGTCATAATTAGGGTGACCCTACATCCCAATTTTCCCAGGTCAGTCCTGATTTACATCTGATGTCCTGGTGTAATGATTTAGGTCTCTTCACTCCCCCAAATGGGATGGTTTAGAGTATCAATTACATAGTCACCACAGGGAAAAAGAAACCTCAGTTCATCTTGAAAATTCACCCGGCTAATCCGCAAGTTAGCTACAGCAACAGGACCACCCTCTTGCCCGAGCAACCATCCCCACAGTGCCTTCTTTGGATAGTGGGGATTCCTGGGGTGAGGAAAGGGTAGCCAGTATCCCTTCTTCTTACTCTGCAAGAGGCCTACGTTCCAAGTGGTTCCCTGTTCCCTTCAACCTTGAGAAAACCGAAAGCCACTCACAATTAGAAGAAGCTGGGGGGCTCCCAATCTCAACTGTAGTTCCAAATAAACATATGCCATTTCCCCTGTGAGATAAAGCCCATGAGCTATTGCACAATGTGTTTGTTAACAGGACCATGTGGTATACTTTTTATCATCCAGTCAAAAAAGCCCTAGCCTGTGGACATAGAGAGTACATGCTTTTATAAGACAGCTGGCGAGATCCTAGCTATTCATAACACTGACATCTCTCCCCTTATGTCCCAACAGGCTCAGGTGAGAAATGGCAAGGAAGCCGACTCCAGGTCGTGAGCCTACCACTGGTAGGAAATAACAACCAGACAGTCCTGGGAGGCCTCACTTTTGAGAGCTGGTACCTTCAGAGCTTGGTCTTTCCCATGCTGGCACGGAGCATGAGTACGCCCTCTACAGGAGTTCCGGGATTGTCTGCCATCTTCTGCCAGAGGCGCTGCTCTTCCCCTTGAGAGTCCATCCAATCCACGTTCTTCCCATGGCTCACACCTAAAGAAGCGAAGGGGGAGCATTACACTTTAGAAATGAAATGTTTTCATCTTCTGGACTGATACCTATCAACCTCTGCTGACCAGAAAGACCTTCACTGGTTTGTTCTCACCATATCTAGTGAGTGATGTTAGCGTGGAATACATCCTTTGCAGGCAACATTACTCTCTTCTGCCTAGGTGATGGGGAACAGATTATGATGGCCCTGGAGGCTTGTTTCTTACTCACTTTGGTAGCTTAAATAGAAAGCTGGCTCATCTCGACTGAGTTAACATGTCAGAAGAACAGGCTGAACTGGCTCCAAGGCTCTCCCTTTTGAACGAGGCCACTTCTGTGACCTGGGAGTTGTCATTTTAGTGGCAGAGACAGCCTTAATCTATACATAAGCAGAGCATCACAGGGGTGGGGTCGTTCTCCACAGGGAGGCCAACCCTGTTGCATGCAGACTGTGGCTGGCCTAGTGTTAGGATAATGAAAGTTTGCAGGGCTGCACCCGCTCTGCTGCTAAAACTTTCCCAATTCACTCTGTTATAGCTGTGTCTTGTGGCACCAATTCTGTGTTTCTGTGACCTGTCTGAACAACATGAGACATTATTTTTTAGGGAAAAAAATGGATTTCCTTTCAATTCAACCAGTGTTGAGTAAAGGCTGCAAGCCCTGGACAGCATTGAGAAGAACATGAAGTTGGTCTGGGAAGTCCTTCGCTGTGTATTGTCATTGTCAGAAGCGTGTATCATCACGGTGGTTGTCTCCTAAGCAAATCCTGAAGTAAGGCCCAAGAAAGTAGTTGAAATTCACTCAGACTAAAGTGTAAATGATATTTTATAAGAAGTCCAAATATAAGCATTATGCACCCCAGACTTCTAGCTGAAGGATACAAAGTTACAGAATACTAGTTTTAACAGTGAGCCGAACCTTGGCTAAAGGAATAGAGCATCTATAGAAATCTCGAGAGTCAGCTAAGCAGAAATTACATATACACCTATGACACATTACACTTGTAGGAACCACTCCCCTGCCCCACGTCGAGTCAGACTATCTAAGGGTACCCTTGTCCCTCACCGCTTCCAGAATTCAAACGAACTCCTCCCAGAAAGATGTTGCTGGAAAAGGCCTCCTTGTCCCAGATGGTAAGTTCTAGGCAAACATGCTTTATATCCTGGGGATGCAGGCCACTGAACACGAAAGTATGATTCCACTGAGGGTTCAGACTCTTTTTTATTACCAGAGTTTTGTGCTTGGTGGCTTTGCTATCATCAGGGAGCAGGTAGCTGCAGGAGAAAACACAATCAAGTCATCAGTGAGACAGTGAAGCAGAAAAGGGCATCCTTGCATAGTCATTTCAATTTCCCATAATTCCTGGTGTGTACCTGGGTGTGTGTGTTTGATTATCTTTCCCATCACCTTATATGCTTACATCTGGGTTGATATAGTGGAATGGCTTATTATCTCTTGTAAGTGGGGGCAAGAGTAGAATGCCCACACTGTCCTTTCTAATCCTATTGGTCCTTCCCTCATCTTGAAATGAAAATACCTCCTGTGGGAGACACTCTGTAATAATGTCCTGCCTCCCATCATCACTGGCTCACCTCTGTGGGGACGTGATGCCAGGAAGAACACTTCCTGCCATGCTGACAGGTTCCCACCTTAGGCGCCTGTGTCTCTTGGCTTCTCCAACTAAGGACTTTGGTGCTCTGTGAGCCAACTCAGCTTACATGAAGGAAACCCTGGATTACTGGGAATTTCATGTCCCTCGGAACAACCCTCAACCACTGAGTTTTAGAAATTGGTGGATGAGGAGACTTCCCTGGCGGTCCAGTGGTTGAGACTCCCCTGCTGATATCACATGTGGCACAGATTCATTCTTCATCAGGGAACTAAAATCACACATGTTGTACAGCACAGCTAAAAAATAAATTGAAGTAAAGGAAATTGGTGGATGAGTCTCCTAGCTTTCCTGTCCCTTGAAGGGACAATCCTAAGGTATATTTCAAAGAGCTGCTTAACACTTCATTAGTGGAAATGAGCCCCATTTGACCACAGTAGGAACCTGCCTAGTAACACTTTCATCAGCTTCTCTCCCTTCCCTGTTTCATTTTCCTTACTCTTTTTTTGATCATAGTACCTGATGAATCAGGCATTTTTGGGAAGGAGACTTATGGATATGGAATTAGTACATCAAATTAACATGAACAATACCACAAATGATCTTACAATAAAGAAGACACATTATGACACTTGAGATTTCACTTCATGTACCAAACAGATGCTGCTTATCTCCCAACATTCATTCTCTCTATTTGTCTCCAAAAAAAGAAAGTCCTCATTTTTTCAGCTAGGCACAAGATTGTCCAGAATAAAGACTACATTCCCTAGCCTCCCTTATAGCTCGTATAGCCAGGTGACTAAGTTCTGGCCAATGGGATACCTTACCTTTAGTGTTTATTTCCATACAAAGACTGTTGTTTAAGACACTCTTATGTTGGCTCATGGACTGAGTATTTAAGGTTATATGTTATAATATTAAATTTTATAGAAGGGACTATTCTTGCTCTCTCATGCTCTTTAAAAAAAAAATTGAGGTCCTCTTAAAATCAGCTCAATGGTTAACTGTAACTAGGAACAGAATTTACTAGAAAGTTACTGGCCTTAAAAATACATCCTTTATTTTCTCTTCTTTCATACATGTTCAACATGATAAAATAAAAACTGTTTCAGAAGAATGTCAGTCATTTGTGCAAGGGCACAAGGAGTTCATGAGCAAGGAGCCATCCCCTCATCCCACCAGTGAGCAGGAAGAGGCCTGAATGGGATGGTAAGGCTGGGGAGACACATTTCAGTGGCAGGATCCACATAAAAGGAAGGAAGAGTGAGAAAGAGTCAAGGACAGATGGCCGGGAATTCAGGCACACACACTCACCAGCAGGGAAGACCCAGACATCTGGCTTCCCTTTATTATCGCCCTTACCAAAGCTAGAAGTGTAAGCATAAAGGTTTGACTCATTTCCTCATGGAGGAAATTACACTTTTCTATGGAGAAGGCAATGGCACCCCACTCCAGTACTCTTGCCTGGAAAGTCCCATGGACAGAGGAGCCTGGAAGGCTGCAGTCCATGGGGTTGCTAAGAGTCGGGCACGACAGAGCGACTTCACTTTCACTTTTCACTTTCATGCATTGGAGAAAGAAATGGCAACCCACTCCAGTGTTCTTGCCTGGAGAATCCCAGGGATGGGGGAGCCTGGAGGGCTGCCATCTATGGGGTCGCACAGAGTCGACATGACTGAAGCGACTTAGCAGCAGCAAGGAGGAAGGAGGAGAGGAATGATACTGTCATCTGACAAAGAATTAACCTCATGGCAGGCATCACAGGAATTTGTTTTACCTTATGTAGCGTGTGGTACTCTGTGAGAGCAGGGTCCACATCTTATATTGGGAACTGCAAGACTTAACTGCTTGAAACATGCACATTTATGTGTTTGTCTGTATGGATGAAAAATATCCTTCTTGTCCTAGTTTTTCTGATTATAAGAGAAAAATCTCAAATAGAAATCAGGAGGGATTTGTCATTTGGGTTACCTCGAATGGGTAAGATGCCCATCAAAAGGGATGTATTCCCTCAAGAAACTGCCCTAGGTTCCACAAAGTGGGCACAAATGCCCAAGAGTCAGTCTTGGAGTTTCTCTAAGGCACTTCCCAGTGGATATCTTGAGGGACGATGCTCTGGCATCCCCACTTTTTACAATTTCCCCCAAGAGAGAAAAATCCCAAAGATCCAGTGTTTTGGTTGTTGTCACATACTGCCAGCACCAAAAGATAGCAAAGCACAATACAAGAATATTACGTATAGAAAGCTAAACTTTTTCCTCCTTTGAGAAATAAATCTCACAGGAAAATTCGCCAGGCTTGAGGATGAGAGTCATGGGAAATTCTGAAATACACTAGAATAAGCAGATCCCTCTTGTGTTGTTTGCAATGAAAGCACCAGCACTCAAGGGGAGCACTTTCCTAGCACACGTTTAGAATAAGAACAAGACAGAAGCCTCACAGCCACCCCTGTCTCCTGTTTCATCTCTCACTAAGTATCATTGAAAATGAGCTCAAACCAAATTACCCCTTCACAAAGCTATCAGAAGTGCCTCCTGATTTCACCGCGGTCAAATTCTTTGCCTCTTTGATGAACACTTCTAGGATTCCTCCAGAGATGATAGATGGATCCTTCTTTTTTCCTCGTTTAAAGGTCTTCTTTCCTGCATCAGTCATCAGAGACAAACAGAGAGGGATGAAGGGTGGGAAAGAGAGGGGGGAGGGAGGGGAGGGAATGGGTGGAGAGAATGAAAGAAAAAGAGAGAAAGAGAATGAGGGAGGGGGGAGAGAAAAGAAGGGAAGAAAAGAGAAATAGATCATAGGGTCCATTTCAAAACTGACAAAGACTACAAAGATTTATTTCATTTGGTGAGTGAATGAGCTATGTACATTACTGTATATGTTTCCATGAATTCACTTGAATGTTTTTTACCCTAATGGAATCTTTCTGGATCTATCATTCATTTGTATTTGTTGAAAAAAATAAACAAGTTAAAAAAAAAATACTCCCCTAAATCGTATAAAGGAATAAAACAGAAAAGACCCCAAGAGCTGCCTGGGCCACATCCCTGCTCTCCATGAGAAACAGCTACAATGAAAGCCACACACATGTGCCAAGATGCACATAGAGAAAATTCCATAACTCCTGCCTTGGATATTATAGTCAACTCCACGCCTGGCTAGCTCTAAAGGCTAAAGCCCAGGCACAATGACATTTCAGGGTGAGAGAAAACACTCCCCATACCACATTTTTATTCTGATGAAATACTCTCAACATGAATAATGACCACTGCCACCACCACCTTTATTTAACAGTACTGTAAGCACTTTACAGGAATGAACCTATTTAATAGTTGCAGTATCCCTATGAAGTGAGGAAACTGAGGTCAAGAGATAGGAAATTACTAGCAAAGGGTCACCATGACAAGGGTGATATGAACAGAAAGATAATGCATGCTGCCTGTAGGAGCTGAGGAAACAAGGGTAAGAGTGACTTAAATGTGGACTCCATCTGGAATTTTCCTTTGTATTCTGTGTTCCAGGTTAATTTCTTTCTTAAGATGCCCCGAGTAGCTGTGAATCTCATAAATCCAGACAGCAGCTTCCTACACCTCCCCTCTTAGCAGACCATCCCCCATTTCTGCCCCCTCCCCCAACCCAGAGGAAGGTTCTATATACCTTAGACCCCCAAGAAACAAATATCAACATAAAGGTTCATTTCTAATTATGAACTCGGTCCTTTTCTTGTAACAACCCTTCCCCATATATTGCATGTGTGTGCGTGCAAAATCACTTCAGTTGTGTCTCTCTGCGACCCCATGGACTATAGCCTGCTGGGCTCCTCTGTCCATGGGATTCTCTGGGCAAGAATTCTGGAGTGGGTTGCCATTTCCTTCTCCAGGGGATCTTCCTGACCCAGGGATCGAATCCATGTCTCATATGTCTCCTGCGTTGGCCGGTGGGTTCTTTACCACTAGCGCAACCTGGGAAGCCCCGCATACAGTATATACTTCTCAACTCTCCATAAAGGACAGTGATACTTAACCCTTTTCACTTGATGTGAGTTGGCCAAAAAGTTCATTACAGAAGATATTACGGAAAATGCCAAATGAACTTCTTAGCTAACCCAATAACATCATCCACCCAATCCCTCTCCCTACTTCCACACTTCTAGAAATGGAACATCACTGATCAAAGCCAATGATTTTTCTTCCTCTACCTTGAAATTGTCCTAGTGGAGGCATCAGTTTCTCTTCTGGTGGTATGTAACGTAACATGACTGTCAGCTCTCCTTTGTACTGAAGGCTAATATCAGCAGCACATTCCACCTGGCCAAGAGGAGACAGGTAAAAAGAAAAATTCAGAATGCTTATAATTTTGGAGCCTGTATTTGAATATACAATATTTACTAGGTGGCTTAGATGTGACAATTTATTCCACTTCAATTATGTTGGCATTACTGGTTTAAGAGCTGCCTCAGGCATGACAAAAGAAAGGCTGGAAAACTCTATGAAGGTATTTGCATATAAATCCCTTTAGTCCCAGCGGACTGTGCGACCCTATAGACTGAAGCCTGCCAGGCTCCTTTGTCCCTGGGGATTCTCCAGGCAAGAATACTGGAATGGGTTACCATGCCCTCCTCCAGGGGATCTTCCCGAACTAGGGACTGAACCTGTGTCTCTTATGTCTCCTGCATAGGCAGGTCGGTTCTTTACCACTAGCACCATCTGGGAAGCTCTTTAAACCTTAAAGTAAAAGGAATTTGAAAGGGGAGATATAACATGTTGACATTTGGTGAGTCAACAACGGACACTGAGCGCCTGTGATGCACTGAGGTCTGGACCCATCACTAAACATATATAAATAATTTGGGGGAATGAGGCAAAAATAAAGATCTCAGTGATAACAGCCCCAGAAGATACTTCTTTCTGTCTGCCCTTGATGTCACAAGGGTTTCCTACTTCAGTGACCAAGAAAGGGAAAGCAGGCAGTAATGTCTGATTCAAATTGGGCTGCTAGCCACCAACTCTGAACAGCTACACTGGCAATTCACATCATTAAAATTCAACGTGGAAAAAATGGCACGCTCCAACATTGCTGGTGCAACTGTACAATGGCACAGCCTCTCTGAAAAACAGTTCGGCATTTTCTTAAAAGATTAAAAAATACTTGGGCATTTATCCCAGGAAACTGAAAGAATGTGTACACTGAAAAATTCTGTACATACATATTTGCTTCATCTTTATTTGTAGTAGTACAAAACTGGAAAGAAACTGTATGTCCTTCAATAGGTAACTAGTTAAATAAACTGTGGTAAAGCCATACCACAGAGTACTACTCAGGAAGAAAAAGGAATGGCTAGTGATACCTGCAAAAAGTTGATTGAATCTCTAGAGAAGGATGCTGAGTGAAAAAAGTCAGCTTAATAGGATAACATACTATACGATTTCACTTATATAACATTCTTGAAAAGACAAAACAATAGATACGGAGAACAGATTCAGGGTTGCCAGGGGTAAGGAAAGGGGTTCTCAGGTGGCTCAGATGGTGAAGGATCTGCCTGCAATGCAGGAGATTCAGGTTCAATCCCTGGGTCAGGAAGATCTGCTGGAGAAGGGAATGGCAACCCACTCTAGTCTTCTTGCCTGGAAAATCCCATGGATGGAGGAGCCTGGTGGGCTGCAGCCCATGGGGTCGCAAAGAGTCGGACATGACTGAGTGACACAAACAGGTGTTAGGAATAGGGGTGGCAGGAGCGAGGTGGGTGTGGTTATAAAGACCACAAAGGATCTTTGTGAGGATGGACCTGTTCTGTGTCCTGGCTGTAGGGCTAAATACACAAAGCTCCAGTGCTGCAGTGCCAAGTCACTCAGTCATGTCCCACCCTTTGCAACTCTATGAACTGTAGCCCACCAGGCTCCTCTGTCCATGGGATTTTCCAGGCAAGAAGACTGGAGTGGGTTACCATGCTCTCCTCCAGGGGATCTTCCTGACCCAGGGATCAAATCTGTGTCTCTTACACCTCCTGTACTGGCAGGTGGGTTCTTTACCACTACTGCCACCTGGGAAGCCCAACACAAAGCTACACATGTGACAAAACTGCATAGAAATTAATACACATGCACACAAATGAAAACTGAGGAAATCTGAGTAAGACAAGTGGACTATATCAATGTTACCACCTTGGTTGTGCCACTGCATTATAGTTTTGTCAGATGTGACCACTGGGGGAAACTGGGTAAAAGGTATATAGGATCTCTCCATGTTATTTTTTACAATAGCATGTGGATCTACAATCTTCTCAAAATCCAATTTTAAATTTGAAAATTCAGTGTGAGCACATACCCAAAGCCTTTGTTCTGTAGGTCTCCCAATGAGACAACTGAACTTTAGATTTTTCATAAATAGGGTAAGAAAAGTAGATACTTCCTCAGACTTTTCTTGAGGGAACTTGACTGCTGAGCAATTCTTCAAGGGCTAAGAGCTGCTCTGCTATGAGAGAGGGCAGACTGAAAGAATTCCCAGAAACCCCCAAACCCATAAGAAAGCCCGAGGCTATTCAAACCTCAGCAAAAAAGACTGAGACTGACAAAAGGAAACCTTGCTGACTTTCCTTCATTTCAGTTCAGTCGCTCAGTCATATCCGACTCTTTGTGACCCCCATGGACTGCAGCACACCAGGACTCCCTGTCCATCACCAACTCCTGGAGTTCACTCAAACTCATGTCCATTGAGTTGATGATGCCATCCAACCATCTCATCCTCTGTCGTCCCCTTCTCCTGCCTTGTCTTTCCCAGCATCAGGCCCTTTTCCAGTGAATCAGTTCTTCACATCAGGTGGCCAAAGTATTGGAGTTTCAGCTTCAGCATCAGTCCTTCCAATGAATATTCAGGACTGGTTTCCTTTAGGATGGACTGGTTGGATCTCCTTGCTGTCCAAGGGACTCTCAAGAGTCCTCTCCAACACCACAGTTCAAAAGCATCAATTCTTCCATGCTCAACTTTCTTTATGGTCCAACTCTCACATCCATATATGACTACTGGAAAAACCAGAGCTTTGACTAGATGGACCTTTGTTGGCAAAGTAATGTCTCTGCTTTTTATATGCTGTCTAGGTTGGTCATAACTTTTCTTCCAAGGAGTAAGTGGCTTTCAATTTCATGGCTGCAATCACCATCTGCAGTGATTATGGAGCCCCCAAAAATAAAGTCTGCCATTGTTTCCACTGTTTCCCCATCTATTTGCCATGAAGTGATGGGACCAGATGCCATGATCTTAGGTTTCTGAATGTTGAGCTTTAAGCCAGCTTTTTCACTCTCCTCTTTCACTTTCATCAACAGGCTGTTTCGTTCTTCTTCACTTTCTGCCATAAGGGCGGTGTCATCTGCATCTCTGAGATTCTTGATATTTCTCCCGGCAATCTTGATTCCAGCTTGTGCTTCATCCAGCCCAGCATTTCTCATGATGTACTCTGCATATAACACAAATAAGCAGGGTGACAATATACAGCCTTGACGTACTCCTTTTCCTATTTGGAACCAGTCTGTTGTTCCATGTCCAGTTCTAACTGTTGTTTCTTGACCTGCATACAGATTTCTCAGGAGGCATGTCAGGTGGCCTGGTATTCTCATCTCTTGAAGAATTTCCCACAGTTTATTGTGATCCACACAGTCAAAGGCTTTGGCGTAGTCAATAAAGCAGAAATAGATGTTTTTCTGGAACTCTCTTCCTTTTTGATGATCCAGCGGATGTTGCCAATTTGATCTCTGGTTCCTCTGCCTTTTCTAAATCCAGCTTGAACATCTGGAAGTTCATGGTTCATGTACTGCTGAAGCCTGGCTTGGAGAATTTTGAGCATTACTTTACTAACATGTGAAATGAGTGCAACTATGCAGTAGTTTGAACATTCTTTGGCATTGCCTTTCTTTGGGATTGGAAGGAAAACTGACCTTTTCCAGTCCTGTGGCCACTGTTGAGTTTTCCAAATTTGCTGGCATATTGAGTGCAGCACTTTCACAGCATCATCTTTTAGGATTTGAAATAGCTCAACTCGAATTCCATCACCTCCACTTGCTTTGTTCATAGTGTTGCTTCCTAAGGCCCACTTGACTTCGCATTCCAGGATGTCTGGCTCTAGGTGAGTGATCACACCTTATTTTTGGTGGTGATAAACCTTATTAGTAAGGCTGGGAAAATCATTTGAAGCTTTTATTCAGCTACCTTGCCAGAGGCACAAATGAGATTAGGTGGTGAATCAGACTACCCATTTAACATTTAATCTTACTATTCTAAATCAAGTGCCTTATGTGAGGAGTTTTCTTATTGCTTTGATGGTTTCAGGAAAGTTTAGTTTATGTGAAAGTCACAAATGGAAAATTACCATGCATATTATGACAAATGAAAGAGGTCACTGGGTTTGTTTTTCTTTTTGATACTGTAGCTAACGAGGGTTGAGGTATTTGCCCTTTCTCTTTGGATCTGAGTGGGGTCTATGACTGCTCTGACTAGTAGAATATGGCAGAAGTGACAATGTGCCAGTTTCTGGGCTCAGGTCTTAAGATGAACGGCTTCCATTTCTTCTCTTGAAATGAATATTCTTGGGATTCTCCCTCTGGGAATCCATGCTGTGAGGTCCACATCACATGGAGAAGCCACACATAGGTGCTCTAGTTGGTGGGCTTAGATGAGTTCTTAGCTGGCAGCCAACATCAAGTGTGAGACATCCAACTGGACCAACCAGCCCAGTCAAGCCCTCAGATGACTTCAGGGTGTTTTTGGGTATACACTTGCAAGGAAGTTCCAGGGCAACGTCCTCTCCTGACATACTACCATTTCCCACTATTCAGTGAACTTTTGCTCAGAAAAAGGTTGCAGAATTCAATTCAATTCATTCCATTCTACCAACACATATGGAAGGTCTCCTTGGATTGGATTGGACAAAAAGTTCGTTCAGGTTTTCCTGTACAATGGTATGGGAAAACCTGAACAAATTTTTTGGCCCACCCAACAGTAATGATTCTTAAGGCATTTTGCTAAGTGCTATGGGGACACAGAGAGATCCTGCTTTCCATGAGTTTTCACTCTATCTAGAAGGAATATACTCCATAGCAACTCTATCCATCTGCTCTTATTTAACTGATTTGTCACATGAATGCTCTCTATTCCCACTGAAGAGCAGGATGCTCTATACAAAGACCATGTATGCCTGCTCCCATCAGTTGAGTCAGCTGCATTCGTCCCCAGAGCTCTTTATGCCAGGCATATTTGTGGCTCTAATTATATAACTGAATGGCACAAACTGAAGAGTCCCAAAAGACAGCTGCTACTATAAAAAATGAGGTTGACCAACTTATAAGAACTAAAGATGTGAAAATAAATTCGCTATTGGATTCTATTTGGGCTTGAAGCTGTAAAAGATTAGAGGAAAGATCATGAATATTCAGAAAGATTTTGCATTTGGTTGACTTTGCAAGTATTCTGAAACTTTTGTTTCACTCTAGAGAAACTCAAACAAGAAATTGTTGATTAGGATACATTAGGGGCAGAATGTATTCCAGGAGGATATGATAGAGTTTCAACTACCGAAACTATACTCAAAAAAAAAAAAAAAAAAAAGTGCCCCTGTATTAGAAAACTTGAAAATGAATACACATTTAAGTTAAAATAAGTGATTAATAAATGCATTGGAAATTCCATAAGGAATGCAATTGGAAAACATTGTATGTGTTTGACTTCTGTGACTTTGTCCATGAACTGACCTATAATTATTGGTCCTGATTTCTTGAAGGTTTCTACCATAGAGCAAGCTCGGTGTCACACAAACCATTACAGTTGCTCCAAATACAAGTACCGTGCATTCCCTACTGAATGAGTTAAGTTCCGAGAGAGTGCATTTGTAAATCCAATTTGTTCATAAGTCCAACAAAGTTAGCCTAGGTACCCAACTTTATATATAATGCCAGAGACTTGAATTAACTTGCGTGATTGGACGTGCGAATGCACTTTCGCATCTTCAAAAGCTCACAACTCGAAGGTTCGTATGTAGGGGACCTACTAAAGAAACTACTCTGGGGGACTTCCCTGGTGGTGCAGTGGTTAAGAATTCACCTTCCAATGCAGGGGAGGCAGCTTCGATTCCTGAACAGAGAAGTAAGATCCCACATGCCTCAAGCAACTAAGTCCTTAGGCTTCAACTAGAGAAGCCAGTTCACTGCAAGTACTGAGCCTGCTCGCTCTAGAACCTGAGCTCCACAAGAGAAGCCCACAGGCCGCAACTTAGAAACACCCATGCTGCACTAAAGATCCAGTGCAGCCAAAAATTACAAACTACTGTGGGAAGAGAGAGTAATCCAGACTGGGATAACAAGGGGGCCCTTGTCTGGTTCTTATAGGATGGCAGACATGATGACATATGAAGATGGGGGGTGGGGGAAGATTAGCCTGGGTTAAGGACAGAGGCACCTGGCTGGCCACGGTCCATAGGGTTACCAAGAGTTGGGCAGGACTGAAGTGACTTAACATATAAGCAACAAAGTAGGATGAGTGGAATTCAGTGGGGATTGTGTAGAATGTGCCTGAGCACTGGTTGGGAGGTGTGCTCAGATGTGTGTGTACAGGGAGGAAGCAGCAAGGAAGATGAAAACAAGGTTTCTACTCTGGGGTCTTCAGGAGACCTGAAGACACAAATTTCTATTATAGTGTTTTATTAGGATGGGCAGTAGGGTAGCTGGACAGTGAAGGGAAGAGAGGCTCGCCAAGGTTACAAAGTCAGGTCAAGTTCAGGGAGAGTAACCCTTGCTCAGTTCCACAGGGGAGCTCCGAAGACAAGACAGATCACACCTTGGAGTGCTCCTGATCAAAGCAAAGATGCTAGGGTGTTTATACTCCTTCACTCATCAGTTACTGACCAAGGGCTTTGCCCTCAACTCCCACAAGACTGAAATTCCCAGGCTATTCTGGCTTTGGACATCCACATTCCAAGCCCACTCCAGCAGCCTGAGGATGCCTATCCTACGAAGATTGGCAGATACTGGCTGGCAGGAGGGACAGCTGAGGGGAGCCATGTATGAATGAAAATGGGGATACAGGTAAAGCACTGACTCCTCTGCTCCAGAAAACTGGGCTATACCAACTGAGCGCTGAGGGCCAGGGTAAGGGTTAGAATTTACTCAAACAATATCCAGAGTCAATAGGGAAACAGTGAAGGAATCTGACTCAGCGCGGGTGGGGAATAATCTGATAATGCCCATTATCTTTTGCTTTTTGAAGAGACAGGGATCTACTGCCAATCAGAGTAGGAAGCAGAGTTCCCAGCACACTTACAGGGCTAAGGTGGGGTCATCTATCATGGACACAAGTCTGTCCAAAATACCACATAAAAAGAACCCTTTAGCTAGGCAATGACTCTACAGGACCTCCTGTACATTGACTCTGCCTGAAGGTGGGACAGAGAAGGCTTCCTTTGAAAACCACTTAAGCTTGCTGTTGACATTCAAAGGTCCTTTTTATAATAGCACCTTCTGGGAATACATGAAAGGCAATTTACACTGACAAGCTCTTCTTGTTTTTCAGTAAGATAATGAATTACAGCTAATAAACAATCCCACATCACGCTGTAAAATGGGAGTTATACTGTGAAACTACTTTACAGTAAGTACACCTGGCATCTTGAGTTCTTTCTTTGTCTGCACCAGCCTCCTGATGGGTGGGAAGACATAGTAAAATCAAAGGTAGGTGTCCAGGGACTTTTCACCAACAGATAGTCGATAAGCAATAAGGCACTCTGTCTTTCCAATCTTCCCACTGCCAAAGGATGTCCGTCTTTCTGAATGTTTAAGGAATATTATTTCTGATCCTCTGTTACCAAGGAAATTGGTCCCTGTAGCTCACCCTTCAGCTCCTCAGCTGGATAATCTATGAGAAACATCAAGTGTCCAGGGTGGCTCATGCTAGAGCTATAGTTGATGAAGTGGCTACTGCATTGAAATGACTGAGGAGGGAGATGGAGAATCAAGTTTGGAAGGCATGGTACCTAAGCAAGTCTGAATAACCTGCAGCCTTTCCTCTATACATGTCAGAGAAAGCTTGGCAGGAAAAGATGACGTGGATTAGACACTAATTTAGACTGCGTACCTAGAAGATGGTAAAGAATCCACCTGACACTGCAGGAGACGTGGATTCAATCTCTGGATCAGGAAGATCCCCTGGAGAAGGGAATGGCTACCCACTCCAGTATTCTTGCCTGGAGAATCCTACAGAGGAGCCCGGTGGGTACAGTCCATGGGTTCACAAAGAGTCAGACGTGACTGAGCGACTAACAGCTGGCTATTCAACTTCTTGCCAGAAACCAATGCTGAGATGAGGATTCTTTTGCAAGTGACCTATTAAGGAAAGGCTCCCAGGCCAGGCCAGGGAAAGGGCTGGGGAGATAGGTTGGGGAAGAGGAGGAAGCCAGGCAAGGGCTTCTGATCCAGCAGGAGAGCTCTGGAGGGTAAATAACACCTAAGAGCTCTTCCCTCTCTCAGTAATGGAACTGAGCTTTCAGACTCCACCATCTATCAGTTATTGGTGAAGACTTGACTTGCGGCAGGAGGGACAGAAGCTCCTAGGAATTTCTGACTCTCTGCCTACATGGGAAAAATCTACAATAGCCTGAGGACAGTCTTCTAAAAACAGTCAGGTAGAGGCAGTTGGAGGCAAAATTCACAACAGACATGGTTAAAGGAATCCAAGGGGTTCTGGCAGAGGACAACAGGAGTTCCACTAACATTAAACACCATCAGAATGTTTCTATCTCAAGCAGCCTCAGAGAGATGCTTCTCACTTGTAATAAAAAAAAAAAACAAACCACTCAATGTCAATGTGAAGGTGATTACCATGGAAAGCTGCTGGTCCCTAAGCCAAATCAATGCCTGAGAGAATACTGATATCATCTCAGAGCAAATCCTCCAACCATTTCCAAGAAACTGACTGGAAACCCTCCAAGCAGGTTTCCAAAACAGCTTCTCTGTGCTCTTCTGTTACATTTCTGATGGACAAGCTAATTTCACGGACTTAGATGCATGTTACTTGTCCTTCATCAGTGTCACACACCACATGATGTACTGGACATTTTCTATGATTCTTTGATACTCACTCATTATACACAAAAGGAAGCAAGTGCCAGAAGATTTAAATCAACTTAATTGCTATCCTTTATGGTGAGGCTTTTCATTCAAATCACAGAACTTTAATGCTGTAGTGACCAAATATTTCTCATATTTATTAATAATGTCAGAGAAATGTTACGCTATTGTGGACTTATTTGTTGTTAACATTGTACTTCCTCTCTCTACCATATTTATGTGAGTCACAGGAGTGAGGTTGTTTTCTGTTTGAGGATCCCTATTTCATTGTCAATTTTACCCAGAGCCAAAGTAAACCTCCTAAAGGTTGTCCATGAGTTACTTATACCAAATTTTTGAGGTCAACACTTATAAAATCCACCAGAAAGTTACATTTAACTTCTGAGTCTCAAGCTCCTCATATAAAATGGGGATAACAATGCTTAGCGGTGGTTGTAACCATGAGATGTGAATGATGCTACTACTCATGATGATGAACAAACACTATTATTGATGATCAATGTTTGTTTTTGCTGTCTAGCACCCACTCACCATTTTTGTTTTTTAGTATTCCTGTACCTGGATTTATTTGGGGGTGATACCACCTTCAGGACCAGTTTTATGTTCTGATGGTCTTAAGCCCCTCAATGTATCTCTCCTCTCTGGCTGCAATGATTGGCTAAGGATGGGCAAATAATGTAATGAGAATTAGGAACCAGGTCCAGGATGTTGGCTTGACTATTGGAGGAGGAACTCTTTCCTGTCCTGGACAGTGTGAGGCAAGGATGAGAGGTTTGCAGCTGTTGTGGTGTTCAAGAGAAGCAGACCTGGGATTAGTGAGGGGAGGCCCACAATGCATGAAGTCTGCAAGTGAAGCCAATACAGAGAAGAGAGATCAGGCCTTGCTAAGATCTGAGCATCTGGATCAAGCCATGCTTGATCATCTCTGGTCAATAATTTCCTTTCATTTTTTGAGTAGTGTGAGCTGGGGTTTCTGTCAATTACAATATAAGGATTCCAATGTAACAAACACTGCATAGCATTTATCGAGAAGCTTGCAACGTGCCTGACACTGCAAATATCACAAGGCAGGCTTCTTCAAGCCTCACAGCATCCCTAAAACTGATGTCCAATTCTTACATCACCAATGAGAACACCAAGGCCTGGGAAGTTAAGTAACTTCCCCAAGGTTACACAGAGAGTCGTGAAGCCAGGATTGAACCCAGGAAGTCTGATCTGAGTCCACTATCTTAACCATCATGTTCTTTTTTCCCTTTTCTATATAAAGAACAATCTTTCGTTACATAAGTGGGACCTTTATCCCATCTCACTTTTGACTTCAAAAATTACTGTAGACATGCCAACTGCATAGAGTGAATCCCAGGCACTGTTGGTTTAGTTTAGAACATACTATCGTAGCATTTAATTTCTAGTACCAGCCTTGAAAAAAAATTTTTTTGACCTAATAGGATCATATAATGTATTCTTTTGTTTATCCATGGTGACTACTGAATACTGACTATATTTTTAGCAGGTCAAATTAATAAGAAATATGATTATGCAAGATTATGGCTTGCATTTTACAGACAGTCTATATCAAAGAAGGGTTTCCAAAAGAGTGTATTTACATTTGTTATATCATTCCAAAATAAGCTGCACTAATCTTTTCGGATTATCACTTGACAACTAGAGGTCTTCAGATTCTTTAGGCCTCTGACATCAGTTTTGCTCATTCCTTGTGTAAGTGTTTGACTTATCTGGAAGCATTTCCTACCTTGGGTTGAAGCACAAACCACTCATCACTTGGATTTTCAAAGTTCCATGAGTCAAAAGGAATCTCCACCTCCCCCAGGAAGCTATTCCGTCCAAATCGATCATAATGCCAGACTGAGAGCTGCAGAGTTCTCGTTTCCAGCTGGGCATGGCTGATGGTGTACTGCAAAACCAGATTTACAACATCACACTCCATATCCATTTCTAGGACAGGGTGAAATTTACTTCCACCGGCTTCCAGATCATATGCAGTAGTAATACAAACAAAACAAACCCAAGAGAAAAACACTTCATTTTTCTTCATTTCTGCTACAAGTCAGGTTCTATTCCATAAACTCATTTGCATGAGATCTAGCACTGAAAGATCTATTGACAGGCTTTTCATGGGGGTTTGATAAACTTCAGATATTATATAAAAAGTGCGAGGTGATGAAGCTTGTCCCCTTTTCAGCTTTACTTGCTTTTTACTTGCCTGATTATTTTGTCAACAACTACTTTGTAAGTGCAAGGTTTAATGTATCAAGTCTTTAATTTCTCTGTCTTATTTATAACAATAAGACCCAAATCCAGGAAAGTTTGACAGTGAGAAACTTGCAAATGTCAAACTTCATAAAGTCCAGCCTAAATGCAGGGGTGAAATCGATATATACATAGATTGAGCAGAAAGAAAATATTGCTGGCATGGTTTCCCTTTTCCAGCAGAACATTATCCAGGGCCACATACGCACACCCCCTCAAAATCTCCTGATTGTCCTCCGCAAATACCACTTCAGACACACTTCAGACTGACTGATTCCTCATCTTGGATTCGCATCATCCTTCCTGTTTCTGGAATGATTCACCTTGGCCCTGCTTCCCAGATCTGCCACGTCATTCTTATCTGTTCTGCTTCGGCTCATCTTTGCTATCCTGTCATGGCTGCTGGATTCACCCTCTGCATATATTCATTCCTTTTCATTTTGATCTGTCTTGATACTGGCTCCTGCTTTCACATATGACCCTGCTGACATATGCCCCCACTCGCCAACTTCCTTCTGTGGTGGACTCCATGACTCCATTATTCTGGCTTCAAGATCCATAATTTACCCTGTGACTGGCAGTAACTTCAACATCCCCGTCCCCTTGGAACTTTCTCACCAGGCCAACTGTGTCTAGGGTGAGGGAAGAGGTTACATGGAGGCCCATGGGAAAAAGTAATGTCTCTAGAATTGGGGCCTGGGTTATATCTTACCTAGGCCACTGTCTCTGAGATTTTTCAAATCTAGCCCTGCATCTCCACTGTTGATTAACCACATGGATAAACTCAGCCAAATTCTGAAACCCTAACAGGAAACAGCACATTTTAATGCTGCGTTAGCAGAACAATGAGTATGTATAGAGTGACCTGCTAAGTTAGGGCCAAAACTTTGACAAACTTCTTTAACAGGGAACTAGAAAAAAAATTGTTTTCCCAAGGGTGAAACATAGTTTTGGACAAGAGGTATTAATACCAACTCAGATGTAATTTTCCTGGATCACCTCTACTTCCAGTGCAATCTTCAGAGCAGCAGAGAAATAGACTAAGAGTGGTTTACACCGCTTTCTTTTCCAGACACAGAGAGCCAACTGACTCACATTCTGCTTTTCTAAAATACATATAAGCCTTGACATGCAAACCCTTTACAGTTACATCTAAACCAATGAGGTAAATCGAGTCATTAAAGTTACCGTGAAAGAGTATTGATTTACCTTTAGGGTTTCATTGAATTCTGGATTGGTGCCTGTTCTTATTTTGGTCTTGCGCTTGTTATTTCTGGACTTGTCAGGAAGAAGATATGACTTGACATAACTGTATATGATTTAAAAAAAAATGAAAGTAATCCTTGGGAAACATCTACTTTGAGAGAAATGCTCAGGGACTTCAGTGAATAAAAAGGGTAAAAGAAACAGGCTAGTGAGTATAAGAGACAGAACCAAAGAGAACGTGGTTTACATACCAGGACATTTTGAAATATAACTCTGGCCCTTCAATAAGAGAGAAGTTGTAAATTCTTGTGGTAAAAAGAGTGGGTTCCAGAGTCAAGCCAGCTGGGTTTGAATTACTCCAGGTGTCAATGGTTTGGGGGAACTCAAGAGCTTACTTAATCTCTCTGTATCCCAGTTTCATCATCTGCAAACCTGGGATGATGACTTAGGGGATGATAAGGATCAAATGAGCTGACATATACAAGGAGCTAATATATTATACTACTGAATAAGTATAATCTATTATTATGAACAATGCTCTTGATCATAGAGGTAATTTTCCTCTCCACTCAGATGTCTGGACTTCTGATGAGTGGAGTCAATGGGTGAATAAAGAAAAATAGTGAAAAAGAGGAAATTAAAATTAACAACCTGAAGTCACAATAGCAATTCTCCCCAATACCTGGCCTTGAGCAGTCCCAGGATCAGGGCATCATGGCAGACTCAGAAATGCACAAGATGTACAAGACTGAAATGTAAAAAGATGCTACCAGAGTCCTGAAGTCCACCTACTGTGGCTTTAAATGATCCCTTTGAGACTGATGATACCAATCCTGAAGCTCTCTGATATTTAGCTAAGGAGGTAACCGGACCAATCTATTTGTCTACTCATTTGTCTGTTTTGGAAACAGATTTGCTGAGCTGTGTATTAAACCTAGGTTATCTATTATGTAGAAAAAGGGTAAACAGCAGGTCTGAGACTGCTGTCATTTGAATTATCTGTTTATAAGTTTGGCTCTTGGCTGGCATGCAGAACCTGGGTTTCAGGAGGATTTTCATCACTCCAGGAGCAGAAATAAGTGGCTCACTGTGCCAAAAATATTTGTGGAAATAGTATAGCTCCTGCTGAACATCTGCTTTCATGTAGGAGACTGAGATTTTGGTATGTGACCAGCTGAGTCTCTCAATGAGCTTCCCTGGTAGACAACACTCCCCATGTGTTTTCACCACTTGTGGCTGGAGGACTTAAGCACATCCTGTGTGACTCCACTGGGAGAGGTCCTCGGAAGCTTAAGCCTTGATTCTCTTGAACTTTGCCACATATGCCTTTTCCCTGTACTGATTATGACTGTGTGTGGAGACCTGTGAGTCCTCAGAGTGACTCACCAAACTGGCAGTGGTCCTGGGAAGCCCTGGGTCTTACCTTCCCATGGTCTCACCTGCCCTCCCAGGCTGATCCTGGAAATCCCAAGAGCCTCATAATTACCCTTTCAGGTTGTTCAATTAGGCAAACAGCTTGGTAATTTTTTCTGGAGGGTTTCCCAGAACAAAAATTAACAGGATACTCTCATACAGCCTGGGGTGTGCCAACGTGTCAGCCTTGTATGACAAAGAAGCTGCCTCTGTGTGAACTACAAATCTGTGAGTCCTGAATCATGCTGAGTAATAGCTACTTTAAAATCTTACAGTTCCCTGGTGGTCTAGTGGTGAGGATTTGCTACTTTCAATGCCACGGCCTGGCTTCAATCCCTGGCCAGGGAAATGAGATCCCACAAGCTATAATGCGCAGCCAAAAAAAAAAATTTTTTTTAAATAAAATAAAACTCAGGTAACTACAAATGCGACCATTATATATGCATGTCAGAGAATATTTAGAAGTGTGGCAGAGGAAGAAAGTGATGATCAACCTTCTGATTCTAGATGAATGCTACAAGGCTTCTGAAAAAGAAACACACAAGGTGACAAATACATGTAATTCACATGGGCAGTGACTGAAACAGTCTGGGAAACATGCTATGTGCTTACGCATCTGTCCTCTGTTTCTTTTCATCTCCTATGGCCAGATTTCTGCAGTTCTTAACAAAAATGTAGAGCCCGCCAGTTTCATAGCTGTAGCTGATGTGCAAAAGGATTTCCCCGCTGACCTTCACGTTGCCATAGTCTCCTGTCTCACTGTAAACACTCATCATGCTGTTCAGGCTGGTCTGGAATCAACAAGATAAAAAGAGGCATCCGGGGTTATGCTAGTGATCTCGCCACAGAAGCTATCTCCCACCACTTAATTACAATTCCCGTTGTTTATAACGAGCAGGGAAGCTTACGGTGAAGGAAGAAAGCAAAAGATGGCTTGTTTTTCTGATGTTGCATAAAATCCAAGCCTGAGAAAGGACAATGTCTAGGACCATTAGTAAGGAAGGCAGGATGCTCGCTGAGAGGGGATTAACTTTTTGGGTTAGTGAATAGCCTTTGTTCATTCACTTCTAATGAATAGGGGGACACAGGCATTTCCCATTTCATCTCCTCTCCCCATCCCTATAGCTTTCTCCTCTTTCACTGGGAGACTCAAGGTCACTCTACTTCAAGGTCTAGAATGCACTCATCAGGACAAAGAAAAAAGAACCCATATTTCTGTGCAAGGATAAGCTACAAGCTTTTCTCTCTGATACCTACATAGAGTATTCCATCCCATAAGTCTCTGAGAAGCCATACTATAACCCAGCAGGACCCTATGGAGCCTTCCCAATGTAGCCCCTCCCCTTTATCTGCTACTTTATTGCCTCTGAAGTACCTTCAATTCAGTTCAGTTCAGTCACTCAGTTGTGTCTGACTCTTTGCGACCCCATGAATTGCAGCATGCCAGGCTTCCCTGTCCATCACCAACTCCCGGAGTTCACTCAAACTCATGTGCATCGAGTCAGTGATGCCATCCAGCCATCTCATCCTCTGTCGTCCCCTTCTCCTCCTGCCCCCAATCCCTCCCAGCATCCGGGTCTTTTCCAATGAGTCAACTCTTCGCATGAGGTGGCCAAAGTACTGGAGTTTCAGCCTCAGCATCAGTCCTTCCAAAGAACACCCAGGACTGATCTCCTTTAGAATGGGCTGGTTGGATCTCCTTGCAGTCCAAGGGACTCTCAAGAGTCTTCTCTAACACCACAGTTCAAAAGCATCAATTCTTCAGTGCTCAGCTTTCTTTATAGTCCAACTCTCACATCCATACATAACCACTGGAAAACCCATAGCCTTGACTAGACGGACCTTGAAGTACCTAGATAATATTAATAGAATCTGATGCACATTTCCTGAGTTGTTTTACAGATGTTAAAACCCTCATCAAATGGAAGAAATTAATGATTTGATGACCATGAGCACATAGCCCCCAGACCTTCTGTAGCCTAAGGATTGATCATCATCAACTAATCAAAGAACTGTGCACAAACTGATCACATACTCTGAGACCTGTGACCCTCATCTGGCCTTTAGAAATGCTTTGCTCAAACCCTTCAGGAAGTTTGAGGGGTTTCAAGCACCAGTCATCCATCCTCGACATTTACACAATAAACACTGCACTTTCCTTCACCACAACCTGGTGTCAGTAGATTGCCTTTACTGTACCCAGACAACCAGACCCAAGATTGATTCTGTAACATAACTACATCTTCCAAAAGGGCATGCCATGAGAACATCACTGCCCATAGCTGTCAGGACTCCCCTGACCAGCTGTGAGGCCACAGGGTTAGTAACTAATATGACCATGGCTTTCTACACATGTATAAAATAGCAACTCACAAACAGAACACTAAACAAGAAAATAATACACCAACCAATAAATAAAATTAAAATGCAAAAAGAAACCCTGTCCAAATGTGCCAGAATGAATGAAAGTTCTGATGGGATACTAATAATAAGAGATGCATTTTAAATTAAATGTAACAAAATTATCCTGTACTGCCAGCAACATGAACTCTGTGTCTTAGCAACAGGATTGTCACAAAAAACCACCTGGAAGGCGTTCAGGAGTGATCTAGGCATTTCAAAAGCCCTGTCTATGAACGACTGGGAAGTAAAGACTATGGTGATTGAGAAGAGAGGTTAGACTGCATACCTTGTATATATTTTTTTGTTTATATATAAAACAAAAGTCATTACCTTCCTCCAATTGCTCAAAGTAGAGACTGATACAAAAGCAGTGGGTGATATGGCCAGTCTCTTTTTCAAGCTTAAATCAAGGGCAAGAGCAAACCAAGGATCCCATAATAATTTGGAAATTAAAACTTAAAGAGCCAGTGAGTGACCTAAGTCATCTATTCTGTTCCTAAAACCAAACACCAGAATTTTCATGATAGCAGGTGTCTTTGCAAACTTTAATTGCCTACTGGTCACTTGGGGGTCTCATTAAAATGAAGGTTCTGATCCACACAGTCCCAGGTGGAGTCTGAGATTCTGTCTTCTTTTTTTTTTTTTAAGATTTGTTTATTTATTTTTGGCTGTGGTGGGTCTTTGTTGCTGCACTCGGGGTTTCGCTAGTTTCAACGAGCAGAGGCTGCTCTCTAGTTGCGTTGTGCAGGGCTTTTCATTGCGGTAGCTTCACGTGTTGCAGAGCTCAGGCTCTAGGGCACTTGGGCTTCATAAGTTGTGGCTCCTGGTCTCCAGAGTGCAGGCTCCATAGTAGTGGTGCAAGGGCTTAGTTGCTCTGCAGCATGTGGAATCTTCCCAGATCAGGGATTGAACCAGTGTCCCTTGCATTGCAAGGTCGATTATTAACCACTGGACCATCAGGGAAGCCTTGCAATTCTGCTTTTCTAACAAACTCCTAGGTCCACAGTTCCCAAACTGTGTGTTAAGGCATCCCAGAGCACCAGCCCCAACTCACAAGGGGCACCGCAGCATATTTTAAAATTCCCAGGGAAACACCAGTGACAACTATTAGACACCATGCAAACTGCTAACAGTAGTTCACAGTGTTAACGTTCAATCCCACTTTCTTCTTTTTAATAAAGTCCTATCCATGCGAACCTGAGTTTTAGGCAATAACTATGACAAAAAACATGTACTGCACAAAAATCCATGAGGAAAAGGAAATGAAAATGCTGCTGCCAACTCATGTAGTCCCCATCAGGCCCACACATCACCTCAGGGGCTATTTAAGAATGGAAAGAGTCGGACACGATGGAGCGAGACTGAAGAATGGAATAAAAATATTATTTTTTCAAATGGTTACTGTGCATTATATTTTCAAATGGCTACTAAGTTGTTAAGATACCAGTGCTTATTTTTTTTTCCAAGCTAACTATTTAACTGGGTTAGGTGGCTCAGACGGTAAAGCGTCTGCCTGCAATGTGGGAGACCCAGGTTCGATCCCTGGGTCGGGAAGATCCCCTGGAGAAGGAAGTGGCAACCCACCCCAGTACTCTTGCCTGGAAAATTCCATGGACTGAGGAGCCTGGTAGGCTACAATCCATGGGGTCACAGAGAGTCAGATATGACTGAGTGACTTCACTTTCACTTGGCCTAGCAGCGCTATGAAATTACCACTGAGACACTAGGGGTTCTGTAAACTGACAGCCTTTTATAGTCTCTGTCCCAGGTCACTCAATATTGCTGGTCAACAGAACATGCTTTGAGTTTCAAGGGCTTTAAGAATAAGCCCCAAACCCCTTATGTCACATATGAATCAAGTCTGGCTCACAGAAATTATTGGCGGTGCCAAAACATTGTGAAATAAAGTTCATATTTTATGGCAGAGCTTGAAAGATTTAAACATTCTTTTTTGTTTTTATTGAACCACATGGCTTGCATGATATTAATTCCCTGACCAACCTGGGCCCTGGACCACCAGAGAATTCCCCAAGAAAAATTTGAACGTGAAAAAGTTCATCTGCCCTTTGGCCTCCTTGCCTGACTTCTATGGGCAGAACAGTTCTTGGAGCTTTCTGAGATGCTGTTCCCAGGTTATAATCTTCAATACAGCACCAATAGAATTTCCCATTTCTTTCTTAGATCGACTGATTATTTTTTTGTTGTTGACAACAAAGCAAAAGATTTCCAATTTTTAGTCTGAGGACCTCCACACCATATCTCACTGACCCCTTGGGTCACTGACTTATATCTATACCACATCCTTCTGTAGCTACTCCTTCAAAGAAGGTCCTCTGTTAAAGCATGAGATCAGTACATAGAAAATTCAGTTTAAGAACCCACTACTGCAGAAGCTTGGAAGAAACTGAAGAAGTTACAAGAATTTTACTGCTAACCAAACTCTATGCTTTTAACCAAGCCAATGCTGTGAATTAAACAGAGATGTTTATTCTAAGGGGCTTCCCTGGTGGCTCAGATGGTAAAGAATCTGCCTGCAATGCAGGAGACCCAGGTTGGATCCCTCAGTTGGGAAGATACCCTGGAGAAGGGAATGGCTACCCACTCCGTTATTCTTGCCTGGAGAATCCCATGAAAAGGTGCCTTGTTCACGGTAAACCATTCTGGACCATGTATCTTTTCTCTAGTCCACAGATTCTAATGTTTTAAAAATGTGTTGTCTTTGAAATACTTGGATTCTGATTATATTATTACCTTTTAAAAGAGGATTGCTGGTTAATGATACATGAGTCAGAAAGACTGGAAGAATTGCCTAGCTAATGAGATTTCCTGTACCATGAAATCCATGAAGTACAATTGGAAAAAAGAAAAAGGAAAGGTTGAACACTCACAGTGTCTGAGTCAGCATCAGGCACACTTAGGTAGGTCCATTTCCTGTCAGAGCCTGCTTGAGAATTCTTTAAGGAAGTTGCCCAAAGGTCAAAAGAGAAAAGCATATTAGAGCAACAGATGGAAATAAAAGACACCAAGAAAAGACCTGGAGACATACAGATAGATAAAAAGACACAGGAGCACCTAAAGCCCTCTCAAAGAAGGGTTCAAACACCAAAGTAAGATGGAATATTATTCTGTAGGAGTGGGAAGTTATGGACTTGATGTACGAATAGGGAAGAAAGTTACTTGGCTATGTGTTTAAGTGAGGAAAGTGACTGGTGGTAGCAAGGAGGACATCTGAGGAACTGAGAGAATGGCAGCAGGGAAATTTACCAACTGAGAACCGAGATAATTCAGAGGGTTCAGCTGATGAGAGCCTGAACTAGGGAGTGATGAGGTTTTAAAATGTGGTAGGGAGAGGTTTTTTTAAAGTAGGAATCAGGACCCTTAGGAAAAGCCCCCACAAAATTTGAATAAAAGGTACTCTGTGGACAAAAGGCAAGCAGGAGATTATAATAACTTTTAATTCATGATCCTGTGTTTTCCAAGAACTTGATTCTCTTCTTTGGAAATGCAAAGAAAACCAACAAGAGAGAATATTCCAGTGCATGCTCAAGAATTGCTTACTGTTGACAGGCCACTCGCTAGACTGTGAGTATTTGAAGAAAACCGGGAGGACACTAAGTCATCAATGCCATCTTCCATCTCTTCTAAGGAATCCTAAGGAAGGATGGAGGGGAATAAAATCAGTGCCTTGGTGTCCTTCCTAGAAAGTCTTTTCACTTACAAAAAACCACTTTTTAAAATATTTATTTATAATTGACTTATGATTGCTTTATGACATTGGTTTTATTTCTGTCATACATCAAAATGAATTAACCGTAGGTGTACATATGTCCCCTCCCTCTTGAATCTCCCTCCCACCTCCCGCCCATTCCCACTCCTCTAGGTTATTACAGAGCCCTACTTTGAGTTCCCTGAGTTATACAGCAAATCTCACTGGCCATCTATTTGACCTGTGTTAGTGTATATGTATCCATGCTACTGTCTCCATTCATCTCACCCTCTCCCTCTTCTCCCCAACCCTGTCCATAAGCCTGTTATCTATGTCTGTGTCTCCACTGTGGCTCTGTGAACAGATTTGTCAGTACCACCCTTCTAAATTTCAAATATATGAATTAATATATGACATTTGAGAACACTTTTCTTAAATACTTGAAATATCAGATACAAATATCTAGAAAAAACTCCATTCCTAGGTTTTGCTCTTTTGCTCTCCATTCGACCTGAATTACAACCATCTGAAGATTGGGGTCCCCTTCCTAGCGATGCTTGCTTTATGGAAAAAACATGAAATGTGGAATCACACAGACCTGGGCATTCAATTCCTCCTTCACTGCTCACTAAATTGATTTACTTTGAGCAAAGTACTTATTTTTTAATTTAAAAAGTTGAGGTGCATTTGTGTATATATGTGTGTGTGTATGCACATTAATGTATGCCTGTGTATGTCTATACTGTTAAGACACGGAAATGTATCTTGAAAATCTCTTCAATAGAATAAACTATTTTACATATTGGTTTCTTATCCAAAATTCCAGATTCTACTTTTCTTTCCCCACTTTTTATCCCCTGGTTATTTAAATAATACATTTTTATAGTAAAAATTTCAAGTAATATAGATTAAAAAAACTTGTATCTCCACTCACATATTAATAATTAAATTTCAATAATCTTTGATGGATGAACAGGGTACATATACACACAGATAAATGGATTATATCATGCATACTATTTTCTTTCTTTCTTTTTTTTTTTATTAAGGACACCTTTCTTTTTGGTTTCTCCCCTCTTCCCTGGTCCTCCTTACCCTGGGTGCAGCTAGTATTATGCATCCTGTTCAAATTACATTCTCTTTTTAAAAAGTTTTCTGCATCTATTGATGTAGTTTTTATTTTCTCCTTTAATATAGTGAAGGGGCTTCCCTGGTGGCTCAGATGGTAAAGCATCTGCCTGCAATGCAGGAGACCCGGGTTCGATCCTTGAGTCGGGAAGATCCCCTGGAGAAGGGAATGGCAACCCACTCCAGTACTCTTGCCTGGAAAATCCCATGGACGGAGGAGCCTGATAGGCTACAGTCCATGGGGTCGCAAAGAGTTGGACATGACTGAGCGACTTCACTTTCATTTTAATATAGTGAAATATTAATTATGTAAAAGATATTCTTATATAGATGAATTCTTCTATTCAAACCTAGAATAAAACTTGCTTATTGCAATATTTTTGATTCACTGCTAGGTTTGTGTATATATTCAAGTTTTCTGTATATATTTATAAATTAATTTACCAGTTTGAGTATTCAGGTTATATAAAATGGCTTCATATCATGAATTTGAAGATTTTCAGAGTTTTGAATTTGAACATTTTCAGAAGATTTTCTATGATCAGTAATAGTTTAGTAACATTGGAATTATCTGTTCTTTAAAGGCTGAATACCAAGTAAGCTTTGAAACCATTTGCTCTCATTGCCCACCGCTACCACTGCCCTTTTGTGGTGGATTTAAAAATACTTTGTAGTTTTTTATTACTATAGTAAATAACATTGAGTGTTAGAACTAAGTTTCCTGGTTTGTGTCAGAAAAATTTTAATAATGTCATTTAACATTTGTCTTATCTTTCATCCCAAGGAGTTCAAATTGGATTATAGCTGTTGTAGAAATAAGAATTTCAGATTAGAACCTTCACCTTCACAATAATTTAATTCAACATTCTCATTTCATGAATGACTTTACCTTAAACATTAAATTTCACATAAGTTAGTCTCAATTGAGAAGACAGTTTAGGGGGATAACGTGAGATGTAGAAATGTTCATATAAAACATATAGTCAGATAAGTCTAGTAATGTTGGATTTAGGAAATGTTAGGATTCCTTACATTACCTGGGTTTAGATTAAGTGACACGCTTTTTAATGAAGAACTGAAATCCCCAACAGGTGTTTTCTTAGAGATACTTGTCACTCATTAACCTGATCACCTGTTACCTTTTCTAAATCATATTTGTTTTTATATGTTAGTTGTGAAGACTAATAGGAAGAAATGATTGTATAGCCTCACTTCACTCTCAACTCATCCTCCCCGAAAGTGGACAGGTTTGGAATAAGCCTGTGCCGTTTCTTCATGACCATTAGACACTCTTCCATATCCAACTTACCAAGTCTTTGTCCAAAGCCCCAGGGACAGATTTGCTCCTTATGCTTATAGTATCCTCTAAGTCTTCTGTAAATGACCCGCTCAAATCTAACTCAGATCGACTCCGGTCTGTAGGAAGGAAAAGGGAAGAAGGGAATCATCTTGTTTTGTTAGAAGGGTTCACTTCTCATTGCAAATGTTTCATTGTTATTCCAATTCTTTCTAGGGATAGGGCATAGACAGTGTCATGAAAACAATAGTCAGAAACTTCATACTGTTTACGCTAACATGCTACCATTTATTAACAGTATTTTGAAAATTTCCTGGACTGACTTACCAACACTGATCTGTACATTTCTCCTTTGAGCATAGGAAGGCAAATGTTCTACTACTATAACATGATCAATTTGTAAGCTATTTAAGAATTTTGTTGTGCTCAAAAACCTTGGCAAACTCTCAAAGAATGGGCCATTAAGTTTAGAAAAAAATAAAACATTAAGTATTCCTTATTTATTAGAGAATCTATTGTCTACTCCATGGAGAGGAGCCTGGTGGGCTACAGCCCATGGGATCGCAGAGAGTCAGACATGACTGAGCATGCACACATACATTGTGTTTTTATATTTGACATAAAATGTAATGAAATGATGCAAGTTCTTTTCACACAAAAATGGAGTAGCTATAGGGAAATTGAAAGGAACTTCTATTTCTTTGCACACCAGAACATTCATCAGCAGAATTTCTTGCTTTTAAACATATAAAGAAAAATGCAAAACTCAGTAATGCTGTGGATAGCTTATCAACAGTTTATTTCCATAAAAGACTTCTATGTTGAAACCCTGCTGAGAGAGAATACTTGCTTATAAATGAGAAAGACTGAAGAGAGCAACTGATTAAGAGTGAAATGATAAATGAAACAGCACAGAACTGCTTAGCATAGCACCAGACACAGAGTATGTACTCAATCCACAGGAGCTACTGAGTATTATTAAGAGGAGAAATGAAGGGGCTTCTCAAATGGCTCAGCAGTAAAGAAGCCGCCTGCCGATGCAGGAGACACAGGAGACATGGGTTCAAGCCCTGGGTCGAGAAGATCCTCTGGAGGAGGAAATGGTAACCCACTCCAATATTCTTGCTTGGGAAATCCCATGGACAGAGGAGCCTGGCCAGCTAGAGCCCATGAGGTTGCAAAGAGTTGGACACAACTGAACAACTCAGTATGAGCACGAGTAGTAGAAATACACTCCACGAGGTTGGCTTCTAGGCTAGTTTAAAATTATTCATTGAACTAGAGAACCAATTTTCTAGTCCTAAACCAAATGCAATAATAGCCATGCACATTTAGCCAACTGTTTGGGAGCGACTTGTCTTGGAGAGACACCCCCAACTCAGCACAGAGAATCAAGCCTTAGGCTTTATGTTAGCATTAGATATCTGGTGATTTCTTCCTTCTGGGGATCTTGTCATGATTTCAAATCTAGACATGGGACATAAAGTTCCTAATCATAACATATGTTTCTGAAGAGTTTCCTTATTCAAAGGTAATAAAATTATACCATAAAATAATATTTGTTTCACAGGGGTTGTTGTGATACTAAAGTGAAACAATATGTTTGAAGGGATCATACAAATGAAAGGGGTTATTAATAATCCTTTAATGCTGCTTGCAAAGAAGGCCTTATTTAAACCATGGAATAATGATTCATCTGTCTAGATACAGGGCACTTCTGACCGATGAGTCGATGGAATTACCATTTCCTTGAATTCTGGGCAAGTGTCTTTATCTTTTGTATTAAATGAGCCAATCATATTTCCTGAACTCCTCTACTGACTTCTCGGCTCTGTCACTCAGTCATGTCTGGCTCTTTAAGACCCTATGGACTGTAGTCCACCAGGCTCCTCTGTCCAGGGGATTTCCCAGGCAAGAGTACTGGAGTGGATTGCCATTTCCTCCTCTAGGGATCAAACCCGCGTCTCCTGCCTTGGCAAGCAGATTCTTTACCACTGCACTATCTGGGAAGCCCCATGACTGTATACTCTTATCAAATTCAGAATTCACAGATTTTGCAAGGGGCTCAAGGCATCACATGGGTTCATGTTTCAACAGTTCTTATGGAGTGGGCTGAACACCATGGGTCAAAGAGTGGATGATTATTTTCAAAGGCATTAAACAAACATTTAAGGCCCCACAAGGCAGTCAGTTTCACCTGATTTAGTCATTTTCACAACAGAGCAGTCAGGTTGGAAATACTCACCTGAGGAGAGGGAGGCCCGGGACACTGCTATGGATGGTGTGCTGGAAGGTTTTCGGCGATGAGTCTTTGTGAGGTCCTCAGAGGTGCTTTCAATGGCAGCCAAATCGGTGGAATTTTCAAAACCACGTTCCTTCTCACAAAGTAGAAATGGAAATATACATATAATATTGACTGTAATTGACTTCCAAATACTTCCGTCTACCAGTATAACCATATCTATCTTACTCTTCAAGAGGAGCCAGTTGACACCTAGAGAACCCTCAACAGGAGTCCGTAAGTCTAAAACTTACTATCAATACTCTCAAAAATATCTACCAAGAGTTTTGTTAACTAGCACAAAAGGTGTCTGAAATAATTATTTGTTCACAAAATTAGTGAATGTTATAAGGTTATCAGTAAAGATGGTGTAAGAACCTCCAAACTTACATGAACTATGTGTAAGAATATGGCAAGCTTTACACCCACAGAATAGTACTCAGGGTTAGAACTCTCGCTTCCACATTTGTCCTCATTCTCCACACCCTCTCTCCTCAACCATGCCTTACTTTCACCACCCCTCACTTAACAGAAAAGCAGGCCACCTTCCCCATCACATAGGCTGGATGATCAGAATATGGTTGCTTACATCGTTATTTAAGTTTTTCATTATTTTATTAAATTTATTTATCTGGCTGTGTGGGGTCTTAATGGTGGCAACACAGGATCTTCATTATGGCACTCGAGCTCTCTAGTTGCGGCACGTGGGCTTAGTTGCCACACTGCATGCAGAATGTTAGTTCCCAGACCAGGGATCAAACCCTCATTCTCTTCAATGGAAGGCATATTCTTAACCACTGGACCACCCAGGAAGTCCTCCTACATCATTGCAATAATGTTCATAAAAGGATAAAGAATGGAGACTTCCCTGCTTATAGGAATGGGTGTTGTTGTTTTTTTTAATTGGGTATCTACTTGCTTATAGATGCTTGTTCATGTAATGGTATTCAGTCTAACACTTTATGTTTTCTCTTTTTTAAATTCTTTTATTGAAGTATAGTTGGCTTACAATGTTCTGAAAATCTCTGCTGTATAGCAAAGTGACTCAGTTACACAATATATACATTCTTATTTATATTCTTTTCTATTATGGTTCATCACAGGATAGTGAATATAGTTATCTGTGCTATATAGTAGGATCTTCTTGTTTACCTATTCTAAATGTAATAGCTTGCATCAACCAATCCCAAATTTCTAGTCCCTCCCCTGTGGCAATCACAGGTCTATTCTCTGCAAGTCTGTTTCTGTTTTGCAAATAAGTTCATTTGTGCCATGTTTTAGATTCCACGTATAAGTGAAATCACATGGTATTAATCTAACATCACATAGTATGATGAATGGCATTATTTTGTTCTTTTTATGGCTGAGTGAAGCTGAGCACCGAAGAATTGATGCTTTTGAACTGTGGTGCTGGAGGAGACTCTTGAGAGTCCCTTGGACTGCAAGGAGATCCAACCAGTCCATCCTAAAGGAGATCAGCCCTGGGTGTATATTGGAAGGACTGATGTTGAATTTGAAACTCCAATACTTTGGCTGATGAGAAGAACTGACTCATTTGAAAAGCCCCTGATGCTGGGAAAGGTTGAAGGCGGGAGGAGAAGGGGATGACAGAGGATGAGATGGCTGGATGGCATCACTGACTCAATGGATGTGAGTTTGAGTGAACTCCGGGAGATGGTGATAGACAGGGAGGCCTGGCGTGCTGCAATTCATGGGGTTGCAAAGAGTCGGACATGACTCAGTGACTGAACTGAACTGAATATTCCACTGTATATACATATCACATCTTCTTTCTTCACTCATCTGTTCATGGACATACGGGTTGTTTGCAGGTTTTGCCTATTGTGAACAGTGCTGCTATGAACATAGGGTGCATGTATTTTTTTCAATTATAGTTTTATCTGGGTATATTCCCAGGAGTGGGATTGCTTGATCATATAGTAATTCAATTTTCAGTTTTCCGAGGAACCTCTATTTTCCAGGGACTGCACCAACTTACATTCCCACCAACAGTGACACTTAATTTCATTATAAAGGAAAATTCTGTCCCAACTTTGCCTGTGCCCACAGGGGCTTGACAATTGCATTGTTCCAAGTTCACTTAAGTATTAAACTAATTTTGCACTTCTGACAACTGTATTAAGGTTAAGTGTACATGCAAATGACACCATGATGTGATATGATTGAACCTAAAAGAGACTCTTTAGTTGCCCCTTCCAAAAACAACCAAAAACTGTCTTTAAATATCCTAGAGAAAGGAATCCCCTTCTTGGTGCCCTACATAATTTACCCCATAACTTAGACACTGAGGCAATGTTAATGAACTCATTCCAGAAAGATAGAAATGCAAATCAATGCAACTCCAATATAGACTGGATTTGGTCTTTGAGTGTCGGACACGACTGAGCGACTTCACTTTCACTTTTCACTTTCATGCATTGGAGAAGGAAATGGCAACCCACTCCAGTGTTCTTGCCTGGAGAATCCCAGGGACGGGGGAGCCTGGTGGGCTGCCGTCTATGGGGTCACACAGAGTCGGACACGACTGAAGCGACTTAGCAGCAGCAACTACCTGTAGCAGGAGGAATATAAGTCCTAACTTTTCTAATTGCCACCCATTCAAAAAGGTGGTCACACATGGATTCCTCTAATGAAGCAAGACCAACTGCCTTAGCAGCATTTAACAGTGACAGTAAATTTTCCAACTGGCACCCTGGGAATAACATTAATATTGAGCACTAATAGGCCAATTAATATTGCACAGTATGTAACACATACCCTGGAGATTCAGGATGTGAGGCCCAAAATTAGTTATATCACAGCAGAGCACAGGTTAGAGACTTTCATGTTTTAAGAAATTTCCATTTTAAAAAGGTACTTCTCACATGCTAAAGCAGACAAGAACACTGAAACAAAGAGACTCTGAGAAGTGGGAGAAATTGAGAAATTGTTAAGTTGATCATCATGTAACTCTATATGGGTCTTCTATTCATCATGAAAGAGCAAATACGCTTCATAAAGTACTGTGCTGCACTAAGTTTATCTGACAGAAAGTATTTCTCTTTGTGCCTCTTTTTCTTTTAGAAAAGACCAGCTACATCAGTTAGAATGTAAGCATGAGATTAGCACAAGCACCATATGTGTGTGTTAGTCGCTCAGTCGTGTTCAACTATGTGACCTCATGGATTATAGCCCGCCAGGCTCCTCTGTCGAAGGGATTTCCCAAGCAAGAATACTGGAGTGGGTTGCCATGCCCTTCTCCAGGGAATCTTCCCAAATCAGGGAACATAGAACCCTGGTCTCCTGCATTGCAGGCGGATTCATTATCATCTGAGCCTATATATATCAATACATATGTCTACTCAATCATAGGAAATTTTTGTTGGGGAATATCTAGGGCTTCCCTTGTGGCTCAGATAGTAAAGAATCTGCCTGCAATGTGGGAGACCTGGGTTTGATCCCTGGGTTGGAAAGATCCCATGGAGAAGGGCATGGCAACCCTCCTCAGTATTCTTGTCTGGAGAATCCCCATGGACAGAGGAGCCTGGCGGGCTTTAGTCCATGGGGTCACAAACAGTCAGACATGACTGAGCCACTAAGCACAGAGTAGGTGTTGTTTAATAAAGAAGTATTCATATATTTGTAGCAACTTGGATGCACTGAGAGATTATCACAGTGAGTAAGTCAGAAGGACAAATCTTATCTAAAATATGACAAATGAACCTGTCTACAAAACAGAAAACAGAATTGTACACACAGAGAACATACTTGTGGTTGCCAAGAGAGAGGGTTTGGGGGGAGGGATGGAGTTGGAGACTGGGGTTAGCAGATGTAAGCCAATATATGTGGAATGGATAAACAACAAGTCAGTCTCTTATGATAAAGCATAATGGAAAAGAATGTAAAAAAAGAATGCATATATGTGTATAACTGAATCACTGCTGTACAGCAGAAAGTAACAACATTGTAAATCAATTGCAATTTAATGGTTTAAAGTTCTTAAAATTAAAAAAAAGAGAAATATTCACCTAAAGGTTGTAGATATGAGGGGATTAGCATATGAGAAGGAGCTCCCTCCTTACCCCCCACCTCCAGTGATGATACTTAGGAAGATAAGCCTTGTTTTGAGAACAAACTTGACTAACTTACTAATTATTGGACTGACAGTCTGCTGCTTCCCACTAGCAGAGCTGTACCAGCTGTTAACATTTTTTTTTAATACTTCTGGATCAGTTGGTGAGCAGGGCAACTCCCAGTCCACCCCTTCTTCCTGTGCTCCTGTCCTCCACAACCCTAGTTTTCCCCACAATCCAGGTCACTGCATGGCCTGGGAGGAACCTCAGGATGCTGCCTAATCTTGCACCAGGGTCTGTTCTGATGGCTCAATGCCCCTGACATACTAGTTTCTAAATATTTTGAATGTCACCCCTTTTCAGGCTGCCAGAGAAGTGAGTACAGTCACAACTGTGCATGCACTTTTCTGGCTACTGAACAATACTGTTTGTGGAGCTAAGTATAAATACTGATAAAATTTTAAATAGGCCTTTTATCTTATCAACAAGTTTAATTTAGACTAAAACTGTTTAAATACACTTATTATTATTATTCTTTAATTGTCTGAATGCCTTTGGACTCTTCATTAAAAGTATCTGTAGAATCTTGTCGTTCACAATCTCCACATCTATCTTCGTGTTCCAAAGCCCACTAATACCTCCTGCAGTAATACCATGGCCTCCTTCCTAACAGGCCTTCTGGCTTCCACTCTTGTTCCCAACAGGCTCTTCTCAGCACAGCCCTCAGTTCCAGCATAAACAGAAGCCAGATCATGTCATTAGTCTGCTGAAAATTCTCCAACTGCCACCATCTTCTCCAGAGTAAATGCCAAAGTGCACACAGAGTCCACACGGCCCATCTGGCCCTACTTCCCCTCTGAACTCATTTTCTCGTATCCCTCCTTTGTTCACTCATAACGGCCATACAGGGCTCCCTGTTCTTCCTTGAACACACCACATATGCCCCCACCTTAGGGTCTTTGCACTGGCTGCTCCTCCAGGGGCACTAAAGATCTTTCAGACTCTGGTGAAGCAAGAGCACTGACTATGCAGATGGGGGTCCTTGATGTAAGTGACTGCAATATAAAGTGATTCCAACAGCCTTCCCATAATGTATTTGCTGAACATCAGTGCTGTCCCAGTATGGATGACAACCTTGCAAGAGATGCTCGCAAGCTTAATTCTTTCACTTCTTTCAAGTCTTTGTTTGACCAGGGCTTGGCATAGAGAAGGTCCTCATTAAATATTGGCTGAATCAAAGAATTGTAGTTTGTGTGTAAAGACATAATATGTGAGCTATCTATATGGAGTTTCCTGCTTAATCAAACAATCTAGTAGATGTTCATTCACTCAAAAGAACAGCTTACACACACAACACACACAATGCAATTTAAATGCAGACTCTATCAGATGTATTGAAAAGAAAATGATAAAAATATTTTAAGAGTCTACCTTTCCTAATTTAAATCTGTTGGCAATATTTTATAACAGTCAAGTTCTTGACAAATAAAATGGATGATCAAAATCACAGAGTGCTAAACATGATTTATATTTTACTGAAACCATGTAGCCATTGAAACCCCCATCAAACAAATTCCACCTCTGAAACTGCCCTTTCCTTCACACTTGAGGCCTCCTGCCATGAGCTATGGATGTAGGAGGTTCAGTTCTGAGCAAGAAGCATCTATTACTGTTAAACAAGATCAACAACAGGCTCTCAGATTCAGAGAGCTGAAGGCTAGCCATGCCTCGGTGGTGAGGCTGAGTCCCAGATGGAGCTGTTCCTTCACATCTGTGAACTTACTCGACTGCTGACTGAGGTCACGCTGCGGGTGCTGGGGGCCGGTGACCTCGGAGTGCCTGGGGTCATGCCATTGCTCCGGACACTCTTCGGAGTTCCAGGACCAGCTTCTGGCTCGTTGAAATCTGATGAGCCAGTGCTTCCCCTGAATGAGAAAAAACATTCTGACTTTAAAATGGAAGTGGAGCAGTGACCAAAGACATAGTCAGGGAAAACTCCCCAGAAAACAATGGCAACACGTGGACCACCTGAGGTACACCTTCAGGGGCTCATGAGGTTCAGCGCCATTTGTCTGACTCCAGCGTCTTCGTAATTGAACTTACCTCTCCAACTATTTTCCCCACTGCTCAGCAGTACTCTTCTAGCCAGCCCAGGTTGCCAACTATTTTTTCAACTTACCATGCTTGCTCGTGCTCCTGCTTCCACTTCTAAGGTTTTTGCTCATATTCTCCCCACCTGATAAGCCTTATTCGTCATTCTTGGTTTATCCAAATCCTCCCATCCTTCAAGGGCCAGATGAAGTCCAGCCTCCCTGACTGTGCCTTCTCTGTCCATCACAGGCCTTGCCAACCTCTGCTCTACTCAATTCCTGGTGACTACAGTCTTTCCCAGACTGTGTAGAAGTTGCCCACATGATGTCTTCTTTGGCTGCTTAAAAGATACGTGGGCCTTGGGACCTCTTTCAACATGAGCTCCTTGGGGACAGAGCTGATGACACACTTACCATGACACCTCCAGCACCTTCACAGTATCTTGGTGCAAAGGACGCACTCAGTTCAGATCAGTCGCTCAGTCGTGTCCGACTCTTTGTGACCCCATGAATCGCAGCACACCAGGCCTCCCTGTCCATCACCAACTCCCGGGGTTCACTCAGATTCACATCCATCGAGTCAGTGATGCCATCCAGCCATCTCATCCTCTGTTGTCCCCTTCTCCTTCTGCCCCCAATCCCTCCCAGCATCAGAGTCTTTTCCAATGAGTCAATTCTTCACTCAGTACATATTTAATCAAAGATTGGCAATTATATTTTATTTCTCAGTGTTTTAGTGACTGACTCATGGTGCACATTTAATAAACGAAGGCTAAAAACAATGACATTTTTGTAAATGAGTTTGATTCATTTTTATGTTTGCTAAAATGGATTCAATTCCATTCAGTAATGATTCATGAAAAAAAAAAAAAAAACAGTTCCTGCTGGAGGTGATTGCAATTTTCTTATTAAATGGAATTTCATAAGTAAATAAGTATTGACAAATTAAAGGGAAGTGTTTGTCCTTCTTTCATTCTTTGCCATCAGTGAGCACAAAATATGCTCAGTAGTAAAATGTAAGCCCTTGTGAATTTCACTCAGTTACTATTTTAATAATTTATAAGTGCACCTGTAATAACAAAATCTCCTTATTAAAGCACAACAGTGACAGTTAATAGTGGCTAGAGCTCACAGTTGAGCCAACTGGAGGAGAGACTTATACGAATAAAGAAAGGGCATATTTTAAAGAGAATGATGGCACATGGGTCATTAATAGAAGAAAAATCTGGCAGAAGAATTAGCAATAAACATTGGAGCTGTTAACCACAGCTTGTAACTTTTTTCAAGGCTCTGCACCAGAGAAGCCACCAAAATAAAATATGCCCTGATTGATACAACCAGCTACCACAACTATTGAGATTTATGCAAACAGCAGCTGCGTTTACTGAGTATTGTCTAGGTGTTCGACAGTCTCCATTCCACAACATTCATTTTTTTTTCTTAAAAAAAAAAAAAAAAGGTATGAACATTCGTATTTTACAGATGAAGAAACTGAGGCTTAGAGAGGTTAGGCACTTATTCCACACATGCATACAGAATTAGTATTAATAACATACAGAGTTAGTATTAACATATGATAAAGTCAGAATAAAAACAGAATTATCTGCTTATCCAAAGATAGCATTCAAGCTCATGCTAGTTCTTCAAATTGTTTATGCATCATTTTGCCAATCAAATTGTTACAACCAGGCAGGTTCTACACGGATAGAATGTAGAGAGGAATGCTATCAAGGAGAAGATAATCAAAGGGTTGAGAGAGCTGGTTAGTTTCTTAGATTTTGATTAAGTGAGCTCGGAAAATTTTCTGGGTAGCAGTCCTTCAATACTACACAGAGACAGTCCCTGACAAGTTATTTCTAGAACTGGTGGTCTGAATAAATTATAGTACTATGGACTCTGCTCAGAAAGGGTCTATGACTGTGTTTTTTGTGTCTGATGACAAGAAAGTAAAATTTGGGGATTAAATAGATTGATACAGTTTGAAATTCTTTGGTGATTTCCCTGAGCCCTCCGATTTCAGGTGCTACATTTCTACATTTGGCAAGTTAACAATGTTTGGACCTTTCTGAAGTGATGCTGTTCTTTCTCACAAGTTCAACGGAGAAGGGGCTTAGAGACCTACCCAGGGATGCTGTACACTGCCCAGAGGTTCTCTACTCTTACAGTAATACTACCAAAAAAAAGTCTCTCCCTACTGTTTTAGGCTTAAAAAAAAAGGCGGGGGGGGGGAAGTCACTCAGGCATGTTCAACTCAAAAAAAAAAGTGAAAGTTAGTCACTTAGTTGTATCTGACTCTTTGTGACCCTATGGTCTATAGCCCACCAGGCTCTCTGTCCATGGAATTCTCCAGGCAAGAATACTGGAGTGGGTTGCCATTTCCTCCTCCAGGAGATCTTCCCAATCCAGGGACTGAACCCATATCTCCTTCATTGACAGGTGGTTTCTTTACCATCTGAGCCACCATACTGTTTTAGGTAAAGTCTCGAAAGATAAAGAGTTGGACTGAATCTTGCAGAAATGAACCAAAAGATTATGATCCAAGGGAATTTGTGTGGGTATTTCTGCTTATATCTGTGATGATGGTCCTCCCAGACCCAGGTGGTCTTGGAAAAGTCTCCACCATGGATTAGCTTTCCTAGAACCCAAAGTCCCATTTATGTGGAAGCTCTGGCAGAAGTTGATTAAGTGTGGTGATGACATTCAAGAGGCTATCCTGTAATAAGGGGGGAAAAAAGTCTTGTGCCTCATGAGCCAGCCATTTGAAATTACTGTTGCCAGAAGCATTATCTTAAAAATGACATACACTTTCACATTTATCCCTGACATTTACTGTGAGCTTATTAATAATATTTTCCTCTCAGTTGAATGCTTCATTTGATTAAACTAAAAAAAATTTAGTCTAATGAGGCAGAATATCATAAATACTTGTGTGCCAACTCTTTCAGATGTTATGCAAAATCTGACATAAAATATGTGAATCTTTGCCACTCAAATAGGAAGAGGATAAAATCCTCAAGTCAAAATTAGAGAAATTTAAAGTTCAATTAAGAAAGAGCTATTTTGGATCCATATATCATGTTGAAGTGAAGTGAAATGAAGTCACTCAGTCGTGTCCGACTCTGCGACCCCATGGACTGTTCCCTACCAGGCTCCTCCATCCATGGGATTTTCCAGGCAAGAGTACTGGAGTGGGTTGCCATTTCCTTCTCCAGGGGATCTTCCCGACCCAGGGATCGAACCCACATCTCCTGCATTGTAGGCAGATGCTTTACCGTTTGAGCCATCAGGGAAGCTATATATCATGTTAGTGATATTTAAATTAGAAATATTAGAAATCAGTTCTAACAAATATCATGTTAGTGATATTTAAATTAGAAATATTAGAAATCAGTTCTAACAAACCTTGAAGCTAAAATCTGCTTAGGGGGAAACTGACAAGAAAGGGATACATTCCTTTTGATCTAAAAGGCCCAAAGTATGGGGAATGTGACACTGTCTGGGGAGCTTGGAAATCCTGAGTTACTTGAAAGACACATTTCCTAGGGCAGGAAAGAGTTTCCCTTATTTTAGCTTACTTTTAAAAAGCTTTCTGTTTTGTTATCTCTAATTTCATGCTGGCCTCAAACCTTGATAATGGCCTCCTAGATATATCAATTTCTAGGTAAAGAATTCAAGGAGAAGGGACAGAAACTCTAATTTAACAAGTTCCCTTTCTGGTTTACAGTGTGGTCTCCCAGGAGTTGAAGCCTGCAAAGAATTTCCCAGGATTCAACCTTCCCAGAGCAGACGGACAAGGTTGAGCCTGTGCCTGCCTGCGAAAATGAGTGTTTTTATAAGAGATCAGCCAAAGACAGCATTAACCTGAAAGATACCATGCTCACTGGGACAATGAGGCTAGGGCATAACATAACACTAAGATGATATGATATTCATTCTGCAGTTTACATGCCTTCCTAACTCCTTTTAGTTATTTGAGATCTGAAATAAACACCTGAGAGACAGGCAAGAGAGGTTGTAATTAGAAAGTGAAGCGAGCCTGTTAAATGAGAAAGAGGTGCTAAAAATGAGAAACAAAAGGGAAAAAAGCTGAACATGGCTCAACCTTCCCGTTTTTGGAGATCCCCAAACTGCAACTTATTTGTCCCCACTGTCTTATGGGAGATGGGTGGCCCTCACCCTTGGCTGCGCATCAGAAACATCGTAGGAACTTTTAAACAACACCGTGCTCAGGCTGCACCCAAAACTAACCACATCAGACCCTCTGGGCATGGGATCTAGGCATCAAGATCCTTTCCCACCACTCCCCCATCACCAGTGACTGCAACATGTAGCCAAAGCTGAGAAACACTGGTCTCAACTGTGGATGAGTTTGTTTCTATAGGGCCAAACCACACAACAAGTGGGATCTTCCCCTGACCAGGGATCGAGCCTGTGCCCTGCACTGGGAGCGTGGATCTTAACCACTGGATGCCAGCAAAGTTCTGTGGATGAGTTTAAATTCACTCAACTCAGGCATATCTCCAACTGTACTAGGCCTGCCTCTCATACCACGATTATTCAGCACACTGCTCGCATCAAGAGACCTGAGCTATCCTCATGGCTTAGAATATGATGAATGGAAGGATGCTTTCTGTGTCAGTGAGCAAATGTGTGGCACCAGAAGAGTCAGCAAACTATGGCTCCTGGATGGAACTGGGGTCACCACCTGTTTTTGTATAACTTGTGAGCTAAGGGCGATTTTACATTTTCAAGTGGTTGAAAAAAATTAAAAGAAGAATATTTTATAACATGTGAGAATTATGTGAAAGTCGCATTTCAGTGCCATAAAGTTTTGTTAATATGCAGGCATTCACATTCACTTTATACATTGTATACAGCTGCTTTTACAAAACTGCCAACTAAAAATTGGCACTTGCCATTTGCCTCTATAATAATGAAATCATTTAGCCACTGTGGTCACTGACCTTCAGATACCTTAAAAGGAGTCCAGGGTGGAGATCAGGAATGAGGCACTCTGTGCCTTGTATCTATAAAATTACTAAAATCATTAATAGTGACATCTGTTCCTTTTGACTGGTAACAATCTTCTGCCAAAATCTGTGTTTGACTGCATGTACCCTCTTCACTAAAATCATATAATACTGACTGACCTTCCTCCTTGCCTCTTTGGAGCAGTTTCTCAGAGCTATCTGAGAGGCTGTCTCCAGGGCTGTAGTCCTCATTCTGCCCCAAATAAACCTTAACTCACAGCTCTCGGGTTGTGGGTTTTGTTTTTCAGTTGACACTCTAACAGCAGAGTGAGTAGCTCAGACAGACACCATCTGGCCCCCAAATCCAAAAATATTAACAATCTGTTGTTGTTTGGACGCTCAGTTGTGTCCAACTCTTTTTGACCCCAGGGACTGTAGCCCACCAGGCTCCACTGTCCATGGAATTCTCCAGGCAAGAATACTGGAGTGGGTTGCCATTTTCTTCTCCAGGGGATCTTCCTGACCCAGGGATTAAACTTGTCTCTCCTGCATTGGCAGGCAGATCCTTTCCCACTGAGCCACCAGGGAACAATCTGTACCTCTACATAAACGTTTGTTGACCCCTGTGTGTGTGCCTGAGAACACAGGCTCATGAACACACAGGTATGTGTGTCTCCACTTAAAAACCATACTCTTGAGACTTCCATGGTGGATCAGTGGTTGGGACTCTAAGCTTTCACTGCATGGAGTGAGGGTTCAGTACCTGGTTGAGGAACAAAGATCCTGCATGCCATGAATGGTAGCCAAAAATTAACAAAAATTAATTAAATAAGTAAATAAATAAATACCAAACTCTTTGGAGAGGTCAATACATCCCAAAGCAATGAACAATACATGTGTGTTTGTGCGTGTGTTAATCGCTCAGTCATGTCCTACTCTTTGCAACCCTATGCACTGTAGCTCACCAGGCTCCTCTGTCCATGGAATTTTCCGGGCAAGAATACTGGAGTGAGTAGCCATTCGATTTTGCAGGGGATCTTACCAATCCACAGACTGAACTCAGGTCTCTCACATGGCAGGTAGACTCTTTACCATACTTAATGCACAAATGAAACAACTTAAGAGCTCTTGACCACTGAATTAGGGAAGCAGAGAAATACCGAAGAACTAGAAATTCATTAAGCAGTTTCTCTTGCTGCAGTTTCCTCTGAAACCACTGATTTTATGTGTCTGAATAACATATATTTTCCTTCTTTTTCCCTTTTGGAGAAAGGACAAATATAATACAATGTGGGAGGTGTTCAGTGAAATTTTGTTCAATGAATTAATGTTAAGAACATAAAGAGCCTTGATCATTCAATTTACTAAAACAAAAGCTGATTTGTTTGATGGTCTTAAAATGTTTTGGGCTTCCTCAAAATATCTCATTTCTTTAAAAAGACTCTCTAAAATGGAAGAGACAGTCATCATGTAGGAGGGACTCTGGGTATGAGGAAAAAGAAATTAAGGACAAGTAGAAATCTCAGTCTGATAATATTTTGTCATTCACAATCACAACAAAATCCTGTTCCCATGTCTTGTTTTTAAAGAATAGCTAGAAGCCAGTTGGACGAGAGGCCAGCAGCCATGACAAATATTGGGTGGACTAGAAGTTATAAGTGAGAAAGCCAGTTGCCCTCACCTCAGAATTTAGCTTTCAGCAACTAAATGGAACAAGCACTTACTCTGTACTTAGTATTGGGTTGGCCAAAAAGTTTGCTTGGCTCGTGTTTTTCCAAAGAGTCTTAAAAACCTGAGTGAATTTTTTGGCCAACCCAATAGTTTGGATTTCCTAAACTCTTGTTCTACATGGGATGCTATGTTGCTTATAAGAAAAAAGCTATCAAGGTATCAAAAGCCATCCACATCCTGCTCAATGAAACTCTCCATTTCATCTTTTGTAAACCACATTTCAATTTTACACTCTAAAAACTCTGAACTGGGACTTCCCTGGTCCAGTGGGTAGGAATTTGCCTGCCAATTCAGGGGACACAGGTTTGATGCCTGATCCAGGAAAATGCCACATGTCATAGGGTAACCAGGCCTGTGTGTCATGATTACTGAGGCCCAAGCACTCTAGGGTCTTTGCTCCACAAGAGAAACTACCACAATGAGAAGGCCCTGCATCACAACTAGAGAGCAGTCCTCACTCACTGTAACTAGAGAAGACCTGCGTGCAGCAACAAAGACTCAGCAAAGTCAAAAAGAAACAAATGAATACAAATAAAAAAGATGGTAGCTAGAAAAAGAAACATTAAAATATATTTTTAAAAAACCCTTGAACTGTTTGTTTTCTAGCACATGCAAAATTGCTTTATGTATCTTTTCCTTTGAACTTTCTGCTTCCTCTACCTAGGATGTGCTCACCTCTCTTTGTGTGGCCACGTCCTCCTCACTCCTTCAAATTGCTTAGGCATCATTTCCATGAAGCTCCTCTGATTCTCCTGGATGGTTAAATGCCTGTCTCTGGCTTTTCCATAGCATGCAGATGATCTTTTTATCATGATACCATGTTGTTGTTCAGTCGCTCAGTCATGTCCGACTCTCTGTGACCCCATGGACTGCAGCATGCCAGGTTTCCCTGTCCTTCACCATCTACAGGAGCTTGCTCAAACTCACGTCCATTCAGTCAGTGATGCCATCCAACCATCTCACCCTCTGTCGTTCCCTTCTCCTCCTGCCTTCAATCTTTCCCAGCATCAGGGTCTTTTCAAATGAGTCAGCTCTTCACATCAGGTGGCCAAAGTATTGAAGTTTCAAATTCAACATCAGTCCTTCCAATGAATATTCAGGACTGATTTCCTTTAGGATGGACTGGTTGGATCTCCTTGCAGTCCAAGGGACTCTTAAGAGTCTTCTCCAACACCACAGTTCAAAAGCATCAATTCTTCAGTGCTCAGCCTTCTTTATAGTCCAACTCTCACATCCATACATGACTACTAGAAAAACCACACCTTTCACTATATGGAATATGGGGGCAAAGTAATGTCTCTGATTTTTAATATGCTGTCTAGGTTGGTCATAGCTTTTATTCAAAGGAGCAAGCGTCTTTCAATTTCATGGCTGCAGTGACCATCTTCAGTGATTTTGGAGCCCAAGAAACTAGTCTGTCACTGTTTCCATTGCTTCCCCGCCTATTTGCCATGAAGTGATGGGACGGGATACCATGATCTTCGTTTTTTGAATGTTGAGCTTTAAGCCAACTTTTTCACTTTCCTCTTTCAATTTTATCAAGAAGCTCTTTAGTTCCTCTTCAATTTCTGCCATAAGGGTGGTGTCATCTGCATATCTGAGGTTATTGATATTTCCCCCAGTTATCTTGATTTCAGCTTGTGCTTCATCCTGTCCAGCATTTCACATGATGTACTCTGCATATAACTTAAATAAGCAGGGTGACAATACACAGCCTTGACGTACTCCTTTTCCTATTTGGAATCAGTCTGTTGTTCCATGTCTGGGTGTAACTGTTGCCTCTTGACCTGCATAAAGGTTTCTCAGGATGCAGGTAAGGTGATCTGGTATTCCCATTTCTTGAGGAATTTTCCACAGTCTGTTGTGATCCACACAGTCAAAGGCTTTAGCATAGTCAACGAAGCAGAAGAGGATGTTTTTCTGGAATTCTCGTGCTTTTTCTTGGATCCACCAGACGCTGGCAATTTGATCTCTGGTTCCTCTGCCTTTTCTACATCCAGCTTTAACATCTGGAAGTTTTCAGTTCACAAAATGTTGAAGGTTCACTTGGAGAATTTTGAGCATTACTTTGCTAGCATGTGAAATGAGTACAATTGAGTGGTAGTTTGAACATTCTTTGGCATTGCCTTTCTTTGGGATTGCTGAGTTTTCCAAATTTGCTGGCATATTGAGTGCAGCACTTTAACAGCATCATATTTTAGGATTTGAAACAGCTCAACTGGAATTCCATCACCTCCACTAGCTTTGTGTGTAGTGACACCATATTGTCTTGAAATCGTTTAGTCATCCCAACCTTCCCTGACAAATTGGAAGTTCACCAAGGGATAGAAAAGCAGCATTGTCTAAGAACTTCCACATTTACCACTTGGCATATAGTACTAGGGGCCTTCCCTGGTGGTTCAGTCAGTAAAGAATCCACCTGCAATGCAAGAGATCTGGGTTTGACCCTTGGGTCAGAAAGATCCCCTGGAGAAGGAAAGGGCAGACGAGCCTGGCAGGCTACATACAGTACATGCGGTCACAAGAGTCAAACTCAACTTAGCAACTAAATGAACACATACAGTACTAGGCCAATAACATTGGCAGAGCTATATGTTGAATTTATTTGTATAAATAAAATACATAGGTGAGCGAATGATTTAGCTCTACTCGTCAGTGATCTAACAGAAGAAGAAAGGCCATTACTCTGTCTTAGCTACCCTGAGCATGTAATGTGTCACCTAATACACCTTAGGTGAGAGTGAAGTAAGTCCGAAAGAGAAACACATTAATGCATGTATGTGGAATCTAGAAAAATGGTACAGATGATCCTAGTTCCAGGGCAGAAATAGAGACAGAGATGTGGACATGGGAAGTAGGGAAAGGAGGGTGGGACAAATTGGGAGATTAGGATTGACACATATACACAACCGTGTATAAAACAGAGAGCTAGTAGGGAGCTCTTGTGTAGTACAGGGAGCTCAGCTCCATGCTCTGTGATGATGGAGAGGGGTGGGGTGGAAGAGGGAGGGAGGTCCAAGAGGGAGGGGATCTATGTATACAAATAGCTGATTCACTCTGTTGTACATCAGAAACTAAACTCAACATTGTAAAGCAATTCTACTCCAATTTAACAAAAAGAACTCAGAACCCAGGGGTAGTTCAACCTAAATATGGTGTCAAGGGTCTGGCTGAACTCCCGATCTCCATACTGCCTCACATTATTGACATTTATAATGAGGAAAGTCACATGTATACAAAGAAAACACAAATCAGGGGCTCCGGCAGTGTGAGACACTGCACCCTTGGAAAAGGTCTGAGAGCAGTTATGGGGGGATGCTGCAGCAGAGGGCAGTGTCCCACCCATTCCCACTCAGCACTCACCCTTAAGCACAGAACTCTGTTTACTAGGAACACACACAACTCTACCAGAGAGGATTTCTTTTCAATCCCAAGAGCCTGGAGCTCCTGTGCACAGAACAAGTCAGAATAAGTAAGAAATCTTCCCAACTCAGGGATCGAACCCAGGTCTCCCACATTTCAGGCAGATTCTTTACCATCTGAGCCACCAGGGAAGCCCACTCTAGACCTCATGTAACTCTAATGGATACAGCCACAGTTCAAGTAAATCACATACTCTCATAACTCCACTATTTCTCACTTCTTCTGTCACCTGTCTATCACTTCATGGAAGGAAGAGTCATTTTTCTCAGGACACCAGGATTTTGCAAATTGCTTTAGGCTTAGTATCTGTGAAGCTTGTGGCTTTAATTGCTCACCCTTTGCTGCCACTAAGAAGGGCTGAGCTTACTCAAAGCAGGTTAAAATAGGAAGAAAGGAATTAGCACCGGACAAATTAAGCAGAGGCACAGGAAAGAAGTGAAAGTAATTTTCCTTTGGAGAACAGTCCTTATAACCATTATTCTTTTGCGTCACAAAACTCTCACAGCTAGGATTACAGAATGAGCTGGATGTACTTTTAGAGATGTACTATAAATTTGAACAATTTTTAAAGCCTGGTAAGGAAAGGAGTTTGCTCAGAGCATTAGAAACTAGCTATACAGCATTTTATCTACTGCACAAAACAAACCAGTATTAACTTTGTGGAAGTGGTCCTGACTCAGAGCTAAAACACTCCCAGCTTGCTAATATTTCAAATAGTAGTATGAGGATGCTGCCTAATTGCCATCTTAATCTCAAAGATGTTAATGAAAATGACATTGGGGACAGGAAGATGATTTTACTTGTGATGAAAAAAGGATGCGTCACAAAATGACAGAATGGGTTTCATCAACCTATTTTGCCCAAAATAATAGATATGAGGAAAGAATGACTTTTTTAGTCATTAAGATACCAAACATGTCTTATTTACCGGAAGGAAAGAGAGAGACAGAGGGAGAGGGTGAGACAGAAGGAGGGAGCTGGGGGAAGGGTAAGAATGAGGATCAGCTAAGAAGGTAAGGGCTGCCATGAATGGTGTGGTTTCTGCTTTTGGATCAAAGCTGACCAAATCAGCTTGTGAAGCTTCACAGAGACTGTGACAGTCAGTCCCGGGCCTCCCAGAGAGCAATTAAGAACAACTGGATAAAACTAGAATGCGCTTGGGCAGGGGGTGGGGTTGGGGGACAGGAGAAACTGGTTGGTTGCCAGAGGTACAGGTTCCTGTGGTTCAATACTTGCCGTATCCTCCAATGTCATGATAGAAATGCTGCTGAGAAACACAACAGCATCCTTTATCCATCTTCTTACTGAACAAAATCAATTTTTCAGTTCTAAGTTCCACTATTCCTGTATTTTAGGGGACAGTATTGATGTCCCCTTCCAGATACCCTCAGATCCCTTGCAGCAGGCTCCACCCACCCATCCCAAGCTTCTGGGTACTTTTCTGCTAATGGTTTGCACTTATGATGTTCAGAGCTTTGCCTTTAGTGCTGGAGGCCAAGCATGCCTTGAAATATGCCTCCCCTGACTCTCAGTTAGATCTGAATTTCAGATAAACAATCAAGAATTTTTTAGTATAAAAATATACTACTATTTATGTGGCACATACAAGTAAGATTTCATGAAACGTATTTTTTTTAAGTTTTTTACCTGAAAAATTTAACTGGACACCCTGTATCATCATTTGCTAAATCTGGAAACCCAATCTAAGGGAACCTATAAACAATGACTTATTGGGACAGAAGTGCAATGGTCCAGCTCCTCAAAATGTAAAAACCTAGAGATACCAATACTTTATGCCCCAGAATCTCTTGCAGGATTAAGCTGAGTTCTCAAACTCATACCTCACCAGAGACAGCAAATTTCTCATCTTCTTTGCTTTTTAAAAAAATTGAGGTATAGTTGCTTTACAATATTTTGTTAGTTTCTGCTTAGAGCAAATTGAATCAGCTCTATGTAGACATATATCCCCTCCCTCTTGGACCTCTCTCTGACCCCTCTCCATCCCACCCATCTAGGTCACTTACTCCCTTACTGGTAGCTCATTTCAATTCTGGTAGCCCAGAATCATTTCAATTAATAAATTACTCACTTAAGAATCCTTGTCTGAGGATTCATTTCTAGGAGAGTGGGATTTTTTTTTAAACTTTTTTATTTTGTATTGGGGTATAGCCAATTAGCAGACAGTGTTGTGACAGTTTCAGATGAACAGGATAGGGACTCAGCCATGTATGTATATGTACCCATTCTCCCCTAAACTCCCCTCCCCTCCCATCCAGGCTGCCACATAACATTGAGCAGAGCTCCCTGTGCTATACAGTAGGACCTTTTTGGTTATCCATTTAAGTATAGCAGTGTGTACATGTTCATCCCAAACTCCCTAACTATCCCCTTCCCCCACTCATCTCCCTAGCAACCATAAGTTCCTTCTCAAAGTCTGTGAGTCTATTTGATTTTTTGTTGTTGTTTTCAGTATTAGCTAAGACTTTTTTTTTTTTTTTTAAGATTTAAGATAGATATCTCACAAATCACACCACACTTGACAACTCATCACAGCGTGAAAGGAATTAGGAATGACTGCCTTGAAGAGTATTCTGTTAATTACAGTTCACATTTATATGCCTTTAAAAAAACAAAACGCAGCTGTCTCATGTGTCAAATCCCAAGAAACCAGTGAAGAGCCATTTGCCATGTTCCTCTGAGAGGCTGCTGCACCTTGCCTAAGCCATTCACACATTTCCCTGCTTTGAAACTCCTGAAAAGAAATAAAGTCTAACCAGGCATCTGAAAAACAATCATTTCTACTCCGATATGAGTTTTTAAAAATGATGCTCAAGCCCAGCTGCTCCAGAAAAAGAGCAATGAACTATGAAGAAATATGCGTGGAAGAGGAGAAGGGGGAATTAACTGCTAAGCTAGGCCAGGTAATAGACGGCAGAGGCCAGAATCTTGCAAATTCTTTTTTGGGGAATCTGCTGTTACAGGGGAGGCTGCAGTTCTGCTTGAAGAACCTAATGAGAAAAGAAAGTCTGCAAGCTTGACTACTTGGCTTTGCAGAATTCCTCCAGCTCCAAGAAAATAAAAAAGGAGTTAACACCTTTTAGGGATGGGAGTGAAGAAAAGATAGGCCACCTCCTGCTCCCACTTCCTAAGGAATAATTTGGGGATAATGTAACTCATCTCACAGTGGCAGTCCTTTAATGAATGAGTCATCATTATGATAAATACATGTTTCAGGAAAAGGACATTGTGCTCTACTGATCTCCTGAACATCTTGACTCTCCTTCTTATTGGGAACACATTGTTCTTGGCATGGTTCAGTCGAAGCACCCTGACTATTATTAATATATTCTATCTCTAAACCAAAGCACCCTGACCATTATATTCTATCTATTGATCTTGGGTATTTACAATCTCAAAGATAAAGTCTGTTTAGTGACAACCTTCCAATTTACAACAAGAGACCCCTGGGTCAATACACCAGTCTTTGGTAAAACACGTCCATATGGCTTTATAGCTTTACATGTGTGGTTCTTTTTATGCATGGATTTTTTTTTTTTTTTTTTACCCATAGTAAACACTACAGTACGCCAGGATCCTCAGTTGGGTAAATCCTTGGATATGGAGCTGCATGAGGATACAGAGGAACTGTGGATAGGAAAAGCTTACTGTCAAGTTATACTCGGATTTTTGACAGGTAAAGTGAGGGGGTAGGGTCAGCATGTTATTTCAGGGTCAACTATATCTACACGCAGAAGTTGTTAAGACTCAAGGAATAAACCCAGGCAGGTAGATTCTGAAACAACCGTGTAAGCACTGTGATATTGCAGAGTATGACCCTTACTCTTAAGTAACTGTAAATGAAATAATTTAATTTTCTTCATTGAGCCAGGAGACTAAGTGTTTTGAACGGGGGACTCCATCTTTCCTCTTTATATAGATATATTGTTCCTTTTAAATGCCAGCCTGAAATATGAGCCAAGATAGCTCATCCAGCGAGTCCCCACGAGGCTGAACAAAAATAGCATCTCTAAATAATTTTGATCCCTGTCTGAGAGTTAGGAACTCAGCAATCAAAACCAAAAATGAGATTTTCCTACATAAGGTTTTATGGGACAAGATAGAGGGCCACCCCAAGAGAAGTCAAAGGAAATGATTTCAAGGACAAATGCAATGAGGGTTTAAAGTATTTTTTATCATAAAGGAAATATAGCTACATTCTTTGAGAATTTGGAAAGGACTGAATACAATCATAATCTTTTGATAGTGGATGAGAAATGATTTGTTTTATTTTTTTCTTTGAAGTTTTACATAAAGTGACACAAGTTTGTAGGAATGCTATAGGAAAAAAGATATCGGTATGGACACTACCTGTGCTCTTAATGACCCATGAGGGTAGATCTTTTTTCTCATCGTTGCCTTTGATAATATACCAGTCATGAAAATCAGCCTTGACTTCTGTTCCAAAAGGATAAAGAACATTTCAGCCTGATAGGAGATGACTAGGCTCTTGGCTATCTTTTCTCTCTTTACTTTTCTTAACAAGGTGCTAGCTCTATGCATGGGAGATTTGAGGAGCTGGCCCTTTGATAACAAGTTAGAGGTGGTAGAACTATAAAGAAGTGGACTTTGTGGAAATTCTCTGAGGCAATTCAAAGGAAATTATTATTAATTTTTTTAAAGTTGCAAGCAATTGACACCTAGAGGTTTCTTTTTCCAAAGCTTAAACAGAAAAAAATCAAGAAATCAATGAAAACAATTTATTTTCCTGGATTTATCCATGTGAACTGCAGCCCTGAGTCCCCAAAAGACATCAAGTCTCAGCCATGCAAGTGCACAGATGATTTCCATAGCTGTAATTCCAGAAATATAAGTGTTTACCATTTCAACTAAAAACTATCCTCCTGGGTTTTCACGTTACGTATTAGAAGATCTCTGAGAGGGAATACATTGCAGGTATCTAGAAGCATCGTTTGGATAGAAATATACAAACCTGGGCTTCCCCGGTGGCTCAGCTGGTAAAGAATCCACCTGCAATGTGCAAGACCTGGGTTCCATCCCTGGGTTGGGAAGATCCCCTGGAGGAAGGCATGGCAACCCACTTCAATATTCTTGCCTGAAGAATCCCCATGGACACAGGAGCATGGCAGGCTATAGTCCATGGGGTCACAAAGAGTCAGACATGACTGAAGTGACTGAGCATGAGTGCACATACCAACCCTGTCCTCAGTCTATTCCTTTGGCCAATCTGTTATGTGTCTTACCTGTCAGAACCAAGGGCTGACTTTAAACTCCAAAAATTGTGGCTGTCTAAGTCCAAGCTGTAGCTCCGCCCACTTTCAGTTTTTGGAGTGATGATTTCTCCTTTGGTTGCTGATCTGAACTTGCTAAGAAGAAATCTGAAATTACATATATACGTACATGTATTTAAAAGGAAAATAATAAAACACTTAAGTATATCATTTTAAGAATACCATTTATTGTACTTCCAACATATATAATTCTTCAATGAAGCTGACTTGAGGCTGAGAAATTCTGGGGAGTCCCCATGGCTTCTGCAACAGAATGTCAAAGGTATCAGTAGAGGTGGTGAGGGCATTCTCCCAAAGCCATACCAGCTGCTGGTAAGCTAGGACTCTGTCTTTCAAAGAAAAATACCATTGACTTTGGGGACTCACCACTATCACCTGAGAATGGAGAAGCACTGACGGGGCTGAACTTATTTACACAATGCTGAGAAAAGGGGAGTTTGAACTCACCTTGCTCAGACAGAAGAGCTATGATGATCCTCTGGGATCAACTAATGTAGCAACTTACTAGACTGTAGCCCCATGAGAAGGACAACTCTTGTTCTTCTTGTTTCCTGTCAGATCCCCTAAGGTTAGCGGGAGGCCTGGCATGAACTACAACCCAGCCAGTTCTTGAGGAATAAGTGACTGCATGGATGCCCTGGGGTAATAAGTCTGAACAATGGAATGGCTCACACCACATCAAACTTGACTGCATTCCCATTTCCCCAAATTATTTGGAACTTAAGCAAAAAGAGCTTTTCAGAAATTAACATTCAGGTCATGATCCAAGCTACCAAAAGCCTCAAACATGCGTCTTTTCAAATGCACTCACATAAAGACAAACCAAAGCTATTTTCCTTTTGTGTGGTATTGGTAGAGACCAATTCATTTACTTCACTGGCTATAGTTTTCTCATGGGGAAAAACTATTCCAGAGGTATTAAGACAATTTTAATAGGATCTGCCAAGTTGTCTGTTTCAAAGACCACTGTGTGGAGTGTCTCGTCAAAGTGTTAGAAGCTTCAGTCTGCCTGGAAATTACATTTTTGGTGAGAATAGCACTTAATATCATGTCAAATGATGTTACTTTGAGAACCACTGTGTACATGTCCTTACCTCTGCATAGCTGCTTCCTGTCTCCTCCATGTGAACTCACTCTTCCTCCTCTTCTGTTATACTGGGCCCTCTCCCTCCTTCAAGCTCCTCATCAAGTCCCACTTAGAATTTGATTCCTTTCCCAATGGTCCCTGTGCCCTCCCAACATTGATAATCTAATATTTAATTATTTGTTCTCATATCTTTTGTAGTCATACAGCTTCCCTGGTAGCTCAGTGGGAAAAATTCCACCTGCCATGCAGGAAACAGAGGTTCAATCCCTGGGTCGGGAAGATTCCCTGGAGAAGGAAATGGCAACCCAGTATTTCTGCCTGGAAAATCTCATGGACAGAAGAGCCTGGTGGGCTATAGTCCACGGGGTCGCTAAAGAATTAGACATGACTGAGCTACTGAACAACAACAACAAACTTCTTGCCATGTTTCAAAAGGGCTATCAGGCTGCTCATATTGCCATCTTAGATTTTCCTAAAATCCTTCTCTACATTATTAACTTTTCAAGTGTGGACCTTTAAACCTTTTCTTTCCAACTAGGTGTTACATTCTTTGACGACAGAACAATCAGACCCCAGTTTGGAGTTTCAGCAGAGCTCAGTCCAGCACTAGGACTCTCTTGACAATTCAGGATGTATATCATTCATGGTACTGTTTAGCTCCTTACTGTCTCCCAGCTCCAGGCTTGCCATTCTGTAACCCACATAGTGATGCCTGGCCTGGGGTCCACACACTCTACCTCCTAGAGGCCCTTGTGGGCTCCACACCGAATTCAATCAGATCACTGATTGTTTTTGATGGGCCAGGCACCATGCTGAATACTGCAGCACAAAAGTAAGAAAGCCAGTAGAAAAGCTTACAATTAAGAGGAGGGGAGAGAGGGGGTGTATCTGGCGAGATCCGTTCATTTACTTTACATTCTTGTGTAAGGAGGGGCTTCATGTCAGAGTACAAAATCAAGAGTGATGCAGAGGCACAAGCCATTGTGGGAGCCCCAAGGGGAGACAAATAGGTTTAGAATGGTAGGAAGGCTCAAGATATAGGACATATGGCCCCTCTAGCTATCTTTCCCATTCATCACTGCTAATTAACGAAGTCATGGTTAGTCATGAGTGTTTGAGTCAAATGACATTTAGGATTCACACCTACTCATAGTAAAAGATTCTTTAAAAAAAGAAAAAAAATACACTTTCTGTAGAGACAGATGAAGGCTCAGGGACTGGCAGCCTTTCACATTGGCTTTTGCTGAGAACAAAGCCATGCTACCCAATGTGTGTGTATGTGCTCCATCATATCTGACTCTTTGTGACCCCATAGACTATAGCCTGCCAGGCTCCTCTGGCCATGAGATTTCCCAGCAAAGAATACTGGAGTAGGTTGCCATATTCCCTTCTCCAGGGGTTCTTCCAAGCCCAGGGATTGAACCCACGTCTACTGTGTTGGCAGGTGGATTCTTTACTGCTGACTCATCAGGGAAGCCCCACACTACTCAGAACAAACCATAAAGCCACTTGGTATAGATTAGGATTTTCACTACCTGGACCACAGAACTGGCCACCAGCTGACTAAGAGATAGAGACTATAGAGACTGCAACAGGCAGGGCTATGAAGCAATACTTTGCCCTTTGGGTCCTTCTTAAATTTTTGATGTGGACCACTACAGTCTGTATTGAATTTGTTACAACATTATTTCTGTTTTATGTTTTGGTTTTGTGGCCATGAGGCATGTGGGATCTTAGCTCTCTGACCAGGGATTGAAGTCACACCTCCTGCATTCGAAGGCAAAGTCTGAACCACTGGACCACCAGGGAAGTCATGCCTTTCAGTCCTTATAACCTGCATTTTTGGGGCCTATTGACTCCCCTGATGGAACCTTCTCATTTCCAGTTTCCCAGCACCTCCCTATTGGCCTCCCATTCCTATTCTCAGTACATGACACATAGATTTGCTTTCTGAATGAAGTTAGTGAGGTGGCCAAATGATTCTTTCCTTAAGGAGACCTGCATTTTAAACAGGGGAGACAGTGTTTTAAGCCCTATTAAGAGTTGATGTATGGCAAAACCAATACAATATTGTAAAGTAATTAGCCTCCAATTAAAATAAATTACTTTAAATAAAAAAAAAAAAGAAATCTTGGATTTGGCCGTTTCATACATCAGCCCTCAGGTTGGGCGGGTTGGGGAGGGTGGAGGGGTTGGTGTCGACTACAACAAAGGTAGTCATCACCTCCTTACAGGCAACACTGGCCTGAGCATGAAGCCTTCTACCGAGAAACAAAGGGATTCACTTTGTATAAGATTAGATACATCAAATGAAAGCAAAATCCTCACAGGTTCAGGTCAGAAGGGACCTTTATCTAAAACTGAAAGTAATTAAAACTGCATTTCCTGAGGCAAATGATAAGAAAATGTTACCTCAGTCAAGTCTCTGACCTTTTCTGGGTCACTTAAGTGACATTAGACTTGAAAAACAGCGGGGGCTGGAGTGGGGTGGGGGGGTGTCTATGTCACAGGTGACTGGAACAAGGATCAAAGATTCCCTTAAAGAGGCTGTGTCTTACCCCTTTCTCCTGGGTCCATCGTGGCTGGCCTTCTGCCCAGAAGAAGGCAAAGCATCTGACTTTTCTGTGTTCTGGCGGGTTTGTTCTTGGCTTTGTATTTCTCCATCTCCTCATTAAAAACAATCAGAAGACAGATTTACACACAAAATGGCAAGAAATGAAAGCTATTTCCTAGTCTTCATTCATGTTTCTACATTAACACAGGACAGAGTAACTGGCAATGATGTTTCCATCTTATGTTTCCCAGTCACACATGTATTTTTCATCTGTCGAGTTAAAAGAAGATTAAGATTGGGACTCACCTGTGGGAGTTTTGCTGAGATAAGCTTTGCAGAGATAATCACAATGGAGGAATTAAACATCCTCCTCTACAAATATTTTTAGGGCAGAGGATCCAAGGTTCAGGAGAACTCCAAATACCTAGAGGCTGAATTGTAGCATGGGATTCTAGAAACAATATCATGGCATCCAGTCCCATCACTTCATGGGAAATAGATGGGGAAACAGTGGAAACAGTGTCAGACTTTATTTTTCTGGGCTCCAAAATCACTGCAGATGGTGACTGCAGCCATGAAATTAAAAGACTCTTACTCCTTGGAAGGAAAGTTATGACCAACCTAGATAGCATATTCAAAAGCAGAGACATTACTTTGCCAACAAAGGTCCATCTAGTCAAGGCTATTGTTTATCCTGTGGTCATGTATGGATGTGAGAATTGGACTGTGAAGAAGGCTGAGCGCCGAAGAATTGATGCTTTTGAACTGTGGTGTTGGAGAAGACTCTTGAGAGTCCCTTGGACTGCAAGGAGATCCAACCAGTCCATTCTGAAGGAGATCAGCCCTGGGATTTCTTTGGAAGGAACGATGCTAAAGCTGAAACTCCAGTACTTTGGCCACCTCATGCGAAGAGTTGACTCATTGGAAAAGACTCTGATGCTGGGAGGGATTGGGGGCAGGAGGAGAAGGGGACGACAGAGGATGAGATGGCTGGATGGCATCACTGACTCAATGGACATGAGTCTGAGTAAACTCCAGGAGTTGGTGATGGAAGGGAGGCCTGGCGTTCTGTGATTCATGGGGTCGCAAAGAGTCAGACACAACTGAGCGACTGATCTGATCTGATCCTGGGAGGGTGAGTAGCCCTGCACATACCTTCTGACAGTCTACACTGCTGAGGTTTGAGTGGAGGAAGCAGCCAGAACTGACTGCTTCCTTGTAACTCGACTATGCTCTCTCTGTGGCATTAGTCCCAGAGTTACCCATCTGGGAGAGCCCTTCCTTGGTAGTGCAACACCAAGAAGGGGCCCTGGAAGCAGGTCTAAGCCTCCTAGCCAGGCTTCAAAATCAGGGCATTTTTATCCAGTATGTGAAAGGTGAGATACCCTAGGAACAGACCCACAGATGTCTGCTCCAGCTTTACTGTAGCCCAGATGAGAAATATGATTCTAAACATACGTTTCACTCAATATTTAAGCAGTTAAATTGTGGTCTGAATGCACAGACTAGCGTTCTCAAAGTGGAGTGTTACAGTAAATCCCTACATATGAACAAATTCCATTCTGAGAGTGTGTTTGTAAGTCCAACAAAGTTAACCTAAGTACCCAACAGTATAGTTGGCTGTTATTTATGTGAGAAGTTTGTAATACTTCTATGTGTAATACTTTTATGTGTAATACGACACATAAAAAACAAATACAAAAAGAAGACACATTAGTACAGTAGTACAGTTCAACAGCTGGCATATAGGGGCTGGCATTGAGTGAACAGGCAAGAAGAATTATGAAGTGGAGGAGGGAGAGGAAGTGGGAGATGGCAGAGCTGAAGGGCGATCAGCAATAGGAGATGAAGGGCAAGCTGCAATTTCATTCACATCTGATTTAACTGGACATGAAAAAGCACATTGTCATGTTTGAGAGTTCACAACTTGAAGGTTCATATGTAGGGAACGTACTGTATTTGCATTTGGTGACAGTATAATTCTTCACTGAGTCAAACTGCCTTGTGTATTTCAGGCCATTTAGCATCCCTCAATGCCACTGATTCCCCCACAGTCACTGGGATAACCAGATAGGGCCCCTAGCATTTCCAAACACTTCCCTTAGCCTGATTAGGGGAGGGGGCACATTATAAAATATCAGCACTTGGTTGAGAATCCCTGGATGAGAAAAAGTAACATTTAAATTAAATCTGAAATATATCTTTATTGAAAAACCAAAGATTTCTTCCACAATGTGAATCACATAAGGCATCTGTTTTATGTTCCTTTAACTGTTTAGTAAAATATTGGAAGTGCATTCAGGAAAAGAAGTCTGTGATGAAGAGCAATGCCTTCCCTGAAAACCTCAGTGTGCCACATATGAGAAAAATGACCATGGATTTCATTTTCTACCAACTTCATCTTCCCTTGTACGAACTGAAGATTTAGATTTGATGCCACCAAGTTTTGAAATGATCTAAGGGAGTCAACAGAGGAAATTCAACTATGGTCTTTGATACATAATAAAGAGAAGTTATTTAGCCCACCAAAACGAAGATTAAAGCAGTTTTGCTTTAGTTACCTGGACTTCTTCTTAAGATGGACTGTCGGACAACATCAGTGCCCAGAACATTGACGTGCTTGAAACGCTTTGCCTTCTCTTCAAAAAACCACTCACCGGTTACAATCCTTAGCTGCCTACTCAAAAGAAAAGAGGAGAGCATTGGAATTCAACTGTTCAGCCAAATAATTAACTCAAAAACCCCTAATTGAGTAAAAGATAGCCAGTTACAGAGTCCATCTCACTCCTTGGAGTAATTTATGGTGATCATAATCCACTGTTAGTTGAATATGTACTATATACAAGGCTCTCGCTAATTGCTCTTCATACTTACTATATTTTTATCCACTCTGTAAACATGATTATCCCCATTTTATAGATGAGGAAACAGAGCAATAAAATGATGTGTCTCACACATAAAGCCAGGATCCCACCCCAAGCAGTCTGACCTATAGCTCGACTTCTTTTTTGTTTGGTTTTTTTAATTTTTATTTTATTCAGGTAGAGTGGATTTACAATGTTGTGCTAATTTCTGCTTTAAAGTGATTCAGTTACACATACATACATTCTTTTTCATATCCTTTTCATTATGGTTTATCAGAGGATATTGAATAGTTTCCTGTGATATACAATAGGATCTTGTTGTTTATCCATCCCATATATAATAGTTTGCATCTACCAACCCCAAACTCTGAATCCACCCCTCTCCCATGCCCTTGGCAACTACAAGTCTGTCATCTGTGTCTATGAGTCTTCTTCTGTTTTGTAAATAATTTCATTTGTGTCATAGATTAGACTCCACATATAAGTGACATCACATGATATTTGCCTATCTCTGTCTGGGTTACTTAACTTAGTATTATAACTTCTAAGTCCATCCATGTTGCTACAAATGGCATTATTGCATTCTTTTTTATGCTATAGTTCAAGTTCTTAACCATGACATGTGCTAAGTCACCTCAGTCATGTCCAACTCTTTGCACCCTATGGACTGTAGCCCGCCAGGCTCCTATGTCCATGGGATTCTCCAGGCAAGCATACTGGAGTGGGTTGCCATGCTCTCCTCCAGGGGATCTTCCCAACCTTGAGATCAAATCCACATCTTATGTCTCCTGCATTGGCAGGCAGGTTCTTTACAGCTAGTGTCACCTGGGGAGTCCTAACTACCGCATTAGTGAATAAATAAGCTTCAATGGAAACAATGGGGAACAAACGAAAGCTTTGAATTATAAAGGGGCAGTGATCACACTCTGCTTTAGAATGATATCTTGATGTAATATAATGACTGGATTAAAGAGAATGGGACAAAGAGACAGGTTGGCCATGGCAATAGTCCAGGAGAGAGATAGCCAGACTCAAGCTAGGGCAATGACAAGACTAATGACAATGATAAGACTAATGACAAGATCAATGACAAGAGGAAGAACCAAATTAAAAATGTAGGTGGTAGAAGGACCTGTCTGGTTTTACAATCAATAGAATGTTGAAGGTGGAAAAGAAAGACCTTGGAACAATCACAACCATGTGCAATGTTTATACAAACCCTTTACCCCAGTTATATAGGCCTATTGATCATTCTTAGAACATGGCCCATATGTTCATCTACTACTTGACCTAAGGCCTCTATGAAAGTGAAACTGAAGTTGCTCAGTCATGTCCGACTCTTTGCTACCCTGTGGAGTATAGCCCGCCAGGCTCCTCTGTCCATGGGATTTTCCAGGCAAGAATACTGGAGTGGGTTGCCATTTCCTTCATCCAGGGGATCTTCCCAACCCAGGGATCGAACCCAGCTCTCCTGCATTGAAGGCAGATGCTTTAACCTCTGAGCTACCAGAGAAGCCCAGGGGCTCTATGGAGGACTGTAATGGAAAATGAGGTTGAAAGGCAGAATTGAGTCACAAAATGGAAAACCCTGAAAGTCAAGCTAAGGAGTTGCAATGCCATTTTGGAGGCAATGGGGAACACTGGCAGATAATCTAAATTTCAAGTTGAATTGCAGAATCTCTGAAGTATCTCTGAAGTATTATATGGGGTAGAAACCAGAAGCGGACAGGCCAATGAAGAAGTAACTCAACAGATAGGACAGGAAATGATGAAGATGTGTATCTGGGTATCATGGGGGTAAGGAGTGAAAAGAAAGATAAAAGATACTTAGGCCACAATGTAAGCAGATAGGTTACAGAGTCCCTGGCAAAAGATAACCAGGAATGGCTTTCTTGACATAGAATCAATTTTGGCCTGAGCCATTTTGTTATGTGAGCCTGGCTACAGTGCTCGCCCTTGAACAGGTCTCAGCAATTAATGATCTTAAGGGAGGGAATGAAAAAACTCAGGAGAAGCATTCAAGAAACAATGGTGGAGCCATGGGGAGGGTCCTAGTTCCTCAAGGGACATACTTAGCAACGTATCTTTCAGTTCTACAGGAACTAAGGCCCTGACAAGGGTGGAGGATAGGAAGATGATGTTGATCCTTCTGACTCCAACTGAAGCTGGACTCTGTGGACCTTTGCCCCCAATACTATGCTGAATTCTCCTCTGCTCAAGCCCCCTCATGAATACTCATGTACCTTTAGCTTAAAACTTCTGCAATTTTGATGTTGGGAAGACAATGCTTTGAGAAAGATCCCTGGTGTTCCCCTTAATTGTGCGAGTGCTCAGTCACATCTGACTCTTTGTGATCCCATAGACTACAGCCTGCCAGTCCGTCTATGAAATTTTCCAGGCAAGAATACTGGAGTGGGTTGCCATTTCCTCCTCCCAGGGATCAAATTCATGTTTCCTGTATCTCCTGCATTGGCAGGTGGATTCTTTACCAGAGTCACCTGAGAATCTTGTTCTCCTTACTTGCTGCAAGTAATAATAAATACTTCCTTCTTTTGATCCTTGGCTTGGTTGCATCTACTGACTCAACACTCACCAAGAGGTGAACCCAGTTTTCAGGTTAACAACTGAAGATGAAAATCAGCAAGATTGGTGGCAAGTCTGCCATGGCTAAAGTAAAGCAGCTAAGAGTCAAATAGAGATCTCTAGCCCCATAGTATTATATCCATGAGATTCAGTACCTCCTTGACTGAACTGAGAAATTAACAATTGGATCCTAAATTAAAAAAAAAAAAAACACTCTAGAAAAATATGCCAATTTGTTCTCTCTAGCAATTATCATAAAATACTTACTTATTCATTTATGTCATGTTGTGCAGTATGTGGAATCTTGGTTATCTGACTAGGGATCAAACCCATGCCCCCTGCATGGAGTCCTAACCACTGAACAGGTGAGTCCCTGAAATACTCCTCCTAAATGTAGGAAAGAAAGATAAGTTACCTATGAAACCCAGTTCCATCACTGGGGAAAAAGTGAAAAGGTTATCCTTGGAGTAAATTATTCATTGAATGACCATAGCTTGTACATCTGAAATTTATCTTCAAGTGGCTAGATCACCTATCAAGAAGCAAGGATTATTGGATTAGCTTCAAAGCTGTATAAAATACAGCAAAAACTAATACTTGAGTTGGTTAATACTTAATACTTGAATGGGCTCTATCTGGATATATTTCAGGTGATCTATAGGCATACATCAGTACTTATGTTGGAAAAGCAGGCAGTAATAATGCAATTCTAAATTCTAAAGGTACTGTACTGCCTCCAGATTTCCAGGCCTTGTTTATTCAATCAAATGCTAAATGAGGTAGTGCTGTGATTGAACTTTGCAGAGGGAACTGAAGTTATTCATCACCTGACCTTAACACAGGAATATGGTCATGGATGATCTGGGTGGGCCCATAGTAGTCACTGAGCCCTTGAAAACAGGAAGAAAATGAAGTTGGATACTGAGAAGCTGTGGAATGGGAAGTCAGAGGGATTCCAAATGTGAAAAGAGGGCTCTGAGATGCAGATATCCACGTGTAAGAACCAGAGGGAGGGGCCTCTAGGAGCAAAGGCTGCCTCTTAGCTAACAGCCAACAAGAAATGGGAGCCTAATTCTCACAGTCACAGGGAATCAGAATCTGTCCACCAAAATGAACTTAGAAGTACAATCTTCCCAGAGCCTCTGGTAGGAACTCAGCCAGCTGACACCTTGATTTCAGCCTAGTGAACCGTGAGTAGAGAAATAAGACAAGCCAACCTAGGTTTCTGAGCGACAGAACTGTAAGACTGAAACTGAGCTGTACCCTATGGGGCTCCTGGGCATGGAAGCCTTTCTGTCGTTTCTTGTTTGTAGGGAACAGACTCCAGACTCCATGACCTAACATGAGTTACAAAGGGCAGACCTGAACAGTTGCTAATCAAGGAAGGGAGGGGATATAACACAAGGGAGGAGCAGCCAAGAAACAATAGTGCAACATTAAGTCCTAGTTCCCTCAAAAGGGATATACATAACAATATCTTTGAGCTCTTTACAGAACTAAAATCCCCCAACAAATGGCAGATGTCAGCAGTCTTCATTTCTAAAAAGACCACCTGTTAGTTAGTTCAGTAGCTCAGTCGTGTCCGACTCTTTGCGACCCCACACACTCTAATCTTATCAGCAACCCTGCCCTTGAGGCTTTGCTGTAAAACTCCTCACCAAATTCTCCAGGATTGACACAGTTTTCCAGGGGCATTAGCATGCTGTGTCCTCCTTTTCCTGCAAATCAATAAAGCTATTCTTATCTACTTCACCCAAAACTCTGTCTCCAAGATTCAATTTTGCACTGGTACACAGAGGCTGAGTTTGCAGCATCAAGATCATATATTTACATTGCCTACTGTCCATGGAGTCAGAGTCAGACACGACTGAAGCGACTGAGCACATATGAGCAAGCTGCTAAATTGTGGCAGTTTGTGATGATGGCCACACAAAACTAAGAATAATTATACATAAAAACCTACTTGTCTTAATGTTCAACTCAGGAAATAATTTGCACAGATTCTAAAAAGATACCTATGAAAAATTCAGAACAATAGGGTAGAGGTAAGCAAACTATGGCTTGTAGGCCAAATTCTTCACTACGTATTTCATACAGATTATGAGCTAAGGATTTAGAAAAGGCAGAGGAACCATAGATCAAATTGCCAACATCTGTTGGATTATCAAAAAAGCAAGAGAATTCCAGAAAAACATCTACTTCTGCTTTACTGACAACACCAAAGCCTTTAACTGTGGAAAATTCTTAAAGAGATGGGAATACCAGACCACCTGACCTGACACCTGAGAAATCTGTTTGCAGGTCAGGAAGCAACAGTTAGAATTGGACATGGAACAACAGACTGGTTCCAAATTGGGAAAAGAGCACGTCAAGGTTGTATCTTGTCACTCTGCTTATTTAACTTATATGCAGAGTACCTCATGCGAAATGCCCAGCTAGATGAAGCACAAGCTGGAATCAAGATTGCCAAGAGAAAAATCAATAACCTCGGATATGCAGATGACACCACACTTATGGCAGAAAGGGAAGAAGAACTAAAGAGCTTCTTGATGAAAGTGAAAGTGGAGAGTGAAAAAGTTGGCTTAAAACTCAACACTCAGAAAACTATGATCATGGCATCCAGTCCCATCACTTCATGGCAAATAGATGGGGAAACAGTGGAAACGGTGACAGACTTTATTTTTTTGGGCTCCAAAATCACTGCAGATGGTGACTGCAACCATGAAATTAAAAGACGCTTGCTCCTTGGAAGGAAAGTTATGACCAACCTAGACAGCGTATTAAAAAGCAGAGACGTTACTTTGTCAACAAAGGTCTGTCTAGTCAGAGCTATGGTTTTTCTAGTAGTCATGTATGGATGTGAGAGTTGGACTATAAAGAAAGCTGAGCGCCAAAGAATTGATGCTTTTGAATTGTGGTGTTGGAGAAGACTCCTTAGAGTCCCTTGGACGGAAAGGAGATCAAACCAGTCAACCCTAAAGGAAATAAGTCCTGAATATTCATTGGAAGGACTGATGCTAAAGCTGAAACTTCAATACTTTGGCCACCTGATGCGAAGAACAGACTCATTTGAAATGACCCTGATGCTGGAAAAGATGGCAGGAGGAGCAGGGGACGATAGAGGATGAGATGGTTGGATGGCATCACCGACTCGATGGACATGAGTTTGAGTGAACTCCGGGAGTTGGTGATGGACAGGGAAGCCTGATGTACTGCAGTCCATGGGGTCCCAAAGAGTCAGACACGACTGAGTGACTGAACTGATACTGATACTGATGAGCTAAGGATGGTTTTTATACTTTTAAATGGTTGGGGAAAATATTACCCCAAAGCTGAATATTTCATGACCTGTGAAAATTATATGAACAATATTTAAAATTCAGAGTCTGTTAATAAAGTTTTATTGGTACACAGCCATGCTCATTTGTTTATATATTGTCTCTGGCTGCTTTTCTGCTACAACTGCAAACTTGAGTAGTTTTAACAGGAACAACAGAGCCTACAGAGTCTAAAATTCTTACTCTTTGGCATTTTATTTTTTAAAAGATTTGTCAACTTCTGCAATACGACAAAGAATTTACACAAAAAGATACAAGGACAAGGGGAATAACATAGATCAGTGATAGAGAACCACCTAAGAGAGGCATGCCAAAGGCTTGTCTTATTTTTTTGTTTGTTGGGGTTTTTTTTTTTTTTAATGGCTGCACCACATAGCATATGAAATCTTAGCTCCCCAAAGATAGAACATGTGCCCCCGGCACTGGAAGTGTGCAGGGAAGTTCTGTTTGTTTTGTTTTTGTCATTTTCTTGGGATACAGAGTAAGGTGGACACATATAAATAGCAGTTTCAGGTGTCACAGAAAAGTGAGCCACATCAGGTCTACATGCCCCAGCAAATGGCCCTCCACATTATCATCTTTACCATATATGCCTAGAGCTGGCAACACCTAACACAAATAAGATCTTCCCAGAACTGTTAGTCATTACCTCTTACCATCCTTGTAAGAACAACAACTATAGCCCTTGTATTTGCTCAACTCAAATATGGACCTGAGTCATTTGTTACTTTAGAACTCTGCAACATCAGAACCACCTCTTGGGACTATGCCTCTGCCACTTTCTTGGGTCCTGGAGGTGTAGGTGGAAGGATTAGTTGAAGAACAGGGAACAAATACTGAATGTGTACCATGCACCAAGCCACGTGCTAGGCACTGTATACATGGCATCTCTAATGTTCACTATATGTCATAAAGTAGCTATATCATCCTTAGTTTTCAGATGAGGAAATCAAAGTTCACATGGCTGAAATAACTTGCCCAAAGTTGTACAGTATCATGACAAAAACAGGATTTATACTAAAAGCCCCTACATTTAGCAAAGCTCTTCAGAAAAGAACCAGCTATGACAAGGCTTTGAGTAAGGGTGAAAAGGTATAGAAGCCAAGGAATAACATGCAGTATTTCATATGATGGGCTGTGACTGGCTGTGTGTGCGTGCACACATCTGTGACTATGTCTCTCTGTTTGGAGCAGAGTGACAGGAATAAAGGAGTGAAAGAAGAAATAAAAGAAACATGAAACCTACTATGAACTTTTTCTCTCTGCCATATCAATCTAATATTTCAGAAATACAAAGCTTTGAATAAACAGTGTGTTTCCTACAAGTCACTCTGAAGAGTTTGACTGAAATTGAGTTACACTTGTAAAACGTGATTAATGATTACTGAATATTTAGAATTTGCTAGGTTCTAATTTTCTTTAACATTAAACTCTTGGGACCACAAACTTTTGCTTGATAGCTTATTTAAATGTAAAGTCAAGTTCTCCTTAGACTTATAGGGAAAAAGTAGGCAATCATATCCTAAAAAAGAAGAGTGCCCTAAGCATTCATTTTTTCCCTTTATTTTCTATTAACTTGCTGGAGAGATCTGAGATAAGATATGGTAGTTAGATACACTGAAATATAACGTTTCCTTATCATTCACAAGGAAGCTAGAATTATTTAATTCATTCATTACATATCAATTATTTATTGCATTCTTGGCTCAGGCAGTAAAAAATCTGCCTGCAATGCAGGAAAGCTGGGTTTGATCCATGGTTCAGGAAGATCCCCTGGAGAAGGAAATGGCAACCCACTCTAGGATTCTTGCCTCAGAAATCTCATGGACAGAGGAGCCTGGTGGGCTACAGTCCATGGGGTCCTAAAAGAGTCAGACATGACTTAGCAATGAAAAAAAAAATAAGGCTAAGAGTACAGAAGTGAAAAAGACGAAAAAGACCCTGGCGTTATGGAGATGATGGTATATATTTACTCCTTTCTTCCTTTCCAACAGGAAAAGTAACAAGAAATCCTTCAACACATTATGAACTCTACAGATAAAGAGAATATCTTTAAAACAGCTAGAGAGGAGGAAAAAAACATATTACAAACAAAGGAATGATGATTAGAATGACAGGTGACTTCCATTAGAAATAACGAAAGCTAGAAGCCAGTGAAATGATATCTTTAAAGTTCCGAGAGAAAATATCTATTTAAAATCATGTATCCAGAGAAACCATTGTTTAGGAGTGAGATAAAAGAGTGAGATAAAAAATGTTTCAGTACAATAAAAACTGACATAATTTACCATTAATAGATTTTCACTAAAGGATCTTCTAAAGAGGAGGTAAAGCAATTCCCTAGCGGTCCAGTAGTTAGGACATCGTGCTTTCACTGCTGTGGTCTACAGTTCACTCCCTGGTCAGGAAACTAAGATCCCAAAAGCTGTGTCACATGACCAAAAGAAAGAAAGAAAAAGAGGAAGTAAAGTAGATCTAACATATAAAAAGGAATGGTAACAAATGGAATTGGTAAAACACGTGGATAAATCTAAACAAATGTTGATGTAAAACAAACATGATATCAAAAATGTTGAATTGAAAACAGATGTTTCTAAAACATAGGACAAAAAGTATATATAAGCCTGGGTGAAGACAGTTGGAATTTAAGAATATCAAGTTCCTTTTGTTGATTAGAAGAAGGGTAAAACTAATGATTCATGAAATTAAATATGAATGGTGTAATTTCTAGGGTAACCACTAAAATAAAAACTCATATAATATCTATACTAGTAGAAAGGATAAAATGGAATGAGAAAAATATAGTATTTCCATCAATGTATAGATAATATAAATAAAATCAAATATTAAGTAATTACAATGGATACAAATAGACTAAACTCTATACTTTAAGAAAAATACTGTCAAGTTAAACTTAAAAATTATATATATATAGTATACATGCATAGCTTGTATATATAGCATATATGTATAGCAAATATTTAAATATATATATACACATATACAGCATATATATGCATCTATGCTATATAGTCTCCTTGCAAGCATATAGACACAGAAAGGTTGAAAGGCAAATGGTAAGAAAAAAATATACCATGTAAATATTTACCAAAAGAAACTTTATATTACTGTATTAATAGCAGACAAAACAGATCTTAAGGCAAAAGGATTTTTACAAATGAAGGGGGTCACAAACACCTTCAAATCAGTAAAGAATAGACTAACAGCCTAAGAGAAAATTGGGCAATACATAAATGGTCATATCACAGAAAAGGAACCCCAAATGGCCAATAAACCTATGAAAGGATACTCAACATCATTAGTAATCAGAAAAATTAAAAAAAAATCATAGTTAAGATATCCATCTGGATCTACCAGTTGAACAACAATCAAAAATTTTCATGATGCCAGGTGTTGGTAAGATTGTAAAGTTTTATAAAATGTTGGTAGAATTTAAATTGGTACAACAATTATAAAACACAATTTAACATCTTAAAAAGCTGAAAATGTTCATACCATTTTGCCCTACAATTTCATTCCTAAGGCACACTTCCTACAGGAGTTTTCTCAAACATTTTTGACAGATGGTAACTAGACTTATGTTGTACACCAGGAACTAATAGTGTTGGAGGTCAATTAAGAAAATCTCCAAACGCATAGGGAAAGAGATTATATCTGTGCTTATCAGAGGTGGGGTGGGGGTTGGAGGGAGGGGGAATTGGAAAGAAAAAAAAAAGTTTTACATCATAATCCAGAAAATAAATACACACACACACACACAATGAAGTATATGTAGATTTCAGTCAGTTCAGTTCAGTCGCTCAGTCGGACTTACATGCATATAATTATATGTATACTGACATTTTCTGTTTCCCCTTCTTTTTGTAAATGCTGGCCAGGACCCATCAATGGGTCATGACTCAGTTTTAAAAACCCTACAATAAGGAAACTGCTGTACATGTTTGTTAGGCCATACGTACAAGCAGGTGATACCAGCATTTTTGGGGTAACATTATAAACTAAAACAACAAAAATGTCCATCAACAAGAAAACAGGCACACTGTAGGACGATGCAACAGTGAAGAGGAATGGAATGATATTCACATAACCATAGATAGAGGGACATCCCAGGTGATCCAGTGGTTAAGACTCTATGCAATGGCAGGGGACAGAGGTTCAATCCTTGGTCGGGAAACTGAGATCCCACATGCTATGCTGCACAACCAAAAAGTAAATTAAAAACAAAAAAGTAAACATGGATAGATTTCACACACACAAAAAAAGTGCTGAGCTAAAAAATGTCACAAAGAACACATATAGTATAATTTCCATTTCTACAGAATTCAAAATTGAAAAATTAGAAAATATATTATTTAGGGATATATCCAAGTACAATAAAACCATAAAGTAGAGCAAGGGAATAAGAAATGGAAAACAAGAATGGTCTCTTAAACTGAGTGATAAATACATAGATACTTTTTACTATTGTTTAAACAGTATATATAGAGTATCTTGATATGTATGATACTTCTACATTTAAAAATCCCTCTAATCTATGTGGGTATTAAGATACTAAACCACAGTGAACAAAGTATTCTAAAAAAGGGAGAAGGCGCTCGCTCATATATGATTAATAAGTGATTTAAAGTAGCATGTCAAAGTACTCCAAACAGCTTCTTATCACCCTCAAAAGTTCCCTGGTAGCTCAGTTGGTAAAGAATTAGCCTGCAATACATGAGACCCTGGTTCAATTCCTGGGTCAGGAAGTTCCCCTGGAAAAGGGATAGGCTACCCGCTCCAGTATTCTTGCATGGAGAGTCGAATGGCAGAGGACATTGGTGGGCTACAGTCCATGGAGTCTCAAAGAGTTGGAAATGACTGAGGGACTAAGCACGCACACATCACCCCCAAAATCTGTGGCTCAGTTTGGGATTACTACAGTGTGAATTTTCCCTTGTAGCTAGATTATAGAAATTTGCCTTTAAAAAAAGGAGTGATGTTTAAATGAGTATGTGGCAATTACTAGTACCCATGAGGACCAAAAGATCTCCAGATACACGGGTATAGTTTAACGAAAATTTTGTTCATTGCAATAAAGGAAAACATGTCATGAAAAACCATGGGAAGTCTCGAGAAGAAGGCGTTTGAAAGAATTTAATATAGGATTGGGGGTTATGTTGGGCTTCCCTGGTGGCTTAGAGGGTAAAGATTCTGCCTCCAATGCAGGAGACCCAGGTCCAATCCCTCGGTTGGGAAGATCCCCTGGAGAAGGAAATGGCAACCCACTCCAGGATTCTTGCCTGGAGAATCCATGGACAGAGGATCCTGGCAGGCTGTAATCCACAGGGTTGCAAAGAGTCAGACATGACTGAGCGACTTTCACTTTCACTTGGGGTTATGTTAGGTAATTTTAGGGAGATTTCAAGAGAGCAGGAATTTGCTGTAGACTACATGATGTCAGGGAGCAGGGACAAGGCTATCATTGATAACTTAAGTTTTACCTAAGAGAAGGGCAGTCTAGAAGAAGGCTAAGGCTGTAATTAGTAAGGAAGTAGGAGGAAATTCATATTAACCAAGAAACGGGGATGTGTGATACATTGTGGCTTGACCAGTCACCTTGTTTTCATCTATGCTAAAATAAGATTATGAAGCATTCTTACTGTGTCTCACTTCATCATGGATACACAGTGATCCTGTGGGATGCTGGTGCTCTGAGGTCATTTAAGTCTACTAGGAGAACACAGCCTGCCCCAGATCACCTTCTAACAACATCAAGACCTACATGTAAATGTCAGATCAGTTTTCAGATGTCAGGGTCTGTATTTCTCCTTCTCATAACAAAGCACTATGCATTCCCTCTGTACCCTCTCTGTATATGTTCCAACCACTGGTACTATCGTCTTTCAAGTTAGTGACAGGGACTCATATTTCATCTATCTCAGGTCTATTTCATCTGTTTTCAGTCATCACTACCAATTCATCAAAAATAAAAACACCGGACTCCTCCTTAAACATGACAAAGGCTTCCACAAGGACAAATAGCAGCATGAAATGTCACCACATGGCATGAATATAAATAAGATCAGCTCATCAACATCATATCAGAAGTATTTCATTTTTGGGCTCCTGATCATGTTGTTTTTATATTTGGGGTCTGAGTTCAACTGAGGTGCTAATTAGGAAAACTGATCATTATCGCTGTCTTTGTTGGAAAGCAACTGCCTCCGCTAACATAATCATGTGGAATTTTGTAGGTCTCATTAGGATAGCCACATGAACTAACTGGCTGTGTCAGGGTCACTTTTATTCTGTTTCTATAGAGTTAATTTTAAAAGGAGACCAACAGCAGCCAACTTGTTAGAACCAGAAGGGGCTGCAAAAAATGTCAAGGGCTGATCATCCCATTGAAGGAGGTAGCCTCCCTTTATTAGTTTTTGCTGTAATCCTTTTCAGTGCTACAACAATTAAAGCTCTTTACTTTTACCAAATCCAAGGTAAATGACAACAAAGGTTGTGCTTTCCAACTGATTAGAGAATGAGTCACTTTCTGACTCATCTCATCTCTTAGAGGTCAGGGTGGGAATTTCAATTTTATGGTCTATTGAACATAGAGACAGCCCACTGGCACTATAGCATTCTCTCACAACAAATTAAGGGTGTTCACTGCCAATAGAGTATCATTCATGCTTCCTCTCAAAAACCACTCCATGAATAGCAAACAGGGTACTTCCAACACTGACAGATAATCTCTGAGATCACATAGACTCATAGCTGGAGAAATAATGGTCTCTGTTTTCAGTTTTTAAAATGAGGAGAGATTCTGTTTCTACCAAGTGAAACACATATCTTGTAAATTTCCAGCTGTCACACAGATGCTACCACTATAAGTTGTTGTCCAAGCTGGTGCTCTGGGACAACCCAGAGGGATGGGGTGGGGAAGGAGTTTGGAGAGGGATTCAGGATGGTGGGACACATGTACAACCCATGACTGATTCATGTCGCTGTATGGCGAAAACCACCACAATATTATAACTAGCCTCCAATTAAAATAAATAAATTAACTTTTTAAAAGGAGGTATAAGAACCATACTTTGAAAGCTGTTTTTTTCTCAGAACATTGTAATGCACAAATACAGAATTTATTCTAGTGATGAGATAATAATGTAATAAACTCCTCCTCCTTAGACTATGCAACCATTGAGGGTAGTCTATGTTTCATCTATCTTTGTATCCTTATCCGCTAGTATTCCAACAGGTTATCAATAATTGTTGTAGTGAGGATGGACAGATGGGTCAAAAGATAGGGCAAGTGGATAGGTGGATAGTTGGGTTTATTAAGTTATTATCACATCAAAGAAAAAAAGAAGTACAAGTAATTCTGAAGTTCTGTATTGAGGTTTTAACATCCCCTCAGGAAGACACAGACCTTTCATTTTTTTATTATTTATTCTTATATCCTTCTGACAACAACTTGTCATATCTTTCTGTGACAGCTGGAAATTTACTCTCTTCAGAGGGCAAATATGTGTGCCTGATGTGTGTCCATGCATATGTGCGTGTGTGTGCGTTAATTCCGAAGAAAACCACATTTGTTCCATAACATGCTTAAGCCTGAAATGCTTTAAGTGGGGCCTTGCCATCTATTTACTCATCATTGAGTATTTATCATAGGTATTCTTTTAGGCACTAGAACTACTTCATTGAACACTACAGATAATAGGCCCTGCTCTCATGGTTGTGAAGCTTATATTCTAGTGGAGGAATAGGAAAGTATATACCATATAAGTATTAAGGGAAAAAAAAACACAGGAAGGGATTATGTTAGTTATGTTAGGTAAGCTAACTTCCGTAACAAACAACTTGCAAATTCCAATGACTTAACACATTAAAAGTTTCTCTCTATATACATATATAACCTAATATTGATCTGACCAGATTGAGGGGAGATTTTTTATGAATTAGACCTCCAGTTACCATCTATACTGACTACCAGATGAGCTGATGGCAAAACTTTCAATCAGCAATGCATGAACACACAAACCTCTTGGGTCTTATATTGAAAAGAGTGTTTCAGTAATTACAACTGACATTTAGAAATTAAAGACAAAATTCCTCTCCCCATACAAAAGCTTGAGGCAACTCCTGATTGATTGAAAGGCTCATGAGTCACAGTCCCTCGTTACTGTTGTGTGAGCAAATGAGGGTTCAGGATGTAGAGAAGAGGTAAACAGAAATGGAATAAAAACTGAAAATGATCAAATATTAGGGATCAAATAAAATAATATGGTATAAGAAATGGAGAAATAGTTACTGAATTATTCCTTATAAGTCGTCAGACTCTGCAATTAGTAGGTCAGTCATTTGTTAAAATCCCTTTTCCTTTCATCACTTGAAATAACAAACCTCACCTTGGCAGAGTTTGGTGGGAAAAGAACTCGGTGGAAAAACAAACAGATTTTGATATTTATTCAATCCAACTGTACTAACACACATTCTGAATTCTTGGTGTGCTTATTTCCACTATTTATAAGCCAGAAAATCAATCACCTCTCTTATCTAATTGGTATATATTTTGAGACCTTGTAGGACTATTAGTATTATCCAGGAATAAATGTGATCCCAAAACAGATCCACTCTCTCAAAGACAAAGGCTTCAATTTTGAAATTAGCTTAAACCATGATCTGATTAAGGTAATCTTGAATATTTACAGGCCCTATCCAATTTCCTTGCTAGAAAAAAAAAGTATATTCTCAATTGATACATATTATTAAACAGAGTCTCACTAAGCTTTCAGTTCAGTTCAGTTCAGTTCAGTCACTCAGTCGTGTCTGACTCTTTGCGACCCCATGAATCACAGCACGCCAGGCCTCCCTGTCCATCACCAACTCCCAGAGTTCACTCAGACTCAAGTCCATCAAGTCAGTGATGCCATCCAGCCATCTCATCCTCTGTCGTCCCCTTCTCCTCCTGCCCCCAATCCCTCCCAGCATCAGAGTCTTTTCCAATGAGTCAACTCCTCGCATGAGGTGGCCAAAGTACTGGAGTTTCAGCTTTACAGTTTTTCAAACATGGTTGACCCTTGAATAACATGGGTATGAACTGCTCAGTTCCACTTACACATGAAATTTTACTATCCATGATTAGTTGAATTCAAGGATATGAAAATAGTTATGGAAAGGGTAACTAAGTAGTAAGTCTAAGTGAAATAATGACTATAAAATAACAATATTTTGTGGGATTAATTATGTTATAGACTGAATGTACCCCTTCCATAATAATTCATATATTGAAATGTAACCCCCAGTGCAATGGTTATTTGGATGGAGTCTTTGGGAAGTGATCACTCCCTTTATAAAAAGATTCTCCAGAGAGTTCCTTTGTCTCTTCTGCCCTCTTCTGCCAGGTAAGGACACAGTGGGAAGACAGCTGGCTATGAACCAGGAAGCACACCCTCACCAGACAACAAATCTCCCAGAACCCTGATCTCCAGGACAGTGAAAAATATATTTCTGTTGTTTAAGAGCCATCTAGTCTATTACATTCTGTTACAGCCACCTAAATAGACTAAGACAAATCATACATACATACATAAATACATATATGTATATACACACACACTCAGCTATGTGTGTATATGTGTGTGCATAGATATAGATATACAAATATTTAAAATATACAATAGCACTAGGATGGGAGTAAAGGCAATCAAAGTGTTTTTAAGTCCTGATATTGTCTTAGAAGTACCAAAACTATTAATTAATACTATATGTTAACAAGTCAAGGATGTATGCTGTAATCTCTAGAGTAATCATTAGATGAGTAGTAAAAAATGTATAAATATTAGAGGAGATAAACAGAAAAATATTGCAACAACCTAAATGAAGGCAAATTAGTAAAGATAAAAGAACAGAATAGATGGGACCAAAAAAAGAATAAGTAAAAGGGTGGTAAATTTTAAATAAAATATATGGGTTATGTTATTACTACAAATGGGACAAATATCCTAATTAAATGACAACTGTCAGCCTAGATTTAAAATATGCACACATGATAATATTCCACTTATAAGAGACATATGGCAAATATAAGGAAAGAAAAAAAGTTGCAAGTAAAGGATAAAGAGGATTCCCCAGGCATATGCCAACCAAAAGAAAGCAACTGAGGCCATACTAATTATAAAGTAAACTTTAAAAGGAAAAAATCATAACTAGAGATAAGAAGAGAGTTTTCATAATTATAAAGGTTTCTGTACAACTATAAAATCTCACAATTCTAAATACTTAAGCAATCAAGACTCTAAATTCAACATACACAAAGCAAATATTATCAAGTTAAAAAGGAAAATAGAAAATCCACAATCATTATTGAGAGACATTAGTATATATTTCCCTCAATATCACATAGAATATATAGATTAAAAAATCAGTAGAGATATGGAAGATTTGGACAACACAATTAACAAATATCATTAAAAGACAAAACTAAGATATTCAAATCAATACTGCAGAATGCATTTTTTCAAGGAAATTGGAACATTTAACAAAATTGAAGATTTTCTGGGCTGAATTTCAAAGAATGAAATCATATAGAGTATGTCCTCTGACCAAAGTGAAATAAAGCTAATTTCAATATCAAAAAGATGTCAAAAATCCCCATGAAGTTAGATATCAAAAGACAATTGTAAATAACTCGTAGTTGGGGAAAAAAAAGGTGACAGAAATTAGAAAACAGAATGAAACCAATATCATAAAAAATAATGGATATGAAAATGTGTGAGATGCAGCTAAAGCAGTGCAAACAGGGAAATTCATATCCTTAAATGTATATGTTAGAAAAGGACAAAGGATGGAAAAAATGTAGTATCTAAACATATGAATCAAAACACTATTAATGAAAAATTCTAAAAAAGTAAAAGAACAAGAAATGAATAAAATTGAAAACAAATATGCAATACAGAAAGAAAAAAAGATGTCAAGTGTTAGAAAAGAAGACACACTTGTGCAAAAATAAAATTTGAATGGTGCCACAGGAATTATTTTAATTAATAAGTGGGTTTAACAAGATTTCCAAATACAAAGTTAGACTACCCAAATCAACTGCATTTCTCCATATCAACGACAATTAGAAAAAAAAATATTTAAGGATACTATTTATAATAACACAAAAATCAAATACTTGGATTAAATCTAATGATATGTAAGATGTATCAGGAAAATTATTATATGAAATATTACTAAAAGAAATTAAAGGTAAACGAATGAAAGGGCCCATAGTGTTTGTGGGTCAAAAGACTAAATATTGAAAGACATCAATTCTCTCCATAACTTTCTGTAGATGTAATGTAGTCCCTATAAAAACGCTAGTAGGACCTGTTTTCTGGAAAGCTGATTCTAAATGTATTTGAAAATACCAGAGACCAATAATAGCCAGGGCATTTTGAACAAAAACAGCAAAGTGGCAAGCCCACTGGATATAAAGTTTTATAAAGCTACACTGAATTAAAATAATGTGTCATTGGTACATTACACATGTAATAGAGTAGTCAGAAATGAAACTTGATTTGTGAAGGTGACACTGTAGAGAAATGAAAAAATGGTCCTTTCAATAAATGTTGCTGGATCAAATGGATATTCATATCAAAATATAAAAATGAATCTGTAACTCACAACACATGCAAAAATCAGTTCCAAGTAGATTGTAAGTCTAAAAAGGTAATACAATAACACTTACAGGAGATCACACGGAAGAATATTTTCATCAACTTTTACAAAAAGCTTTTTTTTTTCTGTTAGGATACAGAAAGAAAAAACCCACTAATCTCATACAGGAAAAGATGAACAAATTGAGTTACTAAAAAATTAGAGATTTCTGTTCTTCAATACACCACTGAGAGAATGAAAAGGAACATCAGAAGTTGGGGGAAAAATATCTGAAACACAAGGAACCAACATGGTTTGTACACAGAATATATAAAGAACCCCTTCACACTAGTCAGTAAAAGGCTGATAACCTAACAGAAAAAAGGCAAGAGACCTGAACCAGCACTTCACAGAAAAGGACGTTCAAATGGTCAGTCAACATATGAAGATATCCTCATTCTCATTGGTAATAAAGAAAAATGCAATTAATCTGCTACGCACCCAACAAAATTATAAAAATAGAAAAACAAAAAAACACTGTTGTAAAAATATAAAGTAACAACACTCATGTATTGCTAGTGAAAGGATAAGTTGGCACAACCACTTTGGAAAACAAATTGGCATCGTGGGGCTTCCCAGGTGGCACAATGGTAAAGAATCCACCTGCTAAGGTAGGAGACATGGGTTTGATCCCTGATCTGGGAAAATCCCCTGGATGAGGCCCTGGTAACCCACTCCAGTATTCTTGCCTGGGAAATCCCATGGACAGAGAAGCCTGGAGGGCTACAGTCCACAGGGTCACAAAGAGTCAGACATAACTTAGCTACTAAACAACAACTGAAATGAAACACATGCATAAATTATATGACCCAGAAATTTTACTATGTACATATTCAATGGAAATACATACACATATGTACCAAGAGACATGTGCAAGAATATTGATAAGAGGTGAAAGCTAGAAACATCCCAAATATACATCAATGATAGAATGGTATATGAATTCTTATATAGTTATAAATACAGTGTTAACAAAACACTATAGTGAAAATGAGTGAAATGAGCATACAAGTGAAAATGAGTAGACATCTGCCAAATGCAACAAAAATGGATGTCTCACAAACATAATGTTGACCAAAAGTAGTTATGAACAAATACATACATCCTGTATGAGTCAATTTAAAGTAAAAAAAATTTATTTTTTTTATATTTTAAGTATAAAATAAACAATTTAAACAATTAAAATCGATTTAAACCATAAAATCAATTTAAAGTATAAAAAAGTCAAAGTTAACCTATGGTGTTAGCAGGATAATATTTATCATTGGAGAATAAGAAGGGACTAGTGATTGGGAGGAGGAAGAAGAAAAGCTTCTGGGGCATCAGTAGCATTTCTATTTCGTTGCCTGAATGGTAGTTACATAGAAACTGTGATAATTTGCAAAGCTGTACATCAGTGCTTCTCAAAGACATTTGCTCTTTACGGGACATGTGGCAATGTTGGCAGGAATCTGTCATTGTCACCACTGAAAAAGGGAGGAGTGCTACCAGTGTCTCCTGGGCAGAAGCCATGAACACTGCTAAACATCTTATAGTACCTAGGACAGCCCCTCCCTCCCCCACAAAGAACCATATTGCCAAGAATTTCAGTGATGCTGAAATCGAGAAACCCTGTTGTACACTTGCCATTTATGTCCTTTTGTGTAAGTTAACTCTAGTTAAAAACAAAAGCCATGTGCATTATGTTTTCATTAAAAAAAAAGGGGGGGGGTGCTAGTCTCTTTCCAAGTTTTCCTCTTCTGATTTGTTGTCTGCAGCAGTGGTCACTAAGAGTGGAGAGGGATAAATGCTCCTGCAAAATTATATAGAGGCAAAACTATAACTGAGGAAATTCTGTCCATTATTTCCTCTGTAAGTCATTATTTGACTATACCGTAATAGTCGCTCAGTCGTGTTTGACTCTTTGCGATCCCATGGACTATAGCCCGCCAGGGTCCTCTGTCCATGGGATTCTCCAGGCAAGAATACTGCAGTGGGTTGCCATTTCCTTCTCCAATTTGACAATACTGGAAGAGCCTTTATATCCAACTCTGAAATGTGAAGTAAAGGGGAGCAGAGTTGGAAAGACCCATTATTTCACACTGAGAAAAACTTTCTGAGAAGAGTTCAGGGTCTAAAATAGTGAGTTTTACATTATGCACTTGAGTCACAGATATATCATGCTCCTTTTAAATAGAAAGCAAAGTGCATTACTGATACTTTTTCTGTACACATATATGGAGAAATATCCCAAGTAAACAATTTGATTTCATGGGAAAGACAGGAAGATATACTGAATTATTTTTGCACCTTGATTTGCAGATTACTAAACCCAGTTACCAGCAAATTTGGAAAACTCAGCAGTGGCCACAGAACTGGAAAAGGTAAGTTTTCATTCCAATTCCAATAAAAGGCAATGTCAAAGAATACTCAAGATCAGATCAGATCAGATCAGTCGCTCAGTCGTGTCTGACTCTTTGTGACCCCATGAATTGCAGCACGCCAGGCCTCCCTGTCCATCACCAACTCCCGGAGTTCACTCAGACTCAAGTCCATCGAGTCAGTGATGCCATCCAGCCATCTCATCCTCTGTCGTCCCCTTCTCCTCTTGCCCCCAATCCCTCCCAGCATCAGAGTCTTCCAATGAGTCAACTCTTTGCATGAGGTGGCCAAAGTACTGGAGTTTCAGCTTTAACATCATTCCTTCCAAAGAAATCCCAGGGCTGATCTCTTTCAGAATGGACTGGTTGGATCTCCTTGCAGTCCAAGGGACTCTCAAGAGTCTTCTCCAACACCACAGTTCAAAAGCGTCAATTCTTTGGCGCTCAGCCTTCTTCACAGTCCAACTCTCACATCCATACATGACCACAGGAAAAACCATAGCCTTGACTCGATGGACCTTTGTTGGCAAAGTAATGTCTCTGCTTTTGAATATGCTATCTAGGTTGGTCATAACTTTCCTTCCAAGGAGTAAGTGTCTTTTAATTTCATGGCTGCAGTCACCATCTGCAGTGATTTTGGAGCCCCCCAAAATAAAGTCTGACACTGTTTCCCCATCTATTTGCCATGAAGTGATGGGACCGGATGCCATGATCTTTGTTTTCTGAATGTTGAGCTTTAAGCCAACTTTTTCACTCTCCACTTGCACTTTCATCAAGAGGCTTTTTACTTCCTCTTCACTTTCTGCCATAAGGGTGGTGTCATCTGCATATCTGAGGTTATTGATATTTCTCCCGGCAATCTTGACTCCAGCTTGTGTTTCTTCCAGTCCAGCATTTCTCATAATGTACTCTGCATATAAGTTAAATAAACAGGATGACAATATACAGCCTTGACAAACTCCTTTTCCTATTTGGAACCAGTCTGTTGTTTCATGTCCAGTTCTAACTGTTGCTTCCTGACCTGCATACAAATTTCTCAAGAGGCAGATCAGGTGGTCTGGTATTCCCATCTCTTTCAGAATTTTCCACAGTTTATTGTGATCCACACAGTCAAAGGCTTTGGCATAGTCGATAAAGCAGAAATACTACCGCACAATTGCACTCATCTCACACGCTAGTAAAGTAATGTTCAAAATTCTCCAAGCCAGGCTTCAGCAATACATGAACTGTGAACTTCCAGATGTTCAAGCTGGTTTTAGAAAAGGCAGAGGAACCAGAAATCAAATTGCCAACATCCTCTGGATCATCAAAAAAGCAAGAAAGTTCCAGAAAAACATCTATTTCTGCTTTATTGACTATGCCAAAGCCTTTGACTGTGTGGATCACAATAAACTGTGGAAAATTCTTCAAGAGATGGGAATACCAGACCACCTGCCCTGCCTCTTGAGAAACCTGTATGCAGGTCAGGAAGCAACAGTTAGAACTGGACATGGAACAACAGACTGGTTCCAAATAGGAAAAGAAGTTCGTCAAGGCTGTATATTGTCACCCTGCTTATTTAACTTATATGTGGAGTACATCATGAGAAACGCTGGGCTGGAGGAAGCACAAGCTGGAATCAAGATTGCTGGGAGAAATATCAATAACCTTAGATATGCAGATGACGCCACTCTTATGGCAGAAAGTGAAGAGGAAATAAAGAGCCTCTTGATGAAAGTGAAAGAGAAGAGTGAAAAAGTTGGCTTAAAGCTCAGCATTCAGAAAACTAAGACCATGGCATCTGGTCCCATCACTTCATGGCAAATAGATGGGGAAACAGTGGAAACAGTGGCTGACTTTATTTTGGGGGGCTCCAAAATCACTGAAGATGGTGATTGCAGCCATGAAATTAAAAGACACTTACTCCTTGGAAGGAAAGGTATGACCAACCTACATAGCATATTAAAAAGCAAAGACATTACTTTGCCAACAAAGGTCCATCTAGTCAAGGCTATGGTTTTTCCAGTGGTCATGTATGGATGTGAGAGTTGGACTGTGAAGAAAACTGAGCACCAAAGAATTGACGCTTTTGAACTGTGGTGTTGGAGAAGACTCTTGAGAGTCCCTTGGACTGCAAGGAGATCCAACCAGTCCATCCTAAAGGAGATCAGTCCTGGGTGTTCATTGGAAGGACTGATGCTGAAGCTGAAACTCCAATACTTTGGCCACCTCATGCAAAGAGTTAACTCATTGGAAAAGACCCTGATGCTGGGAGGGATTGGGGGCAAGAGGAAAAGGGGACGACAGAGGATGAGATGGCTGGATTGCATCATTGACTCGATGGACATTAGTTTGAGTACACTCCGGGAGTTGGTGATGGACAGGGAAGCCTGGCATGCCGTGATTCATGGGGTCGCAAAACGTAGGACATGACTGAGCGACTGAACTGAACTGAAACCCAGTTTTGGACTTCTCAGGCTGCACTAGTGGTAAAGAACCCGCCTGCCAATGCAGAAGATGCAGGTTCAATCCCTGGGTTTGGAAGATCCCCTGGAAGAGGGCACAGCAACCCACTCCAGTATTCTTGCCTGGAAAATTCCATGGGGCCATAAAAAGTCAGACAGGACTGAGCACACACACCCTAAGAAGCTGGGTAGAGCCAAGTGTGGCTCTAAGAAAGCCTGAGGGTGGTGTTCAGATGCGGGAAGAGACCACATTCTGTGAGGCTTCCAACTGTATAATGTTTCTGTCTCAGACACACACAAATACACATCACACCCTGCCAAAGCACTACTGAACTTCTAGTGGGGCTATACTTTCAATTCTATTCTCTATCGCTACCTTTTATGTATTCTTCCTCCTTGCTTTCCCCTTCCCCAGCTCTTCAGTCATCAAAACTGACTTTGCACACAAAGGCAAGAAACTCACGCGACTCTTGCACAGATGGTGCACCGCCAGCTGCCATCAAGGCCTGAGACCCGGCACTGGCTGCACACTCTGAGGGAGCAGGCCTGGCACGGGTCTCCCCGATCGAATATCAAGCCCAGGTTTCTCTGACAGTGGGCACAGACCCTGGTGGTCTCCTGTTGAGTCTTCCCACTTCTGCGTTTTGCTTCCAAGAGTTCATTCTTCAGCTTCCTGGAAGGAGACGGAAAAAAATCACTTACAAAAGAGGAGCAGAGCTATCTATATCTAAGGGGTGTGTTCACTGGGGAGACTATTTGAAAGGATCAAGGAGTTACATTCAAGTGACTTTCAAAAATCCATCATTTCTTCCTCCAGAATCAATAATCCTTTGATCTCATTAGTGGAAAAGTATGTTTGTGTCTTACTCTTGGATTTTGAAATCTTATCCAGGCACTTCTATTTGCTATTAGTATTTATTTACATTCTATGCTAACTTCTCCAGGGTGTCTTTGATACCATAACAAGGGAGCACAATGCTATGTTGTCTCCTTGCCTAGATATGAGGCTAGAGTGTGAAATCAAACTTGGCATCATGGGTGCTTTCTTTAAGTCAGGGGTCCCCAACCTCCAGGATCTAATGCTCGATTATCTGAGGTAGAGCTGATATAATAATAATTGAATTAACTGCACAATGGGCTTTCCTGGTGGCTCAGATGGTAAAGAATCTGCCTGCAATGCAGGAGACCTGGGTTCCATCCCTGGGTTGGAAGATCCCCTGGAGAAGGGTACAGCAACCCACTCCAGTATTCTTACCTGGAGAATTCCATGGACAGAGGAGACCGGCAGACTGTCCATGGGGTCACACAGAGTCGGAAACGACTGAGCGACTAACACTTTCACTTTAAGTGCACAATAAATGTAATATGCTGGAATCATCCCCAAAGCACCCCACACCAGGTCCATGTAAAAACTGTCTTCCACGAAACTAGTCCCTGATACCAAAAAGGTTTGGGATTGCTGCCTTAAATGAGCCAATGTGAACTTTGCTACAAAGACATTGCCCATCATTGAATATCAAACAATTGCCACTAACCCATGGGCTTTGCTGTTAGATATACATTTGTTTGAATCCTGGGTCCATCATGAATTACCTATTCAAACGTAAACAATGATTTACCGACTCAACTTCGGTCTCTTCATTTCAAAAACAGGAGTAATAATATTCCAAAGTGACCATTTTTAAGACTAAGTAAGAAAATATATGGGAAGATACCAGCTTGTTTCCTGCCACACAAGTACTAAATAAATGCTATTTCTATGCCCCTCCTTTTACTATATGACATGATCTATTTACATACGCTTTAGAAAATAGCTATTCAAAAGGAATACTACTCAGTCATTAAAAAGGATAATGCCATTTGTAGCAACATGGATGGACCTAGAGATTATACTGAGTTAAATAAGTCAGAAAGAAAAAGACAAATACCACTTAAAGGTGGAATCTAAAATATGATGCAAATGAATTTATTTACGAAACAGAAACAAACTAATAGAAAACAAACAGATGGTTACCAAAAGGAAAAGGGTATGGGGGAGGGACAAATTAGGAGTGTGGTGTGAACAGACAGAAACTATTATATATAAAATAAACAATAAGGTCCTACTATATAATATTCAATATCCTGTAGTAATCCATAATTGAAAAGAAAGCAAAGTTCTCCCTTTCTTGTCCAATTGAGCACAAATGACAAGAACACACAACACATGTTTTCTACTCCCTGATTTAGAACTTACAAAGCATCCTTATGTCTTTTTTTTCATGAACAACCGGCTCCTGAAATTGGGTGTAAGAAAAGCTCCACACAATTTACTTTAAAAAACCTGTAAAAGCTACAACTTTTAAAATGAGATGAATTCTCATTTGAAAACTCCAATTGTATTATTTGGAAAATAACAACAGACCTTTCTAGGTGGTGCAGTGGTAAAGAACCTGTCTGACAATGCAGGAAACTCAAGAAGACACAGATTTGAACCCTGGGTCGGGAAGATATGCTAGAACAGGAAATGGCAACCCACTCCAGTATTCTTGCTTGGAAAATCCCATGGAGAGAGAAGCCTGGCAGTCCAAGGGGTTTCAAAGAGTCAGATATGACTGAGTGCACACATGCGTGCATGCGCGCGTACACACACACACACACAAACCTTTAAACACCTCAGGGCACAGGAGAAATAAAACACTGCCTAGTCATAATCTGTAACACTTCATGCAACAATCATAAAGAAAAAAATGATCAAAATGAGTGAAACAAAGAATAATCGTAGACTGCAGTCCTATCCCAGTAGGATAGTGGGCCAAAGAATAAGAAATTGAGAACATGGGGTATTCCAGGATATTCCAGAGACAAAAAAATAAATAAATAAATTTTATGATCACGTGCCTGAAGTTTAACTACTTGGTTGCTCCTTAAACTAGAGCTTGAGACCATTTGGAGAAGTTATGGCCATAAAGTCAAATATTTAGATTGCATTTTTCTTTGTGTTCTATTCACAGGCCTTCATTTAGCAATCAGCATTCACTTAGCTCCCAGTTCCAAAGTCTGAAAAGACGTGGGCCACCACAGGAAGGACACAGAGAACCAAGAATTTCAAGGTCCAAACACATCAGTTGGGAATTCCTAAGACAACCAGCATTAACTGTCCCACATATTCTGAGAGGAACCTCTGAGACTGTGGGGAAACCTGGGAAGAATTCCACAGGCAGCACAAAATATTAAGCATGTCGAATGAAAAAAAATGGATAACCTAAAAATTGAGAACTGTTTTATTCGGCAGACTTGCTGAGGACTGAAGCCTGGGAGGCCGCTGCTCAGCTATAGCTCTGAGGGACTGCTGAGAAGAGAGGAGCCAGGATACACAGGAGTTTTGCAACAAGGAGTAGGAACATCAAAAATTACTGACAAGTAAGGAAAACCAACCAGAAGCTCAAGATAATGAATTTAGCCCTTTTCTGTGTATGGGAAGGGGCAAGAGTCTGGGCTCATGGAAATCATTCCTTTGACTTGAAACTCAGTTATTTAGGGCCAGTATCCTGTTCTTTCCCATCCTGAGTCCCCTCAGGGTGGCTGCAGTGACTTGATGGTTGCAAGATCCCTTTGTTTGTTGATACGGCAGGCAACCTTTTTCACTCACAAGCGGCTTACAGATTTTTCAAATCTTTGAGAAACTGACCTAATTCAATCATTAGTGGGTTGCCATTTCTTTCTCCAGGCGATCTTCCCAACCCAGGGATCAAACCCATGTCTCACTGCACTGGCAGGTGAATTCTTTACCGCTAAGCCACCAGGGAAACCCAATTCAATCATACCTAGGATAATTTCACCTTAACTGGACACAAGCATTTCTCAAGAAGAGGAGCAGGGTAATGAGAGAGTAGAGGGTAAAGGGACAGTTGTTGTAGTCAGGAAAAGAAACTGTGCAACTGGTAACACTGTATGAAGTAGAAAGGGAAGTGCAGGGAGCTAGAAGAGAGGAAGAGGACGGACAATTTCTCTTTCCTCTGCTTCACTGGCCACCACTCACAAAGCAAGGTCGATCTCATTTGGTTCCTGCACTCCTGGCCCAGTCTCAGGAAGGTATCTGAGGAAGATGGGTTTCTGGGCTGTAAGCACAGAATCTGTTCATCTTTCTTATCCACACAAGTTAGAAATGTTTCTGGTTCCAAATAACAGGCTTAAATATTTGGTGTAATTTTTCTCCCACAAGGGTTTCCGTTGTGGCTCAGAACGGTAAAGAATCTGCCTGCAATGCAGAAGGCCTGGGTTTGATCACTGGGTCAGGAAGATCCTCTGGAGAAAGGAATGGCTACCTATTCCAGTATTCTTGCCTAGAGAATTCCATGGACAGAGGAGCCTGGCAGGCTACAGTCCATAGGGTCACAAAGAGTAGGACACGACTGAGCGATTAACACTTTCACTTTATTCCCCACATACAAGAAATCCAGAATTAGCCACTTGCTTGTATTAGTTCAACTGAAAAGTCAGGTCATTAAAGAATCATTTCATTCTGATGACCCCCTATCTTCAAAGTATGGCTCATCATTCTTATGCAAAATGGTTAGGCAGCTTCAGTAGTGCATCAGCAGAGTTTAAGGCAGAAAGAATAGGGATGGAGTGTCAGTTATACCTGTATCTTACAGTTATCAGATCAGATCAGTCGCTCAGTCATGTCTGACTCTTTGCGACCCCATGAATCGCAGCACGCCAGGCCTCCCTGTCCATCGCCAACTCCCAGAGTTCACTCACACTCATGTCCATCGCGTCAGTGATGCCATTCAGCCATCTCATCCTCTGTCGTCCCCTTCTCCTCTTGCCCCCAATCCCTCCCAGCATCAGAGTCTTTTCCAATGAGTCAACTCTTCGCATGAGGTGGCTAAAGTACTGGAATTTCAGCTTTAGCATCATTCTTTCCAAAGAAATCCCAGGGCTGATCTTCAGAATGGACTGGTTGGATCTCCTTGCAGTCCAAGGGACCCTCGAGAGTCTTCTCCAACACCACAATTCAAAGGCATCAATTCTTCGGCGCTCAGCCTTCTTCACAGTCCAACTCTCACATCCATACATGACCACAGGAAAAACCATAGCCTTGACTAGATGAACCTTTGTTGGCAAAGTAATGTCTCTGCTTTTGAATATGCTATCTAGGTTGGTCATAACTTTCCTTCCAAGGAGTAAGCGTCTTTTAATTTCATGGCTGCAGTCACCATCTGCAGTGATTTTGGAGCCCAGAAAAATAAAGTCTGACACTGTTTCCACTGTTTCCCCATCTATTTCCCATGAAGTGGTGGGACCGGATGCCATGATCTTCATTTTCTGAATGTTGAGCTTTAAGCCAACTTTTTCACTCTCTACTTTCACTTTCATCAAGAGGCTTTTTACTTCCTCTTCACTTTCTGCCATAAGAGTGGTGTCATCTGCATATCTGAGGTTATTGATATTTCTCCCGGCAATCTTGACTCCAGCTTGTGTTTCTTCCAGTCCAGCATTTCTCATGATGTACTCTGCATATAAGTTAAATAAGCAGGGTGACAATATACAGCCTTGACGAACTCCTTTTCCTATTTGGAACCAGTCTGTTGTTCCATGTCCAGTTCTAACTGTTGCTTCCTGACCTGCATACAAATTTCTCAAGAGGCAGATCAGCTGGTCTGGTATTCCCATCTCTTTCAGAATTTTCCACAGTTTATTGTGACCTGTATCTAAACAAAAAAGCAAAAGTTGATGCAGAAGTCCTCCAATGAAGATAGGTTCACTTGACCAGACAGTGTCACAGCATCACCATTAGCTGAAAGAGAGGCTGGGTAGGTGGAACAAGTTGGAACTGTAGATACTGCCCTCTCGACATTGGATGTGGTCAAGTGACTCCCGCTGGTACATGAACTGTGATATGTGACTCCAGGTAAAAACTTTAAGAGCAAATCACCAAGTTACCACAAACCCTCTTCTTCCCATGAAGGATGGCAATGTCCCAAATAGTGTCTGCCTTGTAAGTGTGAGTCCTGGTCTGAAGATGCCATGAAGTAGAGACCCTAGCCACTCAGTTATGGACATGGAACATCAGAGAGAAATAAACCTTCATTGTTTTAAACCAGTAAGAATTTGGAACTGTTTTAAAGCATCACTTAGCCTACCCTGAATGATAAACATACAGCCTAAGAACTTCCCTGGTGGTGCAGGGGGTAAGGAATCTGCCTGCCAATGCGGGAGAGATGGGTTTGAACCCTGGTCCATGAAGATTCCACATGCCATGTAGCAACCAAGCCTCTGTGCACAATCACTGAAGCTTGTACACTCCAGGCCCCTTCAACAGCAACTACTGAGCCCGAGAGCTGCAACTAGAGAAAGCCCACACAAATGTAAGGAAGACCCAGCACAGACAAAAGTAAATAAATAAATAATTTTTTAAAAATAAGCCTAGTTTCTTCATCTGGCTAGCTTTCATATATTCTTTTATTGTAGCTTTACTGCTGCTTACCCAGAGTGGCTTTCTCTGATTACCGAATCTACTGCAGATTCCTGTCTTATTCTCATTCAGAGAACTGTGTTCTTTCTCTTCACAGAACTTAGCATATTTCTTAGTTGTACCTTTTTTTTTTTTTTTTTTTTTTTACTGGTTTCATGTTTGTCCTGCGAACTCCTCTGAAATTTCCATGAGGGCAAGACTGCATCTGTTTTGTTCAGTTTTTCATTTTATAGCATCTAAGCAGTGTCAGGAACATAATAGTGATCATTTAATTGAATGAAAAAAAGAGAGCATAAGCAAAAGCTGGTGAGTGACAGAGAAAGAAGACAAGAAGAAGGGAGAAAGGAAGGCAACGGGGTGGGAGGGAGGAAATCTCAGGCATACTAGGTATTACTGGGCATTCCACTTAATCTCTCCAGGTCTCAGTATTTTGACTTCAAAATGAAGATACTGATTCCTTTCCTATCTTCCTCAAGGGTGGTTGTGAGAGCCAGAGGCAGTTAAGTATGGTAATATGTTTGGGGAATTATAGAGGACTTTACAATGTGAAGCCATTATTTTTTTTTTTTAGTTGTAATTTTATTTATTTTTTATTTTATTTTTTAATTTTACAATATTGTATTGGTTTTGCCATATATCGAAATGAATCCACCACAGGCATACATGCGTTCCCCATCCCGAACCCTCCTCTCTCCCCCCTCCCCATACCATCCCTCTGGGTCGTCCCATTGCACCAGCCCCAAGCATCCAGTATTGTGCATCGAACTCAGACTGGTGGCTCATTTCATATATGATATTATACATATTTCAATGCCATTCTCCCAAATCATCCCACACTCTCCCTCACCCACAGAGTCCAAAAGTCTGTTCTATACATCAGTGTCTCTTTTGCTGTCTCGTATACATGGTTTATTGTTACTATCTTTCTAAATTCCATATATATGCATTAGTATACTGTATTGGTGTTTTTCTTTCTGGCTTACTTCACTCTGTATAATCGGCTCCAGTTTCATCCACCTCATTAGAACTGATTCAAATGTATTCTTTTCAATGGCTGAGTAATATTCCATTGTGTATATGTACCACTGCTTTCTTATCCATTCATCTGCTGATGGGCATCTAGGTTGCTTCCGTGTCCTGGCTATTATAAACAGTGCTGCGATGAACATTGGGGTACACATGTCTCTTTCAATTCTGGTTTCCTCAGTGTGTATGCCCAGCAGTGGGATTGCTGGGTCATATGGCAGTTCTATTTCCAGTTTTTTAAGGAATCTCCACACCGTTCTCCATAGTGGCTGTACTAGTTCGCATTCCCACCAACAGTGTAAGAGGGTTCCCTTTTCTCCACACCCTCTCCAGCATTTATTGCTTGTAGACTTTTGGATCGCAGCCATTCTGACTGGCGTGAAATGGTACCTCATAGTGGTTTTGATTTGCATTTCTCTGATAATGAGTGACGATGAGCATCTTTTCATGTGTTTGTTAGCCATCTGTATGTCTTCTTTGGAGAAATGTCTATTTAGTTCTTTGGCCCATTTTTTGATTGGGTCATTTATTTTTCTGGAATTGAGCTGTAGGAGTTGCTTGTATATTTTTGAGATTAGTTGTTTGTCAGTTGCTTCATTTGCTATTCTTTTCTCCCATTCTGAAGGCTGCCTTTTCACCTTGCTTATAGTTTCCTTTGTTGTGCAGAAGCTTTTAAGTTTAATTAGATCCCATTTGTTTATTTTTGCTTTTATTTCCAATATTCTGGGAGGTGGGTCATAGAGGATCCTGCTATGATGTATGTCGGAGACTGTTATGCCTATGTTCTCCTCTAGGAGTTTTACAGTTTCTGGTCTTACGTTTAGATCTTTAATCCATTTTGAGTTTATTTTTGTGTATGGTGTTAGAAAGTGCTCTAGTTTCATTCTTTTACAAGTGATTGACCAGTTTTCCCAGCACCACTTGTTAAAGAGATTGTCTTTAATTCATTATATATTCTTGCCTCCTTTGTCAAATATAAGGTGTCCATATGTGCGTGGATTTATCTCTGGGCTTTCTATTTTGTTCCATTGATCTATATTCCTGTCTTTGTGCCAGTACCACACTGTCTTGATGACTGTGGGTGAAGCCATTATTTTTAAAGAAAGAAAATGCAAAGAGAAAAATGTACAATGTTAGATTTCCTGAGAATAAAATCAAAATTGGCTAAAACTGATATCAGACACACTTTGAAAAAGTAATGCAAGCCTGGGAAAACTACAGTAAGGATTTCTAGAACTTTTCCATCTTCCTTAACCTTATTTGTACACTTTTGATCAGAAAGAAAAACTATTTTGATTCTTTAAAATATTAAAAATCTCACCATTTCCTCTATGTTCTTAGTTGGAAACAAAAACAAAGAGTACTGGATAGGTATAAAAAAAAGTGTAGTAGACATAAATATGGCCCCAAATCAACTGTTGAAAAGTAATGAATATACAAAGAAAAAAAGTTATGAAAAAGATATTTCCCAGACATAAAAAAAAAGATTAATGTCATTTGCAGCAACATGGATGGGTCTTATCCCTACTGATTATCATACCAAGTGAAGTCAGACAAATACTATATATCCCTTACATGTGGAATCATAAAAAATGATACAAATGAATTTATTTACAAAACAGAAATAGACTGATCAACATAGAAAACAATCTCATGGCTACCAAAGGAGAAAGTAGGGGTAGGGGGTGATAACTTAGAACTTCAGATTAACAGACAGTCACTATTATATATAGAAAATAAACAAGGGCCAACTGAATAGCATAGGAAACTATATTCAGATTATCTTATAATAACCTATAGTGGAAAAGAATCTGAAAAAGAGTAGATATACATTATACATGTATACTTGAATCACTTTGCTATAAATAAATGGAATACTGCCTGCCATATCAGTAAACAAACGTTGTCACAGTCATCAGTGATTGTAGCCACCACAGAAGGTGAGCAGGTACACACTGTATACTTGAAAGTAACACATCATATATCAGCTACACTTAAGGAAAAAAAGCTGTTGAAGACATTTAATTCCAGCTAAGGCCAATTTTTCACCTAAGATAAACTCAGGGTGCCTTTGTATTTTAAAAACATCAGTTCATTTAAAAGAATACATTTGAATCAGTTCTAATGAGGTGGATGAAACTGGAGCCTATTATACAGAGTGAAGTAAGCCAGAAAGAAATACACCAATACAGTATACTAACGCATATATATGGAATGTAGAAGGATGGTAATGATAACCCTGTATGCGAGACAGCAAAAGAGACACAGATGTATAGAACAGTCTTTTGGACTCTGTGGGAGAGGGCGAGGGTGGGATGGTTTGGGAGAATGGCATTGAAACATGTATATTATGATATGTGAAACGGATCGCCAGTCCAGGTTCGATGCATGATACAGGATGCTCCGGGCTGGTGCATTGGGATGACCCAGAGGGATGGGATGGGGTGGGAGGTGTGAGGGGGGTTCAGGATGGGGAACACATGTACACCCGTGGTGGATTCATGTTGATGTATGGCAAAACCAATACAATATTGTAATTAGCCTCCAAAACATAAATAAATAAATAAAAGAAGCAAACTTTAATACAATCAATCAACTAATCAGTTAAAGAATGAATAAATATTTTGCAAATATAAATGACTGAAGGAAATTTGAACATTGACTGGATTTTTGATGAATTTAAAGAACTCATATTAAACTTTTTAGATGTGATCATGGAATTGTAGTTATGTTTAAAAAGAGATATGTTCTGAAAAATTGGTGGATGAAATAATATGATGTATATGATGCTCTATAAAAAAAATCCAGTGGAAGGATCCAGTGGGGAAAGACATTGAAGGTATAAGGATGTTCTTAAATCAATAAATGTTGTGCTGGGTGATGGCTATTTTAGGTTCATTTTACTATATTCTTGTGAATGTTTGAAGTTTTCTATAATAAAAAGTAAAACAAAATAGAACAACAACAAAAAGATAAATTCAGGGTGCCTTTGTATTTTAAAAACATCAGTTCATTCTTTAGGTTTGCTTGTTGCTACACAGATAAATATGTATTAACATGCGAATTGATGACTTATATGTAGTTGAAATCCTAAATATTACAGAGACCAACAGTCTCAACTGTTGTTAAATGACAATATTTTCATTTCTATATTCTGGTGATATACTGAAGTCAATTTATTCTATCCCATAATCAAAACTGTTCAATGCAGTACAAAGAGTGCTTGCTTTATCGTGGCATAGACACATTGCTTTCAAATCAGGAACTGCTTTCATTAAAATTCCTGTCACATGTGTGTGTGGTGTTGCTTTTCTTTTGCTACCCTGTTTAGACCCAATTGTGCTGAACACAATTTTGCATCAAATAAGCTAGAAGTTCTAGAAGGGAAGCAGTTAACTGCCTGGAAGAGGAAGCAATAGAAGCTTCACAAAGCTTCTTTGATTCCTTGATGCCTTTCAACAATCCACAGTTTCATCTAGCAGAGCACATCAAGGCTGGAGAAAAATACTGAGCAAGCCAGAACTATACAGTGGTTCATAGCATAAGGCTCCAAAGTCAGACTCCCTGGGTTCAAATCCTGGCCTTGCCCCTTATTTCCCTTGAGACTTTAAAAAAATTACGTAGCCTCTCTGTGTCTCAAGATGTTTTAAAAAGACTTAACTTCTCTCTGTCTCAAAATATTCCCTCTGTTATAAAAAAAATTCATAGTAATTACAAGCTCATGGGGTTGTTGTGAGCATTAAATAAGATGATGCTGTCATGAGCATAACTATAGTGTAAAGCACAGCATGGCACATAGTAGTTGTGGAATAGACCATTCCAGTATGCATCTCCTAATATGTGTTCTCCATTTTTCTATTAGTGGAATGTCTAGCTAGGCTCATGGCCACTCAAAGACTACATTTCCCAGCATGTCTTGCAGTTAATTTTGCCATGAGACCAAATATTAGCCAGTGATATGATCAGAAATGATACAAGTAACCTCTAGGTCATGGCCCTAATGGAAAAGGGGTATCCCTGTCCCACGAACCCTTCTTCCCTGCCAGAAGGTAGGATGAGAATATAGGGGTGAGTCATCTTGGAAGAAGAGCCAAACTTTCAAGATGGTAGAACTACAAAAGACAAGGCACCTAGATCCATGCAATAATGGAGCCACCATTACATCACAAAGCTGCCAACCAATTCAGACTTTCCTGTTAGAGAGCAATGTACTTCCATCTTCTGTAAGTCGTAATTAAAGTATGTCTCTGTCACCCACAGACAAACCTATCTCTCAACAAATAAAAGAAGAACTCAGCAGATATTAGCTCTTTTTATTATTGTCCACTTGCACAGATGTTGCTACTAGGTTTTGCTTCAGCCTCTGCTTCAGAGCCTACCAGCTAAATCATTGTCTAGAGCTAGAGTTTCATATTCCTTTAAGAGAACAAAACCACGGTGACTGACAAAAAAATACTGTGAAACCAAAAACAATGGAAAAAAAAGCACTTGAAATAATAAATGTGTGCAGAACAATGTCACAGCAGCCTGATGCCGATGGCTGCATGCCTCCTGCACTCCTGACTTTTTCATTTTGATTGTAGGCCTATGTGTGTGGCATCTATTATTAAAACCTAACCATCACAACACTTAGCCACTATAATGACAGGCCCTCTACTTTAAGTGTCACGCCCATAATCGCTGACAATGACCCGTGAAAAAGACATTATGATTCCAATTTTTACAGATAAAAAAGTGGAATCTCAGAGAAGAAACATCACAGGGCTATTAAGTAGTGCACTCATGATTCAGATCCAGAGTTTTATATTCCCAAATCTGTACTTTTGCCCATCCAAGACTCCCCTCATTGCTTCTCAATTTATTAAAATACTGTGGCTCAGAATGAACACTGGGAATACTAGCAATTGGTATCACTTTCCCAGCTGTAAAAAGCCAGACTGAACATATTCAAAGTAAAGATTCAAACATGAAGGGTTTCTCCTATCTGCCCACCGAATGATGCGCCCAAGTTGCCTCTTATCACAGAATCTCTCCTGGTGAACATTCTCCAACAGAGCTGTTCCTCATCAAATACCACTATAAACTTTATTAAGCTTTTGATTAATTTGCAAGTCAATGGCTATTAAAAAGAATCCAGACCATCCAAGAATGAGGGGAAAGTTTCACTCAGAGAGAAAGCTACTTGAGAGAACATAAATAAGGAACAGAATTGAAGGAACCCTTGTCTAGATAAAGAAATCTTGCCATCTGTGTCAATTTACTAGGTTTAGAAACTGTCTCACCAATTCCCTGCTGATCCAGAGGTTAGGATTCTCTGCTTTCAGTGCTGAGGGCCCAGGTTCAATCACTGGTCAGGGAATTTGCATCAGGTGTTCTGGTATTCCCATCTCTTTCAGAATTTTCCACAGTTTATTGTGATCCACACAGTCAAAGGCTTTGGCATAGTCAATAAAGCAGAAATAGATGTTTTTTTGGAACTCTCTTGCTTTTTCCATGATCCAGTGGATGTTGGCAATTTGATCTCTGGTTCCTCTGCCTTTTCTAAAACCAGCTTGAACATCAGGAAATTCATGGTTCACATATTGCTGAAGCCTGGCTTGGAGAATTTTGAGCATTACTTTACTAGCATGTGAGATGAGTGCAATTGTGGAGTATCTTAGGAGGGCAGAAATGAAAAGGAAGAAAGAATTCAACCTTGAAGCCTGGGAAAAGGAGACCTAAAACGCAGTAAGTTAAAAAAAAATAGTGAAAAGGGAGAGAAATACTACACAAATGAAGGAACAAACTAGAAACACAGAAGTCCAAATAAATGAAGAGGAAATAGGCAAACTACCTGAAAAATAATTCAGAATAATGATAGTAAAGATGATCCAAAACCTTGAAAGCAAAATGGAGAAAATGCAAGAATCAATTAACAAAAAAAACAGATGAACTAAAGAATAAACATGAAGAGACAAACAACACAATTACTGAAATTAAAAATACTCTAGAAGGAATCAATAGCAGAATATCTGAAGCAGAAGAATGAATGAGTGAGCTAGAAGATAAAATGATGGAAATAACTTATGAAGAGCAGAATAAAACTAAGGATAGTCTCAGAGACCTCTGGGACAATATCAAATGCACCAATATTTGAATTATAGGGGTCCCAGAAGAAGAAGAGAAAAAGGGTATGAGAAAATTTTTCAAGAGATTATACTTGAAAAATTCCCCAACATGGAAAAGGAAATAGTCAATCAAGTCCAAGAGGCACAAAGAGTCCCACACAGGATAAATCCAAGGAGAAACACACCAAGACACATACTAATCAAACTAACCAAGACTTAACAGAAAGAAAGAATATTATAAGCAGCAAGGGAGAAGCAACAAGTAACAACAAGGGAAACTCATACACTTAACAGCTGATCTCTCAGCAGAAACTCTGTAGGCCAGAAGGGAATGGCAGGATATATTTAAAGTACTGAAACGGAAAAATCTACAACCAAGATTACTGTACCCAGCAAGGATCTCATTCAAAATTGACGGAGAAATAAAAAGCTTTTTGGACAAGCAAAAGTTAAGAGAATTCAGTAACACCAAAAGTTTTAGAACAAATGTTAAAGGAACTTATATAGTCAAGAAATAGAACAGAAGAAAAAAGATCTACAAAATCAACCCCAAGCAATTGAGAAAATGGAAATAGGAACATATATATCAATAATTACTTTAAATGTAAATGGATTAAATGCTGCAACCAAAAGACACAGACTGGCTGAATGGATATGAAAACAAGGCCCATATATATGCTATCTACAAGAAACCCACTTCAGACCTAAAGACTCATATAGACTGAAAGTGAGAGAATGGAAAAATATATTCCTTGCAAATGGGAAGCAAAAGAGAGCTGGAGTAGCAATCCTCATATCAGACAAAATAGACCTTAAAATAAAGAATATAACAAGAGATAAGGAAGGACACTACATAATGATCAAGGGATCAATCCAAGAGGAAGATATAACAATTGTAAATATCTATGCACCCAACATAGGTACACTTTAATACATAAGACAAACACTAACAGACATAAAAGGAGAAACTGACAGTAACACAATAATAGTAGGAGACTTTAACACCCCACTCACATCAATGGACAGATCATCAAAACAGAAAATTAATAAGGAAACACAAATCTTAAATGATACATTAGATGAGATGGATCTCATTGATATCTTCAGGACATTCCATCCAAATGGAGAAGAATACACCTTCCTCTCAAGTGCACATGGAACATTATCTAGGATAGACCACATCTTGGGTCACAAATCAAACCTCAGTAAATTTAAGAAAATTGAAATTGTATCAAATATCTTCTCTGACCACAACACTATGAGACTAGATATCAATTACAAGAAAAAACTGTCAGAAACACAAACACATGGAGATTAAACAACACGTTTCTACATAACCAACAGGTTACTGAAGAAATCAGAAGGGAAATCAAAAAATTTCTAGAAACAAATGACAATGAAAACATGACAACACAAAACCTATGGGATGCAGCAAAAGCAGTCTTAAGAGGGAAGTTAATAGCAATACAATCCTACCTCAAGAAACAAGAAAAACATCAAATAGCAACACAAATTCAGCAACACATCAAAAAGCTCATACACCATGATCAAGTTGGGTTTATTCCATGGATGCAAGGATTTTTCAATATATGCAAATCAAACAATGTGATACACCATATTAACAAATTGAAAGATAAAAACCATATGATCATCTCAATAGATGCAGAAAAAGCCTTTGACAAAATTTAGCACCCATTTATGATTAAAACTCTTCAAAAAATGGGCATAGAAGGAACCTACGTCAACATAGTAAAGGCCAGATATGATAAGCCTACAGCAAACATTATTCTCAATGATGAAAAACTGAAAGCATTCCCTCTGAGATCAGGAACAAGACAAGGGTGTCCACTTTCACCACTATTATTCAGCATAGTTCTGGAAGTGTTAACTACGGTAATCAGATAAGAAAAAGAAATAAAAATAATCCAGATCAGAAAAGAAGAAGTAAAGCTCTCACTGTTTGCAGATGGCATGATACTGTACATAGAAAACCCTATGAAGATAGTATCAGAAAATTACTAGAGCTAATCAGTAAATTTAGCAAAGTTGCAGGATACAGAATCAATACACAGAAATCACTTGCATTTCTATATACTAACAATGAAAACTCAGAATGAGAAATTAGGGAATCAATTCCATTCACCATTGCAGCAAAAAGAATTAAATATCTAGGAATAAACTTACCTAAGGAGACAAAAGAACTGTACACAGAAAATTATAAGACACTGATGAAATAAATCAAAGATGACATAAACAAATGGAGAGATATTCCATGTTCCTGGGTAGGAAGAATTAATATTGTGAAAATGACTATACTACCAAATTGCAATCTACAGATTCAATTCGATCCCTGTATCAAATGACCAATGGCATTTTTCACAGAACTAGAACAAAAAATTTCACAATTCATATGGAAACACAAAAGACCCTGAATAGCCAAAGCAGTATTAAGAAAAAAGAATGGAGCTGGAGGAATCAACCTTCCTGACTTCAGATTATACTACAAAGCTACAGTCATCAAGACAGTATGGTACTGGCACAAAAACAGAAATATAGACCAATGGAACAAGATAGAAAGCCCAGAAATAAACCCATGCACCTATGGGTATGTTATTTTTTACAAAGGAGGCAAGAATATACAATGGGGCAAAGACAGCCTCTTCAATAAATGGTGCTGGGAAAACTGGTTAGCTACATGCAAAAGAATGAAATTAGAACACTTCCTAACACCATACACAAAGATAAACTCAAAATGGATCAAAGATCTAAATGTAAGACCAGAAACTATAAAACTCTTAGAGGAACACATAGGCAGAACACTCGATGACATAAATCAAAGCAAGATCCTCTATGACCCACCTCCTAGAGTAATGGAAATAAAAATAAAAATAAACAAGTGGGACCTCATTAAACTTAAAAGCTTTTGCACAGCAAAGGAAACTATAAGCAAAGTGAAAAGACAACCCTCAGAATGGGAGAAAGTAATAGCAAATGAAACAACTGACAAAGGATTAATTTCCAAAATACATAAGCAGCTCATACAACTCAATACCAGAAAAACAAATAACCCAATAAAAAAGTGGGAAAAAGACCTAAACAGAAATTTCTCCGAAGAAGACATACAGATGGCTAACAAACACATGAAAAGATCCTTAACATCACTCATTATTAGAGAAATGCAAATCAATACTACAATGAGATATCACCTCACACCAGTCAGAATGGCCATCATCAAGAAGTCTACAAACAATAAATGCTGGAGAGGGTGTGGAGAAAAGGGAATACTCTTGCACTGTTGGTGGGAATGTAAATTGATACAGCCACTATGGAAGACAGTATAGAGATTCCTTAAAAAACTAGGAATAAAATCACCATATGACCCAGCAATCTGACTCCTAGACATATACCCTGAGGAAACCAGGGTTGAAAAAGACACGTGTATCCCATTGTTTATTGCAGCACTATTTACAATAGCTAGAACATGGAAGCAACCCAGATGTCCATCAACAGATGAATGGGTAAAGAAGTTGGGGTACATAAACACAATGGACTATTACTAAGCCATACAAGGGAATGCATTTGTGTCAGTTCTGATAAAGCAGATAAACCTAGAACCTATTATAAAGAGTGAAGTGAATCAGAAAGAGAAAGATAAATATCGTATTCTAACGCACATATACAGAATCTAGAAAAATTGCACTGAATACTTTATTTACAGGGCAGCAATAGGGAAACAGACATAGAGAATAGAGTTATGGACATGGGGAGAGGGAAGGACAGGGTGCGATGTATGGAAAGTGTACTGTGGACACTTAATTACCATATGTAAAATAAATAACCGATGGAAATTTGCTGTATGGCTCAGGAAACTCAAACAGGGGCTCTTTATCAACCTAGAGGGGTGGGATGGGTAGGGAGATGGGAGGTTCAAAAGGGAGGGGATATATGTATACCTATGGCTGATTCATGTTGAGGTTTGACAGAAAACTACAAAATTCTGTAAAGCAATTATCCTTCAATAAAAAGATAAAATAAAACCTCCACATTCAAAAAACTAAGATCATGGCATCTGATGCAATCACTTCATGGCAAATAGATGGGGGAAAAATGGAAACAGTGACAGATATTATTTTCTTGGGCTCCAAAATCATTGCAGATGGTAACTGCAGTCATGAAATTAAAAGACACTTGCTCCTTGAAGAAAAGCTATGACAAACCTAGACAACATATTAAAAATCAGAGACATCACTTTGCTGAAAAAGGTTTGTAGAGTCAACGCTATGGTTTTTCCAGTAATCATGTACAGATATATAAAGGAGGCTGAACACTAAAGAACTGACGCTTTCTAACTGTGGTGCTGGAGAAGACTCTTGAGAGTTCCTTGGATAGCAAGGATATCAAGCCAGTCAATCTAAAGGAAATCAACCCTGAATATTCATTGCAAGGACTGATGCTGAAGTTCCAGTACTTTGGCCACCTGATGTGAAGAGCCAACTCAATGGAAAAGACCCTGATCCTTGGAAAGATTGACAGCAGGAGGATAAGGGTATGACAGAGAATGAGATGGTTGGATGGCATCACTGACTCAATTTTAGGAGTTTGAGCAAACTCTGGGAGATAGTGAAGGACAGTGAAACCTGGCATATTGCATTCCCTTGGGTCGCACAGAGTCAGACACGATTGAGTGACTGAACAACAACAATAAAGTTAGAGGATACAAAATTACATATATAATATGGTCCCAATTATATGAACATTTCATGTACACACATAAAAGTAACAGAAAAGAAATGCAAAAGTGGAAATTATCTCTGTGAAGAGGGTCCCATGTGGGTTTTTAAAGTTCATATTGTATGCTTTTTCTAATTTTCTGTCATAAACATTATTTCCATAATAAAAAGTGTATCAGAAAATGCTAAATATTCCTTTGTGAATTAAGAATTAATAATACAAAACTACTGTAGTTATTGATGCTCTTTATAGATCTTAGTGCATTAAGTTTAGAAACCTAAAACAGTCCTTTGCCATGTAACAGCTGTATCAATTTTAGATATTTGTATGAAATGTTTACCAGATATGCTTAATTACTCTGCAAAGAAATAATGATTAGAAAATTTATTAAATACATGTTAGCCTATTCGTATTACAGAGTTAAATCAATTAAACCCTAACTCCTATTACTGCTGCTGCTGCTGCTGCTGCTAAGTCGCTTCAGTCATGTCCGACTCTGTGCGACACCATAGACGGCAGCCCACTAGGCTTCCCCGTCCCTGGGATTCGCCAGGCAAGAACACTGGAGTGGATTGCCATTTCCTTCTCCAATGCATGAAAGTGAAAAGTGAAAGTGAAGTCGCTCAGTCATGTCTGACTATTAGTGACCCCATGGACTGCAGCCCACCAGGCTCCTCCATCCATGGGATTTTCCAGGCAAAAGTACTGGAGTGGGGTGCCATTGCCTTCTCTGAACTCCTATTACTATAGGAACCTTAATATTAACTTCATATAAAATGGTCTTATTACTGAAAACTAAAATGTCAGAGGTAACATTTTTGTTAGTAAAGTGTATATTTACCTAGGGGAAAAAATGCACATTTCCCCAGGAATACAGTTAGTATTTGCTTAATTAAATCTTACCTTATGAACTGACCTAACTGTGGAAGATGAATTCATTCTCCCAGCCCTGACATCTTACCCTATGGACATCCAGCCGTATTGTAGATTACATGGGCTAAAAGGGAATGGCACCTTCCTAGACATGACTGCAAATGAATCTCTGCTGCCTAGGGTCATGTCCTCTACACCAAATCTAGCTAGAGACAGTATGCAAGGAAAGGAAAGGATAATGAAAGAGGAATTCAGAGAATAATCAAAGAGATGTACACAAGTGATTCTTGAACAATACAGGTTTGAACTGCACAGGTCCACTTATACGCAAATTTTTTCAATAGTAAATACTACAGCATTACATAATCTATGGTTCATTGAATCCTCAGATGTAGAACTGTGGACACAGAGGGCCAACTGTAAGTTATACTCCAATTTTTAGCTATACAGAGGGTTGTTGTTGTTATTCAGTCACTAAGTCATGTCCAGGTCTTTGTGACCCCATGGACTGCAGCACGCAAGGCTTCCATGTCCTCTACTATCTCCCAGAGTTTGCTCAAAATGATTCACTCAATGATGCCATCCAACCATCGCATCCTCTGCCATCCCCTTTTCCTCCTGCCTTTAATCTTTCCCAGCATCAGCATCTTTTCCAATGAGCCAGTTCTTTACATCAGGTGGCCAAAGTATTGGAGTCCTTCCAATGAATATTCAGAACTGATTCCTTTAGGATTGACTGGTTTGATATCCTTGCTGTCCAAGGAACTCTCAAGAGTCTTCTCCAGTACCACAGTTTGAAAGCATCAACGCTTCGGCACTTAGCCTTCTTTATGGTCCAGCTCTCACATCCGTACATGACTACTGGAAAATCCATAGCTTTGAAAATAGAGACTCTAGTAGGCAAAGTGATGTCTCTAGTTTTTAATAGGGAGGTTGAGAACCCTTAACCCCTGCACTATTTAAGGGTCAACTGTGTGTGTGTTAAGACATATACACACACATATATTTATATACACATATATGAATACTTACAGATCTACATAGGTAACAATTTTACTCATGACTATGGTGACTGTATTATTTCAAACAAAAACAATATCCAGTCTGACAAGTGTAAGTATAATTATTTAGACAATCTATGGTTTGAAATGTCATCAAATATCAGGTATTTGTGGCCCTGTGCCTATGATGAGACTTACAATATGAATCACTTGAAGGAAAATGGTATAGAATCAAAATTAACTTAGTTTCCCTATGTGTGTATATATGTTGGGATTAATAAGGTATTTAGTGAGAAAACCCCTAAGGTTTTAAATTTGTTTAAGGCAGAGTCAGATATTTTCCCCCAGGTCTCTGTGACTCACTAAGAGTTTGGATTCTATTAGAAAACAAGGATGTTCATGCTGAGAGTTTCTGTTAATCTATTAAGCTTTGTGGCAATTCTATTTAATACTAGGAAAAAAACAAGATGTTTACCAAACTAGAAGTCCACTCCAATAGTTCTCCTGGTGTTTAATGGGAACAGTGTGTCTTTAGGCTCTTGAGAAGGTCAAACCAATTTCATTCTTAGTGGCAGTGATAAGATTTGAAAAAACAAACAGCCCAAAAGATCAAACATTTGTAGAGTATTAAGAAGATACTGTTGTTTGGCACTTACTGGTTGCCCTTACTTCCTGGGTGAATGGGTAATTCTTGAAATCGCTTCAAATCCATTTGAACCAAATATTTAGCTTATCTGAAGGATTCCAAACAGCTAATTTAAATGCACTCTCCCCTTTTGTCTCTCCGTCCTCCTCTTTCTTCCACCATTGTGCTGGAAAATGATGGAATCAAACACTTAAAGACAAAGCCATAGGGTTCCCAGGCTGGGCACTGTGGTCTTTTGATGACACTAATTCCTGTTTGCCTGGTGGCCCATCTCAGCTGAGCTCCCTATGTGGAACTCGGCATTATGTGCTTACACTTTGGTTTTCAACCAGCATAAATGGTAGAACCACATAAGAAACTCCTGTTAGTTTTTGTTGTATAAGAGCAACACTTAAATAAAAGTTGTATTATATATTATATAGCTTGTAGGTTAGAGCTGTCAGTAAATACCAGACTATAGAACTGTTTTCTGTTCTGTTCCGTTTCTCTGACAACTATTAGTAAAGCTGCGGATGGGCTTTCAACAGGGTCAGAATAGGTGCAGTTCCGCAAAAGCATCAAAGCATTGGGGGAAAGAAAGCAATTATGCAATGAGAGAACATGGGCTCTGATCTTTACCAGCTGGACAAATGATTTAATCTAAGGTTAAGTTGTCACAGATCTAAAAGCTAATGTTCAGTTGCTATAAGATATTATAGAAGGGGGCTTCAATGGGCAACTAAGCCCATGCACCACAACTACTGAGCCTGTGCTCTTGAGCCCAGGAGCCACAACTATTGAGCCCATGCGCCACAATGACTGAAGCCTGTGCATTGTAGAACCTGTGCTCAGCAATAAGAGAAGTCACTGTAATGAGAAGCTCATGCACCGCAAGGAAGAGTAGCCCCTGCTCGCCACAATTAGAGAAAGCCCGCGCAGCAATGAAGACCCAGAACTCCCCCAAATAAATAAATACATAAAATTACAAAAGAAAATCTCCTAGAGGTGGAAGGACTCTGTCAAACCATCTAACCTCCCAAACAGAAGCCTTATGTTAGCTCTTCTGTGAAACCATTCCTTCACTTTCTATCTTATTCATCATAACTTACTCATCCCTCCAGACTCCAACAAAGTACCAACACGCACCGCTGTAGCCTAGTGAAAACAATGGTTGTAAAAGCTAGCATCAATGTTTACTGTTACAATAAAATCTGCCACACCATAAATTCTTTGTGTTGATGATTTTGGAGGATATAGAAGAAAATTAACTAAGTTCACTGCCTGGTCTGACTAATCTCCTGGTTGGGTTTTTGAGGAACTTGGAGATGTAGATACCCATGCGTGTGACTTATGAACTGCTCTCAGGAGGAACCTGTGAGGGAGAAGGGCAGAAGGGAGTAGGAGAAGGAGGAAAGGGAAGAGAAGGGAGGTTAGGAAGGGTGTGACTTATAGTGACAGGCCAGTCTCAGCATGATCCCATGGGGAGCTCTGAAGCAGAAGTTGCATTGCAACCTATCTGCAGGGCAGGAATAGAGACACAGACCTAGAGAATGGACTTGTGAAAATGGGGATTGACATATATACACTAGCATGTGTAAAATAGAATGTTAGAGGGAACCTGTTGTATAGCACAGGGAGCTTAGCTCAGTACTCTGTGATGACCTCGATGAGTGAGGTGGTGGGGGTGGGGGGTGCGGTGGAAGGAAGGCTCAAGGTGGGGGGATATATGTATACATACAGCTGATTCACATTGATGTACAATAGAAGTTAACACAGCATTGTAAAGCAATACTCATCCAATAAAAATTTGGGGAAAAAAGTAGTTGTATTGCAGAGTCTGGAGGCAAGAGGTTTCTATACCCATGAGCCATTGGCTTGGGGCAACCCAGTGGGGACAAAAATGCAAGTTTATCTGGTACATGTGGTTCTTTACACCTATGGGCTACTCCAGCCACCCAAAGGTAGTCCTCCAAAGAAGGTGGAAGGTGCCAGTCTTTAGAAGTAAAGCACGTGGAAACTGGGAGATAAGAGCACAAATCCAGCAAAGGGGCTGTAAAGGATTGGAGTGATGGTGTTCACAACAACTCACAAGATCAAGGGCAACACAAACCAGCAATAAGCCCTAATGATTTTAGCCAGCCATTATTAAGTGCTTACTGTAAGTCAGTCTTGTTCTAGGCTCTTGGTAATATTACCTTATTTAATCCTTACAACAAGCTCATGAGGTAGCTACTGTTATTGTTTCTGTTCTGTCAATTGAGGAACCTAGATCTATACAGGCAGTTAGTCTAAAGTGATGATAAGACTTCATGGTGTAACTAAGATTTGAATTTGCAAACGGAGATGGGTGATTTGACAGCAATGTACTCGAAACACCACACTACCCACTTTGGCATGGCTTCTCAATACAGGAAGCTGTGAAGAGGGACAGAGCCTGAGTCATTTCGTCTGGGCTCCTATCTTGATAGCTCACAATAAAATGAGACAGAGCATCTAACACAGTCAGTGCAGCAAAAACCTGCACTAAATATTAGACAGTGTTGTTATTAAGGAAGGGAATGACATTGCCTCTTTCAAAAAAATTTTTTTTCTATAATAACATCTCTTAGGTCTGTAAAAGTCTTTCTTCTGCTGTCCTCCCAATGTTTAAAGAGCCAGGGAATCAATGTTTATTCTTGATAGCTCTATTGTATATTACATGATTTGGCCAAATTTCCACTACAGAGAATAAGGAAAGAAGGCAAGGGAAGGGAGAGAAAAAGAGGGAGTATACTAGATCATTACTAAAAGTTACTGAGAATGACAGGAACAAATATTCTGAACAAAGTCCTGTTCACTGTACTTCAGTCTTTCCTGGGATCTGATTATTAAATTGCTTTTTCCTGAACAGAGTGATTTTTAATTCCCCAGAGAGTGTTATCAATAACTCCTTAGTACCCTGTCTCCCATAAACAATAGAACTTTTTCAATGCCATTAGAAAATTTAGTCACTTTTCAAGACTGGACTATCAATGCCAAAAATATCACTTTGGAATTCTTTAAAATCATTATTAACTGGATTTCACTGCCACCTGAATTCTAGGCATAGAAAAAGTACAGCATATTTCATCAAAGCCTTTAAGATTAGCTGAATGCCTTAGAATAATGAAAATAAAAACTCTGAGCTCTTCATTATGAAATAAGCATCAATCAAGAATATTTCAATGTCATTCCAATTCTAAGCATCCTAGTTCCTTTAGGCACATTGAATATTTTTGCAACATATAAGGGTAATCTTATGATGTGTTTTCTCAAGTAAAACAAACATAAGCTTCTGATTGCAGTTTTCGGAGATACTTGATACACAAAACCACATGTTACACAGTAGACAGGGGCTGAGGAAGGAACTCTGCTTATTTCTGTCCCTCTACTCAGGGGTGAGACATAATGCTGCTGCTGCTGCTAAGTCGCTTCAGTCGTGTCCAACTCTGTGCGACCCCAAAGAGGGCAGCCCACCAGGCTCCTCTGTCCATGGGATTCTCCAGGCAAAAACACTGGAGTGGGTTGCCATTTCCTCCTCCAATGCATGAAAGTGAAAAGTCAAAGTGAAGTCGCTCAGTCGTGTCCGACTCCTAGGGACCCCATGGACTGCAGCCTACCAGGCTCCTCCGTCCATAGGATTCTCCAGGCAAGAGTACTGGAGTGGGATGCCATTGCCTTCTCCATGAGACATAATAACCAAATACATTTAACAAGCAGGACAGGTCAGGCAGCAACCAATCATAATGAACATAGTAACCAATCAGAATGATGCTTTGATCATTGGGAACTGATGATGTAACCAATCAGAATGGATGCTGGCTGAAACACAGATGAGGCCACACCTAGGGATTCGGCTAAATATCAACCCTGCCTACAACCCATGTGAAACTCAATTCTGTCCACATTACTCAACTTTCCTCACACAGAAACTTATTTCAAAAAATTCAAATGATTTCTGGGATACAATACGAACTTATCAGTTTCCAGACACCCTTCCTCTCACAGCTCTGGTCGATAAAAATTTCCACTAAGACTGACCAAAGAAAGATATTATACAAATAATAGATAAAAATTACTGTGCACTGAAGTATCAGGCACTACACATTATCTTCCTTAATCTTTGCAACAGCCCTATAAGATGAGTGCTATACCTACCCCTGCTGTTTTGATGAGGAAACCAAGGTATAGAGAAGTTGAGTCACTGATTCAAGGTCACACAACTAGTACATCCCAGGGCTGGTACTCAAACCTGGGCAGTCCTTCCACTTAACTACAAATTATGATGTCACTGGCAAACGAACATCCTCATCAACACCATATTTACCACTCAATTCCAACCTTCTTTCTGGCGAAATGATAAAGTGCCAAAGATGTTTTCTAATATCTATGCTATTGTTTGGAATCCATGAAGACACTGACCTACACTGGTCTCTAGTGTGGTTGGAGTTGCCCCAATTCTGATCTAAATTGTTTCCAAAAAATAGAAAACAGTCAAGGAAGGCAGACAAGTTCAAGAATATTACCTTATTCTCTTGTCCTCTACTTTTTTCAAATATTCATCTCTCTTTAGGACTCCCAGGATCATCTCCTTCTCATGATCTAATAAAAATGACAAGTTGATGAACTCAGAGTTCTTAGACATGGTATTTCAGCAGTAGCCCTGAGTGGCAGTGGTTGAATTTTCCAGGTAAATTGATACCCGCAGTTCTTAAGGTCCCCGTGAATATCTCAAGAGTCACTCAGTTGCTTGATGAACAGAAGCTTTTATGAGGTCTCTGAAGATCTGATGATGGTAGGTAAGGATTCTTCCAGGCAACACAGAAAACAAGCTCCACTGGGATTACATTTCAAGAAATTCATTATTGTTTTAACTGAAAAGATCTCCAAAGCCTTCGTTTTGATATACAGTCCAATGGCAGCTGAGTTCCCCTAATGATGCTTAGCGTTACTCCAGGAAGCTACAGAGCAGAAAACAGATCTGCTGGGACGGAATCCAGAAAATACTGCAAAGGTGGAGGGAACAAAGGAAAGAAAAATTAATTAGGTGATTTTCCCCAAAGCACTTGTAAATGTGTCTAGTATTCGAAACAGTGATGTACCTAACCCAAACACCACTTTTCAATCTGTAAACAGGCACTGATGAGATATCTATTGTACTTACTACAGCATCAAAGAGTTACTTATATTTCGTTGATTCCAAGTTCTCTATGCCAATTCAGTTTCTTCCATTATAACGAGCATCCTCTACCAGCCAGATCCTGTCACCACCCTTACAGCTGACCCATGGGTGTACTGGGTCACTAGGACAGCCTGGACTGTCCACAACAGGACAGGTCCCTTAAGAGGCTCCATCCTGCCCTCCCACCCTCCCTCCCCGAAACTAGAACCACAACATAAGAAAACACTACTAACAAAACAAGTATGAACCAGTGCTGCACGTATCAACCTAAATTTCTCTCACAAACATAATGTTGAATGAAAACACTTGCAGAAGAATTCATGCAGAATAATATGAACAGCTTATGCATGAAAGAACTAATTTTCAAAGACATTACATCTAGTTTAAGGCCACAAACATTCATAGTATAAATACAAGGAAATTCATGGGAAATTCAGAGATGCAATCAGAGAACACAGGAACTTCAACTACTGGGTGACATTTTATTCTCAATGTAGGTTTATATCTTATGACGTACATGGTTGTGAATTATACCAGATCTATATTACATACTGCAAGATAGTTGTTTTAAGACTCCCATTTTGTCAACATAAGCTCACCAGACCCTCTCCTTCATATTAATTCTTGAGCACATTCTTTCATTGGCTTGGTACCTCGGTTCTCTCTGTGCATCCCCTTAAGAATGATAGCTCTTAGCATGCCCTACTGGGTTTTGGGATTTGGCATCATCCCACGACAATGTTCCTCAGCCTCCCTCTAGGTCTCTGAACTACAATCTACATGCATGTGACACTTGGTTTGGTTGATTCTAGCCAGATTTCCAAGTGCAACTAGATACTTACTCCTAGACTGCTTTGGGGTCTCCCAGTTACCATAAGTTCAGATTGACCTCAAATTCTCAGATCTGAAAGGACAGGCTCTAGTCCAGGGCCTCTTTAACTTTCCAAAGTTCCCATGTGTTTGTTCTCTGCATAGTATAATGAAACCAGAACCTTGCTGAAATGACCTAGAACTGAACTGCTTCCCACAGAACAAGAGCGATTCCACTTGGGGGAAACTGACCAGATCTCAGTGAGTGTAGTAGACTCTTTAAATATACTGCAGGCCTTTAACCCATTTCCAAAGTCCTAAAGGCTGTAAGGCTCAGAGGATGCCAAGATTGACATGAAAAGGAAATAACAAGGTTAAGAGTAAATGGGGCTCATCAGAAAGGTTTAGGCTTTTTAAAAAAAACACGGTGGCACTAGTGGCAAAGACTGCCTGTCAATGCAGGAGACACAAGAGGTGTGGGTTAGATCCCTGGGTTGGGAAGATCCCCTGGAGAAGTAAATAGCAACCCATTCCAGTATTCTTGCCTGGGAAATCTCATGGACAGAGGAACCTGGTGGGCTACAATCCATGGGGTCACAAAGACTCCAACACGACTAAGAAACTGAGGACATAGCTGATTTACAATATCATGTTAGATTCAGGGGTACAGCACAGTGATTGTGTGTGTGTTTCAGATCATTTTACCATATAGGTTATTACCAAATATTGAGTAGAATTCCCTGCACTATACACTAGGTCCTTGTTAAGTTATCCATTTTATATATAGTAGTGTGTATGTTAATCCCATCCTCCTAATCAATGCCTACCTACCCTTCCCCTTCGGTAAACGAGTTTATTTACACAGCAGAAATAGACCCATAGACATAGAAAGGTTTGGTTTTTCCATCAGATGCAGTCTCTCTCAGATAAATAGCACAGCTGTTGTTTCTGCCCCTTCTGTGTCTCCATCTATTTTCAGGTAAAAATAGGAAAAGCACTTGGTAACTCAGATAATGAATATGTTATCATCACAGCCAGGTTCACTTAACACATACTGTGTATTTGCAATGTCAGATTAGAATGCCCTATGTGACTCTTCAATAGAATTGTATTTAGAATTCATTCAGAAGATTGGAAGCTATAAAAATGCTTGACCTGAGGCTTCTGGTTATTCTTGCCTTGGGCTTAAGTATATGCAAGTCTGCCTTCTAAAAGTCCAAGAGTCTACTGAGGAGAAAAGAGGGAGGGGTGGAGTAACACCATGGGGCTATCGCAGGATGGTGACAGAGAAGATGGGAAATCAAACATGGATATAAGAAAAATGAAATTAGTCAGTAAGAGTTTAACGAAATTAGCCCTGAATGGATTTTTACCCATCTATACTTGGACTAATAGAAATGATTTATAAATGAATGACCAAGGAGATCAGAAATAGCCAAAATTTTATCAAGAAAATCAAGATGTTTCCTCCAGAAGGCAGGATGGGACTGTATCATTTAGTAACATGGAATCAAAATGCTGGGCATCCAGTCCTTTTGGAAAAACACAGGATGGAGAAGATGAGACAATGAGCGTGGAACAAGACAGAGGAGATCCAGAGAGCTACATGCTGACGGTGCCCAGCCAGACTCAGACCCGAGCAGAAGTATTTGGGCCCCCAAGTGAAAGTTAACTATTTGTTCCCAATAGTACATGCTCCATGTTGGGTGATGAGGACTCAGTCTGGCAAATTTTCATGTCTCATGTCATCAATACCTCAAAGCAGACAACTATTTCACTCTTGCTTGAGTTTAACTTTCTTCTGGAGACTTCTGGTTGCAATTGGCTTCCCCTAGAGCTCTCCCTTCAAGAAATGGATGTCCTGGTCCTCCCAAAGGAACCCTCTGTGTCTAGTTTAGTTTGAACCCATGTCTGATCTGCTCTCTGTATGCTAACCAAATCACATTTCTGAACCCTTGGAGGACCAGCATCTGGGCTGTAATTAATTTATTTAAGTAGGTACCATTTTTGTATTATTTATTTATTTTTTGGCTGTGCCACACAGCATGTGAGATCTCAGTTCCCAGACCAGGGTTCAAACTCACGCCCCCTGCATTGGAGGGGCAATGACTCTTAACCACTGGACCACCAGGGAAGTCCCAATATGTACCATTTTTGGATGACTGTGTTAAGCTAGTTCATATCCTCTGCTATTGAATCCCTTACCCACTATGTACACATTTTAACCAAGTGACAAAAAAGAATAACACTAATCAGGAGTGTATTTGATCTAGAGATGAGTCTCATTCTCTTTTGAGTCTCATTCTTTCAGTTAAATGGACCCAGTGAACACTAGTTAAAATCAGGAGGGACGAACTCATGTTTATTTTCTTCTCCAAAACCTTCACTTACAAACAGATCTCTCTCCTTCAGCATTTCAGATATGGAATTTTCCCTCTCTGGCCAGTAGCCTTGCCAAACTAAGCTAAATATTTAAAAAGAGGACCAGATGGTTTGGATGTCATTCTATTGCTAGATAACTCCAGACAGGTCATTCCCTCTGCTCAGTACCACACAAAATGCAATAAGGAAAAAATCCCACAACATCCTGCAAAGACCTAAGTTTCTTTAAAAGCATCTGTTTTGAGTAACACACACTTAAAATTCATCAGGGTTGGAATTGTAGGCAAAGGAAAGGGTATATCTGAATGAATTTCATTATGAGGTACTTGAAATGCAGCTTTAAAAATAGTATGTTTTGGGACATCCCTGGTTGTCCAGTGGCTAAGACTCTGTGCTCCCAATGCAGGGGGCCTGGGTTCGATCCTCCGTCGGGGAAGTAGATCCCACAGGCCACAACTAAGACAGGTAGAGCCAAATAAATAAAAACATGTATGCACATTTAAAAAAATAGTATGTTTTACAAATATAAAATGGGAGTACTTCACATTCTGGATTAACCAACACATTTCCAAGTCAATGACAAAAAAAAAAAAAAAAAAGAAGAAGAAGAAAATGGATGAACTCTTATAGATTAAGAGTCCAAAGAGCCATATAACCAAATAACTAAATACAATACAAAAAGCTTGATTATTTAGATTAGATCCTTTAAAACAAAAGTTATAAAAAAAGAAAAACATTCTAAGGACACTGAGGACATGTGAATATGGACCAGATACTAGATAATATGAAATTACTAATCCTTTTAAGTATGAAAATAATATTGTGGTTATTAGTAAGAATATTCTTTGAAATGTTCTTATTCTTAGAAGGTGCATAAAGAAGCATCCAGTTGGTAAGTGTATTATTTGTAACCTATTTTCAAAGAATTTTCAAAGAAAGTATTAACTATAGAGATGAAATAAATATGGTAAAATGTTAATAGCAGAACCCGGTTGGCAAGTCCATGAGAGTTTACTGTATTTCTTTTCAACATTCCTGTATGTATGAACATTTCATTAAAAGAATTGAAAGAAAACACGTCGGGAAATGATCATGATAAATGAAAGTTTGCAAAGCTGAATTTGTGATGACAACTACACTGTGTGCTATAGACAGTATGTGCCCCTTCAAAATTAATACGTTGAAACCTAAGCCCCTATGTGATGATGTTTGGAGGTGGGGCCTTCGGAAGGTGATTAGCTCAAGAGACCAGAGGCCTCGTGAATGATGAGAGCTCCCTCCTCCCTTCTGCCATGTAAGGAGACAGGAAGAAGATAGTATCTAAAAGCCTGGAAGTGGGCGTTCACCGAACACCAAATATGCCAGCACCTTCCTCTCGGACTTCCCAGTCTCGAAAAATGTGAGAAATAAATGTTTCTTGTTTAAGCCATCCAATCTATGGTGCTTTTTTTGTAGCCCAGACAAACCGAGATACTGTGAATCATTTTCTACAGAAAAATGCATTAGAAATTAGAATTATTGTAAATTATTTTTAAAATGATTGAATTACATTTCCTAATCTCAGGTGGGTAATTGATGTCTCAAACCTCTAGGAAGAATGACATGTCACAAATAATCCTTTAACCATTTTATCATCTTCAACAAATAACCATAAAACACTGTGATTAACTGCTAAGGAAGTGATAAGCCAGTCTTATCCCTAGAATTATCTTTGTAAAGACGGTTTCTAGCTATGCTTCTTCCATCACTTGAGAAGATTATGAGATGAAAAAAATTTTTGTTGCATTGTTATTTAGTTATAAATCCAGCTAGTCATGAAAAAAAAATGCTCATTTTAAAAAATGCACTGCCAGAGGGAATATAATAGTTATGAAATAGAGACAATGAGAACTTAGATCTTTGGCAGGTAACTGTTTCTAATGCAATATGAAGGACATTAACTCCAAGACTTTTATCACTGGAGGTGATCTGGCAAGGAGTGCATGAACTTGACCCTCCAATTTCAAGTATGAACTGTGTCCTAAGGACTAGTAAGAAACTTGTGAGATTTGCCAGGGCGCTGCTTGATAGCTGAAAATTGGAAGCAATGTCAGATCACAGGAAATGGATACATCGATATAACATATTATGTAATATTAAGGTGGAAATACGCAGAATTAACTGGCAACCCACTCCAGTATTCTTGCCTGGGAAATCCCACAGACAGAGGAGCCTGGTGGGCTATAGTCCACAGGGTCACAAAGAGTTGGACACGACTTAGTGACTAAACAACAACAAGGTGGAAACATACATACTGTATGTCAAGTTAAAAAACCAGGTTATTGAACAATGTATCACAGAATCCTTCTTTATAAAGCTAAACATACTTACATATCAATTGGAAAAAAAATAGTATGTTTCTGGAAGTACTCTTGTGAGGAAATTAACACAAAATTAATTTTCTGTTGCCTGTTACTGACAGCACAACAGCAAGATGAATTTTCAGCACACTTATAGGGATATTTAGGATGCTTAGAATAACCAGCAAAATAGCATATGCAAAATTTACTTGAGAGCATCTTTCAAATAGATAAGCAGGGAGGACTGCTGCTGCTAAGTTACTTCAGTCGTGTCCGACTCTGTGCGACCCCATAGACGGCAGCCCACCAGGCTCCCCCGTCCCTGGGATTCTCCGGGAAGAACACTGAAGCAGGGAGGACTACACATGACTATCAAGAGGTTAGAACTGAGAGAGAGATAAAGATGCTGTGAGGAGAGAAATGAATAGTTCCTTAACTATGAACACAACCTCAAAGATTCGAGGGCCAATGCTACAGAACTGCAAGCATTTACTTTTAATTGAGCAGTTTCTTCTCCCGTGGACATATCTGTGTGGCACATTTCATAGGGGTGCAGTAGTTGAATTTCTTTTCAAAATGGTATTGATTCCCTGAGCAACAGTAGGATGGTCAACTAATAAGACCAGCAGCTTTACCATGATGCTCCAAGAACAGCATCCTCAGAATGTCCCAAAATAAAAACAGCTAGAACATAGATGATTCAACTAATCCTCATGACCCTCTCACAAAATAAGTTCCAATACCCCCATTTTATAGATGAGAAAACTAAGGCAAAGGACATTAATTACCATGCCCCAAATTATGCAGTCAGTAAGTAACTCAGAGCAGTCTGGTTTCAAGGACCCTGCTTCTAACCATGATAGTGACTACCTCTCAGGGCTTCCATGGAACAACCTGCATGCTCAGTCATGTCTGACTCTTTACGACCCAATGAACTTCAGCCGCCCAGGCTTCTCTGTCCATGGGATTCTCCAGGCAAGAATACTGGAGTGGATTGCCATTTCCTCCCCAAGGGAATCTTCCCAATCCATGGATCAAACTGCATCTCCTGCATTGGCAGGGCAATTATTTACCACTTAGCACTCCACAACTTATCAGAATCTTTAATGCTCTGATGTTCACTGTGAATTTTCACAGAACCCTCAATTTGAAAAAGATATTTAACATTGTTTGTTCTTAATCATGGCATCACATGTTTTGATATTTTTAAAGAGGAGACTATGTCTATTTTTTTTAATAAAAAACTGGTCAGGAATAAACCTAAATAAATTCAAGAAAGAAAGATTTGAAGGAATTAGTAGATACACTTGTACCATAATATCTGGTAATTCCTCCACATGCTTTTTAACTAGCAAGACCCACAAAATCCTGTATTGCCAAAAAAAGTTTCACACAACAGACCATATATAAATTTTAAGTATCTATACAAAAGAAGCCAGTATAAATAAAAAGAAAGAAGAGACAAGCTGGGAAATAAGATTTTTCTATATAAAGCAGAAAAAGGATAACATAGAAAGTATAAACAGCTCCCCTAAATCACAGGAAAATGAACCAGTAAAATAAGGGGCAAAAACAAGAACAGGTAACCCATAGTATTAGCAATTTACAAGCAATTCATATAAATATGAAATAAAGCTTATTTGGTCATTCAAAAGAAAACTGTGACAAGGAAAACACTTTTTAGTTTTTCATTAGATTATGAAAACGTAAAAAGAAGCAAATCCACTGTCATCCAATGTTTGGTGAGGCTGTGTAGAAATGGGCATATTCATGCCCCATTGGTGGAAGTGGAAATAGGTTCAACTCGTAGCTGAAAGACAGTTCTCCATGGGCTCTTCCATATTTACATGTCTTGTGAGCAGAGGCACTAACTGGCCCTTTATTCTGGACAATCCTTCCAGAACTGTTTGTAGAGTGACTAGTGAATGACATAGTCTGCTTCTCTTTGGAGCAGAGGGAAGATTCCCTTACAATTTGTTTCAAAAAGCAAAACTCTCCCTCAAGGGCCAAGGGCAGATTTCCTTGCAGTCCACTGTAAAAAAGTTGAATTCCCTACTTTCAGGGTTCCTCAGCTGTTACACAAATCCACTGCATGCACACAGTTTCCATCAGGGCACTTGTGGGCAAGGGGAATCAACGCCAACGTGAAGCTCACAAGACTAGCTGTCCTGATAATAATAAAATCCATTGTATCTGACCCAGGATCATGTGTCTCCAACCACCATACATAAAACTGACAGAGCTACTTTATAGCTTGAAAGTAGGAAAAAATCTGAGCTTTTATGGTTCTTACCATAACCCTAACCTTTTTAGAGGATGAATTGAATCTTTCAAAATTGGTCAAAGGGTACAAAGTTCCAGTTATGCTAGATGAATAACTCCTAGGGATCTACAGGACAGCTCAGTGACCATAGCTAACAATACTGCATTGTTTACTTAAAAATGTGCTGTCTTTACAATAAATACACACAAAGATAAATATTCACATACACACATATACATTCTAAATGTGTTAAATGAAATAAATACACACCTAAATATGGAAAAAAGGATAGGAGGAAGTCAAAATATTAAGTTATCTTTGGGTAGTTATACTATAGTTGTATTTTAATTTCTTCTTTATAATGCTCATTTCCATGTTTCTACAATGAATGAGTAGTGTCATATAGTTTTGTGGTTAATAAATGTAATTTTAAAATAATGCTTAATTCACTAAGGCATGTTCAGGGTGGGAAAAAATAAAGCCAAAGAACAGATACAATGGGTTACAGAGCATATAAATGTTCATGCAATGAAATGCTGAATCTAGAGGATACATAAATAAATAAAGCATGGGCTCTGTTCCTAAAGAGTTTGTCTATTTTGTAGTGAAGACAGACGAAAACATTTTTAAAAAAGGTGATAAATGCCAACTTGGCTTTGAGAACACAAAGAAAAGGACAGTGAGGAAAAGGAAAGTGATCATTGTGGGATGTGAAGATGGTAAATATGAAAAGCCACAACTACACAGAACTGGTCCAGGGAATAGTGAATAATCCCAAGGCTGGGGTCTGAGTTCATGGTGGAAAGGGAAGAGGAAGGAAAGAGCCAGCCAGGGAGGAATTTGATGGCCAAATAAATCACCTGGACTTTATCCAGTGTTTTCCACACTGTGTCTTGTGGACTCGTTTCTTAGGAAACACAGCAAGGCAGGTTGCATGGCCAAGTCTGTGGCACCGACCCCTGCTTCAAACAGCAGCTCTGCTTTTATCTCTTCTATAAGTTGGATTTTCTGGCAGTGTTTTATTTGAAGAAAGAGCTCCATGACCTTAAAAAGTCTGAACACTGCTCCCATGCCATCAAACTGTTGGATGCTTTTAAGACAAGGAATAGCACAGTCAGGTTTCTATTTTAAATGTGTGTTTTGAAAGACATCAGTATTCAGTGATTGTCTGAGAGGGTAGAGGTAATGTAGACAATGAGAAGGATCAGGCAGGAGGACCAGGGAGAGACTGGGAAGTGAAGTTTGTGGGGAAGGAATAAAGGATCATTTTTCATATATTCGGGGATAATCTCATAAGGTCCAGTTACCAACTAGATGTGAGTGGGAAGAGAGAACCACTGAAGTTTCTGGCATGGGGAAATGCAAAGATTCTTAAATTTTAGTGTACATTAGAACCAGCCATGGGACTTGTTCAGACATAAGATTCCTGAGGTTCCATCTCCAGAAATCCTAATTCAATAGGACTGGGGTAAAGCCTAGGAATGTTGATGGTAATATTACTAACAGAGATAGAGGATACAAAACAAAAAAGGGTAAGAGAAAAAAAGTTACTTAAAATCTGAAGATGTTGGGGTCCAGGTGCTTAGGAGGCAAATATCAAAAACAAAGACCTGTTCAGAAGGGCATTTGGTATGAATAGAGTTTATCAGAGAAGTCTTTACAAGAGGCATTTAAATGAGAATTACTGATACCTACATGGTGGCTGAAATCATGGAATTGAGAATACACAGGAAGAGAAGAGGCAGAGACAAGATCATGAAGATTTTTAAATTTTTAAAGAAGACACAAAGAAAGAAATGCACTGATGAAAGAAACTAGGGGCAGAGGATAATCAACACAGCAAAAGATACAGTTGAGTCTAATGAACTGGGAGTCAAGCATATCACTCAATAATCAATGGAGGCCACTATCATGTCCAGGGAGGCTTCCCTGGTGGCTGAGACAGAAAAGAGTCTGCCTGCAGTGTGGGAGACTGGGGTTTGATCCCTGGGTTGGGAAGATCCCCAGGAGAATGAAACAGCAACCCACTCCAGTATTCTTGCCTGGAAAATCCCATGGATGGAGGAACCTGGCAGGCTAGAGTCCCTGGGGTTGTAAAGAGTGGGACATGACTGAGAGACTTCACTTTCACTTTATTATGTTCAGATTTCAGTCAATCAATCAAGTAAACTGTTACAAACAACTCCAGTTGCATGATCTCCAGTTGCATGATCTACCACACTAAACCCAGAAACTCTAGCAAATGTACCTTATCAGTACATTGAACTCGATCCAGTGTTATATCACATATTCCTTGGCCATATCCTAGTTTCTAATAATATAGATCAGTAAACCTTGCAATTATTTGCGGGGGGGGGGGGTAATCTAATTCCTTCAAGGTCATACTTTGTACTTGTCCCCCCCCCCACCCCAGAGCATACTAAAATATGATCACAGTTAGGGGTCTTGTGGGAACAAGGATTATTTGCAGCAACTGTTGATTGTTGGATAAGTTCTTGCATCCAAAAGAAAAAAGAGACAGCCTGAAAATCAGCCATCAGCTAGGAGACCTAAAATTGTCATTGACCAAGACCACAGGATAGAAGAGTACAAGATAGACATCTGGGGGGAAGCTCTACAATAAGTTATGTTGTAGGAGATAACTTGAAGCCTGGAGAGTTTTGAAAAGTCATCTGTGTTCTAGTATGAGTATACCATAGATCCTTCAGGGTAAAGTGAAGTGAAGTCGCTCAGTCGTGTCTGACTCTTTGCGACCCCATGAACTGTAGCCTACCAGGCTCCTCCTTCCATGGGATTCTCCAGGCAAGAGTACTGGAGTGGGTTGCCATTTTCCTTCTCCAGGGGATCTTCCTGACCCAGGGATCGAACCCAGGTCTCCCGCATTCCAGGCAGACGCTTTAAGCTCTGAGCCACCAGGAACTCCTTCAGGGTAAAGCAGCTTTAAAGTTGGCATAAGAGGAAGCAATATTCTACCCATAAGTTCACCTGTCATCCAAACCTGATTAACCAAGCTCTCTGTATGGATAACAAATTACTGCTAGGAAATTCTGCTTCCAAAATCTTATTGACATGACCTAGCTGAGAAGACTAGGTCTTTTGTGGAAACCTACCTAGGCTACTCGAGCAAGTATCCTGCAACCCAGGAAGATCTATTTTTAAACAAAATCTGAAGCTGATTCTCATGAGCTCAGACAGCTCCTCCTGGGTAGAGGGGGGTTGGTTACCCATAAATACGGCCAGTTTGTTGCCCCTCTGACTTAGTTTGGATTCCTATCAGTCTGATTACTAATGCCAAGTCTGACAAACACAGCAAGCAACTGGGGAGTAAGATGAACAAGATTCATGCAACTTAGAGGTGGTCTTACACCATGCTCTATACTGTACATGTGAGCTCAGTTGTGTCTGACTCTTTGTGATCCCATGAACGTAGCCCACCAGGCTCCTCTGTCCATGGGATTTCTCAGGCAAGAATACTGGAGTGGGTTGCCATTCCTTTCTCCAGGGGATCTTCCCAACCCAGGGATTGAACCCACGTCTCCTGCCTTACTGGTGGATTCCTTACCAATTGTGTGCCACTGGGAAAGCCAGATGCTCTACACTTGGGGCTGGCAAACTTCTTCTACTGAGGGCCAGCCAATAAATATGTTAGGCTTTTTGTTACAAGACGCAAAATCATGGTTATATTGTAGCTATTTATATAACAAGAAAGAAAAATGTCTACAAATATTTTACTGAAAAAAATCAAAATACAATGATTGAGAACAGTCATTTTGGGGGGAGGTTTTGGTAACACATAACTACGAATGAGAAGAATGGAATTACAGGAAAGATAGCATTTCACTTAACTGGGCTCCAATGTTAGTATTCCTATAACCAAGTTGATGAAAGTAGGCCTGATCTCACCCCAAACCTACTAAATTTGAATGTGAATTTTAACAAGAGCCCTCAGTGGTGTTTGTGCACCCTGAAGTTTGAGAACACAGTGGTCGAGTTCCTTAATACTATCTGAGCTGCATTTCTATGCTTTTAAAGAAGAAAATGAGGATTTCTTTGGTGGTCCAATGGTTAAGAATCCACCTGCCAATGTAGGGGACATGGATTTGATCCCTGGTCTGGGAAGATTCCACATGAACTAATCCCATGCCCCACAACTACTTAGCCTGTGCTCCGCAACAGAAGTCACTACAGTGATAAGCCCACCTCACTGCAAAACTAGAGTCACACTGGCTCTCCACACCTAGAGGAAGTCTGCACACAGCAACAAAGTCCCAGCACAGTCAAAAATAATAAATTGAAAACAAAAGAAAATGAAAGTTGTGTGACTTAGAAAACATTCTCAAACCATTCTTGCCTGGGAAATCCCATGGACAGAGGAGCCTGGCCGGCTACAGCCCATGGGGTCACAAAGAATCAGACAACTGAGTGACTAACACTTTCAAAGTTTCACTTCAAGAAATCTTACAGGGTCTCTGGCCCTGAAGTAAAGACCCAAGGGACTCTATTGCCAGGCCTACCACCAAGATGAAAATGTTCTGCCACTAAATTGTGGCGATGGTGTTTAACCTCTCAATATACTATAAAACACTGCATTTTATATTCCAAATGGGTGGATTCTGTGGGAGGTGAATTGTCTCAATGAGGCTTTTTAAAAAAATCAAATTGAAGAATTTGAGTTTATAGGTGAATTTTAAATGCATTTTTAAAACTTCACATAGTTTTTCAATAGACAGCTCAAGTAGAGAATTGCAAGGACTCCAGGTTTCTGATTCAGGAAGCTCTGACTACAAATTCCAGCTGTACTACTGACTGTGTTACAGACACTAAACTACTTAACCTCTCTGAACTTCAATTTCTTCTTTTGTAAAGTAGAAATAATAACAGTACCCATCACATAGGGGTACTAGGGGCATAAAAAGTAACTGTTAATGCAAAATGTCTAGCACAGTCCATGTCACACTCTTGAAATCATGACATACTTCACATTAACCAAGTCATAATTATCCATGCCTGATCTATTATCCATGTTGTATTATATTTTCTATTGGATAGACTATCTTCAGCTCCATTATCAATCATATTTGCCTTAACGCCTTTTCCTAATGGTTCATGGTAATAATGACAGTAAACACACAGCATGCATGCATGCCTGCTAAGTTGCTTCCGTCATGTCTGAACTGGGTGCAACTGTGCAAATTCATGGACTGTAGCCCGCCAGGCTCCTCACCCATGGGATTCTCCAGGCAAGAACACTGGAGTGGGTTGCCATTCCCTTCTCCAGGGGATCTCCCCATCCCAGGGATGGAATCTACATCTCATGTCTCCTGCATTGGCAGGTGGTTCTTTATCACTAGCTCCAGGTGGGAAGCCCAAACACATAGAATTCATATCCAAATATCAGACCTTACTCTGGGGTGCTGATTTATACATATTAACTCATTCAATCTTAACATTAACCCTTTGAGTTATTTTTACTATTTTCATATTACAGATATGGAAAATTAGGCAGAGGGAGATTAACTTGTCCTGTGCCACAGAGCTCAAAAGTGCTGGAGCTAAGATTCAAATTAAAGCAATCTTCCTCTGTCCATGATTACACTGTACCATAGAATGAAATATATATACATATGCACACATATATGGGATTCCCTGGTAGCTCAGAAGGTAAAAAATTTTGCCTGCAATGCAGGAGACCCAGGTTCAATCCCCTGGAGAAGGGAATGGCTACCCACTCCAGTATTCTTGCCTGGAAAATCCCATGGACAGAGGAGCCTGGTGTTCTACAGTCCATGGAATTGCAAGAGTCAGACATGACTTGGTGACTAAACCACCACCACCATGTATATTTTTGTCTTGGTCAACATTATACCAATGCCCAGCCCACTGGCTTTTGGAGGGTCCACATTTGTATACCAAAGGAACATACAAAGATGGATACGCAGGCACACCTGCAAAACAAGAAACAGACTGAGGGAAAAGCAGATTCTTTGTACCTTTTTTTCCCATGAAAAATGATCTCTACAGTAATGTTGGTCTGAATGTGGTTCATGGACATAATAGTGCTGTTCAGTAAACTTGTAACAGGCAAGATGTGTACAGAATTCAGAGCATTCAAGAACTTTCATGGGACTCTGACATTGACATGAGAAAGGAGCATATCATCAGTGGACTCACTTCACTGTACAGGGAATTTTACAAAACTATTAAGAGTTCAAGGTGGCTTGGAAAATTCAAAACAAAGAAACTGGGTCTTTATCACATATAGTTGGGAAAGAACACTGGGACGCGATCCTCAATGTTTTCTTTTTCTTCTAATGTACCTCAAACTAGCTGTTCTCTCTGCCAAGAACAAAGCTTGGAGATCTGAACACTGAAATCTATTACGAGACAGTGGAGAGAGGAATGTAAGATACAACACTGAGGCAGCCTCTCCTGAGTGAGAAAGGATGTGAAAGCTGCAGCAGTGGTCAGAGTATGGAGAGAGTAGAGGAAAATGAAGCAAGGAAGGGCCTGCTGCTACATAGGCTCCTACAAGCATGGTCTGAACAGCTCAGCTGGGAGAGAGGAAATTAGCACTGTCTGTGGGAACTCAAAGTGCTGAGGGGCCAGCTGACCTAAGAACCTTGAATAATGACAAACATAGGTTTCCCTCCTTCACACACACCTTGATAGAAGGTCACAGAGAGTATGTAAGTCCCGAGACATTGGCATCAGGGCCAGATCAGGGACAACTTTACAGATAAAGACCAGCACAGATTGGGTGAGCCTGTGAAACAGGGAGAAAGGTAAAAATTGAGTCAGCACAGAAAAAAAAAAAATATACCAGGGAAATGCCTTTAGAAGTTACTTAACTTGACCAGGGTAACTTGCATAGAACAGGGACTCTGGTTCAAATCCAAGCTCTGAAATGTGTCACACTTGGGATCTTGAAGATATGGTTGAATGAAGACATGATCTTGGTTACATGGAAAGCATATGAATAGGGCTTAGTTCATAGGAAATCCACAGAGAAGATGAATAGTTACTATTATTATTGGTGGCAGTATTGCACCCACATTTTATATTTGCTGACCCGGGTTCAACAGTTATCCCAATGTGTGTGTGTGTACTGTGCTTAGTCACTCAGTCATGTCCGACTCTCTGCGACCCCTTGGACTATAGCCTCCCAGACTCCTCTGTCCATGGGGATTCTCCAGGCAAGAATACTGGAAAGTGAAAGTGAAAGTGAAGTTGCTTAGCCGTGTCCGACTCTTTGTGACCCCATGAACTGTAGCCTACCAGGCTCCTTCCTCCATGGGATTCTCCAGGCAAGAGTACTGGAGTGGGTTGCCATTTTCCTTCTCCAGGGGATCTTCCTGACCCAGGGATCGAACCCAGGTCTCCCGCATTCCAGGCAGATGCTTTAACCTCTGAGCTACCAGGGAAGCCCCAAGAATACTAGAGTGGGTTGCAAAGCCCTCCTCAGGGGATTTTCCCAACCCAGGGATCAAACCCAGGTCTCCTGCATTGCAGGCAGATTCTTTACCATCTGAGCCACCAGGGAAGCCCCAAGATAATCAGACAAATATTACCAGTGGATTTTATCTTCAATGTTCAGGAATCTACTCTGTAGATCTGACTGCTGCTAATATGTAGTTATATCCTACTGTGCTTAACTATAAAGCTAAACATATAGCTATTACTCACAAGAACAATGAGACAAACAGGAGTTCACTTGAAAGAAAATCAATAGGTATTTGATTTTGTTGTGTGTTAGAAATAACCTTGCTGTGTTTAGAGCTCAAACGTAGTAACAACAAAATTAGAAGACAACTGTGAATGGTCTGAAGCAGGTTAAATTCTTCCTTCTGTACCATGGCTACTACAAAGAGAACATTCCAATCTTTTTTTTTTTTTTTTTTTTTTAACATGTTACTGACTGAACTCCCTGGAATTATTTTTCCTGAGCTGGTCTCTCAGTTAGAGGACAGTAATTCATTGTCACAAAATGTGTTTTAATACATTTCCAGTTCTACCCAAAACATGCAACTTGAAAATTATACAGGCACAGACATCATGGAATACACCATTATTTGTGGAAAGTTGGGGAAAACTGCCTGTTTTGTATCAGGTACTTAACTACTTTTAAAAATTTATCCTTGATATCACATCACTAGATTTATTTTTTAAATTAATTTTTATTGATGTATAGTTGATTTACAATGTTGTGTTAGTTTCAGTTTGATCTAGTTCCTCTGCCTTTTCTAAATCCAGCTTGAACATTTGGAAGTTCATGGTTCATGTGCTGTTGAAGCCTGGCTTGGAGAATTTTGAGCAATACTTTGCCAGCGTGTGAGATGACTGCAATTGTGGGATAGTTTGAACATTCTTTGGCTTTGCCTTTCTTTGGGATTGGAATAAAAACTGACCTTTTCCAGTCCTGTGGCCATTGCTGAGTTTTCCAAATTTGCTGGCATACTGAGTGCAGCACTTTCATGACATCATCTTTTAGGATTTGAAATAGCTCAACTGGAATTTCATCACCTCCACTAGTTTTGTTCATAGTGATGTTTCCTAAGGCCCACTTGACTTCACATTCCAGGATGTCTGGCTCTAAGTGAGTGATTATCACCATCTACCATCGTGATTATCTGGGTCGTGAAGATCTTTTTTGTATAGCTCATCTGTTTATTCTTGCCACCTCTTCTTAATATCTTCTGCCTCTGTTATGTCCCTACCATTTCTGTCCTTTATTGAGCCCATCTTTGCATGAAATGTTCCCTTAGTATCTCTAACTTTCTTGAAGCGATCTCTAGTCTTTCCCATTCTAAAATAGACCCTTACTACTTAGAAAATCCCTGTTTGATATTATATCATTTGATTTAAATGAAATTAAGTTCAAATTTTTAAATCATATGCTAATGTTAATATAGTTTCACACTAGGAGACTAAACTCTATTGATCTCTATACACAGGTCTTGGGAGGATATATCAATGGATTTGTCTATATTCTGATACTTGAATTAGAGAAATATATTTCATATGATCTCTTGGTCTGTGTTTACCAAGTGGGCTGTTGCTGAACTTAGCTTTTGTAATCCAGATAAAAACATGTTTTTAAAGTCTATTTTTGAACCTCGGAACATCATTATTTAATGGCTAGATTCCAAATATGATTTCCCTACACATACAGAAATCTTCCCACACCCTATCTCTACTATAATTTCTGCTTCCCTGGTAGCTCAGATGGTTAAGAATCTGCCTGCAATGCAGGAGACCAGGGTTCAATCCCTGGGTCAGGAAGATCCCCTGGAGAAGGGAATGGCTACTGACTCCAGTTTTCATGCCTGGAGAATTCCATGTACAGAGGAGACTGATGGTCCAAGGGGTTGTAAAGAATTGGACACGACTGAGCAACTCACACTTTACCACTTTCATTCTTATGTTACATGTCAATGTCAAGTGATTTTTTTACATTATATTGTTTGTTTTTAAGGATTTTGCTTGCTAATGAAATATATCTTAGAGTTTTTTTTTCATTATCTTAATTTTCCTTCAAGTCCTGACTCTTGGAAATATTTTCTGACTGCACAACACCAAAAACGAAAATGTCACCAAAATCTATTTACATGAACCAGAAATCCTTAAATGAACTGGATGTGTTCATAATGTAGGAACAGAGTGTTCCTGGCATTTGGTTAGAAAGATTAAATCAAATTAGCCTGGATAAGTCAACTGTTACAAGGACTGGAAATTGCTAAATTAAACGTTAACAAGAGTTACAAATGGTACTGTACCTACTTGGAAATGAATAAGGTTATTAAGGGGCTCAGAGAAGGTAAGTCAGATTTTAATATTTTTATTCAGTGAAGCAGAAAATGAAGCAAAAGTCTAACAAATTATTTTTGTAGCTGGTAAGGCTTAGAGAAAATAATTTTTAATTAGGTGAGAGAACAATTAAATGGACAAGAAGTTTTTAAACAAAGAAACAAAAAGTGGCAACTCTAAAAACTGAGCTTAAACTTCTGTTGGCAAAAACAAAGATGCAAACTAACAGACAACAAAGATGGAAACTAACAGGCACACAAGAGAGCATCCCCATGGCAGGGGCAACAATGAAGCACAGTGCAAAGTACCTGCCAATTCACAGTATAATATGCTGTCTAGGAAAGAGGGCATCGCTATTGGAGAACTGTGAGGCTCATATACAGAATCACAGGTGAGAAAAATCAGACTCTTCTTGAATAGATATTGGAATACCTAGTATAAACCTTATTTTTATATATTCTGAGAAACTAGCAAACATTTAATACCACTTGTCAAGGAAAACTGGAACAGTAACATCTAACAGCTGCCCAAGTCACCACAGCCTGTTCTCTTGAGTAAGACATGAGAGTACAGAGAGGCTAGGATGATAGGACTCAATGGGTGAGAATACGGGTGCTTGATTCTAGACTACCAGGGTCTGCAGCCTAGCTCAATTTTTCATTAATTATGGACAACCTCTATGATCCTGAGCTTATTGTTATGTAAATGGAATGAGGATGATGAAGCCTATCCCATTTGGTTATTGTGAAGAGTAAAGGGAGTTAAACAATCTAAAGCACTTAGAACCACCGCTGGAATAGTCTAAGTATCGTTTATCCTTTCTTAACCTAGATAGCATATTCAAAAGCAGAGACATTACTTTGCCAACAAAGGTTCGTCTAGTCAAGGCTATGGTTTTTCCTGTGGTCATGTATGGATGTGAGAGTTAGACTGTGAAGAAGGCTGAGCACTGAAGAATTGATGCTTTTGAACTGTGGTGTTGGAGAAGACTCTTGAGAGTCCCTTGGACTGCAAGGAGATCCAACCAGTCCATTCTGAAGGAGATCAGCCCTGGGATTTCTTTGGAAGGAATGATGCTAAAGCTGAAACTCTAGTACTTTGGCCACCTCATGCGAAGAGTTGACTCATTGGAAAAGACTCTGATGCTGAGAGGGATTGGGGGCAGGAGGAGAAGTGGACGACAGAGGATGAGATAGCTGGATGGCATCACTGACTCGATGGATGTCTCAGTGAACTTGATGACGTCATCAGTTGGTGATGGACAGGGAGGCCTGGCGTGCTGTAATTCATGGGGTCACAAAGAGTCAGACATGACTGAGCGACTGATCTGATCTGAACATAAAAAAAAAAAAAAAAAAAAAACCCTCACCCAAAGTGAATACTGTGTGTTAGTAAAAATACATACTCTGGTCAATGATCCTATAAATTGAGAGAAATTTCTAAGGTCCCTTGCACTCAGAAATGCTAGAAGCATATACTTTTTAAAGAAAGAGATTCCTAGGGATTTCCCTAGCAGTCCTGTGGTTAAGATTGGACAGCTTCCACTGCAGGGGGTGAGGCTTTGACCCCTGGGCTTCCCTTGTAGCTAAGTCGGTAAAGAATCCGCCTGCAATGCAGGAGGCCTGGGTTCGATTCCTGGGTTCAGAAGATCACCTGGAGAAGGAAATGGCAATGCACTCCAGTATTCTTGCCTGGAAAATGCCGTGGACAGAGGAGCCTGGTGGGGTACAGTCCATGGGGTTTGCAAGAGTCAGACATGACTTAGTGACTAAACCACAAGGAACTAAAGATTCCACATGCCTTGCAGTGAGGCCAAAAGAAGGCAGCAGGGGAGAGAGATTTCTAGACTGCAGAGGATACGTTTGGTTTCTTAACATTTGGATACTGATGTGTGTGTGTTTTATTGGAGAATAATTGCTTTACAACAGTGTATTAGTTTCTCCTGTATAACCAAGTGAATCAACTCTTTGTATACATATTATCTCCTAACTCTTAGGCCTCCCTCCCACCCCTCTGGGTCACCAAAGAGCACCAAGCGAAGCTCCCTGTGCAATACAGCAGCTTCCCACTAGCTAGCTATTTTACACAGGGTAGTTTAGATAACTTAGTTCTTATCTCTCAATTCATCCCACCCTCCCCTTCCTCTGCTATGTCCCCATGTCCATTCTTTATGTCTACATCTTTATTCCTGTTCTACAAATAGGTTCATTGTGTACCATTTTTCTAGATTTCACGTGTCAATATACGATACTTTTCTGACTTATTAATACTTCTCTCTGTATGACAGACTCTACATCCATTTACATCTCTACAAATAACTCAATTTTGTTCCTTTTTATGGCTAATATTCCACTGAATATATCTACCACATCTTTTTTATCCATTCATCTGTCAATGGACATTTAGGTTTCTTCCAGGCAATGGCACCCCACTCCAGTACTCTTGCCTGGAAAATCCCATGGACAGAGGAGCCTGGTAGGCTGCAGTCCATGGGGTCGCTGAGGGTCGGACACGACTGAGTGACTTCACTTTCACTTTTCACTTTCATGCATTGGAGAAGGAAATGGCAACCCACTCCAGTGTTCTTGCCTGGAGAATCCCAGGGATGGCAGAGCCCGGTGGGCTGCCGTCTCTGGGATCGCACAGAGTTGGACACGGCTGAAGCGACTTAGCAGCAGCAGCAGCATGCCCTGCCTATTGTAAACAGTGCTGCAGTGAACATTGGGGTGCATGTATTTTTTTGAATTACGGTTTTCTCAGGATATAAGCCTAGTAGTCGGATTACTGAGTCATAAAGTAATTCTATTTTTAGTTTTTTAGGGAAACTTCCTACTGTAGTCCATAGTGGCTATATGAATTTATATTCCCATCATTTTCAATGAGGAAAACCTGAAAACATTTCCTGTAAGATCAAGAATAAGACATGGATGTCCACTCTTGTCATTCCTATTCAACATAGTTTTGGAAGTCCTAGCCATGGCAATTAGAGAAGAAAAATAAGTAAAAGGAATGCAAATTGGATACTGATATTTTGATTCCATGACATATCAACATATTTCATGACTCTATAAGGGCTAACTGCTTACCATTCTTTTCTCTTTAACAACAACAAAAATGAGCCTGAAATACCGTTATCTCCAAATAGTTACTCAGAATGTTCGTATCTCCTTATGCACATCTATTCACACAAAAGGACAGCCATTTGTGATGACAATGATGACAGGGCCATTTGTGATCTCAATGATGAGGGATTCAGCCAGGTTTAAGTGGCTGCTCCACGGCTCTGTGTTTCCATCTTTACTACACCTGATCCTCACCTGGTGACTCAGTTCTATTAATAATAACTCACTCCCACCTTGTATCTACATGTCACTGGCCTCCAGCACCACCTCTCACACTTATAGAGCAATTACTATAGGTCAGGCACTGTTTTGTAAGTATTTTACATCTGTTAATCCTTTAAATCAAACAACACCCCTCTGAGTGCAAACAATTATTACTCCCATTTTACTGATGAGGACACAGGAACAGAGAAGCTAAATTTTCTTAGTTTCACACCTGGTCAGTAGCAAAAGTGGGATTCAAACTTAACCCTACACTATACTTCCTGGGTATAGTTAAGACCCAGAACCTTGGTCCCCGCCCCTGAGTTACTCTTATATTAACAAATCTTACTTTAATATTTACCTAGTGCTTCATGGTTTTAAATGACTTCACCTCCATGATCTTATTTGTTCCTTGTGACCATTATGCAAGATAGGATAACTATGAGGAAACAGGCTCACAGACAGCAAAAGTGTACAGGAGGTAGTGACAGGTAGAACAGAGCTTAACCCTGCGTCTTTGGCTACCAAAACCTGTTATTCCCATCACTTCCATTATTTTGTTCTGAAGGTTTAGAAAAAGAAGATACCTATGAGATAGGGACTTTCTGGGGATGGATTTTCTGATGGAGCTAGAATATAATCAAGACTCTGAATTCAAGATGACTCTCGGGGAGGGGAGGATGAGAAAACACAGAATAAAAGGAAAAACAACAGAAAAAGGAGATGAGAAAGGATAGATAGTAGCTAGATTATCATGAAAGAAATGAAAGAACTTGGTAGTGGTTTAGGTATTGAGAGTCAATGAGAAATTAGATGCAAAACTGATTTCAAGGTGTCAAACATGAGAAGCCAGGAGACCATCAATGCCATTAACAGAAACATGGATGAAAGAGGAATTGGTTTCACATAAAAGTGAGTTTGCCTACAATCCTGAAGAACACTGGGTGACAGTTGGACTTGGATGTACAAGTGGGAAAACATACAGCAGATAGAAAAACCTAGAAATGGATAACTTGGAGGCATTCACTTAGAGGTGATATTTAAAACTATGAGTCAATAGAAGGCACAGGCCAAGAAAACAAGTAATTCATTATGGCCCAAATGCTAAACCTAGGGGGAAACCATCACTTAGGGAAGAGAAGAAGAAACAAGAGGGAAAGTGGTAGAAAAGTAGCTGAAGAGATAGTGTAGAATAACAGATATTAAGATTGGGAAAAATTCAAGAAGTAGGAAGTGACAATGAATGCTACATAAAGCAAAGGAGTCAAATGGAATGAGGATTCGAATAAGTATACCTCACAGCACTTATTACATTTATAATAAATTACTTGAGTAAATTGGCATCGTTCCTAACTAGAACAGAGGTACTTAAAGGCAAACTTTCAGTGTTTCCTACTGTAACTTCAGCACATAGTAGTGCCCATGTTTACATGTTACTAAATAAACAGTTACTGAATAGGGGAATCAATAGACAAATGAATGAACATAATTAGATTTCCTAAAAGCACCACAAATGACCCTTGGAAATACAGTGTCAATAAACCAATGAACGTAGATGTCATGTCATAGGGCAATTTACAGAAAGTGGGATTTTAAAACAGAGAAAGTGGGTAGTATAATAATAGAGGCAGATTTAATTAACCATTTCTTAGAGATGTGTTCTTGCTCAAACGATATAACAGATCAGGTGGACTTCCTACCCTAGGACACTATATATTTATCAGATTTTGTCCTTCTAACAGCTCTGCCTGACTTCCAGATGATCTTCAAGAACCTAAGGCAGTCACTATAGTTGCCAACTCTACAAGTGATGGAAGTAAGGGGACCTACCTGCTTTACTAGTGCTATCTTGAGTAGAATCAGAACTCCATGGACTAGGCATCAAGGAAGATGGAATAAAGCAGGGTAAAGAAACAGAAGTCAAGAAAATGATACTACCCGCAGAAAGACGTAGCCTGGAATGGACCCACATTCAAGACAAATTTCAAGTCCCTTGATGGGGTTTTCCTTCGTGGTCCAGTGGTAAAGAATCTGCCTACCAATGCAATGGACACAGGTTCGATAACTGGTCAGGGAAGATCCCACAGGCCACGGAGCAACTCAGCCCATGCACTACAACTACTGAGCCCACGCTCTAGAGCTCTGCAACAAGAGAAGCCTCACAATGAGAAGCCTGAGCAACACAACTAGAGAGTAGACCCTGCTCGCTGCAACGAGAGAAAACCTGCGTGCAGCAACAAAGATCCAGCACAGACGGAAATAAGTAAAAAGAAAAAAGCGTTCCATGAAATCATCCAAAATATGTGGATGTGTGTGGGAGTAAATGGGTGAGAGTGAGTGCAAACACAAACAACATATGGGATATACAAAAACGTAGTTACAAGTAAATTCTAAATAGAAAGGATTATAGCTAAATGTTTACATATGCTGGCAAGATAGCCATAACATATGTCATTGAGTAATAAGGCTTAGGTAAAACAAACTGCATGTTTCACAAATTCAAGTTGCACTTCCTTCTCTTAACATACAAAATGATTATAAGAAAGTCATTTCAACAAAAATACTAGATGTGTCTCCAGGACACAAAGAAGTAAAAAGAAGTATTTTATTATTGTATTCCCTAAATTATTAGAACACGTTGTCAAACTTGAATAAGTTGAATGACAGCACAGCTAATTACCACAGACTGGTAGAGCATTTCAGAAATCCTAAGTACATAGAATAAACATGATTTGACAACAAAAAGACATCTTCTCACCTTTTTCCTTATCTGTTTCCCAGATATTAGTTGCCCATATGTAAATACATATTTGTGTACATGTTTTTATGCACACGGGGATAGAGGGATCTGTTTAAGAATTTGATTGATGTCCAATTGAATGTCTTTATGCACTTAAGCCATAGGCTTTAAATTATAACAGTCTTGTGTTTAAGCTGTTATCTAAACAACATACAAACTGTATTATGAAGTGAAAAATTTAAACACTCAGTGTCTATGCTTGAAAGACATTTTAAGGAGGCCAAGATTTAAGCAGTATTTAAAATTTATTATCATATATAATATTTTCTAGTCATGACTTTGAATGCTTTAAATAGATACCTCCTTTGTTCTCCAAATACATACTCTGATATGTTGCAAAATGCAGTTTTGACTTAAATGAAGATGATGGTCTAGCTAATTAAAACAATCCATATTAAAGAGAAATATTTTAAAACCTGATGCATCTCTCTAGTGTATTATATTCATATTCACAGTCAGTATCTCATCTTCCTGTGGTGTTAAAAACATCATATCCATATTGAACTTATTCCAAGGCTTTCAAACTTCAGCAATCATACTAAATATATATCCATACTAGATATGTCACCGTATCAAGAATAGGAGTGAAAGCAAAGAACAATTCAATGGTGCTAAATAAAATCTGACTTATCTAACAAAGAAAAGAAATTCAGAGCAAAAGGACTACTACTTTATACCTAGAGGTGTAATAGATTTGGCAAAGTGACACAGTACTTCTGCTATGAAATTGATTATGTCATAGATACATAATTGCTCCTATGTTCAGTGGGATCTAGAGCAATGCTTCAATTTGTAGATTAAATTAAATGCTAATAACAAGAAGATACCTATATCTCCCTCCTCATTCCATCAAACTTACAGAGCAGCCCATTGGCCAAAATGCCCCTTCTTTATATATTCCTGTCTTTTTCCTTTTAACCAAATGGTGAGATTAGTCTTTCATTTCCTGAAACCAAACCCCACCTCACAAACACAAAATATAAAAATTAAGAAAGAAGATGTCACACTAAAGTCCACTAGACACAGTATTCTTACCTCAATCTGATGGATAGAACGCTTTTGTAGGCTTACTTTTCTTTCAAACGCACAAACTGTAGAATGCTGGACTACCTGACCCTCATGGAGTGCAAGGAGCAGAAACTTGAAAAACTAGCCTCTTGTGTTCCCACGATCTATTTACACACTGAACACACCCAGTAGCACAAAGTAATATTTATCTGTGGTGGACAGCTATTCCAAAGAAGCAGGCATATCTCTACTTTAAAAAAAAAAACGAATCAGCAGGGGAAAGGTAAGAGCTGTTTTAGCCTTTAAAGCACACTGACATGAGTTACTTTTTAAATCAATGTTTTCAAGATGATTTATTCATTGAATATTCTATTCCCCCAAACTCGTATTATTAAAGGACCTGGGGGAAAATGTATCTAATGATAACAGCCAACACATATCTGCCAGGTACTATTCCAAGTGCTTTATACATATCATTTCCTATAGTTTCCAAAACTTATGAGGTATGAGCTATTATCCCCATAATACAGATAAGGAAACTAAGAACTTTGCCCACAGTTACCCAATTAGTAAGTGGTACATCCAGAAGTTAAATCCAGGCATTCCAGAAACACAGTTCATGTTTCTAACCATGAACCTGCCCTGTGTACGTATGACTTTTAGAAGGTAAACTGTAACAGGATGTGGCTGCTCAGCTGAACAGTAGATAATGAGTGAACTCTTCTTAGTACTTGTACTATGTTGGAATAAGTGAAAATTTTGGAAGATTATTTCCCCAAGATAACTATTCATTTATATTATCATAGCAGGCCTCTTTTTCTGTTTTTCTGCAATGGTCCTTTGAGGTTCTGGGAAATTAAACAAAACAAAACAAAACAAAACACATGAGTCCAGCTTAAAGTGGCAGTAAAGTTATTAATTTAAGTCCAAAGACTAATACAGGAGAAGCCAATATAATACCTTTTTAATTTAAATTTATCTATTTTAAAGGATAAATGCTTAATTCTGTTTTTCAGATTAGATCACTTCAGTTCAGTTGCTCAGTCATGTCCGACTCTTTGTGACCCCATGGACTGCAGCACAACAGGCTTCCCTGTCCATCACCAACTCCTGGAGCTTGCTCAAACTCAAGTCCATTGAGTTCGTGATCCCATTCAACCACCTCATCCTCTGTCGTCCCCTTCTCCTCTGCCTTCAATCTTTCCCAGCATCAGGGTCTTTTCCAATGAGTCAGCTCTTCGCATCAGGTGGCCAAAGTATTGGAGCTTCAGTTTCAGCATCAGTCTTTCCAATGAATATTCAGGACTGATTTCCTTTAGGATGGACTGGTTGGATCTCCTTGCAGTCCAAGGAACTCTCAAGAGCCTTCTCCAACACCATAGTTCAAAAGCATCAATTCAGATTAGATAATTCCTACTAATTTGTCTTCACATTCACTGATTCTTTCTTCAAGGTGATGTTGAGCCCATCTTTTATGTGTTTTATTTTGCTGATTGTAAGTTCTAAATTTTCATTTGGTATTTACACTTTTCCATTGTCTGTTAAAATTTCTAATCTGTTCATTCATTAAGACCATATTTCCTTCATTCACTGAACATTTGTCTTTAGTTCTTTGACTATAGAATAATTGCTTTAAAGTCTTTGTCTATAAAATCCAACAACTGGCCATCTTGGGGCTTTTCTCTATTGACTTTTTCTTGACTATTGACAGGTCCTATTTTCCTGTTTTCTCCATGCTGAAGATTTTTACTGTATATTAAAAATATTGAGGAATACTGGGTTCTGAAGAGTTGATGTTTGTTCTGTTTAGATCTTTTAGGAACGCTGGGTTCTGTAGAGTGTCGATGGTTTAACAGGTAGTTTGATACCTTGGATCTTATGCTTAGTATTAAAGTATGCAAAAAGCCCAAGTTAATTTTGAGGAATCAACCTCAAAATTCTATCTCTTGTTGGGTTTTAGGATTGTTAAAGAATGAATCTACTGTAGGCCTTACAATGGAACATAATCTTTACTCCTAAAGCTTCTGATGTTTCAGCTGGATACCCAACATATTAGGGAGGTATTATCAAGGACTCATTACTTGTTTCCTGTATCTGCAACATTCCCCAGCATGGGTCAACTGGTAGTATCTCTGTTCCTCTCTTAACCCTGTACCCTCTGGTCAGTCTCAGTAGTCTTTCCCTATGACTATACAGCTCAGTCCTCAGCCAAAGACTCTTGGGAAACCTCCAAATGAACTTTTGAAGATCTTCCTTTACATAGCTCCCTCTTCTCTGATGCCTTGTCTTGCAAACTCCAGCTGCTTTAGCTTTACTGAAACTTGATTTCTACCTCATCAGCCCAGCAGTACCATTGTGTGTTGCCTAGAATCCAGCTTACTGTGCCATTGGAATGTTTTCCCCAGGCAGACAACTGGAGTGATGATTTAGCTACCTGTGTGCCTCCTTTAGGAGAAGGCAATGGCACCCCACTCCAGTACTCTTGCCTAGAAAATCCCATGGATGGAGGAGCCTGATGTGTTGCAGTCCATGGGGTCGCTAGGAGTTGGACACGACTGAGCGACTTCACTTTCACTTTTCCCTTTCCTGCATTGGAGAAGGAAATGGCAACCCACTCCAGTGTTCTTGCCTGGAGAATCCCAGGGACGGGGGAGCCTGGTGGGCTGCCGTCTATGGGGTCGCACAGAGTCGGACACGACTGATACGACTTAGCAGCAGCAGCAGTGCTTCCTTTGTCTCTGGAATCACAACCTTCTGCTGCATGTTGTACAATGCTCAAAAACAGTCAGCTCACATATTCTGCCCAGTTCTGTTACTGTTTTTGGCAGAAGGGCTACTCTAGTGCCAGTTATTCCAGAGTAAAAGTCTCCCAGCGAGCTTCATCTCTGACAAAATTTAAATGGTAATAAGAGACCTATTTCTTCTGTTTCATCTTACACAGTCTTGCAAGGCTTTCAGTTCAGTTCAGTCGCTCAGTCGTGTCCGACTCTTTGCGACCCCATGAACTGCAGCACGCCAGGCCTCCCTGTCCATCACCAACTCCCAGAGTTCACCCAAACTCATGTGCATCGAGTTGGCAATGCCACCCAGCCATCTCATCCTCTGTCGTCCCCTTCTCCTCCTGCCCCCAATCCCTCCCAGCATCAGAGTCTTTTCCAATGAGTCAGCAATTCGAATGAGGTGGCCAAAGTATTGGAGTTTCAGCTTCACTTTCAGTCCTTCCAATGAACACCCAGGACTGGTCTCCTTTAGGATGGACTGGTTGGATCTCCTTGCAGTCCAAGGGACTCTCAAGAGTCTTCTCCAGCACCACAGCTCAAAAGCACCTATTTTTCGGCACTCAGCTTTCTTCACAGTCCAACTCTCACATCCATACATGACCACTGGAAAAACCATAGCCTTGACTAGACGGACCTTTGCTGGCAAAGTAATGTCTCTGCTTTTGAATATGCTGTCTAGGTAGGTCATAACTTTCCTTCCAAGAAGTAAGCGTCGTTTAATTTGCACGGCTTTACCCAATCTCAAAACATAATCATATGCATCATATGTCAGGAAGGTGGTGGGGAACAATCAATCAACTGGCTGCTACATCCTTTATCCTCACCGAGCATCTTAGTTTGGGTTCCCTTAGAAGCAGATGCTGAGACATGGATTCAAGTAAAAGTAGTCTGAGAGAAGTTTTAGTTACCTATGGCTTCTGAAACAATTAATCATAATCTTCGTGGCTTAAAACACACGCACACAATCATTGTCTTACAGTCTAGAGGTCAACAGGTTTGAAATTATTGTTACTGGGCTAAACTTGGGCACTGGCAGAGCCACACTCCCTCCAGAGGTTCTAGAGAATTTGTTTCTTTGCCTTTTCCAGCTCCTAGAGGTACATTCCTTGTCTATGGTCCATTCTACCATCTTCAAAGCTAATAGTATAGCATCTTGCTTCAGTAGTCACCATGCCTTATTCTATGTCAAAAACTCTCCCTCAACCTTTCTCTTATAAGAACACTTGCAATTACACTAAGGGTCCATGCATAAAATCTAGGATATTCTCCTCCACTCAAAATCTTCCACTTAATCATATTTGCAGGAAAAAAAATCTCTTTTGTCATATAAGGTAATATTCACAGGTTTATGGACTAGAACCTGGATATATTTTGGAATCACTATCCAGCCTACCTAAGTCCACACTCTGGCCCCTAGAGGTTCATGTCCCCCCACACACACATGCAAAATACATTCACTGAACTCTTCAATCCCAAAAGTCTCAAACTATTTCAGAACAAACTCAAAGTGTAAAATCTCATCTTCTTGATCAGGTATGAGTGAGATCCTCAAGCAAAATTCTTTTCCATTTACAGACTTGTGAAACTAGAAAATAAGTTATCTACTCTCAAAATATTGTAGTGGGACAGGCATAGTTATGGATATTCTCATTTCACAAGAGAGAACAAGGAGAGTCACTAGCCCAAGCAAAATCAAAATCTAGCCAGGAAGTTACCTGAGGTTTCAAGGCCTGAAAATAATCCTTTATGGCTTGAAGTCCTTGGCCTGTGATTCAACCCTGTGGGACACAGTCTTCACCCTAGGGCCTGTGGCTCTGACCTCTAGCACATTTCAATACTACTGAACAATATTCTTGTATCTCTTCTTTGTATTCACTTTGCTTTTTTTAATGGTTTTAACATCTTCTGGTTCTCTCATGACTCAAGTAAAATCTTTCAACATGTGTTCATTTCACATCTGCATTTACATGATTTATTTTGTTCTAAAAATCTCAGGCGCAGGAGGGCTGAGAGGAGCTACTCCACATTGAAGGTCAGGGTGGGTGGCTGTGAGGAGATACCCCTCATCCAAGGTAAGGAGCAGTGGCTGTGCTTTGCTGGAGCAGCCGTGAAGAGATATCCCACGTCCAGGGTAAAAGAAACCCAAATAAGATGGTAGGTCTTGTGAGAGGGCATCAGAGGGCAGACACACAAACTATAATCACAGAAAACTAGTCAATCTAATCACATGGACCACAGCCTTGTCTAACTTAATGAAACGAAGCCATGCCGTGTGGGGCCACCCAAGATGGGGCGGGTCAAGGTAGAGAGGTGTGACAGAATGTGGTCCACTGGAGAAGGGAATGGCAAACCACTTCAGTATTCTTGCCTTGAGAACCCCATGAACAGTATGAAAAGGCAAAATGATAGGATACTGAAAGATGAACTCCCCAGGTCGGTAGGTGCCCAATATGCTACTGGAGATCAGTGGAGAAATAACTCCAGAAAGAATAAAGGGATGGAGCCAAGCAAAAACAATACCCAGTTGTGGATGTGACTGGTGATAGAAGCAAGGTCTGATGCTGTAAAGAGCAATATTGCATGGGAACCTGGAATGTTAGGTCCATGAATCAAGGCAAATTGGAAGTGGTCAAACAGGAGATGGCAAGAGTGAATGTCAACATTCTAGGAATCAGCAAACTAAAATGGACTGGAATGGGTGAATTTAACTCAGATGACCATTATATCTACTACTGTGGGCAGGAATCCCTTAGAAGAAATGGAGTAGCCATCATGGTCAACAAAAGAGTCCGAAATGCAGTACTTGGATACAATCTCAAAAACAACAGAAATATCTCTGTTCGTTTCCAAGGCAAACCACTCAATATCACAGTAATCCAAGTCTATGCCCCAACCAGTAATGCTGAAGAAGCTGAGGTTGAACGGTTCTATGAAGACCTCCAAGACCTTTTAGAACTAACACCCAAAAAAGATGTCCTTTTCATTATAGGGGACTGGAATGCAAAAGTAGGAAGTCAAGAAACACCTGGGGTAACAGGCAAATTTAGCTTTGGAATACGGAATTAAGTAGGGCAAAGGCTAATAGAGTTTTGCCAACAGAACGCACTGGTCATAGCAAACACCGTCTTCCAACAACACAAGAGAAGATTCTACACACGGACATCACCAGATGGTCAACACCGAAATCAGACTGATTATACTCTTTGCAGCCAAAGATGGAGAAGCTCTATACAGTCAGCAAAAACAAGACCGGGAGCTGACTGTGGCTCAGATCATGAACTCCTTATTACCAAATTCAGACTTAAATTGAAGACAGTAGGGAAAACCACTAGACCATTCAGGTATGACCTAAATCAAATCCCTCATGATTATACAGTGGAAGTGAGAAATAGATTTAAGGGACTAGATCTGATAGATAGAGTGCCTGATGAGCTATGAAATGAGGTTCGTGACATTGTACAGGAGACAGGGATCAAGACCATCCCCATGGAAAAGAAATGCAAAAAAGCAAAATGGCTGTCTGGGGAGGCCTTACAAATAGCTGTGAAAAGAAGAGAAGTGAAAAGCAAAGAAGAAAAGGGAAGATATAAGCATCTGAATGCAGAGTTCCAAAGAACAGCAAGGAGAGATAAAAAAAAGTCTTCCTCAGCAATCAATGCAAAGAAATAGAGGAAAACAACAGAATGGGAAAGACTAGAGATGTCTTCAAGAAAATTAGAGATACCAAGGGAACATTTCATGCAAAGATGGGCTCGATAAAGGACAGAAACAGTATGGACCTAACAGAAGCAGAAGATATTAAGAAGAAGTGACAAGAATACACAGAAGAACTGTATAAAAAAGATCTTCACGACCAAGATATTCACGATGGTGTGATCACTCACCTAGGGCCAGACATCCTGGAATGTAAAGTCAAGTGGGCCTTAGAAAGCATCACTACGAACAAAGCTAGTGGAGGTGATGGAATTCCAGTTGAGCTACTTCAAATCCTAAAAGATGATGCTGTGAAAGTGCTGCACTCAATATGCCAGCAAATTTGGAAACTCAGCAGTGGCCACAGGACTGGAAAAGGTTAGTTTTCATTCCAATTCCAAAGAAAGGCAATGCAAAAGAATGCTCAAACTACCGCACAATTGCACTCATCTCTCACACTGGTAAAGTAATGCTCAAAATTCTCCAAGTCAGGCTTCAGCAATATGTGAACCGTGAACTTCCAGATGTTCAAGCTGGTTTTAGAAAAGGCAAAGGAACCAGAGATCAAATTGCCAACACCCGCTGGATCATCAAAAAGGCAAGAGAGTTCCAGAAAAACATCTATTTCTGCTTTATTGACTAGGCCAAAGCCTTTGACTGTGTGGATCACAATAAACTGTGGAAAATTCTGAAAGAAATGGGAATACCAGACCACCTGACCTGCCTCTTGAGCAACCTATATGCAGGTCAGGAAGCTTGACATGGAAGAATAGACTGGTTCCAAATAGGAAAGGAGTACGTCAAGGCTATATATTGTCACCCTGCTTATCTAACTTCTATGCAGAGTACATCATGAGAAACACTGGGCTGGAAGAAGCACAAACTGGAATCAAGATTGCTGGGAGAAATATCAATAACCTCAGATATGCACATGACATCACCCTTATGGCAGAAAGTGAAGAGGAACTCAAAAGCCTCTTGATGAAAGTGAAAGAGGAGAGTGAAAAAGTTGGCTTAAAGCTCAACATTCAGAAAATGAAGATCATGGCATCTGGTCCCATCACTTCATGGGAAATAGACAGGGAAACAGTGGAAACAGTGGCAGACTTTATTTTTAAAGCTCCAAAATCACTGCAGATGGTGATTGCAGCCATGAAATTAAAAGACACTTATTCCTTGGAAGGAAAGGTATGACCAACCTAGACAGCATAATCAAAAGCAGAGACATTATTTTGCCAACAAAGGTCTGTCTAGTCAAGGCTATGGGTTTTCCAGTGGTCATGTATGGATGTGAGAGTTAGACTGTGAAGGAAGCTGAGCACCGAAGAATTGATGCTTTTGAACTGTGGTGTTGAAGAAGACTCTTGAGAGTCCCTTGGACTGCAAGGAGATCCAACCAGTCCATTCTAAAGGAGATCAGTCCTGGGTATTCATTGGAAGGACTGATGCTAAAGCTGAAACTCCAATAGTTTGGCCACCTCATGTGAAGAGCTGACTCACTGTAAAAGACTCTGATGCTGGGAGGGATTGGGGGCAGGAGGAGAAGGGGACAACAGAGGATGAGATGGCTGGATGGCATCACTGACTCGATGGACGTGAGTTTGAGTGAACTCCGAGAGTTGGTGATGGACAGGGAGGCATGGCGTGCTGCAGTTCATGGGGTCGCAAAGAGTCAGACATGACTGAGCGACTGAACTGAACTGAAAAATTATCTTTAAGATAAATTTAATATAAAGAAATTGACTGCATTTCTTCACACTAACAAAATATCAGAAAAAGAAATTAAGGAAATAATTCCATTCACCATCGCATTAAATAGAATGAAATACCTATGAATAAACAAACCTACCTAAGGAGGTCAAAGGCCTATACTCTGTAAACTAAAAGATACTAATGCAATATATTGAAGATGACACAAACAGTTGGAAAAATATACCATGTTCTTGGCTTGGAGGAGTGAATATTGTTAAAATGACCATACTACCCAAGGCAATCTAGAGATTTAATGCAATCCCTATCAAATTACAAATGTCATTTTTCTCATAACTAGAAAAAGGAGTTTAAAATGTGTATGGAAACACAAAAGATCCCGAATAGCCAAAATAGTCTTGTGAAAGAACAGGGCTATAGGAATCATGCTCCCTGACTTCCCACTGTATTACAAAGCTACAGTAATCAAAACAGTATGGTACTGGCATAAAATCAGACACATACACCAATGGAACAGGATACAGTGCCCAGAAATAAACCCACTATGGTCAATTCATCTATAACAAAGGAGGCACAAATATACAATGGAGAAAAAACAGTCTCTTCAATAAGTGGTGCTGAGAAAACTGTAAAAGAATGCAATTAGAACATTCTCTAACACTATATACAAAAACAAACTCAAAATTAATTAAAGACGTAAACGTAAATGGAATACCAAAAAACTCCTAGATGAAAACAGAGGCAAAACACTGTAACATAAATCACAGGAATATTTTTTTGGATCTGTCTCCTAAAGTAAAGGCAATAAACAAAAAGTTTTTTCATACCAAAGGAAGACACTGACAAAATGAAAGACAATCTACTGAATTGGAGAAAAAATTTGCAAATGATATGACTAATAAGGGATTAATACACAACCTATATAAATAACTCATACAACTCAACATCCAAAAACAACTTGATTTAGAAATGAGTGAAAGAAATGAACAGACATTTTTCTAAACAGGAAATGAAAAACCGCAATGAGATATTGTCTCACTTTTGCAGTATGCCTATCATCAGAAAGAGCACAAATAACATATATTGATGAGTACGGGAAAAAGGAATCCTCATATACTGTTGGTGGGAAATTAAATGGGTGTAGCCACTGTGGAAAACAGTGTGGAGCTTGCAAAAAAAAAGGAAAAAAACTAAAAATAAAACTACCCAGCAATTCCACTCTGGATATATAGCTAAGAAAAACAAAAACACTGATTAGAAAAGATGCATGCACCTCAGTGTTCAAGTGAAGCATTATTTATAATTGTCAAGATAGAGAATCAATATAAGTATCCATCTATAGATGAATGGATAAAGAAGATGTGATACACACACACACACACACACACACACACACACAATGGGATACACACACACACACACACACACAATGGAATACTACTCAACCATAAAAAAGAACAAAACTTTGCCATGTGCAGCAACATAGATGGATTTGGAAGGCATTTTGCTAATTGAAATAAGTCAGAGAAAGACAAAATACTGTATGACATCACTTACATGTGGTATCTAAAAATTACAATAATGAATATTACACAAAAGCAGTAGAATCATGGATATAGAGAACAAACTACTTGTTACTAGTGAGGAGATGGGCAATTTTGGGGTAGAGAAGTGAGAGGTACAAACTAGTGGGTATAAGATAGCCTACAAAGATGTATTATACAACAAGGGGATTACAGCCAATATTTTGTAATAACTGCACACAGAATATAGACTTTAAAAATTGCATAAAAATAAGTTTTTAAAAATGAATTAAACTAAACCCTCCAAAAGAAAAAAAATTACCTTTCAGTTATCTTAGAGGTCAAATTAAAATGTCTAATACATTGATACCTACTAGAGCAGATCAAATTCAAAGATAGACAATGTGTACCTTGTGCAGAATTTAAGCCCAGACACGTCTTTTCTTGGTGGTCTAGGTAAACCCAAAGCACCAAAGCAATGTTTTTGACTCTGTTTCTCTAGTTTTAATTTAGTAATCTACTAACTAAGTCTTTGTTTTACTTCAGATACGTTATAGCCCCATAGGTTATTCTCCACTGTTGGCAGGAACAGATAGGAATTTCGTTTTAGGGTCAGGTCATTTAGAGATCTCTCTACATGGATTGATGGTTTATAGAGATCTCATCTCTGATGGATGAGACATATGTTTATATGGTTTTTCAGTCTTTTTCTTTTGTGATTTACCTGTTATTGAGCTCACATCAATTAAGAATTTCATACCCTTTAGGAGGAAAACAGCATTTTGTTATCTGGACTGGTGAGTTCTTTGGTTTCTGTGTCTATCCTTAACTCATGGCATAGTTGTAGAACTGAAGGTATAAGCTATATTTCTCTCTGCTTATACGTCTATGTGGCTCTAATTCAGAAATGTCTTCACCTCTGATTATGTGCGTAATGTTTTCTTTCATCTGCGTGTGCTTAGTTGCTCAGTTGTGTTTGACTCTTTGCAACCCCATAGACTGTAGCCCGCCAGGCTCCTCTGTCTATAGGATTTTCCAGGCAAGAATACTGGAGTGGGTTGTCATGCCCTCCTCCAGGGGATCTTCCTGACCCAGGGATGGAACCTCCATCTCCTGCCTCTCCTGCATTGGCAGGTGGGTCCTTTCCCACTGAGCCACCTGCAAAATCACACCTCCAAAGCCCTTTATTTCATCTGGGAGATATTAATATATTAGATCATGAAAACAGAATTTAAAGGAGCTCTGTTCTGATTGTCATACCTAATAAATCATTAATTATATAAAGGAAGTATTCTTTAAATTCCCTGAAAATAAAGAAATTGAACTGTGACACTTAAAATGAGCTAAACTGAAATAATACATATTCTCTAAGAAACTAACAACCATTTTAAGAACTCAAATGCATAAAATGTGGTTAAATCTTTAGCAAACAAGTCTAGCTTAACAGTTCAAGTTTTGTGAAATCTATATCATCCTTTATTTATCCATGTTAGGTGAAATACAAGCAAACTTTTTTAAGCTACTCAAGTATTTTTTTTCCAAAACTTATACACTTTTACTGATCAAATGGCCTAGGATTCCTTCCAATAAAACTTTAAGACTTGAAAAATCTGTTTAATCAAATCCAGTTATTTTGCTGACAAACCTAAATTTCCACAATAATAAAGTTCTAGGTATGTCAGCTTGAGAGCATTTCAAAATCCTTAGGTAACTAAAAACCTTGGATGACACTAAATTGAGCTCCATAATGGATGGTTTTATTATTTAAAAATACAGTGAACACTAGCTATAATTTTAACATATACAATTGTGCTTATTTGTACATGCTGCAAGGAGGCTACATCTTCAGCTCTGTCGATCAACATGTTCACTTTGTCACACTGAGAAGCTGTACATATAAGGAATGTGTGTGGCTAAAACAGGTGGGTTAGGTATATATGTGACCTAGTCCAGTAAAAATCACATGAAGTACACATTTATGGACCCCCAGACCTCTCTGCAAAATAAAAGTGACTTTAATTAAAATTTTTAATTAATATACATTACCAAGACCCTACTATGAGCCTCAAAACTCAGGGGAAAAGAGAATGTTTCAGTTCTAAAGTAAAATGACATTTTGTTCCAGAATAGGAAAGAGGGCACCGAAATACAAAATTCAGCATGTATATACTTAATACAGAAAAGTAGAGAAGGTGTACGGAAATCAACTTTGAAAAATAGCACAAATTTGTATTACATTTTTCAAAGTCTGACTCAGTTTTCATGAATTTATTCATATGATTTAATAAAACAGCTTCTGGTTATTTAGTGTCAAATATCATATTGAACTCAAATCTGAGAACTGCATTTGCTCTCAGTAAAAAAGATTAAGTTTTGTTAGAGAGTTAGCTCTAGTTTCCTCAAGTCTGTCTGCTTTTATTAAAAGATTGCAAAAGTTCATTCCTCAGCTCCATTAGTTTCCTAAGACTGCGCTTATAAATTACCACAGACTCGGCTTAAATAAAAAAATAAAACATTTATTTGGTTTTAATTCTGGAGGTCAGAAGTTTGAAATATGTTTCTCTGGGCTACCTACTTTGTACTTTGCCCCCCCAAAGCAGAGATTCTGTATCTCAACAGAATAACTGAATCAGGCCTGGCCGCCCCCTGGGGGACCTGTCCAAGCAGCTGGGGAGGGAGACACAGGCAGCCATCTGTTAAGGGTGTGGCCTGTGCCAGGCTCTGTGTTAAATCACAGGTTAAGTCACAGTTTACAGGAACATGGTGACATATGGGAAAACCCCAAGATGGAGGAACTCTGATTATCCGTGTTTTACAGACGAGGGAGCTGCCGCTCACAGGAAATAGACGGATGTCCAAGATCACACAGCCAGAAGGTGGTGAACCGGGATGGCGAACCCAGGTCCACTGACCCCACTGTGGAAGCCAGCTGGGCAGCCTCTGACCAGTCCTGTATGACAGGCCAGGAGCAGCAGAGGGGGGCCCATTGCCATCTGGTGAATGTCCACAGAGAGTGTCACAGCACTGGCTAATAAGCCCTGTCTCAAGTCTCTTTTTTGGAAGGAGATGGTAAAATAATATATGAACTCAACATGGCCATAATTCCTCTTATGTGTATTTCTTTATGGTTTCCCCATCACTCTTCACTCTTCATGTAAAAGTCCTGCCCCATTAAGTTCACACTGACTGCTTTGCCATCCTCTTCAATCACTCCTCTTGGCTTCACCTCCCACTTTTAGATGTTCCCCATAAGGAATAAAGCCTTAGGCTCCTCCCTCACGGTTTTCAGCCCCTCTCCCATTACCACCATCCTTCTGGGAATTCAAGAGGCCCTCTCAGCGGCAACCTCCCAACCTCCCTGGTCTGGACTCCTTCAGAGCCAGTGAGGAAGTCCTGCCCCGCAACCTCAGCCAGTGACTCCCCCCAGGACCACACACAATACTGTCACCATTGGAAACCGCTCCCAGATTTCAGGATTCCAGCATCCCTCCCTAACCACCCACTCCACCCCTCCATCCCTCATGAGAGGACCCCCCTGCCACCCCATGTCACCCAGACGCCTCAAGGACAAATGACAGAAAGCAAGCAGTTACAAGCACAGCCATGAACGCTTTAATAGCAGTGCTAAGGGTAGAAGACCAGGCCTCCCTCATCTATGGGCACTTTGGGGCGAGATGAAGCTACTGATGAGGTGTGGCTGGACTCAGGTGCCTGGGCATCCCTAATTCTCGGGAAGGTGTGGTGAAGCTGTGGGCTGAGAGAAGGCACCAGGCTGGAAGAGGCGGCGGAGATTCTCATTGTTGATCAGCGCCGTCTGCACGTGCTCCGGGCTGATGCGCACCCTGTGGTTGGTGCAGGCCTCCTTCCCCGCCAGGTCCAGGATGTTGGCTATCAGGTACTCAAGGACTGCGGTCAGGAACACGGGCGTCGCTGAGCTCAGGCGATAGGCGCCCTGACCCTCTCGCAGGAGGCGGTCCACGCGGCTCACAGGGAACTGCAGCTCGGCCCTGGTGGAACGGGAGAGGGAGTGTCTCCTACTGCGACGGCAGTTCCAGAGGTGTCTTCTCGGAGACATGGTGTCGGCTGGATGCTGCCTCTATCAGCCCAGACTGATGATACCACTGGCTGGGGCCTCCTGAGATGCCAGTGTCTCTCTGCTGGCTGTGTCCCCTTGCTCAGGTCTCTTATTGCTCAGGGAGCTGCCTTTGTGACAGCTCAGGCTTTGTGATGTCATCAGTAGCCAATTGGCCCTGACCAGGGCTGGCCTAGAAATGGTTGTGATAGGAACCTCTTTTTATAGGGAACTCTTTCTATTTTACTGTAACAGTCTAGTAAAAATAAATAAACAGGGGGCATGGAGAGAAAAAGAATGTTTTAATGGAAACACAGCCCTGTCTCTGGGACACCACTTCAGCTTATCTGAGCCTAGCCTTGGATTATCTTTGAACTGGTTCACATCCCTCTGTAAATTGGTGGTCACTGATAGACATACTGAATGCCTTGTCCAGGGGAGATCCATTTGTCTCCCTTCTCATATTGTAATAAAACCAATCGTGCCTCCAATTACACATTTAAAATACTCTGCTTCAAAACTTATATGTTTGTTCTTCAGGTTACCTTTTGTTATACCATCTGCCAATCCCCTCAGGAGTTAAACAGATTCTTTGAATACATGTACATTTCATATCTTTAAGAGTGTCATGATTTTCTATGTTTAAAAATATCTTTTAACTGTTTTGGAGGTCACATGGATATGGCCATGGACTCCCCTGTCAGAGCCAGGTAAACTCCCAAGACAGAAAAGTGCCACATTCTCAGTTAAAGCCCAGGAGTGTCTTGTTTCTTCTAGGTGATTCCAAAGCCCCATGGAAACCAAGAGGATTTCCATGATTTTCTAATTTTAATTTTAAAATTTTCCTCTGTAGTAATTTTGTGGTTGCTTTGTTTTTGTTCATTTATAGCTGATAAGTTATTCCTATTGTTGGCAGAAATGGTGGAGAATTTGGTTTCAGGATCTGACCATCTGGCGACCTCTTGAAATAGGTTCACAGAGATCTAGGCTCCACTGAGTGAGAGACAACAGAGAAACTGGTTTTCCAGTCTTTGTTTGTCTATTTGCTTCTTCAAATCATACCCTCTAGAGAAGAACACTTTTTGATATTTACTTGAGCCATGGCTAAAATTATAACATTGAAGCTATAATCTCTGTTTTTCCATGCTTTTATGTCCATGTCTGTCACTCAAAAATGCCCTCACCTCTGACTGAGTGTGTAATGTTTTCCTATCTTGGAATGATACTACTATAATGGACTACAGTTGATTATAAAATCTCTTAAAGGGGTTCTGTTCTGAGTGACATATCCAGATAAATTGTTTATACAAACTGACTATTCCTAAATTTCCTTGAGACTAAAGAAACTGAATTATGGTACCTTAAATGAACTACATTTAAACAATATACTGGGTTGGTCAAACAGTTCATTTGGGTGTCTCTGTACCATCTTATGGAGAAGGCGATGGCACCCCACTCCAGTATTCTTGCCTGGAAAATCCCATGGATGGAGGAGCCTGGTAGGCTGCAGTCCATGGGGTCACAAAGAGTCGGACATGACTGAGCGACTTCACTCTCACTTTTCACTTTCATGCATTGGAGAAGGAAATGGCAACCTACTCCAGTGTTCTTGCCTGGAGAATCCCAGGGACGGGGGAGCCTGGTGGGCTGCCGTCTATGGGGTCACACAGAGTTGGACACGACTGAAGCGACGTAGCAGCAGCAGCAGCACCATCTTATGGAAGAACTCGAACATACTTTAGGACCAAGCCAATATATTCTCCCAGAAACCAATTCATACCTTTTGTAAGAAATCAACACCTCTATATTGAAGTATTTGGCTTTCTTCCCCCAGAGGAGACCATTAAAACCTTCCTATGTCAAGACCACCCATTTCTCAGGATATAGCAGAGGAAGAGCCTCCACAGCAGGCAGCAAGGCTGGGTTCTCATCCCTACCCTGCAACCCACTTGCCATGGGACCTTGGGAGAACTCATCAGCATCTCTGGGCCAAAGTGGCCTCAGCTACAAAATGAATACTTAAAAAAAAAAAATCCCTGTTCTGTGCCCTGTTCACCCACTTTAGGTAGAGAACTTTCCTTAGGAAAAGATCATGAAAGTGAAAGTCACCCAGTTGTGTCCAACTGTTTGTGACCCCATGGATTATACAGTCCATGGAATTCTCCAGGCCAGAATACTGGAGTGAGTAGCCTTTCCCTTCTCCAGGGGATCTTCCCAACCCAAGGATTGAACCCAGGTCTCCCGCATTGCAGGTGGATTTTTTTTTTTTTTACACCAACTGAGCTACAAAGGAAGCCCGAGAATACTGGAGTGGGTAACCTATCCCTTCTCCAGAGGATCTTCCTGACCTAGGAATTGAACCAGGGTCTCCTGCACTGCAAGTGGATTCTTACCCAACTGAGCTATCAGGGAAGCTAGGAAAAGATCATAAGCTGAGAACTGTACACCTCAAGCAAATCTCTGAGATAATTTAGTCCAACCACCACACTGTATTGGAGAAGGAAATGGCAACCCAGTCCAGTATTCTTGCCTGGAAAATTCGATGGACAGAGAAACCTGGCGGGCTACAGTCCATGGGGTCGCAAGGAGTCAGCCACGACTGAGCACATCAGCACCACATTGTATAGCCATGGAAGCTGACGGGCCCCAAGAAAACTACACTTACGGGAGACCAGAACCCAGTTTGCCCCCTTCTTCTTTCACTATTTTGCCCCACTGTGACATGAAGACTCTCTTCCACAGTTCAGTGGGTGAATTCTTCTCATACTATATCTCGGAACCCAAGGATCTCACAACAACAGAATCTAACCTGCCTCCCTGCAACAAACCAGTTTTTTGCTTTAGTTGATTTTGTATTTACAGAAGTTTAGAGATATTTTCCCCACAGTGATTTGAGAACCCTAAATATAAGAGAGTAATATAATCTTTTGTGTGGGACTTCCCAGGTGGCTCAGTGGTAAAAGAATCTGCCTGCCAATGCAGGAGATACAAAAGACCGGGGTTCAATCCCTCGGTTAAGAAGATCCCCTGGAGAAGGAAATGGCCTCTCTACTCCAGTATTCTTGCCTGGGAAATCCCATGGACAGAGGAGCCTGACGGGCTACAGACCATGGGGTTGCAATGAGTCGGACATGACTTGAGCAGCTGAGCATGCGCTTAACCTTTTGTCCATATTCAGGACTCTGAAGGAGAAATGCTAAATGAAACACTAAACTCAGGGCCTTTTCATTGCCTTTCCTTAGATTTGAAACCATACTTCTCAAAGAATAAAATGAAACAAATGTACTATTGCACTGCTCTGCAAACATGATTTGGGTACTGCCATGGGGTCATTATTGTCTACTAGTCAGTGACAGGACCTACAGAAATCACAAGTTAGCATTTAGTGACCATTCTAGCAATCTGGCTGTACAACAACACTTAGGTGAGTGGAATCATCTTGTTGAACAGAAAATGTATTAGTCCAGGTGTGGCTGAACTTCAGTGAAGTGTCATATGTAAGCTTCATAATAGTCACATAAAATAAGGCTGTATCAGTTTGCAACGAACTTGTACAGTAACAGAAAATATTGACACTATACCAAAACAATTTGAAGAGCACTACGCTACACTAATTCACTGAACGAGAAGATTTTATCTTTCATAAAATTGTGGTTTTACAATTAATTTACAATGGAAACGATGAACTCAAATATCTTTCAGTTCAGTTGCTCAGTCGTGTCCAACTCTTTGCGACCCCATGAATCACAGCACACCAGGCCTCCCTGTCCATCACCAACTCCCGGAGTTCACTCAGACTCACGTCCATCGAGTCAGTGATGCCATCCAGCCATCTCATCCTCTGTCGTCCCCTTCTCCTCCTGTCCCCAATCCCTCCCAGCATCAAAGTCTTTTCCAATGAGTCAACTCTTCGCATGAGGTGGCCAAAGTACTGGAGTTTCAGCTTCAGCATCAGTCCTTCCAATGAACGCCCAGGGCTGATCTCCTTCAGAATGGACTGGTTGGATCTCCTTGCAGTCCAAGGGACTCTCAAGAGTCTTCTCCAACACCACAGTTCAAAAGCATCAATTCTTCGGTGCTCAGCCTTCTTCACAGTCCAACTCTCACACCCATACGTGACCACAGGAAAAGCCATAGCCTTGACTAGACGGACCTTTGTTGGCAAAGTAATGTCTCTGCTTTTGAATATGCTGTCTAGGTTGGTCATAACTTTCCTTCCAAGGAGTAAGCGTCTTTTCATTTCATGGCTGCAGTCACCATCTGCAGTGATTTTGGATCCCCCAAAAATAAAGTCTGACACTGTTTCCACTGTTTCCCCATCTATTTGCCATGAAGTGATGGGACCAGATGCCACGATCTTCGTTTTCTGAATGTTGAGCTTTAAGCCAACGTTTTCACTCTCCTCTTTCACTTTTATCAAGAGGCTTTTGAGTTCCTCTTCACTTTCTGCCATAAGGGTGGTGTCATCTGCATATCTGAGGTTATTGATATTTCTCCCGGCAATCTTGATTCCAGTTTGTGTTTCTTCCAGTCCAGCATTTCTCATGACGTACTCTGCATATAAGTTAAATAAGCAGGGTGACAATATACAGCCTTGATGTACTCCTTTTCCTATTTGGAAGCAGTCTGTTGTTCCATGTCCAGTTCTAACTGTTGCTTCCTGACCTGCATACAGGTTTCTCGAGATGCAGGTCAGGTGGTCTAGTATTCCCATCTCTTGAAGAATTTTCCACAGTTTATTGTGATCCACACAATCAAAGGCTTTGGCATAGTCAATAAAGCAGAAATAGATGTTTTTCTGGAACTCTCTTGCTTTTTTCCATGATCCAGGAGCCAGCAATATGCTATAAATGAGTGAAGTGGGCCACGCGTGAGATACAACAGAGAAAGGAAAGGCCCGGTATGAATGGTACAAGCAGTCAGACATCCTCATCGGACTATAGCCATGGATGTCCAGACATTTTGATTTTCACCAAAAAAATTGAGATTTTTCAGGCAAAAAGTTCTTGATTTGTAAATGTTGCTTGATAATGAATTTTCCTTTAAAAATTTCACTGTAGGGGACTTCCCTGGTGGGCCAGTGGTAAAGAATCAGCCTACCAATGCAGAGGACACTAGTTCAATCCCTGGTCCAGGAAGATCCCACATGCTGCAGAGCAACTGACCACTGAATCACAACTACTTGAGCCTGGGCACCACAACTGCTGAGCCCACATGCCTACAGCCTGTAGTCTGTAACAAGAGAGACCACAGCAATGAAAAGCCCTTGCACCACAGCTAGAGAGTAGCCCCTGCTTGCTGCAACTAGAGGAAGCCCGTGCACACCAATGAAGACCCAGCACAGCCAAAAATAAATAAATAAATTTTTAAAAAGATAGTCACTGTAGGCCTAATAATTCCATTTGCTGACTAGATTAGGTCTGTTCAGTGGCCACTTTGTAATTTGTTTTCTAGGGACATCATATATTGGTGTTCATATAGTCTCCTCTTCCTTGAATGTCATTTCGAGGCTCTGAAAGCCCTTTGTAAAGAGTCAGGTGGTCTCTGGCAACTTCCTACAGGACCTGTCAGATTCAGGGACCAGGGGAGCCTAGGCCCTCGAAACACCTCTCTTCTCAGAGGCTGTCTTCAGAGGGAGGCCAGCCTTATTCCCAGGCCTTGTGTCCACACCAACAGCAATCTGACATTACTCTCCAAGGTCTTTCCAGGCTGGACTCTTGGCTCATGTCATCTCACAAGTGATGTTTTCACCTGTGCTGACCTGTGTCTGGTGTCTGACCCTGGCCTGCCCTGACACCACTTTTGATCACAGACCTGGTTTGGCACGCACGCCCTCCCAAGTCCCTGTTCCCACTCACACTGGTTTCAGCGTTTGGCACGCATGCCCTCCCAAGTCCCTGTTCCCACTCACACTGGTTTCAGCATTCCCACTCTCAACAGGGTACTGGTCATCACTGGTGTTCTCTGCAGGGCTTAAAGTAGAACAAATCCTCCCTCATTAGCCCACTTGCCGTGTTTTCAAAATGCACAAAAAGCCTAACCTTGGGTGACTCATGCTTTCCCAAAGGCAGTGGTTCTCAGCCTCTGCCTGCCTTCCTCCCCTGGTGGAGGACCCCTGGTCCTGGGGAGGAGAGAGGTGTGGCAGGGTGCCACAGTTAGACAGAGGATAAGCTGCCCGGGGCCCCCATGTCTGCTGTAAACCCACAGGCACAGCTGGAACACGATTCTTAAAGCAACAGTGGTACCGCTCTGCCTGATTCTCCCCTGTCCACGTGACTCTGCACATGGCCTGCCCACGTGAGGTCAGAAAAGCTCAACCTCCAAACCTAGTCATCAAACAGAAAGTCTAAAGAGCCCAGGAAGCCTGGCTCCCTGCAGGCGTCACAGGGCCACTAGTGCTGACATGGCATGGTCTGTAAGGTGACCCTGAGCACACAGACCTGCTAACCTGACACAGTTTATCCACCTACTATGACTTCTCTGGTCCTCAATGGATCCTCTGGTGTGACTTCCGGTGAGGTATCCTGGAGACCAGGTCTCATGCTACAACAAGTCATGGTGTGACTTCCAGTGAGGTATCCTGGAGACTACATTCAGTGTTAAACATGCCACAGCCATAAGCCAAAATCAACAGCTTTCAAAAACCACTCAGCTATTTAGCCAACATGGTAGGATGTGAGTATCATGATTGATTCCCTGGCACCAGTCACCCCGGAGGCACTCTCTGTTGCCTGAAAGTCACTGGAAGATGAGGCATCGTGCCCTGGACACAAAGATGCTCCACTTCAGGGACGGGGTGGCACAGCTGGTGCCCTCACATGACCATCTGAAGGACACTCTCTACCTGACGTCACTGGGGAGAGGCCTGCTGGCCACTCAAATGAACAGGAGAGTAAGAGGGGGCCTTGGCTAAGGCCAGAAGGGTGCCATGGCTCTCGTTAATGATTTACAAATCTGTGTGGTGAACATCCATCTTGACAGTGAGATAAAAGTTTATTTTATTAATTTTTTTAATTATCTTTAATTGGAGGATAATTGGGATTCCCTTGTGGCTCAGCTGGTAAAGAATCCCCCTGCAATGTGGGAGACCTGGGTTTGATCACAAACACACACACAGTGGAATACTATTCAGCCATAAAAAAGAATAAAATGTTGCCACTTGCAGCAACACAAATGGACTTGGAGGGCATTGTGATAAGTGAAATAAGTCAGACAGAGAAAGACCAATACTGTATGATATGATTTATATGTGGAATCTAAAAAATGCATCAAATTAGTGAATATAACAAAAAAGCAGCAGACTCACAGAAATAAAGAACAAACTTGTGGTTAACCACAGGGAGAGGGAGGGGGAGGGGACAAGATAAGGGTAGAGTATTAAGAAGTACAAACTATTGTATATAAAATAAGCTATATTGTACAGGGAATTCCCTGGCAGTCTCATGGTTAAGACTTCACCTTTCCCAGGGTTCCAGCCGTGGCTGGGGAGCTAAGATCCCATATGTTTTTGCTGTTCAATCGCTAAGCCATGTCCAACACTTTGATCCCAAGGACTGTAGCATAGCAAACTCCTCTGTCCTCCACTATCTTCCGGAGTTTGCTTAAACTCATGTCCATTGAGTTGATGATGCCATCCAACCATCTTGTCCTCTGTCATCCCCTTCTCCTCCTGCCTTCAATCTTTCCCAGCATCAGGGGTCTTTTCTAAGGAGTCAATTTTTCCCATTAGGAGGCCAAAGTATTGGAGCTTCAGCTTCAGCATTAACCCTTCCAATGAATATCCAGGGTTGATTTCTTTTAGGATTGACTGGTTTGATCTCCTTGCTGTCCAAGGGACCCTCAAGAGTCTTCTCCAGCACCACAATTCGAAAGCATCAATTCTTCAGCACCGCTCAACCTTCTTTATGGACCAACTCTCACATCCCATATACTTTGCAGCCAAAAAACCAAAACACAAAACAACAGCAATATTGTAAAAAGTTCAATGAAGACTTTAAAAATGGTTCATATAAAAAAAATCTTTTAAAAGGAATATATTGTACAACATGGGGAATATAGCCAATATTTTGTAATAACCATAAGAGAAGTATAACCTAAAAATTGTGAATCATTGTATTGTACACCTGTAACTTATATAATATTGTATAGCAACTATACCAGAGAAGGCAATGGCACCCCACTCCAGTACTCTTGCCTGGAAAATCCCATGGACAGAGGAGCCTGGTGGGCTGCAATCCATGGGGTCGCTAAGAGTTGGGCACGACTAAGCAACTTCACTTTCACTTTTCACTTTCATGCATTGGAGAAGGAAATGGCAACCCACTCCAGTGTTCTTGCCTGGGGAATCCCAGGGACGGGGGAGCCTGGTGGGCTGCCATCTATGGGGTCGCACAGAGTCAGACACGATTGAATCGACTTAGCAGCAGCAGCAGCAGCAGCAGCAACTATACTTCAATAAAAATTTTTAGAAGTAAAAAAAAAAAAAAAACACATCTTTAATTGGAAGATAATTGGGCTTCCCTTGTGGCTCAGCTGGTAAAGAATCCACCTGCAATGCAGGAGACCTGGGTTCGATCCGTGGGTTGGGAAGATCCCCTGGAGAAGGGAAAGGCTACCCACTCTAGTACTCTGGCCTGGAGAATTCCATGGACTGTATAGTCCATGGGGTCCCAAGGAGCTGGACACGACTGAGTGACTTTTTGCCTTACAATGTTGTGTTGGTTTCTGCCATACAATGTGAATCAGCCATAATTATAAATATATTAATATCCCAAGAAAAGTCAATTAAACAAGCACTGACTCCATCAAGTTCTAAGCACACCCGACATGGTTACTCTTAAGACACTCCTGAGAAGTTGCCAAAAGCTAAGTCAGCTCCAAGCTTCCATCAATAGTGAAAGGAGGGAAATAGAGGGTGTCACCAAACAGAGGGGGGCAGAAAGGGAACTAGGGTGAGGACTGTCTGGTTAACAGATGTAGCCCTGGCTTCCTCGTCTGTACAGCACTCTCTCTGTCTCCCTACAAAATTCAGCAGGCTGAGGTTTTCACAGAGGCCCAAGCATCCAGCAATGATGTGAGAACCAGGTCCAGGCTAATTTACTCATGTCCACAAGAGGATAGAAGGCTACATTCTGCCAAAAACATAGCACTGATATTACCCAACATGGTAAAATACATTACTAATATTTTCTGGAATGAAGCATGACATAAATAAATGAAACAAACCAGACAACAACTTATTTTATGTGTATTTCTCTATAGTTTCCCCATCATCCCTCAATCTCCATCTAAAGATCCGGCCCCATTAAATTAACACCAACTTCTACACCACCCTTTCCATTCACCCCATTGCCATCACCTCTGATTTTAGGTATTTCCCATCATGAATAAATTTCATGCCAGATGCTCCTCCTCCACCCTCTATCCATCCCCCTTGTCATCATCACCCACTTTCAGGTGTTCCCCATGATGAATAAAGCCTTCAGCTTGTCCATCACGGTCTGTAGCCCCTCCCGAGTTACCACCATCATTCACGGAATTCAACATGCCCCCTCTCTGGCCAACTTTGCAACCTCCCAGCCCAGATTCCCTCAGAGCCAGTGAGAAAGTCTTCACCCCAAAACCTCAGTCAACGACTCCCCCGAGAATCACTCCCCACACTGTCACCACTGGAAACCATTCCCTGAAATCACAGATTTCATCATCCCACCCTGACCACACCTTTCACAGAAAGAGAGTAGTCAGAAGCACAGACATGGATTTAAACACTTTAATAGCGTTTATTGACAGAAGCCGGGGTTCCTCAGCTGAGAAGTTGTACCTTGGGCTGAGGTTATGAAGGCTCCTGCCAAGCTCTGGGGACCCAGCTTCAGCCATTCCTTCTGGATCCAGGCATCTCATCAGAGTGAAGGGCACATTCATTAAGTGGTGATGAGGTTCTGTGTTGTCACCCCCCAGGCTCTCCACACCCTGTGGAGAGACCTGCATACCGCCATTGGCCTCAGCGCTGACCAGACCCAGCCAGAATGTAGTCAGTGAGATAATTGAGCATGGAAAAGAAGGAAATCTGTTTGGATGAACTCAGGGTGTGGACATATTCATCCTCTTGCAGAAGACAGTCTAAGAGGCACACGGGGAACTGTGGCAGGGAAGGTACAGGATGGGCTGGTGTCTGGTAAGAGCACTCCTCACTTTGTTCTTCAGACATGCTGTTTGCTGGCTTTGCTTCTGCAGATCAAGCTCTGCTTCATTTTCCTGCTGGACTGAGTCTCTTAAGACACATGCACTGAGCCCAACACATTTTATCCCTGTGCTCTAGTCCCCCATTGATCAGGGGGCTACATCTGTGACACCCTCAACTTTGGGATGTCACTGATTTCCACTGCGCCCTAATCAGGTCTCAGCCAAGCCACGTCCATGTCATAAACCTGGTCACCCCACTGCCCCCTGATATCGAGGGAAGTGTACTTGACTATAACATTGTACAGATGTGTGTTTCCCTGGCAAACTTTTCCCTCTCTTTAGGGTACCAGAGCACATTATCTGATTCTAGCCTTGTACTGTCTTTGAGGTCTTTGACAATCTTTGGTTAGTTGGAAGTTACTCACAAACATATAAGAGATTCTGTGTAGTAGAGATTAAATTGTCCCCTTCTCATGATGTAATGAAATCAGTTTCGCTTCCATGTACACATTCATTTAAATATTCTTGATCAGTATTCCTGTATCCAACATTTGATTTCTCTTTGGAACAAGTTATAACACTTTTCAATTCCTTCACTGAGTAAAATAAAATCTTTTAACTCATGTTCAGTTCAGTTGCTCAGTCGCGTCTAACTCTTTGTGACCCCATGAACCGCAGCACGCCAGGCCTCCCTGTCCATCACCAACTCCCGGAGTCCACCCAAACCCATGTCCATTGAGTCGGTGATGCCATCCAACCATCTCGTCCTCTGTCGTCCCCTTCTCCTCCTGCCCTCAATCTTTCCCAGCATCAGGTCTTTTCAAATGAGTCAGCTCTTCGCATCAGGTGGCCAAAGTATTGGAGGTGAACTCATGTTCACCTCGTGTTTATTATGTGTCTTGATTTTTACAGTTTGAAAAATATCTTTGGATCATTTTGGAATTTACGATGAGACGCTTAATGAATTCATCAGAACCCAGTAAACATTATAAAGAGAGGGAAAGTGCACTCGGTGCTCAGTTTAAGTTCAGATGTTTCTCTTCCTGGCTGTCCTTGGTGAAGCCAAAGCACAAGAAATGTTTCTCCTCATTTTCTGTTTTCCCACATTTTAATTGTCATCTCTACAAAGTTTGTGTTTCTGCTTATTTCTGGTTCATGTACAGCTGATAACAGTTACTGCTATTTCAATTCCCAAAGTGAAAGTAGAAGAAAAGAACTCTCTGATTCCAGCAATTTCAATATTCAAGCAGGCAAACCTCCATAGGTTTCAAGGCCTGGGAATAATTCTTTGTGGCTTGAGGCTCCTTCTGACTCCAGGACTTCACCCCCTGACCATAGCTCTGCCCTCTAGGCCCTGGGCTCTCCCCTCAGAATCATCTTGCCTTTATTTTGAATGGAACACGTGTTTGCAGCTGAGTAGCTTTATCAGCCTGTTTTCTGCTTGTCAAATTCTGGGAGCCCCACAGCCTCCTTTCATCTTCTATCTATCCTTTCAGTTAGAGATGGCATTGTTCATGCTGATTTAACATGCTCAAGAATCCTGTAGTCTCCCATGTGTATCTTGAGTAATCCATGCCCTTACACAGAAGGCTCATTCAGAGATTCTCTATTCCTTGTTTCTACTGAGATGACTAGGGTTATCTATGAGTCACAGCCCACTTTGCTTCATGGAGCCCTCTGTTTGTATATTCTGGTATTCTCATACCTTAGAGGTAACTAGCAAAAAATATCTAGCTACATCCTTGATATTTTTCTCTACAGGACACTTTCCTGACAGTGAATCCTTTCATTTTAATGTACTTTTGCAAACTGGACAGGCTGAGATTTTCTCATATCTTTAAGTCCTAAGTTCCTTTTTGCTTAACAGATCTTCCCTCAATTTGTCTTTTCTCTACCATTTTCACCACTAGTAGCAAGAAGAAACAAGGGCTTGCTTTCAACACTTATCTTGGAAATCTGCTCTATTTAACTGAAATTTATTTAAAATTTAGCTTACAATTTAATTTGCACAATTAAATTACAATTTAATTTCTAAGCTAAATTTTCAATTCAATGCTTTTAAGTTCTGTTCTCCACATAACTGCAGGAGACAATTCACCTAAAATTTATACCACTGTGTAACAAGAATCCTCTCAAGTTTCCAAAATCATGTTCCATATTTCCTTCCAAGTCTTCACCAGCAGAGGGTGTGGGAAAAAAGGAACCTTCCTACACTGTTCGTGGGAACATAAGTTGGTACAACTGCTGTAGAGAACAGTATGGAGATTCTGTAAAAACTAAAAATAGAGTTTCCATATGATCCAGCAATCCCACCCTTGGCCATATATTCAGAGAACACCATAATTCAAAAAGATACACGTACCCGTATGTTCACTGCAGCATTATTTACAACAGTCAAGACATGGAAGCAACCTAAGTGTCCATCAATAGGTGAATGGATAAAAAAGATGTGGTACATATATACAATGGAATGCTACTCAGCCATTAAAAAGAACAAAATAATGCCATTTGCAGCAACAAGGATGAATCTTGATAGATTGTTATACTGTGTGAATTAAGTCAGAGAAAGACACATATCATATGCTATCGCTTACAATGTAGAACCCCCCAAAAGCCAAAACAAATGAACTTATATACAAAACAGAAATAGATGAACAACCATTTCATAACAAGCCTATGGTTACCAAAGGGGAAGAAGGGGAATGGATAAATTAGGAGTTTGGGGATTAACAGATACACACTAGTATCTATAAAATAGATAATCAACAAAGACCTACTGGATAGCACAGGGAACTATACTGAATATTTTGCAATATCCTATAAGGGATAAGAATCTGAAAAGATTACATATGAACCATTTTGCTATACACCTAAAATTAACACAATATTGTAAATCAACCACAAAAAATTAAATTTTTTAAGAAAAATGTCTTCACCAGCAACATCTGTAACATTCATATGGTATTCTCTATGACAATATTGGCTTTCTCTACTGTGTTCCTCACTTCCATTTGAGCCCTCACCAGCAGCACTTTCAACATTCATATTTCTATTAACTGTTCAAGGTAATCTAGCATTTGCCTGTCATCCTCCTCCAAATTACTCCAATCTATAGCCATTATCCAATTCCAAAGCAACTTCTTCTTTTAGGTATTTGTTACAGCTGCACCCTACTTCCTGGTACCAAAATCTTTATTAGATTCCTATGGTTGCTAAAACAGATTTGGTATCTTATACCAACACATATTTAGTCTTGTACAACTCTGGAGGTAAAAAGTTCAGAACAGTTTCACTGGGCTGAAAACAACTTGCCAACAGGGCCATCCTCTGGAGGATCCACAGCAGAATCTGTTTCATGGCCTTTTCCAGACCCCAGGGCTCTCTATACATTCCTTCTATTTCTTGTCCCCTGTCTTCAACTTCACAGCCAACAAGGTAGCATCTTGCTTAAGGGGTCAAATTTCCTCCTTCTGTATCAAATCTCTCTCTGCCTCCTTCTAATAATGACATGTATGTTTACACCTGGACTCGATCAGATAATACACAATGATCTTCCACCTCAAGATCATTGACTTAATCTTATATGTGAATTCTCTCTTGCCATATAAGGAAACATTTGCAGATTTAAGGGATTTGGAACTGGTTATTTTTGGTGGCCTTACTCAGCCTATTAGGGCTTCCCTGATGGCTCAGTGGTAGATAATCTGCCTGCAATGCAGGAGATGTGAATTCGATCACTGGGTCACGAAGATACCATGGAGTAGGAAATGGCAACCAACTCCAGTATTCTGACATGGGAAATCCCGTGGAGTGGGGCCTGGGGGCTACAGTCCACGGGGTTGCAAAAGAGTCAGACACAAAGTGACTCAACAACAAAACTGTTTAGCCTATCACACCCAGCATTCCCAGGAAACTCTAGCTGGGAAGTGAAGAATTCAGACAGGGAAGTGAAGAAAGCAAACGAAGTGTTCATTATTAATCAGCTTAATATCACTGAAAAACTTCTAAGGTAGAAAACACACTTTCCAGGGGAAGATAATGCCTCAGCATTCTGGCTGCTGCTGCTGCTGCTAAGTCACTTCAGTCGTGTCCGACTCTGTGCGACCCCATAGACGGCAGCCCACCAGGCTCCCCCGATCCTGGGATTCTCCAGGCAAGAACACTGGAGTGGGTTGCCATTTCCTTCTCCAATGCATGAAAGTGAAAAGTGAAAGTGAAGTCGCTCAGTCATGTCTGACTCTTAGCAACCCCATGGACTGCAGCCTACCAGGCTCCTCCATCCATGGGATTTTCCAGGCAAGAGTACTGGAGTAGGGTGCCATTGACTACCATGCAGTTAGGCAGGGTGGGTTCTGACAATCTAATAAAAGCCCTCACACAAAGAAACGCCTGTTCTAGGACCTCCCAAGTGGTCCAGTGGTTAAGATTCCATGCTTCCAACGCAGGGGGTGAATCTCTGCTCAGGGAACTAAGATCCAACATGCCACACAGCATGGCCAAAATAAATAAATACAACTTTTCAAATTGGAAAAAAAAGAAATACAGGTTCTGACATTTGAAAGTTAGGCAAATATGCCTCTAAATTGTACAGGCTGTTGGGGGTTGGCCAGGATACTGACATCATCTTCTATGCCTAGAATTGAGGCAGAGATGTGGTAAGACAAATGAACATTCCAGAAAGATGGCAAAGGCAAATTTCTAAACTGATAAAGTACTTGGAGTGTTTTAAATAAAAGCTAGTAAGTGTAAGAAGAAGGGAGGTTGAGATGACCTTGTATCTACCCATAAGCAATAAAGAATCTGGATTTTAACAGACTTCTTGGCACTTAGATCCATCTCTCAAATCTAGATAAACATGCACACAGTTTCCATATATATTTTCTAATTAGCTAATGGGGCTTCCCTGGTAGCTTGGACGGTAAAGAGACCGCCTGCAATGCAGGAGACCCGAGTTCAATCCCTGGTTCGGGATGATCCCCTGTAGAAGGGAATGACAACCCGCTTTAGTATTCTTGCGTGGGAAATCCCATGGACAGAGGAGCCTGGCGGGCTACAGTCCATGGGGTTGCAAGGGTCAGATATGACTTAGTGACTAAACCACTACCATCACCACCCAAATTTTAAAAAGTTTTAAGAAAACAAGGAAGTGTAGGATGAATGGTTCTAATACTGTGCAGTGGATTATTTGCAGAAGTGGCTACAATTGTCCCATTCTCATTTTTTTAAATGTGACTCAGCAGCTCCTCTAATCAAGATGTGGTGCCTATATCCCCACTCTTAAATCTAGACTGGCCTTACCACCTAAAATGTGGAAGTGATGGTGGGCTAGTAATGGGTCTGGTCCTAAACAGACTCCACGTAATTTTACTCTTACTTGAAACACCTACTTCTTATCATGCCAATAAGCATAAGATAACCTGCTGGAGGGTGACAGACCATGTGAAGCTGAGCCTAATCAGCCCAGTTGTCCCTTTGAAGGCCTTAGATATGTGAGCCCAGTCATGATCAGCCAAGTCAAATCATCCCCTTTTCACAGTGTTACTTATACATAGTAAATCTCTAGATTCTAAAAAATCAATAATACATTAACATAATAATTACCTTATATAATTTTATATATTTATAACTTTAAACAAGGAGAGGAAAACAAACATGTATTTATAGATGGTGTTATATTGACTTGCTTATCTGTCATTTATGGTTCTCTTCATTTGTCCATATGGATTCCAGTTACCATCTGGAGTCATTTACTTAACTCAGTACACCTGTGCTTCCACTCCATTCCCTTTGTGCTATTATTGGAATATATATACACACACATATCTAGATTGCATTTTCATATCTTACATGCCCATTGCACTACACAATTCTTAAATCAGTTAAGAGAAGAAAAGAAATATGCATCTATACTCTTTTAAAGTAATCAGTACTTTCCTTTTTTTTTTTAATTGATTTGAATTACTTCCTGGAGATGCTTGCTTGCTTACTTGCTTTCAGCCTGAATAACTTCCTTTCATTTTCCTTCATCCTTTTTCTTTCTACTCCTCCAACTAGGAAATCTCAATTATCCTATCTTCATCATCACTTCAGCATTCTTTCTTCTACCAGTTCAAACCTACCGGCCTTCAGTGAAATTGCTTCATTTGTTGTAATTTTCAGTTCCAGAATTTCCATTTGGTTCCTCTTTATGATTTCTATTTCTTTACTGGTGTGCTCTATTTGATGTAGCATTGTCATCATATCCTCCTTTATTTCTCTAATCATGGTTTTCATTAGTCCTTTGAACATATTTATAATGGTAACTTGAAGGTCTTTATCTACTAAATCCCACACCTGGCTGCTCTCATAAGTTTTTGTTGTCTGCTTTTGTTCTAGTCTCTTTCCCCAGTGGCTCAGACGGTAAAATGTCTGCCTGAAATGTGGGAGATTCAAATTCAATCCCTGGGTCAGGAAAATCCCCTGGAGAAGAAAATAACAACCCACTCCAGTATTTTTGCCTGGAAAATCCCACAGACTGAGGAGCCTGGCAGACTACAGTCCGTGGGGTTGCAAAGATTCGGAGACCCTTGAGCAACTGACACTTTCACTTTTATTCTGCTGTGTGGGTCATAATACTGTCTGGTGTCTGTGCAGGTCTCACGATTTTTTGTTGAAAACTGGAAATTTTAGGTAACACATTGCAGGAACTCTGCATACTGGTCCCACAAAATGCTTATTATTATTTCTCTGTTTAATTGTTTAGTAATTGGCTGGATTATTTTACTGAAGACTATAGCTTCCTGTCACATGAGGAAGCCTTGATGTTCTTCATGGGGTACGGACTTGGGTATGAGCCCAGACACCCCAGAACAACGGAACAACATTGGTTTCCGCAGAATTCTCTTTATCTCTTTTCTGACCAAACCCAACCTTTAAACTAGTTGATTGCCCTGTTAGTTTTAAGAATTCCCTGAGGGCATGTATTGTACCATATACTTGGTATAATCCAATCCAGGCTCTCTTGAAAGGTCAGTTGCTTAGGTCACTGTCTTTAAGTTTGTTCTGTCCTCAGGAAGGCTCCTCCCAGGTGTCACTTTCTCAGTTTCTCTCCAGAAAACTAGCCAGCCTATAGTTTTGTCTGGATCTCTCAATTAATCTCCCAATCTCTTTCCAATTGCCTTTCAACACAACTTCCACTGTTTTTGAGAGTGCCCTTAGGTTTGAACTTCTCCATACTCTGCTGCAAATGAAATCAGTTATTTTGGTAAGAGATTCAGTTTTAGGGCCTGCATCACCTCTGATCATGCAGAGCCTTGGCTCTGGAGCTGAGAGTGGGGACAATGGAGCTCTTTTCTTGAGTGATACCCTATTTTAGGAGCTGAATACCTGAGGGTGAGGTAGCCTCAGGTCTTCTCAGTTTGCCTCTCCAAGTGTGCATCACCCATTAATTATAACCCATGTAAGGGTGATCAGGTCCCAGCATACTCAGGGATGATGCACCCAAGGTAGAACCTCTATCCCATGAGCAGGAATTGGGAGGAAGAAGCGAGTCCCCATCTCTGAGCCACACTTGCCCAGAACATAGTCTTAGTAACAAATAACAGGAGGCAGAATGAGAAACACTGATGCCCAGCCCCTCTCCTAAAGACAGCCCTTGGACTAGGAGCTGGAGGGAAGAGCCCTGTGTCCTTGGCTGCACCAGTCCTGAGTGGAGTTTCCATTTTGCTGAATGGGAGGGAGGAAGGATGGAGTGGGTACCAGTTCAAATCCCTTTAAGACTTGCTGCTGTCTCCTTGTTTTAATAGATTTCCTTGAAGAAATACTTCTTCATTTGCTGTATGCCCTTAAGACCATTTCCAGAAATCTTAAATGGTTGTTTCAAAAATAATTTTCATCAGTTTTCTGGGGAGTTGGTCCACAGAGCATGTCTCACTTCCCTGCTGGGAGTGGAACTTGGGTTGTGATTTTATTTATTTATTTGAATGTGTCGGGTCTTAGTTGCAGCACCCAGGATCTTCCTTGTGGCACATGGCCTCTTCATTGTCACATGCAGGCTTCTCTCCAGTTTTGGCACGTGAGCTCCAGATCTTGCAGCACATGGGCTCTCTAGTTGTGGCATGTAGGCTTAGTTGCCCGATGGTATGTGGGATCTTAGCTCCCCCATCACTGCGTCCCTTGCATTGGCAGAAAGATTCTTAACCACTGGACCACCAGCAAGTCCCTGGTTGCGGATTTTAAGTTACTAAGGTTTGGTAGCGACTATCTAGCATTATTGCAGCAATACATAACTGATGCACACCACTTACTCATGGAACCGCTCATGGAACTGCAGGCTCTCAAAACTTCATGGGGAATCCAGAGTGTTCTCTCTTTTGACACTGAAGCCACTCTAGGAATTTAGTGCATTAAATCACTTCTGTGGTAAATAATCCAAGGGACTGAAAAATACTTCATGCAGTTTCCAAAAGTGCTTCTCAGAAATGAGTTGTACTGGAAGAATCTGACTAATTTGACTTGCAGAGAGGCTTAAATAAAGTTTAATGCTTTAGGCAATGAGAAGGGGTCAATTATTCACTGCATTACAGAAAAATATCTACTCTCAAAATTCACAGTGATCAGCAAAATTTTAAGACTGAAGATTTGCTTTTAATTAAGAGGAGTCATCACTGCATTTAAAAACAGTGCTTCTTGAAAATAAAAAAAAATAGCTCTTCTTGAAAACTGAACGTGCAGAGTGAGATCCTCCTTCTCCAGACATTTAATCAGGTCTGACATAGAAAGTGACAGAAAGACATCTAAGAACTTCTTTGCTTTAATTCCAGAGTCAGAAATACTGACTATCTGGTATACTTCACCCACAATATGAAAAAAATGCCAAAATCACCAAACTGGAAAAATCCTATCCATCAGTAGAATCACAGGAATTTAATCACATCTATCCATCAATAGAATCCTCTAATAAAGATAACTAAAGAATCCAACAGCATTTTCAGCACAGTCAAATATTTATTTGACTGTGCCAGGTCTTAGTGGTGACATGGAGGATCTAGTTCCCTGACCAGGGATCAAACCTGGGCCCCCTGGATTGACAGCTGGGAGTCTTAGCCACTGGACCACCAGGAAGTCCCAGAATCCCTCTTCTTGACCTACAAGAGCACACATCACTGGTACTCATAGTCCAGCAACTGACTTCTCTGCCACAATACACCCACATTTTTTAAAAAGCAAAATTTGCACGGTGAATGTTAGCAAAACTTTTTGTAATCATTTCATCATATAAGTAAATCGATCCATCATGCTGTATTCCTTAAACTTATACAGTGATGTATGTCAATGATTACTCAGTGAACCTGGGTGGGGGTGGGAATATTTGCAGCTAAACTTTGAGTCCTTGGGAATTCTAAGCTTAATTTTTGATCTATAATTTATAACAACAGAAAAACATATCATCATGTGAAAATTTTCAAATATGAGGGAAATATCTATTTGGGCAATCACACTTGGTAATCTCTGGAGTCTGAGTCAAAAAGGAAGCCAGCAAGCCCAATGCTCAGAAACTAACACTGAGCTGGTGGTAACAGACTTCTGTGGCAGACTAGTCCACAGTCCCCAAACATCATTTCAGGAAGTAGATTTAAAAATCTCCAATGTGGTCTTTCCTAAAGGCAAGAGACATAATACAATATGTTTCCTATCCATATATTTCACTGCAAAAATTTTACTTAAACATTGTGCTGATATTTTAAAAATTTGAGTTATAAACCGCAATGAAACATATGACTTCAATCTTAAAATGTGTATCCTTCTTATTCTCGTATACTTCCTCCACTCTCAGCCCACTTTCTTTCCCTTTATGCTAAGCAAATGTTCGCAAAATCTTCAAATACCCAGATAAAACATTACTTCCTCTTTGAAGCTTATCACTCTTTTAGACTAAGTTTCTCTCCCATTTGATCTCCAGTGGCCCTCTCTACAAAAAAAAAAAATTTAAAATACACTAGTATGATGTTAGTTATCATTTCCATAGACAGGAACTATGGGGCATTTATCTTTTCCTGTTTATACTTGTCTATATTCCATAATTGTTTACATGAAACATGTTTTATAATAAGAAACAATAAATGTTCCTTAGAAAAAGAAAAGGGAAGTCATGTTCAACTGGGCTTCCCAGAGAAACTTTAGCTTTTAGCATTATGGTATTTGACCAGTGACACTCAAGATGACTCAGAAAAGGGCAGAGTCTAGAAGACCTGTGGTGCATTTCTCAAAGGATGTGGTGACTCTAGGCCATGACATTTCAAAACACCTAAAACAAGTAACTCCTGGTCTCCTCCTCACCACCTGTCCCTTCTCCCATAGAGCCTATTTTCATTGTTTCTCTAGTTGTACAACCAGCTCTCAAAGTCATCCTGGAGCACCCTCTCTCACTCACTACCAGGTTTATTGGGTACCAATCTCAACTCTTCCTCGGAAACATTCCTCAAAGCATCCTTATTTTTGTGGTCACAGTCAGGTCTTCATTTCTTTTTTACCCAGCAACTTGCCACAGGCTCCTGAGGGTTCTTCTGGCCTAGCCTCCTCATCCTTTTCCAAGTTATCTTCTCACTGTTCCTGGTGATTTTCCTTCCCAAATCTGATCATCCTCGTGTAATGTCACCATTTTCTTTCTTTTAAGTATTAATTTATTTGGCTGCACTGGGTCTTAGTTGCGGCATGTGGGATCTTCAGTCTTCACTGTGGCATGCACGATCTTGAGTGGCAGCATGTGAACTCTTAGTTGTGGCACATATCCTTAGTTATATCATGTGGGGGTCTACTTCCCTGCCTAGGGATTGATCCTGGGCCCCCTGCATTGGGAGCACAGACTCTTAGCCACTGGACCATCAGGGAAGTCCCATGTCTCCATTTCTGATGGTTGACTATTAACGGTTTTCAAGCCTCACCCCACGCTCTTCTCCTTCTGTTCCACAAGTGGGCCAGCTTACAAAGAAAGCCTGCATGCTCCTTCCTGGGGTGCCAGTGGGAGATTTCAATCATACAAGCCCTTTCCCAGGCCTGGGAATTTTTACCCTCATCCCACTCCTTAACCACCATAAAACCCTGAGCCAGTCTTCTCTCCCTGCTTGCTCGCTCTCTCAATGTATTTTAGGACTACTTGGGAACCTGTTCTGCCCAGAAAGCCTCACTATGTGAGAGATTCATCTTTTCATACCCTCTCAGGGGTGTGTGTGTGTGTGTGTGTGTGTGGCGAGAGAGAGTGAGCAAGATCACATTATATTTGGGCTGGGAGTCCATCCTGTATCTTAAAGGTGACCACAGCAGTGCTGCCCTATTGTTCAGCCCCGGCTGCCCCATGAAGTACAGAACAAAGCTCTTAGTGCATCCCTTAGGACTCTCCACCATCCAGAACATTCCATGGCCAACCATGATCTCTGTGTATCTGCTTTTCCCTTTGTCTGGCATGTCCTTCCTACTTCCATTTCCCCCTTCCTTTTCCAACTCCCAAACTACATCTTCCTCCCCAATGGCTACAAAATGTTTTCCCCAGCCCCTAAGATCAATTAAAAATATGATGTCCTCTTAAAGTCTCCACTAACTTCTCTAAATGGAGATTTCTTCTTCCCTTCAAAGCATTTGAAGGCACGTCAGTCACTGTTCCTCCCTACGTACAAGTCCTTCCCCCGTGCAAGGCTCTGAACTTTTTCATGGCAGAAACCTCTTTTCTTTACCCATGTGTGTGTGCTCAGTCACTTCAGTCATGCCTGACTTTTGCAACCCCATGGACTGAAGCCCACCAGGCTCCTCTGTCCATGGGAGTACCCAGGAAAAAATACTGGAGTGGGTTGCCATTCCCTCCTCCAGAGGATCTTCCCCACCCAGGGATCAAACCTGCATCTCTTGGGTCTCTTGCATTAGGAGGAGGATTCTTTACCACTAGGTTCCACCTGTGAAGCCCTTTCTTCACCTAATATGCTTTATCTCTACTCTTATGAATATAATCACTGTTGAATAATATTATGTGAAAAAAATTTTAAATTAGCAATACAACCCCACCCCACCATATTGAGGAAGTAGTGACTTTTTCAAAATAAAATGGAAATCTTATTAAGAATGAAAGAATGTTATAAAAATATTTCAAGCTCTTCAAAATAAAGCAAGAACTAGAATTTTTCTATATTTGTCTGTTATACGCAATGACTGTTAAGAAATTGTTGCATGGCTAACAAAAAAAACTGTAATAGTCGAAACCTAGCCATTAAAGATTTTTATTTTGGGGGAATAGCAAGGTAAGATGAGTTATTTATCATTCCCGGATCATAAACATTTCATCACTACTGAGTTAGATGTCTTGAGGCCTAAATGTTGCTACTCTGTTAAATTTAATAGCCATGGAAGAAGCAGTGTGACCGCTACGGCTCAATAATCATGAGATAATTAGTTAACAAAATGAAAATGACTCTGTGTCTCAGTCTCTCCTCCCATAAAAACAAAATTTGCAAACTAATGGGTTCAGTGTTTTCTTCCATTTTGTTTATGGAAGAGTGAAGAAAATGTTCTCACCATATGATGGCAAATACTGCCATCTTTTCTTGAAACCACTTTAAGTCCATAGTTGCTAACTTCCACTAAGAATATGATCAGCTTTTCATGACAAGAGGATCTTGTATACCGGATCACACTTCAGTCACTCAGCAAATATTAATTGAGCATCTACTATGTAAGCTGTATCACAGAACTCAATCCACTGTGCTCTGCTTATGTCCTTACAGGTTCCTGTTCCTCTGCAAGTCTCTGAGCTTTTGAGTGCACAGATCGTCCTATTTTCACATAATACCCACTACACATGCTGACTTTGGCTTCCCAGGTGGCTCAGTGGTAAAGAACCTGCCTGCCAATGCAGGAGACACAAGAGACTCAGGTTCCATCCCTGAGTCGGGAAGATCCCCCAGAGGAGGAAATGGCAACCCACTCTAGTATTCTTGCCTGAGAAATCCATGGACAGAGGAACCTGACGGGTTGTAGTCCATGGGGTCACAAAGAGTCAGACACGACTCAGCACACACTATGTACTAGCTTGGGATATGGATCCAGGGCTGAAGGAAACCTGGCCTCATTACCTTATGGAACTTACTGACAACTAAAGACTGCAAATCCTGAAAGCAATGGAATGATACAGATGTAAATTCTATAGTGAGGCTTGCAAATCAAATGCCTAAATACCTAAAGTGAAAACCAAGCTTGAGAGTACTTCATCTGAAAAGATGTGAGCTACTACTCTTGTAGTCTAAAAGCTCAGTGAGATGTGCTCATAGATTTATGCAGCTGCCAAGGAAAATAATAAAAGTCAAACATCTGACTGCTTTCATAGCCTCTATACGTGACACACTGTTATGGCCATGGGAGGACTGACACGGTGATAAATCCATGGACTCCAACCTTCACCAAGGTCTCAAGCCTACATGGGAATCATGGCAATCAATCACATGTTCCCTGGTTAGTTCCTTTGCCCATTCCTACCGGTATCATGTTTTAACTTTCATCCCTCTCTTCTAACCCTGTTTTCCCTCATTTCTTATCTCACCATAGAAGATGCTGTCAGTGCCTTCAAATCCTCAACTCCCACTATTCTCAGTATGTCCCAGCTTCACCCTACTGCAGCTCTCAGTTCAGTTCAGTTGCTCAGTCGTGTCCGACTCTTTGCGACCCCATGAATCGCAGCACGCCAGGCTTCCCTGTCCATCACCAACTCCCGGAGTTCACTCAGACTCAATGATCACTCAGAGTTCACTCAGACTCAGTGATGCCATCCAGCCATCTTATCCTCTGTCGTCCCCTTCTCCTCCTGCCCCCAATCCCTCCCAGCATCAGAGTCTTTTCCAATGAGTCAACTCTTCGCATGAGGTGGCCAAAGTACTGGAGTTTCAGCTTTAGCATCATTCCTTCCAAAGAAATCCCAGGGCTGATCTCCTTCAGAATGGACTGGTTGGATCTCCTTGCAGTCCAAGGGACTCTCAAGAGTCTTCTTCAACACCACAGTTCAAAAGCATCAATTCTTCGGCGCTCAGCTTTCTTCACAGTCCAACGCTCACATCCATACATGACCACTGGAAAAACCATAGCCTTGACTCGATTGACCTTTGTTGGCAAAGTAATGTCTCTGCTTTTGAATATGCTATCTAGGTTGGTCATAACCTTCCTTCCAAGGAGTAAGCGTCTTTTAATTTCATGGCTGCAGTCACCATCTGCAGTGATTTTGGAGCCCCCAAAAATAAAGTCTGACACTGTTTCCCCATCTATTTCCCATGAAGTGATGGGACTGGATGCCATGATCTTCGTTTTCTGAATGTTGAGCTTTAAGCCAACGTTTTCACTCTCCTCTTTCACTTTCATCAAGAGGCTTTTGAGTTCCTCTTCACTTTCTGCCATAAGGGTGGTGTCATCTGCATATCTGAGGTTATTGATATTTCTCCTGGCAATCTTGATTCCAGCTTGTGCTTCTTCCAGCCCAGCATTTCTCATGATGTTCTCTGCATATAAGTTAAATAAGCAGGGTGACAATATACAGCCTTGATGTACTCCTTTCCCTGTTTGGAACCAGTCTGTTGTTCCATGTCCAGTTCTAACTGTTGCTTCCTGACTTGCATACAAATTTCTCAAGAGGCAGGTCAGGTGGTCTGGTATTCCCATCTCTTTCAGAATTTTCCACAGTTTCTTGTGATCCACATAGTCCAAGGCTTTGGCATAGTCAATAAAGCAGAAATAGATGTTTTTCTGGAACTCTCTTGCTTTTTCAATGATCCAGTGGATATTGGCAATTTGGTCTCTGGTTCCTCTGCCTTTTCTAAAACCAGCTTGAACAACTGGAAGTTCATGGTTCATGTATTGCTGAAGCCTGGCTTGGAGAATTTTGAGCATTACTTTACTAGCATGTGAGATGAGTGCAACTGTGTGGTAGTTTGAGCATTCTTTGGCATTGCCTTTCTTTGGATTGCTCTCAGGAGATGACAAATAGATGGCAGATGGAGGACAAAGGTTTCAGTTCTCTTGCCTCTAAAATGGGATAATCACGATCTATGTTCTGCACTGTTCCATAGCATTTCCCAGAAGGACTGAATCCCAGTTGTCCATGGGAGAAACCTATTCCATAACACACACTTTATCACCTGACTTCTCATCTCCCTCTTGACTTCCTAACTAAAACTAATGGTGATTCTTGGAATGAACTTCTAAATAAACTATTTGCACACAAACTCTGACTCAGAGCCCACCTCTGATGGTACAAAAGTGAAAGTTTTGCTCAGTCATGTCTGACTCTCTGTGACCCTGTGGACTGTAGCCCACCAGGTTCCTCTGTCCATGGGATTCTCTAGGCAAAAATACTGGAGTGGGTTGCCATTCCCTTCTCAAGAAGGTACAAAAGCACTTCCTTTTAGCAAGAGTACTCACTCCTACTCCCCAGAGAGAATATAGAGACACCACCCAAGTCCCAGGCAGGGGTGGTCTTCAACGCCAAAGCTCCACTTATAAACTTAAACTATCAACTCGGTGCTCTGTGACAACCAAGAGGGGTGGGATGGAGTGGGAAGTGGGAGGGAGGTTCAAGAGGGAGAGGGACATATGTACATTGCTGTTTAGTTGCTCAATTGTGTCCAACTCTTCTGTGACCCCATGGACTATGGCCTGCCAGGCTCCTCTGTGCATGGGATTTTCCAGGCAAGAATACTGGAGTTGGTTGCCATTTCCTTCTCCAGGGGATAGTCCCAAGTCAGGGATCAAATCTGCATCTCCTGTAATGGCAGGAGGATTCTTTACCATTGAGCCACCAGGGAAGACCAGACATATGTATATTTATAGGTGATTCACTTTGTTGTATAGCAGAAACCAACACAACATTGTAAAGCAATTATCCTCCAATGAAAAACAAGTTAAAAAAAAGAAACTTAACCTAATCCACACTCATACTTCCTTCCCACCTTTCAACTGCAATGGAAGAGTTGTCAATTTTTCCCTTAAAATTAATCCCCTGATTTGTTATCTACATTTGTTAGTCTTCAAGCTTTTAAAAAAATCATTTTACTTTTAATTAATTTCAGATTTACAGATTTTTTTTTAAAAATACAAAGTTCCCATATACCTTTCAACGAGGTCTCCTCAATGTTAACATTTTACCATGCCTGCTTCATTATACTGTTGTTTTGTTTTGTTTTCCATAGTGGTTGTCAAACTGTGATGAAGGATCATTTAAAAAAAACATCCAGTCTTCTGAGGATCATTTTTTGTCTTATCTTTGTGTAAAACATAATAAAAGTGAATCACTGCAAAAGCAAAAATGACCAAAGAAGAATATACAGAGTACAAGCTCCTAGTTTTAACATACCGGAGTGGGTAGCCTATCCCTTCTCCAGCGGATCTTCCTGACCCAGGAATTGAACTGGGGTCTCCTGCATTGCAGGTGGATTCTTTACCAACTGAACTATCAGGGAAGCCCTTATATTTATATTCAATAGGTATCAAATGACTGTCAAATAATAATTAATATTCCTACATGTTTATTTTTCATTTCCATATTCATCATGTCTCAGTCCAGTAGCTCACAGTGCATGGACTGGCATGGGTCTGCTGACCACAATGAGCAGCATTAGTGTAGACAACAAAATTCACTGTCAAGGTTCTCACTCTCCAACCCTCATATTCCAACCTCCTCCTCCACCACAACAGCCTTTTCTTTCATAAGCATGTGCAAATATTTTCCTTCTTAAAACAACAATGTAGATAACCCACAGTCCCATTTCCCATACCACCATATCTTTTTATCGTTATGAACAAAGAATTTCATATCTTATCACTACATCCTTATTTACTCCTCGGTGACTTGTAATCTGTTTCCACCAGTTCAGAAAACTGTTTCTGTCATCAGTACAGGAAACTGCTAGTTGCTAACTCCATGAAATACATACAGATCTCCAGCCTATGCAATGCAGACCACACCCTGCCCTTCCTCAATCCTTTGTCTCCCTTGATTTTGGGGACATGACCTTCTTTGGGTTTCCTCTTTCATCCATCCATCGTTTCTCAGGACTTCTCAGTTTCAAGGATTCTCTCCGAACAGATCACTATTTTCATTCTATAATCTCTCTTACTAAACAAACACTTCCATTCACATGCAAACATCTTTTACTGATGATTCCAAAATCTGTTATCTGGAGTCGAGATTTCTCTTTGAGCTACCTCTACTTGTCCCACCACTTGGCCCAAACTAACCTCATTCTAACTCCACCACTTGGTAATGCCACTTTATTCATGTTCCTTAATTTTTCGATTTTCAGTATTTGTATCTGTATAATGGGCATAATATCTGACTCCGGATTGTTGTACAGATTAAATGATATGATGTAGGTAGGAACATATAGTAGCACCTGACCACAGTCCTCAATACACATTAGGTATTACTAGTATTATCTACTTCCTCCTGGATTTTCTTCTCACATTAGTCTCTCATCATATTGAATATGGCTAATATCATATCAGATCGTTATCTCTCCCTCCTTTCCTTTCATACTTTGACAAATATTCACTGAGTTCCTGCTATATGCCAGGCAGTATGTAAGGTGCTGGGAATAAAACAATGACTAAGAAAGATCGTTCCAAGCAACCTTAACGTCCATCAACAGATGAATGGATAAAGAAGATGTGGTATACGGACATCCCTGGTGGTCCATTGGTTAAGTTTCTATGCTTCCACTGCAGGAAGCCTGGGTTCAGTCTCTGGTCAGGGAACTAAGATCCTGCATACCACACAGTATGGCCAAAAATAAAGATGTGTGGTGGGGGGAGGTGTACAAAATGGAATACTACTCAGCAAAAAAAAGAATAAAAATTTGCCATTTGCAGCAACATGGATATACCTCCTACTACTGCTACTACTAAGTCACTTCAGTCGTGTCCGACTCTGTGTGACCCCATAGACGGCAGCCCACCAGGCTCCCCTGTCCCTGGGATTCTCCAGGCAAGAACACTGGAGTGGGTTGCCATTTAGGTATTGTCATACTAAGGGAAATAAGCCAAGACAAATATGCTACTGCTTCTATGTGGAATCTAAAAAAATGATACAAATGAACTTACTTACAAATCAGAAACAGATTCACAGACAGAAAAAACAAACTCATGGTTACCAAAGGGGAAAGGTGGGGGGTGGGGGGCACAAATTAACAGTTTGGGATTAAAAGATCTATTGTATAGCACAGGGAACTATACTCAACATTTTATAATAATCTATAAGGGAAAACAATCTGAAAAAGAATACACACACACACATGACTGAATCACCATGCTGTATACCTGAAACTAACTCCATATTGTAAATTAACTATACTTCAATAAAAAAATAAATCTTTAAAAGACAGTCCCCACCCCCATTGAGTTTATACTCTAATGGTAATATACATGATAACTAATTAATACAGTACAGAAAGTTGAGTGCCATCTTTTTATTCTTCTCCCCTTACCCTTGTTCTGTGTGTTTTGACTTTCATGAGTGATAAAATGCTTCCCACTTTTTCTCCTTATTATCTCTGAAGTCTATTCCTTCCTTGAGCTCTGCGCTGAGCCATATGTAGACGTTTACATTCAGATTCACATTAGTTAAAATTAAATAAAATTTAGAAAGTCCATTCCCTAGTCCCAGTGGTCATATAAGAACTTAGTAGAAATATGACTCATTGGAATATAACTGACTCATTGGAAAAGACCCTTATGCTGGGATACATTGAAGGCAGGACGAGAAGGGGATGGCAGAGGATGAAATGGTTGGATGGCATCACCGACTCAATGGACATGAGTTTGAGCAAGCTCCAGGAGTTAAGTGATGGACAGGGAAGCCTGGTGTGCTGCAGGCCATGGGGTCACAAAGAGTTGGACACAAACAAGTGACTGAAATAAGCTGAGAAACATGTAGCCAGTGGCTACTGCATCAGACGGAGCAGCTCTAGAACATTATCATCATACCAGAGAGCTCTGCTGGACTGTTCCAGCTTCAATGCCTTAAAGGAGAGCTCATCTCTTTCTAATATTACTGAAACAGTCTGCTGCTGCTGCTGCTGCTGCTGCTAAGTCACTTCAGTCGTGTCTGACTCAGTGCGATCCCATAGATGGCAGCCCACCAGGCTCCCCCGTCCCTAGGATTCTCCAGACAAGAACACTGGAGTGGGTTGCCATTTCCTTCTCCAATTCGTGAAAGTGAAAAGTGAAAGGGAAGTTGCTCAGTTGTGTCCGACTCTTAGCAACCCCATGGACTGCAGCCTACCAGGCTCCTCCGTCCATGGGATTTTCCAGGCAAGACTACTGGAGCGGGGTGCCATTGCCTTCTCCAACTGAAACAGTCTAGGTATTAGTTTTTCTGCCTTTGCCCTATCCCTCAATTTATAGTCCACTTGTTTCCCAGAAAGATTTCCAGAATGCAAATACGTTACTCCTCAGTTCAGTTCAGTTCAGTTGCTCAGTCACATCCAACTCTTTGCAACCCCATGAGCTGCAGCACCCCATGAGCTGCATGGCCTCCCTGACCATCACCAACTCCTGGAGTCCACCCAAACTCATGTCCATTGAGTCGGTGATGTCATCCAACCATCTCATCCTCTGTCATCCCCTTCTCCAACTGCCCTCAATCTTTCCCAGCATCAGGGTCTTTTCCAATGAGTCAGCTCTTTGCATCAGGTGGCCAAAGTATTGGAATTTCAGCTTCAACATCAGACCTTCCAATGAACACCCAGGACTGATCTCCTTTAGGATGGACTGGTTGGATCTCCTTGCAGTCCAAGGGACTCTCAAGAGTCTTCTCCAACACCACAGTTCAAAAGCATCAATTCTTCAGCGCTCAGCTTTCTTTAGAGTCCAACTCTCACATCTATACATGACTATTGGAAAAACCATAGCCTTGACTAGATGGACCTTTGTTGGCAAAGTAATGTCTCTGCTTTTGAATATGCTATCTAGGTTGGTCATAACTTTCCTTCCAAGGAGTAAGCGTCTTTTAATTTCATGGCTGCAGTCACCATCTGCAGTGATTTTGGAGCCCAGAAAAATAAAGTCTGACACTGTTTCCCCATCTATTTCCCATGAAGTGATGGGACCGGATGCCATGATCTTCGTTTTCTGAATGTTGAGCTTTAAGCTAACTTTTTCACTCTCCTCTTTCACTTTCATCAAGAGGCTCTTTAGTTCCTCTTCACTTTTTGCCATAAGCATGGTGTCATCTGCATATCTGAGGTTATTGATATTTCTTCCAGTAATCCTGATTCCAGCTTGTGCTTCCTCCAGCCCAGGGTTTCTCATGATGTACTCTGTGTATAAGTTAAATAAGCAGGGTGACAATATACAGCCTTGACATACTCCTTTTCCTATTTGGAACCAGTCTGTTGTTCCATGTCCAGTTCTAACTGTTGCTTCCTGACCTGCAAACAGGTTTTAGCAATTCTTTAATACTCCTCCATTGTTTGGGGAATAAAAGCTTTGTAACCTGATTAACAATATTCTGCATTATCTGGCCTCAGTCTAACTCTCAGCCCTAATCTTTTGTGAATACTCTACAGTTCAAGTCACAGCGACCTAAAATAGCCAAACAATTTTAAAAAGTAGAACAAGTTGGAGGACATACATTACCTGACTTTCAGTCTTATTATAAAGCTACAGGAATAAATATAGTGTAGTACCAGTGAAATGATAGACACATTTAACAGAATTAAAGGATCAGTAGGCAATGGCATCCCACTCCAGTACTCTTGCCTGGAAAATCCCATGGACGGAGGAGCCTGGTAGGCTGCAGCCCATGGGGTCGCTAAGAGTCGGACACAACTGAGCAACTTCACTTTCACTTTTCACTTTTATGCATTGGAGAAGGAAATGGCAACCCACTCCAGTGCTCCTGCCTGGAGAATCCCAGGGACGGCGGAGCCTGGTGGGCTGCTGTCTATGGAGTTGCACAGAGTCGGACATGACTGAAGCGACTTAGCAGCAGCAGCAGCAGACCAAGAATATATGGTCTGTTGATTTTCAATAAAGTCACCAAGAAAATTCAATGGAGAAAGGGTAATCTTTTCAGTGAATGGTGTTTGCATGATGGATATTCATATGAGAAAAAAATGAACCTCAGCCCTTACCTATAATTAGTATCTTATCAGATTACAGTGTATATGTGCATATATGGTATATATGAGCTAAGCTAATATATACACACTAATATACACACTAATATATACATTAATTACAGCACTATAATTGTATATTACAATATTAATGTAAATTGTATAATAGTTTAAACCATATTAGGTATAATATATACACACATATATTAGTTTAGATCATATTATATATGATACATATAATAATTTACTGTGATATATGCAACATATATAATACACATACAATGTACAATAAATTAGAAATGGATCACAGATTGAAATGTAAAGCTAAAACTATAAAACTTTTAGAAGAAAACATAGGAAAAAAAATTTGTGATGTTGGGGTAGAAAAAGATTTCTTAGTAAGACACTAAAAGCATGAACCATCAAAAATAACAGGATAAACTGGACTTCATCAAAATTAAAAGACACTATTAAGAAAATTGAAAGGTAAGCCAAAGAACAAGAGAAAATACAGCACAAGGAACTTGCATCTAGAATATACAAAGATATATTATGCTTCAAAAATCAACCCAATTAAAAATGGGCAAAAGACTTTAATAAGAACTTCTTAAGAGAGATATATAATTGACCAGTAAGCACATGAAAAAAATATCCAATTTCTTTAAAATATATCTGGAATTTTAGGGAAATGCACATTAAAAGAGAATGAGATACCAGTATATGACCACTAGGATGACTACAACAAAAAGTCAACAGCAACAGTATCATGTGTTAGGGAGGATGTGGAAACAATGGAACCATTACACATTACTGGTAGGAAAGTAAAATGGTAAACCACTTTGAAAACCTTTTGTCTGCTTCTTTAAATTTAGACATTTAGCAAACTGCCCAGCCATTCCACTCCTAGGCATTTTTGCTAGTAAAATGATCCCCCGAAAGACTTGTATATGAATGTTCATACAAGGTTTTATTCATCACTGCCCTAAACTGAAAACAATATGAATGTCCATCAGCAAGTAAATGGATAAACAAAATGTGGAATATCCATACAATGAAACAATATTCAGTAATAAAAGGGAACAGATTACTGATAGACATAATATGAATAAATCACAAAATCAGTGAAAGAAGCGAGGCAAAAAAATTGTATAGGCTGTATGATTCCATTTACATAAAATTCTAGAAAATGGAAACTAATCCATAGAGACAGAAAGGAAATCATTGCTGTCCTTAGACCAGGGGTGGAGGAAAGGATTGACTCCAAGGGGTCTTAGGAAACTGGAAGTATTCCGTAAATTCACTGTAGCAGCGTTTTCATGGGTGTATGCATGGATCAAGGCTTATCAAATTTCTTTATGTTGAAGCCCTAGTCTCCAATACGATACTGTCTGGGGATGGGACCTTTGGGAGGTAGTAAGAATTAGATGAGGTCATGAGGGAGGGGCCCTCACAAGGGGGTTAATGCCCTTATAAAAACCATATACCAGGGACTCTGCTGAGTTTCTCTCCACCATTTGAGGACACAATGAGAAGACTGCCATCAGCAAGCCTTCACCAGAACCAACCATGCCTGCACCCTGATCTCAAACTTACAGCCTCCAGAACTATAAGAAATACATTTCTATTGTTTAAGCCATCCCTGTGGGTGTGCTTAGTCACTCATCCATGGGGATTCTCCAGGAGAGAATAATGGAATGAGTTGCCATGCCCTCCTCCAAAGGATCTTCCCAACCCAGGGATTGAACCCAGGTCTCCTGCAGTGCAGGCAGATTCTTTACCATCTGAGCCACCAGGGAAGCCACCCCAGTCTGTGGTAACTTGCTATGGAAATTCAATTTAATATGTTATTTATAATAAATAGAATGCAAATTAAAATGCCAATGAAGTACAATTTCATACTCACCAAATAAGTAAACATTTAAATGTTTTTATAAAGATAGTAATGAGGGTGTCCTTGGTAGCTCAGTGGTAAAGAACCTGCCAGCCAATGCAGGAGACATGGGTTCAGTCCCTGATCGGGGAAGATTCCACATGTCATGGAGCAATTAAGCCCATGCACCACAACTAATGGGCTTGTGTGCCACAACTACTGAAGCCCGAGTGCACTACAGCCCGCACTCCCAAACAAGAGAAGCCACCTCAACGAGAAGCCTGAACACTGCAGTGAAAAGTAGCTCCCACTTGCTGCAAATAGAGAAAGCCCACGCACAGCAACAAAGACCGAGTGCAGCCAATAATAAATAAATAAAATTACTTTTTAAAAAGATAGCAATGAGACAAATTCCTAAAAAGCACTTTGCCAATATCTTTAAATTTTGATGATCTTCACCCCCTATGACTCAGGAATTTTACTCTCTTATAAATTATGTAGAGAAATTCCTGCACACAGGCACAAGAGCTAGGCATAAAATATGTTTTCTACTACACTGTTTGATGTGGCAAAATATTTGAAACATAGTTTGTTGTGTGATTTAACAGTGGTATGTTTATACCATGAAATTTTATGTAGCAGTGAAAATGAATAAACTCTTAAAACCCTTCCCTATAGTGGAGAACCATCTGCAAAGGCCAGTGGTGGCCACTTTCATTTACTGCCCATTTCTTCATCTTTATCCTCAGTGCTATATATTTTTATCAAAGAATGTGGGAAAGACTTTCACACTCAGAATGAAAGGAATTTTATTTTAATATGACCTGCCCTACCTACTAATTTCCTGGCCACAGGCAATATATTAAATTATTCTGATCCTTACAGTGACCACAGGGCTTCCCTTGTGGCTCAGTTGGTAAATAATCCGCCTGTGATGTGGGAGACCTAGGTTCGACCCCTGGGTTGGGAAGATCCTCTGGAGAAGGGAAAGGCTACCTACTCCAGTATTCTGGCCTGGAGAATTCCATGGACTGTACACTCCATGGGGACACAGAGAGACGGACACAACTGAGTGACTTTCATACACAGTGACCACAAGATTTGCTGTTGTGTAAGTGATGAAAAAAAGTTGTAAAGCCTACTCAGATTTCATCCTGGACAAGGAAAAGAACTATTTCCATTGAGGTGAGTGGGATAATGATGGAGAAAAATTAATTGGCTTTAATGATTACAATCTGAACTTCATTTGATCAATGTCCTCATTACCAACATATTTGCAATCCAAGTGTCATGAAAATACAAAGGGTAATGCTATATTATTTTTCTTGTCCTATGAAGGAGGTTGAGTATGTTTTTATTCAAAAAAGACTACATACCACAATGTGAATATACTTAACATTACCCAATTATACACGTTAAAGGGTTAAGATGGTAAAATTTATGTTTCACAGAACAATTTAAAACCCTATAAAAATATATATTTTAAATGGATATACTTTACTGTATATAAATTATATCTATTGTTTACATCTCAAAAAAGTTGGAAATTTTTAAAGAAGTCATACTGAATCCTTTCTTGTTGCTTAAACATGCCACGTTCTCTCTCGCCTCGGTACCATCACATATAGTGTTCCTTCTCTTTTGGAGGTACCCTGTTCCTTACTCCCATTATTCAGCTTTGCCTGGCTAATTCTTCTTCTAACTTGTGAAATTAGTTCTGATGTCTGCCGACTATTTCAGAAAACCTTTTCGCACCAAATCTGGGCTACCTGCCCTAACTGTTCCCACAGTATTCCATACTTAATTGAATCAGGGCATGGAAAAGGAATATCATAAAGATGTGCATGCTCCATGTAGCAAGGTCAGAGTGGTAAGTTCCCACCAGAGCCCCAGCTGCTTGGCTACTGAGAAATGTCCAATAAAAAAATACTTCAAGGATTCCACCCTCAGCCAAGGCTCAAAAACTTGACTCCTCTCACCACACTAACAGTAGATAGGGGTCTACTGACACTAAACAAGTCAACAAAACACAATGAGAAAAAAACTATTACAGGAACCAGAATACTGCAAATTCAGATAACCAGATTTTCTTCCCCTGGAAACCAAGAATTCTCTTCAATTCATACTTGAGACATAGCCAAACAGCATTTGCTCCAACACAGAACTATGTAAATTCTAATGTTGTAAATTATGCAAATTCTATGTTGCTTTAGGGACAGAACTAGGACCCATTAATAGAAATCACAGATATTAGATATTTGATTATTACTATGATGGTAGTTTACAAATATGATGGACTATCTCAAATATTACACTCATTTTCTGTTACTGAAACTGCTTGAAATAGCTGACTGGCCCTCAGTCATGAAATATTAATAGCAGATGATTTAAACCATCCTAATGTAAAAGAGGTCTTATGGTCATTAAAGTTCCAACATCCAGAGGCTAGGCATTTTCACATCTCACATAGCTATTCACAAGATGCTATATTCTACTCCATGGTACAAGATAAAATTTGTTCCTTCAATCTAAATTTCCACAGTTTTAAAGCCCTAGCTGTTACTCCAATTTACTTCGTTGGTTTTTTGTTGGCTTTTTTTCTCTCTCTCACATTTTTTCCTTTTTTTAATTGGGACGTTTTCAGTGTTAAAAACCAAGCTGGAATGATGGGGATTCATGAGCTTAGACACAACAAATAGATATCTCTGACATGTCAGGTTGAGCTTCAGCCTCAACCTGTGTTCAACCTCAGCCCTGCCAACTCTGTAACTTTAAGCAAATTATTTAACTTTTCTACATTCCCTCATCTGTAAAGTTTGCAGCTTTATCCCCTTTTTGACAAATTAGGGGTTTTCACGTGGCTCACTGGTAAAGAATCTGCCTGCCAATGTAGGAGACCCAAGAGACATGGGTTTGATCCCTGGGTTGGGAAGATACCCTGGAGGAGGAAACAGAAACTCGCTCCAGTATGCTTGCCTGGAAAATCCCATGGACAAAGGAGCCTGGTGAGCCACAGTCCATGGCACTGCAAAGAGTTGGACACAACTGAGCACACACACAATGACAAATTGGGGAAGAATTAAATGAGATATGTACAAAGCCTGTTAAAATATTTAATAACTATTTACTCTCTTAGTTCTCAATTTACACAGGAAAGACAGTTGATGTAGTAGAATATGCAGGTATCAATTTCTACCTCTCTGGTTTCATACACCAAGAGTCCAAGAGCCCTTTGAGGTTGGGCCAGTGCTATTCATCTTTGAATACCTAATCCCATGCCCAGTGCCAAGATTTTACTGGGTTCTCAACAGTGTCTGCTAAATAATTAAATGGCCCAGGAGATCTTGCTTGGGTGCCTTTCTCCCAAAGATTTGGATGTTTCTTCAACTCAACAAGCTCATTTTTTCCACTGGGTAGTTCAACAATAACCCCAGGAAAAACAAATAGCCAGGAGACCATTTTAGGAATCTGGGTAGTGAAAACACTTATACACTCAAGGTGGATCTTATCAAGGCCAAAGGAAATAGGAAGAGGTAAAGGATGGATTAAATCCAGGAATCAAAGGGCAAAGTCATTCTTTGTCATTATAACCATCAAACAATCACACATCTGTGAAGCATTAGTCACCTATAAAAACAAAATGTGTACTGTGAGTCATACAATCCTTTATGACAGCTTTTTAAATGATAGCATTTGACTGAATTTTACTGGCTTGAAGTTCAACCTGACATATTTACACTAAAACCCCGCATCACATTCTCTCTGGTTATTTTGAAAACACCTGGAGTTTCTGTTTGATAGGAAAAACAATTACCAATGAAGTGAAAGGAGTATAGAAAGTCAGAAAGAAAGATAAAAAGAGGTTACCTGAAAGTGTTCCCCAAACTAGAAATGTTATTTAAAGCTAAAATGATACTCTTTATTAGCTGAGCCCATCAACGCACAGAATGACATGGTGCAGATTTGCACTTGTTTCAAGTACTTGTTCAAGTAGTAGTAATGATGAAGAGCTAATATGACAGATGACACTGAGAAGTGATTGCCCTTAATTATACGCCATTACAGCTCCATTTACAAAAGCTAAATACAATTTTTTAAAACAGATGCCATCTATTCTCTAACTTACATAAATGACATGAGAAGGATTTTTATAGAGATCCAGTTGTAATTCACATTTAGATATATCTGATAAGGCAAAATATTTGTTGTTTTTGTTGTTGTTCATGAGGTAGGACCTAAAAAGAACATCGGTCCTAATATGAAAATTAAAGATACATTAATTCATCAAGAAGCAAATTATGGAGCACCTATCATGGGTCTTCCACCCTGAGGTCTGTGAGAGGTTTAAACAATTATATACTATAGAATTAACCTTCAAGTAGTTTATACGAAAAGCTCAGAATACTGTACTGCTTTCACTTTATCTTTCCTATCTTGAACTGAAAATAATCAGTGCATGTAGGTGCCAAATTGTACTATCAGGAAAGATTCAGTTCAGTTCAGTCGCTCAGTCGTGTCTGACTCTTTGCGACCCCATGAATCGCAGCACGCCAGGCCTCCCTGTCCATCACCAACTCCCGGAGTTCACTCAGACTCACGTCCATCGAGTCAGTGATGCCATCCAGCCATCTCATCCTCTGTCATCCCCTTCTCCTCCTGCCCCCAATCCCTCCCAGCATCAGGGTCTTTTCCAATGAGTCAACTCTTCACATGAGGTGGCCAAAGTATTGGAGTTTCAGCTTTAGCATCAGTCCTTCCAAAGAACACTCAGGAATGATCTCCTTTAGAATGGACTGGTTGGATCTCCTTGCAGTCCAAGGGACTCTCATAAGTCTTCTCCAACACCACAGTTCAAAAGCATCAATTCTTTGGTGCTCAGCTTCCTTCACAGTCCAACGCTCACATCCATACATGACCACTGGAAAAACCATAGCCTTGACTAGACGGACGTTTGTTGGCAAAGTAATGTCTCTGCTTTTGAATATGCTGTCTAGGTTGGTCATAACTTTCCTTCCAAGGAGTAAGCGTCTTTTAATTTCATGGCTGCAATCACCATCTGCAGTGATTTTGAAGCCCAAAAAAATAAAGTCTGACACTGTTTCCACTGTTTCCCCATCTATTTGCTATGAAGTGATGGGACCGGCTGCCATGATCTTCGTTTTCTGAATGTTGAGTTTTAAGCCAACTTTTTCACTCTCCTCTTTCATTTTCATCAAGAGGCTTTTGAGTTCCTCTTCACTTTCTGCCATAAGGGTGGTATCATCTGCATATCTGAGGTTATTGATATTTCTCCCGGCAATCTTGATTCCAGCTTGTGCTTCTTCCAGCCCAGCATTTCTCATGATGTACTCTGCATATAAGTTAAATAAGCAGGGTGACAATATACAGCCTTGACCGACTCCTTTTCCTATTTGGAACCAGTCTGTTGTTACATGTCCAGTTATAACTGTTGCTTCCTGACCTGGATACAGGTTTCTCAAGAGGCAGGTCAGCTGGTCTGGTATTCCCATCTCTTTCAGAATTTTCCACAGTTTATTGTGATCCACACAGTCAAAGGCTTTGGAATAGTCAATAAAGCAGAATACGTGCATCCAAATAACCATAACAGCTTTATTCACAGTAGCCCCAAACTGGAAACAATCCAAATGTCCATCAGCTGGTAAAGGGATAAACCAATCATGATATACCTATTGGCTTCCCTGGTGATGCAGTGGTGAAGAATTCGTCTGCAGTGCAGGAGACACAGGTTCCATCTCTGATCCAGGAAGATCCCACAGGCCATGGAGCAACTAAGCCCGTGAGCCACAGCTACTAAGCCTGTGCTCTAGAGCCTGCAAGCTGCAACTACTGAGCCCATGTGCCACAACTACTGCAGGCCACACCTCAGAGCCTGTGCTCTGCAACCAAGAGTAGCCCCCATTCGCTGAAACTAGAGAAAAGCCTGAGCAGCAACAAAGACTCAGCATAACCAAAAAAATAAATACAATTATTAAAAAATATATCACAAGCTTCTCCTGAATGATTAAATTGTCTGATTTTCCTTTAAAAATGCAAATTTCACCTGTGTGAAGGTGAAAGTCACTCAGTTGTGTCCTATTCTTTGCGATCCCATGGACTGTAGCCCATCAGGCTCCTCTGTCTGTGGAATTCTCCAGGCAAGAACACTGGAGTGGGTTGAAATTTCCTTCTCTCAGGGATCAAACCTGGGTCTCCTGCATTGCAGGCAGATTCTTTACTGTCTGAGCCACCAGGGAAGCCCTGAACCTTTAAGAGGCTGCAATTCTATAAAAAGAAGCAGTCAAGATTACCATAATGCTGGTTGTGAATAAATTCAGTGTAAATTGCCTTCAGCATAGTCCTACACTGAGAATCTATAGTTAAAAAACAAGGAACTTATGAGCACCATTCCATTGTAACTTACAAAATGGACCATTCTTTAAATAAAAGAAACTCCTCTTAATACAATAATGAAAATGATAGCAGATGTACCTTAAGTTAAAAATTACTTATCTAAATGAAAAAAATCTTCATTTAAGAAAATCTGATGTATTAACATTTGGGCATGCAAATTAAGTGATTATATACTTGATAAAAAAAAAAAAACTTTACACTCAACTTACTTTAACAATAAACTTCTCTATGCCATTTAAAATTACTTGATTTAAGCACAGTTTTGCAGAAAAGTGCCTCCTATACCAAGCATAAGCAAGAACCAACAACTCTAAACTTTCTAGGTACAATCATATAATTTCTTCTCCTGGGTCTCAAAATGAGATTATGTGTTAAATAACAAGCCTGACTTGGAACTGCAAGATTATTCCACGCCATATTGCTCTCTCTCCCCAACATAGTTCAACCAGCAGGGTTGATTTAGGAGAATCAATAAAATGTAATTGTGCTCATTTTTAACGTGATTCCTCACGTGAAACAGGCCACAAATAAATGACTAAATTCTGCATTTGTCCCCCATGCGTCTCATAACCATATTACCGTGACACACAAGAAGCTCCAAGATACATGGATGTTCAGGTTGCAAATTTGGGATTCAGTGTAAGAGAGTGAAGGGGTCCTTATCAAAGCCTAACCTTGAACTCAAGTCCCCAGGTAGGAGATATGAATTAAGCCAATTCATAGACTCCTTTGGGGAAAGGTAATCAAATTCACTTACTTATTAATAAAATCTAAGACACTCCTTATGCCTATTGGTCAGGAAATCATTGGCTGAAGGTGAGTTCCAACTAAGAAGATGTGAGCAATTCTGCTGGACTTGAAAAATTCAAGGCTGTCATCTCTTAACCCTAACAATAATGAATAACTAAAAGATAAGAAATAAGATAAAAGATAAAAAACAAGAAACGAGTAAAAGATGTAAATCTACATGTTTCCAGGATAGATACAGATGATGTTGACAGATAAGTCTAGTCATTCACCTCACTAATTTTGCAAATACAATAAATGACTTGAATCCTTGTCCTTGCAGTCTTAACATGTTACATACATTAAAAGTATGAAGAATTCAGCTGTTTTTAAATAAATTTTCATATAGTGTATAACCAGTTTATACTATTCCTCCAGGTTCCCCAGAAAGAGACCAATGTGTAATCAACACATGCCATGGTGCCAAATGAATATAAATGTGATATCAATAAAAGCATGTTACTCAAAAAACATAATCTCATTTATTATTTTTAAAGATTTTTGTAACATTTCCTCTTTGATTTTTTTTTTATAACCACACTGTAATATATATGAGAAGAAATTGTAACTCCGATTTCACAGATAGGGGGAAACTCATTAGCCCTGGATCTCAAATTGCATTTGTGATAAAGGAACTCTGTGTTCTTTATGCCACAAAATATTTCTAGTTATTGATAAGACTTTCTTGCAATGACCTCTAAGACTTTTAGTATCACTAAATAAACATTTATTCATTACATTTTTTAAAGTTTAAGTGCAGTTGATTTACAATGTTTTAGGTATACTGCAAAATGGTTCAGATATATATTCTTTTACATAATCTTTTCTATTATAGGTTATTACAAGTTACTGTATATAGTTCCTTGTGCTATATAGTAGGACATTGTTGTTTATCTATCTTATATCTAGTAATTTGTATCTGATAATCCCAAACTTCTACTTTATCCCTCTCCCCACTCCAGTACTCTTGCCTGGAAAATTCCATGGATGGAGGAGCCTAGTAGGCTGCAGTCCATGGGGTCGCTAAGAGTCAGACACGACTGAGAGACTTCACTTTCACTTTTCACTTTCATGCATTGGAGAAGGAAATGGCAACCCACTCCAGTGTTCTTGGCTGGAGAATCCCAGGGACGGGGGGAGCCTGGTGGGCTCCCATCTCTGGGGTCGAACTGAGTCAGACACAACTGAAGTGACTTAGCAGCAGCAGCAGCCCCTTTCCCTCTTGGTAACCACAAATCTGTTCTTTATGCCTGTGAGTCTGTTTCTGTTTCATAGATAAATTATTTTGCCATCATAGTTTAGATTCCACCTATAAGTGATATCATATGCCTGACTTCACCTAGTATGATAATCTCTGCTGCAGCTGCTGCTAAGTAGCTTCAGTCATGTCCAACTCTGTGCGACCCCATAGACGACAGCCCACCAGGCTCCCCCGTCCCTGGGATTTTCCAGGCAAGAATTCTGGTGTGGGTTGCCATTTCTTTCTCCAATGCATGAAAGTGAAAAGTGAAAGTGAAGTCCCTCAGTCGTGTCTGACTCTTCGCGACCCCCTGGACTATAGCCTACCAGGCTCCTCTGTCCATGGGATTCTCCAGGCAAGAGTACTGGAGTGGTTTGCCATTGTCTTCTCCGTGATAATCTCTAGGTTCATCCATGTTGCTGCAAATGGTATTTCATTCTTTTCTATGGTTAAGTAATATTCCATTGTATATATATATATGCATGTTTTTTATCCATTCATCTGTTGAGACATTTAGGTTGCTTCCAACCTTCATCCTTTTTCAAATCTAGTACCTTCGTGTCTTCTTCCTCTCCCTTATCCCTTCATCCCTCCTCCATCTCCTTGTTCCTGCAAACATGCTCTTCTTTGTCTTGAAACTCCAATTTCACTTATTCCTAAAGCCTTAGCCTATAAACAAGTCTAAAATACATACGCATTGTTGTCAATCTACTATACAGTCTGTATCTTCATCACATTTACTGAATTTATTGAAACGCTTGGCTACACTGTGTGTCCAACCTACCTCCCAGTCACTTCTCAAATTGCTGTAATCTAACTCTTATCCCACTGCTCTCCTGTAACCATTCTAGTGAATCCCAACTCTCTATTTCCAAAAGTTCTAAGATTGGGAATTTGTATTTACTTTCACATCTTAACACATATTTAGTAAGAAGACAACTTGACCTCTTACTTAGATGCCACTTTTCTTGGGTATATATTTATGTTTCAAACTTTTAAATTTTTAATTAGTCATAAACCATTTTCTTGTCCAAGACTTATTTTTATGCTATGAAATTCTTTCTATCCTCTAAGATCAAATCAATCTATACCTACTCAATTTCTTCCATTGTTATTGTTCTCCTCAAGCTCTTTGCCTCAGAATCAATTATGGTAATTACTAAAAAGTAAAATTAGTAGTACACACTGGATGGATAGTACCCATCATATGTACCACTATTCAAAAACTTCAATACACATAAAAAGTAACACATAAATCCAAGGTATGTTTGCAAATATCTTTACACTTCCATAGCCTAAAAAGATCTCAGGAAAAGTACTTATTTCATTTAGTCAAAAGCCAATATTTAGTACTTTACTAATTTTTGTAATAAAAATTATTATTGAGTAAGCTATTCTATGACAACCAACTGAATACACATCACACATTAAAGGTAATCTCCATCATTTTTAGAGCCACCTAAAAACCAACACATTGGTCTGAATTTCTTAAATAGAAAAGCATTACATGGTCATGGTGGTATAGCTGCTAAGTCATGTCTGACTCTTTGCAGCCCCATGGACTGTAGCCCACAAGGCTCCTCTGTCCATGGAATTTTCCAGGCAAGAATAGTGGACTGGGTTGCCATTTCCTCCTCCAGGGTATCTTCCTGACCCAGGGATAGAGCTTGCGTCCTCTGCATTGCAGGCAAATTCTTTACCACTGAGCCGCCAGGGATTCCCAAGCATCAAATACTTCCCAGTTGTACCTGTACCTGGAATTTCAAGCACAGCTTCTGATAACTGAATGCATATACAAAAACTTCAAAAAGATAAAAGTTAATAAAGATCTACTCTGCTTTACACGGTGAGTGTTTCTGAAAATGTACTACAGTTGACCCTTGAATAACATGGAGGTTAATCTGCATATAGCTTGCCAGGCCTCCATAACCATGGTTCCTCCACACCGTGGATTCATCCAACCACAGATTGTGTAGTATTCTAGAATTTACTATTGAGAAACACCTGCCTATTAAATGGACCTGAACAGTTCAATTTCACATTGTTCAAGGGTCAACTGTAATTCAAGTATGTGTTATTAAACAATAGTCTTCCTACCTAAGAGAGCTCTTATGAAAATACTTTGAGCAAGTAATTATTCCTGTAAAACACATACACACAGTACAGAGGTATCTTTCAAATTTACATTTGTTAAGTTTGCTCTAAGTGACCAACAGCATAGAAGAGATGATGACAGGAAGGGTCACATCAACACATGACTCATCTAAGAGCAAGAGGGCATTCAAAGGCATGGTTGGTGTTTATGTAGGGAGAAGGCTGAAAGGCAAGAGAAAGATACATGTAACTCAATCTATTGAGAAACGTACATTTTTGAAGTTCCCACCTGTCTATAATGGCATTCCCTGAGGATTTAAAACAAGCATTGGGTAAACACATCTTAAAAACTCAAAAATCTGAACCTAGAGATTGTCATACTGAGTAAAGTTAAATCGGACAGACAAAGATGAATACAATATGATATCACCTATATGTAGAATCGAAAATGTGATACAAAAGAATTTATTTAGAAAATAGACTCACAGACATAGAAAACACATTTACAGTTACCAAAGGGGAAAAAGAGGGGGTCAATTAGGTTGGGTTTAACATATACACACTGCTATATATGAAATAGATAACAAGGACCTAGTGTATAGCACAGAGAACTCTTCTCAATCCTCTGTAATGATCTATATGGGAAAAGAATCTTAAAAAAGAGGGGATATATGCATATGTATAACTGACTGACTTTGCTGTACAGCAGAAACTAACACAGCATTGTAAATCAACTATGAAGTGAAAGTATAAAAGTGTCAGTTGCTCAGTCGTGTCAAACTCTTTGTGATCCCATGGACTATATAGCCCGCCAGGCTACTCTGTCCATGGGATTCTCCAGGCAAGAATACCGGAGTGGGTAGCCATGCCCTTTCCCAGGGGATCTTCCCAACCCAGGGATCGAACCCAGGTCGCCCACATTGCAGGCAGATCCTTTACCATCTGAGCCACCAGGGAAGCCCAAATCAACTATACTTCAATTTAAAAAAAACTCAAAAATATTGAGATGATGAAAAATTGATGGCCATGGTTCATGTGTTAAGTACTGTATTACACAGCACAGAACAAATTACCAACCAAACACTACATTTCTCCTTAAATGTTGTACCGAGGATCACCCCAGGTGCAACTGCAGAGGCAAAATTTGTACTCTGCATTCCCTTTTTCTTCTCTCTGTTGCTAAAGTAATGTTTCTTCCCCAGTGCTCAAAAACTTTCCCTCGTGTGGTACTCACTTTTTGTCTTTTTCATGTTCTACCCACTAAGTACATTCAAAATGTACTCAGGCCCTACAAGGTTTGAGAAATTAAGCTGACTAAAACTAAAATGCTAATGGTATGATAGATCACTCTTTCCAGATCTATCAATGAGGAATGCTTTGGGAAGTAAGTAACAGTGATATCAGGAACAACAACGATAAAAAAGCTACAGTGACATAAACCACTGGAGGAAGAGCAATGCCAGGTTGGTTTGGTGGCTCACCCATGTGACCAAAGATCTAGGCTCTCTCTATTGTTAAGTTCTACTATACTTCGCATATGGGATATGGTCCCTTGGCTATTTGCTTCATGACTGCAAGAGGACCTTCCTAGCTCCAAGTATCACAGTAACAAGAAAACAAAGGCAGGATGTGACAGAAATTAAACCCAAATCACTCTTTCCCCTCATGCACTTCATTCCTTTTATCAGAAAGTACAAACTTTCCAAGAAGCCCCAGATGAATTTCCTTTATATTTCATTGACAAGGAAGAACAGGGAAGTAACTCACAGGGTTTTTTAGCTTCCACAGTGGAAGCCAGTGAGAAAAAGGATTAAAAATGGTTTTCAGGGAATGAACTAAATGTGCCTGCCATACCAGACAATGTGCATGAGATTAAATAGAGATCTTTAGGCTTACATAGGAAAAAAAGAACAGCAATACATAAATGGAGGTTGTGGCTGTTTGTAGCTCTCCCCTTCCTATCCACCTGTGAATCTGGGGTAGGTAGAAGCTGTCTTGTTCATGTTTTTATTTCCACTTCAGAAATTTCATACATTTTCATAGAACAAATGATGGCAGAATATGAAAATCTCTCTGAACGAATTCCACAGGAATTCACTGCATGTTTCACAACTCCAATACATCTATTCCTCACAGGATATTTTTTAACTGAAAGGAAAAGTATCAAGACTCCGGTGTGAACTGGAGAAGAGGACAGGTATTTTATAAAGTATTGCCAGAGTGAGAAGTAATAAACCTGGGAATTCAGCATTTGGTCAAAATGATACATTACACCAATGCAGTGACTCAATTCCAGTGATGCTTTTGGACTCTAAAATTCCAGAAGAAGCCCTCCTACATTGTTGGTGGGAATTTAAATTGGTGCAACCACTATAGAGAACAGTGCAGAGGCTCCTTAAAAAACTAAAAACAGTTATCATATGATCCAACGATCCCATTTCTGGGCATGTATTCAGAAAATGACTCTAATTTGAAAAGATATAATACATGTGCCAAATGTTCACTGTAGCACTATTGACAACAGCCAGGACATGGAAGCAACCTAAATGTATATTGCCCGATGAATGGATAAACAAGGTGTGGTATATATACAATGGAATATTACTCAGCCACAAAAAAGAATGAAATAATGCCATTTGCAGCAACACGCATGGACCCACAGATTATAAGTAGTGAAGTCAGATAAAGACAAACATAATATGGTATCACAGGTAGAATCTTTAAAAAATGATACAAATAAACTTATTTACAAAAGAGACCGTCAGATATAGAAAACAAATTTATGGTTACCAAAAAAGGGGCGGGAGGCACAAATTACAAGAGTGGGATTAACAGATCTACATTACTTTACATAAAACAGATAAATAATAAGGTCCTACTGTATAGTGGAGAAGGCAATGGCACCCCACTCCAGTACTCTTGCCTGGAAAATCCCATGGACGGAGGAGCCTGGTAGGCTGCAGTCCAGGGGGTCACAAAGAGTCAGACACGACTGATGGACTTCACTCATTTCATGTTTTATCACGGGAGAAGGAAACAGCAACCCACTCCAGTATTCTTGCCTGGACAATCCCATGGACAGAGGAGCCTGGTGGGCCATGGTCCATGGGGTTGCAGAGAGTCGGATGCGACTGAAGTGACTAAGCATGCACTGTATAGTACAGGAAACTAAACTGGTATAATAGCTTATAATGGAAAAGAATCTGAATATATATATATATATATATATATATATATATATCTGAATCAGTTTGCTATACTCCAGAAATTAATACATTGTAAATCAACTATAGCTCAATTAAAATATATAAAATTAAAAAAATAAAATTTCAGAAGAGTAATATTTCTACAAAACGAAAGCAGCTCCCATTATACCTCATGTTGTTGTTAACCTTTACTATTCTATTTGCTCCCCTAACAATATTGTCCCTTACACTGCTTAATAATAGAACAAAATGGGGAGAAATTATTCAGAATTTAAATGAAGTAAGTGTGAGAAAATAGGAGAAAAATCCTTACAACTTTGAAACTTCTTGGAGTAGGATTTGCCCACTTAAGAAATGTTCCCTCAGCTGAAAACAAACATGAATCTATGAAGAAGAAAAGTTTGTGCACTTGGATTTGAATGGACTGGATCATTTGGTACCTTGACCTAGTTTGAAAATCTATAAAAACATCAGAAAAAGAAATGAGAAATGAAATGCTGGTAAGTCACTTCAGTCGTGTCTGACTCTGCGACCCCATAGATGGCGGCCCACCAGGCTCCCCCATCCCTGGGATTCTCCAGGCAAGAACACTGGAGTGGGTTGCCATTTCCTTCTCCAATGCATGAAAGGGAAAAGTGAAAGTGAAGTCGCTCTGTCGTGTCCAACTCTTAGCGACCCCATGGTCTGCAGCCCACCAGGCTCCTCCATCCATGGGATTTTCCAGGCAAGAGTACTGGAGTGGGGTGCCATTGCCTTCTCCAGAGAAATGAAATAGGAAGACGAAAATTAAAAGTTTTCAGCTTACAGTGTTCACAAAAATTAAGTAGTTCATTTTATTTAATCTCACAACAAATTTGGAGGTGGCTATTATCCTCATTTACAGTAAGGAAACTGAATAAGGAACAAATAAATCACTTGATTAAGGTTACAAACTGGGGAGGTCAGAATCTACACTAAAGTCTGTCTGCCGTGCTCTATTAGGCAGCACATATACTAAAACTGGAACGATACAGAGAAGATTAGCATGGCCCCTGCACAAGGATGACATGCAAATTCGTGAAGCGTTCCATATTTTTAGTCAGGAAATGGAAGCAACCTAGATGTCCATCAGCAGACAAATGGATAAGAAAGCTGTGGTACATATACACAATGGAATATTACTCAGTCATTAAAAAGAATACATATGAATCAGTTCTAATGAGGTGGAGCCGATTATACAGAGTGAAGTAAGCCAGAAAGAAAACACCAATACAGTATACTAATGCATATATATGGAATTTAGAAAGATGGTAACAATAACCCTGTATATGAGACAGCAAAAGAGACACAGATGTATAGAACAGTCTTTTGGACTCTGTGGGAGAGGGTGAGGGTGGGATGATTTGGGAGAATGACATTGAAACATGTATAATATCATATATGAAATGAATCGCCAATCCAGGTTCAATGCATGATACAGGATGCTCGGGGCTGGTGCACTGGGATGACCCAGAGGGATGGTACGGGGAGGGAGGTGGAAGCGGGGGTTTAGGATGGGGAACACGTGTATACCCGTGGCGGATTCATGTTGATGTATGGCAAAACCAATACAATATTGTAAAGCAATTAGCCTCCAATTAAAATAAATAAATATATATTAAAGAAAAATAAAGTCTGCCAAATCTATGTACTTTTGACTTTTTCCACCAGAGAAAGAGGAACCATCACACATGCCCAGAATAGGTATATTCTTCAGAAATGTTCTATTAAATGAAAAAGATGCAAAGCCCAGTTAAAATGACAACAGCTCCCTGAAGGAACTAGAAAATGCCCTTGGATGCACAGAGCAATCACAAAACAAAGTTCTCAAAGCAACTGTGGGTGAAGCTAACTGACCAGAGATGACCAAGAAAATAATGAACTTTGTAATAGGAAGACAGCCAATTTAGACCCCAAGGAGTGAGGGAGAAGGGAGAGAAAAGTAAGTAAGGTGGGCAGTGAAAGAGAGAGAGAAGGAAATGGGAGAGAAGAGGTACCAGGGCAATTAAATGATGAAGGCGAAACTGTTTGGGCAGGAAAGTAGCCATTATCAAGGACATTCTATCACACAAGATGTTCTTCTGGAAGAAGAGCTTCTGTCACAATTATTGAGATGGAACCATTTGAAGTAAAAGGAAAGGTTAATTTTCTATGAACCAAAGCAATTCTTCCCCCGTATATGTCTTCCGAGATCAAACTTAAGGGCTCAAATATCACAGAGAATCCACAGATATAAGGACTCTCATGGTTGAATTGATTATATTCCCCCACACCCAATTATTGAGTACAGCAGCTACTTATGTAACTTTTCTGAACATAAACATTTCCCCTCTGGCCTTGAAGGATAACCTTCAAGGAAGTTCATGCTTCAAGCATTTTACGATTTAATTTTTAAATCCCTAATATCCTTGAATTTAATCTTTTTTTTATTTGTAGTTCTCAGCACTAAAACCAACAGTGGTTTTATTCTAGCCATGATTTTTTTTTGATCCTTCTGATTCTGTTATCTCCCTTATCTTTAGCTGACTTTCACTGACTCATGAGTAAATCATAGCTGATAAATCTCTAAAATTTAAATTGACTTATCTCAATAACAAGTTTGTTGATGTGAACTCAGGAGGTACATATTGATTTGTTGTTAGAATGGTAGAGCTAAGTAAACATGCCATAAGAGGATGCAGATGACATTTTTAAGACCCAAGGTTAAGGACACTCCAAGTTCAATGAGAAAGCAATGGCACCCCACTCCAGTACTCTTGCCTGGAAAATCCCATGGACGGAGGAGCCTGGTAGGCTGCAGTCCATGGGGTTGCTAAGAGTCGGACACGACTGAGTGACTTCACTTTGACTTTTCACTTTCATGCACTGGAGAAGGAAATGGCAACCCACTCCAGTGTTCTTGCCTGGAGAATCCCATGGACAGAGGAGCCTGGTGGGCTGCTGTCTATGGGGTTGCACAGAGTCGGACACAACTGAAGCGACTTAGCAGCAGCAGCAGCAAGTTCAATGAACCACCAGTGAGCTAACAGCTCAACCCAGCCTCTTCCCCTCAGGCCTACTGAAGTGTGCCAAGACAGTATGATTCTTACCATCAACCAACACCACCCTGCTTTCCCAGTCAATATTAAGAGAATATGCAGGAGGGGAAAGGGTTGCCAGTCTTTTAGGGGGTGTTCATGAAGACAAATTATTCTCTTGCCTTTCAATGGGGAGGAAATAATTATCTGAAATGAAATGGTCCTCTTCCAGGAATGCAAAGCAAGAGGAGAGTTATAGAACCTGGCTAAGATATCCTTAAGGTAGTATGTGATCTATGGGAAAGGAATTTTGACACAGCTGGGGGACAGTTTCCTGGTAAAGATAAAGCTATATCACTTTTTTGCCCCCAATGACTTAAAAATCCTCAACAAACTGGTTCTAGGACCTAAAATGATAAAATTTAGAATCATGTAATTCATGGCCACATTGATTTATAATTCTCTGAAAAATAAAATTACCTACATCCTGCTTTTATTCAGCTTGGGCCATCAAGAGCACAATATGATTTGTTGAAACAAGAGTGCATATATAAAAGAGTGGTCACAGAGTTCAAAATAGACAGCACACTATCCATTTTTGTAACAGCATTGAAAGTTAGTAGCTTAATCTGAGGTTTTTTTACTTTATTGAAATAAAGTTGATTTACAAAGTTATGTTAGTTTCAGGTATACAGCACAATCATTCAGTTATACATATGTATATCCTGTTTCAGATTCTTTTGCTTTATAGGTTATTACAAGATATTGCATAGGGCTCCCTGTGCTATACAGTAGGTCCTTGTTTCTTATCTATTTTAGTGTGTATATGTTAATCCCAAACTCCTAATTTATCCCTCTCCCTCTCTTTTGGTAACCATGTTTGTTTTCTATGTCTGTGAGTCCATTTCTGTTTTGTAAATAAGTTCATCTGTATTTTTCTTTTTTACATTCCACGTAAGTTATATCATTTTACGATTTAATACCATGTGATACTTGTCTTTATCTGGTTTACTTCACTTGGTATGAGCATCTCTAGGTTCATCCACGTTGCTGCAAATTGCATTATTTTATTCTTTTCCATTGTTGTATATTATTCCATTGCATCAAGTTTAACTTGGGTCTCCCAACAGTAGATCTTAAGACAAGGACTTGGGGGCAGATTAACTATTTGCAAGGTAACCCCAGGATTGTAAAAGTGAGAGAGTAGGGAAAGTGGGGCAAAGGAAGAAGGAAAGAAAATCAAAGTTTTATTATTGTTGTGAGCCAATGGGACTGAGTTCATATGGACAGAATATGAGAAATTGCAAGGTACATGCCTCAGAAGGATACCACTGATGTTTGCGGGGGTGAGGACATTAATCTACCCACTCATACACAACCACTGGCTGAGGCTTGTCCCATGGAGCATTACCCTCCTTTCATCTGTGCCTGCATCCATGGATGGACACCATTCTTGGCCCCATGTGCCCATTTGACATGCGTCTCTGGCATCTGCAGGAGACTCTCCTTCACAGATAAGCATAAATCAAGGGCCTGAGGTGTCAGGTGGTATATCACCAAACCCTGTTAAAGAGGTCTGAGTGATTGCTGTTGTTTTCACAGAATCAGATGCTAGTGGGATGGGTTCCTATATTATTGACTGCACAGGGATCCTAAGACAATACAGATGTTCATCAATTATTGTCAAGTCCTGAAGGGCAAATTTCAATCAAAATGATCCCCATCTCTTTTTTAGAAGTATTTTTCAAGAGTGACATCTTTTCTAAAACAAGCAGACCTGCAAAGGACTTTTAAATATTGGAAATTCATGAGGTAGCAAGAGAGATTTGATTACCTCTCAGCTCAAGGCCACCAGTAACTAATGACTGAACATCATTCAGTCAAGCAGGCAGACGCTTTACCACCTGAGCCACAAGGGAAGCCTGACTGAACATCAGACAATTCCAAAATTCCTCTGCTATGCCAGGTCGTGGATAGTTTCTCTCTCAATCATTTGGAATTGGTTGATTGATCAATGATTCAATGATTCAATGGAATCAATTACTCCAATCATTTGCCTTCATTCTAATTATGAGGAGCATTCACATTAAACTGTGAAACTCCAGTCATAAATTCCAGAAAATCAGGGAACAATGATGGATGAAAACCATCACTGACCTATGAAGGTCATCATAGATCATGACCTTCCCTGGCGGTCCAGTGGTTAAGAGTCTGCATTTCCAGTGTAGGGGGAATGGGTTTGATCCCTGGTTGGGGAACAAGGATCCCACATGAGAAAGAGCCAAAAAAAAAAAAAAAAAATTGGTCAGTGCTTTCAGAACTACACTGTGAGAAAGCTCAAGGGGCCATTGGGGAGGAAGAATTAAGAGGGTGAGTCTGTTATGATCCAGCAATCCCACTGCTGGGCATACACACTGAGGAAATCAGAAGGGAAAGAGACACGTGTACCCCAATGTTCATTGCAGCACTGTTTATAATAGCCAGGACATGGAAGCAACCTAGATGCCCATCAGCAGATGAATGGATAAGAAAGCTGTGGTACATATACACAATGGAGTATTACTCAGCCATTAAAAAGAATTCATTTGAATCAGTTCTAATGAGGTGGATGAAACTGGAGCCTATTATACAGAGTGAAGTAAGCCAGAAGGAAAAACACCAATACAGTATACTAACGCATATATATGGAATTTAGAAAGATGATAACAATAACCCTGTGTACGAGACAGCAAAAGAGACACTGATGTATAGAACAGTCTTATGGACTCTGTGGGAGAGGGAGAGGGTGGGAAGATTTGGGAGAATGGCATTGAAACATGTAAAATATCATGTATGAAACGAGATGCTAGTCCAGGTTCAATGCACGATACTGGATGCTTGGGGCTAGTGCACTGGGACGACCCAGAGGGATGGTATGGGGAGGGAGGAGGGAGGAGGGTTCAGGATGGGGAGCACATGTATACCTGTGATGGATTCATTTTGATATTTGGCAAAACTAATACAATTATATAAAGTTTAAAAACAAAATAAAAAAAAAAACTGGAAAAAAAAAAAAAAAAAGAGGGTGAGTCTGGACTTCAATGGGTGTCACTCTGAAATGTTTTTGTTTCCTTTCAGTTTTTGCTTAAACTTGGAGAACACTAACCCAACTCTTTCCATTTATAAATGAAAACAGGACTTCCCTGGTGGTCTAGTGGTATGGACTCAGTGCTTTCACAGATGACAGCCCAAGTTCAATCCCTGGAAGAGGAACTAGGATCCTGCAAGCCGCACAGCGTAGCAAAAAATAAAAACAAAAAATGAAGCAACAGCCTGGGAGCTGAAAAGTGGCTTGTTAATGACTGTACTGCCAAATAAAAACAAAGCTAAGACCAGGAATCTGAGTTCTAAGCTAGCAACACACTTCCTAATTCACCTCGGTTTTTTTTTTGGTGGGAGGAGAGGGTTGGGAGGGGGGTTTTGCATCAACAACCTGGTGCCAGTCCTCTTAGCACCAAGCAGCCCTATTGCCTTTTCTTTAACAAATGTACCAGGAAGAAAATAAAATAGTACTTAGTACTGACTGCAGCCACTTATTGCTCTCTAAGGAAATGATCCAAATCACCTCAGAGGTAGTTTGTTTAGAGAAATCCTTTCATGATGAAACTTGACTCGTTTTTTAATGGAGAAATGGAGAACATTTGGCCCAAAATTTAAATGCATGGCAGGCAGAAAAGAGAGCTGAATTACTCTGTGAAACAGAGTAAGAGATTAAGGTGGCTGAGAGGGAGACCAGCAAGAAGGAAAGAGGGGATGAGAGAAAGGGAGTGAGAGGGGCCTGGGTGGAAGCAATATGGAGTCCTCTGGAGAGATTCAGTGTAAATATGGTGGTGTGATATTCTGTTGCAAGTTTTTTGTGGGGCTAAGCAGGCCTTGGCTGTCACCATCTTCCCTTTCCTGTTACTACCAAGATTTAAAAGTCTGGCCACGCACAAAAGCCTTTTGTTAGTTCTACTTGAGTAAACAGATAAAATGAGGCCTAGCAATGGGGAAGTAGACAGTGGAGGTCAGAGCTGAAAGAGAAGGCTGAGGGTGAGCGAATGATCTGGGCATTATGTGCTTTGACCATCCTCTTACCACCTCTTCACATCAAAGTAATTTCCTGCTTATTGTGCACGAAAGCACTATGAGGAAAAGTGAAAAAGAATATATGAAAATTACTTCAGCGTTCAGTTTCTTGTCAGGAGAACTGACATGTAAAACTTGGTGTGACTCACTTAGGTAGGAGGCAGCACAGGTAAAATTAACAAGAATTTGAAGGGATGTGTATTTGCTTTAAAGAGTTATGATCACGAAGGGGGAAAATGCCATAAAATTTGCACATGCACTTTATTTTAAATGTTGACATATTATGAACATCAAGAACGTACTGATGAAAGAATTCATGCTTACATTTATGAAAGGCCTATTATTATAACAATTACTTTTAGAAAAAGCCCCACTCAACCCATTAGGAATAATGCAATGGGATTTCTCTGAAATATTATAAAATATATACTACTAATGGAGTTTAATGGTAGCTTAGGCCTCCCAAAGCAGTTAACCTTAATAGCAAGAAAATCCAAAATCACAGTAAGGGAACGGCTAAGACAAAATATAAATGAAAAAGTGTATTTTATTTATTTCCCCATAAGTTATTTCAAAGAATTAAATTCCATGGGTAGGAGAAACAACTAAATACACAAGTTAGAAAGTTATTCTACCAAAAGAAAACATGATGAAATTCTAAGATAGTTTAGTATACAGTATGGTCATTAACATAGTAGTTCTCACAATGTGGTCCCAGGACCACCACCAAGGGTGTCACCTAAGAACTTGTTAGAAATGTAGATTCTAGGGACCTACTCCAGACCTATGAAATCCACAGCTTTCAGGATGAGGCTCAGCAGTTGACACTGGAAAGAGCTCTCCAGGTGTTTCTAAAGCATGCTCAAGCTTGAGAATCACTGCTTGAGTAGCTTCAGATAAAACAGCTCTCAAAGATTATCAGTGCATACAAAAGACACAGATCACATGAGCTAAAGACATTAATGGCTTGGAGCCTTCCAGGTTACTCAAGGGGTATCTATTATGTCAGTGGGAAAAAGCCCAATTTGTATGCAGGTCAGGAAGCAACAGTTAGAACTGGACATGGAACAACAGACTGGTTCCAGATAGGAAAAGGAGTTCGTCAAGGCTGTATATTGTCACCCTGCTTATTTAACTTATATGCAGAGTACATCATGAGAAATGCTGGGCTGGAAGAAACACAAGCTGGAATCAAGATTGCTGGGAGAAATATCAATAACCTCAGATATGCAAATGACACCACCCTTATGGCAGAAAGTGAAGAGGAACTAAAAAGCCTCTTGATGAAAGTGAAAGTGGAGAGTGAAAAAGTTGGCTTAAAGCTCAACATTCAGAAAACGAAGATCATGGCATCCAGTCCCATCACTTCATGGCAAATAGATGGGGAAACAGTGGAGACAGTGTCAGACTTTATTTTTCTGGGCTCCAAAATCACTGCAGATGGTGACTGCAGCCATGAAATTAAAAGATGCTTACTCCTTGGAAGGAAAGTTATGCCCAACCTAGATAGCATATTCAAAAGCAGAGACATTACTTTGCCAACAAAGGTTTGTCTAGTCAAGGCTATGGTTTTTCCTGTGGTCATGTATGGATGTGAGCGTTGGACTGTGAAGAAGGCTGAGCGCCAAAGAATTGATGCTTTTGAACTGTGATGTTGGAGAAGACTCTTGAGAGTCCCTTGGACTGCAAGGAGATCCAACCAGTCCATTCTGAAGATCAGCCCTGGGATTTCTTTGGAAGGAATGATGCTAAAGCTGAAGCTCCAGTACTTTGGCCACCTCATGCGAAGAGTTGACTCATCGGAAAAGACTCTGATGCTGGGAGGGATTGGGGGCAGGAGGAGAAGGGGACGACAGAGGATGACATGGCTGGATGGCATCACTGACTCGATGGACGTGAGTCTCAGTGAACGCCGGGAGTTGGTGATGGACAGGGAGGCCTGGCGTGCTGCGATTCATGGGGTTGCAAAGAGTCGGACATGACTGAGCGACTGATCTGATCTGATAGTTGATATGTGGTTCCTGCACTATTGTACACATAATCAGCTTAATGTCACAGGATAGAACTAGGAATGGGACAGGATCCAGAAGTGTATACCTGTATATAAGATGATTACAGAACATTACAAAATAATACACTTGCCCATTATTTTTCTGTAGGTTATCTTTTTCTCTTATACATTCCATCCATGGTGATCTTGTCATATAAATCATGATTCCAAGCTTTGCTTTGGCTGTTTCTATGATATCCTTTACTCTTATCTGACCCTTTACAGCTCTCCCCTCCTTTTGGGATTCTGCTCATTCTGTCCATCAGTGGCTCAAATTATTAATTTCAAGAACTATTAGGTATATATCAAATAAAATAAATGATGAATAAATGAATGAATGAATGCATTTTTCAACACCATCTCAAACACTTCCCAGGTGCAAAATTTGAGACTCTCTTCCCTCTGAATATCTAACAATAATGATAAAGTTAACATTTATTGAGTGCTTGCCAGGTATTGGCTTAATTACTTCATGTGCATTTTCTCTTTTAATACTTATAAGAACTCTATAATATTTCATCTTATGTACATCCACCTCTATATTCATCACAGCATATTCACAATAGCCAAGACATGGAAGCAACCTAAATGTCCATCAACAGATGAATAAATAAAATAGATGTGATATGTACATACAATGGAATACTACCCAGTTGTAAAAAGGAATGACATAATGCCATTTGCAGCAACACGGATGGACCTAGAGATGGTCATAGCGAGTGAAGTAAGTCATAAAGAGAAAGACAAATACCATACAATATCATTTATATATGGAATCTAAAATATGACACAAATTAATCTATGGAACAGAAACAGACTCAGACATAGGTACAGTCTGCAGTTGCCAAAAAGGAGGGAAGTAGCCAGGGTGGATTGGGAGTTTGGGGCTAGCAAAGGCACACTAGTACATATAGGATGGGTAAAGAACAAGGTCCCACTGCATAGTACAGGGAGCTGTATTCAATATCCTGTGACAACCCCTAATGGAAAATATGAAAAATAATGTGTACACACATCCTGAATTCACAAACGGAATCACCTTGTTGTACAGCAGAAATTAATACAACATTGTTAATTTGTATACAATATAGCATATTGTATACTATACAAAATGATATTGTATTATATTACAATATCAACTATATTTCAATTAAAAAAAGTAAGCATTTCATCTTAAGGATGAGGAAACAGAGGTTTAGCAGATAAAGGAGCTGGGATTTGGACATAGGCAGCCTGAATCCAGTCATGTCACTCTTAACCATTATATTTTACTATACTTTTATAGAGTATGACCCTACTACATTGTCATTCTGTTCATCCATTCTTTGACAAATGCACATTTTTCCAGTCGGGGAAAAATGATTCTTTTACTGTTATCTGAACTGTGGGTCCTCAGACAAGAATAACTCAGGCTCTTGTTCATGACTGAAAACCAGCAGAAACAACACCAACACAATCAGAGCCACAGGGCTTCAGATATTGGGATTATCATGTGCAAATTTTTGTTTTTAAGACTTCTTAGACATTAAAACTGAAGAAACAGAAGAAAACTTAAATGGCAATATTCAATGGTTCTCTAGTTAGTGTCCACAACCTGATTTATTGAATTCTCTTCTCTTTTATTTTAAAAGAGCAGTACTCTATCACTTCATGTCAAATACATGGGCGAAAAAAAATGGAAACAGTGGCACGTTTTATTTTCTTGGGCTCTAAAATCACTGCAGGCAGTGACTGTAGCAATAAAACTAAAAGATACTTGGCTCCTTGGAAGAAAAACTATGACAAACCTAGACAGGGTATTCAAAAGCAGAGACATCACTTTGGCAACAAACATTCGTCTAGTTAAAGCTATGGTTTTTCCAGTAGTCATGTATGAATGTGAGATTTGGACCATAAAGAACACTGAGTGGCGAAGAATTGATGCTTTTGAACTGTGGTGCTGGAGAAGAATCTTGAGAGTCCCTTGGATAGCAAGGAGATCAAACCAGTCAATCCTAAAGGAAATCAACCCTGAATATTCATTGCAAGGACTGATGATGAAATTCTAATACTTTGGCCGCCTGATGTGAAGAGCACACTCATTAGAAAAGATCCTAATGATGGAAAAGATTGAGGGCAGGACGAGAAGGGGGCAACAGAGGATGAGATGATTGGATGGCATTATCAACTCAATGGACATGAGTTTGAGCAAATTCTGGGAGATAGTGAAGAACAGGGAAGCCTGGCATGCTGCAGTCCATGGGGTCACAAAGAGTCAGGAACAACTTAGTGACTGAACAACTACTACTATTCTGAAATCCATGTTGACTTTGAAGTCACAGAAATTTTTGCTTATTTGAATCAGCTCTGACCTCCCCCTGCCCCCCCAAATAACACTGTTTTATTCTTCCCACAGTGTAATCAACAAATAAGAGTTTAGATGGCATCTTCTATCGTCATCCTGACCATCTACCTAGATCCAAACAATGAGCACCAAGATCTTGCCAAGATATAAATTCAGGAGTTTAAAAAAAATCCTCCAGCTTCATATTTAAAAGATTACTTCCTTTGTCTTAAAAAAGAAGTAGCCTTGAAATGTTTCCATTATTCTAACACAGAAACAATGCACATTGATAATCACTTCATTGAAATGTTTATCATTAGGGTTACTATCTGTTTCACCTTTGGAAGAACAGGAACTGTTAAGTAACACAGCGTCCTTAATGTTACTTATCACTGTGAGAGTTTAATGTTATGATACTATGGCCCCATTTGCCCATGTTGCAAACATACCCTGGGACAGCACAGTATTTATCTTTCTGATATATTGGCTCACTTGATGTTTAAGTAATCTATGAATTCTAGCCTCATTAGATATGCACAGAGCTTTTATTGCACACTGAGTTTCACTTAAAGCTCCTTCTTCCATTGTTCCTTTTCTTCCCCCAATGATGATTTAACTTGACCTCCTAAATAAATACTATTGTGTGTAACCCTGCTCCAACTATTAATTGTAAGGAAAAGTGATGCCTACTGGAAAGCCCTGGAATTTTTAAGTTGGAACTAAAGTATAGGAAAATTCATTTTTCAAGTCAAGTAAAATGCTTTCTGCACAGGAGAACTGAATTCAAATGTAGAACCTAGAATAAGATGGCTAGCTCTCTACAACAGATGTAGGTTATAACTAGATCTAGAAACTTGTACTGCTTTATCTTTTTATTGAAGTATAATTGACACATAACATTGCTTTAGTTTCAGGTATATAACATAATGATTCAATATTTATATATACTGCAAGATGATCACCATAGTAAGTCTAGTTAACAATAAATACAGATCTAAAAATGACTATGGTTACAATGTTTAAGGACATAAAAGACAAGACTAAATTGTTTAGGAGAAAACTGGAAACTATAAGTGACATAACATATCTGTTAAAGCAAGAGAATTTCTAGAATAGGAAAAAATACAAGAACCAAAATGAAGAATTTGACTGATGGGTGTTATCAGACATAATAGAAAAATGGAAGAGAATTGGTATTCAGGAAGACAGACTAGAGAAGAACATCTTTAAAATATTTAGAAGGACAAAAGGATGAAAAAAAAAAGATGACTGGAGATATATAAAAAACAGTAAAATGGTCTTACCTAACAATACTATATAAAGTTGAAACATATAAAACCAAACTGATTACAAGAATTAGCTAGCTAATCACAAGACTGGCCAAATACCTATTACACCAAATAGCATTCCACAAACTTACAGGATATGTGACACTACAAAATCTGAAATTCTTTGTCTAACTGTATTAAAATCTACATGTGTGTGCATGCTCAGTTGTGTCCAACTCTTTGCGATCCCATGAACTGTAGCCCGCCAGGCTCCTCTGTCCATGGGATTCTCCAGGCAAGAATACTGGAGTGGGTAGTCATTTCCTCCTCCAACGGATCTTCCCAACCCAGGGATTGAATCTGCATCTCCTGCATTGCAGGGAGATTCTTCACTGATGAGCTGTTGGAGAAGACCCTAAAATTTACACTTCACACACTAAACAAGATAAATTTCAGGTGTATCTTGCTGACTGACTTTTTCCTACACAGTAGCATAGGAATAAGTCTTGCGTATAGACTAAAGATTGTTTCCTATTTCACAAGAATAAAATGTGTTGTTATTGTTAAGTGGTATGAATTCATTTTACAAGGAGTAATAAACTAGAAATAAACAATAGGATTGGATTATATATTCTCTTGGAGAAAGAAATGGCAACCCACTCCAGTGTTCTTGCCTGGAGAATCCTAGGGACGGGGGAGCCTGGTGGGCTGCCGTCTCTGGGGTCGCAGAGTCGGACACAACTGAAGCGACTTAGCAGCATATATCCTCTTAAATTAGTCTGTGATTTCTCTATGTTAGTACTACTACATTAAGTGAGATATTATTTCTTTGGTGAAGGAAGGGATGTCTTTCAGCACCCTTGTATACCTTTTGACACCTAAGAGCACTAGCAATACACTAAGGGCACAGCAAGTGTTTAGTGACAGGTAAGAGGTATATATTGATGAAATATTTTATAAGTAGATGTATCTAGTGTGCCCAAAAATGGATGGAGTCATGTTATAAGAACACAGGAGTTCCCTGGAGGTCAAATCAGAGATGATTGAGGATCAACAATGAATCATGAAAACAGGATTATAATCCAATAAATAAAATAGGAGACCATTAGTTCATAATGATTCCATAAAACAAGTAAGAGTATTGGGAAAGTTCTTCTTTACTATTTAGTATACAAGGAAAATTAATAAATGTAGCAGGAATGACAGAGTCAGAAAATTGATACTCAGCAACTAATAAATATAGTGATAATTCAGGCATGAATCAAATAAATGGGATGAAAGTCTGTCAGAAAACAGGGTCAAAGTACCTCCCCATAGATTACAGATTAATTTCAAAGTAAAAAGGCACCTTTACAGAGGAGAAATCAGGTAGACACTACCTTAACCTAGTGATCAACGTTAAGTCATCAACAAAAGGGACAAATGGATCAACATTACTCCTGTAAGATTTCTACCAAAAAATGCACTATCTAAATGTGACCATGAGAAAATATCAGCTAAACCCAAAGTGAAAGACATTTTACAGGGGAACAAAACCCAGCATGTTCTCTTTTAAAATGGTAATATCATGAAAAACAAAGGCAAGACAAAGGAGCTGTGCCAGCTTAAAGAAGACTAAAGAAACAAGTTACTAAATGTAGTGTGGGCCCCTGAGTAGTAGCCTGGATTTAGGAGGGTGGGGTGGATGGGGGGCGAAGGTATAAAGCTGGCAGCATTTTGACCAAATCTCTTGAGAGCTTGTAATAAATGAAAATACTTGAGCTCCACCCCAAACCTTCTATTACCAGAATCTCTAGGGGTGGAGCCTGGGAATCTGTGTTTTAACCTGCCCTAATGATTGAGAAGCCTTCTCAAATGTTAAGAAGCATCAGGATTATCTAGTGAGCAGGTTAAAACACAAAACACGAATCACAAAATTGGGACAATTGGTGAAATTTGAAAATGGACTTTAAGATAATATTGTGACAATAATAAATTTCTTGAATTTGATAAATTTACTGTGTTTTTTTTAAAGAATGTCCTTATGCTTGAGAGGGCTTCCAGGGTAGCTCAAATGGTAAAGAATCTGCCTGCAATGCAAGAGACCTGGGTTCGATCCCTGGGTCGGGAAGATCCCCTGGAGAAGGGCATGGCAACCCACTCCAGTATTCCCATGGACAGTATTCTCCCATGGAGAATCCCATGGACAGAGGAGCCTGGCAGGCATGTCCATGGGGTTGCAAAGGGGCAGACACAACTGAGCAATTAACACTATGCTTGAGATAAGCATACGAGAAATTCAGTAAAATACCAAGTATAGGTGAATCTATGTCAAAGATATATGAGCATTTACTGGACTGTTCTTACAATGATTCTCTAGGTTTGAGTTTTTCACAGCAGAGTTATTAAATACATACAAACACAGACATTCACCTGCCTTACTGTATCAAACCATCATTCTGCATCTTTACAAGATCATGTCTGTATCTATTAACTTTGTAGAAATTAACATTTGCTCTTCCAATTGGCCAACAACTCATACTCAGGGCTGCATTTCCACACTACACATCACTTACTTTTTTTAAAGCCACCATACTAGCACCCCATATAGTATTACTAAGCTAGCCATTGGTATGAGTCAGCAAGAGCAAACCATGCTCAATTAGATGCTTTATTCACTTAAAAAAAACTAAATTAAAACATTATACAAGCCCTCTGTGGTCATGTATGAATGTGAGAGTTGGACTGTGAAGAAGGCTGAGCACCGAAGAATTGATGCTTTTGAGCTGTGGTGTTGGAGAAGACTCTTGAGAGTCCCTTGGACTGCAAGGAGATCCAACCAGTGCATTCTGAAGGAGATCAGCCCTGGGATTTCTTTGGAAGGAATGATGCTAAAGCTGAAACTCTAGTACTTTGGCCACCTCATGCGAAGAGTTGACTCATTGGAAAAGACTCTAATGTTGGGAGGGATTGGGGGCAGGAGGAGAAGGGGATGACAGAGGATGAGCTGGCTGGATGGCATCACTGACTTGATGGACATGAGTCTGAGTGAACTCCGGGAGTTGGTGATGGACAGGGAGGCCTGGCATGCTGCAATTCATGGGGTAGCAAAGAGTCGGACACAAACTGAACTGAACTGATAAGATATTCTGTACTGAGGGTTGGAAAATTTCAAAAAGAACCAGAGAGTAAATATTTGGGACTTTGTGGCCTATATAACCTCTTTCACAACCATTCAACTTTGCTATTCTTGCACAAAAGCAGCCATCATTAGACAATCTATAAACAAATGAGTGTAGCTGTGCTGCGATATAACTTTATTCACAAAACCAGGCATCAGGCTACATGTAGCCAATGGGCTGTATTTTCCCAGACCCTGTTCTGTGCTAAGCACCTGTTCTACATTATACATTTTACTATATATTATTACATATATATTATGTATATATAATTGTATACATAATTGTAAGTAGGGGCGGTGGCTGGGAGGACCAACCCCACGCCATGGCTGCATGGGCACAGGAGGGCCTAGAGGAGCTATCCCACGTTGAAGGTCAGGAAGAGCGGTGGTAAGGAGATACCCCTCGTCCAAGGTAAGGAGCAATGGCTGCGCTTTGCTGGAGCGGCCGTGGAGAGATATCCCACGCCCAAGGTAAGAGAAACCCAAGTAAGATGGTACGTGTTGCAAGAGGGCATCAGAGGGCAGACACACTGAAACCATACTCACAGAAAACTAGTCAATCTAATCACACTAGGACCACAGCCTTGTCTAACTCAATGAAACTAAGCCATGCCAGTGGGGCAACCCAAGATGGGCGGGTCATGGTGGAGAGATCTGACAGAATGTGGTCCACTGGAGAAGGGAATGGCAAACCACTTCAGTATTCTTGCCTTGAGAACCCCATGAACAGTATGAAAAGGTAAAATGATAGGATACTGAAAGAGGAACTCCCCAGGTTGGTAGGTGCCCAATATGCTACTGGAGATCAGTGGAGAAATAACTCCAGAAAGAATGAAGGGATGGAGCCAAAGCAAAAAGAATACCCAGCTGTGGATGTGACTGGTGATAGAAGCAAGGACCAGTGCTGTAAAGAGCAATATTGCACAGGAACCTGGAATGTCAGGTCCATGAATCAGGCAAATTGGAAGTGGTCAAACAAGAGATGGCAAGAGTGAATGTCGACATTCTAGGAATCAGCAAACTGAAATGGACTGGAATGGGTGAATCTAACTCAAATGACCATTATATCCACTACTGCAGGCAGGAATCCCTCATAAGAAATGGAGTAGCCATCATGGTCAACAAAAGAGTCCTAAATGCAGTACTTGGATGCAATCTCAAAAATGACAGAATGATCTCTGTTCATTTGCAAGGCAAATCATTCAATATCACAGTAATCCAAGTCTATGCCCCAACCAGTAACACTGAAGAAGCTGAAGTTGAATGGTTCTATGAAGACCTACAAGACCTTTTAGAACTAACACCCAAAAAAGATGTCCTTTTCATTATAGGGGACTGGAATGCAAAAGTAGGAAGTCAAGAAACACCTGGAGGAACAGGCAAATTTGGCCTTGGAATATGGAATGAAGCAGGGCAAAGACTAATAGAGTTTTGCCAAGAAAATGCACTGGTCATAACAAACACCGTCTTCCAACAACACAAGAGAAGACTCTATACATGGACATCACCAGATGGTCAACACCGAAATCAGATTGATTATATTCTTTGCAGCCAAAGATGGAGAAGCTCTATACAGTCAGCAAAAACAAGACCAGGAGCTGACTGTGGCTGAGACCATGAACTCCTTATTGCCAAATTCAGACTTAAATTGAAGAAAGTAGGGAAAACCACTAGACCATTCAGGTATGACATAATTCAAAGCCCTTATGATTATACAGTGGAAGTGAGAAATAGATTTAAGGGACTAGATCTGATAGATAGAGTCCCTGATGAGCTATGGAATGAGGTTCATGACACTGTACAGGAGACAGGGATCAAGACCATCCCCATGGAAAAGAAATGCAAAAAAGCAAAATGGCTGGCTGGGGAGGCCTTACAAATAGCTGTGAAAAGAAGCGAAGCGAAAAGCAAAGGAGAAAAGGAAAGATATAAACATCTGGATGCAGAGTTCCAAAGAATAGCAAGAAGAGATAAGAAAGCCTTCTTCAGCGAACAATGCAAAGAAATAGAGGAAAACAACAGAATGGGAAAGACTAGAGATCTCTTCAAGAAAATCAGAGATACCAAAGGAACATTTCATGCAAAGATGGGCTCGATAAAGGACAGAAATGGTATGGACCTAACAGAAGCAGAAGGTATTAAGAAGAGGTGGCAAGAATACACAGAAGAACTGTACAAAAAAGATCTTCATGACCCAGATAATCACGATGGTGTGATCACTGACCTAGAGCCAGATATCCTGGAATGTGAAGTCAAGTGGGCCTTAGAAAGCATCACTACGAACAAAGCTAGTGGAGGTTATAGAATTCCAGTTGAGCTATTCCAAATCCTGAAAGATGATGCTGTAAAAGCGCTGCACTCAATATGCCAGCAAATTTGGAAATCTCAGCAGTGGCCACAGGACTGGAAAAGGTCAGTTTTCATTCCAAACCCAAAGACAGGCAATGCCAAAAATGCTCAAACTACTGCAAAATTGCACTCATCTCACACGCTAGTAAAGTAATGCTCAAAATTCTCCAAGCCAGGCTTCAGCAATACGTGAACTGTGAACTTCCAGATGTTCAGGCTGGTTTTATAAAAGGCAGAGGAACCAGAGATCAAATTGCCAACATCTGTTGGATCATCAGAAAATCAAGAGAGTTCCAGAAAAACATCTATTTCTGCTTTATTGACTACATCAAAGCCTTTGACTTTGTGGATCACAACAAACTAGAAAATTCTTATGAGATGGGAATACAAGACCACCTGACCTGCCTCCTAAGAAATCTGTATGCAGGTCAAGAAGCAAGAGTTAGAACTGGACATGGAACAACAGGCTTGTTCCAAATAGGTAAAGGAGTACATCAAGGCTGTATATTGTCACTCTGCTTATTTAACTTATATGCAGAGTACATCATGTGAACTGCCAGGCTGGATGAAGCACAAGTTGGAATCAAGATTGCCAGGAGAAATATCAATAACCTCAGATATGCAGATGACACCACCCTAATGGCAGAAAGTGAAGAAGAATAAAGAGCCTCTTGATGAAAGTGAAAGAGGAGAGTGAAAAAGTTGGCTTAAAACTCAACGTTCAGAAAACTAGGATCATGGTATCTGGTCCCATCACTTCATGGCAAATATATGGGGAAATGATGGAAACAGTGGCTGACTTTATTTTGGGGGGCTCCAAAAGCACTGCAGATGGTGACTGCAGCCATGAAATTAAAAGATGCCTGCTCCTTGGAAGAAAAGCTATGACCAACCAAGACAGCATATTAAAAAGCAGAGACATTACTTTGCCAGCAAAGGTCCATCTAGTCAAAGCTATGGTTTTTCCAGTAGTCATGTATAGATGTGAGAGTTGGACTGTGAAGAAAGCTGAGCATAGAGAATTGATGCTTTTGAACTGTGTTGTTGGAGAAGACTCTTGAGAGTCCCTTGAACTGCAAGGAGATTCAACCAGTCCATCCTGAAGAGATCAGTCCTGGTTGTTCATTGGAAGGACTGATGTTGAAGCTGAAACTCCAATACTTTGGCCACCTGATGCAAAGAACTAACTCACTGGAAAAGACCCTGATGCTGGGAAAGACTGAAGACGGAGGAGAAGGGGATGACAGAGGATGAGATGGTTGGATGGCATCACCGTCTTGATGGACATGAGTTTGAGTAAACTCCAGGAGCTGGTGATGAACAGGGAAGCCTGGCGTGCTCTAGTCCACGGGGTTGCAAAGAGTTGGACATGACTGAGTGAGTGAACTGAACTGAGTTATATACATATAATTGTAATTATATAATTATAAGTAATTATAATATATTACATTATATTCATGTGCCCATCCTGGATGATGCAGACCTTAAACTAATAGCTCTCTCACCATCAACTAGAAGTTCTGTATCCCAGAGACCTCACTGAAAGTGTTCAACCATCAGCTATACCCTAAACCCACAAGCCACATTTTATCAACACCAAAAATTATAAAAGATACAGGAAGTCTTTCATAGATTTCATTTTATTTTAAAGCTAAGAAGTGATCCTAAAATGCAAACTAATGTTCTTCCAAACTTGGTCAAAATGAATTTTGGAGCACTAGATCAGTGTTCCTGTCCTTGTTTAGGTGTCCCCAAAAGCAGATCCTGAGATGAGCATTTGAGTCCAAGAAGTTGTTGTTTTAGGAAGTAATCACAGAGTAAAAAACACTAGTATGGAAGTAGGGAGAGAGATGAGCAAGGAAAGAAAAGCAATGAAGAGTCTGTTATCAAGCCAGTTTCCTACCACTGTGGGTAACTGGGTCTCAGTCCTTCTAGAGAACACCAGGAGACTGTGAGAGTATGTCTTAGAAATACCTCAAGGAAGTAGCAAGTAACTTGGATTTTTGTTTGTTTTCTGCTGCATGGCACACGAGATCTTAGTTCCCTGACTAGGGATCGAACTCATGCCTGCTACACAGGAAGTGTGGAGTCTTGACCACTAAACCATCAGGGAAATGCCAAACTTGGTGTGTTTTTAATCCAGCAATTCCCCACTTGTCATTGGTTGAAGGCTGACTCTGGGAACCTGGGCTATATAAGGTGAGCTTGCCCCAATGGCCACAGAACAAAGACCTCAGACAGAGATTAGCAAGTATTAGCAATAAGCAAGCCTTGGCATGTGAGATGAGCACAGAAGGGATATGGGCTAGGAATGCATCACCTTGACTACAGTCCCAGAACTTTTTATGAGCAAGGTCTAGGTTTGATTACACAAATCATCATTCTTATGTCAATGTGAATGATGAATTCCATGATCACAAAGGGTAAGGAATCTTGGGTGATAACTCATTACAGAGTGTGTGTGTGTGTGTGTGTGTGTGTGTGTGTGTGTGTGTGTGTGTGTTAGTCACTCAGTTGTGTCTGACTCTTTGAGACCCCATGGACTGTAGCCTACCAGGCTCCTCGGTCCATGGAATTCTCCAGGCAGTAATACTGGAGTGGGTTGCCATGCCCTTCTCCTGGGCATCTTCCCAACTCAGAGATCGAACCTGTGTCTCCTGCATTGACAGGCAGATTCTTTATCACTGAGCCACCAGGGAAGCCCAATTCATTACACTACCAAACACTAATTAGCCACTCTCCATTTCCCTGTGTCCCAGCACAAGCTGGGTGGAGTGGGGTGCTGCTCCCAGTTACTGCTGTGCAATGAATACAGGAAACATGACTTTCTAGCAAGGAATCTTTCGAGTGGATGAGCTTTACTGGTCCCCCTGACACTGAAATTTAATAACCTAGTGATTCTAAAACTGTATTTAAATATTATTTCAGAGCATGATATATTGTACGCCTGACTTAAAATGAAACTCCAATTTATTCAGGCAACAAATTCATCTAATTCTAACAGTGATTCATAGCAACCACATAAACTACCAGCAGGAACAGGAAAACTCCTTCTGCAGAAAGCCCTTGTTAAGCAGCTTTCTTCTCTAAAGCTTTATTTCCAAAAACAGCCTTTTGAGGCATGGATACAGCAGTCTGAAGGAATTACTTCTTCCCCCTAGACTCTATCATTTACCCTCTCATGGGTTTTAATCAAATTTCCCAAGTAAGTCCCCTATGACTTTGCAATTCCAGCTTATCAAAACTCTTTCCACAGTCACCATACATCATATAGTAAAAGACAGGAAAACACACACAGTGGTCATATGCATGTATCACTGACTTCCTATGAATTTCCCAACCCTAGTTCATGCAGCTAGGTAAATATTGATGTAAAAAATTACATCCTTGTACAAATTATTCACCCATGATGTACCTAGTCTTCATTCAAAATACCTGTTTACTCAACATGCATGCCTTCTCCGAGAGAGAACGAATGAGGAAAACAAGATCACAAGGAACCCTTGGTTTTGTGTTTGTTTTTTGGCCACACAGCAAGGCATGCGGGGATCTCAGTTCCCTGAGACCAGGGATCAAACCTGTCTTCCCTACAGCAAAAGAATGAAGTCTTAACCACTGGACCACCAGGGAAGTCTCCAAGGAAACCTTGGTTTTGATCAAAGTTCACCAACTGATCCAGTGACTAAATCCAGCCTCCAGGAGTATTTTGTTTAGTCCTAATTATTGTTTTAAATGTTTACAAAATAATGGCAAGCATTTATTAATGGGGACATTTCACATAAAATAACCCATGTTTCTGCTTCCTCTTTGAAAAATCAGAGGATCAAGAAATGCTGGTGTCAAAATCTGCATGGCATCGTTAGGAAGGGGTTGGTGGATGGCTGTCCCCTGATGACAAGCTGCACACTTCTGGTTTGCTACAGTGACCACTGTCTTCTACTGTCTATCTGTCTTGCCTCTAGGGGCGTGCAATTTGTAACTCAGATGAAACACAGTAAACAGAATTTTGAGCACCGAGCTTAGGAAATGTAGCACATTTCACCTTTTACACCAACAGATACCTTAGACGAAGGGAGTTTACATCTAGAATATGGCTTTCTTTGCCCTGATTGGCTGTATTCATGGGTGTCATTGCACTTAGCCAGTGTACCTACGATGACAATGTACAGCCCATAAAATAATCTAAGAGAATCTATCCACTTCCTGTTGGACTCTTAGCAAGACTCTCCTGATCCCATCATGCAATAGGTCCTGCCTCAACTTTGAATCAAACCTTCCCCTAGCTAATCTCCACATCAGAACCAGCAGAGCAGTGGAAGGCTGGAGGGATAAAGGCTATGCAGCTAAAACACAGAAAGAAGTTACACCTAAGGAATAAAAATGTATCTCAGAGAGTAATCTGTTAGCAAGGCAACTTATTTCCTCATGGAATAGGTTAATTATCTCTCCAAGCAACCTCAAAAACCTCAGGCCAAAAAAAAAAGTTGGGGTATATGTAGATTCATTTGAAGAGGTGCATAACCTAGTAAATGAACTGTTCAAAGGTTCACCCTTCTTTTGGATGAAAGGATTATCGCCCAAAGGTCTGTCTCACTATTTCACAGTAACTTATCATAGTTAATCTTTGAAAATTCCTGCACTTAGTTGATAAAAGAGAAAAGGCCCAAATGAGAGTTATGCTAAACTTACAGCCTTGGGGCATGAAGGTGGGATAGGGATAAATATTAAAAACCGGAGGTAAAGGGAGAGGGGAAGGTGGAGAGAAAGAGATTGAACAGAGACAGATGCAAAATTATTATTTTGTGGGTCAAGCTCTATGTATTATTTTGCTCTGCTCTTATTTTGTGAGTCCAACTCAGCTCTGTGTATCTTTAAATTCCTTTTCTATTCAAAGCAAAGTTTTAAGGCATTTTGACCCTACAATCAATAGAATGCAATATAAAAACAATGAAAAAAATCAAGGCAAATAAGGGTTTGCTGAAAGCCAGCTTTGAAAGCCAGTAATGGGTTGATCTATGCCAAGATGCAAGGTGAGGTTGCTCCTACCAGCGAGAGGTGGCACATGACAAAAGAAAGATTTTCTACTTTGGGGGGCTACAGAATGACCCAATTGGGGCCATTCTGAAGCTCTAATATTTCGGCTACCTGATGTGAAGAGCTGACTCATTGGAAAAGACCCTGATGCTGGGAAAGATTGAAGGCAGGAGAAGGGGAGGACAGAGGATGAGGAGGTTGGATGGCATCACCAATGGAATCTGAGTTTGAGCAAACTCCAGGAGATGGTAAAGGACAGGGATGCCTGGCATGCTGCAGTCCATGGGGTCTCAAAAGAGTTGGACACAACTGAACAACAACAGAATGACCACCAATTTGAAGCTTATCACCTGTACTTGGTGAAAGGACATTTTCAATGAGGGAAAATTTCACAATAAAGGAATCCCTAAATAAGTTTCTTTACTCACATTCCCAAAAAATCTCTAAAAATGATCAAAAATGTCGCCTAAAATAAGTCCTTTAAATTCTACAGGCTCAGTAAACAATACCAGAACTTGCTGCTCTAAAAATAAAGTGGAAACTGTACACACGGATCAGGTAGGCCCTTCTCACATACTCCCCCAATCATCTGTAGAAATACTGTGAAGAAAATTCCAGGCAGGGTTATAATCCAACCCCCTTCCATAATGCAAGATAATGTTTTGAAACAATAATAAAGAAAATGGGTGTCACGTACGTGAAAAATCAGTAAATCCATGAATTCTCCATTTGCTTTGGGGAAATACCTGAATTTGTGAGGTCCATAGGATATCACTCAGTCATGTCCGACTCTTTGTGACCCCATGGTCTGTAGCCTACCAGGCTCCTCAGTCCATGGAATTTTCCAGGCAAGAGTACTGGAGTGGGTCGCCATTTCCTTCTCCAGGGGATCTTCCCAATCCAAGGATCAAACCCAGGTCTCCTGCACTACAGGCAGACGCTTTACCATCTGAGCCACCAGGGAAGCCCATGTGAGGTCCATAACTCATCACAGATATGTTTCTGGTGCTCCATATTCAACATCCAGCATGTACCTCATTCATATGATCATGGGAAGATGAGAAATAACAGGAATACAATGGTACTCAAACCACTGTGTCTATTTTCTATGGCTGTTTAACAAATTACCGTAAACTGAGAAGATAATAACCACCATTTATTACCTTACAGCTCTGTAAGTCAGAGGTCCGGTGGACTCATCTGGATTCTCTGCTCTGGGTCTCATGAGACCAAAATCAAGGTGCGAGCTGGGCTAGGCTCTTATCCATAAATTCTGGGGGAGAATCTGCTCCAAACTAAAGTTCATGTATGTGGTTGGCAAAATTCATTCCCCTGAAGTTGTAGGACTCCAGTTCCCCTTTCCTTTCTGATTGTCAGCTGTCCTTTCTGACTCTCAGCTCCTGGAGGCCACCTGTATTTCTTACCAAGTGGTCCCCTCCATCTTCAAGGCTGTTAACAGTGTGCTAAATCTTTCTCATGTTCTTACTCATAAAACTAAAAATAGTTGCCATATGATCCAGCAATTCCATTCCTGGGCATATATCCAAACAGAACTTTAATTCAAAGAGATACATGCACCCCTATGTTCATAGTAGCACTATTCACAGTAGCCAAGACATGGAAACAAACTCTCCATCAACAGATGAATGGGTAAAGAAGCTGTGGTACATGCAATATATACAATAGAATACTACTTGGCCATGAATAAGGATGAAATAATGCCATTTGCAGCAACATGGATGCAACTAGAGGTTATCAAACTAAGTGAAGTAGGTCAAAAAGAAAGTGACAAATATCAGGATCCAGGAACACAACCGGGTTGGGCCCCAGGGATACTGGCTCTGGGAGTTCTTAACTGGACTCATTCATGAGCTGGCTTCTGGTCCCAGCTCTGTGTCTTTTTCACTGCGACTTTTGGTCCTTTGAGCATCAGTTTCCTCATCTGACACCTGGGCGCAAGAGCAGGGCCAACTTACCCGGCAACAGGGTTTATGGTATCACTTATAGGCAGAATCTAAATTATGCCACAAATGAACTTATCTATGAAACAGACTCAGTGATGTAGAGAGCAGACTTGTCACTGCCAAGGAGGACAGGGGTGAGGGAGTAATGGACTGGGAGCTCGGGATTAGCAGATGCAAGCTACTACACATATCTAATGGGTAAGCAACAAAGTCCTACTGCAGAACACAGGGACTTATATTCAATTCCCTGTGATAAACCATACTGGAAAGATTATGAAAAACAATGTGTGTGTGTGTGTATATATACACATGTATGTAAAACTGAATCACTGTGCTATATGGCAGAATTAACACTGTAAATCAACTATATTTCAATAAAATAAATTTCTAAAAAATCTTTGCTATGTTCTGACTCAGATATTCCCTTCTGCCCTCCTATTCTACCACCAGCTAAAGAAATCTCTCTGCTTTTAAAAGCTCATGTGATTGGGTTAGGCTCACTCTGAAAATCTGTATTTTTAAGATCAGCTGTATCCTACAGCACAAAAAGAGACATCCATATATGTTTACAGGTCCTGGAGATTGAGATCTGAAATCTTGGGGGCCACTTTTAGAAAGTCTATCTACCTATCATGTCTGTTGATGTACATGTTGACACATACTGTTCCCTTGTAGGGACAACTCACTGGTACAACGTAGACTACTTTACCTACTGCTGCTGCTAAGTCACTTCAGCCATGTCTGACTCTGTGTGACCCCATAGACGGCAGCCACCAGGCTCCCCCGTCCCTGAGATTCTCCAGGCAAGACCACTGGAGTGGGTTGCCATTTCCTTCTCCAATGCATGAAAGTGAAAATGAAAGTGAAGTCGCTCAGTCGTGTCTGACTCTTTGCAACCCCATGGACGGCAGCCACCAGGCTCCCCCGTCCCTGAGATTCTCCAGGCAAGAACACTGGAGTGGGTTGCCGTTTCCTTCTCCAGTGCATGAAAGTGAAAAGTGAAATTGAAGTCACTCAGTCGTGTCCGACTCCTAGTGACCCCATGGACTGCAGCCCACCAGGCTCCTCCGTCCATGGGATTTTCCAGGCAAAGTACTGGAGTGGGGTGCCATTGCCTTCTCCAACTACTGTTAGGTAAAGAATAGCATTTCAAATATCCAATGAAGGAAGGCTCAGCTTCCTGGGAGAGCATAAATACATGCCCCCCATAATTTAAAGGCTAATCAGCCACAGCCCTAAATACCTAGTATCAATACATGATATCCAGGCCATTAGAGGAATGCAGACTAATATACAAGAGATGGCCAACCTAAACATATGGGTGCCTTCACTTTAAAGTCATATGAACTGTATACACTCTGCATTGCCTCAGCCTTTCCCTGTTAATTTGGGTTCAACAAACAATCTTGAGATTTGACAGGGTAATCAGCCCATTAATTTTCACAACATGTATCTAAACGAGAGTTACTGGAACAAGATGAGGTGAATTCCAAAAGTTGTGTAATTTTCCCTGCTTTTAATGTATGTGGATGTGGCAGATTATATTTTCTAAAGATAGCCAGGATACCCCTAATACATATGCTTTTCTGTTAACTTTTGCTTCATGTATCTCAGGGGTTTTTTTGGTTAGGTGCATACCCTGGTGACTCAGCAGTAAAAGATGCAGGAGCTACGGAGATGCCTGTGTGGGGAAGATCCCCTGGAGTAGGAAATGGCAACCCCCTCCAGTAATCTTGCCTGGAAAATGCCATGGACAGAGGAGTCTGGCAGGCTACAGTCCACAGGGGTCACAAAGAGTCCAACAGGACTTAGCAACCAAACAATTGTTATATCTTTTTGGTGGGTTGAGACATATTATAAAATGTATTACTTTGGCTCTAGCTACAATTTTGTCTTAAAGTCTATTCTGTCAGATATTAGAATAGTTGCTCCAGCTCTCTTTTGATTACTGTTTGCATGGTTTCTCTACCCTTCAACTTTCGATCTTTTGTGACTTTGAATCTAAAGCACTGGGTACACCAAAAAGTTCGTTCGGGTTTTTTCCATAACATCTTACTAAACTTTTTGGCCAAGCCAATGTGGCCCTTGTAGCCAGCATGTAAGTGGTTCATTTTTTTAAAATCCATTCTGCCAATTCATGTAATTGGAATGCTTAATCGATTTATGGGCTTCCCTGATAGCTCAGTTGATAAAGAATCTGCCTGCAATGCAGGAGACCCCAGTTTGATACCTGGGTCGGGAAGATGCACTGGAGAAGGGATAGGCTACCCACTCCAGTATTCTTGGGCTTCCCTTGTGGCTCAGATGGTAAAGAATCTGCCTGCCATGCAAGAGACCTGGGTTTGATCCATGAGTTGGGAAGATCCCCTGGAGAAGGGAAAGGCTACCCACTCGACTCTTCTGGAGTATTCTGGCCTGGAGAATTCCATGGACTGTATAGTCCACAGGGTCACAAAGTCAGACACAACTGAGCAACTTTCAATCCATTTACATTTAAAGTGTTTACTCATAAGGTAAGATTTATACCCACCATTTTGCTATTTATTTTCCTTATGTCTTTTTCATTCTTCTATTCCTTTACCACTGTCTTTTTGTGTTAAAAGATATAATGTACCATTTCATTCACTTTTCATTTATTTTAATATATTTAAGTTATTTTCTTAGTGACTGCCCTTGCAATGACAATTATCATCTTAACTTAAAACAATCTAGTTCAAATTAATACCAACTTAACTACAGTAGTATACAAAATCTGCTCCAACTTGTCTCCATTCCATTCTTTAACTTTGTCCTGTTATTGTCACACAAATTATAGCTTTATACACTGTCTGCCCACCAACACAGAACTATAATAACTGTTTTACATAATTGTCTTTTAAATTAGATATGGTAAAAGAGTTAAACAAAAAATACATGTATGCTGTCTTTCATATATTTACTAAAATATGTATATTTACTGGTGCTCTTTATTTCTTCATGTGGCTTTGGGTAACTTACTAATGTCCTTTCATTTCAGTCTGAAGGACTCTCTTTAATGCGTCTTGTTGGGTAGGTCTGGTACTAATAAATTCTCTCAGTTTTCCCTTTATGACTATGTTGTTATGCTTGGTGGTATCCCACATGCACTGTTCATTTCTCTGTTGTTTGTTTTTGCTCCTCAGACTGAGTAATCTCAATTGACCTATTTTCAATGCTTTTTAAGCATTTCAAACACATGGCCTAAAAGTAAAAGCTTAATTCAGTCAGTAAATTTTTTGAACACTTTCTATATGCCAAATGATTTTAAGGTGTTCTGGATATAGCAGGAGGCAACACAAAATTATTACCTTTATGGTGAGTAATATATATATTAAATATATAATGCCACATACTGATAAATGCCCTAGAGACAACAAGGTAAGAGGATACAGTCATTCTTTTAAAGAAAATAGCCTGGTCAGGAAAAGCCTTTCAAAAGAGCTAAGAATAGCACTAAATAAAGTATTTTCCTTAAGTATCAAATCTTAGAAAAATCTAAAAATTCAATTAAAAAGTATAATGAACCTCAAGTTCTCTTAGACCTTCAATATTCTTCACTTAGTAAAGTTAGCCTACACCTTTCAACTGTGAATCAAAAGATTCAAATTAATGACAAAACCATACATGCAAAATTGGAATCACAATCTAAGCGAGTCACAATTTCTTACATGCCCAATTCACCTCAATATTGCAAATACATTAAATACCAAATATAGACAAACTATTAGTACTAAGTGTTAGTACTAAAGTTAGACTGATTGCATTACTGGTCCCAGTTCTTTACTCATTTCTGTATCCATGTCTTTTGCCAAGTGATTTTGCAGCTTCCCATAGCAAGAGACAGATTTGGGACTTTCCTGGTGGTTCAGTGGCTAAGACTCAGCACTCCCAATGCAGGGGACCTGGATTTGATCTCTGGTCAGGGAATTAGATCCCACATGCCCCAACTAAAGAACCCACATGCCACAATTAAGATCGAAAATCCCCCGTGTGCCACAACTAAGACCCAGTGCACGCAAAAAATAAATGTTTTAAAAAAGAAAGAGACAATATATTTTTCATCCCCATGACTGAGTCCAGGTACATGCCTTGCTTTGGACAATGGAGTGTTAACAACCATGAGACAAGTAGAAGCATGGAAAAACACTTGTTCTCTCACATGTCTGCCACTGTCATGAGACTGTGCCTGGGCTAGCTTGCTGGAGGATGAGGGACGCATAGAAGAAAGCTGTGCTGTGCTGTGGCTGTCATACAGCATTACAGTAGTGAAAGATAACTGATACAACCCTTATTTTTATTCTATATATTCCCTGGTTTGGAAATGTACTTACCAGCAAAGAGAAAATATTTTCCTTTCAAGTGAATTGAGAGTACTTTCCTATACTTATCAGGACCAGGTTCACGTGCAGAAGCAGCTAAAAAAAGTCAACATGTCTTTATCCCTAATGTAAAAATCTAGAGAAAGGTGGTTAGGCTGGTTCAGCTGTTTCATGGTATCAGGGACCCAGGCTCCTTCTATCTTGCCACTCTATTGGCCACTTCCTTGTCTACTATTCGTCACCTCATATCCAGCCATCATATCTATATCCCCCTACCAGGAATGAAAAAAGAAAACAATAAATACAGGTTCCCCTCTCCTTTCAAAGATAGTTTCTGTATGGTGCACACCACATCTTCTTATATGCATTCATGTGGTCAAACTTAACTAAAAAGATGGCTAGGAAATGTAATCTTGAACAATCACATGCCTGGCTAAAAAGCAAGGATGCTACTAACTTAGAAAAAGAAAAAAATGAATATTTGAGGACAACTGTCTCAATATTACAAACACAAAGCTTAAACATATCCAGATTACTAATAAGTCAAACTCGGTTACCATCTCAGAGGACAGGCAGGTAGGCAAGACACAGGATCCAAGCTTTAGGATAAGTATCCTTTGTGAGGTCCTAACAGATGCCTTTAAACCCCTTTTATATTTACCATGAAATGTGAAACTCTCAATCAATACTTTTTTGAAGGGGATTTGTCTCTGCCTATTTCGGGTTTTATCCCAATGTAATTTCTGACTTGCCTAGAAGTCGACACTGAATTCCAATTATTTTTGCAGCTAACTTCCTTCAGTTGTGTAGCCTGATTGAATTCTGAACTCTTGTCACGTTTCCTCTTTAGAGGGTCAAAACCAAATCAGTTATGTTTTTTCGTATCTTTCTGCTAAACTTTCATAACTTTCTGCTAAAAACACTAAAGTGATGCTAATAACTATATGTGAAAGGACTTTATGCATGCAAATACAGTTCTCCAGTTTTCTGAGATCCCTCTTTTGATTGATCCAAAGATAATAGCCAGTTCCCTCCTTACATGCTTCTGAGGTTCCCCAAAGGCTACTTGTCTAAGCTGGTGAGATCACCTCGTCAATCCTCCCCTGACCACCTCTGTCCACCTTAAAACTGTTTTGCTCTCTTTTCCTCTGCATGTTGCCCTCCTCACTTCCACTGAATGCAACAGTACTTGATCCAAACCACTGACATAGCCCTGCCCATTTTTCAGCAAAGTGTGATAAACACCAGGCTACTATTTAACCAACTTTATTGCAGGCTTATGATAAACAGAGGGGAACCTTTACAAAAATCTGAAAGCTTTAAAACCTTTCCCAAAACTTCTTTTTTCTAGAGCCAACAGGTCACACCCATTCTCTGGGGTCTCATATGGACCCCTCTTCCTCTTTAGCAACTCAGCACACCCCTGCTGTTGAGGGGGAAAGCTCCTTTTGATTGCAGTGAGCGGTCCTGAAGAGAGATCTTAGTTCCCTGCCCAGGAATTAAAGCTGGGTAACCTGGATGAAAATCAGGAGTCCTCACCACTAGACCACCAGGGGCTAAAGGCTAGAAGCAAAGTGGCTCTGGCTCTTGCCCCTGTTTGAAGGAAGAATATTTCAAGGAGGCAAAGACTGTACAAATAGGTACAATGTTTACTATTAGAGATACAGGACAATGTTTGGGAGAGCACACAGTAAAACAGTTTATCCAGCTCAGAAGCTAGGCAGAGATACACACCCGGAAAGGAGTGTGGACATCCTGAGTGAGAATGAGTGCAATATGGAGGTAAGGTAAATCACTTATATAAGACAGTCCTTCCGGGTCTTTATTTACCCTTGACCAGTTAGCTTTTTTCTTTCTTCACATCTGACTGGTCCATGGATCCTCCCCAAAATGCATGTGCAACTTGCATTTTGGATCCCACCATAAAGGCCTATGGGTGCATGTCCACACTTCTTATGGGGTGGGGCCTCCCTCCCTTTTCGACCCCCAAGAAGCCTTCCTGCACATGTGCAGACAGGGAAGTCTTCCTTGACCTCAGCAGTGGGCACCTTATCTCTTTGATTTAGCTGAGATCAGTTTTTGCCACTAGCTTTGTCCTTGGAGTGTCTGGGTGAGAATAACGGCTCAGTTTTACTCCACTTGATAACCACCAGGTGTCTGGCCCAGAGGCCCACTGTCTCCTACCTCACTTTCTCCTCTCATTACAGACTTCCCTCTCCTGCTCTCTCCCACAAATTACTGGGCCCATAACTCACCCCCTTTAAAGAAAGTTAAAAAAAAAAAAAAGTTTATTAACAACATAATCATCTCTTAGAGACACAACTGTGCTCCAAAGAAGACAGCATTTCCCATTTTTATGCATAATAGGATCTGGGCCTTGCTTCTGAATAACCGAGAGATGCATTAAAGTGGTATTTTCCCCCCATACACAATAGCTCAGGTGTCCCAATGATAAATTCTGTGCTCGCCCTGAAAGTTACAAGCACAAACTGCAGGAAGCTATTAAAGTAGCAATTTTGGTCTGACTTCATGTATTTTAAAGCACCATTTGACTGTTAGGCAGAATGACAATACCGTATCATGTTAACTTACTGCTTAAATTCTACCTTCCAAATAGGAAATGAGATGGCTTACCAAAAAAAAAAAAAAAAATTCACTAGCTCTAAGTTAAGGTTTGAGCCAGATGTATACCCTCAGAGGATTCAGGATGGAGAAAAACTGGATACAGACCCTAGATAGCTAATGTGCATATCAAAGCAGTAATTTCAAAACACCCAGACTCTCACATCTTCCCATACATAGAATAGTGCTAAATTCACTAACTTGAGATGTCTGGTTTTCCTTAATTACCAGTAATCGTTTTACATCCAACTACCTGGGTATTTTTGTTGTTGTTGCAAAAACTCGATGCATCCTGGCTCCTGCCTCACCTCTTCAGAACAGGCCCTCAGTTGTCCAAGAGGCTGTATCTTGGGCTTAAGTCCTTAATAATGCCCCCAATAAAATGTTATTCTTAACTTTTTGGTTGTGCACATTTTTCAGTGGATACTGTGAATTTTTTGGTAAGTAGCCCAACAGCATGGAAGAGTTCCTTGAACATCTGGGAGATGAAATGGGGTAACTGCTTTTGAGGCTGATTTAAATATGCCTTTTAAAGGTTTCCAGTGTGTAGATGTATCCATCAAAAAGACGCTGTAAAGATTTTGTATTTATGTGAGGATAAATGGTATCAGAGACTTCTGTCCAGAAATATAACACCTCCACCCTATTTACATAGCCAAGATATGGAAACAAGCCAAACGTCCATCAACAGATACGTGAGTAAAGAAGATGTGGTATGTACATACAATGGAATATTACTAAACCATAAAAAAGAATGAGATAATGTCATTTGCAGCAACATGGATGCAACTAGAGATTATCATATTAAGTGAAGTTAAGTCAGAAAGACAAATACCATATGATATCACTTACATGTGGAATCTAAACTATGACACAAATGAAACCACCTATGAAATAGATATTGACTCAGACATAACAGTACAGACTTGGAGTTGCCAGGCAGAAGGGAATGGGAAGGAGGGAAGGATTGGGAGTTTAAGATTAGTAGATGCAAACTATTACATATAGAACCGATAAACAACAAGATCCTACTGTATAGCACAGGGAACGATATTCAGTGTCCTATGCTAAACCATAATGGAAAAGAATATATTTTTATATTACTGAATATATATATATGACTGAATCACTTTGCTGTACAGCAGTAATTAATACAACACTGTCAATCAACTATACTTCAATTTAAAAAGGCAATCTTTTAAATTTTCTTTGATAAATATTATATGAAGAGACTTCCTAATATGGAATAATCTTTCAACCAGAATTTAAATCATTACATTAAATCTAATCATTGTTATCACCCTCTAAATATTTATCCGTTGAATCTTTACTTTCAAAACTTTAAAGAGAACATATGAAACCTTTCTTTGAGATTCTTCCTGTATCTGATAGGATCAAGGGTAAGATTCTTAGGGAAACATTAATATTTTACAATGTTGGGATATATTACAGCTTTAACTTTTGTTTTAAATATTCATCTTGAAAATGCATATTTTCCAGTTTAAAAACTGGAAAGTCATCTAAGAAACCAAACTTTTTATCTTACCAAAAACTTTAAAATACTACCCTCACTTGTATATTATTTTTACTTTGTATGCCTTTTCCAAAATAGTTTTTGCCTACTATGTTGGCACCAACATGCAGGAAAATGAATTTTTTCTGAAACCATATAAATAAAGGCAGTAAGAACTATCTACTTTAAAAGAACAATGAAAACAAGGAATATAACACCTTCAATCATGTCTTTATTTTTTTCTTAATGTATATCTTTTATTGAAGTATAGTTGACTTACATACAATGTTTCAGGCGCAGAGCAAGGTGATTCAGTTGTACATGTACACATTAACTTTGAAATTATTTTCCATTATAGATATAAGATATTGACTATAGTTCCCTGTTGCTTGTTGCATAAATACTTTTTAAAATTAGAAATCTAGCATTCTATTCATACTAAGCGGATGACACCTTTAAAGCAGCTGTGAATGCAGAACTCCAAGGCACACCCACAGTCTCATAATGCAGTGTGTGTGTGTGTTCAGTCCCATCTGACATTTTGCAACTCCATGAACTATAGCCCTCTGTTCATGAGATTCTCCAGGCAAGAATACTGGAGTGGGTTGCCATTTCCTTCTCCAGGGCATCTTTCATAGGTTAATAAGATTTCAACCTAGCCTTCTTCCAAGCAGAGAGAAGGTTTTGCTCTTTCTGAATTCTCCTCAAATGGGAACATTTTCCAGAAAAAGAATCCTCCATAAGTGGTAAATCTGTCTCTGCAAGTCATATCAGATACTGGCACCTACTGGTGGAAATGTGACAGAGTCACCATCACACAGAAACCACTGAAGAGAGAGAAAAGAAAGATCTAGAAGTTACAAAGTCAGGGATACATACTCCTGGAAGGAAATAGATCAGCAGAGGTGAGAGAGGTTGATAAGGTTTGACGGTAGAGGGGGATTCTGGAGACAAGCAAGTAGCACACTGGAAAAAAATGAAAATAGCTAAGAGATGACCACTACTAACAGGCATGATGGAATGCAAAACCTCAGGATCCAATGTACCAGTGATGCCAACTCACTAGCCAAAAAGTTTCATGTTATCACAGAAGCCAATGGAAAGAAAAAGAACCAGGGGCTTCCCTGGTGGCTCAACGGTAAGGAATCTGCCTACCAATGCAGGAGACATGGGTTTGATCCCTGGTCCGGGAAGATCCCACATGTCATGGAGCAACTAAGCCCATGCAACACAACTACTGAGTCTGTGCTCCAGAGCCCAGGAACCACAACTACTGGGCCCGTGTGCAACAACTACTGAAGCCCGTGTGCCCTAGAGCCCGTGCTTTGCAACAAGAGAAGCCACCGTAATGAGAAGCCCATGCACTGTAACTAGAGAGTAGCCCCTGCTCATCACAGCTAGAGAAAAGCCCACACAGCAACAAAGACCCAGCGCAGCCAAAATAAAGAAATAAATTTAAAAAAGAAAAAAACTAATTTACTTCAAAATTTGTTTTAGTCCCTACATTCATTCATCTAATAAATATTTATTAAGTGCTAACTATATGCTAATCACTGTTCTAGGCTCCAGGGATACAGCAGTGAACTAAATGACAAAGCCTGTGCTCTTGGGGAACATACATTCTCTAAGGGGAAGGGTTGTGGGCAGCCAGGAAACAAGTAAATATGTAATATTTCAGATGATTCATGCTAGGGAGAAAACAAAGTAGAAAAGAAGTTAGCAGTGTTGTTGCTGTTTAGCCATTAAGTCACGTCCAACTCTTTGCAACCCCATGAACTATAGCCCGCCAGGCTCCTCTGTCCATGGGATTCTCCAGGCAATACTGGAGTGGGTTGCCATTCCCTCCTCCAGGGGATCTTGCTGACCCAGCGATCAATTAATTCCCGCATTGGCAGGTGGATTCTTTACCTCATACACTATATACAACATAGTGTGTGTATACACACTATGTTGTTATTTTATATAGGGCCGTCAGCAAAGGCATTGTGATAAAGTAAATTTTAAATATGTCATATAGTTTTTATACCCTTAGATTGGAAGCTGTGACCTCCTCCTCCTTTGGATTATCCAATACATTTTCACACATTAGGGCACTTACATTTATTCATCTACTTGGTTTGTTTATGGAGCAACAGGAGAGGAGACACCTGCTAGGTACCTACTATGTGCCAAGTACTTTATATACCACATGTGTCATTTCAGGTCATCCTCAGGTCACCCTCTGAGGAATTATTGACCTCAGTGTATAAATGGGTACACTGAATTTCACTGAATATAAAGGAACACTCTAAGGTCATATAGTTGTTATGTGTCAGAGGCAGGATTTGAATCTCAGTCTATTGAGATTCAAAGACGTGCAAAATCGCTTCTCGGCCTTTTGGCTAAGATCAAGTGTAGTATCAAAGACGTGCAAATCAAGTGGGACGCCCTAGACAGTTGAAAGTGCTATCAGAGGAATCATACTGCTCTTGAATATTAAGTGCTGTAAATGAACTTTTTATCCAAATCTCTCCTGGGGCACTCACAACTCTCTACCTTGTATTTATATATATATATACACATATATATACATACACACACGTGTGTGTGTATGTATGTATGTATGTTGATTCTCCCCAGGAGGTGATTTTTTAGGGTGCAATCTGGGTCTGAATCATCTTTGGTGTCTGGTGATCTGGCCTTCAGCAGGAACTTATTAAACATATGTCCAAAAACCGGGCAGAAGGGAGTTCCCTGGTGACCTAGTGCTTAGGACCCCGAGCTTTCACTGCATGGCCCTGGTCAGGGATCTGAGATCCTGCAAATTGCATGGTGTGGCCAAACAAACAAATACTGGACTGAATGAAATAAATGGAAAAGCTTAGAATTAAGTCACTAAATATTAAGTCTCTCCTCAGACAGTAATAATGTTTTTCAAACAGTACACTAAAAAACCCATATGGCAACTAAAAATGTCACTTGTTTCCATCATTTAATTAATAAAGAGCTAAACCAGAAGAACTTTAAAAACAGTATTTGCATATGAAATTCACAGTATTGACTAAGTGGACTTTAAGTGTTCTTTGATGCAAAGTCTTAATTGGTGCTGCTGTTGTATTTGGTTTTGTTTTGGAACACATGGAACCCCACCTACTGCTAGGCACATGAGTTTTGTGGACCTGTGGAATTAGGTCTCAAGTGTTTGTGAAAAGGTGCAATGGTTTGTTTTTATATTTTACATTTATGTTTCTTCCAGATTCCACAGTCATAATCACCCTTTGTAAACCACAGACAAGGGGACAAAGAAAATACTAAGTTTGACCCTGTAGCCATACTTAATCTTCAGAGCAGAACTCCAAACATGTTTATTTCCTTCTTGAAGTCACTACATTGGAAATAGTTTGCAGCCAAGCAGGTTGAAGAGTATGACACACACATGACTGGACTCATGGAGAAACCCAGGAGCTGATGATTCCAAGTGAGAGGCAATGGATTTTGTAGGATGTTGTACAACAGTGTTTTTATGATCCCCAGTATCCATTCGCCAAAGATCATTATGGTTGTAAAGGGCTTTTGCCTCTCCTGACACGGAGGAGAAAGGATTGAGAATAGGAAAAGGATGACTCTTATGCAAGGGCATAGGTGGGATCTGAAACACAGATGCAGGCCAAGAGGGAAGAAGAATGAAGGGGCAGGGCCAGTGGACTGAAAGCATAATATGGCTGATATCCAATTGAAAATCTCCTATCTGCATTGTACTCCCCCACTGTTATCTCCAAGCCTTAAACAACATAGTTTTCTGTGAGCAGAGTTTTGATAAAGAGAACCTTGTCTATACAGCCAGCCACTATGGAGAAAAATGTGGAGGTTCCTTTAAAAAATTAAAAATAGAGCTACCATATGACCCTGCAATCCCACTCCTAGGCATATATCTGGAGAAAAACATGATCCAAAAAGATACATGCACCCCAATGTTCATTGCAGTACTGTTTACATGGAAGCAACCTAAATGTCTATCAACAGAGGAATGGATAAAGAAGTGGTACATATATACAATAGAATATTACTCCACCATTAAAAAGAATGAAATAATGCCATTTGCAGCAACGTGGATGGACCTACAGATTATCATACTAAGTGAAATCAGTCAGGCAGAGAAAGAGAAATCCATATGATATCCGTTCTGCATGGAATCGAAAAAGAAACGATACCAAAGAACTTACAAAACAGAAAGAAACTCACAGACTTAAGAGAATAAACTTATGGTTATCATAAGGGGAAAGACTAGGGGGAAGGGATAGTTAGGGAGTTTGGGATGGACATGTCCACACTGCTATAATTAAAATGGATAACCAACAAGGTCCTACTGTATAGGACAGAGAACTCTGCTCAATGTCATGTGGCAGCCTGGATGGGAGGGGAGTTTGGGGGAGAATGGATACATGTATATGTATGGCTGAGTCCCTTTGCTGTACACTTAAAACTATCACAACATTGTTAATCAGCTATACTCCAATATAAAATAAAGTTTTATACAAAACTTTATAAAAAACAAGATACAAAAGGGTGATAAAAATATAGGTATGAAGAGCTTTATGTAAGGAAATTTGGTGGTGATACAAATAGACAGAGAGAAAAGGAAAAAAGAGGCCCTTGTCCATAGTGTGGGGATGGGTCAGAGAGAGGCAGCAGCATGGAGGCTCAGTTACTAGGCAGCAGATACCTGTAATGAGCTAAGTGAGGGGACAAGAGATAACCAGGACAAACTTGTGATACATGTCATGACACTCAGGGCTCCTCAAGCATACCAGAAGAGGAAATTGACTCCCAGCATGGCAAATAACTGGGCTTCCCTGGTGGCTCAGAGGTTAAAGTGTCTGCCTGCAATGCGGGAGACCCAGGTTCGATCCCTGGGTTGGGAAGATCCCCTGGAGAAGGATATGGCAACCCACTCCAGTATTCTTGCCTGGAGAATCCCATGCAGGGAGGAGCCTGGTAGGCTACAGTCCACAGGGTCGCAAAGAGTCAGACACGACTGAGCTACTTCACTTTCACTTATGGCAAATAACCACATTCCTGGCTTACTAAAGTGAGAGGCAATACCACGCCTCCCCAATCTCTGAGAGAAGACTGAAGAATATAGACATACTTCAATTACATCATAGAAGAGGTGCCTTGAATTCCAGGCATAATAAAGGGTGTTACCAGAAGGCACATGAGGTAAGAACAAATGTGTATAGACAGAAAATGCATTCAGCAGTCCCAGGTAAGGCACAGCACAAAGTGGACAAAGTATTTGTATTTAAATACTCCATAAAGTATATCCAGTAGTCATGTATGGACGTGAGATTTGGACCATAAAGAAGGCTGAGTGCCAAAGAATTGATGCTTTCAAATTGTGGTCCTGGAAAAGACTCTTTGAGAGTCCCTTGGGCAGCAACAAGATCAAACCAGTCAATCCCAAACGAAATCAATCCTAAATATTCATTGGAGGGACTGATGCTGAAGCTCCAGCATCACTGAAGCTGAAGCTCCAATATTTTGGCCACCTAACAGGAAGAGCTGACTAATTGGAAAAGACCGCGATGCTGGGAAAGATTGAGGGCAGGAGGAGAAGGGGATGGCAGAGGATGAGATGGGTAGATAGCATCACTGACTCAATGGACAAGAGTTTGGGCAAACTCCGAGAGATAGTGAAGGACAGGGAAGCCTGGCATGCTGCAGTTCTTGGCGTCACAAAAAGTCCGACACAAGTGAGCAACTGAACAACAAAGTATAATCAAACTCTCCCCTTTAAAATGGATCGTCCGTCAACTGTAACGTCCTTTATCATAAAGGCTCTCTATACAACATCATTTTAAGAGAAGGAAAGTGACAACTGCCACAAGATCTTTCATATTCATCTTCTCTGTAATAAAATAATCCTATATTGAACCTTCATAAAAAGTAATCCCAAAAGAGTAAGCACATGCCAACATTTTTGCACATCTAATACTTCTGAAAAAAAATTGGAAATTTGATTTTTGGTGTTGGAGATGACTGATGGGGAGAAGAAAAGGCTTGACTAATATGTTTTGAAGTGAATGTCTCAGATACAAAACTCACAAAGCCAAAAACAACTATTGTTCCCCCAATGAATAAGAAATGAATAGCAACAGGAAACAAGCAACAGTCATAAAATAATAAGTTAAAATGAACCCTAAATTGATACTTCATTGTCAGTGTGACTCATTCCTTTTCCTTCCAACTTGTCATTATGTTAACAAAGAAACAAAGTCACCTTGACCATCTAGACTTCTTGGGTATCCATTTTTTCATCATCACTGTTCCATCTCATATTTACTAACATTTATTTAATTCAATGACGTATCAGGCAGCTTGCTGATTGACATAAAAGCTAGTTAAACGTGCTTTGTCATAAGGAAAGGTAGAGGGCTAAGGAAATATTGTGATATAGAAATTACAGCTAACACTTTTTTAGTATTTACCAAGTGCCAGGTAAGAGAGGTAAAGTAACACACTCGTGTTCTAACTAATAAATGGCAACAGCAGAATTCCAGCTTCAGTCCTTTTACTCAGTGTGGATTCACGTCCTGGCTCTGCCTGTACTTAGAAGACCAGATTTGATCTTAATGACATTTTTAAAGTCCTATATTTTGTGCCCTTAGGGGAATATCAGATTAATATTCTTCCCATTTAATTCTTCCACCAAGAGGATGTTCTGGGAAACTCAGTAGCACAGTGAGAAAAGCAAAAGTTGTTCCTGGATGAGCCATCCTTTCCATTTGCTACAAGGTTCTAACTCAGGAAACCCCGAGGGTTACAGGATCACATGATGGACACTAAGCTGGCATCACGAAAGGAAGTGCAGTGTAGAGGTAAACAGCACAAGGACTTCCCTGGTGGTTCAATGATGAAGAATCTGCCTTCCAATGCAGGGGACACAGGTTTGATCCCTGGTCGGGGAACTAAGATCCCACATGCCATGGAACAACTGAGCCTGCGTGTTTCAACTACTGAAGCCTGTGCACTTGAGAGCCCATGCACAACAACTAGAGAGCCTGTGTGCCACAATCAAGACCTGACATAGCCAAAAATAAATATTAATAAAGAAAAAGAACAGCACAGACCTGGGAGCCAGAATGTCCTAGTGTGAATCCTGGTTCCTCCACTTCATAGCTTATGATATTAGGTTACTTCACTTCTCCAGGCCTCAGTTTACTCCCCTCCAAATAGGAATAATAACACCAAACTCTTAAGGCTGCCAAGCCCACAGGCCAAAGGCAACAGTACTTTGGTCCCTCTTACACATAAAGTGTCTATGTAAAGGCATTTGGGACAAAAGATCAGTGAGACAACGCCTTCCTTCTCCATTACTAGAAAGAGTTAGTTGCTGAGTTGCATCCAACTCTTTGTAACCCCATGGACTGCAGCCTGCCAGGCTCCTCTGTCCATGGGATTTCCCAGGCAAGAGTACTAGAGTGGATTGCCATATTTCTGCTGTACAGCAAAGTGATTCAGTTATACATACACACACACACACACACACACACATTCTTTTTCATATTCTTTTCCATTCTGGTTTATCACAGGATACTGAATATAGTTCCCTGTGCTATACAGTAGGACCTGTTGATCTGCTCGAAATGTCATAGTTTGCATCTGCTAACCCTAAACTCCCACTCCATCCCTCCTCCACCTCCCTCCCCCTTGGCAACCACAAAGTCTGTTCTCTGTGCATCTGTTTCATAGGTAAGTTCGTTTGTGTCATATTTTACACCCCATATATATCATTCCTAGCCTAAGTCTTGATTCAAGCCTGGCATCTTTGTGAATGGAAGTTTCAGAACTTGTCACAAATATGTTTGGTAACATATTACACAAGAAAATCTACCTCAAAAAATAACAATAATAATGAGTGCCTACCACAAACTCCCAGACAGCTGAATGGATTATTCCATATTTAACATCCCTTGTGAACTATCTCCATCAATTCACAAGGGACATTAAACCAAATGACTAAATGTACAAAGCTATATGGGCCAAGTAGCTTCTTGCCAATATCACAATATGTTTTGATCCTCCAAGTAAATGTCCTGGTCCTGTTGCCATAGTTGGGAATGTTTATAGACTATATGCTTTTCTAAAGCATACACACACACACACACACACACACACATATATATAACATATGTGTATATACACACATATATATAACATGTGTGTATATATATTTCAATATATTCATATATACATATTCCAACTCCTTTCATTAATATCCAATCAAGAATCCAGATACTGGCTACATAGCTAAATATCAATACTTCATTTTTCACCCAGATGTACTAAAATCCCCCCCTTAAAATACTGCATAAATGCAGTAGTTTTTAGCATCTGTACTGTTAGCAGCAGTATGGTTTTACCTATTAAATTAAAACACAAAAAGGTCACCAAAATGTTTCAGCAAATATTTAGTTGGAACAAGGTCTTCAGAGGAGGGAAAAAAAAGAACAAATAAAGGTTTCAAGTGGGCCATTCTCACAACTGGCACTTAACAAATATATACACCTACACTCAAAACCTTTTCATTTAATGGAAATGTCTTCGATCAATCAGTTAATGCCACATAACCCAGACCAGACACTTGATAAGGCCGGTCTAGCTTGTGGTGGGAGTGATGTTGGAGGGCAAGATTGAGCTTTACATCCATTAGCCCACCACTGTCACCTTTAGGTATTTAGGATACCTAAGCCAAAGCAACTGGCATATACATATAGGGTATAGACAGAAACAGGGATGTATCTCTTCCTTTACATCTTCTCCACAGGACAGCCTGAATATTCTTTTCTATAGGCCTTTGCTTATGACTTTTCACTTATTATGGGGAAAGTGCAATGGGGTCAAACTCCTTGTTTACAGTATCCAATGTAACTAAAGTGTTGTATCACCTGGAATTATTCTCATGCTACTCACCCTGCCAGATGTCATGGGAGGAAATGGCAGGGAAACCTTCAGCGAACAATATCAGAACCAAAATGCTTTCTTAGAGCTAAGAAGATCATACATAGCAAGTCTGGTGTAGAGCAAATGAAGGGTCCATCGTGCCTCCCCTCAGGATTTCAAGTCCTGGGAATGTCATCCTTGACTGTCCCTATGCGGTGACGGCAGACAGTCAGGAGATCAGGGACTTCTCTCGTGGTTCAGTAGCTAAGACTCCATGCTCCCAATGCAGGGGCATGCATGCATGCGTGCTCAGTCATGTCTGACTCTGGGTGACCCCTGGACTGTAGTCCATCAGTCTCCTCTGTTCATGGGATTCTCCAGGCAAGGATACTGGAGTGGGTTGCCATTCCCTTCTCCTGAAGGGAGATCTTCCCAACCCAGGGATCAAACCTGAGTCTCCTGCATTGGCAGATGGATTTTTTACCGAGTCACCTGGGAAGCCCTCAATGCAGGAGGCCCAGGTTCAATCCCTAGTCAGGGAACTAGAACCTGTAGGCCACAACTAAAGATCCTGCATGCCGCAACTAAGACATAAATAAACAAACAAAAATTAAATATATGTTAAAAAAAAAAAAAAAAAGAAAGAAAAACTACAGTCACATATCCAAAAGGCCTGGGTGGAGGTGGGGAAAAGTGGGGCCAGAAACACCATACCACCTAATACCTTCAAATAAATTCTTCTTAAACTAGTAAAAGAGGATTTGATTGTCCTCTGCTAAGAAACCAGACTGATACAGCTATACTGCTTGACAAGCAAAGGTTAAAATGCACAAATGCAGCAAAACTACCAGAAAAAAACCTTGGAAAAAGGAATCCATTTCCAATATAGTGATTAAAAATTGTATGGTTGACCTAACCACCTTTGGTCTGCTTCTACCCTCTCCTTTCTTATTTCTCTTTCATTACCCTGCTATTCCTCTCCTAATCCTTTGCTTTGGAGTCTAAAATAGCTGAATGATATATGTTAATACATGCATTGAAAAATCTCTGGAAAAATACCAGTAACAGTTAATAAGAGATGTATCTGAAAAGGATTAAAGGATATGGGGTGGAAAGTAATCTTTCACTGTGTGCTCTTTGATGGTTGATTTTTTTTAAACCACATTAGTTAATTATTCTTTTGGTTAGAAATTAAAGCAAAAACCTGCCCCTAAGAAGGAAAGAGAGACAAACAGTAAAACAAAGTCCACATGTAACCATTGGTTTTACTCTTTTTTGTGTGCTTAAAAACTATAGGGCTAGCCATAGTTTGGTATAGAAATTCATGCTATTGGTCATAAATAAGATTGGGATTATTTCATTAAAACTTCATTACCATGAGTCCATACTAATATAAATAAATGACTGAATAAGTAAATGGGACAGAGGAGACCATTTTCCTACACAGAAGAATTCTACCTAATTTATATAGATACTCCACCCTCAAGGAGATGGAACATAATTCCCCACAACTTGAGCACGGACTGCACAGAGCGGCTTCCTTTCTACTGTACGATCCAGCAATCCCACTCCTGGGCCTATATCCAGCAAAAAAAAACAACGTAATTTGAAAAGTCACATGTACCCTAATGTTTATTATATACTTACAAGAGCTAAGACATGGAAGCAACCTAACTGTCCATCAACAGATGAATAGATAAAGAAGATGTGGTACACATACAATGGGATACTACTCAGCCATAAAAACGAAGGAACTAATGCCATTTGTAGCAACATGGATGGACCTAGAGATTATCAAACTGAGTAAAGTTGAATCAGAAACAGAAAGAAAATATCATATGATGATGTTTATATGTGGAATCTTAAAGGATACAAATGAACTTACTTACAAAAAGCAGAAATAAACCCACAGAGAAAACAAGCTTATGATTACCACAGAGGAAAAGTGGAGGAAGAGGGATAAATTAAAAAGTTGGGATTACATATAGACACTTTTATATATAAAATGGATTGCCAACAAGGACCTAATATATAGCACTAAGAACTCTACTCAATATCTTGTAACCTATAAGAGAAGAGAATGTAAACATATATATATATATATATATAACTGAATCACTGTGCTATACACCTGAAACTCAACATTGTAAATCAACTGTATTTCAATAAAAATTTTTTATAAAGACTGAACTACCTCTGAGAGTGTTTTTACTGGAGAGTTAGGAGGGGCGCATGGCTCTGCTCAAGATAATGCACCACAGGGGAAAGGCCTTGAAGCAGAAGAGGCTCAGGGTGCCAAAGACCACTGTTATAGTGCAGTCACTAGAGAACTATTTGAAGGTGGACATCCCTGAATGGGGAAAATAGAGTGGAGAAAGGAGACGGATGAATACAATGGTAAGACGAACTCCTCTGAGGAGGAGGCAGGACTTTCACCAAGAAGCATGGAGGTCTGTCTGCAGGGCAATGAACAGGAAGTTCCTCTCAAAGAGAAGGCCTGTGAGATTCGAAGGGAACTGGGATGTATTGCAATCCCTACCTCCTCCCATGAAGGGTTGCGTGTGAGTGCTAAGTCACTTCAGAAGTGTCCAACTCTTCACAACCCCATAGACTGTAGCTTACCAGACTCCCCTGACCATGGGATTCTCCAGGCAAGAATACTGGAATGGGTCACCATGTCCTCCTCCAGGGGATCTTCCTGACCCAGGGATCAAACTCACGTCTCTTATATCTCTTGCATTGGCAGGCGGGTTCTTTACCACTGGCACCACCTGGGAAACCCCCCATGAAGGGCTGGAGATACTTAATAAATGCTTTCCTTGTGGACTATGGATTAGATAACATTGGGTATTGACTTTAAATCATTTCCTTCATCTGTTGTAATTTCCTTCGTTTTGCTTACAGCAAGGTTCTCAACTTAGGGTCCACGGTCCCCAAGGATGTATGGATAGAATTTAGAAGGTCAATGAACTTGGATGGAAAAAAAAAATTACATCCTTATATTCACTAATCTCAGAGACATTACTCTGTCAACAAAGGTCCGTTTAGTCAAGGCTATGGTTTTTCCAAGAGTCATGTATGGATGTGAGAGTTAGATTGTAAAGAAAGCTGAGCACCAAAGAAATGATGCTTTTGAACTGTGGTGTTGGAGAAGATTCTTGAGAGTTCCTTGGACTGCAAGGAGATCCAACCAGTCCATCCTAAAGGAGATCAGTCCTGGGTGTTCATGAAGCTGAAACTCCAATACTTTGGCCACCTGATGCAAACAGCTGACTCATTTGAAAAGACCCTGATGCTGGGAAAGATTGAGGGTAGGAGGAGAAGGGGACGACAGAGGATGAGATGGCTGGATGGCATCACCTACTCAATGGACATGAATTTTGGTGAACTCTGAGAGTTGGTGATAGACAGGGAGGCCTGGTGTGCTGTGGTTCATGGGGTTGCAGAGTCGGACACAACTGAGCGACAGAATTGAATTCACTAATCTCTAACCAAAATTTAGTATTTCCTTCAAATATGGATATAGGCAACAAACCACAATAGTTTCAGTATCTGTGTGGCTTTGTCACCAATAGAAATCACACATATTTCACACATCACATTACAGTTATTGCACATATTGTGAAATACATAGGCTCCAAAAATCACTTCAGGTGGTGACTGCAGCCATGAAATTAAAAGACACTTGCTCCTTGAAAGGAAAGGTATGACAAACCTAGACAGTGTATTAAAAAGCAGAGACATCACTCTGCCAACAAAGGTCCACATAGTCAAACCTATGGTTTTTCCAGTAATCATGTATGGATGTGAGACCTGGACCACAAAGAAAGCTAAGTGCCAAAGAATTGATGGTTTCAAATTGTGGTGCTGCAGATGACTCTTTAAGAGTCCCTTGGACACCAAGGAGATCAAACCAGTCAATCCTAAATGAAATCAATTCTGAATATTCATCAGAAGGGCTGATGCTGAAGTTCCAATACTTTGGCCACCTGATACAGAGCCAGCTAATTGGAAAAGACCGTGATGCTGGGAAAGATTGAAGGCAAAACAAGAAGGGGGTGGCAGAGGACGAGATGGTTAGATAGCATCACTGACTGAGCAAACTCTGGGAGATAGTGGAGGACAGAGGAGCCTAGTGTACTGCAGTCCATGGGGTCGCAAAGAGTCAGACATGGCTTAGCAACTGAACAACAGTATATTGTGAAATATCCCTTTGTTCATTACGACTTTAAAATTTGGGCAGTCAGTAGGCCCACAATTAGATCTTACTGTGTAGTAAGTTAATAAAGAAGAAGTGAAGTGAAGTGAAGTCACTCAGTCGTGTCCAACTCTTTGCGACCCCATGGACTGTGGCCTACCAGGCTCCTCCGTCCATGGGATTTTCCAGGCAAGAGAACTGGAGTGGGGTGCATTGCCTTCTCTGGGGGATCTTCCCGACCCAGGGATGGAACCCAGGTCTCCCACATTGTAGGCAGACACTTTACCGTCTGAGCTACCAGGGAAGTTAATAAAGAAGTGCATTGCAATTCTGATCATTGTATTTCAATATAATTTGTTTCCTTTGTAATCCAATCTGTTTGATTTTATGTATTTAAACCACTATTCTGATAAAGAGACCATCACTTTTGTCAAAGGGTCCATGACACAAAAATGGGGTAAAGGTTATCAACCTTATGATACAACAAGGAGTAGGTTTAAAAATCAAGAGAGAAATGTCCTGTTAATAGCCTCACCACTTCCCCGCCATTATACTAGCAACCAATACAAACACACACCCCAAAGAGAGAAGGGGACTGTAGCCCACGAATGCAGTGTTCAGACTAGCAATAAAATGACAGTGGTCATACAGCAGAAAGCAGCGAGGAGCCTCAGGACATAGAGGAACCACAGGCAAAGCAGATGATGAAACGGAGGACACAGCAAACTGTTCTAAGTATACTAAAGGACGTAACCCTTAAGGGCCATGTGCTTAGTCACTCAGTCGTTTATGACTCTTTGCAACCCTATGGACTACAGCCCTCCAGGCTCCTCTGTCCATGGGATTCTCCGGGCAAGAATACTGGAGGGGATAGCCATTCCCTTCTCCACGGGATCTTTCCGAGATTATTTACCATCTGGGCCACCCAGGGAAGCCCCTCAGGGCCATAAGGAAACTGAATATTGTGCCCTGCCATTCTAACTGGTCACAATACACTGGAAACAAAAAGGGAGGAAACATATCACGTGATGAAGAACAGTGACTCAAAGCCATTAGCTGAGAGCAAGGGCTGGAATAGGCTTTCACCAAGACCACGCTCTGTTAGCACAGCATCTTTGTTGGTGGTAGTTTCGTTTAAAAAAAATTATTATATAATCTGATATATACAAAATATTCTATATCATTTATAAAGTATAAGGAATAATGATAAATGAGTTTCAGTGAACCTATCACCAAATGCAAGACCTAGAACATTCTGAATGTCAGTGCATCTACTGTGTGCTCCTACCTCTCCCATCCCTGTCTGCACATCAGAGGAAAGCACTAGCCTGAACTGGGATTTACCTTACTTTACAGTTTATCATGTGTGTGGGATTCCTCTCAAGGCATTGCTTAGTATTGTTTTTAAGCTTTATAAAAATTATGCCCAACTGCACGAAGTTTTTGGTAACTTAGCTTTTCATTCACTACTTTGTTTCTAAAAGGCAGCTATGTTCTTGTATATAACAGTGGTGAATTCATTTTTATTCTATCATAAAATAACGAATAACAAATTTTTTATCTATTTTCCCATCAGTGAACAAATAATTTATTCCAGTACTTTTGTATTATCAGCTATGTTGCCAAGGACATGTCTAAGGAGATTTCCTGGTTCACAGGCAGAAGAATTTGAGAGGTTATACCTAGAAATAAAATTGCTGGGTCAAAGAATATACGCATGTTCAATTTCACAAGATAATGCCAAGGGGACTTCCCTGGCGGTCCAGTGGCTAAGACTGCACACTCCCAATGCAGGGAGCCTGTGTTCGATCCCTGGTCAGAGAACTAGATCCCACATGCTGCAACTAAGTGTTCCTGTGCTGCAACTAAAGATCCTCGCGCAACCAAATAACTAAACAAAATATTTTTAAAAAAGATAGTGCCAGTTTTATTTTCCAAAATGATTTTACCAAACGTGCACTCCCCTTATCAAGGTACATAGAGGGGTGGAATGGGGTGGGAGGTGGGAGGAAGCTTCAAGAGGGAGGGGACATATGTATACCTATGGCTGATTCATGTTGATGGATGGCAGAAACCAACACAACATTGTAAAGCCATTATCCTCCAATTAAAAATGAATTTAAAAAATTTTAAAAAACAAGGTACATCAATTCCTATTGATCCATGTACATACCAATACTTGACACTATCAGATTTCATAATGTATTGCCATCTTTGCACACTCAAGATAGTATATTGCTTCATCCTATTAGGGGCATAGAAGTGTCAGCAAGTGCCAAAACTTTTATCAGTACAACTAATTCAAAGTTATACAAAGTCTTAACCTAAGGTCTCCCTGAAATGCAGAGCCTGAGACAAGGGTTTGCAGGCAAGCAATTTATTTGGGGAATTGATTTCAGAAAATAGAATTAGGGAATTTAGGAAAGGGAAGCAGAAAAGAGAAAATCAATACAGGGGCATATTTTCAAGTTGGCCACAAACTGTAGGCAATGGGGACCTTCACCTTTCTTAGACTCTATGTGAATGACTTAGAAGCTAACAAAACTAAAATGCAGTTCAAAACTATCTAGTCAAGGATGGGAGAAAGAAGCCTTTATCTCTGGCTCCCAACCCATGTTAGTCAAGGATTGATTCACGGGCCTTAAATACTCTCACAGTCCATAATACCTATGTGAGTGCCAGACAGTTCCAACAGGCCTCTGTGTTGTAACATCGAAGCAGTCCCAGGGTGGAAAGTGAACTATCCACTGTAAGGTTCAAGCAAGGTCCTGTCTGGTTACACCCACATGAAATTGGTTGCAGGATCAATGGCTTGACTAAAAGGGAGGCTGAAAGGATGCACAGTGAGACACAAGATGTGCCCAATATACGCAGCTACTAAGTGGCAGGGATGGAACGCAAACATATGTGTCTATCACAGTTCAAACAGTAGGCATTTGGTACATAGTATGTAAACACTGTCCACTGCCTACCCAACAGCCTTCACTACCTTTCTTCTCGGCTAGGACAACACTAACATGCTCAGGAAGCCAGCAAAGAGCTCTGAAATGGAGCTGGCACAGTAGCTGCAGGGCTCTGTCACGAGCCCAGATTCCTTGACTTTTCCATTCTCACCACATCAGTACTGACATACATCCTGAGTCCAAGATGGCTCTAGCCATCATGCCTGCATTCCAGGCTAGCAGCTGGAGGAAACAGGAAGTATGCAAAGGACCCTCCTCCCAGTCAAGCCATCTCTCTTTAGGCAGGCTTCCTTAGAAGTCCCCACACAACACAACGGTTCTCTGTGGCACTGCTCAGTCATAGGATCACACCTTGGTACAAGAGATGCTGGGTCACAGAGACTGTTCAGTGGATGCATCGGCACCAGGAATAAAACTGCACCATCACTAAGGGAGAAGGCAAGAAAGGATGCTGAATGGCAACTAGAGGTCTCTGCCAAAGGAGCCGTTTGATGTGGGGCAAGCTCTTAATCTATACTGCAGTCTTCCTCTTTGTACATTGGAAGTAAAAGTACTACTTCACAAAGTTATTACGAGGACCAAATGAGATCATGTAAATAAAATTGCACAGTTGCTGGGATGCAGAAAATGATGAATAAATGCTAGCAGTGCAAGCTCGGATAACTGATCTTATCAGTGTCTCTGCATTTCTCAGGCTTGAAGGTGCTGGATGCTGACTCACTCCCATAATGCTCATAAGTGTTTAAAGTCAGAGTGGAGGCTTAGTAATTTACAATGAGAAATGAAACTTTCACACAGACCAGACAGCTTGACCAGGTTATTCACTCCCTGAAGGCAACAGACATGGAGAATCATAAGGTTGACTGCCAAGCATGAAATCAGGAGAAACAGAATTCATTATACAATTCAACTATTTAATGGCATTAGGCTTGGACACTCTCTTGCATCGTCTCCACAACTGAGTTTATCTAATCTGGCAGGTCCGATGATCAGGCTGGAAGTATCACAGGTAACCTCTCCTCTGGACATGCTGGGAGGTTTTACCAATTGCTGGCAAAACTCACCAAGAATGTAGAAACTGTGCGAAGACCCTGAGGGTAAACTCCAACACTTTTGGCATCAGCAAATTCATTCTGGAATAGGAAGCCCTATAAACCTGGCATAACTTTGGTAAAGTCAGAAGTGAGGGAAAATAGGGCAGCATGAAACCGCTTTAGATTTATTGGATTAAAAGTTGAATTCATTTTTTACTTTAAAATGGAAATATTTTAGATGCTTCATACCAGAGATAAGAGAGAACATTAATAAGAACTAAAAACATAAATGCTACTAATTGAGCAAACAAAAATATAACAATGTATATATACATGCATGTGCCAGAATCTCACTTGTGATAATTTTTTATCTTCTAGGCTGTACATATACTTTCTGTTGCCAGTTTTGCTCTAAATAGGGTACAATAAAAAGTAGGAAAGCAATGTGGCATAAAGGAAACAGTGTTAAACTTTGGCATCAAAGTTGCTTTTCAGTCTTGGCTTGACCTCTTGTAAGTAATGAGATCTGAACAAGTTATTTAATGTCTCAAAACTTTTTCTCCTCTGTGATAGACTGCAAAAAATAGCCCCTGTTCTTTATCCTTCTCTAAATCCATTTCTTTGGTCATAACTTCGTAGGGTCCTCCCACTCTGACTCTGGGCCTAACCATGGGGCTTGCTTTGGCCAACAGGACAAGGTAAAAGTGAGGGTATACCAGTTATGCATCTAGGCCTCAAGAGACCTATTTATTTCCATTTGTTCTTTCCTGTACCTCTGCTGGCTGCCCTGAGGACACGACCAGGTAGCCTGCCAGAGGATGAGAAACATGTGAAACAGAGCCCAGGCACCAGTTACTCCACTCAAGGTTAGTCTAGGAATATTACTCAGTGATTTAAGGAAAAAAAAAAGAATGAAATAATGCCATCTGCAGCAACATGGATGGACCTAGAGATTATCATACTAAGTGAAGCCAGCCAGACAGAAAAAGACCAATATCATACAGCACAACTTATATGTAGGATCTAAAAAAAATGATATAAATGAACTTATTCACAAAATAGAAAGACTCACAGAACACAAATGTATGGTTACCAAAGGAGAAAGGGGAGAGGGGAGGGATGAATTATGAGTTTGGGGTTAAAACATACACACTACTATATATAAAATAGATAACCAATAAGGACCTACTGTACAGCACAGGGAACTATACCCAAAGCTTGTAATAACCTATAATGGAAGAGAACGTTAAGAAAAAGTGTGTGTGTGTGTGTGTGTGTGTATGTATACATAACTGCAAACACTGAAAGGGTTAGCCTACATCAGCCAATATCCAGATAAATCCAAGACATGTGAACAATCCCAGCCAAGATCAACAAAACAGCCTAGTTAACCCCCAGCTGACCTAGACACATGAGCTTATAATACGCACATTGTCATATGCTACTGAGATTCTATGGTTGCTTGTTATGCAGCATTATTATGGCAGCAGATAACTGACACACACGTATCTGATACATTAGAGGTTACAACAGCTAAATGAGATATCAAAGGTAGAGTGACCAATATACAAAAAATATATATATATAGCTATTTTGGGGGACAAGTTTCTACTTAAAAAAAAATACAACCACATTCTTGAAATTATACCCAGCCTAACATAAGTTTTTGGATGTTTCTAAACCATTTAGTCTCACATTTGCAGACAGTCTCTTGTTTTACTCTCCCAAAAAAGTAAAAACATCTGCAGACCATGAATTCTACTAATTGAAGTTTCAAAGAGCAGGCAAACTATTTTTCCACCTCCAGTCATTTTGGAGAGGGGGGTATTGTTTGATGTAGCTCACCATTGGTCTCACATAGAAATAAAAATTTAATTATATTAGAATTTAAAATTAATGTGTTTTGAGAAATGTGCAATGCCTCCCAGCCCCGCCCCAGATTGTACAATCTCTAGAATTGTTAATCCTCCCAAGAAAAAAATCACATATAAGAAGCCAGCAACTCATCTCATAAAATCATCTTTGAGCTGATATAAGGGCAAGCTGCAATTTAGCTCTGTGATTAGAAAATAAACATAAATAGAGATAAATGGGCTGATGTATAGACTCCCTGTTCATTCACCTCCATTTGCATAAGAGATTAAGAGACATCAGTGTAGCATTTTCTCTCATTTCCTCATCCTTTGTCTTTTGAGCAGATAAAGTAATTAAGCCTGGCAAAACAAAAAGTACAACACTATAAACTTCACAAACAATGATGTATGTAATGAACTAGATTCACTCCATACCACAGAATCTCAAAATGTGAGAGAGACATGGTTCACAAAGCTCTTCTCAGTATCTGAACAATCCCCAAAATTGAAATGTGTATTTCCACTAGGAGCCCCGGCTTCCTGTGTGTTTAATATTAAGTGTATAGAGACTGATGGAACTTTAAATAACTGAAATTAAACATTTAAAAAATAAAAAAAAAGAAGGGATGGTCCCTATACCAGCAGCACCATAAGAAGTAGTGCATACTGATGATTTAGGGCGATGGATTGTCTTTGGGAGCCTTCTCTGTTCCTTACTGTGGAACATGTACTACAAAAAATGTTTGAGATGATCCTTAGTGCACACATGAAAGCTGAAATTGATGAAGGAAAAGAGAGCATATGTCTCACTGCCAGCTTGAAGCCTTGTTAGAAACACAAATTCTTGGGCTCTAACCCTTAGGCCCTAACCGTACAGAATCACAAATTCTGAAGTCAGGATCCAGCAATCTGTTTTTAATAAGCTCTCCAGGTGATTCCCATGCCTGCTCAAGCTTCAGAAGTACCAATCTAGACAGCACCAGAGCTGCTTCCAGCATTATCTGGGGGCTGGCAGCATTGGCATCACCTGGAGTTCGTGAGAACTGCAGACCCTCATGCCTCACCCAGAGTTAGTGAACTGGAATCTCAACTATAGAAAGATCTTCCGGTGAATTGTCTGCACAGTAACTTCCGGGTAGTGCCGTACTCATACCTGTCCAGTGGTTCCTGTTCTGGGCTGAATTGTGTCCCCACACCCCCAACCCCAGCGACTTCCCTGGTGGCTCAGATGGTAGAGCTTCTGTCTACAATGCAGGAGACCTGGGTTCCATTCCTTGGTCGGGAAGATCCGCTGGAGAAGGAAATGGCAATCCACTCCAGTACTCTTGCCTGGAAAATCCCATGGACAGAGGAGCCTGGTACGCTACAGTCCATGGGGTCGCAAAGAGTCAGACACGACTGAGTGACTTCACTTTCACTTCACTTTCACCCTCAACCCCACTCCAACTCACAAGTTGAAATCCCAACCCCTAGTACTTCAGAATCTGTGCATGGAGACAGAGCTTTTATAAAGAGGTAATGAAATCAAAATGAGGGGTGGGCCCTAATCCAATATGACTGGTGTCCTTGTAAGAGGAGACTGGGACACAGATACATCAGAGGAAAGACATGAAAACAGTGAGAAGGCGGCCACGTACAAGGCAAGGAGAGGGACCTACCTCAGAAGACGCCAGCCCTGCCAACACCTTGATCTTGAACATCTAGCTCTCAGAACTGTGAGAAAATAAATTCAGTTTTTAAGTCATCTAGTCTGTGGTACTTGATTTTGGGAGCCGGAGCAACCGATAACAGTTCCCAAAATCAGGTGTGTACTGCAATCATCTGCTGCTGCTGCTAAGTCACGTCAGTCATGTCCGACTCTGTGTGACCCCATAGACGGCAGCCCACCAGGCTCCCCGGTCCCTGGGATTCTCCAGGCAAGAACACTGGAGTGGGTTGCCATTTTCTTCTCCAAAGCATGAAAGTGAAAAGTGAAAGTGAAGTCGTTCAGTTGTGTCTGACTCTTAGCGACCCCATGAACTACAGCCTACCAGGCTCCTCTACCCATGGGATTTTCCAGGCAAGAGTACTGGAGTGGGTTGCGATGGCCTTCTCCGGGAAGTCCAGGTATCAGGCCTTAAATCTGGACTTTTAAAAGCTCCCTGGGTGATTTTTAAAGTGCAAAACAGTTTGAGAACCACTGATGCTAAGTCGGAGAAGGCAATGGCACCCCACATCAGTAGGTCCTCTCTGCAAATACATCAGGACTTCTACTGGAAAAGTCAAGAATCCAAGCTGGCAGTGAGATATATGCTCTTTTTTCCTTCATCAACTTCAGCTTTAATGTGTGCGCTAAGGATCATCTCAAACATTTTTTGTAGTACATGTTCCACACTAAGAAACAGAAGGTTCTCAAAGAAAATCCATCACCCTAAATCATCAGTATCTACAACTTCTCATGTTCTACTTGGCCCTCCAGCTAAGTTGCTCTCCAGACTCCTAGGATGCAAATTAGAGACTCTGAGTTTGTGTAACCCAGAATTTCGGGGCATAGGTGCCAAACCAGTAATTATGTTTTTTAATTGCTAAACTCTTTTCCATTTGTCCTTGCGAGGTTGTGACGCTCCCAAACTCACAGCACAACTATCTACTTACTGAAGGTTTACTCTCTTTCTCCAGAAGCTGGAGGATCTGACCCACATTTATAACAATAAAAACCATACATGCCATATATATATTATATATAGAAATTTATTTTTCTACCTGCAGTATCTAAAAGTTACCACTCTACAAAAATGATTTAGCACCCTTAAAATACCATACCCGAGAGAGAAAATAATCCTGTTCTGAATATGCTTTTGCTACACTGTTTAATATTTAATGTGATAGTTGGACCAATCATTAATACCATCACTGGCTAAAACAGAACCACTTTCTTTCATGACAGATCAACAGACTTGCCAGCTAGTTCCCAAAATCTCTCGCCAAAGCCCCTCTCCCTGGCCTCCTTTCCACAATACAAGGTAAAAAAACAGATATTTCCTGGCCTCCCCATGCCACAGTCCAGTCCCATGGATTGATAGGTGGCCCAACTCTGACCAATAAGATAAAAGGGAGATTCTGTTGAGGAACATTGGGGAAGTTATTTCTTATCTGATAGGAAAAAGTTGCAGGAGGAAGTTATTCTACCACTTTCTACCCCATTAACTGCATTTGAATGTGGGATAAGGACGTAATGTCTAGAGCTGTTACAGACATCTTGAAACCAGGAAAGTGAAAGTCGCTCAGTTGTGTCTGACTCTTTGCGACCCCATGGACTATACAGCCATGGAATTCTCCAGGCCAGAATATTGGAGGGGGTAGCTTTTACCTTCTCCAGGGGATCTTCCCAACCCAGGGATCAAACCCAGGTTTTCCGCATTGCAGGTGGATTTTTTACTAGCTGAACCACAAGGGAAGCCCAGGAAACCAGGAGGGTAAATCTAATCCCCTGACACTGTTGGGCCACTGAGCCTACTCCAGTAATCACCTGCTGTCAGCTTTCTCTAATTTGTTAAAGCTGCTTTTAGTTGACTTTTCTGTTGCAGGAAAAAAAAAGGTCATAACTAATATATAGATGTTTTCCATATATGTCAAACCCTTATTTAGAATAAGTATAGTCTGAGAATCCACACTAAGAATCATTGAATTAGAAGGTTTATCTTATAGGAGTGAAGAAAAAGCATGCCCAGGAGATGTTCAAGGGATGCCAAACCCAATTTAAACTGCCAAATTCATGTATTCATTCATTCATTCAGACCCCCACCTAATTTTATAGGCTCCAAGGATATACAGATGAATAAGACATTACCCTGCCTTTCAAGAAATTTTACTATTTTGAGCAAGACTGTTGTGCAAACCAAGAGTCACAACAGGCAGAGGAGAAGAGTCATGTTGTCCAACAGGTGGGAAATCTGACTCAGTTTGGGGGGTCTCCCTGGGAAGAGCTTTGAAAAAAAAAAAGGATCACCACAGTTTCCATTTAACTCTAAAAAGTTACCCCTGAGAACTGACTAAACATCTCATGTTTTATTAATTTTCTGGGGGGAGGAGGGTAAAGGTTCATCTCTATAATCACAGATTATAAACCAAATGATGATTCAGGAAAGCACAATTAATGATAGGCGACCCAATCAACTGCCAGAAAAGCTGCCCCCACCATCTTTCTCTATCCCACAAAGCAGGAGAAAGACACGAGTTTTTTTTTTGGGGGGGGGGACGTGTGGAGGGTGAGGAGACGTTGGACTTTCCGCCCATATCAGCAGGCTTGTTCGTCTAGAACAGAACTGTGCTGTGAATTTAGACCACCTGTTAACACTGCATCAAACCAAACAGTACTGATGTAAAGCAATCAGTCGACAAGACGAGCCACAAATGCACGGCATTCTAGGAGGTTCTTTCCTTTGCTACTTTTAAGCAAAAAAAGAGCAGCAACAATTAGTATCTATTTAATAGTCACGGAAACACTTGAGCTTAATGGTCGAGAAAGGGGCATGCACCCTCCCCGCGTCGATTTTTCTAAAAGCAGCTGGTGGGAGCACCTCCCCCCCCCCCCCACCCCACACAAACACACACACACTCGTAAAGGAAAAGTAAGAGGTAGCTTTGCAGTGTTAAATCCTTCTGAGAGACAGTGTTCATTGATTTTCTTGAAGAGAAATAATAGGTTTGGAAGCATCTCTGAAAATAGAGAAAATAAGACCCGCGGTAGCCTCCTAAAATTTTCCTGAAATACGATACATTCAAAATAAAATATTCAAGAGAGTCCTTCAGTGAATTGTTTCAACATGATCGTGGCATTCACATTAATTGTGCCTCCGGAACATTTTGATTCAGTCAGCGGTGCCGAGATTGATATGCAGCAACTGCAGTTACCTTACAGCTCCGGCAGGTCCTGGGCTGGCTCCAAGATCCCAACTCGGGCTACGGTAGAGCATCTGCCACCTCGCAGAGAAATGAAGAAACCGCCCTGGCAAGGGATTCCAGCTCAGCCTTCCAGCTTTCTCGTCACCCTTGTCCCCCAACCCCCCTCCAAACGCGACCTCTGAGAATAATCCAGGAAGAAAGTGGGGGAGGAGGGACACACGAAACAAATCGAACATTCCTAGCCCCATAAACGCCGCATCCGGACATTTGAAGATACCCGGGAAATTAAATAGGGCCCCAGAGTTTGGCTTGTTTGGGGTCTTAGCGTGCATTTGATCTTCTCTGTTGCGTTTTTTTTAAATCTAACTTTCTGTCTCCAACGGAGAGAACCAGAGGTGAAAGCAAAGGCAGACCGAGGCACAGACTGGGAGACCGCCCCCCTCCTCCCCGCGAGCCACCCAAGCATCCAAAGACCAGAAACTTACCTGGCTGTCACCTAGACGGAAGAACGCTGGTCCCCCCTCAGGAGGGGCAGGTATTCAAGGTTGAGTCGCCGAAGCTGGAGATGAAATTAGACCCCAGGCGGGAGGCGAAGTCCCTCTCCGAGCCCAGGGGAGCAGAGTGACTCACGCGCTCGGTGCCCGCCTCTCGCGCCGCGCGCCCCTCGCGCCGCCCGCCCCCGGCAGGTACCGGGTCGAAGCGCTGGGGGGCGTCTCCGGCCGCCCTTAAGCTCAGCGCCGTCTACCGGACTCCCCTAGGCGGCGGCGCCAGAGCCCATCCAGCGGGGGCTGCGCCTGCCACAGCTCGCCCCTGGAGATGACCCTGCCGGACATGAGCTGCCGTCGTGGGTCTCCCCTCTCCACCGCTACCCGGGGACCCGCTACCCCTGGCCTACCCATCTGAGCTCAACACACTTTCCACGTGCCATCTGGACACACAACGCCAAGGCCCGTACCCCCTCCCCTCCGGGGAAGGCAGGACCAACCCTGCAAGACACCCTTGCCCTGCCACCCTCGGCCTCCCCCTTGTGGCCGGGGCACCAGAACCTACCCCTCCCAAAAGTGAGCACAGCTGGCTCCAAGATCCCAGGTGTGTCCTTTCCTGTAGGTCTCCCCCTCCTTGTTAAGGCTCGTTATTAAGTCCTTTGCACAGTGAGGCCAAAAGTCTGAGTTTGGATCAGAGAATCGTTCCTTGCAGGGCCATGCCAAGAGACGGGGTGGCTCCTGCCCTAAAAGCCCCAAACTCCCCCCAAGGGTTTTCACAAATCACTTATAAAAATCGCGTGAGGGAAGGAGGTCGCAGGGTCTGTGATTAAATCCTGTGCAAGTCTCTGATTGGTAGCTGGTGAGGTAGCTGGGTGGTGTCAAAAAGGATACCTTCATCAGTCCTTAGGCTCCAAGAGGCCTGGGGCTTTGTGCTCATCAAGTAGTTAACATCTTCCATTTGGTGGGGGGTTTTCACATTTACGAAACAACTCAGGAAATTTACATCAAATACTATTATCTAGGTGCCTCCTTCAGAGAGGAGCTAAAGCAGAGGATACTGGAGAAGGCCCCTTAGGGTCCCGATCAATTACAGCAGAGCAGCTCCTTCAACAACTCTTTCCACCTGCCAGCTGGATTAGGCAATGCCCAGACCTTCCCACAGGCTTCCCTGGTGGCTCAGATGGTAAAGATCTGCCTGCAGTGCAGGAGACCAGGGTTCCATCCCTGGGTCAGGAAGATCCCCCTGGAGAAGGGCATGGCTATGCACTCCAGTATTCTTGCCTGGAGAATTCCATGGACAGAGGAGCCTGGCGGGCTACAGTCCATAGGGTTGCAAGATAGTCAGACAAGACCTAGCAAGTAAACAACAAAAATCTTGCTCTACTGGGTGGAGAAGGGGGATGAGACCACAGTCCTGTCTCCACCATATCAAAACTGGGATGAACAGCATGTAGAATAAAAATCCTGTTACTCTTGACAAGCTTGAGAGAATCCAGAGTTCAGAGAGAAAGAGACAAAGAATGGGGGGAGAGTGGCACATTTTCCCAGCTTGAGGACAGCATTTCAGCTGTGGAAGGTTGCTGCCCATTCAGAAAAGTGTGTAATCTCCCCTAACACACACCCTTCTCATCATCCTTTTTTTTTTTTTTTTCAACTGTCATGACAAACCTAGATCTCCCCTACAGTGGGCAGAGACTATGACATTCATTTCAGTGTTCCAATATCCAGCCTGACACCAGGATTTTCCTTCACACTCCTGCCTTCCACCAACACCTCTCTACTTTTCCTCCTTTCCTATCTATTTCCTTTTTCTTTTCTTCCTTATCTATACCTACTTCCCTTAATAATATCAAGCCTCAGCCTCTCTCTCTCTCTCTCTACTCTCCAAGTTTATAAGGCACTGTTTCTTTTCTAACTTTATTTTTTCTCTTCTTCCAAAGTGTCCAATATTCTGCATTCTTCCTTACTGTATTCTTTTCAAGGTTCATCCCAATGAACTGTATTGTTTTAAGCTTGTTTTAAGTCACTCAGTTCAGTCATGTCCGACTCTTTGTGACCCTGTGGTCTGCAGCGTGCCAGGCTTCCCTGTCACATTACCAACTCCCAGAGCTTGCTCAAACTCATGCCCATAGAGTGGATGATGCCATCCAACCATCTCTTCCTCTGTCATCCTCTTCTCCTGCCTTCAATCTTTCCCAGCATCAGGATCTTTTCTAAGGTGTCAGGTCTTTGCATCAGGTGCCAAAGTATCAGAGGTTCAGCTTCAGCATCATGGATCAAAATTCTTTCCTATCATAAATCCTATTTTCCCCTAGAGTGTGTATGTGTCTGTGTGTGTGTAAGGCAATGTCTCTTTTCATGCAAGATGATCAACTATAAGTATTACTAGAATCATATCATCATCCATTCATTCAACTCACATTTAATATACACCTACCATGTACTTGGCATTATGTTAGGTCCTGGGCTTATAAAGATGAATAAGGCAAAGTCACTAAGATCAAGAATGCCATACACCATACACCGCAGAGTGGAGGAAGGGGAAGAGCAGACGATAAACAAACTCAGGCAGGAAAGCTGTAAAAGGGATGTGTACAACGTATTGTGGGATTGAGAAGGGAGTCTGCAGCCCTCGGTGGAGGAGGTGCAGTAGTCATGAATTATTTCATCAGAAGATAACAACTGAACTGAGACTTGAAGAAAGAGTATGTATTTTCCAAGAAAATAATAATGGGAGAAATACACAGGAGTTGAATAATTTACTGTGGATTCTTAATTTGTGTCTTTTTCTTGGGATGGCATCATCATTTAGTCAGATAATGTCCAAGAGAGCTCCAGAGTTGAAAGAGTCCTAACTTTCTAAGAGTTGCAGCAAAGATCCAGCGATTGGCTCTGCTTGGGTCATGGGTCTATTCCTGAGCCAATCACCATGGGCCAGGTAGGTGATGTATTCTGATTGGCTATCCTGAGTCATGTGCCCATTCCTGTCCGTCTGCTTTGGAGGGGAATGTAATGGACAGATTAATAACCTTACCTGATGAAGAAGGTACAGTTCCTAAAGAAAAAGATGCTAGGAAAGATGTGGACAAAAGTAACATGTCCACTACATGTATACAATCATTTCCCTGAAAAATCTCTCACTTTGCAAAAAGCAAACTACAAGTAATAAGACTTCTGGAAAAAAATAGAGTTGGGGCAGATCACTCAAAATGTATGCAATCTTATTAGCAGAACATTAATAAAATAAAAAATGAATGTCTCAGACACAACAGTTTGATATGGCAAGAGGCTATCCATAGAATATTAAATGTGCAATAAACCAACACAGCTGAAATTCTGACTTGATAGAGCTGAGACAGCACACAAGGACGTGGAACTCAGACCTGAGCTTGTCATTAAGGTAAGCACAGGAGGAAGTGCAATCTACCTGGTGCAAGAACCATAAGTAAGGCTTCCTTGGGGAGGAAGCCCCTTGGTACAGACTCTCACTTTTCATTTTATTAAAATAAAGCTAAGAAGGCTTCTGACTGTGCAGCAGCCAAGTTGAATCCTTTTTCCTTTCATGCTGAAGGTTATAATTATACTCCAATACAATTTCCACATTATATTGATTTTGTTCCCCTATTTGCAACTGCATATAAACAATTCTTATAGAAAATGTGTTTAACCAGAAGAGATGGTATATATTTATTTTCTATCAAATAGTAGTTATCAAGCACCGTGATCTAATCTGGTCTTGTGATTTTAAACTCCAGTTATTTGCTAATGACTCTCAGATTTCTATCTCCCGCCCAGAATTTCCTCTGAATTCCAGACATTAATCCAACAACCTGCTTAATATCCTCACTTTGATGGCTAATTGGGCGTCCTAGGTGGTGCAGTGGTAAAGAACCTGCGTGCCAACATAGGAGATAGGAGAGATTCAGGTTCAATCCCTGGGTCTGGAAGATCCCCTGGAATAGGAAATGGCAACCCACTCCAGTATTCTTGCCTGGAAAATCCCATGGACAGAGGAGCCTGGTGGGTCCATGGGGTCGCACAAAGTTGGATACGATTAAGTGCACATGCATGGCATGACATTGATGGCTAAATAGGAATCTGCAACTTGCCTTGTATACAAAATCCAACCCTTGATATATTCATCAGATTTCTCCTTCTCAGGTCTTCCTCATCTTTTTGAATGGAAACTCCATCCATATTGACACTCAAGCTAAATATCCTTAGATCATTCTGACTTTTTCTCATACCTCACATACAATTCACCAGCAAACCCTGCCTATTCTACCTTCAAGACACATCTAGAATCCAACCACTTCTTATTACCTGCACTGCTACCATCTAGTCTGGCCACCATTATTTCTGCTGTATTATTACAAACAGTCCAGCTAGTCTCCTTGCTTCTGCCCTTTGACCCCTCTAATCTATTCTCCCACAGTGGCTGGAATTATCCTTTAAAAATACAATTCTATGTTGACTTGAATATATATACAAAAGTATATACAAGATATACTTGATGGTATATACAAGAGTATTGATAGTGTATATATTATCAGTATGACATCATTGTAGATGTTGGCCTTGGTCACCTGGCCAAGGAAGTATTTGGCAGGTTTCTCCACTTTAACATTAATTTGGGGAGACTTCCCTGGCAGTCCAGTGGTTAAGACTCTGCACTTCCACTGCAGGGGGCATAGGTTCAGTCCCTGTCTTGGGAACTAAGATCCCATATACCACACAGCCAAAAACAAAACACAAAATAAAGTTACTGTTCTTTCCCTTTTTATACCGTACATTTTGGAAGAAAATCACAACCCACCCTTTTAAAGGGGTGGGAAGTTATTTTCCATCTCCTTAAATGTAAGGTGTCTGCGTAAATTATTTGCAGTTTTTTCTGAACATGAAATTTGTCTAGTCTCTACAATTTATTATTAATTTAATCCTTGATTTATTTTAAAAATTATAATTCTAAACATGTCATTCATCTATTCAAAATCCCCCATTGCCTGTCTCCCTCAGAGTAAAAACCAGATTCTTACAATGGCCACTAGGTCCCTACATATTCTAGAGTTTGCCACCATTCTAAGCCTGTCGTCTTCCACTATCTCCCTACTTTCCTCCATTCTGTTCGTACTGGCCTTCCTGCTCTTCCTTCCACATATAAAGCTGGTACACTAACTGTTCCCTCTGCCCAGAACTCTCTTCCCCCAGATATCACCAGGGCTTGTCTCTTAACAACTTAAGGTTTCTCTTCAAAAGTCATCTATCCCTAGGACTTCCCTGGTGGTCTGGCGAGTAAGACTCTGCACTCCCAATGGAAAGAACACGGGATTGATCCCTGGTCAGGGAACTAAGATCCCACATGCCATATGCAGGCAGCCTAAAAAAAATGTCATCTATCCCCGAGGTCTTCCTTGACTACCAAATTTAAAATACTAACTCTCTCTCCTAACCCCAGCACCCCATCCCCCATTCCTGCTTTATTTCCCCCTATAGCTTTTATCCCATCTGACATACTAAATATGGTATTCACTTATTTCTTTATTTTCTGTCTCCCACTTGTACAATATAAACTCCATGAAAACATGCATTTCTGCTTTACATAATGGATTATCCCTAGTGCCTAGAACAGAATCTGGCAAGTAGTAGGCAGTCAAGAAATATTGGAGTGCATATTTGCCTGCTATATGCCAGGAATTGTTCCAGGCATTAGGAATACGACAGTAAATAAAAAAGTTAAAACAGATTAAGCCTCCCTATCATATGTGTGTGACTCCCTAAATACTACCTTCTAAAAAGAAAGACCTGTTTTAGCATCATTCAGCCTATTCAACATGAACAAGCAAAGTTGTTATGCTTAAGAGAACAAATAATGAATATTATGCAATAAGGCTCCCCCTACAAGCTTGTTAATACTTGTAAATTAGAAAAAGTCTGTTTGCTATGTTGCTTGATTTTTTTCTTTAAATCTGAAAAGTCCAATTAACCATTAAGTCTGCTTCCACTGAACCCTTTTTCACTGGTAGATGGTTCTGTAACATCTTGGCGTTAAACCATCACAAGCTGACTATAAATCTGTAAATCTGTTTCGTATTGGGAAGAACCCATTGTTTTAAGTACCTGACATAAAATAAAGGGTGTAGAAAAAATAAATAAATAAAGGGTCTGAAGAGGAAAATTACAAGGAGTCCATGGATACTGAAATTAACATGATCAGAGTAACACACTAGTGTTACAGGGGCAGCACATAATTAAATGACAAATGAGACAGACAGAGAGAATGGGTTGTAAGCTCAGAGGAGGAGTAATAATTTGTAGGTGGAGAAGCTGGATCTAAGGGTTGGGTATTTTTGCATTTCTAGTGCATTGACTACAGCACTCCTGGAGCTGGGAAGTGTCATGTTATAGCTTGTAGGATTTGCTCTTTCTGTACCTCCTTTTATCTTCTGGTTCATCTCTAGGCTTTTGACATCAAGGGTGGCCAGGAAGGCAGGGACAGTTGGGCTGCTTCAGATAGCTCTTCCCTCTAAGTATCAGGAAATGTTTTCTTATGAAACCAAATACTAAAGCACCATCAAGTGGGGAGGTATTGATTTTGCCCACTTGAGTTTCATTATTCCTCTTGAGGGTCTTTCAGTCTTCCACTTATTCCCACTACCACTGTGGCCCCCAGAGGCTCACTGCTCTCATTAAAACTTTGGCATGTGCTGTACACCTGAAACCAACAACCTGTTGTAAACCAACTATAATTTAATTGAAAATTACATGAGATTTTAAAACATAAAAAATAAATACATGACTTTTAAAATAAAAAAAACATTGACATGGGATAGAACAGTTGTGACAATGTAAAATTTTAAGTGAGATTCCTATAACACACAAAGAAGAAAAAAAAAGTATTGTAGAATGAACCAATGATCTCCATTAATAAAGAAAAAAGCATTAATCTAATATTTATTTATGAAGATTTTCACACGTATCTTGATATTCCTTTTAGTAGCCCTAAATGATAAGGTAGCTATTATTATGCCCATTTTACTGATGAGAAAACTGAGGCTCAGAACATTTAAATGCTTTGTTCATGGGCACATAGCCAACTCTAGTTTGAGCTAGAGTTCAAACTAAGGTCTGTTCTTCCATGAGTTTGGTGCTTGTATCAATTAGCCCTAGCCATAAACTGATGCTTTAAAAATCAGTGGCTTAAAACCAGAATTGTTTACTCTCAAGTATCTATGAGTTGAATCAGAGTCAGCTAATTTAGGCTGAGCTTGGTTGGAGGTGACTCTGCTACATGGAGTCTGTTACCACGTGGGACTAGAAGGCTGGTGCCTGCATATTCTTCTTATGGTAATAGTAAAAGGGCAGACACAAGAGGAAACTTGCAAAGTCTCTTGCTAGGTTCAAACCTGGTGCAGCATCATTGCCACCTCATTCTGTTGGCCAAATAAAATCCTTTGCTGAGCTCAAGGTCAAGGGACAGAGAAGTACACCCAACCCAAGAAGGCACTGCAAAATAACATGGCAATGCGCATCTATATAGGAAGGGATAAGAAACTGGAGCCATCAACGTATTCAACCCAGTGCTCTTCCCCAGGGTACCAGGCAACTTCTCCACATAGGTTTGTCATCTACATTCTAGCTACCTATAGCTGAGACAATGGATGTCTATTCTGTTTTCAAATTAGAATCAAAGGACATGTCCCTGCTTTGCCACCCATCATGACTCTCCCACTGCATTTCTCTCTGACAGTCTTTTCTGTGTTATTGATTCAAACTCTCATCTTACCCTTCCTGTGAGACCTACCTCCAAAACACAGGGGAATGGCCTCATCTAAGTTCACCCAGTGCACGTGTACAACACAGAAACCCTACAACTCAGAAGAACCGTAAAATTCATACTGGGATTCCCTGGTGGTCCAGTGGTTAAGACTTTGCCTTCCAATGCAGTGGGCGTGGGTTTCATCCCTGGTCAGGGAACTAAGATCCCACATGCCATGTAGTGCCAGAAAAGGAAAAAAAATTAATAAATAAAATTCATACAATAAGATTCATATGCATCCATCAGGAATGGATAATTCTATGTATTTAAACTCTCCTAGCTGGACCCTTATTCTCTGGTGCCTAATTCTCTTTACTCATTCATCCAATTCATTTGGCTATATTTTATTGAGTACATACTAGGAGTCAGACATTGTGTGAGGTAATGCAGAGGTGAGCAGAGGAATCTCAGGCCTTGCCTTCATAGAGCTTTGTTTGTTTGCTTTTTCTTGGTAAATTAATATGTACTGATGTATGTAAATGAATTCATGTCATGTTATACTTAACTCACATTGGCATAACTTATTTGCATCTTAACAAGAATGCTGACCCAAAATGTGATCTGTTTTTGTCCTGTCTGGCCCTGATGGGATAAGGAACATTTTCTGAGCAGGAATGGTTTCCTGCTGTCTGTACATCGCACCCCCTAACTTGTCACTGACAGTAAGTTCCTAGGACAAAACCTCTCTGCCCATAGTGGAGGGGATGCTGGTGAAACCTTATCTGGATGGTGAAGGCCAGATGATCATCCCAGATGGTGATTTTGCACATACCTAGTACACTTCAATGAAAAAAATACACAAGTATCTTTAAGTACCTACTTGGTGTTGGGTCCTGAAAGAATGTGGGTGAGATTATCTGGATTTGAATGCATCCTCCATTTATTAGCCATGTCACCTCTCTGGCCTCTGTTTCCTCATCTGTAAAAATGGAGATAATCAGAGTAGTTATTCATAGAATTATCATGACACTTAAATAAAATAATCTACATAAGCAGTTAGCTCTGTGCTTGCCACATTATGGCACTGAATGAATACTTAGCTGTGATTATCTTGTCCTATATGCACAGCTGGATAGACAAAAGATTTGAAATAAGTTGAAGAAATTCTTCTTCTAAGAATCTAATAATCCCATTTCAGAAGAGAAGGCATACATTAAACAACAAGAGAGAAATCACAAGATGATTACATTAGTTAAGTTTCTTTTATTTGCAAGCAACAGAAATTAACTTTGTCTTATTTAAGAAAAAAGATTGAGAGTGAGAGTAAATTCATTGTAATGATTCAGGGGTGTTCCATGGCCTCAAAAATGAGTTTAGGTCTGAAACCTTGACAGGGACAACAAACCAGCCAGCTCTAGAAATTCAACAACTAGAGCTGGGTGTGGACCCTGGGTCTCTTGAGCTCAGCCAGTAAGGGGACTTCAGCTCTTAACACCTCTTAATCTCTGGTTTCCTGGTTTCCAAATTTCAAATTCCCAGGAGGAAGAAGCTGGTTGGCCAGCTTGTGTCAGTGTTCTACCTGTGGATTGATTCATTAGGGTGGTCTCCTATAAGTCAGGGCAAGGTACAGGGGTATCCCATCGTATACATTGGAAGGCTTTTTTCCCAGATGTTAACAAGGAACTCAGGGAATAAATCGATGGCTTCCTGTTACCCCTTTGCCCTCATCTCCTACAGTACTCCAGGCACTCTGACCTTGCTTTTCCTCAAAATAGACAGACACACTGCCTCAGAAACTTTCTACTTGCCATTCCCTTTGCCAGGCATGCCCTTCTGTTAAATAACCCCATGAGTCACTTCCTTATCTCTTTCATATATTGAGTCAAATGTTATCTGCTCAGCAAAGCCTTCCCTGACAAAGTTATTTATTTATTTTTAAACTTTAAACAAAATTTTTTTAGGCCATCCCATGCACCTTGCAGGATCTTAGTCCCCCAATCAGGGAGTAAACTAAGCCCTCAGCGGTGAAAGTAGAGAGTCCTAACTACTGGATCCCTGGGAATTGCCAACAAAGTTATTTAAAACGGCAACATATCCCCCCAGACATCCACATACACACCTCTAATCCCACTTTATCTGCTCTCTTTCTCTCTAAAATATTTATAACCTGCAGTACCAGTTAGCTGGGGCTTCTCAGGTGGCGCTACTGGTAAAGAACCCGCCTGCCAATATAGGAGACATAAAAGACACACGTTGAATCCCTAGGTTGGGAAAATCCCCTAGAGGAGAACATGGCAACCCACTCCGGTATTCTTGCCTGGAGAATCCCATAGACAGAGGAGCCTGGTGAGCTACAGTCCATGGGGTCACAAAGAGTTGGACAGGACGGAAGCAATTTAGCATGCATGTACCAGTTAGCTACTTCTGTAACAAAACACTGCAAATGTAGCAGCTTTAAACAACCACCATTTTATCTAGCTTGTTGACAGTGGGTTGGTTGTGCAGTTCTTCTGGCCTGGACTGACTCAGTTGACCTCCCCTAGGTTTGCTCATGCATCTATGGTCAGCTGATGGTTGCACAATCCAGAATGGCCTCATTCACATTTCTAGTGTTTGTTCTCTTCCATGTAGCTTTTTTATCTTCCAGCAGTTTTCCTTGGAATCATTCATATAGAGGTTTGAGGGCTTCCCTGATGGCTCAGATGGTAAAGAATCTGCCTGAAATGCGGGAGACCCAGGTTCAACTCCTAGGTTGGGAAGATCCCCTGGAGAAAGGAATGGCAACCCACTCCAGTATTCTTGCCTGGAGAATTCCATAGACAGAGTACCCTGACAGGCTATAGTCCATAGAGTCACAAAGAGTCAGACACAACTTTATCGACTAACACACTTTCTTTGAGGATTCCAAGAACAATAAGGGAGTAAGCCCCATTGAGCTAGCAATTTTCAAACCTTGCTTGTATTTGTATCTTATTTGCTAATGTCCTTTTGGCCAAGGGAAGTCTTGTGAACAGCCTAGATCTAATGGGTTGAGAAACAGACTCCAATGCTTAGTGAGAAGAGCTGCAAAGTAAAACAGTAGAAGGGTGTACAAACAGGGATGGAAAGAATTCATGGCCATATTTGCAATCTATCACATCTTTAATATGTCATGTAGTTTACTGATTATTTTGCTTACTGTAAAAATAACTCTCCATTCATTCATGAATCCCTGCCACAAGAATAACACCGGATGCAGAGAAATTTGTGTGGAGTGATTAGTTTCCGTTTCTCTGCCCACACTGAAGAAATGGAGTCTATTTATGTGAGAGGCTTTCCTTTGAGTTGGGCCCATCTAATGCCACATTTGTGTCTTACAAATTCTGAATAGTCTTTTAACTTTTAATAGCACAATGTATTAACCACTCTCGTAATTGCATAGATAAAATCCACGTTTCACATGAGCATTTAAATGAATGCAAATCAACCTAATGGCCTCTCCTAGAGGGAGGATTATCATGCAGTGAATATTTGCTCTAACTGATATTATATATGCAAATGAGATTTTAATTTTGATATACTTTCACATGGACATATTTTCAGTTCAATGCAAATCTACTTATAGTGTATCATTAAGGCTGAATCAGTCTCTTTTCTAGTGTGTCTATGTGTGTGGTTAATGTTGATACAGACGATGAAGCTTAATTTTCAGAATATCAGATGCTCTATTCTGCTCACCACTCTCCCCTTTCCCGCCCCCAATGTCAGCATTATTATGGAAAACTTTATTTTTTAGATGGGGACATGATGTCTTACCTACCTACATATATTTTTTATCCTTTTCTCTTTTTCAGCCACCCTCTCCCACTTTCTCCAATGTCACCCTATACTTTTGTGTTTGTTATGATTATTATAAAGGCACAATGTTGTCATCAGATCAACTCACTTGACTTCTCAAAGAAGATGGCTTGATGGTCACAGCATCTTCATTGATATGGCAGGCAATATTTTTCATTCATAAAATGTTCCCATTTAATTCTCTCTCACAGTGGCAAGACCAATATATATATATAGGTCTGGGGATATCAGGCATCAGTATAACACAAAGATAAAATAACACAGAAAAAATAGCTAAATGCAGTATGTGCATACGTGCTAAGTCATTTCTGCTGTGTCCAATTCTTTGCGATCCCATGGACTGTAGCCCCACCAGGCTCCTCTGTCCATGGGATTCTCCAGGCAGGAATACTGGAGTGGATTGCCATGCCCTCCCCTCTAGGGGATCTTCCCGACCTAGGGATCTATAAGCGTGATATATTTTTATCACATATATTTTATGTAATATATTTTGGAAAACAAGTTAAATCCAGTCTTGCAAGACTGCACATTCACCTCAGTATTAGCAGCACTCCATTTATTTGATTTTCTTTCAGCTAAAAACCAAGGAACTGTTAAATTGCCAACAGGCGTTCATTTTGTCAGAGTTGAGATGAAAGCGCTCAAGAGAAGTTAAAGCAATTCTTTTCTACTGGGTAGGCTGTTATTAGGCAAATTGCAGTTTGCTTTTAAAATGTTTCTAAAAAAGACTCTTTGTATGCTCATCCCCCAAACACCTTCCCATATCCAGGAGTTTTTGTCTTCATAAAACTATCTCTAGGATTAACATATCTGTAGTAGAAGAGACAATTTAACTTTTCTTTTCTAATATGAACTTCCAAGAAAAAGAAAAAAAAAAAAAACAACATAGATCGTTGTCTACATTAGACTACTCCATGGAGAGCTCTGACCACACAACACAGGTGAAGTATGGATGGTAACTTCAGGCTGAGCACCTGGAACACCACTCTGTTACCTCACCACCAACCAATCAGAAGAAAGTCATACACCCTGCAGCCTTCACCCCAAATTTTGCACATAAAACTTCTCTCCCAAAACAATCAGAGTATAGGGCTTTTTTGTTTGTTTGTTTTTAGCACAAGCCACTGGTCTCCTTTCCTGGCCTTGCAGTAAACCTTTCTCTGATCCAAGCTCTGATGTTTTGGTTTGTTTGGCCTCACTATGCATCAGGCACACACAATCGCATTTGGTAAGGAGTATTCTCCAGGTTATGTACAGTTCCTGTTACTGACTCTGCAAAAACACTCCCAGCACCAGCACTGTCTGGTTAGCACTCTTTGTTACTGTGATTAATTCAGTAGTCTCTGCAACCTAATTTCTTTCCTTTAACATCTAGGCCACCTAGGTTTTCCTTAATGCCACATTGACAAAGGAATCAGCAAATATCCTCTCCCATTCTGCTCGTAACTCCAGCTCTTTTAGTGGAACCCACAATCCTTTCAATAAAGTGTCTGATTAGAGATTTTCATTTCCCAAAGCTTTTCTACTTATGATATAATTGCTTCTTAAAACTAAAAAAAAAAAAAAAAATTCACTCCAGAATAAGTGAGTAACAGAGTAAACCTCTCCTTTTTCTTTCTGACACTTCAGAATTGAAGAGTGTCAGCTAAGAGAGTCAGAACCGACTTCAAGCCCTAGATCTTCCCATTACTGGCTGAGATGCTGTAGGCAGGTTTATTTGATAGTTTCTAGGATTCAAGCTTCAGAATCTAAATAAGCAGAGAGGGAACTGTAAATGAATATTAAAAGCTCACAGATTGAACTTTGGAAGAGTCAGAGGAATAGTCTCTATGCTGAATTTCTTGGTAACATGCTGAGAAATGGAGTATTTCCTGCCATGGCAGTAAACAAGGATGACACAGCCATCAGTGACTGCAGCCCTCCAATGTGAGCTGGTGAGCCCTGAGGAAACTCAAGAAAGAAAAGAATACCTGCTATCTAGCACCCATTCCCTGCAGTATGTCCTAAGGAAAACCAGGATGTGAAAACAGGAAACTGGCCCCAGACAGCTGCTGCTAAGTTGCGTCAGTCGTGTCCGACTCTGTGTGACCCCATAGACAGCAGCCCAACAGGCTCCCCAGTCCCTGGGATTCTCCAGGCAAGAACACTGGAGCGGGTTGCCATTTCCTTCTCCAATGCATGAAAGTGAAAAGTGAAAGGGAAGTCGCTCAGTTGTGTCTGACTCTTTGCGACCCCACGGACTGTAGCCTACCAGGCTCCTCCACCCATGGGATTCTCCAGGCAAGAGTACTGGAGTGGAGTGCCATTGCCTTCTCCGCCAGACAGCTGAGGTGCATGCATATGAAAGCAATGATTTCAGTGAGCCCAGACTCTTACATCTTCCCAAACACAGAGAATCACTGAATTCCTTAACTTGGGATATCTGCTTTACTTTAATTTACAATAATCTTTTTATGTTCAGAATACCTGTCTTTTGTTACAAAACTTCTGTATAACCTAGCTCCCTTCACCCTCGCCTCCTTGGAGCAGTTCTCTCAGGGTTACTTGAGATACTGTCTCCTAGACTCGAAGTCCTAAAAATTTTCACCAAATAAAACATAACTCTCAAATTTTAGGTTGGGAATATTTTTTAAGTCAACAACACCCAGGGCACATGGCAGAACTGCCCTTTCAGCCACCTAGGCTAGCCAAACAGCTGCCCCACAAACTGATTTTCTATCTTCTGTCTTGACATTTACAGTAGGCAATGTTTATCATTGTGCAATATAGTTTGAATTACAAAGCACACCTTTATTAGGCATGTCTGATTCTTTCTGACCCCCTGGACTGTAGCCCGCCAGGCTCCTCTGTCCATGGGATTTCCCAGGCAAGAATACTGGAGTGGGTTGCCATTTCCTTCTCCAGGGGATCTTCTCGACCCAGGGGTTGAACCCAAGTCTCCTGCACTGCAGACAGATTCTTTATTGTGTGACCTACCCTTTACTTGACAATACACACACAAAAATACCTAAAAGAGAGCCTGCCACATCTCCTGTCTATAATAGCCTCTGGAGATGGACATGTAGAATTAATTGGGGGCACAGTGGAATAAATATTAGATGAGACTCCAGGAAATCCAAATTTTATATCCAGATTTGCCAACTTATTCACTGTGTGACCTGAGATAAGCCACAGGACCTCTCTGACCTCAACAACCTCAACCCCCAAATGAAACAATCAGCCCAAATGGTTACTAAAGCTAGTTCTTAAATCCAGTGATCCTAGAAGATTCAGTTAACTCTCTGAAAATTATAAAAGTAGATCTCTTATTCATATTTAATTTTTAATGAAATAGTTTTATGATTTTTAAAATTATACATTCTCACTTTTAAAAGGTGGAAAACTATAAATTAAAAAAAAAAAAAAACTAAACCTACTTGTAATACCCACTACCTTACATTTTATCTTTCTGGGCTTCTTTCTTGATTTCCAATTCTTGTTCCCATCCATTATAACATTATTTTAGAAGGCCCAAGGTGAGGTATTATTTTTAAATTGCATTTCTAGTATAAAATTCTTGGATTTTATAATGTCCAGTATATGCACTATTTTGATTTATTTTTTTTTGGCCACATTATGTAGCATGTGGAACTCTCCCAACCAGGGATCAAACCTGAGCCTCCTGCAGTGAAAGTGAGAAATCTTAACCACTGGACCAAATCTAACAGAAAAAAATTATTTGTGCTACTTGTTCTTGTAATGGAACAGGACCTTCTGAGTCCCTCCAGGGCGTGAAACTCTTTCCATGTCCCCTTTTCTTATTTGTAGGAATAAAGTCTTTAGACTCCTAGACCTCCCTGATTTCCAAAGAGCAGTTTCAAACAGTTGCTAATTAGGGAAGTGAGGGAATGCAGAAACAAAGGAGGAAAAAATCAAGAAACTACAGTGCAGGATCCTGGTTCCTCCCCAAGGAATATGAATATATATATAAAACAATACAGGAACTAAGGTGGCCACCAAGGTAGAGGATGGTAACTTCAGGCTGAGCACAAGATTCCTAGAGCACCGCCCTGTTACCTCACCACCAAATATCAGAACAAAGTCACACACCCTACAGACTCATCCCAAATTTTGCCTCTAAAAACATTTCCCCAAAACCACTGGGGAGTTTGCTTTTTCTTTTCTTTTCTTTTTTTTTCTTTTTGAGCACAAGCCAACATTCTCCTTGCATGGCCCTGCAATAACCTTTCTCTACTCCAAATTCCAACATTTTAGTTTGATTGGCTTCACTATGTATTAAGTACACAAATGTCTATCATTAACATTTTCGTCTAGATTTGAAATTCTGTTTCAATTACAGTAAATACTTCAGTATAAGGCTGCAAAGGCATAATTTAAGAATCCAATATCAATTTTATTTTTTTGTTTATTTTGTTGCTTTCTTTTTTTCTTTGCCACACTATGTGGCTTATGGGATTGTAGTTCCTTGACCAATGATCAAACCCAGGCCTTTGGTAGTGAGAGCATGGAGTCCTAACAACTGGACCACCAGAGGATTCTCTCAATGTTTTTTATACTTAGAGTCTGGTCTGAAAAGTCCAGTTGTGAAAGTTTGCCCATTTATCACCTAAGGCTAAAAATGGGACTGGAAAAGTGATGAGGGAAGAATCATTGTTCAAGCGGGAAGTTGGCACTATTCTTTAAAGCAAAATTAAATCTGAAATGGAAAGCTTAAACATTGGAGTAATATGCTATGCTTAGTTTTGTCCTCAAGTAAGAAAGGCAGTTACATCTGTGATATGTTTAAAAAAGAGCTCTCCTTTCCACCATCCCAGCAGTATGTTTCTGTGCTGAAATCTTACCATTCCTTTGGGCTTCAAAGCATATTTAATCTTTAAAAGTCTTCTATGCAAAGAAGGAAGTACCTGTTGGAAGGAAGAGCAGGGGTGTACCAACTTATGTTAGAGAATACCAATACAGTGTCTACTGAAGAAAAATTATACAACCTACAAGTTGAGAATTATGTTTTATTCAGTGGACATACTGAGGACTTAGGCGTAGGAGACAAGCTCTCAGGTAGCTCTAAGGGACTATTCTGAAGAGATAAGGGAGGAGCCAGGACATACCGTTTTGCAACAAAAAACAAGAAGTAGGAACATCAAAAGATTAGTGTTAACAAAAGGGAACCAGATATCTCAAGTTACTGAATTTAGCACTGTTCTATGTGTGGGAAGATACAAGAGTCTGGGCTCAGGGAAATCATTCCTTTGATATGCATCTTAGCTCTCTAGGGCCAGTATTCTATTCTTTTCCATCCTGAGGCCCCTCAGGGTACACCATTGGGGGTGGCAGAATTTTTCCTGTTTATTCTCAATTAACGTGATTATTCTCAACCCTTGCTTAAGGCCCATATCATAGAGGCTGTGCTGTGCTCAGATACTCAGTCATGTCTGATTCTTTATGACCCCATGGACTGTAGCCTGCCAGGCTCCTCCGTCAATAGGATTCTCTAGGCAAGAATACTGGAGTGGGTTGCCATTCCCTTCTCCAGAGGATCTTCCCAATCCAGGGATCAAACCTGTGCCTCCTGCATCTCCTGCACTGGCAGTTGGATTCTTTACAACTGCGCCACCTGGGAAGCCCTTCAGTTCAGTTCAGTTGCTCAGTTGTGTCTGACTCTTTGCAACCCCATGAATCACAGCATGCCAGGCCTTCCTGTCCATCACCAACTCCTGGAGTTCACTCAAACTCATGTCCATTGAGTCGGTGATGCCATCCAGCCATCTCATCCTCTGTCGTCCCCTTCTCCTCCTGCCCCCAATCCCTCCAAGCATCAGAGTCTTTTCCAATGAGTCAACTCTTCACATGAGGTGGACAAAGTATTGGAGTTTCAGTTTCTGATCTCCTTTAGGATATACTGTTTGGATCTCTTTGCAGTCCAAGGGACTCTCAAGAATCTTCTCTAACACCACAGTTCAAAAGCATCAATTCTTCGGCACTCAGCTTTCTTCACAGTCCAACTCTCACATCCATACATGACCACTGGAAAAACCATAGCCTTAGTGACATCCAAAACAAGCAAATAACAAAACATGGACAAAACTCTCACAAGTCTGATTCTAAAAAGCCTTGTAAAGCCAGGAAAGCATGTCCTGATGTCTCTTCAGGAGTCAGTAAAGTAGAACTGTATCTCACCAGGGAATAAGACTTCTCCAAAGTCCTTTTTTCCTCCATGTTTAAAACATTCTATTAGATTTTAACAAAAACTTTCCTAGTAAATGAATATTCTAGCCAGTCAAGCGGCACAGAGATAAAAAAGAAATAATACTTTTTCCCTTCTCCCAGGCTCTCCACTGGGGTTTCCTTTCATATCTCCTGCTTTCTAAAGCAGCAAATTGGCCCTGCCCCTGGAATTGAGTGACCTTGGGCAGCCAAGGTCCTGGTTGGATGTTTTTAAAAAATTGTATTTGTGTATAGCTGCTTTACAATGTTGCATTAGTTTCTGCTGTACAGCAAAGGGAACCAGCTCTATGTTATACATATATACCCTCTTTTTTGGATTCTCTTCCCATTTAGGTCACTGCAGAGCACTGAGTGGAGGTCCCCGTGCTACACAGTAGGTTCTCATTAGTTATCTGTTTTATATGCAGTATCAATAGCGTATATATGTCAATCTCAAAGTCCTTTTTCAAGGCATCATTCTACTAGTTCCTTTGTGGTTGCTTTCCTTATTCCCTCTCTTCTCATGAATCTCCCAGTGCCTTTCTTTCTCCACAGATCGCCATCCTTTCCAGACTGTTCTTATCTTCTGGGAGTAGCTCTACACCTTTTCATATAGTGTTTTCACTTTCTCAAATTCTTCTCTCCACTTCAGACTCCAGCACTGCTGCTTCAAAAACCCAGGATTCTCAAAAGGAGAAATAAGGGAAAAGACTGGAAATAAACATACATTACTAAAATTGCTTCCTGTCAGAGTTAAAAGCAACATTGTGAAGTTTTTTGTGGAAAATTGTCAGTTCAGTCCTGTCTTTTCTCCCTCCTATGCTAATTCAGCCCATTTAGGGGAAAAACAGGCTTATTATAAAGGATTTATCTCCCTCTAAACTAGGACATGTAGGCTGTGCTCTTTGAATACTGAAGAAATAGTGGAATGCTAGCTCTCTTGCCTAGTATTACAAATCTCCTAACTTAGGAATTCCCACCTTGTTGAGAATGACAGCACCTGCTTTAAATGTGGGACTGTCCATATGTATTTGCTGTCAATACTTTTACAAAAAAAAAAAAAATGAGCTGAAATGTCTCTCTTACATTCCCCTCTAGACTGCAAGCTCCTTGTGTTTATTTTAGGGCTTAGTGGCATTTTGCATATAGTAGGTTCTCAATTAATAGTATTAGATGTATGTGTCCAATGATCAAAAAATTACAAATACAATAATAAAAATGAACATATGAAACAGAAACAAACTTACAGTCTTAGAGAATGAATTTATGGTTGGGGGAGGGGAAAAGGATAGACTGGGAATTCGGGATTGACATGTACACACTGTTATACACAAAATAACCAATAAGGACATACTGTTAAAAACAGTCTTTTAAAAAACAATATTTACTCCTTAAAGAGAAATAGATAAATCATTTGAATGTGTTTGTAATTTTACATTTCTTCCTTCCAGAATCCAAATGTCCAATATCCTAAAGTACTGTTTATCTGTACAGCCTTTTCCAGCTCTCTTAAACCCATAGACACATTAGTCATTTTTATCATCCAATACCAAGAATTCATCCATAACCGTCTAATGGCTTTCCTGATCTCCTGTGGAAAATGCTGCTAAAAACAGACACCTACCACTTTAATTTTTTGTGAGGAAGAAGAAAGCAATTTAGCATCCATCATCCTGGGAATATTTTTACTTCTAGCTTTGTGTGTGTGTGCTTGGTTCTAACATGATTTTAAAGAAAAATGTTTGGATAGAATCATCATTTAATATAAGCCATATATGCATAAGACAAGTCTCTGACCATATTACCTAGTCCAAATATCCTCATTATACTTTAATATAGAAAGAGCAAACAGTTTGCATGAATGTTTACTCTGCAGGCATTTACCCAAGATAAGCATTGCATTCAGTCACTGGTCATATCTTTTCTGGCCTTAGGAGTCTCTGTTGTGTACTAAATTGTGGATCTTGGTGTATCAGTTGAAAAAAAAATACTCACAGACTTAAAACTTTACAACAAGAGTTGCCCTTCATAAGAACACATTGAGAAAGGAAGAGGCAGGGGCTCAATACCTCCATATCCCAATTCCTTACCAAATCAAAAGTACAGACTTTCTTTTATTCCAGAGTATACTCAATGTTCTAATTTGGATTTCCCTGAAACTAGTTCTCTGTGAGTGGTTTCCAGTTTTTACAGTACCCACATCACTCAGGCATATTTTGGGTTTTAGGTATATACAAGTGAAGTTGCTCAGTTGTGTCTGACTCTTTGCGACCCCATGGACTGTAGCCTACCAGGCTTCTCTGTCCATGGGATTTTCCAGGCAAGCATACTGAAGTGAGTTGCCATTTCCTTCTCCAGGGGATCTTCCTGACCCAGGGATCGAACCCAGGTCTCCTGCATTGTAGACAGACGCTTTACCATCTAAGCCACCAGGGAAGTCCCATTAGGTACATACTTAAATCTTATTAATACATCATCTTTCTGCCTCTCAGTGATTCCTCAGAGTTTCTGGAGGTACAAAGGGTTCACGTTGTTGTTTTCTGGCACATTTATACATTTTTTTATATTTTAATATATTTTTTGAATTTTCTGGCAACTGGACACAGGACAGAGGAGGCTTGTCTTATGTGCTTCGTCCACTATTCTAAACGGAAATCACTCATTTTCACTAACCCTGGGGTGGTGGACTACACAAGCACTAAAATCTCTATTTTGAGTTTATTACCATCTACAAAGAACTACTGATAGAGTGTGTCTCAGTTCTGGAAACCTGACCAGAGCTTCCTCTTCTACTTCAAAACATGTGCATGCTCATGGTCTTCCAAAAAGCATTCTCCACTTCTTCCTTATAATAGAATCACTCAATTATAGATAGGTATATGGTCACCCAGCTAAAGACTACATGTCCCAGCTTCCCTTGTAAGTAGGTATGGCCATGTGAGTAAATTCTGGCCAAATAGATATAATGGAAGTGATTGTGTATTGGTAAATGTTTAACCACCAGCTCTTGGGTGTAGGGAACTTCCCAGGTGGTACTAGTGGTAAAGAACCTGCCTACCAATGCAGGAGACATAAGAGATACAGGCTTGATCCCTGGGTTGGGAAGATCCACTGAAGGAGGGAATGGCAACCCACTCCTGTATTCTTGCCTAGAGAATCCCATGGACAGAGGAGCCTTGTGGGCTACAGTCAATAGGGCCATGAAGAGTCGGAGCACATGTGGGTATAAAGGAGGAGGAGCCCAGATTTGTAGCATTTGCTAATTTCTATGGTGTAAATACTCCAACCGTATCTGATTTCAATCTACAATTTCATTGAATGGCAGAGTTGGAAAGTATTTGCAACAACATTATATTGTATTCGAACCATGTGGATAGATAGATACAAATAACATCAGTAGCATAGATAATTGGAGAAGGTGATGGCACTCCACTCCAGTACTCTTGCCTGGAAAATCCCATGGACGGGGGAGCCTGGTGGGCTGCCATCTATGGGGTCGCACAGAGTTGGACACAACTGAAGCGACTTAGCAGCAGCTGCAGCATAGATAATAATAAAGTGTAGTAAAATAATTGAGGGAAAACACACTTTAATTATTTACTCTTCTAATACAATTTGTTTAATGGTAAATTTATATATTTAATTTTTAGCAATGGCTGTCTTTCTCAACCAGCTCACAAAATTCTCTAAAATTTAACAATTGCCTCTTGTGAGCTTGTGCTAGCTGGTGTGAGGAAGTTCTGATACACCATTAAGTGGAAGTATAGTTGACCTTTGAACAACATAGGGGTTAGGGATGCTGATCCCTCTTCGCAGTTGAAAATGTGAGTATTACGTACAGTTGACACTCCATATCCTGATAGCTCAGTTGGTAAAGAATCTGCCTGCAATGCTGGAGACCCTGGTTCAGTTCTTGGATCAGGAAGGTCCTCTGGAGAAGGGATAGGCTCCTACTCCAGTATTCTTGAGCTTCCCTTGTGGCTCAGCTGATAAAGAATCTGCCTGCAGTGCAGGAGGCATGGGTTTGATCCCTGGGTTGGGAAGATCCCCTGGAGAAGGGAAAGGCTACCCACTCCAGTATCCTGGCCTGGAGAATTCCATGGACTGTATAGTCCATGGGGTTGCAAAGGGTCAGAGATGACTAAGCGACTTTAACTTTCACTTTCATCCACGGTTCCACATTAAAAGACTCTACCAACTGCAGAATGTGTAGTATTTAGTACTGAAAAAATATCCACGTATAAGTGGATCTACACAGTTTGAAGTGTGTTTTTCAAGGCTCAACTGTAATGTATGAAATCTCAGGCACATTCTTAAAAGGAAGCATCTACCCTTCCCCTTCCCCTCTTCCTGTTTCTGTAGTCCAGACCACAAAGAAAGCAGTGGTGAGCAACTTTTAACCAGACAGATGAAGACAACATTCTAGGGGGTGGTAAAGCAAAGAGAAAAGAAACTTGGGTCCCCTGGCTGATTTTTTATTCTTTCTTTTAGTTGCAGCATATGAAATCTTAGTTGAGGCACATGGGATCTAGTTCCCTGACCAGAGATCGAACCCAGGCCTCCTGCACTGGGAGCCCAGAGTATTAGCTACTGGACCACGAGGCAAGTCCACCCTGGATGACTTTTAAAAGCAGTTTCCCTATTCCTCCATCCACCTTCCATGTCAGACTTTCCTGTGAGAGAGAAGTACATTGTGTATTATTTTAAAAATCTTTCTTGTCTGATCTCTGCTAAAGCAGCCAAACCAACCAACCCAACAGAGTTTGCTACCAGGAACAGGGCTGACACTACAGAAGCTGAAATATGTGCTATTTGCTTAGCATTTAGGACAGCAGGCTGTGAGGTAACAGATCATGTAGGCTAGATAGATGGTGACCCTTACTGTGTCATAGCAAACATCTGGTAAACCTGGTAGGGGAAACACTGACTGAAACCGCCACCCTGGCCAGGCAAGATAGTAGCCACTTGCATGAGTTATCTTACAACAGATGGTCCTGGTAAGGAACGTGGAACTAACAAGCTACCACCAAGAAGAATTTTGGGAAAGGTCAAAAGGAGAGAGGATGCTTCCATGTCCTAGGAACCATAAACAGTGCTACAATGACCATCACAATTTATTGCAGAGTAATTGTCCTCCAGTTAAAAATAAAATAAAATTTTAAAAAAAAAAAAAAAAAGGAGAGAGGAGATGCCAGTTCATATGCCCTACGAAGCTCCCAGAATCCTCTCTGGAATCCATCTTGGCTGAGCAATGCATGCACCACCAGGAAGAACCCTGAGTCAGAATGATTGGCCAGAGACAACCTGGAAACTAACCCCATCACCATAAAACCTGAGACTGCGAGCCACATTGCAGAGCCGTCCTTCTGGGTTCCCTTATTTTTACCCGGCTGTTCTCTGCCTGGGCACCCCTTCGCAATAAAGTTTCTTGCTTTGTCAGCACATGTGTCTCCTCGGATAATTTATTTCCAAGTGTTAGACAAGAGCCCACTCTTGGGCCCTGGAAGGGGTCCCCATTCCTGCAACAAACCTATTGTCAGTGTGTTTGAAATCAAGGCCGTTTGCTTACTGAGCTTGTAACTCACAGGGAAGTGGTAACAAAAGTCACATGGTTGGTATATCTTGGCTTCTTTTAGCAAAGCACTATAGTCAAGAACTAACCATAAGTAAGAATTAACCAGTCTGCAAAAAGAGATGGAACAGAATGCAGTTCTATGAAGGGATACTTTCAGCCTGTAGCCTACAATCTAAACTGATTGGGAATCTGACAAATTAAGGTTTTGCACATTTGGATAAATCAACTGCTTCCACACTCCTAACACCACAAAGAAGACTGTGGCTTCAAACCTTTCTCAAGAGCATCTCACATGATTGTTCTTGGCCAGGCAAGAGGAGCCAGACCAGTAGGAAAATTCAGATTAAGGGTTTTGCCTTCTCTCCTCTTATTGTTTTAGGTGCCTTCAAGATAGCCACCATGGTCCTGAGGAAGAATAAACATAATTGAGGAAGAGGAGAAGAGTTGAGCACAGAGGTTAGTAAATAAAGTCCTGGTTAACTTAAAACTACATGTCACTTTTACATCAGTTCAGTTCAGTCGCTCAGTCATGTCTGACTCTTTGCGACCCCATGAATTGCAGCATGCCAGGCCTCCCTGTCCATCACCAACTCCCGGAGTTCACTCAAACTCATGTCCATCAAGTCGGCGATGCCATCCAGCCATCTCATCCTCTGTCGTCCCCTTTTCCTCCTGCCCCCAATCCCTCCCAGCATCAGGGTCTTTTCCAATGAGTCAACTCTTCGCATGAGGTGGCCAAAGAACTGGAGTTTCAGCTTCAGCATCAGTCCTTCCAAAGAACACCCAGGACTGATTTCCTTTAGAATGGACTGGTTGGATCTCCTTGCAGTCCAAGGGACTCTCAAGAGTCTTCTCCAACACCACAGTTCAAAAGCACTCAGCTTTCTTCACAGTCCAACTCTCACATCCACACACGACCACTGGAGAAACCATAGCCTTGACTAGATGGACCTTTGTTGGCAAAGTAATGTCTCTGCTTTTGAATATGCTATCTAGGTTAGTCATAACTTTTCTTTGAAGGAGTAAGCGTCTTTTAATTTCATGGTTGTAATCACCATCTGCAGTGATTTTGGAGCCCAAAAAAATAAAGTCTGACACTGTTTCCACTGTTTCCCCATCTATTTCCCATGAAGTGATGTGACCAGATGCCATGATCTTAGTTTTCTGAATGTTGAGCTTTAAGCCAACTTTTTCACTTTCTTCTCATGGACTTGACTGAAAGCAAATAAACTGTTAGTTTTCTAATTTTTTGGTGGACTTATGATGCTCAAACCTATTTAAACCCTGCTGTTGCTGCTGCTGCTAAGTCGCTTCAGTCGTGTCCGACTCTGTGCGACCCCATAGACAGCAGCCCACCAGGCTCCCCCGTCCCTGGGATTCTCCAGGCAAGAACACTGGAGTGGGTTGCCATTTCCTTCTCCAATGTATGAAAGTGAAAAGTGAAAGTGAAGTCACTCAGTCGCATCCGACTTAGCGACCCCATGGACTGCAGCCTACCAGGCTCCTCCGTCCATGGGATTTTCCAGGCAAGAGTACTGGAGTGGGTTGCCATTGCCTTCTTCAATTTTAACTCTGAAACAACCCCTAATCCCTCCAATCTGTACCAGTAGGAATTAGGCTATTTAAAACTATGCAACCCCCAGGAAGGGTACACGTTCCAATACATTCCAAGTGTGGCCTTCCAGAAAAAGATACATGAGTTACTTCCAGAGTAGGACCCAGTGGCACTTCACTGCCAGGAAGGAACCTTTCACAACTGCTGTGCAACAGAATCTAACTGCCAGGTACAATAATTATCACGTGTTTCCAATTCTTCCTTTTCCCAAAATGGGAGCTTTAAGTATGGTTATCCTAGCTCTCCTCATCACAGCATATTAGATGATGAGAAGGCTGATCATTTGTCAAGTTCATAGGTCACCAGACCATGAGAAGTCACATCAAAACCTGAAAGTCAGACTATGCATCACAAATGGATGCTGGGTTCTCAGATAAAGTGATTGCATGGCTCTTTGGATTGTTTCCCTAGGGGAAGTGGTATTCATGGATATTTGGTTGACCAGAGATTTGACTGCTAAATGTCCCCAATATTTATTCTTTCTTCTCCTTTTTAGGACTAGAAACCTCTACGTTTAAACTGGGTAGCTAACCATCCAGCTAAGGACTACATTTCCCAGACTCCCTGCAGCTAGGTATGGCTACCAGGTCTTGGTGTGCAACTCCTGGTTGCTGTTGTTGTTCAGTCACTAAGTCATGTCTGACTCTGCAACCCCATGGACTGCAGCACACCAGGCTCCTCTGTCCTCCACTGTCTCCCAGAGTTTGCTCAGATTCATGTCCATTGAGTTGGTGATGTTATCTAATCATCTCATCCTCCGTCACCCCCTTCTCCTGTCCTCAATCTTTCCCAGCATCAAGGTCTTTTCCAATGAGTCAGCTCTTCGCATAAGGTGGCCAGCATCAAGGTCTTTTCCAATGAGTCAGCTCTTCACATCAGGTGGCCAAAGTATTGGAACTTCAGCTTCAGCACCAGCCCTTCCAATGAATATTCAGGGTTGACTTCCTTTAGGATTGACTAGTTTGATCTCCTTGCAGTCCAAGGGACTCTCAAAAGTCTTCTTCAGCACCACAACTTGAAAGCGTTGATTCTTTTTTAATTTGGATTTGACCAAAATTATGCTTCACTCCAATATTAGGTACTTGGGATCTTCTGGCAAGCTGTTCATATAATGTAGATGATAGGGTATAAAATCTTAAAATCACACTACATAGGTGGGAACCCTCTGGGTCAAAGGGCAGAGTTGACACTACAAAATCACCCAACACTGAATTTGAATTTTACCTTAGGCTAAGTGAGTGAATTTCTAGTGATATCAGGGTGGACTCATGGTCTTTTGGAAATCTGAGGACATTGGGATGGGGCAAAGGCAAAAACCTGAATCAGCATCTGGAGTTTAGGGCCATAAAAATCAGTTTAGTCAAGGAAGGTGTACTCTGAAAACTACCCAGACACCATGAAACACACTAGCCAAGACATCCAAGGAGTGAGTAATATTGGCCTTAGGATAATATGTCTACCAGCACAACTCAGAACTCAGCAATGTGTGTTAGTTTCCTGAATTAGGAAAAAAAAATTCTCAGTCCCCATAGGATCCAACATGTTCCAGTTTTCTCAGAATAAGCAGCCTGTGTTAATACCTCAACCCACTGTTGACTTGTATGACTTCACTGCCCTGGACTCATTCGTACAATATTCCCATCTCAGCCATACGCCTGTTAGCACTGTTGGCTGCTCTTTCTGTGTCTAGCAAATGATCAAAATCTGTTTCCACCCACCTGCTCTCTTGTGCTCTAAGTGGGGATATTTGCACTAAAGAGAACCTGTCAGTGTTAATTAGGGAGGAAAGCCTGTGTGGCAATGTGTAGGTTTAAAAGACAAGAAAATCCCCCGCGGAGATTCTGTGGAACATTTTGGATACACTGACAAGTTAATAAAAAGCTTGATTCAATGACATTTTCAACACACTGGTATGGAAAGTACCACTGGAAATAAAGTAGCTTTCAAGGGACAGATTGTTTCATTGAACTGTGTGGAAAACTGTGCTTGCCCTTAGATCTCATCTGTTTCACGGCTCCTGAAGTGATGCATCAAAGAACAACTGGTAAGGGAGCTGTGGCTTCAGGTTCCACAACCTGACAACAGCTTCTTTGTGGCACCGGGAGCGTTATTGTTAGAGGAACTCACTCATCCAGAGAAGGCAGAGTGAGTGTTCTGCTTTTACTCTTTTCCAAACCTGTATTCTATGGACAGAGGAGCCTGGCTGGCTATACAGTCCATGGGGTTGCAAAGAGTTGGACATGACTGAGCATGCACGCATGCACACAAACCTGTATTCATGTAGAGCAACCTTGGAGAGGAGGAAGGAGAAGAGAAGGACCCGTGTTGACACAGATGGATCTGTGTGTGCTCCGGATGAGGGCAGACACAGTTGGGGGACCATTTGTGGTCACAGCTTTCAGCACACCAGGCTTGGGCTTGTTTGTTTCAGATGTGTCAAGGATCACTGGATTTACAAAAAGTTCTCTTCCTTCTCTCATGAAAATGCATACATGCTCAGTAGTGTGTGACTCTGCGACAGCACAGACTGTAGCCTACCAGGCTCCTCTGTCCATGGAATTTCCCATGCAAGAATACTGGAGTGGGTGGTCATTTCCACTCCCAGGGGTTATGAAAATAGTAGAAAGATCTACTGAAAGTAGACTACTAGAAAGTGTCTGCCTCAGTTTCACCCGTATAACAAGTTACTTAATAAATCAGGCATATGGGGGACTTCCCTGGCAGTCCAATGGTTAAGACTCCATACTTCCAGTGCAAGGGACATGGGTTTGATCCCTGGTTGGGGAACTGAGATCCCACATGCCTTATGATGCAGCCAAAAAAATTAAAAAGCAGGCATGTGATAGCCAAGCAATTCAGTGATGAGTCCGTATGTTTCTACATGGCTGGCAAGAAGAGGGTAAAGTCATAATTAAAGGGTCAAAAGTCCTCACCATGCACAGTAGCTACTAGGGTTAGTGATTAGTGAAATAAAAGAATCACTCAAACTTCTAAGTGGCTATATCCATTCATATTTATGACTACCAACTACTGACACTTCAAATCATCTCATCTCAGTAATCTAAGAGAAACCACTTAGTCAAGCTGTAAGCATTTATGCTTGCTTATTTTTATGAAGTAGATGTAATCAGACTTACCATACCATGGTCTTAAATTTCAATAAGTGACTCAAAAAAATGAACAACGTGGTCAATTGATAACAGAAATGGCTCCAATACTTCCCTTCCAGCATCTGTACCCCTTACACTATGAAATTTAAGCTCCTCCCACCAAGAGGTGGAGTCCTTTCTCCCACCTTTTGAATGTGGGTCAACCTGTGCCTTGGGCTTCCTTGGTGGCTTACTCAGTAAAGAATCCACCTGCAATTCAGGAGACCTAGGTTCGATCCCCAAGTTGGGAAGATCCCCTGGAGAAGGGAAAGGCTACCCACTCCAGTATTCTGGCCTAGAGAATTCCATGGACTATATAGTCCATGGGGTCGCAAAGAGTCGGACACGACTGAGCAACTAAGCACAACACAGTACAACCTGTGCCTTACTTTGGCCAACACAGTCCAGAAGAAATAATGATGTTCCAGTTCTGAGCCTGGGTGGCAAGAAACCTTGCAGTCTTATGCTTTTTCTCTTGAACTTTTCCTTTGTATGAAAACAAGTCCAGGCTAGACTGAGGGAAGATGAGAGACCATGATGAACAGAGCCTAGTCATTCCAGCTGAGACCATCCTAGACCAGTCAGCCACCAACTGACTTGCCATCCAGAGATGTATGAATGACAGAGGTTGAAAAAAGCTGTGATGTGAGTGTGCATAATCAATCGTTCAGACATGTCTGACTCTTTGTGACCCCAAGGACTGTAGCCCACCAGGTTCCTCTGTCCATGGAATTTTCCAGGCAAGCATACTGGAGTGGGTTACCACTTCCTACTCCAGTGGATCTTCTCAACCCAGGGATTGAACCTGTGCCTCCTGTGTCTCCTGCATTAACAGGTGGATTCTTTACCACTGTACCACCTGGGAAGCCTGACATAAGTTGAGCCCTGAAATTAGCTGCTGCTGCTACTAAGTCGCTTCAGTCATGTCCGACTCTGTGCGACCCCATAGATGGCAACCCGCCAGGCTCCCGAGTCCCTGGGATTCTCCAGGCAAGAACACTAGAGTTGGTTGCCATTTCCTTTTCCAATGCATGAAAGTGAAAAGTGAAAGTAAAGTCGCTCAGTCGTGTCCAACTCTTAGCGACCCCGCAGATTGCAGCCTACCAGGCTTCTCCGTCCATGGGATTTTCCATGCAAGAGTACTGGAGTGGGGTGCCATTGCCTTCTCTGGAAATTAGCTGAGCCCAGCTCAAATCAACAAAACCCATAGCACCTAGCCAATCAATAGACTTCTGAAAAATTATAGATAGTTGTTGTTTTAAGGTACTACTTTTAGCTACAGCTAATTGAACAGTCAATGAATATTAAGTTTCTTTTGGCTCTGCTGTCTGATTTTCTTTGGAGTTATCCTATTGGGTTGGCCAGAAAGTTCATTCAGGTTTTTCTGTAAACTCACAGGAACTTTTTGGCCAACCCAGTCATTTCTTCTTTCAGGTTTCAAACATGAGCAACAGGACTTTTCTTCATTACTGATTGAATGCACAGAAAAGGATGCTATTTTATTAGCAACACTAACTTTTTACTTTGCTCAAATTCCAAACCCCTCCATCATTCTGAGAAATGTCAATATCCATGTAGAAGGGTCTCTCTAGCCTGATGTTTTGTTTTGTTTTACCTTCTGAAGTCCAAGAACCTTTGCCCCTCATGGCTCTTCAACAACCATCTCTCACTATCTGAACTGCTTCACCCCAGAATTTTTAACCTCCAACATCCTTTAGCTTCCTCCCATTTCTCACCATATCTGATTTATTGGAAGTTTCTATCTCTGGTTCCTCTGTTTGCTTGCAGTATGCCAGCTCTCTTGATCTCACTCCTATTGCAGACACTACATTGGCTCATTTAACCCCAATATCAGACCTCTCTTCCTGAAACCACCTGTGTAAATAGAGGCTGGAAGATGAAAACCTTGAAATTTTGGTCTCCTTTGCAATAAGGGGTGTAATGTGACACAATTCTCTCCAAAGAGGTTAGGGGAAGTCCCAGTGGAAGGATTTCCTTCCCAAAGAGAATCTCATTAAGAGAAAGCCCCTGACTACACCTTCCGCTTTCTTGCCTGGAACTCAGATGTGGTGATGTGCTTGTTTGGCAGCCATATGGCAACCACAAAGATCAAAGCTATACGACAAGGATGAAGAAGATGATACACTGATGTTACAATGATGATACTACAGAATTACAACATAGACCAAGTCCCTTCTTCAGGATTCTCATTGTATAAGAAAAGTAATTTATTACTTATTTAGGCTATTCCATACAGTAAGGTTTTCTGTAGCTCATGGCTCTATATACAGTTGGACTGTTACAACTCACTTCCCTATTTGCTCCTAATGTATTTAATACATCTTCTCTTCTATCACACTACCCTGCAACATTTCATGCAAGAATCCCTCCAACTACTCCTAGACCTGAATTACAAAGCCTAACTAGAAAAATCATACAAGTCACACCACTGCAGTGTTAGTTGGTAAAGCATCCTGAGCTTTACTCAATACTGGAGTAAGTCTCCCCTCTCTTCACATACTAGCCATAATTAATGTTTATCACCTTATTGTTCTTTCCTATGTGACTTTGTGACGTTTCCTGACCAATATCCTTTTGCAGTTTATATAGAAGCCATAATATTGGGATTCCCTGTTTCACTTTTCTTCCTCCTCTCACTTCTTTTCTGGAAATGTATCTTTATTCCATCCTACTTCTTTAAACAAATTTTTTTTTTCTGCCTGCATAGGGTCTTAGTTGCAGCATGTGGGATCTAGTTCTCCAACCAGGGATCTAACCCGGGCTTCCTACATTGGGAGCATAGAGTCTTAACCACTGGATCATGAGAGAAGTTCCCCAATCCTAATTTCTATCTTTCTGGCTCAGTGGAGAAGTAACCCTTCTTCTAACCAATGTGATTTTCTCTTCCTTTGCTCTAGGGGGTCATCTCCTTCCACTTGCTCAAGGATCACTCTGCATAAGTCATTCTCTTTTCTTCTGTATTTTCAACTCCTCCCTCTTGGCTGGTTCTGTCTCCTAAGCGTAGAAAAGATCTCTACAGTTTTTACACAGCACCTTTCCCTTCACCTATATCAGCTAGCTATTGCCGTCTGTCTCCCCATACTACATTCCCAGTCCGTTTCCATTACATGGTAGGCTGAATATATCCTTAAACTCTTCAAATCCTCTGCAGTTGTGAGTCTGAACCCATCACTTCATTGAAGCTGCTCTGATTAAGGTAAACAGAATTCTCCTAATTGCATAATTCAGTGTACTATGTTCAATCCTTATTTTCTTTCTCTGACATTCCATGCCAACGCTCACTCTTTCTTTGAAACTTTATGCATTAGTCAGCTATTGCTGCATAACACTCTACCCCAAAACTCAGTGACTTAATGACCATTGGTGAGACTTCCATGGTGGTCCAGGGGTTAAGACCCTGACCTTCCCATGCACGGGGCCTGGACTCAGTTCCTGTTCAGGAAACTAGATCCCACATGCCACAGCTAAAGACAACTAAAGATCCTGCATGCTGTAACGCAGATCAAAGATCCTGTGTGCCACAACTAAGACCTGGCACAGTCAAATAAATAGTAAATATTAAATAATCATTGGTTATTTTAACACAAGTCCGTGAATCAGTTGGGGGCTGTTTGATCTAAGCTGGTCTATTCTTCTGCTATGAGCAGCGAGCTACACAGACTAGTCCTTCTCATGGCAGAGGTACAAGAGTACAGGCCAATTTGTATAAGCTTCATTTCCAATCTCTGTGTCACATCTGTTAACATTCCACTGGCTAAAACATGTCATGTGACCAAGCTTAGAGTCAGAGAAGGAAAACACTGAAAATGTACATAATAACAGGAGTAGATACTAGGAGGGGTAAAAAAAATTAGTCATTAATGCAATTAATTTATTCTTCGACTTTGGATTTGTGTGTGTGTGTGTGTGATTTCACGTCTTTCATAATTATGCTTTCTGTCTTCTGGGGGCACCCTTCTGCTGCCTATCCCTTGGATGTAAGTGTTTTCTAGTATTTCAACCTCTGTGCTCCTTTTTTTCTCCTCACTCTCCATATTCCCCCTGGGGAATCTAACCACTCTTTATATATTAAGGAATTTGATTTTTATATCTCAACATGTATCCTGTTTCTATTCAAATGGAAACATTTATACTTTCCCACATGCATTGTAATCTTACACGCTTCCATGCTTTTGAACATTCTGTTTCTTCTTCCTGGCATTTTTACCTTCCTTAACCTAGTTAACATTTACCTTTCTTCTAAGTCTGAGCTCAGCTAATGTGTCACATTCCCTTCCTCCCACGACCCTCAAAAGTCCAGACTACTGTTAGACTATAACAGGCCATCAACAAACATTTGGTGAAATATTGTTTAAAACAAAAATCTGTATTTAATTTTATTCCAAAGATTTTTAAAAAATCAGTCTACTGAGGAAACACATAACACCAAAATATGTTTTAGGCTACTTAGATAAAAGGTGACAAAGAGACAGATTTTATACTGCTTTTTCTTTCACTGCTCTTCAAGAGAGATTCACAGTGTAATATGTGATAGCTAGGAGTGAATAATTCATTTTATTTGGACCTCACACATAACCTTTAAAGGATAGGCCTTAAATTGCATTTTTTTAAAAAGAGATGACATTCTCTGTTTTGAAGTTGATCTTTTGTATCTTCATTTTCTATGTAAATGGCTGAATGCTTTTCTTTTGAGGAAAGCATACTTTGTTCAACCATGTCACTGATATCTAAGATACTATGCAATGCTCCAACAAATTGAATAAGTATAATTTTATCAAAACGGTTTCTTACACAGCTCCCTCATTTCACATTGACTTTTACTACTTAACTTCCTGATAAATAACTCACTGGGAAATTCACACATTGGTAGCATCAAATCAGATCAGATCAGTCGCTCAGTCGTGTCCGACTCTTTGCAACCCCATGAATTGCAGCACGCCAGGCCTCCCTGTCCATCACCAACTCCCGGAGTTCACTGAGACTCACGTTCATCGAGTCAGTGATGCCATCCAGCAATCTCATCCTCTGTCGTCCCCTTCTCCTCCTGTCCCCAATCCCTCCCAGCATCAGAGTCTTTTCCGATGAGTCAACTCTTCGCATGAGGTGGCCAAAGTACTGGAGTTTCAGCTTTAGCATCATTCCTTCCAAAGAAATCCCAGGGCTGATCTCCTTCAGAATGGACTGGTTGGATCTCCTTGCAGTCCAAGGGACTCTCAAGAGTCTTCTCCAACACCACAGTTCAAAAGCATCAATTCTTTGGCACTCAGCTGTCTTTATAGTTCAACTCTCACATCCATACATGACCACAGGAAAAACCATAGCCTTGACTAGATGAACCTTTGTTGGCAAAGTAATGTCTCTGCTTTTCAATATGCTATCTAGGTTGGTCATAACCTTCCTTCCAAGGAGTAAGCATCTTTTAATTTCATGGCTGCAGTCACCATCTGTAGTGGTAGCATAGTACAGTATAAATGTCATAAACTTGACAACTAGTTAGAGTCAGAGACTGTGTTGACATAAAAGTAAACTCAACTATAGATAAGTATTTCGATAGCACCACTGCTTTGTTGATAGAAGACTACCTATCAGTAGGAGATTTCATAAGGAACAGAATTATTAAAATTGAATGATAAAACACTCTGGGTTCCATAACACTACTCTGCGCCCCCCCCCCCCCCCCACCACACACACCCCTCTTAGCCCTCATACATTAACTGAAAAACAAAACCATTTCTTGCATCAGCCATTGATCTTGGCTCTAGAAATACAGGGGCAAATGGTTCCCTTACCCTTGTCAACTGAAAAAATATATATATATACAACATAAAGTTGAGAATTATGTTTTATTAGGGGCATTACAATAAATCCCCTACATATGAACTTTCAAGTTGGAAACTTGCAAAGATATAAATGTGTGTTTGCAAGTCCAATCACATAAGTTGTCATAGTTCACCTGTCTGGCATACATTGTCACATGCGTCATTTTTTTTAGAGGGTAGATAGAATTGAATACAGCAAGAAACCAGAACCTGTGCCATCAATGTCAGGCATGAATGAAACTGCAGTTTGCCCTGCATCTACTGGGCTTCCCTTGTGGCTCAGTTGGTAAAGAATCCTCCTGCAATGTGGGAGTCCTGAGTTCGATCCCTGGGTTGGAAAGATCCCCTGGAGAACGGAAAGGGTACCCACTCCTGTATTCTGGCCTGGAGAATTCCATGGACTACAGTCCATAGGATTGCAAAGAGTCAGACACGACTGAGCAACTTTCACTTTCACTCCATCTCCTATTGATGATCTTTCAGCTCTACCATCTCCCATCCCCTCTCCCTCCTCCAGTCAGTAACTGTTCTCACCTGTTCACTCAGTGCCAGCCCCTGTATGCCAGCTGTTGTACTCTACTACTGCACTTTTCAAGGTATTATCTTGAAAATGTCTTCTTTTTGTGTTTGTTTTTTATATGTTATTTGTGTGAGAAGTATTATAAAATTCTCACACAAATAACAACTGATTATATTAGTTGGGACTTAGGCTAACTTTGTCGGATTTATGAACAAGTGGGACTTAGGAACATGCTCTTGGAACAAACTCATTTGGATGTAGGGGACTTACTGTACTGAGAACTTCAGCTTGGGATACAGCCTCTCAGGTAGCTCTGAGGGACTGTTCTTAAGAGATAAGGGAGGAGCCAGGATATATATGAGTTTTTGAAAAGAAACAAAAGCCAAAAATCAAACACCAAAAAATTACTGCTAATTAAAAACCAGACATGTCAAGCTGATGAATTTGGTGCTTTTCTTTGTATGGGAAGATGCAAGAGGGTTAATGAAATGATTCCTTTGATATGTACCTTAGCTATCCCAGAGCCAGTACCCTCTTTCTCTTCATCCTGAATCCCCTCAGAGTACACCACTGGGGGTTGGTTGCAGTGACTAAAGGCTTGAAGGCTTCAACACTTTAGCATCCTTTGTTTACTGATATGACAGGTAACACTGTTTGTCCACAGTGCCTCCTCTTGCTCGTAAAGTTAACCAACATTTGGGAGGCATTTCATGACCAACTTTATCCCATGGCACTAGTAAGTATCCTTCCTAGATCACGCAAAGATTTTGTTGATAGACCACTTAATGTGCTAATTTTTGGATCAGGTCCTATTGATAATCTAAAATTATCTGAATTGCCTCTCTAACTGGTCTGTTATCATCTAGGAAATGTCTTTCCTTGTTGCTTCTTCTCACATAAAAAGCTGCATTATTACAATTATTCTATGTAGAGTATATATATGTATACTCTGCATGCTTTGTTGCTCAGTCATGTCCAACTCTTTGCAACCCTTTGGAATGTAGCCTACTAGCTCCTCTGCTCATGGGATTTTTCAGGCAAGAATACTGGAGTGGGTTGCCATTTCCTCCTCCAGGGGAATGGATACACACACACACACACACACACACACATATATATAATTGATTGCCTCAAGATGTTTAACCATCATTAATTTTGTTGGAGACCCTGGTTACACATTTGGTTAAAAAAAAAGAGACAACCATCTTATAAGACAGCCAAGATGTGCAAGTATGTACTAGATGTACAAGCAATACATATAGTAATGTTAATAAAATCATAGTAGAGAGAGGCATCAGACATAAATGATTTGAAAATAACTGGAGAGAACAAATTAGAACTAAGATTAGTATAACTAGCTGTAGTCTAGTTACAATAAGCCATCAAGTCCATAGGGGAGCCAGTTGGGTTGGAGAAGCCAAATTCTGGAGGGATCAGGGAGACAGAAAAAAATTAATGTTTTGTCTTTGTTTACAAAAGTTGTGCTTTATCAACTTATTGTAGGTCATAGCATAATAGAATAGGTTTTCTGTAAAGATTAAAAGTCAGTATATTTCAGAAAAAAGTCATAAAATCATGAATATCATATTAGATTCCCAGGAATTCCATATAAATTTTGGAATATCTATATTATTTTCCCATACAAAATATAACCTAAGAAGGTTTATCTCCAATTACCTGACAATGCTCCTCCAGTATTAACATACCAAATAAGTCTAATTAGTTTAACATTCCTCTTGGAGATGCCTCAAGGTTTCTTTGAGGTGTCAAAAGAATTTCAGTTAAAATTTGGTATTTGGGAAGTTTGTCAAAAATATCAACAAGAAGGGAGTTCCCCAGTGATCCAGTGGCTAAAACTCTGTGCTCCCAATGCAGTGGGCCGGGGTTCAATCCCTGATTGGGAAACTAGATCCCACATGTGGCAACTAAAGACTAGATGCAGCCAAATAAATAAATAAATTTTTTAAAATATGAAAAAGATTCAAAGTACTTGGTCAAATAGATCATAGATTCTATTGTGAAACAGTACTTGTTCACTTAACTAAAGTGACAAAAGATTTCAAAAGCAAATACAAATCACTTAAAGGCAAAGAAAGTCACACAACCTGTTATCAAAAGCAGTATTCCAAGAAAATTTTGTTATTTTGAGAGAGGAACCAAATTCAGTCTGCATCAGCTTACTCTTAATAACAAAATCCATTTAACTATTTAAATTTAATCCAATCTCAGCCCAACCATTCACGAAACTCCTTTTCCAGGGCTGCCTTTCTAAATACCTTCCACAGCCTTCTATATTCCTATTTGTCCCTTATTCTTCCATCCAGAAACAGCAAGCTCTAGAGCAAAATCACTCTTTCCCCTTAACAAAATATATTTTAATTCCTCATACCTTCTTTTGCTGAAAACACACATTCTATTTTCCATGCATACTGAAATGTTTCCCTTATTATATTTAGTAGATTTAATTACATATTGTAATTTTAATCCTTGAAAATCTTAATCTTTAGTAAAAACCAAAAGCAGTAAGTAGTTGTAAACTGTTTGTAATTCTAGCTTATTTATCATACTATACTTACTTCCTGATTGGATTATCCTATAACCTTTAGAAACATACCTCTCTCATAGCATAATTTCTTTCCTTAACATGGTTTAAGACATATGTCTAACAAACCCAAACATCTTTAGCTTCCGTCTCATAAGGAGACAAAAGTAATTCATTTTAGACATGTTTAGCAATTAATGTTCTAATATTTTATCTTATTTGAAATGACCTAGATATTCAATAAACTCCCATTATTTAACTTAAAAAATAAAGCTGCAGGCTACCAAAAATCTAGAGAAATTAAACATACTTCTTCTTGAAAACTCTCATATCATTTACCTTTATTTTGTAACTTATGAAAATATCATCACACCAAGTTAATTTTGCTTGCTGACACTCTGCAACAGAAATAACATGAACTTACTGACCTTAAGTAAACCTAGGTACAATAAAAACAAGACCATATCTGTACTGGTCAACCCAACAAGCTTAAGTTAGTTTTAATACCTGATATTAGCTAATACTGAATATTTCCTAGATCACATGAACTTGAAACTCATCTTGGTCAGTTTCTTTTATATCTAGAAATATTTAATTTGTAAGTGTTTACTTTTAAGTCAATCAAACAGAGCATATTTATACATTTAATTTTGATAATATTTTCTGGAGGTAGAGAAATCTCACATATATAACATACACACAGACATATGTAGACAAATCTAGAGATCTCAAAACTTCACTTTATGGCTTAGTTATGAATCAGGTACTACAATAGAAACTTGCGTGCATATTCAGTCACTTCATTCCTGTCTGACTCTTTGTGACCCTATGGGCTGTATAACCCACCAGGCTCCTCTGTCCATGGGATTCTCCAGGCAAGAGTACTGGAGTGGGTTGCCATGCCCTCCTCCAGGGGATCTTCCCAACCCAGGGATCAAACATTGCAGGTGGATTCTTAACCACTGAGCCACCCACCTTACTAGTTTATAAATAACAATTGGAATAAGTTACATTTGTTTTCTCAGATGACTAAATCTTTACTATTTGTGGAAAGGACTTTTAAGATTCATATTTGTCCTTAATAAATATTTAAGAAGTTGTGGATAACATTTTAGGTGAGGGAGCCTTTCCAGTGGTTTGAGTTTTAAAAGTCTCTTTTTTCTCTTTGGTTTCAGGTTCTTCTAATCTAATCAGACTCAGGCTCAGGTCTGTATTTACATTTTGCATGTGGGTTGGGCTTCCCTGGTAGTTCAGATGGTAAAGAATCCACCTGCAATGCAGGAAACCTGGGTTCCATCCCTGGGTTTGGAAGCTCCCCTGGAGAAGGGAATGGGTATGTTTCTGATTTGTAGGGATCTGCAAGACAAAGCAGAGAAGGCGATGGCACCCCACTGTTGCCTGGAACCCCAGTACTGTTGCCTGGAAAATCCCATGGATGGAGGAGGCTGGTAGGCTGCAGTCCATGGGACACAACTGAAGCGACCTAGCAGCAGCAGCAGCAGCAAGACAAAGACAGTTGCTTTTAATTCCCCAAAGATCTAGTCTGCTGCCTAAATGATATTAAAAGATTGATTGGCCCAACTATATTTTCTCTAATTTGCTTTCATATCAGCAAGAATATTTCCAACTAAACTGCAAGTCAAGAGTTCTATGTTCTAGATTCAATATATCATGTATATATCACATATCATCTAAGATTCAATATAATTATGTATTCAAAAGTTTGTATAAGGCATTCAACAGAGGCCCTCTGAGTGCACAGGTTAAACCTGAAGCAAAAAAAAAAAAAAAAATTAGCCCCTGAATATTAACTCCCAGTTTTTATTTTATATCATGTGGGCTCAGGTAACCCTGCTGATTACCTTTAGTGTGTTTAATTAATATTTCCTGATGGGCACATTTATGATTTCAAGCAGGGGAAGCACTCCCCAGTGAAACATGCTTACCCCACAATATAATTAGGCAAAAGAGATGTAACCATCTTATATAAATCTCATTTAAATATAGCAATTTATATTAGCTTTCATATCAATTCTATCAACTTTCATACATTTTAAGTTTTGTTTCTATCAGAATCCCATCAACAGCCCTTGTTCTTACAAGGAGTCCACAAATCTTTCTTGTTATCCTGACCACTGAATCTATTTTTATGCAAAAGACCTTGGGATCCCCAATGAGAATTGAGCCAAGGGACACAGGCCTTTATTTAATTTTTTTAAAAAACTTAATTGGCTTGTTGGCCCAAGCAATTGCTGGTCAGGTATCTCAGTGTAATTTTCTTGTAGCCTTTTAAATATATATATATATATATATATATATATATATATATATATAATTTTTTTAAAAACTGGGGTATAAATAGACCAGACTTGCTTGGGGCCCTTTAATGTTGAGAACGAATAAGGAGTCCTTTTGGGAGATCTAAACTCAGGCAGTATTGTATCAAAATTTTTTGTTTTTATCTCATTAATGTCTGTTTTACTTACTCTATTATAAATAAGCATATAAAGATTTCTTTATCCTCTTGGTATGATTCCCTTTAACATTTCTACCTTGTTGGGAAGAAGTCCCTAAACTTTCCTTCAGGTTTTTTTTCTTATTTCCCTGTTAATCAACCTAATTAACATTAATTATCCTAATGTTTTTATTAGTATCTCTAGACTAATTGAGGGAAAGCACAGACCTCAAATAAGGCTTCTTAAACCAGTTGTTTTGTTTTGGTTGTTTAAAACTAAGGGAGCTCTTAGGTTACCATTGTGTATATTTCTTTCGACCTTCTAATTTCTGTTTTTCATTGGTGCCAATAAAACAGCTGTTTATAACAAGTTTCTCCAGTTTAAAGGATCCGTCGTCTTGCCGTTAATGATATATTTGTTAACAGTGACTCAAAGTGTCAGGGGAAGCACAGTAACTGAAATTACCTACCCTGGCCAGGCACCATAGTAACTATTTGCATGAGTTGTTTTACAACAGGAGGTCCTGGTAAGGAACACGGAACTAATAAGCCACCACCAACCAGAAGAGTTCAGGAAAGGTTGAAAGAAGACACCCCATGTCCGACCACCTCCCAGAATCCTTCTCTCTGGCATCCATCTGGGCTGAACAAGGCGTGCACCACCAGGAAGGACTCTGAGTCAGAATGATTGGCTAAAGACAACCCGGAAACTAATCCCATCACCATAAAACCTGAGACTGCAAGCCACCTGGAAGAGCAGTTCTCCTGGGTTCCCTTACCCTACTGCTCTCCACCTGGGCACTCTTTCCCAATAAAATCTCTTGCTTTGTCAGCACATGTGTCTCCTCAGACAAATCATTTCTGAGTGTTAGACAAGAGCCCAGTTTCAGGCCCTGGAAGGGGTCCCTCTTCCTGCAACAAAAGCAGTAAGATGTACCAGTTGTTGTAGTCACTCAGTTATGTCTGACTCTTTTGTAACCCTATGAACTGTAGCCCACCAGGCTCCTCTGTCCATGGAATTCTCCAGGCAAGAATACTGGAGTGGGTGGTCACTTCCTCCTCCGGGGGATCTTCTCAACCGAGGGATCGAATCTGTTTCTCCTGCATTGGCAGGCAGATTCTTTACCACTGAGCCACCAGGAATGTCATAAGATATAAGAGGTGTCCCCACAAAAGTGTGAAGAATGCCATCTTTACATTTAGAAAATTTTCTCCTGAAAATAGTCTAAATAAAGACTGACACAATGAAAGTTAAGTTGGCAAAAGTCCCTGAGAGTTGGCACAGTCAGACAAGTCTGCTCAGAATCCCAGTCTATTTGATTGGCTACCAACTGTACACCATATGTGTACCTTCCAGATGGCAGCGACCAAGCTCTCAAAACACATACACATACATACACATACCAGAACTGCCTAAGAAGATCAGGTAGACTATTTACACCTCAAAGACACAGGGAGAGAAATGTAAATTCCCCCCAGAAGGACTTCTGTTTCTTTAAGGTCAGAATTCTAAAGTGATGTTTAATCAAGCCTACTTTCTCTAACTTAACTGCATACACAATAAATAAGCCCCATTTTGGCCATTTTCAAGGGAAGATTTCCTTTAATTCCCAATTAAGTACTTATATGTTTTTTTAAGTACATAAACCTGGCTGGGGTGTAAGTATAAGATTTGGTAAGTACATAAGCCAAGCTGACCTTCTGGTGTGCCTTGTTTAGGAAAGGTGTTAGACCAGCCTCTTACCTACCTAATCAGCTAGTCCAGACAGTGGGGTGTTTCTCAATTGGGCAACTCCCCATGTCTTTCAACTGGGCTCTTCCAGTATTTTTTCAACTGGGGGTGCTGTGGTGGGGTGCGCACCTATTAGACATCACCAAATACAACTCAGGATTGTCAACCAATCAATAGTCAGAAGGTTCAAAAACCAGGAAAGGCTCACCCAAATTCACCAGAACTTTCTGAGGAGGTGGACAGGCACAAGAGGCCTCTGCTGGAACAAGGCTCAGGTTCTCATAGCGTTCAAGGAAAGGTGAGAAATCTGCTCTGGCTCCCTTTGTTGTCCGTAAAAACTGCTGACCACTGGGGGGGAGCAGAACACAACCTAAAAGTTATGGATTGTATTTTATTTGGAGCATTCTTGTTGCAGTGAAAAGAAAAAAAAAAGGAATGAGTTTTTCCTCTTTCCCTTTCCTGAGAACAAAGAAAATACAGAGAACAGTAAGCAGGCCTGAACATTCCTAGTTTTTTTTTAGTTTAACTGCTCCCGACTCTGCATGTCTGTGACTAAGTTTGTTTTTCTGCCCCCTAACTCTGCAGGAGCTAAAATTCACATTCTTTCCTTTGACTCTATGCTTAAGTACATCCCGTATCTCATGTTTACGCTTACAACACTCTTCCCCTTGTAGTTACTTATTAGAAAGAAGGCCGAAGAGTCACTGAACTGCCAGACTCAATTACTGGGTTACTGACACCAGTCTATGACTGTCTTTGAAACAATGCAAGAGGAAGACATCAAGATACTATCATCTTTGTTCCTCATCACTGACTCCTGACTGCAAGCCCTCATCTTATATAAGTCCCTAGACTCCTCATGGGGGCTTGGTACAGTTCTTGAGACAGGAGCCTACTGTGTTTCCCTCTCTGCCGCTGAGAATTAAAGCCACCTCTATTTCCTCCAAACTCTGTCTCCGTATTTTTTTTTTATTATTCAGCTTCAGTGGGTAGAGAAGGACAAGATTTTGGCCAGCAGCATGTGGAGGACTGAAGCCTGGGATACAATCTCTCAGATAACTGAGGGACTATTCCAAAGAGATAAGAGAGACTCCAGGATATACAGGAGTTTTTGGAAAACAAAACCAAACCAGGTATTTGAACATCAAAAGATTACTGCTAATTAAAGAAAAATCGTATGTCTCAAGTTAATGAATTTACTGCTTTTCGATGTGTGGGGAGATACAAGAGTCTGCGTCTTAATGAAATTACACCTTTGCTATGCACCTTAACTCTCCAGGGCCAATATCCTCTTTTTCTCTATTCTAAAACCCCTCGGGGTGCACAGTCGGGTGTGGCTGCAGTGACTGAGGGACTGGTGGCCACGACATCCTTTGTTTACTTATATGGCAGGCAACCTTCTTTGTCCATACTGTCTGTGTCCTGTTCCCAAGGCCACAGGTGAGAGACTTTGCACCAAGGCCACAGAAGAGGAGCCCAGAACCAAGAACACCTCCAAAGCTGACTGAATCCCTTTGTAACCTGACCAAAAGCCCCTTGATCATCACTAACAAGCTTCCTGACTCCCAGTTAAGCAAAGATGCCCACTCCTATAGCGCCCAAACAATCAACTAAGGCAAACTATGCAGCAGGAATTTTGTCTTGAGGCTATAAAAATCGGCTATTATCCTACAGAAACTGTCCACTCTCCCTGGCCTGTCAGGAGTTGTTGGCCTGCTGCTCCCCAGGTGCTCACTTTATCTCTGCTCTTTGTTCTTAATAAACTCACTCCCTTCTGAAATACTCTGTCTGGAAATTCTTTTCCAACCCGCGCTCGGACTGCCTCAATGCATACGCTCATAGGGTTTACACTTACATGAAAGATGCGTGCAGTTTTGCAGTTACAATAAACCCTAAATGGAGGGGGATTAAAAACAAAGGGGGAATTAAAAACAGTGTCTTCTCATAGTCTATGAGTGAGAAAGAAAGTGAAAGTCGCTCAGTGTCAGACGCTTTGAGACCCGCATGGACTATGCAGTCCATGGAATTTTCCAGGCCAGAATACTAGAGAGGGTAGCTTTCCCCTCCGCTAGGGTATCTTCCTGACCCAGGAATCAAACTGGGGTCTCCTGCATTGCAAACTGGGGTCTCCTGCATTGCAGGCAGATTCTTTACCAACTGAGCTATCAGGGAAGCCCCAAGTAAGAAAGAAAGAAACATCAAAGAACTGATGGAGAGATTACTACTTCTGTTATAAGAGAAGCAAAGAATAGCTAGGCTTGCAAGTGTGTTCTTATATTAGGTGGCAAGAGATTAAAAGAAGCCTCACATGATGGATACCGTTTCTTGGTGAAGTGGGAAGCAATATTCTGACAATTCTGACAGGAATGTTCTGGAGTCAGAGGGTCAGAGAGTCGGGAGAATGTTCATAATGGCCATGGTGGAGAACAAAAACTGAACAGAAAGTGAAAGTGAAAGTCGTTCATAGCTCAGTTGGTAAAGAATCTGCCTGAAATGCAGGAGACTCTGGTTCGATTCCTGGATTGGGAAGATCCCCTGGAGAAGGGAAAGGCTACCCACTCCAGCATTTTTGGACTTCCCTTGTGGCTCAGCTGGTAAAGGATCCACCTGCAATGTGGGAGACCTGGGTTTGATCCCTGGGTTGGGAAGATCCCCTGGAGAACATGCTAGCAAAGTAATGCTCAAAATTCTCCAAGCCAGGCTTCAAAAGTATGTGAACCATGAACTTCCAGATGTTCAACCTGGATTTAGAAAAGGCAGAGGAACCAGTGATCAAATTGCCAACATCCACTGGATCATCGAAAAAGCAAGAGAGTTCCTGAAAAACATCTACTTCTGCTTTATTGACTATGCCAAAACCTTGGACTGTGTGGATCACAATAAACTGTGGAAAATTCTGAAAGAGATGAAAATACCAGACCACCTGACCTGCCTCCTGAGAAATCTGTATGCAGGTTAAGAAGCAACAGTTAGAACTGGACATGGAACAACAGACTGGTTCCAAGTAGGGAAAGGAGTACATCAAGGCTGTATATTGTCACCCTGCTTATTTAACTTATATGCAGAGTACATAATGAGAAAAGCTGGGCTGGAGGAAGCACAAGCTGGAATCAAGATTGCCGGGAGAAATATCAATAACCTCAGAGATGCAGATGACACCACCACCCTTATGGCACAAGGCAAAGAAGAACAAAAGACCCTCTTGATGAAGGTGAAAGAAGAGAGTGAAAAACTTGGCTTAAAACTCAACATTCAGAAAACGACGATCATGGCATCTGGTCCCATCACTTCATGGCAAATAGGTGAGGAAACAGTGACAGACTTTATTTTTTGGGGCTCCAAAATCACTGCAGATGGTGACTGCAGCCATGAAATTAAAAGATGCTTGCTCCTTGGAAGAAAAGCTATGACCAACCTAGACAGCATATTAAAAAGCAGAGACATTACTTTGCCAGCAAAGGTCCATCTAGTCAAAGCTATGGGTTTTCCAGTGGTCATGTATGGATGTGAGAGTTGGGCTATAAAGAAAGCTGAGTGCCAAAGAATTGATGCTTTTGAACTGTGGTATTGGAGAAGACTCTTGAGAGTCCCTTGGACTGAAAGGAGATCCAACCAGTCCATCCTAAAGGAAATTAGTCCTGAATATTCATTGGAAGGTCTGATACTGAAGCTGAAACTCCAATATTTTGGCCACCTGATGCAAAGAACAGACTCATTTGAAAAGATCCTGATACTGGGAAAAATTGAAGGCAGGAGAAGGGGACGACAGAGGTTAAGATGGTTGGATGGCATCACCAACTTGATGGACATGAGTTTGAGCAAACTCTGGGAGTTGGTGATGGACAGGGAAGCCTGGTGTTCTGCAGTCCATGTGGTCACAGAGTCGGACACGATTGAGTGACTGAACTGACCCACTCCAGTATTCTGGCCTGGAGAATTCCATGGACTGTGGAGACCAGAGAATAACCCAGAGGTTTACCCCACTGTTCTGAAAACCCCACTGTAGATGGAGACCCCAGAATTAGAGGCCCCACTCTGTTCCCTGAAGGACTTACTCACCAGCCTGGCTTACGTAGAGAAAAGGCAGATGAGTTGGATCAACTGAAGTGTTCAGCTGTGTTAAGCTATTAGTCAACAAAGAGTCAAAGAAAACCATAATTTTCTTCACTTGGTGATGATTTCTAAAAGAAGTAGCCAAAAGCTAAATTTCAAGATGACTTCAGAAAGACACCTCTGGTAAAAATCCCCCAGTGAGGGCCTCCTTCACATCTGAACAAATTCCTGTCACACTGGCCTGACGTCCTCACCATCATGGCTGTCTATCTCCAGGCCCTGAATCTCACATTCTATCAAACATTAAACAGGGGAGAGTTAAGATTGCATGCGAGCATGTATGTGTGCTTGTGTGCTTAGTGGCTCAGTCAAAAGTGTCAAAAGAGTTGACTCTTTTGCAACCCCATGGACTGCAGCTCACCAGGCTCCTCTGCTCATGGAATTTTTCCAGACAAGAATATCGGAGTGGGCTGCCATGCCCTCCTCCAGGGGATCTTCCCAACCCAAGGATCAAACCCAAGTCTTCTGTGTCTCCTGCATTGGCAAGCAGATTCTTTACCACTGACCAGGGTGGGCAGAAAACTCTTTATAAACAACTTTCATTGTTCTCTATGCACTTGTCTGTGTCTGGAAGGAGACAGTTGAAATTTGAACATTTCAATTGGTGCTGATTCCTAAATTTTTATACCTGGGAATAAAAGAACGAGAAATGTGTTTAATCATATTGCTTCAAAGCACTGTTCAATATCTGTGTCATCCATGTCTTTACCTAAGGAGAGTGGAATATATTGATGATTGTTATGAGAACTCTATCTACAGCAACATGGATGGACTGAGCAATTATCATACTAAGTGAGGTCAGAAAGAGAAAGACAAATACCATATGATATCTTTATATGTGGAATCTAAAATGCAACACAAACTTATCTATGAAACAGACTCACAGACACAGAGAACAGAATTGTGGTTGCCAAGCGGGAGAGGGGATTGGGAGTTTAGGTTTAGCAGATACAAACTATTATATATAGAATGGATAAACAACAAGGTCCAACTGTATAGCACAGGGAACTAGAGTCAATACCTTGTGATAAACCATAACGAAAAAGAATATATACACATATGTATAACTGAATTAGTTTGCTGTGCAGCAGAAATTAACACAACATTGTGAATCTGCTATACTTCAATAAAATAAAATTTAAAAATCTATCCATAATCCCTTAATGTCGACTAAGATCAAACTATATAAGTTTCTCTTTGATTATGCCTTTGAAAACCAGAGCTGTATGACGTGTTGAATAAACATGTGTGATTAGTACTTGTGCTTAGCAAATGCTTTATTATGTGGAAACCATGACACAAATGCTCATCTTGTTCATATTCAGTGTTATTTTCACCCTGTACAAAAGTTGTTTTAAAATTAACCACTTTAAAGGTTCTCATCTGGCCTGTGAATAAATATTTATAATGTGCTTTGCCTATGAAGAGGGTTATTAGCATGCAAGCTTTGACAATGAATGATTTCCTGAAGATTTTTGATGAGCAAAATGACTAAACTTAATGAAGGCATTTTATGCTTGTAAATACCTGACTCCAGGCCTTCAAAATCATCAAGAAATGTCCTTCGTGAGATATGGTTTAGAAGAATCACAAAAATGAAGAGCTTGGTGAGACTTAATTGGTCTCTTTGCACCTGTATTTTCCCTAAGTAAATATAGAGCAGATTCATGAAGTACATTTATTTTTTAACCAGATTATAGTTCCCATGAGTACAATAAGGCACTATAATAGACAACAGGGTCAGATTATATGCCCTGAATCAAAAGGTCAGCATTTCTTTCCATCATAAGATAGACAATAAATAAGAAATAGATTTTTTTCCTCTGTGATGGAAGAAAATATTCTGAGTCATTTCAAGTTCGCAATTTGTGGATGAGATAGGGAATGGATCACCCAAAACATGCATAGAATTTTTAAAACCATATGGTTTGAAAATTACTGCCTTTGGTAGAAATAGCAGGAGTAGGAGGGATCAAAAATGCACAAATAAATGAATCCTCCAAACCTTAGCCTGAAACACTCTTATTGTTATGCAACTGTGTGGACAAGCAGAGCATATCAGGGTCAGAAATGTAATGTCACCTTCGCTGCATGAACAAATACTAAATCATACTAAAAATTCACTCAGAGAAAAGGACAGAAAAAAAGACATAGATGTCTCATATAGAATTTACGTGTTTGGGAGGAAGGATCAGCCTGCATGGAAAAATTCTTTTTCTTCCCTCGTGCCTACTTACTCCAGCCTGAGTCAATGCTCATCATGGTGCACGACACTGGGCTTTGTTCTCAGTGACCTCCTTCTTTTTATATTACCCCACCATGGATCGAGCCCTCATCCCCTGCATTGAAAGGTGGATTCTTCACCACTGGACCACCAGTGAAGTCCCTCAGCTACTTCTCTTCACTTATACCCCAGAACACCCCATATACCAACAAGCCAGGGAAAGACATCAAGTCCAAATCATAGAATCTGATATAAGCACTGGCCCCCCAGGTGTGACCCTAACACAAAGTTCCTGTACTCCTAGTAGTCCCCTGCCCCCTGGCTTCACTGCCCACAGTGGGCTCCAAAGGGAGTACCAAGTAGGAAAGGCTCCTCCTTTCTCTGTAGATGTTGGCTTCAAAAACTTTTATTTTCAATCATCTGACTTTCTGACCCTTACTCTCTTTCTTCCCATCTCACTTCTTCTAAAACCCTCACCACAGTAATTCTCTAATCTGATTTAAAGCAAAGACCCTATTACTTTTTTACTGTCCACCATTACTCACCCAGCTGAAAATCCATGACCTATCCGCACATTCTCTCCCCCGCAAATACCTTCAAGTCCCAAGGACTGCTCATCCTCGATTGAATCACCTGGAAAAAGCCTACCGCTGGTTCACCCTACTCTTCTGCAAGCGCTTCCAAGAGCTGAATGTGGCTAGACCTCGTGACTTAAATAATTGTTTTTACTTTGAAATAAGGATCGAAAAGCCCAAACCAGCAGCCGTAAGTCTTTTCATAGTTTCCTAATTAGTTCTTTCCCTTGCTCTCCGAGAAAACACATTGTCCTCTCTCACTAACTGCCGATTTCTAGTCTAAATTCTAGCCTAACCCCTAGCCTAACTCCCGAGTTCTCATCTAGCTTCTTGATATTCCAGTGATGGCTTAAACTTCTTTTTCTCAGAGGAGCCTTCCTTCATCACCTCATGTAAAAGAGCCTCTTTCCAATCACACTTTAGTCCCTTACTTTGCTTAATTCATCTCTGTAATAGTTAAAACAAACTGCCTGACGTCATACACATACATATAAATACACAAATATATATAGTATTTGCTTATTGGCTGGCTTCTTCCACTAGATCATAAGCTCCAGAGAGACAGGGACTTTCTCCCATTTACCCACATCCAATACAGGATTTCTCAACTTGAGCACTACTGGTATTTTGTGCAAAATAATTTTTGTTTTTTTGGAGGGGAACTGTCCTGTGCATTGTGGAATGTTTAGCAGCATCAGTGACCACTATTAATTACGTGCAGTACCATCCAACCTAGTCATAACAATCAAAAATATCTTCAGATGTTTTCAAGTATCCCTCAGGTCCAAAAGGGGGCAAATATCACCCCTGATTGAGAACTACTGCTTTAACATGATGCCTGGCACATAGTGGGTGCTAAGCAAACATTTTATGAATGAATGAATCACCACACCATGGATCACCAAAAAAACCCAAGAATATAATTTATTGTCCTAACTTCCAGCAGAACTCTATGCCTTACCAGCAAAAGTGAATTGACCTTGTTTTACTGACATTCAGAGACAGGTAAAATGGATTTTGTACCAAGGGTTCTCATCTGGGACGTCATGTTATAATCACCTAGGAAAAGCTTTGGAAAAACTACTGATGCCAGAACAGTTAAATGAGAATCTCGGGTTGCGGTTGGGCGGGGCAGCGGGGGGCAGTCTAGGATGTTGTTGTTTAGTCCCTCAGTTGTATCCAACTTTTGGTGACCCCATGGACTGTAGACCACCAGGCTCCTCTGTCCAGGGGATTTCCCAGGTAAGAATTCTGGAGTGGGTTGCCATTTCCTTCTCCAGTGGATCTTCCTGACCCAGAGATGGAACCTGCTTCTCCTGCATTAACAGGCTGATTCTTTACCGCTGAGCCACTAGGAAAGCCCGGGGGTCTAGGATAGAGAGTTTTACAAAGCTCCTCCCATGATTCTGATTTGTAGCCTGGGTTCAAATCCTGTTCTTTTCAGTCCTCCAGAGACTAATTTCACAGCATTGCAATCCTCATAAATAGGACATTTTTCCTCACACATCTGCATTACTGATCAGTGTTTTTAGAATGGGAGAAAGTGTATGTCAGCGTAGTAACTGCATTTGTAGCTTCTATTCCCTGTCTCGTTTTTTTTTTTTGGCCACACCCCATGTGGGATCTTAGGTCTCTGACCAGGGAACAAACCTGGGCCCCCTGCATTGGAAGTGCGGAGCCTTAACCACCAGGAAGTCCGGACCCTGCCCCATTTTGATCCATGTTCATCCTGCTGCTGCTGCTAAGTCACTTCAGTCGTGTCCGACTTTGTGCGACCCCAGAGATGGCAGCCCACCAGGCTTCCCCAGCCCTGGGATTCTCCAGGCAAGAACACTGGAGTGGGTTGCCATTTCCTTCTCCAATGCATGAAAGTGAAAAGTGAAAGTGAAATCACTCAGTCATTCCCGACTCTTAGCGACCCCATGGACTGCAGCCCACCAGGCTCCTCTGTCCATGGATTTTCCAGACAAGAGTACTGGAGTGGGGTGCCATTGCCTTCTCCGATGTTCATCCTAAGTGAGGCAATTTAAAATTAGTGTTCTATTTGGTGGCTCAGATGGTAAGGAATCTGTTTGCAATGCATGAGACCTGGGTTCAATCCCTGGGTTAGGAAGATCCCCTAGGGAAGGAAATGACAACCCACTCCAGTATTCTTGCCTGGAGAATCCCATGGACAAAGGAGCCTGGTGGGCTACAGCCCATGGGGTCGCAAAGAGTCGGACACAACTGAGCGACTGACACACAATACATACTAGTAATGAGAAAAAAATGTATTATCTTGTAATTTCCTTTTTTGATAATGGCTTATGCTATGGAAGAAAATGTATTCTGTCATATTGGGACCAGATGTCACAAAGGCTTTAAAATAGTATGATGTGAAAGTTTTATAGTGGCTTACCTGCTGGAAACAAAAGGATTGTAGAAGCAGATACCCAAAACAAAACCTATAGGGAAGCAGGGTTAGCATTACAAATTGCAGAGTTAAGTTACATATGATGCCCTGCTAGTGAGAACATTGATAACTATGACTTTGTGTCTTATTAAGTAGACAGAGTTTTTCATTCCCAAAGTGGTAACGTGTAGCTTGAAAAATGAACTCTGGTGTCAAAGATGAATAATTCTGAAGTAAAATGATTATTTTCTAATTCTAGAAAAGATTTCTTAAGGGAGTATGTGTTTCTCCCATTTGAAACTGAAGGACTGTCAGCTACAAAACTAATAGGCCTAATATCTATCATCATATTGCAATCATTGTTCATAAAAATAATGCTGATTAAATTCCCCATACAATATAATCTAGTTCATATAAAGTTCTGTTTGTATTTCAAAAGAATAAGTATTTTGTGGTTGCTGCATTGTTTTCTACACATGGTCAATTGGAAAAAAAATGTGTTCATCTTGTTTAAGTCTCCCATATTCTTTCTGATGTATGTTTTTGCCAACTTGTTGTGTTACCTATTGAGGGAGTGGTATTAAAATCTCCCATATGATTATGAATTTATCTGTTTCCTCTTTTTATTCTATTAATTTTTATTTCTTATGTTTGGAGGCTATTAAGTGCATACAAATGTAGGACAGTTATGTCTACCTAGTGAATTGACTCCTTTATAATTGTGAAATGTCTGTCTTCTCCTCAAGTAATGCTTTGTGCCTGAGAGCCTACTTTATCTGATGTTAATGTATGTATGCTATATATCTGATATTAACATATATGTATATGTGCATATATATGTATTTTTAATAAATAACATATATATGATCATGTTGCATGGCATTTCCTTCCTATCATTTTGCTTTCAACTTTTTACACTTCCCTAATATTTTTTATGTGTCTCTTGTAAACAGCATATCGGTGGATTAAGTTTTGTTTTGCCTTTGGTCTTTTAAGTGAAACATATGATATAGTTATATTTAGCATAATTATGATACATTGAGGTTTAAATATATTATCTTAGTGGTCCCCAACCTTTTTGGCACCAGGGATCAGTTGCATGGAAGACAATTTTTCCATGGATCTGGGGGCAGGGCATGGTTTCGGGATGATTCAAACACACTACGTTTATTGTGCACTTTATTTCTATCATTATTACATCAGCTCCACCTCAGATCATCAGGCATTAGATCTCAGAGGTTGGGGACACCTGTATTATCTTATTGCTTGATACATATTTGTCCCACCTGCGTTATGCTCTTTTTTTTCCTCTCCCTTTATGCCTTGAGTATTTTTTATTATTATTACATTTCTTCATTCTATTGGCATTGTAGTTATACTGTTTTTAAACTTTTCCTTTATTGCTTCAGTTCAGTCGCTCAGTCATGTCTGACTCTTTGCGACCCCATGAATCGCAGCACGCCAGGCCTCCCTGTCCATCACCATCTCCCGGAATTCACTCAAACTCACGTCCATCGAGTCGGCGATGCCATCCAGCCATCTCATCCTCTGTCGTCCCCTTTTCCTCCTGCCCCCAATCCCTCCCAGCATCAGGGTCTTTTCCAATGAGTCAACTCTTCGCATGAGGTGGCTAAAGTATTGGAGTTTCAGCTTTAGCATCATTCCTTCCAAAGAAATCCCAGGGCTGATCTCCTTCAGAATGGACTGGTTGGATCTCCTTGCAGTCCAAGGGACTCTCAAGAGTCTTCTCCAACACCACAGTTCAAAAGCATCAATTCTTTGGTGCTCAGCTTTCTTCACAGTCCAACTCTCACATCCACACACGACCACAGGAAAAACCATAGCCTTGACTAGATGAACCTTTGTTGGCAAAGTAATGTCTCTGCTTTTGAATATGCTATTTAGTTTGGTCATAACTTTCCTTCCAAGGAGTAAGCGTCTTTTAATTTCATGGCTGCAGTCACCATCTGCAGTGATTTTGGAGCCCTCAAAAATAAAGTCTGACACTGTTTCCACTGTTTCCCCATTTTTTTCCCATGAAGTGATGGGACCAGATGCCATGATCTTCATTTTCTGAATGTTGAGCTTTAAGCCAACTTTTTCACTCTCCTCTTTCACTTTCATCAAGAGGCTCTTTAGTTCCTCTTCACTTTCTTCCGTAAGGGTGGTGTCATCTGCATATCTGAGGTTATTGATATTTCTCCAGGCAATCTTGATTCCAGCTTGTGCTTCTTCCAGCCCAGCGTTTCTCATGATGTACTTTGCATATAAGTAAAATAAGCAGGGTAACAATATACAGCCTTGACATACTCCTTTTCCTATTTGGAACCAGTCTGCTGTTCCATGTCCAGTTCTAACTGTTGCTTCCTGACCTGCATATAGGTTTCTCAAGAGGCAGGTCAGGTGGTCTGCTATTCCCATCTCTTTTAGAATTTTCCACCTTTATTGCTTACCATATATAAAATGTATCTTTGACTTGTCGAAATACAATTTGATACTTTCACCCATGTCATTGACAATGTAAGGGCCTTTGAACACTTTAATTCTATTTTCCTCTCAATTTATATTCTTATCCTGTATTTTAATTGACATTATCTATTCAACTCTATAACCTCAGATATGCAGATGACATCACCCTAATGACAGAAAGTGAAAAGGAACTAAAGAGGCTCTTGATGAAAGTGAAAGAGGTGAGTGAAAAAGCTGGCTTAAAACTCAACATTCATAAAACTAAAATCATGACACCCAGTCCCATCACTTCATGGCAACTAGATGGGGAAACAATGGAATCAATGACAGACTTAATTTTCTTGGGTTCCAAAATCACTGCAGATGGTGACTGCACCCATGAAATTAAAAGACACTTGCTCCTTGGAAGAAAAGCTATGACAAACCTAGACAGCATATTAAAAAGCAGAGACATGACCTTGCCAACAGAGGTCCATCTAGTCAAAGCTATGGTTTTTCCAGTAGTCATGTATGGATGTGAAAGATGGACCATAAAGAAGGCTGAATGCCGAAGAATTGATGCTTTTGAACTGTGGTGTTGGAGAAGATTCTTGAGAGTCCCTTGGACTGCAAGGAGATCGAATCAGTCAACCCTAAAGGAAATCAGTCCTGAATATCCATTGGAGGACTGATGCTGAAGCTGAAACTCCAATACTTTGGCCACCTAATGCGAAGAGCTGACTCATTAGAAAAGACCCTGATGCTGGGAAAGACTGAAGGAAGGCGGGAGGAGAAGGGGACGACAGAGGATGAGATGGTTTGATGGCATCACTGACTCTATGGACATGAGTTTGAGCATGTTCTGGGAATTGGTGAAGGACAGGGAAGCTTGGCATGCTGCAGTCCACGGGGTTGCAAAGAGTCGGACACGACAGAGCAACCAAAAGGCAACAGTTCAACTCCATGAGACATTATCATTATTGTTTTATAGAGTTGATAGTCATTAAATTATCAAAAAATTTACTTCTTTAATTACTCTTTCTTTACTCATTTCTTCCTGCTGCTGCTGCTAAGTCGCTTCAGTCGTGTCCGACTCTGTGCGACCCCAGAGACAGCAGCCCACCAGGCTCCCTCATCCCTGGGATTCTCCAGGCAAGAACACTGGAGTGGGTTGCCATTTCCTTCTCCAATGCAGGAAAGTGAAAAGTGAAAAGTGAAAGTGAAGTCACTCAGTCGTGTCTGAACCTCAGTGACCCCATGGACTGCAGCCTTCCAGGCTCCTCCGTCCATGGGATTTTCCAGGCAAGAGTACTGGAGTGGGGTGCCATTGCCTTTTCCACATTTCTTCCTAATTTGCCCTAATTTCTTCCCAGGATTATTCACTTTTGCCAAAATAATAGATTTTTGTATTCCTTGATGTGGAATTTTGAATTCCTTGACTTCTGCTGCTGACTAATTTTCTCAGTTATTTGCCTAAATTTTTTTATTACTTCATCTTTATTTTTGGAGGTTATTTTGCTAGGGACACATTCTAAGTTCATGGAACTTTTCTTCAGTATTCTGAAGGTGTCAAAATACATTGTCATTGAAGGTGTCAAAATACATTGTCATTGAAGGCAAATGTATTGTCTGTCTTTGGTTTTCTATTGTTTCTGTGAGCTGTTAGATGTCAGTCTTCTTGTTTGACTTTTGTAGGTAATTTGTCTTCTGTGTTGGAAGGGGATGCTACTTCATAATTTTTCAGTTTCCTTTGGTTTTCAATCATTTTAGTGCAATGTGCCAAAACGTGAGTTTTATTTTATTCACTCTGCATGGGACATCTTAGGGATTCTTGGATCTGTGGCCTTCAATCTCTGCTACATATCCTGTTTGCCTCTCTACATCCATTCTCCACGCTCCTCTGCCTTGGGAAGCTGACGTATATTGCTTACTAATACAATAGCTCCCATGCCTTCTGATTCCAGTTGATTGCAGCCAATGAGGAGCATTAGTAGGAGGTCAGAAGGAGGTTGAAGAGATTAGGATAATGATTCCTCTGGCTCCCTTTTTTGGAGGTATCCTGGGTTTGCTGTATCCTTTGACAAAAGGGAACTACTGTTCCTCTCAAAGTGGCTTTCTCTACATAATTGTTTAAGCCTCTTTTCCCCCTTAAACTTATGGGGAAAAGACTGATAGTTCCATAGTTTCTCAGCCCAGGTTATTGCAATCTGATTTGTCATTCACCTGCCCACACCCGTGTAATTAGTCCCTTTGTAAATAAGCCCCCCTCAATTTATGCTAATTTGAGTGTGCCACCTTTATCCTGGCAACCTGACTATACAGTAACTAGTATGAGAAGTAGTCTCTGATGGTTATTTTAACTGTATTCTTATTGTGATGGTTACTTTTATATATCAAATTTTCTGAGCCACAGTTTCCAGATATTTAGTCAAACACTATTTTGAATATTTTGGTGGAGGTATTTTTGAATGAGATATACATTTAAGTCAGTGGACTTTGAGTAAAGCAGATTGCCGTCTATAATGTGGGTGGGTCTCATCTAATCAGTTGAAGGACTGACTAAAACAAAAGGCTGACCTCCCTTAAGTAAGAGAGAATTCTCTAGCAGACTGCCTTCTGACTTCATCTGCAATATAGGCTCTCCTGGTTCTACAGAAGGCTGCCTTTGGACTTGAAATGAATTTCTTTCCTGAATCTTCAGGTGGGTGGCTTCCCCTTCAGATTCTGGGCTCACCAAGCCTACCCAGTTGTGTGAGCCAATTCCTTAAGTTAAATTCCTTTTCTATAAACATACATCCTGTTGGTTCTGTTTCTCGGGAGAACCCTGACTAACACAAGGTATTAGGAATTAGATCCTTGTGAAATAAATCCTTAAATGTTCATATTCTAAGGGAGCTCATGGATGATCTTCCTACTGAGAATCATGAGCATGAGTAATTCATGGCATGAGGTGACATCATAATTACTCACATTATCAGCAGAGGGTGAAATGCATGTGGAGGGCAAGGTACTGGAGGGTCAAGGGGCTATAGGGTAGTCTCAATGGTAACAAGAGCACTAAAAAAAACTGTAGAGTCACCTGGAATCTTACCATAACTTTGGAAAACACAGATAAAAATTAAGAGTTATGAACACAAAATTTAAAACCTGCACTATGACATTAGAAGGCCTCCAGGGCAAGTTTGAAGGAGTCCGTCATTTCCCATAATTGTACAACATCACATTGATCCATCACATAGGTGACTTTAAAATGGTAATCACAAGCTCCATATAAATGTAGTAAATGTGCAGTTTAAGACATGTTGCTTGATACACAGAGGTGACCCATCAACTGCAGTATCATTCTAATGTGAAAACAAGTTGATCATGTAACCACCTGAAACCAAAAAAAGTTAGCTATAATTTGTGTCCTATATGAAATGGTGGAGTTACAAAGGGGAGAGGCTCAAGTAGCATGAAATAGTAGTGAAAGTCTCTGCCTCTGTAGCTGGTCAAGAGGCTGAATGTTGAGGGCAAAAGTTGTAGACTGTATCAGGTTCCTGAACTATTCATTGTGGATTGCCCATACCTACTTCCCGAACACACATCATTGTAAATAAATCCTTATTGAATTATTATACTTCGAGTGTTCATCTGCTTCCTGTAGAAGACCTGATTAATATGGTCCTTCAATCATTTTTGGAAGATAGTCAGCTATTATTTCATCAGATATTGCTTCTGTCCCATTCCCTCTGATCTCCTTTTGGAACTACAATTATGTGTGTTGAACATTCTCATCATGTTCCTTTTACCTCTATGATTTCTTGCATATTTTCCATTCATTTATTTCCCATTCTGAATATTTTCTCACAACCTATTTTTAAAATTTCACTAATTAAATATTCAGCTTTGTTTAAACTACTATAGAACCAGTCCTTTAAAATTTTAATCTTGGTTATTGTGTTTCCCACTTCTGGAAATTCCATTTGGATATTCTTCATAGTTTCTAGTTGGTTTTTTTTTTTTAATTATTTATTTATGGCTGCACTGGGTCTTTGTTGCTGTACAGGGGCTTTCTCTAGTTACAGCCATCAGGGGATACTTTTTAGTTACGGTGTTTTGGCTTCTCATTGCAATGATTTCTCTTGTTGCGGAGCATGGGTTCTATGCGGAGCATGGGTTCTGTAAGAGCAGGCTTCAGTAGTTTCAGTAAGCGGGCTTAGTTGCCCTGTGACATGTGAAATCTTCCCAGACCAGGGATCGAATCCATGTTCCCTGTTTTGGCAGGCAGATTCCCAACCACTAGATCACCAGGGAAGTCCTAGTTTCCAGTTCTTTGAGGAAATTCTCAATATTATCTCAAATACATTAAGCATAGTTTTTTTTTTTTTAATATATTTTTATTTATTTGTTGTACCAGGTCTTAGCTGCAGGATGTGGGATCTAGTTCCCCTATCAAGGATTGAACCCAGGTCCCCCACATTGGAAGTGCAGAGTCCTAACCACTGGACCACAAGGGAAGTCCCGAAGCATAGTTATTTTAAAATCTACTGTATTCTGATAATTCCACCATCTAGAATTGTTGAGTTGTTCCTATTGTCTGTTGATTTATGATAATGTTTTGTCTGTTTATGTGCCTAGTTATATTTTATTCTGCATCCGATGATATATGTGAACAATTAAGGATCTAACTTGAGATCTAGGATGATGTTTTCTTCCTCCAGAAAGAATTTACATTTGCTTCTAGAAGTTGGCTAGAGGCATTAGCAATGCCAGGTCATGTTAATTTGATTTCAAGACTTGGAGTGATTTTAAATTGAGCTTTGGGCTTCCCTGGTGGCTCAGTGGTAAAGAATCTGCCTTCCAATGCAGGACAAGCGGGTTCAATCTCTGGGTCAGGCAGATCCCCTAGAGAAGGAAATGGCAATCCACTCCAGCATTCTTGCCTGGGAAATCCCATAGACAGAGAAGCCTGGCGGGTTTCAGTCCTTGGGGTCACAAAAGAGACAATGCCGGCAAAAACTGAGATTCAATGCCTGCAAGATCAAGTTTTATTGTTTTACACTATTTTTCTAGGGTGTAATCCTTGGAGTCTCAACCCAAAATATGATTGTTATCAGAGATCTCCTCCTTGGCAGGGCACAAATCTGATTTTACCTCCTGGCTTATGAACAAAAAGCTTTGTACCTTCTCTCCCCTCAGGGGGAAAATTTGTCCCAAATGCCCTGCTCATGCTTCAAAGTTTCATTCTTCTCCAGGTCTTAGATCCATGATTCTTGCTCATGTTGTTGAAGCTCCGATTCCTTTGAGCAAATGATTATATTTTTGCACAGCCTTCCTAATTGGCAGTGAAAGGGTTAGTCCTAATTACTTAGACTACTATTGCAGAAGCTTTTAAATATAAATTGAATGGTTTATAAAATGGGTCTAAATGTTTTATCAGTCACTCCTATGAAGAACACTTCTCAACAACAGAATCTATTTAGATTTGGAGGATAAATAATTATTAAAATCTCTCAAACAGAAATTGCATATAGCTATTTTAAGCATAAATCCAGATATAAAATATTATCCATGAAAGCAAAATTGAGGGTCTCATTAAAACATTTGAATGATTTCACTTGCAAGTTTTTACAAATTCAATGTTTAACAACCTTTGTGTTTTATTTTTTCCTTACAATTATATAACTTAAAGAAAATACAGATTTTTTAACCAAACACCATAAAATGCCCCCAAAGCCTCTGTAGTTTACCCCATAGTGGTGAGTACCCACATTTGTCATGCAGGAGACCAGAGTTTGATTCCCCAGTGGGGAGGCATGGAAATCTTTTGGGGGCTTCCCTGGTGGCTCAGACGGTAAAGAATCTGCCTGCAATACAGGAGACACAGGTTTGATCCCGGGGTCAGGAAGATCCCTGGCAGAAGGGATTGGCTACTCCCTCCAATATTCTTGCCTGGAGAATCCCATGGACAGAGGAGCCTGGTGTGCTACAGTCTGTGGGGTCACAAGGAGTTTCACATGACTGAGCAACTAACACTTTCACTTCACCACGCAAATATTACTATTATATATGGACCACTGCATGAAAATAGTTGATAAGGACTTTCCTACCAAGGCTTATTTCACATTCCCTTTTTCCTTCTAATAACACTCACTTTTCATCATAGAAGATGAAAATACAAGACTTTTTTTCACATAGGTTTTGTCAAGGGATAAATCTACATGACTAAATGTTGGTGATTGGGAGGGTCCTGAAGACAAGACTCCCAGGAACTTGAAGGAAAGATTTGCCTTACTAAGAAAAATCAATAAACCCAAGTCAATGTGCACTTTTTTCATTGGATGTGATAACTTCATTCCTTGTAACACAAGAATTGCTGCAGCTATGTATGACCATGACCAAATATTGCTGATATGCTGAGGATAGTAGAATGGAAAGCTGGACAGCTCAAAGGTTCCAAAAACTTGTTGAGCTATTGAACCAACCCGGAACATGTCTACTGTTGTATTTCTGACTATACCAGAAAACAAAGGTCCTTAGTATTTCAGCTCATCCTATTTGAATCTTCTTTTTCTTGCAACCCGGATGCTAACAGAGCTATGGTGGTTTTAAAGCATGGTCCCTAAAGTATTTGACATTTATTGAATGTCAAATATTATAGAAAGGTAGGCAGCTTCTAGAAGCTGGAAAGGCAAGGAAATGGATTCTCCCCTTAAGCCTCCAAAGGGAATGTAGTTCTACAGGCTCATTTTAGATTTCTGACCTTTGTGCTGCCTTAAGCCACAAAATTTATGATAATTTGTTACAGCAACAAGAGGAAACTAATACAGTGGTTAAGAACTTGGGTGCTGCTATCAGCCTCCTAAGTTTAAATTCTTCTACTACTTACTGAATATGAGACCTTGGGTAAATTAAACTCTCTACCCTGCAGTTTCATCTCGAAAAATGGGATGATGGTAACAGAAGCAAACCTGCTGGGTTGTCATGGGTTTAAATGAGAAACTACTTAGGAGTATCTGAAGCTTTATAACTTAAAAACAAATGTAACTATTGTTCTGCTAATATTTATAATTTAGTATATTTGTACCTTCTCTCCTATAAATCAGTTGTGTTTTTTTTTTTACATAGTCATGGAGGAGGAAGGGTGTGAGAGCCTCTACCTACAGCATCTTATTTGATGCCACAACCAGTCATAAAATAAGTATAATTTTGTTTTCATATGGGAAAACTGAGGTTGTGGAAGGTTAATTTTTCCAAGTGACATAGCTAGTAAGAAGACAAATCAAAGCAACTTATTCACTATTGCATTCACTACACTATTTGCTGGATGATGCACGAATATGTGCAAATAACCATTGCAGTGGGCACTCCTAAATAATGAGGACTCTAGACAGACTGACACTAGGTCACCCTTTCTTGACCCTCACTGGCACAAATCCTAGCTCTTTAACAGCAAACTACGGTTTCCAGAATGGTTGGAGGCAACGGAGAGAGACACCCAGTTGCAGGAGCCCTGCGGGAGAGTGGTGATGGCAGGGCTGGGATGAGGGGAAAGGAAGGTGGAGCCACTGCGAGGACGCAAAGGCGGGGCCTGCGTGGGGAACGCCCCGGGCCATGCACGGGGGCGGGGCCTCCCCAGAGGCCAGTGCGCGGCCGCGGAGCTTGACCCGCCCATAGCTCCGCCCCCCAGGAGACTCGGCGCCACCATGGAGGTGTACCATCGCCCCTGCGACGAGGTACCGCCCCTCCGTCGCCCCCGAGTGACCCCCGCCCCCGCCCGTTTCGGCGCTTTGTCTTGGCAGAGTGGTCTCCTGGCACCCGGCAGCCAGGAGAAAGGAAGGTGGAGCCACTGTGAGGACGCAAAGGCGGGGCCTGCGTAGGGAACGCCCCGGGCCATAAACGGGGGCGGGGCCTCCCCCGAGGCCAGTGCGCGGCCGCGGAGCTTGACCCGCCCATAGCTCCGCCCCCCAGGAGACTCGGCGCCACCATGGAGGAGTACCATCGCCCCTGCGACGAGGTACCGCCCCTCCGCCGCCCCCGAGCGACCCCCGCCCCCGCCCGTTTCGGCACTTTGTCTCGGCAGGGTGGTCTCCTGGCATCCAGCAGCCAAGAGAGTTGGGGTGCAGCGTCCGCCGTGCCTAGGTCCTCTCCACAGGGCCTGGGATCCGCCCCGCCCTTCTTCGGCCCCCAACCCCGAGGCCTTGAGGGTGGGGTGAGAGTCGGGATGGCAGGAGCTACTGGGAGCGCTGGGGGCTGGCAGTGGGGTCGGGGCCGAAGGTTAGAAGCCTTGACTTAGGGTGCGTGGGGTGGCGGGAGCCGCCCGTCTACAGGGCGGGCCTTGGGAACCGGTCTTCCTGGCTGCTTCCTCTGCCCCTTGGTGTCCCCAAAGCAGGGGCCACATCCCTGCCAAGCGAGGCCCTGGTGGCAGAGCCGCTGCCCCTCCCAGGCGCTCTCACTGGGGTGGTTTGGAAGGAGGTACTTTATGGATTAGGAGCCCTTGCTTATTGACTCAGGCTTCCCAAAACTTCACCAGAAGCCCGTGATGTCAATTGTCATCTTCCTGTTACCCACGGGGGACTGTGACTTTCATGGCGGCTAAGTCAAAGTTAGAACTGCCAGAAATGACAGCCACTCCATTTGAACCCAGACCTCTGACTACACAGCTACAACTCTGGCTTCTCTCTAACCAGGAGGAGGATGAGGCCTGTTGGATCCCAGCATAACCTGTGACAGGGCAGAACAGACAAAGACATTTTCTGTCCAGTGGTAGCCACAGGTGAATGGTGCCGTGAAATAAAACTAGGCAGGCACCTGGTGGAGGTGCAGCATAAAATAGTGTATTATTAGACCCCTGGAAGGGCGTTCTGGACCATTCATCTTTAGGATGTGAGCTTTTGCAGAAGTTAAGATCACATTTAAACTCAGGCTGCTATGATGCAGGTGGCATACAGGCTTCAAGGTTAGTGGTTTTCTTATTTTAGAAATTGAAACATAAGCAATTTCATCCTCAAGGCATATCCCCCGAAAGTACCAGTCTCCTGACTCCTGAGATGGTTCTGTACTGCTGTTGCTGCTAAGGTGGTACCCCCTAAATGCCTGTATTATAAAAGAAATAAAATTACATGTGTTACCATGGCCATCCAGTACAACCTGATTCCCTGGTGACCTTCCAAATTGAACGGAAATGGACATTATTTAGTTTGTAGACCACTTTTGAAAATAGATAAGGACCTTATTTGAAGGTAAAATTATTTTAATAGGGGCAGTTGTGACACCTGTTTTCATGATTATTCTGATGATTTAGGGTGTTGTTGGGGAATTATCTGGTATAATTAAATAAGTTGAAAATACTTTAAATCTGTACTCAACAAGGTACTTATTTTCAGAATTTACTTCGGTTTTTTAACTATTTTGTTGTATAGTGGGATTTACAAACATGCTGATGTCATAAAGCACCTAAAAAATGTCTCCATGGAAACAAGTCATGTACTACCTGAAATGTTTTGGTTTAGACTGAGATCTTATCACATAACCTATTTCTTGACTCTAGGACATTTTTTAGTCATTAATAGTTGCTTTTAACTCAAGATTGTATCAGGCCACTCCCCAAGAAAGACAAAGTTGCCAGACCTGTTGTATTATGGGCATAGATTAAAGGTCTAAATATTATTTATATGTTATAAAGTGACAGTAATTTGGAATGATCAAGTATTTTCATAAACTTTAACTCAGGAAAGCCACATAAATTGCCAAGCATAAGTTAAGAACAAAATTCAAACTTACCAGCATTCTTTTTTCATGGCCCCCCTCATTATTATTTGGTCACAACTATTTCCTGTGTACTGATAACACATATGTCTGTCTCCTGTTTCCTGAGCTTTACAACACAATGATCTGCAGTCTGGGTGTTTATCAGAATCACCAGGAAAACACTTTTTTTTTTCTTGTGCTGCCCATATCTTTGTAAAAAAATTTTTATTTTATGTTGGAGTATAGTTGATTTGCAGTGTTGTGATAGTTTCAGGTGTACAACAAAATTATTTAGTTATACATGTATATATTCTTTTTCAGACTCTTGTCCCATGTAGGTTATTATAGAATATTAAGTTGAGTTCCCTGTGCTATATAAATAGGTCCTTGTTGAGTATCTATTTTATATATAGTAGTGTGTATATGCTAGGAGAAGGCGATGGCAACCCACTCCAGTACTCTTGCCTGGAAAATCCCATGGATGGAGGAGTGGCGGGCTGCAGTCCATGAGGTCGAGAAGAGTCGGACATGACTGAGTGACTTCACTTACTTTTCACTTTCATGCATTGGAGAAGGAAATGGCAACCCACTCCAGTGTTCTTGCCTGGAGCATCCCAGGGATGGGGGAGCCTGGTGGGCTGCCGTCTTATGGGGTCGCATAGAGTCGAACACGACTGAAGCGACTTAGCAGCAGCAGCAGCAGCAGCAACAGTAGCAGTGTGTGTATGAGTGCTCACATTCTCAGTCATGTCTGACTCTTTTGCGACCCTGTGGGCTTACTAGACTCCTCTGCCCATGGAATTTTCCAGGCAAGAATACTGGAGTGGGGTGCCATTTCCTCCTCCAGGGGATCTTCCCAATCCAGGGATGGAACCCTCATCTCTTGCATCTCCTGTGTTGGCAGGCAGATTCTTTACCACTAGCACCACCTGGGAAACCCCATATGAGTAAAGCACTTTAAGAAAAATGTTGCCTAGGCTCTGCCCAAGATCTAATAAGTGAAAATCTCCAGGGAGGTAGGTGGCATGGCATTTTGCGATTTTAAAGATCAAGGTGGGATTAGTAGCCTCAGTAATCTAATCCTAATGCCCCTTTTCACTGCGGTCCCCTGTCACCAATACCTGTCTAGGCCAGCCTAGGGTATTCTGTGTAGCATCATAGCTCCCAGGAGAAGGAAGTCTGTGTTGAAAGCCACTATATCTTTTGTTTTCCATCTTTAGGTTGGCTTCAATGCTGATGAAGCCCACAATATTGTTAAAGAGGTGAGTTATGTATCTTGTTTATCTTGAAGATTGATGCGTTGGTGAAATTTTTTAAAACTGTGTTTTCACTTTCAGTACAAAGTTAAAAGCCTGAGTATTAAACAAGATTTTTAATATTCATTCACTAATTCTTTATAGGGCTGCTTCTGTGTTTGTTATATTGCATGCTGTCAGTCATATTGTATGCTCTTAGGCATCTTGAGGCTTACCCTGAAAGGGATATTTAAGTGTTGATCTAGAATATTGGCTTGCTGTTTTCTAAAGCTGATTTTCTGTCTTTTGAATAAAATAACTTTTATTCCAATGGGGCCACATATTATTGTAAATGTTTAATAGTTCAGAATCATGTATTAGAACTTTGTAGCCAGGAATATTTCGTTATTAAAACAAAATGCAGGATCTTGCCTAGCAGTCAAGTGGTTAAGATTTTGCCTTCCAGTGCAGGCGGCATGGGTTTAATCACGCCCCCCCCCCAAAAAAAAAATAGAAGCAATATTGTAACAAATATGATATAGAGTTAAAAATACTAAACCACTAATTTTTTTTAATGAAATCATGATTTTAAAAATGCAAAGTTTTCCATGCTTTGACAATGCAGAAGCACAAATGAGAGCATTGGGGAGGCGGAAGATAGCATGGATCACGGGAGGGCAGGAATGAGCAGCCTCATTTTTCAAAGTGGAAAGTCAACAAAGACTGTCCTTGCTGGATGGAACATGAAGCAAAGGATGCTGAGGTATTGGAGGAGTCTTTTCAATGGTACCTGCTTCTTTACACAGATTATGAACCACATGAAAAGACTAAAGAGTGAGTACAAGGAGAATCAAATATCATCTTTGTTATTGGTTAAAAACTAAAGATTGGGGTTTCCCTGGAGGCTCTGTGGTCAAGAATCCACCTGCCAATTCAGGAGATGTGGGTGTGATCCCTGGGTTGGGAACATCCCCTGGAAGAGGAAATGGCACCCCACTCCAGTATTCTTGCCTGGGAAATGCCATGGACAGAAGAGCCTGGTGGGCTACAGTCCATGCGGTTGCCGAAGAGGCATGACTGAGGGACTGAACGACAACAAGATTAGAGATGGGAGCTTGTTTTTCAAACTGCGTACCGGTTCAGTTCAGACCTCTGAAGAGGCATCCAGGGAAAAGTTAGAGTCAGCAGAAACACTTAACCAGGCTGGTGCCTTTCGTTGGTTTGGGTGAAGAGGGAAGGAGAAACCCAATACTCAGGTCCACAGCATTTGGAGATCACACCCACATCTCCTGAATTGGCAGGTGGATTCTTGACCACAGAGCCTCCAGGGAAGCCCCAATCTTTAATGTAGTTTTTAACCAATAACAAAGGTGATATCTGATTCTCCTTGTACTCACTCTTTAGACTGGCTCTCCCAGATGAGAAGGGTGGAGCACCAGCAGGTAACTTGCTCCCCCTCCATGGGGAGGAATGATAACAGGTGGGGCAAGAGGCCAGGGATGATCAGGAAAAATCCTCTGTGTAGAAAGAAACATCCAGAGTAGAAAAGAAACGTGCTCCTAATGGTGTAAATATACTGAAGTAAAAATAGTGAATTCACTATATTGAGGGGACATGGTTGGGGCAGGAGGTGGCAGGTGGTCACAGGGAACTAAATTTTCATGTCATAGCAATAAAAACGTTATCTGGAGATATGTAAGGGACCCTTAAGAGATTTTAAAAACCAGTTGTACCCTAAAAGTGTTTGCTCTGCAGAAGGGGGCTAAGGATGGGGGGAAAAAAAGTAGGGAGGAGAGGATTTTTGCTTTTCATTGTAAACTCTTCTGTTGGATTTTTCAACCCACATGCATGGGTTACTTAAATAGTTTATTCAGGTAAAAGAACCATGCTTCTTAAAATGTGATACACATACTTAGTGGTGGTTAGGTGGTCCTAGAAGCCACTGAGTGTGTTTTAGGGCATCAGTTTTACTTCCATACTTGCAAGAAGGGGTTAAGTAATATAAATAACCATTTTCAAATACGGATAACAAACGGATACACTGGATACAAATGGATACACTATGGAGTCAAAAGCAAGCTTCATTTGAAATTTTCATATGAAATATGAGACTTGAAAGACATCTCAGGTTTCCCACAGGTGGCATTTTGCTACTGGTCTATTCTTTTTCCTCTCCCTGAGCCAACTCTGTTTGCTATTGAGACATTAAAAAGTTGAGGGAGAGAGGTGGGGGAAGGAGGGAAGGTGGACAGAGAGTGGGGTGGGGAGAGAGAGCGCTACTGAAAACATTTCAACACTTCCCAGATGACTGTATAATTTCAGCAGGCATTTTTGTTTTTCTTATCTTCTGCCAATCTCCTTATTTTCTTAAGAGTCCTTGCTCTGAGCTCCTCTGCTACTATATTTTTCCTACTGAAGTCTTAGAGCCACTCACTCATCAGTGATATGCATATATTTTATTCATTGTCAGTAATAGAATTTGCCACAAACACATTTTGATAGAAAAAGTGGGTTACAAATGGAATTAACTTGGAGCTTAATCTAAAGTACATTTGATTCAGGATGTCCAGAGAGTATATCAAAGCCAATATTACTTGAACAGCAAACATGTATGGAGTGTCTGCTACGTGCCTGACTTCTGAGTTTTGCCCTGTGGATACAGAGCAGGTTAAGGACCTCATTATCTAGTAGGTCTCCTGGTTAATGGTAATGAAGAGGCTAAATGTTAATTAATAGTAATTAGCAGGGTTATTTACAATGGCATCCACAGGCCCCGGATGTTTCTATTGCTTCAAACAGAAATTGAAGTGGTCCTATTAGATAATGTGAAAGGGAACAAGGGCTCTTGTTTCTCATTAAGGTATGGCAGTCTAGGGAGAGGCAGAGGTTTCCCAAAGACTGTCAGCTTGGGAATGGTAAAGCCAGAATGAAATTGCTGGCCCACTGACCCTTGGGCCACTGACTCTCCTAACTCTTCATGTTATTGAACGTCCTGGGAGAATAATTTGAGCCATGTTACTTTCTTCAGTCCCTCTAAATTTCATTTCTCTTTTTATATTTTATAATTAGTGAAGATATTATACCATCCAGCTTAGGATTCCATATTAATTAATGCCTCTTGCAGGCAGACTCTTTACTGTCTGAGTCACGAGGGAAGCCCATTAATGCCTCTGCATGCGTGCTCAGTCATGTCTGACTCTTTGCAGCCCCATGGACCATAGCCCGCCAGGCTCTTCTGTCCTTGGGATTTTCCAGGCAAGAATACTGGAGTGGGTTGCCATTTCCTCCTCCAGGGGATCTTCCTGACCCAGGGATTGAACCCGCATCTCCTGCATTGGCAGGCGGATTCTTTACCACTGAGCCACCTGGGAAGCCATTAATGCCTCTGCTGCTGCTGCTAAGTTGCTTCAGTCGTGTCCGACTCTGCCTGTACTATAGTCCAATTGTAGTAAATGAAAGCTGTGCACCTGTGTGTATGTCTGTCTTATTAAGCTGGATTCTATGAATGAACTGAATAAATGCTTTACTCTCCTGGCTCTATCCCTTGAATTAAAAATAGTAGCAGCCAAATAAGTCAAGAGAAAGACAAATACTATATGATCTCACTTATATGTGGAATCTAAAAAACCCCAAACTCATAGAAGCAGTAGAATGATAATTGTCATGGGGTGGGGAAGATGTCAGTCAGAGGGTACAGACTTCTAGTTATAAGATAAATAAGGGACTTCCCTGGTGGTCCAGTGGTTGGGAAAATAGGGGTTTCAAGAGATGAAGTCACTTGCAAAAGGTCACACTAGGGTGGGAGAGGTAAGTCTTAAAGTGAGTCTTAGAGTCTTAAAACCTAAGACTGTGATGCTACACCAGTGCTCTTCATCAAGTATCAGAAGTGGATACTAGTAAACACTGTGGGAAAATGTTTAACTGTTTCTAGAGTGCCTGAAAAGTAGTGTTTGTTGATGATTCACTTTTAGTGGTAGGTGTGCTTGCTCTTTGATAGCTAAGCATTATATGGATGAAAATATAATTATTGTACATGAGAAATATATTTTTTCATTTGTCTCCTTTGTTTCTAGCATCTGAAACCTAGGTCAAATCTCAGGTGTTGCAAAGCCATTCTTTAACCAATTGATATCACCCTTTTAAAATCACCCCCCCCATAATCATTTTACAACATAACTTATCACCCTGGATTGGTCTTCCTTGTGTGATAGAGTTCTTTTATTAGCTTCTCTGCTAGGCTGTTGAGTTCTTTACAGTAGAGGCCATGTCACATTTATCTTTACATGGCCTGTAATATCTCAGAGTGAGATAATGCATGCAGAAATGCTTTGAAAATTCTCCAACAGTTAGAGACAATGCATAATAAATATTTACCAGATGCGTATTTTCTAAAATGTTTTATTGGGTTATATTTTATATTTTGAATAAATCTTTTCCTGCAATATGTGTATAATTGTCCTCTGCCCTTTTAGTGTATAGATGGGGTCTTGGGAGGTGAAGATTATAATCAGAACAATATCAACCAATGGACTGCAAGCATAGTGGAACAATCCCTAGCACATCTGGTTAAGTTGGGAAAAGCTTATAAGTATATTGGTAAGTATTTGTGTCCTTCCTCATTAGTTTACTCACTTTAGTCTCTGTGGTTTTCTCTGAATTTAGAGAATGTAAATGAATGATAGACCCTCAAGTTGGATACTAATAGGGTGTGAAGGACTTTTGACTTATTCATCCCCAAATAATCTATGATAATACCTGAAAGATGGAGATCTCTTGCTACTCAAAAGCAGTTTGTGCTCCTGCCAACCATCTACTTGTCTTGGTAACATCACCTTTTACATTTGCACCGGTTATTTTCACTGAAACCGCCTCAGCCCTACTGTCTTTTCAGTAGGATTGCGAGGTGACACATAATATTGATTTTCTTTGTTTCTGTGTCTGAATTATGCCTATGGGACAAGGCACATGATTTGGCCCACATTTTTCCTGTGGTACGATTACCATTGGTTATGGCACTGGGCAACAAACAGACTGGATCCAGTGAGTTCACAATTATTGTAATAAATCATCAAAATGAGAGACTTAGGTTTTTCAATTGATTCACTGAAGGCTTTGTTTTCTGTTATTTATTTATTTATATAGCATTTACTGCTCTGAACTCAAACACTTACTTTTCCTTTTAAGTGTTCTCACTCTGCATCTTTATTTTTAGTGACCTGTGCAGTGGTCCAGAGGAGTCCATATGGCTTTCACACAGCCAGCTCATGTTTTTGGGACACCACATCTGATGGTAAGAGGCTTTGTATGTGCGTGCTAAGTCACTTCAGTCCTGTCCGACTGTTTGTGACCCCATGGACTGTAGCCCACCAGGTTCCTTTGTCTACAGGATTTTCCGGGCAGGAATACTGGAGTGGGTTGCCATTTCCTACTCCAGGGGATCTTCCTGCCCCAGGGATCGAACCCACATCTCTTATGTCTCCTGCACTGGCAGGCAGGTTCTTTACCACTAGCGCCATCTGGGAACCCCTAAGAGACTTTAAGCTGACTCAAACAAAATCCAACTTCTGATAAAGTTAAATAGTGGTCCTTGTTATTAAATCTTTATTTATCTCTACTTAAATTCCCACAAGACTTGATCAACAGAATTGCTTTATACCTAGTGGCAAGTCTGCTATCAGACAAATAGGAAAGGGGAAGAGTTAATGGGTTGTATTAAATATGATATTAAAACCTATGAAAAATGTATATATATTCCTGATAATTTTGATGTTTATGATGTTTCTGAGTCCCTTCGTTGTGTGTTTTCAGGAACCTGCACTGTAAGATGGGAGAACCGAACCATGAACTGTATCGTCAATGTTTTTGCCATTGCTATTGTCCTGTAGCTGGCTAAAAATACTTGGCCAAAGCCATTAACCTAAGAATTTGTCAGTGTATCCTTTCTAAAAAGAGTAACAGTTACTTATTCATATGCTAGATGACAAGTGTGCAATATGCTTCAAAACTATCAACAAAAACAGAATAGTGCAAGCAAGCAGTCTCGTGGGAAGTTGGCAGATTTTCTCATTTTCCATACAGGATCATTTAAATAGGGAAAACTTAATGTTAGCAAAAAACAAATATATAAATATGGCATGACATGAAAATACACTCTTAAATTTACACCAGCTTTTCACTAACAATATGTATGTAAGGAGATGGGGAAATCCATGAAGATAATTAAATTTTCTTTCAGCTAGAAAAGTTAACAGGGATAAATATATGAACAAAAATGCTGCAAGGATAACTGTGGAGAAAATGATAAAAATCAGTTAATGCTTAGTTTTTTATTTCTCCTCAGTTGTATGTATGATTTAGTGGAAAGTAATCCCATCCTTTTTTTTTTTTTTTCCATCAACTAGTAGCAACTGTTATTATTAACTTGTTTACCTTTTCTGAGAATAGCTAAATCACTTTTTAAAATTTAAAATTCTTAGATTTACATCTGAGGGCGAATTGAATTGGGTAACCTGAATTCCCTAGGTAAAGAAAATTAGCAAAATAAAATAAAATTAAATTAAAAAAAAATTAGTTACAGCATATGATGAAAGTATAAGACTCCAACAGCTGCCTTACAACTCATTCATTCCAGATAGAAGACGCATTTATTGAATGTCTGTTATGAGCTATTTTTCTGTTAATCATAGTTATCAATATGCCGTTCAAACTTTCTTTTGGTACCTAGTCAGTTGGACAACATTTATGTCTGGGAAAGAGAAAAAAATATTGTTTTATAAGAGGAAAAAAGTGAATCTGGTTATCCAAGTAGGAATAAGCAAATGAAAAGCAATTATTACTGACAGAGAATCATTGATGTAATTTTAAGAATGGCTCCTAGCAAGCAAAAAACTGCATAAAATATGCAACTCTTAGTTAAAGGCCTTATTATCAGTCTAATACACAAGTAGTAAATTCCATCATTGCTTTAGTTACAATCATCTGTAAATAATTTTAAGTACTTATGAGGGGTTCAAATTGAGTAAAGTGTAAATTAAAAGTATACAATCATTAGCAGGTTTTTGAATATCTCAGGGCTTATGAAATGTAGTTAAATTTGTGAAAGAAATAACTGATAAAAAATTAGGGTACACAGCTGGCCACCAAATGCAAAGTCAATCTGCTATTTAACCTTGAAAACAAAATCAATTTTGCATATTACCACTAATACATGTAGGGAGTGGAACCATGAGTCATTGAATTCCAGGGGGAAAGGAAGGCATAGTGTTGACAATGTTAAGAGAGTATTCTTGTAGGCATGCTATGTGCATGTTTGATATTTTGCCGAGTAACAATAATTGTTCAGTGTTGAAGAAGATGATTAAGAAAATACAAGGATAGAGTTTAATGCAGTGATCTACACTTTGGCACATTAAATTTTTCAGTGATTACCTTTATGTTAGTTTACGCTGCTGGCTTTGGTGCCCTTGAAGATTTTAATAGTGACCAAAATATATCTGTGCAGTTAAGGCTCGCTTTTGACTATTGTTATTGAAGCCTGATTTTAAGAGAATAATAATCAAAAATACCTCGTGAACTTGCTATCTGCTCTGTTTCTAGTTAAAATGTAATAAAGATTATCTTCCTGCACTGTATGTTTGCTTCTGGATGATCATTGAATAAGAAATGACATCGTCTTTAAGAAATTTTAAATAATAAGAATGGGGACGTGAAATGAATGTTGGACCACAGAAATACATTGTACAGAATAAATGCTGTTAAAATAGCAAGCCAAACACTGGTGTTCACTGGGTGAACACCGATGTTAACATAAATAACAGTTCCTATTTTATGCCTTCTATTATTTTTTAACGAAAAATTATTTTAAAAAGCAGTATAAAATATATTCTGTAACTATTTATTAGCTTCTAATAACTATTTGTGGCAAGGAATTTTGTCCTATTTGTCAACTTGCAATTGAGTTGTTGCTGTTTTGTGTTTTTTTAATTAAGGACTTTAAGTATGTAAAATTAGGGTATTCAGCTGTAAGTACTAACTTGGATTTTGGTAAAGCTATAATTTTATGTTTGTAAAGTACCAGTATACCGCCCTAAATGATGGCAACATCTCATTACGTTTTCTCTGATAAGAAGTACTTTTTTGCTCTTCTTTCCAAGTTGGGTGTTATCTAATTATGAGTCACCGAAAGCATTTTCATCACCTACAGCCGTCATCACATTTTTAAGGTAATGTTACGATACTGCGGATTGTATTTTTAAAGTTTGAGTAAGAAAATATATCCTTGATAACAGGTTTTTAAAAGTGGGATAAAAATCTGTGATTTTTTTTGTGTGTGTGGTAAAGGAATTAGGTCTTTTTTTATCAGATCAGATCAGTCGCTCAGTCGCGTCCGACTCTTTGCAACCCCATGAATCGCAGCACGCCAGGCTTCCCTGTCCATCACCAACTCCCGGAGTTCACTCAGACTCACGACCATCGAGTCAGTGATGCCATCCAGCCATCTCATCCTCAGTCGTCCCCTTCTCCTCCTGCCCCCAATCCCTCCCAGCATCAGAGTCTTTTCCGATGAGTCAACTCTTCGCATGAGGTGGCCAAAGTACTGGAGCTTCAGCTTTAGCATCATTCCTTCCAAAGAAATCCCAGGGCTGATCTCCTTCAGAATGGACTGGTTGGATCTCCTTGCAGTCCAAGGGACTCTCAAGAGTCTTCTCCAACACCACAGTTCAAAAGCATCAATTCTTCGGAGCTCAGCCTTCTTCACAGTCCAACTCTCACATCCATACATGACCACAGGAAAAACCATAGCCTTGACTAGACGAACCTTTGTTGGCAAAGTAATGTCTCTGCTTTTGAACATGTTATCTAGGTTGGTCATAACTTTCCTTCCAAGGAGTAAGCGTCTTTTAATTTCATGGCTGTAGTCACCATCTGCAGTGATTTTGGAACTCAGAAAAATAAAGTCTGACACTGTTTCCACTGTTTCCCCATCTATTTCCCATGAAGTGGTGGTACCGGATGCCATGATCTTCGTTTTCTGAATGTTGAGCTTTCAGCCAACTTTTTCACTCTCCACTTTCACTTTCATCAAGAGGCTTTTGAGTTCCTTTTCACTTTCTGCCATAAGGGTGGTGTCATCTGCATATCTGAGGTTATTGATATTTCTCCCGGCAATCTTGATTCCAGCTTGTGCTTCTTCCAGCCCAGCATTTCTCATGATGTACTCTGCATATAAGTTAAATAAGCAGGGTGACAATATACAGCCTTGACGAACTCCTTTTCCTATTTGGAACCAGTCTGTTGTTCCATGTCCAGTTCTAACTGTTGCTTCCTGACCTGCATACAGATTTCTCAAGAGGCAGATCAGGTGGTCTGGTATTCCCATCTCTTTCAGAATTTTCCACAGTTTGTTGTCATCCACACAGTCAAAGGTTTTGGCATAGTCAATAAAGCAGAAATAGATGTTTTTCTGGAACTCTCTTGCTTTTTCCATGATCCAGCGGATGTTGGCAATTTGATCTCTGGTTCCTCTGCCTTTTCTAAAATCAGCTTGAACATCAGGAAGTTCACGGTTCACATATTGCTGAAGCCTGGCTTGGAGAATTTTGAGCATGACTGTACTAGCGTGTGAGATGAGTGCAATTGTGTGGTAGTTTGAGCATTCTTTCGCATTGCCTTTCTTTGGGATTGGAATGAAAACTGACCTTTTCCAGTCCTGTGGCCACTGCTGAGTTTTCCAAATTTGCTGGCATATTGAGTGCAGCACTTTCACAGCATCATCTTTCAGGATTTGGAATAGCTCAACTGGAATTCCATCACCTCCACTAGCTTTGTTCGTAGTGATGCTTTCTAAGGCCCACTTGACTTCACATTCCAGGATGTCTGGCTCTAGATCAGTGATCACACCATCGTGATTATCTGGGTTGTGAAGATCTTTTTTGTACAGTTCTGTGTATTCTTGCCATCTCTTCTTAATATCTTCTGCTTCTGTTAGGTCCATACCATTTCTGTCCTTTATCGAGCTCATCTTTGCATGAAATGTTCCTTTGGTATCTCTGATTTTCTTGAAGAGATCTCTAGTCTTTCCCATTCTGTTGTTTTCCTCTATTTCTTTGCATTGATTGCTGAAGAAGGCTTTCTTATCTCTTCTTGCTATTCTTTGGAACTCTGCATTCAGGTGTTTATATCTTTCCTTTTCTCCTTTGCTTTTCAGTTCTCTTCTTTTCACAGCTATTTGTAAGGCCTCCCCAGACAGCCATTTTGCTTTTCTGCATTTCTTTTCTATGGGAATGGTCTTGATCCCTGTCTCCCATACAATGTCACGAACCTCATTCCATAGTTCATCAGGCACTCTATCTATCAGATCTAGGCCCTTAAGTCTATTTCTCACTTCCACTGTATAATCATAAGGGATTTGATTTAGGTCATACCTGAATGGTCTAGTGGTTTTCCCTACTTTCTTCAATTTAAGTCTGAATTTGGCAATAAGGATTTCATGGTCTGAGCCACAGTCAGCTCCTGGTCTTGTTTTTGCTGACTGTATAGAGCTTCTCCATCTTTGGCTGCAAAGAATATAATCAATCTGATTTCAGTGTTGACCATCTGGTGATGTCCATGTATAGAGTCTTCTCTTGTGTTGTTGGAAGAGGGTGTTTGTTATGACCAGTGCGTTCTCTTGGCAAAACTCTATTAGCCTTTGGCCTGCTTCAGTCTGTACTCCAAGGCCAAATTTGCCTGTTACTCCAGGTATTTCTTGACTTTCTACTTTTGCATTCCAGTCCCCTATAATGAAAAGGATGTCTTTTTGGGGTGTTAAGTCTTCCTAGAACCATTCAACTTCATCTTCTTCAGTATTACTGATAGGGGCATAGACTTGTATTACCGTGATATTGAATGGTTTGCCTTGGAAACAAACAGAGATCATTCTGTTGTTTTTGAGATTGCATCCAGGTACTGCATTTTGGACTCTTTTGTTGACCATGATGGCCACTCCATTTCTTCTGAGGGATTCCTGCCCACAGTAGTAGATATAATGGTCATCTGAGTTAGATTTACCCATTCCAGTCCATTTCAGTTCGCTGATTCCTAGAATGTCGACATTCATTCTTGCCATCTCTTGTTTGACCACTTCCAATTTGCCTTGATTCATGGACCTGACATTCCAGGTTCCTATGCAATATTGCTCTTTACAACATTGGACCTTGCTTCTATCATCAGTCACATCCACAGCTGGGTATTGTTTTTGCTTTGGCTCCATCCCTTCATTCTTTCTGGAGTTATTTCTCCACTGATCTCCAGTAGCATATTGGGCACCTACTGACCTGGGGAGTTTCTCTTTCAGTATCTTATCATTTTACCTTTTCATACTGTTCATGGGGTTCTCAAATCTCTCCACCATGACCCATCCGTCTTGGGTTTCCCCACGGGCATGGCTTAGTTTCATTGAGTTATACAAGGCTGTGGTCCTAGTGTGATTAGATTGACTAGTTTTCTGTGAGTATGATTTCAGTGTGTTTGCCCTCTGATGCCCTCTTGCAACACCTACTGTCTTACTTGGGTTTCTCTTACCTTGGGCGTGGGGTATCTCTTCACGGCTGCTCCAGCAAAGCGCAGCCATTGCTCCTTACCTTGGACGAGGGGTATCTCCTCACCGCCGCCCTTCCTGACCTTCAATAGGTCTTTTTTTATAACAGACACCAAAGAAAAGTTTGAGTGATGAATTGAAAATTTCACCCCATGCACTAGAATCTACCCAAGGGGAACTTGTTTTATATTCAGAGGTAGAGTTATATTTGTGGCTAAAGAGGCTTATAGTTTCAGTGTCTAATAATTCAATAAAATTGACCTTTGCATATTTACTAAATTCCCTATAAAAGGATCTTAATTATTTAGCCTTTCCAAGATTTAGATAGCCACCACTAACATACAGCAACCTCAGGGGTCCAGGAGTTTCTAGTCTACCTTGTCTAATCGCAAATCCTGTATTTCTCATGGTGGTCCCATTCTGTGTCACTCCATGTCGACCTTGAATATGTAGGAAATACTGACAATCCAGGCCTAATTAGAAATGGCCCCTAATTACTTCATGAAGAACATCTCTTCCTAAAATGGTTTCTAAGGATCTCAGAGGTAAAGCTGGGACTTTGTATAGACATTCATAGGCACCACTGGGATCTTCTCTAGAGGACATAAAATGTGGGCAGCTGCCCTCCCTCTGGGATGCTTTAAAGGTGAAGACTGTATGGGGAAGTGTCTTTGCAGTTCTGCCTAACCAGGTCAGGGAATTTGATGCCTGGGCTTAGCCAATAATGTGTATTCAGCTTGCTTCATGCCAAATAAGCTTTTTTATTTTATTGAATGCTTTGTCTTTTTAGATGTTTTTCTGTATGCCAGCTTCTAACTTGAGATATCTCCATTCAGGCTTCGCAGCACAGAATTTTACGTGAGGCAGCATTATTACTTAATGACAGTTCTGTTGTTTTCAATCCCTATAATACCTTATAGAGAAAATCTCCATGGAAATTAATATTATATCATGTACTAACTTTTCCTTAATTTTTAATTTTGTATGCTAGGAATTTGGAGTAAGCTGCATGTGCTAACATAGGCTTCTACAGATAATGCTCATGGAGAGTACCACTCAAAATGATCAGGACTACAGTAGTGGTCTCTTAATAATTAAAGCAAACTCATTCTTAAAGGACCAAGTAATAAATATCTGAGACTTTATAGGCCTTTGCAGCTATTCAAGTATGCTATTGTAGTGTGAAACAGCCCAAGATAGTATGTAAATGAATGGGCATGACCATGTTCCAATAGAACTTTATTTACAAAAGTAGGTGACAGGCTGGCCAGAGTTTACCAACCCCTGTTTAGAGTAAGAGGTGTTTCCCAGCCACTTAAAAAATTATACCTTAATTTGAGGACTTTTTTCTTTTTATTGTTCTCAGTTATAAACAATGGAATACAAGGTACTTTCATATATTATGTTTTTATTATCTTGAACTCAGAGACCTTACCAATAAACCAAACCTGTACTCTACTTATTAAAAGAATGAAGTCAGCTTTTCCAAAACTGAAGTATTCATTTTTTTTTTCTGACATGTGGGATCTTAAGTTTCCCAACCAGGGATCAAACCCATGGCCCCTGCATTGGAAGGGCAGAGTCTTAATCATTGGACAGCCAGGGACGTTCCAAAGTATTCATTTTTTGATGTATATTACCTCACTTTTTACTGGTGTACAGGTAATTTTATATTGTCTTGGAGTTCATTTTACAGCCTTATTTGAAAGAACGTTATTATAAAAAGGTTAACATTTTATTTACTGATTTTGCTTTTTTTTTAATAGCTAAGATGGAATCCCCTCTACCAAGAGAGTCATCCATGCACACTGAATATGGTAGTCACCCATTCAGTGCCTCCTGCTAGAAATCATACCACATGCACACACACACACAAAATTGCACAGGCCAAAGATAAAATGACTCTGCCCCATAAAAATTTAGGGGAAGTAGATGTTCTTTACCCAGGAATGGCTGGGACACATTTGGTCAGGCAAAGTAATTTTCTCTGAATTTTGGGTTGTAAAATAAGGAGAGTATTATTCAACAGGAGAAAAAGGGAAGATGGAAAGCGGAAATCTTGTCAAGGACTCATCCAAGTTTTATTAGCAGAAATATCACAGCTGCCCGCTCCTCTCTACCACCCTCCAACCCAGGGAAGACATACCACACTTCGAATACCAGCAACACCAGCAGAGTGTTGAGAATGGTGTCAGCAGCAGATGTGGCAGAGGGGGTGTATTAGGCAGGGAGCAGGTTGACGGCAATGGTCTGGTGGTCAGTTTAGAATCACCAGCATAGGGTGATTAAAAACAGAACAAAACCTGTACATAATGTTCATAGCAGCATTTTTAGTAACAGCAAAAACCTAGAAACCACTTTGTCAACCAGTGAATAGTTTATCAAACTGGTACATACATGGGCTGTTACTCAGAAAACACACACAAGAACTTGTATGAATCTCCTGAGAACTATGCTGAGTGAAAAAGCCAATCCAAAAAGAATACTGTTTTGATTCCATTTATATAACATTTTGAAACAAACGTTTAAAAAATGGCAAACAGTGACTACCCTGGTGGTCCAGTGGTTAAGAACCCACCCTCCAATGCAGTGGTTAAAAGTGAAAGTGTTAGTCACATCAGTCGTGTCCGACTCTGTAACCACATGGACTGTAGCCCACCAGGCTCCTCTGTCCATGGAATTCTCCAAGCAAGAATACTGCAGTAGGTCGCCATTCCCTCTCTCCAGGGCATCTTCCTAACCCAGGGATCAAACCCTGGTCTCCTGCATTTCAGGCAGATTCTTTACCATCTGAGCCACCAGGAAAGCCCCCCATTGCAGGGGACTCGGGTTCAATCCCTGGTTGGGGCAACTAAGCCCAAAAACCCCAGCTACTGATTACACTCACTCCAGAGCCCATTCTCTACAACTACAAAAAGCCTGTGCCACAATGAAGACCCAATGTAGCCAAAATTCTAAAAAATAATAAAAATAAAAATGTCATACAGATTAGTGGGTGCCAGAGGTTAGACATAGTGGAGAGGGAAGAGGAAATGGGCAGGAGGGAGGTGGGTGTGGTTATAAAAGTCCAACATGAGGAATTCTTATATTGGGACTGTTCAGTATCTTGGCTGTGGTGGTGGATACACAAACGTACACATTATAAAATTGTGTAGGACTAAATACAAATGAGTATGAGTAAAATTGGGGAAATCTGAATAAAGTGAGTGAAAAGAAATACTTTCAAGTCAGAAAGAGAAAGACAAATACCATACACTATCACATGTGGAATCTCAAATACAACACAAATGAACTTGTCTGCAAAACAGAAACAGACTCACGGACGTAGAGAACAGACTTCTGTTGGCCAAGGGGGAAGGAGACGGGGGAGGGCTGGATTGGGAGTTTGGGGATACAAACTTTTATATGTAGAATGGATCAACAACAAGGTCCTACCGTACAGCACAGGGAACTATATTCAATATCCTGTGATAAACCACAATGGAAAAGAAGATAAAAGAGAATGTATATAAATACATAACTGGGTCCCTTTGGTGTACACCAGAAATTAACACAACATTGTAAATCAACTGCACTTCAATTAAAGAAAGAAGTACTTTCTTGTTAATGTTTCTATTAGTTTTCTATTGCTGCTTAAACTTGGTGGTCTGAAAACAACCTGAATTGACTCTCTTACAGTAAGTTTTAGAGGTCAGAAGTCCACAGTGGTCTTACTGGGCTGTGCATGCATGCGTAGTTGCTCAGTCGTGCCCGGCTCTTTGTGACCCCATGGATTGTAGCCCACCAGTCTCCTCTGTCCATGGGATTTCCTGGCAAGAATATTGAGTGGGTTGCCATTTCTTCCTCCAGAGGATCTTCCTGACCCAAGGATCAAACCTGCGTCTCCTGCATTGCAGGCAGATGCTTTACCACTGAGCCACCAGGGAAGCCCCTTACTGAGTTAATGTCAAAGTTTAAACAGGCCTGCATTCCTTCCGCAGGTGAGCATCCACTTTTTTTTTTTTTCCCCTTGTCTAGCTTCTAGAGGCTATGTACATTTCTTGGTTAATGGTTCCATCTTCAAAACCAGAAGTGTAGCAATTTCAAATCTCTTCTCTTTTCTGATCTCTGCTTCTGTCATCTCCTCCTTTGACTCTGAGGCTCCTGCCTCTATCTTTCCCTTATTAGGACCGTTGTGATTACACTGGGTCCACCCAGGACAACCTCCCCATCCCAAGAGCTTTAATCATATCTGCAAAGTCCTTTTGAAAAGTAAAATATTTACATGTTCTGAGGATTGAGAAGTGGATACCTTTGGGCATCATTTTATTTAGTACAACTCCATTATCACATGATGCTGCATCTCAGTGATTTAAAAAATATCAGAAAATGACTCATATCAGAAAATGACTCAGTATCAGAAAAGAAATAGGGAATACTGAGGACTTGTGAGGTGTTTGACAGCACATGCCCCTTCAGATGGAGGCTACACCTCAGCTCCAGTCATTATTAACATTTAGAAACAAGGTTTTGGGGTTCCCTAATCTTCCAGCTTTGCAAGAAATTCAGAAATACGTGTGAAGTCTCTCAATTTCAAAGACTCAGTATTTTTCAACATTGATATTTGGACCTAGTGGTGGCAGGGGATGGGGGGGTGGTGTGGGTGGGTCTCATAACTAGTATACCTCTTCCATTCCTGAGTTCTGAACAAATTAAGAGACAGAAAAATTAAAACCAAAGTATCACCTTTCTGAGAAAGACAAATATGATATCAGTTACATGTGGAATCTAAAATATACAAATAAAATTGTTTACAAGACAGAAAGGAACTTACAGAAAACAAACTTATGTTTACCAAAGGGGAAAGAGGGTGAAGGAGGGATAAATCAAGAGTTTGGGAGTAGCAGATATAAACTACTATATATAAAATAGATAAACAACAACTTGTCCTACTATACAGCACAGGGAACTCTACTAAATGTCTTGTAACAAACCATAATGGAAAACAATATAAATAATACATAATACGTGGATTCGTATAACTGAATCACTTTGTTCTATAATATACCAGAAATTATCACAATATTGTGAAACAACTATACTTCAGTTAAATTATAAAAATTTTAAAAATGACCTTTTTGTTGGAGAATGGGACTGAGGGGAACTGGTCTTATTAATATTTTAATATTTTGGCTTCCCTCGTGGCTCAGATGGTAGCCATGTCTGCAATCCAGGAGACCCAGCTTCAATCCCTGGGTGGGAAAGATTCCCTGGAGAAGGGAATGGCTACCAACTCTAGTATTCTTGCCTGGAGAATCCCATGAACAGAGGAGCATGGAAGGTTAGAGTCCTTGGGATCGCAAAAAGCCAGACACAACTGAGTGATTAACACTTTCATACTTTCTAGGGGCTTCCCTCGTGGCGTGGTGGATAAGAATCTGCAGGTCAATGCAGGGGACTCAGGTTCCATCTCTGGTCTGGGAAGATCCCACATGATGCAGAGCAACTAAGCCCATGCACCACAACTTTTGAGCCTGTGCTCTAGAGCCTGGGAACCGCAACTAATGAACCCATGAGCCACAACTGCCCAGAGCCCGTGCTCTGCAGCAAGAGAGCCAGTGCAATGAGAAGCCTGTGCAGCACAGTGAAGAGTAGCCCCTGCTCACTGTAACCAGAGAGAAGCTGGTGTGCGGCAATGATGACCCAGCACAGCCAAAAATTAATAAATAAATATACTGACCCCTAAACACTCGCTGTCTGATGAATCAACATAGAGGAAAGGAAGAAGAAGCACTCTACTTTCCAGGTCAGGAATGAGTGAGAGAGTAAAGAAAGATCAAGAATGTTAAGGAAATTAATGATTCTCCACATGGAGAACCATATGAAAGAGAACATGAGTGGGGATTAAGCACTGCTCCCTTAACACTTGGCACTGATTTCGATATATATATATATAAATATATTTTTAAGCACTGTGTAGCCTAACATTGTACAGGCCAAAAAAAACATGTCTATGGGTTAATGTGGCCCATGGGTCATTAATTTGTGTCAGTTTCATGGTCTACCAGCCTCTACCTTCCCCTCCCATACTATCCCAGTCTCCTCCACCATTAGGCTGATGTGGCAGGCTCTGTGATTGTTCCACCAGTGGTCAACAGGCAAAGGGAAGGAAATTAAGTCAGCTATTGTCTGGCCTTAAGGCCAATGCAGTATGTCTGGAAGCAGCTATTACTGTTGCAATCATGATAATATGATCTACAGAGTTACCACAGAACTACTGTTCTATGAATTATCGGTATGCTCTTTTGGGAGGGTACTTCAGCAGCATCTATCAATTTTTTAAGTGTTATGTTCCATGATCACAATTCTTAAGATCTATATCACAGAAATAATAACATAAATGGATAAAAACAAAAAGTTTCCTTGCAATACTGTTTGTAAAAGCTAATTAAAAAAAAAAAAAAAAAGAAGAAGAAGAAAACAACTGAAATGCCGACCAATAGGGGAAGAGAGAAATTATGGGGAAGAAAAGGGAAGTATCACATGTCACTTTATGTATTATGTGGTTAGAAACAATCATACATTACTTTGAAAAACTTATTTTAAATTACACAGTACGTGAATGCACTGTTTTACACCAAGCTTTTCCACATAACAAAAGCTTAAAAGCCCCTTGCTCTCCATCTTGTCCTCTTTTGATCTCCTATCCTGCCATCCACTCCCAAGTGTAATAGGAGCTAATAATTATTGCTATTTTGATGTATATGATTCTGTTTCTTTTCACATTTATATACATATATGCATGTATTATTGTATATAATGCATATTCTTCTGTAGATTGCTCCTTTTAGGCAACAGTATGCCTTTGGGATTTCTTTTCTTTTTTTTTTTTTTTTGATGTCAACATATATAGAGTCACCTTGTTGAGTTTAGCTGCTATATTGTATCATATAGTATGGACAGGCCATAGTTTATTCCATTTCCTATTGGTGGACATTAGGTGGTTTCCAGTGTTCCACTCTTACAGACAATGCTGGTATGAATACCTTTGCTCAAACCTCCTTGTGTCCATGTGTGAATGCTTCTCAAACACTTTAAAAGTGGAATTATTGGGTTATAAGATGCTGCTACTGCTGCTAAGTCGCTTCAGTCATGTCCAACTCAGTGTGACCCCATAGATAGCAGCCCACCAGGCTCCGCCGTCCCTGGGATTCTCCAGGCAAGAACACTGGAGTGGGTTGCCATTTCCTTCTCCAGTGCATGAAAGTGAAAAGTGAAAGTGAAGTCGCTCAGTCGTGTCCGACTCTTAGCGACTCCATGGACGGCAGCCTACCAGGCTTCTCCACCCATGGAATTTTCCAGGCAAGAGTACTGGAGTGGGTTGCCATTGCCTTCTCCGGGGTTATAAGATGCTGCTGCTGCTGCTGCTAAGTCAATTCAGTCATGTCCGACTATGTGCGACCCCAGAGATGGCAGCCCACCAGGCTCCGCCGTCCCTGGGATTCTCCAGGCAAGAACACTGGAGTGGGTTGCCATTTCCTTCTCTAATGTATGAAAGTGAAAAGTGAAAGTGAAGTCACTCAGTTGTGTCTGACTCCTAGCGACCTCATGGACTGCAGCCTACCAGGCTCCTCCGTCCATGGGATTTTCCAGGCAAGAGTACTGGTTATAAGATGAGTACCTTTTAATTCTTAGTAGATTGTATTTCTTTTGTCATTTGTCTTCAGAAGAGAGAACAGAGTTAAGACTCTGGAAAACAGCAAGCACATGTATCTGTACATGGGAGAGAATTTCCTCTGCCATATATAAATATACAACATATACACATATAGCTAAAGAGATGCTGTGCCAGCCCTTAAAAAGATCCATTCTAAAATGGAATTCATTGTGAATTGCAGTATAGCTCCCCCAACAAAGCACAAAAATCGTACACACTGGGCCTGCTCTTTTTGTCATTCTCAGGGTATCATACCTGCCCAGCTCTTTATTTATAATTATGTGTATTTGTGTGTGTGTGTGCATGTGTGCTTCAGATAACTTGCAGTAGGTTTTCTTCTGGATGACTGTGTTCAGGACAGCAAGTGCTGTGGAGTAGGAAGGTAATGTGTAAATGTAAGAAATACAGTGGAGCTTGAATTATCTGGAACTCATGACTGGTAGGTCTAGGAAGCCAAGAAGAGAGAAAATCCAAGGATGCCATGGGATTTGGTTTCTCACTGGTTGAGCTGAATAAGGTTTGTTAAAGTATCTAAAATCATATAGAGTGGATTTCCCTGGTATTTCAGTGGTTAAGAATCTGCCTGCCAATGCAAGGGACACGGGTTTGATCCTCGATCCAGGAAGATCCCAGTTGCTGCAGGGCAGCTAAGCTCATGCACCATAACTACTGAGGCTGTGCTCTGGAGTCTGTGAACCGCAACTACTGAAGCCCACATGGCTAGAGACTGTGCTTCACAAGAGAATCAACGGCAGCGAGAGCCCATGCACCCCAACAAAGAGCAGCCCCCGCTTGCTGCAACTAGAAAAAAGACTGTGCAGCCACGAAGACTGAGCACAGCCAAAAATAAAATGAGTTACAAGTAACATTTTAAAAAAAAATCACACAGAGCACCACTCACTGGGATCAGCTTCATTAAGGCCTGTAGGTTTGCCTCTCTAGAGTCAACAATGGCACCTGACTGGGAGTAACAAGCCTCCATTTTAGTTTTGGCTCTAACTCCAGTTGCCTACATGGTCTTGAAGTAATCATTTCACCATTCTAAACTGTACTTTATTCATCTATAAAATGAAGAGGGCAGGTTAGGGCCTTTAGTATCACAGAATAAAAAACCCAAAGCAACAGTCTATTCATCTAATATATATTTGACGCTAAATCAACCGTTTGCATCTGTCCAGAAGCTTCTCTGGTACTTTGCCCCTTCATAATATGTCATAGGACTTTACAGAATTAAGATGGGATAAATAGAAAATCCAGCCAAGACTGGCACCAAACAAGGGAGCAGGTTCAAGCAAGAAGTTTGGCTTAAAGCTGGCCATGACCCAGAAGCCAGAAAGACAGGAGAGTGATCAGCGGCTGAGGCCAGTAGCCTTGGCAACACTGGATCATATTCTTCTCCATGTCAGCCTACAGGACATATCTTCTGAGAAAATCCAATTCTACGTATGATATTTACAAACTGCTTGACACTTTCCTTTTAATGGTTCAGGGCAGTGTCAGAGGAGGGGCCTTAGAACTCTGTTCTCTTGTTACCATTTTTTCCAGTATCTCCCAAAGGTAGTCCATAGACCACCTACAGTGGGAAGACTGGAAAGTGAAAGAAAGTAAAAGTGGTCGCTCAGTCATGACTGACTCTTGCAACCCCATGGACTGTAGCCCACCAGGCTCCTCCCTCCATGGGATTCTCCAGGCAAGAGTACTGGAGTGGGTTGCCATTCTCTTCTCCAGGGGATCTTCCCAACCCAGGTATCGAACCCAGGTCTCCTGCATTCCAGGCAGATGCTTTAACCTCTGAGCCACCAGGGAAGACTGGAAGTGCCAGCTAAAAGGAAAATACCCAGGCTCCCTGCTTGATATGCTGAATCAGAGGTGGAGAGTGACATGGGGAAGAATTGAAATTCTCCATTTCTAACATTCTCCTCTGGCGATCCATATGCATGTTAGAGAGAAGCACTAACTTTGGGACTCCACTACATTCACGACACAGTTTAAAGATAAGATCTCTAGTTACACAAAATCAAGAATAAGAAATTTGTTGCTTAGGGACTTCCCTGACAGTCCAGTGGTTAAGACTCTGCTTCCACTGCAGGGGGTGCAGGTTCCATTCCTGATTGGGGAACTAGGATCCCAAATGCCACATTGTGTGGCCAAAAAATTAAAAAAAAAAAAACTGTAAAAAGGAGCATGTTGCTAGGCAGAAGTAAGATGCAAGCAGTGACGATTTCAAGGGGAATGGAGATGCCTCCAGCAAGTGAGAGTCTGAAGCAGGAGACTTAGGGCTGGCCAGACTCCCACTCCAGTCAAGGGAATGGAGTGACAAGGGCTCACTGTGAAGTCATTGAAGCCTAGAGCTGGAGGGGACTTTGAGGTTGCCTTTGTCAACCTCCCAGCCACAAGAGAAATCCTTTCTACAAACACGTTTGGCAGATGGTTATGAGAGGAGGTTGTCCAGGGCCTGGATTGAGGGGTGTGTTTTATATCCAAACCTAGCTGTTGGGGTAATGTATTTCATGAAAACTGGTCCCCTGGGATGCTGGAGTCACATGAGTAAGGAAGCATGATCAGATTTCGGAAAGGAAAGTCACTTAGAGATCTTACTCCCAGGCAAACACACCCGTGTGCACATACTTCTGGTGGGTACAGGTTTTGAGAGCTGCAACCTTTGCTTGACATCTTTGTTTTGCCTTTTCTTTTTCTTGAAGGCATCTGTCTCCCTGTGCAGTTTAGCTGTGCTGCCACCAGGGGACAGAAGGACGCCACTGATTGTGTCCTGAAGTCTAAGTTCCAAAGCCTGTTCTCCCTGAGGTGAAAAACCATGGCTCCCTGCTGCCTTTGATCACTTATCCAAGATGGATAGTCAGAGATTTCCAGCTTTTCCCATAAAACATATGTAATTTGTTCATATGGTTAAAATAAGTCAACCTCTAAACCTATCACACTGGAATTCGCATTTCCCAGGCCTCTGAGTATAAGTAGTAGAGACAGGGGGCAGTGACTGATCTGCTTTGTTCACTACCTCTCAGCTGGGTCTTATTTGTACTCCTCAGGGGCCCTTCCAGGCCACCTCTTGCCAAACTCCCAAGACCTACTTTCCTTCTCTAGACTCTTCCCTACACAGAACAGTGTAAGGTCAGTAATTTATGCAGTTAGCAGTTACTTAAGTTTTCATCATGTGCCAGACACCTCGTTCTGGGCTTTTGGGAAAGAAATGAACAAAACTCTCCCCTCCTGGAGCTTACATTCTAGTGGAGAGGCAGACAATAAGCAGGTATGTTCAGAGGGTAGAAAGTACTATAGAGAAGTCATAAGAAGTAAGCAGTAACACTGGGAGGGGGTGGCTCAGGGAGGGAGGGGACAGTGTCAAGGCTGCTGTTTTAGACACAACAGTCTGAGCAGACCTCTCTCGTAAAGGTGACATTCCATCTGAGGTCGGAAGGAGATGAGGGAGTGAGTCACACAGAATTGTGACAGAAGGTATCTTCCAGGCAGAAGGAATCATAAGCGTGACGATCCTGAGGTGAAACCAGGCTTGTTATGTTTGAGGGACAAAGTGGCCAGTGTGAGGGACTTCTGTGGTGGTCCAGTGGCTAAGACTCCACCCTCCCAACGTAGGGAGCCTGGGTTCGATCCCAGGCCAGGGAATAGATGCCACACGCCACAACTAAAGATCCTGCATGGCAAATAAATAAAAAATTTTAAAACAAGAAAAGGGCCAGTGTGGCTGGAGCTGAGTGAGAAAAGGAGGGAGGTAGTGGGAAATAAAACCAAATAGGTGCCAGGGGACCTGATCATATGGGACCATATCTGCATGAGATGCTGCTGCTCTGATGTTTCTGAGCAGAGGAGGGAGTGATCCCCGTGGCTCCTGTGTTGAGAGTGAATGGTAGGCGGGCAGGGACAGAAGCCAAGAGCCCCGAAAGCAGGGCCACTGTGATAGTGCAGGTGACAGATGACGGCAGCCCAGACTAGGATAGTCAAGGCAGAGGTGACGAACAGCCATGGAGGTCATATGCTGGACACGTTCTGAAGGTAGGGTGGATGCTGGACACGTTCTGAAGGTAGGGTGGACAGGACTTGAAAATGAGCTGCTTATTGTGTGTGAGAGAGAAAAGTCAGTGGCAGGTGACTGGGTAAGTGGAGGTTCTGGGTAAGCAAATGGAGTCGTTATGCACTGGAGATGGAAGGCTTGGGGGACCGACAGCAGAGTCAGAAGAGGGTGAGGTCCTGGAAAGTCCAGTGAGGAGAGTTTCGCAAGGAGAAGGCTGTGATCAACTCAGTCATGCACTGAGGCGGTGGATGGCAACCCTTTTGGCTGCAGCTATGGTGACAGTCACTGCTTACCTCACAGTGCCACTGATATCAGTGGACTGTTAGAGACAATTTTCCTTCTTTTTTAAAAAAATATTTATTCATTTATTTTCGGGTTGGCTTCCCTGAAAGCTCAGTTGGTAAAGAAACTGCCTGCAATGCAGGAGACCCTGGTTTGATTCCTGGGTCGGGAAGATCTCCTGAAGAAGGGAGGCTCCTACTCCAGTGTTCTTGGGCTTCACTTGTGGCTCAGCTGGTAAAGAATCTGCCTGCAATGCAGGAGACCCTGGTTTAATCCCTGGATTGGGAAGAGCCCCTGGAGAAGGGAAAGGCTACCCATTCCAGTATTCTGGCTGAGAATTCCATGGACTGTATAGTTCATGGGGTCGTAAAGAGTCGGATCCAACTGACTTTCACTTCACTTCATGCCACGTAGCTTGTGGGATCTTAGTTCCCCAAAGAGGGATTGAACCCGCGCCCCTGCAGTGGAAGTGCGGAGTCTTAACTGCTGGATTGCCACAGAAGTCCAGAGACAATTTTCATATCCAGCCTCAATACATGGCTGTTCTCTATGTCTGTTCTCAGTTTTGCACTTCTACGAGTTCTACTAGACAGTAAACAGCTGAATTCTCAATCCCACAGTGGGAGATGAGCAAACACATCACAAGTCTGTAAGAGGAACACAGATTTCTCAATTCAGGGTGGTTCTTTTCCACCCAGAATGCTGCTTCAGTTAGGTTGACCATCCACAGGACTCCTAGGGCTTCAAGCAACACCAACCCTTTCCACGGCCATTCACCTCTCACATCCAATCTCCCCAGATAATCACAGGTACTCCAGGATTCACAGTGGCCCTAGATCTGGTACAAAACCACACTGTATTCTAGGATTATATCTTAAGTATCTTGTCAAAGTAAATGAAATTACTAAAATAGATGCACTTTATTCTCACTCAATTGTTAACTGTTTTTTTTTAACATCATAACCCAATTTTGCTCTTATATATTGTCACTAATTAAACTTCTGGGTTTGAAAGCAGAATTCTCTTCCAAGGACTCCTCTGGGGGTCCAGTGGTTAAGAACCCGCTGGCCAATGCAGAGACATAAGTTCGATGCTGTAGAGCAGCTAAGCCTGCATGCCACAACTACTGAAGCTTGTGTGCTCCATAACAAGAGAAGCCTGCATACAGCAACCAAGAGTAGCCCCTGCTCGCTGCAACTAGAGGAAGCCTGTGTGTAGCAATGAAGACCCAGCATAGCCAAAATATATAAATAAATACATTTTAAAAAGAATTCTTCCAAGATCATCTTTTGAATTTAAACTGCCCCCCTTCATCCCAGTGAACTTCAGTCTCTTCATCCATTTACCTTGATCCTTCATCACTATTCTATGAAGAAACAGCATGAAGAGTAGTAGTTAAGTTTGGTGGGAGACAAACCAATCAGATTGAAATCCTAACTGCCTTGTTTCTTAGGAAAGCAATTTTCCTGGGAAAATTGCTTGATATCTTTATGTCTCAATTTCCTCCTCTGAAAAGCAGGAATAATTGTGAGGATTCAATGAAATGAAGCATATAGCACCTGTAGCACATAGAAGCAAGAAGATGGAGCCTGCCCCAGCCTGGGTCCACATAGGATAATGTTAACAGAGTTGCCAGTCACCCCCAGCCAACATGCAATGGTCATGTAGTATAGCAAGAGGTAAACTTTCATTGCTTTAAGCTGTTGAGATATGGGTGTTGTTTGTTACTGCAGCAGAGTCTAATACTAACTACTGACATAGAAATTGAGATAGAAAGTAGGGCATAGCATAAGCAAGCCTAAAATAAATGAGTTTGACATAGCAATCTGTTGGTGGGTAGCAAAGCAGCAGATACTGAAGACTGAAAAAAGTGAAGATCTCTGTGAGGCAACAGACAAAGTGTTAACATGTTGTTCGCAGTCCCTTGGGAAGAAAATCCTGTATGTATTAAACCTGTACATCTAGGAGGGAAAGTTGGAAAACAATGCTGGCAATGAGATCCTGGCTGCTACCTGAGAATTGACTGGCTTGCAGGTAGAAATGACAGTAACTCCTGGGTATCAACCAACATACCTGGACTTTGAGCTTAATACTGTGACAGGAAGGAAGAACCCTGGGGTTGTCAGCCTTAGGCAAAGGTTGAGTGTATTTTGTACACAAAAAGGACCATGAAATAGTTGTGTTCTTCACAAGTACCCAGTATGACTTGTAGGCATATGGCAGGATGGCACTTTCCAGCCCACCCAATATTAGGTATAATGTTGTTTGTTGTATTGTTTAGTCACTCAGTGGTGTCTGGCTCTTTGTGACACTGTGTACTATAGCCCCCCAGTCTCCTCTGTCCATGGGATTCTCCAGGTAAGAATACTGGAGTGGGTTGCCATTCCCTTCTCCAGGGGGTCTTCCTGGCCCGGGGATCAAACTTGGGTCTCCTGCACTGGCAGTGGATTCTTTACCATCTTAGCCACAAGGGAAGCCCTCATAATATCAATATTATTAGGTACAAAATCAAGAAGTAAAGAAGTGAAGCCAAAGAAGTAAACACAGTCCCTTTTAAGTCATGTTACAAAGTCAGGGCTCTAAAGCCTTGAAAAGTTTTCAAAAGAGGAAAGATGTAAGATGGGCTGAACATTTCCCACCAAAACTTAGAATAGGCTGTTTTATAAACAAAATCTAAGCATGAATCTGATCATGTGAAATCTGATCAAAATATCCAAAAAATAACACAACACAGCATAACACAACATGGAATAAAAGTGAGAACAGCCTTTCACCAACCCCAAGCCCCTCTTACTTCCTCAGATTAACATAGCAAGATTTTGGTGCACATAATTTCAAACCTGTTTATACATGCCTAACTCTTTTGTGATTTGTCTACAAGCATACCTCAGAGACCTTTCAGTTCTAGACCACCTCAATAAAGTGAATATCTCAATAAAGGTAGTCACACACATTTTGGGTTTCCCAGTGCATATAGGCAGAGAAGGCAATGGCACCCCACTGCAGTACTCTTGCCTGGAAAATCCCATGGATGGAGGAGCCTGGTGGGCTGCAGTCCCTGGTGTCGCTAAGAGTCAGACACGACTGAGCGACTTCACTTTCACTTTTCACTTTCATGCACTGGAGAAGGAAATGGCAACCCACTCCAGTGTTCTTGCCTGGAGAATCCCAGGGACAGCGGAGGCTGGTAGGCTGCTGTCTATGGGGTTGCACAGAGTCGGACACGACTGAACTGACTTAGCGGCAGCAGCAGTGCATATAGGAGTTTTCTTTACATTATATGATAGTCTAATACATGTGCAAATAGCATTATCTCTAAGAAAACAACGTACATACCTTCATTAAAAATAATGCTGTTGGAAAAATGGTGCCGATAGACTTGCTCCACACAGGGTTGCCACAAACCTTCAATATGTAAAAAAATACAGTATCTGTAAAGCACAATAGAAGAAAATACAATAAAATGATGTATGCTTATAATAATTCTGAAATCAGAAAACCAATAAACATTTACATTATTATGACATTATGATATTGTGATAATAGAGATCATTCAGTTAAGTTCAGTCATTCAGTCATGTCCGACTTTTTGCGACCCCATGGACTGCAGCACGCCAGGCTTCCCTGTCCATCATCAACTCCCAGAGCTTACTCAAACTCATGTCCATTGAGTTGGTGACACCATCTAACCATCTTATCCTCTGTCGTCCCCTTATCCTCCCGCCTTCAATCTTTCCCAGCAACAGGGTCTTTTCAAATGAGTCAATTCTTCATAGCAAGTGGCCAAAGTATTGGAGTTTCAACTTCAACATCAGTCCTTCCAATGAATATTCAGGACTAATTTCCTTTATCTCTAATATTCTTGAAGAGATCTCTAGTCTTTACCATTCTGTTGTTTTTCTCTATTTCTTTGCATTGATTGCTGAGGAAGGCTTTTTCTTCTTGCTAGTCTTTGGAACTCTGCATTCATATGCTTATATCTTTCCTTTTCTTCTTTGCTTTTCACTTCTCTTCTTTTCAAAGCTATTTGTAAGGCCTCCTCAGACAGCCATTTTGCTTTTTTGCATTTCTTTTCCATGGGAATGGTCTTGATCACTGCCTCCTGTACAATGTCACGAAACTCCTTCCATAGCTCATCAGGGACTCTATCTATCAGATCTAGTCCCTTAAATCTATTTCTCACTTCCACTGTATAACAGAGCACAAGATATTAAGAAGAGGCGGCAAGAATACACAGAAGAACTGTACAAAAAAGATCTTCATGACCAAGATAATCATGATGGTGTGATCACTCACCTAGAGCCAGACATCCTGGAATGTGAAGTCAAGTGGGCCTTAGAAAGTATAACTACGAACAAAGCTAGTGGAGGTGATGGAATTCGAGTTGAGCTATTTCAAATCCTGAAATATGATGTTGTGAAAGAGCTGCACTCAACATGCCAGCAAATTTGGAAAACTCAGCAGTGGCCACAGGACTGGGAAAGGTCAGTTTTCATTCCAATCCCAAAGAAAGGCAAGGCCAAAGAATGCTCAAACTACCGCACAATTGCCCTCATCTCACACGCTAGTAAAGTAATGCTCAAAATTCTCCAAGCCAGGCTTGAGCAATACGTGAACCGTGAACTTCCAGATGTTCAAGCTGGTTTTAGAAAAGGCAGAGGAACCAGAGATCAAATTGCCAACATCCGCTGGATCATGGAAAAAGCAAGAGAGTTCCAGAAAAACATCTATTTCTGCTTTATTGACTATGCCAAAGCCTTTGACTGTGTGGATCACAACAAACTGTGGAAAATTCTGAAAGAGATGGGAATACCAGACCATCTGACCTGCCTCTTGAGAAACCTCTATGCGGCTCAGGAAGCAACAGTTAGAACTGGACATGGAACAGCAGACTGGTTCCAAATAGGAAAAGGAGTACGTCAAGGCTGTATGTTGTCATCCTGCTTATTTAACTTATATGCAGAGTACATCATGAGAAACGCTGGGCTGGAAGAAGCACAAGCTGGAATCAAGATTGCCGGGAGAAATATCAATAACCTCAGATATGCAGATGACACCACCCTTATGGCAGAAAGTGAAGAGGAACTCAAAAGCCTCTTGATGAAAGTGAAAGAGGAGAGTGAAAAAGTTGGCTTAAAGCTCAACATTCAGAAAATGAAGATCAGGGCATCTGGTCCCATTGCTTCATGGGAAAAAAATGGGGAAACAGTGGAAACAGTGTCAGACTTTATTTTTTGGGGCTCCAAAATCACTGCAGATGATGACTACAGCCATGAAATTAAAAGACACTCACTCCTTGGAAGAAAAGGTATGACCAACCTAGACAGCATATTCAAAAGCACACACATTACTTTGCCAACAAAGGTCCATCTAGTCAAGGCTATGGTTTTTCCAGTGGTCATGTATGGATGTGAGAGTTGGACTGTGAAGAAGGCTGAGCACCAAAGAATTGATGCTTTTGAACTGTGGTGTTGGAGAAGACTCTTGAGAGTCCCTTGGACTGCAAGGAGATCCAACCAGTCCATTCTGAAGGAGATCAGCCCTGGGATTTCTTTGGAGGGAATGATGCTAAAGCTGAAACTCCAGTACTTTGGCCACCTCATGCGAAGAGTTGACTCATTGGAAAAGACCCTGATGCTGGGAAGGATTGGGGGCAGGAGGAGAAGGGGACGACAGAGGATGAGATGGCTGGATGGCATCACTGACTCGATGGATGTGAGTCTGAGTGAACTCCGGGAGTTGGTGATGGACAGGGAGGCCTGGCGTGCTGTGATTCATGGGGTCACAAAGAGTCAGACACAACTGAGTGACTGAACTGAACTGAACTGAATTTCCTTTAGGATGGACTGGTTGGATCTCCTTGCAGTCTAAGGGACTCTCAAGAGTCTCCTCCAACACCACAGTTCAAACACACGAGTTCTGCACTCAGCTTTCTTTATAGTCTAACTCTCACATCCGTACATGACTACTGGAAAAACCAAACCTTTGACTAGATGGACCTTTGTTGGCAAAGTAATGTCTCTGCTTTTTTAAAAATTTTATTTATTTTAATTGGAGGCTAATTACTTTACAATATTGTATTGGTTTTGCCATACATCAACATGAATCTGCCACGGGTGTACACGTGTTCCCCATCCTGAACCCCCCTCCCACCTCCCTCCCCATACCATCCCTCTGGGTCATCCCAGTGTACCAGCCCATGCTGTCTAGGTTGGTCATAGCCTTTCTTCCAAGGAGCAAGCATCTTTTAATTTCATGGCTGCAGTCACCATCTGCAGTGATTTTGGAGCCCAAGAAAATAAACTCTCTCACTGTTTCCATTGTTTCCCCATCTATTTACCATGAAGTAATGTGACCAGATGTCATGATCTTAGTCTTCTGAATGTTGAGTTTTAAGCCAACTTTTTCACTCTCCTCTTTCACTTTCATCAAGAGGCTGTTTAGTTCTTCTTTGCATTCTGCCATAAGTGTGGTGTCATTTGCATCTCTGAGGTTATTGATATTTCTCCCAGCAATCTTGATTTCAGCTTGTGCTTCATCCAGTCCAGCATTTCTCATGATGTACTCTGCATATAAGTTAAATAAGCAGAGTGACAATATACAGCCTTGACGTACTCCTTTCCAAATTTGGAACCAGTCTCTTGTTCCATGTCCAGTTCTAAGAGTTGCTTCTTGATCTGCATACAGATTTCTAAAGAGGCAGGTCAAGTAGACTGGTATTCCCATCTCTTTAAGAATTTTCCATAGTTTGTTGTGATCCACACAGTCAAAGGCTTTGGCGTAGTCAATAAAGCAGAAATAGATGTTTTTCAGGATCTCTCTTGCTTTTTCGATGATCCAACAGATGTTGGCAATTTGATCTCTGGTTCCTCAGCCTTTTCTAAATCCAGCATGAACATCTGGAAATTCACGGTTCATATACTATTGAAGCCTGGCTTGGAGAATTTTGAGCAGTACTTTGCTAGCGTGAAAGATGAGTGCAATTGTGCAGTAGTTTGAGCATTCTTTGGCATTGCCTTTCTTTGGGATTGGAATGAAAACTGACCTTTCCCAGTCCTGTGGCCACTGCTGAGTTTTCCAAATTTGCTGGCATATTGAGTGCAGCACTTTCACAGCATCATCTTTTAGGATTTGAAATGGCTCAACTGGAATTCCATCACTTCCACTAGCTTTGTTCATAGTGATGCTTCCTAAGGCCCACTTGACTTCGCATTCCATGATGTCTGGCTCTAGGTGAGTGATCACACCATCGTGGTTATCTGGGTCATGAAGATCTTTTTTGTACAGCTCTATGTATTCTTGCCACCTCTTCTGTTAGGTCCATACCATTTCTGTCCTTTATTGTGCCCATCTTTGAATGAAATGTTCCCTTGGTATCTCTAATTTTCTTGAAGAGATCTCTAGTCTTTCCCATTCTGTTGTTTTCCTCTATTTCTTTGCATTGATTGCTGAAGAAGGCTTTCTTATCTCTCCTTGATATTCTTTGGAACCCTGCATTCAAATGGGTATATCTTTCCTTTTCTCCCTTGCCTTTTGCTTCTCTTCTTCTCACAGCTATTTGTAAGGTCTCCTCAGACAACCATTTTGCCTTTTTGCATTTCTTTTTCTTAAGGATGGTCTTGATCCCTGTCTCCTGTACAATGTCATGAACCTCCATCCATAGTTCTTCAGGCACTCTATCAGATCTAATTCCTTGGATCTATTTTTCACTTCTATTGTATAATCATAAGGAATTTAATTTAGGTCATACCTAAATGGTCTGGTGGTTTTCCCTACTTTCTTCAATTTAAGTCTGAATTTGGCAATAAGGAGTTCATGGTCTGAGCCACAGTCGGCACCCAGTCTTGTTTTTGCTGACTGTATAGAGCTTCTCCATCTTTGGCTGCAAAGAATATAATCAATTTGATTTCGGTGTTGACCATCTGGTGATGTCCATGTGTAGAGTCTTCTCTTGTGTTGTTGGAAGAGGGTGTTTGTTATGACCAGTGCGTTCTCTTGGCAAAACTCTATTAGCCTTTGGCCTGCTTCAGTCGGTACTCCAAGGCCAAATTTGCCTGTTACTCCAGGTATTTCTTGACTTTCTACTTTTGCATTCCAGTCCCCTATAATGAAAAGGATGTCTTTTTGGGGTGTTAAGTCTTCATAGAACCATTCAACTTCATCTTCTTCAGTATTACTGATAGGGGCATAGACTTGTATTACCGTGATATTGAATGGTTTGCCTTGGAAACAAACAGAGATCATTCTGTTGTTTTTGAGATTGCATCCAGGTACTGCATTTTGGACTCTTTTGTTGACTATGATGGCTACTCCATTTCTTCTAAGGGATTCTTTCCCACAGTAGTAGATATAATGGTCATGTGAGTTAAATTCACCCATTCCAGTCCATTTTAGTTCGCTGATTCCTAAAATGTCAATGTTCACTCTTGCCATCTCCTGTTTGACCACTTCCAATTTGTCTTAATTAATGGACCTAACATTCCAGGTTCATTATTTATTATTATTAATTTTGAGCTGAGTTGTGCTAGTATATTTTTCCTTTTCTATGGCTCTAATGTCATGTCCTTGCTACTAAAAAGAAGATATTCCTAGAGTGATGTCTGAATTGATTCTTTTTTTATCCAAGCTCCCATTAAATGTTTTTCCCATATGCTCAAGAAACCCAACTGCCCATCACTTTATGTATTCCATCCCATTCATTTATTTCCTGTAGCTTTGATCGAAATACCTGCTCAGCCTGAAATAGTCCACAGTCATAATCCTGCAATATTCTTTCTCTGCTCTCTTGGGTTAGAACCACTGCTTTCTAGATCCTATTTCCTCGTTTGTTTTATACTACTTCCTCATTTTTCAAAAAATACAGCCTCAAGTGACTTCTCAAGAAAGAGTAATGGGAGGCTAATTTTAGTGTACCTAAAAAAATGAAAATGTCTTAAAGTCCTAATTGCCCCATGTCCCCCTTAACACCAAAAGTTCAAAATTTTAGCTGCGTTGGTCCATATGAGGTAGTATTGCCTTGTGATGTTAATTTGTGTCTTCCTGATAACTAACGAAGTTGAGAATTTTTCATGGCTATTGGCTATGTAGATATATTTTGTTGAGAAGTGACTGTTGAAGTGTTTTGTCCATTTTGAATATCTTTGTCTCTATTATAGATCTGTACAAGTTCTTTATATACTTAAAAAATGAGTCCTTTATGGATATATGTATTTCAATTATCTTCTCCCCATCTGTGACTTTTCACTTTAATATTTTTCAATGAACAAAATTTCCTAATTTTATAAAGTCTGATTTTTAATTTTTTTCTTTTATGGTTAATGCTAATTATATGCTGTTTATAAAACCTTTGCCTACCCCTATATCATAAAGATAATCTACATTTTATTCTACATGTTTTGTTAGTAACATTTTGCATTTAGGTCACTTAAGTCTATACTAATCTCTAATTTTCTGGTAAGATAGAAGTCAAGGTTTATATTATTTCATATGGATATGTAATTGCTTTAGCATCATTTATCCTGGAGAAGGAAATGGCAACCCAGTCCAGTATTCTTGCCTGGAAAATCCCATGGATGGAGGAACCTGGTAGGCTACAGTCCGTGGGGTTGCAAAGAGTCGGACGTGACTGAGCGACTTCACTTCACTTCACTTAGCATCATTTATAGAAAAGACCAACCTCTCCCTTAAGTGAAATAGTACATTTGGTTTACATGAATATATATTAACTTGATTTATATATATTTATGATTTATATACATTTATGTTAACTTGACTATATAAACTTGAAAAATATATAGCCTATTTTATAAAATATACCACACTGTCTTAATTATTATACATTCATAGTATGCTAGTAGGACTATATATTTTCTATTTCTTGTTTTTTAGCCACACCTCATGGCATGTGAGCTCTTAGTTCCTTGACCAGGGATTGAATCTGTGTCCACTGCCATGGAAGCATGGAGTCTTAGCCAACTGGATTGCTAGGAAAGTCCAGGACTATAAATTATAAATTGGGACAACCACTTTGGAAAAGTCTGGAAGTGTCTATTAGTCTAAACATACACTACTCAGGGACTTCCCTGGCAGTCCAGTGGTTAAGAGTGCTCATTTCCAATGCAGGGGACTAAGGTTGGTTCCCTGGTCGAGGAACAAGATCCCACATGCCACGAGCCAGGGCCAAAAAAATGAATAAATAAATAAAAATCTGTAAAAACAAAACAAAACACCATACACTACTCTATGATCTAGGAATCTGACTCCTACATATATGCATATGTCTACCAAAAGATATACAAAAATATTTAGAGCAGCTTTACTCACGATAACTGAAAATTGGAAATAAACCTGAAACAAACCAGATATTAATGGAAGAATGGGTAAATGAATTTTAGTGGCATCACACAACTGAAGGTAACACCACCATAAAAAAGGACAAACTTCTGCTGCACACAACATGAATGATTCACAGGAAGACTTTGAACAGAAGGCACAAAACTGCATATACTACAGGATTCTATGAATATGAAATTCAGAGCTTGCAAAAAACAAGTATATATTAGCAGTCAGAACAGTGATTATCTCTAAGGGTCAGGGTATTGACTGTCGAGGGGCAAGAGGGAAATCAGGTTTCTAGAAATGTTCTGGATCTCAATCTGCGTGGTGTTACATGGTGCCTACTTATGTAAAAAAATGGCTCGAGTTGTACACTTAAGATTAGTGTCCATTATACACTTAGCTTTACATACATTATATAATCAAAAAGTGATTTGAAAAAGAAAAAAAATGGAAGTCATAAAATGTCTTTATTCTGCCTTACAATTGACTGTTTAGCTGGGTTATAGAGAGATCAAACCAGTCAATTTTTTTTTTAATTTATCTATTTTAGAGGCTGATTACAATATTGTAGTGGTTTTTGTCATACATTGACATGAATCCACCATGGATTTACATGTGTTCCCCATCCTGAACCCCCCTCCCACCTCCCTCCCCATCCCATCCCTCTGGGTCATCCCAGTGCACCAGCCCTGAGCACCCTGTCTCATGCATCGAACCTGGACTGGCAATCTGTTTCACATATGATAATATATAAGTTTCAGTGCTATTCTCTCAGATCTTCCCACCCTCTCCTTCTCCCACAGAGTCCAGAAGACTGTTCTATACATCTGTGTCTCTTTTGCTGTCTTGCATACAGGGTTATCATTACCATCTTTCTAAATTCCATATATATGTGTTAGTATACTGTATTGGCTTTTTTCTTTCTGGCTTACTTCACTCTGTATAAGAGGCTCCAGTTTCATCCACCTCATTAGAAATGATTCAGATGCATTCTTTTTAATGGCTGAGTAATATTCCATTGTGTATATGTACCACAGCTTTCTTATCCATTCATCTGCTGATGGACATCTAGGTTGCTTCCATGTCCTGGCTATTATAAACAGTGCTGTGATGAACATTGGGGTACACGTGTCTATTTCAATTCTTCAAACCAGTCAATCTTAAAGGAAATCAACCTTGAATACTCACTGGAAGGACTGATGCTGAAGCTGAAGCTCCAGTATTTTGGTCGTCTGATGCAAACAGTCGACTCATTGGAAAAGTCCCTGATGCTGGGAAAGATTGAGGGCAGAAGGAGAAGAGGACATCAGAGGATGAGATGGCTGGACAGCATCACCAATGCAATGGATAGGAACCTGGGCAAACTCTGGGAGACGGTGAGGGACAGGGAGGCCTGGCATCCTGCAGTCCATGGGGATGCAAAGAGTTGGACATGACTGGGCGCCTGAACACCAACTGGCTTATAGAACATGAACTGTGTGCTTCCTCCTTGATTCTCTCAAATGTCTCCTTTCTTTCCCTCATGTCAGAGCCCCATCTGTGTGGGGTGGCTCCTTTCTCCCCAGACTTCAATGAAATGTCCCAACACAAAGCATGACATCTTGTTTCTCTCGTGTCACTGAGGCTGGACCATACAGTACAAAAGCATGGGTTAGAGGCTGGGGGGATGGGAGGAGGGTGATGAAAAGGAAAGTCTTTCTCCTCTCACTATTTCACTTCTGGTTGCCAAATGTATGGATGGATTTTGCCCCACACTGACCAATTCTCTAACACCAACTGGGTGTCCTACAACTCAATTCAGTTTTGGTACCCTCTATTAATATCTGGAGTTATCAACAGATTTCACAAATTAAAGGTTCAGTCCCATCTGAAATAAATGAAAAGCATACTTTGTTTAACTTGACCCAGCTTCCCTGGTGGCTCAGATGGCAGAGCACACCTCTTGCACTTTAATCTTTGCTTTAAACTCTGCTTTCAAGGGAACCTAGTCTGAGACCAAATAGAACTCAAAGTTGAATATAACTTGTAGCAAAACTATGAGGAGGTATGGAAGTTCAGGATCTTCAAGTCTGTAGTGTTGGTAGAAACTGATTCTTTCTACATTATGGGTTAGCTGTGTTTTGACTTGTTTGATTGTGCTTTGTGTAGGCTGTTTCCATCTTGCTGTAACCTGATATTTTGAAATTTTGTAACACTGTGTCTAGATGTGGGGATTGGCTTTCAATGTACTGGTTATTCAGTGGGATCCTATCAGCATGATAACTTGTGTTATTTAGCTCAGAAAAATTATCTTCTCTCTTTGATGCTTTTCTCCCACCTGCTATCTCTGCACTCTTTCTGGAATTTTCATTAGTTGGATGATGTTCTACTCTTTTTAGTCACAGTTGTCACTATTCTCTTCCTTTATACCTGGTATTTCCATGTCCCTAAACCCTCTGGCAGTCCTGAATATTCATTGGAAGGACTGATGCTGAAGCTGCAATACTTTGGCCACCTGATGTGAAGAACTGACTCACTGGAAAAGACCCTGATGCTGGGAAAGATTGAAGGCAGGAGGAGAAGGGGATGACAGAGGATGAGGTGGTTGGATGGCATCACCGACTCAATGGACATGAGTTTGAGCAAGCTCTGGGAATTGGTGATGGACAGGGAGGCCTGGCATGCTGCAGTACACGGGGTTGCAAAGAGTTGGACACAACTGAGTGACTGAACAGAATTGAAACCCTCTGGCATCCTTCAGGACAGGTAGGCATCTTCCTGAGCTTTAGCCTCCTATTCACAGAATTCTGGTTTTGGTTTTCTTCATCCCAGTTCATGAATTACCACTTCCTTGCCAATTACCCAGCTTCTAGGAATATACTGAAATCTTTTATCCCTTGATGGCCCTCTTTTATTCTTTTTGCACCGGTTATACTATTATTATTTTTAAATGTGCTTTATAAGTCTTGGGAGAAAGAGGAAGAAAATTGCTTAGGGTCAGTTCATCTCGAACTGGAAGTGTCTAAATTTTTATTATGTAGTTGAATCTGTCTTTTCCATGTGACTTGTGAGTTTCATGTTTTTTTTTCCCTAAGTGCTAGGCATGCTTTGGGTTCATTTTCCCAGTTTAATCTTCACTTAGAGAAGAGCTTACCCACTCCAGTGTTCTTGCCTGGAGAATCCCAGGGATGGGGGAGCCTGGTGGGCTGCCATCTCTAGGGTCCCACAGAGTCGGACACGACTGAAGTGACAGCAGCAGCAGCAGCAGCAGCAGCAGCAGCAGAGAAGAGCTTACCATTCTCTGCCATCTGAAAGCAATCAACACCACCTGCAGCAGAACTTTATCCAGCAGGTCAAAACTTCCTCATTTCTGAAAATAACTAATTTTGTTTTTAAATACCAGTAAAAGAAAATGAAAAGTAAAAAAAAAAATTGTTAGTGTATTCTGTATTTTTTCATTTTCAGCAGAAGATTTAAGGCATTATTTTCAGAAGAATAAAACTATTTTTCTTCTTTTAATGTCTTACATATCACGTAACTTTGTTTTCCCCTCCCCACTTTGAAAGCAATCTGATTCTGTATTTTTATCTTTAATTATAAACAAAGTTTACTTTTTAAAGGAAAATCTACACAAGTTTTCCTTGTCTTTCTCCAAGAAATGTGGACATTCCTATAATGGACAGGGATACACTAACTATACAAAACCCACATTAGACATAACTTGGACATAGCAATAATGCAAAACTTAAGCCATCTAGGAACACCCTCAATGAGTCATTTTCAACGTCTGAACTTTCCAGATAAGTGAAAATCTACCCTTTAATCAGAGACAAAAATCTTAACCATTGTGCATGTGCTGGCTAGCATGACTTAACTCTTTTTTTTTTTTTTTTTCTTGTTTTGAATGGAGTAGAGCTTCCTTGGTGGCTCAGATAGTAAAGAATCTGCCTGCAACACAGGAGACCTGGGTTCAGTCCTTGGTTTAGGAAGATCCCCTGACAAAGGGAATGGCAGCCCACTCCAGTATTCTTGCCTGCAGAATCCCATGGATAGAGGAGCCTGGTGGGCTACAGTCCATGGGGTCGCAAAGAGTCAGACATGACTGAGCAACTAACACTTTTCAGTAAAAACATCACTGCCATCACACAGGATATTGTGTCAAATTGTAGGTTCTAATTAATATTCTCCACCCTTTAGGTTCTGGCCAGTACAATGACCAGAGGAAAACGTTCGGTGTATATATCATGTGTTGAATATGAATGAATGAATGAAGAAATACAGTACAAAAAAAGGAAATACAATACAATGATGTCTTTATGTTTTGTTGCAGTATATGGACCTCTTTTCCCCTACGTTACATGACTCCAGATTGCTATGCTTCTGAGTTTTTGACTCTGCTGTAGCATGTCTTTCTTTGCCCTTTCTTTAGGTTCTCCGATGTCACTTGATACCATTCTCTCCTGTAGTTTTTTTGTCATTAAGTCGTGTTCGACTATTTGCAACCCCATGAACTGCAGCACGCCAGGCTCCTCTATCCTTCACTATCTCCCAGAGTTTACTCAAATTCTTGTCCACTCAGTCAGTGATGATATCTAACCATCTCATCCTCTGCCGCCCACTTCTTCTTCTAACTTGCCACTTCTCATCAACTATGGATTTGGGACCAAGATCACTAAGCTTGTTATGGCAAGTATGAAAACGCTCTGAGTGAATTTCAGATTGGCTTGGGCAGAGTTAAACGTACTGTTTGTGGATTTTAGTTCTATTTTGGCGGCTCATACACTTCCTCCTGCCCTCATCCCCAGTTTTTACTTCTGTTTCAGATAGACTGTCTGATAGCTTATTGCTGCATAGACAGGACAAGATGCTATCTATTGGGTTAGAAATGTCTAAAATAAACTACTTGTATTTTCTACATGGCAACACCTTCGGGATCCATAATCCCAGGGATTTTCCAAGCAAGTATAACTCCACATCAGTCATGATAATTCAGAGGATATTGTGTTTTTACTCAGTAAAGCCAACATGTTCTTTATGGTAATCCCCAGAAAAAATTTCTCATGCAGGGTCAACAAGTATATTATCACCTTCAACTCTCATCGTAGACCTGTCTAGTCAGCAGCTTTGTCATGTAACAAATTATTCTAAAGTTAGAGGCTTAAAACAAGAACTTTTTACTATTTTCTATGCATCTAGAGGTCATTTGGGTGATTCTGTTGATTTAAGCTGGGCTCATTTATACATTCACAGTCAGTAGTGGGTTGCCTAAGAAGTTTTGTTAGTCTTGGGCTCTTGTATGTCTGGTATCTTGGCTGGCATTACTAGGCTGGATCTGCTCTGTTCTCCACACTTGACCTTTGAGCAAGCTAGCCTGGGCATACTGCCATGGAAAAGGCAGAGGGCAAAAGAGAACAGATAAGCAGGCCAGGTTTCTTGAGGCCTAGACTCTGGAACTCACACATCAATTTCACTGCATTCCACTGGTCAGTGCCAAGTCATAAGGATAGCCGAGGTTTAAGGGGTGAGTGAATAGATTCCTGCTCTTGCTGGAAAATACCGTGAAGCCACATTGCAGAGGACATGGATACAGAGAGTAGTGGAAACTCAGGGCCAAATGGCGATCATTGAAAACATTTACTTTTTTTTTTTTTTAAAAGCAAGGAAAAAAATCACTCCATTTTATTGTAATATTCCCTATTTTATTTCACTCCTTCTAATTAATGCTGGTATCATCTAGTGATGTTTTGTTTTTTTCCCCTCTTTCCATCTCCACATTCTTTGATATACGATATCTTAAAGAGGAAGACTTCTTAAAATGCATTTTTCTACCGAGCACATGGAAAGTAAAATTTGCTGAATGGTTTCTACAAAGGAAAAAGGTGCAAAAACTCATATTCTTAAAAGGAGGTTGACAGTATAATTACATTGTGAGTTGGATGTGGTCAAACCCGCTGTTGCCTTTGGTTTGTCAAGTTAACAGGCACAGTGGCCCTAGAAGAACGGAACACCAAGTAATAAGTGCACCAGGAAGCTGACAACAGAGATACTTGGCTTTACTATTTTAACCATGGGTGGGTGCTGCTGAGCCCCCAGCCGAAAAACAGGATTATCAGAGAGGTCAGCTAAACTTCATTAGCTACATATGGAAGAATTACTATGTGAATTGTATGCTCTGGTGATTTTCAGCCAATACAGGCACATTAACTATTCCTGGGAGATGTTTAGAAGCATGATTCTTTTTTCTTATCAATAAATGCAAGGAGATCTGAAATTTCCTCTGGAATCTCAGGAAAGATAAAGGTGGTTCATTCCTTCTGCCCTGAATTTCCCTCCATCTGATGTGAAAGAGGGATGTTTCACTTTTTCTATGTGAGTGGGAGAGCCAGTGATTTTTATTGTTACTTAATTGGGAATTGCATGACTGGAAAGAGGAAGCAGTGTTTAGCAAGCAAGTGATCTAATATAATGGTAAACTTGGTGATTACTTAATATTCTCATGTAATTCTAAAACTTAAGATTTTTGAGCCTCATTTTTTAAAATATAAATCAGATTTTAGTAGTATTCTCTGAAAGATGAAGTTTCAGAATGTAATATTTTGGACCGTTTCCCAAAGTCAGACAGTTAATAGTTCTCAGAGTAAGATCAAGAAAATAAACTCAGAGAGGCCACTATTCATGTATTATAATCTTTATTGGTACCTCCTTTTGTCCACAAACTAGTATATATCAGGACTGAATTTCCTCTTCTACTTTATAAAGTATCCCAATTCCTTGAAGATTGCAAATCTGTTGGTATTAATTATTATTAACTGGAATATCCAATTCCTGAGGCTATTTTATTTCCCAACAATCACCACAGGATAATAAAGACTACAGTTTTTAAAGAATCTCAGGCTACCTGGTTGATCTTTTGCCTAGTATTTAGAAAACTCTACAGGTCATATTTTTGCCAAGAGAATGCACTGGTCATAGCAAACAGCCTCTTCCAACAACACAAGAGAAGACTCTACACATGGACATCACCAGATGGTCAATACTGAAATCAGATTGATTATATTCTTTGCAGCCGAAGATGGAGAAGTCAGCAAAAACAGACCGGGAGCTGACTGTGGCTCAGCTCATGAACTCCTTATTGCCAAATTCAGACTTAAATTGAAAAAAGTAGGGAAAACCACTAGACCATTCAGGTATGACCTAAATCAAATCCTTTATGATTATACAGTAGAATTGACAAATAGATTCAAGGGATTAGTGATAAAGTGCCTGAAGAACTATGGATGGAGGTTCGTAACACTGTACAGGAGGCAGTGATCAAAACATTTCTCAAGAAAAAGAAATGCAAAAAGGCAAAATGGTTGTCTGAGGAGGCCTTTACAAAGAGCTGTGAAAAGAAGAGAAGTGAAAAGCGAAGTAGAAAAGGAAAGATATACCTATTTGAATGCAGAGTTCTAAAGAATAGCAAGGAGAGATAAGGAAGCCTTCCTCAGTGACCAATGCAAAGAAATAGAGGAAAACAATAGAATGGGAAAGACTAGAGATCTCTTCAAGAAAATTAGAGATACCAAGGGAACATTTCATGCAGATGAGCACAATAAAGGACAGAAATAGTATGGACCTAACAGAAGGAGAAGATATTAGGAAGAGGTGGAAACATTATGCCAAGTGAAAGAAGTTAATCACCAATGACTACATATTGAATTATTCCATTTATAAGAAAAGCCCAGAATAAGCAAATTCAATCCATAGAGACAGAAAGTAAATTGATGGTTGTCTAAGACTGGGGAGATTAGGGGGAAATGGGGAGTGACTGTTAATGGTACATGGCTTCTTTAAAGGGTGATGAAGTGTTTTAAAATTGATTATGGTGACAGTTCCACAACTCAGTGAATAGACTAAAAACCACTACAGTCTACACTTTAAATGGGTTAATTGTATGGTCTGTGAGTTATAGCTCAATAGACCTGTTATTAAGATAAACAGACCAGGAGAAACTGTAACATACTGATCTTGTCCTTTAGAGTTTTGATATTCAGGATTCTTTTGCATGATTATTATTTTAAAAAAATATTGCACTGATACTAAAAATATATATATATAAAAAGAAGAGGTGGCAAGAATATACAGAAGAACCATACAAAAAAGAGCTTAATGACCTGGATAAACACGATGGTGTGATCACTCACCTAGAGCCAGACATCCTGGAGTGTGAAGTCAAGTGGGCCTTAGGAAGAATCACTATGAACAAAGCTAGTGGATGTGATGGAATTTCAGCTGAGCTATTTCAAATCCTGAAAGATGATGCTGTGAAAGTGCTGCACTCAATATGCCAGCAAATTTGGAAAACTCAGCAGTGGCCACGGGACTGGAAAAGGTCAGTTTTCATTCCAATTCCAAAGACAGGCAATGCCAAAGGATGTTCAAACTACTTCACAATTGCACTCATTTCACATGCTAGCAAGGTCATACTCAAAATTCTTCAAGCTAGGCTTCAATAGTATGTGAACCGAGAACTTCCAGACGTACAAGCTGGATTTAGAAAAGGCTGAGGAGCCAGAGATCAAACTGCCAACATCTGTTGGATTATAGAAAAAGCAAGAGCATTCCAGAGAAACATCTACTTCTGCTTCATTGACTATGCTAAACCCTTTGACTGTGTAGATCACAACAAACTGGAAAATTCTTAAATAGATGGGAATACCAGACCACCCGACCTGCCTCCTGAGAAACCTGTATGCAGGTCAAGAAGCAACAGTTAGAACCTGGCATGTAACAACGGACTGTTTCCAAATTGGGAAAGGAGAATGTCAAGGCTCTCACCCTGCTTATTTAACTTATATTCAGAATATTTAATGCAAAAGGCCAGGCTGGATGAAGCACAAGCTGGAATCAAGATTGCCGGGAGAAATATCAATAACCCCAGATATCACTCTTATGGCAGAAAGCAAAGAGGAACTAAAGAGCCTCTTGATGGTGAAAGAGGAAAGTGGAAAAGCTGGATTAAAACTCAAAACTGGCTTCTTCCTCATGCAATTTTATTTCATAACACACACACAACAATATTGACAATAACTGGCCTTTTCTGTCAGAAATCCTTTATGAATAAAATAAATATTAAAAACATGGATTTCATAAATATTATTGAATCACTTTGAAGCCTTTTCTCCAAGCAAAATAATTCCATTTCTTAATAGGTCCATTCTAAAGTGAAAATTAGGTTATGGGATAAATAGTGACGTAGGAGGCTTCCCTGGTATTGTTTGCTTGTTGTTTCAGTCGCTAAATCACGTACCAATCTTTGCGATCCTGTGGATTGTAGTCCACTGGGCTCCTTTGTCCATGGGATTTCCCAGGCCAGAATACTGGAGTAAGTTGCCATTTCCTTCTCCTCGAGATCTTCCCGATCCAAGGATCAAACCCGCCTCTCTTGTGTCTCCTTGGTGGTAAAGAATCTGCTTATCCATGCAGGAGATGTGGGTTTGATCCCTGATCAGGGAAGATCCCACATACTGCAGAGCAACTAAGCCCGTTTGCTACAACTACCGAAGTCCTAGCACCCTAGGGCCCTGTTCCACAACGAGAGAAGCCACCACAATAAGAAGCCCTCGAACTGGAAAGAAAAGCAACCCCTGCTTGCTGCAACTAGAGAAGGTCCACACAATGCAAGGAGAACCCAACCAAAAATTAGTGTATAGTGACATAGGAGAACCCAGCTTTCTAATCTCCCTGCAAAGATTAATGACTGGACACTCTTCCTGAACAAAAACAGCTCTGGGAGACATCTGGAGTCCACTTAGGAACTGTTAGCAACACTGTGGAACAACAACAACAAAAACACCTGGGAGTCATCACACAAAAAGAGAAGAAAAAACAAATTCATTTTGCCCACATCATTCCCTGCCACCGCCCCCTTCCCAAGCAGGCATTGTTCAGGGCCAAGAAAGAACCTCCCAGTTAGAAAGAGTTGCCCTCACCAGGAACTCACCCCTTCCCTAAGAGTGGAGTGAATGACAGCTTCCTTGGGTTCTTGCGATACTGCAGGAAGCTTCTGCTTCAGTTTCATCCCCACCCCACTGGCCAAATTGAGAGGTTAATACAGTCGGCTATGAACCAGGAAGAAAGGCAGAGGCTAGCTGCTAACTATTAGCAGACATGCAGTGGGAGAGAGTGTGGTTCATGGAGACCCACTCTGCAGAAAAACTCTGCACGTTTCTCCACTGATAAAGGCAATGCCAGCATACCTGCGTGGACGCCCTGCTAATGTCTCCAGTCTTTGCCCCATAGGTAGTCTGTTCAGTGATGCTTAACACCTGAGTCTTGCCCCGCCCCCTACCCTAGCACTGCCACCCCACCCCCACCAGAAGCTGGTCACACCTGCAGGCACTGAGGTCTCAGTGGCTGGGCAAGTGTAAGATACCAGCCGCCCGAGTCCCTCCCCACCCTCACCAGTGCCCTGGAGTCAGGCTCACAGCCAGGCTAGCGCCCACCCCTCAGTGACCCCACTGCCGGGCCTGCCCTGGAAGTGAGCCCCTGCAGCTGTGCACCTGCATACCACTGGCCTGACGCCAGTCATTGGCCTCTGACTGCAGCCTGCAAGCTGGAGTGTGCTCAGCCATGGGTGAGTGCACCAACAACCAAGGCTCCCACAGCAGTTTGTGAACTGGGGCCCGGCCATGTTCTGTCACTGGCCAGCACAACCCTGCCCACCTGTACCTAGCACCTCCAGCTTTGCTCCATGCCCCTAGCCTGAACCCATCACCAGTCTACACTGCAGTGTATACCCTGCAGGGAAATGTCTGCAGCTGCAAGAGAACATGTCAACAGCCAGATCCCCAGCAGCTACTAAGGGCACATGATTAGCCTGGCCCTCGCTACCAGCCCTGGTTCCTATCACTACGAGTGTGTCTGCAAGGAGCCTCTGCCACTGCATGGGAACTGCAGCTGGCTGCCACAACCAAGTGTGTGTATGCCACCAGCTCTGGTCATCCCCACTGCCAACACTAGCTAGCAGAACTGGAGGTACTGTTTAGCAGCCACTACGGAACCCCTCTCCCCCATGCAGTACTCACCAAGGACCACACAGTTTTCTGTACTGTGGAGTCCAGTGGCCTGAGCTGAAGAGACATCGTGTTTCCCCAGACTGGGCGCTGCAACATACCCCCATGCTCGGGACCCTGGACCAGGTGACACAGAGTCACCATATGATCCAGTATGTCCCTCTTTCAGGTAAAAGGCTTCCTTCCCTAAACTCAGTTCATGAAGTCTGGAAGAAGCGACTGCTTTTTCAAATATGCTGACACATATTTGAGGCTGCAGGAATGATGAATCAGGAAACATGCTTCCACCAAAGGGATATAGTAAAATTTCTGTAGTTGGCCTCAAAGAAATGGAGATCTAGGAATTGCCCGATAAAGAGTTCAAAATAATTACAGATGCTCAGAGGGCTACAAGAGAACACAGATAAACAACTTAATGATATCAGGAAAAAATACAAGAACAACATGAGAAGTTCAACAAAAAGATAGAAAAAAATGAAAAAAACAAACAAACAGAATTTGGGGGGCTGAAGAATACAATAATTGAAGAAGTCAGTATAGAACAGCAGAATTTAGCAAACAGAAGAGAGAATCTTTGAACAAGAAGAGAGACCAAGTAAAATTATCCAATCAAGGAGTAAGAAGAAAAAAAAGAATGGCAAAGGATGAAGAAAGCCTGGGGGATTATGGGACACGATAAAAAATAATGTATACTCCATTAGAGTTTTAGAAGAAGAGAGTCGGAAAGGAGTAGAAAGCTTATTTAAAGAATAATGACTGAGAACTTCCCAAACATGGGAAGAGATTTAGACATCCAAGTTCATGAAGCTAATGTCACCTAAAAATTTCAATCCAAAACAATCTTCTCCAAGACATGTAATAACAAAACTGTCCAAAACCGAGGACAAAGATTTTAAAACCAGCAAAAGAAAAAAAAAAAAATCTCTCATGCAAGGGAACTTCCATAAGGCTATCAGTGGATTTCTCAGCAGAGACCTTGCAGGCCAGGAGAGAATGGGATGCTAAAGGATGCTGAAAACTCAAGATGCTGAAAGAAACTACCAGCCAAGAAAACTTTAGCCAGCAAAGTTGTATTTCAGAATTGAAAGCAAGGGCTTCCCTGGTGGTCCATTGGTTAAGAATCTGTATGCTAATGTAGGGGACACGGGTTTGATCCCTGGTCCAGGAAGATCCCACATGCGGCAGAGCAACTAAGCCCGTGTGCCACAACTATTGAGCTTGCACTCTAGAGCCTGGAGCCACAACTACTGAGCTTACGAACCACAACTCCTGAAGCCCTTGGGTCTAGAGCCTGTAGTCTGCAACAAAAGAAGCCACTGCAATGAGAAGAAGCCTGCACACTGGAGCGAAGAGTAGCCTCTGCTCACTGTAACCAGAGAAAGCCCATGCCCAGCAACGAAGACCCAGCACAGCCATAAATAAAATAAGTAAATCTTAAAAAAAAAATTGAAGGCAAAATAAAAACTTTCCCTAGCAAACAAAAACGGAATTTCTCACCAGTAAATCTGCCCTAAGAGAAATGCTGAAAAGAGCTCCTCAAGCTTGAAATGAATGGATGCTAATTAGATGTGAAAATAAGACAACACATTGATTGGTAAAGTAAGCATAAGGTTAGATTAAGAATACCTTAACACTGTAATATGGTGATGTGTTGACTACTTAACTCTAGTATAAAGGTTAAAGGACAAAAGTATTACAATTTGTTTAGTTATACAATATAAAAAGATGTAAATGGTGACATAAAGAATATAAAAGGGGGTAGTAAAAAGAGGTTTTGTATGTAATTAAACTGAAATTATCACTGTAAGGTAGACTGTTTTATAATGTTATATGGGATTCCCTGGTGGCTCAGATGGTAGAGTCTGCGTGAAATGTGGGAGACCTGGGTTTGATCCCTGGGTTGGGAAGATCCCCTGGAGAAGGAAATGACAACCCACTTCAGTATTCTTGCCTGGAAAATCCTATGGACAGAGAGAGGAGCCTGGTGGGCTACAGTCCATAGGGTCGCAAAAAGTCTATGTTGCCCACAAGAGACTCACTTCAGCTTTAAGGACACACATAGACTCAAAGTGAAGGGATGGCAAAAGATATTCCATGCAAGTGGAAACCAAAAGAGAGCAAGAGTAGCTATACTTAGATCAGACAAAATAGACTCTAAGGCAAAAATGGTAAGGAGACAAAGACAGTCATTATATATTGATAAGGGGGGGGCAATTAGTCAAGAAGCTATAATAATCATAAATATATATACACCCAACATCAGAGCACCTAAATGCATTAAGCAAATACTAACAGATCTGAAGGGAGAAATAGACAACTATCCAATAATCGTAGAGGACTTCAATACTCCACTTTCAACAATGGATAGGTTATTCAGACAGGAAATCAACAAGGAAATGAATCTGAAACATACTTCAGACCAATAGAACTAACAGACATATATAGAACATTTCATCAAACAACAAAGAATACACATTCTTCTCAAGCACACACAAAACATACTCTAGGATACAGTAAATGATAGGTCTCACACAAGTTTTAGTAAATTTAAGAAGATTGAAATCATGAGTATCTTTTCTGACCACAATGGTATGAAGCCAGAAACCAGTAACAGGAGGAAACTGGAAAATTCACAAATATGTGGAAATTAAACATGTTCCTGAACAACCAATGGGTCAAAGAAGAAATCAAAGTAAATCAAGAAATATCTCAAAACAAATGAAAATGGAAGTGCGATATGTCAAAATGTCTGGGATACTGCAAAGAATATATCTTAATTATTCTTACCACAATAAAGCAATTGTAATTATGTGACAGGATGGAAGTGTTAGCTAAGGCTAACACTTTAATTAATAAGGTAATCATTTTGCGATATATAAATGTATAGAATCAACACGTTGTACATCTTAAACTTACACAATGTTCCATGTCAATTATATCTCAATAAATCTGAGGAGGGGAAAGAAATTGGTAGGTTATTGAGGTTTAAGATATTTATAAAATATCTAGTTTTATTAAGAATCTAGATATTCAGTAACCATCATTATAAAAATCAATTCAATGTGATTTCATCAATGTATCTTAAAATGCCTGGGTGAAAGACTATCGGAGAAAATGATATTGGTATCATTGGAAGTATTCCCTAAATGTTAATTACTGATTACAAAAGTAAAATAATACCTTTAGATTTATAACAGAAAAATCTGGTGGTCAAACTTAATACCACTAATAACAGGACAAACTGATAATACCTACCTCCCAATGCAATGCACTAAGGATACAACGTCACCTATACATAGACTATATAGTAAATGATAGTTTTGTATTGGTGTTAAATTTCTTGGATTGATTCATTGCACTGTGGTTATATAACTGAAAGTTGTTCTTTGGAAAAACGTTCAGTGAATCATCATGTTGTTCGCTTTAAATATCTTACAATTTTATTTGTCAACTATACCTAAACAAAGCCGAGAACATTAAAATAAAAATTAGCATGAATCTGGTTAACCAATATTTCTAAATTAAGTTACCAAGATGCTTAGATAGTATAAACCAAGGGTTTATACACCACTGTTACTCAGCTCTTCTTAGTGCATTATCTGTACCTAGCACAATAGCACAGAGATGGGGGAGCCTGGTGAGCTGCCGTCTATGCGGTTGCACAGAGTTGGACATGACTGAAGTGACTCAGCAGCAGCAGCAGCAGCACAATAGCTTTAAAAAAAATCCTTGGTTACCTATACCTTGTCTAATCTGCTAGCGTGGCATAAAGAACATGAAATTTTTAGCTAGAAATATACGGACTTATACGTATTGATGAAGGTGAAAGTGGGAGTGGAAAAGTTGGCTTAAAGCTCAACATTCAGAAAACGAAGATCATGGCATCCGGTCCCATCACTTCATGGCAAATAGATGGGGAAACAGTGGAAACAGTGTCAGACTTTATTTTTCTGGGCTCCAAAATCACTACAGATGGTGACTGCAGCCATGAAATTAAAAGACGCTTACTCCTTGGAAGGAAAGTTATGACCAACCTAGATAGCAATTTCAAAAGCAGAGACATTACTTTGCCAACAAAGGTTCATCTAGTCAAGGCTATGGTTTTTCCTGTGGTCATGTATGGATGTGAGAGTTGGACTGTGAAGAAGGCTGAGCGCCGAAGAATTGATGCTTTTGAACTGTGGTGTTGGAGAAGACTCTTGAGAGTCCCTTGGACTGCAAGGAGATCCAACCAGTCCACTCTGAAGGAGATCAGCCCTGGGATTTCTTTGGAAGGAATGATGCTAAAGCTGAAACTCCAGTACTTTGGCCACCTCATGCGAAGAGTTGACTCATTGGAAAAGACTCTGATGCTGGGAGGGATTGGGGGCAGGAGGAGAAGGGGACGACTGAGGATGAGATGGCTGGATGGCATCACTGACTCGATGGACATGAGTCTGAGTGAACTCCGGGAGTTGGTGATGGACAGGGAGGCCTGGCATGCTGCGATTCATGGGGTCGCAAAGAGTCGGACACGACTGAGCGACTGATCTGATCTGATCTGATCTGATACAGACTTAATTTTGATACAGTTGCCCAGTAGTTGTGGGATAGTTTGAGCCTATCAGTTATTCTCTCTCAGCTTCAGTTTTTTTAATCAACAAAACTGAGCTAAAATAGCTACCTTGCTAAGAGATGGGGGTTCAACTCCTGGGTTGGGAAGATCCGCTGGAGGAGGGCATGGCAACCCACTCCAGCATTTTTGCCTGGAGAATCCCATGGACAGAGAAGCCTGGCAGGCTACAGTCCATAGGGTTGCAAAGAGTCGGACAGGACTGAAGTGACTTAGCACGCACGCACACAACTAACTTGCAAAATCCTGAGGGATTAAAACATTTGACATAGTAGAAGGTGTTTATTAAAGATTAGCTGTTTATGTTGCTGATGTTTGTTTGAGTTAATGACCTTTCCCTCCATGGCAGCATTTGCTGATCCCCACAGGAACATATGCCCACATCTCTATACCTTTCCTAGATGTGGGGATCATAATTGGATGACTCATTTAGAACAATTACCAACACAGAACCATAACTGTATATCTATTCATAACCTGATTTGATGGCATCTAACTGCAAAGTTAGAACCTAAAAGATGAGTGGAAATGAAAAAAAAAAAGAAGTTGCTATACTAGGGCTTCTTTGCATTTGAAATTCTATCTACAATATCAGGTGATACTCTCTTGTCCATTTCCTTGTATCAGTGTTGTGAGTGTCACCCGGATATCAGTACGGAACTCAGTACTTAGTTTTCCCTACTCAATCCAGAAATTGTGCCATGTTTGACATGTCATCTACGAAAATACAGAGAATTTCAATCCCACTGGGGCAGAGAAAATCTATGCCCTCTGAGTCCATCCTTGAATACGAAGATCAATAACACAGACACAGAGAGAGCTCATTCATTTTAATAATTGAGTGCAATTTTGATAGTTCTTCCCAAGAATTATCTCCCAGGGCCCCCCCCCCTCCCAAACTATTCACACACAACATCTACAAGTATTCAAATTAATAAACACAATGTTGCAAAAGCAAAAGAAATAAGAAACGCCTTCATAGCCTTGAGATTAAAAATAATGCTTAATTGTTCTCTCAGTAACTGTTGCTAAATACTAAATCTAAAAAGGCTGCAGGGGCAGCTGGTGGCTGGGGAACAGGAAGGAAGCTCTTATAATGACAAGCGCGTTTATACTCATTTTTCATCTTATAACCAGGATAACACAGGGCGTAACTCTCTGTGTGTCAAAAATAGAAAACCCTGGAGAAATATTTTCAGAGCAACAAATGAAGCTGGTTTTACTTATGCCACATAGGGAGCAAGGGCCCAGATTCTCAGACTCCCTGTAACCCTGGTCCCCCTTCTGGCTCGCACTTTGGCATAAAGAAATGAAACCACAAACATGGAGCCTGAGTCATAGCAATAGCACAATACAAATTTGTTGAATGAATGAACTGATACCTCAGGTGCAGTGTGAATGGGGTGGACCTAAGTTTCTCTTTGAAGAAACAGTCCTGGACATCGTGGGGAAATGACCTTCCCAAAGCAAGCCTGACTTGATGCCCTCAGTGCCCTGGGCATCCTGGGGACCCAATGGAACAACTGAGTTCTTTCTAGTTCAGCTTGGTCCCCTGAATAGGTCCACTCAGCATCAAATTTGTGGCTAGAATTTCAGATTCAACACCTTATGTGACCAAACTAAAATGAATATGTGTATGGCTCCTGCAATTACATTCAATACATACAAGACTTTAAGAAATCTGGGGTAGAAAATGACCCCCTTCCCCTACCCTTCCCTTTTGCCTTTTTTTTTTTTTTTTGGCTTTCTCTCACTTTCCTTCTATTGTCTTCCTCCTTCCCTCCCCTTTCCTCCTAACCTGGCCTTCTGCCCTTCCCCTCTGCTCCTTTCTCCTTCTTTCTCATTATTAAAGTTGATTACTTCTAAATATCTGTGGCTGCAGAGAATATAACAAATAAAGCTGTTTTTCATTCCCAGAAGTAGGGGCAGTTACATTAACAGTGATTTAGAGATTCTTGAACTCATGAATATCCAGAATATTCTATTGGAGCTAGGGATTTAGTTTCTGGGATGTAAATTGTATTATGATCATGACGATAGAAGGATAAATCATTAGTTACACTAGTAAGATCAATTTTCCATGTGTATTTAAGTAAAATAAAGGGTGGATGCTATTTAAAGCAGCTGTCAGATACATACTTGTCACAATTCTTAATTTCAAATTCACAAGTGCTGGCTGGAGAGGACCGTTTTGGGCAATAAATTAGTTTGCATTTCTTTCATAGCATCAGGAGCAGGACTAAAGGAGCCAGCCAGAGTTATGAGAGGAGTTCATTTCTCTGCCTCCATCTCCCTTTGGTGCAATGCTTCAAATAAGAGTGTTTGGACAGGACAACCCATTGGTTACTAACCTTAGCCTGTTCTGTACCCTTAAGAGAATGAGGCTCGTTTGGTCAACTAGAGTATCAGAAGTGATTTCCTCAGATAATACTGTTTAAGGCTTTCCGTTGATTCTACCTTGGCACTGTATGGTTCTAAATGTCTTTTCACTCATTCATTCAGCTAACTTTCAATGAGTATCCACTCTCTGCCAAGCACCAGTGTAAATGGTGGGTCATACATACATCCAGTCAGTCTAATATTCTTTTTTAGGAGAAATCTCTGACCCAGTTAGGCTGCTATATTGGTAAACTGGAGGATGTCATCACTATTAAGTGATGAATCATTCTCAACATAAATTATCTCCTACTTGGAAAGTTTCCTTCAATAGAACAATAATGATAACAAAGATGACACAAAAGGGAATATGAATAATTATTCCCTGGTTTGCTTCTTCTTTGGGGGAGCATGCAAACCAATTTCCAGGCAACCTGCTATTGCTGAAAGATCACCAAACCTAGAGTCAGATGGCCTAGAGCCAGTCTCATCTTAGGGAGGTTACTTCACCATTTTGAACCTTTTTTTTTTTTTCATCCTGAAAAGTGAGTCTGAGAATCTTTGCCCTACCTTTCTCTGGCATTACTGTGAAGGGGAAAAAAAAGGAAAAAAAAAGTTTATATAATTGCTCTGAAAACCATAAAGCTCCATACAAATGCAAATTTATCACCATTAAAAATCTTTGACATTCCTCTCAGGGAAAATCATCACATCATAGTTCCTTTTTCTTTTTTTTTTAAAGGGAGGAACTTATATTATCCACTAGCATTACTTGGTTATTCAGTGGTACAACCCACATTTATTTCCTCAAGGAAGAGACCAGTTAGAAGTTTTCCTTGTTGAAAATGAAATGCACTCCCCTGGGGCCAGAGTCGGAGTTGGAGATGCACTGCTTATTAAGGGTGTCAGCCAAGGCTTCCGGTCCGCAGAGGAAGACTCCTATTCTGGTACTTTTGGGGAGAAAAAGAGAAAGAAAAAGACAGTTTTAGGCTTTGGGATGGGATCAATTACAAAGCACATGAGGAGATTTCCTACTGATTTTAGGCCTCAGAGCAGAGTCTCCTCAGCTCCTTTGTCTTTCCACAAATGACAGAGTTCAGGTGACCCTTGGAAGGGTGGCTTGGTCCTATTTATGGGGGCAGCTGGCTACTTCAAAAGGCAGCTGACTTTATTGAAAAAAAAAATGACATTCAAGCAAGGTTTATGGAAACTTCTACCACAGAGAAAATGGTGGTGAATTTGTGAGCCTGTGGTCTACTTCCTTTCAGGGCTCTGTGTTCTCAGACACTCCAGCATCTTTTTAAAAAAAAAATTATTTTTGACCACACCATGGGACATGTAAGAGCTTAGTTCCCTGACCCAGGATCGAACCACACCCTCCTGTATTTGAAACACAGACTTTTAACCATTGGACCATCAGGGAAGTCCCTCCAGTGCCTTAAAATCAGGAACAAACCCGCCTTAGGATCGGCAACTCTGCTAACAACTTGGTGTGGCTTTGTCCTTCAACTTTTTAGACTCTAAAGCCTTGTTCCTCTAGCCGTGGTTTCAGACCAGAGCCCTGGTGTCAGCTTTTCAAGAATTCATATTATTGAAGTAGGTCAGCTGTGTTTTTAAATTGTTATGACTTCACAATTTTTTCAAATCTGCCCTAAAATATCTGTTTGGCTTAAATGTCAAAGCTGTGATAATTTGTTCTTTGATGTGACTGTATTTCCAATTCCTTGTTCATGTTAAGATTTCAAGAAAACTCAAAAAGCCATTCAAAGCCAAGAATGGAGATTCTTGGGCCCCACCCCACATATATTAAATCAGCATTTTAAAAAGCTCCTCCAAGTGATTTACATGTTCATTAAAGTGTAAGAAGCAATGACATAAAGAGTGTATTTATGGTGATTTCTTGAGTTTATCATGTGTTCTAACAAGAGAAAAGATCTCCTCAAAGCTTCATAATGACTAAAGCTTTAGTGAGGGCAGGAAGGACCTGGGGTATCTGTCAACTTATGATCTAGGACCCAAAAGCTATACATGAAAATGGGGCCAGTGTCTCCTTAGTAAACAATATAAATCTTGTTGAATTAATAGAAGCAGATACATGAGTGAAATTTAGGAGATAAAAGCAAAGAATTGAGTTACGGGCCTACTTGGGGGCAGCAGGGTTCAGAAAGCCTGAGGTGGGGCCTAGGAATCTGTTTGGAACTCACCAGTCAATGTTGGGTGTGATTTAAAGACTTCTTAAAGTGAGAGATATTTAGAACCTTTTATGAGTGTGAATATAGTTATCTAGATATTTTAGTTTCCAGAATATATAAATTTAGCTGTGTTTGGGAGCTGCTGCTTTACACAGACCGTAAGCCTCAAGAATACTCTGTTGGGGGAACTCCTTACTTGGGATGTTGACTTCCAATGGTCTTGAACTCGTTATCCCAGTTGGGTCGTCCATACAAGGTCTTTTGTTTCAGGCCTGTGATTACATCTTTCTCCTCGTCATGATGCATAGCAAAGTGACTGGCCTGCAAGAAAGGACATGAATTCAGAAAAAAGAGTCATGCTCTATAAACACACACAGATAGACTAACATATCCCACAAACCAAGCTCTACCCATTCTAAATGTACATATATGAAGCAAGGCATTATGCCAGAAGCTAGACGGTCAACAACACTGAACACACTGATTTCAAGCCATTTATAGTCTAGAAAGGGAGACCTTGAAGTAAAAAGGTGGGCAATCCTGTTTGTAGACTAAGGTACCATGAATGCCATAGAGGAGGCACAAACATCTCCATGAGAACAAAGAAGGGAGGACAAGTGGAGGATATGTCTCAGGGTGGCAGCATTTGAGCCAGACTTTAAAGTGTGGGTACGATTTAAATTCTGTTTCACTGTTTTTCTCTCTGCAGTACATCTAGCAGTCTGTCCTGAATATACTCCCACTGTTTTGAGAGAATCACTAAGAATTAAGACAATCATAGATTCAAATACACTCATATTTTGCTAATGTAATGAGACATCAAACCAAGCCTAAAGCTATTAATTGTGTGTGTTGGGGGGGGTGGGGGGTTGCTTTCTGTTACCATTCTAGGGAGCCTCAGTTTGAACCACAGGTATTTTTTGGTAAAAATGGTTAATTAAATTTAACAATTAAATCAGATTTTAAATTTACTGGACAGGGGATGGATAATGGGGATGGAAGAGGTTAAGAAGGGTGGTTTCCCTGGTTTAATAATCCTGTACACACAAAGTTTTGCAAAGCAAGATAACTATTTTTCAATGCAAAAAATTTCCCACTGGGGGGAAAAAAAAACAAAAAACTGGCTTTTGAAAAAAACAGAACTGCAGAGCAATTTATATATTATACATTTTTCCCCCTGGGTTTCATTTTTATCAAAGTCTGTTGTCGCTTTGTCTTTAAATTGGAGAAGTGACATCCTAAAACCACTTTTTCTAGAGCAGCAATTTTCATGGTCATGTGGCCCGGGACCTATGTTTGTGGGACCTACGGGACCTACAAAACTTTCTGAAGACTTGGAGAATTTATGATAGGCAATATGCCAAAACCTGAATGAGAAGAAGTCAGTTTTCACAGGTACAAGGCACATGTGAAAAATGTCTCTGATGAGGAGCCAGTGTATGGGTGTGGCCAGTTGAGCCAGTGACCAGAAACTCTTGCCTTAGCTCCTCACTCAGGACGACAGTTAGGCTGCTTCTGGGCCAAGTCATTAATGTTTGCTTATTTAGAAACACGTTACCTGCTAGGAATCATTAACTTGTTTCTAAGTTTCTCAGTCTCACCACTTTAGACATTTGAGGCCAGATAGTTCTTTGTTGTGGGGGGTTGTCTCGTGAATTGTTATCTTATCAATACTTGTAGCTGTAATTGTTTTATCCATTGAAAATTCACAATTTCATTGCTAAATGTCTCAGGAGGGAGTATATATACATATGTGTACTACACCCATGTATACATATATACATACATATATCACCTTCACTAGATATATACTGATTTATTTGCAAATGATTATCATGAACTACTGGAAGTGGCTAAGAGTGCAGGTCCTGGAGCATTTATTACTTGGATGCTCTTGGACAAATGACCTAAGCTGTTCTGGGCCTTGGCTTCCCTATCTGTAAAATATGGATAAGGCTAATAGCTACTTATAAGGTGGTTGTGAGGATTTAATTAGACAATCTATGTAAACACTAAGAAGAATACTTGGCACAAGCATATGCTTAAGAATTATTACCAGTTATTATGACTCCTTATTAAATATATTATGTATATTATAAAACATACATAATACAAATTAAAGGAATATATACCCATATACATACCCATATATATGCATGTGTATTTATGGGCTTCCCAGGGGGCTTGGCGGTAAAGAATCTGCCTGCCAATGCAGGAGACCCCTGGGTCTGGAAGATCCCCTGGAGTAGGAAATAGCAACCCCACTCCAGTATTCTTGCCTGGGAAATCCAAGGGACAGAGGAACCTGGAGGGTTACAGTCCACGGGGTCACAAAAGAGTCGGACATGACTTAGTGACTAAACAACAGCAACATACATATGCATGTGTGTATATATATATATGTGTGTATATATATATATATATATATATATGTATATATATGTGTATATATATATGTATATATATGTATGTATATATATATATATGTATGTATGTATATATGTATATATATATGTATATATATATATATATATATATATATACACACATACACATACACATACATACACACTCACACACACACACAGAAAGAGAGTGAGAGAAAGCTAATATTTTCTTTTCTCCCATAACCCAGTGGATCATCTTATCCAACTGGTTCAATACCCCTGGGTGGGGCATTGCTCTAACAAGGTCACAGTCATGGCTCTCACTTCTTTGTAGGCTCCCTAGCTTTGACCTGTCCCACAGATACCAGCTTTGAATTTAGTCTCAACAGTCTGAACATATGGGCATACTGAGTCAGAGTGAATGCGGTGGATCACCTGAACCCACTGACTATTCTTAAAACCAGTACACAAGACACTCCAGTAGCCAAAGGGAAGTCGGTAAGCCCTGGGTGCTATGGGACAGACCTGAGATTGGGGATCTTGTCCTTACCTGAGACTCATCCCAGCCAGTGAGGCAGATGTTGTAGCTGAGGAAGTCCGTGTTGTTCTTCTCCTGCATCTGTGTTTCCAGCAGCTGCAGCAGGTCCGCAAACCACTCAAAGGCATGTGTGTCCCGGCACAGCCAGTAGAAGTAGATCTGAGAGGGGAACAGACCGTGAAGCAGATTATTTGCTGTTCAGTCATTCAGTCATGTCCAACTCTTTGCAACCCCATGGACTGTAGCATGCCAGGCTTCACAGTCCTTTACCATCTTCTGGATTTTGCTCAAACTCATGTGTATTGAGTTGATGATGCCATCCAACCATTATATATATATTTTTTATTTTTAAATTGAAGTATAGTTGATGTATAGTATTATACAAATCACAAGTGTATAGGAGAGTGATCAACAATTCCAAATGTTATACCCCATTTATAATTATTATAAATCATTGGCTATATTCCCCATGCTGTATATCCTTGTAGCTTATTTTATTTCTAATAGTTTGTATCTTTTGATCCTCTCCCCCTATGTTGCCCTTCCCTGTCCCTTCTCCCCACTGGTAACCACCAGTTAGTTCTCTATATCTGTGACTTAAGTAGATTATATTTAAATAGACACCTATCAGCATTGACATATGGATTTCTACCCTCCCACCTTCCACTTTTCCCTGTTGCTCAGAATGCCTAGAAACATAGGTTTTTAGAAAACTCTAGATATTTGACAAACTAGCTTGCATGAACCTGTTCTGGCCTTTACACAGCAGGATAGTAAATAAACAGCTTGTTCTTAGAAATCTGTAGCTTAAGAAGAAAACATGAACCCACCACTTGCCCCCTGGGGCTGCTCTTGCCCTCTCAGAATTCCTCACTTCCTTGGACTCTCCTTTCAGAAAGATCAGTAGGATGTAGATGAGCCATGGTTGCCACCATGCAACTTCCCTGCCTGCTACACCAGACACCTCTGAGTTCTAGGGGAAAAAGTAGTTCTACCCACACCTCCTCAATATTGAAAAGAGGGGAAGGGAGAATGAAAGTCAAAGTCAGCTCCATGTGCCTATTAGAGGTTATCTCTCAGGAAGATCCCCTGGATAAAGAAATGGCAACCCACTCCAGTATTCTTGCCTGGGAAATCCCATGGACAGAGGAGCCTGCTGGGCTACAGTCTATGGGGTCACAAAGACTTGGACACAACTTAGTGACTAAACAACAACAGTCATTAGAGTGACTCAAGCTTTATTAAAGATGTTGTTTCTCAGGCAATGAAACCCAACTTACATGGGACCAAAAATTCCCCTGGGACTTTACTCTGAGGAGACAGTCATATAAAGTAAAAGTGTCATGAACTTTACTCTGAGGAGACAGTCATATAAAGTAAAAGTGTCATGAAAAGACATGTCTCCTGCCCTCCCCCTGCAAATAAATGTGGGGGAGGGGTGACTGGAAATGGAATCTACCTCAATATCTAACATAAGATGATAGAAAAATTATTCTATATCCTCTCAACGGAACATGAAGGACTCATCAAAAATGATTATTAGCAAGCTTGTGACAACACTGAAAAACACTATATGTTTCCAAAAGGGTGGGACATGAAATTGTACATACTCAATATATGCAGCTTTCTAAAAATATATAAACAAGTGGAAAAGTGTTGGAAGAGAATTTACCAAAAGGAGAATTACTGGATTGGGATTGTGAACACTTTAGCTCTCTCTCTTCTGAATTTCTAGTAATACCATGCAAATACGGTATATTACTTTCCATAATAGGCCTGCTTCTATGGTATATTACTTTCAATAATAGGCCTGCTTCTATAGAAACACACTTATTTGTTTGTTTGTTTGGTGGTGCTGCGAGGCTTGCGGGATCTTAGTTCCCTGACCAGGCATCGAACTTGAAGCCCTTGGCAGTGAAAGTACTGAGTCCTAACCACTGGAACACCAGGTAAGTCCCAGAGACACCTTTAATTTATCAAATAGCCCTTTTGTGAGAAGCCTGCCTCTCTGAAACCACCCAGAACTTGTCTTCACTTCGTCTGATCTCTGCCAGCCACTGCCCTGACGGCTCTTTGAGGCTTCACTTGGCAGAGTGTGATGACTAGTCCAAGCTCTCTGAAAAAAAGAAAGAACCTACCTTTTTGAGCCTCAGATTTGGGGCTTTATTGCAATATTTGTACCAGACCGACTTGAGGATGGATGCAAAGGGCGTAACCCCGATCCCTGCTCCCACTAACATCACCACCTCGTAACTGAACACGTCCTCACTGGCAGTGCCAAAGGGCCCGTCAACAGCTATCCTGGAGGGAAGTATGGGGGGAGATGGTTACACAGATGTCTTGCTCTTCACAGGCAGAGGGGGCACACATTATCACTGGGGGTGTGCAATAGGTCACTGCAAACCGGGAAGATGTATTGATGATGTGGCACTTTCTTCTGTGAGACGGCTTTCAAGTAACCAACTCGGTGTGAACATTGGGGTTGGAAGTAAGAAGAGGAATTTTTAGCTAACTAAATATTTAGCTAAAATATGCGGTAACTCTCCAGGGTATTTTTTCCTGTACCTCCTTTCACACATCAAACACACACACACACACTCACATACACACTCACACACACATGTCTGTGTTTTGCCAGGGCAGCCCACACTTGAAATTCTTGCACATTAAAGTGAGAAGTTTTCCATGCTATAATATCTTATGAATTTATTATCTCCACTTTTCATTTGTCTAGTCATTGAGTTATTTGACCAACTTTTCTTCAGCATCTACTAACGCCTGACGCCATGTTAGGCATGTGCGAAGAAGGAGGCCAACTGAGTAATATCTGGCATGCATGCATGCTTAGTCACTTCAGTCACGTCTGACTCTTTGCAGCTCTATGGACTGTGGCCCGCCAGGCTCATCTGTCCATGGGATTCTCCAGGCAAGAATACTGGAGAGGGTTGGTATGCCCTCCTCCAGGGAATCTTCCCGACCCAGGGATGGAACCAGAGTGTCTTATGTCTCCTGTATTGGAGACATATCTCCCTTCAAATAATGTACAGCAATTAAATTTTAAGTATAGCTTTGATTGAAAGTTAATATACCTTGACCTTGACCCTTACAAATGTAAAGGCATTAGGGAATATTCATGATTAACATATGATTCAAATATTTTATATTTTACATAAGATTTATACAGATATGCATAAACAGCTTCCCTGGTGGCTCAGATGGTAAAGAATCCACCTGCAATGCAGAAGACACAGGAGACCAGGGTTCAATCCCTGGGTCGGGAAGATCCCCTAGAGAACTGAATGCCAACCCACTCCAGTATTCTTGCCTGGAGAATTCCATGGACAGAGGAGCCTGGTGGGCTACAGTGCCTGGGGTCTCAAAGACTCGGACATGACTGAGAGACTAACGCTTCACCACATGTAAGATGGGGAACACAGAGATCGTTACTTCTGTTTGCAGAATCTGTGTGTTTTGTTAAGACTCAGGGGCTACTGGAGTAAGAGATGGGAGAAGCAAAACTATTTAGTGACATATTTTCCTGAACTCATGCACCTTTGTAACAGGCACTCTGTACTCACTTTGGTAGTTTCCAGGCATCTTGAAACTCCTGCTTATCACAGCCACAAGCTTTGAAGAGTCCCTCTGTCCAGTCCCCCACGATGCGGATATGGATGCTAAAGAAGTCTTCCTCAGGGGCAGAGGTCAGGGTGAAAGGGTGCCACTCCAGCTTGGACACCACGGGACACTTGACGAAAATGTATTGGCCCACCTCCATCTTGAATCCTTTCTTCTTCATCTGGAGCTCGATGGTTTTGAAAGGGTGAGTGACCACCTATGGAAATAAAACATGTCTCTGGAAATGCCCCTTTCTCCCAGTACTTGTCTTGTCAGTGTCTGTATGGATAAGAGGCTGAGCTAAGAGGCCCCACCCAGGTTCCTTCTTCAGGGCCAACAGAGTAGTTCTTTCAGCAAATGAATCTCTAACTGGGAATAGCCCTTGACTGTAGCCAGTGGCCCACAATGAGCTCTGATGCAGGGACCCAAAGGCCTGGCCCTTCTCCTCACTTTGGGACAACTCCCAGGGGCCATCCCAGCTCTAGCACTTCCTGTAGGATCAGCTGAGGCTGCAGTTGCAACCACTTTGACAGCCACCTATTTTCTTCCCCCAGCCCTGCCTTTTTTTCCTTTTACAAGTTCATCTCCTGAGAACACGCCCCGGATAAGCCTTCTGCATGCAGTTCTCTGTCTCTGAGTCTTGGCTAGGGAATTCAACCTAAGACTCCGACTTACTGTGATTTTTTTTCCTTTAAGAAATCAAGGCAGTGGCTAGAAACAGGAAGAAGAGATGGTTTCCTATTCAGCTTTCCTGTTTCCCCAGGGGGATTGATCAAGAGCCTTAGCAGCCAGACAGAGGCAGAAGGTGACCCCATTCACAGTTCTATAGCAACGTCCCCCAAACCAAGCCTAAGGTGCTGGTCTGTCTTTGTCCCACGTCCCACCTTGAGCCTGCCTGATTTCATGCATTGTTTCTGTTTCTTCCTACTTGGGGAGTGCACTGTCCTTCTCTCCCAAAGCCAGGCCCCATCCACCCATTGTTCGTTCTCCATGTACCTGAATGTTCATAATAGCTTTGTTTACAATAGCAAAATAATTTGGAAACAGTCTAAATGCCCATCAACTGGTGAGTTGGTAAATAAAAATAAAAATAGAACACAACAAAATGCTTTCATTGTAATATGCTGTTCCCGTGATGATTCCTGAGATCTCAGGAGGACTTTATATGTACAACAGAAAACAAACCAAGGGACATCAAAGGAAAGGAAAATCAATAGAAACAAAATAGCAGTCTCCTAATGTTGACTGAGGGGCTTCTCTGGTAGCTCGGTGGTAAGGAATCCACCTGTGACGCAAGAGACACAGGAGACACTGGTTCAATCCCTGGGTTGGAAAGATCCCCTGGAGGAAGGCATGGCAACCTACTCCAGTATTCTTGCCTGGAAAATCCCATGGACAGAGGAGCCTGACAGGCTACAGTCCATGGGGCTGCAAAGAGTCGGACACGACTGAAGGGACTGAGCACAATGTTGACTGATACTGCTGAGCTTTTCTTTTCATGAGTGAGGAGTAGGAGAATATGAAATTCTTTTAAGAAAAATTGTCAAATGTTTCCAAAATTTGTGATTCAAATATAACTTAAATGACAAGGCTGCAACCCATGTCCCTTCATCACTGAATTAAGGAGGTGTAAAGCTTCATTTTGAAAACAGAAAATAAAGATTGATGAAAATGACTTCGAAAATTATGCTGCTCACACTGCAATTTTGTGTGGTGAACATGATTTTTACCATAACGCAATGTTGCCACCACAGGCGACGCTGGGATAGGAGGGAGTAAAATGTCCTAGTGGACAACACAGTCACAAAATACTTTTGGAGAGTACTTCGTTTCTTACATGTGTTGACATGAGAAGAAAATGGATATTCATTTTATTCACAGGAAAACAAGTTTGCCTTAGAAATAGGCCTAGCAGAAATACTTGTCTGGTTAGTTCGTTTTAGTCTAGTAAGGGAAATTTTGTGGTTGATCTTTTTGCTGATCTGTGGGCTTTTCCTCATACAATATAAATATCATAAAAGGAGAACTGTTGTGGCTTCCTATATTTCAAGATCTCCATTGCCAGCTGGACTACGTTCCTATGACCTGCCATAGAGGTCCAGAAAGAAGAGGTAGGTGGACAGGAAGGTTTTGTGTGTTTTGCAAAAGCAACCCATTGTAAACTTTGGTAAATACTTTTTTTTTTTTTTTTATTTATTAATTTTTTATTTTTATTTTTTTTGGCTGTATTTTTTTTTTACATTTTTTAAAATTTTATTTTATTTTTAAACTTTACAATATTGTGTTAGTTTTGCCATATATCAAAATGAATCTGCCACAGGTATACATGTGTTCCCCATCCTGAACCCTCCTCCCTCCTCCCTCCCCATACCATCCCTCTGGATCGTCCCAGTGCACCAGCCCCAAGCATCCAGTATCGTGCATCAAACCTGGACTGGCGACTCATTTCATACATGATATTATACATGTTTCAATGCCATTGCCCCAAATCTTCCCACCCTCTCCTTCTCCCACAGAGTCCATAAGACTGTTCTATGTATCAGTGTCTCTTTTGCTGTCTCGTACACAGGGTTATTGTTACCATCTTTCTAAATTCCATATATATGCGTTAGTATACAGTATTGGTGTTTTTCCTTCTGGCTTACTTCACTCTGTATAATAGGCTCCAGTTTCATCCACTCATTAGAACTGATTCAAATGTATTCTTTTTAATGGCTGAGTAATACTCCATTGTGTATATGTACCACAGCTTTCTTTTTTTTTTTTTATTTTTAAATTATATCTTTTTTTTTTCTTCCAATTTTATTTTATTTTTAAACTTTATATAATTGTATTAGTTTTGCCAAATATCAAAATGAATCCTCCACAGGTATACATGCGCTCCCCAAATACTTTTTGAACTGAATTGAATTCAATTTTATTTGATAAAAATAGTCTTGTCTGATGTTTCCTGAAACTATAATAAGGTGATTCTATTTCTATTTATTTAGTTAGATATTTATTTATTTAGTGATAAGAAGTGGCATTGACATGAGGGGAATAAACCGATATATATTTGAAGTTACCAGACTCAACTTTCAATGAAGTTTAGTTAGCTTACTGAAGACTTTGAGGACATTAACTCTGACATTCTGTTACTACATACAAAGCAGAGAAGGAGGCAAAGAGGACCTGGGGAATGATCTCTGTTTCAGTAAGACCTGCCCTGGTTCCCTGATTTTTTCGGCATCTGAATATTTTAAGGCTCAATAAATGACCTTTGTGACCTTTTGAACTCATCTCTTTTGCTCCTTTACTCTTAACTAATCACATCATCCCTCATGCCTCTCCCCTTAACACACACACACACACAACGCAAATTCATTCACATAAAACATTTTCATTCATTTTTCAACAGAAAATGTTAAATTCTAGTTTCCCCAGTGAAAAGGTCCAATCATTTGACTATCAGGCTAGGGGCATTGAAACAAACCATAGGTCATCGCTCTGCCCTAAGTTTAATCAAAAGAAACCAAGTAAAAGACAGTTCTGACAGTGTTGTAGAGAACTTGGGTAGACTTGCCCATGATATAGTTAGATAGTCATTCCTAAGCCAGTGCCTACCTTGGTGATGACCACCTTCTGTTGAGATCTCCAAAACCGTACCAACCTCTCACAGAGATACAGGAACATGGGACCCACTATCCATTTCCAAGTCTGTAATCAGAACAAACAATGAAAAAAAGCATGTGTTAAGGGGTGGTAGTTAATAAAAGATTCACGAGGACAAAACATTTTAGAAATGCAACTAACATTTGTGGGCTTGTTTAAATATTTGATATTATACTAGTAAATTTCTTCCATAAAAGAATGCATGAAAATACCTGAAGTTAAAATAAATTTCTGAGCCAGTAAAAATGAACATTCTCTTTGGTCACATTGGGGAACTATATCTACAGTATGAAACTCTCCCAAGAGGAACTGCCCCAAGAATGGGATTTCCTCCTACTGTTGCAATAGGAGTTGCAATAATCCTACAGCAGAGTAAAGTTGGTTTCGGAATTAACGTTTCTCTAAAGGATAGCATTTCAACAACATCATATTTTTAATGTAACATTGCAATTACTTTCTCTTAGTCACGTAGTCAAAGCTTAACTCATCACAAGATGAGAAATTTCATGTAAGAATTTAGCTGTTTCTCCAATATTCTTGCAAGTTCTCAGAGCAATGTACTTGCTGAATAGGGACAGATCCAGAGAGTTTTAGCTTTTTCTAGAGTCCCCTCTTGTCAGAATCTGCAATGTTTCAGACCACTGGAATTACTCTGTGGCATTGTTGGCTGTCCAAAATTATTTAGACCAAACAGATCCATCCTGGGATTCAGTCAGTTAGGTTCCTAGTTGAATATCTGAAGTAGCAAAGAATTTTAGAAGGTGATATCATCTAAAATATGACATTCCAGAAGGGATTCCAAGAGGGGAAGAAATCCCAGAGGACTTTCCATACTCTCACTTATGATCTTCCTATGAAAATTTTTAAGAAACTTATTGTTGGAAGTTGAGAGCACCCAAATAGCCCTATCTCCAATCAAAGTTGAAAAATATCTGCCTGGAGGTCATAAATTCTCTGCTACTGGCCTTCAATTTCATGGGTCAGGTTTTTCAAACCATCTAGCATTATCCATCTATTTCCTGGGGGCGACCTGGGGCCACATTGAATGGAGCCAGGTGTTGGACATCGCCTCTAATCTTCCCAGAACCCCAGGAGCATTTCTGAGGTACGTGTCTGTTAAGGTAGTAGCATTCTGACTCCAGCTGTCTTCAAGGAAATGTGCCTTCCCCAACTCAGAAGAGGACCTGCAATACAGTTCCCTTTTAATCCTTTCTATTGATGACTCTGGGCTTTCCTGTTGGCTCAGCGGTAAAGAATCCACCTGCCATGCAGGAGATGTGGGTTCAGTCCCTGGGTTGGGAAGATCCCCGGGAGACGGAAATGGCAACCCACTCCAGTATTCTTGCCTGGAGAATCCCATGGACAGAGGAGCCTGGCGGGCTATAGTCCATAGGGGTCGCAAAGAGTCAGATGAGACTGAGTGACTAAAACAACGACAACAACAACAATTGATGTCTCTATGTAGTGGGGGTAGTTCAGTGATGTGTCTGGTTACGTTCATTAATAAGTAAGGATGCTGAAAGATGTTAAGTCCTCAGACAGCATGCTGTTTCTAGAGGAAGAGTACTCATATTAGGAGAGTAGGGAAAAAGGAAGGAGAAATGGGATGGGAAATTTGCCTTTATATTATACTGTGTTTAAGGACACAATTACTGATCCTTTTCAGAAGACCTATACAAACGTTGATTTTTGCTTAGTTTTATACCAATAGCTAACATAATAACCAACTATGTGTATTGCTTGCCAATGGGGGGAAAAGGTATGAAAATCATAGGGTTCACTTCTCACTCTATGGAACAGAGAAATGGAGTTCTTGAGAGTTCCCAACAAAAGAGAAATATTTTAGCATCCTTTCCCTTGGTCACCCTTGCCACACTCCTGCTCTACCATGAAGTGCCATTGGGTGTTGGCATGAACCTAGCTCTCCAGTCTCCTTTATTCACAGACAGGACCTCCTGATGCCTAATGGCAGCCCTATGTACCATCTAACAAATTTCCACCCAGCTCTGAAAGAGGGATAGAAAATCTTATTTCCTGGTATCTGAGGAGGCTCCTGGCTCCTTATATTATAAATCATTATCTGAGCTTTCCAATTCAGCTCAGGATGGAATCCCTCTGAAAATCATTAACTGATATTATCATCACCATCATATCCAGAAGAAATAGAAGTTCTTGAATCCAAATGCACTTTAAAAAAACAATACTTTTCCAAGTTTTATATCAGGATGCTCATAACAGACTAATGTAAAGGTTACTTTTCAAGAACTAATTCTAGACAATTAGCATAGCAGAAAAACACTGGATACTTATCCTAGCAGTTCCATGACATTCATAATGGACAACTCTATGACATTTGTATTATTTCTTAGATGCAGTTTGAAGATTATTGGTAATGAAACTATAATAGCAACAATGGGTTGTACGTACCATAGGAGGGTTCCCAGAGAACTCTGGGATTGGGCAGTTCTCTATTTTTCCCCACTGTGAGATGTTTTGATAACAGTTTCTTGGTTGGTGTTTCATCAAACTCTCTGCAGTCTGCCCACGTACAATCCGCCTGAGGAGGAAATGTAAGACCTGACCATTTAGAAATGAGACATTAAGTTCTTAATTTTTTGAGATTCTGGACATGTTTTTAGTATTCTAATATGGGTCTTATACTTTTCATTTACAAGCAATATCTTATTGTCCCCTCCAAATAGATTAGAGGAAGGGAAAAATGCATGATCTTTAGCAATAGAAAAAAAAAAAATTATATGGGGACTTCCCTGCCAGTCCAGTGGCTGAGATTCCAAGCTTCCACTGCAGGGGATGTGGGTTTGATCCCTGGTCTGGGAACTAAGATCCCACATCCCACATGCTCCACAGCATAGCCCAAAAAAAGAGAAAAAGAATAAAAAGGAAAAACATGTATGGTGGCACAAAGGATATTTATATGTAACATTACATCTACAGGGTAAGTTTTGGATCATCCATACATGTTTTCTGAAGTGCAACATTTGTGCTTCTGTTTCAAATATTATTCTCATTTAGAAACAAAAACAGAAAAAGTGCAAATCTAAAAGAGCAACTGCTGACAGGTACAGGGTCTTTCTGAAAATTAGAACAAGATGTCCCACCTTTTTGAGGACAGTCCTAGAGGCAAAGAGTTTGGCCAGCAGAGCATGGACTAATTTCATTCCCATTGGCCAGGTACGCTTGTGTAGTTGACAACCTATACAACCATCTACAGTAGCCCTGAGGCTACTTTATTTGTTTTTTCAAAATTGTCTAAATTAAATCAAAAGGCTGAAATTCACTTGAGATGACTTTGTGGAGATTATGCCATTCTCACAGACATCAACACTGATAGTATGCTCCCTGAAATGCTCAGAGCCCATTCACTTCAATAAGTATTAATTGAGCAACTGCTATAACATAAGACAATGCAGGTTGAGTAGGAACAGGTGGAGGGACGCACAAAGTTGAAAGAGTCAGGTCTCTGGTCTCTAGAAACATGAATGGCAAGGTCTTCAGAATCCTTGCCTGGAAAATCCTATAGACAGAGGAGCCCAGCGGGCTGCAGTTCATGGGGTCACAAAGAGTCGGGCATGACTGAGTGACTAACACTAACACTTCAAAATATATAAGATGACACATAGAAGGCCCTTTGTAAAAGTTTGGGCCACTTGGTATATTCAGAGGATGTTGTACTTCAAGGTCATTAACCATCGCTTTCTATCCCTAGGTCCTAGGGAAGAGAATTACCAGGTGTTGAACATCTGTCATGTGCCAGGTATGGGAAAGGCACTGTACACAAATTATTTCAGTTGGTTCTCATAACAGGCCTGAAATGTAAGCACCCTCATTTTACATATGAGGACCCTGAGGCTTAGAGAGACCAGGTAACTAGGAGCAGAATGATTTGGTGAAAGCAATTCTGGACACAAGCCAGACAGCCTTGGTTTCACATCCCACATCCACCCTTGCTAATTTAGTGGCAAATTGGGCAAGTTATTTTACTTGTTTTGAGCCTCAGTTTCTTCAGCTGTAAGATAGGCATGTGCGTGCGTGCTAAGTCTCTTCAGTCATGCCCGACTCTTTGTGAGCCTATGGACTGTAGCAGGCTCCTTTGTCCATGGGATTCTCCATGCAAGAATACTGGAGTGGGTTCCATGCCCACCTCCAGGGGATCTTCCCAACCAGGGATCGAACCTGCATCTCTTATGTCGCCTGCATTGGAAGGTGGGTTCTTCACCCCTAATGCCACCTGGGAAGCCCATAAGATTAGGCATAAGTACCTCATTAAAAGTTTATTTTAGGAATCAATTGGCATGATGCATATAAGACGCCATACACAAAGTATTGATCCAACAAATGATAGCTATTAGAGTTCTTAATGCTCAAGATCACATGGGGAGTGATAGAAAAAAAAAAATCTGACTTTCTTCTCTTCTCAGTGCCAAGACTGGAAGTCAGAAAACCTGCATTTTAATCCCAGTTCAGCTGCTACCTAGCTATGAAAATAAGTAATCAGTCAACCAGTGTAAGTGGCAGATTTTCCTCAGGTGGAGAACAGGGAACATATCTGTCCTCGGCCTGCTCCACAGTAAGATACATATCTGTGAGGGACTTCCTTGGCAGTCCAGTGATTAAGTCTCTGCACTTCAAATGTAGGGGGCACAGTTTCAATCCCTGGTTGGGAACTAAGACACCACATGATCCGTGGCCACAAAAAAAAAAAAAAAAAAGATACAAATCTATGAATATATACAAATGTAAAGTGGCGGAATTACTCAGCTAGAGAGGGGAAGAGATTAATTTTTTTTTTCTCTAGGATTCTCTGAAACAACTGGATGATGACCGAGTCCCATTTAAAGATACTCATTGGTTTAAGAGGATTTTCCAGTAGTCATGGATGGATGTGAGACTTGCACTATAAAGAAAGGCGGGAGGAGAAGGGGACAACAGAGGATGAGATGGTTGGATGGCATCATCAACTCTATGGACATGAGTGTGAGTAAGCTCCGGGAGTTGGTGATGGATAGAGAAGCCTGGCATGCTGCAGTCCATGGGGTCACAAAGAGTAGGACATGACTGAGTGATTGAACTGAACTGAAAGAGTCTTTGTCTATACAGATTTTTCAGTGCTTAGAAAGGGATGACCAGGGGTCAGGGTCTGCAAGTTGATCAAGAATGCACACGAGGAGAGGGAAATATATTCAATATTTGATAATAAACCATAATGGAAAAGAAGATGAAAAAGAATGTATAAGTGATTATTTTGCCATACACCTGAAACTAACATGACATGGTACCTCAACTATATTTCAATAAAACATTTTTTAAAAAAGAATGCACATGAGGGGTTGCCACAGGCTGCTTCTCCCCACTCTTCCCCTTTTCATACCCAAGTCTCAGCCACTTTTAGGCTGACTTGACTCAGAGCAGAGTCACTGAGCCTTGAGCACCTACTTCCTCTACTCTTAGTTATCTGCAGCCCCGTACCCACTGGGGAACTTCCCGGGCCTGCTTTTGCGTGCAGGTGGGAGAACAGGCTAGTGTGAAACAGTAGAAAAAGGAAGCCTGGTATGAAACAGGGGTCCCAATAAGGCAAACTCTCTCAACCGCACATCCAGGCACTGAGTGTCTCTAGGACAGATTCATCGCTGCCTGCCTTAGCCCCTCTGAGCTCCAATCCCATCTAAACCACTGATAAACTGGTGATCGCTTGGCTACATACTGGGTTGGTCAAAAAGTTCATTTGGGTTTGTCCATAGGATGGTACAGAAAAAGCCAAATTAACTTTCTGGCCAACCCTATACTTACCCTTTTTTAGTCTGTTTCCTTGTCTATCATTTCCCCAGGAAATGAGGACAGTAAGAGCATGTCTCCCTTTTACAGGTTAAAAGAAACATGGCTGTCACAGATGCTCAATAGAAGCTAGGTCTTCCCTTTATTATGTTAGGATGCTTGAAGGCAATAACCATGTGTTTCTCGTTCTAGTATTCCCCACTGTGTCTGAGATGGGTCCTCATATACGGTAGGTAATCAGTGAATGATTGGTTTGAATCAAAACTCATTGAACTACAGCAGACCCTTTCACCTGATGAATCATTACCCTCCCTGGTTTGGGAGTTTGTCTAATTTATGAGGGGTTAAGCCATGGGAAACATCATTGCGGACATCCAAGACTCTACCAGCACTCTCAGCATGCTTTATATATGCTTGCAAAGATATTCAAAACTTTGGTGTATTTTTCAAGCTTGCTATAAATAACTGCACTATGAATAGTTATGAGTTGCATACCAGAAACTAAAGTGGTACTCAGTGGTTTTTATCAAAGTGACTTCTGTTTTCACCTCTTATTCTCTCAACAGACAGGCTGATCACACCAAGACAAGGTCACTGTGCCTCTAACAGAGCACCACATCTGGGAACTGAGGGGCATAAAGTACTTGGCCTTGGAGTTTAAATACTCACTGAGCTCCATGGATGGCGAGACCAATGAAGAAGATCACAAAGAGATGGTGTGTGTACCAAAACACTTCAAAATAAGACCTCCGGATGGTTTTGGTGGAGGATGTGATAATTAATATCAGGCACAGTGTAATGACGACTCCAGTGATGCCTGCCAACCGAGTCACAGCCACATACAGGCCTCCTTCAGGATTCTGTAAAATACACAGACACAGACACAAACACACACACATTATTTGTATGCTCTCAGATGCAGGACTCCCTATCTATACAGTGTCCAATGAATAGGGCAATAGGTATGTTCTTTCCCTCTTTAGATAATCCTAACCATCCCTCAACAGGGTGGTATAGACTTTGAATTGTTGTTGTTTAATCTCTCAGCTGTGGCTGACTCTCTTGTGACTCCATTGATTGTAGCCCACTAGGCTCCTCTGTCCATGGAATTCTCCAGACAAGAATACTGGAGTGGGTTGCCATTTCCTTCTCCAGGGGATCTTCCTGACCCAGGGATCGAACCCACGTCTCCTGCACTGTCAGGAGGATTCTTTACCGCTGAGCCATCAGGGAAGCCCATATAGACTTAGAATGGATAGTTCCAAATTAAAAGTCTTACATGGTTGAAGTGTCATAGGAAATATCAACTGATATACAGAAGTAGTTCTCAGTATCAGAAAAAAAGGACATTTGTCAACTCTATGTCTTAAAAGGGTCAGAAGCTCTTTTCCCACTTTGATTTGGAAAGTGTCATAATGCTTAGCTTGTAAAAATATTCTGGGCATATGCCACATCTTAAGCTATGTTCCTCCAAAGCAGATCCTGAGATGCGGATTCATGGGTAAGTGATTTTGAAAGAATGTGCTCCTGAAGAAACTGGTAAGAGAATGGTTAACAGGACAGGAAAGAGGAACATGTCAAATCAAATAAGAGGGTGGTGGTGTTCAGTGGCTTAGTCATGTCCCATGGACTGCAGACCACCAGGCTCCTCTGTCTTCCACTATCTCCCGGAGTTTGCTCAAATTCATGTCCATTGAGTCGGTGATGCTATATAACCATCTCATCCTCTGCTGCCTCCTTTTCCTTTGCCTTGAATCTTTCCCTGCATCAGGGTCCTTTCCGAGAGGGTGATCTTGGGCCAAATCTTAAGCCTGATGCTGCAGGGAAACTGCAGAGGGTCAAACACACCTCAGTGTTTAGCCTGACTAGAGGCAAAGAAGCTGGGTTTTTGTGGCCCGAACCCATCAGTTATTGGTTAAGATCAGCTCAGCAAGATAGCTATCTAGGCCCTTTCAGATCTTGGAGCTGGTGGGCAAAGGGCCTCCAGTAGCCCCTTCCTCTGAGGAAGAAACACAAATACAGACAATTGAAAATGAAAGCACACAGAAGGGCGGGGGAGCACAGACATCAGAAGAGTGATCTGGGCCCAGCACTGCAGTGCCAGCTCGCTGGATATGTTCGCAGTGCCACCTCTATGTATCATTGTATACATAAAAGAAAAGTCATCCAAGACATCAGAGAAAAGAATTCCTATTTTATTTGATGCTGTTTAATTCTGTCCCTAAATAGATCATGTTTTTTAATATCAGCCTGAGGATAATGATTTCTGCAAAATTAAAGGACTTTTTTGGTAATCTAACAGACAAGAAAATGTGTTTAGAATTCAGTGTACAGTGAGTGATTTGATTTAGCTATCCTACCCAACCACTGGGCACATGAAGATGATTTTGACCTTCTCCCCTCTGAGTGTAGAAGGCTCTAGCAACTACTGGAAAGGAAGAAATCCTTGCCTATGGATTGCCCATATGGCTGCTGCTGGAGCAATTAGCAGACAGAGGCCACCTCTCAGATGTTGTAAGCAAGGAAGAGGAAAAGCATTGCTGATGGGTGTCAGCTGGTTATTAACACCTCAGCCAGAAGCTTCCCTATTTCACATAAACAGTTTCATAGAACACCAACATCAAACAAGGTCATTCTGTGACCTTGTCATTCAAGACCAGTCAAGACAAACACATGCAAGACTGCTGCTTCTTAGCCTATTACAGACTTAGCCCCATTCTTCTGCCTCCTAAAAAAAAAAATTATTAAGATACCTAATGCTGGAACTATCCCCAATTCTGGACTGAATCTGACCCAGAGCAAATGCTTGTTTTCTGAAACCCCTCCCAAATCATCTGACACAAATCCCACAACAAGCCTTTCTCAACATCCTCCTGAGAAACCCCAGATTTCCTCAGAGTGTGAGGTTTCTTTGCTGCAGTAAGTAATAAACCCAAGTTTGTTTGACTAGACGATGTTCCTGGCTTTCTTTGACTGCTGGGCCTTGTCAAGGATAAGCCTGAGTTGCTCCAGGCTTCGTGTATACTTGTTCTTACAGGTGAGTTTAAGAAACTGGAAAACATCTCGTGACCTTCCACATTTAGCATCAGGAGTATGGGAGGCATTTTTTTCTGTGCCCACATTCTTAGAACCTACAGACCCGGCCCTCTGATATAGTTGGTCTACTTTTGTCATTGTTGCTGTTCTGATCAAGTAAAACTGTTCACTCACTGAAATCGAATCCTCAGTTTTAATAGTCTAGAGAACATCTGAATTAGGAAATTAGAGGCTTACCTTGATTCTCTGTCGAACAAAATTGAGGTAAGTTTCATTAGGCTTATCTCCAATGTCAGAGAGTGCTATTGAATAAGGATCAGAATTGTTGACTCGGGCATTCACACACCACTCCACATTAAATAGATGTGCAATGGTATGAATTGCTAAAGAGAGCAGAGAAGAGAAACAAAGAGGGTGAGTGGTGTACATAATTTTATTTGGAGCTGAGTTTCTGGCTACAGTCCCTGTGTGTGTGTGTGTGTGTCTGTGTGGTGCTCAGTCCCTCAGTCATGTCTGACTCATTGTGATCCCATGGACTGTAGCCTGCCAGGCTTCTCTGTCCAAGGAATTTTCCAGGAAGAATACTGGAGTGGGTTGCCATTTCCTAACTCTATAATAAAGTAGTGGAGATTTGATAAGGATCCCTTCTTACACTAACACCACTTTCTTAATAATTATAATAATAAAACAAAATATTTAACACATATAAATACATGAATACTATGATATATACATACATAAAAACAATAAAAATAAAACATTTAGCTTATAATCTCTATCTTAGATTCTCAATTTATGGGCTATGGTCCTTGTAGGGTTACTGCAAGAAATCCATGAATCTATATGTTCAACCAAGTATTTTTTTTAAAAATGAATGAACAAAACTCTTATATGTGAACTAACAAACAATTTTCACATTAAAAAGTGTGGAAAAGGGAGAGTGCACTGGGATTTTATCAGAAGAGCCTTAGGGAATAACGTTTTAAGACTTGAAGGAATAAATCCTAATGTTGGGATGGCAGAAAGAGTGTTGAATATTTTTCTAACAGAACTCGTTCAAAAAAATACCTCAACCTACCTGCAAAGGCTGATCTCTTATTTTAAAAGTATCTTAGAGGGAAAACTCTGGTTCCAAGTTTTCTTTGCAATCTCAAATATCTGAATGAACTTACCAGTGTGAAGTGCAATCATCCATGCCACCATTTTATGAAAGGTGAGGTTCCTGTCCAGTTGTCTCCGAATTCTTGTTGAGCAGCACTTTGGATTAAAGGGAAAAACAGTAATTGTTAACAAGAAAATTTTCTCTGTGCCAGATATTAGACACATATTTTCTCATATAATTATTACAACCAATTCTCTAAAAAACAAACAAACAAACAAAACCAAACCTATATCATCCTACCCATTTGACAGATAAGAAAACTGAGGCTCAGGTCAAACAGCCAATGAGTAGCATGGTTGGCTTAAGCAATGTTTTAGGTTCTCATACTATTAACATAAAAAGCCTCGCATGGAATTCATTGCTTAATTGTATAAAATATGAATTTGGACAGAAAGCATCTAACTACATAGCTTCTAGTTCAGATTAATTTATTCAATAAAGAGAGGATATAGAAATTCTATAAGGACAGGGATGCCCTCAAAAGATCTGAAGGTCCAGTGGGGACACAGACAAATGAACAGTTCTACAAGTGAATAGTTTTAGAATAGCACCCTTCCAGGAAATACACACTATGAGAGGTAGAAAAGTGTCCACCTGCACATGTTGATAGAGACAACAAAACAAGGGAAATCATTAAAGCAATCACAGCAAAAATAATAATAGCCAAGGGTATTTACAAAGAGCTTGTGCGGAAGTGTTTTACATGCATTGACTCATTTCATTCTTACATTAATTCTATGTGGGAGGTACCATTATTATCACCATATGATAGGCATAGAGAGGTTACCTTCCCCTAGGTTTCATAGTTAATAAGTGACAGAGTTGGCTGGTGTCTAAACCCCAGTTCCCTGATGCTAGAGATATCAACAATCTGATATTTCATACCTTTTATGATTACCTTGGCATTACAATGGAATTATGGCCAATTGGTTAGTGTAGTTTTCTTATGAACATATGTTAGAGGCTGTGGGTTTCAATGCTTCAATCTGGATTCAGGTCATCGCCCAAAATAGAGAAAAATTCTGCTTTTTGGTTGAATCAGAACCTTGTTTTCCTGAAAAGGGGTCAAGTGCTCGCTCTGGCTGCTTTGTTTCCAAGGGTAGATGTACTGGCATATAGATTCAGAAAATTTTTAAGGAGACCAAAGCAAAAAAACCCCAAAACAAAACAAAAAACTTAGGTATTATAAATAACTGGTTCTAAACATGTTTACGGAGAAGGCAATGGCATCCCACTCCAGTACTCTTGCCTGGAAAATCCCATGGATGGAGGAGCCTGGTGGGCTACAGTCCATGGGGTCGCTAAGAGTCGGACACGACTGAGCGACTTCACTTTCACTTTTCACTTTCATGCACTGGAGAAGGAAATGGCAACCCACTCCAGTATTCTTGCCTGGAGAATCCCAGGGCCAGAGGAACCTGTTGGGCTGCCGTCTATGGGGTCGCACAGAGTCGGACATAACTGATGCGACTTAGCAGCAGCAGCAGCAGCAGCAGCAGCAAACATGTTTAATTTCAATACAGGGGTATTAAATATTTGACTTACTTATTTTTAATAAAATATTCTGGTTTTACAGAAAAAATAGAATTATATGGAAAATTGTGCTTACTCCACTATCTTGGAGTTAGTTACATTTAGGGAGGTCAGGCTGTTTGGATCATGAAAGCAGATTCCTGAAACTGCAGAAATACTAGTAAGGAAGACGCATGATTCCAGAAAAAGGGAAAAAAACAATTAGGCTTTGTTGAGTGCCTTCTATGAGACAGGCAGCTTATCCATAATCACTACACCATTTAATATAACCAGATAAATATTACTATTTCAGAAAAAGGGAAAAAAACAATTAGGCTTTGTTGAGTGCCTTCTATGAGACAGGCAGCTTATCCATAATCACTACACCATTTAATATAACCAGATAAATATTACTATTTTCATTTTACAGATAACAAAACTGAAGCTTCCCAGATGGCTCAGTGGTTAAAAAAAAAAAAAACTTCCTGCCAAGCAGGAGACCTGGCTTTGATCCCAGGGTAGGGAAGATCCCCTGGAGAAGGGAATGGGAACCCACTCCAGTATTCTTGCCTGGAGAATCCCCATGGACAGAGGAGCCTGGTGGGCTATAGTCCATGGGGTTGTAAGAGTCAGACATGACTTAGTGACTAAACCACCACCATATACATTTTATTAAAAGGAAAACCAGAGAGTTGTAGTCACTAATGAGTTAGTAAAATGGGGTCCTACTAGGGCACCAATCCCTCATTTTTTTCCTAGCCACCCTCTATAATGTGGTCAGGAATGGCAAACACATCCAAAGAGAAGCCATATATCATGATTATACCAGGCTTCCAGATACAATTTCCTCATTGTTTCCTGACAAGGAGGGGTGGTGGTGAGATGGTTGGTTGGGAAGGGAGGGCTTTGATGCCTGTGACTGCCCAGGGCTTTATTCTTCCTCGCTACCATGCAGATACCATTTTTATGCTTTTGAGTCACTTGTGAATTACCACCAGCCACCTACTAATGACCCAAGCTTCCATCATGCACCATAGCTTCTTCACTGAATGACCAGTGACTTCTTTTTTTTAGAAAAATATTTATCTATTTGGCTGTGCTGGGTCTTAGTTGTGGCATGAGGGATCCTCAGTAGAGGCATGCAGGATCTACTTGCCTAACTAGGGATTGAATCCTGGGCCCCTGTATTGGGAGCATGGAGCCTTAGCTACAGGACCATCAGGGAACTTCCACTCCATTGACTTATAACGGGGAGGCCCTCTGTTACTGTCAGCTAGAGCCTTGCTCAATCTCAATAAGCTAACATTCAAGTGCTAGGGAGATTACTGAGTCACCTTGGCAGATTTCTACACTTGATTCAAACTGCAAGCATAAAAAAATTTTAAAAAGTTGAGAAACAGAACTACAAAGAAGTGCATATTTAATGGAGCGTAACATAAGCTTCTGTAACATGAGTGTTACGGAAACTTTAAAGTTCTATTTTATGTTCACCTGGTCTCACCACAAATGCCATAAATGAATCTGAATTAGATATCTATATGCAATTTGAGAGAAATTGCAAAGCCAGCCTTGACTCTACAGAACTCAGGCAAAGAAGCTGACAGAAACCTGGAAGCATTAGAATGTGCGATAAATATGAAGATCACCACTGGATTCATATAGCACTGTCTATAATTTTAAAATCCATGTTTATCTTCTATCCCTTCCATAAAACTCTAAGCTCTCTGAGCTCATGGCTCATCCATGTCTTATCCTCTACTCACTGTGTGTCCCCGTGCCTAGCACATAGTTAGCACTCAACAAATATTTGTTCAGTGACAACTCACTAGTTGACAGACTTAGTCAATTAATACAATTTTAGAATATCATTCATATCTGTTCTTACATTCACATTATTTCATTTGCTTTTTAGCTAAAAACAACAAAGAGAAAAAAACAACAATGACTATGAGACAGGAAGTCTAAGAGCCTTGCCCTGGATCACATGTTGGATAGAGGGCTACGTTGAGAGCTTCTGACTCTCAGGCTATATAAGGTTATAGAAAAGAGCTCACTCTCTCACGTTTCTATTTCTTTCTGATCTTCAGACTAGAACTTCCATCCAAGCTGAGGTTGTTAAGGTTTCTTTAGGGACGTCTGTCTGCTGAATCCCACTGTTCCCCATTTCCCTCAACAGAGCAGGCTCAGAGTGTTTATCCCTATCTTCCCTGGGAAAGGCCAACCCTGGGGTTTTCTTTCTCCAGCTAACCAGAAGGATTATAAAACCAGCTCTAAAGGAGTAAGACCATTGGACACTGAAGTTCTGTGACTGTTTAGTTTTCATAAAGGCCAACTAATAAATCCTTGAATCTATGACATCCTTGCCACTTCTAGGTTAGGTTATTAAGCCTGCCCAAACATTCATATATTTGATGGACTTCCTAAGGCTATAACAGCACCACAAGAGTTTTGAGTTTAGGTGGCAAGTGGGAAAATGAGCAGGCTCTGGGGGCACAAACACCTGGGTTGGAACCTCAACACTCTCACTGAATTTCATCCCCACCTCACTGGCCTGACATGCAGATTTCATGGAGGTAATTTTATGAAGACTCAGTAAGTGGCAGCTGTTACCATTTCCAATGAGTCACAGTATGTCCACTCATTTTAATCCTAATCAAAAAAGAAGGTTCTTTGCCAAGTTCACATTTCAGGTTGGGAAATCTGGAAGGAAGACACACCCCATCTATAAAAGAATGTGACTTCCTCATTTTTGAAAAATGCGTTCTTTGATGTACAGGTCTCTCTCGTTAGAGAGCTGAACTTCTCTGCAACTTGAAGAACAGCCTCATTTCACCCTTGTCTTTAGAGACCCTCATTAGAATCTTCACTCCCTTAAGGTCACAGGAACCCTAAAAGTGGCCATTACAACATGTGCTGATCATAGCCACGAAATGGCAGTGCAATCTGAGCCTGTGGAGTAACAAGGATTTCTTAACAGGCTGTCCTGGTGAAAACACTGCCTGTTTCTCAGGGTTTACTTCCTCTAAATAGAAACTATTTGAACAGGAGGTATTGGGGGAGAATAAAACAGCTACAGTCCTTGAACTTCATTTAGAAAATGTCCAGATGTTGTACTTTACAGGTCGCCCTTCAAGAAAACTTTTCAATTGCCATATGATCCAGCAAATCCACTCCTTGGCATATATCCAGACAAAACTATAATTCAAAAAGATATGTACCCCTATGTTCACAGCAGCATTTGTTTACAGTAGCTGAGACATGGAAACAACCTAAATAAATGTTCATCAGCAGATGAATGCATAAAGAAGATGTGGTACACATATACAATGAAATATTATTCAGCCATAAAAAGAACGAAATGCAGCACCTAGATGCACCTAGATGCACCTAGAGATCATCATCCTAAGTGAAAGAAGTCAGAAAGAGAAAGAAAAACCCCATATATGTGGAATCTAAAATATGACACAAATGAAGCTATCTACAAACAGAAATGGAATTGCAGAAATAGAGAACAGACATGCAGTTGCCAAAAGGGAGGAGTGTTGGGGAGGGATGGAGTTCGGTACTAGCAGACGTAAATCATTACATTTAGAATGGATGAACAACAAGGTCCTACTGTAGAGAGCAGGGAACTATAGTCAGTGTCCTGTGATAAACTAGAATGGAAGAGAATATAAAGGAGAATGTATATATATGTATAACTTGGTCACTTTGGTATACAGTGTAGATTAACACAACACTGTAAATCAATTATAGTTCAATAAAAAAGAAAACTTTTCCATCAAATGGAGTTCTACCTCTGTGGTTTCTTAGGTTGAGAAGATTATTTTAGAAATCCTTGTGATCAATGTGTTAGTTATGGCTTGTTAACCCTATATTTGTAAATCAAGTGTTGTATTGTTCTTAAAAAAAAAAATCTCCTTAGGATCAATGTGAATTTAGTAAGACTAAGGAAAAGCGAGGTAGAGTTCAAGGCAAGTTCTAATTGTTATTGACAGTTTAGATCACTTTCCTTCCCCCACAGAGTCACTGATTATCAATTAAGATTAACACCTAAGCTATACATTTCAGATCCAAGTTTACTAGCAAAGCTCCAACTTGACCTCAGGTATCTACCATTTAAAATCCTTCACTCTCATCAAAGTAGATTGCTTGCTTCTCTCCACTATAAATGACTTCTATTTAATAGGTAATTTTTTAAAAAGCTATTTAATATAAAAGGAACATTTTATTAAAAGGAAAAACAGAGGCTGCATGCGTGCTAAGTCATGTCCAACTCTTTGCAACCCCATGAACTGTAGCTCACCAGGCTCCTCTGTCCGTGGGATTTTCCAGGCAAGAATACTGGAGTGGGTTGCCATTTCCTAATCCAGAGAATCTTCCTGACTCAGGGATTGAACCTGGGTCTCCTGCATTGCAGGCAGGTTCTTTACCACTGAGCCAGCAGGGAAGCCCCCAAACAGAGGCAACTAGTCACTAATGAGCAGTGGAATGGGTCCTCCCAGGCATCAGTCCCTAAGTTTGGAAGAGCTACCCTCTGTGGTGTGGTCAGGAATGGCCAACACTGCCAAAGAGAAGCCATAAGTCATGATCACACAGGACTTTCAATATGATTTCTTCACCATTTCCTGTGCTTTATATCTTCTACAGGCTTATTTTTATCCTTTATGCCCATATCTGATGCCACCTTCTCTAAGAATTCTTTTTTCATCCCCTGCACCACCTGATACAATTTCCTTTGCCTTTGCTTGATTCCCTGTAGCTCCTTCTTTGTAACATTTTGTGGGACCCATCACATTTTGCTTTGTATAATATTTGAGTATGTATGTAGATTCCAAGTTCCTTGCTTCTCATCTTTGTATAACAATAAGAAATTTGTATACCATTTTACAGATTACAAAAGTCCTTCCTACATAATCTTTTTTTATTCCAGCATAGTATATTAGGGGTTCAGTAGACTGTTGAAGCGAGGGTGAAGGAGCCTGGGGCATTTAGAAAGCTCTGAACTCCTCAATTCCATGGACCAAACACCTGTCACATTCATTGCACAGTGACTCATGGCTCATTGTTCCCATCTTCTTGGTATATTATCCACCAAAGAGATTTTCTCTGACTTAAACATTTTTAAAAACATGACACTATGAGATTAATCCCCAAATTTCACATCAGTCTCATTAATTTCTATATGCATACATATATATATATGTCATATTATGTATATCTGTGTGTGTGTGTACATGTACTTTTTTGCTATTGTGGAGGTATAGGTAGATTGGTTGTTTTGTTTTTTTGGGGGGTTTGTTTTGTTTTCAATGTCTGTTCCAGGTTAAAAGGTTGTCTCAGGGAGCTCCATCGACAGATAATATAAAAATAAACTAGAGAATCAAGCATGGCTTGCTTGTATAATGAATATTATACAGTGGTTGGAATTCTCATAAACCCTTGGTTTGCTTTTCCTATAAAAGGGCGTTGAGCTTGATGGCCTTCGAAATTTTGAGGAACTCAAACTTTGTAAACGTTGGTTCTTACCGCACTGGAACCCCTGAGGAAGGAGAGCAGATTTCGACAGACAGGCAGCAGAATCAGCATGCAGTTGAAATTCAGGCAGGCTGCAGGGGCTCTGGCCAGGGCCAGCGCTGACTGGAAAGGGCAGGATGAAAAGCAGGTGACTCCTGTGAGCCCAGAACACCCCCCCCATCTCACTCCGGCCCCCCAACCCCCAGGCTTCCCAGCAAACATGAGGACCACACTCCAGAGACATCAAGTTATCTGGGAACGAAGGTTCTTCAAAGCCAAGGATTTATTTTTAAGGTCTCGCTCCCCACCCCAACATTTTTATTATGAACATTTTCAAACACAAAGAGAATCTGAAATAATTTCACAATGAATACCTGTTTATTCATTTCCCAGATTCTACCTTTTACATTTTATGAAGCTTGCTTTAGCACATGTCCATTAATCTATCCATTCATCTGCCTACCTCTGTATCCATCAGTGCATCTTATTTTTGATGCATTTCCAAGTTGCAGACATCAGTTCACTTCCTCCTATATACTTTGGTATGCATATCATTAATTAGAGTTCAATATAGAAACTGGGGCTTTGTAAAGAAGATTTTCTTAGCACTTAGACTAACCTCAACAGTAACTAAGTAGGTATGGTGTAATGCTTTGGCATTAAAACTGTTCCTTGTAATGCCTAAAGAAACTGCATATATGCAATTAAATAGGGGGGAGGAAAATGCAAAAGGAAATCATCCTTTTAAGCATCAACCTGAATAAATTAACAACAATTATAATAACATAGTATAATTATATGCTATAATATTTATGCATATGATGCATAATACATATTATAATTAGTATCATTAAGTAATCAATTTGTGGTTTCAGCATGATGTAACAAATGACATCCTCTGAGGCAGCCCTAATTGTAATTATTTTGTTTATGAAGAAGAACTCTGGCAGTTCAAGGAAACTGAGAATGCTAATGGACCCAAGGAAACGCAGGGGCCTTTGCTCCGCCAGTCTAGTCAACGGATGTGACCTTTGGGCAAGTTCCTCAAAGGCTCCATATGTAGGGAGAGGCTTATTTCCTGAAGATTATTTCATAACATGTCACTAGGGCTTTTCATGAAAAAAGTAGTAGGAATCAGATGATTTAGAGAATACAGGAAGTCCCACTTGTGCTACCTGTGTCACCCTGGATGGATCTCTTCAACCTGGCCATCTATTCCAGAGTGAGTATTAGATTTCTCCTTTAAGCTAAACAGGTGCACAGTAGTTCTTGGGAGGGGAAGGTTGCTGCTGGGACCTTCTGCCACCCTTTTGTTTGTCCCACACTGGAAGACCTAAAGACTCTTGCTCAGGGGGTTGCAATGGAGGGACTGAGGCCAATGGTGCTGTTGGGTTGGTCAGAATATTTCTTTAAAATGTTAAGAGGAATAGGAACAAGAATCTCTGATTAGACATGGGAGCCAGTCAATACCATGGGAAATGGAACTTATACTTACCCCAAGAAGTTTTCGAGTGTAAAAGAACTTATCTGGGATATCATAAACCCGGTAGTACCAGACAAAGAGGAAGACGTTCATCCCCAGCCATACCAGCTGCACAAATAGAAATGGTTGCGTAAAGTTTTCAAGTTTCAACAGGCAGATTTCACACCAGGTTGGAGTCAGACCAGGGTCAAGACCTCCCCATGGACAGCTCTCAATAAAGGTGGTTACAAAGCTGGGTGGAACCAGCTTCGAACCAGCTCTTTCCTGCAAAGGTGTCTCTGCACTTTGGTAGTAACCTTTCCACTCTGTCTTGTCCCCTGTGATTGTTCTATTACTTGGCCACTATGCCGTTATTGTCTATCTCTTCTTGTTTCTCCTTCTCTTAGGTTGATAGATGATAGCAAGTGACTTGAAGGGAAAGGAATCTGTTACTATGCTGTCTCTCACATCAGGAAGACTCTGTGTTTGATTCTCAATTCTCACAGGTGGAAGATCTCCCTCCATCACACAGCATCTTGCCCCAGTTAGTGGCAAGTCTTTAATTCTACTTGATGAATTTTGCTTCAAGTGAGCATCAATGAGGGGATGACTGCATGCTAAGTTGCTTCAGTCGTATCTGACTTTTTGTGACCCTATGGACCGTAGCCTGCCAGGCTCTTCTGTCCATGTGATTCTCCAGGCAAGAGTACTGGAGTGGGTTGCTATGTCCTCGTCCAGGAGATCTTCCTAGCCCAGGGAATGAACCTGCATCTCTTGTGTCTCCTTCATTGGCAGGCAGGTTCTTTTCCAATAGAGCCACTTGGGAAGCCCAAGGGGATGAGAGGCATGGGATTTATTATTATTATTATTAAAAGGAGATTCTTCTAGACTGTGAGTGTTGATTTCATCTCAAGCACTGACTGCATCCAACAATGACTCTGCCCGGTGCTCCACCTTCAGGTCCCCAGTGGCTATCTTTTCTTAACTGAGCTTTCAGTTTATTTAATGTCCTTCAATGCTGGAAAATAGTCTCTCTTTACAAAGAAGAAGGTGCTAAAGCCACTTCTCCATTTCCTAACTTTGTCATGTTTACTCTTGATTTCCAAGCTGTGTCTTCACTTTCAAGTATATGAATGCATAATTTAGATGGAGGTCATTTCCCTGGGAAAACTGTGGTAAGGGCTAAAAGTATAATTTGAACTTAGTTTCTATAGGAGTCATCTGTTCTTAAAACAGAAATGAGAAATCAACTTAAGAGCTTTGAGTCCTCAGAACAATTCTGTATTTCGTTAGTGTTAATTTGGATTTTTTTAATGAAAAAAATATTGTGGCTTTTATTTTATTTGTGCCACTTGTTTCTACCTCTCCAGCTAAAAAAGTCATATTTACTTAATGACAATTCTTTCAAAAATTTCATTCATAGGTGTCCTTTTAAAAAATCTGGATAATACTTTCATTGGCTACTGGAAAAGCTACTTATAAATCATATTTCTATCTTCCCAACCATCTGTGATTGCTTTGCTGAGACCACCACCTTAAAATAATAGTTAATATGTGTTATGTTAAAAACTAAAGAAATCAACATGTCTATTAGAAAAATCGCCATATCTTTACTTAAAAGTTGTTTCTCATGATAGATTATATTAATTTATATATAACTGTGTAATATATATCATACATACATTATACACATACATCTAGATAGTTTACTTCAATTCCTTTTCCTTGACTTAGAAAAAAAAAAACTTCATAAATAACTAAAGTTTACCTCAGAAGAAAGAAGATACTTCTTAAAAAGAGAAAATTGAAAAATTCAATTATTTTTGGTGTAATTACTGAAAATACAGGCCAATTTCCCGTACATCAGCCAATCTTGTATTTGTTATTTGGAAAACTGTATAAAGTTTCAGTTGCCCATTTTTAGGTGGTATAAGTACATAAAAAATAGAAAAACTTGCTTCTAAGTAAACATTGTAACCAATTCATATTCAGGGATCGTCATCATGAAATGTCTTCTACTCCCACTGTGAAATGCTGGCTAATTTAGTACTTCTAAAAAATCCCAGAAATAAACTAGGCAAAGTGAGCCCCTAGATACATTCCTTCCATGAGTAAATCTGGAAGAATGGACTCATTCTATATCCATCAGATGGATGCATGTTCACATAAATAAGTTTCAACACAATTTCTCAAATGAATGAAATAAAGCTTTGCTCTATTTTCATTTTCAAGAGAACATAGACAAGTTAGAGAATTTGTAATTTCTTTCTTATTGGTACTTACAATGACAAAGATGGAGATGCCCTCATTCACAACCCAGTTCCCCATGGTAGCAGAGGTTCAATGCCTTGAGTTTGCCTTTCTTCTCTGCTATGCTTCTTCTTCCCATGAGGAAATGAAAACAGCAGCCTTGGGGCAATCTGTTTCCTTTTCTATTATCAGAAATTAGCTAATCATTGGTCAACTGAAAAGCTTGTTTCCATAACAAATTTAAATTTTTAAACCACAAAAAAAAAAGACAGAAAAAAAGTCTACAATGATCCAATCACAATTAAACATAGTGAGAAATGAAACTAATTTCTACAACTTAAAGACAAATAACAGTGTAATTCATAGTGAATTACACAGTGAATTAATTTTTGGACTGACTGGTTAGCAAATGGCAATTTTTAAAAAGTCACCCAACTAGCCATGATTTCGTGTTAGGTTAAAAAAAAAAAATTAGATAGATGTGATCTTTTTTGATAGGCTGGAGCAGCATTTATAATCTTACTGAGAAAAATAATAACAATAGTGATGGCTGATATTTATACCATGCTTACATTACGCCAATTTTCTAAGATACATATGTGTGTGTATGTGTATGTACATACACATACACACACACACATATATATATATAAGTTGATACACATCTATGTGTGTGTCTACACACAAAGGCACCCATATACACACATATATAAATTCAGTATGTAAATAAATTAATTCTAATATTCAACCTTATAAAGTAGTCTCTATTATTATGATTACATTTACATATGAGGAAACTGAGACCCAGAGCAGTTAAGTTACTTGGCCAAGGTCATACAATTAAGAAACTGTGGAGTTGGGACTTGAAAGCCAAGTAATTTGGCCATCTTTTGACCATGAAAGCCTGACAGTGGCACCCCATCCCAAATCACTTCCAATACAACTATGGGTAAAGAAAACAACAAACAGGCCAAAATGTTTGGATGGCTGTAGTAGTCCCAGGTTGACAGGTCATTTTTCTAGGCAGGGTAGGTAAACAGGGTCAGAAAGGTATGTTCGACATGGTGGATGTCAAAAGTCAGATTTAGCATCCCCCCAACCCCCGCCTGACTCCCACCCAGTCTTCAGGACATGAAAGAGACAAGGGTAGGGTGGTAACGCCACTATGAGTTCAAAGTTGACTAATTGCACTAATTGTAGAACAGCTAGAGTAGAGAGGTAAAAGAAGAAACTGGAGGAGCAAAAGGGAAAAAGAAGAAAAAAGAGAGAGAGAGAGGCCTGAACTATTTGGATTGGTGTCTACTGAAGCACTTGAGACAACCTGCAGAATTGTGACCATGAGTAAAGTAATTATTTTTCACCTTTTAATATTTAAGGAAAGGTACTCAACCATGACTTTCTGCATGGCTCTTGAATCATGCGTAACCCACATCAAGGACAATCAGCTTCATGGTTCAGTTACACACAGAGATGAATTCAAAGAAACACAGACAATCAAGTTATGTGTCAGTAATTTGCCTCTCTGCTCTGGGATCTATTCCTCACCCTTTCCTTGTTCTGTTCTGTTTTAGAGAGAGTTGTATTTGCCAGGCTCCTTGGCCCACTGGCTTCTGGGATGTTCAATTAAACTGGAGGATGAGGAGCAGGCGAGGAGTCAGAGTGCTTCTTCCCCTGGCTTTCGGCTTCAAGAGGGGTCTCAGAAGTGCTTGCCTTTAACCAGAAACTCCAGCTCCCACCAATCACCCTTTCTCCCTGTGGCCTGAGCTCCTGCTGGCCATCACCAATATAGGTCCAGCTCCTACCAGATGGCCATCGCTTCTGGGCTTGAGTTACACCAACTCCTCCCAGGTTCCCTCCAACCTGGAAGGCGGTCACCACTTCCTGTAGCTGTTAATCTTTATGTTGCCTCTGTACCCACGTTGGGATTCTCCAGTTTCACATCATCCATGTAACAAATCCCTGGTGTGAAATTCCCTCTGTTGAAACAGGGTGGTTTCTGTTTTTCTGACTGAACTTTGCCTGATACAGAAAGTAATTCAGACCTGTACTCATTTTCTCATGGAATTAAAGAAGTGAGGCATGTATGCCTAAAGAGGAATAAACACCTTAAAATCTGCTCTCTCTCTTCCTGCCACTCTCAAACTCTTCCACAGGGAGGATTCCTGCTCCATCAGGGTCTTTGAAATTTACCAAAGTAGTCCATCGACAGATGAAGATGTGCTACATAAATACAATGGAATATTGTGCTGTGCTTAGTTGCTCAGTTGTATCTGACTCTTTGTGACGCTATAGACTGTAGCCCACCAGGCTATACAGTCCATGGGATTCTCCAGGCAAGAATACTGGAGTGGGTTGCCATACTCTACTCCAGGGGATCTTCCCAACCCAGGGATCAAAGCCAGGTTTCCTCCTCTGCAGGCAGATTCTTTACCATCTGAGCCACCAGGGAAGCATATTACTCAGCCATAAAAAGGAAAGAAATTGGGTCATTTATAGAGATGTGGATGGACCTAGAGTCTGTCATATAGACTGAAGTAAGTCAGAAAGAGAAAAACAAGTATCATATATTAATGCATATATGTGGAATCTAGAAAATTGGTTCAGATGAATCTATTTGTAGGGCAGGAATAGAGATGCAGATGTAGAGACTGGACGAGTGGACATGGTGGGGCGACGGGATGAATTGGGAGATTAGGACTGACATATATACACTACCATGTGTAAAACAGATGGCTAGTGGGAAGCTGCCATACAGGGAACTCAGCTTGGTGGTCTGAGGTGGTCTAGGTCTTGGTGACCTAGAGGGGGAGGGGGTGTGTGTGTGAGGGAGGTCCAAGAGAGAGACGGTATATATATACACACACACACATATAGCTGATTCACTTCATTGTACAGCAGAAACCTACACTACATTGTACAGCAACTATACCCCAATTAAAAAAAAAAAAAAAAACTTGCCAAAGTCTTCCCCTCTCCACCCCTCCCTGCTTCTCTCTTTTCTAACCTACTGGCTGATCGTCCCTTTACCCTACCTATCTTAAACTTCAAGTCTCTCCCACATTTTGTCATCTACCTCCCAAGGACCGTGCTCTGCTGGGGCAGCAATAGCAAGGGGACCATAGATACTCATATACTAGGAAATAATGCTCCTTGAACATTTCCTAACTCCTTTCCCCTCCCTCCACAGTTTGAGAAGAAAATTTAAAAAAGAAAGAATATTTTTATGGGTGATCAACCATTCCCTCCTATGGCTTCTTTTTTCTCCTTTATAAAAATAATCACAGGGCTGTGAGTAGAGATGTCTTGAGAGACTTAAGAACCTCAATCAGTTTCACAGTTGGAGGAAGAGAGCTCAGTTGCAATGAAGAGTGAAATCTTTCTTTTATAGCAAGTAACTTCCCTTTTGAGAATACTGTTCAAGTTAATTTCAATGTTCTCTGCTCTTGAAAAGACAAGCAGGAAGTTTGATAAAGGAGCAACAGGTATTGGCTGACTGGTATTGACTGGACATGGAGAATGAAGAAAATTGAACCTCTATGCATCAGCTAACAGTTTATCTTCTCCCAGTCACTTGGGTTTCCATTGCCTCCTAAGCTGTTAGTGTCAAGTTAGACTGTGATAAATACAAGAAAGTGTTCAACCCTTCTAGCAGGCAGTAATGACAATGACCAACACCATCAGCTTGTGATTGAAATCCTAGACACCTCTTGCAGAGGGAAAAAAGAGAGACAGACCCATGTCTCTAGGGGATCCCTAGATTTTGCATTCTGAGTATAATTCTTTCCCGATTTGTCAAATTAAAAAAAGTATGTGAAAGTGAAAGTTGTGCAGTCATGTTTGACTCCTTGTGACCCCATGGACTACAGCCTGGCAGGCTCCTCTGTCCATGGAATTCTCCAGACAAGAATACTGAAGTGAGTAGCCATTCCCTTCTCCAGAGCATCTTTCTGACCCAGGGACAGAACCTGGGTCTTCCACACTGCAGGCAGATTCTTTGCTGTATGAGCCACCAGGGAAGCTTTGTCAAATTAAAAAAAAAAAAAAAAGTATACTAAAGTTATTTCCAGAAGGATGTATGGAATGGTGAAGAAAGATAGGTATGTTACTGCACCAAGATTCCTGAAAAATTTCATTCCTGGTAATGATGAAAAATGGATTATCTCTACTGTGCAAACTATTCTTTTCAGAACTACCATATTCCCACTCTCTATCCATCCATGAGGTATGTGGCCCCACTTCCCTTGCTTAAGGGTGACTAATGAGAGGACCTCATCCTCCTGGAAATAGTAACTGTCTCAGGGATGGGCACTTGACCCAAATGAGGTCAATGAGAGTTCTTTTTGCACAATGAGGGAATTTTTAGGGTCTATGGAGGTGAGAGAGTGAAGCTCTTCTTTCTTTGTTCTTTGTGAATATGCATGTCTGCTGCTGCCACTGACCATCTCTACTACTTTGTGCCAAGAAGCTGCATAAGAATCATGCCAACACAAAATCAGATCAGTAGTTGGGGAAGGAGTGAGAGGTCTGGAGACAAATATAACAGCATTTGCTTTCTGGGTCTGATCTACCTGAGACACTTGGATATCTCAGTTATTCTCACAGATTGGGTTCCCTGGAAGTACATTACAAGTTGGAGATTAGTGCTGAGGAGTTTGATCTGAGAGTGTCTTTGGAGGCACGCACCCACATAAAGGAAGGAAAAATAAGAAAACAGCAGTGGGCAGAAGGAGAAGCTGAATTATCATGTGGTCATAAGAAGGCCTCAGCAACCCTGTGGGGAGAAGTGAAGCTGCGATGACTGGATGATCTTGGGCAAGACAGTTGCTCTTCACTAAGGCACTCCCTGGAGGTGTAGACAGCAGGGGACTAAGTCTTTCACTTTTGAAGTTGCCACATTATAGTATCCAACCCAGTTACACAAGCCATAAATTCCTATTTTTAAGGGGAAGAAAAAACAGTTTGAGTTGGCTTTCTACCACTTATACCTAGAAGGGTTCCTACTAAAGCATGTTGTAATGGAAACCACTTTTATTCTATAACCACAGGCTCAAAGGTTAGTGAAAGTTGAATAAGGCTGCTGGAATGGGATCCAGATATTCTATTTCTTGTTTGAAGGGGAAAAAAGAGCAAAAGAAGAGACAGGGAGGAAGGGGTAATTTACTGATGTAGGTGATTAGAGGCATTAAGAACATGGTTTTACCTGATACTTTATTTATTAGAAAGTGAAAATGTCTGGTGATGATTTAAAATTTAACTCTTTAGATTGTGATTTGTATACATTTATTCACAAGAATAAGGAAGAAAATGAGGAAAGCTTACCTATTTTCTCTCACTAATCACTGATTTGAATTTAAAACTTGCGAGGACGCTTCCTGAGTAAATAATTTTTTTTTCTTGAAAAAAATCTATTTTTACAGACTTTAGCTAGGTCCTAACAATAGCTTACATTTGTAAAGCATTTTACACATGCCAAGTGCCTGATGTGCCTTATCTCATTCACTTTTCACAGTCTTATTATGAAGTGTGCAAACTTATCATATCCATATGAAGTAGGATGAATATTGTGTGTTAGTCACTCAGTTGCATCTGACTCTATGCGACCCCATGGACTGTAGCCCCCCAGGCTCCTTCGTCCATGGAATTCTCCAGGCAAATATACTGGAGTGGGTTGCCATTTCCTTCTCCAGGGCATCTTCCTGACCCAGGATCAAAATGAGGTCTCTTGCACTGCAGGCGAGTTCTTTACCATCTGAGCCACCAGGGAAGGTATTGCCCCCCGCTCCAGCCAAAATGTCTAGGTACTGATTCCCAAAACCTATGAATATGTTACTTTACATGGTTAAAGTAACTTTAACTTTGCTTTGAAGACATGATTGAGTTAAAAATTTTGAGATGGGGAAATTATTAGGGATTATTCTGAGTAGGCCAATGTAATCCCAAGGGCCCTTATTCGAAGGAGGCAGGAGGTTCAGATGCATTGAGAGAGGATGTGAGGGATGAGCTAGAATTCAGAGAGCAGAGAAGATGCTATGTGGCTGACTTCCAAGATGGAGGAAGAAGCCCTGAACAAAGGAATGCAAGGAACGCAGCTCTAGAATCTCTAAGAGGCAAGGAAAGAGATTTTCTTCTGGAGCCTCCAGAAGGGATGCAGGCCTGCTGACACCTTGATTTTAACCCCATGAAAGGGATTCCAGACCTCTGACCTCCAGAACTGCAAGAAAGTAAGTTTGTGCTGATTTAAGCCAGTCATTTGTGGAAATTTGTTACAGCAGCAATAGAAGACTCATATCCGTCTTTAAAGACCAGAGATAAGAGCCATGAGGAGATAAAGTAGCTCGCCCAGAATCACACGGTTGCTTGATACTGGAGCTGAGATTTGAATGCAGGCAGTCTGATGCATCACTGCTTATTCGCACCTCCAGAATCATTTTGTAAAGCTAGGTTTTCATTGTCAATAATAAAATCATTTATTTTGGAGCATCAGCTGCTGTCCCAAGATCCCTGGATTGAACTCTGCTATCCTGCTGTTAGTTTGCAACACATGGCTCTCCCACCTAGGACTGACCAGAATTGCCCTTGATTTCCAGTCTCCCTCTGACAGTCTAGATGTTGCAGATGGTTTCCTGCAGTAACCATTGGCATGCAGAACTGGCTCCACCCAAGAAGCCTGAAGGAGTCTGTTGAGCCACAAGGGTGACTCCGTACTACCAGTTTCTGCCTATTTCACCCTGACCTGAAGCAGGAAAACTCTGTTTCTGTGTTTCTGCTATCACCTTTCCTTGCCCCAGGAGGTATCTGAGCTCTCATAGCCCCACTTGCAGCAGTTAGCAAGGGTTCATTCTGGAGAAGATGCTAATCAGTCACTTCAGTGTTAGCCGGGCTTCCCAGGTAGCTCAGAGCGTGGAGAACCTGCCTGCCAATGCAGGAGATGCAGGTTCAATCTCTGGGTCAGGAAATCCTTGCCTGGAGAATCCCATGGACAGAGGAGCCTGGCGGGCTACAGTTCATAGGGTCGTAAAGAGTTAGACATGACTGAGCAACTAAATATCATCATTGTCATCATAAGTGTCAGCCACATGAGACAGGCAAGTGTCAGTTCTTGTAGGACCACTGGCATTGAAATAGGATTCTCTCCAAGAGAAAAAGCATCTTCATTTCATGTGAGCCTGAGGTCTAGTTCCCTTGACAGTTTCACCAAATAATGTCTAGCCTAACAAAACTTAATAATAGGATCTGACTGCTTGCTAAGGAGAAACTGAAAATATTTCAGGTCAATACTTGTAGCCACATGCAAAAATCTGTTAAGATATATAATCCAGTACAGTTGTCAAAATTAGGAGATACAATACAAATACAATATTATTGTGTAATCTACAGTTCATGGAGTTTACCAACTGCCTTTTTTGTGATTTGTTGTTGTGCTCTGGAATCTAGTCTAATATCATGTACGGAATATAGTTGTCATTTATCTCTGGGCTCCTTTAATCTGGACCAGTTCCTGAGTTTTTATTTATTAATTTTTCCTGATTGTGGCATGTTTGAAGAATATAGGCTGGTTATTGCATAGAATGTCCCTCCTTTTGAGGTACTGCATTTGTTTATGACTAGACTCAACTTTGGAGAAGGCAATGGCACCCCACTCCAGTACTCTTGCCTGGAAAATCCCATGGACGGAGGAGCCTGGTGGGCTGCAGTCCCTGGGGTCTTGAAGAGTCACATGCAACTGAGTGACTTCCCTTTCACTTTTCACTTTCATGCATTGGAGAAGGAAATGACAACCTACTCCAGTGTTCTTGCCTGGAGAATCCCAGGGACGGGGGAGCCTTGTGGGCTGCCGTCTATGGGGTCACACAGAGTCGGACACGACTGAAGTGACTTAGCAGTAGCAGCAGACTCAATTTACGCCTTTTGGGTGGGAATATGCTAGAAATGGCAAGTGTCCTTGTTAGAGCATCACATCAGGGAGGCACATGATGTCAGTCTGTCACATTGCTGATGATGACCTTACTCTTAGACAATACACACAGAAATCTTTAAGAGTAAATGTAGGCCATTTATTTTCAAATGGTTTAAAAACAATAACCATGATCGTGGAAATCTGACCAAATGGTAATAGCTGATAAATCTGGGTCAACAGCACACTGGGTTTCTTTGTCCTGTTCTGATAACTCTACTGCAGGCTTGACATCATTTTTAAATAAAGCAGCTTAAAAATCTGACATATTAGAAGCTGTCTTCAGTGTGTACAGATTGCTCTGGCACTTGGGGACAGCATTGGTTTGGGGAGTGGATGCTGCTTTTTGTGAGGGAAGGCACTTCAATGGGCTTCTTGGTGATTCAAAGGTATTGCCTGGTCAAGGGGTTAGAGGTAGAGCCAGAGAAAAGCTAAGCTGCTTAGCATAATACAACAAAAGGATGATGTCCTTGAGTGGAGAAACTTACAGTGTTACCTTGATATGAGGCTTGCACTGGAGACCATGAAATAGAATGTCCTGGAGGACAGAAGTGTTTCTCACAGAGATGAGTAACAGGCCCAAGAACAGAACAGAGTATCTGGCCCAAGAGAGGACATGGGCAGGATTTCCCTAGTATCCCAGTGGTTAGGACTTCATGCTTCCAATGCAGGGGGCACCAGTTTGATACCTTGTCAGGGAACTAAGATTCTACATGCCTTGTGGCATGGTCGGGGGGTGGGGGCAGGGGTGGGGGTGGGGAAGTCATCTAATTTTTAAAAAGAGAAAGAGGACATGGGCAATAAGGAACTTTCCTGTTCATGGTAATAATCTGTGAGAACGGGGCCACACGATAATGATTGTTGGTTTTCCCTTTTCTATAGTGTCATTCCTTTATGTTGTTCCTCTGTCTTCACTACAGCTGATAAACCAGCACGACATAGCATCAGCCTTGAATTAATGGTCATCTTGAGGGATAAAGTGGAAGCTGGCCATGTGGTGAAATAGACTAGGAGGGCCTGAGGCAGAAAGGAGAAAAAAAAAAAAAAGATGAGATGATCAGACGTGAAAGGAAGAGCAGGAGACAATCAGGAGGATACCAACAGTCTGAAAAATTCCTGGAAATATTTGGGAAAAGACACTGGACTTCCAGGCATTCTGTGGTGTTTGAATTGTAGTGATTTGGCTGTTAAGGAGAAGAAAATTGCAGAACTCTAGAGAATGTGAGCATATATAGGAAAGTAGAGTTCATTGGCCACATGTGGGTCATGTACAATAAATGGTTAAAAAAATATGCTTGAGTGGTTTATTCAAGTCCAAAGGAAGAGTTGGTGTGCCTAACTTCTACTACAACAAGCACCAGGAGAATAATGATTTTTTTAGGCAAATTCATCCCTTGCATATGAGGTGGATCAAGAATGAGAATATTCCTTTGTGTGCACTTTCAAACTTTGCTAATTTAGGGACCATGTGTAAAAATAAGAAGGCAGGTAATGACTATTTATTTGATTTTAGCACAGTGAGATTATTAATTTGTGGTTACTTGTGAGATTTACTGCACTGCTTTCTTGACACTGAGATTTCAGGAATTTAAAAAGTCAAAGAAGCTCTACAACAAGAGTTCAAATGAACCATGAAGTTTTATTTTCTCACTTATGTGAGAAGACATCTGCACACACTGAACTTGAAACTGCAGGCTAAAAATGTGAAATACTGTTGTCAGTTCAAGGAAGTGAAGATATTCAGACACAACTCAGACTGTTATATAATTCAGAGAGCACATCTATTTCCCTTATTAAACTTCCCTGGACTCAATGGATTCATGAGTTTGAACAAAGGCAAACATTTTTGTGGAAATGAAACCACAATTAAAAAAAGATTTGATGACTCTGGATGCTATTTAACATTTATTCAGTTGCCTTAGAAATTTAAATGTCTATATCTATACACATATAATTGGATAAATATCAGTCCTGAGAGTGTGATTCAGTTTTAAAAGCACTGATTGGGCTTAAAAACAACACATGCCCATCAAAGCTGATAGTGTCCATGGAAATATGTGTCTCTAGATGCTAAAACTCTCATAAAATATCTAGCAATATGGTGCAATGATGAACAATGTTTGGGTCTTAAGTGACTGTATAAAATTGCAATTATTAACAAAATGAAGAGAAAGTGTTAGTCGCTCAGTCATGTCCAATTCTTTGTGACCCCACGGACTATAGCCTGCCAGGCTTCCCTGTCCATGAAATTCTCCAGGCAAGAATACTGGAATGGATAGCCATTCTTTTCTCCAGACGATCTTCCCAGCCCAGGGATTGAACCTGGGTCTCCTGCATTGCAGGCATTAATGAAATAGCTGAAATCAAAGAGGCACCATGAGCAATGCAAACTCAGAGTCAAAATGAGGTACTCTCTAACTCGATCCATTTCCCCAGGATGGTTTAACCTGTTAAATACCAGCACAGCAGGCACTGTTTTCATTACTTTCAAGATTTTCTTAATTCCCTTCTCCCCCACTGCCTCCCAATATAGAGAATGAAAACAAAAACAGAAATAAAAACAAATACAAGGTCTCTGGAAGCTCCCAAACTTCCTCGCAAGTTGACTTTAAAATATAATCTTCCAGGACTTCCTTGGTGGTCTAGCGGTTAGGAATCCACCTGCTAAAGCAGGGGACAGGGGTTCGATCCCTAGTCCACGAAGATTCCACCTGCCCGTGCAGTGACTAAGCCTGTGTGCCACAACCACCGAGCCCATGTACCTAGAGCCTGTGCTCCTCAGCAAGAGAAGCCCACACACTGCAATGAAGAGTAGTCCTGCTGACTGCAACTAGAGAAAAGCTAGTGCACAGCAATGAAAACTCAGCATGGCCAAAAATTACAAAGTATCTTCCAGGAGAATGGAAGGTAAGACATTACAGGGAAAAAATTTCCTTTTATTGAAAAACTGTAATAATAATGAAGTCAAGGATGATGTCAGGGAAAATAGTGGTTTTATGGACTGAATTCAGTCCCTCTAAAATCTGGGGGTAGGGGTAGGAGGGAGGTTTAAGAAAGAAGGAATTATTATACAAATAGCCAACTCATGGTGTTATACAGCAGAAATTAACACAACATTGTAAAGCACTATAACCCAATAATAAAATTTAAAAAAATAAATAAAAAATAAAGCTTATCTGTTATATCCCTAACCACCACTGTGACTGTATTTGGACTCAGGGACTTTAGGAGGTAATTAAGGTTACATGAGACCACAAGGATGGGGCCCTAATCTGATTGGACTGGTGTCCTCATAAGAAGACTTTGACACCAGAGAGCTCTCTCTTCTCCCCTGTGTGCAAGAGAAGAGTCCATGTAGGATACAGTGAGGAAGCAGCAAGAGAAGCGTCACCAGAAACCAACCCTGATGGCACCTTAAGACTTCTAGCCCCCTGAACTGTGCAAAAAAAAAAAAAAGAATTCACTTATTGAAGCCACACAGTCTGTGGTATTTTGTTTTAGCAGCCTGAGTAGATTAATACAGGTATAATAAGGAAACTGGGGAGGTTGTCCATGCCCAGAATCATTGAAAAACCTGGGGAAAAAGTGTCAGCAGAAACCTCATCAGAACACTGGACGATAAAGAAATGTTTACAGCAACAAGTGAATACTTAACTAAGAGAAAGGTCATGAGAACACAGTAGGAGAGCTTTGTGGCATTTTAATTTACCTTAGTCCCATCCCCCTGTGCAGGATGGCAGTGACTTTGAAGACAGCAGCCTGCATTCCCATTGTGGGTACCTGGTTGTGGAGAGACCAGAGCAGACCTTAATCCCAAGGACAGCATTTGTCTGTTTTGATTGGTCTAGGGGTTCCATGAAGGATTGGCACAAGCGCTTGCTTTTGTTTCCTCTAATCAGAGCTCTCCCAGAGTGGAGGAGGGGCTGTGCAATGATCCTCCCTCAAAAGCACTGAAAGGAAAGCCACTCTGACCTGGGGCCAAACATAACCACTGGGGCAAATGACAGAAATACTGATAGCCTGGCAGGAAAAGCTGGGTAGGACATTCTTTGGGGAATAAAAGTTTTGACAAGCTGCCTTGTAGACTGGGGAAACTAGAAGGCCACACTCATGTCCAGGGAAGGATGCATGCCCAAAAAAGACCTGAGAAAACTATACACTTCTACATATAGCTGATCTTTATGCTCCAACTAAGTAGGATGTGAAAATTTAGGCAGAATTGTAAATGGCATGACTGACGTATAAAGGATTATCCCAAGAGGGAGCCATTCTTCAAGGACCTGGAGAGTATATTTTTCTTTCTTTCTATTTTTAAAAATTTGACCCAAGGCATTTAAGGAAATCTCTGTTCAATGACTAGCTGACTACTGAGCTGATGGAACAGAGACCTCATATAGCATTCATTGCAAAGAATACAGTCTTCACAAAAGTAGTTTAGAGAGGTCACTAAACAAACAACTACCACCCAAGGCAAGCAACAACAAATCCTGGAAGTGAGGCAAATAATCTAAATCAGTACAGGATAAGATTCAAAACTTTGTTTTCAGCAAAATATTACAGGCATGTGAAGAAACAAGAAAGTATGTCTCAGATGAATGGATAAAGAAGATGTGAGCTATATGTATTGAGATAGAAGATAGATAGGAAAAAAAAAAAAAAAGAAGATAGATAGGCCCCAGGCTGAACACTTTCTCCTCTGGGACAGAAATTCCATAACAGCAGAAACCCCATAAAAGCAGGATTGATGGAGGATTCTGGGCCCTGCCAAGATAAGAGATAAAAGACAACATATTTCTCATTCTTGAAGTCAAGGAGACCTCCCTGACTACACATACACAGAAAGGCTCCTTGGAGGTCAAAAGAGAGAGGGTGTTGTCACCTCATAGTAAGTGATTCAACTACCCGTAAGCCTCTTTGCTGGAATCCATCTTGACTGAGAGATGCACACACACACACACACACACACACACACACACACACACACACACGGGAGAACCCTGAGACAAACCAAATACAGACTCAGGACCAGACAAAGCAAGATGATTGGTCAAAGAAAACCCAGAAGAAATGCCCATAAAAGTGATTCAAACTGCCACAAGGGTGCGACTCAGTGACTCTCTCTGAGCCTGCCTGTGTTTAACCATACACACTGTATTCTATTTTCCTCTCAATAAATACTTTACTTGTTTCACTACTTTCCATCTTTGTGGGGATTCTTTTTTACACAGCCGAAGGGCCAGGGCCTTGTCACTGACCACTGGTCTAGTAACTAGGATTCGGTGCTCTCAGCACCGCAACCCAACCTCAATCTCTGGCTGGAAACCCAAGCTGCTGCAGGATGATGCCACCCTAGATCAGTATGACTTGGTGGTCAAAGGGTAAAAATGCCCAGTTATATGAATCAGTTCTGAGGATCTAATGTACAATGTGGCAACTATAATTAGCAATACTGTATCATATACTTGAAAGTTGTTAACAGAGTAGATCTCCAACATTCTCATTACAATAATTAAATGTTAATTATGTGTGGTGACAGAGGTGATAACTAACCTTACTGAAGATAACTAATCTTAAACTTATACATCATTGTCAATTATATCCCAATAAACGTGGGGGAATAAAAAGATATGGTCATCCTGGGGTAGAATGGGCCTCAATTCAATCCGACTAGTGTCCTTATAAGAAAAGGATGTGTGGGACTTCCCTGGTGGTCCAGTAGCTAAGACTACACACTCCCAATGCAGGGAGCCTGGGTTCGAACTCTGGTCAGGGAACTAGATCCCACATGCTGTAACTAAGCACGTGTGTCGTAACTAGAGAAGACCATACACAGCAATGAAGACCCAGGACTTCATTATTCATAAACAATAAAAATTTAAAAAAAGAAAAGGAGGTGAAGACACAAGGGAAGAAGACTATGTGATGACAGAAGCAGAAATTGAATTGCAGCCACTGGCAGCCTAGGGATGCCAAGAATGACTGGCAACTACCAACGACTAGGGAGAGGTGAGGAAGGAGTCTCCCTTCCTGGTTTCACAGAGCACATGAATCTGCTGATAACTTGATTTAGGAATTCTCACTTCCAGAACCGGGAGACAATGAATTTTCATGGTTTTAAGCCACCCGCTTCATGGTACTACTTTGCTCAGGCAGTCCTAGGAAATTCACACATGCTCCCTGTAGAGAAATCAACATGTTCCAAGGCCTGGAGGCAAGAGAGAGAATGACTCGGTCAGAAACCTGTGAAGAGTTCAGTGTATTTAAAGTCTAGAGAAAGAGGTGGGTCATGCCAAGAAATCAGGCTGGCTAGATAAACAAGTAGGGGCCAGATTATGTGGGAGTTTGCAGTTTATCCTAAAGGTAAAGAAAAGATTCATTGGATGGTTAAAGAAGATGCGTAAAATGAGCAGATTTATGTGTTATAAGAGTACTATGACTTCAGTAGGAAATGGACTGGAAGAGACCACTGTAGGCAGGAATAAAAGTGAGGAGGTCACAGAATTTGTTTAGATGAATACAACAAATTGGCTACTACTGTTTAATAAAATGCCCCAAACCCAGTGGCTTAAAATAACATGCAATATTATTTCAGTGAATTTGTGGATCAGTTGGAAAAGACTCTTGAGAGTCCCTTGGCCTGCAAGGAGATCCAACCAGTCCATCCTAAAGGAGATCAGTCCTGGGTGTTCATTGGAAGGACTGATGTTGAAGCTGAAGCTCTAATACTTTGGCCACCTGATGTGAAGAACTGACTCATTGGAAAAGACCCTTATGCTGGGAAAGATTGAAGGTGGGAGGAGAAGGGGACGACAGAGGATGAGATGGTTGGATCAATGGACATGAGTTTGGGTGGGCTCCAGGAGTTGGTGATGGACAGGGAGGCATGCTACAGTTCATGGGGTCGCAGAGAGTCGGACATGACTGAGCGACTGAACTGAACTGAACTGAACTGAACTGATAGATGACTAATCTAGGCTGGGCAAGTTAGGAGTCAGCTGATCTAGAATGGGCTTGGCTGGCCATGGTTCCACACCCTATGTCTTTCATCCTCCTCCTAGGAACAGTGGGCAAACCTGCACACATCCTTCTTATATGGATGGAAGTGGTGCAGGAGAGCAAGCCCAACCAGACAGGCTCTCTTTCAAGCCTCCACTAACATCCCATGGAGCAAAGCACACCACATGGCTGAGCTGTTTCAAAGGGGAGGAAATACATGTCATCCCTTGATGGGGGGAGCTGAAAAGTCACATGACAAAGGCAGTGCACATAGGGAAGGGTGAAGAGTTGAGGCCATTAAAGCATCCTCCTTGTCACATACGATTCTACTCGTCATGATGTCAGAGTGGCCTCCAAGTGCACAACCAGGCAAGTTATACAAGAGGGCACAGCAAAGAAAAACCTGCTGACCATATGAAAAAGCTTGAATACAGAGTTCATCAATAAGCTTTAGAACACACAGCAAATAGCAAGGGAAAAGAGATGCGGACACTGAATACAGGGTGCAAACAAGCAGAAATACTGTGCTTCCTGAATCCTGGAACATACAGTAGGCACACATCTGGTCTCTCTCTGTCCCTGCTGCATCAGCCTTCCCTGCCAATGGTGTGCTTACAAGCACCAGCATTGAGGTTGGAGCCAGGGGTCCAGAGACAGAAGGTGCCTGGGACCAATGACACATACCTTCTCTGAGAAATGCAGAGACAAGCACACCTGGCCACAGCTGTCACCTGTCAGTAAGTCTGCTGAACAGCTAAAGGGTTTATTCGTATTTCTTAGGCAGGGGCCAGGATCAGTGTCAGCAAAGGGTGACTGAATCAAGATTCTGTGTGTATTTTTGCATAATTCTGATATAAAAATAGTCTGCCTCATGGACCTCATGTTTATTTATCATATATACCCAGAGTAATAGTGTTTCCTTCCTCCTTCTATCCTTTTTGTTGTGTGTGCGTGTCTGCGTGTGTGTATTTGGCAGGTTTATTTATTTTTATTGGAATATAGTTGCTTTATAATGCTGTGTTAGTTTCTGCTGTACAGCAAAGTGAATCACTTATATGTATACATATATCCCTTCTATTTTGGATTTCCTTCCCATTTAGGTCACCACAGAGCACTGAGTGGAGTTCCCTGTGCTAGACAGTAGGTTCTCATTAGTTATCTATGTTATACATAGTAGTGTGTATTTGTCCTTCCATCCTGTTTTATCTATATTTACACAAATATGCACTACTCACTTTACTTATCTCATGTTTTTCAGGTTAATAACTTACTGCTATGGGCTGAATTACATCCCCTCCCTCCTCACTCATATGCTGAAGCTCTAACTCCCAATGGGAGCGTATGAGGAGACAGGGCTTTTAGGAGAAAATGAAGGTTAAATAAGATCATAAAGATGGGGTGTCTAGTCTGATAGGACTGGCCTCGTTATAAGAAGAGCAAGAGAGAGAGAGAGAGAGAGAGTGAGAGAGAGAGATCTGTCTTTCTCGATGCACACACACCAAGGAAAGGCCAGGTGAGGACACACCAGAAAGATGGCCATCTACAACTCAGGAAGACAGGCCTTACAAGAACCCGGCCACCCTGGCATGGCCAGTCTGCAGAGCTATGAGAAAACCAATCTCTGCCGACTAAACCTCTGGTCTATGGTATGTGGTTAATGCAGCCTGAGCTTCTGAGACACTTATCTACACCTAACTGGTGGCGTTTTCTTGGTTTTTTTTTTTTTTTTTTTTTTTTTTACGCAGAATTGAATCTTCTCCATCAGTACAGCAGCCAGACGTCACTCCACCACTGTGAGGGGTGGGGTGATGTGAGTGAGACCAGACTAGACAGGACAGCATGGACGAGCCATGGGAGGACTTGGAAGCAATACTGCCAGGATTTGCCACCTGCGGGGTGAACTGCATGAGACTGAGGGACAGGAAGGAGTGGAGGTTGACCCCAGGGTGCCAGTGTGGGTACCGGGTTGACAGTGCCGCCATCCCCTGAAGAAAAGCGGGAGGAAGAACAGTCACTGAGTGGGGAAGGTAAGGAATCTGGTTTCCTCAGGCCTGAGTGTAGGTGGGGGTGAGGGGAGACGAGATCCCCGAGTGGAGGCACTGGCTGCTCAGTCAGACGAGCAAGTGTGGAGCTCAGGACTGCCTGGAGACACAGGTGTGGGCATCATCAGCAGAAGGTAGAGTAGGAAGCTACAGAAGGTCACGGGAGAGGGCAGCAGTGAGAGAGGAGGAGGGGGTCCCATGACGCGGCCTTCTTGGAGACCTGGGTTCAGAGGAAAGCAGAAGAGGAGGCGACTGAGATGCACACGTGGAAAGGCAGGCAGAGAGGAAAGGCTGCACCTGCAACAGGGGTCTCGCAGCCACTGAGTCCCAGGTACCCAGCATCTAATGTGAGCGTATAAGTGTGATGCAAACTGACAAGGGACCCACATTCAGCAGTGAGGATGCCGTGAATGACCTGCAATGTGGTCTCAGCGGACATCAAGGAGGGCCCTAGATATTAACAGGTTGGGGTGCGGAGTGGCACCACCTCAAAATACCGCCTGTGAGGGGAAGAGAGCGTGTGGCTGGAATGCAGAAGACATGTGGACACCATGCGGATCTGGTTCCATTTTGTTTTCAAATAGGAGCCTGTACACATGGTGGAGAAGGAGCTAGGCAGGAGGCAGGGAGGAGCCACATGGAAGCTCTTTGATGGAGCCAGGTTTCTGGGCACAGGGCAGGAGGGAGATGGGAGCAGCCTTGTTCGGGAGGGGCCTCCTTTGTAGGAGGAGGGCACAGGCAGGAGCGTGTGCAGGGCTGGGGGCAGGAGGCCCAGGACTTCCTCTTCGTGGTTTCCATTTTCTTTTGTGAAAGAGCAGAGAAGGTCTTCTGTTGAAAATGAAGTGGTAAATGGATGTTTCAGGACGATGATGAAAATTTTCAGGTTCCGTGTCTGCTGTTCAAAAGTGGGGCTTGACTGCAGAGGCCAAAATGATTGCAGAGACCTAAGAGCCCAGTGAAGTTGGAGATCATAAGCTGATAGTGGTCTGAATAGTGGGTAATGGTCCTGGATCTCCTTACCAATACATGTGCACATGTAGAGGAGGCAGGCAGTGCAGGGGACTGGGCCTGGGTTGTGCTGGCAGAGGGCACAGGAGGACAGTGTGAGAGGACTCCAGACATGTGCAAGAGAACACTCAAATGACAGATGGTGGCGTCTAAGACAAGCATAACACCAGGATGGGAACACCAGAGAGAAACAGAGCCAAAGAGTCGGGAAGAAACCAAAGCTCTGGATGAGGCTGAAGGACCGTCGTCTGGGTGTGAATGAATGAGGGACCGAGAGGAGGTGGTGTTCTGAGGGGGCATGTCTGCAATGGAGATTTTAAACATGATGCACTTCTGAGAGGTGATGGCCTCCAGACTGGGGCCTGGGGGCATGGGTGGCTGAAATGGAGGGGGCAAGATTTCTGGATGAGAAAGCAAAGGAAGAGTGAGTCAAGGTTCTGGATCCAGGGGAGTTACCAGAAGGAAGGCCCTCCACTCATTACAAAGGGGTTTATTGAAATTACACAGAATTTGTTTAAATTCTGACCTTCCTATTACCAGATATATGATCTTTGGCAATCCACTTAGCCTCTCTTAGTCTCAGTTTCCTTATCTGTATAATGGAAGAGAGGTATTAATACATAGCTCACTGGGTTGGTGGGAAGATGAAGGTACCTGATGCATATAGCGCAGTGCTTGACACATGGTGACTGCATGATGTGTGAGTTACCTCCCTTTCAAAATGTGGTCCAAAGAAGAGGAAAATGTTCTAGGTGCAGTCAGACTGGTCAAGAGGGAAGGGGGATCCTGACTTCCATTGTTTTGGAGATAGTATATCTATGGTGTAATCCTAGACCGAATGTGCTACCCTTTCAAAGACTTGCCTCACATTATTGGCTCACAGAGAAGTGTGCAATCAACTTTGACTCAAAACATCTTAATGTAAACTACAGCAACTGAGTCGATGTGGCTGATAAAAAATTGATAAAAAAATATCTGGCTGGTATGATGCAATTCCATCCCTGGCCATATACCCAGACAAAATTCTAATTAAAAAAGATACATGCAGCCATATCTTCATAGCAGCAGTGTTTACAATAGCCAAGACATGGAAATAACCTAACGTCCATTGATAAACGAATGAATAAAGAAGATGTGGTACATATATACAACTGAATATTACTCAACAATTACAAAGAACAAAATAATGCCATTTGTAGTAACATGGATGGACCTAGAGATTATACATACTAAGAGAAGTCAGAAAGAGAAAGACAAATATTATATGATATCACTTATATACGGAATCTAAAATATGATATAAATGAACTTATCTGCAAAACAGAAACAGACTCACCGACATAGAGAACAGACTTCTTGTTGCCAAAGGGGAAAGGGCGTGAGGGGTGGATAAATTAGAATGTGGGATTAGCAGATACACACTGCTATGTATAAAACAGAGGGACAACAAGGTCCTACTATATAGCACAGGAAACTATTGATATATTCAATATCCTGTAGTAAAATATAATGGAAGATAGCATGAAAAATAATATATATGTTTATATTATATATTTATATGGGCTTCCCTGGTGGCTCGGCACTAAAGAATCTGCCTGTCAATGCAGAAGATGCAGGAGACGTGGGTTCAATCCCTGGGTCAGTAAGATCTCCTGGAGAAGGAAATGGCAACTCACTCCAGTATGCTTGCCTAGAAAATCCCATGGATAGAGGAGACTGGTGGGCTACGGTCCATGGGATCACAATAGAGTCAGACATGACTTAATGACTTAACAACAACATATATAACTAACTTTGTTATATACAAGAAACTAACACAACATTGTAAATCAACTATGTTTGTGTGTGTGCTCAGTCGCTCCCTGGTGGTGCAGTGGTTAGGACCCCACACTCTCACTGCCAAGGGCCCAGGCTCCATCCCTGGTCAGGGACTAACAATCTGCAAATGATGGTGCTGCTGCCCTGTAGATAGATCCCTGGAATTGATGATAGAGATGCGGTGTAGACAGCACTAAGTCATCTGAACTGACTCATCCAGGCCTTACTTGGAGATCACTTGATTTTAAGATGGCCACACAGTTATGGTAAGGAAATCAACATTTCTTGACATCAACTACCGGCAGGGTCTGTGATAGGTGGTCTGCATTCGTGAATTTAATACAGTCCTCATATCAAGATTAAGATGTGTTTCTTTTTATCCCCATTTTACAGATGAGTGTGGTAAGGATTAGAAAAACCAACTATTCCACCTAAATTCTTACAGTGGTAGGAACAGAAGTAGGATTCAAATTTAGGTTGATCTGAAAAGCATTATTACATTTGATTATACCAAGCAAGTGGGTCTGGACCAGTGTTGTACAATATGGTAGCTACTAGTCACATGTGGCTTTTTAGATTTCATTATTTAAATACAATTTGAAATTTCTCAGTTCTACTAGCCTTGTCTCAAGTGCTCAACAGCCACATGTGCTAGTAGCTTTGGCACTGGATAGCACAGAAGCACAACACTCTCATCATCACTGAAATGTCTATTGTCCAGTGCTGGTCTAGAATGAACAGGCCCTGACATACTTTACTTCATAATTACTTCTTTTCACTGTCAAGATGTTTTCCAGAAAGTCATAAAACTAGAAACTAATAAACATGTAGAATGAAAGGTAAAATTTCATCTCTATACTTTTATGATCTTGTTTTAAACTATGAAAGATGAATACCTAGCAATGCATATAACATAAACATAGAATTTAATGAATAATGTTAAAGTGGATTCCCAGGTAAGCACCAGTAGGGTTAAGAAACAACACAGTCAGGCCTCTGGTTTTCCTGCCTGGTGTCCCTTTCTGATCGTCGTCAAACCCCTTTGCCTCTGGGGTAACCATTTGCCTGATGTTATGTAATGATTACTTCTTTTTTTAATTTTACCATCTATAGATGTAATTGTAAACCATAGAGTTTAGTTTCGCCTTTTAAAATTTTTATATAAGCTGAATCATAAATTATGTCTTCCTTTTCATCTTGCTTATGTTCAACATGATGTTAATATATTTCATCCTGTTACTGTTTATAGCTATAGTTCATTCACTTTCTTTGCCATATACATAATATTCCCATTGCATGATTATGCCACAACTTATTTATCTCTTCTATCTTTGAGAACCATTTGGATTGTGTCCCATTTTTGACTACTGGAAATGTTTTTCTTCTCTGAAAAAAAATGCAAGCTTTTCCCTTTTGTCAAGGTGAGACTCAGGTTAGCAGCAGTTTACATGCATTTTGGACCACAGCTACGACAAGAATCTATTTTATACTGTGACTCGCTACCCTCATAAACATATAGAACTGAAACAAAAATGCCCCCAGAGAATAAGTGATTTGATATGTTCTAGGCACTCTGATATTTTCCCTTGTATTCAACTCTAGCCTATTTTATTTTTTAAACAAAATTCTGATTGTGACACATGAAACTGATTTGGGGATCCATTAGTGGTTTATAGCTACAGGTGGAAGAATTCTGGAAACTGCCTTACATAAGACACGGGTGGAAACATGAGGCTAGCAGGGCCCTTCCAGGGCAAGCCCTCCATGGTTTCCATGATGACCCATTTTTCAGGCCAACACAATCTACCGTGTAGTGAACCAACACTGTCACGGCCACCTACTCCTTCCTCTCTGCAGCAGCATGGGGCTGGGAATGCAGCACACGATGCAGTGGCAGGAAGGTGGACCCCGCCACCAGTGCTCCAGAGAGACTCTAGGCCTGGCTCCGTAGGAAGCCTCGTGGCCTAGGAATGGTTTCTCCATGCATCCTGCTCCAGCTAGGGAGGCACTGAGCCCTTCCCTCATGTTGGAGAAGTTCTCCATGCAGGAGCTGCCCCTCTGCAGGGTGTGGAAGAATTCCTGATGACCCGGAGAAGCTGCACCTCAGCTCTGAGCCAGAGGACAGGGGTCCCCGTAGGTCAACCTTTGTGTTCCTGTCCTTCCTAAGTTCACCCTCTCTCCTTCCCAAATTCAGGGCCTTTCTTCAGCCCTGCAGATGGTGTCAGCTCCCTCTCCACGTGCCCAACTATCATTGCCACAAGGCCACCCTGCCCGTCTGGGTATCACAGGGCACCTTCCTAGCTCGCTGGAGCCAGGGCCCCAGAGGGAAAGACCACAGACCACAGCCTTTCCAGAGTGGCAGGTCGAGTTGCCAGATCTGATTTTTCTGCAGAGTTGTGAGCTGTGGGTGGGGGGGGAGGGACAGCTGGGAATTGTGGGTGTGGGGTGGGTGTGAGGGTGGCAGCCTTGTTCCACTTTTAGCTGCTGAAGCAAGAACATGTGATATCCTGTGGGACCTCCAGGGAGTAGGAGGGTAAGAGGGAAGGTTTTCAAGTCAGTGACCTGGACTCAACCCCAGCTCTTCCATTTTGGGGCTGCATGACTTTGATTGTTTAACCTCAGCCATGGTGTCCACAAGTGTCACCGCCACAGTTCAGCCCTGTTCTGAAGGTGAAATGAGTTAACGCCTGTGAATCAGTGAGCACACGGGACGGGCTCACTGGAGGCGGCAGCTGTTACTAAACGCCTGGCTATTGTCATCATACTGGGGAGGAGGAAATGGTGCAGGGGCCTAGCGGTGGTTCTGGGAAGCAGCTGAATGCAGGTGTGGGGCTTGGGAACTGTACATACACTGCACCTGAACCCACAAGCTTGCTCTATCTGGCAAACACGGGTTTGGCTTGCTGGCCTGTTGGTTACTGGAAGCTTCAAGGAAAGTCGTCCTGGGAAGGACTCTGAAGTGTCTGGGTGGCCACCAAATGTCAGGATTGGTCCCCGTGGCCCAACTGTGGGCTTGGAGTGCAGAGGAGGGGAGAGATTGGCGTGGACAGACCAGCAGGGCATTTGCCTTTTCTACCCGTTAGTGATTTACTGCCGGAGAAGGCAATGGCACCCAACTCCAGTACTCTTGCCTGGAAAATCCCATGGACAGAGGAGCCTGGTAGGCTGCAGTCCATGGGGTCGCAAAGAGTCGGACACAACTGAGCGACTTCACTTTCACTTTTTACTTTCATGCATTGGAGAAAGAAATGGCAACCCACTCCAGTGTTCTTGCCTGGAGAATCCCAGGGACGGGGAAGCCTGGTGGACTGCCGTCTATGGGGCCACACAGAGTCGGACACGACTGAAGCGACTTAGCAGCAGCAGCAGCAGTGATTTACTGCAGGTATTTAGTGATTTAACCTTTAATTTCCAGGATATTCAAGGTTGCTCTTTTAAAAAAACATTATATCCACCCCAGTATTGTTGCCTGGATAATCCCATGGACAGAGGAGCCTGGCGGGCTACAGTCCATGGGGTCACAAAGAGCTGGACATGACTGAGCAACTAACACTTTCACTTTTTTCATTTCTGGTCAACACCTTGCTGGGTGGTATGGAAATCTCAACCAGATTTCTATGAGGCCAGTTACACGGTGCATATTTGAGGAGGTAGTTAGATATGTAATGGAGGTGGGTCATTTGAGGAGGTGGTGAGATGTGTAATGGAGATGAGTCAAGCAGTAGACAGGAAAAGAAGCAGAAGGAAAAAAACAGCCAGTCACAGGACAAAGAAAGTAACTTGTGCTACTTCTGAAACAGCGTTGCAAGTTCAGGCCAAGCCCTAATGTAAGGCAACTGCTAATATACTGTACCCGACTGAACAACACCGCCACCTGGTGGCCAGGATCATGTGACCGTTGACGTGCCTGTGAAGTTGCTTCATTTGTGGCCAATTCTTTGAGACCCCATGGACTATAGCCTGTCAGGTGCTTCTGTCCATGGAATTCTCCAGGCAAGAATACTGGAGTGTGTTGCCATGCCTTCCTCCAGAGGACCTTCCCAATCCAAGGATCGAACCTGGGTGTCTTATGTCTCCTGCACTGGCAGGAGGTTTGTTTTTTTTTTTTATCGCTAGCGCCATCTGGAAAGCCTGACCATCAAGGGGTTTCTTGGGAAATGACATAACAAACAGTGTTTGTAAAATGTGAAGAATGGGTGAATGGATAGAAAATTTTAAATATTTTAAATATTATGTTTTATCATGTGCATGTAAATGTATACTTGGGGTATTCAAGCTAGAGGGTAGAAGTGGGATTATAAGGTAAATGTGCATCCATGTTTTATAGCTGGAATTTATTGAATGCTTACAACATGCCAGGCACTAGTCTAATTCTTCAGTGTATATTATCTCATTTATACTCCTCACACCAACCTTGTGAGATAACACAATTATATCCCCATTTTACATTTGTGGAAACTGAGGCACAGAGGGTGAATGCACCTAGCCCAAAGCCAGGAACTGGAAGTACTAAAGTTTCGACCTACGCAGTTTAGCACAGAGCCCAGTGTATATATTTGACAAATAAAGGAAGTCAGAGATTGAATTTAAGTTTCAAAGATTTGAAAAGTAAGCAAATAGAGATCATTTATTTTTTTCCCAAGGGCATCAATCCACAAATATTGACTGAGCCCCTTCTCTGTGCGCCCTACTGTGCTAACACTGTGGGGGCTGTGAGTCTGATATAGGATACAGTCTCTGCCCTCCAGGAGTTCACAGTCAGTTTAGGGAAATAAAATATACACAGAGGACACAATCAGAAAACAATATATAGGATTTCCCTGGTGGTACAGTGGATAAGATTCTGCCTGCCAATGCAGGGGATATGGGTTCGATCCCTGGTCTGAGAAGATCCCACAAACTGTGGATCAACTAAGCCCGTGGGCCACAACTACTGAAGCCTACGTGCCTAGAGCTTGTGCTCTGTAACAAGAGAAGCCACTGCAAAGAGAAGCCCGTGCACTGCAGTGAAGAGTAGCCCCGGCTCGCTGCAACTAGAGAAAGCCCACGCAGCAACAGAGATCTAGTACAACTAAAAACATAGATCAACAAAAAACAAAGTGAATCCTGACTTCTCATCTCAAGACAAAAAAGTGTGTGTAGGTGTGTGTGTTTTAAAGGAGACAATATATAATCTCACCAGGCTATGCTGTACATTGTGCAGGTATAGGTAATGGACAGAAGGAATTAAAAGGCAGTAGTGAGCGAGGCGAAGGAATGAGGGTGGAAGCATTTCACAATCAAACTAGGTTAATGGAAGTGTTTAGAATTCAAAAGAGCCTGAAGCAAGGACTTGGACTCCACAGAGACAGATTAAATTCTGCTGGGAGTAGGAGACTTAATGATTGATAGTTAACCCAACTGAATAGTCTTCTGGCATACACATTTACTTTTAAAATATTGTACTTCAGCTCTTTCTGAAAAGTCTTTTGGTAGTGAGACATCCTGGGCCTCCCATGTCAAAAGAATATTTTCTTAGAGCTCTTTGTCTTTATACCTCTCAAGAATAGAAGTGGGGAGCATGCAGAGGGGAAGGGTCCTCATGGAGGGAGAGAAGAGGTTAAGAAGATGAATTCTGTCTGTCATACAGAGTGAAGTAAGTCAGACAGAGAACAACAAATATCGTATATGAGCACATATATGTGAAATCTAGAAAAACTGTACAGATGATCCTAGTTGTAGGGCAGGAATAGAGATGCAGACGTAGAGAATGGGCATGTGGACACAGGTGGAGAAGCAAAGGGTGGGGCAAACTGAGAGTAGCACTGCTACTACACTGTACACTGCACACTGCTAGTACACTGCTGCTGCTAAGTCACTTCAGTTGTGCCCGACTCTGCGTGACCCCATAGACGGCAGCCTGCCATGCTCCCCCGCCCCTGGGATTCTCCAGGCAAGAACACTGGAGTGGGTTGCCATTCCTTCTCCAATGCATGAAATTGAAAAGTGAAATTGAAGTCGCTCAGTCGTGTCCGACTCTTCACGACCCCATGGACTGCAGCCTTCCAGGCTCCTCCGCCCATGGGATTTTCCAGGCAAGGGTACTGGAGTGGGGTGCCATTGCCTTCTCCGGATATATACACTACCATGTGTAAAAGAGCCAGTGGGAAGCTGCTGTATAGCACAGGGAGCTCAGCTCGGTGCTCTGTGATGACCCAGAGGGGTGGGATGCGGGTGAGGGTGAGTCTGAGGAGGAGGAGGAGTCTCCCTGAGGAGAGAGACTCAAGAGGGAGGTGATATATATATATATACTTAAAGCTGATTCATGTTGTTGTACAGCAGAAACTAACACAATATTATAAAGCAAATATCCTTCAATTAAAAATTTAAAAAATAAGTTAAGAAAATAGACTCTGAAGCCCAGTCTAGATTTAAATCCCTAGCTGACCTTGACAGATGTGTGACTTTCGGCAAGTTACTTAACTTCTCTGTGTCTGTTTTCTCATGAGGGTGTGATCAGGATTAAGATGACTTAATTCATGTAAAGCATACAGAACAGGACCTGGTCCTCAGTAAACTGCTCCTCTGTAATTATACTGAGTAATAATCATATCTGAAAATGCACATTAGTGGACTTTTCCCTGTTGCGTTTCCACGTGGCTGACCCTGTCCCTAGTCACCCTGAGGCAACATCAGCCTGAGATGGCAGAATGGAGGGATGTGACTGAGGCTAGCATCTAAGAGAGGAGGGTAGTGTTTCCATTTGAGGTTGGAGAAATGATTTTTTTGAGTTGAAGCCATGATCTCGAGAGCCAGGCTTTGCTGTAAGAACCAGTTTCTAAGTTTTTTGGTTCTCACTGAGCACATTAAAAGCAAATCCGAGACACTTCCCTGGTGGTCCAGTGGCTAAGACTCTGCCCTCCCAAGGCAGGGGCCTGGGTTAGATCCCTGGTCAGGGAACTAGATCCCACATGCCACAACTAAAGATCCTGTGTGCCGCAACTAAGGATCTGGTGCACCCAAATAAATAAATAAAATCTTAAAAAAACAAACAAATAAAAAACAAAAAAAGAAAATCAAATCCTAAAGGGCTGAGGCCACATTGCTCTGGCAGAATAGAGAAGATACTATTTCAGCCTGGGTCACCTAGAACAGACTTTCTGCCCCACAGAAAGGCAGGTCATGTGAGTGAAAAAGTGGGCAGTGGGCCCTTGGGGTGGGGATTGAGAGAAGAGGGAGTCCCCTGCATGTTGAAGGCCCTCCCCTGACCTCAGCCTGGGAAGGGACATATGGAATCAGTTGAGAGATTCAGAGCTTGTGCTTCTCTTCCCATCGTTGACTCTATGAGTGACACTTGTTCAAGGCCCAACCTAATCATGAGTAACCAAGGAGGAGTTGAGGTCACAGAGAGAGGGCAGGGATGAGCCCTCCGGTGTGGCAATAGGGATCCAGAAGCCCAGCCTTGCTGGGGAGGTGGGATGTGAGGCTCAGGCCAAAAGCCTTCAATGTGCCCTCTGTGGAGCAGTCAGGTTGCAGGCCCCAAAAGAGGGAATGGGGTGCGCTCCGGGGTTGGCAAGCCACAGTGAGAAGGGGAATGCTGAGGAAGGCAGCAGAGGATTGGCCCTACCCATGGCAGACCTGGGCAGCAGAACCCAGCAGAAAACGTAGGGCCCAGGTGTGAGCTAACACTGGCCCGACCTGGCCCCAGGACCAGCCTCAGGCCAGAGGGTTCAGCTGTCCCTCTGCCATGAGGCCACTGCACACAGTGTCTCTCCCATATGGTGTCTTTCCTTGACTCCATCTTAGTAAAGGAGGAGGGCAGGGATGATATTCTGAAAGATAGCATTTTATGGATAAAAAGGATGTGGGACAAATTCCCAATCTATCCTTGCCCCCCACCCTTCCCCCTGACAACCAGAAGCTCATTTTCTAAGTCTGTGAGTCTGTTTCTGTTTTGTAAATTAAGTTCATTTGTATCTTTTTAGAAAAACACCAGAGATCAAATTGTCAACATCCGTTAGATCATCGAAAAAGCAAGAGAGTTCCAGAAAAACATCTATTTCTGCTTTATTGACTATGCCAAAGCCTTTGACTGTGTGGATCACAACAAACTGTGGAAAATTCTGAAAGAGATGGGAATACCAGACCCCGTGACCTGCCTCTTGAGAAATCTGTATGCAGGTCAGGAAGCAACAGAACTGGACATGGAACAACAGACTGGTTCCAAATAGGAAAAGGAGTATGTTAAGGCTGTATATTGTCATCCTGCTTATTTAACTTATATGCAGAGTACATAATGAGAAACGCTGGGCTGGAGGAAGCACAAGTTGGAATCAAGATTGCCGGGAGAAATACCAATAACCTCAGATATGCAGATGATACCACCCTTATGGCAGAAACTGAAGAAGAACTAAAGAGCCTCTTGATGAAAGTGAAAGAGGAGTGAAAAAGTTGGCTTAAAGCTCAACATTCAGAAAACGAAGATCATGGCATCTGGTCCCATCACTTCATGGCAAATATATGGAGAAACAGTGGAAACAGTGTCAGACTTTATTTTTTGGGGCTCCAAAATCACTGCAGATGGTGACTGCAGCCATGAAATTAAAAGACGCTTACTCCTTGGAAGGAAAGTTATGACCAACCTAGACAGCATATTAAAAACCAGAGACATTACTTTGTCAACAAAGGTCTATCTAGTCAAGGCTATGGTTTCTCCAGTGGTCATGTATGGATGTGAGAGTTGGACTATAAAGAAAGCTGAGTGCCAAAGAATTGATGCTTTTGAAGTGTGGTGTTGGAGAAGACTCTTGAGAGTCCCTTGGACTGCAAGATCCATCCAGTCCATCCTAAAGGAAATCAGTCTTGGATATTCATTGGAAGGACTGATGTTGCATCTGAAACTCCAATACTTTGGCTACCTGATGTGAAGAACTGACTCATTTGAAAAGACCCTGATTCTGGGAAAGATTGAAGGCAGGAGGAGAAGGGGATGACAGAGGATGAGATGGTTGGATGGCATCACCAACTCAATGGACATGAGTTTGAGTAAACTCCGGGAGTTGGTGATGGACAGAGAGGCCTGGCATGCTGCAGTCCATGGGGTCACAAAGAGTCAGACATGACTAAGGGACTAAACTGAGAAAAACACAGATTGTCCATATTTGAGTCTTCTGTACAAATTATAAGGAAAAATAAAATTTGTAAATTTATTAAATACATATGAAAATTAAAACATAAAGAAGATGTGGGCCAAGAAAAAGAATTGGAATAATGACATTTGCAGCAATGTGGATTGACCTAGAGATTGTCACATTAGGTGAAGTAAGTCAGAAAGAGAAAGACAAGTATCGTATGATATCACATATATGGAAACTAAAATATAACACAAATGAACTTATCTATGAAATAGAAAGAGACTCACAGACATAGAGAATATACTTGTGGTTGCCAAGGAGGAGGGGACTGATGGAGAGGGATAGACTGGGAGTTTAAGGTTAGTAGATGTAAACTGTTATATAAAGGATGGATAAACAGCAAGGTCCTACTGTATAGCACAGGGAACTATATTCAGTAACCTGTGATAAACCATAATGGAAAAGAATATGAAAAAGAATACATACATATATATAAAAAACTGGAGTCACTTTGCAGTATAGCACAAATTACCACAACATTGTAAAACGACTATACTTCAATAAAACAAATTTAAAGAAAAAAATTTAAATGAAATACAAAGCATTTTAAGTCTAAGATCTTCAGCTAGTGCAGAGAGACTATTCAGTTTAGCATAGATGGAGACACCAGGCTTAGGAAAGTTTTTTTTGTTTGGGTTTTTTTGTGTGTTTGGGTTTTTGTGTGTTTGTGTGTGCCATTGGGGAAGGGGAGTCAGGAGGAAGTTCAGATCCATTCTAGAATACAAAGAAGCTACATTTTATTTGGCTATCTAAGCTCAGTGTGAGGAAATCAGTGATTCTGTTACCTTTTGACACATATATCTGATGAAATATTCACCTGCTGTTAAGTCCCAGACACATGCCTTTCTTATACAGCAAGATTTCTGAATTGCTGGACAGCCCAGCTGCAGTGTAATCGCCTGGGGAAACTTTAGGAAAACCCTGATGCCCGGGTCTCACTCCCACACATTGCCACTTGAGTAGTCTGGGGTGTAGCCTGACCTCAGACTTTTCTAAAGCCCCTAGGTGGTTCTAATGCACAGCCACGGTTAAGAACCACTATATAGGAAAACATCAGCCCCATTGCCCAGGACATGCTGTGTTCACCCTCTCTTTGAACACAGAAATAATAGAGTAAGGATGACTCCTTCTTACTGCAAATACAATTTTTCTGACACGATGGGTGGAAAATGACATCCAGAAATGAGAGCAGGCTGACTTTTCTGTGGTGCGTTTAGTACTCTTCATAGAAAAGCAGGTCCTCAAGGTATCTAGCTATTCAAATGTCTAGAGCAGTGCTGTCCAATATACCATGAACCACAGAAGCCAATCACATACAACACTTTACATTTCCTAATAGCCACACTAGTGACTCAGATGGTAAAGAATCTGCCTGCAGTGCAGGAAACCTGGGTTTGATCCCTGGGCCAGGAAAATCCCCTGGAGAATGAAATGTCTACCCACTCCAGTATTCTTGCCAGGGAAACCTCATGGACAGAGGAGCCTGGTGGGCTACAGTCCATGGGGCTGCAAACAGTTGGACACGACTTAGCGACTAACACTCTCAGTGCACAGCACAGGGAACTCTACTCAATGACCTATGTGGAAAAAGAATCTTAAAAAGATTGGAGATTATATTTATACACACACACACACACAATTGATTCACTTTGTTGTATACCTGGAACTAACACAACATTGTAAATCAACTCTATGCCAATAAACTTTTTTACAAAAAATTTTAAAAGTAGGGGCTTCCTTGGTGGCTCAGTGGTAAAAGATCTGCCTGCCAATGCAGGTAATGTGGGTTCGATCCCTGGACCAGGAAGATCCCACATGTGGAGGAGCAAGTAAGCCCATTCGCCACAACTATTGAGTAAGTGCTTTTGAGCTTGGGAGCCACAACTACTGAAGCCTGTGCACCCTTGGGTCTGTGCTCTGCAACAACAGAAGTCACTCCATGAAAAGCCTGTGCACCATAACTAGAGAAAAGCCCATGCAGCAATGAAGACACAGCACAGCCAAGAATAAATATTTATTTTTAAAAAATTTAAAAAGTAACTAGATGCTAGTACAGCGACTATGGAGAACAGTATGAAGATTCCTTAAAAAACTGGAAATAGAACTGCCTTATGATCCAGCAATCCCACTGCTGGGCATACACACTGAGGAAACCAGAACTGAAAGAGACACGTGTACCCCAATGTTCGTCGCAGCACTGTTTATAATAGCCAGGACATGGAAGCAACCTAGATGTCCATCAACAGATGAATGGATAAGAAAGCTGTGGTACATATACACAATGGAGTATTACTCAGCCATTAAAAAGAATACATTTGAATCAGTTCTAATGAGGTGGATGAAACTGGAGCCCATTATACAGAGTGAAGTAAGCCAGAAAGAAAAACACCAATACAGTATACTAACGCATATATATGGAATTTAGAGGGATGGTGACGATGACCCTGTGTACGGGACAGCAGGGGAGACACTGATGTATGGAACAGTCTTTTGGACTTTGTGGGAGAGGGAGAGGGTGGGATGATTTGGGAGAATGGCACTGAAATACGTATAATGTCATATATGGAATGAGTCGCCAGTCCAGGTTCGATGCACGATGCTGGATGCTTGGGGCTGGTGTACTGGGACGGCCCAGGGGGATGGTATGGGGAGGGAGGGGGGAGGAGGGTTCAGGATGGGGAACACGTGTATACCTGTGGTGGATTCATTTCGATGTTTGGCAAAACCAATACAATAGTGCAAAGTTTAAAAATAAAATAAAATAAAAAAAAAAAAAAACAAGAAAGGAAGAACAAAACTAAAAAAAATAAAATTAAATTAAAAAATAAATTAAAAATAAATTTAAAAAAGTAACTAGATGGGGTGAAATTCATTTTAATAAATTCTGTATTTAGTCCAATATATCCAAGATGTTATCATTGTAATATAATCAAACATAAAAATTATTAATATTTTCTTCTTTTTGGTACTAAGTCTTGGAAATGTGATGTGTGTTTTACATTTACAACACATCTCAACTCAGACTAGGAATATTTCAAGTGCTTAGTAATCACACATGGCTAATGCCTGCCATACTGGATAATGCTGGCTTAGACATCATGGCATTCACAAGTATTAGGATTGGCAGTCACACAAAATCAATGGCGTAGGTCTTGCAGTTTGCTGTTTAAGATATGTTACTTAAACCTTCCTAATGGGGGAAGAAGGATTTTTCTAGACGTGTCACACCAGCCAACTAGAGTTCTCCATCAGGGTTGGGGGAGATAACAAAAGGTCTTTCTTCTTTCTCTCAGGAAACACCATCCTTGGCCACTGTGAAGAAAGAAGTAGATGGTCTGGGTAGGGACTGAAGTCTTCCTTGGATCCGGGCCTGACACCATCACCTGTCCCATAACTATGACCCCTTAGCCAAACTCTCCCTGTACAATGTAAGCACTTAATAGTGTCCCTACTGAAAATCATTTTGAAGAAAATATATATTTTTTTCTCATTTATCTACTAAGGCAGTGTTAACTTCTTTGGTTCCAAAGAATAAGACTTGATCAACTGGGTTCTAGGTTCACCTGTGCTGAACTACACCTGTTGGCCTTGAGAAGTTCTATCAGTTTTTCTAGAAAAAGAGGACAGTGGCCCTGAGCAGATATATTGTAGAAGAACAGGACTTCAACCCGGAGGTCTTTCCCCTGGGACCCTCCTGGTTTCAGCCCAGTGTCCCCCTTATGGCTTCAGAGCAGGGCTCCAGTGCTGGGAGCTGTGGGGGGTGCCCTGCCTCAGCCCCCAGCCTGGGGTCTCAGCAGAAATGATCCCTCCCTACTGAGTAAGAGCTGCCTTCTATGTACTCTGCCTGTTCATTCCAGGCTACCCTGGGAAGTGCCACCAGGCTTGCTTCTTTCCTTGGTCTCTGATATCTGCCAAACTTAACCACATCTGCAATCTGGGCAAAGTTTAGGAGTCAGGAGAGCCTAGTGATTCAATGCTTGAGCTTTGGCATCAGACAATATTGAGCTGGAATACTAACTCTACTACTTACTGTGCAACCACAGGAAAATTCCTTTAGTTCACTACTCTCAGCTTTCTTTTCTGTAAAATGGAAATAATTGCAGCAATGGCTGCATAGGATTATTGTGAGGAATAAAAGTGATCACGTGGATACTGGTGCTTAGCAGAGGACCTGGCTTGTGTCAACACTATCATTTTTCCTCCCCCTCACAATGTGGCCAGTGATCCAACCTCACCTCTCTCCCATGCTCCATCAACAAAGACCTATAAGCTGTTCTCTGATTATAAGTATCCTTTTTTATTAATTCAGGCTTTTGCACATGGTGTTTTAGAACACCATGAAAATTCTTTCCACTGCCTCCGCCAGGTAAACACCTACTCATGCTTCAGATCACAAGCAGGGGCAGATCTAAGTTTAATGGGGCCTGAAACCTAGACAATTTGGTCTGGGGAGAAGCTTTGAAAAAGAGATAAAAAATATGAATTCAAAATTAGGTACAAAATGAAAGAATGTTCCAGATGAAAACCAGAACAAAGTACTGGCGCCTTGGAGATTCTGATCCCGTCCTGTGATCTCTTTGGACAGTGTGGCAGAAATGCATAGTAAATGTCCTTTCGAATTGTATCCAATTTCTCCTTGCTGTCTAGAAAGTGCTACACTCCCGGCATTCATTGGGGGCCTAAAGCTTAAGCGCTATAAACTTCAGGGTAAATCTCTGGTCTGGGATTTTATGTTACTTTCTCTTTGAATCTCTCTGGACCTCCAAGACCAGATCTGAACTCCTTCTGTCTGTCCCTCGGACCTCCTGGCTTATAGTCCCATCATAGCTCTTACCATAGTGCATTGAGATCACCAGGTTGGGTGTCTGACTCTTTGAAGGGACTGTGAGTTCTGGAAAGGAAGGTTGGTGTCTTAGTCACACTACCCTCAGTGTCTAGTCCAGCACCTGGCACAAGGGGGCGCACTTCAAATAGCTGTTGAACTAACGAATGAATATCCGGTTTCCCTCTCCAACCTCTAGGATTCCTAATTCTCCAGAGCTGAGAATTCTCTTTCCTGCTTCTCTTAGACGCCCGCAGATCCACAATTCCACTCCAAGGACACAAACACAATCCCACTAATGGGCATTCTAACAAGATAATTGGATGTAATTGTTCCTATTTTTTTCAACATATGACTTCTTCCTGCTGCTGCTGCTGCTGCTAAGTCACTTAAGTCGTGTCCGACTGTGTGACCCCACAGATGGCAGCCCACCAGGCTCCCCCATCCCTGCGATTCTCCAGGCAAGCAGCCCACCAGGCTCCCCTGTCCCTGGGATTCTCCAGGCAAGAACACTGGAGTGGGTTGCCATTTCCTTCTCCAGTGCATGAAAGTGAAAAGTGAAAGTGAAGTCGCTCAGTTGTGTCCGACTCTAGTGACCCCATGGACTGCAGCCCACCAGGCTCCTCCATCCATGAGACTTTCCAGGCAAGAGTACTGGAGTGGGGTGCCATTGCCTTCTCCCTGAGAGTTTCTTAATCAGGGACATATAATGCAAAAGGAGATAAGTACAGGACTTTGTTTTTGGAGGGGAGACAGGGAGCTTTCATATTCTTCATATTCTTCCCAAATTCATCATCTTAGCTGAATTTTTTTTTTTTTTTTTGGCCGTGCCACCTTAAGATTAATGAGATTAATGTGGAATCTTAATTCCCCAACCAGGGATCAAACTTGTGCCCTCTGCATTAGAAGCATGGACTCATAAACACTGGACCACTAGGGAAGTCTTTGAATCTTTAATTTTAAAAATGACAGGGCTTCCCTGGTGGCTCAGCAGTAAAGAATTCACCTGCCAATGCAGGAGACATGGGTTTGATCCTTGATCCAGAAAGATCCCACATGCCATGGAGCAGCTAAGCCTGTGTACCTCAACTACTGAAGACCACATGCCCTAGAACCCATACTCCACAAGAGAAGCCACCGCAACGAGAAGCCTGAGCACTGCAACTTGAGAGGAGTCCCTGCTCACCACAACTAGAGAAAAGCCTGTGCAAAAACGAAGCCCCAGCACAGCCATAAATAAATAAATAAATGAGAGTGAAATGTCAGATTGCCCAGCAAATGGCCATTTCCCCAACTTGTTGCTGTTTGCAGAATCCTATTTTTGTGGATATCCTTCCTCCCATAAGCTAAAGGATAGTGGCCTCTTTGCCAGCCCCAAGGAATGACTGCTGTGTAGTCAAACGAAACCATGACAACATCATTCTGTTTGCCAGAGACAGCTTTAGAGGTAGGGATATGACAACTCCAGCCAATAAGAAACTTATGGAATTCTGCTGAAGGGGATAGGTGGCTTCTAGGAAAGATTTCCCCCTGAAAGAAGGAAAATCCTTTTTCTAATTTTGGTTCAGTTGTGTAACTGTGACTCCTGGAGCCCAGGCTGTCATGTTGCAATCATAAGGAGGCAAACGTGAAGATGAAGCAGCAAAATTTCTTAGGTCAGATAACAAAATCTTATTGTTTAAGCCACTTCTAATCAGGTGTTCTTCAATTTAGAAGACTTAAATTGAAGAAAGTTGGGAAAACCACTAGACCATTCAGGTATGACCTAAATCAAATCCCTTATACAGTGGAAGTGAGAAATAGATTTAAGGGACTAGATGTGATAGACAGAGTGCCTGATGAACTATGGACGGAGGTTCATGACATTGTACAGGAGACAGGAATCAAGACCATCCCCAAGAAAAAGAAATGCAAAAAAGCAAAATGGCTGTCTGAGGAGGCCTTATAAATAGCTGTGAAAAGAAGAGAAGTGAAAAGCAAAGGAGAAAAGGAAAGATATAACCATTTGAATGCAGAATTCCAAAGAATAGCAAGGAGAGATAAGAAAGCCTTCCTCAGTGGTCAATGCAAAGAAATAGAGGAAAACAATGAATGGGAAAGACTAGACATCTCTTTAAGAAAATTAGAGATACCAAGGGAACATTTCATGCAAAGATGGGCTCAATAAAGGACAGAAATGGTATGGACCTAACAGAAGCAGAAGATATTAACAAGAGGTGGCAAGAATACACAGAACTGTACAAAAAAGATCTTCATGACCCAGATAATCATGATGGTGTGATCACTCACACTCACCTAGAGCCAGACATCGTGGAATGTGAAGTCAAGTGGGCCTTAGGAAGCATCACTATGAACAAAGCTAGTGGAGGTGATGGAATTCCAGTTGAGCTATTTCAAATCCTAAAAGATGATGCTGTGAAAGTGCTGCACTCAATATGTCAGCAAATTTGGAAACTCAGCAGTGGCCACAGGACCGGAAAAGGTCAGTTTTCATTCCATTCCCAAAGAAAGGCAATGCGAAAGAATGCTCAAACTACTGCACAATTGCACTCATCTCACATTCTAGTAAAGTAATGCTCAAAGTTCTCCAAGCCAGGCTTCAGCAATATGTGAACTGTGAACTTCCAGATGTTTAAGGTGGTTTTAGAAAAGGCACAGGAACCAGAGATCAAATTGCCAACATCTGCTGGATCATGGAAAAAGCAAGAGAGTTCCAGAAAAACATCTATTTCCGCTTTATTGACTATGCCAAAGCCTTTGACTGTGTGGATCACAATAAACTGTGGAAAATTCTGAAGGAGATGGGAATACCAGACCACTTGATCTGCCTCTTGAGAAACCTGTATATAGGTCAGGAAGCAACAGTTGGAAGTGGACATGGAATAACAGACTGGTTCCAAATAGGAAAAGGAGTACGTTAAGGCTGTATATTGTCACCCTGCTTATTTAACTTATATGCAGAGTACATCATGAGAAATACTGAGCTGGAGGAAGCACAAGCTAGAATCAAGATTGCAGGGAGAAATATCAATAACCTCAGATATGCAAATGACACCACCCTTATGGCAGAAAGTGAAGAAGAACTAAAGAGCCTCTTGATGAAAGTAAAACAGGAGAGTGAAAAAGTTGGCTTAAAGCTCAACATTCAGAAAACGAAGATCATGGTATCCAGTCCCATCACTTCATGGCAAATAGATGGGGAAACAGTGGCTGACTTAATTTTACTGGGCTCCAAAATCACTGCAGATGGTGACTGCAGCCATGAAATTAAAAGACGCTTTTCCTTGGAAGGAAAGTTATGACCAACCTAGACAGCATATTTAAAAGCACAGACATTTCTTTGTCAACAAAGGTCTGTCTAGTCAAGGCTATGGTTTCTCCAGTAGTATGTATGGATGTGAGAGTTGGACTATAAAGAAAGCTGAGCGCCGAGGAATTGATGCTTTTGAAGTGTGGTGTTGGAGAAGACTCTTCAGAGTCCCTTGGACTGCAAGGAGATCCAACCAGTCCATCCTAAAGGAGATTGGTCTTTGGTGTTCATTGGAAGGACTAATGTTGAAGCTGAAACTCCAATACTTTGGCCACCTGATGCAAAGAGCTAACTCATTTGAAAAGAACCTGATGCTGCGAAAGATTGAGGGCAGGAGAAGGGGACAGAGGGGACGACAAAGGATGAGATGGTTGGATGGCATCACTGACTCAATGGACATGAGTTTGGGTAAACTCTGGGAGTTGCTGATGGACAGGGAGGCCTGGCGTGCTGCGGTTCATGGGGTCGCAAAGAGTCGGACACGACTGAGTGACTGAACTGAACTGAATCAGGTGTTCTATGAATTGTAGCTGAAAGCACCTTGATAGAATTTCTCATGAATCCAAGGAAGTGAATTGAAGAATGTGTCGAAATCTCATTATTTTGATGGTTATCATTATAAATAATACACATCTTTTTAGTACTTTGAAATTGTAATAGAATTTCACCTTGATGACACACTTTGTGTAAAGGTAAATAATTTACTTCTTGAAAATAGAATACTCACAAAGTCACATTACATTTTAAAAATAAAAAATATATATTTTCTTGTCTCTTGAATCAAGCTGGAAATGAGAGAAGCCAAGTGATTTGTGTGTGAACAACTTTCATTTCAAAGGAAAAAAGTAGACTTTAAGTACACATGAGAAGATATTCCATTAGTGAAAAAACTTTCTAGAGTAGTAATTCTCAACAGGGAGGGATAAATTTGGAGAATGGGACTGACATACCCACAGTACTATATATAAAATAGATAACTAATAAAGACCTACTGTATAGCACAGTGAATTATACTCAATACTCTGTAATGGCCTATATGGGGAAAGAAACTGAAAAAGAATGCATACATGTGTACAATATAAAAGATTCACTTTGCTGTTCACTTGAAACTAACACAACATTGTAAATCAATTATATACCCCCCAAAATTAAAGAAAAAATAATAATTCCCCACACTCTCAATTACAAAGGAGGTCTTTTAAGGTCACCTCCCATATGATGGTGGTGGAATTTTTAACAACTGTTCAAGGTAGGGACTTGGGGGGGTAATGACAAAGTTACTTTAAATACAGTGACACTTTTAATCAGTCTTGTTCTATCGCTCACAACAGCATCCTCATAGGTGTGACAAACAATTGTACACATGTGTGCCAGACATCTCTGAATAGTGTCAAACATCCCTTGTCAGTGGAGAGCAGCACAATGCTTCTGCAATTGGTGGAGGTCTGCAGCTCTACAGCTGAGCACTGTTGTTCTAAAAAATTCTGCCGCTCTACTTCAGAAGGTCACCTTGTCGGGAGAAGGCAACACCAGGGCCGCAGTTTCCTGTGCAGTGGACAGAGGGGTGAGGTGGGAGGGGGAGGGGGTGGTGATGGTGGTGGGGTGAGGACAGTCCTGCAGCCCCACTCCAAAATAGAATTTCTAAATCCTATTTTTTTTTCTTGAGTGCTATTGCTCCTGAGAACCCGATTCATTAACTGTCAAATTTAGGTAATTAAAATAGGGAGCTGAGTGATAAGAAATGAAACCAGTATGCATAATGCAGACGTCTATGGAGGAAGATATTCCCAGGGCTCTAGGAAGCAGGCTAATCAGGAACTTCAATCAGGAACTCATCATTTGGAGACAGACAATTAATTCAGGACAGGAGGCAGGGAGGGAGCAGAAGCACAGGCAGAATCTCAAAATCTCTCTGGATAAATCTCTCGTTGGGAGGAGGCAGATGTGGAAACCTCACATGGGGGAGCCTGGATGAGAAGTTTTCTGAAAAAACCCACTGCAAAGAGATGCTGCTGCATCCTGCTGTATACTTCTCAGGGATGCTAGGGGTACAAAACCCAGCTTAAAACAGCACTGTTTTAGACCTCCTTGGTCTAGACCTCCAGAGCATTTCTAGAGAAACGACCACACAGAGAGGGTGACAGGGAGCCATAAGGCATCCCCTTAGGTAGGCTTCTGCAGTGGACACACACATTCTTAGCAGGTTAGAGGCCTAGTCTGATGGGGTTTCTTGTGCCCCGGGAAAGAAGGGATTGGGAATATTTCTGAATTCCCAGCTCTCTTCATATCATATGCTGATATGAAGTGCCTTTTTTGAAAAAAAAGAAAAAAGGCTCAAAACATCACTCATTATAGTGTTTAGAGTTGGTATTTCTGAGCTGTTTCCCAGTTGGAAAGTTGTTCACAGAGAATATAGTCTCCTGGAATGGGGCACCCGGAAAAATGTGGTCATGGAGGAATAATATATACTGTACTTCCCTCACCTGCTTCCAAATCTTTAGAAACTTGGGCCTAAAAACTGTAAAATGAACTATCACAGTGGGACGGGGGCAGGGTATGAACTACATGTTCATGTATTAAGCAGCCAACCCTTGATAGTTAAGATGGGGATCCATGAAAAAGCATCACCCACAGTTTGCATATTAAAAAGCAGAGACATTACTTTGCCGACAAAAGTCCCTATAGTCAAACCTGTGGTTTTTCCTGTAGTCATGTATGGATGTAATAGACCATAAAGAAGGCTAAGTGCTGAAGAATCGATGCTTTCGAACTGTGGTGCTGGAGAAGACTCTTGAGAGTTCCTTGGACTTCAATGAGATCAAGCCAGTCAATCCTAAAGAAATCAACCCTGAATATTCATTGGAAGGACTGATGCTGAAACTGAAGCTCCAATACTTTGGCCACCTGGTGTGAAGAGACGGTTTATTAGAAAAGACCCTGATGCTGGGAAAGATTGAAGGCAAAAGGAGAAGGGAGAGGCAGAGGATGAGATGGGTAGATAGCATCACCAACTCAATGGACTTGAATTTGAGCAAATTCTGGGGACAGTGCAGGACAGAAGAGCCTGGTGAGATGCAGTCCATGGGGTCACAAAGAGTCAGATGCAACTTACCAACTGAACAACACAGTTTGCCAGTAAACATCCCAAATTTATGCCATTAAGCTATTAGTATTGATAAAATGCATGTTTTCTTCAAATAGATTTTCAAAGTCTGCTCTAGTTTTCCCAGCTTTCACAGGGAAGTTAAAATTTCATCATAACTTTAAACAAAGAGAACTCATAGAAGAGAACTGAGTAGATATTCACATTGTTAAGGAAGGTTTCTAGAAACAAATGAATTGATCCAATTGTTAAATGGAATATGAACTCTAGATTAGATACCAGTATCATAATCATGTTGAATTTCCAGAATTTGATCACTGTTCTATAGCTATGTAAGAAAATGACTTTAATACACAGTGAAGTGTTTAGGAATAAAGGGGAAAAAGAATGAAAGTAAGAATTATAAAGTAAACATGACAAAATATTAATACATGAAACTGAGTGAAGGATAAAGGAATTCCTTGCACCATTCCTAAGGCTTTTCTATTAGCTTGAAATTATTTCAAAATAAATGAAGTAATTTTAGAATGACCTACTTAAACACTACTCTTGTTGACCTTCTGTTTTCTCAAGGGGTTGACTTAACACCAGGAGATCTCTTCCAAAAGACTTATCCTGTAGCTAAGTCTTTCCAAATTGCAAGGCTACCTTCAGAGGCAAAGAAATGACTGCAACAATCCTTGTCTAGTTCATGCTCCAAAAATGACCCCTTTAATAACTGACAGTTTTGTTTTTTAGATTCCACATATAGGTAAAATAATACAGTATTTATCTTTCTTAAAATAAAGAAACAAAAAACCTCTCATAGATATAGAGGTCTTCCCTGGTGGCTCAGATGGTAAAAGCATCTGCCCGCAATGTGGGAGACCCGGGTTCGATACCTGGGTCAGGAAGAACCCGTGGAGAAGGAAATGGCAACCCACTCCAGTACTCTTGCCTGGAAAATTTCATGGATGGGAGAGCCTAGTGGGCTACAGTCCATGGGGTCGCAAAGAGTCAGACATGACTGAGCAACTTCACACGCTGCTGCTGCTGCTAAGTTGCTTCAGTCGTGTCCGACTCTGTGCGACCCCATAGACGGCAGCCCACCAGGCTCCCCCATCCCTGGGATTCTCCAGGGAAGAACACTGGAGTGGGTTGCCATTTCCTTCTCCAATGCATGAAAGTGAAAAGTGAAAGTGAAGTCGCTCAGTCGTGTCCGACTCTTAGCGACCCCATGGACTGCAGCCTACCAGGCTCTTCCGTCCGTGGGATTTTCCAGGCAAGAGTACTGGAGTGGGGTGCCATTGCCTTCTCCAACTTCACATAGATATAGGTAATACATTAGTGGTTGCCAGTTGGGGGTGGGTGGGTAAAATCCATGGAGAGGATCAAGAGGCACAAATTTCTAGTCCTAAGTAAGTCACAGGATATAATAAACAGCATGGTGACCAGAGTCAACAATATTGTACTGCATATTTCAAAGTTGCTAAGAGAGTAAATCTTAAAATAAAACTTATCACAAGAAAAAAGTTTTGTAATTTTGTATGGTGACAGATGGTAAGTAGAATTATTGGTTATCATTTTGCAATTTATACAAATATTGAACCATTATACATGTACATCTGAACCTAATATGTCAAGTATACCTCAATAGAAAAAATAATGCATTTTGACATGTAGAAAAAACCTGATTTTTTTTTCCAACCACAGATCATCATTTACAATTTGACTATTTGCTTATGTAACTATTAAGTCACTCATTTGATATCTTATATTTCTGGATCAGTATACCACTTATGTTTGAGCAGAATTTTAGGATTTAGCAGTGTAGCTTTAAAAAATGGGATAAAGGCTTATAAAACAATCAGAGGAATTTTATGGACTGTTGGTGTCTTGCCAGGCAGAGCACTAGCACTCTCAAATTTCTCATCCTACAGACAAAATTTCTAGATGAGATTACAAAATCATAATTAATCACACAAAAAAAAGTTTCAATTTTGTTTCTAAAATAGTCCCTGAAGTAAAAAAGCCATGCAAGGACTCTAAGGAATGAAAAGCAAGGAGAAATTGAAAAATTAATTTATTATATGAAGAAACATGAACAATATTTATTAGAGTGAATGGCTGCTGAGAAGCAGCCTGCAAAAGCTCTCATCCACAATGTACAGGCTGAGAAGTACTGATACATACACTCATAACCATAGCAATAATGTTCTGAGGAGGCTTCCAAGGAAATGCTGCATTTAACAATCAATTTTAAAGTTTATTTTTCCCATTTACAAGGCTGAAAAGATTATATCCACATTCAATTAAAGTCTAGCAGGATCAGGCATTCAAATTGTAAAGCAAATTAACAAAAGATGCTGTTACATCCTTTATGAAACATGACAGATACAAAAATGATAAGCTCATCTGCTATCAAAAGCAATTTCGCAGATTTCAGTGGGTCTTTTTCCTCCAAGTACTATATGTTTGAGTGCTAATTTTTTACGTAACTGATGGTAAGAGAAAAGGCAACTGCTGAGTTCTCTCCAAGAGTAAAAGACCATTTATTTACACTTGTCCTTCCATAAAGTCAAAGGCCGACATATTCCCTGAAGACACTCACGTAAATGATGTTGTTTCTTTTCTAACAGTAAAACAAAAACAATAACCTGTTTTGGGATTTGAGTAACTATAAAAACAACTCCTTTAAACATGCATGGCACTTTAAAAACATTTTCAAAGCATTTTCACAGCTATTATTAAAATTTGTTCTGCTGACAACCTTGTGAGGTAGGCTGGGCAAGAATATCATGCAAATCTGACGGGTGAGGAAACTGAGGCAGAGATCAAGTAAGTAATTTGCTGGGTTATCAGGGTGATGCCAACCTCTATACTGCACTGTCTCCAGTAATGAAGAAAGTCTAAACATGTTTCATGACCTTGTTTCAATATATTTGGAGGAAAAACTTCACTTCCATCCAGTCAAATGGTAGTGATTCAGTTGGTGCATCTCTTATGACAAGTTAAGGCATGTAATTAGACAAAGCACTGAGAGTTTTAAAAATTGGAATTATAACTGAAAAAGATGTTTTAACTCTCAAGATAGGAGATTTGCTGGTTTGTTTGTCTTTAGGGCAACCTAGTTCTGCATAATTTTGCCTTTTCAGAGGTATAATATAAATCATTAAAAAAAATTTCTCAGTTCACTAGGATTTAAATTTTTGCCATGAAAAAAGCAGTGGTTTCTTTCCCCAAAGTGACTACATGGTCACTTTGTGGTCCCAAAGTGGGGGTATCTTCATATCAAGAGTTAAAGACGACAAAATGTCCAATTTAGTTACCAAACCTTATAATTATCCTTATAAATGTGGCTTAAAACTGGGCTTTGGGAGTGTGGCAGACCATCACTGTTAGATTGATTTGGGGTCACTCAATATGCTTACCTACATGCTACATTAAAATGATTTTAAATGTATTTGAAGGCCCAGATTTTGTAACGGTTCTTGAGACAGGCTTCCAAATGAAGGCTGGGGAAGTACTAGTCTCTCCATGCTGGTCTAATTCTGACCACAACTCCTGCTTAAACTCACCATTTTAACCTGTTCTCCGACAAACTAGCTATTAGAAACTGGATGGTTCTGAAAGTTCAGCCATTAGGGTCCTAAGACTGTCAACCCTGACTGACCTGCAATGTCCAGTCTTGTCAGTGACAGGTCACCTGCTCCCAGGTATTTCATTATCAAGGTTTTTATGGTAGAAATAATGGCACTAGATCAAGGCATTTTCCCTGGACAACTGAGGAGATTCTACAGATCCTTTTACAAAAGAAACAGGGTTCCAAATTAAAGGAGAAATTATACTGAAGATAGGAGAGTGTAGGAGGATAAAATTGAAGTTCTTATTCAAATTAACTCATAATCATACCAAATCAAGGTACATTCAGTTAAAGATAAAAATCTTCTGGTCATACCATCTCTTTGTAAAATTTAAGTTTCTAAAGTCTGTATCTAACTGAAGGGGGGAACTCTGCTCCTTCAAATAATGAAACTTATAATGCCCTATATACCTGTGCTAGGTGAGAAATTTCTACGGAGTTTTCTACTAGAAATTTCCAAAACTGTAGGATGGGACTGAATCTTGAAGAGGTTAAGCCTACCTTCTAGCAGAGTCATATCTTCAGCCATCACAAGAAGGTAAGAATTCTGCTTATAAAAGCCAAAATCATTTTGATATTTTAACAACCCCCTCGATTCAGAGTTTCTCCAACATATTGAAGGAACACAACTTCTCTAAAACTCTACACTTCCATAACCAAATTAAGAATTCAATTTTGCATCCATGGATTCTTAAGAATAGATTTTGCAAATCCAGACTTTTGAGTCAATGAGAAATAGGAGGCCAAGGTTGCTATGACTGGTTATGTACAAAGAGCCCTAGTGAGATGAAAATGGAACATCTGCCTATTCAAAAACCAAACTGGAACAGCCTTCTCTGAAAACTCTGACAGGAATGATGTGGCTGATGGCAAAAACCCCAGTGATCATCTCTGGTCATCAGACAGCTCTTAGGTGAGAACTCTTCTCAGGGATAATAAAACATTAGGCTACCTAAACCAGTAGTCCAGAAAACTAGAACATAAGAAATCCCCTGTCCTCATTCTATGTGATGGCTCTCAACAGCCAACTCAGATATCATGGGTACTTTGTCAATGACAAGGCGGGTAATGTCTGGTCAACTGTGAAATGTGGTGCTTTAGGCTGCCACTGCAACACTCACGGGTTCCCCTGACTCCTCTCCATGGTTCCCACTCACCTGACCGACAGCTCTCTAAAGGGGAGCAACTCACAAGGAGTCGAGAGCTAAATTCCTGCTTTGTTAATTGTGCAGGGCCCATCACTTGCTTCTGAAGAACAGGGATCAACCCAGCAAACACTATATCTGGGCCTCAAGAGACTCAGGTCCCATTAAGCAGAAGAGAGCTCATCAGTATTCAAGATCTGGCTAGGCATGGAACTTATTTTACTGCTAGAAGGGGTCTCCTCTCTGTCTGTGGGTGACCTTAGGTCTGTATTTTCTGCAGACTCGCAGGATTCCCGCCGCCTGCGGTTACAACAGGCACACTTTAGCCACTCCTGAAAGCTTTCAGAAGCATTGGGGGAAAAGAGCTTTTTGCAAGGGTGGAAGAACTGATAGAACACAACCATGAACAGAATGGCCGTGCAGTACCCAATGAGCAACTGCAGCATCAGCAGGGGTGCACACACATACATATAGATGTCAGTCTTGTAAAGATACCACATGAGGAGGAGGAAGGCGTTCTCGATGAACCTCACCATGTAGTACACCAGGAGCCGGTACCAGTTCTGAGACTTGCTGATGAGGTCGGGGTTGTTGATTTTCAGCTGCACCGCCGACCAGCAGAACATGTTGATCCCGGCGTAGAGGAGGGTGAGGAAGCACAGCACAATGGTGGTGCCCAGCCGACTGAAGGCCTTCTCAAAGTTCTCAGGGAAGGGGGAGCCACTGCACCAGAAGAGGATCCAGGGGTAGAAGAGGAAGCCGAGGAAGTTGATGAGTATGTCTATGACCACCCAGGCCTTCAGGACAGAGGTAAAGAGGACCAGGACAATGACTCGGGTGACAATCTCAAAGCTCCTCCAGAGGAAGATACAGACATAGGCCAGGGGCTTCACCTTGACATCATATTCATCGTATTTGATCTTGATGGCTAGGATGTTACAGCGCAAGGCTCCGTACACAATGGACAATAGGGAAAGGACCATGAACAGACCTGAGGAGAGAAGAGAAAGAGTGCTCTCAAGTCCCACCTCCACCAAGAATCCTCCTGTGGTGGCCATGGTCACTCCCCTACCCGCGTTCCTTGGACCCTTCTGTTTTATGTGCACAGGCAGACTTCCACTGTCAGGGCTGTGCCTGAGGGCTTTTTTTCAGGGTTGCAGAAGCCTGCTGTGCCCAGGCGCCAGGCAGGCAGAAGTGCCCTGGAATTAATACCCCTGGGATTAACCCTTCAATACCCCAACCCTAGCCCTGAGAAGAGCTGGAATATAACAAACCAAATTTCCCTACCCTTTGGGTAGAATAACTCAGAAGTGTGTGTTCTGTACTCTTGGGGTTGGCCAGAAAGTCCCTTTCTGTTTTTCCATAGCATTTTAAGGAAACGCCAAGTGAGCTTTTTGGCTAACTCAGTATTTATGGGTGTTTCCTCACAGGATTATTTTCTAGTCACCCACAGAAACTGTTGTTTAATAATGCTCCCTTTATTGGCCACTTTCTCTTCCCTGTCTCACTACCCTTCTCCCACGGTTCTTAGAAAGACCTGTGCTCAGATTCCTTGTCTTGGTCTACTTCACGGTCAACTGAAACTAAAACACCTTTGGACCCCATCTTGCTCTGTCTGAATATATAGAGTCCTTTACATGATCCCCAAGAAAAAGAAAGGCAAAATGGTTGTCTGAGGAGGCCTTACAATAGCTGAGAAAAGAAGAGAAGTGAAAGGCAAAGGAGAAAAAGGAAAGATATACCCATCTGAATGCAGAGTTCCAAAGAATAGCAAGGAGAGATAAGAAAGCCTTCCTCGGTGATCAATGCAAAGAAATAGAGGAAAACAACAGAATGGGAAAGACTAGAGATCTCCTCAAGAAAATTAGAGATACCAAGGGGACATTTCATGCAAAGATGGGCTCAATAAAGGACAGAAATGGTATGGACCTAACAGAAGCAGAAGATATTAAGAAGAAGTGGCAAGAATACACAGAAGAACCGTACAAAAAAGATCTTCATGACCCAGATAACCATGATGGTGTGATCACTCACCTAGAGCCAGACATCGTGGAATGTGAAGTCAAGTGGGCCTTAGGAAGCATCACTACAAACAAAGCTAGTGGATGTGATGGAATTCCAGCTGAGCTATTTCAAATCATAAAAGACAATGCTGTGAAAGTCCTGCACTCAATATGCCAGCAAATTTGAAAAATTCAGCAGTGTCCACAGGACTGGAAAAGGTCAGTTTTCATTCCAATCCCAAAGAAAGGCAATGCCAAAGAATGCTCAAACTACCACACAATTGCACTCATCTCACATACTAGCAAAGTAATGTTCAAAATTCTCCAGGCTATGCTTCAATAGTACGTGAACTGAGAACTTCCAGATGTTCTAGTTGGATTTAGAAAAGGCAGAGGAACCAGAGATCAAATTGTCAACATCCATTGGATTATAGAAAAAGCAAGAGAGTTCCAGGAAAACATCTGCTACTGCTTCACTGACTACACTAAAGCCTTTGAGCGTGTGGACCACAACAAACTGTGGAAAATTGTTCAAGAGATGGGAATACCAGACCACCTTACCTGCCTCCTGAGAAATCTGTATGCAGGTCAAGCAGCAGCAGTTAGAACCAGACGTGGAACAATGTACTGGGTCCAAATTGGGAAAGGCGTATGCCAAGGCTGTATATTGTCACCCTGTTTATTTAACTTATATGCAGAGTACATCATGAGAAATGCTGGGCTGGAGGAAGCACAAGCTGGAATCAAGATTGCAGGGAGAAATATATGCAAATGACACCACCCTTATGGCAGAAAGTGAAGAGGAACTAAAGAGCCTCTTCATGAAAAGTGAAAGAGGAGAGTGAAAAAGCTTGCTTAAAACTTAATATTCAAAAACCAAAGATCATGGCATCTGGTCCCATCACTTCATGGCAAACAGATGGGCAAACAATGGAAACAGTTTTCTTGGGCTCCAAAATCACTGGAGATGGTAACTGCAGCCATGAAATTAAAAGATGCTTGCTCCTTGGAAGAAAAGCTATGACCAACGCAGAGAGCATATTAAAAAAAAGAGACATTACTTTGCTGACAAAGGTCCATCTAGTCAAAGCTATGGTTTTTGCAGTAGTCAGGTATGGATGTGAGAGTTGGACCACAAAGAAAGCTGAGCACCAAAGAATGGATGCTTCTGAACAGTGGTGTTGGAGAAGATTCTTGGGAGTCCCTTGGACTGCAAAGAAATCAGTCCTGAATATTCACTGGAAGGACTGTGAAAGTCCTGCACTCAATATGCCAGCAAATTTGGAAAACTCGACAGTGGCCACAGGACTGGAAAAGGTCAGTTTTCATTCCAATTCCAAAGAAAGACAATACCAAAGAATGTTCAAACTACCACACAATTGCACTCATCTTACAAATTGAAGCTGAAGCTCCAATACTTTGGCCACCTGATGTGAAGAACTGACTCATTTGAAAAGACCCTGTTGCTGGGAAAGATTGAAGGAAGGAGAAGGGGACGACAGAGGATGAGATAGATGGATGGCATCACTGACTTATGGACATGAGTTTGAGCAAGATCTGGGAGTTGGTGATGGACAGGGAAGCCCAGTGTGCTGCAGTCCATGGGGTTGCAAAGAGTTGGACACAACCAAGCAACTGAACTGAACTTTACATGGTGTGTTTTGTTTCCTTGATCAACTTATAAGCTCCTGAGGAGTCAAGAGTGACCTGGTTAGATATTTCTTCTTGAGAACCTCAACATATAGCAGTATAGAAACCGAAACAGAGAACATGCCATAATATACTGCTCATGAGTTCCTCTCTATCTGTAGGATCTTTTAAAAATATATACTGACTATTGATTGCTCACTTTTCTTTGGTCTTCAGTTATTTTCTTAAATTCTGTACATTGCTAAAGAAGTGAGGACCTCACTGTTGCCAAGAATCTGCCTGTCTTAGGCTAAAACACCTTAATACTTCAAGAAATCTCAACCATACTTATTTATTTCTTAAAATGACTTATGGCTAATGGGCTTACCCAGTTTATATAGAGCAGGGTAGGGGTGGGGTCAAGATGTGGCTCATTGAATGGCCCATGGTACTATGTCTGAGAGCACCACACTGCTGGCTGTGAGTTCTATTATCTTAAAAATGTTGTGCTAACCCATGAGCATTACATGATGTTGAAGCTGAAACTGCAATACTTTGGCCACTTGATGCGAAGAACTGGCTCATCTGAAAAGACCCTGATGCTGGGAAAGATTGAGGGCAGGAGGAGAAGGGGACGACAGAGGATGAGATGGTTGGATGGCATCATCAACTCGATGGACATGGGTTTGGGTGGACTCCAGGAGTTGGTGTTGGACAGGGAGACCTGGCGTACTGCGGTTCGTAAGGTTGCAAAAAGCCAGACACGACTGAGCGACTGAACTGAACTGGACCCATGAGCACACACTGTGTGGTCAAAACTGGAATACAGTCACTTATTTTAGTCTGCCACCACCTCCAAATATTGGAGAAGGGAGGGACAGGAGGTGGGGTTTGAAGTTAGGAACCGAGAGTCTCGCTCTGGTTTTACTCTGGTCTCTCCACGCCTCAATGGGGAAATGGTAATCTCCTTGGGTTTTTTTTCTTGCCCACAAAATTGCTCTGTATAAACTGAAGCCTCTTAAAATGCAATGTTCCTATAACAAAATTGTCTTTACTTATAATTTAAAATGTGTGGAAATAAAGGGTTCTTTTTCTTGAGCTCTGAATCAATGAAGCTTTGGTAGTTAAGTTTCCTGGAAGAAGTTCAGTTTTACTTAAAGCATCTGTTTCTCTCTCAGTCTTGTTGCACAGATTTAAAGCACTGATATCACTCTCTGGAAAGACTGTCATCTACTGATCAAATTTAAAAGACAGAAATACTATCACAGGAGTATACTGGGAAGTAATTGTACTGAGTTATTTTTCCTGAGAGGTTAGTTCAATGGAGCATTAAAAGCAGTACATACAGCTGATACACTTTTTGTTTTTATTGAAGTATAGTTGATTTACAATGTTTATTAATCTGTGCAGTACAGCAAAGTGACTCAGTTGTACATATACATACATTCTTATAGTCTTTTCATCATGGTTTATCCCAGGTAATATACTCTTATATGTGCTTGTGCTCAGTCACTAAGTTGTGTCCAACTTTTTGCAATCCCATGGATTGTAGCACACCAGGTTCCTCTGTCCATGGGATTTCCCAGACAAGAATACTGGAGCGGGTTGCCATTTCCTCCTTCATGGGATCTTCCCAACCCAGGGATGGAACTGTATCTCTTGCATTGGCAGGCTGATTCTTTACCACTGTGCCACCTGGGAAGTCCATAGTTTTATATGTATGGTTACAAATTTCTACAGATCTTAAGAATCTAGTATTGGATCCATTTCTTTTAGTCCTTATGTTTTTTCCACTATAAGAAAAATAACATCAAATGTAGAAGATGAGCTAAGGATAAATTATCATGTTAATTATATATTCATAGGTCAGGAAGCAACAGTTAGAACTGGACATGGAACAACAGACTGGTTCCAAATAGGAAAAGGAGTTCGTCAAGGCTGTATATTGTCACCCTGTTTATTTAACTTATATGCAGAGTACATCATGAGAAACGCTGGACTGGAAGAAACACAAGCTGGGATCAAGACTGCCGGGAGAAATATCAATAACCTCAGATATGCAGATGACACCACCCTTATGGCAGAAAGTGAAGAGGAACTCAAAAGCCTCTTGATGAAAGTGAAAGTGGAGAGTGAAAAAGTTGGCTTAAAGCTCAACATTCAGAAAACGAAGATCATGGCATCCGGTCCCATCACTTCATGGGAAATAGATGGGGAAACAGTGTCAGACTTTAATTTTCTGGGCTCCAAAATGACTGCAGATGGTGACTGCAGCCATGAAGTTAAAAGACGCTTACTCCTTGGAAGGAAAGTTATGACCAACCTAGATAGCATATTCAAAAGCAGAGACATTACTTTGCCAACAAAGGTTCGTCTACTCAAGGCTATGGTTTTTCCAGTGGTCATGTATGGATGTGAGAGTTGGACTGTGAAGGCTGAGCGCAGAAGAATTGATGCTTTTGAACTGTGGTGTTGGAGAAGACTCTTGAGAGTCCCTTGGACTGCAAGGAGATCCAACCAGTTCATTCTGAAGGAGATCAGCCCTGGGTGTTCTTTGGAAGGAATGATGCTAAAGCTGAAACTCCAGTACTTTGGCCACCTCATGCGAAGAGTTGACTCATTGGAAAAGACTCTGATGCTGGGAGGGATTGGGGGCAGGAGGAGAAGGGGACGACAGAGGATGAGATGGCTGGATGGCATCACTGACTCGATGGACGTGAATCTGAGTGAACTCCGGGAGTTGGTGATGGACAGGGAGGCCTGGCGTGCTGCGATTCATGGGGTCGCAAAGAGTCGGACACGACTGGGCAACTGATCTGATCTGATCTGATGTATGTATGTATATGAAGCGACTGAAGCGACTCAGCAGCAGCAGTCTTTATCTTTGGAGAAGGCAATGGTGCCCCACTCCAGTACTCTTGCCTGGAAAATTCCATGGATGGAGAAGCCTGGAAGGCTGCAGTCCATGGGGTCGCTGAGGGTCGGACACGACTGAGCGACTTCACTTTCACTTTTCACTTTCATGCATTGGAGAAAGAAATGGCAACCCACTCCAGTGTTCTTGCCTGGACAATCCCAGGGACGGGGGAGCCTGGTGGGCTGCCGTCTATGGGGTCACACAGAATCGGACACGACTGAAGCGACTTAGCAGCAGCAGCAGGCTTCCTATGCAAATATATCTGCTTTATGTGCCTTTCTCAATCATGAAGTTGCACCTGTTTCCAACACTTTCAGAAAAGTAGGATCCAAATTAGAAAAAGTCTTTGAGATCTAAGTTTAGACTCTAAAGAATCTCTTTTAGGTACATGAGAGACTTGCAAAACAAGGTTAGGAACAGAGCAATTTCTGATCCCAGGAAGAACTAAGGAAGCTAAGTACTGCTTCAGGATGTGGGGCCCAACCAAGATTAAGACAAGTCTGGATTATCTCAGCAGTGGTATCACCCTGGTCTGTTATCCAGATCACTGTTCTTGCTGGAAACCATGGCTTACTCTTACTTGAGTTATTTTTGACCACTTATTATAGGACCCTGTGTTCTGCTTTAACTCCACCCCAGGCCCTGACAACTACAAATTGCTAATGAAAAGATTGAAAATGAGTGAGATCATCATCACTTTGAGCTCACACCCATATCTGCCACTTTCGCTCTCCAACTGCTATCACAAATATTGTTTTGGTCCTTTATTTCAACAGCTTCATTGAGACAAATTTACATACCGTACAATTCACAATTTAAACTGTATAATTCACTGCTTCTTTAAAAGTAGATTCACAGATATGTGCACCTGTCATCAGAGTCACTTTTAGTATGTTTTCATCACTTCAAAAAGAAATCCTGTGCCCTTTAACTCTCATTTCTCTATCCCTTACCCCACCCAGTCATGAACAACCACTAACTACTTTCTGTCTCTATAGATTTCCCCATTCTGGACTTCCATATGAATAAAATCATGTAATGTGTGGTCTTTTGTGACTGGTTTCTTTCACTTAACATAATGTTTTCAACATTCATCTGTACTGTAACATGCATCAGTCCTTCATTCATTTCATGGTCAAATAATATTCCATTGTATGGATATACTACATTTTGTTTATCCATTCATCAGTTGATAAAAATTTGGGTTGTTTCCACCTTTTGGCTATTGTGAAGAGTGCTGCTCCAAACATTTGCATATGAACATATTTTTACTTGGGTCTATAGGAGTAGAACTGCCTGGTCATATGGTAACTTTATGTTTAATTATTTGAGGAATGGCCAGACTGTATTCCAAAGTTACATTCCCACCAGCAGTATATGAAGATTATAATTTCTCCATAAACTCACCAATGTTTGCTATTATTATTAACTTAAATTTTTATTATTAACTTTTTGATTCTAGTCATGCCAGTGGGTGTGAAGTGGTAACCTTTTCTGATTTCAGTTTCTATTTTCCTAATAACTAATGACATAGAGTATCTTTTCATGATACCATAAGGAATGCTGAGTGCTGAAGAACTGATGCTTTTGAATTATGGTGCTGGAGAAGACTCTTGAGAATCCCTAGGACAGCAAGGAGATCAAATCAGTCAGTCTTAAAGGAAATCAACCCTGAATATTCACTGAAGGACTGATACTGAAGCTGAAGCTCCAATACTTTGGCCACCTGATATGAAGAGCTGACTCGTTGAAAGAGACCCTGATGCTGGGAAAGACTGAGGGCAGGAGAAGGGGGCGACAGAGGGAGATGGACGGAAGACAACATAGACTCAATGGACATGAGTTTGAGCAAACTCTGGGAGATAGAGAAAGACAGGGAAGCCTGGCGTGTTGCAGTCCAAGGGGTTGCAAAGACTCAGACATAACTTAGCGACTGAACAATAGTCTTTTCATGTGCTTATTGGTATTTGCATATCTTCCTTACTTGCTTTGGTTCTTAGCTATAGCACAAACTCATAATAATTTCACATCATCTCATATGTATCCCCAAAACTCTGCCAGAATTCAAAGGCCAGTTTTGCACAGACTGACTTAAGAACAATATATTAGCTTTATCAACAGCTGTCAATGAGCATTTAAAATAAAAAAAAGTATAATTTGATCTTCTCATACTTTTAAAATTCCCTTTAAAATGCATTAAAAAGCAAAAAAGAGGATTTCCATGCTGGCAATAGCAGATTAGTTTGTTCTGGTCCAATATTTCTGCCAAGAACAACTGTACAAACACCTGTTCAAAGGCATCAGAGATCTACCAAAGCCCTCAGTACTTTGGAGCTAAGATATTAAAGAAAAGTCCTAAGAGAAAATTCTGAAGCTGCTTTTCCCCTTGAGACATTTGCCTGTATGATAGAGTGGTTATACTATTACAGAATCTGAACACAGCTTTCAGCAGTCTCTCAAATCCGGTGAATGTGGGATCAACTATTCACATTCTAGCTCTATAGTGGTCCTGGATACAGCCAAAGCTTTCTGGTGGGAACCCCAAAGACTAGACACTAGGAGTAAGGGTGACCAGAAATAGATAATCCCTCATAACAGCTGAAGTACAGATTTTAACTAACTCAAGTTATGACTGAATCAGTTCAACCTGTATCTAATTCAATATTTGCAACAAACAAAAGTAAAATCTTCCTGGAGAAAGACAACTCATCCAGAGTCTCAAATTATCTCTATTTTTTACTACAGATATCTGACATTTGTTAAAAGTACCATGGCATCTCAACAACAAAAACAAAAGAAATGATCAAAATCCAAAAACTGAAATATACCCATAAGAAATAGAGATTCTGTAATTATCTGACATGGACTTAAAATATTCATAATTAATATATGCTCAAGAAATTATGACAAGATAGAGAATTTATCAGAGACTAGAAACTATTCTAAAAACTGGAATAGTTGCTATGAAATGAAATGAAAATTCTAGAACTGAAAAATAAAATAAGTGCAATTAAGAAATCAACAGTGGCTCTAATATATTAGAAACAGCTATAAAGATAAATAGTACTAAGTAGAAGGCAAGCCAGAAGAAAATGGAGAAACAAAAAGCATGAGAGACCTACAGAAAAGTAAAAATGTTGGTGAGAAAGACAGAGATAGGAAAAAGAATGGGTCAGAGGCCATAAGAATTTCCCCAAACTGCTAAAATATCAAACTAAACTCCAAGTAGGATAAATACAAAGAAAACCTCAATAAGCACACATATCATGTTAAAATTGCTGAACATCAAAGTCTAAATGAAAACCTTAAAAAGCAGTTAAAAACAAACAAAAATGAGATAAACTTCAAAGGAGCAACAATAATAATGGCTGGCATCTCAACCGAAATAATGGAAGCCAGAAGACAAAAGAATGGTAGCATCAAAGTGGGAAGAAAATAACCACTAACTTAAGTTTCCCATATACAGAGGTCAAGGGAAAAGAAAAGTATTTTATGACAAAACAAAAATGAGGGTATTTGTCAATAGACCTGCTCTGAAGAAAATATTAAAGGTAGCATTTCAGACCAAATGAAAATGATCCCACATGGAAGCATGGAGATACATGAAGGTCTTAACAGGGACCGAAAGGATACATGTGGCTGTTGTTTAGTTTCTTAGTTGTGTTCAACTCTTTGAGTCTCTATGGACTATAGCCCACCAGGCTCCTCTGTCCATAGGATTTCCCAGGCAAGAATACTGGAGTGGGCTGCCGTTTCCTCCTCCAGGGGATCTTCCTGACCCAAGGATCAAACCCACATCTTTTGCATAGACAGGCAGATTCTTTATCACTGAACCATCAGAGAAGCCCCAATAATACAACTCAATTTTTATAATGACTTGAACAATCACTTCACACACACACACACCCCCCCCCCCCACAAAATGGTCACTAAAAACATCAAAAGGAAGTTAAGCTCATTAGTCATCAGTTCAGTTCAGTCGCTCAGTTGTGTCCGACTCTTTGCGACCCCATGAACCGCACTACGCCAGGCCTCCCTGTCCATCACCAACTTCCGGAGTCCACCCAAACCCATGTCCACTGTGTCAATGATGCCATCCAACCATCTCATCCTCTGTCGTCCCCTTCTTCTCCTGTCCTCAATTTTTCCCAGCATCAGGGTCTTTTCAAATGAGTCAGCTCTTCACATCAGGTGGCCAAACTATTGGAGTTTCAGCTTCAACATCAGTCCCTCCAATGAACACCCAGGATTGATCTCCTTTAGGATGGACGGGTTGGATCTCCTTGCAGTCCAAGGGACTCTCAAGAGTCTTCTCCAACACCACAGTTCAAAAGCATCAATTCTTCTGCACTCAGCTTTCTTCACAGTCCAACTCTCACATCCATACATGACCAACGGAAAAACCATACCCTTGAGTAGACTGACCTTTGTTGGCAGAGTAATGTCTCTGCTTTTTAATATGCTATCTAGCTTGGTCATAACTTTCCTTCCAAGGACTAAGTGTCTTTTAATCTCATGGCTGCAGTCACCATCTGCAGTGATTTTGGAGCCCAGCAAAATTAAGTAAGCCACTGTTTCCCCATCTATTTCCCATGAAGTGATGGGACCGGATGCCATGATCTTCGTTTTCTGAATGTTGAGCTTTAAGCCAACTTTTTCACTCTCCTGTTTCACTTTCATCAAGAGGCTCTTTAGTTCTTCTTCACTTTCTGCCATAAGGGTGGTGTCACCTGCATATCTGAGGTTATTGATATTTCTCCCGGCAATCGTGATTCCAGCTTGTGCTTCCTCCAGCCTGGCATTTCGCATGATGTACTCTGCATATAAGTTAAATAAGCAGGGTGACAATATACAGCCTTGACGTACTCCTTTTCCTATTTGGAACCAGTCTGTTGTTCCATGTCCAGTTCTAACTGTTACTTCATGACCTGTATACAGGTTTCTCAAGAGGCAGGTCAGGTGGTCTGGTATTCCCATCTCTTTCAGAATTTTCCACAGTTTATTGTGATCCACACAGTCATAGGCTTTGGCATAGTCATCAGGAAATGCAAATTCAAACTAAAATGAGACACTACTACACACCCACTGTATTACTGAAAGTAAAATCAAGTGTTGGCAAGATGTGGGGCAACTGCAACTCTTATACACGGCTTGTGGGAGTGTAAAGTGATATAACCACTTTTGTAGTTTCTATAGGAGCTAAACACAGGCATTTCCTGTGGCCACTTACTCCTTGGAAGAAAAGTTATGACCAACCTAGATAGCACATTGAAAAGCAGAGACATTACTTTGCCAACAAAGGTCCGTCTAGTCAAGGCTGTGGTTTTTCCAGTGGTCATGTATGGATGTGAGAGTTGGACTGTGAAGAAAGCTGAGCACCGAAGAATTGACGCTTTTGAACTGTGCTGTTGGAGAAGACTCTTGAGAGTCCCCTGGACTGCAAGGAGATCCAACCAGTCCATCCTAAAGGAGATCAGTCCTGGGTGTTCATTGGAAGGAATGATGCTAAAGCTGAAACTCCAATACTTTGGCCACCTCATGTGAAGAGTTGACTCATTGGAAAAGACTCTGATGCTGGGAAGGATTGGGGGCAGAGGAGAAGGGGACAGCAGAGGATGAGATGGCTGGATGTTATCCCCAACTTGATGGACCTGAGTTTGAGTGAACTCTGGGAGTTGGTGATGGACAGGGAGGCCTGGTGTGCTGCGATTCATGGGGTCACAAAGAGTCAGACACGACTGAGCGACTGAACTGACTGACTAAACTGACAGATGTAACAGAACTGCATATATATGTATACAAAAAGGCATGTATGAGGATATTTTAGCAGCATTATTTTTAATAATCCCAATCTGAAAATAATCTAATAAGAGAGGAAAGTATCATGTGGTATATTCATATAATGGAATACTACACAGCAATGCTAAAAAGCAAACTTCTGCTACAAGCCACCATGGATAACTCTCATAAATATTATGTTGAATGAAAGATGCTAGACCTGATTCCACTTGTATAAAATTTTTACAAAACAGTAAAAATTAATCTGTGATGTTAGAAGTCAGCTGTCTTTTTAAATTTTTTTTTCTATTGGAGAATAGTTGATCTATAATTTTGTGTTAGTTTCAGGTATATGGAAAAGTGATTCACTTATACCTAGATATACATCTATTCTTCTTGAGATTCCTTTCCCATATAGGTTACTACAGAGTACTGAGTATAATTCTTTGTACTATACAGTAGGTCCTCAGTGATTATCTATTTCATACACAGTAGTGTGCATAACCCCAACTTCTAATTTATCCCTCCCCTCCTACCTTTCCCCTTTGGTAACCATAAGTTTGTTTTCTAACTCTGTGAGTCTGTTCCTCTTTTGTAAATAAATTCACCTGTATTATTTTTCAAGATTCCACATATAAGTGATTCCATATGGTATTTGTCTTTCTCTGACTTACTTCACTTAGCATGACAATCTCTTGGTCCATCCATGTTGTGCAAATGGTATTATTTCATTCTTTTTATGGCTGAATAATATTCCATTGTATTTATATACTACATATTTATCCATTCATCTGTCAGTGGACATTTAGGTTGCTTTCATGTCTTGGCTATTGTAAATGGTGTTGCAATGAACAGTGGGGTGCATGTATCTTTTCAAATTAGAGTTTTCACCAGATATATGCAAAGCAGTGGGATTGTGGGGTCATACGGTGACTCTATTTTTAGTCATTTAAGGAACCAGCATACTGTTCTCCACAGTGGGTGCACCAATTTACATTCCCACCAAACATGAGGATTCCCTTTTTTCCACACCTACTTCAGAATTTATTGTTTGTAGACTTTTTGATGATGACCATTCTGACTGGTGTGAGGTGAAACCTCCAATAGTTTTGATTTGCATTTCTCTAATAATTAGTGCTGTTGAGCATCTTCTCATGTGCCTGTAGGCCATCTGTATGTCTTCTTTGGAGAAATTTTTATTTAGGTCTTCTGCCCATTTTTTGATTGGGTTGTTTGCTTTTTTGATATAGAGCTGGAAGAGGTGTTTACGTATTTTAGAAATTAATCCCTTCTTGGCTGCTTCACTTGCAAATATCTTCTCTCATTCTGTGGGTTGTCTTTTTGTTTTATTTATGGTTTCCTTTGCTATGCAAAAGCTTTTCAGTTTAATCAGGTACCATTTGTTTATTTTTATTACTCTAGGAGGTGGGTCCAAAAAGATATTGCTGCATTTTATGTCAAAGAGTGTTCTGCCTATGTCTTCCTCTGAGTTTTATACTAGCCACTCTTACATTGATGTTTTTAATCCATTTTGAGTTTACTTTTGTGTATGGTATTAGAGAATGTTCTAACTTCACTCTTTCACATGTAGTTATCCAGTTTTCCCAGCACCACATACTGAAGAGGCTACCTTTTCTCCATTGTACATTCATGCCTCCTCTGTCATAGATTAATTGACCACAGGCTCCTGGGTTTCTTTCTGGGTAGAAGTCAGCTTTTTGCTTAGTGGTCACCCCTGGGAAGAAGGGCTGGCAAAAGTGACTGAGAAGAGACAAAGACATGCTTCTAGGAGTGTAGATACTCTTTTGTTTCTTGACCTGCCAAGAGGGCTACATATGTTAGGGGAAGCACACTGATTGAAACCGCCCACCCTGGCCAGGCTCTCTAGTGACCATTTGCATGAGTTGTTTTACGACAGGTAGTCCTGGAAAGGAACATGGAACTAATAAGCCACCACCAATTGGAAGAGTTCAGGAAAGGTCAAAAGGAAACACTACGTGTCCATCCACCTCCCAGAATCCCTCTCACTAGCATCCATCTTGGCTGAGCCATGAGTGTGCCAAGAGGAAGGACTGAGTCAGAATGACTGGCCAAAGACAACCTAGAAACTAATCCAATCAACATAAAACCCGAGACTGTAAGCCACATGGCAGAGAAGTTCTCCTGGGTTCCCTTACCCTGCTGCTGTCTGCCTGGGTGCCTTCTTCCAATAAAATCTCTTGCTTTGTCAGCATGTGTCTCCTCGGACAATTCTTTTCTGAATGTTAGACAAGAGCCCACTCTTGGGGCCCTGGAGGGGGCCCCGCTTCCTACAACACATAGGTGTGTTTACTTTTTGATAACTCATCAGATTTCACCCATATGAGTATAATTTTCTATATACATTTTATACCCCAATAACATTTTTTATTTAAAAATATTTAGGTGTATTAATACTATTCCTAGGTAGTGCTAGTGGTAAAGAACTGGCCTGCCAATGCAAGAGATGTAAGAGATGCAGGTTCAATCCCTGGGTCAGGAAGATCCCCTCAAGGAGGGCATGGCAACCCACTCCAGGATTCTTGCCTGGAGAATCCCATGGACAGAGGAGCCTGGTAGGCTACAGTCCATAGGGTCGCAAAGAGCTGGACATGACTGAGCAACTTAGTACACAGCACAACTAGGCAAGTCAATAAATGTTTATTAAGTAGACTTTTTTAAAGGTAAAAGACTACCCTTTCATTACTGTAATGAAATTATTTCATGAATAGTTTCCTTCCCTACCCTGGCAAAATGCCAAGTAGAAAACAAATATAAACCCCTACCTGAATCACAATAGCAAAACCTGTTCTACAGACGTAACCAGAACAACATCCTAATACCATAAAACACATTTTAAAGTTCTAGTGACTAAGACCTTACGGTTACCAAGATGCTTCTTGAACATCTGCCAGTTTACCAGCTGTTTAGTCAGAACTTGAGGATTTTCCTTTTAATACATATTTGTATCTTGGTTAATATTCAGAATTGTCAGAACAAATATTATGGCATGTCATTCACAGCACATATGATGTGAATGCTTTTGCCATTTTTCTCCAGATATATTTCAATTTCTTAACTAAGCAAACTAGATGATAAGATCCGTTCCAGCTCATCTGTCTTATGCTCAAAAAAACTACTATACTCAACTCATGTCAGGGACTATTGTAAACACTTTACAAGTACTAATCACTTAATCTTAACAATGATCCTATAAAGTAGACACTGTTATTATCCTCATTACACAGATGGGAAAACACGAACTCAAAGGTGCTAAACAACTTTCCAGAAAAAACTCAGCTAGCAGAGCTGGAATTCATACCTAAGCAGTCTTGCTCTTGAGTCTTGGTCTTAACCAACAGGAAAATCTGCCTAAATAAATATTAAATATAACGAGGCCTAGCAGTGGTCTTAGCTCTACTCTTTATCTCCTTTATCAATGGGCGGCAAGAAGCAGGAGTCTGCTAACCTTAAAACTGTCCAGGGCCTCAAAAAGTCTGGAGAATCCCCTCTTGCCTACAGCATTGTGGAGAATTGTCCAATTCTTCTTTTTTTTCCCCACTGAGCCCAAATTTTATGCTTATTTCCTATTGTATGAGTATTCTATATATAAAAGCTTCTTGAAATCATGCTATTGGTAAGCCTCACTGCAGGAACTTTGTTTCTGGGAATCGCCTCCCAAGGCATAACCAATGATCAGAAGCAAGAGGGACAGGCTCCTCTATCTGCCTACCGACTTTCTTATCAATCTGCCTCAGGCAGAGAGAAGAGCCATCAGCGTGTTGAACTAGAGAAAGGAACACCCTTGCTCTCCATAGCCACACAAAGGAAGTTAGTACCTGACCCATGCGCAAGACCCTCTATTAGGTTTTCTAACAACAAAACGGTCAGCAGGTCCACTTAGAACCCTGCATTCTGCTGCAGATTCTCACCTCTGGCAAGGCACAGCAAAGCTTCTTAAAACACAGTTACTCATGTTTAGTGAACTTTGTAAACAATCAGGCACAGCCACTTGACCCTCCAAAACTGAAATAAGCTTTTGCATTTTCTACCTTTGACACCACTTGAACCAAAGATGCTCACAAACATTTGCACACACATCCTTACCTGCACTAGTCATTTCAAGTATATTTTGATTTTTCCTTCCCTCTTTTTTCAAATACTTTATTCCATTATCTTATTTAATGGTCTTGTTTTATATGTGCTTATGGCTATAAACCTTTTAGAAATATATAAGAAATAAAAAAAATTTTTTAATGGATATATAGGGGCTTCCCTGGTAGCTTAAAGGTAAAGAATCCGCCTGTCCATATAAGAGACACTGGTTCCATCCCTGATCTGGGAAGATCCCACACGCCAAGAAGCAACTAAGGCCGTGCACCACAACTACTGAGCCTGTGCTCTAAAGCCCGGAAGCCACAACTACTGAAGCCTGTGCTCCACAACAAGAGAAGCCACCACAGTGAGAAGCCTGCACACCGCACTGAAGAGTAGCCCCTGCTTGCCACAGCTAGAGAAAAGCCCATGCAGCAGCAAAGATCCAGCACAGCCAAAATAAATAAATAAACACAATTTTTTTTAAAAAGCCTTTGCCTTGCAAAGGTTAAAAAAAAATGGATAAATAAATGGCTTGGACCTTGCAAAGAAAACGTCAGTTCTCCTGTGTATGACTGCACCTGTTCAACACGCCTGATTCTAAGCTATACCACCAGGCCTATCAATACTTTACAGAGACATGAGTGAGGAATCAGAAGGTCCTATGCTAGATTCTTCAAACGTAGGCTCTAGAAGGAAAACTGAGAGGCTACATAAGCAACATTGCCAGGCTCCAGTGAACTCAAATACAGCCTTGACATGAGGGGTGGGGAGGAGTGTGTATTTCCCCAGCAAGTAGCATTAAGTAACTTCCACCGGCTTGTGGCCACAGACTCCAGAAAAGAAAATTGGAATCCATATCCAGGCAAAAGCCAAGCCTGAATGAAAAGTCTTGGTGGTACATAGAAGCACGTTTCCTCCAGCTCATTTGGGGTGAGTTTAATTTTGGAGGAATGGATATGAACTCACCCTCAACTCCTACACACTTCATATTGTCTTACACATTGACATTCACTATTACACAATCATTTAGACCATTGTTTAGACGGCTATAGCAGTTATATATACTATACTGAGTATGGCTGAAAACGCTCTTTGGTGTAGAAAAATATAAATAAATAAACAGTTAACACCTTGTGTTAGTCACTCAGTCGTGTCCAACTCTTTGCAACCCCATGGACTCCTATGTCCATGGAATTCTCTATTGGAGTGGGTTGCCATTTCCTTCTCCAGTTAATACCTCTCTCTCTCCATATATATATAAGTTATATATATATATATATATATATATCACTTACTGGATTTGCAATAGTCAAATTCATCTGGTATAGGTACTTGAGAGTAATGTGGGATCCAAATCACAGATGTCTAACATGAAGTATTAATAGAAGTCTGAGAAACTTTCATACTGGAGAAGTCAATACAATACAGCTCAATCAACCTTAGGGTAAAAAGAAAACAAACTAGAGTAAATGTTTTACTGCTTTACTGATGAATAATTTATATATAAATAACTGCACATATTTAATGGGTACAGTTTGATGATTTTGGACACACGCATGTAAAATTTTCAGAAATTAAAAATAAATACAAACTTCAATTTGCCCAAAAGAAAAATATTCATATAGAATATTTAGATAGAATAGAATATAAGTTCAATAAAACAGATTTTGTTTTATTCACTGCTGTCTGGGACGGAGTATAGTGCCTGGCACACAGTGGGCCTTTAATAGTTATTTGTTGAATAAATTAATTGATAACAAGGATTTATTATCATTAAAAAAAAAAAAACACTGTATCCGAGTCAGTGCTACATAGCTTTTTCATTTATCAAACCATATGCTATTAATACAAACATGTTCCAAACGGTACACCTCAATCCTTGAAGAACATTTCTAAAATGTATAGGATCTTCTCCAAAGAAAGGTATAAAAATAACAAATATAAGGCTGAAAAACACACAAGCAAAATATATTTCTGGGTGGCCCACGTTTACCAGAAAGACAGATGTCCAGAAATCTCCATTCCCTTTGGATTGTTTAACTGAGTTTCATGGCACATTTGACACATCTGTTCTGCCAGGCACTCTTACTTTGAAAGAGAAGAAATTGGATAACCAACTCTGCTCAACATATTTTCATTCTTTTTACTAAGCATTGACTAAAACAATTCAAATGAGCTTCTAAAAGGTTTAAAAATGAATAGAAAACTTTGAAATCAAAGTTTCCTAGATTCTTCGTAGATATTCATCACTTTACACACACACACACACACACACACACACACACACACACTTCCTTTAATTAACCTTGACATTTGGATCCTGGTCCACATATGAAAGAACAACTCAGAAAATGTTACAGAAGCAAATGGTAAGAACTGCTTTGTCCATAAGTAGCTAATTCTCACCAAGTCTACAGTCATGAATTTTACTGTCTTACTTTTTCCTGAACATAGTGGACATATACCATTGTAATAACCTTGTTACACGTTGCTTTGCATTTATGTTTAATATTATCTTCCCTAGAGAAAATTCAATTTCATTCTATCCACTGAGCCCAAATTACTTTTTGGTCTCTTGAGGCATAATCAGAAATACCAGAAATAGCTTTCAACTTGAAGTCAGCATTAAAAACTACTTATCTCTGGAAATATAAAGACTGGCTATCTCAATCTTCTTCCTCAGGCTCCTACATGTGGAAAAACTGCAGAATCAGCCTTAATAAGGAAAGGCCAGCAACACCAATGACTATTACGCATATAATCATATAGCTGTGAGAGTTGGTCTGACCCTTTCTACAGGCTCCTCTTGCCCATGTTTAAATCTCCAACCCTCAGCCAATCTAAGAGTAAGGTGATCTTTAACTGCAGAGTATGTGGAAGGATTGAGTATGTCATACCTGAGAAATAAAAATGTGAATTCAGTTCAACTTTTTAAAGAAGTCTTTAGTACATCCACATACCTGTCAGCAGGCTAGGTACTATTAACTATGTGTTTAAGGCATTTAAAGGAGAAGGCAATGACACCCCACTCTAGTACTCTTGCCTGGAAAATCCCATGGACAGAGGAGCCTGGTAGGCTGCAGTCCATGAAGTTGCTAAGAGTCGGACACGACTGAGCGACTTCACTTTCACTTTTCACTTTCATGTATTGCAGAAGGAAATGGCAACCCACTCCAGTGTTCTTGTCTGGACAATCCCAGGGAAGGGGGAGCCTGGTGGGCTGCCGTCTATGGGGTCGCACAGAGTCAGACACGACTGAAGCGACTTAGCAGCAGCAAGGCATTTAAAAAAAGGTGTTTGTAGTAACAGATGAAGGACACTATTATTTTTCTCAAATTAAAGTTCCCATTTTGAGATAGTTTTTAAAGTAGACATACATAAGTTGGTTATTTGAAAAGATCAACAAAATTGATAAACTCCTAGATGGACTGATTAAGAAACAAAAGATACAAAATGAATTATGAATATCAGAAATGAGGAAATAGCATTACAGTCCTACAAACATTAAATCATATAAGAGAATATTACTAACAACAGTTGCCAATAAATTCAGCAACGTAGGTGCAATGGACAAATTGGTAGAAAAATACAACATACCAAAAGTGACACATGATGAAGTTAAAAATCTGAATAGCTATCTGCTCATTAAAGAAATTAAATTACTAATAAATCTTTTCCACAAAGAAAAATTCATTCATCACTGTTTTGCATCAAGACCAGAGAAGGTGCTGAAATACCTAATCCAAGCTCACCTTACTCACTTTTTGAAAAGTTACAAATTTTATTAAAATCCATTAAAGCTACCAGTGCTATACAAAAAAAAAAGAAAAGTAGGCACATACCCTTTGTGGACTTGCTGTCTAGTGCAGTGATCCTAAAGGAGGACCCTCTATAAGTAAACAATAAAGCATAGTAATTAACCTCCATAGGTAAAAATATAGCAAATTAACCTCTAATAAGCATTTCACCAAGGGCCTGCACCACACACTAACATTTTAAGCTTATCTTGTTTAATTTTCACAACAATCTTGTGAAACCTGTGTTGACAGATGCAGTTGACAGATGAAGAGCCAAAAGGCCTGTGAGGTGAGACTGGTCACACAGCTATTCGGTGGCAGAACAGGCCATCAGCCCAGACCTTAGACCAAGCACATTTAAACAAAGTAACAGCTGTGTTCTGCTAACAGGCTGCCTAGAATGAGCGTGCCTCCTGAATTTCCCAGCCACTGATGTCCCAGAGCTGCAGAGAAACCACCAGCAAGAACGTAACACTATATATACACTTTGGGTGCAGGTCTTCCCAACCCCCCACTGCCCAACAGTGTCTACCTATGTGTCTCAGTCATCTACATTTCTCAATGAGCTCCCATATTTCTTCATGGAATATGAAGAAGCAAAAAAGGAAGGAGAGAGGAAAAAAAGAAAAAGGAAGTGAAAAGAGAGAGAAGGCATAAAAAAGCATTAAAAAAAACTCAAAACATTTCAGGGACTTCCCTGATGGTCCAGTGGTTAGGATTCTGCACCTCTACTGCAGGGGGCATGGGTCTGATCCCTGGTTGGGGAATTAAGATACTACATGCTGTGCAGAGTGGGAAAAAGCAACATTTCCAAGCACTTTCATATCTATCATCTGCCTTATCTTCCTACTCTCTTGAGGAGGTAGGCAAGGCAGTCATTCTGTTTTATAGAAAGGGAACGTACGATGTAGGAAGCCATGTAAATCAAAAGGAGGATGGAGAAACGGTGTGAGTCAGACAGGACAGGAGAACAGAGGTTGGCAATCTAAACCCTATTTTTGTACAGTATGAGAGTTAACAGTGCTTTGAACACTGTTAAAGGGTTATAAAAACAGACAAAAACCAAGAAGACTATGTGACACTGACCATTTATTGTTTAGTCGCTCAGTCATGTCTGACTCTTGAGACCCCATGGACTATAGCCCACCAGGCTCCTCTGTCCAAGGGATTTCTCAGGTAAGAATACTGGAGTGGGTTGCCATTTTCTTTTCCAGGGGATCTTCCTGACCCCTGGATCGAACCCGCATCTCCTGCATTGGCATGTGGATTCTTTACTGTTAATCGAAAACATTTATTATCTATCTCTTAGAAAATTGTTCCCTGCAATAGAATACTTAGCCATAAGAAAGAACAAACTAGCACTACATTCATCAGCATGTCAGCATGTATACTTCTTGAAATACTATGTTGAGCAAACAATGCAAGTTACATGATATCTACAGTATGATAAAGTTTAAAGACCTACAAAACCAATACATAATAGTCATAGAGACAGTGTAAATGCAGTTAAGTTATAAATCATGCATGAGAATGATAAACTCTGAAATTATGACAAGGAATCATCATGGGGTGCCCCAATTGTACTAGTATTATTTTATTTTTTAAACAGAAAAAAAAATTCTGAAGCAAACATGTCATGTGAATATTCAATAAAGCAGACAAGTAGGTACATGGGTGTTATAATATTCTTTACTCCTATCTACATGCACAAAGAAAAGATATCTGCAGCTAATAAGTGGGTGTGTATTACAGATATTGTGTATGGTTTTCAGCAAGGCCTCCAGAAAAAGCCCCATAAAACAGAAGAAGCCCACTCATGACGTCCTTGTGGACAAGTTAGAGAAAATGCATATGCTACTACGAGTGCAGTGCAAATGGATTTTCAATCAGATATGCAATCTCTACTCATATGCTTTACTACTTCCTTCCAGGCCAAAGGGCAATTGTCAAGGAGTGCACAGGGCTGTAGCTTTGGGGCTGTCCTAGCCTCATTGTCTTGTCAACTGCTGCATGAAGACATAAACTTATAGCCAGGACAAAACTGGGAAGACAAAAGAAGCATGATTCACAATTATCTGAACAGACTGATATCCTGGGCTTGAATCCAAGAAAAGGAAATAGAACAAGAAAAAAATATATATCAAACCCTAACTTTATATATGTAAAATTATATTGAGCAAGTACAAGATGGGTAAATCTTGATTTAGCTGCTCTCAGTATGGAAAAAGAACTAGGACAATTTATCAGATCATCTATCAGTATAAACCAATTGTGTGATTGAGCTCTCCCAAAAGCTACATTTGGGCACATCAATCAAATCACAGAGTTCAGATTAAAGCAAAAATAAAATAAAACACAGTTTCACTGCTATAAGCTCATCATATATGCCTACAATGTCACATGCAGTTATGAATGCCATGTGTTAAGAGTGACAAGTCAGATGAACCAGACTATACTTCAGGTAGAGACCTTGATGGCTACCAAGCATGCCATTAGAGAAATGACTGGAGAGTTTGGAGAACAGAAAAGAAAAGGAAGACAGGACACTTGTGAAAATGTGAAGACCTGCCATGTCGTAAGGGAAGTAGTTGTGTTAGCGTTGCTTCAGCAGGGAAAAATCAGGTCTAACCAACAGGCTAAAAATTAAAAGAGGCTAATTTCCATATAATACAAGTGAAAATGCTCTACTGAGTAGTGTCAACTTAGTGGCGTATTATCATGAAAGGGATTTCATTTTCTCTCCTGATCTCCTCTCGATTGTGCTAAGTGGAAACAGAATCTGGAAGAAGTGACAATGTCCCAGTTCTGAGCCTAGACCACAAGAGGCTGCACACTCTTTGACTCTCTCAGAGCCCTGCCACCACCAGGCCAGCCTGCTCAGGAAGTAAACACATGGAAGAGAGCCATTCCAAGTGCTGCCATCCTAGACCGATTATTCCCATTGACCCCCAGACTGCATGTGAATTCATGGGCAAGCTTACTCAACATCAGCCTAGCCAAGCCCAGACCAGAACTGCCCAGTGGACCTGTAGACTACTGAGCAACAATAAATGCTAACTGTTTAAACCACCAAGTCTTGGGTAGTTTGTTATTCACAATAGCTAGCTGGTACAGTGGAGACCTTTTGTCCCCTTTCCAGGCATATTACTCCATAGTCTCTCCTTGCCCCAGGCTATTCCCTCAAGTGGCCCTCCATCAGAAACCTACAACAAGCTCTGAAATCAAATGAATCCTCTATTTTCCCTCATCCAGCTAAGAATCCCTGGGGCACAATTTCAGCCTATCTCTTATACAAACCTCTCTATTCCTACCCCTCTACTCTTTCACAGCCTCCATCAGAACATGTGCCCTTGAAGAACTTAACTTCCTTTTCCACAGCTGCACATGCCTGGCCCGCTTTGACTGAAAAGACCACCTCCATTCAGATGACAGCACTAATGGCAGAGCCTGAGACAAGCATCTGGATGCAGGCAGTTCACTGGGAGGGGAGCCTAGGAAACAGAGCGAAGGAGGGAAGGAAGTAAGGCTCATAAAGACTACATAACACTGTCAAGCTGGTTACCACTGTGGCCCATGGACATCATTTCCACTGGGGATCCACCATATGTATTGGATCCCAAATTATTCATCTTAAGGACAGAGGCCAAAGCTTTATTCATTCACTACCATCTTCCTTAGTTTGCAGGTGGCCCAACAAGCGTTACCTTGCCCACACTTTCCAGCACTAACTGAACTGTGTTCCATGGCATAGAAGAAAATCCTAAGACAGAATAGAAGAAAAATACCTCTCATGGTGTGCTGGGACACAGGCTGGACAGGGGATGTTAGCAATGTCTATGGAACTTTTCACCACAGCTATGCTAAAATCAAAAGGGCCAAGGACAAGTGGCTCAGAGTACAGAAGAGCCTGTTACAGGCCCTACATTCAGCTCTCCAGGCTATGAGTCCATTCATTTCTCCTGACTAAACCCATCAACTCCATGAGCTCTCTCCTTTCAGATATCCCACAGACACTTTCAACTCACAATGACAGAAACTGAGAAGAGTCTAGAGCACACCCATGGATCCAAACTCTAGTTGCATTTGCTGATAGCAGCAGCATGGGCTCCCTCAACTGTGAGTGGGTTAGCCAGTGGATGAGACTCTGAAGGCCCCTGCCAGGCTCTGGAAGCAATTCTTCCTGAATTGGGACATGAATTAGAGAGATGGTCACATCCATAAAGAAGAGGTGGAGCTCAGGATTGGGCACTGCCCTTTCCCCATGTTGGGGGCAATGCACCTCCTGTGGTGGTCATGGGCCTGTCGCTTGCTGGCTCCAAGATCCAGGCTATCAGGTCACAGATACCTGTCAAAATGCATCGTCCAGCAGAGGTTCAACTGTCGCTCCTCCCCACCCCCACACACAATGCAATAAAAGTCTTGCTTCCAATTACACACTTCTTTCAATATTCCTGCTCAATATTCCTTTGTTTTCTTTTGAATTCGTTTTAACATCTGTAAATTCCCTCATGAATAATAAAATCTTTTAATGTGTCCATATCTATATGAGTGACAAGATTTCATTCTTTTTGAAAAATATCTTTTAACCACTTTGGAGCTCACGGTGAGATGCCCAACAGACTCACCTGTCAGAGCCAGGTAAACACTGTTCATGGAGAAGTGCGCCTGGTGTGTGGTGAAAGCCCAGGTGTGTCTTTTCTTATCTCTCCTGGGTGAAGCCAGAACACCAACAAAACTATGTGGACTCTGTGTTCTTCTAATTTAAAATTGCCTCTCTACTAATGTTTTATTTCGGTTTATTTTTGGCTGTTAAGTTATTCCCTATCATTGGCAGAAATGGATGGGGATTTGGTACGAGGATCTGACCATCCAGAGCTCTCTCTAAATGGGTTCATGGTCTATAGATATTCAAGTCTATATGATTCAGGTCCCTGCCCACAAAAGAGAATCTGGTTTGTCAGCCTTTTTATTTTTAGTCCATTTTTTATCTCAAATCCATTCAAAATGTCATGCCCTTTGGGAAGAAAACAGCTATTTGAAATCTGGACTAGGGAGATTTTCTGCTTGTGTTTACACTTAACCCATGACTGAAATTGTAGAACTGAAGCCATGTCTCTGTGGCTATATGTACTTGTGTCTATAGTTCAGAAATTCCTTCATCTCTGATTATGTGAGGATGTAATGTGTTCCTACCTTTGGATACATGTCAATGTTCATCGCAGCACTGTTTACAACAGCCAAGGAAGCAACCTAAATGTCCACTGACAGAGGAATGGATAAAGAAGATGTGGCATATATATACAATTGAATATTACTAAGCCATTAAAAAGAATGAAATAATGCCATTTGCAGCAATATGGACAGACCTACAGTGTAATACTGTAAGTCAGACAGAGAAGGAGAAATATTGTATGACTTCCCTTTTATGTGGAATCTAAAAAGAAACAATACAAATGAATTTACTTATAAAACAGAAAGACTCATAGACTTAGAAAATGAACTTATGGTTGCCAGTGGTGGGGGGTAAATGATATGAAGTTTGGGAAGGTCATGTACACACTGCCATATTCAACATGGATAACCAACAAGGACCTATGGTATAGCACATGGAACTCTACTCAATGTTTGGTGCTAGCCTGGATGGGAGGGAGGTTTGGGGGAAAATGGATAAATGTATATGTATGGCTGAGTCCCTTCACTGTTCACCTAAAACTACCATAACATTGTTAATCGGCTATATCCCAATACAAAAAAAAAAAAAGTTTAAAATTTGAAAAAAAATACAGGACCTCTATTCTGATTGGCATATCTAAATAAATAATTGCTTATATAGACTGAATATAACTAAAATTTCCTACAATATAAAAATGAACTACTAATACTTTAAAAGTGCTAGATTTTAAAATATTTTAAAAGTTCAAATTGACATATTCATGTTAATCTTTGACTATGATGACAAGTATAATATTTTGGTTTTAATGACAACTAGGTCTTCTCTGAGTCATCAGTGTTAATTATAATACAAGCATACATTTTTAAGCCTCTTGGGTATATTTTTCCTAAATATGTAAAGGTTTATGATCAAAAGAACTAGAACTACTCCTACTGAAGGTCTAAGATTATAGGAAAAAAAAATCAATTTATATTCAAGCAAATAGAATGAGTCACTGTTCTGATAAACCTGTATTTTCCACAGTAATGAGATTTTGGAGTATGTTCTGTTGAAGAACATTTCTAAAATCTTTAGACAACTGAAGGCTCTGCAGTGATATTATGAGATAATTAATAGAAATTCAATGGATGCCTAGAAAATGTCTCAGAAAGAATACTAAAACATTGATTGTTAAGCATGATTTGAGTTGATATACTTTTGCTACACTACAGAGGCTGTATCTTTGGATTTGTAAATGAGTATGTTCATTTCTGCCAGGATGTGAAACTACAGAAAGGAATTGCATGGCTGAATAAAGCTGGCTTGAATGTATGCAAAAGCTCTGCTAAAATGACAGAAATTTACAATGATCCACCCCCTGGTTTTCTCCATGAAATACCTGTGACTGCTTAAAAGTTATAATTTATGTAAATGAGACTCTACAAGAATAAGTCTCCACTATGAGTCTGAAGATAATGAGACATTTTAAAAATTAAGGGCAGAAAAAGTGTTTTTGGGCTGAAGTAAAATGACTTGTTCCAGAATGGGAAAGAGGAAGTATGGTGAAGGAAAAAAAACTGAATGAATACAGAAAGCATTAAGTTGGTGGAAGAATCTGAAAAGTAACACAAATCTGTGTTAAACTTTGCCAAATCTGGCTCAGTTTATGGGTTTACTTGTAAGTTTGTCAAAAAGAGATTGTGGGTCCTTTAGAATCAAATAATACATTGTAGCAAATCTAGAATTTATTTGCTCTCTGTGAAAATGAGAGTTTTCTTGGAGTATTGGTCTGCTCCTAATAAGAGATTGTAAAAGGTTACTCTGCACCTGTTATTAGTTTCCTATGGCTCCTGTGATAACAAATTATCACAAACTTGGTGGCCTAAAACAACACACCTTTATTCTCTTACAGCTTTTGGGGCCAGGAGTCTCAAATTAGTTTCTCTGGGTTAAAATCAAGGTGCCAATAAGGGCCATGGTCCCTCCAGAGGCCCTAGAGAAGAATCCATTTCCTTGACTTTCTAGCTTGCATTCCTTGCCTAGTGGCCCCATCCTCCATCTTCAAAGCAAGCATATAGCATCTTTCTCCAGTCCTCACATTATCATCTCACTCTGTAATCAAATCTCTTCCTGACTCTCTCTTATAAAGACATTTGTCAAATGTGAGCTGTGTATCAGTCATGAATTATAGGACTTCCTATCAGTTCATAAGGAATTAGAACAAGAAAAACAGATAATATTGACTGTACACTGAAGATAGTATGAGAAGCCCTGTACTATAATACATCATTAAAAGAGAAAATTGATCCTTATGAACACTGTGAACTTAGAATTAATTTGTGGTGTGAGTAACAAGTTCAAGTCTCTATAGTGTCCAGACTATAGTGGCCACTATGAGTAAAGTGGGTGAGACATGAAATGCAAAAGAGAAAAGTGGCAAACCAAAGGCCAACCTTAATAGGATAGTATCTTGTATCTGCAGCTGACTGCAACCACATGGACACCCAGACATTTTGATTTCACGAAAGAAGTCAGAAATCCAGATACTTAGGTTAAAAGTTTGTGATTCTAACTGTCAGCACTTATGAATTTTCTTTTAAGATGTCTGCGGAGGACTAACAAACACCATCCAGATTAGGTTTGTGAGCTGCCACTTTGCAATTTATACTTTAGGAAAGAATGTATTCAGTTCAGTTCAGTTGCTCAGTAGTGTCTGACTCTGTGACCCCATGAATGGCAGCATGCCAGGCCTCCCTGTCCATCACCAACTTCCAGAGTTCACTCAGATTCACGTCCATTGAGTCAGTGATGCCATCCAGCCATCTCATCCTCTGTCGTCCCCTTCTCCTCCTGCCCCCAATCCCTCCCAGCATCAGAGTCTTTTCCAATGAGTCAACTCTTCGCATGAGGTGGCCAAAGTACTGGAGTTTCAGCTTTAGCATCATTCCTTCCAAAGAAATCCCAGGGCTGATCTCCTTCAGAATGGACTGGTTGGATCTCCTTGCAGTCCAGGGGACTCTCAAGAGTCTTCTCCAACACCACAGTTCAAAAGCATCAATTCTTCGGTGCTCAGCTTTCTTCACAGTCCAATTCTCACATCCATACATGACCACTGGAAAAACCATAGCCTTGACTAGACGAACCTTTGTTGGCAAAGTAATGTCTCTGCTTTTCAGTGTGCTATCTAGGTTGGTCATAACTTTCCTTCCAAGGAGTAAAGAATGTATTAGAGATTACTAAATGGTCCCTCATTTAGAGATTCTATTATGGGGATCTAGAGACCTATTCTAAGAGTTACAGCTACATGACTGCAGGACCTGTCAGATTCAGGGACGAGGGGAGCCTGGGCCCTCAAAACACCTCTTCTCAGAGGCTGTCTTCAGAGGGAGGCCAGCCTTATTCCCAGGCCTTGTGTTCACGCCAACAGCAATCTGACATCACTCTCCAAGGTCTTTCCAGGCTGGACTCTTGGGCTCATGTCATCTCACAAGTGATGTTTTCACCTGTGCTGACCTGTGTCTGGTGTCTGACCCTGGCCTGCCCTGACACCGCTTTTGATCACAGACCTGGTTTGGCAGGCACGCCCTCCCCAGCCCTTGTTCCCACTCACACTGGTTTTAGTTTTCCCACTCCCAACAGGGCACTGGTTGTCACTGGTCTCTGCAGGGCTCAAGTTAGAACAAATCCTCCCTCACCAGTCCCCTTCCGTCTTTTCAAAATGCACAAAAAGCCTAACCTTGGGTGACTCATGCTTTCCCAAGGGCAGTGGTTCTCAGCCTCTGCCTGCCTTCCTCCCCTGGTGGAGGACCCCTGGTCCTGGGGAGGAGAAGGGTGTGGCAGGGTGCCTCAGTTAGACAGAGGATAAGCTGCCCGGGGCCCCCATGTCTGCTTTGAACCCACAGGCACAGCTGGAACACGATTCTTAAAGCAACAGTGGTACAGCTCTGCCTGATTCTCCCCTGTCCACGTGACTCTGCACATGGCCTGCCCACATGAGATCAGAAAAGCTCAACCTCCAAACCTAGTCATCAAACAGAGTCTAAAGAGCCCAGGAAGCCTGGCTCCCTGCAGGCATCACAGGGCCACTAGTGCTGACACAGCATGGACTGTAAGGTGACCCTGAACACACAGACCTGCTAACCTGACACAGTTTATCCACCTACTATGACTTCTCTGGTCCTCAATGGATCCTCTGGTGTGACTTCCAGTGAGGTATCCTGGAGACCAGGTCTCAGGCTACAACAAGTCATGGTGTGACTTCCAGTGAGGTATCCTGGAGACTACATTCAGTGTTAAACATGCCACAGCCATAAGCCAAAATCAACCACTTTCAGCAACCATACAACTATTTAACCAACCTGGCAGGATGTGAGTACGATGCTTGATTCCCTGGCACCACCCACCCTGGAGGCACTCCCTGTTGTCTGAAAGTCAGTGGAAGATGAGGTACCATGCCCTGGACATAAAGATGCTCCACTTCAGGGATAGGGTGGCATGGCTGGTGTCCTCATGTGACCAGCTGAAGGACACTCTCCACCTGTCATCGCTGGGGAGAAGCCTGCTGGCCACTCAAATAAGCAGGAGGGTAAGAGGGAGGCTTGCCTGAGTCCAGAAGGGCTTTATGGCTCTTGTAATGATCCACAAATTTGTGCGGTGAACATCTTGACAGTGAGGCATCTGGTTGAAGGAGCACCAGGTGTTAAGAAAGGTTTCTTGGATTAAACAAGCACCCGCTCCACCGAGCTGTACGCACACCCAACATGGTTACTCTCAGACACTCCTGAGAAGCCAGCAAAGGCTAAGCCAGTGCCAAGCTTCCATCAGTGGAGGAAGGAGGGAGATAGAGGGTGTCACTAGACAGAGGGGAGCAGAGAGGGAACCAAGGTGAGGACTGTGTGGTTCCTGGATGTAGCCCTGGCTTCCTCCTCTGCACAGCACTCTACCCCAACAGGGTGCAGCAGGCCAGGCCAGGGCTCTCACAGCCAGAGGCCCAAGCATCTAGCAATCACATGAGAACCAGGCCTGGCCGCCCCTTGGGGGACCTGTCCAAGCAGCTGGGTAGGGAGACACAGGCAGCCATCTGTTAAGGGTGTGGCCTGTGCCAGGCTCTGTGTTAAGTCACAGTTTATAGGCACATGATGACTTCATCTCTGGGAAAACCCCAAGATGCAGGAACTCTTGATTATCCCCGTTTTACAGGTGAGGAAGCTGCTGCTCACAGGAGACAGATGGATGTCCAAGATCACACAGCCAGAAAGTGGTGAACTGGGATGGTGAACCCAGGTCCACTGACCCCACTGTTGAAGCCAGCTGGGCAGCCTCTGACCAGTCCTGTATGACAGGCCAGGAGCAGCAGAGGGGGGCCCTTCGGCATCTGATGAACAGGAGAAAATGTCAGCTAATAGGAGAGTAATTAGTTTCCTTCTTCACTTGATGTGACAACTTTTTTTCCAACCTAACACAGCACGTAGAGTGTTTATAAGAACTGTGTATACATCTGAGTCTATCACTTGGGACAGAATTTATATATTTGTACATCTTAAAACATGTATTCGGCCACTGATAACTTTGTTCCTCTCTCAAATAAATGGTGTTAGACAGGTTAGGTATTTCATGTGAGAGTGAGATTTTTAATTGTGTTTACACTGAGACACATTCATAAGTTAAGTTCAGTAATCTTTAGTAATCATATGAACTGCTTGAATTGCATGTTTCAGTCCAGATGTGTTTATATAATATTACCATTTAATTTACCAGTTTCCACAAGAGCAGACAGAAGGGTATATTCCACAGAGAGTATCACAGCACTAATAAGCCCTGTTGCCAAGTCCATTTTTGGAATGAGGCAGGGTATAAATCAACAGTATATGTCAGGAACTTGGGAACTATGTCTGACATCTGCTTTTGTCCCACCTTCCCATTCAATCAATCATCACCTTGTTCAACTTCTGCACCAGTAATATTGCTCCAATAACCCATTTCTACCATTACAGCCTAAGCCATTATTGTTCTCAACTTGACAACAGTAGCAGCCCACTTCTGGGCCTCCTTGTTTGTCCCCTCACTCCCTTCCAATCCATTTTCCAGAGTAATCAGCTTCTAAAACAAAATCTGATCATGACACTGTGACGTTTAAAACTCACCAGTGACCTCCTAGTGCCTCTGGGATAAAGTCTGAAATCCTGGGATACCCTTTCCTTCTTTTACTTCACTTGATTCATCTACCAGATTTTACTTTATACTTAAGTTCCCCTGGGAAATTTTCCCTTATCTCCCAGACTTGGTTAGAGTCCCCCAACAGACTTTTACTTTGCAGGATTTACCTGAAATAAAATAAATATATGACTAATTATTTGTATCCTATTTGCTTATCCTGTTCCAGAAGGATATAGCCCTGTCCACCTTATTTACCACTTAATCCTTGGAGCCCAGCACAAGGTCAGGAACACAGAATATATTCAATACATATTCATTGACTTCAATGAGTGAATTCACATAAATCTAATCCTATGTCCTGCCTCCTCTGGTATACTAGGAGTACAATTTTCATCCTTAAGAAGATGGAAGTAATCAGATCTACCTCACAGGGGTGCTGTGAACGTGAAACAAAATCATAACAATCACAGTGCCTGGCACAAAGCAAGGATCTGAGAAGCAGATCCTTACTGCTTCCATCATTACTGCCAACATTACCGCCTTGACTGGAAGAGAGCAGGGCACTTGGAGATCCAGGCAGGCCAAGTGGCATGCTGCAGAGGCCTTCACAGAACACAGAAACCTTGGTGTACTCACCTGGGCCTAAGACCAACCTATCCTCCAAGGTCCAGAGACTTAATCAAGTCCCCTGAGAGCTAACTAGTCTCACTCAAAGGCTGAGGGTCATAGACAGTGTCCATTATTCACTGACTATGGGGGAAGAAACTCTCCAAAAGTATATGATACCATTTATATGAAGTATGCACAATAGACAAATTCATAGAGACAGAAAGTAGATTAGTGATTGCCAGGGTCTGGAGAGGGGAAATAAGCAGTGACTGCTACTAAGTATGGGATTTCTTTTCGATGTATCAAAAATATTCTAAAATTAGATAGTGAGGATGATGACACAACATACTGAATATCCTAAAATCCACTAAATTGTACATTTAAAATGGTGAACCTATTGTTGTATGAATTGTACTGCAATTAACAAAAACCTCTCCAGTGGACCATGTGGCTGGCTCCACCTCCCATCCAAGCTCTGCCAAGGCCAAATTCATCAGCATTTGCTAAGTGAGCATAGGATAAGAGAGAAAAGAAAGCTATACAGAGCTTGAATGTTGAATGGGATCAGGTTTGGATGGACTTCGTGTCCTCTCCTGTCAAGAATGGATATTTTTATTGGTCTCAACATATGGTATGGCAGACAGTGTCTTCCTCCTATATTTTAAGAAAACATAATTTTGTTGTGGGTGGCAATGGGCCCAGCCCTAGGCAGGCTGTGACTTATCTAGTCCAGTGTTCCCAAACTTTGCTAAACATAAAAATTACCAGGAGCACTTGTTTAGAAAACAAAAGAGAAAAAAGATCAAAAGACCTATCTGAGGCTACCATCCCATACCTAGCAAATCACAATTTCCGAGAATGAAGCCTGGTTTTCTGTAGATTTTTTAACAAACTCCCTGGCTCCCACCTCTGGTCACATCATCACCAGAGAAGTTGAAGGAATGCTGTTCAAAGCCACTGGTTTTAACTGTCCTATGCCCAGCTTCTCTAGCATTTCTTGAACCAAGGTGATAACATGACCAATCCTGGTCAATGAGACCTAAATGAGGTTTATTAGGGAGGTTTCTGGGAAAGCTTTTACTTACTAATAATCGGGAAAGGAGTACATCAAAGCTGTATACTGTCACCCTGCTTATTTAACTTATATGCAAAGTACATCATGAGAAACAGTGGGCTGGATGAAGCACAAGCTGGAATCAAGACTGCCAGGAGAAATATCAATAACCTCAGATATGCAGATGACACCACCTCTATGGCAGAAAGTGAAGAAGAACTAAAGAGCCTTTATATGAAAGTGAAAGAGGAGAGTGAAAAGTTGGCTTAAACCTCAACATTCAGAAAACGAAGATCATGGCATCTGGTCCCATCACTTCATGGCAAATAGATGGGAAGTGATGGAAACAGTGGCTGACTTTACTTTTGGGGGCTCCAAAATCACTGCAGATGGTGACTGCAGCCATGAAATTAAAAGATGCTTGCTCCTTGGAAGGAAAGTTATGACCAACCTAGACAGCATAATAAAAAGCAGAGACATTACTTTGCCAACAAAGGTCTGTTCAGTCAAAGCTATGGTTTTTCCAATAGTCATGAATGGATGTGAAAGTTGGACTATAAAGAAAGCTGAGTGCTGAAGAATTGATGCTTTTGAGCTGTGGTGTTGGAGAAGACTCTTGAGAGTCCCTTGGACTGCAAGGAGATCCAACCAGTCCATCCTAAAGGAAATCAGTCCTGAATATTCATTGGAAGGACTGATGCTGAAGCTGAAACTCCAATACTTTGAATACCTAATGTGAAGAACTGACTCATTTGAAAAGACCCTGATGCTGGGAAAGATTGAAGGCAGGAAGAGAAGGGGACGACAGAGAATGAGATGGTTGGATGGCATCAACTCTATGGACATGAGTGTAAGTAAATTCCGGGAGTTGGTAACGGATAGGGAGGCCTGGCATGCTGCAGTCCGTGGGGTCGCAAAGAGTCGGACACAACTGAGTGACTGAACTAAAGGAAGAAAGACATTCCCCCTTCTGCTTCATGCTTTTCTTCCTACCTTGAATGAAGCCATGATGGATTCTATGCAGTATCAACCCAAAAGAAAGGCCAATGGAATTGTAGGGACATCAACTTTATCAGTGTGAGCAGCTGATATAATGCCAGCAATGGCCTAACTCCAATTTCTTCTTAGATGAGCAAAATAATTGGTTGTCTAACCTTGTAGTCAGGTGTTTGTTTCTTGCACCAAATGCATTCCTAATCATATGACAGATACTGCCCATGTTGGCCTCCATGACACACCCTAGCCTGTGCTCTAATTATAACTACCTTTCCCCTTCCTCAGATATGCTAAGGCAGTGATTAGGATTAGTCAAAACCTATATAAATGGCAGTTATCTGTATTTTTAAGAGGACCATGCCCACTTCCTTTCTCTATACATATTTGAATTTTCATTTAATTCTCAGGGGACTCTCGAGGTGCATGTTACAGATATTCTTTGTGACACTGACATTTTATGAGATAGGTTTCATTTTCCCGAATAGAATTCCATCTGAAAAACTGTAATGTGGGTTGGCAAACTTTCTGTAAGGAGCCCGACAGTAAATACTTTATGCTCTGTGGACCACTTATTTTCTGTTGCAACTATGCAACTACTCAACTCTGCTCAAAGGAAAAAAAAAAGGCAGACATAGACAATGGGTAAATCAAAGGGCATGGCTGCATTCTAATAAAATTTTATTTACAAAAACAAGCACCCCCTGATTACATCCATGGGCTGCTATTTGCCAACCTCTGAGCTAAAAGACAACTTCCTTTTCAGTAACTTGAGAAAAAAAATTGAACTGACATGTAAAAATCAAATTGGCTATGACCATATCTGGTCTCTTGCTGTGTTCCTGCCACATAGAAAAACAATGAACTGGGTAAAGGGTATATTGGCATGCAGAGGGCTCACCTTGGTCAATGCCCATTCTAGTTATAAGTCCCTAGAAAATAAGGATGCTGCTGCATTTATTGAGCATCTACTGTCTACCTGGGGTTGTGGAAGGTGTTTTCACAGGTGTTAATCCACCAAGGTCCAAGATGTCAACTTAAAGTTCTGATATATCTTAAGAATCATAATCATTCTTACGTAATCTGGATAAGGGAGACTGTGATATACAAATAACCTGTGACTCAGCCATAAATTAAAGACATTTTACCATCCAGCCTAGATTAGAGGCAGAAAGAAGACTGAGGGAAGTTAAATTAATAAGGGTGATTTATTTTAAAATATTCCAATTTCAGTGTTATCTTAAATATGTATTTTTAAACTTAAGGCTTTTAACTCACTTTTGCTTATCTGTATAGTAAAACTTACCAGAATATCTGGTTTTCATTTACTTAACAATATTAATATTTTCAAAGGATTATTTCCTCTTTTCATATGAAGGTTTTTCACTTGTGTCCAATGCATGTGCAGTTTTTTTTTAATCTGGCTTAATCAAAACCTGCCCTCAATTTGATGATGTGAGACTAGTCCAAAGGTTAGAGAAGTGTGTTTATTTTAAAGATGAGATATCTATTAGAACTTCAAGAAGACAGGAAGAACTCCTGATGCCCTCATTCACCACAAAGAAGCTGTTACAACTGTCTCAGCTGCTTTACAACTACCGCTGAGTGACAGAGGCACAATCTGAAGAGGCCCAGCCCCTGGCAACCATCCTTTCGGCCTATGTACAGCAAGTTGTATTTTCCACAATGATCACAGCTGTGAACCTCTAGACTGTGGCCATTCCCCAACAAAAGTCAGTTTCCTTTCTTCCCTTTGGCTTGAACCTCGACAGGATTCCTGGCTGTATCAACAAAGAAAATGGCAGCAAAAGTAATGTTGCATGACTTCAAAATCGGATCACAAAAGGGATACCCTTCTACCTGGCCCTCTCTCCCTCTTAGGATACTCGCTCTTGAAAGCAGCCACCATGCTGTGAGGAGGCTCAAACTAGCCCACACGGAGAGACAAAGTGGGAAAGATCTGAGGCCCCAGCAACAGCCAGCACCGACCGTAAGAATTGTGAGTGGATAAGCCCTCAGTGGATTCCAACTCCCCATCTTTGAGCCACCCCAGTTAACGCACAGTGGAGCCGAAGTGAGCCCTTTTGACAGCTGCCTAAACTTCAGATTCATAAGCAAAAGAAACACTATTATTTTAACTCACTACGTTTTGAGCTTAGTAACTGCAACACAGACTTCGGATGGAAGGCGCATAGAAATGAATTTCACCTGAAACAAAACAGACCTTATGTTTTGCTCTCCACGCCTCCCAAATGCAAACAGAAATAAAAAATATACATACATCGTCCGATACTGACATCCTGCTGCAAGACACTTATGTACAGCTGCAGGGTCAGCTGTGGGGCTGAGCCCAGGAAAGCCTGGATCACCGATGCCCGGCTGAATGCAGATCGGTGGGTGAATAGCTTGCCCTCTGCCTGGCCCACTTCCTTCTCAATTTCCTCTGAGTGGCCATTTTTTGGTATCTGCCGCTTCTTGGTGATGCTGACATAAGGTTCTTCAATGTGGTTTGACTGACAATAGATGCAGAAGACTTCAAAACACCTGGAAACAAACCAGCAAGTCATGATCATCAAAGGCAGACAGGATCCTGTCTTTCCTTAGTTACCCCGCTTTCTCTTAGCTTTCTCAAAGCCTTGGCTTGGTTACTCTGGACTGCAACTCGCCCCCGACCCCTGCCACTAAAATCATCCTCTCTAAGGACCAGTTGTAAGCACGCAGTCTTCTTGAGGCCCTCCAGCAGGCCAACTGGCCTGAGCATGAACCACATTGAGAGGTGACACCGAGGGCCACTGAGGCAAGGAAACCAAGCCGAGAATGGCATGGGAAGTGGTTCAGGCTCCAGAAAAAAAAAGTTCCATTTCCCTTCCTAACACTTATTAGCTGTGCAGCCTTGGACATGTCTTTTAACCCAAGTTCTGTCCCTGAATTATAAAGCAGAGATAAGACCTACTTTGCTACACTGTCATGGAGATAATGCAGTATATGGGGGTGTGTGTGCACACGTGTGCATATATATACAACACCCACCCCCACACACATATTTTAGATCCAATAGATGCTCCAAATTACTTCAGTTAAAACAGCAGCTGTGGTTGGGAGATCCCCCAGCACAGAGCAGCCTCCCACCTAGAATTCCCCTGGAAGTCCACATTACCTATTTCTGCTCTCTTAAGCCTTTTCAGAACAGGACTAAAGTCAATCATACCTGGAAGCCTGCCAGCTCTGTCTTATCTATGGAGTTTCAAGCTTGCCTGAGGATGGAGCCTGAACCAGTTACCTTTCTAGACTGATAGAGTAGTTGGCTTTTAAAACTGGATTTTCCTCTATAGGTAATGATATGAATAGCGAAGAGAGGAAGAGTACTGATATATACAATTTACACACACACACACACACACACACACACACTTTCAAGTGGATTGAGGGATTGATAGAGGGATGGATAGACGTGTGAAATAAAATGTTAACTGTAGAATCTAGGTGGCAAGTACTTGGGTGTTCTTTGTACAATTCTTTCAAGTTGTCTTCTGTATGTTCAAAAATTTTCATAACAAAATATTGGGGAAAATGTTTTTTTCTTAGTAATAAAAAATGTTCATGGCTTTAGGTTTCAAAATTGTTAAAGGACGTTTTTCCCCAAATGTGCATTTTTATAACAACCTTATAATGCTGCCAGAAGATTTTATGGCTTCATTTATTTTATTGAGTGTTGTTAACTTTGTACTCTCACCTGGAGGCAACCAAGGAAATGAGAATACATGTATAATTCGAAATACTAAAATAAAACCTAAAGTAAGAAAGGAAATGCAGGAACTTCTTTCTTTAGTGAGTACAAAGTGGATATATTTTGTGATTATCTTTGTTCATTTGTTCCTGGGAGAAAAAGAGGTACACAGTAGTGTGTTTGTGCAAGGGGGTGGGGAGGGAGAGGCAATTGTCTGCTACATTTTGTCCACTGGGGTCATAGATACTTTAATATATTCGTTGTGTTTGACACTTTGCAACCCATGGGCTGTTTAGTCCATGGAATTCTCCAGGCCAGAATACTGGAGTGGGTAGCCTTTCCCTTATCCAGGGGCTCTTCCCAACCCAGGGATAAAACCCAGGCCTCCCACACTGCAGGTGGATTCTTTACCAGCTGAGCCACAAGGGAAACCCAAGAATACTGGAGTGGTAGCCTATCCATTCTCCAGCGTATCTTCCTGACCCAGGAATCAAACTGGGGTCTCCTGCATTGCAGGCAGATTCTTACCAACTGAGCTATCAGGGAAGCCCCAATATATTACATGAAAACATGTAAAACAATGTGGGATCAACTTGTTTAGCTGAAAACAATGAAGTTCAAGGTTTTGAGCTAAGTCTAGCTGATCCAACTGAATCTGCTCTGAGGAAAAACTCAGATCTATGACTGAGGGCTGTATGAGGCCTTGTAACTTGACACAGGTGGACCACTGATCACAAGCACTAGAAGACGGAATAAACTGACCATTGTCTTTATTCTCAAATATGTAATCAATGTGGATGCACTTTGCTAAGTGCTGTGGGGAATGCAAAGATAGTTGCACACCACTGTCTCATTCAGAGATGTACATAATCTAAACAAGAAAACAGGACCTAATTAATATAAGTAATATTTATATAGCACTTTCAGTTTGTAAGATATTTCTCATAGATTAACTCACTTAGAAAGAAAGGAAAGGAAAGGAAAGTGAAGTCGCTCAGTCGTGTCCAACTCTTTGCGACCCCATGGACTGTAGCCTACCAGGCTCCTCCCTCCATGGGATTCTCCAAGCAAGAGTACTGGAGTGGGTTGCCATTTCCTTCTCCAGGGGATCTTCCCGACCCAGGGATCAAACCTGGGTCTCCTGCATTCCAGGCAGACGCTTTAACCTCTGAGCCACCACAGGGAAGCCCTTAGAAAGAAAGGTTACTGCAAAAATTTGAATACCATTATTTTTAATGGCAAAGTTCTGGGAAAACTCTGCTGCTAAGTCGCTTCAGTCGTGTCCGACTCTGTGCGACCCCACAGACAGCAGCCCACCAGGCTCTCCCGTCCCTGGGATTCTCCAGGCAAGAACACTGGAGTGGGTTGCCATTTCCTTCTCCAATGCATGAAAGTGGAAAGTGAAAGTGAAGTGGCTCAGTCGTATCCGACTCTTAGCAACCCCATGGACTGCAGCCCATCTGGCTCCTCCATCCATGGGATTTTCCAGGGAAGAGTACTGGAGTGGGGTGCCATTGCCTTCTCTGGGGAAAACTCTAAAGGTCCCTAAACAAAACAATGATTAAATAAATCCTAATACATATATTCAATGAAATATTATCCAGTCCTTAAAATTGACAGTATATACACACATATACTCACATACAAAAAAATTTTATCATGTTTGGTAAGCAAAAGGAGTAATGTATTACAATGGAAAATACATAGAAAATTCCACATTTAATAAAAAGAAAATTACATATATATATGGATACACACACATATACACATAAACAGTGGAGTGCTTCAGCTGGCTCATACTGACTCATGAGACAGTTAAATGGTTAGGAATTTTGTGAGGCAGTTCTTAAACAACTCAGTAGCTTGAAATAGGCCACGATGGAAATCTTTAAATCACAGAAATCAGCAAAGATTGCAAATCAGGGTCTTCCTTCCTACACCCCCTCCCTCCCCCTAGATGGTTCATGGTTTACCAGCTTAATGACTGTAAAAATATTGGTGAGGATATATAACAAAATATTAAGAATTGTTCCCTTTAGTTAGTCAAATTAGAGCTTTTAAATTTTTTTAGTTGTGCTTATCTGTTTTCTGCCCTTCTGTCGTTCCAGCAACAAATATGTTTTACCTGAATAGTAAAATCAAGCTCAGAATTTTTAATAACAAAACAAGCAAATGAAACAGCAGCACATATTAAGAGCTGAATGAATAAAATGAAGGTCCAGAGGAAAATGCAAGTCTCTGGATGCTGAGGAGAAGGCTGTGTTTAATGGAAGTATTTGCAGAATTACAGACAAATGACACTTCTTTGTCTACAGTGGAAACGAAGGAAGGTCCCCCAATGAACTAATCACAGAAGTGGCCCTGAAACCCAGGTGTGTGTGTTAGTTGCTCGGTCACGTCCAACTCTTTGCGACCCCATGGACTGTAGGTCACCAGGCTCCTCTGTCCATGGAATTCTCCAGGCAAGAATACTGGAATGGGTTACCATTTCCTTCTCCAGGAAACCCAGGTGTGCTGCTGCTGCTGCTAAGCCGCTTCAGTCATGTCCGACTCTGTGCAACCCCATAGATGGCAGCCCATCAGGCTCCCACGTCCCTGGGATTCTCCAGGCAAGAACACTGGAGTGGGTTGCCATTTCCTTCTCCAATGCATGAAAGTGAAAAGTGAAAGTGAAGTCGCTCAGTCGTGTCCAACTCCTAGCGACCCCATAGACTGCAGCCCACCAGGACCCTCCATCCATGGGATTTTCCAGGCAAGAGCACTGGAGTGGGTTGCCATTGCCTTCTCCGAGGAAATCCAGGTGTACCCTCCTGTAATTCACTGTTTTTCTCAACTAATAAAAATCTTAGCACAGAAGTTTACATGTAGTAGGTATTTAATGAATTTGTGAAAGGCCCTAAGACTTCCACTATTTGTTTCCAAATGTTTTGTTGTTGTTGTTGTTGTTGTTTTTACTTAAGAAGTTGCCTAAATGTAGCCATAAATTAAGTATTTTTATCACAATCATTCAAGATAGTTTTTCAGTTTGACCAAGGGTTGGCAAACATTTTGTGTATTTACAAAGAATAAATATTTTAGGCTTTGCAGGTCATGGTCTCTATTGCAACTACTCAGCTCTGCCACTGTAATGCAAAAGCAGCCACAGACAACACAGAAGTGAATGGGCATGCCTGTGTTCCAATAAAACTTTACAAAAACAGGCAGTAAGGGGATTTCAATGTGGGGCATGGTTTGCTAATCCCCAATGTAGGTAATCAGCAGGTTGATCCTTTTTTATTTTCATTTTATCCCATTTTCAAACATCATAGTGGAAGCAGTTTATTAATTAGCTGAAACCATGCATGTTGGTGTCAGTATAAATAATCTGTGGTACCAGAGACCCTCTGAAGTAGTTACTAAAAACACATTTTCAAAAGAAATACTGATTATGATTTCCTCTATGCCATGTTATCTTCCTATGACATACATACTCTGTGAAGCTACCCAAGAACCAAACTGGTTAAATAGAAAGCTCCCTGTGACCTCTGAAAAGCCACTTGCATAATCTCACTGAGCCTCAATTCTCAACTGTAAAAAAAAGATAATGACAGTTAGCTCACAAGGTTTTATAGTGGATGGAATTATATACTGTATGTGAAAGCACTTTGCAAGCAACAACAAAAAAGCTATTGATATTTAGGCTATCGTTATTTTTAAAATCTTCTCAAAGTTTACAGAAGAGAGAAATACTATGGTATTTTGCAATGTTTTTCATTGCAATGAATCATTTTGTAATGTTCTGTCAAAAATACTAGACTCACAGATCCAGAGAACACATTAGTGGTTACCAATAGGGAGCAGGAAGGGAGAAAGGCGATTAAGGGGTACAAACTCAGGTATAAAATAAGCTACAAGAATATACTGTATAACATGGGGAATATAGCCAATATTTTATAATAACTATAAATGGGGCATTACCTTTAAAATTGTGAATCACCATATTGTACAACTGTAACATATAACACTGTACATCAACTATACTTGAATAAAAAAATTACTAGAATGTCTTAGCATTTATTTTATAAAGCTAGATTTTTGGGTACCATTTTTCCTTCATTATACCAATAAATAAGAATGGGGGCAAATTCCTTGAACCTGTAACTCATTCATATTTATTCCTTCTCCCAATTAATTTATAAAATGAACATAATTGTAAAAGAATGAGAAATAAATTTTGTTTGTTGTTAAGGGGTGCTTTCCCCCCACTCTGGTTATCCAGAATGTCTATTATCATTCACAGTAAGATTGTCCTTATAATAGAAAAAAAGAAATTCAAGACATTATTTAATGTTCCTATCATCCCAACCTAGCCTTCATGAGGAAACAATTCTTCAAACTGCAACTACAGTTTTAAATATGAGGCTGATATAAATGAAACACGGTGCTCTCCCAAAGCCTCCCTACAAGAAAGAAGGAGCAAGGCCTAGTCTGCAGTGTTTAGTCCACCATCATTACAATGTAATGAAATCCGACTGAGCTGAGTGAATCCAAAACCAACATCTCACCTAAACAGAACAGGAGTTTGGCTAGTTAGGACCCATCCCGAATTAAAGAGAGCGAAACTTTCCCCAAACAGTTTAAAAATATTACTAAGTCCAATCGATAAGAAGGGCAGAGAGACTCTCCTTTGTTTGGGGGAAATAATTTTGATCTTTATGTAAAGCTGACGTCTTAGAGTTAGAATAAAATCAAACAGCAGGAATAACTTTCAGTAAGATATTAACGCATGCTAACACACAACATCAAATTGCTTTTCTTTTCATCTGGAAGATAAGAGGCTTGGAATCACATTTTGTGTATCTCAGCATGGTTCCAGCATCTTCTTGAAAGAAATCAGCTGCGTTAGAATGAAAGTGCCCTTGTTGAAGGAAGTAGGTTGTTTGTTTCTTTTTTTTTAATGTGTTATTCTGTTTTTTCCCCCAAAGCACAATGACCTATTCAGAATTTTCTGGAAATAGGTCTCTTTGGAGAAGGAAATGGCAACCCACTCCAGTGTTCTTGCCTGGAGAATCCCAGGGACAGAGGAGTCTGGTGGGCTGCAGTCTATGGGGTCACACAGAGTCACACATGACTGAAGTGACTTAGCAGCAGTAGCAGCAGTATAGTGTTGAAACTTTATATATACATATATATACATACATATATATATCAGTTGAGAAGTTATCGCTCCAAAGTACCAAACTTTTTCTTTTTTTAAATAAAGTTAAAATATTTTTACGGTAAAAACCAAAAAATGTAGAGAAGTATAATATAATAAAGGAGTAAATGATGTACTTTCCTATATTTTTCAGAAAAAAATGAAAACTACCCCATAACTCCATCATTCCGAAATTACCACTCTTAACAAATTGGTATATTTCTCTGAGCTTAGGTCTATGAGTACCATCCTGTTTTTATACATACTATTATGTCATTAGTTTTGTCTTGGGTCACTCAGTACTTAGAAACATTTTAAATGTTAGTACTGATAAGGTATTCTCATTTACCAAGATGGCAACTTAGGTTGTGTTTTTTCAATTTTGCCAAGATGACCAAACTTTCTTAAGATGGAACTATAGATAAAACACATTCCACACTCCTCAGACTTCTTTCACATAATTAAGCCAATTCCACTTGTAAGAAGCCTTGTGAATGTGGTCATCTATAAAATGGGAACAATTATATCTACTTTATGGTAAGGAGTCAATGAACTGAGAGAGAGAAACTACCACCTACCAAACCATTTAGCACAAGAAGCATTTAAGAACTGTCAGTTTCCCTTTCTCTGTCACTTTACTCAAATAGCATGGGCAATGAACTTTCTTTTCACAAGATGGAGCTAAGAAATGATGAGTGCCCGTCCAAGTAGAGCGCATTGATCCCACTGAGTGGGCACACAATCAGGTTGCTGCGGCCTACTTGGCCACGGAGGACTCGCTCCTCATTCTCTGGCCCCAGGCTGCAGGGCTTTTAAAATTCCCCTCACTTTCTTTCTCTCTCTCTGTTCCCCTCCCCCCCAACTCTTCCTTTGCTCTCATGAGGTTGGTAGCAACTTCTTACTCCTGCCAGTGCACCTGTTTCTCTTCCTCTGTAGGAGTCTGTAGCTTTCGAGCTTGGGAAACTTGTTCACCTGGTTTGTTTTGACACTGTGTAAACTACAAGTCAGTATTCTGAGTGTCAGCTGGGATGACTGTCTCTGATATGAAACGCAAAGTTTTATAATAGGGCCCTGTAAAATCTAGTTTACTACTCGACTGTGTGTGTATATAGGGCTCTGTAAAATCTATTTTGCTACTCGAATGTGTGTGTTGGTGGGGGAGATATTTTGCTGTGTGTGTGTTTGTGATGTGTTGGCTGGGGAGATATTTCCTGGTAGGAAAGATTCCCAGCTGGCTGAATTTTCTGGCAGCTGAGTGTCTGGCCTTTCTACCTCTTCCCCTTTCTCTCCCACCTATATCTAAAGTTCATTATTATAAATTTGTTTATAATCCAGATAGAAACCCTTTATTTCGCTTTTCCTACAGAGAGGTATCAAAACAACACATTTTAAACTCTCTTCATGGTCCTCAGATAAACCAAACTCTACTTCATTACCAGAAAATTTTTTACTTGTTTTGTGTTCCTACGATGTCCAGAAATGTCAGTAATAATTTTTTTTTTCTCTTTACACAATAAGAGTTGGGGTCTCCGTGGCACTTGTGCTCCAGTTTCATCGGCTAAGTTTACAAGTCAGGCAGGGCTGAGTTTAGAAGTCAGGCAGGGCCCTGAAGATATTTCTACTCTGCTTCCCCCCTACCGCCCTCTCCCCTCCATGTTTCCACATCGGACAGAAAAGACGGATGCGTGGATTTTTAGGGTCGTGTATAAGAATTACATAAGTAAGTATTTGTAACTGAGCTCAGAACAGTGCCTAGTACAGTCCACTCCCCACGTGTTTGTTCAATTTCAATTCAATTCAATCAACTGTGCCCACTTCGATTCTAACGGCCATTTAGAACCCTCTTCCTAAGGCCCAGTCGCGACACGAGCTCATCCTGCCAGAGCCCACCAGGTCGCGTTGAGGATTGAGGGGCCCAAATTGGCCCTTTCCGTTGGTCAAATTCAGTCGACTGTCGGCAATTTCCATCGCTAGCCCCTAACAGGAAGGCGGTACGCCCCGGCTCCATTCCCACCCTCCCAGGTTCCTGTCGCATTCCTGTGACAGGGACGGTGGTGGAGCGGAGGAGCAGGGCGGGCCGGCCTGGGCCCCCGTCCCCGACGCCGGCCCCCTCCCCTGGGAGGCCCGGCCCCCGCCGCCGGGGGTCCCGCACGCACCTGAAGAGGGGCCCAAGCTGCAGCAGGTGCAGCAGCAGCACGAGCGGCCGGTCGCGGGTGAAGTCGCGGTGCACGAAGAGCAGCGTGAGCTGCACCAGAGCGCAGGGCAGCAGCGAGAAAAGCAGCGTCAGCGCCTGCCACATGCCGTCCCCGCCCGAGCGGTAGGTGCTGCTCAGGTACAGCGCCGCCGACGTCTCGGCCACGAACAGGAACACGGACGCCAGCACCGAGCCCGGGAATTTCATCTCCGCGCGTCAGCGGCGCGCACCGGCGGCGGACGCGGTGGCGGTGGCGGTAGCGGTGGCGGTGGCGGCGGCGGCTGCCCCGGGGGCTCCCGGCATGCCCGGCCCCAACTGCTCCCGCGCTCTGCGCTGCCCGCCGAGGGCGCGGGGCCCGGGCGCTGGAGCTGGGCCTGGGGGCGAGCGACCCGGCGGGGCTGGGGCGGGGCGCGCGGCCGGGGCGGGACACGCCCACGCGCACCGAGCGCCGCCCGCGCGCCTCAGCGCCCGTCGCGTCTCTGCGGCGACGAGCCGCGGGCGGGCCGCGAACCCGCGCCCGGCGACCGCCCGCGCCGAACCGCACAGGAGGCGGCGGGCCCCGCCGGCCCCGCGCGCAGCCGCTGGGTCCTAAAGCCCTTTTCTCGACGCTTCTGTGGAAAACCTTCACATCCCTTCAAAAATCTGCAGCCCCGCGGGACCCGGAATTGGGATCAGGATGCCTTTCCAGCCCGGGCTCTGTTTTCTGGACCTAAATAACGCCGAATCCCTCAAAGGATCAGCGTTTCCGGTCACTTAAAAAAAACAAGCAGAGCCCGCAGATGCTTTTCAAAGTGCAAGTATATCGTCACGCACCCGGAATGTACCTTTTCATCCGACCAAGTCTGAAGCATTGCTTCCAAGGTGAAAGAGCATCATGGTAATCACGAAGAGCTAACGCTTTCCTTCCCAGAAAATCTGCTTTCAAAAATATTGATATATTCCTCCATAACTGACTAATTCAGCCTGCCGAAGACCAAGCCCTAATAAGGAAATGATTTTTTAGGCCACACCATACCTCCCTCTGCTTGCTGCTTTGTGCCAGCCCCAAGACTAACACAATGCCCTTTAACTCATTGGATCGGTGACAGCCTTCTGGACATCAGGATGGGCTCAGCCACTCCTCCCTTTGTCACTCAGAACTTGAGCCTTCATTAAATCTCTACAATTCGAGTTCTAACCTGTTCCATAAGAGATTGGACTTGAATAATTGTGAGATTCCTTTCCCCACTGAAGTTAGGTGATATCATCCATCTTCAGGCATCTCTGGCATTTTTCTCTTTAGGAATATGATGGCAACACAAATAGAATGTGAAGATTCAAGAGGAATGAAGACAAAAAATGTAGAGAACATGAAGGACTGTTTTTCTTCATTCTTCTGTGGCATGGGAAAATCTATTTATAAGGGTTAAGGGGAGGTATTCAGCCCATAGCTGAGAAGTGCCAGGCCCATTCTCTAAAAGGATTACTAATATCTATTTATAGCACCCAGCAGGTCATCATGTTCTGGATCAAGATACACACACTGTCACAAGTACAGAAGAGGCAGCCACACTCCATAAAGTATTCATTTGATATTTTATTTGACACCATCTTAACTTTTAAAGGAAAAATTAACTTGTAGCTTAAAATTATGTTAGAGCACACTCAATATTTAGCATTAGATTTTATTTTTAAGGCAAAGGATTATCACAGGTTTTATATTAAGTAGACTGTACATAAACAGGCAGGGGGTGATAAGCCAATAAATAACATTGCTTTAAACACTATAGAGTCCAGTTTATGGCATATTATTTTCTAACAGTACAAAACTAATACAGAAAATACATTTGAAAGATCACAGTGTTCAGAACATTGTATAACAGCAGTTTTAAAGACAGTAAGGTGCATCTCTAAGCTTCTGACTCAACCCTGCTTCCAGAGAATTCATTATATCATGCACTGGCTGTAAGCAAATCCCCCACACGAAGGGGAGGCAACATCAACTGACCTGTAGCACTTCCCCCGCCAGGAACAACCAAGAACAAAAGCTAAAATCCGATGAGCATTGATTGGCAAGTTGATCCTGTTCAGCCAGGCAGCAGCTAACTTGCCCCAGTGACCATGTCTTTGTGTATTAAGTGTTTGCCATTTTGTCCTTGAGAATATGCATTCGAGCTTGTGATTGCTAGTTTCTTTGTCAAATACCTAAATGGATTGTGACTAAAGATCAATTGAATGTCATGTATTGCATTATACTTTCTTGCTCTGACTGAAATACCCATTATTTTCTTGAAATATTAAGTACACAATAACAGAGTTCTAGAAAGTGATTTTTTTGGCATAATAATATGTAATATACCAGAATACTTGAGAACTTGGTTTTATTATAAAATACAGTACTACAACATTTTGTGATATAGCAAAATATCTGACACAATGTTCTGCTCTAATTTAGATGTAACTGCTACAAATACGTCTTTGAAAGCGCCTCAAAGTACCCTTAAAGGAATATAATAATTAGCAATGAGTTGTAGAACCTTTTTTGGCAAAAAGAAAAAAAAGGCATTTTTTAATAAGTCTCTCATTTTGTGTGCAAGGCTTTCAAAATTTTAGTTATATACAACATATAACTGGTGTTGGATTTAATGCTATTGGAAATTAGGCTTTTAAAATCATAATAACTAATCTGTGTTATTTGGTGTATTTTAAAATAAATTTATGTTTTTAACTCTGCATGTGTGCTGAGGCAAATGCATTGTAAAAAGAGTACAATTTTATTAATACTACTAATTTATTGAGCAGTTCTTCAAAATTCAGTAATACCTTAAATCATGCATGCATGCGAAATCACTTCAGTCATGTCTGACTCTTTGCAACCCCATGGACTGTAGCCCACCAGGCTCCTCTTTCCATGGGATTCTCCAGGCAAAAATACTGGAGTGGGTTGCCATGCTCGCCTCTAGGGGATCTTCCCTACCCAGGGATTGAACCCAAGTCTCTTGAATTATAGTATGTATTCATTCCTAAATACAGTTAGGAATAAGCAGTTCTATTCTATTGACAGATTATTCTTTTGTATCCCCCCAAATAATTAAGGAATTACACTGATTTACTAGTGAATGTGAAATGTAGCATTTACAGAGGTGAGCTTTTTTCTCCAATGATACAATCATATTTCTCTAAGTATCATGAATTGTGTAAAATCTTTTTGGTGAAGTAAATTCTATTCACTTGGGAAATGCACATTCCAAAACTAGCACGTGGTGTTTGACTATTCTCTAGTATATGGCTTTGCAACCAAGTGACTTCCTCTAATAATTGGATTCTACTACAAAATCCATTTGAAAAATGTTAAGTTAGCGCCATTAAATCCATGAGACTAATTCAGACTTCCTTTCCAAGTAGAGCTCCCACACATGTTCAAAATTGGGAAGGCTGCTACCCTTTTAGAGAATGGACTGCTCTTCCGAATCAGATTCTAAAACCAAACTTTTGCACTTAGAATGTCCCCCTCCTACATCTGGAAAGTCTATATAAAACCTCATGGTATATAATCTTCATTTTCAAGAGCAAAGGGATTCTACTGCTACTAGAGTCTTCAGAAGACATCTCTAATATTGAAATACTAAAGTCCTAAAAAAAAAAAAAAGAGGCAAAACGGATCATTTAATCTTATTTAAATACATCCATATAGAAGGATTACTACAGTCAACTTGGACCAAATTAAGCAGCAGAAGTTATTTAATTGGTAATTTCCATTTAAGCACAGATCGTAAAACAAAACTTATAGGGGCAGCATCAGACTTCCCACTCAAACAAAGGCAGAAAGATCACTTGCTGAAGGTTGACAGTTGTCAAGTATAGTGTATATCTTCTTCAAACTGATTGCTAAGTCACAACTACTTCACACACTTTACGATAACAGCACACACTAAAGCAAGTAAATGAACACCACACACAAAATATTTTTAAAGAAAGTATTAGCAGAAACAGTATTACTCTACTTATGAAACTGTATTCTATGTTTACACATATACACATTCTGATGTTTCTCCCTTCATCTTGGTAGAGCTCATCATTTCTGAAAGAATGAGGGGAAGGTATGTATTGGGGTACTTTCTGAAGATCTGTGTCCACGTGCAAGACATTACAGCCATATGCTGGTTTCACATTAGGAGGTGGTTCTAGAACAAGAAGACATATCTTAGCTCTTGGGTGATTCTGAATACAAAGAATAAGTAGAGATAGGCTCCAAAGAGAATGGAGAAGGAAGGGAAGACACAAAGTTTTTCTCATGCAAAGACCTTGTGGCAATTTCCAGAATTCTTTTTTCCCAGAAGTATACTAAAGAATGACCTTACATCTTTGTGAGGGCAAGATAATTAGTAGGGATTAATACTCAGGGACATTGTTCTGGTATCTTTAATGTGATGTGGGGAGGGGGAGGGGTGTTAAAACACCTCTGCAGAAAAATAAATATTATAAGCATACCATAAACGTATGATGCCAGACTAACCATGTTTTTATAGTGGTAGCTGGGTAACCACCACCATCCAGAGGTGGAACCTTATAAACACAGAACTCAACAGCTGCACACCAGTTTCTTTATCCAGAAGAGTTTTTTCAGACATGTTAGCGTACCATGGTAATCTCCAAAAAGGGGATAAAAGAATAGAACTTCCCTAACTTATTTCATCACCGAATCTATTTTTTTACAGGGCAGCTCTTGGTCCTAGTGTCCTGCACACGGGGAAACACTGCAATACTCAAGTAACATGTAGTGTTTGGTTTCCATTTTCTCTTATAACAACAAAAACACACATGCGCTCTAGGAGGACCTTCTCAATCCTGAGGGACAGCAGTGGGATGCTAACCCTACTGTCCAATGCAACAGCCAACCCACATGTGGTTCTTGAGCACTTGAAATGTGGCCAGTCTGATTTGAGGTGTACAGTAAGTGTCCAACACACACTACGTTTTTAAAAGTTAATACCCCCAAATGTTAAGTATCTCATTAATAACTATATTGATTACATGTTGAAATGATAATATTTTGGGTAGGCTGAGTTGAATCAACTACACCATTAAAATTAATTTCACCCTTTCTTTTGCATTTTTAATGGAGCTACTAGAAAATTTTAAAACTACATATGTGGCTCACACTTGTGGCTCTGTTTGTGAAACTCACATCTGTTCTCATCTACGAGATGGCTACTAACGCCTTTAACTGGGCAGCAGAAGTTGTATGAAAGTGGTGCTCAAGGTAGACACTCAAATATAACTAGGGCCCTCGTTAATTATGGGCTAATTGATTAGACAGCAGTTAACACACAATGAAGAGCCACTCATTAGTCAGTTTATGCTTGCATATATCTGTTCACTCAGATACACCTTAGAGCTAAATGTTGGGTTTTATTTCATATGTGATTTTCATTCTCAGTCTCTCGCTCTCTTACATACACACACACAACACAGACAGACACACACACAAACTATTTTCTACACAGACTAAGAAAAGCCAAACAGGAAACACACAGGAAGTCCTTGAAAACTGTGTTTTTAAAGAGTGTGACAGTCAAGCCTCGTGTATCTTTTCTCCCTTTCTCTCTCTCCTTCCTGAATATTCTACATGGAGAAGAACGGCAAGAAAAGAAAGGGCCATCTGCTTTTTAAACCGTGCTATTCACCACCACCACCCCTCCCCACAAAGAATAAAAACATGGATGATTTAGTTTTCATTTTAAAGGATTTTTTTTCAAATTCAGTTCAGAGGGGTAATAGGTACACACAAAGGCCAAAGGTGCAGGAAGTTCTGCAGATAAGGGACTTTGGCATTTGTGGAGAAGTCCATGTGCAAACGACAAGGTTCAGGACTTTAAAGAAAAACAAGTATATCTTCCACCCCAAAGGCATCGTCCATCAGGTATCAGTTCATCAACACTTGTAATTAAAGAAACAAGGAGAGAGAGGGCACCCCTAGCATGAGATTTATGATCATGTGGGAGGCCCAGATGTTTAATGTAGCATGAACTTTGTTGTTGTTTTTTCCCAGAGCAGTACAAATAAAATGACCAGGTTTCTTTATGGAGGAGAGGCAGGATAAACGCAGTCACCCTTCTCCTCCCATAAACAGCTCTACCTGGGGTGGGCTATCTCAGACTGCAGAATGGGCCCAACTCCTTCTGCTGCTGACCTTGAGGTCAGTCCTTCCATCCAGAGGGGACTCCAGCCTTCCTGGGCCTGGAGCTCTTAGCTACCAACTGACATGGATGGAAGAGATAAGGAAAAAGCTGCCCTCTCAGGCGAAAGGACATCACATGATTAAGCAGACACAGAAAAAAAAAAAAAAACCCAACACATCATAATGTACTATTTAAAGAGAAGGAGGACAAGAAGTTGCTGGATCGGGGTGGTATGGGATTAGAGGTCCCAGGAAGCAATAAAACCCATGAGTAAGATGACTGGTTTTTAGCAGCACTAAACATGCCTCCACAACTCACACTGAGATGCTAAGCTTTCTCCCACCCAATCTTTGCCTGCCTTCTCATTGGCTTTCCTTGCCAAGTTTATGCCATAACCACCCAGCCTTGGTGAATATGAGGCTTAGTCATTTTGCTCTTGATTTAGGATAGCACTGAATAAATAACCCAGGCCCCTAAAGGAAGGCCTTCTATGCCATGAGAGTATATTTCTATCGCTCTATGTCATGCAATACTGAGGCCTGAATTAAAGTGCAAACCAGACTCAACTCCAAATTACCTTACCCCCAGTTCATGTTTGCTCTGCAGACGTAACCGGTAGCTCCTTTTCTTGAGTTACTGGCACTGTAATCCTTTGTTTCCAGAGAGCAAAATAAATATTTGCCTTAAAAGGAGCTCCCTCTGAACCAGCCTATTCCTATGTACTCAGCCCAGTGAATCAGAACTTTCTGAGGCACAAATGCTATTGACAGGACTGGTTCTAGAATATAAAAAACATACTTTGCTTTTACCCAGCAAGTGATCCAGACTCTGAGCACTGCATCACAAGGAGATTCCATTTGGCCGAAGTGCTCACTTGAAGTCATAATTGAGCATGATTTTCTATGCTCTTAGTAGGTACTTAAAATATAGCTTCCATTTTAAACATATAAAGGACCTGCCTATTATAAAACTCTCTTGCGTGCGTGCTCAGTCACTTCAGTCATGTCCAACTCTTTCTGACCCCATGAACTGTAGACCACCAGGTTCCTCGGTCCATGGGATTCTCCTGGCAAGAATGCTAGAATGGGTTGTCGTGTCCTCCTCCAGGGTATCTTCTCAACCCAGGGATCAAATCTGCGTCTTCTGCATTGCAGGCAGATTCTTTACCGCTGAACTACTGGGGAAGCCCATAAAACTCATATCCATTTTATCATTGACCACCCTGTGAGGTGGAAAGGATGATGGTGATGATTATAGTGGCCCATGGAGCAAGAGTTTGAAATTTCCAAAATAGGGCTCTTTGCATTACTAATGTTTTTTTTTTCTTTTAATCATTGTTCCCTTAAATGGTAATAAATCACAAACAAATTTGTTGCACTAAAATTTTTGAGATATGCTCTCTACAGAAGTTGAACAATTTGAGCACAATCTTGATTAACATCTTAAATGTGTCAAAAGAAAGTTAAAGATCCAAATTGCCAAGGAAAAGTTCAAATGTAGGATGGGCTAAAAAAATGACTATTTCTTGAGTTATCAGAAAGTAAATACTATTATCTTAATAGCATAGTCAATTACCTAAAGCACGGTGGAATATATGCTGTCAAACCTCTGCTCTCCGTTACCAAGTTACAAATGGAAAGAAAAAGTAAAATCTGATGACTAAAATGTGATTAGGCAAAATAAAAATACATTGGGGAGGTGTGAAAGAGAAGGTACATAATTGTGTTAATGAAACAAAACACAGAGAGTTGAAATATTTTCTGATGCTTCCTGTTTGCCAAGTACTGGGTTGGCCAAAAAGTTAAAAAACCCAAACGAACTTTTTGGCCAACCCAGTATAAGGCAGTCTCTCCCATTGTTGCAAGATTCTTTTAATCTATCCTTAAATATTTCCACAGTTACCTTCAAGATTTATAATTATTAATGCCCACATATAGTAAATAATATTAAAGTAATGCTAGTGGTGGTGAAAATACCCCTGTAGCCTTCAAGAGGTGACACACTTTAGCATTATTCAAAAAAGACTGTTACTACATAGACGGGAACACATTGGTTAGTTAAATAAGAAGTGACATGCCACACTTTTCTACAGCAACACTAAAGTGTATCTTTCCTCCTTGGGAAAACAAGATAGAAGAGGACCTTCCCAAACCCTTAATTCTACTTTCTCAGGAAAATGAAAACTTTCCACAAGTTTAAGTGCTAAATAAGTTTATCTTTGTCTCTAATTTACTGAGGCGTCAACTCATAAAGACACAAACATGGCCTCTTCTTGGATTTGATACACAAAAATGTTGCCTTTTCACAACGACAACACAGTTACCCTACTGGACCTCCAAAGGGTGGGTGAGCAGAAATGTGTCCAGTTTTTCTGAAGTTCCTAGAAATGAAACCGGCATGTCGAGCTAGATTACCACTTCTTAGACCTCAGGTTTTAGGTCTTAAGGATGAAGGGTGGAAGGATCAGCAAACAGAAACATAAGCTAACTTCTAGGGTATTTTGTTCACCACTGTATCCCCAGGTTCAAGTCTAGAATATGGAATAAATACACATGGGAAGTGAAACCCTGAATCCAAATTCTTATTCTGCCCCTTTCTAACTGTGAGACTTTGAATCAGTTATGTAAATCACCTCCAAGGGTTGCTAGATGATGAAAAAAAGCACGCATTACTAAAGCCCTGTATATTGCATGCTTATTATTGTTAGCCTATAGGGGTCAAATGAAATGAATTTACATCCAAATGGTGAAAAGCAGGTACCACTATCACTTCAAAAGGAGACTACTGTGTAGAAGGCATTTTGTCTTAAGGCTTTCTCAGAGGTCCTTGACCATTCAATTCTTGAAAGAACATCTAGAACCCAACTTTGGGGGTCACCTGCAAGCTGCTATTTATGTGGTACTGCCCCAATCTGAGTATCTTCAAAGATGAACAACTGAGGGCAGTTTTATATACTTACATATGAGGATGGGAAAAGGAAACAATGAGCTGAAAAGGTATGTGCTTTTCAAAATCACTTTGTCTTAGCTTGCTCTGATGAACACACACATAACAAAGTCATAAAATATACAAAGACAGCTCTTACCGTTCTTCAGTCCCAGATTCTTTGAGAATCTTGTAAATGCTAGAGATCTTCTTTCCAGAAACAAGTGTGTGCATGTGCACGTGCACACACACATTTTTAGGCAACAGAATATTCCCCAACTCCTCCCAAAGTTCATCTATAAATCAAGAAGTTGGAAGTACTGAACAAAGTAAGTGCTTAAATTTACATGGGGACAGATGTATTGTCGTTGTTCAGTCACTCAATCATGTCTGACTCTTTGAGACCCTATAGACTGGAGCCCGCCAGGCTCCTCTGTCCATGGAATTTCCCAGGCAAGAATACTGGAGTGGGTTGCCATTTCCTTCTCCGGATGTATATATACATCTATCCCCCTGTAAACCAAAGTGCCTATTGATACATATATATTCTACATTTATCACGTATATCCAAATACTTAATGACTATTTAAATAACTGTGAAATCTTACAATGCATTCAATTTCCTCCTCATTCTGATATAGGAAATTGCGAGTGACCAAATTCTAGGAAAAGGATAGACTCGTGTTCTGAGTATTGAAGTGACAGATGTTCCCACAGTGTTCTGGAAACCACTACTTATTTGAAATAGTTTTACAGCTTCTATGTGTTTACAGCAGGGCTGAATTTAATATGACAGCTTGACTCAATGGATATTGTAGACAAATTCTAGTGGAGCCTGTGTCTTGGAGAATATGATGATCAGCTGGGGAATTCACGCATAGTATAAAATTGAGCAATGCTCTTTTCACAATCACTGGTCCCTTTCTAGGCCAGTGTGTGTCCCAGGGGACACAGTATTCCACCCAAGGCAGAAACGACCCACCTCCTTGGTGTTTACCCTCATCTTTGAGATGAGAGATTTTTGCCACAAGTATATTTTACAGTTCCGCTAATAGCTTCATTGAGATTACATAGGCATTTAAAAAATTACTAACAATAGACAGTACATAGCTTATGCTTCAAATTGAGAAAAACACTTGACAGCAACACCTGCTATGGTATTTGCTAGCCTGTGAATTTTGTTATTCTAATTGAGCTTTCGGAAAGAAGAAGGAACCAGGAAAAGATATGCTCTAAGACCTAAGGGAACTTGGAATTTGGGGGTTGAAGCTAAGTTATGGTATGATTTCTTTAAAGTGCCCAGGGTAATGATAAAAATAGATTCATAGGCAAATTTCTCCATTCACTAAAAATCATGAATTTCAGTAAGTAAAGGCAAAGGACAACCAAGAGTTTCCCTTTTTGTCCTTTGGCAACCTGACCCATCCTTCCTAGCAGTTTTCAGCTGGGCAATGACTTTAGTTTTCTGATGGTCTTTATTTCTGAATTTAGGGGTGGAGGGCACCCACAAGTGGTCAAATTCTCTTTCCAATTGCAAAAATATTTTTGGCATTTCATTGCCATAATCCACATCTCAATGTTGGTTTAAGTGAGACAGATGATTTTTCCTTCCCTTTTTCCTCTGATCTTTGGTGTCACATCCATTCCCTGAACTGTTCCATCTCTAGGGGTTTTAGAAGAGTTGTGGTGTCTTTATGTTTGCACGTTCTCATGCTGTTCTCCCTTCAACCTGGAATCATGTTGCCTTCTTCACCTGCCTGCTCCCTTCCTTCCTTCTGGCAGCAATGTTAAGGCTCATGGTTGTGATACCATTGAATGTGGCTTATGTGGAAACTGCCTCAGGTAGTAGGCTCAGGAAATCTTGGGAACCTTCTGCAGGGCCATGATGGGACATGGAGCCTTCTAAACAAAGACGCTGAAGAGAGGGAACTCAGCCTGGTTGGGCTGCAGCAGATCGATCAGAAAGCACACGGTCCCAGAGAAGCCTTCATACAAGCTGTATATACTTTCAAGGACCCGGGAACCAGCCTTGAATTCCTCCGTAAATAAAAATTCAGCAAACCTAAAAGAAGAAGATATGAACAGTTTTCATATGAGTGTCTCCATATTATTGACCCTGGGTTGCTTCATCCTCTTCTCTGATAAGTTCAAGTTTTAGCAGCATTCTCTTTACAGATGTATATAAGATTTTAAGAAGGCCTTCTTCTCTGTTAAGAAATGGAGACACCATTATGCCATTGTATATGTTCATAGCCTAGGTTGGCAAGCAAACTTGACTATTTTCGGCATTTGCAAAGCAAAGCACTTTCTGAGGATTTCATCCCTTCTGCCATCCAATAATTGAAAGTAAAAAAGACAGATAAGTAGCCATACTTTTATTTATCTTGAGTAGAAGCAAGCTGATATATGCCTGTGCCTTTAAAAAAGTAAATATGCTGTGTTTCTGCAGGCATATTATTTCTGAGCTAGGTTTCATTTATATGTGACAGAGAGCAGAGACTATGAAAATAAATGGGCAAGATATTATACGATCTCTGCTTTGGGCAAACAAAAGAATAAGATGAATGGGAAAAGGCAAGCAACAGTTTATAATCATGACATCAAACAGCAAACTCAGCTACAAGATAGATTATTTTTAGGATATCTGCCTTAAAAACAAATCACTGATCTCTAACTTCTCAATGAGAGATCTTTTTTTCTTTTACCTGTATTTGTCACAAAGCCTATTCAAACCATTTCTAATGAGTACCATTTTTAGCAGTTTACAGGTTTTAAAGTGCTGTCACCTCTTTACAGACTTGCTCTACTGATTCCCACCAACAACAAAAATAATCACTTGTTCAGAGGCTAGAGCTCACAGGTTGAAAAGGCCTGACAGCTGATTCTGCCATAAATTTAGATTATTGCTACTACATAGGGGGTCCTATGAAGAGTAATTACTTATCTGATCTTTTTCAGGCTCTTGGAATTATTGACAGTAGCTTAAAATAAATGAGCAGGAAACATATGGCGATTTTGTTTGGGCTAATTTTTCTCTCAACTGTTTTCCTGAATATGCAACAATTTTTAATAGAAGTTAAAAACAGTAGAATAATGATGCATCTTAAGAGTTAACTCAAAATTTATAATTAACACACTGAAACTTCCTGGTATAGCTACCTTTTAGTGTTCTGTATCATTTGGCAATCTGGATTCATTATCAGAAAAAAAAAGTCTCCATATACATAAAGTAAAATACACAGGATTTCCAAGGAAATTAATTATAAGTTAGCAGAATTTTTTAAACCAAATTTGTGATACAATGATAAACGGATTCTTAATTAGAACATTAAATAACAAGATCCAGTAGTAGATCTAATAACTGCTGACATTTCTAACTAGTGATTGGAGCAAAATACATTTCACAGTTTCTGCAACAATAGGAATAACATGAGAATATCTATGACTTCTACTGGTGACAGAGTCATGTCTACTGCAGACTCAGAACTGAAGGAAATGCTACCTTTCAGTGTAAAATGTAATACTTTTCTCAAGTAAATTCACAAACCCTAGATTACAAAGTCCTGGGGCTTCCCTGGTGGCTCAGATTGTAAAGAATCTGCCTGCAATGTGGGAGACCTGGGTTCAACCCCTGGGTTGGGAAGATCTCCTGGAGAAAGGAATGGCAGCTCACTTCAGTACTCTTGCCTGGAGAATTCCACGGACAGAGGAACCCGGCAAGCTATAGTACACGGGGTCACAAAGAGTCAGACATGACTGAGTGACTAACACACATACACAAACACACAGAAACACACACACACACACACACACACACACACACAAAGCCCTGGTGTGGTAGAAAGAGGAAGGGCTTTGGGGTTGCAATACCTAACTCTGATAATTTCAAGTTAGATGAACTTTAGCAAACTTCTTAATCTGATTTTAAAATGATGAAGTTGCACAGTTGCATAAGATTATCTGTATAGATTAAAGACACCATATATTAGGGATCTGGGCAAAGAGCAAGCATTCAATACATGGTAAATATGCATTTTTTCAAAAAACATAGTATAGCAGAATATTTGTAAGATAGACAACCATTCCACTATATTTTAAGAGAAATGCACAGTTAATTTTGCTTCCTCATCTGACCTTTCCCCGCCAGGGTTTGATTTATTTATTATACTACTGAAATCATACTTTGTATAATATTTAATATCCTATATTTTTTAACCTAAAAATAACATGATAAATATTTTTGTGCTTTTCAAAATAACTTCTAAATGATATACAGCAATTTACAAAAGTCAGCAATGTGTGAGAGTTGCAGTTTCACTGCACTCTGACCTATACTGCATGTTATCATATTAAAGTGAAAATGATTGTTTCCAAAATATACCCAATGGTGCAAAATTCAAACTAACCAATTCATTTTTCTAAGAAATTCTGTAAAAATAAAAGTCAGAATGGTAATTATGGAACTAAAAAGAATTACAGATACATAGCATTACATATCAAAACCTATTGATTATGACTAAAATAGAACTCAGAGGAAAAGTCATTGATCTGAGCTGTTGTTATAAAGTTGGAAGGTATTCTAATTAAGCACTTTTTAAAAACTGTAGAGAATAACAAAGTAAAGGGAATGAACATTGGAAAATAAAAAATAAAGGCAGAAAACAATTAATTAGGAAGCAAAAGAGGAAAACAAAAAGAATTAATAAAAACCAAAAGCCAGTTTCTTTAAAGGATAAACCACATAGACAAAATGCTGGTGCGTCTGGGGAAAAACAGGGCTTCCCTAGTAGCTCAGTTGGTCAAGAATCTGCCTATAATGAAGGAGACCACCGGTTGGGATTCCTGGGTTGGGAAGATTCCCTGGAGAAGGGAAGGGCAACCTACTCCAGTATTCTTGCCTGGAGAATCCCCATGGACAGCGGAGCCAGGCAGGCTACAGTCCATGGGGTCGCAAGAATCTGACATGACTTAGAGACTCAACCACCACTGGGGAAAAACAAAAGCATTAGAAATGCGAAAGGGCATGTAACCACAGACATGGGAAATTTTAAATACCATGGAACTGTACTTTTTGATCTTTACATCAAAGATTCAAAAAAAAAATCCATATTAACTAGATGCTTTTATAAGAGTTTGTGTGTGTTAGTTGCTCAGTCATGTCCAACTCTTTGAAACTCCATGGACTATAGCCCACCAGGCTCGTCTGTCCATGGAATTCTCCAGGCAAGAATATTGGAGTGGGTTGCCATTCCCTTCTCCAGGGGATTTTCCCAACCCAGGGATCGAACCCAGGTCTTCTGCATTGTAGGCAGAATCTTTCATTGAAATCCCAATCAAATGTCCACAGGCTTTTTTAACTTCTGAAAAACTGATTCTAAAATACAATTGGAAGAATAAAAGAGAGAGTACAGCTAAGAAAAACTAGAAATAAATGAATAACGAAATAAGGTCCAGAAACAAACTCATACATTTAAATAAATTCAGTTTGTGATAAATTTGGAATTTCAAATCATTGGAGTCAACAGACATTATGGGGAAATTTCGTTTTTTTATTAAAAAACACACAAAAAAGATTTTTAAAAAACACAAAGATAGACACCCATCTGACACTATTTTATTTTTTATTTTTTTTTGACACTATTTTAAAAAGTAAGCTCTAAGCTAATCAAAGATTTAAAAGTTAAAGTAACTTTTAAATTGGTGGGAGAAATGGACAAAGGGGTATAAATTTATTTTAAAAATTAAAATAAAATAATAAAAGTACTAAAAGCTCAGTCGTGTCTAACTCTTTGCAACCCCATGGACTGTAGCCTGCCAGGCTTCTCTGTCCAAGGAATTCTCCAGGCAAGAATACTGGAGTGGGTAGCCGTTCCCTTCTCCAAGGGATCTTCCTAACCCAGGAATTACACCCAGATCTCCTGTATTGCAGGCAGCCTCTTTACCATCTGAGCCACCAGGGAAGCCCCAAAGTACTAAAGGTCCATGTAAATTAACATTATTTTTTAATCTTAGAGTGGGAAAGGTTTCTTTAAGTATAACACAAAATCTGGAAATTTAAAAAATTTGACAACTTTTTCAAGAGAGATACATAAAAATTTTGGTCTGACAAAAGACCATGAACTAAGCTGAAAGAAAAATGGCAAAGTAGAAAAATATTTATAGCATACACTGACAAAGAGTTACAGTACTCAAAATAAGCATCATAACAGAAAAAAAAAATGGGCAAAGATAAAGACAATTTAAAAATACTTCTGGATTTAATGACTTCAATTTAAAAATTTTTCTGACAAGTGTACCAAAAGATATGTATTGGATATTTGGGAAAATTTTGTTTGTTTTAGTAAAGACTGCACATACACTAAGTGTCCATTACTTAAAGATTGGTTAAATTAATCATGGTTCAACTATAATAAATAACTATATAGTCATTAAAAAATTGAGCTAGATCTACATAAACTGAAATAAAGGGTGTCCCTTAACAATTGTTTATTTAAAATTATAAACTGCAAACAGTTATGTATAGTACAGTTACACATACATAATTGTAGGTTTTTATTAAAATATATATACATAGATATAAGAACATACATTTATGCATAGAGAAATGTCTGGAATGATATAACTCAAATTTTTAGTGATGATAACATTGAATACATACACTGCAGATACTCTGTGACAGGCACTGTTCTAAATGATAAATGAGGACATTATGCTAAGTGAAATAAGTCAGGCACAAAAAGACAAATACTCCATGATAACACATGAGAAATCTATAACAGTTAAACTCGTAGAAGTAGAGAATAGAATGAAGGTTGCCAAGGGTCAGGGTGTAGGAGGGGAAATGGGGAGTTTTTGCTCAGTGGGTAGAAAGTTTCTGTTATTGAAGTTGAGTAAGTTTCAGAGATCTGTTGTATAATACTGTGCCTGTAGCTAACAATATGGTACATTTAAAAATATGCTAAGAGAATAGAGCTCATATTAAGTGTTCTTACCACAATAAAAAAATCACAAATAGACATACCCCTTGGCCCAGTAATTCCACTTCTAGGGATTTACCTTACTGATATGGTGGCTAGGATGGTAAAGAATCTGCCTGCAATGTAGGAGACCCAGGTTTGATCCCTAGGTCGGGAAGATCCCCTGGAGAAGGGAATGGCAACCCACTCCAGTATTCTTGCCTGGAAAATCCCACGGACAGAGGAGCCTGGCAGGCTGCAGTACATGGGGTTGCAAAGAGTCAGACACGACTGAGCAACTAACACACTTTCATACCCATAGGTGAACAGCATGATATATGTACAAGATTATTTATCATAGCATTTTAAGTAATGCAAAACACTGGAAAGAATCCAAACTGCCCTCCATATGGCTTATTCATAAGATGTAATACTGCTGCTGCTGCTGCTGCTGCTAAGTTGCTTCAGTCGTGTCCGACTCTGTGCGACCCCAGAGATGGCAGCCCACAAGGCCCGCCCCTGTCCCTGGGATTCTCCAGGCAGATGTAATACTACACAATAACAAAGATGAAAAGTCCTTTATTTACTGATTGAGGGTGATCACTATGATAGCAAAATGCTACCATTTGTATCAAAAAGAGGGACAAAATTTTACATATACACTTATCTGCTCATATACACACACACACACACACACACACACACACACACACACACACACACACATACAGATATGTATAGCTCTGAGAAGGTAACTAAGATACTGGTAACCATCTCCTGGGAAGTGAACTAAATTGCTAAAATGCACCATGGAAGTATCTGTGTTTACACTTTTAAAACTATGTGACTATTACTTGTTCTGAACATTAACTGGATTAATATTTAGAAAAACAAAAAAACATGCAAAGAAAGGCTGACCTTTGGGCTCGGTAGATGTATTTAGAGTTTCCGGTGAGCCGGTAGAGCAGCAGGAAGACATAGGCACTGCCAGCCACCCCGTGGCAGATCCCTGGGCCCTTCTTTAGCAAGCCCTTCTGCCATGTGAGTTCCCCACACCGGATACATGTGTCCAGGTACTGTGGTTTCTTGGAAACCAGATAAGCTTTGGCAAACAGATAGGCAATTCCTGTAAAAACATCACAGATATTAGAGGTGATTTTCAAGGCTTAATACTATAGAGTGAAACTTCTCAAACTGGAAGAGGCCCACACATCAGGGTACTGGTAAAATATCCATTCTAATCAAGTAGGTCTAAGGTGGGGCCAGGGTACTACATTTCTAACAATGACCCTTCCAGGGGCCACATTTTAAGTAGCAAGGCTATAGAATCTTCCCCAAGGGAGTCTTATTGTACCTGTGAGATTTAAATTGTTTGAATTGTATGGTGATTATCAGTACTGAAAGAAAGAGCAACAAGCATCTAGTCAGATAAAATCCATAATTTGCAAATGGGTTAATATTTGATGACAAATACGCTGGTAAGCATTACCCATGTCTTGCTATTTTGGAAAGGCTAAATGTTTATACAGTTTGCCCATCCCCCCACGGACATTCAGAATTTGTCATGTTAAAAGTATTTAAAACTATACACCTTTTCTTAAGAGACAAACTGGGAGTCCTTCCAAAAACAACAATGATTCCAAGTGACTTGGCCAAGACTCTGGCTTCAGCTGTGAAGTGAGGCCCTGCCATCTTGACTGTTCCAAAGAAAGATTGTTCCTTCAACACTGCTCAACCAAGGCAATCTCCATTACACAGGCAGGAACGGAAACAAGAGAAGTGATAGCTATTAATAGAAACCATTTCCCCCACATTCCAGGTGCTCATATTGGGAGAGGAGATTAGTAGCCCAAGATTACTCTCTCTTGCCTCGCCAGAGAGGGACAGACTGGAATTTAGTAGATATTTGGACTAGCTCATCCATCAGGGTTATCTCTGCCTTTGTCTGTGACTGGCCTATTTTACAACTGTGTAGAGACAGAAATTACCTTGTAGAAAACTGACAATAATGTAAATAATACCTGTCTCTAGAAACTTCACATTCTGTCTGATAGATGTTGAGTTGACTTCCCTCAGTCTTTGTGGAAGCAGCTAGTTTTTGCATCTATTAAGCAAACTCATGTCAGCCTTCTTCCTGGCCTAGAGATACATCTGCTCTTTGGAGATTCCTTTGAGCCAGTTATAACACTTTTCTCTGGTTCCCTCATTAATTTATGAGTTAAATAAAATTGTTGACATGTTTATTTTATATTTGTCTGAGAGTCATGATTTTATTCTCTTTTAAATATGTATCTTTGGGGACTTCCCTGGAAGACCATGCTTAAGACTCCATGCTTCCAATGCAGGGGGCATGGGTTTGATCCCTGGTTGGGGAACCAACATCCCACATGCCTCACCATGTCGCAAAAAAGGGGAAAAAAAAGGTATTCTTTAACACTCTATGATGAACGTGAAGAGGAACTAAAAAGCCTCTTGATGAAAGTGAAAGTGGAGAGTGAAAAAGTTGGCTTAAAGCTCAACATTCAGAAAACTAAGATCATGGCATCCGGTCCCATCACTTCATGGCAAATAGATGGGGAAACAGTGGAAACAGTGTCAGACTTTATTTTTCTGGGCTCCAAAATCATTACAGATGGTGACTGCAGCCATGAAATTAAAAGACGCTTACTCCTTGGAAGGAAAGTTATGACCAACCTAGATAGCATATTCAAAAGCAGAGACATTACTTTGCCAACAAAGGTTCGTCTAGTCAAGGCTATGGTTTTTCCTGTGGTCATGTATGGATGTGAGAGTTGGACTGTGAAGAAGGCTGAGCGCCGAAGAACTGATGCTTTTGAAGTGTGGTGTTGGAGAAGACTCTTGAGAGTCCCTTGGACTGCAAGGAGATCCAACCAGTCCATTCTGAAGGAGATCAGCCTTGGGATTTCTTTGGAAGGAATGATGCTAAAGCTGAAACTCCAGTACTCTGGCCACCTCATGCGAAGAGTTGACTCATTGGAAAAGACTCTGATGCTGGGAGGGATTGGGGGCAGGAGGAGAAGGGGACGACAGAGGATGAGATGGCTGGATGGCATCACTGACTCGATGGACGTGAGTCTCAGTGAACTCCGGGAGTTGGTGATGGACAGGGAGACCTGGCGTGCTGCGATTCATGGGGTCGCAAAGAGTCGGACACAACTGAGCGACTGATCTGATCTGATCTGATGAACATCCAACAACGGGCTCTCCTCAGCCAGTGCTTTCTAGACCACCACTGACAATGGTCACCTATAGCACTATCCTCCTTCAGCTTTAGGAAGAAAGTGTCATTTTCACAAAGAATGATTTTTAAAAGAATTTCACTTAGTTAATTACGCATTCATTCATTCACTGTATCCATTCATTTGAAAGTGTGCATTGATGATCTGCTGTATTTACAGCACTAGGCAGGGCCAACGCTTCATGGGCGGGTGACCTGTACAGCCTCACAAAGGACCTCCAGGAGGGCCCCACACTGTACTGAAGACTCTGATGTTGCCATCTTGAATTTCTTAATCCTTTTTCAAAAAGGGGTCTGCGTGTTTATTTTGTATTGGGTCCTCCAAATTATGTAGCCAGTTATGGCCCTGGGTAATATAAAATAAATGATAACTCAACACAATGCCTGCCCTTCAGGAAGGCACTATCTAGAAAGGGAGAAAATAATATGTACTTGTGACAGATACATAAGACATGCAGTTTACGATGATGTTGGAACATAAAATGAATGGCACTGAAAATCATACTAGAGGGATCAGAAAAGTCTAAATTCCCTGAGGGAGACTGTCAAGGGAAGCTTTGCTAGAAGTCAGGCTTTCTCCAGAACTATGTAGGATACATAGGAAACTGCAGGCTGGAGGAGAGGGGGAGAGAGCATTCTAGGATTCAAATCAGCAAGGGCAAAGATTCGAAGCCACGATAAACAAGTCACATGGAGACCAGTGGGGCAGAGTGTTCTAAGCAACAGGATAAAGGAAGGGTAGATTGCATTCACATTTGGGATGATTTTACAAGTCCAATTGGGCACATTGGAATGTATTTGTGGGTGGTAGGGAACCAGTGGGAGTGTTTTGTTGTGAATATTTTCGTTTATCTTTTTAATGATGATTACTGTTATAGACAAAATGCCCCACTGTGCAGTCAACCAAGACCTGAAGAACGGCAATAGGGTAGCTATGAGCTGAGCGTGTCGGCAGAAAGATGACAAAGAGGCTAATGAAAGAGACAGCTCACAGGCTTGGTGGCTGCTTAGATATTAATTATCTACTATATTCCAGGACAGTAGTAGGTACTGAGATTTTTAAAAGCCCCTCCTTTCATAGTCTTTACAACCTAACTGGGTGCATTCATTAGGCCATGTGAGGGGAAAGCAAGGCATTGTGGAAGCACACAGGAAGGCTCCTAACCCACATGTGAAGGGAGGAAAGACCCACGAGGAATGTGACACCATCTAACACGGGTACTGAGGGTGAACCGGAAGCCCTTGGCGCTTTATCAGATCCCTTTTCTTTACCAGCAGGTGCCCCATCTCCCAGCTGCTGTGAGTTGGCTGCTGACAAAACTCACAGTTTCCCTCTTCTTGGAGGATATGCCCTCAGTCAAATGGGAGGCTATGCAATGCACCCCCACCCCCAAGCAATTTTGGCCAATAACAGACATATAGGTCAGCTCCCTCTGCTTTAAGGTGGACCAACTCTGCAGTGTAATTTGTGGTTCTTAGCTCCCCACCTCCAGAATCCAGGTGAAGCTCCTGTCTAGGTGAGACAGAGAGCCCTTGGCCACCCAGCTTCTACTCTGTCCCCTGGCCACTCCTCCCCTTCTCCCTCTGTGGAGCTTTTCATTTCAGTAAAACCAAATCACCCCCACGGTTCCCTTCCTTCACCATGTTGGCTCCATGCCTCTGACTTTTCTTGGAATAAACTTCTCACCTTTCTTGGTCTGGCCAATTTATCCCAGGTATCACCTCCTTCAGGAAGCCTTCCTGGAATCTGGAGAAGGACCCTAAGAGATGCCTCCTCTGAGCTCCCATCAGTCCTATAACTCTGAGCACTTATACAGTTATCATATTTAAATTACTTGTTTTTAAACATAATAACTTTCTTTTAAATTGAAGTATAGTTGATTTATAATATTATATTCATTTCGGGTGTACAGGATAGAGATTTGGTATTTTTACAGACTGCTGCTGTTGCTGCTAAGTCGCTTCAGTCGTGTCCGACTCTGTGCGACCCCACAGATGGCAGCCCACCAGGCTCCCCTGTCCCTGGGATTCTCCAGGCAAGAACACTGGAGTAGGTTGCCATTGCCTTCTCCATTTACAGACTAAACTCCATTAAAAGTTATTATAAGAAAATTGTAATTCCCTGTGCTGTACAACATATGGGCTTCCCTGGTGGCTCAGATGGTAAAGAGTCTGCCTGCAATGCAGGAGACCCGGTTGGATCCCTGAGTCACGAAGATCCCCTGGAGAAGGGAATAGCAATGCACTCCAGTATTCTTGCCTAGAGAATCCCATGGACAGAGGAGCCTGGCAGGCTACAGTCCATGGGGTCGCAAAGAGTAAGACACAACTTAGCAACTGAACAACATACAACATATCGTTGTTGCTTAGCAATTTTATACATGGTGGTTTGTATCTCCTAATCCCCTAGCCCTATCTTGCCCCTCCTCCCTTCTGCCCACCCTCTGGTACCCACTGTGCTCATGTTCAGTCGCTCAGTTGTGTCCAACTCTTTGTAACCCCATAGACTGTAGTCTGCCAGGCTCCTCTGTCAATGGGATTCTCCAGGCAAGAATACTGGAGTGGGTTGCCATTTCCTTCTCCAGGGGATCTTCCCAACCCAGGGATCGAACCCATGTTTCCTCCATTGGCAGGCAGATTCTTTACCACTGAGCCACCAGGGAAGCCCTCTGGTACCCCATTGGTACCCACTAGTTTGTTTTCTGTATCGGTAAATCTGTTAAAATTACCTGTTCTCATGTCTGCCGCCCCTCATATTGTGCCAGCTAACTAAGGGCAGGTACTCTGTCATGTTCATTTTTGTTCTCCAATCTATGTCATGGTGTTTGACCCATGTCAAGGCCTCCACAAATGCCTGCTGACCCTGTAATGTCTCATTTCTCACCCCAGTGCAGGCGGATGCTGAAGTGGAGATGAGATATGTGGAAGGAAGATGGGCTGAGATGGTCCCATTGCTAAACCAGGCCACTAGCCCCTGGCAGCTTAATGGATATTGATCCTGGGGTTCTGGTCAGAGAGAAAGGGCCTCTTCCTGCAGCTCAGATCAAAGAATGGTACATGGAAGGGACCTTGAAAAACTCCTAAACCTATTGTCTTCTTACATAACCTAGAGAAGTCCACAATCAGGTGGCTTAATCTAAAAGGAAAGGATGTTGGCTTTCTTTGCTTTTGCTGGGAACACTGTCATGTCATCATGGAAACACTGATTATTGTCCACTGACATGAAACTGCCAGGCAGCAATGATATATGTCTTTGCCAAGTATTAATACAACTAGGAAAAGGAATTATTACTTAAGAAATATGGTTTGGGAGACTGAATCTTTGAAAACATGTGATCTAGCAGAGCCTCATAATAGTCAGACTTGGTACATATTATTTCAACATCCTGTAGAATCAGCACACAGGTTCATTCTGGGATCTGTGATTGCACTGAAGCAGGCACTGTACAGTGTACACTACAAAGCTTAGTGGTCAAAGACACCCGCATGTACAAATCCCTGCTGTTATCTATTCAAAGTCACCCTTGTAATTCACTATACTTCAATAAAAAAACAAACAACAAAGAAAAAAGTCACCTATCCAGGAGCCCTCATGAAATGATTAAAAAAAAAAAAAAAAGCTACAGCTGTGTTTCACCCAGAGTAAAGGAAATGAACTGTCAGTGTGACCACAATAATGATGTAACATAATGCCATCCAGACTTTATTTTAGCCATGGCATTTGTTTTAATGATTTTGTAAATAGTTTTCATCTTGTATTTCAGAATCACTAAGGTGAGGAAGGGGTCAGGTGAATCTGCCTGCATCTAGTGAGAAAAACTCGACGTTTCACTAGGTATTTATAAATGTGAGTGTCTGCAAATTGTTGGGGCCATATCCCTCAGGAACGGCAAGGGACCACAGGATAAAAGGTTTCTGTAGTGATTTAAAAAAAAAAAAAGTTTTCCTACTCCATCTCCACCTACTCCTTTCACAGATGAAGAAACAAAAAAGCACAAAAGAAACAAAGTGGTTTTCTCAAGGTTACTTAACTGGTTAGTGTTGGAGCTACAATTGGAATCCAGAGTTATTAACTTAAGAGCCCAGAAGTATATTCACACTGCATAAATGATAACTAAGGCTGTCACCTGTAGAGGTGGGTTGAAGGAAATTCAACAGGAAACAATTATAGTGGGAGATAAGATATCATTGAAGAAATTCCACATTGTGGACTATATCTGGCAGGTTTTTAATCACAGAATCAGCCTGCTGCCCCAAACCATCTGTACTGTTCATAAATCTACTCTCAAATAAAATGCTTTCCTCATACAAGTGAGAATTATTTTTCTAGGTCATCTCCTGCTTTAGAATTTTTGGAGAGCTTACTGTTGCCAACTTCAGAGGAATCTTGATTTTTAACCTGCACTTACCAGATTCGTAATCCCTCTTGGTGCTATTTTTACCACATCTCTTAAAAGGAAGACCGATACCCTTGAGAATGGAAGTGGTAGCAGACATAATGGGCTCCATTTGGTTGTTTATTCATTTGTGAACTGGCTTATTTTTGGCAGTCTGGTGAATACGTGGGTTGAATGCTTTTGCTTTGCAACCTACATTTAATCTTACCAAGACACTGAACATGAATGATATATGAGAATAAAGTCCTCAGGGTAATGAATCCTATGCTGTACTGTTATGGTCCATGATTTACAAAGACAGATGGGATGTACAGTAAGAATGGAGTAACTATCTTTCAAGACCCCTATATCAATTAAGTGACCCAGCCACTTATTTTAGCAGACAATCTGCCCACTCTTTACAGGGCTTTTACTATACATTGGATCCTTTTAAAATAGGCTGTATTTAATTTGGGACATTTCCAAAATTCAAGGATCCTGGGGTGCTTGAAGGATATCCAATGGCCACCATTGCTAATGATCAAAGGGAATAGGAAATGAGAGTGTTGAGCATAACATGAAGAAATATCATTTCCAGAATGGTAAATAAGTGCTGTTTTTCTTCAAGAAAAAGTTCAAAGCCAGAAAAAAAAATGGACTCAAATGATCACTGGTGGGAATTAGCCTGGACATAATGTACAATGCCCTGGTGGTGGTACAAGCACACACAGGAGCCTTTGAAGTCCTCCCTTAAGTAAAAGTGGCAGGCAGAGAAAATCTAGCCAATGGACTAAGACTTCTATTATTTGTCATCTCAGACTGTATGGAAATAAAAAATGAAATTCCACTTGGATTAAAGAACATTACATAGGTAAGGAGGGGAAAGGAAGTAATAAAAATCAGGTAACAAACTAAAGACAAATTAAATATATTTTAAAGCTGTATTCACTCATGGCATTGAAGCATAGCCTTGAAAATTAAATACACTGCTAATCAAAAATGTGCATTATTTCAGTATTTTAAGTCTCTCCTCTGGCCAATAGACCAAAATTAATTGTTTTCTCTGAATTTAATTTATTTTGAATTGCATCTTCTCTAAGGCCTAATTAGTGGTATAATGGGGTTAAAAAGAAAGAAAGAAAGTGAAAAGATGGGGTCTGATAAGTTTCTAGGCTCAATTCCAGAGAGTTCACCCCAAATGGCTTCTCATTTCTCTAGACTTTTCATTAGGTGATAATGGAAACTGTCATTTGAAGACGAATTACAGAACAGTCCATCTTAAACCTTATTGTGCATACAAATCGACTAGGGACCTTGTTGAAATGTGGATTGGGAATCCCTGGGGCTGGGGTGGGGCCTGAGATTCTCGATATCCAACAAGTGTCCAGGTGGCCCATGCCACTGGTCCAGGGACCACGTTTTGAACTGTGAGGTTCCAGACCTGCACTGTCCCATGAAACCCCTGAGCACCTGCAACATGGCTAGTCTGAATCAGGATGGGTTGTAAGTCTAACATATACACGGGATTTCAAAGACAATATTTCAAAACTGTGAAATCCTACTAGATTTTTAAATTGGCTGCATGTTGAAATAACATTTGGGGTGTACTGAAAGTGTTAGTCACTCAGTCGTGTTCAACTCTTTGCGACCCCATGGACTATAGCCTGCCAGGCTTCTCTGGCCATGGAATTTCCCAGGCAAGAAATATAGGAATGGGTTGCCGTTTCCTACTCCAGGGGATCTTCCTGACCCAGGGATCGAACTCCAGTCTCTTGCATTGCAGGCAGATTCTTTACTGTCTGAGCTACCAGGGAAGCCCCTTGGGGTATACTGGGGGGTATATCTATTATGATAATTAATTTCACCTGTTTCTGTGGTTTTACTAGGGCTACTAAACAGTTATTTCATTTGTGGCTCATATTATATTTTATTGGAGAACACTAGTTTAATTTGTATGCAAATAGATACTGATCATTTATATTTTAAACACAGGATCATTTCTAGAGATCTTTAACTGATGGAGACTTTTCTGCCTTTGAAAAGTTTCCTCTTGACCTTTTCACCTCCTGTGGTAATGGTGTAAGGTGAGAAATACCCTCACTTCTCAGAAAAGGCATGTGTGTTTGGCTAAGCCCGCTGAAAGGCAATGTTTTCAGATAAGAATGGGAGTGAGACCTGGGGCTCCATGGCACCAGTGCACCAGCTCATTCTCCCTCTCGATGGCCTCGCCGAGCTCAGGGGGCCAGTTGCAGTTCTGTTCCTGCTCCATAAGGAAGTCCACGCTCTGCCACACCAGCTCCTGGTCCGAGGGCTTGAGGTGCTCATGGTAAGAAAGAAGCATCTGGAGGATGGACGATAGGCCATGAGCTGCTCCTATACAGACAAGAGAAGCATTGTTAATTCAATTGGGAAGAGGACCAGTTTGAAGTTAATCCATTAATATTAAAAACTTGAAGATGTCAGTGGCTGAATCCTGTTTCCCTGTGCACAGGTACTACTGGCAGTGATTGTATAAGCTGTTCAACTTTCAGCAAAAATAGGCCAATGAATTCACAATCAAGAATAAAGTATTTTAGTCTTGAGTGAAATTCCCTGGTGGATCAGTGGTAAAGAATCCGCCTGCCAATGCAGGAGACCTGGCTTTGATCCCTGGGTCAGGAAGATCCCCTGGAGAAGGGAAGGGCTACCCACTCTAGTATTCTTGCCTGGGAAATCCCATGGACAGAGGAGTCTGGTGGACTACAGTCCATGGGGTGGGTTGCATAGAGTCAGACATGACTGACTGACTCTCTCTCACACACACATACACACACTTGTTAAAACAGTTACCTTTCTGACAGGTAGATTCTGAAAATAAATATGAAATTATGCTTTGAAGTATCCATCAATATTTATTTTCAAATGGCTTTTTAAAAGGTTCCCAGTGATAGTGATGACCTATGTAAAAGCGGCTATTAGAGACTGCCTTCCTCCTCCAGGCCTTGGCCAAAACCTTCACTCACCCAAGTATTCGGTTCCATAGTAAGAATACATCAGCGGGAATGGCTTCCTCTTTTTCATGGCATACTGTTTCCCAGAGTCCAGGATGGCCTGACAAATTGATTTGATCTGGGCTGGGGTCAGCACCTGAGTAAGGAAATCAAGAAGCAGAAGTAAAGTCACGATCTTCATTATTCCTCTGACACCACATTTTCTTGCTTAAATAGTCCATCAGCATAAACCCCCCACACTCCTCTTCTTCTTTGTAAATAAGCTCAGCCCACCACACCTTTTTTTTTTTTTTAAACCACTGATTCTCTCTCTGCTGTCAAGTTTATCTCCCCTCTTCAGAAAATTTGCTGTTCTGATGGCAAACACAAATCTTTACTGCTATAGGCTTTTGTAAAAGGCAAAGACCACCTTACAGCTGTTATGTCATTAATCCTTGTCACAAGAACAAGCAGTTGCTCAGAAAAGAACAAAGACTGGTCCTAAGTGACCATGCTTAACAAAGCTGTTACTCCTGATATATGGCATGGGTCTGGCTCAGACAATGGGCCTTCAGTTTGTGTCATTTTGATTGTGCTTATAAAGCCACAATTCTATGACAACTGCTACACGACAGATTCAACAGAGCCTGCTTTTGCAGTCTCTGAAGGGCTTCCTAGGTGCCTGCCAAGGCAGGAGACACAAGATACATGGGTTCTATCCCTGCGTGGGGAAGATCTCCTGGAGGAGGAAATGGCAACTCGTTCAAGTATTCTTGCCTGGAGATTCCCATGGACAGAGGAGCCTGGTGGGCTATAGTCCATAGGGTTGCAAAAAGTGAGACTCGTCTGAGCACAGCACAGCAGAGCAGAAGGAAACCAAAGTCCAGTAAGGACCAATACAAAAGAATTTTCACTATCAAAATGACTCTGGGCACTTCCCTTTGGTCCAGCGGTTAAGACTCCCTGCTTCCACTGCAAGGGGCAGGGGTTCCAGCCCTGGTTGGGGAATGAAGATCCCACATCAAAAACAAAATGACTGAATCGAGAATGGCCAAAAGGCAATGCATGACATGCCGTCTCCCATATTTTATTCAATTTCCCCACTGTAAGTTGGAGGGCTATAGAGATTAAAATGTTCTCAAGCCTACAAAGCATCACTGCAATTATTAGGGTTCCGCTCAGGTATGCAATGTTCTCTGCCACCCACTCAGCCTCAGGGCTGACTGGATACTCCATTTAGCACCCTCTCATGTCCCCGTTACTCTTGGCACAGCACCCACTGTGTTCTTTCTCTCTTTCTCTCTAGTGGATGATCAGATGCAAAGACCCTGACATCTCATCATTTTGGTATCCTTGGTTCCTAATGCTGAGCCTGAGGGGGCCTTTGGTAACTGATGAGTGAGTAAGAGCCAGGTGTACTGGCATGAAAAGCAGAGTCCTCCCTCTCCTCTTTCCTTTACTCCACCCCGCCCACCCCCCAGCTGTTTCCCCTTCCTTCCGAAATTATTTCCTAAGCCCTTAGTATCACATGGCAGGAAAGCCTGTCCCAGATGCTGGAGACAACAGTAAACAGGATGACAAGACCTTTACTCCCATGAAGCCAACCTTCCAAAAAGGCAAACCTATGTAAGAAAAGTACTAGTCAGAGTAACCAAAAAAAAAAAAGAAAAATCACCTACAGTTCAGCCTTGGCCTGAATGAATGAATCTGGAGTCAAGTCTATTGGGTTTTGTTTTTTCTCTAAAGACTCACACATCAAATTTTCCTATGTGGTATCTGCCATCTGACTCACCCAATCCTTTAGAAATAACTAATGATTTCTTAAATCATGATTTACCCAACATTAGAAGGGGCTGATTTACCCAACATTAGAAGGGCTTCCCAGGTGGCGCTAGTGGTAAAGAACCCACCTGCCAATGCAGGAGACTAAGAGACACAGGTTAGATTCCAGGGTTGGGGAGATCCCTGGAGAAGGAAATGGCAACCCACTCCAGTATTTTTGCCTAGAGAATCCCCAGGACAGAGGATCCTGGTGGACTATGGTCCATAGGGTCGCAAAGAGTCAGACATGACTGAAGCAACTTAGCATCCATGCACGCACAGAAGGGCAAACTATAATCCAGGATTTGGCCTCTTCAAATCTAGCATTTAATTTGGAAAAATAATTACATAAAAAGGAAGTTGTTCATTAATTTGCCAATTACCATTACTGAGCTACTAGTCCAGTGAGGCCCTCTATTAGGTATTGTGGGGGAACTCTAGAAAGCCTGGGAAACATTTTTTTTAGACAAAAGTCTATAATAGAGCAATCAAAGTTCACAAGCCCACCTCACGTCAGAATGACCATCATCAAAAAGTCTGCAAATAATAAATGCTGGAGAGGGTGTGGAGAAAATGGAACCAACCCTCTTAGACAGTTGGTGGAATATAAATTGGTATAGCCACTATGGAGAACAGCGTGGAGGTTCCTTCAGAAACTCAAAATAGAAATACCATATACGTTTGGAGAAAACTCTAATTTGAAAAGATACATGCACCCCAATGTTCACAGCAGCACTGTTCACGACAGCCAAGACAAGGAAGCAACCTAAATGTTTATTGGCAGAGGAATGTATAAAGATGTGGTTTATATATATAATGAAATATTTCTCAGCCATAAAAAAATGAAGCAATGTCATTTGCAGCAACATGGATGGACCTAGAGATTATCATACTAAGTGAAGAAAGTCAGACAGAGAAAAACAAATATCATATGATATAATTTATATGCACAATCTAAAAAATGACATAAATGAACTTGTTTACAAAACAGAAATAGACTCACTGACAGAGTAAACAAACTTATTGTTACCAAAGGGGAAAGGGGGGGCAGATGAATTAGGAATTTGGGATTAACAGATATATATTACTATATATAAAATAGATAACCAACAAGGATCTACTGTATAGCACAAGGAACTATCTTCAGTATTTTTTAATAACCTATAAGAGAAAATAATCTGAAAAAAGGAATACATATATATATATATAAAATATAACTGAATCACTTTGCTGTACATCTGAAACATTGTAAAACAACTTAAATTTTTTCTTTAATTAAAAAAGAAAAGTTCATGAGCCCAGGCAGGCGTGGAAAGAAGCTGTAGGGCAGAGCATGTAACACATCAGCTTCATTAAGACTTTGGGTCCCCATTTTCCATTTGGTTGCTCAGAAACAATTACAGGTATGCCATGAGTTTCAACTTAAATTTCTCTTTTTATTAGGTACCTATTTTTGCCTCTTGGGTTTACTCCTTCCTAACATTCCCAAAGACCTATCTTTCGACACCTTCCCACCATCATTTCAAGGCTTAGCCCCAGGTCTTTCCTTAGCTGAATAGCCCATTTCTCTTATATTTTCCACTCTGCATCTATCAAATTGCTACCAAAATTTCAATTTGCCACTAAAAACATCTTTCTCTGTGCCTTTATTGGCATCAACTGATCTCACATTTGGTCTGACTCTACCTAATATCTTGCATTATCAGTCTCATATCAACCCCACCATCCTGGCTCACTCTCAGAAACTTGCCAAGAGCCTCAAAAGGCATGAACTTAAAAGGAGTCTATTCTGGTACCATCCATAATTCCCTGGGAGTATATTTGGCTCTTCACCTGAACTAAGGTCCTGTTTGCCTCTTCTGGTCTTGAATCCATACAACAGAGACAATTTTTGTGACAGGAAAAGGCCACGGAGTTTCAGGGTATGTGCTCATTTGAATGACCAAAGTTTTCCCTATTTGACTTCTGTGCGGATAACTGAAAACTGGATTACTTTTTCCTCCGTTGAACATATATTCATGTCTCCTTTTCCTCCACCTGCTTGTTTTTCTTTTTTTTCCTCTATTTTTTGACCACACAGTGCCGCATAGGAGATCTTAGTTCTCTGACCAGGGATTGAACCTTTGCCCCCTGCAGTGAAAGTGTGGTGTCCTAACCACACTGGACCACCAAGGGAAGTCCCATCCACCTGCTTGTTTTTAACCTAGGAAAAAAAAATCAACTTTGGTTCTATGTGGTGCCCTCTCTTTTCCTTTCCACCCCTAATCCACAGCTCCCAATAGAGAATGAGTTTATAAAATATTGCAAAACCTCCCCGGTCATGCATCATGTCTGGGCGGTTTCCTCTTATCTCTCAGAAACACTGTGAAAAACAAAGAGAAACGGCGCTTGTTGGGCTGGATAAAGACCAGTTATGCGTGCAGTTCTTTATCGCTGGGAACAGGCAAGACCTACCCTTGGCTTTATTGATCAGCAAATAAAAAGTGAAGAGTGCTCGTGAAAAGTGTGCAGAGGAGACCATCGAGGAAGAGGGTCCTGGTCTCACTGTCCTTCCCCCCAATGCACAGTACATTAGGAAGGAAGGAGATGACATGGTGGAGGGGTGGGGGTGGACAGTGGCTGCTTCATGTTCTCTCATAGGTCTGCCCTCTCCAATATCCCTTCAGGTCCCATTCCCAGCTCAGAGTAATACATTAGCACACATACCGCGAAGAAGACGGCCTCCCAGCTTCTGAAACCTGCTGAAGCCTTAGGAATGAGGAAACAGCATTTCCACTGGGGAGAAAGGAGTGACTGCGGGTGGCAGAGAGGGGCTCCCTGCCCATTAGGCCTTTATCAGAACACACCCAAATTCCCTCTCCTGTACTTGTAGCATATAATAAGGTTATTTACGTACTGATGTTTTGGATGGATTTGGTTCTCTTTTCTAATTATTATTATTATTATTTTTTTTTTTACTATAGTTGATTTCCAGTGTTGTGTTAATTTCTGCTGTATAGCAAAGGGACTCAGTTATATACATATATACATTCTTTTTATATTCTTTTCCATTACAGTAATCACAGGATATTGAACATAGTTCCCTGTGCTACCACAGTAGGACTTTGCTGATTATCCATTCTGTATGTGGTCGTTTGCATTTGCTAATCCCACACTCCCAGTCCACCCTCCCGCAACCCAGCCCTGCCTTGGCAACCACAAGTCTGTTGTCTATGTCCGTGAATCTCTGTTTCAAAGACACATTCATTTGTGACACATTTTAGATTCTACATATAAGTGACAGCATATGGTATTTGGATTTGGTTCTTTAAATAAATTTTTTACACTGAATTGAAATAAATTAAGATATGTCAAACATGCAAAGCAAGTCTCTGGTGGTTTGGTGTAAATAGTTTGATTAGTTTAGCTGATTGCCTTCGCTGGTCCTTGAACAGAGGTGTCTGTTGTGAAAGAGTCCTATGGGGCTGCGCTGTGAGCATGAAGAGATGAGAGCACAATAAAGCTCATGCTATGTTGCTTGGCCCCAACCTAAAGGTCGAGCTCTGATGCAACCACCTCCCTACTGAGGATACATGATCTTTCTTAAGGAAATAAACAAAATGGGCTAAGCCACAGAAAGCCTGCCTCACCACAGACCCCTTTTCAGAGTGAAGTGTCCTGCTCACAGGCCCTGTGAAGTGGAGGTCTTTGCTAGCTTACTATCAACCACGGCCAGCATGAGCAAGTAACCGTCCAAAATGCCCTGAGTAGGTGACTGTCCAGCCAGATGGAATGCGAAAGGTCACTCCAATATCATGCCAAACACACATGTAACAGAGCAAGAATCTAATGCAGTTAATGTCAGGTTAGCTGACACGTGGTGATTTCCTTCAGCAATGTATTTCACCCACTCATTTGCCCCACCATTCTGGTGGTAGCACAAATTTCTGCTTTGAGAAAGAAAAAAGCCATTTGATGATCAATGAACACAAAAATGACTTTTTTTTAGGTTTTAAAAAAAATTATTGGAGTAGAGTTGATTTACAATGTCATGTTAGTTTCAAGTATACAGCAAAGTGATTTGATTATACATATACATATATTCATTCTTTAATTTTTTTTTTTTTTTTTGCTGCACTGCTCAGCATGTGGCATCTTAGCTCCCTGGCGAGGGACTGAACCCACATCCCCTGCACTGGAAGTGTGGAGTCTTAACTACTGGACCGCCAGGGAAGTCTCCCTCTTCCTTCTTTTTATGATACCCATGGAGATAATAGCTCTGAGGAAAAATGGCTTTTGAGTTATTAAGATCCTGGGTATTTTAGTACTTAAAGCTGATAAGATAAACAACAGACTTGAAGGCTATATAGAGTCAGGATGGAGCTAAAGCTGTTCAAGGCGGGCAGAGGTGACATGGAATAGAAACCAGGAAGTTGAAAGTCAGTGTGGAGTTCCTGTTGTCCTAGCTCTACTCCCTTGCAATAGGCATTACGAAAGATTCTATAATCTCCTGAAAAGGTTTGGAAAATTATAGGTAGTTAGGATGCGTGCCCCCCTCCCACCTGGAATTTGGGGAGATGGCAGACTCAGAGATGTGGCTCTTGTCTCAGGGTCTGGGGCCAGTAACAGAGATACTGCTACATAGCATGTCCACAAGAGAGACAGAAGCAATCCCAAATTTCCTGTGGGTACCATGGTGGAGCAGAAAAACATCCCATATCTAAAAAAGTAAATTTTTCTAACAAAATTCCCTGTCCAAATTTAGAAGTTAGGGATTTTTTTTTGGTACAAAGTCAAAATACAAACAAATGGTTAGAGGCCTCTTTCAGGCTTTGATTCAGTTGAAAGCCACTAAGTTACAGATAAGAGCCAGGCCTGCAGGAAATCTCTGGAGTGGGTGGAGATGTATGTAAGGTGTTGAGAAGACAAAAACTTATAGGAGTTTCTTTGATGCAGAAGAAGCGTAAAGAGATAAGGTACAGCTAAGGGAGGCAGGCTTTCCTCGTGGTGCAGTGGTAAAGAATCTGCCTGCCAATGCAGGAGACATGGGTTTGATCCCTGATTCAGGAAGACCCTTGGAGAAGGAAATGGCAACTCACTCCAGTGTTTTTGCCTGGAGAATTCCATGGACAGAGGAGCTTGGTGGGCTACAGTCTATGGGGTCGCACAGAGTTGGACATGACTCAGCAACTGAGCATGCACAACTAAGGGAAGGCTTTCAAACAGGAAACAGATACTGACGAATCAGACAATTTACATTATGTGCTTGGCCTGTGCTGGGCACTTTGAGAGAACATATATTTTTCTTTCTTTTTTTGATGTGGACCATTGTTTAAAGTCTTTATTGAACTTGTTGCAGTATTGCTTCTGTTTATGTTTTGGTTTTTTGATTGTGAGGCATGTGAGATCTTGGCTCCTTGATTAGGGATTGAGCCAGCACCCCCTGCAATGGAAGCCGAAATCTTAACCACTGGCCCACCAGGGAAGTCCCAAGACAAGATATAATCTCAATAAATAGACTTAACACCTGAATCATTTAAATAGTGAAATATTTTGCATTTGTTTAAATTCTCAAAGTCATGATCTATAGGGATAAGGTGGAGGGAGAGAATATTGAGGGCTTAACAGAGAGAAAGGGATATGAGCTAAGCTTTGAAGGACAGTTAGGAAGTGAATAAATGAAAGGAGATGGGGGGACGGAGAGAAGGTATTTTAAGTGGTGGGATGGAGAAAAGCCTGTGTATTATGGCCAGGCTTCTCAAATTGCAGTGTGCACACAGATTACCTGGTGCTCTTGTTAAAATGCAGATTCTGATTCCGTGAGTCCGGGATGGGACCAGGACTCTATAGTTCTAACAAGCTCCCAGGCAAGGTTGCTGACCTCACCTAGACCACACCTGAAGCAGGAAGGGGTTATGGGAGCAGGGAGGCTGACTGCAGTAGAGGATTTCTCTTGAAAAGGGTGAGAACTTAGATGGAACTGTAGAAAGTTCCCAAAGAATGTTCGAGGAAGCAAGAGTGTGCCCCAGAGGCAAGAACACTGCAGCTGTAATTTCAAAGACCAGAACCCAGGAAAGAGAAGCGATAACAATGGTAAATTCTCTTCCATTTTGCCATGTGGAGGAAAAGTCCCTCCAAAATCTGCAAACCCCAGTGGGGAGCTCTCTTAGCCAATGTGGCCAGGTTTGTTATTTAACTTAATTAGTCTCCAAATAGGGCGCGTGTGCTGGTGCAGAAGGAGCAAGTCCCTTGCATCTAGTTTTCCTGATGCTCTATGACCATTATTATGCTGGGCGATGAGGAACCGGAGGCAGGTTACTCTAGTTAATGATTATCTTCCAATCATCAAAGGGATTCAGCAGGGAATTTCACGTACAAACATTTGGTCCTAGACACCGTTTCAAACTTGTTTCTTTTCCCTTCTCATGTTGAGACACCCAAGCCAGGAAAACACTGGGAACGAGAAAAGCAAAACAGGTTTTACCCCATTCCTGCAAACTGACTGCCGGTTTGAAAGAATTATTATAAGTACCTGGTAACCCAATCTGCAGTAAGTGTCACTAGATGATTTTGTTCTGTTTCCTCCAAGAGATGAAATGTCTCAGAGCCTGAGCTGCCCTTTCTACAAAAATAGGCTCACAATGATTTGCCCCTTCTACCCCCTCAGGTGACAGTGAGACCTATTTTTAAAAAGCAGTTCCCATTTGGGGTTAGCAGATGTAAACTGGTATATATAGAATGGATAAATAGCAAGATTCTACTGTATAGCACAGAGAACTATACTCAATATCCTGTGATAGACCAGAATGGAAAAGAATTTGAAAAAGAATGTGTGTGTGTGTGTGTGTGTGTGTGTGTGTGTATATAAAATGGAGTCACTTTCTGTACAGCAGAAATTAACACAACACTGTAAGTTAACTATACTTTAAATTTTTATAAAAGCAAAAAAAAAAAAAAAAAGCAGTTCCCATTAGCAAATTCCGATTTTGTTAAGCTTACAATCGTATCTAGCTCTAGGTCACAGTGAATATCAGCCTTAGTCAATCGTGTCAGTTGTCCCCACTGTCCCTTGCCAGATATCCAGTTCTCAGCAGTCCGTGAAGCTAGAGTTGGCTATGTGACTTCATTTTGATCAATGGGGAAATCTGCTGAGGTGGGAGCTTCCTGCAAAGCTCTTGATTTCAGCATAAATGGAAGTAAAATGGACACACTTGGCTTTTCCTGCCTTTCCTCTTTTTGGCGCCTTGAATGTTTATGTGAGGCCTGGAGCTATAGCAGCCATTTTGCATCCTGAGGCAATAAGCTTGTGGATGACATGCCAACATTCAAAGAACAATAGATGAGAAAGATCCTGGGGGTTTTGGACATCATTGGGCATCTGTACCACAACCAGGACCACCTATCTCCATAAGTCTTTTGTTATGAGAGAAAAAGTATTTCCTTTCTTAAAGTCACTGTTCATTGGATTACTTACAAACTCACATCAACTAGGCAGCCATAAAGTGCCAATCTAACGGCACTGCTAACATTCATTTCCCTGTAAAGCAATTTTTGCCCACATACTCCTCTGTTTCCATGGAAACCTCTAGCTCCAGAGCTCTTTATAGTGAAACTGACTGCCTGAGTGGACAAATTCAAATGCAGTTTTTAGTGCTGGCAGTACTCACAAGGTTGTGATTGATTTTTCTTGTTAAGTGCTATCCTAGAGCCCAAAGACAAAGCCTAGCAAACACACTGTCACCTTGCTGCCACTGCCCTGTGTGACCTCCCGACTCCTTGCACTTATCTTGCTCCAGGTCAGGGACAGGGGACACTCTTGAAGCTGCCCCAGGACAGTAGATCCTCAAACCCTCAAAGTTGATGTGGGGAGACAGTGAGGAGACTTGTGGGAGCCTCAGAAACAAGTTCTGTGAAGCAATCACCTTCTATACCAGGAACCACTGTCACCTCAACTTAAGTAACTGTATTATGTACTATCTGTCCTGTCACTTGAGAGAGAGCTATTCATGAAAATGGTCCTAGAAGAACAGTATCTGAACCATTTGTGACATTTTAAGGCTTAATAACTCTTTTGCCTAGATATTTTGGACAGAATAAGCTGAAAGGATTTATTTTCCATGGGCCTGTGGGAATGACAGGTGCCTTGAAGGTCAGAGTCGGGGAGAGAAGGCAGAGATGCTTTAAAACAGTTTAAATCTTTTAGTCTTCTTTTTCCCCCAATACCTTAAAATACATTTTTAATAAATGTGTTCCTAGGGTCTAAAGGAAGCTAAGGCCATAAATGGTACCTTCTCTGCATGCAAAATAAAACCTAAAGGTATTGGGGCGGTGGGGTGGATTGGATGACCATGGTGGGGAAATTTGGAATTTTTGGTTTTGTGGTTATATGGCCCTGAGTGAGTGATGCAACCTCTCTGCTTGCACACAGTCTTCATTGGTAAAATGAGGTAGCTGGGGCTGCCCTGGTGGCTCAGAGGTAAAGAGTCCACCTGCCAGTTCAGGAGACACGGGTTCGATTCCTGCTCCAGAGACTCCACATACCATGAAGCAGGTAAACCAGTGTGCTCTAGAGCCCGGGGTCCACAACCACTGAAGCCAGAGGGCCTAGAGTCTGTGATCCACAACAAGAGAAGCCACCGAAATGAAAAGGCCATGCACTGCAACTAGAGAGTACCCCTGGCTCGCTGCAACTAGAGAAGAGCTTGCATAGCAATGAAGACTCAGCATAGCCAACAATTAAAAAAAATTTTTTTTATTTAAAAAATGAGGTAGTTGACCAAATAAGTTCCTGGGGCCAATCTGGTTCCTGACAGTTTATAAATATGCATCTAACTTTCCTTCTTTCCCATGTATCATTGAGGCACTGGAAGGAATTCTCTGCATGATCGTGTTTGAAGTGGTTCCATCATGGTGACACACTGTGCTTTCAGATACTTTGAAGGGAAAATGATTCTGGTTTCTTGTTTTCTGGTATCTTTTCAGAAACAGTTTTAGCCAGGGATCTTTAGGAAAGCTATATCCTAAGATTCCAAAAGAATCCCTTTCTACATAAACAGCACATTAAAAAGGGAGATTTGGGTGAGATGTATGGAGAGAGTAACATGGAAACTTAAATTACCATAGGTAAAATAGATAGCCAATGGGAATTTGCTGTATGACTCAGGGAACTCAATCCGGGGGTCTGGAAAAACCTAGAGGGGTGGGATGGGGAGGAAGGTGGGAGGGAGAGGGAGGGGACATGGGTGTACCTATGGCTGATTTGTGTTGATGTTTGGCAGAAGCCAACACAATACTGTAATGCAGTTATTCTTCAATTTATTTTTTTTTTTCAATTTAAAAAAATTTAAAAAGGAGATCTGGGGTGATTTGGGCATGCAAGTATGCTGGAGGGAGATGCCAGCCCTCCCACCTCTTTAGGGGCCAGGAAGCCAGGATGAACACAAGCATCTCTGTGGCTGCTTTCAATTTTCATTTTAGGGCCAGGGGAAGGAGGAGGAGGAAGAATGAATCTCAGGAGGGCCTGGTTCTGAGGCTGAAGACGAGAGGAGAGTCAAATATTAGATCAACACCTTTACTCTGTTAAGTACACTCCCCAGAGCCACCTCCTTAGATTTCAGCATCTGCAAATTCCATGTGGTTGCTGTGCAATGAACACAGCCAGGGGCTCCATCCTGGTCCTTACAAAGGCTTGGGGATAGTGAACCACCAGGATGTATAACCAGTACTAAGCAAAGCAGGATTTATAACCTTGTAAGTTAGTAAGGTCTTTGTCATACAAACCATTTATCCTGTAAATATTTATGGAGCCCTACACTTGGAGAACATCTGTCAACAAAAGAGAGAAAAATCCCTGCCATTGTGGAGATGACATTTCACTTTGAATACATGCATACTATGCTCTATATTTTATTACCCCCAATATGTCTTGTGCAGCCACTCTCCATCATTTGTTATTATTTTAATGGGGCTGTCTTCAGAAAGAAATCAATGTTAAGTAAATTGTGTGCCTCATCTCAGGTTGCCTGGGGAACATTTTAACAGGAGATGAAATCCATTCATAGGTTTCAATGTCCAATGGAGGGTAATCACCAAAAGTGTAAGTATGGACACAGGAGAGAAATGGCCAGCTGGCCAGTTGCTGTAGCAGATAATTCCCATGAAATGTTTAAAAACAGAGGCCCCGCTCTATACTAAGACTGTAAAGGAGGTAGAACTGAACACTTATCTTACTTTTTTTTTTTTTTTTTTAAAAAAAAGGTCCACTCAGGATGCTGGGGCACAGACACTTCTTTACAGGGCTTTGCATTGCAAATCCAGCATGATTTAGTATTGCAAATATCACAGGTGGTTAGAACAAGGAACTCAGCCTAATCTTATCTGGTTCACATAAGCTGGGCTGTTTTTACTCCTGGTCACAGAGTAGACTCTTAATTATAAGCTTAATGCCAGGTATGTCTCTGTAAATATCTTTCATTGGTTGTAACACAAAATATTACTGACCATTTACCAATTATTCTGCCAATGCAGGAGAAGCAAGAGACATGGGTTCAATTCCTGGGTCGGGAAGATCCCCTGGAGATGGAAATGGCAACCCACTCCAGTATTCTTGCCTGAAAAATCTCATGTACAGAGGAGCCTGGTGGGCTACAGTCCATGGGGTCGCAAAGAGTTGGACACAACTGAGCATGCACACACACACACAAAAGCATGCATCTCCAGGATACTGAAAGAGCAGCTCAATGTTTAATATGTGAAGCATGAAGATATAATAAATATAGAATTACTAGGCTGGTGCAAATGTAATTGTGGTTTCAGATAGTGAATTTTAAATCATTGTAACTAGGCTCACAATTGCACTCATCTCACATGCTAGTAAAGTAATGCTCAAAATTCTCGAAGCTATGCTTCAGCAATATGTGAACCGTGAACTTCCAGATGTTCAAGCTGGTTTTAGAAAAGGCACAGGAACCAGAGATCAAATTGCCAACATCTGCTGGATCATCGAAAAAGCAAGAGAGTTCCAGAAAAATATCTATTTCTGCTTTATTGACTATGCCAAAGCCTTTGACTGTGTGGATCACAATAAACTGTGGAAAATTCTGAAGGAGATGGGAATACCAAACCACCTGACCTGCCTCTCGAGAAACCTGTATGCAGGTCAGGAAGCAACAGTTAGAACTGGACATGGAACAACAGACTGGTTCCAAATAGGAAAAGGAGAAAGTCAAGGCTGTATATTGTCACCCTGCTTATTTAACTTATATGCAGAGTACATCATGAGAAATGCTGGGCTGGAGGAAGCACAAGCTGGAATCAAGATTGTTGGGAGAAATATCAATAACCTCAGATATGCAGATGACACCACCCTTATGGCAGAAAGTGAAGAACTAAAGAGTCTCCTGATGAAAGTGAAAGAGGAGAGTGAAAAGGTTGGCTTAAAGCTCAACATTCAGAAAATTAAGATCATGGCATCCAGTCGCATCACTTCATGGCAAATAGATGGGGAAACAGTGAAAACAGTGGCAGACTTTATTTTTCTGGGCTCCAAAATCACTGCAGATGGTGACTGCAGCCATGAAATTAAAAGACGCTTACTCCTTGGAGGGAAAGTTATGACCAACCTAGATAGCATATTGAAAAGCAGAGACATTACTTTGCCAACAAAGGTCCGTCTAGTCAAGGCTATGGTTTTTCCAGTGGTCATGTATGGATGTGAGAGTTGGACTGTGAAGAAAGCTGAGCGCCGAAGAATTGATGCTTTTGAACTGTGGTGCTGGAGAAGACTCTTGTGAGTCCCTTGTACTGCAAGGAGATCCAACCAGTCCATTCTAAAGGAGACCAGTCCTGGGTATTCATTGGAAGGACTGATGCTGAGGCTGAAACTCCAATACTTTGGCCACCTCATGCGAAGAGTTGACTCACTGGAAAAGACCCTGACGTTGGGAGGGTCTGGGGGCACGAGGAGAAGGGGACGGCAGAGGATGAGATGGCTGGATGGCATCACTGACTCGATGGACATGAGTTTGGGTGAACTCTGGGATTTGGTGATGGACAGGGAGGCCTGGCATGCTGCGATTCATGGGGTCACAAAGAGTCGGACACGACTGAGCGACTGAACTGAACTGAACTGAAATAGGCTCAAACACATCTTTATTAATCAAAATTCGAACCATTACAATCAATACATTCTTGCCAATGAGAAAGAAGTTTGTTTATTCCCAAAGCATAAAAATCCATGCTTCAGGATTCAACAAACTTTTGGAAAGCATTTTCTGCGTCTTGCTGGTTGTGGAAGCGTTTTCCCTGCAGAAAGTTGTCAAGATGCTTGAAGAAGTGGTAGGTAGTTGGTGAGAGGTCAGGTGAATATGGCGGATGAGGCAAAACCTCATAGCCTAATTCGTTCAACTTTTGAAGCACTGGTTGTACGACATGTGGTCGCATGATGTTGTGGAGAAGAACTGGACCCATTATGTTGACCAATTCCGACTGCAGGCATTGCAATTTTTGGTGCATCTCACTGATTTGCTGAGCCTACTTCTCAGATGTAATGGTTTCGCCAGGATTCAGAGAGCTGTAGTGGATCAGACTGGCAGCAGATCACCAAACAGTGACCATGACTTTTTTTTGGTACAAGTTTGGCTTTGGGAAGTGCTTTGGAGCTTATTCTCGGTCCAACCACTGAGCTGGTCATCACTGGTTTTCATATAAAATCCACTTTTTGTTGCACATCCAATCTGATCAAGAAATGGTTTGTTATTATTGCCCAGAATAAGAGAAGATGACACTTCAAAACAATGATTTTCTTGATTTGCGGTCAGCTCATGAGGCACCCACTTATCGAGAGCCTTTTCACCTTTCCAATTTGCTTCAAAGGCCACATGACTGTAGAATGGTTCATGTTGAGTTCTTCAGCATCTTCTCATGTAGTTGTAAGAGGATCAGCTTCGATGATTGCTAACAGTTGGTCATTGTCACTTTCCGATGGCTGGTCACTGCACTCCTCATCTTCAAGGTTCTCTTCTCCTTTATAAAACTCCTTGAACCACCACTGCACTGTACGTTAGTTAGCAGTTCCTGGGTCAAATGCATTGTTGATACTGCAAGCTGTCTCCGCTGCTTTATGACCCATTTTGAACTTGAATAAGAAAATTGCTCAAATTTGCTTTTTGTCTAACATCAATTCTATAGTCTAAGTATGAAATAAATAGCAAGTAATAAGTCATTAGCAAAAAAACATACAGCAAGAAATGCACATTAAAGTGATGGATAACATAACCACATTTAAGAATATATTCTAATATCAAAGGCAAATTTCAACAATGCAAAAACTACAATTACTTTTGCACCAACCTAAAATAGTAATGAAGAGGCACTTACAAAATAAAGTATCCCAAGTACATGATGAAAGAACTCCAGACAAAATTGATCCAGGTGATAGATGCACGTGAGATATACAGATTTACTGTGAGAAGTGGAGAATTTGGACTTCTACTATAGTACATCAGTTTCCAAGGGAAAGAAGTATCTAGGGCCACTAGTTAGGATGTCCACAGCACCTTAATTCCTATTCATAAGCTTTATTCATAAGGCCTGGAAATATCCTAATCATCCATAGTTAGAATGAACAAATTTGAAATACTCACACAATGGAATACTACTCAACAATAAAGATAACAAATTACTGATACCTATAACAGGGATGGAGCTCACAAACATACTGAACTAAAGGAGCCAGGCATGTAAGAGTACACTAGATGATTCCATTTATTTGAAATTCAGGAATAGGCAAAATCAAACTATGGTGATAGAGGTCAAAAGAGTGGTTACCTCCAGAATCTTTTGTGTGTGTGTCGGCGAGGGGGGCAGGGCAAGTGGTACTAACTGAGATAAAGGAACTTTTGGGGATGATGGAAACATTCTTTTCCTTAAGCTGGGTAATGTATATTTGACAGTGAAATCACTGAACTATGCACTTAAGATTTATACATTTTTCTATATGTAAACTATACTTCAACTTTTACAAAGCAAAATAAATCAAGGTATTGAACAGTTTACTTATCGAATGATAGAACAAACAGTCTAGCTGTTCGTTAACACATTTTGTCTGAGCATCAAGGTCCTTTGCACGGAAGATACCAACAGCGCTAGGTTGGTGAAGAAGGGCATGAAGAAGGGCCTTTCTTAGTCTTGTGTGAAATTTAAGGAAAAAAAGAAAAGCAGGCTCCCTTCTGGGCAGACGAATTGCATAAAGTAGCACATCACCTCTGGGCTGATGCAGTGCCAGGCCAAGGCTTTGTGACCAAAACACAGAGGCTGGGTTTCACGTCCCTTGCCCTTCTGACCAGATGCCCTTGTGTAGGCAACCTTGACAATCACAGGGCTGCCCAGTTTTCTGGAAGGAAACCAGAGATCTGGGAGCAGCCAAGCATGAAAAAGGACTCACACTTGAATCCAGAAAGCTGCCAGACCCCAGGCAGTGTTGTCTCTTTTGGTGACACAGGTCTCTGCCTCTGTCATCTTCTACAGACCCATTTTCTTGACTTCTCTATGGCTGAAGGTCACCTCCACCGCACCATAATACACAACAGCTTCCAAGGTTTATAATGTACCTCAGTTTCAGTCATACTTGTGGATCACCTAGAACCACTGAAACCTAATGTTGAATTCCTGAGAGAAAATCTGATTGGCTCACCCTTGGTCAGGTGCATTTACCCTGAATGCATCAATATGGGTGCAAAAACCCACCCAGGTAGGGAGTGGGATGGTGTTTCATAAAGAACTAGGATTATTTTGAGCTAAGCAGACTTTTCCCAAAGTCTACTACACTCACAAATTATTAGAAAACTTGACAACCCAGTGGCTTAATCCAATAAAAGGTTATTATTTTTTTTTTGCATTAAAAAATAGTCTAGAAGTAGCTGGCTGCTGGCTGATATTGTTTACTTGTGATGTCAGAGCCAGGATGTCACAATTCTCTCTTCCTTCCCTCATGTTGGCCCATGGGCACAAAATGGCTGCTGTAACTCCAGGTGTCATGTTTACCTTCAAGGCAGGAAGAAATGGGGAAGGGCAGCACCAGTCACGCCCATTTTCTCAGGAAAGCAAAATGCTTCCCCAAACTCCAAGCAGACTTCTATTGACATGTCATTAGCTAGTACTGTTTGACATAGCCACCCTGACAGAGAGGTTGGAAAACCAAATAATTATCTGAGAACATCGCTATGCCAAACAAGATTAGGCTTCTGTTAGTAAAGACAACGTGGAAAATGAGTATTTGGGAGGTAGCAGTGTTTGCCACCAGACAGAACCATAGGAATCCACCTTTTCTGAAAAATTTATGTTAGTCATTCACGACCATGTCCGAACACAGGTGATGGAAAGCACTCTTAATTCCTTTTAAAAAAAAATCCATTGCCTCTCGTCACACACTAAGCCACTCAATTTTGCACTGCACCACCTAGGATCCTTCAGCTAGGGTTTGCATTCTCTCTCAAAAGCTGTCAGGGAGGAAACTGGTCAGGGCAGGTTTATCAGCTCCCAGTCTAATGGTCCAAGTGCTATACAAATGCCTTTTTGGTACCAAAAGACAATACAGGATTTTAGGAAGCATGATCAAAAGAGCTCTGCTTTCTCTAATTATACTGCTATTTCAGAAGTGACCTCAAAGGTATTTCAATATATGCAAATAGATCCTATTCCCTTTTAAAATCTGTTCCGTAGTAGAAGCAGGTGTAGGAGTTGAGGGGAGAGGGAATAGCCAACCATAGGCAGGCTCACCTTTCAAAGGCAGGGGTGGGACTAGATGGCTCCCAGGCATCCCTACATGCACAATATTGATATTGTGCTTTCTAAATCAGTCTCTTCAAATCATGAGGGACATTTGCAAGAAACAAATGTAGATTAGCATTACCTTTTAACTGAGAGATGATGTATTCTATGAGGTGAGAAAAAGGCCATGGAGAAAGACAAAGTGTACCTACCCATGTGGTAAGCCATGGTAAGTGAAGAAATTCTAATCTTCTAGCTGATTTTAACATACAAATAAAATCATCTTCAAAGACAATGGCACTGCTTTTTATATTTAAATATGTAGTTATCATATATACATTTAATGACAAAAGTGGGGGAGAACCATGTTAATGGGGGGAGATCTTGTTTAGACAGTTGTTCATAAAACCTAGGTTCTTATTATTTTTGAATACTTACATATGTTAATCTTGTTCTTACTTCAACTCATATCCTAACTTCAAAGTGGAAGGAAAAGAATAAATGTTGGGGATTAATTTATAAACCAATATGAGGAAGAATCCTAAAAGTCTACAGATGGAAACTGAAATAATTATCTGTGATTCCCTGGGCAAATTACTTCTACTGTGTGGATCTCAGTTTTTTCACCCATGAAATGGAGATATTAAAGAACCTTAAAAGCCCTTTCTTGCTCTAAATTCACTTTGTTAAAGAAGTTTACTGAGGTCAGAGTTTGCTCTGGTGGTTTCAAGTCTTCAAGTTCCCAAGATCCCCAGACTACCCTAGTCTGACATTTCTTCACTTAATTCTGTAAAGTTCCCCAGTATTCTGTTTTTTTCCCCCAGTATTCTGTTAATGTAACCCACTTTCAATTTTTTATTTTTGTAAATGATTAGTATAGAATTCCAAAGGATTATAAGAGTGGTACAAAATTTCCCATATACCATTTACCCATAGTCATCTTTTCTTAACATTTGCTTTACCGTTGCTTATTTTCAAAGGGGGAATTTTAGAGTAAGTTGCAGATATGATGCTCCTTTACCCAAAAATTGTTGTTGTTTAGTTGCTAATTCATGTCTGACTCTTCCCTACCCAGGGATCGAACCCATGTTTCCTGAATTGGCGGGTAGATTCTTTACCACTGAGCCACCAGGGAAGCCCTCACCTTAAAATACTTCAGTGTATATTTCTTATAAACAAGGACATTCTCTTACCTAACTACAGTGTAACTATAAAAAATCGGGAAATTTAATATTGATGCAGTATTATTATGTAATCTATAGTCTATATTTACAATTCCCCAATAATCCCAATAATGCCCCTGAAAGATATATCTATATATTTCTATCTATCTATCCATCTTTCTATCTGGACTTCCCTGGTGGCTTAGCAGTAAAGAATCTGCCTGCCAATGCAGGAGATGTGGGTTTGATCTCTGAGTTGGGAAGATCTCCTGGCGAAGGAAATGGCAACCCAATCCAGTATTATTCCCTGGAAAATTCCATGGACAGAGGAGCCTGGCGGGCTATAGTCATGGGGTCACAAAAAGAGTTGGATACGACTGAATGCCTAAACAACAACTATATGTATATATACATACTCACACACACATATATATACATACATAAATACATATATGCGTGTTTTCTGTTACAGGATCCAATTCAAAATCACACATTGGACTTAGTTGTCATGCCCTTTAGACTTCATTAGTCTGTAACAGATTCTCAGCCTTTCTTTGTCTTTGACATTTTGGAAAAATATGGACAATTTATTTCATAGGATGCCCCTCCGTTTGGATACGTACAATGTTCCTCACAATCAGATTATAGTTATGCATTTGGGTAGAAAGCTCCCAGAAGTGATGTCATATTTGACCCATACAGGTGCCCATCTTCCGCCTTTTAAAGTTAAGCTACTTCAACTTGAATTTCTATCATCTAGACTTTTTAAAGTTATGACTAATTTACAGCTTGAGTTGCTGAAGATCCCCCAGGTTCTTTTAACATCATCTCCACAGTAAGGTGTCATCACTTAAGGCCTGGCTATATCCCAGTTGGAAAGCACCAGAACTTAGGAGTTTGGGCCAAAGCAGAACAGCTATTAAATAGACTCTGAGAGTCAATGAGTCAGCTGAGTGGGTGGAGAGCAGACAGGTAGGTCCCGGAAGTCAGAGCCCACTGAGGTCAAAGCGCCAGTCAAAAAGGATCGTAAATACTGATTGCAGGGCAGGGTTACGGGTTCACTGCCTGGCTTTATAAAGCTGATGGGTGGAGCCAGCCCACCAGCTCCGGGGGTGTTAGTCACAGACCTCAGAGGCGGGCAAGAGTAAGGTGTTTCTGGCTTTGGCAGCTCCTGAGGTGCCCGTACTCTCTCACATACCTCAGGCGTGGCATTACACTGAGACTTCCCATTACCCCAGACCAATGCTTCTCACATTTTAATATGTATCTGGATGCCTGTGGATCTTGTGAATATGCAGAGTCTGGAGTGAGGACTGAAGTTTTGCATTTCTAATGAATCCACAGGTGATGCCAGTGGTGCTGGTTCAAACAGCACTTGGAGTTCTAGAACTGTCAGAGAACACGGTTTTGTGCTGTGGCAGAAATGGAGGTGCTAACACTTCCACAGGTACCTTGGAGTTGCCATTACTGTGACATTCCCCTCTCCTCTAAATACCATCGCCCAGGAGCTCCTATGAGCCTATTGATTCAGAATTCACTGAATACTCTCCTAAGTCATTTAAATCCCAAAAGTGACTCCTAAAAGATAGAGAGGTGAAAAAGGAAAAGATGACACATCTGGCACATTGCAAAGCCAGAAATAAAGTGGAACTCCATAAATGGGAAGTAGTGAACAATGGAGCTTCCCAGGTGGCTTAGTGGTAAAAAATTCGACTGCCAAAGTGGGAGATGCTGGTTTGATCCCTGGGTCAGGAAGATCCCCTGAAGAAGGAAATGGAAAGCAAATACCTATTCCAGTATTCTTGCCTGGAGAATCCCATGGACAGAGGAACCTTGTGGGCTACAGTCCATAGGGTCGCTAAGAATCGGACACAACTTGGCAAACTAAACAACAACAACACAAGTGAACAATGGCCTTATAAAAAATGAATTCACGTGAAGTCTCATGTTGATGGTCCTGAAAAACTGTGTGTCCTGAAAAGGGGTGGCTCCCCCTGGCAGCGGAAGTGTTGACTTTACAGCAATCCTCACTTTTTCTATACACAATTATAGTCTACCTTCATCATAACAATAATATGAGGGCTTGCCTCATAGTTCAGTTGGTAAAGAATCTGCCTGCAATGCAGGAGACCCAGGTTCAATCCCTGGGTCAGGAAGATCCCCTGGAGAAGGAAATGGCAACCCACTCCAGTATTCTTGCCAGGAGAATCCTATGGACAGAAGAGCCTGGCAGACCACAATCCTTAGGGTCGCAATAGTTGGACACGACTTAGGGACTACACCACCACATCCATAACATAACAGACCTGGTGACTCAGGCTAATTTCCTTTCAGCAAGCACCTCTAAATAGGCTTGTCACAGCCTTCCCATAATACTCCCAGATGTTCTCAAACTGAGAAGGTTAGAATGGAAGTAGCAAGGGCATTACTCACAGGAAACAAGAACCTGGTTATTATTAACAATTCACAAGTCTGGCAAATTCTTTAAAGTCAGTCTCTTGTAAGGCTCTGTTTTGAAAAGGCAAGAATGTCAGTTGGGTATTACAGCTCTGTGGAAGGTAAATTGAGGACATGGCAGGAGAAACACTATGTGAAAAGCCAGTCTAACCATGCAGCAAATTGTTGATTACATTTGCTTTCAATTAAAGGGAAAGGATGTTCAAATCTTGAGGACCAAACAGGACATTTTACTCCAGCAGAGGGAGCCTATGAAACAGCCAAAAAGCAACCCTAAATACCAATGTTCCTTCGATCTTGTCAGAGTGAATTAAGGATCATTTGCCAAAAAAAGAAAAACACAGTGACAGTCTATTGAAGCATGAAAGCATGACAATGACCTTGAAATGGTCAAGTGTTCAGGAAATGTGTGCTTAGTGAATAGTGCCGCCTCCCTGTTAGCCACTCATCAATCCCAGGGGGAAGCCAACATTAAATCATGAGCCATACCTGACTTTGGGGAGGAACTCATTTGGTAAACAGAATTCGGTTGTGGGGATGGAGGGCTAACTTTCCTTAAGGTCCACCTATGCTTCATGGTTTATGTTTAACCTTCAAATGCATCCAGAGAAAAGAGCTCAGTGCTATCTTGAAAATGAAGAAACAGGTTTTAATAAGCTGCTGCTGCTGCTAAGTCGCTTCAGTCATGTCCGACTCTGTGTGACCCCAGAGACGGCAGCCCACCAGGCTCCCCCTTCCCTGGGATTCTCCAGGCAAGAACACTGGAGTGGGTTGCCATTTCCTTCTCCAATGCATGAAAGTGAAAAGTGAAAGGGAAGTCGCTCAGACGTGTCCGACTCTTTGTGACCCAGGGACTGCAGCCTACCAGGCTCCTTCGTCCATGGGATTTTCCAGGCAAGAATACTGGAGTAGGGCGCCATTGCCTTCTCTGTTTTAAGAAGCTAGTGATTTGTTAATGCTCACACAGCTAGGAAGTGCAGGAGGTTGGGTTCTTATTCTAAATTTTCATTCTACTCATATAGGATTATACATCCACACCTTTGCCATGTAACTGCAGTACTTCCCATGGTGGGGAGGGCATATTTTGCTGCCTTATTTATTGATGGTCTTGGCCATGTGAACTAGTTTGGTCAAAGAAGTGCTAATGACATAAGCAGGTGCTTTAAATATGCTTGCATAGTTTGTCATGTTCTGAAACACATGAAATGGGGCTAAATCCTACCCATGGCCTAAAGCAGAGCCACCCTACCCCCTCCAGAAAACCTGCAGACCATTAGCAAGAAAAAAATCAATATATATTATTTATTGTAAGTTACCTAGATGTGGGATTATCTCTTACAAAGTAAATCTGACTAATACAGAAACTCTGTGGAATATATCTAGCCCCAACTAGAAGATGAGAATACCAGGGAGATGAGGAATTAAGTGGATGATTCAAACAGGAAAATAATTCCCAGGGGCATCCAGCAGGGTTCTCCTAATGTCTGACTGGCCAAAACTGTGTAACATGGCTACCTATAGCTGCAAGAGAGGCTAGAAAAGTATCTGGCATTATAAGTCCCTATTATGGGGACTAGTGTCCATCAGCATAGAAGAGGAGATAAATGTTTTTGAGCAGACACTCAACAGTGTCTGCTGTCCCAGTATCGTCAGGCTCCAATGTCCATTATCTTTACCAGTTCCCTATACTGTGTTCTATCAGAGGTAGGCAGAACCTACTTTGAAGTCCCTTCAACTTGACCACAGTGAGCTCAATATGGTAACATGATTTGGCCCCTTCTTTGGCACTTGCCATGAGAAGAACACCCTCCAGGTAAATGATGGCCCAAGGAGAATGAGGACACACATGGAGCCAAGCTGAACCCACACAGAGCTTCCCCAGGAGTGAGGGAACATAAATATTTGTTGTTGTAAGCCACTGAGATTTAGGGGTGTTTGTAAGAAATTTTAAAATGGTAACAGTGTTTTGAAGCTCACTCAGATGCATATCGGAGAAGGCAATGGCACCCCACTCCAGTACTCTTGCCTGGAAAATCCCATGGTCGCTAAGAGTCAGGCACGACTGAGCGACTTCACTTTCACTTTTCATTTTCATGCATTGGAGAAGGAAATGGCAACCCACTCCAGTGTTCTTGCCTGGAGAATCCTAGGGATGGCGGAGCCTAATGGGCTGCCATCTCTGGGGTCGCACAGAGTCGGACACGACTGAAGTGACTTAGCAGCAGCAGCAGCAGCAGCAGATCCATATGGCTACCAGTTTTAGATAACCACTCAGGGATGTCTGCACATGGCACTTCATGTAGCTACCTTAGTCAAAGAGCATTCCAAAGAATCTTCTAAAACACCGCCCTCTCCCCACTGCCCTCAGTTTGACTGGTATACAGTTCTATGGGTTTTCTCCTACTCAGAGGCAGTTGAAAGATGACCAAAACTCACATGGGAGAGTTGGAAAGGTTCTGAATGTGGGATGATGCACTTTTGGGGGCTACCCAAGGCCCATCATGAGGAGGAAGCAATGGAGGCCAGGGTGGAGGTTGATTCCTTAACCATCACCTCCACCACTACTGCCCAACTGCTGATATTTCAGTAAAATATGTAGTGTGGTATGGCTTATCCCTCCCAAACTTCAGCTCAGAGAATCTTTTGAGAGAAAGTTGTTTAAAAGAGCAAAGAAAATGCCAGAAATGTGCTACCCATTATATTCTGGCCACAATTGGTATTTTAAAAATGTGTCAGTATTAGGTATGCAACAGCTAATTAAAAACTTGGCCTCTATTCCCATGGAACTTAAATTTATTTAGTATAATAAAATAATTTTCCCATGGATAAAATATTTAAACAATATTTTAAAAGTAATCATAAAAGTTGTAGAAGAAAACATGTTAGAAATGATGTTACATATGTTGGTAAGACGTGATGGATGATATTAACATTTAAAATTTCACAAAACAATCAGAGAAACAATTTACAGGAAAAAAGAAAAGGACATGAGCAAGGAATCTGCATATAATGATATGCAAAAACGTATGCAAAGATCATCATCACACATAATTAGAGAGAAGCAATTTAAAATTAGATACCATGTTTAATCTAGCAGAGGGGTAGAAATGGGTAAGTAAAATTTGTAGCACACAAAACTTTTGTGGAAAAAAGCTCATATACTATTAAGCAGGGAGCTAAATAGCTGCTGCCTCTTGGAAAGGAATTTCTCAACACTGATCAAAAACTGTCTTATCAATTTCAACAAACATTTGTTCCCAAGTGTACAAAGATATATGTACATATATGCACTACAGCATTATAAACAATGGCAAAAGACTAGAAGCAATGGCTGTTATGAGAGTACTAGTTAAATGAAGTGTGGTACCACCCACACAATGAAATACTCAGTAATGAAAGGTATAAAGTAGATCTATATGTGCTGATATGGAAATTCTCCAACACATCTGGTTGTATTTAAAAAATAGTATATAACAGTGTTTGTAGCACGTTCCACTGACAAACACATGTGTGTGGTGGAGATGTAAAAATATCCCTTGGAAGATATACAAGGAATAGGTAATATTGTTCACCTATGGAGATAGCTGGAGATTGGGAATCTAAGGTGAGAGGAAGACTTACTTCTTGTTTTATGTAGCTGTCCCTCAGTATCTGCAGGGAATTGGTTCCAGGACCCTCTCAGACACCAAAATCCTTGAATGCTCAAGATCCTTATATAAGAGTGTGTAGTACAATAAATACAGTCAGCCATCTGTAACTGTGGGTTTCCCATCCCCTGATTCAACCAATGGGCTTCCCAGGTGGTATAGTGGTAAAGAATCCACCTGTCAGTGCAGGAGACACAGGAGACAGAGGTTTGATCCCTGGGTAGGGACGATCCTAGGAGAAAATGGCAACCCACTCTAAGTTGGTCTCATCTTCCTTTGTCTTTCTGAGGACATCATTGTCTGGAGAATCCCATGGACAGAGGAGCCTGGCGGGCTACAGTCCATAGCGTTGCAAAAGAATCAGACACGACTTAGTGACTAAGCACAGTGTGTGTAGATGCACATGCGTGTGAGTGCACACACACACACATACGATTCAACTAACAGATCTGCAAAGCTGCGGATTCGAAACCTGGGGATACAGAGGGCCCAACGAATACACTTTGTACACTTGGATGTGTGTGTGTTTACCAAGCACATGCCATACTTTTAAAAATGAAAATCCAGTTAATAAAAACAAAAATTGAACAGCCCCTAAAGGTGTAAAGGAAAAACAAAAACAAAACCTAACTGCCTTTCTATTCCTCCAGAAAAAAAAAAAAAAAAAATCAATGCATTTAAAATGATAACCTTTGGTTTTTTAAAAACAATGATCTAGTGATTAGACTGCAGAAGGTTGAATTTCCAAGGACTATTGAATTTCATTCAATAGACACAGAGTGACCTGAAAAAGCAAACTAATGACAGTTTTTCCGTCAGTAAGGAAGGTAGGGTTATTTACATAACTCTGAGGACACAGGAAAGATAATGTCTGCATTATCTTCACGGCTCATCTTCTGCTGCAGAGAGGAGGAAGGGCCAGCACCCGTAAGTTGCCACAATGGCATGACTGGTCCGGGAGAATCAAAATGGTTCTTAGGCACTGAGCCATTATGAAATTTCTAAGCCATCACTTCTGTTAAATTGGGGGGAGGGGAACCCCATAACATTCATTCTCTCCTTCCTTAAAATAAAAGTACAAATAAGTGTGCTGGACTTTCACAGGGGTAAAGGCAGGGTAGCTATGTTCTCAGGAAGAACTGAACTCTACATGGTTAACAAAACCACACTCAATGCCCCCAAAAGTGGAGATAAAAAGGTGCTACTTCTATGGTATCTGGCTATCCATCAGTCAATGAAGAGGTGTTAAGTGAATTTTTTTTTATATTCTCAAAAGAAGCAAAGGAAAAACTGTGCAGTTGGACATGTTATGATCATGCCTAATGAGAATGTACAGGTTTGTGGTAGGGTCAGAATCAGGCTTTAACTGGTGTAGGACCGGAGACAAAGTATATTGGCAAAAGCGGTGTTGGCAGTTGGAGAAGCTGGAGAAGGCTTCACAGGGGATTTGGAACATAGGTTGTGCCTAAGGGCAAGGATATTCAGGTAGGTAAAAGGCATGAGCAAAGGCCTAGAGGTGGATTACCAGCAACTGGTGAAAATGGCCCCTGGTGGCATAGACATCATGTTGTGAAGATGAGACAGGATGTTCGGGCTGATGAACGAAGCTCAGTCAAGTTTGCAGCAGGCTTGGAAACCATGTAGAAATCTGCAACTCGTGTTACCCTAGTGTTTGCAAAATTCTGTCCTACTCAATGATAACAGATGATCTACGGGGTGGGGGCGGAGGGAGGGCGAGGGGCACAGTCCTGGTCCTTGTGGTTAAATATTTGAGAAGTGTTAAGTTTTAAAAAAGTGGGTTTTATTCCTCCAATGTAGAATTCCTCAGTGTAGTATGAATCTCCAAGAGTGGGTTAGAGTTTGTGAAGGAAATATTTGACAAAGCTTTTTACACTACCTCCAATAATATCATATTGGAGAAGGAAATGGCAACCCACTCCAGTATTCTTGCCTGGAGAATCCTGTGGACAGAGGAGCCTGGTGGGCTGCCGTCCATGGGGTCACACAGAGTCGGACACGACTGAAGCGACTTAGCATGCATGCATGGATTGGAGAAGGAAATAGCAACCCACTCCAGTATTCTTGCCTGGAGAATCCCAGGGATGGAGGAGCCTGGTGGGCTGCCATCTATGGTGTCGCACAGAGTCAGACATGACTGAAGCGACTTAGCAACAGCAGCAGCAATAATATCATGACTCTGAGGAATACCAGGGAGGCAATGGGGAAACCCATTCTGGAGAAGGGAAGAGATCTAAGGACAGACAAGGTCTATAAACTATGGCTTGTATTAGGTTGGCCAAAAAATTATTTTGTGCTTTTCTGTAACATTGTACTGAAAAACCCAAAAGAACCTTTTGGCCCACCCAATAAAATGGTTAAAGTATGGACATGGAAACACTGGAATCTCTCTGTGATGAGTACACAGGTTTCTCCAACTTGAGTTTCCCTCTCATGTACATACAATTCTGATACCTTTTCACTACCCTAAGAACTGGTGAGATGCCATATGAGAGGTCTATCCTGTGTGGGGGAGGTGGTCTGAGAATAAAGAAGAAGATGAGAATTAGGAGGTAAAATAGTGAAGAGCAGTAGGGGCTCTTGCAATGATGTCCTCAGAAAGACAAAGGAAGATGAGACCAACCTAGACCTCAGAACCGAAAACTCGCATTGGAGAGACGTGTGTGAGAGAAGCTGATGGCAGGTGCTCTGCCTTGGGCTGTGGAGGTGGGTCTGAGGGGATTCCTGCCAGTGAAGGGGAGTTCAGGCAGGAGCTGAGCCATCCCAACATGGCTTATTCCATCTCAAGCTTCCAAGTGCCTCTCCAACCCTAGGATACAGTGGTTCCCTAAGGTGGACCACTAGTCCTAAAATCAGAAGGACTGAAATGCTGGACATAGGATGAGACACAGGCCAAAAGTGGCTTTTCATACATGAATATTTTCTGCAACAAAGCACACAATTTTATTACAATTGGAGAGAAAGCAAATTCTCATGCAAGCTGAGGAAAATAGGGGAAAAATTACCAAATGTTAATTAAAGGTGATAAGATGTTATTGGTATTCTATTTACAATGCTGCTTTTAATGCGAAAATATCTGTAATGGGTTGCTGTTGATCCACCACCCTTACTTCTTACGTAAAGATGACCTTGAACCAGGATTTCCTTTAACCTCTGGGTTTTCTGGAACTGAATGCCTACAGTTAGAGAAAGACAACATAATTCATCTTCAGAATCAACCAAACACCTTGAATTTTAGATGTTAAGCAACAGTATCTCACATGCTCGGTAAACGCTGTGTCAAGCTAATAAAGGACATAGTGTGTGACCTCGAAGTATGTATAACTGGACAAAAGGGGCAGGGTTACACAAATACTGTAGTACCCGCTGGAGTTACAGACACTGCCTCAGGAGCCAAATAATGTGCTGAAAAGGACAAAGGTGTTTGTTACTGAGATATCCAAAGGCAGACTGATCCAATAATAGAAACAATGAAATCCTGTATTAAGACTTTCTCTCAGGTCTGGGGAAATAGGGACCAGCTCCAGAGTCTGGTCAAGTGCTGGGGCCAGTTGCAGAGAAATTCCAGGGACTTAAGTCCAGTATAGCCTGATTTGGGTACCACCCAAACACAAACTCTTCCCAGCGCATGCAGTTCTTAATCTCTGTTGGCCCCACATCCAAAAGAGATCCCAGCATTCCTATGGCCATTTTGAGCCCCAGTGCCACAGGGCATTTGCAAATGGGGCCAAGACTGTAGAACTAACCATGAGACTAGGGCCAAAACTGAGGGGTTCAGCTATATTCCTCAAGACCTTCGGAGCCTTGATAGCAACTGTCGAAAACTGACAAATGAGATCTTGTCTCCAGTACAATCATTTGGATCCTTGGCGGTTCTTTAACATTGAATCCCACATGCAGGGAGAGTGGAATGGAGGTTCTGTGCAGCTGTTTTACATTTCCAGGGAAAATGGGGCAATAGGAAATTTCCACTGCATAAGAGGAAACCATCTTAACATCTGACAACATGGCTGAATGTAAGAAAGTTGAGAGACCACAGCCAGTGTTGTAACTTCACCTTTTTGCTTCCCCGATCAAGGGCAGATTTTGTCACTGGTAACTAGTGTTTCGTGAGCAAGTTTCCAACTTTAAAAAGAAAGCACATTGCCAAATTAGAACCATATAATCTAAAAAGAATTGGCACTTAACCAAATTTTGACCCCACTTTTGTCAGTGCCCTGACCAACAAAAAGAGAGAGATTTTTCTATAAATTCCATTTTATATTTCTTCAGTGTCTCATTTACTATCTCTCTCCATCTTCCCTTACTTGGGTTTCAGCTCTGCTAAATTTAGGAAGATCCGGTTACATCTTTAAATACAGGGTTTTCTGCAGACAATCCTGCCAGAAAACATCCTCAAGGAGAATTTATTATGAGGTTAAAGGGGATGGGAACAAAGGATCTTCATTACTGGCAAAAAAAAAAAGGACTGTGCTTCCAGATGAGACTCTGTGTGAAAATGTTATATAAATGATAATAGTGGTAAAATTATAATAATTATTATTCAGTCTTTTGATTTCATTCTTTTCTATTCAAACTTAGGATCCCATGCACAAGATTGAACATAGGTATATAATTTAGTCCAGAGTTTCTTCTCACATTCTACACAATTATCCCTTCAAGCAGAACAGTGAGGGTAAAATATTCCTTGAAGTCACCCATCTTCCTCTGCCAAATTTCACTGGTATAAGAGTTAGGTGACTAGACTGGCCACTGGGATCAAGAGTGGGAGGAGTAGGCCCCAGAGAAAGGGAAGTGGAGGTTTGCAATGTGGGATGTGTTATGGACTAAGTGACATTGTTCCAAAGAAGAGAGGTTGAGGTCCTAACCTCCAGTATCTATGGATGTTACTTTAGAAATTGATGATTAAGCTGAGGTCATTATGGTGGGCCTGAATCTCATTTGACTGTGTTTTTATAAAAAGTGGAAACCTGTTACTGTAGCACTAGTCACAAAAGCCAAGACATGGAAACAATGTACATGTCCACTGAAAGGTGAAGGGATAAAGAAGCTGTGGTCCATATATACAATGGAATACTACTCAGCCATAAAAAGAATGAAATAATGCCATTTGCAGGGACATAGACATACCTAGAGATGATAGTAATAAAGTAAGTCAAAGACAAATATCATATGATATCATTCATATATGGAATATGTTTTTAAAAAATGATATAAACAAACTTATTTACAGAACTGAAGCAGACTCACAGAGTTAGAAAACAAACTTATGGTTACCAAAGGGGGAATGGGGGGGTTAATTAGAAGTTGGGGATTAATATACACACACTGCTATATATAAAATAGATAACCAACAAGGACCTACTATATAGCACAGGGAACTGTACTCAGTATTCTGTAATAACCTATATGGGAAAAGAATTTGAAAAGGATGAATATAAATAAATTACTATGCTGCATGCAGGAAAGTAACACAACATTGTAAATCAACTATGGTCTGATACATTTTTTTCTTTAAAAAGTGGAAATTCGCACACAGATGGACATGCACACAGGGAAGACAATGTGAAGGCATAGAAGGAACACACCACATGATGATGAAGGCAGAGATCTACAAGCCAAGGGATGCCAACGACTGCCAGCGAAGCACCAAACGCTAAAGCAGAGGCCTGGGACAGACTCGACTCACCCTCAGAAGGAACCACTCCTGCCCCCACCTTGGTCTTGGATATCTGACCTCCAGAATGGGGAGACAATACATTTCAGTTGTTTAAGCCATCAAGTTCATAGTATTTTGTGACAACAGAGCTGGGCATCTAGTACAGGGTGGAACGGGCAGGGTGTGAGGATGCAGACCACTTCTCATGAGGCTCTCCCTCACTCCTGTTTTAGTGATACAGGGTCAGGAATAGGATTAAGAGGTGCGGGGCCCCACGTGGCATTTTCAAAGCCCACTGCCAAGAAAACACAGCACACGGACCCAGGCTGGATCACTATATTGGGCTGGCCAAAAAGTTCACTTGGAGTTTTCTTAAGATGCTATGGAAAAACCCAAACAAACCCAATCTCTTTTCCCTATATACCTGTGAAGTTCCTGTTTGAGGCCAGATGGGGGGCATTGCTAATTGTGCCTCACAGCCTCCTTCAAAGAGACGGCCCCAGGGAACCTTGGGTGTGGCAGGGGTCAAAGGAGCAGGGCCTGGGGCATTGTTTTTCAGTCTGGTCTTAAAGAAACCCTTTTGTTACAGCATGATGACTATAGTTAACTCTACTGTATGGTATATCTGAAAGCTTCTAAGAGAGGTGAATCCCAAAATTTCTCATGACAAGGAAACAAAAATTTTTTGTAACTACGTGAGGTGATGGATGTTAGTAACTATACATATGGTGGTAATCATTTCACCATACATGTAAGTCAAATGATTATGCTGTTGCTGTTTAGTCTCTAAGTCATGCCTGACTCTTTGCAACCCCATGTATGCAGTCCACCAGGCTCCTCTGTCCATGGGATTTCTCAGGCAAGAATACTGGAGTGGGCTGTCATTTCCTTCTCCAGGGGATCTTCCCGACCCAGGGATCGAATCCAGGTCTTGTGCATTGGCAGATGGGTTCTTTACCATTGAGCCACTGGAAAGCCCTCAAATCATTATGCTGGACATAGGAAACACTGTGTGTGTCAATTATATCCTAACAAAACTGGGGAAAAAACATAGAAGCAGCAGCCCTCTTTCAGCTAGGGTAAGGCAGACGCCAAGTAGGCCAGCTCCAGGCCTCCCATCCTGCTGCTGCTGCTGCTAAGTCGCTTCAGTCGTGTCCGACTCTGTGCGACCCCATAGACGGCAGCCCACCAGGCTCCCCCGTCCCTGGGATTCTCCAGGCAAGAACACTGGAGGGGGTTGCCATTTCCTTCTCCAATGCATGAAAGTGAAAAGTGAAAGTGAAGACACTCAGTCGTGTCTGACTCGCAGCAACCCCATGGACTGCAGCCTACCAGGCTCCTCCATCCATGGCATTTTCCAGGCTACTTCTGACCAAAGCAGTGATGCTGTCCTTTCTTCTGTGAATTGAGTTTCCACAGAGTAAAGATAAATGTCTGGAAATCCTTTTGTAAGACCCTATGCTTCAGTCAAACTTATAGGGTGTAACCATTCTTTACACACCCTCTACCCATCCCCACCCCCCCCACCTCCCACCTGCCCTAGGCTTTTGTTAACACCTCTCCCTCTCCAGGGAACACCCTTATTCCTGACTCCACCCACTGAAGTCCTCCTGAGCCTTACAGTGTTGGTGGAGTACTCCAAAGCTCTGCCACTTAAAAACAGTTATTCCCTAGGGACTGCCCTGATGGTCCAGTGGTTAAGCTTTTGCCTTCCACTGCAGGGGGCATGGGTTTGATCCCTGGTTAGGAAGCCAAAATCCTACCTGCCTCCTGGCCAAGAAACCAAAATATAAAACAGAAGCAATACTGTAACAAAGTCAATAAAGACTTTAAAAATGGTCCACGTCAAACAAACAAACAAAAAAACCTTAAAAAAGAACCCCCAAAACATATTCTCTGCTTATAAGAATCCCAGTTCTACTTAAATATTAGGCTAGGATTCCTAGAAGCCATGGATGGTAGAGCAACCCCCGGAGGTCATATGTCCCACGCTCAGTTCAAGGGGTGAGGGGGGAGTTTGCTAGGAGGTCTCTAGGAAATAGCTGCCTCCTTGATAAGAAAGCAGGAGAATTCTTTGTCCCCTACCCCTCAGCATCTTGCATTTGAATACAGTCAGCAGAGGATGCGATTCTCAGAGCTACCACAGCCATCTTGTGATTGTGAGGGGAGAAAGAAGAGGGCTGACATGCTCAGATCTGAATCAGCGCCGGAGGCCATCTACCGCCAGGCTACTTCTTGTGTAAGAAAGAACCAGTCCTCTTCCTTTAAACCACTTTGAAGGAAAGTTACAGGGCTCAAAATAGCCTGGAGTTAAAATTCCCCTCTGGGTCCTCCCCACCATTCTATGCAAAACAAAGAACTCTCTCACCCGAAGGCAAGAAAAATGGACATTAAGGTTGATTATGCCTAGCTCCCAGCCAGTCCAGCCTCTGGCCGATCTCCAGAATTCCTTGCCCCAGCCATTTAAGAGATAACTGCTCCGAACAACCTTGGAGAAGAATAGACCCCCTTAAGACAGTAGATTTCCACATATATACTTACTCTTTTCTTGGGTTAGGGCAGCAGCTCGGTGGCTCAGACGGTAAAAGCATCTGCCTACAATGTGGGAGACCAGGTTCCATCCCTGGGTCGGGAAGATCCCCTGGAAAAGGAAATGGCAACCCACTCCAGTAGTCTTGCCTAGAAAATCCCATGGATGGAGAAGCCTGGGAGGCTACAGTCCGTGGGGTCACAAAGAGTTTGACACGACTGAGTGACTTCACTTTCACTTTCACTGATCTGACTGCTGTCCCTTTTCGCCTCATTAAAGGTTATCTGTTCCTGTGAAGTGTCCGTCTTGTTCTTTTTCTGAACCTCGCCTTCTCTAACTCCCTTACCCTACATTTTTTGGTGCCGAAACCCGGGAGGGTTGAGATTCCTTCTCGTTCTCCACAGCCAGCTCTTCTGAGTGTGGAAGCCTGCCGACGAGCTCACTTCCCACCTGGGCTTTCAAGACCTCCTCAAGAGGACGCCCTGTACCTTTGTGAGCGGTACAAGTCCTGTGTAAGGGCTTTATTGGTTTTCCACGTAACCAGAGGAATATTGGTCTCTCTCTCTTCCTCTTTTCTCTACATTTTCTTTTCCGCGAGACCAACCAACTCCAGGACAGAGGCCTTTTGCCATTCGACCTCCCTCCATCCACCACGAATTCTCGCCTGACCCAGTAGCCCAGGTAAGCTTGGACGGTATTCTAGGGCACCACAGACTATCGTCCTTTCTGGGTTCCCAGGGAACCCTCCAGCTAATAGGCCCTCTGGGGAGGTACTTGGGGGATACCTCTCCCTCCTTCAGATTCTCTCTCTCTTTGCCCGGTCAAAAGATTAGGTGATGACCTTTTCTCTCCACTGGACAGTCAGAGCCATTTGCTATGGGGTCAAGCCAATCTGTCCCATGGGACTCTCCCTTGGCCTGCATAAAATGAAACCTCAAACCTCTACTCTTGACCAATCTCGAGGTTTATAAACTCAAATCACTTTGCACTCAAATTTGGCCTCAATACAAACTGGATAACCAAAACCGTTGGCCTGAGTTTGTGACTTTTGATTTCAATATTTTATAAGATCTCACTAACCTCCTCAAATGGAATGGCAAATGGTCGGAGGTCCCATATGCCCAAGCCTTTTGGGCCCTCCCTATGCAAGGCCTGCTCCACCCATGAGGTCCTTCTATGCACCTTGCCTCCCAAGCAAAAGGGCTTTTCTTCAACTAACCGCTGGTCACGACCTTCTGCACCCCCGGAGTTCGACCCTGCGGACGGGCCCCCTGCCTATCTGCCACCCTGCCAACCCTCTCCTTCCCCCTCATCCAACTCACTTACTAACCCCGAAACCTCTCCTGACTCCCCCTCAACACTGCTACCCTATCTCCCCGACCCCCCCTCCCCGCTTCCCTCCTCTCCTGCCACACAGTCACTACCCAACATGTTTCCCCTGAGAGAGGTGGCAGGACCAGAGGGCCCCACCCGAGTCCATGTGCCATTTTCATTGTCAGACATGAGCCAGATAGAAGAAAAGTTAGGATCATTTTCTGGAAATCCTACCAGATACAGAAAAGAATTCCTGAGACTCTCCCAGGCCTATAACCTCACATGGAGTGACGTATATTATATCCTAAATGCCACTCTCACCCCGGATGAAAAAGACCATATCTGGCAAGCGGCAAAAACCCATGCTGATCACTTACATAACCAAGACCAGGATAGCCCAGTTGCTGATGAGGCTGTGCCTCAATTAGATCCCCACTGGACTTAAACCAGCCCGGTGACCCAGGTATCAGGAGACTCTATCATATGATTACCTGACTTCTAGAAGGAATGCAGAAAAATACTCATATCCATGTCAATTATGATAAAGTCAGGGAAATCACCCAAGGGGCAGACGAAAATCCAGCCTTATTCTTGACACACCTAATAGAGGCAGTCCAGAAGTATACCAACCTAGATATCACCACCCCAGCTGAGTTGCTCTACCTTCATGTTCAATTCATCAGCCAGTCTGCCCCTGACATTAGACAACTAGAGAAGGGCCCTGAGACCCCCTCAAAGAGACCTTCTAGAAGTAGCCTTCAAGGTGTTCAATAACAGACAGGAGGAGGCTAAGAGAGAAAAAGACCATGAGAGAAAAGCTAAATTTACCTTTTTGGCAGTAGCAATTAAGGGAAGAGATCAGCCCAGCCCAAGTCATCCCAGACTGGGACTTAAGACCCACCCTCCCCCGGACCCTGCTTCCGATGCAACCAGTCAGGACACTGGACAAAGGCATGCCCAAACCCGCGGCCCCCCACAAAAGCATGCCCAACCTGTGGTCAATGGGGACACTGGAAGATGGACTGTCCCCAGGGACGCCCTGACACCCTTGGGGAAGTCCCCACCTACCAGACCTGGAGAGTGAAATGTCCACAGGGATGCCCTGGTGCCCCTGGGGAGATCCCCACTTCTCCCCAGAACCTCAGCCCAACCCTACGAGAGTTGTTCCAATGACGGGCCTGGGTTCCAGCCCCCCGGCCCGTGTCCCAGACATGAGCTCAGGACTTAGGGTAGACGGGGTAGTGGCCGGGAAAAAGACCTCCTTTATAGCAGACACTGGAGCCGCTTTCTCTCTCTTAACTTCCTACTCTGGCCCAACTCAAGACTCAGAACTCACAATCAAGGGGGTCTCTGGAGTTCCCTTAAGGCCAAAAATCAGCCCTCCATTACTCTGTCAATTTGAAAAATCGACTGTCATACACTCATTCCTCATAATGCCTAAGTGCCCAATGGCACTCCTAGGGAGAGATCTGTTATCCAAATTGGGGGTCTTTATTACCATATCCCCCCTTGATACAGTCTCTATATTCTGCATGCAGATGGCACCTGGACCGTCCCTCTCCCTCACCCCTGACCTTCCCTTGGATCTACCCACCTTAGACCCCCAAGTCTGGGACACTGATCACCCACCCATCCATAGCCAAACATCATCCCCCAGTGCACATTACCCTAAAAGACCCCTCGACTATAATCACCCAACAACAGTACTCTCTCACCCCGAAGGCCCACAAGGGACTTAGTCTATCATAGACTGTCTTCTTCAAGCCTCTATCCTAATTCCTACCCATTCACCACACAACACCCCTATTCTGGCAGTAAGCAAGGGACCAAACTCTTGGAGACTGGTCCAGGATCGGCAAAAAATCAATGAGGCTATCACGCCAACATTCTCAGTAGTCCCTAACCCTTACACCCTTCTGTCTGCCATACCCCTGACTGCAACCCACTTCACAGTATTAGATCTCAAAGATGCCTTTTTCACCATCCCCCTCCACCCCCTCTCCCAACCCCTTTTTGCCTTCACCTGGCAAGACCCCAAGACTCATGTTTCCCAATAACTAACATGGACAGTTCTCCCCCAGGGGTTCAGAGACAGTCCCCACTTTTTTGGTCCTTTTTTTTTTTTAACAAAAGGACCTACAGACACTCGACCTAGCCCCAAGTCATCTCCTCCAATATGTAGATGACCTCCTCCTTTGTAGCCCAAACCCAAAAACTCTGTCTCCAACATGCTGCCAGACTCCTTGGGGTCCTGGGATCCTGGGGTTATTGGGTGTCCCGATCCAAGGCCCAAATAGCCCAGACAAACGTCACCTACCTGGGGCTCCCCATATCCCATCAACAAAGAACTATTCCCCTAGATATAATCCAGGCCTTAATTAACTGTCCACTTCCAAAAACAAAAAGGGAACTCCTGCCTATCCTCGGCCTCCTCAACTTTTTCCGTATCTGGATCCCTAATGTCTCCCTCATTGCAAAGCTGCTCTATGAGGCTACTAAAGGATGTCTGGATGAGCCCCTCTTTAACTCCTCCTCACTGGCCAGTCCTATTCACCAGCTCACCCGGAGCCTCCTCCGAGTGCCAACTCTCCACCTGCCAGATCACACCAGACCATTCTTTCTCTTTGTCCATTCCAACCAAGGACAGGCCCTGGGACTTCTATGTCAGTGGGCCCAAGACACCTGGGCTCCCAAAGCCTATCTGTCAAAACAGCTTGACATGTTGACCAAGGGGTGGCCTCCCTGCATACAGGCCATGGCTGCTATCGCAGCCCTCGTACCCAAAGCAAATAAACTCTCTAGGCATGCCCCTTTAACAGTCTGTTCTCCACACACCTTCTGAGACTTACCATCACCTCGGGCTTTCCTCTCTCTTCCCCCTTCCAAGGTACAGGTCCTACATGCCTTTCTCCTCAACCCTCGGCTCTCATTTTCCCTCTGCTCTCCCCTTAACCCTGCCAGCTTATTACCCACATCCTCTACAACAGACCCTCTCCTACATAGCTGCAGCCTAACAGTAGATCTTACCCAAAACCCCTTTTAATATTTAACAGATCAGCCTATCCTAGATCCAGACACTCCACACTGGTTCATTGATGGCAGCTCTCAAAAATATCCACCCTTCGTGGCAGGATATGCCATCATCCAGGGGGACCTTTGCTACAATCACAGGACCCAGACAATTGAAGCTTTACCTCTGCCACTTCACACCACCTCCCAACAGACAGAACTGATAGCTCTCACCAGAGCTTTAACTGTGGCTAAAAATCTAGGAGTTAACATCCACACAGACTCCAAATATGCCTATAACATACTTCACTCAAACACCCTAATATGGAGAGAAAGAGGTTTCCTAACCCCAAAGGGATCCCCATTATTAATTCAGACCTGATCCACAAACTTCTAGAGGCAGCACTCTTACCAAACAAAGTTGCCATCCTCCACTGTAGGGGACATCCAAAGGGAAGTCTCATATCAGCCTACAACAATGCTGCAGACCAGAAGGCAAAGGAGATAGCCCTGTCCCATCCCTCCCTCCAGTCCCCTGTCATCTTAGCTCTGACTCCATCCGACCCTCCCAACCCCAGAGAAATCCTCTTATCTACACTCACTCTTTCATCCCTCATCCAAGACACTCCAACAGTTCCTCCATAACCACTTCCCCATATCCACTGCTGACCAACAATATTTAGAGACTTCCCTGGTGGCTCAGATGGTCTGCAATACAGGAGAGCCCGGGTTTGAGCCCTGGGTTGGGAAGATCCCCTGGAGAAGGAAATGGCAATCCACTCCAGTACTCTTGCCTGGAGAATCCCATGGACAGAGGAGCCTGGTAGGCTATAGTCTATGGGGTCACAAAGAGTTGGACACGACTGAGTGACTTCACTTTCACCCACTCCTGTCAAACATGTCAACCTACTAATCCCAATTGCAACCTTAAACCTACCTCCTTTTCAACCCATCAAATGCAAGGCAGCCTCCCAGCACAGGATTGGCAGATAGACTTTACTCATATGCTCCCAGTTCGGAGAGTCAGATACCTCCTGGTCCTTGTGGACACCTTTTCGGGATGGGTAGAAGCATTTCCCACTACAAACAAAAGAGCCCACACCGTGGCCCAAATCCTCCTCACAGAAATTATTCCCAGGTTTGGCCTGCCTTCATCCCTACAGTCTGATGATGGCCTGGAATTTACATCCAAGGTCACCCAACAACTTGTTCAATTCACCCTGGAAATTTCACATTCCATATCATCCCCAGTCCTCAGGAAAGGTAGAAAGGATGAATAGAATAATCAAAGAAACTCTTACCAACCTAACCCTTGAGGTACATCTGGATTGGACTAAACTTTTGCTGACTGTTCTCCTCAAAGTGTGGGCTTTGCCCAGAAAGCCCCTAGGGCTGAGCCCCTTTGAGATGATGTACGGAAGGCCCGTGCTCCCTCCTGGACTCCCCCCGGAAGCGCCTCCCATACCGAGCTTCCTACACTCCCCTCTGCTGGTGGAAGTCCGCAGTGCCCTCTGGAAATATATCAACCACAATTTGCCTGCCCCTGACCCCCAAGCCCTCTGCCCCCTTTACAAATTGGGGACATGGTCTACCTGTCTGATAATCCCCAGGGTGACCTAACCCCAAAATGGCAGGGACCATTCAAAATTATTCTCCTTACCCTGACTGCAGCTAAACTCGAGAAGGTCACCTCCTGGGTACACCTCTCTCACCTAACATGGGTCACCTCCGATCCTGTGCTGCTCTCCTTAACTGACCCCTATCAGGTCTCCCTCACAGGGCCTACCTCCTTGAAATTCACCCGGCGACAACCTCTGTCAACCATCCAAGAAGTCACGGAATGACCTGGACACTCTTCAAGCTACAACTGTTCCTGACCCAACTATTACAAGACCTCTGGACCAGCGCTCCGACAGGAACCTCCTTCGAAGACCTGACCACGCTGGTGTCTCAACTGTGGCTTCAGGGAACCTTCTACAACCTGACTCCAGATGAAATTGATTTCTTTACTTTCATTCTCTACATCATTCTTCATCCTAATGAACACTGTTCCTCCTCAGATTCAAGCAACCACCAACTTGGGGCCTTCCACCCCTCGCCCTGACTGGCCTCTCCCTGTCTCTCTAACGATAACTGCACTCTTAATCTTAGTCCTTGCTATAGGCCTAATAACTGTCTTCCCTCAGGACTGGCCACCTATCCTTTGTCTCTTCATCGGTATCGCCTGCATTGTTAGCTGTGTTCTACTCCTAGGTGCTATTTCCTCCACACTGCCTAACTAACAGACCCATGACTCCCCTGTTCCTTATCCTTGCTGCACTCCCCAGCCTTCTGGCTAGTCTCTGTCCCTGCTCAGACATTTATCCCTATGTTCATTCCTCATGTTACATAATACGGCTACAAGACCATGCACCATGAACCTCAGGGCGGCAGGTGATGGGAGGGAAGTCCAAATCCCTACTCACTGTTAAAAGTACAAAAGAGAGGGAGTTTCGTGAGCACCTGCCATAAGTCAAATGGAAGAAACATATGTTTCTATCCCATTACCCACCGCTGCTGCTGCTGCTAAGTCACTTCAGTCGTGTCCAACTCTGTGTGACCCCATAGACGGCAGCCCACCAGGCTCCCCTGTCCCTGGGTTTCTCCAGGCAAGAACACTGGAGTGTGTTGCCATCTCCTTCTCCAATATAAAAATGAAAAGTGAAAGTGAAGTCGCTCAGTCATGTCCGACTCTTAGTGACCCCATGGACTGCAGCCCACCACACTCTTCCATCCATGGGATTTTCCAGGCAAGAGCACTGGAGTGGGGTGCCATTGCCTTCTCTGCCATTATCCACTGGAGGTACTCAAATGGGGCAGGGTTCTAAATCAAAATTGGGAAAAGAAACAAGAACAAGTTATAAAGAACATCATTTCCTGGTTACAGGTGACCCCTGAGCCTTATAAACGCCTAGACCTCCTTTCCCAATTACAGCCCCTCCTAAAACCTCCCTCTGGCAACCAACACCTTGCCTGCCTTCTCAACTCTTCCTTCCAATTCTTCCAGTACACACAACACACATCCCAGTGTTGGATATGCATGTCACTGTCTCCCTCACCACATAGCAATTCCTTTACCCTCAACCTGGTTTTCACAGGGCAACTATACCTCCCCTTCCCAACAAAAAACTACACAACTCATTGGGCCAGTCTCTGACAATGTCCTACTCTCAGCCTCTTCAAACCTAACCTGTATCAACTACTCTAGTCCCAACTACACTGGTCTTACAAACTCCGCTCCCTCCTTCTGTTCCACTTGGGTTCTCTGGAACAGCACAAATAATTGCACCAACCTGGAAATCTTCATTCTCTGCGGGACCTATGCATATTCATGTCTCCCCCTTGACCCCCCTGGACTTTGCATCTTGGTCTTCCTGACGCCGAGAACAAATAGTCTACCCCTGGGGAACTTTCCCACAGGAAAAGATGAGCTGTCATAGCCCCCCTCCTGATTGGGACCAGCATAGCAGCAGCCCTAGGCACTGGGATTGGGGGCATCTCGACCTCGGCCCATTTTTACTACGACAAGCTGTCCCAAGAACTTAATAAGGATATTCATTTCAGTCCAAAGACAAATTAACTCATTAGCTTCTGTGGCCCTACAAAATAGGCAAGCCCTGGATATTCTCACCACAATAAAAGGGAGGGACCTGCCTTTTCCTAGGCAAGGACTGCTGCTATTTTGTTAATGAAATAGGCATAGTCCAGGGCAGAGTCAAAGAACTTAGAGACAAAATTGAACGCTGAAGAAAAGAGTTACAAAACCTTTACACTCCCCAAAACCTGTTCCAACAGGCCCTCCCTTGGTTGCTCCCTTTCTTGGGACCACTGGTACTTATTTTATTCCTCTTATTTGGACCCTGTCTCTTCAATCTCTTTCAAAGGTTTCTCCAAGAATGGATTCGGGCCATCTCTCAAGACCAAGTCAAGACTGTTCTTTTGCTTGAAACCCTGATGCGTGGAATAAAAAATCAACACTACGGGCCTTAGGCTTCCTTCCTCCCAGACCACAAACCCCTGATCCTCACTTATCAGCACGAAGAAGCCCTGAACATTAACAGCGCCCACCTCTCTCTTTTTGTATATATTCCTTAGGGTCTGGAATGAAGGAACGTTACATGGCTCAAAATAGCCTGGAGTTAAAACTCTGCTCCTAGTCCTCCCCACCGTCTACGCAAAACAAAGAACAAAGAACTCTCTCACTGGAAGAAAAAAAAAAAAGGACACTAAGGTTGATTACGCCCAGCTCCAGCCAGTCCAGCCTCTGGCCAATCTCCAGAATTCCTTGCCCCAGCCGTTTAAGAGATAACTATTTCCAACAACCTTGGAGAAGAACAGGCCCCCTTAAGACAATATATGCCTATACACATATGCCTATATATACTTTTTTCTTGGGTTAGGGCAGCAGCTCACTAATCTGACTGCTGCCGCTTCTTGCCTCATTAAAGGTGATCTGTTCCTGTAAAGTGCCGGTCTCGTTTTTCTGAACCTTGCCTTCTCTAACTCCCTTACCCTACGCACTCTCCATCAGGTTTTGTTACTCATAGCCACGGGCCTGCCTAACTGATACATTTCCTATCCTCCAAGGTCCTCTCCAGCTTCCCTGGTGGCTCAGTCGGTAAAATATCTGCCTGCAATGTGGTAGACCTGGGTTCAATCCCTGGGTTGGGAAGATCCCCTGGAGGAGGGCATGGCAACCCACTCCAGCATTCTTGCCTGGAGAATCCCCATGGACAGAGGAGCCTGACGGGCTGCAGTCCATGGGATCACAAAGTTGGACACAACTGAATGACTCAGCACACAAGACCCTCTCCAGCATACAGAGATTTCCCTCCCTGCCACACCCCTCCCAGCAAGCTCTGCACCTCCCCTCCTTCTTTGCTCCCACAGTCATATCTGTTCATGTTCTTTATCCCACTTGATTATTCATATTCAAATCTCATCTTTCCTTTCGAGTCACCAGCCCTTGAGGACAAGACCTTAGTGTGTTCTTCCTCTGATACAAGTGATCTTTTAAAAGTGCTTCTGAAACTTTAATGTGCTTACAAATCACCTTAGGATCTTGTTTAAAATGCAGATCCCTGGGCCCCAACCACAGAGCTTATGATTCAGTGGGCCTGGGGGTGGGGGCAATAATCTGCATCTCAAATAAGCTCCCAGATGATGCTGAAGCACAACCCAGGTCTGCTTTTTGAGGAAATACTGCTCTGTGGCACTGTGTACCTTTTGTATTATACTTGTCACACATTAGTTCTTATTGTTAACCTTCGTATTGCATTCTTAGTAGTTTTGTGAACCTCCTGAGGATAGGCACCTTGTTTTAAGCTCCATGAGACCTCCAGAGCACCTAACACAGTGGCACTCCACAACTTCTATTGAGAAACTGAATGGAATGAATGAGTGATGGAGTGAAGTGAATACAGCTGTTCATCTTCAGGTCTGGTTTCTCACTCCCAGCAGTGATAAATATGAGACAAGCTAGTACCTTAACTGACATTTCTGCAGAAAGAATCACAGCTTCAGAATTCTAATCAATAAAATACAGCTAAGAGTGTTTTCTTTAACATTGGACCCCATGACAATGTGGAGGTGCCAGGATTTCACCCCTGATTTCTGTTGCATGAAGTCATATATTTTTATGAGTCACATATTTTCCATTACACAGTCTGACCCCTTCAGTTCTCTGAGGCAAGAAGTACCTCTTAAAATAATCTAATAAGTAAATAAATTTTATTCCAAGCAAAGCCTCTCTGTCACACATACAGATATCCCTCAATATTCATGGGGAATCGACTCTAGGACCTCCCACGGCTACCAAAATCCAAGGATGATCAAGTCCCTTACTGTCAGCTCTCCTTAAAAGCAGACATGGAGGCTGTGGATACACAAGGCTCACTGGATGCACTATCTAGCTGGAAAACAGTGTCCAGAGGGGTGGGAGTGCTTAGAGATTTCTTCCTGGAACCTATAATTGTTGAATTGTTGCAAGGAACATGAACATGAACATTCTGATTTTGTTCTCATGGCCTTGTTCTCAGTAAGTCCCTCAGGGAGTAAATCTCTGGTATCAGGACAGAGTGGGCAGATGAGAGCTTGAATCTCATCCACCACACAATTGCACTGAGCCTGGGGCGGGGGCAGGGGTGGGGGCGTCAAGGCTATTTGTGGAAATATTTTCTTTCCTCCAAAGAGTAGAAAACGATCTCTTTGCTGACGTCAAAAGCTTAACTAGTGGCATTATTTCTGAATGCGCATTGCTTCTGCATCTCTTAATTCTGCTGTCAGTTTAAGAACCAGCATTCATGTCACCAGGATGCCAGGTCTGTGTCGCTTCTTCCAAAGTAAAGGTGACGGCAAACAGACACATGGCAAGGTATCCCTCACGAACGCTCACTGAGCTGCTTCCTTTATGATTCATCAACAGCAATGGTGGAAGGACCTGTCTAGGCCATGAGAAGAAAATATGAAGATAAAAACTGATACTAGATTCATTTCCTAGCTGTAAAAAGCACAGATGAAAGACATGTGATTACCTGGGTTCTATTCATTACTTTCCAACCTCCGGCTACACAGTGGTGACCTGTCAGACCCAGCATTTGGTGGCAGTTTACTCATGCACTCAACAGCCATACACCAAGCACCCAAGCATAGTGATTAAACCATCACCTTTGAGACCCTCATTGCAGGAATTCTAATCATAGCTTCACTGTATATTTTCTGCAAGAAGCTGGTGAAACTGGTCTCCTCTCTGAGCCTCTGAATTGTTTGTTGTTATCTAGTCGCTCAGTCGTGTGCAACTCTGCGACCCCATGGACTGTAGCCCTCTAGGCTCCTCTGTCCGTGGGATGCTCCAGGCAAGAATACTGGAGTGGGTTGCCATTTCCTTCTCCAGGGGATCTTCCCGACCCAGGGATCGAACTCTCGTCTCCTGCATTGATAGGTGGATTCTTTACCACTGAGCCACTCGGGAAGCCCCAAGCCTCAGAATGCTCACCTGAAAATGGGGACAGGAAAAGAAATAATCTCACAGGGCACGTCCTTGCTACTCAAAATGCAGATCATGAATGCAGTGCCTATCACACTGACACCACCTGAGAGCTTGTTGCTGCTGCTGCTGCTAAGTCGCTTCAGTCGTGTCCGACTCTGTGTGACCCCATAGACGGCAGCCCACCAGGCTTCCCTGTCCCTGGGATTCTCCAGGCAAGAACACTGGAGTGGGAAATGCAGAATCTTGGGCCTTACCCCAGATCTAGTGAGCCAGAACCTGCATTTTTTATAAGATTCCGAGGTGATTCCTATGCATGTTAAAATTTGAGAAGCACTGGGTAGATGATAAGGAAACAGTCTCTGAACCCAAAGTGCTTGAATCCTAGCTCTATTGGTTATCAGCTGTGAGCCCTTGGTAAGGAACTGAACCAATCTGTGCCTCAGTTTCTTATCCATAAAATGGAGATGATAATAACTCCACTCCTAGGGCTGTTGAGAAGAGTAGATGAATGAATGCATGTAAAGAGCTTAGAAAAGGGGACAGTGCCTAAGTGTTCATTAGGGCTGTTGTGATAGCTGATGACTAATTAAGTTTTAAACACCGAGTGCAATAAATAACAATTGTTAGCTGTACTGGACAAAACACTGTTGGCTACTGGCAGGAAGGTGAAGGTGAAGTCGCTCAGTCGTGTCCAACTCTTTGCGACCCCGTGGACTGTAGCCTACCAGACTTCTCCATCCATGGGATTCTCCAGGCAAGAATACTGGAGTGGGCTACCATTTCCTTCTCCAGGAGATCTTCCCGACCCAGGGATCGAACCTGGGTCTCCTGCATTGGAGGCAGACGCTTTAACCTGTGAGCCACCAGGAAAGACCACTGGCAGGAAACAGATGATTAAAAAATTGACCCTGACCTCATGACACTTCTGAAGTGGTGGTACTAATTCTATTTATATGTAGTACCCACTTAAACATATCACAAGTAACAGTCTTTCAGACAAATACCGTATGATATTACTTACATGTGGAAATCTAAGATATGATACAAATGAACTTCCCTACAAAGCAGAAACAGGCTCACAGACATAGAGAACAGACTTGTGGTTGCCAAGGGGGAAGGGATGGGGAAGGGAAGGACTGGGAATTTGGGGTTAGCAGATGCAAACTACTATATATACAATGGATAAACAACAAGGTCCTACTATATAGCACAGGGAACTATATTCAATATCCTGTGATAAACCAAAATGGAAAAGAATATGAGTAAGAATGCATATCTATGTATAATTGAATCACTTCACTGTAGAGCAGAAATTAACACAATATTTTAAATCAACTATACTTCAATAAAGCAAATTAAAAAAAAAAGGAACTGTCTTTCAGAAGTGCCCATCCAATGGTAGTCAAGGCATCTCTGCTCTCTGCTACAGCCTGGAGTTTAAATGATGGATCTCAATTGTAATACATGAGTCAACTTGAATTAATACTGCTCCAGACACCATGGAGTTACTAATATGGTGGAAAAAAAAGCCATATTCCTTGACTTCCTCATTTTAAGCCATTCCCATAAAAATTTCTCCCTGCAATTTATAAAGCTGACAGCATGTGAAAGAGCCCTAGCTAGTAAGTCCTGTGGGAACAAGTTGATTCTGCCTGATGTGGGGAAAGGGGCTGAGCTGATTCTACATATCTGCACCATCTCCTAGGATGTTTCCCGTGTGTGTGTGTGTGTGTGTGTGTGTGTGTGCTCAGTTGCTCAGGCATGTCGGACTCTTTGCAACCCCATGAACTGTAGCCTGCCAGGCTCCTCTGTCTACGGGATTTCCCAGGCAAGAATACTGGAGTGTGTAGCCATTTCCTCCTCCAGGGGATCTTCTCAAGCCAGGGATGGAACCCATATCTCCTGCATTGGCAGGTAGATTCTGTACCACTGAGCTACCTCAGAAGCCCCAAGATGTGTCCTGTAATGGTTCTCAAACTTAGCTGTCTCTTAGAATCATCTGAAAAGTATTTCCAAAACACTGATACCCAGACACCACCCCAGAGAATCTGATTTAATTGCTCTGGAGTGTAGCTCAGGCATGATGCTATTTAACGTTCCCCAAGTGGTCATAATGTGCAGCAATGGTTGATAACACCTATTATGACATACATGCAGCCCAAAGGTGTCCTCAGTCAGTGGAGGGAATTAGCATAAAGTGAACAAGAATCAAGGACAACAGAGGAAGAGAAGGGATGGTCACTATGAGGGAATAGCTAATAGCGTTTTGCTTCTGTGTCTTGGGAATGAACCACCAGGAATGTGGCTTTGCTCCAGCAGGCCAACTAAGGGTTTTGTAAATTTGACTGAGTTCCAGGCAGACCACACAAGTCCAAGCATAAATCAGAACCCTGAAGGAGTATGAAGAGGGGGAGGGTTCCAGAAATGGAGGACTAAGAAAATGGGTAACAAGTAAACCGTCCAAAAAAGTTGCCATGACATTCATGCCCTTTAACTCATAGAGCCTTGCATGACCATTCTCGAAACTCATTTTCCTTATCAGCCAGACCTGGAAACAATCCACATGTGAGTAAAAGGGGTGACATTTATTACAGCAAATTCAGCCTGAACATTACAAGCAATGAAATAAAGCATGAAGTGCCATTCCATTCAACAGCATGGATGAACCTCATAGGCACAGTGTTGAAAAGGTTGACACAGAAGAAAAAACACTACATGATTACACTTATGAAATTCAAGAATGAGCAGAACTAATTAATGATGGTAGAAGTCAGAAGAATGAGTACCTTCTGGAGGAGGTATGGGCTGGGAGGGTTCTGAGGGACCTGCTGGGTGGCTGCCAGCAAGGCTCTGTATCCTGCTCTAGGTAGAGTTACAATGTGTGCACACACGTGCCTGTGTTGGTTGAGCTGAACACATAAGATGGGTGCATTTTACTGAGTGCAAGTTATTTGTTGTTGTTTAACTGCTAAGTCATGTCAGACTCTTTGTGACCCCATAGGTTATAGCCCGCCAGGCTCCTCTCTCCATGGAATTCACAGGCAAGAATACTAGAGTGGGTTGCCATCATTCCCTTCTCCAGGGGATCTTCCTGACTGGGATCAAACCTATGTCTCCTGTGCTGGGCAGACAGATTCTTTACTGCTGAGCCACCGAGTACAAGTAAAACATTGACAAAAAAAGAAAATGAAATTTATCTATTACTATTGTTCACTCACTCAATATTTAGGCTTCCCAGGTAGAGCAGTGGTAAAGAATCTGCCAGCCAATGCAGGAGACCCTGGTTCGATCCCTGGATTGGGAAGATCCCCTGGAGAAGGGCATGGCAACCCACTCCAGTATTGTTGCCTGGAGAATTCCATGGGCAGAAGAGCCTGGCGGGCTACAGTCCATGGGGTTGCAAAGAGTCGAACATGACTGAGCATGCACACACTCAATATTTATTCAAAACCTATTCTGAGTCAGGTCAGGTACCAGGTACTGGACACAGAGGTGGACTAAGTGTCCTCTTGGCACTTATAACCTAGTGAAGAAGGCAAACCATCAGATATAAATGCAGACAGGTAACATCAGGAGGTGATACATGCTACAGGGGAAAGTCAAGCTGGGTAAGAGGTTGCAGACCATGTGTGGGGGCAGGGAGGGTGGTGGGAGTGGAGCACTATTTTAGATGGCAAGGTCAGAGAAGGCCTTTCTGAGAGGGCAGTGTTCCAGCAAGTTCAGGGTATCCAGTTTCCAGCCCACAGCAGATTAGAAGCAGTGCATTTGATGAGGACAGGAATGTCATTTGAAGGCAGACAAATTGACAGGAGTGAGGAGTGTCAACTGACAGCCAGGCAGGATGCAGCAGCCATCAAACAAGCAGCCCAAGCACTCAGAGGGCCCAGCATGAGGGCCACCCTCCCACACTTCTGTAGCCTTTAGGACATCCCTGTGACAAAGCTCAAAACAGCCTTCTGTTCTGTCACCTCTCTTACTGCATCAGCGCCATCTCCTGGCCTTTCCTTCACTAGCCGGTAAGCCTCTTGAAGGCAGGGTTTGCGTCGTGTTTGTCATTGTACTTTCAGTGCCCACCACAATAAGGGGACACAACGAGGGAGTCTATAAATATTTACTATCTGTGACTGTCTTGATGACACTGAATCACCTTCCCAAATACTGCTAATACCACCACTATTTTCTAGAATTCTCTGTGCAAGCATATAATAGACTTTAGACTTTAGAATGAATAATTGATCAAGTTTTAACTTTGATGACTGGGTGTTTAAAACAAGAGAAAAGTGTCAGCCATCTGGAGGACTGACTTACAGGAAAATCCTCATTTCCCCAAATTGTTGGGAAGTGAGATGCTCCTGGGCTAGTCCATCTTGCCTTGACATCACCTGATTGCTCTCTTGGCCTGAGCGGTGGTGTTCACACTTGGGGACGTATATGAATCACACAGGAGGGGGCTGGTTAGAAATGAAGGTTTCCAGGCTCTCTCTTTGGAGATTATGATTCATGAAGGGATATGTACAAGCACAATAATAAAAACTACAACAAGCATCACTGAGCACTAAGTAATTGCCAGGTGTTGTTCTAGATGCATTCCAGGGTCTCTCCCATCTAAACAACAAAACTATTTGGTGACACCCTTTATAGATGAGGTGAAAGAGGAACAGAAGTCTCAGGTAATTTGCCCGGGGTCACACAACTAGTGAGAAGTTACAGGATTCAAACTCAAGCCGCTGGACCCAAAGCTCTGAAGCAGCACCCCAGTCTATCGCCACTCAGCCTATATTCTCATCAAGCAGGCCAGATATGTGGGTGGTGGAGGAGCATCACTTTAAGAACCCTGGCCTGTATCAGTCTTCTCCTTCAATTCCTGTATCTTCTAGCTATGTTTATTAATACTATGACTGTGACCCTGGCCTTTCAAGAACCTCTTCCATTTCCCACATGGGAAGGGGACCACAGGCCCAATCCTCGTTTTAAATGAGAGGATGTCTCGGATATATAAAACAAACTTGTGGTTACCAGGGGGAAAGGGTGAAAGGGATAAACTGGGAAACTGGGATTGACACAGACACACCACTCTATATTGGGTTGGCCAAAATGTTCATTCAGGTTTTTCCACACCATTGTATGAAAACACCCAAACGAACTTTTTGGTTAACCCAATATAAAATTGATAACTAATACGGACCTACTGTATAGCACTGGAGCTTCCCAGGTAGTGCTAGTGGTAAAGAACTCGCCTGCCAATGCAGGAGATAGAAGAGATGCGGCTTCGATCCCTGGGTTGGGAAGATCCCCTGGAGGAGGGCATGGCAACCCACTCTAGTATTCTTGCCCAGAGAATCCCATGGACAGAGGAGCCTGGCAAGCTATAGTCCATAGGATTACAAAGAGTCAGACACGACTGAGCAACTGACACTTTCCCTTTTCATGCAAGGAAGCCCAAGCAGTCCAGAGAAAGGCCAATGGGGCAAGAAACCAAGGCTCCCGACCCCAGGTGAGCTCCCAGTAGAGAACCAGCACCAACTCTCCACCCATCTTGAAAATGGTTTCACTAGCCCCAAAGTGAGCCTTCCTAGTGGACAAAAGAAGAAAAAACAAACCCTCCCTGCTGAACCTTATCCAATTTGCAGATTTTTTAATATTTATTTTATGTATTTGGCTGTACCAAGTCCTAATTGTGGCACATGGGATCTAGTTCCCTGACCAGGGATCGAACCTGGGCCTCCTGCATCGTGAGCATTGAGTCTTAGCCACTAGATCACCAGGGAAGTCCCCCAAATTGCAGATTTTTGAGCAAAATAAAAGACTTATTTTGAACTACTGAGTTTTGAGGCTGTTTATAATGCAGTGATGGATAACTGATGGAGAGTTTTTATCAGAATCTTTTTTTTTTTTTAAAGCCACAGTATATTTTTCCCTTTTGGGGGCCTGCCGTCTCAAGTTCTCCCCTGTATCTCCATCTCTTCTAGCACTTTCACTGGAGCAGTAGGGAATGCTTCCCTTCTCACCAACAGCAAGAGACTTCATGTGACTGTAAATATTTGTTAATTGACAGAAAGGCCTAATCTTCCTCTTATCCCATCCAAGCTGGTTTCCTTGGAAACCTAATTTTCCATGGATTCCCTTGATTCCCTCTTGCAAACAAATGTTATTAGAGCAGAGATTGAATTGTAGGCACCTGAGTAAACTTAATAAATCCAAGGACCCATGTGGTCCAATCTTGGAGCACTATCTCTTTTAGGAGTTACAGACCATCAAAAAAGCAGCTCTTTTTGATGTTCAAAACAATGTAATAGAGATCCCTTCATAACCCATGCAACACTTCCTCAACCCCTTCCCCGATCTCCAATTCCTTTGTCCCTCACAGCTGCTTCGGAAACTTTTACACACAAAAGATTTTTCAAGTCTTGATCTGGGCTTCCCTGGAGGCTGTGTCTGCAATGAAGGAGACACAGGACATGCGGGTTTGATCCCTGGGTCGGGAAGATCCCCTGGAGAAGGAAATGGCAACCCACTCCAGTATTCTTGCCTGGAGAATCTCAGGACAGAGAAGACAGGGCTATAGTCCATAGGGTCGCAAAGAGTCAAACTGGGCACAGAATCCATCTTGATCCTTTTCCTCCACTCTCTCTTTTCTCTCCCCTTCTCCCCAAACCATGGTTTAGTTTTTGGCCAGCAAGGAATAAGTTTTTCCTACTCTAGGAAGGTGAAAGGAACAATTTAGAGGGATTCTGAGCAGGTAAACATGGGTTTCTTTTAATCAGGTAGATTTCTGAAAAGAGGAGGGAAGGAAGTTTGCAACCACTGATTGTGATTTTGTCTTAATATATTACATAGCATCCATTTCAATTTAGTTAATGATTACTGATGAAAAGGTAAAAAGAAGAAATAAACTTTATGTTAATGAAAAGACTCTGTGATTTTTACATATCATCTTTATATCAGGTGGTCTTCCCATGCTGTGGCACCATGGAAAACATAAAGCACATTTCTGGCAAGCAGTTTGTTAACTGGTCCAGAAAAAACAGTATTTGGAGGGATACAATTCCTGCTTTAAGTTCAATTCTCTTTGTCAACTCAATTAACCAACTTTTCTGTCTGTCTGCAGTCACCGTTTCTGGCTCTCTTTTTTTCCCCCACTTTAATGGAAATGTTCAAAATGAATAAAGGCAATCTGATGATTTCCTGGTAGTGATTTTGATTCTGAAGAGGTTTTACAATCAGCCATTGTTCTGTATTTTAAAAATACCTCTTAGGGATTTTCTTTTCCTTAGCAATGATTTGCTGTGGTCCCCTTTACCCATTATCCAGGCCCTCAGTGGGTCACAATTCTGACTCAGGAAAGAAATTTACCAGGTACTGGGGCTAATAGTAGAAACCTTATTTAACAATAATTACAAGTACAAGAGGAAAAGTACAATTACTAACAGATCTTCTATTCTCTGAGTACAAAGATACTCAAGAATAGCTGAAATCAGTCAATTATTTCCTTTCCCCTGCAGAAAAGTGCACATTTATTCTTAGCTTCCTGACTATCTCCTCCAACCCTTAGCTCAGGGGTTTTCCAAGTGTGGTCCCTGGACAAGAACCAAGAGCATCACCTGAGAACTTGAGAGAAATGCAAATTCCCTGTCCTGACACCACACCTATAGAAACAATCTCTGAAGTAGGGTCCAGAAAGCTGTGTATGAACAAGCTCTCCAGGCAATTCTGAGCCTCCCAGATTTTGAGAACCACTGCCTTAGTCAAGTGGTCCCTAACCTTTTTGGCACCAGGGACTGATTTTGTGGAAGACAATTTTTCCACAGATCAGGGGAGGGGATGGTTTTGGGATAATTCAAGTGCATTACATTTATTGTGCACTTTCTCTTCTTTAAATTGGAGGATAATTGCTTTACAATGTTGTGGTAGTCTCTGCTGTACATCAACTCAAATCAGTCATATATATATATATATATATATATATATATATATATATATATATATCCCCTCCCTCTTGATCCTCCCTCCTCCCCAATTCCACCCTAGTAGGTCATCAAAGAGCAACCAGGCTGGGCTCCCTGTGGTATACAGCAGCTTCCCACTAGCTATCTATTTGACACATGATAGTGGATATATGTCAATGCTACTCTCAATTTCTCCCAGCCTCTCCTCCCCCTGCCATGTCCACAAGTTCACTCTCTACATCTTCAAATCTATTTCTTCTCTGTAAATAGGTTCATCAGTATTATTTTTCTAGATTCCTATAGTGCATATATAGGAATATATATATAGTGCATATATAGGAAAACCTAATGATATTTGTTTTTCTCTTTCTGACTTACTTCACTCTGTATAACAGGCTCTAGTGTGCACTTTATTTCTAACCTAATGCTGCTGCTGATCTGATATAGAGGTTGGGGCCCCCTGCCTCCGATCATATAATTAATTGGATGAGAAAGGCACAGCAACCTGAAAGTGAAAGAACCTGAGTTCTGTTCTGTGCTCTGCTTCAGTTTACTGTGTGGCCTCTGTCAAGTTGCTGCACCTCTCTGGACCTCAGTTTTCTCATCTATACAATGAAGAACACAGTTCAGAAATTCTTTTCGGTTCCTACAAGCTCCAGAAAGTAAAAAGCCACTGCCCTCAAGAACACTAGCCGAGGACTCTGATATCCTGCCAGGTGATTCTCTTTTTTCTAACATATCAGTTTTCTTTCTTTCTTTCTTTTTTAAAGTTAGGAAAGGCAAACCCACTCTTGTCAACATGACTAAATACTTTAAACATCTAGAAGCTGTATTTAAAACATTTCTGTCAAGACCAAGTCATTTATTAAAGTTGCTGGTGAATGCTCCCTGACAGTTTTCTCCCTCAGAATTTATCATTTCTCAGCCAGAAATATTAATTCATCTCATCAGTCTGGGAATCTTGATGGGCAATCATTTTTTATTTGCCCTAAGAATAGATTCATAATTCTTTTCATTCAGAAGAATATTCTCCCTGTACAAAAGTGACTCAGCATTAGTTAGAATTAATATTAATATGCCAACTTAGCATATTCTATGGGTCGAAATGATGGATCAACATATTCTTGAAATAATATTAAAACTTAATTTTGATGACAAATGTTACATAAGATTTATATTCTCAGATGGTACTATGATATGCATTTTTAAAACCTTTTATTTTTTTCCCCTGCTGATAAATTCAACTGAGTATTTTTGAGCTGAGACCAATCTTAAGCCAAGACAGAGAATACAGGGCTGGGCACTCTGTTGAATTTCAACCAATGATTCATTGCATCCATTTGTCAAAATTCAGAATGTGACAAACAAGCCTTTGATGAAATAGATAAGACTTTCCAGATGGAATGAAATCCTGACATAAGTAGTTTTGAAATTAGCTTAATCTTTCTATTACTGAAGGAACAGAGAATGAAAAAATGAGATTTTTACCCTGAGGAGTCACTGATCACAGGTAAAGAGCTTACACAGTCACAGTGAAAAATGGTTTTGGATCTGAAAACAGAGGAGGAAATATATACTATGTAAGGGGAAAGTCCTTTCAAATGGTCTTTTTGCCTTTAAAAATAAACATTAGAAGAAGAAACAAAGACATTGCTGGTATAAAGATCACAATCAGATGCAGGTCAAATCAAATGGTCTGCACCTAGGCCAGGATTCAGTTCAACCCCAAGCACTGAGGGAAGGCGAAAAACAAACAGGCTGAAGAGGAAAATCAGGATCAAGAGATGTGGACGCCCTGGCTAAAAAAATATATTAAAAAAAAAAAGGAAAAGTCAGTGATTCCTGCATGTAACAATACAGTATACTTTATTGTATTAAATTTTTTTTTTTTTTAAAAGAGAGAGACCTGTAGCCTCACCAAGCAACTAACTAGGTTACTCTGGACACACTGCTCCTGTGTCCAGATGGCCTTGAGAGGGTGTGGAAGCCAGGCTTGTTTCAGGTTCCCTGGACAAGGGGCTGCCTGGATGGGAGTCGTATACAGGCCTGCTGCTTCAGGGAAAGTCTAGGTGGGGGAAATCAAGAGACTGTTCTTCCTTTGGGCGTTATTTCTGTCATAGGGAAAAGTCCACCTGAGGGCCGGCATTCCCTCTCTTCATTCAATAAATATTTGTTCGGCACTTGTGTGTCACACACTGTTCTAGGAGGCACATCACAACACAAAGATCTTGGCCCTCAAGGAGCTTAGATTCTTGCGTGGTGTGGAGAAAAAGGGTAGCATAACAGGCCAGAGACTGCCATCCTTAGATAGGCCTGTTGGCAAGGCTGGCCTTGGCTGGCATTTGAGAACTTGGATTTCTGGACAACCAAGCCCAGGACTAGTAAGGGTGCGCCTCAACTGTTTGTGTGAACAATATAGTTGATTCTGAACACTGGCTTTCCTCCTGGGAGTCTGGAATTTTGTATATGTGCTGGGCAGAGGGAGCCTATGTGACTAGGGTAGGGTAAATAAACAAAAATATGTGCCCCATGGACTTTCATGTTGGTATGAGGGGGAAAATCTCAGGTGTTGAGTAACTGTATTTCAACCTTAAGGCAAAAACTATGGCAAAAGTAATCATATTGGATTGACACTTGGACAACATGGGTTTGGATTGTGCAGGTCTGATATTGTTTTCCAATAAATATTTGCTTTAGTACTACATAATCCGAGCTTCTTTGATCCCACAGATGCGAAACTGTGGATATTGAGGGCTGACTGTAAAGTTCTATGCAGAGTTTTGGCTACACAGAGGCTCACTGCCCCCAACCTCCCAGTTGTTCAAGGATCAACTGTAATCACTTAATAATTTAGTTAAATAAACACTATTTATTTTTGACTTTTCATATGAATGCTGCTGCTGCTGCTGCTAAGTTGCTTCAGTCATGTCTGACTCTATGGCAACCCCATAGATGGTAGCCCACCAGGCTCCCCTGTCCCTGGGATTCTCCAGGCAAGAACACTGGAGTGGGTTGCCATTTCCTTTTCCAATGCGTGAAAGTGAAAAGTGAAAGTGAAGTCACTCAGTCGTGTCCGACTCTTCCCGACCCCATGGACTGCAGCCTACCAGGCTCCTCCATCCATGGGATTTTCCAGGCAAGAGTACTGGAGTGGGGTGCCATTGCCTTCTCTAATTTAATACCTAGTATTGGCTTTATTAAGGCTTCCCAGGTGGCTCAGTGGTAAAGAACCTGCCTGCCAATGCAGGAGATGCAAGAGACCCAGGTTCAATCTCTGGGTTGGGAAGATCCCCTGGAGGAGGGCATGGCAACCCACTCCAGTATTCTTGCCTGGAGAATCCCATGCAAAGAGGAGACTGATGGGCTACAGTCCCTGGGGTCACAGAGTCAGACATGATTGAGGTACTGAGCACACACATCGGCTTTATTGGAAGGGCAGGAAGATAAAGGATCTATGATACTTGTGAGGTGAAGGAAGCTCTTGTGGCCTATTTATGGCAGACCTAATGAAAGATGCTGAAGGCCAAAGGGATGTATAAAGCCCCTCAGCATCTGCTCTACTGCCTCTCCAGCACACCCATCCCCCCAAATCTCCCCAAAGCCTAAACCCTGAGAATATACACCCACACCTGACACACAACTTCACGCTGCCCCTGACATCATAGGCTGCCATGGACTGCAAGGCCAGCCACAAAGTCTTTCCCCCTGTGCATCCAGGCACTTTTAGTTTTACTTTGTAGTTCCTCTCATCAAGACGTGAAATTCAGCTAGCTACCCTTTGACACTGGAACGTCTACATGACTTTGCTTCAGTCAACATGTGTGAAAGTGGTGATTCAGTGATTCCGAATCAAAGCCTCCAGAGGCCTTGTGTGCCTCTGTCCCCAGTCTTGGAGTTCAGTCATCCCAATGGCCCCAGCCAATAGCTGGCCAATGGAAAGATATATGAGCAAGGCCACCCAGACCAGCCAGTTCCAGTCGACCTTCCCTCTCAGCGCCGACACACTGGCAATCCCAGCCATGATCAGCCAAGACTGGCCCTGACCAGCCGAGCCACTAGATGGGAGTCAGGAGTGATAATCACAACCCAAACAGAAGCCAGGAGGGTTTAATGTTGTTTGGCAGCCAGAGGTGACCGAGATGCGTGCCCAAGCTTGAGTGTCTCAGCCAAAGCTGTACAGGTGCCTCCTGACAGGGGCTCCAAAGTTGAAATCACTGCAGTGTCTCTCAGGGGCTCTCTCAGGACAAACGCAGGGCTGATGACCACTTCAAAGCCAGAAGGACTCGGAGGGAGACTGCTCACTTCAAAGATGGGATAGCTTCAGAGAACTCTTGCATTTTGGCTTGAGAGTCAAACAATTGTCACACGGCTTCTCCCTCTCCCTCTCTCTCTGGCTCCCCAGGAGAAGAGCAATTGAAATGCTGGAAACAGTCTCCCCTCAAGTACAACAAAGGGCAGATTCTCTCAGCTCAGGGAGGCTGGCCTTTGGCGGAAAGGGAACAGCAGGAAGGGCAGATTCCAGAGCAGCTGAGAAAGAACTCCGGGCCTGGGTGAAATGCAGGCAGTCTGCCCAGTGGGGAGACTGGCAGCATTTCAATATCACCACAGTCTCATTTTGTAGAGCTGAGAGAATAGTCTCATCTCCCAAGAATGACAGAGCTGCCCATTTTATTGTATGCTTCTTAGGCAGCAACATGGCGAGTTAATTGAAAACCTGAATGTATCCATGCCCATCAACCTCCATGCTTTTTTCACTCTCCTCGACTCCCCACATTTTTTGTTTTTTGGCTTGACAGCTACACCAGGTATCCCCTGTAATCATTGTGCCCTGAAAAGAAAAAGTCAAGATATTTCAAGTGCCTTTTATTTTTTAATATAAATTTATTTATTTTAATTGGAGGCTAATTACTTTACAATATTGTATTGGTTTTGCTATACATTGACATGAATCCGCCACAGGTGTACATGTGTTCCCCATCCTGAACCCCGCTCCCACCTCCCTCCCCATACCATCCCTCTGGGTCATCCCACTGCACCAGCCGTGAGCATCCTGTCTCATGCATTGAACCTGGACTGGCGAATCATTTCTTATATGATATTATACATGTTTAAATGCCATTCTTCGAAATCATCCCACCCTCGCCCTCTCCCACAGAGTCCAAAAGTCTGTTCTATACATCTGTGTCTCTTTTGCTGTCTCGCATACAGGGTTATCATTACCATCTTTCTAAATTCCATATATATGCATTATTATACTGTATTGGTGTTTTTCTTTCTGTCTTACTTCACTCAGGATAATAGGCTGCAGTTTAATCCACCTCCTTGGAACTGATTCAAATGTATTCTTTTTAATGGCTGAGTAATACTCCATTGTGTATATGTACCACAGCTTTCTTATCCATTCATCTGCTGATGGACATCTAGGTTGCTTCCATGTCCTGGCTATTATAAACAGTGCTGTGATGAATGTTGGGGTACATGTGTCTCTTTCAATTCTAGTTTCCTCGGTGTGTATGCCCAGCAGTGGGATTGTTGGGTGGTATGGCCGTTCTATTTCCAGTTTTTTAAGGAATCTCCACACTGTTCTCCATAGTGGCTGTACTAGTTTGCATTCCCACCAACAGTGTAAGAGGGTTCCCTTTTCTCCACACCCTCTCCAGCATTTATTGCTTGTAGACTTTGGATAGCAGCCATTCTGGCTGGCATGAAATGGTACCTTATTGTGGTTTTGATTTGCATTTCTCTGATAATGAGTGATGTTGAGCATCTTTTCATGTGTTTGTTAGCCATCTGTATGTCTTCTTTGGAGAAATGTCTGTTTAGGTCTTTGGCCCATTTTTTAATTGGGTCATTTATTTTTCTGGAATTGAGCTGCAGGAGTCGCTTGTATATTTTTGAGACTAACTCTTTGTCAGTTGTTTCATTTGCTATTATTTTCTCCCATTCTGAAGGTTGTCTTTTCACCTTTCTTATAGTTTCCTTTTTTGTGCAGAAGCTTTTAAGTTTAATTAGGTCCCATTTGTTTATTTTTGCTTTTATTTCCAATATCCTGGGAGGTGGGTCATAGAGGATCCTGCTGTGATGTATGTCGGAGAGTGTTTTGCCTATGTTTTCCTCTAGGAGTTTTATAGTTTCTGGTCTTACGTTTAGATCTTTAATCCATTTTGAGTTTATTTTTGTGTATGGTGTTAGAAAGTGTTCCAGTTTCATTCTTTTACAAGTGGTTGACCAGTTTTCCCAGCACCACTTGTTAAACAGATTGTCTTTTCTCCATTGTATATTCTTGCCTCCTTTGTCAAAGATAAGGTGTCCATGCTGCTGCTGCTAAGTCGCGTCAGTCATGTCCGACTCTGTGCGACCCCATAGATGGCAGCCCACCAGGCTCCCCCGTCCCTGGGATTCTCCAGGCAAGAACACTGGAGTGGGTTGCCATTTTCTTCTCCAATGCATGACAGTGAAAAGAGAAAGTGAAGTCTCTCAGTCATGTCTGACTCTTTGCGACCCCATGGACTGTAGCCCACTAGGCTCCTCCGTCCATGGGATTTTCCAGGCAAGAGTACTGGAGTAGGGTGCCATTGCTTTCTCCGAAGGTGTCCATAGATACGTGGATTTATCTCTGGGCTTTCTATTTTGTTCCATTGATCTATATTTTTCTGTCTTTGTGCCAGTACCATACTGTCTTGATGACTTTGGCTTTGTAGTAGAGCCTGAAGTCAGGCAGATTGATTCCTACAGTTCCATTCTTCTTTCTCAAGATTGCTTTGGCTATTTGAGTTTTTTTGGATTTCCATACAAATTGTGAAATTATTTGTTCTAGCTCTGTGGTAGCTTGATAGGGATTGCATTGAATCTATAGATTACTTTGGGTAGTATACTCATTTTCACTATATTGATTCTTCCGATCCATGAACACAGTATATTTCTCCATCTATTAGTGTCCTCTTTGATTTCTTTCACCAGTGTTTTATAGTTTTCTATATATAGCTCTTTTGTTTCTTTAGGTAGATATATCCCTAAGTATTTTTTTCTTCTTGTTGCAATGGTGAATGGAATTGTTTCCTTAATTTCTCTTTCTATTTTCTCATTATTCATGTATAGGAATGCAAGGGATTTCTGTGCGTTGATTTTATATCCTGCAGCTTTACTATATTCATTGATTAGGTCTAGTAATTTTCTGGTGGTCTTTAGGGTTTTCTATGTAGAGGATCATGTCATCTGCAAACAGTGAAAGTTTTATTTCTTCTTTTCCAATTTGGATTTCTTTTATTTCTTTTTCTGCTCTGATTGCTGTAGCCAAAACTTCCAAAACTATGTTGAATAGTAGTGGTGAGAGTGGGCACTCTTGTCTTGTTCCTGACTTTAGGGGAAGTGCTTTCAATTTTTCACCATTGAGGATAATGTTTGCTGTGGGTTTGTCATATATAGCTTTTATTATGTTGAGGTATGTTCCTTCTATTCCTGCTTTCTGGAGGGTTTTTATCATAAATGGATGTTGAATTTTTTCAGAGGCTTTCTCTGCATCTATTGAGATAATCATATGGCTTTTATTTTTCAATTTGTTAATGGCGTATTACATTGATTCATTTGCAGATATTGAAGAATCCTTGAATCCCTGGGATAAAGCCCACTTGGTCATGATGTATGATCTTTTTAATGTGTTGTTGGATTCTGATTGCTAGAATTTTGTTAAGCATTTTTGCATCTATGTTCATCAGTGATATTGGTCTGTAGTTTTCTTTTTTTGTGGCATCTTTGTCAGGTTTTGGTATTAGGGTGATGGTGGCCTCATAGAATGAGTTTGGAAGTTTACCTTCCTCTGCAATTTTCTGGAAGAGTTTGAGCAGGATAGGTGTTAGCTCTTCTCTAAATTTTTGGTAGAATTCAGCTGCGAAGCCGTCTGGACCTGGGCTTTTGTTTGCTGGAAGCTTTCTGATTACAGTTTCAATTTCTGTGCTTGTGATGGGTCTTTTATGATTTTCTATTTCTTCCTGGTTCAGTTTTGGAAAGTTGTACTTTTCTAAGAATTTGTCCATTTCTTCCACGTTGTCCATTTTATTGGCATATAATCGCTGATAGTTGTCTCTTATGATCCTTTGTATTTCTGTGTTGTCTGTTGTGATCTCTCCATTTCATTTCTAATTTTATTGATTTGATTTTTCTCCCTTTGTTTCTTGATGAGTCTGGCTAATGGTTTGTCAATTTTATTTATCCTCTCAAAGAACCAGCTTTTGGCTTTGTTGATTTTTGCTATGGTCTCTTTTGTTTCTTTTGCATTTATTTCTGCCCTAATTTTTAAGATTTCTTTCTTTCTACTAAGCCTGGGGTTCTTCATTTCTTCCTTTTCTAGTTGCTTTAGGTGTAGAGTTAGGTTATTTATTTGACTTTTTTCTTGTTTCTTGAGTTATGCCTGTATTGCTATGAACTTTCCCCTTAGCACTGCTTTTACAGTGTCCCACAGGATTTGGGTTGTTGTGTTTTTGTTTTCATTCATTTCTATGCATACTTTGATTTCTTTTTTGATTTCTTCTGTGATTTGTTGGTTATTCAGCAGCGTGTTGTTCAGCCTCCATATGTTGGAATTTTTAATAGTTTTTCTCCTGTAAGAGATCTAATCTGCATTGTGGTCAGAAAAGATGCTTGGAATGATTTCAATTTTTTTGAATTTACCAAGGCTAGATTTATGGCCCAGAATGTGATCTATCCTGGAGAAGGTTCCGTGTTCGCTTGGGAAAAAGGTGAAATTCATTGTGTTGGGGTGAAATGTCCTATAGATATCAATTAGATCTAACTGGCCTATTGTATCATTTAAAGTTTGTGTTTCCTTGTTAATTTTCTGTTTAGTTGATCTATCCATAGGTGTGAGTGGGGTATTAAAGTCTCCCACTATTATTGTGTTATTGTTAATTTCCCCTTTCATACTTGTTAGCATTTGTCTTACATATTATGGTGCTCCTATGTTGGGTAAATATATATTTATAATTGTTATATCTTCTTCTTGGATTGATCTTTTGATCATTATGTAGTGTCCTTCTTTGTCTCTTTTCAGAGCCTTTGTTTTAAAGTCTATTTTATCTGATATGAGTATTGCTACTCCTGCTTTCTTTTGGTCTCTATTTGCGTGGAATATCTTTTTCCAGCCCTTCATTTTCAGTCTGTATGTGTCCCTTGTTTCAAGGTGGGTCTCTTGTAGACAACATATATAGGGTTCTTGTTTCCATTTCCATTCAGCCAGTCTTTGTCTTTTGGTTGGGGCATTCAACCCATTTACATTTAAGGTAATTATTGATAAGTATAGCACCGAAGAATTGATGCTTTTGAACTGTGGTGTTGGAGAAGACTCTTGAGAGTCCCTTGGACTGCAAGGAGATCCAACCAGTCCATTCTGAAGGAGATCAGCCCTGGGATTTCTTTGGAAGGAATGATGCTAAAGCTGAAACTCCAGTACTTTGGCCACCTCACGCGAAGAGTTGACTCATTGGAAAAGACTCTGATGCTGGGAGGGATTGGGGGCAGGAGGAGAAGGGGACGACAGAGGATGAGATGGCTGGATGGCATCACTGACTCGATGGACGTGAGTCTGAGTGAACTCTGGGAGTTGGTGATGGATAAGGAGGCCTGGTGTGCTGCAATTTATGGGGTTGCAAAGAGTCGGACACGACTGACTGACTGATCTGATCTGATCTGATGATCCCATTGCCATTTACTTTATTGTTTTGGGTTCGAGTTTATACACCCTTTCTGTGTTTCCTGTCTAGAGAAGATCCTTTAGCATTTGTTGGAGAGCTGGTTTGGTGGTGGTGAATTCTCTCAGCTTTTGCTTGTCTGTAAAGCTTTTGATTTCTCCCTCATATTTCAATGAGATCCTTTCTGGGTACAGTAATCTGGGCTGTAGGTTATTTTCTTTCATCACTTTAAGTATGTCCTGCCATTCCCTCCTGGCCTGAAGAGTTTCTATTGAAAGATCAACTGTTATCCTTATGGGAATCCTCTTGTGTGTTATTTGCTGTTTTTCCCTTGCTGCTTTTTAATATTTGTTGTTTGTGTTTGATCTTTATTAATTTGATTAATATGTGTCTTGGGGTGTTTTGCCTTGGGTTTATCCTGTTTGGGACTCTCTGGGTTTCTTGGACTTGGGTGATTATTTCCTTCCCCATTTTAGGGAAGTTTTCAACTATTATCTCCTCAAGTATTTTCTCATGGTCTTTCTTTTTGTCTTCTTCTTCTGGGATTCCTATGATTCGAATGTTGGGGCATTTAACATTGTCCCAGAGGTCTCTGAGATTGTCCTGATTTCTTTTAATTCGTTTTTCTTTTTTCCTCTCTGTTTCATTTATTTCTACCATTCTTCTACCTCACTTATCCTATCTTCTGCCTCCGTTTTCTACTGTTGGTTCCCTGCAGAGTGTTTTTGACCTCACTTATTGCACTATTCATTATATATTGACTCTTTTTTATTTCTTCTAGGTCCTTGTTAAACCTTTCTCGCATCTTCTCAATCCTTGTCTCCAGGCTATTTATCTGTAACTCCATTTTGTTTTCAGTATTTTGGATCATTTTCACTATCATCATTTGGAATTATTTATCAGGTAGATTCCCTATCTCTTCCTCTTTCGTTTGCTTTGGTGGGCATTTACCCTGTTCTTTTACCTGCTGGGTATTTCTCTGCCTCTTCATCTTGTGTTGGGGTGGCCTTTCCATATTCTGGCAGTTTTTGGAGTTCTCTTTATTGTGGAGTTTCCTGGCTGTGGGTATGGTTGGACGGGTGGCTTGTCAAGGTTTCCTGGTTAGGGAACCTTGTTTCGGTGTTCTGGTGGGTGGAGCTGGATTTCTTCTTTCTGGAGTACAATGAAGTGTCCAGTAATGAGTTATGAGATGTCAATGGGTTTGGAGTGACTTTGGGCAGCCTGTATATTGAAGCTCAGGGCTATGTTCCTGTGTTGCTGGAGAATTTGCGTGGTATGTCTTGCTCTGGAACTTGTTGGCCCTTGGGTGGTGCTTGGTTTCAGTGTAGGTATGGAGGCGTTTGATGAGCTCCTATCGATTAATGTTCCCTGGAGTCAGGAGTTTTCTGGTGTTCTCATGATTTGGACTTAAGCCTTCTGCCTCTGGTTTTCAGTCTTATTCTTACAGTAGCCTCAAGACTTCTCCATCTGTCACTTCCAAAGTAGTTCCCTGTTTTAGATTCTGCTGTTTGCTGGTCTCTTCAGTGTCTGATTTCCACCCTGACACAAGGAGGCGGTGGTGGACACTTTTTTAGGCTCACTTGCTCAGTTGTGCCGTGGGGAGGGAGAGACGCTGCAAACAAATAACACTGGCATCTGTGGGGAGAGCTCGCAGTGTCTCAGCCACACTGGGTTTGCCCCCACTCACGGCATGTATGCTTTCCCTGTCTACACTGCTTAGGCTCTAGGTTGCTCTACTGGGAACTGTCTGAGGCTGACCCTGGGCTGCATGCACTTCCCAGGTCTAAGCCGCTCAGGTTCAGGTACTCAGGTACTCCTCAGAGGCACAGACTCGGTTGGGCCAGCGTTTTGAGCCCTTCCCAGGTCTGAGCAGCTCAGGTGACCAGTTGTTTGGTGAGCACAGTTGCTGCGACTTATCGCCTCCTGCTTTCCTGCCACTCAGTTTTCTGGGTGTACAACCAGTGCACCTTCTCAGGTGGATGTCAACCGTCCAGAATCCCAAGAAGTCTTGGTTAGCAACGAAGGCTGCTTGCAGTTTGGTAGATAATCACGGCCGCCCCCTTCTGGCTCTGGCTGCCCTCGCCTGCCTGTCTCCAGAGGGGGATGTGCCAGTCCGCAGCCGGCTAGCTCTGCTCAGTCCTTTGTTCTGTGAGTGGGCCTGGAGGTGTCTTAGGTTAGGGCTTTTTGCAGGGTAACTATCCCACAGTCTGGTTTGCTATCTCAAGTTAGTTCCCTCAGATTGCCCTCAGGGCATTCAGGCCCAGTCCTTACTGTAAGCAATGCAGCCTGTGCCTCACTGTCCAGCCCCTGCTTGCTAGTGGCGGATGCGGGCGTCTGCGGGTGTCTGCGCTGCTTCTCTACTGGGAGTTATCGTTGGGCATGTAATCTGTGGGTTTTAATTATTTATTTATTTTTTCTCCCAGTTATGTTGCCCTCTGTGGTTCCAAGGCTCACCACAGACTTGCCAGTGAGAGTGTTTCCTGGTGTTTGGAAACTTCTCTCTTTTTTAAGACTCCCTTCCTGGGACAGATCTCCATCCCTATCTCTTCTGTCTCTCTTTTTATCTTTTATATTTTTCCTACCTCCTTTAGAAGACAATGGGCTGCTTTTCTGGGTGCCTGATATCCTCTGCCGGCATTCAGAAGTTGTTCTGTGGAATTTATTCAGCGTTCAAATGTTCTTTTGATGAATTTATGGGGGAGAAAGTGGTCTCCCATCCTATTCCTCCACTCTTAGGACCGCCCCCCTCAAGTGCCTTTTAAATCCATACCAAGAACTCTCTAGACACCAAAGAAGTACAGTGAAAGCAGACCTAATGTCCCCATGAAAATGAGGATCATGAAATGAGAGACAAACTCACATTGAAACACTGCAGTGGGCTGCTTCAATCTTGCATCCATTTACTTGGTACCATGTACTGTGAAAAGCAAGACAGAACACACTCCTTGTCCTCTGGAGTCTGAGGTCTTTGTCTGCCCTCAAAGAGCTCTCAGGGACTTCTCTGGGGGTCCAGTGGTTAAAACTTTCCCTCCAATGCAGGGAGTGTGGGTTCGATCCCTGGTCAGGGAGCTAGGATCCCACGTGCCTCAGGGCCAAAAATCCAAAACAGAAAACAGAAGCAATATTGTAACAAATTCAATAAAGACTTCAAAAATGGTCCACATCAAAAAAAGAAAATCTTAACAAAAAAGAAAGAAAGAAATCTTCTCAGCCCTGTCAGAGCTCAGGACACAAAGTGTCAAATGCTACGATGGAAGCAGGTTCCAAATTCTAGGCCAACACAAAAGAGAGAGTCATGCTTACAAGTCTGTCAATAAGGTTAGAGGCACCCATGTGAAGTGAGTGCCCAGCACTGTGATGTTCACTTCTCCAAGGGTGAGTGAGTTCAGGCCATCTACCAGGAGGTTCTTGTGAAAAATCCTAAAACTCTACTTTGTCTCATCTCTGCCACACAATCCCACCAGGACCCCAACCGGCCTTTAGACCCTGACACAAGCTATTCTGCATTCATTTTGGAAAGGGCGAAAGGAAATTCTCTGGAAGAACTAATCTCCTGTTTTAAGACACAGCGAAAGAAGCCCATCCATCTCTCTTCCCAACCTCCATCTTCTGCCAGACTTTCTATGGGAATCCATGAAACACTTCTATATCCTTTACGCATATGAAACAAAATGCAAAGTTGTCTTTTATCACACTTTTCCCCTCCAAATTCTGAAATCTGCACAACGGAGAAATCATCATTCCCTTTCATCCAGTGACCAGGTTACAGATAAAAATGTACGAGCTAATTCAGAGGCATAAAGCAGAGTCAGAGGATTAAACAAAGCAATCACCTTCAAAATGTTACAAAGCCAAGCTGAAAAGCCTGATCTTGGCCATACACACACAGTTTTTAATCAAGAAAGAGAAATACATCATTCTGTCACCTACCAAACTGTATTTTCTTTCCTCTTTAAAAGAAGAATGAACTCCTAGCAACTAAATTATTTTAATAAGGTTAAATGAAGAAGCAGCAGCAAAAAGCAGTTACCCAGCTCCACAGTGGGCAAAACCCTAATCTAATGCAGGTCTAATTAACTCTAATTGATGCAAAACGTCATCTAAAAATCAACAGGAAGTATATAGTAATAGCATTGGAAAGACCCTCATTATTTAAGAATCAATGTCTAAAGGGCATTTTTAAAAGGAATGTAATACCCCCAAGATGTTCACGTTCCATGTTGCTTCATTCTTTATCAAAAGACCTTATCAACTGCTCCTTATCAAGAATCTGGGTATCCAGAGAGGCAGACTAATGATAATTAATACTACAAGGTCTTCTTTCAAAATCATTAGGGATTCACTAAGCTGACAACACAAGCTGTTTAACACTTGAACTGTCTAATGACATTGCAGGATAAGGGGTACCACCATATTTATGACTTTGGAAATTCCGTTGTTGCATTTCCAAACTACTCTGCGTGCACAGTGTGATGTCCGTTTACCTTTCCTTTTGATTTTAGGTGCAGTTTGTGCCTTCAAAACCCAATCTGTATACTTATCTCACTGGGGGGAAATGGAGTTTGGACATTGAAAGGCTGACCTTTGCTTCTTCCCTCTGCCAAACCCATCCCCTACTGGCAGCAGACACTCGCTCTCTTTCCTAGTACTGAATATTGGATTCTGCAGGGGGAAAAAAAAGAGCAAAGTTGAATAATAGAGGCAGGGAAATTTAGTTAGTTGCCTACCCAATATCCATTTCTCCCTTCAGAACCCCAGCAGTTTTCAAGGTGGCCTAGATAAAGGCAAGCTTTCCTAGTCTCCCATGTGTGGCCATACAACAGTCCTGGTCAACAGATACAAGGAGAAATTTGGAAATGTCTTGGACAGCTTTTGCTTCCCTGATCAGTGGAGACATACTCAGCACAGCCTTTTCTCTGCTTCCTATCTTGAATGTAAACATGGTATCTGGACCTTACCTACGGATTCTGTAACCATGACCTGGGAAAGTCCCTGACATCACCAACTCACTGTACCAATACCAGCAGCCATCTGATGTTAGATGGCTATATGTTAGAATATGTTATGTTAGAATACAGTGTATTAAAAAGCACAGACATCATTTTGCCAACAAAGGTCCATATAGTCAAATCTATGGTTTTTCTAGTAGTCATGTACAGATGTGAGAGTTGGACCATAAAGAAGGCTGAGCACTGAAGAAATGATGCTTTCAAACTGTGGTGTTGGAGAAGACTCCTGAGAGTCCCTTGGACTGCAAGGAGATCCAACTAGTCAATCCTAAAGGAAATCAACGCCGACTCACTGGAAAAGACCCTGAGGCTGGGAAAGATTGAAGGCAGGAAGAGAAGCGGGTGACAGAGGATGCGATGGCTGGACGCCATCACCGACTCAATGGACATGTGTTTGAGCAAACTCTGGGAGACGGCGAAGGTCAGGGAAGACTGGCATGCTGCAGTCTATGGCATCACAAAGAGTTGGACATGACTGAATGACAGAACAACAACAACAACAATCTGTTGAAACCACCATAGTCAGGTTTTCAATCAGCTACAGCTAACAGCACTGGTAACAGATATATTAAGCCAGGAAAGGAATCCAGCTTCCACCCTCAGATCTGAGCAGATTTCATTGTTTAAAATAATCTCTGTTAGGTTACGGTAATTTGTCTGTTCCTTGGGAATAGAACCATTTGAGTGATGGCTCCATACAGGCTCTAACAGTATCTTTCATCACTCCTGTTTCGCCCAAGACCAAAGCCAGCAATGAAACCATTTTATTAAAGCTGTACTTGGCGTCATGCACCAGTGATCACTGATCACAAGCTGAAGTTTACAAAGGAAAGCTATGGTCTTCTGAGAACATCATTAAATGGCATAGCACAGAGTTTGCATCATAAGTCTCTCCTTGGAACTTGGGGTTTGCCTCTCTCATACAATCCTATGCGGCCTCCCTGGTGGCTCAGTGGTAAAGAATCTGCCTGAAATGCAGGAGACCTGAGTTTGATCCCTGGGTCGGGAAGATCCCCTGGAGAGGGGAATGGCAACCCACTCTACTACTCTTGCCTGGGAAATCCCATGGACAGAAGAGCCTGGTGGGCTAAAGTCCATGGGGTTGCCACAGAAGAGTTGGACACACCTTAACAACTAAACAACAACACAGTGTTATGGAATTACCTTTAATCGGACATTCATGACAACTCTTCCCCCAACAGCAATTTTTTTTTTTTTTTGGCAGCACTGTGAGGCTTGCAGGATCTTAGTTCCTTGACCAGAGATGAAATCTGTGCTCCTAACCACTGGAAAATCAAGGAATTCCCCCAACAGCATTTTCTGATGAAAATGAAGTTGACCTTTCTAACACCAAGGTAAAAAGTTCTTAAAGGACACAGACATAAAAGCAATAGTTGCCGATATGAATCTTGTCCACAGAGTAAGCAGAAATGTTTTTACTAAAAGAACATCAAGAAGAGGGAAATGTGTTTAGGTGACCAGACTGAGCTTCTGGGTGAAGAGCTATACCAGTACTGGACTTGCTGCTGCTGCTGCTAAGTCACTTCAGTCACGTCCGACTCTATGCAGCCCACCAGGCTCCCCCGTCCCTGGGATTCTCCAGGCAAGAACACTGGAGTGGGTTGCCATTACCTTCTCCAATGCATGAAAGTGAAGAGTGAAAGTGAAGTCACTCAGTCGTGTCTGACTCTTAGTGACCCCATGGACTGGAGCCTACCAGGCTCCTCTAACCATGGGATTTTCCAGGCAAGAGTACTGGAGTGGGTTGCCATTGCCTTCTCTGACCGGACTTGCTAGGCTATAAGAAAGGAATGCTCTATGAAAGCAGGTGGTTCAAAAGTGTTGAGCAAAGGACCACTCAGTGGAACACTGGCACCATCTACAATTTCTAAGAAATGCAGAATCTTAGGTCTCATCCCACATATTATTTTTGGCCGTGCTGGGTCTTTGCTGCTGCATGCAGGCTTTCTCTAGTGGCAGCGAGTGTGGGCTAATCTTCACTGTGGGTGCGTGGGCTTCTCTTGTTGTGGATCATGGGCTCAGTGGGATCTTCCTCGACCAGGGATTGAACCACGTCCCCTGCACTGGCAGGTGGATTCTTAACTGCAGGACCACCAGGGAAAGCCCCAGATCTTCAATAGGTTCTCCAGGTGATTCAGGTACATTACAACTTGAGAAGCACTGATTTTGACAATTTTCCTAACATGTTAGAACACCTGAGGTCAGGAGATGTTACTTACTCCCATTCCAGTGAATGGCAGGCATTGCTCAGTATTTAGAAGGCCATAAATGTTGCCTGTGGACCTTGCAAGGATTTACAGTATTTGCCACAGCAGCAAGAAGGAAATTTACTCTGTCCGTGGCACCAATGATTAATATATTTGACTCGCCTAAAGATATTAATTTCCCCCTAAAGGGTCATTTATCAAGGTCTCTGAGGTTAATATATATTCTTCAAGATGACAGTGATAACAAGAGTTGTTGCTGTGACTACACAATGGATATACGATAGCGATTTTTCATAAAGATGCTTCCCTCTGTCACCTCAACAAGGCAACACAAATAACTCAGAAGTCTGGTGTGTGGTCTGGTTTATATCACTGGAAAGGGTTATTCTGGGCATTGGTGCTATTTGATCAGACCCAAGAATGCTGTCAATGGATTGTCAATGGCATTATCCAAAGAACTGGGAGCTTATTTACACCTAATCATAGCACCAATTTACTTAAAAAAGAAAATGTCCATTTGCTCTTGTAAGGAGAGGGTGAATATCAAACATGATTACATATATCAGTATCTTGCCATCTACACTGAATGTGACAGCCCTGAAAGCCAGTGATGTTCTGAACAGTGCACCACGGAATGGAGATTAAACAAATGAAGTTTAGACAAGTTACACAGAATTCACTTAAAACAAAAGTGTAATTCCCTCCCACACTGAATATCAATGAGATACTGCAGAAATAACAGAATACGACTTACAAAGTGAAATCATGAAAGATATTGTGAACTAAGAGTGACCAAAATGTAAACTACGGACTTTGGGTGATTATGATGTGGCAATGTTGTTTCATCAGTTGTAACAAATGCACCATTCAAGTGAGGAATGTTGATAATGCGGGAGGCTATGCATGTGAGGGCAGGGAGTATGTGCAGAAATCTGTATTTTCCTCTCAATTTTCCAGTGAAACTAAAACTTCTCTAAACAAATACAATCTTCAAAAAAAAAAAAAAAAAAGTGGGACTTCCCTGGAAAACCAGCAGTTAAGAATTCACCTTTCAATGCAGTGGGTGCAGGTTTGATTCCTGATGGGGAAGCTAAGATCCCACATACCTTAGGGCCCAACATAAAAGAGCAGAAGCAATACTGTAACTAATTCAATAAAGGCTTCAAAACTGGTCCCCATCCAAAAAAAAAAAAAAAAAAAAGAAATGAAAAAAAGCTTTCCGGCAATGACAACCTCCCCATGAGAACATGCCTCTCCCAAAGGATCTCCTGTATCCCTCTCCAAAAGAGAACAGGAAACATAAGAAGAGCCTGTTGCAGAGCCCCAATTCCTGTTTCATGGATGTGAAATGCCCAGCCATGCACAAACAGCAGTTTTGTGTGTTGGCTGCTCTGCTGTCCTCTGCCAGCCTACAGGAGGAAAAGCAAGGCTACAAAGGATACTCCTTCAGACAGAAGCAGCACTAAAAGTACTCTGTATCAAGAAGAATGCGGAACTATCCCAATAAACACGTTTTGGATACAAAAAAAAAAAAAAAAAAAAAAACACGTTTTGGATACAAAAAAGAAAAAAAAGAGGGAGAGAGAGAGAGACAAATCTTAAAAGTTATCACTGGAAGCAGGAACTTTCCAAAAGACCATCAGGATTTTTCATCCTACAGACCAAGCTGAAAATCCTTGGTGACAAGTTTTCTGCTTCCAGCAATATGGTGGTCTAGAGCAATGGTTCTGGAATTGTGGTCCCTAGAATGGCAGCATCAGCATCATCTGGGAACTTTTTAGAAGTGCAAATTCTCTCACTCTACCCCAGACCCACGTAAAGCACAATGACCCATGTTTTAATAAGGTTTCCAAGGTGATTCTGCTGGAAGCTAAATTTCAGTTCAGTTCAATCACTTAGTCATGTCCGACTCTGCAATCCCATAGACTGCAGCACCCCAGGCCTCCCTGTCCATCACCAACTCTCGGAGTTTACTCAAACTCATCTCCATTGAGTCGGTGATGCCATCCAACCATCTCATCCTCTGTTGTCCCCTTCTCCTCCCACCTTCAAACTTTCCTAGCCAGCAGGGTCTTTTCAAATGAGTCAGCTCTTCGCATCAGGTGGCCAAAGTATTGGAGTTTCAGCTTCAACATCAGTCCTTCCAATGAACATTCAGGACTGATTTCCTTTAGGATGGACTGGTTGGATCTCTTTGCAGTCCAAGGAACTCTCAAAAGTCTTCTCCAATACCACAGTTCAAAAGCATCAATTCTTTGGCACTCAGCCTTCTTTATACTCCGTCTCACATCCATACATGACTACTGGAAAAACCATAGCCTTGACTAGACGGACCTCTGTTGGCAAAGTAATGTCTCTGCTTTTCAATATGCTGTCTAGGTTGGTCATAACTTTCCTTTCAAGGAGTAAGTATCTTTAATTTCTGCAGTCACCATCCATAGTGATTTTGGAGCCCCCCAAAAATAAAGTCTCTCATGGTTTCCATTGTTTCCCCATCTATTTGCCATGAAGTGACAGGACCAGATGCCATGATCTTAGTTTTCTGAATATGAAGCTTTAAGCCAAATTTTTCACTCTTCTCTTTCACTTTCATCAAGAGGCTCTTTAGTTCTTCTCTTTCTGCCATTAGGGTGGTGTCATCTACATATCTGAGGTAATTGAGATTTCTCCCGGCAATCTTGATTCCAGCTTGTGCTTCTTCCAGCCCAGTGTTTCTCATGATGCACTCTGCATATAAGTTAAATAAGCAGGATGACAATATACAGCCTTGACGTACTCCTTTTCCTATTTGGAACCAGTCTGTTGTTCCATGTCAAGTTCTAACTGTTGCTTCCTGACTTGCACACAGATTTCTCAAGAGCCAGGTCAGGTGGTCTGGCATTAACATCTCTTGAAGAATTTTCCAGTTTGTGGTGATCCACACAGTCAAAGGCTTTGGCATAGTCAATAAAGCAGAAATAGATGTTTTTATGGAATTCTCTTGCTTTTTCAATAATCTAATAGATGTTGCCAATTTGATCTCTGGTTCCTCTGCCTTTTCTAAAACCAGCTTGATCATCTGAAAGTTCATGGTTCACATACTGTTGAAGCCTGGCTTGGAGAATTTTGAGGATTACTTTACTAGCGTGTGAGATGAGTGCAATTATGTGGTAGTTTGAGCATTCTTTGGCATTGCCTTTCTTTGGCATTGGAATGATAACTGACCTTTTCCAGTCCTGTGGCCACTGCTGAGTTTTCCAAATTTGCTGGCATATTGAGTGCAGCACTTTCACAGCATCATCTTTTAGGATTTGAAACAGCTCAACTGGAACTCTATCACCTCCACTAGCTTTGTTTGTAGTGATGATTCCTAAGGCCCACTTGACTTCATATTCCAGGATGTCTGGCTCTAGGTGAGTGATCATACCATCATGATTATCTGGGTCATGAAGATCTTTTTTGTATTGGTCTCCTGTGTATTTTTGCCACCTCTTCTTAATGTCTTCTGCTTTTGTTAGGTCCATACCACTTCTGTCCTTTATTGAGCCCATCTTTGCATGAAATATCCCCTTGGTATCTCTGATTTTCTTGAAGAGATCTCTACTCTTTCCCATTCTATTATTTTCCTCTATTTCTTTGCATTGATCACTGAAGAAGGCTTTCTTACCTCTCCTTGATATTCTGTGGAACTCTGCATTCAAATGGGTATATATTTCCTTTTCTCCTTTGCTTTTTGGTTTTCTTCTTTTCATAGCTATTTGTCAGGCCTCCTCAGACACCCATTTTGCTTTTTTGCATTTCTTTTCCATGGGGATGATCTTGATCCCTGTCTCCTGTACAATGTCATGAACTTCCCTCCATAGTTCATCAGGCACTGTGTCTATCAGATCTAATCCCTTGAATCTATTTGTCACTTCCACTGTATAATCGTAAGGGATTTGATTTAGGTCATACCTGAATGGTCTAGTGGTTTCCCCTACTTTCTTCAATTTAAGTCTGAATTTGGCAATAAGGAGTTCATGATCTGAGCCACAGTCAGCTCCTGGTCTTGTTTTTGCTGACTGTATACCGCTTTTCCATCTTTGGTTGCAAAGAATATAATCAGTCTGATTTCAGTACTGACCATCTGGTGATGTCCATGTGTAGAGTCCTCTCTTGTGTTGTTGGAAGAGGGTGTTTGCTATGACCAGTGCATTCTCTGCAAAGCTCTATTAGCCTTTGCCCTGCTTCATTCTGTACTCCAAGGCCAAATTTGCCCGTTACTCCAGGTGTTTCTTGACCTCCTACTTTTGCATTCCAGTCCCCTATAATTAAAAGGGCATCTTTTTTTGGGTTTTAGTTCTAAAAGGTCTTGTAGGTCTTCACAGAACCGTTCAACTTCAGCTTCTTCAGCATTACTGGTTGGGGCATAGACTTGGATTACCGTCATATTGAATGGTTTGTAGAACACAGCTTGCCTGATGAAAAAAATGCCTCAAGCTTGAAAGCTAAATGTCAAAAGCCATTTACATAGTAGTTTTAGTTAGAATCTCTAATAAGTTACCTGCACCAAGAACTGGGGGCTTTCCTCTGACTGCTAAAAAAACTGATAGGGAGTTGTTTATATGTTGGTCAATATTCAATAGTATGAGTCAGAAACAGCTGTCCCATACTGTGTACCACCTAATTAAGAGCTCATGCTATCTAAAATGAAAAGAAATATTAAATCATTGTACGCTGTAAACAAATTCTGAGGGTACATCTTCCTTCTAATTTCTGATTTAATTATCTCTTCAGGTATCTGTTTATTCACTCTAGGAAGGACGTGATGAGGTACTCATTTCTTAGCTGTAGTAAAAGCATACTTACTGTAAACTGGCTTTGATTCTTCTATTCCTCTACATATTTTTATTCATAAATATTTAACAGTTTTTTGAGGAATAGTATTTTAATATGTAATTAAAGGAGCGGTTTTCTACATTAAGTTCTTATTTGTAGGACAGCGTAATTCCTTCCAAACAAAAAAGGAATTCTTAACAACTGATTATCTATATCTGTCAGTGTTTAATTTATCAAAAGTGAATATAAGTTTTCAACAGATGGAGATAAAGATTGAGAAACATACACAAGACTTTATCAGCTGCATGAATATAAAAGTAACAGATTACTTTAAAAACAAAAATCATTTCAGATGTCTGAAACTATACAAGTCCAAACATAGAGTTTCCTAAAGGGTCTCTTAAATGTTAACAATGAGAGAGTTCTGTGTGTCAGCACAGAAATGCACAAGCAGATCATTTTGACCTGTCATCAGCTGGGCACATTTTTCACTTTGTAACATAAAAGTGGTAGAATTTTACCATCCACTGGCTGTCATGAGGCTGATGGTGAATGAAAATGTGACAGAATTCATGACCAACCAAGTAACCTGTCGACCAAATATTTCATCCCAAGATCCTAAGTAGCTCTGCTGTCAGACCCAGAAAAGCTAAAACACATTTTGATAGGAGCTCCTTTTAAAACATGGGCTGTCCCTTCTTGAGACTCCAATAAAGGGGATTATTTAGTTTTGTGAAATTAAAAACAGTTCATGTGCATCCCTTCCTCTCTTCTGTAAATATGTATTAGGAATCTTCTGTTTGCCAGGTCTGCCTATTATTCAGATCAGTATTAGTGAAAAGGGAGTGGAGATGAAGAGCTTAGAGCTGCTGCAGTCTTGCTGCAAGCAAGGCTCTCTGGGAAATGTGTAGGATGGAAACAAACATGAAATGTGCAGTGAACAGTACACCCAAAAGGGCAGCCAGAAGTGCTGAGGAAAGGGATCCGTTGAGAAAAAAGGCTTGTGAGAAAAGTAACAAAAGAAACTCAGGGAACAAAGGTGGTATTAGGCACTTCCTGCTAAGGATCCTTCTCACAGTTGGCCATCCACTTCCATCCTCATGCTTAATTGTCCATGCTTGTCTCCAATTCTCTATCATATTCTATTTGGGAACTTGTCAACTGTGTCTGAATGCCTTCCAGACACTTCCTCTCTTTGAGTTTTCGGGCTACTGAGTGGCATCTTGGGTGGGAATCAGCAACAGATTCGGTCCTGAAACTCCAGAATGGATATGCAGACAGTCTACCCACTGCCTCGAGGGTTCTCTCAATGAACAGAAACAACTATTTGCCACTCATCAGTTAACATTTATTGGTATATTTAGGGAATGGGGAATTTCATTTAACAGGAAGGGTACCACCCTTGTACAGCCAAGAGATCAAAGCCCGTCAATCCTAAAGGATTGAACATTCATTGGAAGGACTGATGCTGAAGCTAAAGCTCCAACACTTTGGCCATAAAAAAAAATTTGCCTGCAATGCAGGAGACCCAGGTTCAATCCCTCAGTTGGGAAGATGCCCTGGAGAAGGAAATGGCAACCCATTCCAGAGTTCTTGCCTGGAGAATTTCAAGGACAGAGGAGCCTGGCAGGCTACAATCCATGGGATCGCAAAGAGTCAGACATGACTGAGCACCTAATACTTCACTTTTCACTTTCACCTGATGCAAAGAGCTGACTCATTGAAAAGACCCTAATGCTGTGAAAGATTGAGGGCAGGAGGAGAAAGGGGTGAAAAAGAATGAGCTGGTTGGATGGCATCACCGACTATGGACATGAGTTTGAGCAAACTCCAGGAGATGGTGAAGGACAGGGAAGCCTGGTGTGCCACAGTCCATGGGGTTGCAGAGTCAGATACAACTGAGCAACTGAACAACAAAGGGTACCACTAGCCCAAGGTAGCAGAAAGAGCACAAATTTGCAGAAAAACCTGAGTTCTAGACAAGATTCAATCCCTTATCAACTGGGGATCATAAATCCCACAGGTAAGTCTTGGTTTCTCTCTCTTGTCTTAGAATCTTAACTGGCTGGTTCCCACCGAAAGTATCCTGCTTGGGCAATAAATGTTATCATTATCCTACTTCTCAACCCTACATCCTTGGGGAAGTTACTCAACCTCTCTGCAATGTTTTCTATTTTCTGTTCTGAAAATGTAGTATTAGTAATAGTATCTAACTTGAAGAGAGATTGTGATAATTAAACGAGACAGCTTATGTAACAAGTAGTTAGTCTACTTAATGTTCTATATAATTATTAGTTACCACTGATTGCAATGACTTGGAAGCATTATAGAATCTTGGAGCATCTTAGAGCCACTGTCATGAAAAACAAACAAAACTATATTCTTATTCTGCTTTATATATGTGATTCCACCAATCTTCACTGTATTCTAACCATCTATCTTTTTACTTTTAATTATTTTAACTGGAATCTCCCCTCCTTTCTGGGTAGAAGTTTAATAAATATAGCTCTGATATTCATTATTTTACTGAATATTTTTAAAGGCACAACTATTTAAATTACACCATATGAAGATTTTAAATGACACAGAGCTATTCGGCCAAACTAATGTCATTAAATCCTAATTTAGTATTACTTATTAGAATATAAGGAATGTATCAAGCCACACTTTTGATGAGGAAATATGCTGACAAAATTTATCTATAAATGACATTATTTCTATCATTAGGTAATATTCCATAGATGTTCTCTAAGAACATTTGTTAATCACTAAGCAGGAATAAGACTATGAAGAAGAGAATATGGTGAAATCACAGCTAAAAAACACAGGTGAGATTAAGAAAAATAGCTCTTATGTTCTTGGTATTTATATTTCTCAAAGAAATATTAGGTTGGTCAAAAAATTTGTTCAGGCATTTCCATAACACATTACGGGAAAACCCAAATGAGCTTTCTGGTCAACCCAATACATGTATATAACTTAAAAAGTGGAGTTCCTTAAAATAACATCAAGCTCCGGTCCCACCCCTCCTCATCCACAGAAAAAGCTGAAAATATTTTTTTGCCTTTTTTTAAGCTATTCATCTTAATATTAGATGACACACTTTTACAGCTATTTCTTGACTTTTCCATTAAAGGTGTTATCTATTCATCTCCTAACATGGAAGATGAAGACTTAGCTCTCTTATAATCTCTCCACACATATGTTTCCTTTCCCAAACACCCAAGATAATTGTATCATTTTTTTTTACCAAAACAGTATCAGGTTAAATCAATATTCATTAAGCAAAACCATGTTCAATGATTAGTATTTCCTTTCTCCCTCTACTTCCCCCTGCAAGATAACTTCCTTTTCTTTCTATATTGTTTGGTTTTCTATTTTGTCTATACCAAATTCACACCTTAACTTTCCGACAAACTTGCATAACTCCTCTAGGTACAGCCAAGCATATCAGGTAATTCACCCATTCTATTTTATTATTTTTCTCTTAGCATCATCCTGGCTATAGCTCTGCTTCAGTACTTAGGCTTCCTTCAAGATTTGATACCCAGCTTCACTCTGGGCTGTCCTTTACCATCACTCTTGAAGTTTTCTGATCTCATCTGCACTGGAGCTCCAGGTTTTGAAATCTCATACTTCCCTATTTCTTGGTTCATTCCACCAACACCATGGACCTCCCTCAAAAATGTTTTACCAGCTCCTGCAGTGTTCCAGACAGTGGTTGCTTCATTTGGAACGTCTGGTCTGTAAGTTCTTTAAATACATTCTGTGAAGCAAAATTACCTATGCCTTACACTTTTGAAAGAAAAAAAAAAAGTGTGTTTTTTTTTTTTTTGAGAACTTGCAAAGATTTTTTTTCTATTCTCACAGTTGATTGATAATTTTAGCTGCTACAGAATTCTAGTTGATAATTTTCTCTGTGAACTTAGGAGGCCTTGCTCCACTGTTGGGTAGCTTAAGTTGCTACTGAAAGTCCAATGCAAATCCTTTTAAGGAAGCAGTTTTATTTTTCTTCTTAGAAGCCTTTAGAATCTTTTCTTTATTCTTTTTCTATCTAACATTGCTGGGGAGGGGGTCCCTTAAATCTAGAAAGTTCTGTTTTTCACATTTGCCCCACACTTCCAGAAGTCTGGAAGTACCAGGAAGATTACACCTCCATCTAGTAGTGAAATGCTGGTGGGAGTGCTTGACTCAAGTCAGGACAAACTATGAGATGCTATCTCCCCTCTGGGGTTCTTTAAAGAATGAGATGGAAGCTGTAACTCAGCCTAAAAATCACACCTTTGCTTGGCTTCCCACTCTTCACTGTTTGCCCTACTCCTATACTGGTTTCTCTGAGAGTCCTTCCTGAATGAAGTATATCCACACCTCACTGGAAAGCCTAGCCTAAGAGTATCACCGAGTTGCTCAGGTCTGCGAAAAGACCTATCAAAGTTGCAACTGACAAAGTTGAGCTGAGACTAACTGGCTTCTGGAACTTCAGAATCCATGCAGAGCACTTTCCTGTACCACCATTTTTATTCACTCTTAAGTTAAACTTCAAAAACACCTTGAAGTTCAGAGAGTCAAGTTCAAACTATCATTCCAGGTGTCTTGGGGTACAACTCGCTCTCCTCTTGGCCATGAATACCTCAGTAGAAAAACATGCAGAAGTCTTATCTGACTTAAATCTCCAGAAGCAGCTCTGTAATCAGGAAGATGTGGGTTCAACTACTTGCCCAGCTGTGTATGCCAGGCAAGTTCCTGAACCTAAGTTCCAGTATTCTCCCCTGAAATGGATATAATATGTTTATCACAGTACCTGTCATAGTCAGTCCTATCTTTTGAGTTATTTTCTGGTGGTGGTAAGTTTGTGGTACTACCACTGTACAGCCTTCACTCAGTTCCCACATTTCAGAGATGTCTGGCCAAGGTTAAGGGTATACTATAAGGCAGTGGTTCTAAAAATGTAGTCTCCAGACAAGCAGCAGCATCAGTGGAAACTTGTTCATAGTGCAAAGTCTCAAGTCTGACTCCAGATCCAATGAATCAGAAACTTTGGGGCTGGAACAAGTCCTCCAAGGAATTCTCATAAACTTTCAAGTGTGAGAAACACTGACCTATGTCCACAGATCTGGGAAAGATATTATGGACCCCCATGGAGACAAAGGCCACAGACCTAGAGACAGCTGTTGGGGTATTGGAGATTTTAGGCAGAACTAATGGCTATACTTTATTTTCTTGGGTTCCAAAATCACTGCAGATGGTGACTGCAGCCATGAAATTAAAAGACGCTTGCTCCTTGCAAGAAAAGTTATGACCAACCTAGACCACGTATTAAAAAGCAGAGACATTACTTTGCTGACAAAGGTCCGTCTAGTCAAAGCTATGGTTTTTCCTGTAGTCATGTATGAATGTGAGAGTTAGACTATAAAGAAAGCTGAGTGCTGAAGAATTGATGCTTTTGAACTGTGTTGTTGGAGAAGACTCTTGAGAGTCCCCTGGGCTGCAAGGAGATCAAATCAGTCAATCCTAAAGGAAATCAGTCCTGAATATTCATTGGAAGGACTGATGCTGAAGCTGAAACTCCAATACTTTGGGCCCCTGATGTGATGAACTGACTCATTGGAAAAGACTCTGATGTTGGGAAAGATTGAAGGCAGAAGAAGGGGACGACAGAGGATAAGATGGTTGGATGGCATCACCAAATCAATGGACATGAGTCTGAGCAAGTTCCGGGAGTCAGTGATGGACAGGGAAGCCTGGCATGCTTCAGTCTATGGGGTTGCAAAGAGTCAGACATGACTGAGCGACTGAAATGACTAAATGGGTATACACAACAACTCAGTTATTAGGGATAAGAAGAAATCATAATGATGCCTTTACTATTAGAGTATGTGTTCAGTTACTCAGTCATACCTGACTCTTTGTGACCCCATGGACTGTAGCCTGTCAGGCTCCTCTGTTCATGGGGTTGTCCAGGCAAGAATACTGGAGTGGGTTGCCATTTGCTACTCCATTACTATTAGAGTAGTGTAGTTGTAAATGTCAAGATCATGTCATAAATGAATATGAATAGAAGCTAAAGAGTAGATTTAAGTTTGTAAAACTGACAGTGAGTCTATACGTATGACACAGCCTTGAAATGCAAATAGAAAAGTTCACTAATGCAAGAAAAAACATAATTTCTGGGCCCAGAAGCTGAAGAAACACTTGGAAGAATCCTTAATTGTATTAATCCTTTGCTGAGACAAGCTACTGACTGTACATGATCTGGAACATTTGCTGAGGAAAACTCATTTGAAACTGTCACTTCACCAGAGAGGCAACTACTGAAATTTGCCTGAAATTCTGAATTAGTGCCATATAAGCAAATGATCTTTAGAAGCACAGATGAGGATTTAAGAGCAGGAAAGAGCTCCTTGAATCTCCCCCTCAGATTCTGGGGGGAAGAGAGCAAAAAAACAAACATTCCAACATAACCTGCATAGCAAATCTCTGCTGATAAAGCCAATTAGGTGATTTACTCTGAGAAGCACAAATCAGACACAGGAAAACCACTTCCTAGATTAAGTCTTCAAAGAGCTTGAACTTAGCAAAAAGAGAAAAGAACACCCTCTTCCTGGAGGAACCAAAGTGCAGAGGGCAACTTGAACAGGTTCGGGTTCCAGGGGTGATGACCAGCCACTCAATTTACTTTGACACATAATCTCTCTGAGTAGCTCAGCTTAATCTCCCATGTGGCAGAGAAAAGCATATTTCTGTCCAGCACTTTATGGCCTCTCTGAAGATCTCAAAGCTTTGCTGTTGTGATCAGGGGCATAGCAGCTCTGAATACCATCACAGGGAATATTACATGGGCTAAACTTCCCCCTAAAACACACCTGTATCATTTAGTCCACAGAGGATCTCACTTCACATTAATGACAATATTCAAAATACTAATAAAACAAGGACTGACTTACACAGAGTCTTTACTATGTGCCTAGCAGACCCCTCTGCTAAGTGTGTTACACACATATTCTCAGTGGATCTTCCTACCACACCTAAGAAGGGGGTGCTCACCTTACCTTTTGCAGATGAGGAAATCAAACTTTAAAGATGATAAAGTAATTATGGCTAAGGTCAACCAGGATGGAGCCACGATTCAACACCAGGGCTATGGGACTCTGAAAGCCCTGTTCTTAACCATCATCTTTTAATGCCTTCATTGAGATGCTAAACTATTTCAATAGCTGCAATGGGTGATAACTCATGCAATTCTCTTTGCCTCACAAAGAAAGAAGAAACATTTTAAATAGCAAAATTATGTTACTAAAATGTGCACGAGAACAATACTTCCTTTCTGGTGGATCACTGGAACTCTTCAGCCTTAGATAGTTGTAAAGTCTGTTAGGGATGTGGCTCCCTTCTAAAGTCATTGTAGGAGTGGAGATTCAGCTGGTCCCCACAGTGCTTGCTTTGGATTGGTGATGCTTTGGTTGCCATGGACACCAGATTTCAATATACCACTGAGCATAAGGAATCCATTCCATGCAAAGCAATGGAACCAGCAGATGGGCACAGTAACAGCTAGCTGCACATAATGCTATGACCAATATTTGTTTTGCCACCTCTCATTTAGATGATGTTCTCAGCCATGAAGCTTTTATGACTGCCTCTCATCTGAGAACCAGCTTCTTTATGGCCCAGGTAGCAACACTCACACTTCAATGTGTCAAAGGCGTTCATTTGTTTGGGTTGTTGAATGGGTAAAGCTGTTCAGAAAAGGAAATGTGACCTTACACAAAACACTTCTTTGTTCAGCTTTCTAAAAGAAAGAATGGATCAAATGACTTCTTGAAAATTCCATTTGTTCAAGTGGCTAGCACCCCAGGAATAATAAGGCTGTTAACTTGGTAAGTTTCCTTAGTAACTAAATCCATACAGAAAATAACTAGGAAAAGATAAGAGGTACTTTGATATATGTAAATAATGCATGAGAAAAACATGTTTTTCTGTGACTCAAACCAACATCCAAGGCACTGTACTTAATTAGTGAATGTAGGTCAGAGAGTAATCAGTAAAATTTGGACACATCATGGACTGCTGGCCAGTTTACCAAGAGACCATCTCCACATGGGGATATTAAAGGACGCTCTTCCTCTGCTACACAGAGGAAATCTGTGCATTGTGTAGGAGCCAGTCAAGAGACAAACATCTTTCATTAACCAGTGAAAAGGAAATTAGCCAAATTAATAAGAAATTAATACAATCTGTCATTTTCACATTCAGAAGTCATAAATACAGTGCAGTTCCATTAAAACCACCTTCTCATGGAACACTGGGAGGTCAGGTCACTAGCAAAACAAATAATTCAGAACATTTAAAAGAACTTTTATTATCCACATTTCCCCAATTTATTCAGTAATAAGAAAATTATGAACCATGCTCTCCAAATAATTACAAGTAATAAGTTTAGTTTTTAGTGGAATGTATATTAGTGGACTAATTAAAAAGGATAAGTTATCTCTAAGGAAATCAAGTTTATTCTGAGTGTTAAATCATTATATCAGAAAAAAAAACCCCATGAAATGTCTAAGCATCTTCCATTTAATTTAGAGTTGGGGCAACACTCCTTTATGTCAGATTGGTAAATTTAACTGAATGATTCTAAAACAGGAGTGGTTCCATTCATGCCCTGAAAAATGATCAGAGCATCATGTTTTCAATCTGATGTGGGAATGATAAAGTGTCTCTTATTATGAAATAATTTAAAAATGCTGGAACATGGTCTATTTGGGCCTTTAAAGGAATTCTAAAAAAAGAAAACATATTTGTATATAGAGTGTAAAATTACATTTATCAGAAAAAAAGGAAATCCACACATTCACTCATAGATGTTAACAGAGTTCTTAAACCTGCAAAAAGTCCTTCAGCAGCACCTATGAATTGGAGAGCTGATATTCTGGCATTTGTGGAAGAAGTCACTTTCAGTAAAAAGGCCAACTGATGAACATCATGAAGTGGCGGGCGGTGGGCGGGGGGCAGGGCAGGGATCAGTGAAATCTGTCGACAGGCAATCCCATAAAGTTGACAAAAAATTAATGATTTCAAGGTTTTTACTCAAATCTGCTCAATGAACCAGCAGCAGCAGCATCTGGGAGCTTGTTGAGATACAGTATCTTGGGCCTCACCCCAGATCTGCTGAATCAAAACCTGATTTTTAACAGGATCGCCAGGAGATCTGAGTGCACATTGAAGTGTGAAGAGTGCTCATTGAAAGCACAGATTTGGCGACCAGCCTGTGTTGAATGGAACCCCACCTCTGCCGCTGACTAGCGGTGGAACCTGGAACAAGTCCCACAGCCTCTCTGTGCCTCAGTTCCCTCACTGGGGAGGAGGAGGATGATATGGTGCCTAGTCTTAAGTATTGGTACTAAATGACATAATATATGGAAAGGGTTCATGACAGGGTGGACACTAAGTGATCAAGTAGTGCTAGTTCTTATGTCCTTTTAGCCATCACAGGGTTCCGGATCAAGAGTAACAAAGGATCTAAGCTACAGCCCATGGAAGTGCCCCATTTCCTGATATGTCTATAATCAAGCAATTATGAACTGGACTCAGCTTACAAAAATCTAGCTTCCCCAACCTGCTGTCATTTCAAGCCAAACTTCCGGGTTTACTTGCGCAATGCACAACACACCGCTGCTTACAAACCAGGGACCACTCAGATTTAGACTGGGTAAAATCCTGTATATGCATTTTGTTCAGTGAGTATTGAATGAAAAGATAAGGGGACACATTTTCTATCCGAGAAATCTCCATCTTCATTTTTTTTTAACCTGTCAGTCTGTCGTATGTTAAAAAGTCTGATGAAACCAAGTATTGACAATAATGTGGGAATGCAGGCACCCCCGAATGCTCCTGGAGGGAATGGAAATTGATGTAACCTTTCTGGATAGCAGCTTGATAATCTCCATCAAGTGAAAAACAGCTATAAACTTTGATTCAGCAATTGGGTTTTAAAAATTTATCCTACATATATACTTGTAACAGAAGGCAAAGATACAGACACATATATGTATATATTACATGTAAATGTCATATACGTATATATGTACATTATATGTATTACTGTGTATACTTGACAGCATTAATTCTGACAGCAAAAAAGGAAAAAAAATTGAATGTCTATAATGGTTAAATTGTGGTATAGCCATTAAATCAAACCAGTATAAAGAATGAGACCTCTCTATGCTGTGCTGTGCTTAGTCGCTCTGTTGTTTCCAACTTTTTGAGACTACAGGTACTATAGCCCACCAGGCTCCTCTGTCCATAGGGATTCTCCAGGCAAGAATACTGGAGTGGGTTGCCATGCCCTTCTCCAGGGGATCTTCCCAACCCAGGGATTGGACCCAGGTCTCCTGCATTGCATGAGGATTCTTTACTGTCTGAGCCACCAGGGAAGCACAAGAATACTGGAGTGGGTAGCCTATCCCTTCTCCAGGGGAACTTCCTGACCCAGGAATCGAACTGGGGTCTCATGCATTGCAGGCAGATTCTTTACCATCTACCAGTGGAGAAGGCAATGGCACCCCACTCCAGTACTCTTGCCTGGAAAATCCCATGGACGGAGGAGCCTGGTAGGCTGTAGTCCATGGGGTCGCTAAGAGTCGGACACGACTGAGCGACTTCACTTTCACTTTTCTCTTTCATGCAGTGGAGAAGGAAATGGCAACCCACTCCAGTATTCTTGCCTGGAGAATCCCAAGGACGACGGAGCCTGGGGGGCTGCCATCTATGGGGTCGCACAGAGTTGGACACAACTGAAGTGACTTAGCATAGCATAGCATAGGGAAGGCACATATGAAAACAAGGTGTGTCACATTTATATGCACACACACATACACACACACAAGTATGACATAAATGGGCAAAAATACAGGTAGTTTACATAACCAGAATATTTCTTAAAAAGAAAATGTTTTATGTTCAAAGAGGACTTTTAAAACAAGCATACCTTGTTTTATGCTCTCTGCTTTATTGTGTTTTGTAGACATTCCATTTTTATTTTTATTTATTATTTTACAAATTGAAGGTTTGTGGCAACACTCTGTCGAGCAAATCAGAGTCATTTTTCCAGCAGCATTTGTTCACTCTGTCTTTGAGTCACATTTTGGTAATTCTCCCAACATTTCAGACTTTTTCATTATTATTATATTTGTTATGATGGTCTGTATCAGTGATCTTTGATGTTAGCACCATGACTAATGGTAAGCTGAGAGGGTTAGCATTTTTTAGCAATAAAGTATTTTTTAATTAAGGTGTGCACTTTGTTTTTTTAGACATAATGATTACACACTTAACAGACTAAAGTATAAGTGTAAATGTAACTTATCTGCACTGGGAAATCAAAATATTCATGTGGGTTGCTTTATTGAGATATTCACTTTATTCTAGTGGTCTGGAACCGAATCCACAGTATCTTTGAAATATGCCTCTATATCTTCCTGGATCCTCTTACTGTTTGTGTTTACCCTGTATGACAGTAATAATTTTAAAGAAAAACTTGGGGAAAAGAAACTCTCAAAACAATCTAACATTTATACCTTCAGGAACTGGGGTCCAGGGCAGGGGGAACCTAAGCCTAAAGTTGGCAGAAGAAAGGAAATTATAAACAAACATTAGAGCCAAAGTAAATGAAATGGAGAACAGGAAAACAGGAGAAAAGAATCAATGAAATTAAGAATTGGTTCTCTGAAATGACAAAACACCAACTTTAGCTAGACTAAGACAAAAAGAAAATTCAAAATCAGAAACTCAAGAGGGGACATTAAAAATGATACCACAGAAATACAAAATATCGTAAGAGACTACTGTGAACAAGTAATTATATGCCAACAAGTTGGAAAACCAGAAGAAATTGATAAATTCCTAAAAACATGCAACTTACCAAGAGTTAATTATGATGAAACAGAAATCTAAACAAACCAATAATGAGTAAGGATGCTGAATCACTAATAAAACATCTCCCAACAAAGGAAAGTCCAGGACCAGATGGTTTCACTAGAGAATACTACCAAACATTGAAAGAAAAATTAGTGTCAATCCTTCCCAAACTCTTCCAAAAGAAGAGGAGGGGCCACTTCCAACTTCATTTTATGAGGCCAGAATTACTCTCATACTAAAAAGTCAGAAAAGGACACTACAAGAAAAGAATACTATAGGCCAATATTCCTGATGAACATAAATGTAAACTTTTAACAAAATACTAGCAAACTGAATTCAAGAGCACATTAATGGGATCATACCCAAGGACTTAATCCTTGGGATATAAGGATGGTTCAACATATGCAAATATGTGAGGCAATGGATGTGTTAATTAACTATATGGTGAGAATTCTTTTACAAAGTATACATACATCAAACCACCACAATGCACACTTTAAATATCTTACAATTTTGTCAATTATACCTCAGTACAGTTGAAAAAATGAAAATAAAAATGTATACATAGTACAAAGGACACTGCATGCCACATAGTCTGTTCAATAAGTGATGGAAGGAATAAAAAAAAATGTTTTCCTTTAAAAATGTGATACATCACATTAATATGGAAGTGGAAGTGTTAGTTGGTCAGTCTTGTCCGACTCTTTGAGACCCCATGGACTATTGCCTTCCAGGTTCTTCTGTCCAGGGAATTCTCCAGCAAGAATACTAGAGTGGGTTGCCATTCCCTTCTCCAGGGGATCTTTCTGACCCAGAGTTCGAAACCGGGTCTCCTTCACTGCAGGAAGATTCTTTACCATCTGAGTCACCAGGGAATCCCTCACATTAATATAATGAAAGATAAAAATCATTACTGTCTCAATAGATGCAGACAAAGAATTTGACAAAATTCAACATCCTTTCATGATAAAAAGTGAACAAATTGGGTATAAAAGGGATATACCTCAATGTAATAAATGCCATATATGACAAGCCCACAGCTAACATCATACTCAGTGGTAAAAGGTTGAAAACTTTTACTCCAAGATCAGGAACAAGATAAGGCTGCCCACTCTCACTCTTATTCAACATACTACTGAAGTTTTAGCCAAAGCAATCAGGCAATACAAAGAAATAAAAGATGTCCAGATCAGAAAGGAAGAAGTAAAACTTTGCTGATGATATAATCTTACATACAGAAAATTCTCAACACTCTACCAAAAAATTGATGGAACTAGTAATTCAGTAAAGTTGCAGTTATAGCATCAACATACAAAAATCAGTTATGATACTATATGCTAAAAAAACAACAAACTATCTGAAAAATAAAGAAATCCCACTATAATATCATCAAAAATAAAATACTTGAAGAGTAAGTTTAACAAAGGAGGTGAAAATTTTGTACACTGAAAACTGTAAGACTTTGATGAAAGAAATTAAAGATAAATAAATGGAAAGACATTCTGTGTTCATGGATCAGAAGGACTCATATTATTAAGATGTTCATACTACTAAGGGCTTCCTTGGTGGCTCAGATGGTAGAGAATCGTGAAGTCGCTCAGTCGTGTCTGACTCTTTATAACCCCATGAACGGTAGCCTACCAGGCTCTGCAGTCCATGGGATTTTCCAGGCAAGAATACTGGAGTGGGCTGCCATTTCCTTCTCCAGGGGATCTTCCCAACCCAGGAATCGAACCTGGGTCTCTTGCACTGCAGACAGACGCTTTACCATCTGAGCCACAGAATCTGCCTGCAATGCAGGAGACCTGGGTTTGATCCCTGGGTTGGGAAGATCCTCTGAAGGAAGGAATGGCAACCCACTCCAGTGTTCTTGCCTGGAGAATTCCATGAACAGAGGAGCCTGGTGGGCTACAGTCCATGGGTCTCAAAGAATCAGACACAATTGATCCTTTACCAGAACATGACTGTAGTAATCATACTGGGCTTTCCTGGAGGCTCAGTCAGTAAGAATCTGCCTGCAATGCAAGAGACCACCTGCAGTGCAAGAGGCCAGGGTTGGATACCTGAAGATCCCCTGGAGAAGGAAATGGCAACCCACTCCAGTATTCTTGCTTGGGAAATCCCATGGACAGAGGAGCCTGGCAGGCTACAGTGCATGGGATGGCAAGAGTTGGACACGACTTAGTGACTAACCACCACCACTACTCAAAGCTATCTATGGATTCAATGCAATTGCTCTGAAATTTGTAATGTCATTTTTCACAGAAAGAAAAACAGAGTCCTAAAATTCATACAGAACCAAAAAAGATCCCAAAGAGCCAAATAAATCTTGAGAAAGAGATCAGAGCTAGAGGTACCATACTTCCTGATTTCAAACTGTATTACAAAGTTATATTATCAAAACAGTATGGTACTGACATAAAAACAGTTCAATGGAACAGAATCAAGAGCCCATAAATATAGTCCCACATATATGGTCAACTAAAATCTGATATGAGAGCCAAGAATACTTAATGGGGAAAGAATATTCTCAATAATAAGCAGTATTGAGAAAACTGGATAACTACATGCAGAAAAATGAAACTGGACCCCATCTTACACAACTCACAAAAATGAGCTTGAAATGGATTAAAGACAAACACAAGATCTGAAAATGTAAAACTCCTAGAAGAAAGCATAGGGGAAAAGTTCCTTTACATTGGTCTTGGCAATGATTTTCTAGATATAACACCAGTAGCACAAGCAACAAAAGCAAAAAATAAGTGGAACTACATCAAACTAAAATGCTTCTGCACAGCCAAAGGAAACAATTAACAAAAAGAACAAGCAACCTACACTGTAGGAGAAAATACCTGTAAACCACATTTTGATAAGAGGTTAAAATTCAAAATATATAAAGAACTCATACAAATACAAAGCAAACAACTCATTTTTAAAAATGGGCAGAGGTAACGATAACCCTGTATACGAGACAGCAAAAGAGACACTGATGTATAGAACAGGCTTATGGACTCTGTGGGAGAGGGAGAGGGTGGGAAGATTTGGGAGAATGGCATTGAAACATGTGAAATGTCATGTATGAAACGAGATGCCAGTCCAGGTTCAATGCACGATGCTGGATGCTTGGGGCTGGTGCACTGGGACGACCCAGAGGGATGGTATGGGGAGGGAGGAGGGAGGAGGGTTCAGGATGGGGAACACATGTTTTAAAATTATTAAATTTAAGAATTTAAAAAAAAAATGCCAAAAAAAAAAAAAAATGGGCAGAGGAACTGCATAGACATCTCTCTGAAGATGAAATACAAACAGCCAACAGTTGGATGAAAAGGTATTCTGTATCACTAACCATTAGAGAAATGCAAATCAAAAGCACAATGAGGTATATTCTCACATCTCTCAGAATGCTGCTGCTGCTGCTGCTAAGTCGCTTCAATCGTGTCCGACTCTGTGCGACCCCATAGACAGCGGCCCACCAGGCTCCACCGTCCCTGGGATTCTCCAGGCAAGAACACTGGAGTGGGTTGCCATTTCCTTCTCCAATGCATGAAAGTGAAAAGTGAAAGTGAAGTCACTCAGTCGTGTCTGATTCTTCGAGACCCCATGGTCTGCAGCCTACCAGGCTCCTCCGTCCATGGGATTTTCCAGGCAAGAGTACTGGAGTGGGGTGCCACTGCCTTCTCCATCTCTCAGAATGGCTATCATCAAAAAGTGTTAGCAAGGATGCAGAGAAAAGAGAACCCTGTACACTGTTGGTAGTAACCTAAATTGGTATAACAACTACCGACAGCAGTATGGATATTCCTCAAAAAAGTAAAAAAGAGAACTAGCATATGATCCATCATTCCCACTTCTGGGTATTTATCCAAACAAAATCAAAACAGGATCTGGAGGAGGTGTAATATTGTTGACAAGAGTCAAGGAAGTGGGAAGTCATGAGACAGACCTTGGTAAGTGAGCCAAAAGGCAGACACTTTGGTAACCACCCAACAGCCATTCCCTCTTCCTTTCTTGAAAGAATCTGCATCCGCTGATAAGAGGCTGGAAATAAAGAATACGAGCCGTTCTGGCCTCCCCAGAAACCAGGAGTGGTCAGAGCTGGGTTGCTGACCAAGTGCTGGGCAATGAGGCAGAATGGAAATTCTTTAAGGACAGACTGTTCCATATGATAAGAAAAAAATTCAAGGAAAAAAAAAAAAAAAAACCCAGCCTCAGTTATATGAGAACACAATGCTTGGAAAGGCAGTAGCCATCTTGCAATCCTGAAGAGTGCTACAGCTCACCAAGGCTTCCCTGGTGGCTCAGTGGTACAGAATGCGCCTGCAATGCAGGAGGCGCAGGAGCCACTAGTTTGATCCCTGGGTCACGAAGATCCCCTGGAAGAGGGCATGACAACCCACTCCAGTATTCTTGCCTGGAGAATCCCATGGACAGAGGAGCCTGTCCTTAGGGTCGCAGAGAGTTGGACATGATTAAATCAGCTTAGCATGCACAGCTCACACACCCAGAACAGCAGAGAAAAAGGTTGGAGAGGGCTTGGGTTCTGATGATTTTCCTGAGTTACTTAACCAATCCTGGAATGACCTAGCTCTACAATCCTTGTCAAGTGAGGTCATAAGTGTTCCCGTTATTTATAAATCACTTTCTATCAGACATTCTATTATATCCAGCTAAGGGCATCCCCATTTAGCTGCCAACCACATGCTTAGGAATGAGTTAAGGACCCAGTGAACAATCTAGCAAAAGGCTTTTTCCTTTAATCATGGCAGGAAGATAGATTCCTTGGGCATAATTGTCTATGTGATGCTCAGAATCACTTTTGATTTTTTGTTAGTAGGGGCATAACATGGATTTCATTAAGCAGCTACTCTGTGCCAAGCACTACACTAGGCACTTTATCTTGGGTGAGTCATCGCAGCCACCTCCAGACCAGTCCCCTTTGGCCAAGAAAAGAAAATCACATCTCTATTTTCTCCAACCTTATTTAAACAGCTTGGCATTTCCTTTTATTACAAACGCAGACCACGAAACACCAGGAGTACTCGTGACTTTGCCACCTATAGAAATCACAGATACGATCATGTCACACTGCAGTTGTTGAAGACATCTCGAAATATCACTGCCCCTCATCACTGCTGCAGAAGTACCATACTCCTTAGGTCCCACTGCAAAACCGCGTTGAATGTGTTAATCAAGCAGCACATATGCTAGTGCATCACACGTTTTGAAAATGTTTTGGTAACTGAATGTTAAGATAATTGGCTTCCTTTGTAATCCTGCGTGTTTTATTTTCTGCATCTTAAAACGTTCTTCTCGAAAGAAGTACTGGAGGTTTTACCAGATTTACAAAGGAGTCCTTGGCACGAAAGGGGTTTTTAGATTCCCTCTAAAAAGTCCTCCTGTGACCTTTCTTAATACTGTTCAATCCACTGTCTATACAGAATACCAATCTGTATCATTGTTTTATAAGGTGAATCAGATGAAGACATTGCCCTATTTCCAACTGAAACAAATGCCCAACTCCTAACTTTGCCCGGCCAGACCTGCCTTTCCCCTGCTCACAGCTCCTCCCTGGCCTCTAGCTCTCTAGCCTTTGCTCACTCTTCTTCATCCGGGCCACCACCTTCCTTTTCTTGGAAATCTCCAAGCAGTTTCCTGCCTCGGGGGCTTTGTCCTTGCCATCCCCTCAGCCTGGAATGCCTGCTTTTAAGGCAGCTGCTTCATTCTCATGCTTCAGTGATGAGCCAGGACGTCACCTCCACTGAGAATCCTTCCCCGCTAATGTATGCCAGGCAGCACCCTGCCCGCTCCCACCCCGCCAGCACTTCCTGTTTACTTCCTTCTGAGAGCACTTCTGACAACATAACTGTATTGATTTTTGTTCACTGCTCAACCCTGGCATCTAGCAAGGTTCCGGGCATACAGAGAAACCTGACATTCACTGAGTGAGTGAATGACAGAATAAGCGAAGGAGGAAGCTGTCATTTGTCCATTTTACAAGTGAGGAAATTTAGGCTCCAAGGTGTTAAAATTATTTGTCCAAGGTCACCAAGGAGCAAAAGTTATTATTTTAACTGTGGTTCCCCAGGCCTCCCCTTTACCCCACCACCATTCTCACTTCCTTTTCCCTGCTACATTTCCACCAATCTGGAAAGCAGAACAAACCAATGCAAGTGTTTACAGTGTGATTTCTTAAGACTTCAGTGCTCCATTTCTTAAGGATATCTGCCTACCAAACCCTCTAAGGCAGCAGTCCCCAACCTTTCTGGCACCAGGGACCAGTTTCCTGGAAGACAATTTTCCCATGGATGGGGGGTGGGGATGGCTTCAGGAGGATTCAAGCACATTACATTCACTGTGCACTTAATATTTTTATTATCATCACATCAGCTCTACCTCAGATCATCAGGCATTAGATCCTGGAGGTTGGGGACCCCTGCTCTAAGCTATTTCCCTGGAGTATTTCCAGGAAGGCCAAATTAATAAAAAATATATTACCTGGAGAGAATGGTTCTGTCTCTATGTCTGTCTACATACACACACTTTTTTCCATCTCTGAATCTTCTAAACAAATACAAACAATAAAATCAGATGTAAGGAAGAAAGTTCAGAAAAGGGTAAATGAAGGAAGAAAAAAAATACAGATAAACAGAATGTAAATTTTAGTATATAAGAATACAGGTGATACAGTATTGTACACAAGCTATGTGGACCATAGTTCTGACCATATGCTTCCTAGGAGTCAACATAAAGTGAGCAACATGATCAGTTATACAACTCATCCTGGAGATTTAAAAAGATTCAATTCATTTCCAGGAGGAGCACAACTCTTCCTGTTTCAAAGCCCTGACAGAAATTCCTCTTGCAGGTTGTTAAAACAAAAGTATGGTAGGATACAGTAATCAGTATTCTAAACTACAACTTTATAAATAAATATACAAGCCTCACAAAATAACATCTTAATAGACGGGGCTGGTATAATGCCAAAATCCATGTAGTAATGTATTACTGCCTTGCTATTCAGAGCATGATCCCTGGACTGTCAGCAGCACCTTGACAGAAATTCAGAGTCTCAAGCCTAATATCAGGTCTGCTGAAAGAAAATCTGCATTTTATTAACATGATCTGTAGGTGATGCCTATAATGTTAAAGTTTAACAAACACTGGTCTAGTGGTTAAGCTTGCTTTGAGGTCAAATTTGTAAGAAAGTAGTGTTCATTCACACATTCAACAAATACTTACTGATACCTTGGCAGTAGGAAAGGATTTTTTAAGCTCTTACGGAAACAGGAAAGGATTATTTTAAACATAATATCAAAGGCACCACCATAAAGGAAAATACTGGTAAATGGGATGCTATTAGAACTGAGAGATGAAGCAAAGCATCGAAAATATTTCCACCACAACCAAAACAAGGAAAGTTGAGAACCCACATATGTACCAGGTACAATCTTAATGCTTAAGTCCATCAATGAAATGGAAACCCTTTTTTATGGAGCTACATTCTAAGTTAAGAAGACGTAAAGAAAATAAGTTAAATGAAGCAAGAAAAGGGCCTAAGTCAGGGGACAGGTGGCAGTCTTAAATCGGGTGGATAGGGAAGGACTCATTTAGGAGATAACCCAGACAAGGTCAGAGAGCTAACTATAAAAAGAGATAGGGGGAGAGTATTCCAAGCAGAGGGAAGAGCGAGTACAAACACCCTGAGACAATAAATGCCTGAAACAGCAAGAAGGCCCGTGTGGTTGAAGCAGAGTGAGCAAAAAGTAGAGTAGGTAAGCTGGGGTCAGATCACATGGCGCTTTGTCAGCCATTTTAAGGATCTTGGCTTTCACTGTGAGATGAGCAGCCACTGGAGAAAAGGAAATAGGGAGCCATTGCAGGACGTTGAGCAGGGTAGTGACATAATGAAAAGTGTTTATAAGCAGCCTGGTTTCTCAGAGGTACATGGAATGGCTGGAGTGAGAGAAACTAGCTGAGAGTACTAATCCCAGTACAGGGTGATTCACTCATTCAACTATTTATTAGGTAGCAGAGATGTGTCAAGTAGGGTGGGGAGGAGTTAGACCAGGGTGATAACCGAGGGCACTGCCAAGAGGAAAGTGAATATAAATGACATTGGAGAGAAAGAAACCCAGGGCAGAATGACAGATTATTCATAGAGAAATGACAGAAGTTTGCAATTCAATTTAATCAAGGTTTATGGATCATCTACCGAGGGCAAAGCCATATGCAGGCTAGGACATGGGGGTGGGGATGGTGCAGAAGACTTGTATTTTCCCCTCAAAGGGCTTCAAGCCTGGCATGCTTAGCATCTGTCCTTTCATGCCTGAACTTTTTGGATGACCACAGCTGAGGCTGCCACTGAGACTAGCTGATTTACTCAGGTTAAGAGCTTTTCTTTGCTTTAAAAAAAAAAAAAAAAAAACAGCCTTCGAATTTGTTCTGTCTCCTGGGAGCAGGGGCTAGAGCACCTCAACTTGATTAGTATAAAAAGATAGATCCAGTTTGGCAGCAGGGCACAAGAGAGGTCTTAAGAAATGTCTTTGTGCATCAGCACTGCAGACTGGCCCTGGGCCACCAGTCTTCAGGCAAGGAGTCCTTCTGATCGGTTGCCACCTGCGCATGACCTGATAGTTCTCCCACTCTGCCATTCCATTCTGGAGAAAAGCATAGAAAGGGAAAGCACCATGTGTAAGGAAAACAACTAGGGGGAGAAATCCCCACAAACTTGAAAATCGCCTGCTACCAGACTGCAAGGTCTGAGGAGCAGATGCAAATATAATGCAAATGATATGTAAATAGCCTGGTGGCCTTCTCAGAGGTTTTCTACAACTGGAAAGGCCCTTGGGAAACTGCTAGCTGGTAACAGTGACTCCAAAGCAGAGTGAACTATTTCAAGACAACTTTGTCACACAACCCTTTGCTTCCCTGCTAGCACAGTGCACAGTCTTTGGTAATCTTTCTCACTTGAATTAACCTCATCTGCTATAAATTAAAAAAAAAAAATCAAGACTGCCTATGTAGAGGTTATCTAAGTTAATTACACTTTAAAAACACTGTGTACCTTTAATTTGTCTTCAAACGCTTCTCTCACCCAAATGGAGCCAAGTTAAATGTGTCACTTCCTCCCTAAACAGTATTTGGCTCCAGTGGATTATGAATGAAGTGCTTCTCTTTCAGTTCTAGTTACTATGATCCTTTGGAGGACTTTTTTTTTTTTTCCCTACACCACAGAAACTGGCACTCTCCTAATATCCACGCGCTGTATTCAAAGTGAATCCAGGAAAAAAAAAAAACATCAACAACAACAAAAAAAAGCAAACACATATAGTTGTGAAATCCGATTCACTTCAAGGAGCCCCTGGAAAGCTATTCATTAAGAAAACCTGCCCTGTCAAGTATGCTGTCGTCTTGACAATCCTAACGATTCATTTTAAAATGGGGGGGGGGGGCACTTTCGATTACAATAGTGTAGAATTCTGTCTACATTTATGTATTTAAAAGAGGACACTCCCCTCAGAGATGCATTTTATAAGACCCGTGCAATTTACTGAATAGAAAGCAACACAGGAAGCACATACAGACCCGGGGGTCGCAGAAACAATTTACCTTCACCTTAATGATGGAAACAGTACTAGCATAGATCAGCCCATTCCCAAACTTCTATGAGTTTCTAGTACTCTGACATGCGAGGGTACTTCAGCTTTTGACAGGAGGGTTTAAAGGAAGGGAAATCTCTTTCATTTGGGATATTAAAAAATCTCACTTGAAAGGACCTCCAGACAACACCTGGGCAAAGAGGCATTTGGGGAGATGCCATGTCTCAGTAAAACACGAACAAAGAGCAAAGGCGCATAATCCCAACTGAGAGACTGAAAGCAGTGGGGGGAGGGTGGGGCGGGGGGAGACGGACAAAAGCAGGGGATAAACCTCAAGAGCCTCAAGAAACCAGAGTCAAAAGAGTAACAAAGAGAGATGGAGAACAGCCCGGGCGCCGCTCCCGGAGCCGGGAGCCGGGTGGTAGGGTGGCACGCGCCCCCTTGCGGCCGGGGTGGCCTCTTACCTCCTGGGCGAGTTTCTGCTTGAGAACGAGTGCGGCGCACAAGTAGCCCGCGCGGCCCACGAATAGCTCGTCGGAGCCGCACTCGAGGAAGGAGACGGGCGCGCAGACGGCGCACAGAGCCCGGAACTTGCCCAGCGGCTGCACGTAGTCGGGCCGGCCCAGGGCGTGGTACACTAGCGTGGCCACGGCGTACACGCCCGCGCCCCCGAGCAGGAAGGCGGCGCGGGTGTCGGCGTCCGGCTCGCCCCACTCCTCAGCGCGGGCGCACGCGTCGATGAGGCGCTTGGCCAAGCGCAGGTAGCGCTCCCGAGCCCCGGCGAAGAGCGGGCTCTGAGAGACGTGGTAGAGCATGTAGGCCACCCCGGCCACGCCGCCGTACAGTCCCCACTGGCAGCTGCTGGCCGCGGCTGCCGCCCCCCGGCCCTCCGGGCCGCCCCCGAGCGGGGGCAGCTCCTGGAGGATGCGCTCGATGGTGGCGGTGACCAAGGGCGCCACCGCCTCCTCGCACTGGCCCGCCAGCAGGCTGCCCTGGTAGTCATCGAAGCGATTGGCAAAGCAGCGTTTGGTGTCCATGCTACCGCCCGTGCCCCCACCAAGGCCGAGCCGGGGTCCGCTGGAGGACGCGCCTTGCGGTCCCGCGCACCACCTCTCGCTCTTTGAGGCACTCGGATGGCGGTGGATACAGCCGGGATGGAGCGAGGAGGCTGAGACGGGAGGTGACAAGAGGAGGCGGGCGCGAGGAAGCAGCGCGGAGCGGATTGCCAAGTGGGGCACCGGACTGCCGCGAGGCTCCCTAGTGGCCCGGGCGAGCGCGGGGGATGTGCGTCGTGCGCCCCCCTCCCAGAGGCCGCGCCCTCGCCGAACCCGCCCCCTCCTGCGCCGCCGCAGCTTGGCTTCCTCGCCAAGGGGCCGAGGTGATCTCCGGCAGGACCCACGCGGGGGCCGCGCCACTCCTCCCGCTCCGCCCCCGACTCCTCCCCTCTCGGCGGAAGGCCAGGGACGCGCGGGACAGCGAGCCGGAAAGCCGAGGCTGGGCATATGCACACCTGGCCGGGAGGTGAAGACCTCGAGTCCCTCGTGTACTCCGAGGGTCAGCAGATCAGCATCACCTGGAGCGCGTTAAAAATGCAGAGGCTCCTACTTCGCCTCCGACCTAATGAATCACAGTCAGCATATTTAGCAAGAGCCCCAGGTGATTCGCATGCACAGAAAAGGTTGAGAAGCCGCGGAACTTGTAGAGGCTTCTGGGAAAAAAAGCTAAGCGCCCTCCTGAAAGTTGTGTTTTCGTCTCGGTCACTTTGGCGTTCTCAGTCTTCTGAGTGTTTCATCCCAAAGGCTGAGGGATTTGAATGCAGTAAAACAATGAAGTGCCCCATAGGGAAACTTTTCCTCAGCCTTGGCTGTCGGGTTGTTTTTTTCGGAATCCCCAGGAGTAGAAGTTCAGAGAACCACACCAGGATAAGGTAAGGAATGGAGATTCTGTCTTCTAGAGACCAGCCCCCCAAACCTATTCAGGCACCTTGTGGACCCCATAAATGACCTGAGGTCATTAACCAGTGAAGTTAAGGGTAAATGCTGCTGAGAATTTTAATTCGGCATTTTGAACCATTTTCTGTGTGTCCTTAGTTATTTCCTTCACTCTTTTCTTTCTTTCCCATGTTTTTTTCCTTCTGTCGCCCTACCCCCAACTCGTCCCACCTCAGGCATATTTGAAGAGGAAAAGTTAAAATTTTACATAACCTCCTGCTCCTTCTGTCTCTAACTCAGCTTGCTCTTTGCAAAGTCTGGATCACGTAGGTCATGTAGTGTCAGAAAGTGGGGACTTATAATACTAGGAACTGGGGTTTATCTCACTCACCCTTGTCCTGCTCTTTGCAATTGCCCAGCCCCTACAAACCTGCTTAATCATGCTTGTCCGTGTAAAGGTCAGGGATCCCCCTCCCCATCTTGACTACTGTTCCCAGTTGCGGGAAACCCGTTAGTTTAAACCAGCCTGTTAGCAGCTAGTGTTGCCCACTATGGTAGGTCTATAAAAACTCTGTAACCCCTTTGTTCGGGGCTCAGAGCTTGGAGTGTTAACTCCTCTGAGCCCACTGGCGTAATAAACCTGAGCTCCAACTCTCCGAGTGTGGTGCTTGGTTTCTTGAGAAGTCGTTTCTGCAACATTTTCAGTGTCTCCTGTGGGTCTCAAACCCTGAAAATAGATGGATAAACAAAATAGACATGGTCCTAGATGTTGGGGAGGTTACAGTCCAGTGGCAAACACAGAAAGTGAACAATGACACAAATGAATTGCCTTTCTTTTGCTCAGCTGTTTTGAAATGACTCTTCCTTTCCCAAAGTGTTGGCCAGTGAAGGCCAAAGAGGTCATCTTTTCCAGGGGTATTTGCATTTTTATAGGGACCGAGCAAGCCACGAAAGAATAAGTGACTCATGGAAAAGTTTCTGACACTCTGGGGAGAGCAACTGCTTCACTGACTTGAAAGGCCAGTTTTGCTTGGAGGTAATTTTTTTCCTCAAAAGTGTTAATAGTCACAGTGATTTTGGAAGCAGAGATTAAATAGCCTGCTGCTCTGTCCTTGCTTGATATTCTCTGGGGAGGGAGTTCAGTTGGCCATGATGATTGCCAGGACTGACATCCAAAGAATGGATAGTATGGCCTCCATTCTCCTGTGAGTGCCAGAACAGGTTCATTTTTCATTATAATAATAAAAAGCTAAGTCCACTTGTAGGCAGGGAGTTCATTGTTGAGCTAAGGGTGTCAAAGGAGCAACTGGAATGTTTGATTTGTTCTGGCTTCTTCCTCCTCCATCAGCTGTAGTAGGCCTTAGGAGTGATTTCTACCCCTTTAGGTGCAGAGACATTGTTGTAGCTGCTAAGTTGCTTCAGTCGTGTCCGACTCTATGCGACCCCATAGACAGCAGCCCACCAGGCTTCCCCGTCCCTGGGATTCTCCAGGCAAGAACACTGGAGTGGGTTGCCATTTCCTTCTCCGATAAGTGAAAGTGAAGTTGCTCAGTCCTGTCAGACTCTTAGCGACCCCATGGACTGCAGCCCACAAGGCTCCTCTGTCTATGGGATTTTCCAGGCAAGAGTACTGGAGTGGGGTGCCATTGCCTTCTGTGACATTGTTGCAGGGAGGAAGCCAATTCTGACTCCATGTTGGAACTGTTCCTTTGACTTGCTTTTAGTTGCTTTTGTTATTATAATCATACAGAATGGTTTGCCTCAGAGGATCCTGCCCCTTTGCCTGACTCTTAAAGTGCCTTTGTTCAGAACCCTGTCCACCTGTGGATGGCAGTAAGAAAGAAATTAACACATCCCCTGCCTGAAACTTGCCATGCTAGGAGGTGTTTGCCAGATTAATGGCCTTTTTACTTTGCTTCCTCACTTTCCCTCACCTCTGACCTATAAAAGAACCTGACATCCAGACCCCATAAGATGGTTATTTTGAGGCACTTGCCTGCCATCTTCTCGGGCTGCCGACTCCCCAATTAAAGTCTCTTCCTCACCCCAACACCTCGTCTCTTGGATTCATTGGTGTATCATGTGACAAGCAGAGCAAGCTTGGACTCGGTAACAACATCAAATGGAAACCTTCATAGGCAGAAAGGAAGCCATATTCCACTTTATCCCCCCCCTCACCCTTGTCATGAATCTCCAGGCAACTCTGTTAATTCTGACTGATTATCCTTCCACACTGCCCAGCACCAAGGTAGTGCCAAGAGCAATGACAGGGACATGGGCTGATTGCTTTCAAAATAATACTGGAAGCAGGTATCCAAGAGAAGGAGCTCTGCTTTTTTACCAGTTGTGTCCCCCTGCCACCCTTGTGCCCTGCCTTGCCCCCAAATGCTGCATTTCAAGCAACCACAAAATCTTGTGGCATAGGACAATAAGTGGATTGCTCATGGGCCTGGGATCGTGGCGAGGTTCTGGGAGTGGGCTGACTGTTGCTTGGGGAGACTGGGTCGACTAGGCTCTGGTCCATGTCTCTCATCCTCAGTGCTTCAGCCCCGGCATGCCTGTCTTGTGATGGCAGAGAAACAAGATTCGAGGGGGAACAGGCAGGACTTCTGTAGGGCTGGTCTCAGAGCTGACACATTGTTGTCTGCCTTATTCAACTGGAAAATCACACCAGGAAATACATGGTGTCTTTATGGAACTCCACAGCTACATGAGTACATGTGTACAGGGTAGGGTGAAGTATTAGGGTTCCAAGGAGTTTCTTTTGGACAGTGATACCCCCAAGTAGAACAAAGGTCATCAGATGATTGAGAAACAGTCTGGTTTTAATGCAGGAAGGGAGAACCCCTTCCAGGGCCCAAAAGTGGGCTCTTGTCTTACACTCGGATATGAATTGTTCGAGGAGACACATGTGCTGACAAAGCAAGAGACTACTGGGAAGAGTCGCCCGGGCAGAGAGCAGTAGGGTAAGGGAAACAAGGAGAACTCCTCTGGCATGTGGCTCCCAGTCTCAGGTTTTATGGCGATGGGATTAGTTTCCGGGTTATCTTTAGCCAGTCATTCTGACTCAGAGTCCTTCTTGGTGGTGCACACCTTGTTTAGCCCAGAGGGATACCAGCGAGAAGGATTCTGGGAGGTGGTTGGACATGTGGTGTCACTTTTTGACCTTTCCTGAACTCTCCCAGTTGATGGTGGCTTATTAGTTCCGTGTTCCTTACCAGGACCTCCTGTCATAAAATAATGCATGCAAATGGTTTCTATGGTGCCTGGCCAGAGTGGGTGGTTTCAGTCAGTGTGCTTCCCCTAACAGTTTGGGAGAAGCAAGAGATGGGTGGTATCCAGTAGCCCTCTTAAACTCACAGGACAGATGAACCCTTTTACCTGTAAACCTCTTTCCCAAAGACCTCACCACTTGTGGCTGTTGGACAATTACCTGGCAAAACTTAGCCTAGAATATTCTTTAGGGCAGAGTTAGCTAGTTAGACCATGTGCAGTTTTGCCTCTAATGGTGATTTAGTTAATTTGCAAATAGTGTTGTTTATTTTTTATTAATATGCATCCATTAGAATACACCATCCACAAGGGTACGGCTTGTTGCTATATTTGCTTACTCATCTGTGCAAAGAACCTGGACTACTCCCTGGCACATGTAGTAGGCACTCACCAGAAGTTTGTGAAAGGATGAATGAATTGCCATAAGAGCACCACTGACAAAGTCAGCTGGGGTGTAGCAGGCAGAGTGAAGCCTGTATTGAATCTTGACTTGATTAAACTCCCACTGTTTTCCTGGATCCTTCTGCTCTTGTGAATGTGTGAATGTAAACATTTTGCAGTTTCTGCCTCCATACTTGGTTTCTCCACCAAGTCTGGTGACCTCTATACTTTACCTTGAATTCAGTGACTTCACACATGCTATTTTTAATAACTAGCCCTGTGTAGCAGGTTATATTTTCCAAATATGGCCCCAGCAATATCTGCTCTGCCACATGCTTCCCTGCAACATGACCTTGACACTCTTCTCATCAGGAGGTAAGGTATGTACCCCTCCTCTTGAATCTGAGTGGGCTTATGATTTACTTGTAACCAATGGAATGTGATCAAAATGACACAGCATGCCATACTAGGCTAGGTAATAAAAAAGATTCAGCTTCCATGTTACATGCTGGCACGCTCCTATTTGGAGCATTGAGCCGCCTTGTAAGAATCTAAGTGAAGCTGCCATTTTGTAAGTAAGTGCAAGACAACATGGAGAGGCCATTTGTAGGTGCTTGGATCAACACCCCAACTGAGCGCATCAACTGACAGTTATGTGAATGAACCACCTTGGATATACAGCCTAGTTGAGCCTTCAGATGACCACAGCTCCATCAGAATCCTAGGCACTCAGAAAAGACAGTATTCCAAAATAATTATTCTACTTGAACTCTTTAGAAGTATCAATGACTCTGCAAGAAATATGCAGCCTATACAAACCAGCCAAAGCCATTTATTTCACCCTTACCTGCAAGATTTTTCCTGATACTTATAGAATCTCTAGTAGCATTTGCTGACAGGCAGCTCCCTACACGTGGTTTCTGTGATCTTGCTGAATTGCTCAGTTCTGAGCTCTTCCTCAGTATTTCCTTAGTAGGCAGATTATGCAAAACTATGGACAGAAAATAGTTTTAGTGGGTTTATCAAGGAACTCACGTAAAAATTATGCAAAGCTATCAGGAAAAATGTTAAAGGGTTCCTCTAATACAAATCCTTGCTTTCTAAGGGTGACCATGAAAATAAAAACAGTCATTGTATAACTGTCAAGCCTCAACACATAAGTTTAGTACATTTTATGGGATAAACCATCTGAAAAATACTTTCAGAGTTTTCCAAAGTTTTGCTCAAAGTGTGCATCCTGGAAATGGTTTTGATAATTGAATCAGTGCAATGTCCAGTTCTTATAGCACATTTTCTTTGGAGATGCATCTCTGATTTTTTAAAAAAATTTTGCACTGTATTTGAATATGATTTACAATGTATTGGTTTCAGGTGTACAGCAAAGTGATTCAGATATATATATATATAGAGAGAGAGAGAGAGAGAGAGAGAGAGCGCGCGCATGTATGCTCACCAAGTTGCTTCAGTCATGTCTGACTCTTTGAGACCCCATGGACTGTTGCTCGCCAGGCTTATCTGTCCATGGGATTCTCTAAGCAAGAATACTGGAATGGGTTGCCATGCTCTTCTCCAGGGGATCTTCCCAACCCAGGGATCAAACCCATGTCTCTTATGACTCCCACGCCACCTGGGAAGCCATATATGGTAATCTCCAGGTCCATCCATGTTGCTGCAAATGGCATTATTTCATTCATTTTTATGGCTGAGTAATATTCTATGGCAAATACATACAACATCTTCTTTATCCATTCATCTGTCAGTGGACATTTAGATTGCTTTTATGTGTTGGCTATTATAAACTACACTATAGTTAACATAGGAGTTACTGTATCCTTTCAAATCATGTTTTTTCCTGGATATATGCCCAGGAGTGAGATTGCTGGATCATATGGTAGCTCTGCTTATAGTTTTTTAAGGAACCTCCATGCTCTTCTTCACAGTGGCTTAACCAATTTACATTCCTGCCAACAGTGTAGGAGGGTCCCCCTTTCTCCACACCCTCTCCAGAATTTGTTCACAGACTTTTTGATGATGGCCATTCTGATTGGTGTGAGATAATATCTCACTATAGTTTTGATTTGCATTTCTCTGATAATCAGTGATGTTGAGCATCTTTTCATGTGCTTTTTGGCTATCTTAATGTCTTTGGAGAAATGTGTATTTAGGTCTTCTGCCCATTTTTTGATTGGGTTGTTTGTGTGTGTGTGTGTGTGTGTTTATGTTGAGCTGCATGAGCTGTTTGTAAATTTTGAACATGAATCCCCTGTCAGTCACATCACTGGCAAATATTTTTTCCCATTCTGTGGGTTGTCTTTTCATTGTGTTTACAGTTTCCTTTGCTGTGCAAAAGCTTTTGAGTTTAATTAGATGCCATTTGTTTTTTGTTTTGTTTTAATGTATGTTGCTCTAGGAGATTGAAAAATGTTGATGCAATTTATGTCAGTGTTCTGCCTATGTTTTCCTCAGAGTTTTATAGTATCTGGTCTTACATTTAGGTCTTTAATACATTTTGAGTTTATTTTTGAATATGGTATGAAAAAATGTTCTAATTTCATTTTTTACATGTAGCTGTACCATTTTCCTAACACCATTTATTGAAGAGATTGTCTTTTCTCCATTGTATAGCCTTGCCTCTTTTGTCATAGATTAACTGACCAAAGTTGCATGGGTTTATTTCTGGGCTTTCTATTCTGTTCTATTGTTCTATATTTCTTTTTTCTGCCAGTACCATACTGTTTTGATGAGTGTAACTTTGTAGTATAGACAGAAGTCATAGAGCCTGATTTCTCCAGCTCCGTTTTTCTTTCTCAAGATTGCTTTGGCTATTAGGGGTCTTTTGTGTTCCCATACAGATGGTAAACTTTTTGTTCCAGTCCTGTGAAAAATGTCATTGGTAATTTGATAAAGATTGCATTGACTCTGTAGATTGTCTTATGAGTATATTCATTTTGACAAGACTGATTCTTGCAATCCAAGAATGTGGTATATCTTTTCATCTGTTTGTGTCATCTTCAATTTCTTTCATCAGCATCTTATTTTCAGAGTAGAGGTCTTTTGCCTCCCTGGTTAGGTTTATTCCTAGGTATTTTATTCTATTTGATGCAATGGTAAATGAGATTGTTGCTTTAATTTCTCCTTCTGATCTCTCGTTAGTATATAGAAATGCAGCAGCTTTCTGTGTATTAACTTTGTATCCTTCAACTTTACTGAATTCATTGACGAGCTCTAATAGTTTTCTAGTAGCATCTTTAGGATTTTCAATGTATAGTATCCTTGCAATCTACAGTGACAGTTTTACCTATTTTACATTTTGGATTCCCCTTATTTCTTCTCTGATTGCCATGGCTAGGACTTCCAAAACTATGTTGAATAGAAGTGGCAAGAGTGGACATTCTTGGCCTGCTCATGATTTTAGAAGAATTGTTTTCAGATTTTCATTGTTGAGTATGATGTTAGCTGTAGGCCTGTATTATGTTGAGGTGTATTCCCTCTATGCTGATTTTCTGGAGAGTTTTTATCATAAATGAGGGTTGAATTTTGTCAAAAGCTCTTTATGCATCTATTTAGATGATCATATGGTTTTTATTCTTCAGTTTGTTAATGTGGTATATCACTGATTGATTTGCATATATTAAAAAATCCTTGCATCTCTGGGATAAATCCCACTTGTTCGTGGTGTATGATCCCTTTAATGTATTGTTGGATTTGGTTTGCTAGTCTTTTTTTTTGCTTTTGCTTTTAAATTTTATTTGTTTTTGGCTGTACTGGGTCTTAGTTGCTGCCTGCAGGCTTTCTCTAGTTGCAGTGAGCAGGGGCTACTGTTCATTGTGGTACGTGGGCTTCTCATTGCAGTGGCTTCTCTTGCTGCAGAGCACAGGCTCTAGGGCACATGCAGGCTCAGTAACTGTGGTGTGTGGGCTCTGGTAGTTGTGGCACATGAGCTTAGTTGCCCCCTAGCATGTGGAATCTTCCCATAGCAGGGATCAAACTTGTGTCCTCTGTACTGGCAGGAGAATTCTTAACCACTGGACCATCAGGGAAATCCAGTTTGCTAGTCTTTTGTTGAGGATTTTTGAGTCTACGTTGGAGAAGGCAGTGGCACCCCACTCCAGTACTCTTGCCTGGATAATCCCGTGGACGGAGGAGCCTGGTAGGCTGCAGTCCATGGGGTTGCTAAGAGTCGGACACGACTGAGCGACTTCACTTTCACTTTTCACTTTCATGCATTGGAGAAGGAAATGGCAACCCACTCCATTGTTCTTGCCTGGAGAATCCCAGGGACGGGGGAGCCTGGTGGGCTGCCGTCTAAGGGGTCGCAGAGTCGGACACAACTGAAGCGACTTAGCAGCAGCAGCAGCAGAGTTTACGTTCATCAGCCTGTACTTTTTTTTCAGTTGTATATTTGTCTGGTTTTGATATCAGGGTGATGGTGGCCTTATAGAATGAGTTTGGGAGTGTTCCTTCCTCTTCAATTTTTTGGAATAGTTTCAGAAGGATATGTATTCACTCTTTTCTAAATGTTTGATAGAATTTGCCTGTGAAGCCATCTGGTCTTGGACTTTGGTTCATTGGAAGTTTTTTTTTTTTTTTAATATCTATATATGTATTTATTTATTTTGGTTATAGGAAAGACAGATTTTATATCTGTGTATAGTTGATTAACAATATTGTATTAATTTCAAGTGTACAGAAAGTGATTCAGTTATACATACATGTGTATCCATTCTTTTTCAAATTCTTTGATTCATTGGAAGTTTTTAAACCATAGTTTCAATTTCAGTACTTGTGATTGGTATGTTCATATTTTTTATTTCTTCTTGGTTCAGTCTTGGGAGATTGTACCTTTTTAAGAATTTGTTCATTTCTTCTAGGTTGTCCATTTTATTGGCATATGGTTGCTTGTAGCATCTTATGGTCCATTGTATTTCTCTCGTATCCGTCATAACTTCTCCATTTTCATTTCTAAATTTATTGATTTGAGCCCTTTTCCTTTTTTCCCTTAATGAATCTGGCTAAGGTTTATCCATTTTGTTTATCTTTTCAAAGATGCAGAAAAGGCTTTCAGTTTCACTGAGCTTTTCTTTTTTCTATGTCTCTCTTTCATGTATTTCTGCTCTAATCTTTATGATCTCTTCTAACTTTGGATTTTGTTTGTTCTTTTTCTAGTTGCCTCAAGTGTAAGGTTAGGTTGTTTATTTTATATTTTTCTTATTTCCTGAGGTAAGATTCAGATCAGATCATGTTGCTATATAAACTTGCCTCTTAGAAGTGCTTTTACTGCAACCCTTAGTATTTAGATTGTCATGCTTTCCTTTTCATTTGTCTCTAGATGTTTTTTATTTCTTCAGTGATCCATTGGTGGTTTCTTAGCATATTGTTTAGTTTCCACATGATTTTATCACAGCTGCACCCCTCCTACCTTCTCATTGTGGTTTCTTCTTTGTCTTTGGAGGATGTCTTTTTTTGGTAGGTTTCAGCATTTCTTTTTAATTGATGGTTGTTCAGCAGTTAGTGATTTTGATGATGTTTCCATGAGACAGACTGAGCTCACATCCTTCTACTCTGCGATCTTGTCTCCACCATCAGGTCAAGTGGTTTGTTCAGATATGCATCTTCTGGCCTCCAAGAGCCAAGCAGCATGATGTGGCTGCCTTACTGGTTCTCCGTTCTCCCATAATGCACCAACAGTAGCCGCCTAGGACAGCTCAGTTGGGACCTCAAGGCTGCCTCCACAAGTTCAAACCAGATACCACATCTCTGTTTTTTTTTTTTTTTTTTAAGCTCAGAAACCTTATTGGAAATTTCTCCTGCTTCTACTCTTTCTGTCCTCTATAGGCTGTTCTCAAAATAGCAGCTAGAACGATGTAGGCCATATCATCTAACTGATGATGTCAGTGTTTCACAAGGTCCTTGAAAGTAAAATTGTGCATTGGACGGCCTAAAAGGCTCACAGGCATCTCACCCACATCATTTCCCTGACTTCTCCTCTTTTTCCTTTTCTTGCTCCTTCAGTTCCAGCTACACTGGCTGCCTTGATGTTCCTCAAACATATTAGTTATAGCCTTAACTTAGAAAGTTTCCTTTGAAGTTTCCCCTTCCTGGTATACTCTTCAAATGAAATGCTCATGGATTTGCCCCTTCACATCTCTCTCAATGAATAGGTCTCTCCCTGACTTGTTATTTTAAGTTACAACCCTTCCCCCAATCATTAGTGTCTAGAAACTATATACTTTCTTTTCTTTTCTGTCTGCCTGCACTAGAATGTAATCCCCATGAGGACAGGAATTTTTGTCTCTCCTGTTGCCTGTTTTATCCCCAGCATCTGGATTAATGGTGTGACACACAGTATTTGCTTAACAGATATTTATTGATGTCTGTAATACCCTTCAGAATATTGAAAACTTCCACCAGTCCCTAACTGATGGCTGATCTTTGCTGTGTGCTTTGATGACCAGTTTCCTGGTTGTGTGCTTTGATGACCAGTTTCCTGGTTGTGCTCCTCTGCACAGGCAGCCATAAAAATGTGCATTTTTGACATACGATTTGATTCTTGTCTCTCTTTCTATACCTCCAGTATTAATCTCTACTTCCAGTATTATCAATGTGAAGCTTTTTTTAGCCATTATAAGCCAAACATAATCATGGCAGAATCAGACACCGGGTGCAGTAAGTAAATGAACTGGTGCCCTTCACTCCATCTGAAGGAGGGGCAGCCCAGTTTGATCAGTCACGTTGACCAAGAGCAGATAATAATGCACACCCTACTGTATTGGATGTGAGAAAGATATATTTACTATTTTTCTATGGGTACTATAATGTGTGTGTATGGATATAGGATTTGAATGTACTATAGTAAATCATTGTTGTATGACAGTGCTAAAACCGATATGCCTCTATTTTGTTTATTTTTATTTTATATGGGAGTATAGTTGATTTACAGTGTTGTGTTGGTCCCAGGTGTACAGTAAATATTTGCCTCTATTTTAAATTGATGAATCTGTGTCATTACCTTAAGTCAACAAGTGCAGATGGAAGTGTTCATTTGGTTAGAGTAAATCCTTTAGCTTGAATATTATAACAGTTTCCTACATGTAGTCATTTCCAAGGTTTTCTCCAGTATTCAGGATATTAAGAGGAAAGGAGTGGTTAAGGATCTCTATGGTACTATAGCTCAACAGCTGTCAAATAATAATGTAGTAATGAATAATGCACTAATACTCCTGCTTTTCATCTTATGGTAAAGCAATATTTCTACTTCTACATCTATAGTTCTCATTGTTGGAAGAAGTTTCAATATCAAAAATACAGTTTATTCTCTAATACGGTCACTCTCTAGATATTTGCATGAATGAGAAGGCGATGGCACCCCACTCCAGTACTCTTGCCTGGAAAATCCCATGGACGGAGGAGCCTGGTAGGCTGCAGTCCATGGGGTCGTGAAGAGTCGGACATGACTGAGCGACTTCCCTTTCACTTTTCACTTTCATGCATTGGAGAAGGAAATGGCAACCCACTCCAGTGTTCTTGCCTGGAGAATCCCAGGGATGGGGGAGCCTGGTGGGCTGCTGTCTATGGGGTCACACAGAGTTGGACACGACTGAAGCGACTTAGCAGCAGCAGCGGCAGCAAGACATAGTTAAAGGATCAGATATGTCTCAAATAATTGATAATTGATTATGACTTTGAAATGTCAATGCTCACACTTTTCCAGCTGTTCTCAGTGTGAGATTACTTCTGAAGATAGCTTGACCCTGTGTTCCTATGAGGTACAATAAGGAGTGATATGCAGAAAGAACCTGGATCTTAGCCCATAATCCACAAGGCAGAAAAACCCATTACCAGATGGCCAAAGAAAGATAACTGCTTTAGGTTAGCAGAGATGAAAAGAATTATGGTGCTGGAAGGATCCAAGAGATAATTAATGTAATCCGTTGCTTAACAATGAGGAAACTGAGACCTCTGGCAGTCATAAAATAGGAAGTTACTGAATAGTTTTAAAGAGGAGAGAGATGGAATCATATCTGTGATTTAGAAAGCTTATTTTTCTGGAAAACTGGAAAATACGCTTGAAAGGAGTAAGATGTATTGGGATGATAAGTAAAATAATCAAGAAGTGAGGAAATCTGATCTAGGTCTATAGCAGGAAAGATGGACAGACTTAGAAGGACTCGAGATATTAAGCAGATGGGATTTACAGGGTTTGATTAAGACTAGAAATGGGAGTAATATAGGATAAGAGTCAAAGATTATGGCTGTTTTCTGCTCTGGACAGTCGGGCCAGTGGGGATGCTGTACACCAAGCCAAAGGATACAGGCAGTAGAATAGGTATGGAGTAGGAGGCAAAGGAGAGTGGCTAATACAGTTTTGAAGCTGCCACGTATGACTCTATAGTCATTATGGGAGTGTGTGTGTGTACAAAATTTCAGTACTCAAGTCCTGAAAATGCACTCAAATTTCAGGAAGACTGGCTAAAGGAGGCTGATGGAGGTCAGCTTTGAAAATGCGATATAGTGATGATACAGAATGAGGCGTGTGGCTAGACTTCAGAATGAGGTCTGTTGTGCTTGCTAACCCAGCTTCCATTACATCCTATCAATAACATCTTGAGTTTCCTTTAAAAGACAACCATCTCCCATTACCATAACATGTGATCTGAGAGGAGCTAAACCATTTCCATGTTCCCAAGGGGAAGCATATATCCCAGGCCTGCCCTAGGAGAAGTAATTCTGAGCTTTCTTGGCTAGAAACATTGGGAAAGCTGGGGTTGCTAAACTGAAAGGATTAAACATACAGTTTCTGGTGGCCATCCTATGATGGCAAGGAGAAGGCAAGCTGAGGATCAGGCCACACAGTGGAAAGCAGAACTGAGTAACAGATGAAAAGTGTGACCTGATAACATTGTTGGCATGCCTGCACATGGCCTTTGCTGAAGAACTCTTCAGTTATAAGGCTCAGTACTTTTCTGCTTTTGCTCAAGGGGGTGACTGTCATTTGCAAAAGAAAGATGGCCGGACTGATTTGTGTTTTTGATCATTTGAAGTACTTTGCCATGATTGTTTAGAAAAGCTGGGTATACAGGGAGAGGAGCAAGGAAAATGTTTGAAACAGTTGTGGAGGCATGTTTGAGGGAATCATTGAGAACAAGAATTGACTGAGAACAGCTCTCGAGCAGTGATTTAGTGGAGGTGTTTAATTGAGACCTAATGTCAAATTCTTCACCAGATCTAACCGTGTGGCCTTGGGGAAGTTATTTAACCTCTCTGAACGTCAATTTTCTCATCTGTAAGTTGGTAATGATAATAGAATCTTTCTCACAGAATGTTTAGGGTGATAATTATAAAGGGTATAACTTGTTGTCTAACACTGAATAAATGTTAGCCTTTGTCTAAAATCATCATTTTTCTGCATGTAGTTGTTTCAAGCAATGAATTCCCATTGCCTGCTTACCACCTACCCTTTCTCTTTTTCTAAACTGGTTCTCCTTACAGAGGAGTCATGGATGGGGCAGGGGAGAGGGTTTGCTTATTCTTTCTCAATGATTCCTAAATCAAATGTGTTCCATTTACAAGCCTAAATAATTTTCTTTTTTTAGTGTGACAAATTCAACTTCTAAGGTGAAAAGAGAAATCATGCTGTGTTTTTCAGCTTTAATGTGATCACCGATAATAAAGATTCAAGTTGACAAAATTTGTTGTTAATGCATGATACAGAATAAAAGCAATCTTTTTCTAGGTTTTTCTGGTTCTACAGTGGTAAGAGTAGGCAGGAAATTAAAAGCATGCGACATAAAGCCATACAGGTGAGCATGTCTGCAAAGACAGCATAGGCATGTACTACATGAGGTGGATATTTGACTCTGGTTTTCAGTTTCTTAAACACAATGGAAGCTTTCCATAATTTCTCTATCCTCTATCACTGTCTCACAATTTTGAAGAGAAAACCTGCAAGATATCTTTGGCGTGTTGGTTATTTGAGCTGCTTCTGGAAAGATTGATAGAGAAATCTAGTTTTATTAGTGGCTGGAAGTTGTACAAGACAAACTTAAGAAATCAGTATATTCAGTCTTTTCTTTCTTTTATCTATAAATGTATTATGGGCTTCCCTGGTGGCTCAGAGGTTATATTAAATGTATTTATATAAATTTTATTTATGTAAGCTTTAAATTAAATTTAGTTATATAAATTTTCTATAGATCTATTCATTTTTTGCTGGATGTTGCTCTGTGTGGGGTTTCTCTAGTTGCGGCAAGCAGGGCTACTCTCTCATTGCTGTGCACAGCTTCTCATTGCAGTGGCTTCTCTTGTTGTGGAGCATAGGCTATAGTGTGTGCAGGCTTCCATAGTTGCTGCTCTTGGGCAGTAGACCACATTCTCTATAGTTGTGGCACACAGGCCTAGCTACTCTGAGGCATGTGGGATCTTCCTGGATCAGGGATCAAACCTGTGTCTCTTGCATTTGCAGGCCAATTCTTTGCCAGTCATCCACCAGGGAAGTCCTGTTTTTTTTTTTTTTTTCAATTAAGATGTCTATAAAATCATCAATATTATCTTTCTATTGAACGTGCAGGTAAGTGGCTCACATGTGATCACTTGAAATTCACAGTTAGAACCTCCACATAACTGAATCTTCAGTAAAGTTGGTTTTTATTCAGATGGGGACATTAAGCCTTTTTTCCTGTCAAGAACTTTGTGCATTTGGACTTTGAGTTTCATATTAGACATACAAAAATGGAACTCAGATATAGAATACTAGTGAATGCAGAAAAGATAAATAGGTAAGTACGTATAAATGATGAGTATAAAAGCATCTGAAAGATTGGCCTTCTATAAAAGGGAGCCTGGCAATAAGTCAAAGGAATAGAACATCATGACAGTCTAATAGGTTCCTGCTGCCAGATAAATGTCATGGAAAAGCAGAGATATTTATCTCATCCTAACATTTATTTTAAAATCTGAGGTCTATTATCTCTCCTAATGGCTTTATTTCATTTACCAAATGGTTAAATATAAATAAAATGAGACCATTTATTTAATACAAGCTGACGTGGGTTTCTGATGCAGACTTCATATCCAGACCAAAGAAAGATGTGTAAAAGAGACTAGCTAAGGGGTTAACATCTGGATGTCTGTTCTGGTCTTTCTAATTAACCAAAACAGCATGAAAGTCATTGTTTTCCTATGGGTAAAATAGAAATAAATAAAAGAGGAGGACTTGCTTTACTGGGAACTATAAGTTTATGCATTTTAATCGTTTCTTTATTTTTTATTGAACTATGGTTGAATTACAATGTTGCATTAATTACTATTGTACAGCAAAGTGATGCAGTTATATATATATACACACACACACATTCTTTTTCATATTTATTTCCCTTACGGTTTATCACAGGATATTGAATATAGTTCCCTTTGCTCTGTAGTAAGACCTTGTTATTTATCCATTCTATATATACCAATTTGCATCTACTAATCCCAAACTCCCAATCCAACCCTCTCACACCCCCTCCCTCTTTGCAACCAGCAGCCTAATATCTATGTCCCTGATTCTGTTTCATAGATAGATTCATTTGTGTCATATTTTAGATCCCACATATAAGTGATTTATGGTGTTTGTCTTTCTCTTTCTGACTGATTTCACTTAGTATGATAATCTCTAGTTATATCCATGTTGCTGCAAATGGCATTATTCCTTGTTTGTGGCTGAATAGTATTCCATTGTATATATTGATGGACATTTAGATTGTTTCCATGACTTGGCTATTGTGAAGACCGCTGCTGTGAACATAGCGGTGCATGTATCTTTTGAATTACAGTTGTGTCTGGATGTAGGATCCAGCAATCCTACTCTTTGCCCAAGAGTAGGATTGATGGATCATATGGTAATTCCATTTTTAGTTTCTGAGAAACATTCATACTGTTTTCCACAGTAACCACACCAACTTACATTGCCATCAACAGTGTAGGAGTGTTCCCTTTTCTCCACACCCTCTCCAGCATTTATTTGTAGACTACTTAATGATGGCCCTTCTGATTGGTGTGATGTGAAATTTCATTGTAGTTTTGATTGGCATTTTTCAAATAATTAACAATGTTGAGCATCTTTTCATGGACCTATTGGCCATCTGTATTTCTTTTTTGGAGAAATATCTATTTAGGTCTTCTGCCTATTTTTTGATTGGGTTTGTCAAGTTGTAAGAGCTGTTTGTATATTTTGGAAATTAAGCCCTTGTTGGTCACATTATTTGTAAATATTTTCTCCCATTCTGTAGATTGTCTTTTCATTTTGTTGATGGTTATCTTTGCTGTGCAAAAGCTTGCGAGTTTTATTAGGCCCCTTTTGTTTATTTTCATTTTTATTTCTTTTGCCTGGGGATCAGTTCACTTCAGTTGCTCAGTTGTGTCCAACTCTTTGCGACCTCATGGATTGCAGCATGCCAGGCTTCCCTGTCCATCACCAACTCCTAGAGCTTGTTCAAACTCATGTCCATCGAGTCAGTGATGCCATCCAACCATCTCATACTCTGCCATCCCCTTCTCCTCCTGCCTTCAATCATTCCCAGCATCGGGGTCTTTTCGAATGAGTCAGTTATTCGCATCAGGTGGCCAAAGTATTGGAGTTTCAGCTTCAGCATCAGTCCTTCCAATGAATATTCAGGACTGATCTCCTTTAGGATGGACTGGTTGGATCTCTTTGCTGTCCAAGAGACTCTCAAGAGTCTTCTCCGACACCACAGTTCAAAAGCATCGATTCTCTGATGCTCAGCTTTCTTTATGGTCCAGCTCTCACATCCATACATGACTACTGGAAAAACCACAGCTTTGACTAGATGGACCTTTGTTGGCAAAGTAATGTCTCTGCTTTTTAATAATGCTAAGTTGGTTATAGCTTTTCTTCCAAGGAGCAAGCATCATTTAATTGCATGGCTGCAGTCACCATCTTCAGTGATTTTGGAGCTCAAGAAAATAAAGTCTGTCACCGTTTCCATTGTTTCCCCATTTATTTGCCATGCAGTGATGGGACAGAATGCCATGATCTTTGTTTTTTTGAATGTTGAGTTTTAAGCCAGATTTTTCACTCTACTCTTTCACTTTCATCAAGAGGCTGTTTAGTTCTTCTTTGCTTTCGGCCGTAAGGGTGGTGTCATCTGCATATCTGAGGTTATTGATATTTCTCCCAGCAGTCTTGATTCCAGCTTGTGCTTCATCCAGCATGACATTTCACATGATGTACTCCGCATATAAGTTAAATAAACAGGGTGACAGTATACAGCCTTGACGTACTCCTTTCCCAATTTGGAACTAGTCTGTTATTCCATGTCCGGTTCTAACTGTTGCTGCTTGACTTGCATACAGATTTCTCAGGAGGCAGATGAGGTGGTCTTATTCTCATCTCTTTCAGAATTTTCCACAGTTTTTTTGTGATTCACACAGTCAAAGGCTTTGGCATAGTCAATAAAGCAGAAATAGATGTTTTTCTGGAACTCTTTTGCTTTTTCTATGATGCAACAGATGTTGGCAATTTCATCTCTGGTTTTTCTGCCTTTTCTAAATCCAGCTTGAACATCTGGAAGTTCTCAGTTCACGTACTGTTGAAGCCTAGCTTGGAGAATCTTGAGCATTACTTTGCTAGCATGTGAGATGACGGCAATTGTGTGGTAGTTTGACTTCCCTGGTGGCTCTGCCTACAATGCAGGAGACCCGGGTTCAATCCCTGGATCGGGAAGATCTCCTGAAGAAGGAAATGGCAACCCACTCCAGTATTCTTGCCTGGAAAATCCCTTGGATGGAGGAACCTGGTAGGCTACAGTCCGTGGGGTCACAAAGAGTCGGACACAACTGAGCGACTTCACTTTATTTTTTCACTTTCATGCATTGGAGGAGGAAATGGCAACCCACTCCAGTGTTCTTGCCTGGAGAATCCCAGGGACGGGGGAGCCTGGTGGGCTGCTGTCTATGGGGTCGCACAGGGTCGGACACGACTGAAGCGACTTAGCAGCAGCAGCAGCAGCATGCTGCTGCTTCAGAGGGCCTGCAGTACAGGAGACAGACAACAGAGGGAGCAAGAGATTACAAACCACTGGGAAAAAACCCAGCAAGTCCCTTTAATTAACAATTTACATGCACAAGTTCAGAGAAGACACATCCACAGAAAAGGTTTGAGAGGCCCCCAGAATCTTTAACTGGGTTTATTGGTAAAGGTATTTCCCTGTATTCAGATGGTCCATAAAGACTGGAAGAGTTGACTCCTTTTTCAACTGTGGAGATACCAACACAAAGTTACAAGGAACACAAAGAAGCAAGGAAGAATGGCCCAGTCAAAGCAATAAAATAAATCTCAAGAAACTGACAATAAAGAAACAGGAGTATGTGAATTACCTGGCAAAGAATTCAAAATAACTACCATAAAGATGCTCAAGGATTTCAGGAAAAGTATTCATGAACATACAGGTGGTTGACAGGCACATGAAAAGATGCCCAAGATCACTATTTAGAGAAATGCAAATCAAAACCACAATCATATATCACCTCATACCTATCAGAGTGGCTATCATCAAAAAATCTACAAATAACAAATATTAGTTTGCCTGCCCACAGTAAAGCCAATATACTTACACCAGGTTATGGTAAAGAAAAGCACAGCATTTACTGTAGGGCACCAAGCAAGGAGTAAGGGCAAGTCATGCTTAAAAGACTTGAACTCCCCAAAGTATTTCAGGGAAAGGTTTTAAAAGCGAGAGAGGGAAGGTTGCAGAGTGTGTAATCAGTTCATGGACAGTCTTTTGATTGGTTGGTGATGAAGTAATAAGGAGTCAACATCATAAGCCTTCTGGTTCCAACTGGTCTGAAGTCTCTATGCTTATGCTCCTTCTTCCACCTCTTGGGGATTTCAGTAACTTCAAAACAGCTCAAAGGATTTGGCTCAGAATATTACCTGAGCTCTTGAGGAGGAGCTAAAGGTCCTTGACTTTGTTTAATGGCTAAAATATTATTTTCTCTTGTTTTCCTGTGTTACTGTATTTTCTTCTCTGATTAAATTTGTTGGCATTTGGGGAAGACTTAGGGGGCTAAAGTTCTTCTACAAACAAGAGGCAGGCAGAGAACATGGTCGGGGGGTGTTCTTTCCCAGGAAGGCCCCATGGAGTCCTCAGTTACAAAATTAAACCCAAAAATAACAAAAGGGAGGATATTATAAAGATTAAAGTGAAAATAAATGGAATGGAGGACAGGAACTAAAAACCACAAAAGTAAGATTTTGGTTTTTGAAGAGAACAACAAAATTAACAAAACTTTAGCTAGACTAAGAAACAGAGGACTTGAAATCAGAAATTAAAGAGGAGACATTACAACAATGCCACAGTAAAATAATGGTTTATGAGACTAATAGCAAGTATACACTAAGAAATTGGATAACCTAGAAGCAATGGATAAATTCCTAGAAACATAATTTACCAAAAGCTGAATTATGAAGAAATAAATCTGAAAAAAATTCTTAGTACAACTAGTAAGAATATTAAATCCATAATCAAAAACTTCCCAATAAATAAAAGCCCAGGATCAGGTGGCTTCATGAATGAATTCTGCCAAACAATTTAAAGAATAAATAATGCCAATCCTTTTCAACTCTTCCAAAACAATTGAACCAGAGGGAAGACTTCCAAACTCTCTTTATGAGACCAGTATTACCCTGATAACAAAGGTAGAAGAAAATACTTCAAGAAAACTACAGATTGATATCCCTGATAAGCATAGATTAAAAAAAATTCTCAACGAAGTACTAGCAAACTGAATTCAACAGCACATTAAAAGGATCGCACACTATAATCAGGTGGGATTTAATCCCTGGGATGGAACATACCCAAATTCATAAATGTGATACAGCATATTAACAGAGTTAAGGATATAAATCACATTATTATCTCAATATATGCACAAAAAGCATTTTACAAACTACAACGCCCTTTCATGGTAAAGACTCTGAAAAAGCTACATATAGAAAGGATGTTAACACATCAATAAGTATATATGAAAAAATTGAGGAGTTCACACTTTGTAAGTTTTAGTGAGAAGCAGAGTCTACCTCCTCTTAGAGAATAGGGAAATACCACACTGATTTTTCCCAGCCTCCCTGTAGCTAGGACGTAAGTACATAAGTCTGTTTTGGTACTCAGATACACTTGTCATTCCATTCAGACTTTGGGCTGGAGCCAACTTTGCATAAAATCCATAGCTGTGGCGATTCATCTTGGGTGGAAAGTATGGTTGTGTCAAGATAGAGTTCCCAGGGCAGCAGAGACAGAATTCTAGTGGCAGTGTGTAATGTCTGACACTGGTAGCTATGGCACAAACTATAGTATCCACTGCCCAGAGATGGTGGTAGCTGATTTCTCAATAGGCTGTTCTGCTGGGTCATTTAGGTCACTGTCCCTGCTTTAATAATCTCTGAGCTTAGCTTTCCACTTCTCTCAGAGTTGCTATGAGCTACCCAATTTCCTGTAACTAAATCACTTTTGTGTTCAAATCAGCCAAAGGTGTTTTCAGACTGAAATAACCTCCAATCTCTGTAAGTGTTCCTGGGTTCTGTTTTCTCCTGATCTTCCTTGTTCCGACACTTTCAATTTGAAAATAATTTCCCTCAGTGGAAAAGCAATAGAAACAGAAGAGCAATCATTTTGACTTCGCTTCTATCCTCTGTTATGACCCAACAAATACTCCTATAGTTTCCTATATCTTCTTGCTGAGAAAATAGGTTTTTAAAGAAGACTGTATCTTATTTTTGCACACTTAATGGCTTAAACTCTGTCTTCTTAATGCTTCCCCTAGATCTTCATGCTACTCCTCCTCCTATTTGGTTAGTTGCACTATCTTGCCTTTGTCTTTCTGAAATCTTTGTTGCTCAGCAAATACCCTATGCAACTACATTAGATCCTTGAGATGCCTAAATTAGGCAGAATTCAACTCAATTTCTCTACCTGGGTTTTGCCAAAAGGGAACTTACAGGCTCATAACCAAAATATCCTGCCTTGGCTGGAATCAAGTGCTAAAATAATGATGTTAATATATCTCCTTTCTTTCTCTCCCTCCCTCCCCATCCCTCTCCCTTAGATCTGGTGTAACCAAATAACTAAATATATATTTTTTAAACAAGGGAGAGGCTTTACAATCCTGGTTATACTTACTAGAATTCTTTTGGTTGCAAGTGACAGAAACCCAAATCAAACAAGTTTGGACAATCAATTCAGCAATTTATTGGTTCACAAAACAGGGAGATAGTTAAACCTCTCTTCTTCTCTCCCTGTCTCTTCTGCATATGTTGGATTCCTTGTTAATTTCTTCCTCTTATACTGACAAAATAGCCAGCATTAGACAGTGGAGACAGCCTTAAGCGTTAACACCCTAATGGGCCTCTCTGGTGGCTCTGATGGTTAAGAATCTGCCTGCAATGCAGGAGACCTGGGTTCAGTTCCTGGGTCAGGAAGATCCACTCCAGTATTCTTGCCTGGAAAATCCCATGGAGGGAGGAGCCTGGTAGGCTGCAGTCCATGGGGTCGCTAAGAGTCAGACACAACTGAGCGACTTCACTTTCACCTTTCACTTTCATGCACTGGAGAAGGAAATGGCAACCCACTCCAGTGTTCTTGCCTGGAGAATCCCAGGGACGGCAGAGCCTGGTGGGCTGCCGTCTATGGGGTCGCACAGAGTCAGACACGACTGAAGAGACTTAGCAGCAGCAGTAGCCGTGGTGTAATTATTATTATATTTTCACCATTTCTTACTTAAAAACCCTTTTGATGAATTTATTTTAAGGAAAACGTCACTTGCTTATTTACATATTTATTTATTTTTGGCCGTGCTGGGTCCTTGCTGCTGTGCGTGGACTCTCTAGTTGTGGCAAGTGGGGGCTACTCTTAGTGGCGGTGCATGGCCTTCTCATTGTGGTGGCTTCTCTTGTTGTGGAGCACGGGCTCTAGGTGTGTGGCTCAGTAGTTGCAGCATCTAGGCTCTAGAGCACAGGCTCAGTAGTTGAGGTGCACAGGCTTAATTGCTCCAGGGCATGTGGGGTCTTCCTGGACCAGGGATCAAACCCATGTCCCCTGCATTGGCAGGTAGATTCTTATCCACTGGGCCACCAGGGAAAGTCCCTCACTTGGCTATTTTCAAGTCATAAGCCTTTTAAAAATATGTTCTGCCTGCCTAGAAAAATGGTCTTTTAATAACATATGGTTTAAGTTCTTTGACTCTTTTTAATTAATGTACACGTCTATAAAGTGTATGTGTATCCTCTCAGGTTTGAAAAAACACAACATTATTGAGCACATATTCTGTATGGGTGGTCTGTGGGGTGTTGTGCGTGGTAAGGAGGGAAGAGATAAGGGGACACAGAGGGAATAAAGCTTTCACATTCTCAAGAACCCAGAGAAAGTTTGTTGTTGTTCAGTTGCCAAGTCATGTCAGATTCTGTGAACCCTTGGACTGCAGCACACCAGGCTCCTCTGTCTTCTAATATCTCTCGGAGTTTGCTCAAACTCATGTCCATTGAATCAGTATGCTATCTAACCATCTTATCCTCTGCCGCCCCCTTCTCCTTTGGCCTTCAATCTTTCCCAGCCTTAGGGTGTTTTCCAGTGAGTTGGGTCTTCGCATCAGGTGGCCAAAGTATTAGAACTTCAGCAACAATCCTTCCAGTGAATATTCAGGGTTGATTTCCTTTAGGACAGAGAGAAGTACAGATATATAAATAATATAAATGACTAATTGATAAAGGCAGAATAAAATACATGCTAAAGAGTGCCCAACTAAAGCTCTGTGTGTATGTGTTTATATAGAAATACAGTGTTAAAAACTGCCTTAGGTCATGAATCTCAGAGGCAGACCCTGAGAGGAGGCTTTGCATGCAAGTGATTTATTAAGGACACATTACCATGATCTGATCTGATCTGACCTGACCATGATAAAGTGGTGGATGAAGTAGGGGAGCTGGGGGAAGGCTCTAATACTGGGAGTAGAAGGAGCAGAAAGAGAAAAGGGAGAAAGCCAAGTTCCATTTTAGGCCACATTTCATGAAGTGTAGCTTTAATGTATTTTCATGAGGGAACTCTGGAGTTTAAGTTACACTTCAGTCATCCCCGCCTGATGTGTTTCATACTTCCATATCCACAGTGAGTACCAAGCAGTGCCAGTAGCCTCAGGGAAGTCTCCTTCCAGAAGAAGAGCTGCAGGTATTGGCCTGGCTGTTGAAAGCCCACCAAAGTTGAGGCAGGGACACACACAAACCCATAAAAAGGGATCATTATGCCTTCTATAGCAAGTGTGGCCCGTTTTGCCTGATAGTAAACTATACATCATCTCTGATCATAACACTTATGATATGATGATACTATTTCTACTTAATCCTGCTAAGAGGTGATACATTCATATTGTTGCACCCTTCTCAGTTCAATTCAGTTGCTCAGTTGTGTCTGACTCTTTGTGACCCCATGGACTGCAGCATGCCAGGCTTCCCTGTCCATCACTAACTCCCAGAGCTTACTCAAACTCATGTCCATCGAGTTGGTGATGCCATCCAACCGTCTCTTTCTCTGCACCCTTCTGTAGGCAGTTAAAATATATAACGCCTTGGAGTAGATATTTAAAATGACTTCCTGTTGAATCAATGAGGCAATGAATTAATTACTGGACAAAGAGCAGATAAAATCCAATTTTCATAATGTAAAATTTTTCTTGGAAACCCTGCACATGAAATAAGAGACTATAGTTCAAGACTTAAGGAATGCAATCTTAATTTTTTTCGCCTTAAACAATAAATACCTCATGAAAAATACATCTCATAACCCTATCATTTTCAAAACTGGATGCTTTCTAGTGGTTTTCTTTCCTGCCTGAATAGAACCTCACCAGGTACTTGGCAAATCTCCCTGAGGAGAATGGTTCTTTCTTTTAATTATTGATTCATTACATGCATATTTTTGGAGGGTCTGGGAGCCTTAGGAGTTCAAGGACATCTGCTCCCTCCCCTGAAGGAGCACACAGAGTAGCAGGAGCTACAGCCTCACTGCAGATGAATTATAATCACAGGCCACACACAGGAGGGTCTCTTTATTTAAGGTGTTGCTGCTGCTGTTGCTGCTAAGTCGCTTCAGTCATGTCCGACTCTGTGCGACCTCATAGACGGAAGCCCACCAGGCTCCTCCATCCTTGGGATTCTCCAGGCAAGAACACTAGAGTGGGTTGCCATTTCCTTCTCCAATGCAGGAAAGTGAAAAGTGAAAGTGAAGTTGCTCAGTTGTGTCCAACTCTAGCGACCCCATGGACTGCAGCCTACCAGGCTCCTCCATCCATGGGATTTTCCAGGCAAGAGTACTGGGGTGGGGTGCCATTGCCTTCTCCGATTTAAGGTGTTAGGGAGATGCTACACAGAAAATGTGTGTTGGGGTTTATATGCTAAGTTTGCATATGCCAGTTGAGGAGGGAGGGGATGGGGATTCTAGTCAGTGTTATTGCCCACTTGAAGGCAAGAATAACAATGTTGTTCTGTTTAGTCGCTCAGTTGTGTCCGACTGTTTGCGACCCGATGGACTGTAGCCCTCCAGGCTCCTCTGTCCATGGGATTCTCCAGGCAAGAATACTGGAGTGGGTTGCCATTTCCTTCTCCAGTGGACCACGTTTTGTCAGAATTCTTCACTACAACCCCTCCTGTGAATCAACATACTGAAAGGTGTCCAGCAGGAGTGTAACTGAGGAGGTAGAATCTGATTGTGAAAACTCTTGTGTGATGAGGTTCATAAATGTTGTCAGAGTACTTAAGTCATTATCTGATTTCTGGGTGTCACCAAACAAATCCATGCACTGGGATGGTGAAGCCCAACAAATGGAAACATTGGAGTTTGGAGCAGCGGAAGTTTTATTGCAGGGCCATCCAAAGAGACCGGTGACTTGTGCTCAAAAACCTTGAACTCCCTGATAGTTTGTAGAAGATTTTATAGATTTTGAGATGAGCGCTGCAGGCATGACTTTCTTCTGGTTGGTGGTGAGGTAACAGGCGGTGCTCCAGGAATCTTGTGCTCAGCCTGAAGTCATTATACCATCCTCCACCTGGGTGGGGGTCTTAGTCTGGGCAGAAGAACTCAAAGATATTGTTACCTATCTTCTTTGAGCAGGAACCAGGACCTTGCTTTAATCGTTTCACTATTGTCTCTTGATTATTCTTCCTTTGTCTCCGCATTTCCTTACTTCCCTGATTAGCAACTGTTTGAATTTCCTGTTTCGAACTTGGGGAAGGTCTAGGAGGCTGATGACTTTTTCCTTCAAACTAGAAACAGGGACAAGATAATCATTTGTACTTGGCGAGGGCTCCACAGGGTCCTGCTTGGTTTCACTGGTTTACTAAAGAACTTTGAACAAGGAACAGAATATCCTTTACTCTGGGAGGTCATTACAATCATGCATGTATCCATGGATACAAAAGACTATCCATGTGCAGGATCTTAACATCAGAAAATATTAAACATAAATGCTAGGGATTACCTGTCTCAAACATAGCCTAACTGAAACAGGAGGGAAGGGAACAGGGCACAACCTTTGAAAGAATGATATAGACCAAGGGCACAACATAAACTGATTAGAACAAAATGGGTCCAAGTTAGCAGACTAGTCAACTTGGCTAGACCTTTATCCTCAGTATACGTACATTGAAACACATCAGCAAGCTAAATGACACACCTAGAGGCACCATGACAGCTCCAAGGTCGACCATCAAAGACCAAAAGGTGGGCTGTGGTCCAACCCCTGGAAATCCCCACCCCTTCCCCAAAATAGGTGGAATAAACCTCCCACTCATTCAGTTCAGTTCAGTCGCTCAACTCTTTGCGACCCCATGGACTGCAGCACGCCAGGCCTCCCTGTCCATCACCAACTCCTGAAGCTTGCTCAAACTCATGTCCATTGAGTTGATGATGCCAAAGCAAACCATCTCATCCTCTGTCATCCCCTCCTCCTCCTGCCTTCAGTCTTTCCCAGCATCAGGATCTTTTCAAATGAGTCAGTTCTTTGCATCAGGTGGCCAAAGTATTGGAGTTTCAGCTTCAGCATCAGTCCTCTCAGTGAATATTCAGGAATGATTTCCTTTAGGATGGATTGGTTGGATCTCCTTGGTGTCCAAGGGACTCTCAAGAGTCTTCTCCAACACCGCAGTTCCCACTCATTAGCCTATGAAATTACCCGGCCCATAAAAGCTAACCACACCACATTTCGAGGCTGCACTCACCCTCTGTGAAGGCCCACACTCCGTGAGGTGTTTCTCTCTGAATAAATCCACTTCTCATTCATCACTTTGTTTCTCACTGAATCCTTTCTGAGATGAGACATCAAAAACCTGAGCTTCATTATGTTCTGAAACTAAAGGAGGAAACAGAACAGGCTCTATCTTGAAAGCAGGACTCCATCTTGGGCTGGACTGTGGACTTTTAGCTATATGCTCAGTATCTATGGAAACGACATACCAACTGGAAAACCAGGCCCCTGGAAGGAAGAGCCCCAAGGCTCACACCTAGACTCTCTACCACCTAAAAGAACACCCTAATTATCTGTGTAACCGAATAGAATCATACATTCTATTATGCTTATTTGGGTATGACCACACGCTTATTGATAATTGTCCACTGTTAACTACCTAGGCTTAAGGCATATGGATCACAGGTTAACTTTTATTGTATCTTTCTTTTCCTTTGTTCAGACTAGTTTCAGGAAATTTGGGGAGGTGGGTTTGGGCATGTACACTTAGGGTATATAACGTTTTCACAAAAACTGGTTGGGGTCCCTGGCTAAGAGGAGACTCTGCCTTGGGCCCACTGGTGTAATAAACAGCACTCCACTATCTGCATTGTCCTTCTGAGTGAGTTTGTTTCCTGGAACGTGTGGCTACAACAAAACCAGGTCTGTGATCTCAGTTGGAAGACTGTGAATTTGGGCTGGGTTCAAGTCACAGCCACGTAGGTTAAGTCTCAAACTGAGTTTTGGCTGAGTGTGAGTTCTGACACATGAGTTCAAGTCCCAATCTGATGTGTATAGTTTCAAAACTACTGACGAGAACATGGGTCACACTCATAACCTTAATCTTATCTCAGTCACTTGTTTGAGGACTCTATAACAGCCCTTTCAACCTTTAACATACATATGAATAGTCTAAGGATCATATCTAAATACAGATTCTGATTTAGTAGGTTTGGGGTGGAGCCAAAGATTCTATACTTCTAATAAATTCTTAAGTAATGCCAGTGCTTCTGGTCCTTGTACCACACTTTGAGTAACAAGACTAGTTCACTGCTTCTCAGCAATGACTGTACACTGCAATCACTTGGGAAACTCTTGAAACTGCTAGTACCTGGATTCCATCCACATAAATTCTGATTTAATGTGTCAGGGGTGTGGCCTGAGCATTAGAAGCTTTTAGAATTCCCAAGGTGATTCCAATAAACAGCACAAACTGAGAGCCATCCCAGCTAGATATAAATGCACACACAAATGACCAGGGGTTATTTGTGACATGTAGGCAAAGTACCATTTAGAGGAAGAAAAAAAAAATCTTGAAGAGATGATTTTGGAAAGTGGAAGAACTATTGTTTCTGTTTGGAATAGAACACTTAATGTTTTGTTCTAATGAACAAAAATTGCCAAGACATGCAAATGAAGTTTCATACTGCAGTAGTCAACCATTTAGGCTTTCTATTAATAACTCAGCAATTAGGATCGAAAGTGTATCCTTTAAACACTTACCTACATTATAATACTGAATTCTCAGTAAAAAAAAAAAAATTCCATTTAGAAAAGCAATATGTGTTCATGGTAGGAATTTTGAAAAATAAAACCCAACACCTAAGGAGATATAACATTTTCATATATTCCTTCCATAATTTTATGCATTTACACAGGTGTCTTAAGTTTTTAACTGTGAAAGTGCTGTATTTTCTATTAAAAGTACCATAAAATACAGTTTTTTTTAAAAAAAATAGTGGCCCCTTAAAAAATCTTTATTATAGTATAGTTGGTTTATAATGTTGTATTAGTTTCAAGTGCACAGCAAAGTGAACCAGTTATACACATACACATATCCACTCTTTCTTAGATTCTTTTCCCATATAGTTCATTACAGAGTATTGAATAGAGTTCTCTGTGCTATACAGTAGGTCCGTATTAGATATCTATAATGGCTACATTTATAGACTGTTGTTTATCTAGTATTTAATTACTTTTTATAAATCAGCATGAGACATAATATCCTTACCCTTCTTTGACAGAGTGGTTCATCATAGTATATGTCACAGCAGAACTTAAATGTTGTTGTTTAGTTCCTCAGTTATATCTGACTGTGACTCCCTGGACTGTAGCCCACCAGGCTCCTCTGTCCATGGGATTCCTAGGCAAGAATACTGGAGTGGGTTGCCATTTCCTGCTTCAGGGGATCTCCCTGACTCAGGGATGGAACCCGACTCTCCTGTATTGGCAAGCAGATTCTTTACCACTGACCTACCTGCAAAGCCCTGAACTTAAATAATTAAATAACTTTTACTAGACTGGCACACTCTCATTTTTATTTTTTCATACTCTCTCATTTCTAAAAGCAAAGACCTATAGTGAAGTTTCACATTAAAATTATGTAACTATAAATGACAACACAACTAAATTATGTTACAGGGATATTTCTGTTAATGAGTTGGATTCTACCTTCCCTTTGAACAAATGGGGCTTAGCTTAAAAGCACACAGCACTTTCTTATCTTGCTTGGTTATTCATACCTCTTGTTGCTAATTTGGGTGTTGGGACTTCTGCCAAAGAGAGATATAGAAATTGCTCAAGACTTGACATACTTAAAATAGCTCAAGCCAACCAATGGAAATAGCCTTTGGCAGAGAAGGTGCAATCAGCTTTGCTCTGAGTTGTCTGAAGGAGGAATAGTCATATTTCTTATTATAGCAATGATTGAACAGTAACTCTCATTATTCAATTTCTCAGAGTGCTGGTGATGGCATTTTAGATTTACTCAGGGGCTTCCCAGATGGCACTAGTGGTAAATAATGCACCTGCCAATGCAGGAGACATAAGAGACTCGGGTTCAATCTCTAGATCAGGAAGGTTCCCTGGAGGAGGGCACGGCAACCCATTCCAGTATGCTTGCCTAAAGAATCCCAATGACAGAGGAGTCTGGAAGGCTACATTCCATAGGGTTGCAAAGAATCAGACACTTCTGAAGTGACTTAGCACTCACACATGCAGCTAGCACTTTATTACTGAATTAAAGTTCCCTGAATACTTCATGTACATAAAGTAATCGGTGGTGAGACTTTGAAAATGGTATATAATCATGCTCTTATTATTTTTTAATTGGATGATATTAAAACTGTGTCCTTATTGGACACTATGTATCCTCCCACTATGGAGGTTACCACAATCCTAAATTCGCTATTTTTATTCATATCTTTATAGTTTATGCCCTAATATATATATATTGATTTATTTATTTATATAATCTATATATGTATATATTGTTCAGTTACTAAGTTGCTTCTGACTCTTTGCAATCTCATGGACTGCAGCACGCCAGGCTTCCCTGTCCTTCACTGTCTCCCAGAGTTTGCTCAGATTCATGTCCATTGAGTCAGTGATGCTATATAGCCATCTCATCCTCTGTCGTCCCCTTCTCGTCCTGCCCTCAATTTTTTCTAGTATCAGGGTCTTTTCCCATGAGTCAGTTCTTCGCATCAGCTGGCCAAAGTATTGGAGCTTCAGCTCCAGCACAGTCCTTCCAATGAATATTTAGGACTGATTTCCTTTAGGAGTGGTTTGATCTCCTTGCAGTCCAAGGGACTCTTAAGAGTCTTCTCCAGCACCACTGTTCAAAATTCTTTGGTGCTCAGCCTTCTTTATGGTCCAACTCTAATATCCATACGTGAGTACTACAAAAATCATAGCTTTGGCTATATAGATCTTTGTCAGCAAAGTGATGTCTCTGCTTGTTAATGCATGTGTATATATATGTGTGGGTGGGTGTGTGTTTGTGTATATATATATAATATGTATATATACATGTTGATAAGCTATACACAAATGGTATATTGTGCATACCTTTTTACCTGACTTTTCTGATCACATAGGGTTTTGAGGTCTATCTCTATTGATGCATGTAGTTGTAGTTCATTATTTTTCTTCATTGTATGGTATTTCATTATATGACTGTGGTATGCCATATTATACTTACCCATTTTACATTGATGGATATTAGAGCTGTTTTACTCTTTTTCCTACCAAAATAATGCTGTAGACATCTAATCATTTTTATGTATGAGAGTTTCTTTAGGGAGTATACCTAGGATCTGAATTACTGGGTCATAAAATATACATGTCATATATTTTACTAGGTAATGCTGAATTTAAAAAAAATGAGGCAACTTATCCTTACAAGCAGTAACTGAGAGGTTGCAATGATTTACACTCTCATGAACCCACGATATTATCAAAACTTTTAAATTTTTGTCAATATAGTTAATATGAAATAGTATCTCATGATTGTTCTAATATTCATCTCCCACATTGCATCATTGCTCTGTTCATTGGTCAGTGAGTCTTTCTGGTCTGTGAATTGATTGTTCATATCTTTTGCCCACTTTTGATTGGTTTGTCTTTCTTACATTTATAGTAGCTTTTATTATATTCTTATTAATTCTGTCAGTTATATGTGTTCTAAAATTCTCATAGTCTGTATCTTGTCATTGTTTTCTGGTATCTTTTGATGAATAGACATTTTTAATTTTAATACAAACTTTTCCAACTTCTCGGTCTTTTCCAATATGGTTGATACTTTTAATGTCTGTTTAAGAACCCCTTCCCAGGGACTTCTCTGGCAGTCCAGTGGTTAAGACTACATGCTTCCACTGCAGAGGGTGCAGGTTTGGTCCCTGGTTGGGGAACTAAGATCACATATGCCATGTGGCCAAAAAAGAAAGAAAGAAAAAGAACCCCGTCTCTACCTCAAATCAGGGTTTTCAAATGAGTCAGTTCTTCCCAACCCTGATGTTGGGAAAGATTGAAGGCAGAAGAAGAAGGGGACGACAGAGGATGAGATGGTTGGATGGCATCACCGACTCAATGGACGTGAGTTTGGGTAAACTCTGGGAGTTGGTGATGGACAGGGAGGCCTGGCGTGCTGCAGTTCATGGGGTCGCAAAGAGTCAGACATGACTGAGCAACCGAACTGAACCTCAAATCATAGATAAAAATTTGTTTTATTAACTTCTAATTTCCTTCTCAAAATTTTAAAGTTTTAATTATCACAATCCAAATTGTTTTTCTTGTATGCCATGAAGTATTGATTCAATTTTTTATCTATTGTTAACCAATTACCCCACCCCACTTATTAAGCCATTTATCCTTTCTGAATTGCAATACCACTTCTATCACATGTAAGGTTTCTATATATACACACATCTGTTTTCTGAATTTTCTAGTCAGTCCATTTGTCTATTTATCTCTGCATCAATACTACTGTGTATTAGATACTATAGCTTTCTAATGAATCTTGGTATCTGACAAAGCAATGCCTTCTCTCTAGCTCTTTTCAAAGTAATTCCAGCTATTCTTGGTCCTTTGTTCTCCCATATTAATCTTAAAATCAGCTTCTAAAGTCCCATAAAAATGTGATTGAAAGTCTCACTGAAATTGCATAGAATGTATTGATTAATATGTGGAGTGGACATCTTTAAAATATTGAGTGTTCTTATCCATTGATATGATTTATCTCTACATTTGTTTAGACCTTTATCATCTTTGAATCGTTTAAAATTTTTTGGCATAGAAGTTTTCCTGAACTTTTGTTAGATTTATCCCTTCCATATATATAAAGGTATATTTTTATTGGTAATGTTGATCATCATCCATCTTGGAAATTACCTTTTCTAACTATTTATTGCAGGTGTATAAGACTGCACTTGATTTTTGGGTATTGCCCATACATCCAGAAACATTGCTGAAGTCTTTTTTATTCATTCTAATAATATATCAAATTAGCATTTTAAGGTGTGAATAAATTTTAATAATTTTTCTGAATACTAAGTATAATATATGGTCATTCTTTAAAAAATCAGAACGCCCCTAAAGAAAATCCTTGTAAATGGTTTGTCTTTTTTTTAATTTATTTCATGTTGGTTGTCTTCTTACCTTTCTTTCTTCCTTCCTTAAAAAAAAAAACAAAAAAACAAAAAAAACTTTGACTACAGAAAATTGCCAACATATATAAAAGTAAACAGAAGAATATAATGAACATTCATGTTTTAATCTTCCAGTATCCACAAGTAACAACTCATGGTTTATCTTTACAGTGCATTCCCTAACCCACTCTTTGCTCTGCTTCCCAGATTATTTTGAAACAAATCTCAAATATCATATAATTACATCTGTAAATATTTCACTATGTATCTCTGAAACAGTGGTTCTCAGTTTGTGGTCCCCATATCAGCAGATTCCGCATCATCTGGGAACTCGTCTTAAATGCAAATTCTTCAGTTCAGTTCAGTCGCTCAGTTTTGTCTGACTCTTTGCGATGCTATGAACTGCACTACTCCAGGCCTCCCTGTCCATCACCAACTCCCAGAGTTTACTCAAACTCATTTCCATCGAGGCAGTGATGCCATCTAACCATCTCATCCTCTCTTGTCCCCTTTCCCCCTGCCTCCAATCTTTCCCAGCATCAGGGTCTTTTCCAGTGAGTCCTTCGCATCAGGTGGCCAAAGTATTGGAGTTTCAGCTTCAGCATCAGTCCTTCCAATGAATATTCAGGACTGATTTCCTTTAGGATAGACAGGTTGGATCTCCTTGCAGTCCAAGGGACTCTCAAGAGTCTTTTCCAACACCACAGATCCACCGATTCAAAAGCTCTGGGGGTGGGGTCTCAGCAGTGTTTTGTTTTGTTTTATTAACTCATCTTAATTGGAGGCTAATTACTTTACAATATTGTGGTGGTTTCTGCCATACATTGACATGAATCAGCCATGGGTGTACGTGTGTCCCCCTGTCCCAAACCCCCCTCCTACCTCCCTCCCCATCCCATTCCTCTGGGTTGTCCCGGTGCACTGGCTCTGAGTGCCCTGTTTCATGCATGGAACTTGGACTGGTTATCTATTTCACGTATGGTAATATACATGTTTGGGCATTCTTTGGCATTGCCTTTCTTTGGGATTGGAATGAAAACTGACCTTTTCCAGTCCTGTGGCCACTGCTGAGTTTTCCAAATTTGCTGGCATATTGAATGCAGCACTTTCACAGCATCATCTTTCAGGATTTGAAATAGCTCAACTGGAATTCCATCACCTCCACTAGCTTTGTTCATAGTGATGCTTTCTAAGGCCCACTTGACTTCACATTCCAGGATGTCTGGCTCTAGGTGAGTGATCACACCATCATGATTATCTTGGTCGTGAAGATCTTTTTTGTATAGTTCTTCTGTGTATTCTTGTCACCTGTTTCTGCTTCTGTTAGGTCCATACCATTTCTGTCCTTTATCGAGCCCATCTTTGCATTAAATGTTCCCTTGGTATCTCTAATTTTCTTGAAGAGATCTCTAGTCTTTCCCATTCTGTTGTTTTCCTCTATTTCTTTGCACTGATCGCTGAGGAAGGCTTTCTTATCTCTCCTTGCTATTCTTTGGAACTCTGCATTCAGATGTTTATATCTTTCCTTTTCTCCTTTGCTTTTCTTTTTTTAAAATTTTTTAAAAAATTTTATTTTATTTTTAAACTTTACAATATTGTATTGGTTCTGCCATACATCGAAATGAATCCGCCACAGGCACACACGCGTTCCCCATCCTGAACCCTCCTCCCTCCTCCCTCCCCACACCATCCCCCTGGGTCATCCCAGTGCACCAGCGCCAAGCATCCAGCATCGTGCATCGAACCTGGACTGGCGACTCGTTTCATATATGATATTATACATATTTCAATGCCATTCTCCCAAATCATCCCACCCTCTCCCTCTCCCACAGAGTCCAAAAGACTGGTTTTTGTTTCTCTTATTTTCTCAGCTATTTGTAAGGCCTCCCCAGTCAGCCATTTTGCTTTTTTGAATTTCTTTTTCTTGGGGATGGTCTTGATCCCTGTCTCCTGTACAATGTCATGAACCTCCGTCCATAGTTCATCAGGCACTCTGTCTATCAGATCTACTCCCTTAAATCTATTTCTCACTTCCACTGTAGAGTCATAAGGAATTTGATTTAGGTCATACCTGAATGGTCTAGTGGTTTTCCCTACTTTCTTCGATTTAAGTCTGAATTTGGCAATAAGGAGCTTATGATCTGAGCCATAGTCAGCTCCCAGTCTTGTTTTTGCTGACTGTATAGAGTTTCTCCATCTTTGGCTGCAAAGAATATAATCAGTCTCATTTGGGTGTTGACCATCTGGTGATGTCCGTGTGTAGAGTCCTCTCTTGTGTTGTTGGAAGAGGGTGTTTGCAATGACCAGTGTGTTCTCTTGGCAAAACTCTATTAGCCTTTGCCCTGCTTCATTCCGTATTCCAAGGCCAAATTTGCCTGTTACCCCAGGTGTTTCTTGACCTACTTTTGCATTCCAGTCCCCTATAATGAAAAGGACATCTTTTTTGGGTGTGAGTGCTAAAAGGTCTTGTAGGTTTTCATAGAACCGCTCAACTTCAGCTTTTTCAGCGATACTGGTTGGGACATAGGCTTGGATTACTATGATATTGAGTGGTTTGCCTTGGAAAGGAACAGAGATCATTCTGTCATTTTTGAGATTGCATCCAAGTCCTGCTTTTCAGACTCTTTTGTTGACCACGATGGCTACTCCATTTCTTCTAAGGGATTCCTGCCCACAGTAGTAGATATAATGGTCATCTGAGTTAAATTCACCCATTCCAGTCCATTTTAGTTCACTGATTCCTAGAATGTCAACGTTCACTCTTGCCATCTCCTGTTTGACCACTTCCAATTTGCCTTGATTCACGGACCTAACATTCCAGGTTCCTATGCAATATTGCTCTTTACAGCATCAGGCCTTGCTTCTATCACCAGTCACATCCACAGCTGGGTATTCTTTTTGCTTTGGCTCCATCCCTTCATTCTTTCTGGAGTTATTTCTCCACTGATCTCCAGTAGCATATTGGGCACCTATGCTCCTCTTTCAGTATCCTATCATTTTGCCTTTTCATACTGTTCATGGGGTTCTCAAGGCAAGAATACTGAAGTGGTTTGCCATTCCCTTCTCCAGTGGACCACATTCTGTCAGACCTCTCCACCATGACCCTGCACTCATCTGACATACTCAAAATTCTCCAAGCCAGGCTTCAGCAATACGTGAACTGTGAACTTCCAGATGTTCAAGCTGGGTTTAGAAAAGGCAGAGGAACCAGAGATCAAATTGCCAACATCTGCTGGATCATGGAAAAAGCAAGAGAGTTCCAGAAAAACATCTATTTCTGCTTTATTGACTATGCCAAAGCCTTTGACTATGTGGATCACAATAAACTGTGGAAAATTCTTCAAGAAATGGGAATACCAGACCACCTGACCTGCCTCTTGAGAAACCTATGTGCAGGTCAGGAAGCAACAGTTAGAACTGGACATGGAACAACAGACTGGTTCCAAATAGGAAAAGGAGAAAGTCAAGGCTGTATATTGTTACCCTGTTTATTAAACTTATATGCAGAGTACATCATGAGAAACGCTGGGCTGGAAGAAGCACAAGCTGGAATCAAGATTGCCAGGAGAAATATCAATAACCTCAGATATGCAGATGACACCACCCTTATGATAGAAAGTGAAGAGGAACTAAAAAGCCTCTTGATGAAAATGAAAGAGAGTGAAAAAGTTGACTTTAAGCTCAACATTCAAAAAATGAAGATCATGGCATCTGGTCCCATCACTTCATGGGAAATAGATGGGGAAACAATGGAAACAGTGTCAGACTTTATTTTGGGGGGCTCCAAAATCACTGCAGATTGTGATTGCATCCATGAAATTAAAAGACCCTTACTCCTTGGAAGAAAAGTTATGACCAACCTAGATAGCATATTGAAAAGCAGAGACATTACTTTGTCAACAAAGGTCCGTCTAGTCAAGGCTATGGTTTTTCCAGTGGTCATGTATGGATGTGAGAGTTGGACTGTGAAGAAAGCTGAGTGCCGAAGAATTTATGCTTTTAAACTGTGGTGTTGGAGAGGACTCTTGAGGGTCCCTTGGACTGCAAGGAGATCCAACCAGTCCATCCTAAAGGAGATCAGTCCTGGGTGTTCTTTGGAAGGACTGATACTGAGACTAAAACTCCAGTACTTTGGCCACCTCATGTGAAGAGTTGACTCATTGGAAAAGACCCTGATGCTGGGAGGGATTGGGGGCAAGAGGAGAAGGGGACGACAGAGGATGAGATGGCTGGATGTCATCCCTGACTCGATGGGCATGAGTTTGAGTCAACTCCGGGAGTTGGTGATGGACAGGGAGGCCTTGCGTGCTGCGATTCATGGGGTGGCGAAGAGTCAGACACGACTGAGCGACTGAACTGAGCATACATGTTTCGATGCTGTTCTCTCAAATCATCCCACCCTCACCTTCTCCCAAAGAGTCCAGAAGTTTGTTCTTTATATCTATATCTCTTTTTCTGTCTTGAACATAGGGTTGTCATTACCATCTTTCTAAATCCCACATATATGTGTTAATATACTGTATTGGTGTTTTTCTATCTGACTTACTTCACTCTGTATAATAGGCTCCAGTTTCATCCACTTCATTAGAACTGACTCAGATGCATTCTTTTTAATTGCAATCTGTTTTTTAAATTAACCAGTTTTTTATTTATCTTGCTGATGTACATTCAAGTTTGAGAACCCCTCTACTAAAACAGAACACTTAGGGAAAATAATATCAATGAAATATTTAAATAACAATTCCTTTAAATCATCAGTCAGTGTTCAAATTTCTCTAAAGGTTTGTTTTGCTTAATTTGAATTTTTGACAATACATCATATGTGGGTTGTGTACTTCCATCATCAGGCTTGTAATGTTTCCTTGCTTTTTTGTATAATTAGCAGACACTGATGGTCATGTTCCAGATTCATTATTTTACTAGGGTCACAAAATGGTAATATTCTAACTCTATTGTTTTGCCTTCATTTATCGTTGGAGTACTTCTAAAACAGAAGACAGCTTTCAAAACAATGATTTGTTTTCCTTACATAATTTAAAACATAATTGATGTGCATTCATTATTTTTAGTCTTGTTGATATCCTCTTTCTTATAATTGAGTTTTTATTTATAGTGAAGCTCTGCACAGAGTATAAAAATTCAAGCCTCTTCCACATTTCCCCTTCCAATGGCAATAATTGTCAGTGATTTTTACCTAATTAGTTTGATATCTTTAAATAATATACTTATCTCTTTCTTTGTTTTGTTTTCAGCCTTATCTATTGACTTCTCATTACTAACAATTTAGCTCCCTTTCATCCTTCCAGCCCCCATCATGCACCTGCTCTCATCATCCACCATCTTTATATAGTAACAGCATAATTATGGTGAGTTCAGTTGACTATGTAAATTCTAGTCACAACTGAGCTCCATAAAATACTGTGGTTAGTTTTTTTTTTTATTATTTTTGTACAACTATTTATTTTACCTGGAGTGAATGATCACCAGTGTTTGTTTGCTTGTTTGATTTTCTACATTCGTATTTCCATTTCAACCCCTGACACTCTATCTATTGTCTAAATCTATTCTTAACAATTTTGATCCATCAGGTGTTCTCTCCATTTCAAATATCTTAAATAATAAAGCTAAAGTCTTCTGACCACCTCCAACCTGGACTGCTGGGTCTCTCTACTCCTGGTACACAGGTGCCATTGTGTGAACCTCCCACCCGCTTCAGCCTGTGAATTTCTGTGGCCCCTTGACTTGCATCCACTGTTGCCTGGTTCCTTTCCTCCCTTTTCATTGATTTGTTTGTTCCTTTTGATGAAGCTCATCCTCTAGGAGTTTCCTGGGAAAGAACTTAAAAGAAGCAAACTTGGGGGGACTTAACTTGTACAAAAATATTTTCATTGCACTCTGAAACTTCATTGGTAATTAAATAGAAGTCTAGCTTGAGAGTCATTTTCCTTCAGAATCTTGAAGGCATTTCCCCATTACCTTGGTACTGTGCTGTTGTTTAGAGGACTGGAGTCATTCTAATATGTGGCCTTTTGAATAGAAACGTTTATTCTGCTCTCTGGAAGCATATAGGATCATCTCTTTTTTTCCCCCTCGAGTTCTGAAAATTAGTTATGATATGTCTTGTTGTAGGTCTATTTTTATGAATTTTGCTGGGCACTTAATAGGTTCTTTAAAAACTCTTGTCCTTCAGTTGTGGGGCATTTTATTGCTAGTTCTTTAAAAAATTTCTTCTCTCCATTTTCTTCTGCTTTTCTTCAATTCTTGTTAACTGGCTGTTGGACTATCTGGATTGGGCTTTGAGTTTTCTTATCTTTTCCATACAGTCTGTCTTTTGTCTCTGCTTTATGGAAGATTTCTTCAACTTAATATGCCACACAGTTTATTTCTCTATCATAGTTTTCATTTCTATAATACCTATTATTTTTGGAGGGTAGTTCTCTGAATATTCCTTTTACTAGCACCCTCTTCTCATCTCATGGATGCAGTATTCTGTTTTCTCTTTAAGGACATTAATGGAATGCTCTGACGTTTTCTTCTCCTTGCAAATTCATTTCCTCCCACACATACTCCTTTTTCTCTTAGCATGCATGTTTTGTTCTGTTCGACTTCAGTCTTTTCAGGTTAGAGGTGTTCCTGAGAAGGTCTCTCTCTTCAGTTCATACTTGAGAATGAAGTATTTAAAAGCTGACTGGAAGTAGGTTGGTCTTATTGAATGTGGGTGACATGGTAAAGTGGTGACATGACTGACATATTCCCGTGGGGAACGTTTGATGTCTACATCCACAAAGAAGGATTATCCAATGACCTGCCTGGAAGGCATAAGTCTAGCTGTCATTGCAATAGGATCTGAGTGGAAGAGGGCTAAGAGAAGTAGTATATCAAATTTAGTATATACTTGTTGACTTCATCCCTATTTTTCATACAATACTCCTGACTTCAATTGTACCTGGTGTTCTCCAGGCCAGAAGTCTCCTGTCCTGTTTTCTCCAAAGACTTACACCCCAGTTGCTGCCAGAGTAATAGATAGTACAGCCAAATGCTGCACATAGAGAAATAGGGTGTCTGGAATCTAGTCTTCATGAAAATAGTTTGACCTGACCATCCTACTTTCAGGCCCACCCTCATCCCCAGCTTCCACAATTAGTTGTTATTACCAATTTATAAGCTTTTCAAGGTGCTCTGGGTAGATCAGATTGGTTCTCAGCTTCCCCTGCTGCCACTTTAGGATTCAGATTCCTCAAGTTTTCTAAATCATTTACTGCTTTCCAGTTTCCAGATTTTGTTTGGAAAGTTGTCAAATTGATGCCAAAACCTCAGCTTCTCTGCACAATGGTGCCGAATCGAATCTTGGAGACAGAGTTTTGGGTGAAGTAAAAAAGAGTAGCTTTATTGCTTTGCCAGGTAAAGGGGGCCACTGCAGGCCCACAAAACCTTGTGTCCTACTTGGAGAAGATACTGAGAAGTTTTATAGTAATGGTTCACAAGGGTGTGATCAGCTCGTGGACATTCTCCTGATGGGTTTGTGCTGAGGTAAGTAGGAGTCAGTATCATCAAACTTCAGGTCCAAGGGTCTGGGGTCTACATGCTTGTGGGCAGCATACCATTATTAATCATTAACTTCTCCCACCTGGGGATGGGGGGTTCAGTATCTGCAGAATAGTCCAGAGATACTGTTGCGTATATCCATGGATGGGGAAACAGGACATTCAGTTCAGTTAGTCGTTCAGTTGTGTCCGACACTTTGCGACCTCATGAATCGCAGCATGCCAGGCCTCCTTGTCCATCACCAACTCCCAGAGTTTACCCAGACCTATGTCTATTGAGTCGGTGATGCTATCCAACCATCTCAACCTCTGTCGTCCCCTTCTGCTCCTGCCCTAAATCTTTGCCAGCATCAGGGTCTTTTCCAATGAGTCAGCTCTTTGTGTCAGGTGGTCAAAGTATTGGAGTTTCAGCTTCAACATCTGTCCTACCAAAGAACACGCAGGACTGATCTCCTTTAGGATGGACTGGTTGGATATCTTGGTGTCCAAGGGACTCTCAAGAGTCTTCTCCAACACCACAGTTCAAAAGCATCAATTCTTCAGCACTCAGCTTTGTTCACAGTCCAACTCTCACATCCATACATGACCACTGGAAAAACCATAGCCTTGACCAGACGGACCTTTGTTGACAAAGTAATGTCTCTGCTTTTTAATATGTTATCTAGGTTGGTCATAACTTTCCTTCCAAGGAGTAAGTGTCTTTTAATTTCATGGATGCAATCACCATCTGCAGTGATTTTGGAGCCCCCCAAAATAAAGTCTGACACTGTTTCCACTGTTTCCCCATCTATTTCCCATGAAGTGATGGGACCAGATGCCATGCTCTTTGTTTTCTGAATGTTGAGCTTTAAGCCAACTTTTTCACTCTCACTTTCATCAAGAGGCTTTTTAGTTTCTCTTCACTTTCTACCATAAGGGTGGTGTCATCTGCATATCTGAGGTTATTGATATTTCTCCTGGCAATCTTGATTCCAGCTTGTGCTTCTTCCAGCCCAGCGTTTCTCATGATGTACTCTGCATATAAGTTAAATAAGCAGGGTGACAATATACAGCCTTGACGTACTCCTGTTACTTGGGGTAACAGGACATTACCCCAAGGCTGTTCTTGACTGTTTCTCCCTGGTCTCCTATCTTCTCCGTTCCCTAATTAACTGCTCGAATCTACCCATTGAAACTCGGGGAAGGTCATAGAGGCTGAATGAAGGTGGTTTCCTAAAATCAAGGAAATGGAGGACACAAAGACCTAATGCCCAGGAGCCCCACAGGGCCCTGCAGTATCATTATCTTATATTAAGACTTATCCTTTCAGGTTTCTCCCTTTAGAAAATTTCCTTTCTGTTGTTTTGGTGGAGCTTTGGGAAGAATAAAGGAAAGTCCTAGATTTTTGGCTTCAAAATTCCTTACAAGTAAGACCTCTATGTTCTCTTTAGCAGATAGTTAGTTGTTGATCTTCAAGACATAAAATGATATCCCCATTTTACAGTTAGAATATTTTGGGGACAGAGAAGTCAAGTCACTTTTTCCAAGATGACAGCATTTGCAGGGAGGTAGTGGCTCAGTGCATTCATGTTGAAGGAAAAAACAGTGCTGTGACACTAGGCAGTTGTCACTTTCCTGACATGTTACGCTGTCCTGCCTGCTCAGTGCTTTGCAGTTGACCTCTAGCAATGTCACCATCACCAATAAAAGCCAGCGTTAGTTGCTGAATACAAAATGACCAGGCTAAACAGCCACACGTTACTCTTCTGCAAAAAATGGAACTAACATGACCTAGTATTTTTCATGATAATGACTGTAATTAACTAACCAAGCTGAACGAGCCTTGGAATTCATCTGGAAAAAAGCCTACCATTGCCAATTTTCTGAAACTGAAGGCCTGACAGATTTGTGAGTTGGGTCTTTTAGAGACAGGAAAAAAAAAAAGCTGAGGCCATCTAAAATTGAATTTAGTACCTGAAAGTAGGTCTCAAAATGAAAATGATGCTTTACCCTTTACAGGCAGAGTTTTCTGGATCCTTACGCCTCCCAAAGCGATTTACTGCATGGATTTCTGTCAGGTCAGCAGGTTGGTTAGCCCAGGTTTAAACCAAGAACATTTTGCAATCAATTTTTGCTCAGATTCATTACTCATATAACTGACTGTCAGGCTTATATTGTATCAGTAAGCGTCAGACTAATATTGCCAGCAGATAACATCATAATCTGTTGATGAGACTATTCATTTTTTTTGTCATTGCTTTATTGAGTTGCCAACTGTGTCTTCCCTGTTAAAATGTGTCCAATGAGCTGACTTTTATATACCTCAATTATGTTCTCTTGACTCTATGGATGAAGTGAACTTATACCAAAAACCCAGGGTTACTCTAAAAGAATGCCTCTGAGTTAATTATACTGCCTGTGAGTGCACTTCTATTTAAAAATGCATTAAATTGCATTTGCAGGCCATTTATATTGAAACTGGTTACTGTTGCCGGTTTGTGGCTTTGCTTTCAGGAAGAAGGCTGCTATATTTAAATAAATCAATAAAGAATAAATATACTCAAGTTTATGACGTGGTATTGTTAGAGGGAAGATGTGGAGAGAGGAGTCTTGGGAAGTGTGAGAACAAGAACTCATCCCATAGATTATCTCGAGCAGCTCTTTCATTTTATAGAAAACTGAGTCATGAAGGGATTTAGTGACTTTCTCCCAAAATGCTCAGTTATTTATTGGTAGAACTCTGAGTAATGAGTACTCAGGGTGTCCCGGCCCATTCTCTTTCCACTTTACTGTGGCATCAAGGTATTTATTTATTTTTTCTCTGTTATTTATTTTTAATAAAAGAATCATAAAGTGGGCCTTTAAAAATTTATATTGAGAAAATCTTACAACTTACAGAAGAATTGCATATATCATACACATACCTCCCTAGCTTTAATTTTGTTTATTAACTTTTGGCTGTGCTGGGTTTTCATTGCTGCACAGGCTTTTCTCTAGTTGTAGCAAGTGGAGGCTATTCTCTTCTGACAGTGCACGGGCTCCAGGTACGCGGGCTTCAGTAGCTCTGGTTCCCAGGCTCTAGAGCAGGCTCAGTAGTTATGGTGCATGGGTTTAGTTGCTCCTTGGCCTGTGGAATCTTCCTGGATCAGGGATTGAACCCATGTCTCCTGCATTGGCAGGCAGATTCTTTACCACTGAGCCACCAGGGAATCCTCCTAACTTAACCTTTTATTTAAATATGTCAATTGTTAACATTTTTTCATGTTGTATATGTCCATATATACACATATATGCATATATGTACATATATAAATGCTTATTTATTTCAAGTTGAGGCAGATGGCTGCAGCTAACACCACTTCATTTAGCTTAAGAACAAACAATTCTCTTAGAAAACTATAGGGACTTCCATGGGGCTACAGCAGTTGACTCCGTGCTTCCAATGCAGGGGACATGAGTTTGATCTCTGGTTGGGGAAATAGGATCCCACATGCTGCAGGGCCCCCCAAAAATAAATAAATGAAATTAAAAACAAAATTATACTGTAAGTATTCAAATTTCTACTGAGCGGCTAAGCACCGCACACAGTACATACTATATAATATAGCCCACACTCAGTTTTCACCAAGTGAAAGTCGCTCAGCTGTATCTGACTCTCTGCAACCCCATGGACTAGTCCATGGAATTCTCCAGGCCAGAGTCCTGGAGTGGGTAGCCTTTCCCTTCTCCTGGGGATCTTCCCAACCCGGGATTGAACCCAGGTCTCCTGCATCGCAGGCAGATTCTTTATCAGCTGAGCCACAAGGGAAACTCAAGAAAACTGGAGTGGGTAGCCTATGCCTTCTTCAGGGGATCTTCCTGACCCAGGAATCGAACTGGGGTCTCCTGCATTGCAGGCAGATTCTTTACCAACTGAGCTCTCAGGGAGGCCCATACTATAGTCTGCATTCAGTTTTCAACAATTGTCACAACAGTGTTATCCTGGCAATTCCCCCCCCCCCCAAGATCTAATCCTGGTATATGTGTTTTGTGTTTAACTACCATGTCTCTCTAGCCTCCTTTTTTTTTTTTTTTTTAATTTTCATTTGGCCCCACTGCATGGCATGAGAGATCTTAGTTCCTCAACCAGGGATTGAATCCATGTCCTCTGCATTGGAAGGCAAAGTCTTAACCCCTGGACCACCAGGGAAATCCCTAACCTCCTTTGACGTGGGCCAGCTCTTAGCCTCTCTTTGTCGTTCATGACACAGATATTCTTAGAGATTACATGCTAGCTGTTGTGGAGGAGTCTCTCAGTTTGGGTTTGTCTGATGTTTCCCCATGAATAGATTTGGTTTATGTGCTCTTCTGGCAGAAACACTACATAAATGAGTCTGTGTCCTTAGAGCACCATGTCAGGAAGCATGTGATGTTAGTTTATCTGCTGTTGGTAATAACATCTTTGACATTTGGTTAAGTGGGGGTCTTTGAGTTTTGTTAGCAGGGTATCTTGAGCACAGCATGATAAGCAAGTTGTGGTGCATATACACAATGGGATATTCAGTTCAGTTCAGTCACTCAGTCGTGTCTGACTCTGCAACCCCATGAATTGCAGCACACCAGGCCTCCCTGTCCATCACCATCTCCCGGAGTTCACTCAAACTCACGTCCATCGAGTCGGTGATGCCATCCAGCCATCTCATCCTCTGTTGTCCTCTTCTCCTCCTGCCCCCAATCCCTCCCAGCATCAGAGTCTTTTCCAATGAGTCAACTCTTCACATGAGGTGGCCAAAGTACTGGAGTTTCAGCTTTAGCACCATTCCTTCCAAAGAAATCCCAGGGCTGGTCTCCTTTAGAATGGACTGGTTGGATCTCCTTGCAGTCCAAGGGACTCTCAAGAGTCTTCTCCAACACCACAGTTCAAAAGCATCAATTCTTTGGTGCTCAGCTCTCTTCACAGCCCAACTCTCACATCCATACATGACCACTGGAAAAACCATAGCCTTGACTAGATGGACCTTTGTTGGCAAAGTAATGTCTCTGCTTTTCAATATGCTATCTAGGTTGGTCATAACTTTTCTTCCAAGGAGTGTCTTTTAATTTCATGGCGGCAGTCACCATCTGCCGTGATTTTGGAGCCCCCCAAAATAAAGTCTAACACTGTTTCCACTGTTTCTCCATCTATTTCCCATGAAGTGATGGGACCAGATGTCATGCTCTTCGTTTTCTGAATGTTGAGCTTTAAGCCAACTTTTTCCACTCTCCTCTTTCACTTTCATCAAGAGGCTTTTTAGTTCCTCTTCACTTTCTGCCATAAAGGTGGTGTCATCTGCATATCTGAGGTTATTTATATTTCTCCCGGCAATCTTGATTCCAGCTATGCTTCATCCAGCCCAGCATTTTGCATGATGTACTCTGCATATAAGTTAAATAAGCAGGGTGACAATTTACAGCCTTGACTTTCTCCTTTTCCTATTTGGAACCAGTCTGTTGTTCCATGTCCAGTTCTAACTGTTCCTTCCTGACCTGCATACAGGTTTTTCAAGAGGCAGGTCAGGTGGTCTGGTATTCCCATCTCTTTCAGAATTTTCCACAGTTTATTGTGATCCACACAGCCAAAGGCTTTGGCATAGTCAATAAAGCAGAAATAGATGTTTTTCTGGAACTCTCTTGCTTTTTCCATGATCCAGCAGATGTTGGCAATTTGATCTCTGGTTCCTTACTCAGCTATAAAAAGGAACACATTAGAGTCAGTTCTAATGAGGTAGATGAACCTGGCGCCTATTATACAGAGTGAAGTAAGTCAGAAAGAGAAAGGCAAATACTGTATATTATTGCATATATATGGAGTTTAGAAAGATGGTACCAATAATCCTACATGCAGGGCAGCAAAGGAGACACAGGCATAAAGAACAGAGTTTTGGGCTCAGTGTGAGAAGGCGAGGGTGGGATGATTTGAGAGAATAGCTTAGAAGCATGTACATTACCATATGTAAAATAGATGACCTGTGCGAGTTCGATGCATGATGCAGGGCACCCAGAGCTGATGCTCTGGGACAGCCTAGGGGGAGGGGTGGGGAAGGAGGTAGGAAAGAAAGTCTGCACAGCAGGAGGTACCTAAAATCCCTCTGTGACCTGGACTAGATACAAACTTGGCAAGAGTTAGGGTTAAGTATGGTTCCTTGTGGTGCTGGCCATTGTGGTTTAGTGCTGCAGCTGAGGGACCTCACCAAAGATCTCAGCTTACAGAGTTTCTCCAGACCTCCTCCTGCCAAACCCTACCATCTGCAATACTTACACAGTAACCCCTGAGGGGGCCTGCTGAGTCTCTTTCCTAGGAAGGCACACTATGTAGATAGCTCTTTAGAGGAAGGGAACTCATAAAGCATTCTCTCAAAATCCAAAACTACACTAGCTGAAAACCATGTTCTTCAGAACCTGAGTCCTGTATTGATTGGTTGCAGAGAGGTTTGGTTTAACAAACCTGACTTTATCTATTTGGACTTACTTCTGAACTAGGCAGTGATAAGGACTCCAAGGAATGTATTTCTCAAAGCTGACTGTGGTTGCAGGGACCTTCTTTCCCCACTCAATCCCTAACTTCAGAATGATTTAATAACCAGCTGCCATTGGGCCTGGAGCTTCTACAACATCTTTTAGAGTGTGATGGTTTAAAAGGACTGTTGTTTATGATGAATGTGCTGGTGATCTCAGCTTCTGCATTGCAAATGAGAGTAACCTGATCCGAAGAGACATATTGGGAGCAAGCTTGTAGTTACTTGGCCTTCTGGTCGAGTCAAGGCTGTTTAACCTGCAAGGAACAGAAACAGACTTAGTCGGGCAGCAGGTGACCTCATGGACACGGAACTGAGCCTCACGGGAGCTGAAACCCAAGAGGGCTTCTGTAATCTGTGGTTGAGACCTTTCCAGAAACCATCACTGCAGGAGTTTCTGGTCCTTCACATGGAAGTGCCACAGTTCCTGTGATTTGACTGCACTCACCATGTCTGCTGCTTCCTGTTTTCTCACCAACTCGCTCTTTCTTCTAATTTCCTGGAAAAAGTCTGATAGGCTCTAGGAGGTGTCTGAGTTTGCATCTTCCCCTAGAATATATACTAAGAAAAGGGTTGAATGCAAGCAGTGTAGTTTTGGAGTGAAAACAGGAAGCACAGAGAGGGAAAAGCGAGAGAAAGGGTGGAAGTTCAGTAAGAGAGGAAGTAAGTTAATGCTTTGGAGCTTCATTCTCCAAGGGACCCTCTGAGAGAATGGGGATCATGCTGCAGAACTGTCCCTCCAAGAGGGTGAGGAAACGGGATGTACCCAGTTCCGCCCGTCACCCTGCTAAATATTCATCACCTTTTAAGATCATGCCTTTGAATTTTAAAAATATTTATTTTATTTATTTGACTCTGCCAGGTCTTAGTTGTAGTATGTGGAATCTAGTTCCCTGATCAGGGATTGAACCTGGGGCCCCCTGTGTTGGGAGTGCAGAGTCTTAGCCACTGAACCACCAGGGAAGTCCCTGATGAACTTTTTTTTTTTTGGCTTGTCTGAGAATTTCTTTATTTCTCCTTACATTGTATTTTTTCCTTTTCCTGATGAACTTTTTTTTAATGAACTCATTACAAAAGAGTAGAAGAAATGCCCTATATGGCCTCCAGGAAATCATTCAAATATTCCAATTACATGTAAGAGTTTCTTTTTTTTTTTTCCTATTCATGCTGGAGTTGAAAATAAATCAACTCTGTTTCCCTCCTTGAGCCCAAAACCAATTGAGACATGAGACATAAGAATCAAATGGATGAGATAAAAATATCAGCTCTGTCTCTCTTAAGATTGAATTACAGAATGAAACTGAATGTATGGCCATAAGGAGTCTCCCAGAACCTCCCTTCCTGACAGTGAATGAGAAAATGTAGCCTCTCACTTGTGGGGGAAAATCTTTCCTGGTGAACTTACTACATGGAGTTTGTGAGGGGTGGGGGGAGACACATACAGACAGAGACAGCGAGAGACAGAGAGACACACATAGATACACACAGAGAGAGAGAGAGAGAGAGAGAGACATACACACACACAGAGACACAGACACACAGAGAGACAACACAGAGGTACACAGAGAAACAGAGGAGAGGAGGAGGGATGGGGAAGGGGTAAAGCTGGGTCTTCTGAGAGGCAGACTCTGAGACCCAGGAGTGCAAAACTTTTATTGAGAGTTTACGTTTTGAAAGATAAAAAAGGAAGAAAGCACAATAGGGCAGGAGAGCCTGGGATCTCAAAGCACATTTGACAAAACCCCTGCCAACCCATGGGGACCTCCAAAGCAAACCTTGTCTCTTAAAGGGGTACCACCTTAGGCAGAAATGGCCAGGCCTTGGCACTCCCACTGTGTTTAGTCATGGGTTGGGGCTGCCCAAGGAGAAGAACATGGTTTTCAAAATCTGGAGGCTGTCAACTAACTTGACTTGTTGCAACTCACTGGCAAGTTCTTTCTTGAAGGCGGATCTGAGCGGCACCCTCCAGGGCTGCCATGTAGACCTACTGTGTTTGCTTTCTTAGTGTCTTTGTTTAGAAAAATTATTCCTTCACCCTTGAAGAGAAGTGGGCCAGAGAGCAGAGAGAAGCAGGAAATGGTGCTCTCGTGTGCTGCTTTCTCAAGGAATGAAGTGGAAACCCAGAAAGAAATACCAATGAAGGGGAAGTCCTTGAGACATAAGAAAGAATTCCCTCTGCTTCTTGCAACTAATACCATATAACCCCACTTGCCTTCTCAGAAGGTCCTGTTACATGGTGAAGTTTTTATGTTGCTGAGCTGGAGATCTGGAGGGGACTCAGCGGTGTAGCAAGATAGAAGAGAAAATAAATAGGGATAAGGTTGACAAGAATGGAGTCAGTGATGCTGGACACTATATGAAGGACAGAGAGAAGATCATTATATCAGGGAAGGCTAAGAAGGAATTTGGGAGATGATAAATGTCAGAGATACTAACATTGATTACTTTGGGTGGCATGATACGGATTCGTTCTTGATTTCTACTGTGGAATCTTAAGTCTACATTGGCCTCAAATGCTATTGCGAGAGTGCATTTTTCACAGGGTCCTCGATGAGTTATGGACATGTATGTCTGGATGAATATACCATGCAGCAGCACTGAGTAGCTGAGACATGGTCATATAAGGTCTGCATGATGCCAAAACCTATGCTCTCAACTGCTAGGCTTACTGTTGTTGGTTGACTTCCAAAGAGGGTGGTGGTGGTTCACAAAGTCAGTGAAACAGCTGGAAAATTGTTTTGTCCCAAATACGCCAGAACTGTGGAGATCCTTCTTACATGGGCTTCCCTAGTAGCTCAGCTGGTAAAGAATATGCTTGCAATGCAGGAGACCCTGGTTCGATTCCTGGGTCAGGAAGATCCACTGGAGAAGGGATAGGCTACCCATTCCAGTATTCTCAGGTTTCCCTGGTGGCTCAGCTGGTAAAGAATCTGCCTGCAGTGTGGGAGACCTGGGTTCGATCCCTAGGTTGGAAAGATCCCCTGGAGAAGGGAAAGGCTATCCACTCCTTTACTATCTACTCCAGTATTCTGGCCTGGAGAATTCCATGGACTACGTAGTCCATGGGATAACAAAGAGTCGGATGCGACTAAGCGACTTTCACTTTCTTTTATGGGCTTGTGTTCCAAAACCCGGGGTGTGGACCCAGAAAGTACAGACCCACTCTTGTTCTCCATAGTTGCTCCAGAGTAACTACCTGGTTAGTCAACCCCTGAGGGTTCACACGACCTGACAAAGAAGATAGCCATGATCATCCATATCCTTGCATTCAGCTGTTACTATTGTGTTGATCCTGGATCCCCTGGAATAGGTTACAGGTGATCAGAAGCAGTGACTCTGGGTGGAACTACAAGCCCAAACAGCCAAACCAGAAGAAAATGCAGTCTCTGGTGAAGAGCAATGGAGAGAAGCGGAAAGCACAAATGCTGGATACATAAGATGAATACTCTCAAACCCTCCCATCACCACCACTATTACTACTAGTAACAGATTGACCTCAGGAGTCAGAAGAGGTCTGTTTCTATCTCTTCCTTTCCCCCTAGGCTGCAGTGATTATTGCTCACCCTACTTCTGTCTAAACCCCACTGCTTCTGGTTCTCTCTGGTCCTCGTCCTCTGGCCTCATTGCCCACTTTTCTTCTTCCACTGCTAGTCCACTTTCTGCTCTTCCATAGACCAGCCTTTGGTCTCCTCTTATAATAACCATGGCAGTACAGGGCACATAGTGTCCTGAACCACTGTAGACAGAAGCAAAACAAAAATAGGACAAGTGTTGACCTCACCTCAGGTTAGCAAGCCCCATGTTTCCTTTTTTCATTATATATGTGTGTGTATATATATATATATATATATATATACACACACACATTTAATTCTTATATAATATATACATAAATACTGTTGATTTACAGTCTTTTGATTTCTGCTGTGCATACATACATAATTTTTAGAAGTGTTCTTTTCCATTATGATTTATTATAAAAGATTGAATATAGTTCCCTGTGCTATACACTAGGACCTTGTTATTTATCCATTCTATGTATAAAAGTTTACATCTGCTAACTTTAACCTTCCACTCCACTCCTTCCCCACCCCTTCCCCTTGGCAAGCAGTCTGTTGTCTATGTCCCCGATTCTGTTTCTATTTCATAGATAGGTTCCTTTGTATGATATTTTAGATTCCACATTTAAATGATATCATATGATATTTGTCTTTCTCTGTCTGACTTACTTCACTCAGTATGACAATCTCTAGGTCCATTCATGTTGCTGCAAATGGCATTATTTTGTTCTCTTTTATGGCTGAGTAATACTCCATGGTATATGTATCTTCTTTACCCATTCATCTGTCAATCAGTGGACATTTATGTTGCTTCCATGCCTTGGCTGTTGTGAATAGTGCTGCAATGAACATTGGGGTGCATGTATCTTTCTGAATTGCAATTCGAGGTGTGTTCTATCAAGAAGTTGCTCTTAGTGATCCTTCTCATCTGTGCAGATTTTACTGGCTTCCTTCCATTCCCTGCTTTACTTTTGTGCTTCCTTACTGGTAGTTCCAGGGATTATCTGCCAAGTAAACACTTGCATTTAAACCATTTTCTCAGGATCACTTCTGGAAGAACAAAACCCGAGAAAACAGTTTAATTTGCCTGACTCATTGCTTACTAAGCAGTCTTCTGATTTATATTTAGTTACATTAATGGCTACTTTCTGGTAGGATGTTCTTTGCAGATAATCTGTCTTGGTTATATGTGAGTCTTATCTGGCTGATTAGTGACTCTTTGAAATCCTGTTGATATAAGTCAGTCTTCTAGAACAGGGATTGGCAAACGACAACCTGTGTGTCGAATGTGACCAGCCACTTGTTCTTTAAAAGTTTTATTGGGACTACAGCCACACTTACTTATTTACATATTCTCTGTGGCTGCTTTCACATTACAGTAAGACTTGAGGAGCTGTGACAAAGACCATAGGTCTGTAAATTCTAAAATATATATGCCTTATAGGAAAAGGTTGCTGACCCCTCACAGAAACTGTTCATCTTTCTCAGTGGGTTCACTGAGAAAAAGGAAGCCATGAATTATATTTGTGAGTACAAGGGCCAGAACTTGGACCAATGATATTTCCTAAGAGGCAACATCCTAGCCTAAAAGCCAGGCTGATCAGCACCCACTCAGTTTGTCCCAGTGTTTGGTTATATCATGTCCAGAATCATGTCTTGAGAATTCACAAGTAAACATGAGTAGGAGGGCATGGGTTAGAAGGGAATGTTGAAAAAGTGTCTTAAAATGAGGTTCATAAGTGCACTTAAACATTTCTCTCCAAAAGATGTTCTTTCTTGACTGATCGATGCTTGCTTATCATCCCATTGCACTGCACCCTCTTGATTCTTACAGGCTCAGCATTAATTATTAATCAGTTTGAAAATGGTTGATGGAGGTCCTCTGTATGTGATCCTACTTCTCGGATGCCATGATTCTAGCTATCTTGAGCTCCTTCTACATGGAGATACTTTCTATTCTTTGTTGTCAATGGTCTAGCCCCCAACAATTGATGAAATATATATATATATATATATATATATATATATATAATGCTCAGTAAACATTATCTCATATCCATCACACACAGACTCCTACTCTTGAACCAACATGGTAATAAAACTGGAATCATTTGCCAAATTCAAAGTAATTGTGCATAATAGGTGAGTGATAAGGAACATAGGCTTCAAAAATGCAAACACAGTGGGTGAAATCCTTCATTCTGGCCATCCAGAATGGCCATCCATTCTGGCCATTCATATTTTCAGACATTCGAATGGAACAGATTGCCAAGCCACAAAATTTTAAACTTGAACCCCTCCTGAGTAGGTAATGATGAAACTAGCAAAGAAAGAAAGAATACGTCTTACCCAGTTGGGAAATTAACCAGATTTCATAAACCTTGTCTTGTTATGAAATCCTTTTGATCAGAGATTAATTACCAAAAACTTGCTTTTGCTCTATCATCCACAGTCTAGTAGGAACATCTGAGTACCCTTCCTGTTGAGGGAGAAATGTCAAGACAGATGGAAGACAGGGCTCCACTCCATGTGATGCTTTGCATTTTCTCAGCAAAGTTCTCAGTCCTTCCCCAGAGGCCACTAGACATCCTTCTAAAAATGCCTTTTCTGTTTTGATTAGCCAGAGTCTAGCATTGTGGTTTGGAGAAGGCGATGGCACCCCACTCCAGTACTCTTGCCTGGAAACTCCCATGGACAGAGGAGCCTGGTGGGCTGCAGTCCATGGGGTCACTAAGAGTCAGACACTACTGAGCGACTTCACTTTCACTTTTCACTTTCCTGCATTGGAGAAGGAAACGGCAACCCACTCCAGTGTTCTTGCCTGGAGAATTCCAGGGACAGGGGAGCCTGGTGGGCTGCCGTCTATGGGGTCGCACAGAGTCGGACATGACTGGAGTGACTTAGCAGCAGCAGCAGCAGCAGCAGCATTGTGGTTTGCCACCAAGAACCCTGACAGGTTCAGAGATGATGGAAATTGTTAGGTCCTAGATGATTAGACCCTGAAAAAGATGAGGGTATCTGGTAAGAGAAGAGCCCAAGGAGAGGACAGAGACATTTCAGACTAAACGCCAGAAGCCTAGGGTTGACTCTGAATTTTTTTTACTTGTGAGACTACAAGAAGGCGTGGCACAACTAGAATGAGTTTAGAGAAAAGACAGTGGGTTCGTCTGTGGACTTGTTGAGTCTGAGTTTTCTGGGGGGCATTCAGAAGGAGATGTTTCACAGATGACTGTGCAAATTTCATGGTCAAGAGGAGTGTCTGGGAGGAGAAAGAGACAGACAGACAAAGATCAGCTCATGGATGTGGCTGAATTGGAGAGGAAATATGTATAGAACAAGAGTTGAAGAGGCCAACAGCAGAATCCAGGGAATGGTTAGGTCTATATACTTCTCTATAAACAAACCTTAGGTAACCATGAAAAGACAAGGGAGGTAAGGAAAGAAGGACATTATTAAGAACTACAGAATGATCAAGCAGGACAGGTGCTGAAGAGAGACCCCTGGTAATGTGAAGTAGAAAGCCAGTAGTTACCTTTGAGAGAAGAGTTTTGGTAGAGTTCCTTTAAGGGAAAAACTTCCCCATCTCCTGTGTCACGTAAATCCTCCACCTCCCCTATCTTTTCTGGATCTTCTTTAGTTAACTATCCCAGACCACTCCTGAATTTGTAACCTTTCCCTCTCTACTGGCTCCTCTGCAGCAAATAAACATCATTAAAATATCCTTCCCTCTCTTTTACACTTGTAGGGCTCCAGTTCCTCTTTGAAGACCCAATGTCACCTTAGTGGATGTAAGATTCAGACCTTTTTCCTCTCATGCATTCACTTTATACCTTGTAAGCCTCCTCTTTTATTTATTTATTTTTTAATATTTTTGTCTGTTGATTTGGCTGCACCGAGATTTAGTTGCATCATGTGGAATCTTTAGTTGTGACATATGAACCCTTAGTTGCGGCGTGTGGGATGTAGTTCCCTGACTAGGGATTGAACCTGGGCCTGCTGCATTGGGAGCGTGAAGCCTTAGCCACTGAACCACCAGGGAAGTCCCAAGCCGCCTCTTTTAGATCCTACTCAAATAGACTTGAGGTATCTTCCTTAATCTTTTCCACCTCAATTGGGAGCAGTAACTGTACCCTGTTGCTGCTGCTGCTAAGTCGCTTCAGTCGTGTCCGACTCTGTGCGCCCCCATAGTCATCTTATATTCTTAGTGCCAAGCATAGCGAAGAACACTTCACAGAATCTAGGATCATTTGTTGAAAGAACTGGCTACTTGGTTACCAATTTCCCAAGCTGCATGAATGCTCCCTCCTAGAATGCTTTATTTTAGGTTTATTTCTTGAGTTGTGATTCTAAAAATATTTTACATTGGAACTTTTACTTCTCCATGAACTTTATGGGTAAATTAAACTTTGGGGAGAAAAAAATCATGCCCAGGGAATTACTCCACAGGAAAAAAAAAGAAAATAAATCTCCTTTGTGCACATGGTATAGTTAGTTAATATCAGATATAATGCATTGTAAACCAGAAGAAATGTGACCAAAAAATAAACGTTAAAATACACATTAAAGGGAAGAAGTCTATTCTTCCTCAGGCAGAGCAGTAGCTTTGCATATTAATGAAATTTAAATGTCTCACAGTAAGAAAAGTGATTGGAATAGACTGCAATAACTTCAAAATGAGTGCACTTTAAACAGCATCTGTGAATAATGTGTGATTATGGAGAATCAGTCAAAAAGGCTAGTCCCACTCTAATGCTCCCAGAAGACAGATGACTAATGGCCCTCAATTAACAAAGCTAGAGTATGGGCCTAGGGAAACTGAAGATAAAGAAAGTCAACAGGTTGACTTGCTGAAATACACAAAGATGTCAGTCTGAAAGGTGGCCATGACAATTCTGGGCAGTGTGAGGGTTAGGGATGTGTAAAAAATATTATAAACAGCTAAGCCATTCTAGTATAGTCATTGAAAGTGAGGAAAAATGAAACAGGAAAAGCCAAAGAGCTGCACAAAGACTGGTGAAAAGTTTAAAATATGTGACAGCTTGAGATGACTTCAGGGCTGTGGCCAATTACTGTCAAACATGGATTGGCAGAGATTTCCTGTAAACCTTCTAGGCTTTGCGGACCATACGGTCTTTGTTGCAGTGACTGACTCTGCTGTTGTAGGTGGATATGGCCTCAGACAATAGGTAATTGAATGGGTGTAGCTGTGTTCCAGTAAAACTTTGTTTCAAAACCAGCTGGGGCCAGACTTGGCTTGCAGACTGTAGTTGGCCAACCCACACTCGAAAAACACCATTTGGAGACAAAACAGCAGATTGTGCAAAAGCCACTATTTGAATATGTGTGTGTAATCAATAATTGTTGGTTCACTTATTGTTGTTGGAGCTTTTATTGTGCTTGGTATGTTTTTATTGTTCTTGGTCCAGTACTTACATGAGAGTATGACTGAGTGAGTTGGTTAAATCGAACCATTGGTATTACTTTCCAGCACCCCAGGTGATTCCAAGGTGCCGCCATGTTTGACAAATAGAATGCTAAAGACTGCTACTCAACATTGAAACATATATATTATCACATGTAAAATAGATAGCCAGTAGGAATTTGCTGTGTGAGGTGGGGAACTTAAATCCCGTGCTCTGTGACAACTTAGAAGAGTGGGATGGGGTGGGAGGTAGAGGGAGGTTTAAGAGGGAGGGGACATATGTATACTGATGGCTGATTCGTGTTGATTTATGGCAGAAACCAACACAATACTGTAAAGCAATTATCCTCCAATTAAAAATAAATAAGTTTATTAAAAAAAAGAATGCTACTCAAAATTCAGTGTGCATATGTATCACCTAGGATCTTGTTAAAATGCAGATTCTGATTCAGTAGGTCTGAGGTTGAGCTTGGGATTTGGCATTTCTAACAAGCTGTCAGATGACACTGACCTGTTGGTCCATGGACCACATTTTGTGTAGCAAGATGCTTTCACGAATTTTCAATGCCTGGGATGTCTAGGGCCTGCCCCCAACACTGATGTAATTGGTCTGGGAGGTGGCCTGGGCATTGAGAACTCTAAAAGCTCCACAGGTGATGCTAAGGTGCAGCACAGCTTGAGAACTTCTGTGCTAGATCAAGTGTGTGGTGACTTGTCAGTGTCACTTACTGTGTTATCAGGAGCCCTTTTGCCCATCTCCCCTTTCCCTCCATCCATTCCTCTCCTTTTCAGACCCAAACATCCAGAAAACAGTGGGTTCAGGCTTAGCTCTTCATCCTTTCCATCTTCCCCACCTCTGAGGAGTGGACTGTAGTTCAGGAAGGAAAGAGGATGCTCAGGGAACCTGAGATGGGGAAGGAGAAGCAAAAAATTGTTCTAGGGGCCGATATAAAGGGAAGGCTGATTGAGATGAATGGGGGATTACCAGAAAGAGTTGTCACAGCAAAACTCAGCTCCAGGCTTGGGCCCAAGTTTGGGGCACTGGAAATAGCAATCTACTCTCCTGAAGCCTGGCAGCAACTGACAGCCAAGCAGTTAGGGAGGCTTTCTCCTTCTTGATATGGAGAGAGACACAGTTGGTAGAAATGCAAGAGAGACCCCCAGTGGCAAAGTATAGATGTGAAATCCTTTCATAAACAAATCATAAACACCTCAGAGGGACTTAGAAATTAAGCGAATGATGATGATGATAATGATGATAAATGATGGCTTACAAGTAATATATGTACTATATGTGCCAGGCACTGTTGTGAGCATTTAAAAATATTAACTCATTTCTTCTTCTTTGCAACCCAGTGGGGTTGACACTTCTTTTAAAAATTGAAGTATAGTTGATTTACTATATGTTAGTTTCTGGTATCCAGCAAAGCAGTTCATTTATAAATAAACATGTTCTTTTTCATACCCTTTTTTTTTCTTATTATTTATTACAAGATTTTGAATATAGTTATACCATACAGTAGGATGCTGTTTATTCTATTTATAGTGGTATGTATCCACTGATCCCAAACTCCTAATCTATTCCTTCCTCACTTCCCTTTACCTTTGGTAACATAAGTTTGTTTTCTATATCTTTGAGCCTTCTTGTGTTTTGTAAATAAGTTCATTTGTGTCATATTTTAGATTCCACATAGGATATCATATGATGTTTATTTTTCTCTGATTTATTTCACTTAGTATATTCATCTCTAGATCCATCCGTGTTGCTGCAAATGGCATTCTTTCATTCTTTTTATGGCTAATAGTCCACTTTGTGTGTATGTGTATCCCCCATATTCTTTATCCATTCATCTGTCAATGGATACTTAGGTTGCTTCCGTGTCTTGGCTATTGTAAAGAGTATTGCTGTGAGCATTGAGGTGCATGTATCTTTTTGAATTTTAGTTTTGTTTGGATATATACCAGGGAGTGGGATTGCTAGATCAGGTGGTAGTTCTGTGTTTAGTGTTTTAAGGAACCTCCCATACTGTTCTCCATAGTGGCTATACCAATTTACATTCCCACCAACAGTGTAGGAGGGTTCCCTTTTTTCTGCACCCTCTCGAGCACTTATTATTTGTAGATTTTTTGATGATGGCCATTCTGATCAATATGAGGTGATACCTTATTGTAGTTTTGATTTGCATTTCTCTAGTGATCTTGAGCATCTTGTAATTTTTGGCCATCTGTAACTTATATGCAGAGTACATCATGAGAAACGCTGGGCTAGAAGAAGCACAAGCTGGAATCAAGATTGCCAGGAGAAATATCAGTAACCTCAGATATGCAGATGACACCACCCTTATGGCAGAAAGTGAAGAGGAACTAAAAACCCTCTTGATGAAAGTAAAAAAGGAGTGTGAAAAAGTTGGCTTAAAGCTCAACATTCAGAAAACTAAGATTGTGGCATCTGGTCCCATCACTTCATGGGAAATAGATGGGGAAACAGTGGAAACAGTGTCAGACTTTATTTTGGGGGGCTCCAAAATCACTGCAGATGGTGACTGCAGCCATGAAATTAAAAGACGCTTGCTCCTTGGAAGGGAAGTTATGACCAACCTAGATAGCATATTAAAAAGCAGAGACATAACTTTGCCAACAAAGGTCCATCTAGTCAAGGCTATGGTTTTTCCAGTGGTCATGTATGGATGTGAGAGTTGGACTATGAAGAAGGCTGAGTGCCGAAGAATTGATGCTTTTGAACTGTGGTGTTGGAGAAGACTCTTGAGAGTCCCTTGGACTGCAAGGAAATCCAACCAGTCCATCCTAAAGGAGATCAGTCCTGGGTGTTCATTGGAAGGACTGATGCTAAAGCTGAAACTCCAATACTTTGGCCACCTCATGTGAAGAATTGACTCATTGGAAAAGACTCTGATGCTGGAAGGGATTGGGGGCAGGAAGAGAAGGGGACGACAGAGGATGAGATAGCTGGATGGCATCACTGACTCGATGGACATGAGTCTGAGTGAACTCCAGGAGTTGGTGATGGACAGGGAGGCCTGGCATGCTGTGATTCATGGGGTCGCAGAGAGTTAGACATGAATGAGCAACTGAACTGAACTGAATGTCTTCTTTGGAGAAATGTCTATTTAGGTCTTCTGCCCATTTTTTGATTGGGTTTTGTTGTTGTTATTCATGTATATAAGCTGTGTATTTTGGAAATTAATCCCTTGTTGTTTGCGTCATTTAAAATATTTTCTCTGGTGGGGCTGATGCTTTTATTATCCCTATTTTACATGCAAGGCCCAGAGAAATAAAATAAATTTCCCAAGTTCCCCCAATTTTGTACGTAGTTTAACTGGCATTTGAACTCAGGGCATCTGTGTTCAAGAATCCATGACACTAAACTGCTTCTCCAAAATAAGAGAAGAAGGATTTATATTATAGTTACAGACAAACAGCTGCTCATCCTGTGCTTCTTCATATCTAGAGGAGAACATGAATATATATATATACATATATATATATAGGCTTCCCAGGTGGCTGGTGGTAAAGAATTTGCCTGCCAGTGAAGGAGACCTGGGTTCAGTCCCTGGGCCTGGAAGATCCCCTGGAGGAGGATTTGGCAACCCACTCCAGTATTCTTGCCTGGAGAATCCTATGGACAGAGGAGCCTGGTGAGCTACAGTCCATGGAGTTGAAAAGAGTTGGACACGACTTAATGACTAAACAACAACTATATGTGTGTGTATGTATATATATTAATCTCAAATATATGTACATATATATGTGTGTGTGTGTATATATATATATATGTTTGACTAAACATATTTGAACAAATTTGACTAAAAAGAGTAAAAGGGCAAATACCATTCACTATCATTTTCTGGAAACTAAAAGGGCTATAATCTTCATTTTTAAGAAAGTGTTAAAGCACAATTATGAGGCAATATAGAAAGAAAGTACTGTTTAGCTAAACTTGTTCATAGTTTAGTGAATGTTAAAAGCAATCTATTATCTCAAAAATGGCTCAAGCTATCTATGTGGCTTTGCAAATAGGATACAAAGTCTGCAAATTTCTAACTTTGATCTTTGAACACCATACATGACACAGAAGAAATAATACTGTATGTTCTGAGTATTTTTCTCAGACACAGACAGCCTTAGGGTTTACATGGGAACAGATTTTATCTGGTAAATAAAGAACAAATTGAAAGAACGGAAGAGTTTTAAAAGAACAGAAAAAAAGAAAAACAACAGAAAATCAGGTCTACTCTTGGGAAACCTTTTTGCTGGGAAATAATGTCTACCCATTGTCAAGAAGATAAGGTAATAGGATCACGCCTCTCCACATCTACAGAGGAGGAGCCTGAGGCCACACTGAGGTTAGGAAGAAGCTGATTTTGAGATCAACTGAGTAGACATAGGTGGCCACAATCTGGAATGAGGTAACGATCCAGATGGGCCCAGCAGCCCTCTAGGTGTTCCAGCACCTCATCCCATCCTCTGAAGCTTGGCTGCCCTGGGTTTGGAGCTGCCTATGCCATAATCTCCTTACTTCCCTTCTGGTCAGCTTAATCTACTCCATGACCTCAACCCATCTATGTATACGCTAATATAGCCCATATGTGTCTTTCCAAACCTGATCTCCCACCGGAGCGTCAGATTCATTTTTCTGGCTGCCTGCATGACAGTTCCACTTGGGTATCTAATAGGCATCTCAGATTTTACATGACATGTGTTCCCAGCTCCTCGAGTCCCCCTGAAGACATCCCCAGCTTCATAAATAGCACGACCATCAGCCAGCGTGTTCAAATCCAAACTGGATCCTAGGTTATTTTCACCATTTCCCATTCATCACCTCTGGTCCATAAAGCAAACATTATAGACTCATGAAATTCATCTGAAATTTGTCTACATCTCTTCCTCTGCCAATGCCACAGTTTAAGCCACCATTGTTTCTCTAGGCCTGCTATAGTCTCTCAATTGGTCTTCCAGCTTCAACTCTCTTCACTCTCTGCATTCTTCAAAGCAGCCAGAGTCAGAGTCAGAATCTTAACATTCAGAGAGATTTATGCTGCTTGATACTTAATACTACAAATTGACCTTCAATCTTGGCCTTATGTTTTTCAGTCCTTCTATTGAGGTAATTTGGGGCTTGGGGTGCCATGTAACCTTAATGGAAGGAAGGGCACAATAAAAATAACTTTTGCATGTTTTGTAAGGACAACATGCATGTCCAGCATGTGACCTAGGGAGTCACCCCTTTGTGGACAGTCCAGCCTAAGGCTCAGTTACCTTTGTCACCATCGCCCAGGGTGAGCTTGTCAAAGAGGGTCTCCACCAGTCTGGCTTCTGTGATCTCCATCCTGCTTCCCAGAATCAACAAACACTAACATTTACATATTTTAGTAAACTCAGAGTTTTCAGGTAAAATTTAGGAACCCTTTATTTTAATCCATGAACCATGCCATTCCCTTCATTCTTCCTCCAGAGGCACCATTGTTGTGATTTTCATACTTCTACTATTCACGGGCACCCACATTCACCAGAGCCTCACCTCACCCCCCCCATATACCACATTGCTTATTAAGGGGAAATGGATTTTGTATTTTCCAGGGTCCCATGGAACCCCTTCTCCCTCCCTCTGTGGAAATCCCAACCTGTCTGTGGACAGGGCATTGGTAGCTGGAGAGACTCCTGGATACCTGTTTTAAAACTTGAAAAGTTAGGAGTTTGCACACACACATCAACCAGAGACCTTTATTTCTTTAGGAACCAATAACTTTATTGCAAGGAATGGCAAAATTGAAAGAAGAAAAACTTCAGTGAACTTTTCTGCAAGGGCAATACTGGGGACTGCATAGCAGACAGAGTGACCTTGTACAATCACCCCTCACTCTGGGAAAAGTCCACTTTTGAACTTAGAGTCCAGGTATCAGTTTTTCTTGTCACCATCACCCAGGGTAAGCTTGTCAAAGAGGTACTCTGCCAGGCCGTCTTCCGGGGACCCCATCTTACTCAGGATGCTGACATGGCCCGCCAGCTCCTTGGTGAACTCCGCCTGCTGGTTCAGGTAGCCGGTCTCCAGGAAGTGGCACAGGTGGGGGTCGCGCTTTTCGGTGGCCAGCTGGTGCAGGTCGAGCAGGCTCTGGTTGATGTGCTCCTCTACGTTCAGAGCATCTTGCATGGCTTTGAGACCACTCTCCCACTCTTGGGTCTCCAGCTTCCTGATGTTGTGGAAGGAGACGCGGCCCCCGCGCTGGTTCTGCAGGAACATCAGGCTCTCAGCCCTCTTGTTATGCTCGTGGGAGTGGAGCAGGAAGAAGCGGGAGAAGTGCTTTAAGGCCACATCATCACGGTCGAGGTAGAAGGCCACTGCCAGGCACTGGAAGGAGGCATGGAGCTCCAGGGTGGCGTGGCTGTTGACCGCAGCCTCACACTCTGGGTGGTAGTTCTGGCGTACCTGCGAGGGCGGTGCTGGCTGCATAACTCGCACCGCAGGTGTGGGAGGTGAGAACGCCAGAGTGACCGTGAAGCCACGGCGCCGGTACCGGTGGCCTGGGAGAGTACCCAGGGTGAACTATTAAGGTGGCCTGAGACAGGCGGCTCAAATCAGGGCGGCAGCTCTGGGATGAACTGGAAGAGGATTCCGTTACCAGGTTTACGAGGGGGACAGACGTTCCATTTCTGTTGGAGAGGGGGCGTGCTGGTGGGCGGAGCCCGAGCCCAGTGTTCCAGGTTCCACCAGAGCCTGGGTGGGGCAAGACTGAGCTGAGCACCTGGCATCTATTATATTTTAAATTTTGCTGTAATATTTCTGTTTTTCAAGGACTTTCTCTTGTTCTCTAATTGCTCCCTTTTACAGCACCCTATTCTCATTTTATAAACCCGCTGGCTTCCTTAGAGGATATGAATTTGCATTTTTTGGTAATGTTCTTTTCTTTTCCTGTATTATATATTTTTTCCTCTAGAAATAGTTCTGTTTGTTCATCATGATCCTCTCGTTCACTTCCCTCAAATATCTGGCAAGCATTTATCCATCCATATTTGGGAATAAAGGATTCATTGGATTAGCCTCAGAATCAAATGATTAGCATGGATCTGATGTACAGTTATGACGTCCATTTCATCAACATGCATCTCCTTTGTATGGTAGGGGGGAGTGTGTCAGTTCCTTTGGGTGTATGTGGCATAAAACTTTTAAGGTAGTATAGGGACCCTTCCAAATGCTAAAAGCATGGCATTTCTCTGACATCAGAAAACTTAAGTGGATTGCTCTTCAGATAGATGTGTCCTGTTTTGCCTCATGTCTGCTCTAATTTGGGTTCCTTTCCTGGTCAAGTAATTCACTGTCTTTGGAGTGTAGTTTTGGGAGATTAAGCTGATCAAATGCCACTTTGGCTTTGTCCAATGTAAGGAAGATTGGGGTAGGGTCAGAGCTTGGGTGTGGAAAACAGAACTGTTGTTCAGAGAGGAACTCTTCAACCTCACAGTCCACCAGGACCTTCTGCACTGCTTGGATTTTATCAGCTCTGTTCTTGAACTTTCTTTGAATGTGCTTGACTTTCTACTACAGGCATATTATTTTATTGTTCTTTATTTTTTTAAATGAAGTATGGTTTATTTATACTATGTTAGTTTCAGGTGTACAACTTAGTGATTCAATATTTCTATAGACTATACTCTATTCAAAGTTACTATAAAAATAACTGGTTCTATTCCCTGTGCTCTATAACATATCTTTGTAGCTTATTTATTTTATACAGAATAGTTTGTACCTCTTAATCCCCTACTCCTGTCTTGTACCTCTTCCTTCCTTTCTCCTTCTCCCTTCTGCCTTTCTGTCTCCCCTTCCCTACTAGTGGAACCTGTTAACCATTAGTTTGTTATCTAAATCTGTAAATCTCTTTCTGTTTTGTTACATTCATTTGCTCTATTTTTTAGATTCTAAATATAAGTGATAACATACAGTATATGTCTTTCTCTGTCTGACATTTCATGAAGCATAATATCCTCCAGGTTCATTCGTGTTGTTGCAAGTGGCAGATTTTGTCTTTTTATGGCTGAATAGTATTCCATTATAGTATTCTGTACACCACATCTTTATCCATTCATCTGTTGATGGATACTTGGGCTATTGTAAATAATGTTGCTATGAACATTGGGTTACATGCATCTTTTCAAATTAGTGTTTTTATTTTATTTTCTTTGGATATATGCCCAGGAGTGGAATTCCTGGGTCATATGGTAGTCCTATTTTTCGTTTTCTGAGAATTCTCCATACTGTTTTCTACAGTAGCTTCACCAATTTACATTCCCACCAACAGAGTACTAGGGTTCTCTTTTCTTCACATCCTTGCCAACACTTGCTATTTGTGGTCTTCTTGATGATAGCCATTCTGACAGGTATGAGGAGATTTCTCAAGTGTTTTTGATTTGCATTTCTCTAGTGATGTTGAATATCTTTTCATGTGCCTTTTGGCCATCTGTATGCCCTCCCTGGAAAAATGTCCACTCACGCATTCTGCCCATTTTTCAGTTGGGTTGTTTGGGTTCTTTTTTTTTTTTTTTTTGAGTTGTATGAGTTGGTTACATATTTTTCATATTAACCCATCATTCATATCATTTGAAAATATTTTTTCCCATTCAGTTGGTTGTCTTTTTGTTTTGTTGATGGCTTCCTTTGATGTGCAAAAGTTTTAAATTTACTTATGTCCCATTTGTTTATTTTTTCTTTTATTTCCTTTGCTTAGGAGACAGGTCTAAAATACTGCTACCTTTTATGTCAAATAGTGTTTTTTCTTCTAGGAGTTCTATGGTTTCTGGTCTAACATGTAGGTCTTTAATCCAGTTTTAGTTTGTTTTTGTATATGGTGTGGAAATGTTCTAATCTCATTCTTTTACATATAGCTGTCCAGTTTTCCCAGCACCACTTATTGAAGAGACTGTCTTTTTTCTGTTGTATATTCTTGCTTTCCTTCATGGTAGATTAACTGACCATAATGTACATGGCTTTATTTCTGGGCACTCTATTCTGTTCACCTGATCTATGCATCTGTTTTGTGCCTTTTTTAGCTACTGTTTTGATACTGTAGCTTTGTAGCATGGTCTGAAATCACCGTGCATGATAGCTCCAGCTTTGTTCTTTTTTTCTTAACATTGCTTTGTCTTTGTGGTTCCATATGAATTTTAGGATTATTTGTTCTAAGTTTTGTGGAAAATGTCATGGGTATTTTGAGAGGGATTGCATTAAATCTGTAGATTGCTTTGGACAATATGGACATTTTAACAGTAGTCTTCTCATCCATGAAGGTGCCATAGCTTTCCCCTTCTTTGTATCATCTTCAGTTTCCTTCATCAGTGTTTTATAGTTTTCAGAGTATAAGTCTTTCACTTCCTTGGTTAAGTTTATTCCTATATATTTTTTGATGTGATTTTAAATGAGGTTGTTTTCTTGCTTTCCCTTTCTGATAGCTCATTTATTACTAATTGAACTTTACTACTAGTAAACAATCTGTTCAGATTTTTTGTTTCTTCCAGATTCAGTCTTGGAAATTTTTGTATTTATAGAAATTTATCCATTTTTTCTAGGTTGTCCAATTTGTTGGCATATAACTGTTCATAATATTCTTTTATGATTTTTGTACCTTTGTGATATTAATTATAATTTCTCCTCTTTCATTTCTTATTTGGTTTACTTTGGTCCTCTCTCTTTTTGTCTCTAGGCTTTTGGGTTTGTTTATCTTAAATTATTTTTTCTTTTAATTTTTAGTTGGATGATAATTACAATATTGTGATAGCTTCTGCCATCCATCAACATGAATCAGCCATAGGTATACATATGTCCCTTCCCTCTCAAAGCTCCCATCCCACCCCCTAGGTTGTCACAGAGCACTGGCTTTGGGTTCCCTGCATCATACAGCAAATTCCCATTGGCTATCTATTTTACATATGGTAATGTATATGCTTCAGTACTACTTTCTCAAGTCATCTCACCCTCTCCCTCCCTCTCAGTGACCCTAAGTCTGTTCTTTATGTCTGTATCTCCTTTGCTGCCCTGCAAATAGGATCATCAGTACCTTCTTTCTAGATTCCATATATACGCATTAATATATGATATTTGTCTTCTCTTTTTTAATTTAGCTTCACCTTGTGCAATAGGCTCTAGGTTCATCTACCTCATTAGAACTGATTCAGATGTGTTCCTTTTTATGGCTGAGTAATATTCCATTGCTTACATATAGCACAATTTCTTTATCCATTCATCTGCCCATAGAGATCTAGGTTGCTTCCATGTTCTAGCTATTGTACCTAGTGCTGCAATGAACATTGGGATACGTGTGTCTTTTTCAATAATGCTTTCCTCAGAGTATATGCCCAGTGGTGAGATTGCTGGGTCATATGATGGTCTTAATCCTAGTTTTTTGTTGTGTTTTTAAGGAATCTCCATACTGTTCTCCATAGTGGCTGTATCAATTTGCATTCCTACCAACAGTGCAGGAGGATTCCCTTTTCTCCACACCTTCTCCAGCATTTATTGTTTGTAGACTTTTTGATGATGGTGATTCTGACCAGTGTAAGGTGATACCTCATTGTAGTTTTTATTTGCATGTCTCTAATAATAAGTGATGTTGAGCATCTTTTCTTGTGTTTATTAGCCATCTGTATGTCTTCTTTCGATAAATGTCTGTTTAGGTCTGCCCACTTTTTGATTGGGTTTTTTGTTTTTCTGGTATTGAGCTGCATGAGCTGCTTGTATATTTTGGAGATTAATCCTTTGTCAGTTGTTTCATTTGCTATTATTTTCTCCCATTCTGAGAGTTGTCTTTTCATCTTACTTCTAGTTTCCTTCATTGTGCAAAAGCTTTTAAGTTTAATTAGGTCCCACTTGTTTGTTTTTGTTTTTATTTTCTTTACTCTAGGAGATAGGTCATAGAAGATCTTGCTGTGATTTATGTCAAAGAGTGTTCTGCCTATGTTTTCCTCTAAGAGTTTTACAGTTTCTGATCTTACATTTAGGTCTATAATGCATTTTAAGTTTTTTCTGTTTGTGTGTGTGTGTGTGTGTGTGTGTGTGTGTGTGTGTGTGTGTGTGTATGGTGTTAGGAAACACTCTAATTCCATTCTTTTCCATGTAGGTGCCTAATTTTCCCAGCACCATTTATTGAAGAGACTGTCTTTTCTCTGGTGTATGTTTTTGCCTCTTTTGTCGAAGATAAGGTGCCCATAGGTGCATGGATTTATCTCTGGGCTTTCTATCTATACAAATGTAGACCAATGGAACACATTGGTCCATATTGCTGTTTTTGGGCCAGTACCATAGTGCCTTAATGCCTATAGCTTTATAATATGATCTGAAGTCAGGGAAGTTGATTCCTCCAACTCCATTCTTCTTAAGATTGCTTTGGCTGTTTGGGGACTTTTGTGTCTCCATACAAATTTTGAAATTATTTGTTCTAGTTCTGTGAAGAATACCATTGGTAGTTTGATTGGGATCACATTGAATCTATAGATTGCTTTGAGTAATATGGTCATTTAAGACAAGGGTGCCCACACTCACCACTATTATTCAACATAGTTTGGGAAGTCCTAGCCATAGCAATCAGAGAAGAAAAAGAAATGAAATGAATCCAGATTGGAAAAGAAGTAAAACTCTCACTGTTGGAAGATAACATGATTCTTTCATAGAAAACCCTAAAGATGACACCAGAAAATTACTAGCCCTAATCATTGAGTATAGAAAAGTGACAGAGTATAAAATTAATACATGGAAATCCTTTGCACCCCTATACACTAACAAAGAAAAGTCAGAAAGTGAAATTAAGAAAACAATCCCATTCACCATTGCAACAAAAATAATAAAATATTTAGGAATAAGTTTACCTAAAGAGACAAAAGACCTGTATGCAGAAAACTATAAGACACTGATGAAAGAAATTAAAGATGACACAAACAGATGGAGAGGTATACCACATTCTTGGATTGGAATAATCAATATTGTGGTTTTATTCTTTTCAAAAAAAAATCTCTTGGTTTCATTGATCTTTTCTATGGGTTTTTGAATCTCTCTTATTTTCTCTCTGCTGTTTATAATTTCCTTCCTTCTACTAACTTTGTTCTTATTTTTCTAATTCTCACAGATGGTAGGTTAGGTTGTTTGAGATTTTTGTTTCTTGAGGTATGCTTGTATCACTATAATGTTCCCTCTTAGAACTGCTGTTGTTGCGACCCATAGATTTTGGGTTTATTCTGTGGGTGTTTTTTTTTTTTTTTTTGGTGGTGGTGGTTTGGAGAGGGGACCATACCATACAGCATGTGAGATCTTATTAATAGTTCCCCAACCAGATTTGAACCCACACCTCCTGCATTGAAAGTGCAGAGTCTTAACCACTGAACTGCCATAGAAGTCCCCTTATCTCATAGATTTTGGAAAGTTGTGTTTCCATTGTCATTTGTCTTGAGGTATTTTCTAATATCCTCTTTGATTTCTTCATTGACCCACTGGTTTTTGTAGTGTTTTCCCATTTTTCTTCCTGTAATTAATTTCTGGTTTTATACCATTGTGGTCTGAAAAAATGCTTAATATGCTTTCTATCCTCTTAAATTTGTTGAGACTGGTGTTTTGGCCTTAGTATGTGATCCAACCTGGAGAATATTCCATGTATACTTGAATATGTATCCTGCTGTTTTGGGATAGAATGTCTTATAGATATCTATGAAGTCCAGCTGGTGTATTGTGTCATTTAAGATTTCTGTTCCCTTATTTGATTTTCTCTCTGGATGATCTGTCCATTGATATAAGTGAGGTGTTAATGTTCCCTACTATTATTGTATTATTGTCTGTTTATCCTGTTATGTCTGATAATATTTGCTTTATATATTTAGATGTTCCTATCGGAAAAGGCAATGGCACCCCACTCCAGTACTCTTGCTTGGAAAATCCCATGGACGGAGGAGCCTGTTAGGCTGCAATCCATGGGGTCGCTAAGAGTTGGACACGACTGAGCGACTTCCCTTTCACTTTTCACTTTCATGCATTGGAGAAGGAAATGGCAACCCACTCCAGTGTTCTTGCCTGGAGAATCCCAGGGACAGGGGAGCCTGGTGGGCTGCCATCTATGGGGTCGCACAGAGTCAGACACGACTGAAGTGACTTAACATAGCATAATAGATGCATATATGATAACAAATGTTATATCCTCTTCTGGTATTGATCCCTTTGTCATTATATGATGCCTTTCTTTGTCTTTTGTTATAGACTTTGTTTTAACATCTATTTTGTCTCATATGAGTATTGCCACCTCTGCTTTTTTGTCATTTCCATTTGCATGAGAAATCTTTTTCCATCCTTTCACTTTAAGCCTATCCTTGTCTTTAGCTCTTAAATAAGTCTCTTGTAGGTGGCATATAGATGGTCTTTTTTTTTTTTTCTATCCAGTAATATTGTTTTTTTTCTATCCAGTCATCCACCTTTTTTCTTCAGATTGGATCATTAAGTCCATTGACCTTTAAAGTGATTATTGATGTGTATTGTACTTACTACCAGTTTGTTATTTATTTTCTGGTTGTTTTTGTAGTGACTCTGTTCTTTTCTTCTTTTAATTTCTTCCCTGATGATTGGATGATTTTCTTTAGTGGCATAGTTGTGTTCCTTTCTGTCTAGTTTTTGTGAATCTGTTGTAGGTTTTTGATTTGTGGTTACCTTGGGATTCAGATATGGTGACTTATAACTATAATTGTTTTAAACTGGTAGTCATTTAAATTCAAACATATTGTAAAAGGTCTTCATTATTTTAGCTCCCCTCCTTCACATTTTGTGTTTTTGATGTCATATTTTACATCTTCATATTTATGCCTTAACTATTATTGTATTTATAGTTGATTTTTCAGTTTTTTGTCTATTAATATCTATACTAGCTTATTTAAATGGTTACTCCATAACTTTTACTATATATTTGCCTTTACTAGTGGGGTTTTTCCTTTTCTGTAGATTCTTAGTTCTTGTTGTAGTCTTTGCTTTTCTATGCAGAGGAGATTCTTTACTATTTTCTTTAGGATTGATTTAGTATTGATGGACTCTTAGTTTTTGCTTCTCTGGAAAGTTCCTTATCTCTTTTTCAATTCTGAATGATAATTTTGCTGGGTAGGGTATCTTAGGTTATAGGATTTTCCCTTTAATCACTTTAAAAATACCATGCCTCTACCTTCTGGCTTGCAAAGTTTCTGCTATCAGTCAGCTGATAGCATTATGGGTGTTCCCTTGTATATGATTCTATTTTTCTCTTGTTGCCTTTAGAATTCTGTTTAATTTTTGCCACTTTAATTATGATACGTTCTGGTGTAGGTCTTTTTGCTTTCATTTTATTTTGGAACTTCTCTGCTTCCTATGCCTGGATAACAATTTCCTTCAGGTTTGGGAATTTTTCATCCATAAATCTATCAAATTTATTTTTGACCTCTTTTTTTTTTTTAATTAACTATACTCCTTTATGACTTCTATAATACAAATGTTAGTATTATTTGATGTTGTCCTAGAGGTCCCTTCAGTTGTTCTCATTTTTTGAACTGGACTGTTTTTTTTCTTTTTGCTGTTCTGATTGAGTGGTTTTCATTATTTTATGTTTCAGATCACTTATGCATGCTTCTGTATCACTTAGTCTGCTGTTAATCCCTCATAGTGTTTTGTTTTGTTTTTTTTCCGTTTAACTTGTTGTATTCTTCAGCTCTGACTGGTTCTTTTTTATATTTTCTAGTTCCTTGTTAAAATTCTTGCTATATTCATCTATTCTTTTCCCTAGTTCACTTAGCATTCTTATTACTAATTATTTGAACTCATTATCTAGTAAATTAATCACCTGTTTCAGTATTTTTTTCAGAGTTTTTTCTTGTGTGTGTGTGTGAAATAAATTCCTTCATCTTCTCATTTTGTTTAACTTTGTCTATCTCTATGAAATAAGGTAAAACAGTTACCAATCCCATTCTTGAAGGGGTGTCCTTTTGTGGGAACATCCTTATACAATTTGTGTGTGCCCAGTAGCTTTGGTGGTAGAGCTGAATCTGAAGTGAGCATGAATCATATCTTCCCCAAGGATTTCCTGGCAACTATCACCTTGGTGAGCAGTAGGGCTGGAGATGGAGAAGCTAGAGTCAGAGCCAGGTATGAGATGGGGCTTCTCCTATGCTGAGTGGCAAATGCCACTCTATTAGGGGTGGGATTGAGTCCCAAAGTGCTGGAGCAGAAGCCTAGAGGGTTGGGTCTAAGCTGGTTATGTTTCCTCTAAATGTATGTTCTCCCTTCTCCCAGCATCAACATTTTGACCCTGGAAGGGAGCAGCACTGGAGCAAGAGGGGCCAGAGTGGGTTCCTTGTGTGGGTCTGGGCTTGTGCTTGGTTCGTCCCAGCACCCAGTCTGAGTTCCAGATATTCCTGACCTGCTGCCTCCCTAGAGTGCCATCATTGGCTGCCCTTGCCCCATTTAGATGTAGTGCTGGGTCTGAGCCAGCTCCATACCCCACAACTGTGCACTCTCTTCAGCAATGGCAGCCTTTGCCTTAGTGGGGAGCTGTGTGATGGAGCAAGACGGGCCAGATCATGCACTTGGAATGGACTGGGGTATGCACTAGGGTGGTTGCAGGAAACTGGTTAGAGTCCCATTCAGTCTCAATCTTATTCCTCTACAAGTGTGTACATGAGTGGTGTCTAGGTTTCTCACAGCACCCTTGCCAGTGCTATTGGTCTTCAAACCAGCCAAGGGACTCATCTTACCTGGATCAGACCCCAGATCTGGGGTGCCCAGTATGTGGTTTGAACCACTCACCCCCCAGGGAAGATTCCAAGCACATGTGATCTCCCTCGTCTGTGTTCCCTGCTAGGAGCGCAGGTCCCAATCCTATTGCTTCTCCTCCCTCCCTTCCTTCCTTCCTTCCTTCCTATGTGTATCTTTCTTCCAGTCTTCATTGTAGAATAGAAGAGCCTTCTTGTAAGTCTCCATTTTGTTTTCAGTGATAAATTACTCCAAGTGTAGATGTATTTTTGATCTGTTCATGAGGGGAGGTAAGCTCAGCGTCCTCCTCCTTTGGTATCTTGATCTCCCAGTAGTCTGCTGCAGTTACTTTTAATTCTCTGGTTTTATAATTGTGAAAGCATATCATGGTTTTATCTTTCATGCATGCCTCAAAATCTCTGGTTTGCTAACTATATCCTTTCTCATTTAGATAATTGTTTTTTTTTCTAGTCTGCCAGTATGAGTCAACTATCACTTTTTACTATTTGAAAATAAAATGCTTGTTTTTTAAAAAGTTAATACATTTGCATGGCTTAAAAACCACATAGTTTTCTCTCTGTAGTCAATCAGTGGAGTATTATTAGAATAAGAAAAAGAAAGAGAAAGAAAAACAAATAATACTCATGTGAAGAAAAATCATAGACACATAAGAGAGGAATCTTTAGAAACTTATTCTTTAGAATCATGTAATTTTTGAGTATACATGGAGCATTTACCTAGACAGACTAAATTCTGGGCCACACAACAGGTCTCTGTAAATTTTAACAGATTTAAATCATGCAAGATATGTTCTCTGACCACAGTGGGATTAAACTAGAAATCATTAACAGTAAGATATTTGATAAATCCCCAAATATTTGAAAGCTAATAATAGAATATACTTCTAAACAATCCAAAAGTCAAAGAATAATGGGTGTATTAAAATTATTTGGAATGGACCCATGGGCAGAGGAGCCTGGAGGGCCACAGTCCATAGGGTCACAAAGAGTCAGACACAACTGGAGTGACTTGACAGGCAGTAAGTAAAATACAACATATCAACATTTGTGAAATGTGGCTAAATCATTGCTTAGGTGGAAATGTATAAGAACCAAACGCCTGTATTAAAAAACAAAAAGAAGTCTCAAATTATTGAACTTCCCATCTTAAGAAATGGAAAGAATGAGGAACAAAAGAAATCTAAATCAAGCAGAGGGAAGAGTTTGTTGCAAGCCAAGCAGTGTCTTATAACCTGGGACAAAGCTAAGATGTTGAGGAGCATGTCTACTATTATTGGGGACTGGCCCCAGGGAGAGACCAGTGGGTCAACTTTAGGGTCTGTGGTTGAACTGGCCATTTGGAACAGACGTCTAAGTGAGAACTCTTTCTACTGTGTGATGATGAAAGAAACTGAAACAAAGACTGGGGACAGACTGAGAGTTCCTTTTAGGCTCTGGGCCGAGGAAAATTGAGGCTTGGTCCTTTGAATGACCTTTGTGCCTGGAAGCAAGTGACTGGAGAAAAAGAGCCAATTCAGAATCATATATCCTTCTTGTCAGTTATCTAACTTCCTGCCCCTAGGGAAAAAGATGGAAATCCAACCTTCATGCTAAGATTGCCCTTGAAGCATGACACATCTCCTTTCTTGATTTTCCTTGACGTGTTTTAAAATTTTTATTTTAATCTGTATCAAAAGGCTGTATACGGCACGGTTCCATTTATGTGAAATGTCTAGAATGGACAAACCTATAGAGAAAAAAATGTAGATTAGTATTTGCCAGGGGCTAGAGGGAAGGGGAATGGGGAGTGACTGCTAATGGGTATGAATGGGTACATGGCTTCTTTGGGGGATAATGAAAATGCCTTGAAGTGATGTAGTCGTGTGATTGTTGCATTACTCTTCAAATGTACTAAAAAACATTGAGTGGTATACTTGGAATCGTATGGTATGCAATCATATCTTGATGAGGCTGTTATTTTTTTTTTAAAAAGGAACAGTGTGTCAGCCAAAGATCAGGCTGTGCAACAGAGATGAAATTCAGAGTAGGCTGTGCAGCTCATTTGTCATGAAATGTTACTAGTTTCATCATTTCGCAATATTGAAGGAAGCAAATTTTCATGTTAATGATGGCTTCTTTTCTACCACCCAGCAGTAGAATAAGATGAATAAAACATTCAGAAAAAAGGATTTAATACTCCTTACGGGAAAAGGAAACTGGTAAAATTGAATCGATCAATGAAGTGAAGTGAAGTGAAGTCGCTCAGTCGTGTCTGACTCTTTGCAACACCATGGGCTGTAGCCTACCAGGCTCCTCCGCCCATGGGATTTTCCAGGCAAGAGTACTGGGGTGGGCTGCCATTTCCTTTCTCCAGAGGATCCTCCCAACCCAGGGTTTGAACCCAGGTCTCCCACATTGCAGACAGATGCTTTACCATCTGAGCCACCAGGGAAGCCATGTACACATTCACACCCATTACCAGTCACTTCCCAATCCCCTTCCCTCCAGCCCCTGGCAAATACTAAGCCCTATTATTGAATCCATCAATAATTACTTGTTAATTTCTGTGTGTGAAACTGTTCTAGGTATACTACAGAAGAAAGAAATCCTTGAGAAACAAGTTCCTGGCCTATAAATACTCTGTCTTTTAACATCTATTGAATTTGACTTTTCAGCCTCACCCATACTAAATGTATAGGGCATTTTTGTTTGTTTTCACTTTTGTTCTGCCTTTAACATGCTTTATTCAGCATCCATCTTGAGCAGATGCTCTTGATGGCCACTAGATGGAAGCCTAACAACATCTACATTTTCAAATGCTAGTTTTTTGCGATCACTTGATGTATTCAAACTGGATTTGTGGCATGAACAAAAGCTGTCACCAGATTTTTCTTTAAGCTGTCATTGGTTTTTAAAGTCTGAATTGTCATCTGGGTTTATTGCATAATTGCCCAGTCTGAGTAATTTATTGATGTTGCTGTCAGTCATTACAGTCATCCAAACCATAAGTGAGTCTAATCTTGCCACCTGTTTGGAGACCCAAGATGGACTGAGATTGGACTCTTACCATTCACCTTCTCCCTGCCACTCCAAGAATTCCCTTTCCTTGTGGTAGATTTCATTATTTACTCAAATTCTTTCTTCCCTCCCTGTCCTAATCATGGCTTCATTGATGGTGGTAAATACTCCTCTCTTCTCTGACTTGGGCTGTTCCAACCCAATTGTTTTGGTCAGTGATATATGAGAAGACCTAAGGTTTGTCTGGAGAAGGCAATGGCACTCCACTCCAGCACTCTTGCCTGGAAAATCCCATGGACGCAGGAGCTTGGTGGGTCGCAGTCCATGGGGTCGCTAAGAGTTGGACACGACTGAGCGACTTCCTTTCACTTTTCACTTTCATGCATTGGAGAAGGAAATGGCAACCCACTCCAGTATTCTTGCCTGGAGAATCCCAGGGATAGGGGAGCCTGGTGGGCTGCCGTCTCTGGGGTCGCACAGAGTCAGACACGACTGAAGTGACTTAGTAGTAGTAGTAAGATTTGTCAAGTTTGACCAAAAGATGTAAATGTGCTTGCATGGTTGGGCATGGCCTCTTATGTTTCTTCCATCCACCATTTGAAGAACGTGTCCTAGGCAGGTTGTAGAAAAATGAGACATGTAGAAGAGAAGGGAATCTAGCTCAACCAAACTCAACCTATAGCCAAGCCTAGCACGTAGAACCTGACTTCTGAAAATGTCATTCTACAGACCTGCGAATGTGATTTTGAGGTTGCTTGTTAGACAGCTTTACTGCAGCAAAATTGCCTAAGGCAACTCCGTATGGAAGAGTTTCATACCTAGGTATTTTACGAATGTGTTTCCCCTGTACGGAATGATAGCAGCCAGAATTTGGTTACTGTCAGTTATAAATATAGTGGCTGTTAGCCATTGCAGATTGGTACCTGTTAAAATCACTTTTATTGTCCTAATTCACTTCAGCAAGTCCTTGAATGCAAATCTGTTGAAGAGGATAAGTTTACCCTTATGTAGTGTCTTTCATGCATTAGAGAAGGAAATGGCAACCCACTCCAGTGTTCTTGCCTGGAGAATACCATGGACGGAGAAGCCTGATAGGCTGCAGTCCATGGGGTCGCACAGAATCGGACACGACTGAAGTGACTTAGCAGCAGCAGCAGCAGCAGTGTCTTAAGACTCAGTTACCATGAAAACCAGTAAGCTCAAGGAGCACATGACCCTGTATTCTACATGCAAAGAAAAAAGTGTTTCCTAGGTGACAGTTATTTGGCTTTGGTTCTTTACAGAGTAGGTACGATAAGTTTCTTTTATAAAGTAGCATATGGTGGAGATGGCTGACAGGTATAGAAAAAGATGCTCAACATCATTAATCATCAGGGAGATGCAGATCAAAACCACAATGAGATATCACCTCACCCCTGACATCAAAAAGAACACAAATAATAAATGTTGGAGAGGATGTGGAGGAAAGAACCCTTTTTTACACTGTTGGTTGGAAAGGAAATTGGTGAAGCCACTATGGAAAACAGTATGGAAGTTTCTCAGAAAACTAAAAATAGAGCTACCATATGACCTAGCAATTCCACTGTTAAGTGTATATTGGGGAAATAAAAATAAAAACACCACTTTGAAGAGATATAGGCACCCCATTGTTCATAGTAGCATTACTTATGATAGCCAAGATACCAAAGCAACTCAAGTGCCCATCAACAGATGAATGGATAAAGAAGATGTAGTGTATGAGTGCAGCAGTGCAGGGGACCTTTTGAAGGAGGTCGCCATTATCTTCTTTACCTCCACCATAGTTTGGTCTCAGGTCAAACAACAGGGAGGGAACACAGCCCGCCCATCAACAGAAAACTGGATTAAAGATTTACTGAGCATGGCCCCACCCATCAGAGCAAGACCCAGTTTCCCCCTCAGTCACTCTATGCCATCAGGAAGCGTACAGAAGCCTCTTACCTTATCCATCAGAGGGCAGACAGACTGAAAACCACAGTCACAGAAAACTAATCAAACTGATCACATGGACCCCAACCTTGTCTAACTCAATGAAACTATGATCCATGCCGTGTAGGGCCACCCAAGACGGATGGGTCATGGTGGAGAGTTCTGACAAAATGTGGTCCACTGGAGAAGGGAATGGCAAATCATTTCAGTATTCTTGCCTTGAGAACCCCATGAGAGGTATGAAAAGGCCAAAAGATAGGACACTGAAAGACGAACTCCTCAGGTCGGTAGGTAGGTGCCCAATATGCTACTGGAGAAGAGTGGAGAAATAACTCCAGAAAGAATAAAGAGACAGAGCCAAAGCAAGAACAACACCCAGTTGTGGATGTGACTGGTGATGGAAGTAAAGTCTGATGCTGTAAAGAACAGTATTGCATAGGAACCTGGAATGCTAGCTCCATGAATCAAGGTAAATTGAAAGTGGTCAAACAGGAGATGGCAAGAGTGAACATCGACATTTTAGGAGTCAGCAAACTAAAATGGACTGGAATGGGTGAATTTAATTCAGATGACCGTTATATCTAGTACTGTGGGCAAGAATCTCTTAGAAGAAATGGAGTAGCCCTCAGAGTCAACAGAAGAGTCCAAAATGCAGTTCTTAGGTGCAGTCTCAAAAATGACAGAATGATCTCTGTTTGTTTCCAACACAAACCATTCAGTATCACAGTACTCCAAGTCTGTGCCACAACCAGTAATGGTGAAGTAGCTGAAGTTGAATGGTTCTATGAAGACCTACAAGACCTTCTAGAACGAACACCCCCAAAAGATGTCCTTTTCATTACAGGGGACTGGAATGCAAAAGTAGGAAGTCAAGAAACACCTGGAGTAACAGGCAAATTTGGCCTTGGAGTACAAAATGAAGCAGGGCAAAGGCTAATAGAATTTTGCCAAGAGAACACACTGGTCATAGCAAGCACCCTCTTCCAACAACACAAGAGAAGACTCTACACATGGACATCACCAGATGGTCAATAGCGAAATCAGATTGATTATATTCTTTGCAGCCAAAGATGGAGAAGCTATATACAGTCAGAAAAAAACAAGACCAGGAGCTGACTGTGGCTCAGATCATGACTCCTTATTGCAAAATTCAGACTTCAGTTGAAAAAAGGAGGGAAAACCACTAGACCATCCAGGTATGACCTAAATCAAATCCCTTATGATTATACAATAGAAGTGAGAAATAGATTCAAGGGATTAGCTCTGATAGAGTGCCTGAAGAACTATGGACGGAGGTTCATGACATTGGACAGGAGGCAGGGATCAAGACCATCCCCAAGAAAAAGAAATGCAAAAAGGCAAAATGGCCATCTGAGGAGGCCTTACAAATAGCTGAGAAAAGAAGAGAAGCTAAAGGCAAAGGAGAAAAGGAAAGATATACCCATCTGAATGCAGAGTTCCAAAGAATAGCAAGGAGAGATAAGAAAGCCTTCCTCAGTGATCAATGCAAAGAAATAGAGGAAAACAACAGAATGGGAAAGACTAGAGATCTCTTCAAGAAAATTAGAGATACCAAGGGAACATTTCATGCAAAGATGGGCACAGTAAAGGACAGAAATGGTATGGACCTAACAGAAGCAGAAGATATTAAGAAGATGTGGCAAGAACACACAGAAGAACTATACAAAAAAAAGATCTTCATGACCCAGATAACCACAGTGGTGTGATCACTCACCTAGACCCAGTTGTCCTGGAATGTGAAGTCCAGTGGGCCTTAGGAAGCATCACTATGAACAAAGCTAGGGGAGGTGACGGAATTCCAGTTGAGCTATTTCAAATCCTAAAAGATGATGCTGTGAAAGTGCTGCACTCAATATGCCAGCAAATTTGGAAAACTCAGCAGTCGTCACAGGACTGGAAAAGGTCAGTTTTCATTCCAATCCCAAAGAAAGGCAATGCCAAAGAATGTTCAAACTACCACACAATTTTACTCATCTCACACTCTAGCAAAGTAATCCTCAAAATTCTCCAAGCCAGGCTTCAGCAGTTCATGAACCATGAACTTCTTGATGTTTAAACTGGATTTACCTGTTTTTCAGTGTTAGCCAAATTAAATTTCCTTTTAGGAAGATAAAGACTATGCATATTGTGATTGCCATGAGGGCACAATCACCATTGTACCAACAATACCCCAAGCAGGCATGGCAGACAGTTATTATTAGATAATTATTATTTTTACAAAATGAATGATTTAACAATTGAACAAATCAACCAACCAATGAATGCAATCATATGCTCTGGTTTGGGGGGCAGTCTGAGAAAGGCAGTAACTGTCTCAAGGTATAAGTTGTCAAATGTCATGGCACCCAGCAGAAATCCACACTGATCTTTTTTTAACATGCAGATTTCCTTGTTCAGCTCTGGCTACAGAGTGCAGGTGGAACACTAGCAGTGCTGGAAACATTTTCAGTGATAGCAGTTTATATAGTTGAGGGGCTGGAGAACTTTACAGAGGGAAATTTTCTAAGAAAGAGCTCTTCAGTCTTCAAAAGCAGATACTAACAAGAATGTGAGATTGAAGCATATAAAATCTGAATGTATATAGAGAAAATTAATGTAAATTTGTTTTTTAAAATTCCAGGATGAATAGTCACTCTTTGGAGGTTGAAAAAAATAGTTTAGGTCAAATTAAAGACACCAGTGCATACTTTACAAAGTACAGACTGGATGTGAAGGACATGTTTCACCCATAGGGTGTATAGCCTCAAAATATTCATGAGGTTAATAAAGTATTAGATGCACTCATGGAATATAAGAGTTTGCAAGACAATTAAGAGGGGTTTCCAGCATGATCTTTAGCTTTTAAAGTCAGTAAAGAGAGAAAAGTACCAAATAGGGTAAAAATTTGGTGCTATTAATGTCATCTGAAATACTGATTGGACAGTGGGTGGTATTTCATATGTTCCATTGCTGTGTTCTGATGAAAGTGATTAATAATATACACTGTTTTAAAAACATACAAAAGACTGTGAACAGTATGTAAAGAATGAGATAATTAAGGGCTTGTGTGAACGTATCTGTAAATCTGTGGGCCCAGAGTGCTGGAAGTGAGCCACACTAATGGATCACATACCAAAGCCTTGGTATCAACTGCCCCCGCTCTCTTCAGTCATCACCATCAAACTATACTGTAGAATCCAAACTTCTGGTCTGGGATTATGTGGGAAAATGTCACATGAGTGCGTCTGCTGGGGGAGAGGAAGGGATGGAGGAGATGGTGGTGGTGGTGGTTGAGGGCCCTGAGTAATAATACTGTCTCTGAGGAGAGAAGAGATACTTACCTGGGAGAAAAACTGTTTAGGGTCTGAAGTCATGATTCACATGTCATTTGGATCCCTTAATCATGTTTACAGTTTAGAAACAACACATTTTGTAGACTCCTCCATGTTAGGAAATGAGAGGGTAACAGGCAGGAAGGCCAGGGGTCTCCAAACAGAGGAAATAGCCTGCAATTGTCAGACATTTTTCTCTCTTAAGCAGCAGGAGGAAACAAACTAGCGATTATTTTTTCCTTCTCTATACAAATTTAAAAGGAGGTTTCTCTTAAAATACTGTGTTGCCTTAATGACACCTGGCTTCACCTAAGTTAACTATTCTCAAACTTAGAGATAACTAATGCCTTTTTCTTATGGAAATGTTTGTCTTAAGCTATGCTAATGTACTATGCATTTACCCCAAACTCTGTCTTCAAGTCGATTCTGCCTCTTGGCTCAGAACCTACTTGACAAACCAGTATGTTATACTCAGATATTATTCCTCTAATCTATGTAAACAAAACTATTTGTATGGTGATCTTCCCTTCTTCAAGATTCAAGTTAATCATTTTATGGCCCAGGATGAGCCATTTGGTGCCAAGATTATCCCAAAATGCATCTTATGGGTGAGGGGCCTGGTGCCATTCTGAGTTTTAAGACATTCCTTTCTTTCATTAACAGACTGCTAGTGACTATATAACATCCACCTGAAGACTAGCAAGGGGGTACTCTTTCTGCCCCCTTCTGATGCCTATGTCAGAAGCTTTCTCTATCTCCTTTATACTTTAATAAAACTTTATTACACAAAAGCTCTGAGCGATCAAGCCTCGTCTCTGGCCCCGGATTAAATTCTTTTCCTCCGGGGGCCAAGAATCCCGGCATCTTTGCGTGATTCAACAACAACCTTTCAGAAACAAGCTTCAAATCATATTTCAATGTTTCCAAAATCTGTGCTAATCCTTTTCATCAGTGGTGCTGAATAAAATTGTTGCTTTGTCAAACTGGGAAATAGTTCAAGTGGCCATGACCTACACATTAGATTAGTTGTTCAATGTAATAATTTGTAAAGCTACATTTTGTAAATGGGACATCAAATCATTGCCTTTCATCTGCTTTTGAAATCTTAATTGCCAAAGGGAATTTTTTTGAGTTAACTTAATTTTGGAAGTTAAATATAAATAATTTTTCCATATTGTCCATCAACAATTTCAAAAAAAAGCATAACCATATGTTTCTTATACATAAAAACAAAACTACACATTCTCCTATTTTCTTCATATCTCTTCGTGTGCAGTGAAAGATTTATGCATTGGTTTTGTCAGGAATGAAAAATATTTTCTCAAGGTTAAGTTATCCAAGAATATTGGTATATAAATAATAAAAAATGTTACCATGGAAGGTTCTAGAATATATTATAAAAATGGTATAAATACTAGAAACTCATCTCATGAGATATATGAATGTGAAGGAGAACTAACTAGATTTTATTCTAGTTATTTTGGTTATTATTTTAAACAAGATTTACCTTAAACAGTGCTATAAATTTCACATTAAACCATTAAAATTACTGTTTTTGCAATACTTTGTAACAAAACTATACTGGTGTGTTTTGGAAGGTATGAGTTATCTCTAGATTGTGGTCAGTTTCAAATGTATAAAAAGTAGACAGAATATTACAATAAATTCCCATATTCCCATTGTTACCAAACCAAACTTGGGTCTACTTGCCCTCATGCAGTAAAGCCAATCTATTGCTCTGAGTTTTGGTGCAAAGAAATGCAGCATTTACTGCAGGGAACCAAGCAAGGAATTCAGGATAGCTAATGCTCAAAACACCCAAACTCCCTGATGGGTTTCAAAAGCATTTTGAAAGGCAAGTTGAGGAAGGGGCATCTCAGGGTATGTGATCGGTTTGTGCATAGTTCTTTGATTGATTGATGATAAGGTACCAGGGCGATGTCACTGGGGTCAACATTATCAGTCCTTAGGCACCAGTAAGTCTGGAGGGAGGTACATGCTCAGATCATCAAGTAGTTAAATTTCTTCTGTTTGGTGGTGTTTAATTAAAAAAAACAAAACATTATTTTGACCATGCCATGTGGCTTGAGGGATCTTAGTTCTCTGACCAGGTGACCAGGGCTTGAATCTGGGCCCCTGACAATAAAAGCCCCAAGTCCTAACCACGGGACTGCCAGAGAATTCTCTGGTGATGGTTTTAACATCTGTAAAACAACTCAGGAAATGTACATAAAGGTATTATTATTTAAGTACTTCAGAGAGGAGCTAAGGCAGAGGATATGGGGGAGGGGTCTCTCCTAGAAAGGACCCACAGTGTCAAGCTCAGTTATACCATCTCCCACCTTCAACAGTTACTGACTCCTGGCAATATTTCCTCACCCATTATTACTTTGAAGAAATGCTAAGATATTTTATGCATAAATATTTCAGTGTGCATCTATATAACAGAACTCTTTTTTAAATCAAATAATATCACACTACCTTTAAATGTGCTTTGAAAAGTTTTGTATTTATAACTGGAAAGGCAAAGCAGTTTCAAAGATGAGAACTTTGCTCTCAAAGTGTCTTGCATTGTAGGAGTGAATGTCGCCAAGGGACCATTTCATGTAAATTGGCAGTTATGTGAGCTATAGCTCTGAAGAACAGTGCACTTCAGTCAACAAAAGTTCATGAGCTATGCTTTCCCCATCTGACTGGAAAAATAAAACTGCAGAATTACATCCAGCAAATATGGAGATACTGAAGTGCTTTCTCAAGTCTTATGTTTACTGTGTTAGAAGGAAAAAAAAAAAAAAACAACTTGTTGGTCCCCTTTGTAATATTAAGAAGGCATCTTGCAATCCTGCTCCAGTCATAAATATAACCTGGGAAGACTGGTTTTTAAAAATTTCATATTTCCAGCCCAGGTACACTAGAGGTTTATAAGAGTGATTCCTAACAGTCTGTGGTTTGTGAAAAAAGTACTGTGAACAAGTCAGTTCTTTATTTTTCTTGAGATGGTCATACTTAAAGTATGATGATCAGAAATGCTATATCATAATTATTCTTAGGTATTTGACATACTCTATGTAATGTATATGAATATGTTGAGAAAGGAATGTTTCCTGCCATATCAATAAATCAGATATTTTTTATATCATATTTTTCAGCCCTTCTATTGAGGTAAATTTTGAGTGGTATCATGCTACTTTATCGCAGGGTGGTACAGTTCAAGTAAAAAAATCACACATTGATATTTTGTAAGGGCAGCATCCATGCTCAACAGTGGTGACTACAGGAAGTGTGTCTCTAGGAAAGCCAGCCCTGCTACACTTAGATTGTCACTGAAGCCCAGGGTGAGCTTGTCGGAAAGAAACTCTGCTATGTCAGCATCCAGGGCCCCCATCTTGCTACCCAGAAGTCTGCTCCAAACAAAATGAAGACCCCTTTATTTTGTTCCCTTCCCAATCCCTTTCCCTTCACTCTCTCTGGAGATCAACCCCAGTCATGATGTTCAGGCCATGTTTTTATGTCTCGTCTACTCACAGGCACCCACATTCACCAGGGCCTCACCTCACCCACGCCCACCCCATATACCACATTGTTTATTAAGGGAAGGTATGTTTTGTATTGTTCAGGGTCCCATGGATCCCCTTCTTCCCTCCCTCCTGTGCAGATCTTGAGCGGCCTGTGGACAGGGCATTGGTAGCTCAAGAGACTCCTGGATACCTGTTTTAAAACTTGAAAGGTTAAGGGTTTGCACGCATGTATCTACAAGGGGCCTTTATTTTTTTAGGAAGCAATTTATTGGAAGAACTGGCAACATTGAAAGATGGAAAACTTAAGTGAACTTTTTCTGCAAGGGCAATACTGTGGTCTGTATGGCAGGCAGGGTGACCTTGGGCAGTCTCCTGGGACTTGGTGCAAGTCCAGTCCAGGCTCAGTCCTTGTCGCCGTCACCCAGGATGAGCTTATCAAAGACATACTCTGCCAGGCCGCCTTCCAGGGACCCCTTGTTCCTCAGGATGCTGACATGGTCTCCCAGCTCCTTGATGAACTCCACCTGCTGGTCCCAGTGATGGGTCTTCAGGAAGTAGCACAGGTGGGTGTCGCTGCTGTCAGTGGGCAGCTGGTGCAGGTTGAGCAGGCTCTGGTTGACACACTTCTCCAGGTGCAGGGTATCCTGCATGGCCTGGAGACCACTCTCCCACTCTTGGGTCTCAGAGTTTCTCATGTCCAGGAAGGAGAAGCTACCCCCACGCCGGTTCTGCAGCAACATCAGGCTCTTGGCAGTCTCGCTGTGCTCCTGGGAGAGGAGCAGGAAGAAGCAGGAGCAGCTCTGCAAGGCCACGTTGTGGTAATGGTGGTGCAGGGAGCAGGCCCTGGCCAGGCACTGGAAGGAGGCATGGAGCTCCAGGGCAGCGTGGCTGTTGCACTCGTGGTAGTAGCCCTGGCACACCTGCGAGGCAACTGCAAACAGCATGGTGGGCGGCGGCAAGACCATCCGGAAGGCGTCTCAGATGAGGGAGGTGCGGCAAGGGCAGCAGCGGGTGCAGACATGCTGGCTGCCTTCTCGGAGCCTTCTTACGGTGACACATGACAGAGGACAGAGGTGGGTTCTGGGCCACAGGGCAGGTGGCTGGGTGTGGGCTCTGGGATGAACAGGAAATGGCAACCATTATGCACGGTGAGTGCCTGAGAAGATTCTGTAGATCAGTGCTTCTCAAACTTTACCTTGCACATGAATCACTAGGGATTCCATTCAAGTATAGATTCTCATTTACTTGGTCTGGGGTCCAGCTAGGAACCTGCATTTCTAGCAAACTCCCAAATGAAGCCAGTATTCTTGGTGTCAGGGAGATTACTTTGAGTAGCGGGAATTTAGAGCCCTCGGCATGGAATCCACTGGATGAGCAGATGGAGAGATGAGGAAGGGATGGGACAGTGAGAAGAGAGGACAGGTGTGGATCCTGTTGAGACAAGCAAGATGTGGAAGACTTTCCTCTCTATCGTGTAGCATCCCTTCCTCTCGACTTGGCAAGTTGTTGAGATTGTTTATCAGTCACTAAGGCATGTCCAACTCTTTGCAACCACGTGGCCTGCAGCAGGATCAGCTTCCCTGTCCTTCACTATCTCCCGGTGTTTGCTCAAACTCATGTCCATTGAGTCAGTGATGCCATCCAACCGTCTCATCCTATGTCATCCCCTTCTCCAGCCTTCAATCGTTCCCAGCATCAGAGTCTTTTCCAATGAGTCAGCTCTTCCCATCAGGTGACTGAAGTATTGGAGCTTCCACATCAGTCCTTCCAGTGAATATTCAGGACTGATTTCCTTTAGGATTGACTGGTTTGATCTCTCTCCTGTCCAAGCAATTCTCAAGAGTCTTCTCCAACACCACAATTTGAAAGTATGAATTCTTCAGCACTCAGCCTTCTTTATGGTTCAACTCTCACATCCATACATGACTACTGCAAAGACCATAGCTTTGACTATAGAGACCTGTACTACAGAGCAACCCACATAGCCCTGCATCACATAAGCTGCTTCCTGTACACAGACAGTGGGCAGCACTTGTTAATTAGATGAACTGGTTAAGTAGGCCTAGGTTGGTTAAATGAGCTCATGATACATTAGATACCATATAAACTACTTCAGTACCAAAGATATCTAACTAGAAAGCCTAGGTGGCCTGACCTTTGTGATCTCTCACTTAATCTTCCAGGACTCTGCTTATCTTCTTGTCCAATAGTTAGTTTATCCAGTCCTGTGAGTCCAGCACTCTCAAGAAGATGTTGGCTCTCCTATGTTTATTTTCAGTACTGTTATCTCACCTTGTTACTCAACCACCCTGGGGTTCACTCCCCCAAAACACAGTGAAACCAATCTACTGGCACAGGTTGTATAAGGGAGAGTACAGCCTTTGTTGCAGGCCAGGCAAAGAGAACCAGCAGCTCATGCTGAGAAGACCCCAGCTCTCCAGCTGCTTTTACCAGGCTTTTAACAACAGTGTGAGGCAAAGGGTCTCAGCGTGCCTGATCACCTTGTGCTCAATTCTCTGATCCATTGATGGCAAGGTAACAGGGTGATGTTTTCAGGAATCTCAGTCATGAACCTTCTGGTTTCAGCAGGTCTGGGTTATACATTCTTGTGGCCAGCATGTAGTTAACTTTTTCTACATGGTGGGGTTTTAGTAACTGCAAGACAAGTCAAGGACATATTTCAGAATATTATATAAAGCCCTTGAGAAGAAACTGAAGGTGTTTTAATGGCTAAACTATTATTTGTTCTTGGCTGAGTGTTTTCATTTGTTTCTGTACATTCTCACTTCTCTGATTAAATTTGCTGCAAGCTTTTTCAGGAACAAGAGGTGGGAGGGGCACACAGGGATCTAACCCCAGAAACGTGCTCAGAGCAGTGTTTGATTTCCACATGAGCTTCAGATTCAGTTTTCTGGCTGCCTGCAAGGCATTTCCACTTTCGAATCTAATAGGCATCTGAGACTTACATGACATGCCTTCCCACATCCTTTTGGTCTCCCTGTTAACATTCCCAGATTAATTAATAGAAATACTTTCAACCCAGATGATCAAGTGCAAAACCTGGAATGGAGATTATTTCTCACCATTTCCCATTTTTCTCCTCTGTCCCTTAAGCAAATCTTGTCTCCAAAATCCATCTGGAACATGTGAAGATCTCATTTCCTCAGTGACCACTCTATTTCCAGCCACCACTGTCTGTCTGCCCTGCTACCATGTCTCCTAATTTGTCTCCTAGCCTCAACTCACCATCACTCACCTACTTTCTTTAAAGGAGCCAAAATCACTGGCTTAATATTTGGGGAGTCTTATTTTATTTTTTATTCAGAAAGAAACATTTGACCTTAACCTTGACCACATATTTTTCAGCCCTTCTCCTGAGGTAGTTTGAGTTTTCTGGTATGATTACTTTAATGGAAGAAAGGGTACAATGGAAGGGGGAGAAATATGTGTGTATGTGTGAGAGAGAGAGAAAGAGAGTTGGACCATAAATTGCCGAGTGCCAAAGAAATTGATGCTTTTGAACTGTGGTGCTGGAGAAGACTCTTGACAGTCCCTTGGACTGCAAGAAGATCAAACCAGTCAATCCTAAAGGCAATCAACCCTGAATATTCAGTGGGAAGACTGAACTTGAAGCCCCAATACTTTGGCCACCTGATGTGAAGAGCTGACTCATTAGAAAAGATCCTGATGCTGGGAAAGATTGAAGGCAGGAGGAGAAGAGGGTGGCAGATGATGGGATTGTTAGCATCACCAACTCAATGGACATGAAGTTGAGCAATCTCTGGGAGATAGTGAAGGACAGGGAAACCTGGCATGCTGTGGTCCATGGTGTTGCAAAGCTGGACATGACTTACAGACTGAACAACATATATGATGGATGTTTTTAAGGGCAATATGCATGACTAGCATGGTGAGCTAGGATGTTACTCCTGTGTCTATAGGGAAGTCAGCCTATGGCTTAGTTACCAGTATCAGTGTTTTCCAGGGAGACACTGTTAAAGACGGACATCACCATACCTGTTTAGGACCCCACATGCTACTCAGAAGCAATAGACTTCAACATTTGCATAATCTATTGAGCTAAAGGTTTTCAGGTAAAGTTGAAGACTCCTTTATTTTACTCCCTGTCTAATCTCCTTCACTTCTCACTAAGAGACAACCAGTATTTTGAATGCTGTACTATGGTGTGTGTGTGTGTGTATATGTATGTGTGTGTGTGTATGTGTGTGTGTGTATATATATATATATATATATATATATATATATATAATTTTACCACATACAGGTACCCACATAGACTAGGTCCTCAGATGGCCCATCCCACCCTCTCCATCTACTTTGTTCATGGGGGTCCTGTGTTTTCCAGGATCTCAGGAACTCCTCCATCCCTCTGCAGAGATCCTGAGCTATATATGGAACAGACCTGGGTAGCCAAGACAGATTCCTGGATATCTGTTTTAAAGTTTAAAAGATGAGAGAGCTGCACACAAAAATCAAACAGAGACCTTTATTTATTGAGGAACCAAATAACTTTATGTGAAGAACTGGTAAAACTGCAAGAAAAAAAACTTAGGTGAACTTATTCTGCAAGGGCAACACTGTGGTCTGCATGGCAGGCAGGGTGACCTTGGGCAGTCACCCGGGACTCAGGGGAAAGTCCAGTCCAGGCTCAGTCCTTGTCACTGGTGTCCAGGGTGAGCTTGTCAAAAGCGTACTCTGCCAGACCGCCTTCTGGCGCCCCCATCTTGCACACGTTGGTGAGATGGTCCGCCAGCTCCTTGATGAACTCGAGCTGCTGGTCCAAGTGGCGCGTCTCCAGGAAGTGGCACAGGTGGGCGTCGCTGCTCTCGGTGGCCAGGTGGTGCAGGTCGAGCAGGCTCTGGCTGACTCTCTTCTCCAGGTGCAGGGCGTCCTGCGTGGCTTGGAGGCCGCTCTCCCGCTCTTGGGTCTCGGGCATCCTGGTGTCCAGGAAGGAGACGCGGCCCCCACGCTGGTTCTGCAGGAACATCAGGCTCTCGGCCGTCTCGCTGTGCTCCTGGGAGCGGAGCAGGAAGACGCGGGAGAAGTGCTCCAGGGCCATGTCGTGGTGCTGGTGCAGGGAGCAGACCCTGGCCAGGCACTGGAAGGAGGCGTGGAGCTCCAGGGTGGCGCGGCTGTTGGCCGCGGCCTCGCACTCGGGGAGGTAGTGGTAGCGCCCCTGCCAGGCCGCTGCGGGCAACATGGCGGGCAGTGGCAAGACCATCCGGAAGGCGTCTCGGATGAGGGAGGTGTGGCGAGGGCAGCAGCGGGATGGGCAGCAGCGGGTGCGGAGGTGCTGGCTGCCTCCTCGGAGCCTTCTCACGGTGACCCATGACGGCGGCCAGAGGCAGGCTCTGGGCCCCGGGGCAGGTGGCTGGGTGTGGGCTCTGGGATGGACAGGAAATGGTGACCGTTAGTGCAGGGTGAGTGCCTGGGCTTTGGGTCGCTTAAGGAAGAGGTCACCAGGTGGGCGGGGCCTGTGGGCGGGGCAAGAGCACTGAGTCCAAGTTCCATCAAAGCCTGGGTGAGGCACGAATGCTTTGACCTGAGCACCTGATGCTTAAATTTTTGCATTACTAATAATTTGAAAGAACTTTTTCTCGTTCTCTAATTCAGCATCCTCCAACATTTTTGAAACTTGGTACTGGTTTCCTGGAGGACAATTTTTCCCTTGGAGGGAGAGTATGTTTTCAGGATTATTCTCCTAAGGAGAGCACAACCTAGATCCCTCAGGTGCACAGTTCACAGTAGGGTCTGTTCTCCTTTGAGAATCTAATATCACTGCTGTGACAGGAGGTAGCACCCAGGTGGTAATATGAACGATCAGGAGTGAGTGTCAATACAGGTGAAGCTTTATGTGCCCAACACTCACTTTCTGCCATGTGGAGCCGTTCCCACCAGAGTGTTCGGGAGACCTGCTCTGATTGTTTCCTTCTACATTACGTTTCTGTATTTGAAGGTTGAATGATATTCTCTTCAGTTTTCTGTATTATGTCTGTGAGTTTTCCTCCAGAAATAGTTTGTTTTGTTCATCATGATCTTTTCTTTTACTTCCCTCAATATCTTACAAACCTTTCTCGACTTAAACTTAGGAATAAAGGACTCATTTGATTTGCCTGGCTAATTAGCATGGATCAACTCTAGAGCTGGGATGTCCATTTCATGTACAGTCCCATTTGTATTGGAGGGCAGAGTGTGTCAGTTATTCAGTGACCTTCTCCTTTGGGGAATGCATGGCATGGAGAATTCAGGTAGGCTAAGGACCCTCACTGTCACCCTTTGATACCTAAGTAGCTATGGCGTCATCCACAGTGTGAAACAGCATCTGGGCTGCTGTCTGTAGTGAGGGGTGAAAGGTAACTATGGAATGTGAAACTGATAGATCCAACACCAGGGGAGTTGGCTTGCTCCTTCCCCTGACCGCTTTTAGCCTTGCAGGCTAACTGAAGAAAACTGTCCAAAAAGCCTTTGGTTTTTGTACTGCCTCCAGGATGCAGAAGAAAGGGCCCCCACGTTTCCAAAAAATAAGCTTGAGCAGGCGCAAAATGTTAAACGTTTACATTGTTCTGTCCTCCGAGTGCGAGGAAAATGGTTACATTCAATTCTCAGGACTGAAACAAAGCTTTAGATAAATCACAAACGGGAGAAATGCAAGAGGGGACACTCCAGCCATTTCTTTGAGTTAGCTCTTATGGAAACTGCACTGCCCTTCTATGTCATATTCCAGACCAGATCTCCAGGATCTGTAATGTTAATATTGATTGATTGATCTATTTATCCATCCATCCAGCTATCTATGCATCTATCTGCACCAAGTCTTAGTTGCAGCACGTGGGATCTTGGAGTTTTGGTGTGCCATGCAGGATCTTTAGTGACATGCAAACTCTTAGTTGCAGCATGTGGAATCTAGTTCTCTGAGCAAGAGTCGAACCCTGGCTGCCTGCATTGGGAGCTTGGAGTCTTAACCAGTGGACCACAAGGGTAGTCCCTAGGATCTGTAATATTAAACCCATACATTTTGAATTTCTTGTTACGGGTTTGAGTGAATAATTTGTGCTGAAGAATAAGCAAGAATCATAAAAAATGAGTTTGTACTTTGTGGCTAATTGCTTCTGGGTGTATGATGACATGGATATAAAATATTCTAATTATATAAATGTTGCAAGGGAAATCTGGGGGGAAAAAAAGCATTAGTGGACTATACTTTCCTTGCTCTTTGCCACTGCTGGGCTGATTGGAATTTGAACTCTTTGAATATTGAAAACTGTAAATCTTCATTGGCTTCCCTAGGGGCTTAGTGGTAAAAAAAAAAAAAAAAAAAACAAAACACCTGCCTGCCAATTCAGAAGACACAGGAAATGTGCAGGTTTGATCCCTGAGTTGGCACTATCCCCTGGGGAAGGAAGGAAATGGCCACCCACTCCAGTATTCTTACCTGGGAAATCCCATGGACAGAGAAGCCTGGCGGGCTACAGTGCATGGGGTCACAAACAGTTGGACATAATTTAGTGAGTAAACAACAACACATCTTGATAAGTGATGATTTTTGCTTATTTGGATCTCTGGAAAAAGGAAGGCAACATGATAGAGAAGCAATCTCCAGCTGGAGTTTTAAATACAGTTTTTTAAATTTTTTAAAATTAGTTTTATTGAAATATAGTTGATTTACAATGTTGTGTTAGTTCCAGGTGATGAGCAAGATGATTTATTTATACACATACATATATCCACTCTCTTTTAGATTATTTTCTCATATAGGTTATCACAGAATATTGAGTAGAGTTTCCTGTACTATACAGCAGAGCCTTGTTGGTTATCTATCTTATATAGTATAGTGTGTGTATATTCATCCCAAGCTCCTGATTTATCCCTCTCCCCCATGTTTCCCCTTGGGTAACCATAAGTTTGTTTTTTATATATGTAAGTCTCTTTATGTTTTGTGAATAAGTTCATTTGTACCTTTTTTTTTTTGAAAGAAAATGACTCTGCATTTGAATGATAACATATGGCATTTATCTTTCTCTGTCTGACTTAAGTATAATAATCTCTGGGTCCATCCTTGTTGCTGCAAATGGCATTATTTAGTTCTTTTTTTTCTGACCAAGTAATATTTCATTGTGGGCTTCCCTGTTGGCTCAGCCTTAAAGAATCAGCCTGCCAGTGCAGGAGACATGGGTTTAATCCCTGGGTGAAGAAGATCCCCTGAACAAGGAAATGGCATCCCACTCCAGGATTCATGCCTGGGAAATCCCATGGACAGAGGTGCTTGGCAGGCTACAGTCCATGGGCTTGCAAAGAGTTTTACATTAGTTAGTGACTAAACAACAACAGTATTTCATTGTATATATGTACCACATCTTCTTTATGCATTCTTCTGTTGATGGATATATTGTTGCTTCCATGTCCTGATTATTAGGTTGCTTTCATGTCCTGCTTCAGTGAACAATGAGGTGCATGTGTCCTTTTGGATTATGGCTTTCTCCAATGCATACCCATGAGTGGGACTGCTGGATCATATGGTAGTTCCTACCTTAAGTTTTTAAGAAACCGCCATACTGTTCTCCATAGTGGCTATACCAATTTTCATTCCCACCAACAGTGTAGGGGGTTTCCCTTTTCTCTACATTCTCTCCAGCATTTATTGTTTGCATATTTTTTGTTGATGGCCATTCTGACCAGTATGAGCTGATATCTCATTGTAGTTTTGATTTGCATTTATCTGATAATTAGTGATGTTGAGTATCTTTTCTTCTGCTTTGTGCTTTTTGGCCATCTATATGTCTTCTTTGAGGAAATGTCAATTTAGATCTGCTCATTGTTTGATTGTTTGCTTTTTTGACATACAGCTGCATGAGCTGTTTGTATATTTTGGAGATTAGTATCTTGTTGCTCACCTCACTTGAAAATATTTTCCCCCATTCTGTGGGCTCTTTTTGTTTTGTTTTTGATGGTTTCCTTTGCCCTGTAGAAGCTGTTAAGTTTAATTAGGTCCTATTTGTTTATTTTTATTTTTATTATTCTAAGAAGTGTATCAAAAAAGATATTACTGTGATTTATGTTATAGAATGTTCTGCCTATGTTTTCCTCTAAGAGTTTTATAGTGTCCAGTCTTATATTTAGGTCTTTGATCCGTTTTGAGTTTATTTTTGTGTATGATGTTAGAGAATGTTTTAATGTATTTCTTTTATATGTAGCTGTGCAGTTTTCCCTAGAACCACATATTGAAGACATTGTCTTTTCTACATTGTATATTTTTGCCTCCTTTGTGGTAGATAAATTAACCATAGGTGTGTGAGTTTAAATGAAGTTTTCAGTTGTTAGTGAGCTCTTATGAAATCAGATGTCTGATCCTTAGAAGGGTGATGATTTTTCTGCCTCACGTGTCTATTTTTCAGTGGGTCAGTTTCAACTGTAAGACTAAGGCAAGTGAACTTAGGAAAACTCTACCATTGTAGTCTATAAACAGCCCGGTGCAAAAGCACCCCAATGACAGGGTGTCATTAAATGAGCATGGCTGTGTTCCAATAAAATTGTATTTATGGCTGTTGAAGCTTGAATTTTAGAAAAATTTTTGCATGTCATCCATACTGTTCTTTTAACATTTTCTGATCATTTAAAAATACAAAAGCCATTTTAGCTTGTGTGCTGTACACAAATAGATGATGGGTCAGATTCAGCTTGTAAGCCATTGTTTGCTAACCTCTGTTTCAGATAACCTGTATACTTTGAAAAACTGTAGAAATGAATTACTACAACTAAATAAAAAATTACAATTGAAAGTGACTGATGAACCTAGTAAAAAATAACAGATGGGACATCATCATGCAACTTAATATACTGCACACAGTTCCAAATCCTTATCTGACTCTCAGTTTATATATAACTGTCAATACCAGTTGCCGGTAGAGAATTTGTTCTCAAATTGAAAAATTATTCAACATGATTTAAGGCCTACCAAATCACAAAAAATATAGTCTAACTCAGTGACCATTTCTATAGGATGAGACACAGATAAATATTGAGATTGCTGTAATTTGTTTGCTAAGGAAGAAATTCGTGTGTTAAATCACTCCATGATAATTGGTTGACATTTGTAACTTATTGAGTTTATATTTTTGAATTTTATATGATTTGGTGTTCAATAGTTTCATTTGTGAATTTTATAGAGAATGACTTTATGCTTTTTGTATTTGTTATGACTGAGAAAGAAGTACTACAGTGACAAAAAATTAACTCAAAATGGATTAACAGGCCTAGTGATAAAGTACAAAATTGGAGGTATTCTTACCTCTCCAGACTGGAAAAAATTAGGAGATTCACTCTTATGAAAGCATGTGGAGAGAAACCCAAGGCTGTCCCTGTGCAACAGAGAGAAGATGAAACAAAGGAATGTCACAAGGTTTTCAAATTCTACGCAGGAAACAGGCTACAACTACTCAGATACTAACATATGCTACCCTTTAAGAAAAATGAAGAATAACTTTCAGAGAAGAATCTGGGCTCAGAACATGGAGCCTTCAGCACAGAGGGGGAAATCTTGACCTGCAAGGAATTCCTCCTAAGCCTGGCAGCCTAATGAAATATCCATACTGGGCTTTGAAATCACTTGGAATCAGTGACCTCTTTGTTCTGATTTTTTCCATTTTGGAATAGGAATTGGCTAAAGCTCTTATACTTGATTTGTTCTAACATTGTTTATTGGAAAGAGGTAACTTGTTTTCTGGGCTTCCCTGATTGCTCAATGGTAAAGAATCCACCTGCCAATATGGGAGACACAGGTTTGATCCCTGGTCTGGGAAGATCCCCTGGAGAAGGAAATGGCAACCCACTCCAGCATTCTGGCCGGGGAAATCCCATGGACAGAGGAGCCTGGTAGGTTACAGTCCTGGGTTCCAAAAGAGTCAGACACAACTAGACAACAACAACTTGTTTTCTAGTTTTACAGGTATAGAGATGGACAAGTATGTTGTCCTAAAATGGATCATATGCAGAGTCTCACTCTCTGATTTACATAATGCTGATAATTAGGTTTTGGACTTCTAAACTCATTATATGAAATTTTGGACTTGAGTTTACACTGTAAAGGATTAAGATTCAATGGGATGTTGGGATGGATGAATGTATTTCACATGTGATGTAGATGTGAACCTTTGGGGGCCAGAGGGAAGACTGTGGTAAGCTGAAAATTACACTACCAAAAAATAATCTACATATGAATCTCTGAAACCCATGAATGTAATCTTATATGGCAAAACTAAGACTGTCTTTAGATGTGGTTACTTTTAAGATCTTGAGATGGGAATATTATGCTGGATTATCTAGGTGGGCTCTAAATGCAGTCACACACAACCACTTAAGAGGGAGATAGAGGTTTCACACTCAGAGAGGAAAATGTAAAGGGCAGATAGAACAAAGATTTGAAGATGATGGCCTTAAAGACTGGAGGGATGCAGGCAGAAGCCAAGGAAAGATAGCAGCAAACAGAAAGTGGAAGGAGAAAGGAAGATTCTACCCTGGATCCTCCAGAGGATATATATAGTAGCTGACACCTTGATTTGGGCCTAATGAACATATTTTGGTGCTTCTGGCCTCCAGACCTCTAAGAGAATAAGTATGTGGTTTTTGTTTTATGGCAGGGGTAGGGGGGGTGGTCATCAGTTCAAGGCAATTTGTTACCACAGCCCTGGGAGATTATTTAAATTGGAAGCAATCCAAATGCCCATCAAATGATGAATGGATATAGAAAGTGTGATATTACCATCTAACAGAATATTATTCATTAATAAAAAGAATAAAGTAATAATGCATTCTGCCACATGAATGGACCTTGAAAACATGCTAAGTGAAAGAAACCAAAAAGGAACACATATTGTATGGTTCCATTTATATGAAATGTTCAGAACAGACAAATCTATACTACACAGAAAGCAAATTAGTAATTGCCTAGGATTGGGCAGGTAGGGATATTGGGAAATGCTGCCTAAGTGGAGTGAAGTTTATTTGGGGGACAATGAAAATATTCTAAAATTTATGATGGGTGTATAACTAGGAATATACTAAAAGTTCTTGGATATAAATTCAGAGGGTGAATTATATGGTATATGAATGATGCCATAGTAAATTCATTTTTTCAAAAGAAGGCTCTAAAGTGTGGTGAGAAAAAGGCATGAAATTATATTATATTGAGAAAGACAAGTCCCACTATCTGCAGTGTCAAGCAGGGGATCAAGGAGAGCTGATGGTATAGTTCCAGTGTAAGGGTCAGCAACCTCAGTACCCAGTAGGAGCTAATGTTTCAGTTCAAATCCAAAAGAAAGAAAAATCCCCCCTCATTTAAAGAAGGGTCAGCCTTTTTGTTCTAGTCAGACCTTCAATTGATTGGATGAGGCTCACCCCCGTTAGGGAAGTCAATCTGCTTTATTTATTTATTGTGATTCAAAGGTTAATCTTACCCAGAAACACCCTCAGGGACACACTCATAATGATATTTGCCCAAATATCTGGGCATCCCTTGGTCCAGTCAAGTTGACAAATAAAATTTAACGTTATGTAATTTCTTAGTCATAGATACATATTGTAATATTTTCCCATTTGCAATTTGTCTTTTAGTTTTTAATTTTAATCAAGTCCATTTGATCACCTTTTTTCTTTTCACTTGTATGTATTGGATCACTTGTATGTAATGGATCAGTATGTCCATTCCTGCAAAAATATAGTAGCCTTTTCCCAGTAGCCTTGGGAAATGGCTAAGTGGAATGAGGTTTATTTGGGGGACAGTGAAAATATTCCAAAATTTATTATGATACATTTTTTATTGGGATTTTGAGAGATTGCATTGAATCTGTGAACTCTTTGGGGGACTGTTACCATATTTAAAATATTAAATATTTCAGTAAATGAACAAGAGATGTCTTCTCATTCATATTGACCTAGTTTAAATTATGGAGAACAGTGTGGAGATTCCTTAAAAAACTGGAAATAGAACTGCCTTATGATCCAGCAATCCCACTGCTGGGCATACACACTGAGGAAACCAGAAGGGAAAGAGACACGTGTACCCCAATGTTCATCGCAGCACTGTTTATAATAGCCAGGACATGGAAGCAACCTAGATGTCCATCAGCAGATGAATGGATAAGAAAGCTGTGGTACATATACACAATGGAGTATTACTCAGCCATTAAAATGAATACATTTGAATCAGTTCTAATGAGGTGGATGAAACTGGAGCCTATTATACAGAGTGAAGTAAGCCAGAAGGAAAAACATAAATACAGTATACTAACGCATATATATGGAATTTAGAAAGATGGTAACAATAACCCGGTGTACGAGACAGCAAAAGAGACACTGATGTATAGAACAGTCTTATGGACTCTGTGGGAGAGGGAGAGGGTGGGATGATTTGGGAGAATGGCATTGAAACATGTAAAATATCATGTAAGAAACGAGTTGCCAGTCCAGGTTCGATGCACGATACTGGATGCTTGGGGCTAGTGCACTGGGACGATCCAGAGGGATGGTATGGGGAGGGAGGAGGGAGGAGAGTTCAGGATGGGGAACACATGTATACCTGTGGCAGATTCATTTTGATATTTGGCAAAACTAATACAATATTGTAAAGTTTAAAAATAAAATAAAATTAAAAAAAATTATTTGAGCAATGTTTGTAGTTTTCACAGTAAATGTCTTGCACCTCCTTGGTTAAACTTGAGTATTTTTTTCTTTCTGATGCTCTTAGTGGAGTTGTTTTCTTAATTTCCTTTTCAGATTATTCGTTGATCAGGTATACAGTACAATTTATTTTTGTGTGTTGAAGCTGTGCTCTGCAATTTTCCTGAAAGTATTATAATTTTTTGTTCTTCAGGATTCTCTTTATATAAGGTTGTGTCATCTGTGAATAGTTTTACTCCTTCCATTTCAACTAGGATGTCTTTTTCTCCATGCCTAAATGGTAAGGCTAGAATGTCTGGTTGAATGGAAATGGCAAAAGCAGGCATCCTTTTCTTTTTCCTGACCTTAGAGGGGAAGCTTTTGTTGTTTCATCATTGAATATGGTGTTAGCTTCTAGTTTTTAAAGCTGCCCTTTATCATATTGAGGAAGTTCCCTTCTCTTTATAGCTTGTTGAGTGTTTTAATATTGAAATGGTATTTAATTTTGTCAAATATTTTTGCGTTCGTTGAAATGATTGCATGCTTTTTCTCCCAATCATTCTGTTAGTATGATTAGTTGATTTTTGTGTATTGAATCAACCTTGCATTCCTAGGGAAAATTCTACTTGGCCTATAATATAGTATATAATACTATATATTATGCTGTATTATATAATACAATATATAGTACTTTTAATATACTGCTGCATTCAGTTTGCTAGTACTCTGTTGAGAGTGTTTATATCTGTACTCATAAGGGATATTGTTCTGTAGTTTTCCTTTGATGTCAATATCGGACTTTGGTATCAATTAATACTGGTCTTGTAGATTAAGTTAAGAAGTGTTCCTTTTATTTTTTGGAAGAATTTAGAAAGAATTGGTATTCGTCTTTAAATGTTCAGTAGGATTCATCCTGGACTTTTCTTTGAATCAATAATAAATAGCCTCTCAACAATCTCTTTACTGGTTACTGATCTTTGCAGATTATTTCTTCTTGATTAAATTGTGGTAGTTTGTGTTTCTAGTAATTTGTTTCATCTAGGTTATCCCACATTTGTTGACACAATTGTCCATTGCATTGTGTTAGATACTTTATTTTTTGTAAAATCAGTAGTGATGTCCCCATATTAATTCCAGGTTTTAGTTATTTGTTTCTCCTACTTCTTTAGTTTGTTACTGTTGTTGATATTTTTAAGGAGAGAACTATCAGTTTCATTGATTTGCTTCTTTGTTTTCCCATTCTCTACTTCATATATCTCCTCTCTAATCTTTATTATTTCCTTCTTTGTGCTAGCTCTTCTAGTTTCTTAAGGTGTAAAGTAATATTTGAAACCTTTATTTTTAAGTTTAGGCTCTTAAGTTATACATTTTCCTCTAAGCAAGGGTTTACATGCATTCTAATCATTCTTGTAATTAATAACAAGGGGAGACTTACTTCTGCTGTTTTTCTATTTATTTTCTATATATCTTATTTTTGTTCCTTGTTCCCTCTATTGTTAACTTCTTTCATGTTTCATTTTTTGTAGTGAACCATTCTGATTCCCTCTCAATTTTCTGTGTATATTTTTATTTACTTTTTAAATGATTACCTTGCAGATTGCAATTAATATCTTCAGTGTAGAGCAATGTATTTTGAATTAGTAGTAAATTAGCTTCAACAGTGCACAAAATATGCCACTACACAGTTCCATATTCCCCCCTTTATGTTGCTGTCACAAATTATATATATATATTGTGTTCCCATTAGTATACATTTATGACAAACTTTTATGACTTTTTAAATATCCTATAGGATACAAGGAGTTCTAAGTGAAATATACAATAATAGTGGCTTTTATATTTATTTATGTAGCGACTTTTAACAATATTCTTCATTTCTTCATATGAGTTCTAGTTATTAATAGTATCTATAAATAAATAAAGATATACTCAGCTCCATTAGTAATTAGAGAAATTTTTAAAAAAATCACAATAAGGTACTACTTAACACCTAGTAGAATGGCTGTGATTTAAAGTAAATAGGCAGTTTTGTGTATTTCCAAAACATTACAGAAATTGGATCCTCACACATTGCTAATAGAAATGAGAGATTATGTGGACATTTTGGGAAACAGATTGGCAGTTTCTTTTTTTTTAATTAATTTATTTTTCAATTGAAGGATAATTGCTTTACAGAATTTTTTTTTCTGTCAAATCTCAACATGAATCAGCAATAGGTATGCCTATGTCCCCTCCTTCTTGAACCTCCCTCCCCATCCCACCTCTCTAGGTTGATACAGAGCCCCTGTTTGAGTTCCTTGAGACATACAGCAAATTCCCATTGCCTATCTATTTTACATATGGTAATGTAAGTTTCCATGTGACTCTCTTCATACATCTCATCCTCTCCTTCCCTCTCCCCATGTCCACCAGTCTGTTCTCTATATGTTTCTCCATCGCTGCCTTGCAAATAAATTTATCAATACCATCTTTCTAGACTCCATATATATGCATCAGTATACAATATGTTTTCTTTCTCTTTCTTACTTATTTCACTCAGTATAATAGGCTCTAGGTTCATCCACCTCATTAGAACTAACTCAAATGTGTTCCTTTTTATGGCTGAATAATATTCAATTGTATATATGTACCACAACGTCTTTATCCATTTATCTGTTGATGGACATCTAGGTTGATTTCATGTCCTAGCTATTGTAAATAGTGCTACAATGAACATTGGGGTACATGTGTCTTTTTCATTTTTGGTTTCCTCAGGGTATATGCCTAAGAGTGGGATTGCTGGGTCATATGGTGGTGTTATTCCTAGTTTTTTAAGGAAACTCCATTTGGTCTTCCATTGTGGCTGTATCAATTTACATTCCCACCAATGGTGCAAGAGGGGCCCCTTTTCTCCACACCCTCTCCAGCATTTATTGTTTGGAGACTTTTTGATGATGGCCATTCTGACCATTGTGAGGTGATATCTCTTTGTAGTTTTGATTTGCATTTCTGTAATAATGAGCTATATTGAGCATCTTTTCATGTGTTTTATCTGTATGTCTTCTTTCGATAAATGTCTGTTTAGGTCTTTTCCCCACTTTTTGATTGTGTTGTTTGTTTTTCTGATATTGAGTTGTATGAGCTGCTTGTATATTATGGAAGTTAATCCTTTGTCAGTTGTTTCATTTGCTATTATTTTCTCCCATTCTGAGTGTTGTCTTTTCACCTTGTTTATAGTTTCCTTTGCTATGCAAAAGCTTTTAAGTTTAACTAGGTCTCACTTGTTTACTTTTATTTTTATTTAGATTGGCAGTTTCTTATGAAGTTACATATATGTTCACCATAGGCCATTGCAATATCAATCCTAAAATATTTTGCCAGGAGAAGTTAAAATATTCTTTTAAATTATATGTGAATGTTTGCAGCAGCAATATTCACTAAAGCCTATAAGTAAAAACTCAAGTGTCTTCCAACTGGTGGGTGAACAGAAGTAGTATATCCATGGAGTAGAATATTATTCAGCAATAAGAAAGAATGAAGTACCAATATATAAGACAGATAAACCTCAAAAACATTATGCCTAATGAAAGAAAGCAGACAGAAAAGAATGCATATTGCTATGTTTCCATTTATAGTAAATGTCTTAAAAAGCCAGATGTGCAGAGACCAAAAATAGATCATTGTTTGCCAGGGTCTGGGGGTGATATTACAGAGTGACTGTAAATGTCGTGAGGTATTTGGGGTGTGATGAAAATATTCTAAAATTAGTTGTGATGATGGTTGTACAGCTCTGTAAATATACTAAAGTCATTGAATTGGGTGATTTCAGCATCACTATCAAAGTAAGAAACCCCAAGGACATGTCTCTCCATAGAAACACCCATTGCCTAGAGACAATTGGGAGCCTGGGAACAGTGAAAGAATGAATAATTCACAATAAATCTTTTTATATACTTTGATTTCTGAATCTTATGGATGTATTACAACTTCTAAACTTAACAGAAAGAAATTCACTTTTCCAGGGAAGAAAAAAAAAAATACAGAAAACTCTTTTAGGAAGCCCAATTTTGACCTAAAAATAGAGAGAGGCAGCTGAGGAGTAAGAGACCTCTGTGTTTAGTGAGCACCAAGTGTGAAATATGTCATTCAGGGCTGGGAACAACAGAGAACTTGGACTCAAGGTCTGAACACCTGAAAGAAACATACAAACACCACTTATAAACCTATCATTTAAAAAAAAAATAAAACAGGGATAATGCCATTCATCCTACAGGAATATTGCCTAAAGGAAATCACCTATGTAATATTGATTACATAGCTCAAGGAAATGAGATCGCAACAGAGCAGAAAATAGGTAGTTTATTCCCTTCTGAGGCCAGATGATTCTAGCCTCCATTCACCAGGGCTTCTCTTCACTTTGAGCTTGTCAAAGAGGGATTTTGCCAAGCTGGCTTCTGGACCCCTCTTCTTGCTACGCAGAATTAAACATTAACATTTCAAATAAAGTGAAAACCCCCTTCATTTCAACCCTTGCCCAACCCTATTCCCTTCATTCTTTCTCCAGATTAACCCCAATTAACCCCAATTATGATTTTCAGGTCACTTTTTTTTTATTATACATTTTATTTTATTTATTTATTTTAGTTGGAGGCTAATTACTTTACAATAACTACCGCACAATTGCACTCATCTCACACGCCAGTAAAGTAATGCTCAAAATTCTCTAAGCCAGGCTTCAGCAATATGTGAACCGTGAACTTCCTGATGTTCAAGCTGGTTTTAGAAAAGGCAGAGGAACCAGAGATCAAATTGCCAACATCCGCTGGATCATGGAAAAAGCAAGAGAGTTCCAGAAAAGCATCTATTTCTGCTTTATTGACTATGGCAAAGCCTTTGACTGTGTGGATCACAATAAACTGTGGAAAATTCTGAACGAGATGGGAATACCAGACCACCTGATCTGCCTCTTGAGAAATTAGTATGCAGGTCAGGAAGCAACAGTTAGAACTGGACATGGAACAACAGACTGGTTCCAAATAGGAAAAGGAGTTCATCAAGGCTGTATATTGTCACCCTGTTTATTTAACTTATATGCAGAGTACATCATGAGAAACGCTGGACTGGAAGAAACACAAGCTGGAATCAAGATTGCCGGGAGAAATATCAATAACCTCAGATATGCAGATGACACCACCCTTATGGCAGAAAGTGAAGAGGAACTCAAAAGCCTCTTGATGAAAGTGAAAGTGGAGAGTGAAAAAGTTGGCTTAAAGCTCAAAATTCAGAAAACGAAGATCATGGCATCTGGTCCCATCACTTCATGGGAAATAGATGGGGAAACAGTGGAAACAGTGCCAGACTTTATTTTTCTGGGCTCCAAAATCACTGCAGATGGTGACTGCAGCCATGAAATTAAAAGACGCTTACTCCTTGGAAGGAAAGTTATGACCAACCTAGATAGCATATTGAAAAGCAGAGACATTACTTTGCCAACAAAGGTCCATCTAGTCAAGGCTATGGTTTTTCCAGTGGTCATGTATGGATGTGAGAGTTGGACTGTGAAGAAGGCTGAGCACCGAAGAATTGATGCTTTTGAACTGTGGTGTTGGAGAAGACTCTTGAGAGTCCCTTGGACTGCAAGGAGATCCAACCAGTCCTTTCTGAAGGAGATCAGCCCTGGGATTTCTTTGGAAGGACTGATGCTAAAGCTGAAACTCCAGTACTTTGGCCACCTCATGCGAAGAGTTGACTCATTGGAAAAGACTCTGATGCTGGGAGGGATTGGGGGCAAGAGGAGAAGGGGACGACAGAGGATGAGATGGCTGGATGGCATCACTGACTCGATGGACGTGAGTCTGAGTGAACTCCGGGAGTTGGTGATGGACAGGGAGGCCTGGCGTGCTGCAATTCATGGGGTCGCAAAGAGTCGGACACGACTGAGTGACTGATCTGATCTGATCTGATTGGTTTTGCCATACGTTGACATGAATCAGCCATGGGTTTACATGTGTTCCACATCCTGAACCCCCCTCCCACCTCCCTCCCTATCCCATCCCTCTGGGTCATCCCAGTGCACCAGCTCTGAGCACCCTGTCTCATTCATTGAACCTGGACTGGTTATCTGTTTCATATATAGTATACATGTTTCAATGTTATTCTCTCAGATCATCCCACCCTCGCCTTCTCCCACAGAGTCCAAAAGACGGTTGTATACATCTCTGTCTCATTTGCTGTCTTGCATATAGGGTATCATTACCATCTTTCTAAATTCCATATATATGTGTTAGTATACTGTATTGGTGTTTTTCTTTCTGGCTACTTCACTCTGTATAATAGGCTCCAGTTTCATCCACCTCATTAGAACTGATTCAAATGTATTCTTTGTAATGGCTGAGTGATATTCCATTGTGTATATGTACCTTATGCTTTATCTCTGCACAGGCACTCACACTCACCAGGGCCCCAGACCACCCCCCACCGGACATTGTTTACTAGTAGAGGAATGAGTTTGTGTTTTCCATGATCCCATGGAACACCTTCTCTCTCTGGTGGAGATCCTGAGCTGCACGTGGACAGGGCATGGGTAGCTGGAGAGACTCCTGGATATCTGTTTTAAGGTTTAAAAGGTGAGAGATTTGCACATACAAATCAAACAGACATTTATTGATGCATCAACTAATAACTTTATTTGAAGAACCAATAACTTTTTGTTTGTTTTTACTTAGGAATTAAGATTTATTTTTAATATAAATTTATTTATTTTAATTGGAGGCTAATTACTTTATAATATTACATTGGTTTTGCCATACATCAACATGAATCCGCCATGGGTGTGCACGTGTTCCCCAACCTGAATCCCCCACCCACTTCCCTCCCCGTACCCTCCCTCTGGGTCATCCCAGTGCACCAGCCCCAAGCATCCTGTATCATGCATTGAACCTGGACTGGCAATTTGTTTCATATATGATATTATACATGTTTCAATGCCATTCTCCCAAATCATCCCACTCTCGCCCTCTCCCACAGAGTCCAAAAGACTGTTCTATACATCTGTGTCTCTTTTGCTGTCTCACATACAGGGTTATTGTTACCATCTTTCTAAATTCCATATATATGCATTAGTATACTGTATTGGTGTTTTTCCTTCTGGCTTACTTCACTCTGTATAATAGGCTCCAGTTTCTTCCACCTCAGTAGAACTGATTCAAATGTATTCTTTTTAATGGCTGAGTAATACTCCATTGTGTATATGTACCATAGCTTTCTTATCCATTCATCTGCCGATGGACATCTAGGTTGCTTCCGTGTCCTGGCTATTATAAACAGTGCTGCGATGAACATTGGGGTACACATGTCTCTTTCAATTCTGAGAACCAATAACTTTATGTGAAGAAATGGCAAAACTGGAGGGAAAAAACTTAGGTGAACTTTTTCTGCGAGGGCAATACTGTGGTCTGCATGGCAGGCAGGGTGACCTTGGGCACTCACCCGGGACTCGGGGGAAAGTCCAGTCCAGGCTTAGTCCTTCTTGTCGCCGTCACCCAGGGTGAGCTTGTCAAAGACGTACTCTGCCAGGCTGCCTTCCAGGGACTCCACGTTGCTCAGGTTGCTGACATACCCCAACTCCTTGATGAACTTGACCTGCTGGTCCAGGTGGTGGGTCTCCAGGAAGTGGCACAGGTGGGCATCACTGCTGTCAGTGGCCAGCTGGTACAGGTTGAGCAGGCTCTGGTTGACGCACTTCTCCAGGTGCAGGATGTCCTGCATGGCCTGGAGGCCACTTTCCCTCTGTTGGGTCTCAGGCTTTCTGATGTCGAGGAAGCAGGTGCGGCCACCACGCTGGTTCTGCAGGAACAGCAGGTTTTCAGCCCGCTCGCTGTGCTCATGGGAGCAGAGCAGGAAGAAGCGGGAGAAGTGCTTCAAGGCCATGTCATCACAGTCGAGGTAGAAGGCCATGGCCAGGCACTGGAAGGAGGCGTGGAACTCCAGGGCAGCGTGGCTGTTGACCGTGGCCTCACATTTGGGGCAGTAGTTCTGGCGTACTTAGTGAGGGCAGCACGGGCAGCATGGCGGGCGACACGGGTGCAGTGGGCAAGAAGGTGAATGCAAAGCTGCGGGGCCATTTCCACCAGCCTCAAAGAGTTCCCAGGGTGGACAATGCGGGTAGCCAGGAGCAGGCATCTCAGGTCAGGTCAGCAGTTCTGCAAGGGACTGAAAGTCAAGTCCCTTACTGGGCTTGGGAGGGTTGAGAGGAGGTTCCGGTTCCATAATGGGGGTGGGGTGGGAAGGTGGTGCATGTCAGTGGGCAGAGCATGAGTGCAGCGTCCCAGGTTCCTCCAAAACCTGGGTGATGCAGGGCAACTGCAATGAGCTTCTGGACGATATAATATTTTAAAGCATTATTCATGAATATTAGTGCATCCGTTTTGCGTTAATCATGTATGTGATTTCTTTGCACAACTTATTTGAATAGGGCCCTAATGTGATTGTTTTATTAAACAGTCCTCTTTTGGTATCGTGGTTATATTTACTATTACAGAGCTCTTTTTGAAGGCAGCTCTCCTCAGTGACTTCAATACCCATACTAATGACACTTCTAATAGGTTCTTCATTGGGTTTCTGGACCTCATTAACTCCAGTGATCTCTACTTTTCTGTTTCTGGTCAAGTTCACACTTGTCTGACAGCGGAGTGCCACCTCCAGAGTCTTAGTGAATCTTTGCACCTCTGCAGCTTTCACTCTTTTTGACCTTCATTTATGCTCCCTTTGTTCTCTCTCATCTCCTAATCTTTCAGCACAGTCCTAGAAACCCAGCCCTTTCACCTGACTTACCAATTTCCTTCCTCTTGGGTAAGTGCAAACTTCTCTTTTCTCTGTCAGAAAACAAAAGACTTAGATGCATTCTTAGAGAAAGCACTTAACCATGTGGATATATTCATCCCCTCCAGCCTCATTTGTCCTTTCGCTGCCACTCAGCAAACATTTTTTAACCCATCAATTATGGTGTTTGAAATGAGCCACAGTGGTAGGAAATACCATTGATCTCAAATTATCTTTCATTCATTCAGCAAATATTTATTGAATATTTAGTATCCCTACAATTTTACTCCATAATATCTTAATAATACTCTTGAATGGATATATTTGTCCCAAAGGGTGATAATGGTGTTTCTCAGATATTTTATACCTTATCATTAATCCTAAGTAAGTAGGTAATAGTAAAATATAAATTATAACTAAGGGAACCCTAAAACTTAACCAACATTTCTAAGGAATAATCAACAAAGAAGCATGGACTGGGACTCAAATTTCCAGAAAGGAAATGTGTGTGTGTGTGTTTGTTTGTTTGTGTATAAACCATTTCATTCAGTTTTTCATTAATGAAGAATATAAAACTAAGTACAAACACAAAATGAGAAAAATTCAGAGCAGAATGTGTTTTTTAAAAAATATGATTATGTTACAGAGTCCAATATTACTCTGCTCGCCACACAACAGGCCAGTGAATCTGAGTAATGGGGTGTTGAGGCAAGGAAAAGGACTTCAATCAGAGAGCTGGCAGACAGAGAAGATGGCAGGCTAGTGCCTCAAAATAATCATTGTATTGGGGCCTGGATGCCAGGTTCTTTTATAGATCAGAGAGAAGGAAGCAATAAGGAACTAAATTAAAAAGGCAGAATAAGAGAGAGAGAGAGAGAGAGGCATTAGGGAAGTAAAGTGAAAGGGTCTTCAGCCTTGCAAAACATCTCCAAGGGAATGGCCAGCCTTTGGAAGGGATGTGTTAATCTCTTCTACTCATGGATGAGCAGGAACAAACTCTCTCTCCAGGAACTGAACAAAGGCACTTTAGTTTACTGTCAAGCAGAGGGGCAGAGTCCTCCAGGCAAGCCATTGAGTATGATTATAATAACAAGAGCAACAGAAAAGCAAATCAAAGAAACAGTTTCCAACATGGAGTCAGAATTGGCTTCCTCCCTGCAACAATTATAGGACCATAAAATGAAATGTCTGTGGTCAGTATATGTATTATTCAGTGTTCTCTAGAGAAACAGAACCAATAGGATTGATTGATTTTAAGCATTGGCTCATGTAAATATTGAGGCGGGGCTTCCCTTGAAGCTCAGTTGGTAAAGAATCTGCCTGCAATTCAGGAGACCTGGGTTCGATTCCTGGGTTGGGAAGATCTCCTAAAGAAGGAAATGGCAACCCACTCCAGTATTCTTGCCTGGAGAATCCCATGGACAGAGGAGCCTGGTGGGCTATGGCCCATGGGGTTGCAAGCATTGGACACAATTTAGCTACTAAACCACCTCATTATGGAGGCTGGCAAGACCTGAGACTGACAGTCAGCTGAAGGCACAGGAGAGCCTGGATAGGGGGAGAACCAAGAGGAGCTGATGTGTCAGTTTAAGTTTGAAGGCAAGAAAATACTGATGTCCTAGGTTGAAGGCAGTCAGACAGGAGGAGTTCCCTCTTACTCAAAGGAGAGTCAGCCTTTTTGTTTTTTGAGGCTTTCAACTGATTAGTTGAGGCTTAGTCACACTAAGGAGGGCAGTCTGCTTTACTGAGTCTACCAATTCAAGTTATTTTCAGGCAAATGTCTTTTTCAAGTTGTTGTTCAGTAGCTAAGTCATGTCCAACTCTTTGCCACTCCATGGACTGCAGCATACCAGGCCTCCTGTCTTTTTCAAGTTGTTTTTTTTTTTTTGAGATACAGTTGTCATATCACATTGTATTAGTCCGAGATGTACAATTTGGTATATACTGCAAAATGATTACTACAATAAATTTGCTTAATGTTAATCATCTCAGATAGTTACAGAATTTTTTTTCTAGTGATAAGAATTTTTGAGATCTACTCTCTAAGCAGCTTTCAAATATACAATACAGTATTGTTACTAAATGGGGCTTCCCAGGTGGCTCAGTAATAAAGAATCTGCCTGCCAATGCAGGAGTTGCAGGAGACATAGGAGACACAGGTTTGATCCTTGAATCCAGAAGGTCCCCTGGAGAATGAAATGGCAACCCACTCCAGTATTCTTGCCTGGAGAATTCCATGGACAGAGGAACCTGGTGGGCTACAGTCTATGGGGTTGCAAAAAGTCAGACACGACTAAGCAACTAACACACACATACACAAAGTGATATATCAATCTAAAATCAATCCTGTCTGTCACTGGGCTGTTCACTCTACCTTCTCTTATTACAGTTACTTTCTGAGTTTTCACTATTACTACCCATATTTTACAGTTAAAGAAATTGTGGATTATAGAGTATATAACACGTTAAAGCACATAACTTGTAAATAATAGAGAGTGACACTGTGAACTGGATTCCTCTATTGGTAGTTTGGAAAGTTTGGCTGGACCATGAGGATTAGAACAAAGATTGCGTTTAACTTGTTTGATGCTAGATTTCACAAAGTAGGGGCTCAGAAACATGATTTAAAGACTGAGTGGCCTTTTAAAGTTTTAGTTTCATCTGTCCAAATTAAAAAACAAGGAGTGGAATTGGTATTAAATTTGTATTTAAACTTTCTGTTTTTAAATTTATTTATTTATTTTAATTGGAGGCTAATTACAATATTGTCATGAATCAGCCATGGGTGTACAAAAGGAAAACCAATCAAAGAGACTCAATTGTGACAAATTATTCTTATAATTTTACTTTAATATGCACAAACATATAGCTAGGTATAACGCTCTGTAGCTTTAAAATATGCTGTTAGAACTGTAAACCTAACAATTTGTGTGTGTGGACATATCTCTTGGAAGAGAAGCTGAACACCAAGACAAAGCCTAGCATTCCTTTACAGGACAGGAATTTCAGATGTGTTGTGAAGTAACTGGTGAATTTGGGAAGGGGTGAGGCCAAAGGGAGCCTTTTAGAAAGGGAAGAGGCTGTTAGAACTGCGAACTGAGGAGAAGAGAACTACTGACAAAGAGTTTTCAGGGATAACACACTTCCCTTTGTGTGTCTGTGTGGTAGAATCTGTGGCCTGGAGTACAATGAGAAAGATGTACTAGAGCAGCTTCTGGTGGCAGGAATATTATTTTCTTCTACATGCAGCTATGGAAACACTGCTTAATATTCCTCAGATCTTAACTGTCATGGACAAAAACAAAGTGATGATAATGGGAAATGTCAGTTCCAATTGCTTCCTTCTTTCATGAGTTCTCTTTCAAGTATACATGCTTTTATTTCCACCTAAATCATCACTTTGTTCCTTAATAACATGTATTCCTCAATGATGTAGTAGAAAACTGAAGTCTTCTCTTTGTGGCCCTTTCCCCTTAACTCTTTTTTGATTTTTGCACCAACAATCCCTAATTTTTAGAAAAAAAGACAATAGCACACAAGTGAATCAAGGTACAGAATTCCTTAAATTTTAAGAATCAATTCCTGGATCTTTATTAATTGCTAAATGTATTGATCACATCAACGTAAGTATTTTAATCAGTTTGTCTACAGAGATTGCAGCTACAAAATAAAATGCATAATTTGTTTATTCAGTTGTTACAAATGTAGGAAGGGGAAACGTAAATAGGATTAACAAGATTTTTATGCAGAACCAAGAGTCTATCTCCTTTTCTTTCCAGAGAGACTGTTCTATAAACAGTGGTACTTATTTTCCTAGCCAGGCTATTAAACATGTTTGGTTAGATTATGTTTTGAATCAAAACAGGTTATTGGAGTAAATGTCTATGTGGGATGTTTGTACATGCTCAGTTGCTAAGTTGTGTACAACTCTTTGTGACTCATGGACTGTAACCCACCAGGCTCCTCTGTCCATGGAATTTTCCAGGAAAGAAAACCAGGATGGGTTACCGTTTTCTCCTCCAGGGATCTTCCCGACCCAGGGATCAAACCCGCGTCTCCTGCATCTCCTGCATTGACAAGTGGATTCTTTACCACTGGGCCAACTGGCAAGCCCTTCTCTCTGGGACACTTGTGTTTATAAAACTATTTCATAGCTAGATGACGTGGAGCATCCCTCAGACTGTGTTCTTGCAAAGGACTGCTTTTGAGTCAAATAAATAAGAGAAAGCAGGTAATAATATAATATTATAACTCTTTTTGCAAAAATATGACATCTCGGTTCACATTTTGTGATAGTCTGAATAACATGTGAGAAAACCACAGTGTGTCTATGTGTGTATGGAATACATGTATTTGTATGATTTGTATGTGAATATTAGCCTTTGATTGCTAAGAGTTACTTTCGCTAAAATTTATACTTACTGTGGATTGTGGTATAGATATATATTAGCCAGGTAAAGTAGACCTTAGTGGGAACATGCATCTTGGCCGACTGTGTGGGTGTGCATTATGTGAATTTTTAATTCTTTAATTTATTTTATTCATTTTTGGCTGTCCTGGGTCTTCATTGTTGCAAGTGGGCTTTTGTAGTTGCAGTGATCCAGAGCCACTCTCTAATCGCAGTGTGCAGGCTTCTCATTGCAACGGCCTCTCTTATTGCAGAGCACGGGCTCTAGGGCACGAGGGCTCAGGAGTTATGACTGACAGGCCCTAGAGCGCAGGCTTAGCAGTTGTGGCACAGGGGCTTAATTGCCCCACGGCATGTGGAATCTCCCCAAACCAGAGATCGAACCCATGTCTCTTACATTGGTAGGAGGATTCCCAACAACTGGATCACTAGGAAAGTCTTTATTACTTTTAAAAAATACACATGTTGTACTAAATATCATGGATTGAGTCAGCATTGGTTGAAAACTGAGGTTATGAATTATCCTTCATTTTTCATATTTATTAATATGAAGTTGTTAGGGGAGGCACACTGACTGAAGCTGCCCACCCTGGCCAGGCACCATAGTAACCATTTGTATGAGTCGTTTTGAAACAGGAGATCCTGGTAAGGAACACGAAACTAATAAACCCCAACAAGTAGAAGAGTTCAGGAAAAATCAAAAGGAGATACCACATATCCGACCACCTCCCAGCATCCTTCTCTCTGGCATCCATCTTGGCTGAACAAGGCGTGCACCACCAGGAAGGACTCTGACTCAGAATGACTGGCTATAGACAACCGGGAAACTAATCCCATCACCATAAAACCCAAGACTGCGAGCCACGTGGCAGAGCAGTTCTCCTCGGTTCCCTTACCCTGCTGTTCTCCGCCTGGGTGCCCTCTTCCAGTCTCTTGCTTTGTCAGCACATGTGTCTCCTCAGACAATTCATTTCTGAGTGTTAGACAAGAGCCCAGTTTCGGGCCCTGGAAGGGGTCCCCTTCCTGCAACAAAGTGATTCAGGAAATTTTTTGCTAGCTACTAAAATGTAAACTTTTAAAATTTAATCTCTCAATAATTTCTGTGTAATGTACACTTCAATCTGGAGAATTTAGATGATTCATGTTCTATATTCGCTTCCCAGGTGGCACTAGTGATCAAGAACTTGCCTGCCAATGCAGGATATGTAAGAGACTCGGGTTCAATCCCTCATCGGGAAGATCCCTTGGAGTAGGAAATGGCAGCCCACTCCAGTATTCTTGCCTGGAGAATCCCATGGACAGAGGAGCCTGGCGGGCTACAGTCCATGGGTGGCAAAGAGTTGAACACGACTGAATGACTTAGAACACACGCATGTTCTGTATTCTCAGTATACTGCTGCATTATTTAAGGTACCCTTTCTTTACTCCCTTCTTAGGAGGTGGTGAAAGATGTGGGGTTTCGTGTCAAATAGTCATCAGCTGAAAGCCTGACTCTATGCCTTCCAAGCTGTCTGAACTTGCCTATAGTGTTTCACTCATCAGAAAAATGGTACTAATGATATGAGATGTTAAGAGGATTAGATGATGCATTTATGATTATGCTAATATTACACAGTTGATTGATTAAAGTCAATACACAGTAGCTTTTATTTTAGGAACTAGACTGACCCTGAGAAAGTAGTCTACTCACTATATAAAAAGTTTACCTTAATTTTTAAATTTTAGGCTCTTCTATTAAAATCCCGAAAATATAATGCTTTTTCTCTTCCCTCGTATTTTGTTCTTTCTCTTTTTTAGCTAGTCACTAAAATCTATTTTCGGAGAAGGCAATGGCACCCCACTCCAGTACTCTTGCCTGGAAAATCCCATGGACGGAGGAGCCTGGTGGGCTGCAGCCCATGGGGTTGCTAAGAGTCGGACACGACTGAGCAACTTCACTTTCACTTTTCACTTTCATGCATTGGAGAAGGAAATGGCAACCCACTCCAGTGTTCTTGCCTGGAGAATCCCAGCGATGGGGGAGCCTGGTGGGCTGCCGTGTATGGGGTCGCACAGAGTCAGACACGACTGAAGCGACTTAGCAGCAGCAGCAGCAAAATCTATTTTATGCTGTTTTTGCTGGAAAGGTTGGCAGATAATGCAGTTACAAAATATATGAATAGCTTTGGAATCAATAAATCCCAAAGATTAGTATGAGAAAGAGGAATTAATCTTCAAAACGTAGCTTATAAAAAGTATAGATTTATATAGCCTTTTGACATTTCTAATATTATTGTCCTGAGTTACTATTTAATTTCAAGTTTATCTGTCTTTGCACTCTAAGGAAATTGTAAAGTTCCTAAGGTCAGGGACATTAGATCATGTCTATTTATTTCTATTGCAGAGCTTTCTCTCACTTCAGTTCAGTTCAGTCGCCCAGTCGTGTCCAACTCTTTGTGACCCCATGAATTGCAGCACGCCAGGCTTCCCTGTCCATCACCAACTCCCGGAGTTCACCCAAACTCTTGTCCATCAAGTCAGTGATGCCATCCAGCCATCTCATCCTCTGTCATCCCCTTCTCCTCCTGCCACCAATCCCTCCCAGCATCAGAGTCTTTTCCATTGAGTCAACTCTTTGCATGAGGTGGCCAAAGTACTGGAGTTTCAGCTTTAGCATCATTCCTTCCAAAGAAATCCCAGGGCTGATCTCCTTCAGAATGAACTGGTTGGATCTCCTTGCAGTCCAAGGGACTCTCAAGAGTCTTCTCCAACACCACAGTTCAAAAGCATCCATTCTTCGGCACTCAGCCTTCTTCACAGTCCAACTCTCACATCCATACATGACCACAGGAAAAACCATAGCCTTGACTAGATGGACCTTTGTTGGCAAAGTAATGTCTCTGCTTTTTAATATGCTATCTAGGTTGGTCATAACTTTCCTTCCAAGGATCTTTCTGTACTTGGGGCTTAATAATGCAAAGAGTAGTAGATCTTATTTTAATCATGTTCTTTAAATTTATTTTAGTGTGGTAGTCATGTAGTAGATATTATTTTAAATTATTTCAAGAGTATAGGTATTTAGTCTATTGAATACAGACCATTAAACACTGATATTCTATACTGTGTTATGAAAAGCATGGTAGCTCATAAAGGTGAATATGTTTTTATGTAAGTATATTTAGGAAATAATGCAGATATGCCATGTGTAGCAGATTTGAGTGATTTTTAGAACTTAGTTACTTTCCACAGATGCTATAAAGAAAGTCTCATGAGGGGGTGGGTGGCAGTAAATGTGAAATCAGCAAGATGACAGAATCAGAGGCTCCTGGTTTTACTTTCCATTAAAGAAAGACCAGCTAGCAACTATCCACAGACAAGAAGGCCTTTGAGGGGAGGGAGAGGGGGAAAAAAATCCCAGAACCCAGAGGTGAGGCTGAAGCACCCTCCTCTGGAGCACAAAGCAACTTCACTCTGACCACACAGCCCCTCCTGCAGGCCAGCACAGAGCCACACCAAAATATTTCTCCAGCAGGGAAAAGAGATCCCTATGTGAACTTCCAGGTTCCACAACATTCTGGGAAACTTCTCTTGAGATCCACTTCTTTCCATCTCACAGGGAACATTGGGAGAAAAGGGAGTGACTCCCTGGGATTAGCTTGAAATAAAAGGGAGGTGGGGCAGGGTTTACAGCATCCAGTGCACAGATTTTGATGGACTGTGTACCTGATGGCAGTGATACCCCTATCAGAGAGCACAGCAAGCAGTTCTGCCCACCTGTGGTGTGGAGCCAGTAACCTCATTTGGCCAGGGAGCATGAGAGCAGCTCTACCTACATGAGGTGCCCAGCCAGAAATCTGGCCAAACCATTGGAATTTGTCCTGTATCCCTGCTTAGGCAGGGTCGCAAGCCAACAGCACCATCCAGATGCCTCATCCAGAGCACAGCCTCTAGGCTTGCCCAGCCAGGAAGTGCAAATAGTGACTCTGAGAAATCGTGGAACCCAGTGCACCTATCTGCCTGGCTTTGGAGCCCAGCATACAGCCCATTTGATGGCTGAGCAGATTTCCCATTATGTAAGCTATGCAGGAAACCCAGGTTCAGTCACTGGGTCAGGGCGATCCCCTGGAGAAGGGGATGGCTACCCACTCCAGTATTCTTGCCTAGAGAATTCCATGGACAGAGGAGCCTGATGGGCTACAGTCCATGGGGCCACAAAGAGTCAGACATGACTGAGCAACTAACACCTCTTCACTTCACTTCAAGCTATTGAACTACAAAAGGAGCTATTTCATTTATCTTTCAGTCTTTCCATGTGCTATCAATTTTCTTCCTCACAATGCAAAGATTTGTTGGGTATGCTAGAACTATTATGAACAGTGCTGTAGTTTCCTTATTTAAAGGCATAATTTTTATTTTACACACTGAAGATTCCTTAGTTGCTCTAATGATAGACCTCAAAGAGGATAGTATCCTTATCTTCTATTTAATTGTTAAGAGATCAGGAGAGCATGACATAGGTATCACTGGCCATGCTATATAGTTCTACTTGGTTTATGATTTTTGCATCCTCCCAGAGCTGAATTTCATTTCTCCCTGCTCCTGCCACACAATGGACAAAGCTGTGGTTGTTGTAACCAGCAAGATGGAAGAGTGGGGTACAGCTGGTTCCAGCAAATAAAAATACATCTTTATGTTTCCCTTATTTGAGGCTCCAGTGTTGTGTATGTTCTTCCTCCAGTTTCAGTGGTTGAGGGGTCCAAGGTTTCAAGGTAAATTGCTGAGTGTCAGTGTGGAAATAATACAATTAGAAGACTTTGACCTCCCACTTGACCTTAGATAACTCACTTTTTTTGAAGTATTCTCAGTTATAAGATGGAGATAGTAATTCTTTGGGGTTTCTCTGTGTTGTCAATCTCAAAACAAACAAACAAACAAAAACTCACAAAGATTGTGAATAAGCATTTCGAAAAATTTTTAAGTAGCTATACTAACACAAATTTTTAAGTAGCTATACTAACATAATTATAACTAATCAAGCTCTCCTGAATTTCCTCTCCTTCTAAAAAGGCTTCTGTGGATTTGAAGTTGCACTGGTGTTAAGAAATCTAGATTCTGTTTGTGTCTATTTATGTCTGTATGACAACTAATACCAATGTGGATAATTGCTGCAGTGAAGAAACCCATACAATTTCACTGAAGAAACTTATTTTCACCAGTAAATGATAAGTGGCCTTATTCGTGACTCTTATTTTGAAAATGCATTTTCATCTTAAGCAAAAGCTAGAATTGAGTGAGGTTTTAGTTGAATGTTATCACCCTGGATAAACACCATCAAAAGTTTTTTTTTTCCTCTTGGCTTCTTTCCTATGTACCCTTTTCAAACCCTTCTTACTCCCTTCTCTTTCACAAATGTATGCTGTGTATCTCGTCTGTGATGTTGGTGGTATTAGGCACTTATATAAAGTGATCCTTTAATTTTCAGCAAAATCTGAGTTTGATAATATGGTCTCCATCTTATAGATGAGGAGACATGCTTCTTGAAGTACAAGGTCACGTAACCAAAATATGGAAAAGAAGGTATTCTAGGTGTGTCTTCTGACTATAAATATGTTGCTATTTCTGTGACATGTGCATATTCCTTAATGCACTTTTTAAAAAAAATTTATTTTATTTTTAAACTTTACATAATTGTATTAGTTTTGCCAAATATCAAAATGAATCCACCACAGATATACACGTGCTCCCCATCCTGAACCCTCCATTGAGGAAATTTTAGATAATTGATTCCAATTTTGGTTAAATGGAAGACTGAAATTTCCTTTCTTTTTTAAAAATTAAAAAAATGTGTTTATTTAGTTTTGGCTGCTTGCGGTCTTCCCTGGGACTCTTGTTGCTATGTGCAGTCTTCCTCTGGTTGCAGCAAACAGGGGCTCCACTCCAGTTGTGGTGTGCTGGCTTCTTCTTGTGGTGACTTCTCTTGTTGCTGAGCATGAACTCTCGGGCATGTGTGCCTCAGTGGTTGTGGTGTGCGGGCTTAGTTGCCCTGCAGCGTGTGAGGTCTTAATTCCTAGACCAGGGATTGATCAATGGAATCCTTGTCCCCTACATTGGTTGGCAGATTCTTAACCACCAGGGAAGCCCTACATCTCCTTTCTTACCTCCCCTGCACATCCTAGCTCTTCTAATGAACTACTGCCCATGGAGTCATTTAACACTACAGTTTGGTTTGCCGGAGTCATTTAACACTACAGTTTGGTTTGCCTGATTTATTTATGTCACAGAGAAATTCATTCAGTCATGTAGTTGAACATTTGAGTGTCTGTGGCTTCTCTGGTGGCTCAGAGGTTAAAGCGTCTGCCTCCAATGCAGGAGCCCCGGGTTTGATCCCTGGGTCGGGAGGATCCCCTGGAGAAGAATGGTAACCCACTCCAGTATTCTTGCCTGGAGAATCCCATGCACGGAGAAGCCTGGTAGGCTACAGTCCACGGGTCGCAAAGAGTCGGACACGACTGAGCGACTTCACTTTCCCTTTCCTTTGTTTAAAAAGGGGTGATTTGTGTTAAAATACAATGGGATGAAGCAGATAATTAGCACATTGAGTGCTTCATATAGTACTAACCTTAAATACAAAGGAAATGACAAATAGCCTTTGTTTTGCATGTGATTGCAGTGGAAAGTATGAGAAAGGCATGTATTATGATGCTGGAAACTGTGATAAATTCCGGTCAGTGAAAAAAGAAGGAAAATGAAGGAGACCTTTTGGGGAGGAAGAGACCACTTTGGATAGGCCTCATTTCACATTTTGGTTTAAAAAAAAAACAGGAGATGAGGGTAGAACAGGGTTTGATTATTAAAATGTGAGGGAAATATTGTAAACTTTTGATAAATCCTGTTATTTAAAAAAGCTTCTCCTCTTTTTATCCATTCAACAAATGGTTATCGAGCATCTACTTTGTATCCTGCATTTTCTGTGTAGTGAGAACTTAGAGGCTAATTAAAAGTATCCTTATTTTCACAGGGTGTTAAGCCTGGAGAAGAGAGGAAATAAACAAATACATATATACATATATATATATATGTGATTATATATATATACACACATACACATACACACACACCACATCTCATAGAGATACGTATTATGAAATTAAAGATAAAGCAGGGGAAGGTGGGGTGGTAGAGAATGATCAATGATGATAATTGGAGTATGGTAATCTGAGGAGGACTCTCCAAAGAGGTGACATTTGAACTATACCTGAATAAAATGAACCATATGAGCATCTAGGAAGAAAACATTGCAGACAGAAGGAAGAACAAATTCAAAAGCTCTGAGATGGGGTATTTCTCACTCTCAATGGAGACTTGAGATTTTATCCCAAGTGTAATGGGAGACCTCTGAGCATTGTAGTTGGAGAGGAATATGACCTGAATTCGGTGTTTAAAAGATCACTCTGGTTTACTCCGTGGAAAATAATCTACAGTGTGAAAAGAACTGCAGTCAGAAGGTAAGGCGAGAGGCTTTTGCTATTGTGTGGCAAGATATGATGGCTCAGAGAAGAGCAGTAAGAGTAGAGATGGTAATAAGAGTAGAGGCTCTCCCTTTGGGAATACATTGTGAAGATATATCAAACTTCAGCATAGAATTGGAGAAGTCAAGGCTAGCCTGGCAACTCTGAGTGATGATGCTGTTTACCAAAATAGGGAACATGAGAAGATGAGCAAATTTAGAAGTAGGAAATTATGAGAGTTCTTATGATAATGCTCTTTCTTTTTATTGAAGTGTAGTTGATTTATAATGTATTAGTTTCAGGAATACAGCAACATGATTCTGTTATACCTACGTGCATGTGTGCTCAGCCACTTCAGTTGTGTCCGACTCCTTGGCTTCTCTGTCCATGGAATTCTCCAGGGAAGAATACTGGAATGGGTTGTCATTTCCTCCTCCAAGGGATCTTCCCAGCCTGGGGAACGAACCTGCATCTCCTGAATTGCAGGCAGATTCTTTACCATTGAGCCACCAGGGGAGCCCTTATATGGTTATACCTACATAAATATATTCTTTTTCAGATTTTTTCCATTATAGATTATTATAAAGATATTGAATATAGTTTGCTATGCTATGCAGTGTGTCCTTGTTTATTTTTTATATATAGTAGTGTGTATCTGTTAATACCTAACTCTTAATCCCTCCATCTTTTCCCTTTGGTAACCATAAATTTGCTTTCTATGTCTGAGAGTCTATTTCTGTTTTGTAAATAAGTTCATTTGTATCATTTTTTTTAGATTCCACATAAAAGTGATAAAGATGTATATATAAACAATGAAATATTACTCAGCCATAAAAAGGAATGAAATAATGCCATTTTTAGCAACATGAATGAACCTAGAGATTATCATACTAAGTGAAGTAAGTCACATAGAGAAAGACAAATTTCATATGATATTGCTTGTATGTGGAAGATAATGCTTTATTTTAAATTCCTATTACACATGCTAGTAGAGGTGTCATGTGGGCAATTGACTATATTGCAATCTGGAGTTCACCACTAAAAACTGGGGAGTGTGTGTGTGTGTATGTATATATATGTGTATATATATGTGTGTGTGTGTGTGTGTGTGTGTGTGTGTGTGAGAGAGAGAGAGAGAGAGAGAGAAAATCATGCTATTCAATTGAATTACCTGCAGAGTTAGTCCCAGGACTGATCTCTGGGTATATCCAGGTCAGAAACAGGAGAATTTCAAATTTAAGTCTCAGACTGGAGAAGGACCAGAACACAGGAATTGTCATGTTAGAAGAACAAAAAAAGGAGGGGATCCAAAAAGGAATGAGTTACTTATTAGGCCCAATGCTCTTGAATAAGATGAAAATACTAAATTTCGCCATGACACCTTATTGGTGACCTTGACAAGAACATGTCACTAGGAAATTAGAACAAAATTCTGATTGGAATGAATTCAAGAGACCCTAGGAGATGAAGACATGGAAACAATGATTTATAAACAACTCTTTGTGGTAATTTTTCTACAAAGTGGAGCAGAAAATATAGAGTGGTAACTGGAAAGAAAAAATACATCAAGAGAATTTTTATTTGGTTTGGTTATTTCACATGATGGGAGTTATAAAAGCCTTTTTGGTTTTGGTTTGTTTGTTTTTTAATGACAAGAATTATTCTTCCCCAAGACAGAACAATAATATAGGAAAGAAAGGAGAAAAATACAGGACAAATATTTAATTGGGCAAAATTTGACATCCAATGCACAAACGAAAGGCTTTGCCTTAGTAGAATAAAGAGTTCATCCTTTGTTTCAGAGGATGGAGAATATGGGTACAGATGTCAGTGGCCTGGTAGATGGAAGGAAAAGATGGTTCTCTTCTAAATATTTTTTTTCCTCAGTGAAGTACAAAGCAGTGCTTTGAGAAGAAGGAATAGAAACAGGGATTTGGGCAACTGATTGTAGAAGTAAGATGATCATTAGAAAATGGGAAAATGTATTGATGAGGGAAATAAATGGAGCAGAATTTCAGCTAGTGTTGAAGGCACATTTAAGATTCATGCCATATGTAACCAGTCCCTGTGGTATGTGATTTTCTCTAGCCATGTATAACCATTTGGGTGCAGGTACAAGAATGGCAGAGATTAAGATTTAACCAGGATTGGGGTTTTATCAGAGGACTATAAGAGTCAAGGGAGTTAAAAGTATACTCAAAGAAGGGATAATAGTAGTCAGTGGAGCCTAAGCTGGGAAGGTAAGGAACTGAAGTAAGGCACAATTAATGCTTAAAAGGTGGTGAGGGTCATTGGATTGTTATAACATGTTGGAGTAGAAGAATTGGATGTTTGGGAATATTAAAAGGGCCTTATCCACAAGGTAAAAAGTAGGGATTGGAAGGTGGGATAACTGAAGTTGAGATTTGGAATTGGTATAAGTATTGCCAGAAACAAAGGCTAGAGTCTGACTATAGGGATCATCTTACCTACTGTCTGTAGTGAGATAAGGACAAGATGAATGGAGGTAGTGAGATCCAGTGCCAGGATGTGAATGGATAGTCTTTGTGAATATTTGAATCAAGAACTTTGAGAGTAGTTAAAGGGAGTAAGTCAGTAATTCAGACACTAAGTAACCTCACTGAAGATGGAGGAGTGAAAAGGGAGTAGTTGATTGCAGTAAGGATATTGGTGAACATTACAACCTGATGGCTCTGTTCCCTTCTCACATCAGTCCTGGGTATTCATTGGAAGGACTGATGTTGAAGCTGAAACTCCAATACTTTGGCCACCTGATGCGAAGAGCTGACTCATTGGAAAAGACCCTGATGCTGGGAAAGATTGAGGGCAGGAGGAGAAGGGGATGACAGAGGATGAGATGGTTGGATGGCATCACTGACTCGATGGACATGGGTTTGGGTGGACTCTGGGAGTTGGTGATGGACAGGGAGGCCTGGTGTGCTGTGGTTCATGGGGTCGCAAAGAGTTGGACATGACTGAGCGACTGAACTGACTGACTGACAACCTGATGGCTCTGTTCCCTTCTCACGAGGGTAAAGTATATGCACATACTTCCATTTACAGATGAATTCCTTCATTACCAGAAATAGAATTGCACTGCAGATCTGTGCTTCTAATCTTTCTCACTGCTGCTGCTGCTAAGTCACTTCAGTTGTGTCTGACTCTGTGCAACCCCATAGACGGCAGCCCACCAGGCTCCCCCGTCCCTGGGATTCTCCAGGCAAGAACACTGGAGTGGGTTGCCATTTCCTTCTCCAATGCATGAAAGTGAAAAGTGAAAGTGAAGTCACTCAGTCGTGTCCGACTCCTAGCAACCACGTGGACTGCAGCCTTCCAGGCTCCCCCGTCCATGGGATTTTCCAGGCAAGAGTACAGAATGGGTTGCCACTGCCTTCTCCAATCTTTCTCATTACCAATTTCCTATCCCAGACAATTTTACATGTTATTTTGGAAATGTAAAGAAGTTGCTTGACTTCTTTTAAATTCATGAGTGAGTTTTTAGTCACTATTCATGAAATGAAACGATTAATCTTACTTGAATAAATATGTGTGGATATTTGATGATGCTGTGTGTAGTTTTGCTTACTGTATTTTGCACACTAGATTTGCCAAGAACTTGAAGCTCCCTGCTATTCTGTACCTGTGTTATATGGAAATACTTTTTCTTGGTGAATTTTTTATGAGTATGGTTAAATTTTTTTAAGTATATTTAATTAAGAGGCATGACAAACCAGCATAACAAAGTTTCACCTATAATTTTGATAGTTTTCCATCTGTTTTGGGAGCTTGATGCAATCCTAATAAGGGGGATAGCAATTTCATTATTAAATGGGGCTAACATTATTTTGGCTACCAGTTGTACTTAAGAGTAATTGTCATAATTAACTCATTATGATTTTAATACAAATGGAACTGCATGTCTCCTTTTTCTCAACACAATTATTTTGAAATTGATCCCATTTTGTAGCTGACATAGCTAGATCATACTCTTAAAAAGTAATTATTTTTGTGGTTTGATTTTTACAAATAACTGATACAACTATGTGGTATTCACAATGCTATAAAATGTGAGAAGAGTATTTGTGAATATTGATTTCATAGGTGATAAAAGTGATAAAATATTGATAAACCCAAGCAGAAGGTCATTGAGAACTGTTGATAAGCATTAGGTATTAAATTTACAGATGTAGAATCAAAGTTGTACATACATGGTGGGATGGACACTCACCATGAATTCTGATGGGTGTTACAATGAGAGAGAAAAAAGCCAAGTTAAGTAGTAAATAGAAAAATGTCTAAGCATCTTCCCGTGCATCTTCTTCTCCCATTAAGTTGATTTTTATCACTTTGTGTATAGGAGTCTTAACAGAATCATATTTCCATCCCTTCCTGGTGAACAACCTCTCAAGGATGTCTGGCATCCGGTAGCCCTTGCTTAGAATGAAATCTTTAAATGCAATTGTTCCATAAAGATCTTCAAGAATGTCCTGTTCAGGAAACTTCCTTCCAAAAATCCCACCTCCAAGTAAGGCCTTGGGATCAATCAAAGGTTCGTCATTTATTAGCTTTTTCCACAACTTGGGCTGCAGGTACCATGCACCATACCTTATCTTCACCCAGTCAGGTTTATAAGGATTGTGTGGTTTCTGGAGTTTCTTCTCCCAGTTTGGTTCCTCCATGGAGAAATTTTTTGCCTCCATTTTACCTATCCTGATGCCGAACCTTACCTTTGAAGAAACCTGGGATATTTTCTTGATGCGGGCTTTGTCGTGGGTTGGTGGGCAGTCGCAGCCAACCTCACACAGTTTCATGATGAACTGTTCGTCAATGCGCAAGTCTCCGAAAGTAGAAACCCATTTGCAGAATTTCTGAATTCCTTTTGGTACATTAGAAGACGAATCAGTGAGTGACTCCTTTCTGCTTGACGACTTGTCTTCATAATATAAATTGGCTGGGTGTGACACGGGAGCCTCCTTGACAGGTTCCAGCTGGACTATCGCAGGGGATTTTTTACGAAGCTTTTTGGGGTACTTCTTTTTTCTCTTGGGACCCAGACAGTAAGCCCACAAGTCCTCCAGCTTTCTGTCAGGATCGAGCACTTCCAGCACCTTTAATAAGAGGTCTGCAGGTAGATCTTCCTTCAGCTTTGGGCAGAGCGCCAAGGGATGCCTGGTCAGGTGGGCTTCGATTTCCTCCACGAATGCCTTCCGTGCTTGCTGGGCTGATGAAAGCGTGGAGAACACCTCTGCTTCCGCTGGCAGCTTTTTCTTTGGGGGGGCATGCTGGGGAACTCTGTGAGCAATCACGGGGAGAAAGCCCTCATTAGGTCCTCGAGTGATCAGATCTTTACAAGGTGGGCAGCCCTTCCGGAAGTCGTCCAGCCCCTCTTTCACAAATACCCACTGCCGGCTGTCCAGGTATGTGGGGAATTTCAGGAGTGCCTTCTTGTGCTTTGCGAAACACTTGGAGGGTAACTTGTCTTTGTACCAGGGCTTGCAGTTCATGCCCAGGGGCATCGGTTCCAGTAACCCCGGCCCTAGCAGCCACTTCTTGTCTTCCATGGTTCCCCTGGCCTCGAGGGGGACTCACCACTTTAGTAGTTTGTTGTCCAGGCTTCTCCGGTTGCTAGGAGACCACGTAGCCAGGTGCCGCTAGATTCTTCCTGGAGGCGGATCAATGCAGGCGCCATGTGAAACCTGCATTCTCCCAGGATGCGCAGTGAAGGCACATTCTTTTTTGTTGTAGTTACTGTGTTGTTGTTACTAGTCCGTTGTATGGACATAGCATCACTTATTTATGCACTCATCTTTTGATGGACATTTGGATTATTTGCAGTTTGAGGCTATCACAAAGCTGCTGCAAATATTTGTGTTTCTGTCTTTGTATATCCATATACTTTCATTTCTCTTGGGTAAACTTTAACTGATGGAAAGCTGGGAGCAGATGAGGTTTTATGTTTTAGACTACTACCAAACTTTTCCAAACTGGTTGTACTAGTTAATATTTCTTCTAGTTGTGTATAGGGGCTTCCCAGGTGGCACTAGTGGTAAAGAATCTGCCTGCCAATGCAGGAAACTCAGGAGACATGGGTTTAATCCCTGGTTTGGGAAGGTCCCCTAGAGTAGGAAGAGGTAACCCAATCCAGTATTCTTGCCTGGACAATTCCATGGACAGAGGAGCCTGGAGAGCTATAGTCCATGGGGTCACAGAGAGTCGGACACAATTGAGCATGCACACACAAAAGTCTATTCAAATTTTTTGTACTTTTAAAAAGAGGTGGATGAAACTGGAGCCTATTATACAGAGTGAAGTAAGCCAGAAAGAAAAACACCAATACAGTATACTAACACATATATATGGAATTTAGAAAGATGGTAACAATAACCCTGTATATGAGACAGCAAAAGAGACACTGATGTATAGAGCAATCTTTTGGACTCTGTGGGAGAGGGAGAGGGTGGGATGATTTGGGAAAATGGCATTGAAACATGTATAATATCATATATGAAACGAGTCGCCAGTCCAGGTTCGATGCACGATACTGGATGCTTGGAGCTGGTGCACTGGGACGACCCAGAGGGATGGTACAGGGAGGGAGGAGGGAGGAGGGTTCAGGATGGGGAACACGTGTATACCTGTGGCAGATTCATGTTGATATATGGCAAAACCAATACAATATTGTAAAGTTAAAAAATAAAATAATTTTGATGGACGTCTCTTATTTTTAGAATTCTTTGTATATTCTGGATGTAATATATGATTTGTAAGCATTTTCTTCTCCACTTATGATTTTTCTTTTCATTGTCTTAAAACTGTCTTTTAACGAACAGTTTTTACATTTGATGAAGTCCAGTATATCAAGTATATATCCAGTATATGGCTTGTCTTTTTGTGTTGTATCTAAGAAAGCTTTGCCTATCCAAAGTTTGCCTATTCTGCTAAAATTTGTGTAATCTTTAGGTTTTATGTTAAGATTTGTCATCTCTTTCAATTCTTTAGATGATGTAAGATATGGATCAAAGTTATTAATTTTATTGATTTATTTATGTTTGGCAGTACTGGGTCTTTGTTGCTGTGATCAGGCTTTCTCTAGTTGCAGTTAGCAGTGGCCACTCTCCAGTTGTGTGTGTGGCCTTTTCATTGTGGTGGTTTCTCTTGTTGCAGGAGCACAGGCTCTAGAGCATGGGCTCAGTAGTTGTGGCATTTGGGGAGCAACTTAGTTGCTCCTCAGCATGTGGGATCTTCCCCTACCAGGGATCAAACCTGTGTCCCCTGCATTGGCAGATGGATTCTTATTCACTGCACCATGAGTTAAATCCCAAAGTTTTTTATTTTTATTCTTCCTGCGGATATCTAGTAGTTCCAAAATTTTTTATTTTTTTTTAAATTTTATTTTATTTTTAAACTTTACAATATTGTATTAGTTTTGCCAAATATCGAAATGAATCCGCCACAGGTATACCCGCGTTCCCCATCCTGAACCCTCCTCCCTCCTCCCTCCCCTACCCTCCCTCTGGGTCGTCCCAGTGCACCAGTCCCAAGCATCCAGTACCGTGCATCGAACCTGGACTGGCGACTCATTTCATACACGATATTATACATGTTTCAATGCTATTCTCCCAAATCTCCCCACCCTCTCCCTCTCCCACAGAGTCCATAGACTGATCTATACATCGGTGTCTCTTTTGCTGTCTTGTACACAGGGTTATTGTTACCATCTTTCTAAATTCCATATATATGTGTTAGTATACTGTATTGGTGTTTTTCTTTCTGGCTTACTACAATCTGTATAATAGGTTCCAGTTTTATCCATCTCATTAGAACTGATTCAAATGTATTCTTTTTAATGGCTGAGTAATACTCCATTGTGTATACGTACCACAGCTTTCTTATCCATTCATCTGCTGATGGGCATCTAGGTTGCTTCCATGTCCTGGCTATTATAAACAGTGCCGCGATGAACATTGGGGTACACGTGTCTCTTTCTCTTCTGGTTTCCTCAGTGTGTATGCCCAGCAGTGGGATTGCTGGATCATAAGGCAGTTCTATTTCCAGTTTTTTAAGGAATCTCCAGACTGTTCTCCATAGTGGCTGTACTAGTTTGCATTCCCACCAACAGTGTAAGAGAGTTCCCTTTTCTCCACATCCTCTCCAGCATTTATTGCTTGTAGACTTTTGGATCACAGCCATTCTGACTGGCGTGAAATGGTACCTCATAGTGGTTTTGATTTGCATTTCTCTGGTAATGAGTGATGTTGAGCATCTTTTCATGTGTTTGTTAGCCATCTGTATGTCTTCTTTGGAGAAATGTCTATTTAGTTCTTTGGCCCATTTTTTGATTGGGTCATTTATTTTTCTGGAGTTGAGCTGTAGGAGTTGTTTGTATATTTTTGAGATTAGTTGTTTGTCCGTTGCTTCATTTGCTATTATTTTCTCCCATTCTGAAGGCTGCCTTTTCACCTTGCTAATAGTTTCCTTTGTTGTGCAGAAGGTTTTAAGTTTAATTAGGTCCCATTTGTTTATTTTTGCTTTTATTTCCAATATTCTGGGAGGTCGTCATAGAGGATCCTGCTGTGATGTATGCCGGAGAGTGTTTTGCCTATGTTCTCCTCTAGGAGTTTTATAGTTTCTGGTCTTACGTTTAGATCTTTAATCCATTTTGAGTTTATTTTTGTGTAGGGTGTTAGAAAGTGTTCTAGTTTCATTCTTTTACAAGTGGTTGACCAGTTTTCCCAGCACCACTTGTTAAAGAGATTGTCTTTTCTCCATTGTATATTCTTGCCTCCTTTGTCAAAGATAAGGTGTTCATATGTGCGTGGATTTATCTCTGGGCTTTCTATTTTGTTCCATTGATCAATATTTCTGTCTTTGTGCCAGTACCATACTGTCTTGATAACTGTGGCTTTGTAATAGAGTCTGAAGTCAGGTAGGTTGATTCCTCCAGTTCCATTCTTCTTTCTCAAGATAGCTTTGGCTATTCGAGGTTTTTTGGATTTCCATACAAATTGTGAAATTATTTGTTCTAGCTCTATGAAGAATACCGTTGGTAGCTTGATAGGGATTGCATTGAATCTATAAATTGCTTTGGGTAGTATACTCATTTTCACTATATTGATTCTTCCAATCCATGAACATGGTATATTTCTCCATCTATTAGTGTCCTCTTTGATTTCTTTCACCAGTGTTTTATAGTTTTCTATATATAGGTCTTTAGTTTCTTTAGGTAGATAAATTCCTAAGTATTTTATTCGTTCCGTTGCAATGGTGAATGGAATTGTTTCCTTAATTTCTCTTTCAGTTTTCTCATTATTAGTGTATAGGAATGCAAGGGATTTCTGTGTGTTGATTTTATATCCTGCAACTTTACTATAATCATTGATTAGTTCTAGTAATTTTCTGGTGGAGTCTTTAGGGTTTTCTATGTAAAGGATCATGTCATCTGCAAACAGTGAGAGTTTTACTTCTTCTTTTCCAATTTGGATTCCTTTTATTTCTTTTTCTGCTCTGATTGCTGTGGCCAAAACTTCCAAAACTATGTTGAATAGTAGTGGTGAAAGTGGGCACCCTTGTCTTGTTCCTGACTTTAGAGGAAATGCTTTCAATTTTTCCCCATTGAGGATAATGTTTGCTGTGGGTTTGTCATATATAGTTTTTATTATGTTGAGGTATGTTCCTTCTATTCCTGCTTTCTGGAGAGTTCTTATCATAAATGGATGTTGAATTTTGTCAAAGGCTTTCTCTGCATCTATTGAGATAATCATATGGTTTTTGTTTTTCAATTTGTTAATGTGGTGTATAACATTGATTGATTTGTGGATATTGAAGAATCCTTGCATGCCTGGGATAAAGCCCACTTGGTCATGGTGTATGATCTTTTTAATGTATTGTTGGATTCTGATTGCTAGAATTTTGTTAAGGATTTTTGCATCTATGTTCATCAGTGATATTGGCCTGTAGTTTTCTTTTTTTGTAGGATCTTTGTCAGGTTTTGGTATTAGGGTGATGGTGGCCTCATAGAATGAGTTTGGAAGTTTACCTTCCTCTGCAATTTTCTGGAAGCGTTTGAGCAGGATAGGTGTTAGCTCTTCTCTAAATTTTTGGTAGAATTCAGCTGTGAAGCCGTCTGGACCTGGGCTTTTGTTTGCTGGAAGATTTTTGATTACAGTTTCAATTTCCGTGCTTGTGATGGGTCTGTTAAAATTTTCTATTTCTTCCTGTTCCAGTTTTGGAAAGTTGTACTTTTCTAAGAATTTGTCCATTTCTTCCAAGTTGTCCATTTTATTGGCATATAACTGTTGATAGTAGTCTGTTATGATCCTTGGTATTTCTGTGTTGTCTGTTGTGATCTCTCCATTTTCATTTCTAATTTTATTGATTTGATTTTTCTCCCTTTGTTTCTTGATGAGTCTGGCTAATGGTTTGTCAATTTTATTTATCCTTTCAAAGAACCAGCTTTTGGCTTTGTTGATTTTTGCTATGGTCTCTTTTGTTTCTTTTGCATTTATTTCTGCCCTAATTTTTAAGATTTCTTTCCTTCTACTAACCCTGGGGTTCTTCATTTCTTCCTTTTCTAGTTGCTTTAGGTGTAGAGTTAGGTTATTTATTTGACTTTTTTCTTGTTTCTTTAGGTATGCCTGTATTGCTATGAACTTTCCCCTTAGGACTGCTTTTAAAGTGTCCCACAGGTTTTGAGTTGTTGTGTTTTCATTTTCATTAGTTTCTATGCAAATTTTGATTTCTTTTTTGATTTCTTCTGTGATTTGTTGGTTATTCAGCAGCATGTTGTTCAGCCTCCATATGTTGGAATTTTTAATAGTTTTTCTCCTGTAATTGAGATCTAATCTTACTGCATTATGGTCAGAAAAGATGCTTGGAATGATTTCTATTGTTTTGAATTTACCAAGGCTAGATTTATGGCCCAGGATGTGATCTATCCTGGAGAAGGTTCCATGTGCGCTTGAGAAAAAGGTGAAATTCATTGTTTTGGGATGAAATGTCCTATAGATATCAATTAGGTCTAACTGGTCTATTGTATCATTTAACATTTGTGTTTCCTTGTTAATTTTCTGTTTAGTTGATCTATCCATAGGTGTGAGTGGGGTATTAAAGTCTCCCACTATTATTGTGTTATTGTTAATGTCTCCTTTCATACTTGTTAGCATTTGTCTTACATATTGTGGCGCTCCCGTGTTGGGTGCATATGTATTTATAATTGTTATATCTTCTTCTTGGATTGATCCTTTGATCATTAGGTAGTGACCATCTTTGTCTCTTTTCACAGCCTTTGTTTTAAAGTCTATTTTATCTGATATAAGTATTGCTACTCCTGCTTTCTTTTGGTCCCTATTTGCATGGAAAATCTTTTTCCAGCCCTTCACTTTCAGTCTGTATGTGTCCCCTGTTTTGAGGTGGGTCTCTTGTAGACAACATATGTAGGGGTCTTGTTTTTGTATCCATTCAGCCAGTCTTTGTCTTTTGGTCGGGGCATTCAACCCATTTACATTTAAGGTAATTACTGATTAAGTATGATCCCGTTGCCATTTACTTTATTGTTTTGGGTTCGAGTTTATACACCATTTTTGTGTTTCCTGTCTAGAGAATATCCTTTAGTATTTGTTGGAGAGCTGGTTTGGTGGCGCTGAATTCTCTAAGCTTTTGCTTGTCTGAGAAGCTTTTGATTTCTCCTTCATATTTGAATGAGATCCTTGCTGGGTACAGTAATCTGGGCTGTAGGTTATTTTCTTTCATCACTTTAAATATGTCTTGCCATTCCCTCCTGGCCTGAAGAGTTTCTATTGAAAGATCAGCTGTTATCCTAATGGGAATTTCCTTGTGTGTTATTTGTTGTTTTTCCCTTGCTGCTTTTAATATTTGTTCTTTGTGTTTGATCTTTGTTAATTTGATTAATATGTATCTTGGGGTGTTTTGCCTTGGGTTTATCCTGTTTGGGACTCTCTGGGTTTCTTGGACTTGGGTGATTATTTCCTTCCCCATTTTAGGGAAGTTTTCAACTATTATCTCATCAAGTATTTTCTCATGGTCTTTCTTTTTGTCTTCTTCTGGGACCCCTATGATTTGAATGTTGTAGTGTTTAATATTGTCTTGGAGGTCTCTGAGATTGTCCTCATTTTTTTAAATTCGTTTTTCTTTTATCCTCTCTGATTCATTTATTTCTACCATTCTATCTTCTAATTCACTAATCCTATCTTCTGCCTCTGTTATTCTACTATTTGTTGCCTCCAGAGTGTTTTTAATTTCATTTATTGCATTATTCATTTTATATTGACTCTTTTATTTCTTCTAGGTCCTTGTTAAACCTTTCTTGCATCTTCTCAATCTTTGTCTCCAAGCTATTTATCTGTGATTCCATTTTTGACTTCAAGATTTTGGATCAATTTCACTATCATTATTTGGAATTCTTTATCAGGTAGATTCCCTATCTCTTCCTCTTTTGTTTGGTTTGGTGGGCTTTTATCCTGTTCCTTTGTCTGCTGGGTATTCCTCTGTCTCTTCATCTTGTTTAAATTGCTGAGTTTGGGGTGTCTTTTCTGTATTCTGGCAGTTTGTGGAGTTCTCTTTATTGTGGCATTTCCTCGCTCTGTGTGGGTTTGTACCAGTGGCTTGTCAAGGTTTCTTGGTTAGGGAAGCTTGTGTCGGTGTTCTGGTGAGTGGAGCTGTATTTCTTCTCTCTCCTTTCGAAGACTTGGGTTGCTTTTCTGGGTGCCTGATGTCCTCTGCCGGCTTTCAGAAGTTGTTTTGTGGAATTTACTCGGCGTTTAAATGTTCTTTTGATGAATTTGTGGGGGAGAAAGTGTTCTCCCCGTCCTACTCCTCCGCCATCTTAGCTCCTCTCCAATTTTTATTTTTTTTTTAAAGAGAAAAATTTCTCCTTTGTAACTTTGTAGGTATGTGTTGTCCATATTTCTGTGGGTCCATGTCTAGACACACTTTTCTGTTTCATTGATTTCTCTGTCTTTACTCCAATTCTGCTCTGTGTTGATTACTTTGTATTTTACAATAAGCCTTGAAACTAGGCTGCATTAGTTCTCCAACCTCTTTCTTCTTTTACAAAGTTGGTTTGACTCTTACAGGTCTTTTGAATATATATGAGAATTTTAGAATCAACTCATCAATGTCTTTTAAAAGAAACCTGTTGGGATTTTGATAAGGATTTGTGGAATCTATTTTGAGATACTTGACAGCTTAACAATATTGAGTTTCCTGACCCATGACAAAGGTGCATGTTTTCATTTATGTATATATTCTTTCATTTATCTGAGCAATATTTTGTAGTTGTCAGTGTATACATCTTTCACATCTTTTTGTTGTTGTTGTTCATCTTCTCTGAACTTCTGTTTCATCTCCTCCTGTCTTTAGCTTCCATTATGGAAAGATACAAAGTTTGTTCTTACTAAACTGTCAAGAAAGCTCTTATTTTACTACTTAGTTAAATGAAAATAGTATGACAATGCAAATTTATATTATTTCCAGACTTGCAAAAGAAACCACAACCAGTATGATGCATTGTGTAAAGTATGTACAGCTTTAATAAAAGAAGCAAACCAGCCACTATAACAAACATCAGAAATGTTCTAGAATAGCAATAAACCAAATCTTTTAGTTAGGAGTTTTAGAAAGTAAAGAATTAAATAGCTGAAACTCAGCTTTAAACTATCAGGAGAGGTGCAAATTATTTCTTGTAATAATGCAATATATTTGGTATACGGAAGAATATCAAAGGATAAACTACCATTCCTGATTTCATGGAGGAGAAACATTTCACACTGGTACCTTGGTATCTGCCTGGGGTTAGCTCAAGGACTCTCCTTAGATACCCAAATCTGTGGATGTTCAAGTCCCTTATGTAAAATGGTACAGTATTTGCATATAATCTGTGTACATGCCTGTATACTTTAAATCATCTCTAGATTACTTATAATACCTCTTGCAATGTAAATGCTCTGTAAATAGATGCACCACAAATTCATGTTTTGCTTTTTGGATTTTTCTTTTTCTAAATGTTTTCCATCTGCATGTAGCTGGTTTCATGGATGTAGAACCTAAAGATATGGATGGCCAACTGTACTGCACCATTTCATACAAGGGACTTGAAATCTGCAGACATTGGCATCTGCAGGGGTCCTGAAACCAGTCTCCTTTGGCTGCTGACAGATGACTGTATTCTTCTTATGGCCTCTCTTCTTTCTAGCCTGTCTCCTCTGCTCCACACTGATGTGGATTCTTCCTTTTTGAAATTACAGCTTTATTGAGGTAGAACTTACATATTATCAATTCATTCTTTTAAAGTGTGCAGTCTAATGGTTTTTAGTGTATTAATAGGATTGTGCAACTATCAAAGCAATCGGTTTTGACACAGAGTCATTAATCTCAAAGGAACACCAAACCCATTGGCAGTCACCTCATCCATCCCCCAGACACCTCAGCACTTGGTGTCTAATCTACTTTCTGTCTTTTTAAATTTGCCTATTCTGGACATTTGATATAAATGTAATTATAGAATATGTGGTGACTTTTGACTGGCTTCTCTCATTTATCATACCGCTTTTGAGTTTCATCCATGGTGTAGCACGTATATGTACTTCATTTCTTTGTATTGCCAAATACGAATCAATTACGTAATATACCATATTTAATGTATCTGTTCATCTGTTGGTGAATATTTGGGGCTTTCCACTTTGTTGTTGTTATGAATAATGTTGCTACAAACCTTCATGTACAAGAGATTTTTTTCTATTTTTTTTTATTTTTTATTTTCTATTTTTTTCTACTCAGTCTTTTGAAATTTATTATAATCTTTTTTCCCAGCTGTCATGATGTATAATTGATAATTTAAAATTTCATATTTTTAAGGTATACAGCTTGATGATTTGATAAACATATAATAATGAAACAATCACCACAATCAAGCTAATCAACATATTCATCATCCCCCATACTGTCCATCTTACTTGGCTTAAGATCTACCCTCTTAGAAAATTTCAAATATATTGTTAACTATATTCACAGTGTTCTACATTAGGTTTTCAGAATTTATTCATCCTAAATGACTTAAAATTTGTACCCCTCGATCAACAACTTTCCCCGTCTACGAGTCTCTGACAACCAACTCTGTTGCTACTGCTGTTCTCTGCTTCTAGGAGTTTGACTCTTTTAGATTCAACATATAAGTGAAATCCTGCAGTATTTGATTTTCTGCATCTTGATTATTTCACTCAGCATGATGCCCTCCAGATTAACCCATGTTGCAAAAGGTAGGATTTCCTTCTCTTTGAAGGTTGAATAATATTCTTGTGTGTGTGTGTATCTCATATTTCCTTTATTCTTCTCTGGATAGATATTTAATTTGTTTGCATATCTGGACTATTGTGAATAATGCTACAGTGAACATGGGAGTGAATGTATCTCAGTATCCTGATTTCATTTTCTTTGGATGTATACCCAGAAGTGAGATTGCTAGATCATAAGGTGGTTCTGTTTGTAATATTTTGAGGAATCTCCATACTGTTTTAAAGAATGGTGATAAAAATTTACATTCCCACCAACAATGCACAAGGGTTCCGTTTTCTCCCCTTCCTCAACAACATGTGTTATTTCTTGTCTTTTTGAAAATAGCTATTCTAAAGGGTGTGAGATGACATCTCATTTTGATTTTGATTCACATTTCCTTGATAATTTGTGATGTCATGTACACTTTCATACCTTTTAGTCATTTGTATGTCTTCTTTGTAGAAATGTAGGTCTTCTGCCCATTTTTTTTTTAAATTGAGGCATTGTTTTCAGCCATTGAGTTGTATGACTTACTTACATATATTGGATATTAAGCCTTATGAAAGATATGGTTTGAAAATATTTCCCCCATTCTGTGGGTTGCCTTTTCCCTCTGTTGGCTGTTCCGTTTGCTTTGCAGAAGCATTTTTATTTGATAAAATTTCTCTCGTCCACTTTTGCTTTTGTTATTTCTGCTTTTGCTGATATATCCAAAAAGTAATTGCCCAGACCAACATCAGGAAGCTTTTTCCCTATGTTATCTTCTAGTAGTGTTACAGTTTCAGTTTCATGTTTAAATCTTAATATGTTTTGAGTTGTTTTTTTTTTTTTTTAGTGTGAGATAATCTCATTCTTCTGCATGTAGATACCAAGTTTTCCCAGCAGCATTTACTGAAGAGAGTATCTTTTCCTCATTGGGTGTTCTTTTCTGCTGCTGTGCTGTGCTCAGTTGCTCAGTTGTGTGTGACTCTTTGCAACTCATGGACTGTAGCCCACCAGACTCTTCTGTCCATGGATTTTTCCCTTAAAGAATATTGGAGTGGGCTGCCATTTCCTTCTCCAGGGGATCTTCCCCACCCAGGGATCAAACCTGGGTTTCCTGCATTGCAGGCAGAGTCTTTATCACTGAACCACCTGGGAAGCCCCATGGATTTATTTGGTATTTATGTCTGATTTTAATGCCAATATGATGCTATTTTAATTACTGTAGCCTCACAATATATTTTGAAATCAGGAAGCATGGTTTTTATTTCTCAGGATTGCTTTGGCTATTTGGGGTCTTCAATTTGTTACAGTTACTTTGTGACCTAATATGTGTTCTATCCTGGAACAGGTTCTCTGTGCACTCGAGGAGAATGTGAGTTCTTCTACACTTGGATAATAACTACTGTATATTTCTGTTATGTCATTTTAGTCTATTGTGTTCTCACATCAGTTGCTTCCTTCTTGATTTTCTGTCTGGATGTTCTATCCACTAAGTGAGGTATTGAAGTCTCGTACTATTATTGTACTGCTGTCACATTCTGCCTTTAGAACTGTCAGTATTTTTCCCACCTTTATTAATGTATGATTGACAAATAAAGAATTTTTATATATTTAAGACATATAATATGGAGATATATCAATATCTGCTTTATACATTTAGCTGTGTATTCATATAAATGTTATATAATCCTGTTGAACTGACCCTTTTATCATTATGCATTTACCTTCTTTGACTCCAAAGACAGTTTTAGACAAAATGTCTGTTTTGTGTGGTATAAGTGTAGTTACACTTGCCAGGCTGGAGAGGCTGAGCCAAGCTGGACAGGGCTAACTTTAGAGCATCCCTTTGGGGGCCTACCCTGTGACCCCCACCTTTTAAAATTATGGTGCTGCTCCTCCAGGGTCAAGGACAGGAACTTGGTACTCTTCATGCTTCTATGATACTCCACCTGGCACCAGGATCACATGAAAAAAAAAAAAAAAAAAGCTGATGCGTGCAAAGAATTGACTCTTTTGTTCCCCTTCTATAGCAACCTAAACAATATATCCAATAAATACGTATCAATATCAGCCAACTGCGGGGAGCTGCCCGTGAGAACGGGGTCCTTTATCTAAAGGACACAGCTCTGGGAGCTGCCTCAGTCTTTGAGGGTTTGCTTGCAAACATAGCTGTCTGTCCCGCCACCCCAGAGATTAGGCGATTATTTACTGCAGACACCTGGAGTTCTGGACAAACTTCTCACGCACAGGGAAATGTTATCTGGTGTAAGAAATAATAACAGGGTGCCATTCCCATGCTCTCAAGATTTCTTGTGGCTTTTTGTAAGATGTATAGGTCAACCAAGAAAAAATGTTAACTGTCTTGTTTTTCTCTTGCTCTCCTGTAAAAATATAAGATGCTGAATAAAGTCGTGGTCAGACCGCTTCCCTTTGTGGAGGCATGTCTGATCCTCTCGACCCCATCTTTGCTGTAGTATTCTTTTGCTGTAGTATTCTTTCTCAGCCGCATTGTGCGCGTTCTCGGGACCTGATCAACTTTGCCGGCTGGCTCCGGCAGCCAACTCTTATGGGAGCAATAACGTGACCTGAGCAAAAGGTAATACTTGCGTTTTCTGCTAAGGAGGCTTGAGAAGCTAATAGGATTTTATGTGGGGATGTTTTTATTATTTTACTAATATGCTGACATCTACCTATGACTCCATGCAACTGGTATATGCCACAGAACCTAACAGCAGGAAGAATGTGCATTGCCAAAGAAAAATGGAGGTAGGGAAAAATGAGACTATCAGAGATATGAGTATGGACTTATCACAGTGTTTTGGGTTGAGAATCAGTGGATCAACTCAGAATTCAAGGTTTGATACCTGGGCATTGTCCTATGTTGACCTTGGTTACTTAGGTATCAGGGCTTCTAGCACTCCAAACATGCTCATGATCCAAAAGATTTCTGAAAAAAGCTTGTATATACTGATAAGAAATGCTTTATGTGCTCACTTTTTAAGCATATGCTTAGTTGCTCAGTTGTGTCTGACTCTCTGAGATTCTTTGCAACCCCATGGACTATAGCCCACCAAGTCCTCTGTCCATGGGGTTTCCCAGGCAAGAATACTGGAGTGGATTGCCATTTCTTCCTCCAGGGGATCTTCCTGACTCAGGGATCGAACCTGTGTCTCTTACATCTCCTGGACTGACAGGCGGGTTCTTTACCACTAGCACTACCTTGGAAGCCCTAAAAATCTAGAGCTGTATCCTTGACCTTTGGGGAACTTTTCTCATGTGTAAAAATGAAGTAGTTGAAGCAGATTTTCTGACTTTATAGACCAAGAAAATTTAAATCAGGAAGATTTTTTTTATAAATATCTGAAAAATCTGTGAGGAGAATATTAAAGTATCATCTTAATGATCTCGAACCAGAAACAGAGAGTTCTATCTTTTCATGTGGAACAAAATGAAATTCTTCTACCTTGGAGATAAGCAGAGCCCAAGGCCCTTAATCTCAGCAACACAGTGTATCCAAGACCAGTGCACTCAAGGAGTGTGGCACCTAAAGATGAAAAAGCAAAGTGCCATTCATCTATTGCTTTCTGCATCACTGCACAGCTTCTAGGTCTTAATACCTCTGACCTATGGCCTGAGATCCTTATCTGGTTGACTTCCCTTTAATCTCTTTCTCACCTCTCCAATAAATCCTCCATACTGACTCTGGTTGTGCATCTTTCCAGAACAAAGATCCATCATGACATTCTTCCTTCATTGGATTTTTGCATCGAGGGAAAAGAAAAAGAAAAAAAAAAAAAAAACTTGTCTGCTGGCCAATCATTTAAAACCTTCCACAGTCTTCTCTTGACCTGCCTTTTCAAATTTGTCTTCTTTACTCCCTGTGTTCTGTACAACTCCACAATGTTGTAGCTACTGTTCTGAATGCATTCTGCTTTCATACCTTCTGAGTCAAGCTCAAGCTTGCTTCTCAACCTCACCACTAACCCCATCCCTTTACTGCCATTCTGACAGTGGGGTCCTACCCACCCTCCATGACCTTGTTCAAATAATTTCCTACAGAACCCTCCTAGACCTCTGCAGTTGGAAATAATCTACCTTTGCTTTTATTCCCAGAGCACTTTGAACCTTTTCCAGAAAACTCTTATAACAGCTGGCTGCTTTGTCTGTTACCCTCACTGCCTGTCTCTCACAGGATGAAAAGCGTGTGTGCCTTAATCATCATCATGACCCCAATAATGCCTAGCATAGTGTGAATATTTGATGAGGATTCGGAAAACATTTGGTGACAACCAAAGGTAAGATTATAGCCAAAATATCATGCAAATGACATGCAGGAGGTAATACCAAACATTTTGTTAGTTTTAATGGTAACTTTATTTCTGGCCTTATTTGTAAGACTATTTGGCGATAAAGAACACGGTAGATAAAACATTTCTATCCCCTTTATTCAAGATAGCCATTCTATCTGTTTATACTAATAAAATAAAATCTTTATTAGAGGACTCGGAGTTAAATAGAAGCAGTTGATATTAGCATTTAAATAGAATTTGGTGTTACCCAGATATAACACAAATTTGTAGTATATGACAATTGAGAGTCAGTTCTCCTACCATAGTGTAATATATTTTTTAGCTCATTGACCAGGAGTCTTCCTTGTTTGCTTTTAGAACACTCTCTCCTGTACCACGGCCAACAGGCCAGAGAGAGTTGGTAAAGACTACTGGTAACTATCACTTATGTATCATTTTATCATGTTCTGAGCACTTAAATGTATTTTAGGTTATTTAATCTGTCTGAAATCTCTTCAAGGCAGGACTTGTTTCCTTTCTTAAGTGAGGAATCTCAGGCTTAAAATGTCGTGTATCACATCTAACATTCAACAAATAGCAGAACCAGGTTCAAATCCAGATTTTCTGACTTGGAACAGCCAAGCTACAAAGAATGTAGAAGAGCTGGTCTGTAGACCAAGAGAATGAAGAAGAGTTGGTCTTTAGAAACATTATTTGTGGTCCATCCCCCGACCTAGTCAATGTGTTGGTGTATTCCCAGAGTATAGCTAACCTTGAAAAAATCCTTATAATAATTCGATTTCTCTGTATAAACCAACTTATCTACTTGTGTTTCAGCAGTACCAATATTACACTAAAACATATCTATGACCATCTCCCAAGACTAGTGTAGTTTATTCTCTGAAAGAAAGAAAAAATTATCCCAGAGCTCACTAGAGCTACAAAATGGGGAATGTGGAGTTAATGTGAGTCTCTTCATAAATTATCAAATTATCTTGACCTTCAAGATAAGTTCAGGAGGTGCTTCCTTCATTCTCCTTGCCTTTCTAGTTTCTTTTTAATTTTATTTTTAAATTTTCTCCTCTGTCTGAATACCAAGGAAATGTTTCTAAGGAGCTCCACTCTGGAGAGCAACTTGTCCAGGTCCCTTTGCTCTGTCTTCTGTATTCAAAGCCATCCATATCTTTGCCTTCATGACCTTCAAATTCAGTGTTTCTTAGGTAGCCTTTGATATGCTCTCTTCTGTTCTTCTCCTGACAGGACTAGCAAGTCATTAGATGCCCTCTCTGTGTATCTGTCAAGCTAGCTGTATTTCCCAAGTCATAATTGGGCCATACGGTTTGACATGTATGCTTTTTGAGACAAGGGAAAAGGATGTTAAAATTGAGATTGTCCCAAATCTTCAGATGTATGGTCATCATACCTATCTATGTGTATTTTGTGTACTTTATTCTGTGGCTGTAACTTTCCTTCACATGAGAACAAAGGAGAGGGACTTGGATACCCCCCATTCCTGACTGGATATGCAACTTAATTCTGTTATGTCTTCTTATTCATGACACCTCTCCACAAATGTCCTTGAAAAAGAGAGACTAGTTCATTTAGAAGCATCTCAGGGATATGTTATCACTCTCTTTAGCATGACTTTTCTCCAAATTGTTGCACATAATATTCAGTAAATATTGTGGAATGAGTGAATAAACAAATTGAAATAAGGCTGATGTTTGTTTGTTTGTTTGTTTTCCAGCTGTAGCATACAACTACTCTTTGTGGTTGTTATTCTTCTGGTTTCCATTTTAGCTGTGAAAACTTAGTGACATTAGAGAGATGTCAAAGTCTTTTTTTTTTTTTTAGGTCTCATAACATTTATTTATTGCTTACTGATTAATGCATTCAACATGAGTTTTGGTGTTCACCTAACATTCATACAGTATACCACAGGCTAGAAATAAAATGGTCAGTAAGCAGTGATTACCGTGCCCTCAAGTTTCAACTCTGTTTAGTGAGTGAAACTTTAAACAAATACTTATGATAATAAAGATTTTTTTTTTTTTTTTAATATTAATTTATTTTAATTGGAGGCTAATTAGTTTACAGTATTGTATTGGTTTTGCCATACATCAACATGAATCTGCCATGGGTGTACACGTGTTCCCCATCCTGAACCCCCCTCCCATCTCCTTCCCCATCCCATCCCTCTGGGTCATCCCAGTGCACCAGCCCCAAGCATCCTGTATCATGCATCAAACCTGGACCGGTGATTCGTTTCACATATTATACATGTTTCAATGCCATTCTCCCAAATCATCCCACCCTTGTCCTCTCCCACAGAGTCCAAAAGACTGTTCTATACATCTGTGTCTCTTTTGCTGTCTCGCATACAGGGTTATCATTACCATCTTTCTAAATTCCAAATATATGTGTTAGTATACTGTATTGGCAATGGCACCCCACTCCAGTACTCTTGCCTGGAAAATCCCATGGACGGAGGGGCCTGGTAGGCTGCAGTCCATGGGGTCGCTGAGCGTCGGACACGACTGAGCGACTTCCCTTTCACTTTTCACTTTCATGCGTTGGAGAAGGAAATGGCAACCCACTCCAGTGTTCTTGGCTGGAGAATCCCAGGGACGGGGAAGCCTGGTGGGCTGCCGTCTATGCAGTCGCACAGAGTAGGACACGACTGAAGCAACTTAGTAGCAGCAACAGCAGCAGCAGCATACTGTATTGGTGTTTTTCTTTCTGGCTTACTTCACTTTGTATAATAGGCTCCAGTTTCATCCACCTCATTAGAACTGATTCAAATGTATTCTTTATAATGGCAGAGTAATACTCCATTGTGTATATGTACCACAGCTTTCTTATCCATTCGTCTGCTGATGGACATCTAGGTTGCTTCCATATCCTGGCTATTTATTATAAACAGTGCTGCGATGAGCATCGGGGTACACATGTCTCTTTCAATTCTGGTTTCCTTAGTGTGTATGCCCAGCAGTGGGATTGCTGGGTCATATGGCAGTTCTATTTCCAGTTTTTTAAGGAATCTCCACACCGTTCTCCATAGTGGCTGTACTAGTTTGCATTCCCACCAACAGTGTAAGAGGCTTCCCTTTTTTCCACACCCTCTCCAGCATTTATTGCTTGTAAACTTTTGGATAGCAGCCATTCTGACTTGCATGAAATGGTACCTCATTGTGGTTTTGATTTGCATTTCTCTGGTAATGAGTGATGTTGAGCATCTTTTCATGTGTTTGTTAGCCATCTGTATGTCTTCTTTGGAGAAATGTCTGTTTAGGTCTTTGGCCCATTTTTTGATTGGGTCATTTATTTTTCTGGAGTTGAGCTGCAGGAGCTGCTTGTATATTTTTGAGACTAATTCTTTGTCAATTGCTTCATTTGCTATCATTTTCTCCCATTCTGAAGGCTGTCTTTTCACCTTGCTTATATTTTCCTTTGTTGTGCAGAAGCTTTTAATTTTAATTAGGTCCCATTTGTTTATTTTTGCTTTTATTTCCAATATTCTGGGAGGTGGGTAACAGAGGATCCTGCTGTGATGTATGTCAGAGAGTGTTTTGCCTATGTTCTCCTCTAGGAGTTTTATAGTTTCTGGTCTTACGTTTAGATCTTTAATCCATTTTGAGTTTATTTTTGTGTAGGGTGTTAGAAAGTGTTCTAGTTTCATTCTTTTACAAGTGGTTGACCAGCACCACTTGTTAAAGAGATTGTCTTTTCTCCATTGTATATTCTTGCCTCCTTTGTCAAAGATAAGGTGTTCATAGGTGTGTGGATTTATCTCTGGGCTCTCTATTTTGTTCCATTGATCTATATTTCTGTCTTTGTGCCAGTACCATACTGTCTTGATGACTGTGGCTTTGTAGTAGAGCCTGAATTCAGGCAGGTTGATTCCTCCAGTTCCATTCTTCTTTCTCAAGATAGCTTTGGCTATTCGAGGTTTTTTGGATTTCCATACAAATTGTGAAATTATTTGTTCTAGCTCTGTGGTAGCTTGATAGGGATTGCATTGAATCTATAGATTGCTTTGGGTAGTATACTCATTTTCACTGTATTGATTGTTCTGATCCATTAACATGGTATATTTCTCCATCTATTAGTATCCGCTTTGATTTCTTTCACCAGTGTTTTATAGTTTTTTATATATTGGTCTTTTGTTTCTTTAGGTAGATAAATTCCTAAGTATTTTATTATTTTCGTTGCAATGGTGAATGGAATTGTTTCCTTAATTTTTCTTTCTATTTTCTCATTGTTAGTGTATAGGAATGCAAGGGATTTCTGTGTGTTGATTTTATATCCTGTAACTTTACTATATTCATTGGTTAGCTCTTGTAATTTTCTGGTGGAGTCTTTAGGGTTTTCTATGTAGAGGATCATGTCATCTGCAAACAGTGAGAGCTTTACTTCTTCTTTTCCAATTTGGATTCCTTTTATTTCTTTTTCTGCTCTGATTGCTGTGGCCAAAACTTCCAAAACTATGTTGAATAGTAGTGGTGAGAGTGGGCACCATTGTCTTGTTCCTGACTTTAGGGGAAATGCTTTCAATTTTTCACCATTGAGGATAATGTTTGCTGTGGGTTTGTCATATATAGCTTTTATTATGTTGAGGTATGTTCCTTCTATTCCTGCTTTCTGGAGGGTTTTTATCATAAATGGATGTTGAATTTTGTCAAAGGCTTTCTCTGCATCTATTGAGATAATCATATGGCTTTTATTTTTCAATTTGTTAATGGTGTATTACATTGATTCATTTGCAGATATTGAAGAATCCTTGCATCCCTGGGATAAAGCCCACTTGGTCGTGATGTATGATCTTTTTAATGTGTTGTTGGATTCTGATTGCTAGAATTTTGTTAAGGATTTTTGCATCTATGTTCATTAGTGATATTGGCCTGTAGTTTCCTTTTTTTGTGGCATCTTTGTCAGGTTTTGGTATTAGGGTGATGGTGGCCTCATAGAATGAGTTTGGAAGTTTACCTTCCTCTGCAATTTTCTGGAAGCGTTTGAGCAGGATAGGTGTTAGCTCTTCTCTAAATTTTTGGTAGAATTCAGCTGTGAAGCCATCTGGTCCTGTGCTTTTGCTTGTTGGGAGATTTCTGATTACAGTTTCAATTTCTGTGCTTGTGATGGGTCTATTAAGATTTTCTATTTCTTCCTGGTTCAGTTTTGGAAAGTTGTACTTTTCTAAGAATTTGTCCATTTCTTCCAAGTTGTCCATTTTATTGGCATATAATTGCTGATAGTAGTCTCTTATGATCCTTGGTATTTCTGTGTTGTCTGTTGTGATCTCTCCATTTTCATTTCTAATTTTATTGATTTAATTTTTCTCCCTTTGTTTCTTGATGAGTCTGGCTAATAGTTTGTCAATTTTATTTATCCTTTCAAAGAACCAGCTTTTGGCTTTGTTGGTTTTTGCTATGGTCTCTTTTGTTTCTTTTGCATTTATTTCTGCCCTAATTTCTAAGATTTCTTTCCTTCTACTAACCCTGGGGTTCTTCATTTCTTCCTTTTCTAGTTGCTTTAGGTGTAGAGTTAGGTTATTTATTTGACTTTTTTCTTGTTTCTTGAGTTACGCCTGTATTGCTATGAACCTTCCCCTTAGCGCTGCTTTTACAGTGTCCCAGAAGATTTGGGTTGTTGTGTTTTCATTTTCATTCGTTTCTATGCATATTTTGATTTCTTCTGTGATTTGTTGGTTATTCAGCAGCGTGTTGTTCAGCCTCCATATGTTGGAATTTTTAATAGTTTTTCTCCTGTAAGAGATCTAATCTGCTTTGTGGTCAGAAAAGATGCTTGGAATGATTTCTATTTTTTTGAATTTACCAAGGCTAGATTTATGGCCCAGGATGTGATCTATCCTGGAGAAGGTTCCGTTTGTGCTTGAGAAAAAGGTGAAATTCATTGTATTGGGGTGAAATGTCCTATAGATATCAGTTAGATCTAACTGGCCTATTGTATCATTTAAAGTTTGTGTTTCCTTGTTAATTTTCTGTTTAGTTGATCTATCCATAGGTGTGACTGGGGTATTTAAAGTCTCCCACTATTATTCTGTTATTGTTAATTTCCCCTTTCATACTTGTTAGCATTTGTCTTACATATTGTGGTACTCCTATGTTGGGTGCATATATATTTATAATTGTTATATCTTCTTCTTGGACTGATCCTTTGATCATTATGTAGTGTCCTTCTTTGTCTCTTTCCACAGCCTTTGTTTTAAAGTCTATTTTATCTGATATGAGTATTGCTACTCCTGCTTTCTTTTGGTCTCTATTTGCATGGAACATCTTTTTCCAGCCCTTCACTTTCAGTCTGTATGTGTCCCTTGTTTCAAGGTGGGTCTCTTGTAGACAACATATTTAGGGGTCTTGTTTTTGTATCCATTCAGCCAGTCTTTGTTGGTTGGGGCATTCAACCCATTTACATTTAAGGTAATTACTGATAAGTATGATCCCGTTGCCATTTAATTTATTGTTTTGGGTTCGAGTTCATACACCCTTTTTGTGTTTCCTGTATAGAGAAGATCCTTTAGCATTTGTTGGAGAGCTGGTTTGGTGGTGCTAAATTCTCTCAGCTTTTGCTTGTCTGTAAAGCTTTTGATTTCTCCTTCATATTTGAATGAGATCCTTGCTGGGTACAGTAATCTGGGCTGTAGGTTATTTTCTTTCATCACTTTAATTATGTCCTGCCATTCCCTCCTGGCCTTAAGAGTTTCTATTGAAAGACCAGCTGTTATCCTTATGGGAATCCCCTTTCCCTTGCTGCTTTTAATATTTGTTCTTTGTGTTTGATCTTTGTTAATTTGATTAATATGTGTCGTGGGGTGTTTCGCCTTGGGTTTATCATGTTTGGGACTCTCTGGGTTTCTTGGACTTGGGTGATTATTTCCTTCCCCATTTTGGGAAAGTTTTCAACTATTATCTCCTCAAGTATTTTCTCAAGGTCTTTCTTTTTGTCTTCTTCTTCTGGGATTCCTATGATTCTAATGTTGGGGGGTTTAACATTGTCCCAGACATCTCTGAGATTGTCCTCATTTCTTTTAATTCGTTTTTCTTTTATCCTCTCTGATTCATTTATTTCTCCCATTCTATCTTCTACCTCACTAATCCTGTCTTCTGCCTCCATTATTCTACTATTTGTTCCCTCCAGAGTGTTTTTGATCTCACTTATTGCATTATTCATTATATATTGACTCTTTTTTATTTCTTCTAGGTCTTTGTTAAATCTTTCTTGCATCTTCTCAATCCTTGTCTCTAGGCTATTTATCTGTTATTCCATTTTGTTTTCAAGGTTTTATATCATTTTCACTATCATTATCCGGAATTCTTTATCAGGTAGATTCCCTATCTCTTCCTCTTTTGTTTGGTTTGGTGGGCATTTATTCTGTTCCTTTACCTGCTGGGTATTCCTTCGTCTCTTCATCTTGTTTATATTGCTGTGTTTGGGGTGGCCTTTCTGTATTCTGGCACTTTGTGGAGTTCTCTTTATTGTGGAGTTTCCTTGCTGTGGGTGGGGTTGTATGGGTGGCTTGTCAAGGTTTCCTGTTTAAGGAAGCTTGGGTTGGTGTTCTGGTGGGTGAAGCTGGATTTCTTCTCTCTGGAGTGCAATTAAGTGTCCAGTAATGAGTTATGAGATGTCATTGGGTTTGGAGTGACTATGGGCAGCCTGTATATTGAAGCTCAGGGCTATGTCCTGTGTTGCTGGAGAATTTGCGTGGTATGCCTTGCTCTGCAACTTGTTGGGCCTTGGGTGGTGCTTGGTTTCAGTGTAGGTGTGGAGGCATTTCATGAGCTCTTATTGATTAATGTTACCTAGAGTCAGGAGTTCTCTTGTGTTCTCAGGATTTGGACTTAAGCCTCCTACTTCTGGTTTTCTGTCTTATTTTTACAGGAGCCTCAAGACTTCTCCATCTATACAACACCGTTGATAAAACATCTAGGTTAATGATGAAAAGTTTCTCCACAGTGAGGGACACCCAGAGAGGTTCACAGAGTTACATGGAGACAAGAAGAGGGATGAGGGAGATAGAGGTGACCAGGATGAGATGAGATGGAATCAAAAGAGGAGAGAGCAAGCACTTCCTTATGTGAGCTCCACAGTCTGCACCACTCAGAGATGTTCATGGAATTATACAGAGAAGAGAAGAGGGAGGAAGGAGACAGAGGTGGCCAGGAGGATAAAGGGGTGAATCAAAAGCAGAGAGACAGATCCAGCCAGTAATCAGTTCCCTAAGTGTTCTCCACAGTCTGGAACACACAAAGAGATTCACAGAGTTGGGTAGAGAAGAGAAGGGGGAGGGAGGAGATAGAGGCGACCTGGTGGAGAAAAAGTAGAGTCCAAAGAGAGGAGAGAGCAGTCAAGCCAGTAATCTCACTCCCAAGTAAAAATGGGTACTGAAGATCAGGTTCTTAAAGGTACAAAATTGATAACAAATACCCAAAAGCAAAGATTAAAAATCCAGAATAGAAGTTGGATTTTCAAAAATTCAATATTAAAGAAAAAAAAAGACAAAGTCACAAAAATTATAAAAAATAAATATATATATGAAGTTTGCTTTAAAAAATAGGGTCTCTCTTTTTATTTTCCAAAGTAATAGTAGGTTATAAAAATGAAAATTAAAGGAGTAATAGAGGACTTAAAAATAAAAAAAATTAAAATTAAAGAATGATAGTAAAAATAGTAAAATTATATCTAGGACTTTCTCTGGTGGTGTTGTGGGGAGTGTGGGGTCAGTTCATTTTCGGATAGTTCCTTGATCCGGCTTATGTGTCTCAAGATCTATAGGCCCCTTCCTATGTAGTTGGTGCTAACTACAGGGTTTTAATCTATTGCACCTGTCAATTCCAAGGTGGTTCCTTCTGTTTTAGCTTCTTCTGTTTGCTGGTCTCTTCAGTGTCTAATTTCTGCCCTGATGCAAGGGGGCGGTGGTGGACACCTTTCTAGGCTCACTGGTTCAGTCGTGCTGTGGGGAGGGAGGTACACTGCAAACAGATAACATTGGCGTGTGCTCGCAGTATCTTGGCCACACTGGGTTTGTCCCCACTCATGGTGTGTGTTCTTTCCCTATCTACATTGCTTAGGCTCTAGGTTGCTCTGCCGGGAACTCTCTGAGGCTGGCCCTGGGTTGTATGCACTTCCCAGGTCTAAGCCAATTAGGTTCAAGTACTCAGGTAGTCCTCAAAGGTGCAGACTCGGTTGGGCCTGCGTTTTGTGCCCTTCCCAGGTCTGAGCAGCTCGGGTGACCAGTAGTTTGGTGAGTGCGGTCGCTGCCACTTATCGCCTCCCCTGTCCCTGCCACTCGGTTTTCTGGGTGTACAACCGGCGCACCTTCTCAGGTGGATGTTTACCATTCAGATTCCCAAGAAGTCTTGGTTAGCAATGAAGCCTGCTTGCAGTTTGGTAGATAATGCCTCTCTGGGGCCACGATTGCCCCCTTCCGGCTCTGGCTGCCCTCGCTTGCCTGTCTCTGGAGGGGGATGGGCCAGTCCGCAGCCGGCTAGCTCTGCTCAGCAGGAGCAGAGCTAGCCTTCATCTGTGAGCAGGCCTGAAGGTGTCTTAGGTTAGGGCTTTTCACGAGGTAGCTCTCCCACAGTCTGGTTTGCTGTCTCAAGTCATTTCCCTCAGATTTCCCTCGGGCCATTCAGGCGGTCCTTACTCTAAGCAATGCATCCCGCGCCTCCCTGCCCAGGCCCCGCTTGCTAGTGGCAGGTGCAAGCGTCTGCACTGCTTCTCTGCTGGGGGAGTTACTGTTGGGCACGTAATCTGTGGCTTTTAATTATTTATTTATTTTTCCTCCTGGTTATGTTGCCCTCTGTGGTTCCAAAGCTCGTCACAGACTCGGCAGTTAGGGTGTTTCCTGGTGTTTGGAAACCTCTCATTTTTAAGACTCCGTTCATATGACGGAGCTCTGTCCCTACCTCTTTTGTCTCTCTTTTTATCTTTTATATTTTTCCTACCTCCTTTTGAAGACAATGGGCCGCTTTTCTGGGTGCCTGATGTCCTCTGCTGGCATTCAGAAGTTGTTTTGTGGAATTTATTCAGTGTTCAAATGTTCTTTTGATGAATTTGTTGGGGAGAAAGTGTTCTCCCCGTCCTATTCCTCTGCCATCTTAGGGAGATGTCAAAGTCTTGAACACTTCTGTTCTGCATATGTCTCCCATATCAGCACCAATGATTGAGTCCTAATTTTATTTGATCAAGACCTCTTGGGTATTGGAAATGTCTCCTCTATGTATCACTGCAAGCTTATATTAATACTGAGACTCAAGGTACTTTTGTTTTATGATTTTAATCTATAATATCCAAATCCTGACATATTTTCTCTGCACTAAATGAACTCAGACTTGCCCTGAATCTCAAGATATGACCCTAGCAATGAAAAAGGAGCCTTTATGAGAGACAAAAATACATTTTCATTCTGCTACCTGCACATCATATTCATTAGTTTGTTCCCAAGTCTAAGAAGAGGGTAGATGCTAACTTGATTTGTAAAGTTAATTAAAGTCGTTGGGACATGTCACATGACAACAGGGGATTCTGTGAATCTCAGTACCTACTCAGTACCTTTTGTTGGGCAACCACACATGATGCAGCTGAAATTTGAGTTTTCTCTTGCTCCTTTTCATTTCCTTAAGTGATTATGCAAGATTGTTAATGTCTTCAATGAAGTTTCATTTACACCACAGAATTAAATTAGCAGGCAATCATGTTCCTGTTAATTTCGCTTTGTAAATGGCATGATGACTAGGCCCGGGGCTGGTGATTTTCAATCTTTACAGTCTCAGAACATCTTTATTCCATGTTTCTTCCTTACATCTTTGTATGAGTGTCACATGAAGGTGAGGAGATGGCCAAGATGAAGGGAAGCTAAAGGGGGTCAGGAGTGGGCATTCCAGCACACAGGTGTCAGGGAAGAACAGCAGAGGATGTTTGGGAACTGTAAACAGTTGCATAATCATAAGGGATTTGATTTAGGTCATACCTGAATGGTCTAGTGGTTTTCCCTACTTTCTTCAATTTAAGTCTGAATTTGGCAATAAGGAGTTCATGATCCAAGCAACAGTCAGCTCCCAGTCTTGTTTTTGCTGACTGTATAGAGCTTCTCCATCTTTGGCTGCAAAGAATATAATCAATCTGATTTTGGAGTGCCTGATGAACTATGGATGGAGGTTCATGACATTGTACAGGAGACAGGGATCAAGACCATCCCCATGGAAAAGAAATACAAAAAAGCTAAATGGCTGTCTGGGGAGGCCTTACAAATAGGTGTGAAAAGAATAGAAGTGAAAAGCAAAGGAGAAAAGGAAAGATATAAGCATCTGAATGCAGAGTTCCAAAGAATAGCAAGGAGAGATAAGAAAGCCTTCCTCAGCGATCAGTGCAAAGAAATAGAGGAAAACAACAGAATGGGAAAGACTAGAGATCTCTTCAAGAAAATTAGAGATACAAAGGGAACATTTCATGCAAAGATGGGCACAGTAAAGGACAGAAATGGTATGGGCCTAACAGAAGCAGAAGATATTAAGAAGAGGTGGCAAGAATACACAGAAGAACTGTACAAAAAAGATCTTCACAACCAAGATAATCATGATGGTGTGATCACTCACCTAGAGTCAGACATCCTGGAATGTGAAGTCAAATGGGCCTTAGAAAGCATCACTAGAAACAAAGCTAGTGGAGGTGATGGAATTCCAGTTGAGCTATTTCAAATTCTGAAAGATGATGCTATGAAAATGCTGCACTCAATATGCCAGCAAATTTGGAAAACTCAGCAGTGGCCACAGGACTGGAAAAGGTCAGTTTTCATTCCAATCCCAAAGAAAGACAATGCCAAAGAATGCTCAAACTACTGCACAGTTGCACTCATCTCACATGCTAGTAAAGTAATGCTCAAAATTCTCCAAGCCAGGCTTCAGCAATATGTGAACCGTGAACTTCCAGATATTCAAGCTGGTTTTAGAAAAGGCAGAGGAACCAGAGATCAAATTGCCAACATCTGCTGGATCATCAAAAAAGCAAGAGAGTTCCAGAAAAACATCTGCTTTATTGACTATGCCAAAGCCTTTGACTGTGTGGATCACAATAAACTGTGGAAAATTCTGTAAGAGTTGGGAATACCTGACCACCTGACCTGCCTCTTGAGAAACCTGTATGCAGGTCAGGAAGCAACAGTTAGAACTGGACATGGAACAACAGACTGGTTCAAAAGAGGAAAAGGAGCATGTCAAGGCTGTATATTGTCACCCTGTTTATTTAACTTATATGCAGAATACATCATGAGAAATGCTGGGCTGGAGGAAGCACAAGCTGGAATCAAGATTGCCAGGAGAAATATCAATAACCTCAGATATGCAGATGACAGCACCCTTATGGCAGAAAGTGAAGAGGAACTAAAAAGCCTCTTGATGAAAGTAAACGAGGAGAGTGAAAAAGTTGGCTTAAAGCTCAACATTCAGAAAACTAAGATCATGGCATCTGGTCCCATCACTTCATGGGAAACAGATGGGGAAACAGTGGAAACAGTGTCAGACTTTATTTTTCTGGGCTCCAAAATCACTGCAGATGGTGACTGCAGCCATGAAATTAAAAGACACTTACTCCTTGGAAGGAAAGTTATGACCAACCTAGATAGCATATTGAAAAGCAAAGACATTACTTTGCCCACAAAGGTCCATCTAGTCAAGGCTATGGTTTTTCCAGTGGTCATGTATGGATGTGAAAGTTGGACTGTGAAGAAAGCTGAGCGCCAAAGAATTGATGCTTTTGAACTGTGGTGTTGGAGAAGACTCTTGAGAATCCCTTGGACTGTAAGGAGATCCAACCAGTCCATTCTGAAGGAGATCAGTCCTGGGTGTTCATTGGAAGGACTGATGCTAAAGCTGAAACGCCAATACTTTGGCCAGCTCATGTGAAGAGCTGACTCATTGGAAAAGACTCATGCTGGGAGGGATTGGGGGCAGGAGGAGAAGGGGACGACAGAGGATGAGATGGCTGGATGGCATCACCAACTCGATGGACATGAGTTTGAGTAAACTCCAGGAGTTGGTGATGGACAGGGAGGCCCGGCGTGCTGCAATTCATGGGGTCGCAAAGAGTCGGACATGACTGAGCGACTAAACTGAAACAGTTGCATGGAAACAAGGTAGGAAATGGGAAGAGATATAGCCAGATAAGTTGTCAAGACCATGTGGGGAGAGGCAAGGCCACGTGGGGAGGGACAAGGATGTCATGTGGTACTGGGGAGTGGGGGCCTCCTCAGCAGGTACAGCGAGGCCCCCCAACCCAGGGGTGAGCCAGGAGTGGTGCTATTGGACTTGCATGCATGCCTTGGGTAGCTTTGTCAGGGGGAACTTTGTGAAGCACAATCCTGGAAAAAGGAAATCACATTGGGAGGAAGCATGGAGGCCCAGGAAAGAGATGATAAGTGTTGAAACTGTCACTCAGTCATGTCTGACTCTTTGTGACCCCATGGACTTTGGCCCACCAGGCTCCTCTGTCCATGGGATTCTCCAGGCAAGAATACTGAAGTGGGTTGCCATTTCCTTCTCCAGGGGGATCTTCCTGACCCAGGGATGGAACTCAGGTCTTCTGCATTGCAGGCAGATTATCTACCGACTGAGCCAGAAGGTAATAGAAAAGGGGAGGATGGGCTGAATCTGAGAGGTATATTAGGGGAGGCGCAGGGCTATGTGGCTGTCTGGTTGGGTTGATCTGGTTGGGGAGGGAAGGAATGAGCCCTCGTTATGGTGGAGACGGGGTGAGACAGGAGGGGGTTGTGAAGGGGCTTTGGCAGCTGTGAGAGACAACTCAGGAAGAGCAGCAGCAGTTTTGTCCTTCATTTCATCAGGATTTATTGAGGGCCTTCCTCAAGGTCAAGTGCTGGAAGATGGTGAATGGGGTGCAGGAGACATGGCGTTTGAGGTTCTGGTGTCATAGCCACAGACCAGTGTGTGACAGTGAGAAGTGGAACTTTGAAGCTTGCAGCAGGGGTGGTCCAGAGATGACAGATCTGTAAGTCACCAGCTCATAGCTGGTGGTTGAAACAGAGAGTAAACTTACTTACCCAGGGAGCCCATGGCGGAAGAAGAACACAGAGCTTGGCAGAACTCTAGATGATATAAACATTAAAATGTTTATACAAGTACTTTTTTTTAGTAGGTACCCCATGCACATTATATATCCAAAGGGTTCAAAAGGCTGGAGAGAAGTGAGTTTTTCTTCAGCCTTGTCCCCTGGCTGTCCTGCTCCTGGCACTGTAACTGCCTTTATTGGTTTCTGGTGTATCATTTCAAAGATACTCTCTATAAATGCAAATGTTTGCAAGTATGTTTGTGGTGGTTGGGATCACTTCAAACAGTGCCATCTCATGTTCAGTCTGGTTGAGTTGCAGTCTTTGAGGACCTACCTACATGCAGATGTCTAACAGTGAGAAATAGATCTTTGATGCTTGCAGGAGAGGTGTGGGCCTGAGAGAACAGTTCTGTAAGTCATCAGCCCCCAGGTGGGAGTTGAAACAGCAATAGTGAATTATCTGCTCCTGGAGTGTTCATTCCTTTCCAGAAATGCAACACAGAGGGAAAGAGAGGACTGAGCAGGGGAAAGAAAAACAGGGAGAGAACGGGTGTGTAACCTCAGGAGAAGAGAAGATGGGGCGGGACGTTATTGCTTTCAAGAAAATAAATTATTAGAGAAAAAAAAAAAAAGAGAACACTTGAGGTTGTGTTTTGTTCCAAATAGCTAAGGGGGTGGAGAAAATGAAACTTTGTGATAAAATGGAAGCATAGGGCGTTTGGAGGACTCAGATGGACACCCCAGAGACACGCCTTCTCTATTTGTTTACTTTCCTTAAGACTTACACTCTGGGAAGTCTCCTGAAGCCTTAAGAACCGGAGGCATCTCAGTATGCCTGAACATATATGGGGTGTTTTTCCTTCTAAAAACGGTCTAGCAACATTTTCCTGCGGCCTCATGATGTACAAAGTAGCGCCCTGCAGCTCGGAGCGTCTCGGCTGTGGATTGCTGCCCTCTAGTGGCCAGCAAGGAACCTCCCACTCCGGCTCTGCCTGGCTTCACTGTGACTTCAGTGAGGAGAGGAAGTGGGGACTGGGGTTTGTGCTGAGTGTCTGAGTGACTGACTATGTGGAAGGCTCCTTGGGAACATTGGAGACTATCAGCCTCTCTACCCAATCCACCATTTACCCAGATAAGAAAATTTTCTTGGTCCAGAACACATTATGGAGGCAGCCATTAGGGCCAGACTTGAACTCATTGTTTCTATGATGTAAACAATGTTCTAAAGATAATGCTTTCTACTTTCTCTGATGAAAGAGATGGCAGGCAAGATGTGGTTGGAGCAGACCCTCATGAATATGTCAGGAGGGAAATCAAATGGAAATAGTGTAAACCAAACAAGTTTGTAAGCTCTAAAAAAGTACGTGTATATACAGCATTATTTTAGGGGAAAATAGCAGTAATTACGTGGCCTCTGCAATAGATTCTTGGGCAAGATGTGCAACTTCTCCAAGCTTCAGCTGGCCCATCTGGGAATAACAATACATCCTGCATGTATGTGTGGCTGAGATCATATGAGTCGATGGTTGAAGCGCTTACTTTACCTTTCACTGTGTTTGACTGACACAGTATTAAAGATTTAATTAATTTAGCTATTATTTATAATGAGGCCCATGCGCCTAGTGCACAGTGAGGCCAAACAAAGTGAAATATCAGAGTCTGGAGCAGAGAAAGATTCATTGCGGGCCATGCTTCTCAGGTAGCTCAGTGGTAAAGAATCCGCCTGCCAATTCAGGAGACACAAGTTCGATCCTTGGGTCAGGAAGATCTCATGCAGGAGGAAATGTCAACTTACTCCAATATTCTTGTCTGGGAAATCCCATGGACAGAGTACCCTGGCGGGCTACAGTTCATGGGGTCACAAAGAGTCCGACACGACTTACCAACTGAGCAGACATGCAAGGAGATAAGGTGGCTCATATCCGAAGAACCTCGCACTCCCAGAAGGGTTTCAAGGGAAGCACTTTTAAAAGCCAGTTGGGGGGGGGGGCACCTGGGGAATCATGCACAATTCTCTGATAGTCTGATGAGGAAGCAACAGGGTGGTGTCACAGGGGTTAACTTTCTCAGTCCTCAGGCTCCAGGAAGCCTGGGACTTTGCCCTCATGATCATCAAGTAATTAATATCTTCTATTTGGTGGGAGGTTTTTGCTTCTGCAAAGCAACTCAGAAAATGTGTATCAAATGCAATATTATTATCCAGGTACTTCAGAGAGGAGCTAAAGCAGAGTATGTGGGGGGGGGGGGGAGGCACCATAGGGTCCTGCTCGGTTACATTATTATTACTATTTTACTGTTTTACTGTGTTGATTATTCTTTAGGAGATATAGCCCCAGCTTCAGCTTTATGACAGACTAGGAGAACCCTTCCATAAATAGAAACTCTACTTCCCAGTTTATAAGGGTGTTTCAAGTCCATGTTGATCCCACTTAATTAAAGTAGCACTTAAAATTCCTCATAAAGCTCTCCTCAAAGAGATGGAAGGCTCGTTCTTCTAAGGGGAAAGGATGTACTTGAATGGCCACTTGATATGAAGAAACTGTAGAAGCGATTGAAGTGAACTTTGAAGGCCTTGATAAAATGGACCTCAAAGCCCTCACAGGCTGAAAATTTTGAATCACCTGACTCTCTGACCTGCTTGTGGCCTGGAAATTCATGAGCAGAGGCCAACAGCAGAAGGGACCAGAGACATGTCTCCGCACAAGCTTGTGGCTGACCCCGCCCCGCATTCTGGAGGGAAACTCCATTCTCTCCTCCTCAGTGGTGGGCACTCGGGTCCCTTTCAGTCACCCAGGGATGCTCCTGGAATGGCACACAGGCTGCCCATGACGGCACCCTCCCTCCCAGCGCCACGCGCGAAGAATGCTTTCCTAATGGAGGAGAGATGGGCATCAAGCTGAAGGAAATCAAAATAGTAAGACTCTGCAGGATGACTGAACAGAGACCTAAGGAAATGACTGACAATAAAAACTGGCAAGGATGATTTAGATACCAGTCTGATCTTTGCATGATATAGACATTATAACTTCTTGTGTCTTGGCAGAAAATAATGCAAACATCATCATCTAATTTGTCAGTTCCGTCTGACAGTCATAGCATTAATAGAATGCTGTGATTAGGGTACAGAGAGAGGAAACTATACAAGCTTGAATTGTGACATAGAATATACTTAATTCTTCTTTATGGAAGGATAGACAGACAAGTTGGTGAATTGACTGTACTACATAATGGGCTATGAATTCCTAAGAAGGATCCTTCTCTATAAGTCAACAAACATTTCAATATAGACACTATTAAAGGAATTTCCCTGGTGGTGCAGTGGATATAAGAATCCGCCTGCCAGTGCAGGGGACAGGGGTTCAATCCCTGGTATGGGAAGATCCCACATGCTGGTGCAACTAAGCCCATGCACCACCACTACCAAGCCTGTGTGCTGCAACTGCTAAAGTCCGTGCACCTAAAGCCTGTGCTTCACAAGAGAAGCCACCACAATGCAACAAAGAGTAACCCCCTCTCGCTGCAACTAGAGAAAAGCCCATGCAAAGCAACAAAGACCCAATGCAGCCAAAGCTAAAATAAATAAAAAATTTTAAAAGCTATTAGTGTCTTGACTTATAGGGAAAAATCATAATATCAAAATAGCTCATGTTATTGAGCATTTACTGAGCACCAGATGCTGTGCAGAGTACTTTTCACACATTATCTCATTTTATTCTTGAGACATACAGCAAATTTTCACATTTTACTGGGGTTCTTTAGAGAATTTCTTTCTTTCCCTTCATATGATTTACCACAATTCATCATTATATATTGTTTGGCTATTTGGTGTCCAAACATTATAATTGATGTCCAACATTATAATTGCAGTGTAAGTGGAATCTTTTCTTTTGAAATACGGCTGGGTCCATTTTTCTTGTTGGTGGTGTTGGGGAGGCAGCACTGGGCTTTGCCCCAAGTTTGACCCCTGCTCAGGGTAGCAGTAGTCTGTGTTTCGCTGTCCGCAGACTGAGGAGTATCTGCCCCTTCTGGTTCCTAAGTGCTGCCTTTGCATACTGACTGCAGTGTAACCCAGTGTTCTCTCCCTCCCCAACCTCTACCCTCACCTCAAGAAGAAAAGAAGAGCTTCCCCTTCAGCAGCCATTCCTCTAATACATTGAAATCCAAGAACATCCCTGAAGGAGCTCATCAACATGAACACTTAAAACCTGCAGAAGCACTGTCGGAAGTGGGAACACAAAGGAAGCTGCCATGTTGCCAGAGGAAGAGGATCTCCGTCAATGGATGACAGTTAACACTATGGATTTCTTCAGCCAGATCACAACTCAGCATTGAAACAAGCTGCAGATCCAAGATCTGAACATCACTAGGAAAATGATACTAGTTTTGACAGCAGTCATGTGTCCAGCTCCAAAATACATTGACCATTTGATGCCTTGAGTTTAGGATGAACTTTACTGTGATGCTTTTTCCTTCTAAGATTGGTGTCCCATTTCCCCAAAATCTTATATCTGTGGTAAAGACTCTTCTAAAGCATCTGTCCAGAGTTTGCTGCCCACCTTTCTTACCAGCACTTTGATTCTGTGATGTAGCTGCCAGAAAAGGCCTGTCATAGTGTGTCCTTTAAGTGCTTTATTTGTTCAAGATTTCAATTTGACTGATAGAGGAGAGTTGGCACCACTTCAGGAATTCATTGAGGAGTTTAGATTGAAAGACAAGTTTCTTTAACACAGTTATCCTCTTGCTTCATGTACCGTTTGACTTGTCTTATTGCTAATCTGCCATAGACTTGTGTTGGAGGTTGAATTGTGCACCGCCCCCTCCAATCATATGTTGCAGTCCTAACCCAGTACCTTATTTGGAAGTAGAGTCCTTGCAGATGTAATTAAGTTAAAATGAGGTCATTAGTTTGGACTCTAAGCCAGTATGACTGGTGTCATATAAGGGGAAATTTGGATATAGAGACGTGCAAAGGGAGAATGTCCTGCAAACATGAAAACTTAGACACATCACCCCTTTCTTTAAGTCGAAGAGGGAAACCCTAACAAATCCTTCCCTCACAGCTCTCAGAAGAAACCAACTCTGCCCAAACCTTGATTTTGAACTTCTAGCCTTCAGAATTGAGAGACAATGCATTTCTGTTTTTCTAAGCCATCTGGCTTGTGGTACTTTGTGTCCTGGCAGCCCTAGCTAATACAACCGGTGATACAAACTTTGAGAAACCATGGTGCAGACACCCATTGTCTGTGTTAACTGATAAAATTATTCCAGTGGTAGGTTGGCTTCAAAGTAAGAATACAAGAGTGTAGTTAACTTTGATGTACTGGAAGACCTGTTATTTCATGAAGTCATACTTGTAATATATGATGACTAACCTGTACTTTATTAGTTTAACATTGTTTCTTTGCTGAAGAAATTGAATCTTTTTCTGATGACAACATAATAGATAGTGAGCAGTTCCGCCAATAATTTATTGGTTTCCAAAAGTTTTGAAACCAAATTTCCTAACAGTACAATCACATCACCAGATAGGTTTTATTCTACTTCAATCTAAACAATAAAAAGAGACTTCTTTTTTTACCATTTAGAACATATGTATTACTTTGTATTTTATTTTCATGTTTGTATAGAAGTGCTTTTTATAGTTAATCTACCTACTTACCTGTCTACCTATCTCACTATCGATCTACCTTTAAAAAAATTCATAATTGCTATATTAGTATTATATGACACGTGGTATAGGAACAACTAAAGTTTTTCCTTAAATTCCTTTTTATTTTATAATCTTTGAGATTTTGATCAACATAAACGTATCTACATTATTAGGAGGGCATATCAGTTCAGTTCAGTCAGTCAGTCATGTCCGACTCTTTGCTACCCCAAGAATCACAGCACGCCAGGCCTCTCTGTCCATCACCAACCCCCGGAGTTCACTCAAACTTGTGTCCATCGAGTCAGTGATGCCATCCAGCTATCTCATCCTCTGTTGTCCCCTTCTCCTACCCCCAATCCCTCCCAGCATCAGGGTCTTTTCCAATGTGTCAACTTTTTGCATGAGGTGGCCAAAGTATTGGAGTTTCAGCTTCAGCATCATTCCTTCCAATGAACACCCAGGACTGATCTCCTTTAGGATGGACTGGTTGGATCTCCTTGCAGTCCAAGGGACTCTCAAGAGTCTTCTCCAACACCACAGTTCAAAAGCATCAATTCTTTGGCGCTCAGCTTTCTTCACAGTCCAACTCTCACATCCATACATGACTACTGGAGAAACCGTAGCCTTGACTAGATGGACCTTTGTTGACAAAGTAACGTCTCTGCTTTTGAATATGCTATCTAGGTTGGTCATAACTTTCCTTCCAAGGAGTAAGCGTCTTTTAATTTCATGGCTGCAGTCACCATCTGCAGTGATTTTGGAGCCCCAAAAAATAAAGTCTCACACTGTTTCCACTGTTTCCCCATGTATTTCCCATGAAGTGATGGGACCAGATGCTGGCTGTGTTTATATACACAGAAATTATATATATCAGAAATTATTAATATCTTTTACATCTTCTAAGGATAATCTTATAGATTTTTATTTTCAAATGCCTCATTCAAATTAATTTTAACATATGAAGACTTTGGTTAAGAAAAAATCTTCTAAAACATTATCATAAACAGAGGTCTCAAAGCTACTATTTTCATTCACGTTATAGTGTGGGAGTCCACAAGCTTTATCCCAATAAAGATAAATTGAGGAAGACCACGATAAAAGTCATGAAGATATCCAAAAGTATAGCACAGCTAAGTTATGGTGTGCTATCTATTCTTTAAGGATTGAGCCCTCACAGGAGTTCTGTTCTTTTTAACTGTTTTAGTATCCATATTCAACATACTTTATTTCAGTTAACAAAAAGGACCTTCCCCTTAAATAAGAAAGCACGTATTTTTCATTTGGATCCTAGGACTTACTCCAGCTAACTGTTTAGAATATACTGAGGCAGAACAAGTCTACTGGAAGATTTGCAAAACAAAAGAAGCTTTAAATTCCCCTACATTCTGTCTTTCAGAACCATGATTTTCTTAGTCACTCACTGACCTCCTTGATGGCTTTGATGAAGGTTAGATTTGATAGTAAATTTTGTTATTTATTTTTATTATCCCACTAGGCTATAAAGAAAATTGTTGTTTAGAAAACTCCATTTATTAACTCAATTTTAATAAATTCTTAAATACATACAGCACTTGAAAGAATTTTCATCTAATTTATATCATCATTTGTTGAGTGAAACAGTGGCTGTCACTGGTGAAAAAAGAGAAAAGCCCTTTGTGAAACTAACTCATGATTGCCTGTCAGCCATTTCATAGGGGTATCTAGATAATGCCTAGAAAGTTACTGCCTCTCAACTTTAAATTAAACCTTGTCACCTTTATTTTATTTTTCCAGAAGAAATTAACTTCTATTTTTCAACTAGAGTCACATTTTCATCTTCATTTCTAGTATTTCTGTTATTTTCCAACACAGGGGGTCCTCACTTTTCTACATGTATTTTCAGCACTAGAAATCCTCTCTTTCCTCATGACTAAGCTTCAAACCAAACATCATCAGATCCCAAAGATACATTTATTGTTAACCACAAACCAAAAGCTTGTAATGTGAGACTCGTGCCATCCTTTATTATTTTTAATAAGCACAATTATCACCAGGTACGCCAAAACCCTGATACTAACATTATTTGTTTGCATTCAAGGCCAGGGAGCCGAGGGTAGGAAGAAAGCTGAAAGTGGAGAGAATGGGAGAGGATGACACCCTCCTGACTTGGCTCAGAAGCTAAACTTTGAGGAGTCAGAAGAAATCTGACTTCTGTTTCACTTTCCTGGTATCTCTCTGTGCCCTAAGCCAGAGTGTCTTGTTCCATAACCCCTACTCCCCTGCCCACTCCAAATCACAAGGCCACTATTCTCAGTATCTGTGATCTTTGCTCCTTGTACCTAATCCCACTCATAGGATGGAGAGAGCTTGCTACATTGTGTAGTCAATCTGTGGTGCTTTTATCTTCAGGCCTTTAAAAACAAAAACTTTTAAACCATGGAACCATCATAGATCTTTGTTTGAATATGGACGATTCCATGTGCTACCGTGTTGCTTTTGGCCACCAAATATATCTGTCTTATTCTTCTTCCGTGATTTTATAGGACTGCTAGTTAATGAAGTGTTTCATGGTAGACTTGTAGCATCCTAACTCAAGTAGCTTCCTAGTTATTCTGGAATAGTAAATCAGTGCTCATCGTGACTTTCACAACAAAGGGCAAGTTCCTCTAGTATTGCAGAGGCCCCAGGGCCAATTTTACTGGTGAATTCAAGTTTTCCAAACTTGAGTTTTCCTTATTATTCTCTGGCCTTTCTCTCTGAGTGGTGAGGTTAAACCAGAAGTGGAGCTTCTTAATCATGGTATCACTGTGTCATTAGCAGAAACAAATCAGGCCTAAAGAGTATACATCCTAGAAGTTTGTTTCCAAGTAGACTCAAATCATGGTGCTGCTGCTACTCCTGCCTCTCAGTGTAGAATCCTAGCCAGAGAAGTACTGGCCTGGACAGTTAAATTCATTAAACAAGGAGGTCATTAGGCTGAGGTGATTGTAATGCCACTAGGTAAGTCAACTAAAACCTAAGCCTGCAAATGCCTCAAGGTTATGAAATTGAAACCTAAGAACAATCAGTCACAAGTCACCTAGACTTTAAGCTGTAGCCCATCAAAGAATTTCCTTTCTTTGCTTCTACACTTCTCTATATAATCTCTTCCCTGGCTCCTCCTGGCAGTGTGCCCCTAACTGTTTCAAATTCCACTAGAATCAATTTTTACTCCGATAAGCTCATAAAATTTTTAGTATGCCTCAGTTTATCTTTTGACAGCACCAAACCCTGAACACCTTCATGGAGGGCCGTTATTTCCTCCTGCACATTCAGTATGGTGAGTAGATTTGATTTTTGCTACTGTAGAATTTTGGTAAAAAGGGAAAATGATCATTATCTGTTTTCAATCTTTGTAGGTTTTGCATTATATTCTGATGTACCAGGCTGTAAAAGGCTTCCAACAGTAGTAGGGACATTACATGAGGTGGCAGTAATTTTACCAAATCAAGTTCATTGAAATTTGCTTGAGGTTTTTCTCATTATCAAATTCTATGCCAAGCAAGTATTCTGTAAATCCGGATGGATTACCAGTGGGCTGTACACTTGTTATGGACCAACATTACATATTGGGTCTACATCAGAAATAGTAGGCCTTGTTTGCTGTCCAAAATATTTTTAAATGTTCTTTTTATTAAAAAAATTAACCAATTTCAACCAATTGAAGTGTAGTTAATTTACATTGTTGTTAGTTTCAAATGTACAGCGAAGTGATTCAGTTATTCATACACACACACACACACATATTCAGATTATTTTCCACTATAGGCTCTTACAAGATACTGACTATAATTCCCTGCACTATACATGCTATACAGTAGGTCCTTGTTAGTTATCTATTTTATACATAGTAGCGTGTATATGTTAATCCCAATCTAATTTATCTCTCCCCTACCCCCACTATGTCATTTGGTAACAATAAATTTGTTTTCTTTGTGAGTTTAATTCTGTTTTGTAAATAAGTTCATTTGTATCTGGAGTGGGTTGTCATTTCCTTCTCCAGGGGATCTTCTTGACCCAGGGATTAAACCTGCATCTCCTACATTGCAGGCAGATTCTTACCATCTGGGCCACCAGGGAAGCCCATTTCCTTTGGTAACCATAGTTTGTTTTCTTTGTGAGTTTATTTCTGTTTTGTAATTAAGTTCATTTGTATCATTTTTTTTAGATTCTATATATAAGTGATATCATATATTTATTTTTCTCAGTCTGACTTACTTGGCTCATTATGACAAATTCTAGTTGCATCCATGATGCTGCAGATGGTATTATTTCATTCTTTTTTATGTCTCAGTAATATTCCATTGTATATATAAACATCTTCTTTATCCATTCACTTGTTGATAGACATTTAGATTGCTTTGATGTCTTGGCTATTGTAAATAGTGCTGCTTTGAACATATGGGTGCATGTATCTTTTCAAATTAGAGTATTGTCTGGGTATTATGCCCAGGAGTGGAATTGTTGGATCACATGTCAAGTCTATTTTAGTTTTTTAAAGGAACTGCCATGCTCTTCTCCATAGTGGCTACATCAACTTGCCCTCCCACCAACAGTGCAGGAGGACTCCCTTTTTTCCACACCTTTACCAGCATTTATTATTTGTTAAGTTTTTAATGATCGCCATTCTGACTGGTGTCAGGTGGTACCTCATTGCAGTTTTGATTTCATTTCTCTAATAATGACTGACACTGAGCATCTTTTCATGTGCCTATTGGCCATCTGTATGTCTTGGAGAAATATCTACTGAGGTCTATTCTTCCTGAGGTGTGCATCTTAACTATCTAGGGCCCGTTTATCCAAAGCACAGAATGCCTCATCCTGTTTTCTCATCCTGAATTCCTCTCAGTGCACTGTTAGTGGATGACTGTGGTGGGTTGTGACTTAAACCTTGTATAATGGATGATGAGTGACACTCTTTGTTCTTTTTTTGTTGTTCATGATCTCTTTATCAGAATAAAATACATTGTAAGAAAAAAAAGGTAACATGCTGTTGAGAACAGTGGCTATTACTGTTTTGCTAACCCATCTACTCAGCACATAGCAATATTTATTGAATGCATGAGGCTCAGAGAATCACGTACTCATTGTCATTGAAGGGGAACAGATTTGCCACCCCAAAATAGCCTTCTTTGGCATAAGGATTGTTTGAGACTAATTACTTTGGACAAGCTTCAGATAGAGGAGAAACTCTGAAAACCTGGTAGAAGTGACCCTTTGGTAAGAGACATTTACATTTGTTAGGGAAATCTCCATTTGTAAGGGCATCTCCCTCACTGTACCAGGAAGAGGAGGATGACCAAATCTCTTGAAACACTTATCAATGGAGAAAGCTTGATAGCCTTCAAAAACCACCTCCCCTGCCCCTCCAGTATCTTCTTTTGTCTTTAGCTGGAAAGTGAAAGTGTTAGTCACTCAGTCCTGTTGACTCTTTGGGACTCCATAAACTGTAACCCTCCAGGCTCCTCTGTCCTTGGAATTCTCCAGGCAAGAATACTGGAGTGGGTTGTCATTCCTTTCTCCAAGGGGATCTTCCCGACTCAGAGATCGAACCCAGGTCTCCTACATTGCAGGCAGATTCTTTACCATCTGAGCCACCAGGGAAGCCCTCGTCTTTAGCTGGAGATGGATTTAAATGGTGGCTTGGACCATTTCGGGGAGTTTTTCAGTTCTCCTGGGTCTCTCCCAAGTATATAAGAGATATTAACATCATTAAATTTCTGTTTGTTTTTCTCCTGTTACTATGTCTTTTGTTAGGGAGGTTCTTAGCCAAGAGCCTATAAGGGTAGAGGGAAAATTAATTTTGTCCCCTACATCACTTACATTTGAGAAACCCTGTCTTGGAACCATTAACTTTTGGATCCTCTTTTCACACTACCTTGGGTCAGCGAAATATATGGATCTGGGGCATTCATCTTATCACAAAGGGTCAACCAGGAGAAAAAAGTCAAATGAGTACAGGATGCTGGTTCTGAGGTCGTCAAGTTTCTGGATCAAGGCCAATAGCCACCTACCTTCAGATTTTTTTGTTATTGGAAAAAAATAAACTTCATCTTTGTTTAAGTCATTGTAAGACAGGTTTTATACTGCTTGCAACTTGAAGTCCTGATAGACTTGCCTTACCCCAGGAGAGCCACAGAAAAAGCAGTTACAGCTCAATTATGGGCCTGGCACCAGTCACCCGTGACTGTCACCTTTGGGTGCACATGAAGCTTTGGATTCCTACCTGCTCTTGTACTTGTGTCCTTGGACTTTGGATCTGTGTCTGCAGGGTGGTAAACATGTTTCTAGATGCCAGTTATGATTGCTCCTGTCTCCTGTTTTAACCAGACTTGGGGGTGTTCAGGGTCCCTCCTCCATTTTTGTAGTCAGGAAAGTGTAGATTCTGTGGTACCCAGAGCCACAGGTTGAGAAAAAACCTTAAAGGCAGTCTTCCAGTTTCCAGATGAGTAAACTGAGGATTGTGACAAGGCTAATTGGAGTGTGCCGCTCTGCAGTGCCCTGTTTATATCTCATCCTTCCTTTCCTGGCAGGAAATGATTCCTATTCAGTGTTGTCTAAAAGGCCCCTTGTAGGGTTGCACCAACCCATGGTTGTAGGGAGCTTTGACGCCGTGTGGGATTGTCATACTCCTTATTGCAAGTGACCCCTTGGGAGGCAGAATGATGAGAATCAGTCAATTAGGTGAGAGCAGGTGGATTGACAATGCAGTCATGTGGAAAACCATTTAATTTCACTTGCTGCCAACTTCAGATAAGAAGCATATGCATGATGATCACCTAAGATAAGAGTAGCACTTAATATTTTTCCTTCATATTACCACTGAGTGGTGATTACCTCTTTGTCGTATTAGTAAAAAAGCATGCAATAAAATATTACTGAGCTATTAGATGAGATTGTCTTATAAGGGTTTTAAAATTTAATAGTTTATCAATTATGTTATTTCACTTAAGTTTCAAATATGATTAATTAAAATGATAGATTTGTGATCACTGGATTAATAGAAAAATTACTGAAGTACTGAGAGGAAAAAGGAGAAGAAAGAGACAGGATGACATGGTTAGATAACATCACCGACTCAATGGACGTGAATCTGAACAAGCTCTGGGAGATAGTGGAGGACAGGGAAGCCTGGCGTGCTGCAGTTCATGGGGTCGCAGAGTTGGACACGACTTGGCAACTGAACAAGATCAAGAACTGAGAGAAAATGATTTCCCACAAAATTTTTATTTAGCTAATTGAATAATTTCCCATGTATACTAAGAGGAAAAGAGAGATGGAAAGTAAGTTTGAGGTTTTTAATACAAGCACCTCAGAAGATGACTTCCTATAATTAAAAATACCATAATAGTTGTGTGGAGAAGGAAATGGCAACCCACTCCAATATTCTTGCCTGGAGAATCCGGTGGACAGAAGAGCCTGGCCGGCTACAGTCCATGGGATCACAGAGAGTCAGACATGACTAACACTTTTTTTCATAATTGCTTTACAATGTTGTGTTAGTTTCTGCTGTACAACAATGTGAATCAGCCATATGTACACATACAGCTAGCAAGATTCTCTCTGCCAACCAGTGCCCAGCATCAAGCCAGGAACTGCCTTTTAAAGAAGTTTTGCTAGCATCAGACATGTAACAAGACCCTCCTCAGGTGGATAATAGTTACTATGCCAGTACTGAAAGGTACTAGTGTGTGTATGCACGCACACACTTAGTTGCTCAGTCGTGTCTGACTCTTTGCAACCCCATGGACTGTAGCCCACCAGGCTCCTCTGTCCACGGGATTCTCTAGGCAAGAATACTGGAGTGGGTTGCCATTTCCTTCTCCAGGGGATTTTCTCGATCCAGGGATCAATCCTGAGACTCCTGCATTGCAGGTGGATTCTTTTCCATCTGAGCCACCAGGGAAGCCCAAAAGGTCCTAGTAAATAACCTTTGATCAAGTGGTCACCAGGCACAAAGTCATGTGTGTAATATTCTTGTGATAAACTGTTCAGCATTTGAACCTATAGCAAAGTGATAGCCCCAAATTAACTTAAAATTGAGATACTCTATTCTTTAATAAAAACACATGATCATGCCATGAAGAATTTAAATATGCTTGAATCTGAATAATTCTTTTTATCACAGTGAGCATGCAAATGTCTACAAGATGAACACTCTTAAAATGAGGGCCAGATGATAGCTTCAATTACATGGTTCCAGGTTTCTTTTAACTTATAATATCTTGGAACAGAACCTTGAGAAAGAGTGAAAGAGTCCTATATTTGGTAATACCTGAACACATTTATTTGTATCTCAAGGGGCTTCCCTGGTGGCTCAGACAGTAAAGAATCAGCCTGCAATGCAGGAGACCCAGGTTCAATCCCTGGGTTGGGAAGAATCCCTGGAGAAGTGAATGACAACGCAGTTCAGTATTCTTGCCTGGAGAATTCCATGGACAGAGAAGCCTGGTGGACTGCAGTCCATGGATTCCCAAAGAGTTGGACACGATTGAGCAACTGACACTTTCAAGGGACCTAGTTACTACTCAGGTGTGAATAATTCTAAGCAGCAATACATGATTTACTTAGCTTCCATACTTGTAAACTGGGAAAGGGAAGAGAAACAGAAAATATGGGATATTTTAATATTAATTGTTGACTCTTTTAGTAAAAGTTACATATGGCTAGAAATTAAACATGTGATACAAGAACAATGAAAAAAGATATGCAACTCATTCCACTTAATCATCACACATGGAACAAATAATTGTAACTTTTATTTCATAAAACAACTGCTTCACACTCTCTCACTCCCTTTTGTCCTCTTCCACATTTCTTTCATCCACCACTTTTTGTCCCCTGATTTTTTGTTTCCCAGCTGTAAACTCTCAGAGAGCCCGGTTTATGTACAGCCAGGCAGCCCCAAGCCTTCTGAGCCCGTTTAACCTCAATGGGATCCAGTCTTTTCACTCCCTTTTGTCCTTGACTCCATTTTCAATCCCTGCTGTTAATTAGCTTCATGCTTGGGACTTGCCAGATTAATACTTTTATAGTCTTCTCAGATGGAATTGTGATTAATTTTGGTAGATTGTACAGTAGATTATCACCATCTTTATTTCCTCTCCCCTACCATTTAATTCAGTTAGTTAGGCCATAAAGCTTCTGAAGGATATGTTTGCCATTTCTTTTCTCTTTTGTTTTTGGCCTCTCGAGCACTTAATACAGTATTTTGTAGGACCTTAATAAATGCTTGTTGAATAGTCAGATAAAGTCCCTAATTCATCCCTTCTTTTCCCTGACTTCCTCTTAGTCCTCAGTAAGTTTTGGAGAAGAATATGACTAAGACATGCTTAGAATAGGGATGCTCTAGCGTCTCTGCAGTTTGTCACCATATTTTAGTGGCTGTAATTCCAGGACTAATGATATTCCCTTAGAGATCTGGACAGTACACTTTCTTCTTGCCATTTCCCATGCTCTCCTTGTGAATCCCCATCCATTCTATGTCCCAGGGCCAGGACTGATTAACTTGCGTAGTTTTATTTGGGTCAGTTTTGCAAATGGTAAGGAATTTGTTGCTTCAGTGGTTTGGACAAATCTATCCAGATGGATTCATGTGCACATTCAAAACTGGGCCCAAGTAATCATTAGAAAAGATTGGCAAGGAAGGAGGAAAACCTGGGAGAGATGGAATGCACTGAAAATTTTCATTTCTCCCTGCATAAATACATTTCATAAATATATTTTCTAAAATCTCTCTTGAGACTTCCTCTTTTCACTGGATTCTGTAGAAGTGTGATGTTTAATTTCTAACAATTGGAGATTTTCCTAACGTTCTGTTAATGATTTCTATTTTATTTTCATTACAATCAGATTTCTGTTGTTCTCAATTTGTTAATGTTTTATTACCTATCTTTTTGCTTTCCTTGTGTGCTTGAAAAGAATGGGTATCTGTTGTTGTTGGGTAGAATGTTCTATAACTGTAAGGTGGATCCCATTGGCTGATGTTGTTCAGTTCTTTTATATACTTGCTGATATTTTTATCTAGTGTTCTATCAGTTACTGAAAAGAGGTGTCAAAATTGTCAACCATGATTGTGGATTTGTCTGTTTCTCTTTTAGTCATGTAAGTTTTGCTCTTGTGTTTTTTGCAGCTCTGTTGTTTAGGGTATACATATATGTAGGATTGCTGTATCCCCTGGTAGGCTAATGTTTTTAGCATTATAGAGTGTCCCACTTTATCCCTGGTGATTTTTTTTCCTGTGAAGTCTCCTTTATCTGATATTTGTATGGTTACTTCTGGTTTCTTTTGGTATATCATTTTGCATCCTTTTATTTTTACTTTTATTTAACTTACGTCATTATATTTGAAGTGAATTTCTTGTAGACAGTGTGTATTTGGGTTTGGAAGGTATTAATTATTCTTTGCTCATACTGTTCATAATCTCTCAAACTCCTTTTTTTAGGAATACATTTTATTTATGTATTTTTTCTCTGCTGGGTCTTAGTTGCTGCATAGGCTTTTCTCTAGCTGCAGAGAGCGGGAGCTACTCTCTGGTTGCAGTGCTTGGGCTTCTCACTGTGGTTCTCTTATTGTGGATTGTGAGCTCTAGGGCCTGCAGGCTTTAGTAATTGAGGCATGTGGGCTCAGTGGTTGTGGTTCCTGGGCTTTAGAGCACAGATTTATTAGTTGTGGTGCATGGGCTTAGTTGCTCCACAGCCTGTGGGATCTTCCCAGATCAAGAACTGAACCTGTGTCCCTTGCATTAGCAGGTAGATTCTTTACCACTCAGCCACCAGGGCAGGGAAGCCCCTCCTGTTTTCTCATTGTACTTTACTTGTACTTATGGTATAACAGTTATCACACTTTATCTTATTCAATATTTTTGAATGAGATTTTAGAAGCAGACTCTTAAATTTTTGATTCCCCCATATGGAACACAGTGCATTAAGTGACTTAAGTGTAGAACTATTTTTAAATTCCCTGTGTTCTATTACCTGGTTTTCTTTAATTGAAGTACAGTTGAGTAACAATGTTATGGTGGTTCCTGCTGTATGGCAGAGTGATTCAGTCACACACGTGTGTGTGTGGGTATGTGACTGAATGACTTTGCCATACAGCAGGAACTACCACAACATTGTAAAATATATATATATATATTTATATTATATATATTATTTTTCATATTTGTGTGCATTATGGTTTATCACAAGATATTCAATAGGACAGTATTGTTTGTCTCTATTACCCGTTAATGGTAAACTTAAAGTGTAAGATCCAAGAAAGAGATGAGACTTTAAATTTTGAAAAATCTCATCCTTAGTTTACTTTTAGAAGGCATATTGATGTTTAGTTGCTACACACAAAAATCTTTAGGTAAAAGATTTAAAACTTTATTTTTAATTCCATCAAAGGGAAATATTGTGTCAGAGAGTCATAGTCTTAAATTCTGCAACCTGGGAAATTTAAATTTAAGGAAATACAAACTAGAGTGAGACATGAGAACTTCTTGGGTAAATTAATGTAAGACTGTTAGAGGATGAAGAACTGTGGTAAAGGAGGGGAGTAGGTGGGAGGAAGCAAGAGAAAACAACTTTCATTGCCGTTTCATACCCATCCTCTGCCACAAATCAAATATTCTTATTCCCTAATTTAATGTCAATGCTAACATTGACCCTCATATACATATATATATGTCAATTTTTATTGGAGTATAGTTGATTTACAATGCTATGTTAATATCAGGTGTACAACCAGCATATATTACTAATAGAAAAATGTTAAAAGGATTAATAGCAAAATAAAAAAGGATTTCTGCTGGCTCATAAAATAATAGCCTCATTGATGAGAACTAATAATTTTCTCAGGGAGCTCAGCTCGGTGCTCTGTGATGACCTAGAGGGATGGAATGGCAGTTGGGGAGGCTTGAGAGGGAGGGGATCTATATATGCATATTGGTAATTCACTATGTCATACAGCAGAAATTAACTCAGCAATGTACAGCAATTATACTCCAATTTTAAAAAAAAGAAGAAACATGGTGTTAGTACAAAAAACAATTTCCCAGAAATGTTTCAGTAACATGTAGACTGTGGTTGCATCAGGGAACATTTTAGTAATCTATAGACTGGTTACAACAGAGAACACTTGGCTTTTAGTTCAAGGATTACAAACTCCACTGCCCACCTGGGTCAGGGAGGTCATTTAAATATGTAAAATGGGTCAAAGGTTTATCAAGGAATGATAAGGACTGTGGTAGAGTAGCAAACACATGCCCTATACAAAGGCATTCAATTTAAAACATTTAAAAAATACTATAAAGGACATGCAAAACATGTCTCCTGGCCAAGCCACCTTGGTGTGACCTCCAGTTTAATTACTTAGCCATTTTCATGGAAAAGAAAGCTAGTCTGTCTTTATCACATTCAGATGGCCCTTACCTCACATGTAACTGTCACATTCTGGAGTCATGAGTAAGCTCTGCAGATGGAATCATCCTATGGGGAGATTTTACAGAACGCAGTGACAATAAGACATGATGCTGTGCCTCAGGAATTTCTGACCTCTAGAATCTTAAAATCAATAGATTTTAAAAAACAGAGTTCAAAAAAGGTCTAAATAAATGGTCATTTTTGCTTTAAAACTTATTTTGCATATGAACATGTATAACCTTTCTTTCAAATTAAGGATGGCATCACTAATTCAATATATATTTTACTCTAGATCAAGGGCCAGCAAAATTTTCCTGTAAAGGTTAAGGTAGTAAATATCTGAGGCTCGCAGGCTACATGATCTCTGTCACAAATACTAAAGTTGCTCACTGCAGTGCAAAAGTAGCCATAGACATTATATAAACAAATTCGTGTGACTGTGTCCCAATAAAACTTATTTATGGACTTTGTGACATTTTCAATGAAAAATTGAGGTCCTAGTTTGTTCATTTTTTTCAGTAAGTGGGTAAAACCATTAATAGTTACCCATGTCTTTAATGCTCAGCCAAAATTAAGTCAATATGAATCTTGTTTCTGAACTCTAAATTGAGCTCCATTTACTATCAAAACCACACAGAATATTTTCCAGTTGTTATGGGAAAAAAGCAATATCATTCCTCAGAGCCAGCCAGCTGGCATACAATGACCAGGCAGTGGGATTGTCTGCCCACATGGGAAGGCTTATGACTTTCACTGTCTTGCTATGCACTGTGATAATAAAATGGAGACAGATTTTAGTTAGGTTTTTCTTTAATATTTAAAATATTTGGCTCCACCAAATAAATTGCACGTGGGATCTTTTTTTTTATTGAAATTGTCTGTAGTCAGTGAACCCTATTATTGGCTGTACTCCTGGTCTGGCCCCCTGAGTGTAGGGGCATGACCACTCCCACTGGGCCACCCTTGGAATGCCACATGGGGTCAGCCTCTGTGATGTTTGCCCATGTGGTATCATTGGAAGGTTGTAGGAAAGCCTCAGACAAGTCTATCATAAAATACCTAAAATTCTCCCATTCATAACAGAAATAGTAAGGATAGAAATGCATAAGAATTACCATGCATTGACTTGTCTACCATGTGCCAGAGATTATGTGTTAAGTGCTTTATTTACACTTGAGAGATGAGGAAATGGGGTTTCTGAGAGGTGAAATAACTTGTCCAAAGCCACTGAAGAAATAATGGGGTGAGGATTCGGGACTGGGTGTAGGGAACAAGTAGGGTGAAGAAGGCTGTGTGGGAAACTTCAGGAAAAAGGATGTTTAAAGTTGTGAGAAGAGAGTGTTGTATGAGAACAAAATGAAAGGATAGGGTTGAAATGAAAGGGTGTGTCACAAGTTTCCCATGGCTGCTTTTGTTCCCCTGTGTGTCCTTTCTCCTCAACTTGCGCTGTTTATTGACAGCTCACGGTGTGCAGGGGCTTCTCCGGTGTATCTAGTGGTAAAGAACCCGCCTGCCAATGCAGGTGATGTAAGAGACAAGGGTTCGGTTCCTGGGTCGGGAAGATCCACTGGAGGAGGAAATGGCAACCCACTCCAGTATTCTCGCCTGGATAATCCCATGGACGGGGGGGGGCGGCTGGCGGGCTATGGTCCATGGGGTCGCACAGAGTTGTACATGACTAAAGCGACTGAGTTTTCACACAGTGTGCAGAGTGCTTCCAGATTGCTGCTATCACAGGAGCCAGGATTTTCTGTGTTAGCTGAGCCTGTGGAACCTACACTTGTGCAGTGTCAGCTCTGCTGCAACAAAGACGATGAACCATATGACCAAAGGAATAAGTAATCGTCAAATAAAATTGCTTGAAAAGAAAAGTTATTCCATACACACTCATGATGAATCTTAAATAATTATTCAAACCTTCTTCCCAGCATTTTGACACAATATTAAACAAATAAACAGTGGAACAATGTTCACAAACATCACCATATTGTAGTACAATTAATTACCATAGTTTGATTGTTAAATATTGAGCCGGCCAAAAAGGTTGGGTTTTTCCATACCATGTTACAGAAAAACCCAAATGAAGTTTTTGGCCAATCCAGAAGATCACCTTTTCTAACCTCTAAAAACTATAACACTTTGAAAAGTGAGGTGATTGCATAAGACGTTAAGGTAGTTGTGTTTTCCTAGAAAGATTTCAGTATTTAACAGACTCAGGGCCTTCCTGATTCAAAAGTTGTTCAGTCAGTCAGTCATGTCTGACTCTCATGCCCCATGGACTGCAGCATGCCAGGCTTCCCTGTCCTTCACTATCTCCTGGAGTTTGCTCAAACTCATGTCCATTGAGTCAGTGATGCCATCCAACCATCTCATCCTCTGTCATCCCCTTCTCCTTCTGCCCTCCATCTTTCCCAGCATCAGGGTCTTTTCCAGTGAGTCGGCTTTTTGCATCTGGTGGCCAAAGTATTGGAGCTTCAGCTTTAGCATCAGTCCTCAAAAGACGCATGTCTTATTTTGGCAACCCAGATCTTTTTCCAATGACTCTGTAAACATTTTAAGTATGGTCAAAGCTGTCATGTAGTAAAAGACCTCAAGTAAGATGAATATTAAAAACACCTGTAGTGAGAAAAAAAGATTTAAGAAAAATAAGATGAAAAGCATATCTACAATTGGTAAAAAGGGAAGGGAACAATGGAAGTTATCATTGCATTCACTGAAAATTAAAGTAAATGTAAAATGGATAGAAAGTTTTAGAGTTAGGAGACTAAAAGTGGTCCTCCAACTTCAGTGTGCATCTCTATCACCTGGAGGGGTTGTTAAAACACAGATCACAATCCTCACCCTTAAAGTCTCTGATTCAGAAGGTCTAAGGTGAAGCCTGATAATCTGCATTTTTAGCAAGCTTCCAGGTCATGCCGATGATGCAGGTCTGGGGACCACCCTTTAAAACTATTGGACCCAGACTTCCCTGGTGGTTCAGTGGTTAAGACTCTGCACTTCCACTGAAGGGGGCGTGGGTTCGATCCCTGGTCTGGAAACTAAGATCCCACATGCCCTGTAGCATGGCCAAAAGCAAACAAATAAACAAAATCTGTTGGATTGGAGCAATGGCTACCTACACTTTTCAAACTATTCCCAGTAGAAAAGGAGAGTAGGCAACCATGGGCTAAGATTTATCACAGCAGTGTAGTAAAGATACAGGACCAGATGTTAAGGGGACAGGACACAGGCAGAGTCTGGAGTAACTCGCGTGTCCGTGCTCATGTTCAGTTGCTCAGTTGCTCAGTCGTGTCCATCTCTGTGACCCCATGGACCATAGCCCACCAGGTTCCTCTGTCCATGGGATTTCCCAGCCAGATTACTAAAGTGGGTTGCCATTTCCTCCTCCAGGGGATCTTCCCAACCCAGGGATCGAACTTGGGTCTCCTGCATTGATTCATTACCACTGAACCACCTGTTAAGCCCAATCCATGTGTAGGCCTCCTAATGGTCTCTGCCTCCCATGAGGAGTCACACAGAACATCCTTTTCCCCCAGCAGTTAAAAGGCAGCAACATGCACACAATGTTTCTGCCTAGGGAAGCCCTTTGAGACTTAGTGTAGGGTTTTCTCTCTCTCTCTTTTTTTTTATTATTGTTTTTTTCTTTTTAGGTTTTTTTTTTTTTTTTTTGCTGGAAACTGGTCACATAGGTACCCTCTGCCTTGCATGTAGCAGAAGGCCCAACTTCCAGGAGGAAAGTAGGTGTTCAGAATAAAACACATTGTGTGAACAGTCCAGGCACAGTAAAAATCCTCATCAATTAGGAAGTCTTAAGGACCCTCCCCAAATCCAGCCAAGGACCAAGTTGACAAACAGGCCTTCTAAGGGTACCAGTCTCAGATCTGCTTCATTCTTATTTCTGCAGAGGAGAGTTGGCAGAAACCTCAGATAATACCATCAGTAGTATTATGGAACCCTATGGGATAGAATGATGAGGTGAAACCAACAAGGTGAAGCCTATTAAGGGAAAACGAGAGCTTTGCATTAAAGTCCAAAAGATCAATGACTAGTACTGGATGGTGGAGACCCAGCTTGACAACAATTAATGTGAAAAACCCCCAAGGGGATTTGTTGCTCAATATCAATTAACAATGTTAACTGAGCCATTGGAAAAACTAATGGAAACTTATTCTAAATTAATGGGTGTGTCATGTCTAGATCAATGAGGGTAGAACTCCCATGGTATTCTGAAACGATCAAATATCATTTGGAAAAACACTTCTAAGGTTTTTATTCTAATACAGATATGAATAAGTAAAAAAAGTACAGTAGCTGTATGGGCTGCCAGAGTGACATTGATATATGAGCAACCTTATCATTTTTGAAATGAGCCCTTGAAATTTTTGAAACGAGTCTGGGTGATTCTCTCTTGCTCCATTTGGCAGACTTGAGACCAGTGGAGGCAGCTTTAGGGAGGTAGATACAGTGACAGAATTAGAACAGACCAACTATGGAATTAGCTGATGTGGGCAAGAATGTCTTCCCCAATAATGCACGTATTTACACAACTGGATGAACATGGGTCTCTAGGCTGGATGAGACACTGGAACTGAAGATCTGCGTGTGTGTATGTATCTGCTCAGTTGCTCAGTGGTGTTGAACTCTCTGCAACCCCATGGACTATAGTCCACCAGGCTCCTCTGTCCATGGCATTTCCCAGGCAAGAATACTGGAGTGGGTTTCCATTTCCTTCTCTAGGGGATCTGCCTGACCCAGGGATTAAACTCACATCTCCTGCATTGGCACCTGGGTTCTTTACCATGGAGCCACCATCTCTTTCTATTCCACTGTGCTTGACCCTGTGGTTCTGTTAATTTAGATGTCTCCACTGTGCTCATGTCTCAGAGGCTGCTGAATGGACAGTCAAAAGAAGAACAAGAGTGGTGACCTCTGCCTGGTGTCTGTGAATCTCCTTCTGAGTGTTGCCATAGGAGCCCTGGAGATGCTCACATGCCCTAGGGGCTCATTTCATAACATTGTCTCATACAGGCAGGCCCTCAATTTGGAGACAAAACTCTTCACTGGCAAGGTTCATGCTTGAAATTTCACTCATACAATTAATCTTTAAGGATTATGTGATAAACATCAAGACACTACCTCAGTGAGCAACTCTTAAATTTTAGATGCAATTTCAGTATACACCAGGAAGTTCCTTAGTCCCAGATGAAGCTGACCAGAGCTCTTCCCATTTTACCATTAAACATTTATTTTTCTGCATCTTACTAATATGTTGACTGTCACAAAACATCCCCTAAAAATAAATACCCCTGGGAGAAGTAGTGCTTTAGCTGCTGCTGCGTCGCTTCAGTCATGTCCGACTCTGTGCGACCCCATAGATGGCAGCCCATCAGGCTCCCCCTGTTCCTGGGATTCTCCAGGCAAGAACACTGGAGGGGGTTGCCATGTCCTTCTCCAATGCATGAAAGTGAAAAGTGAAAGTGAAGTCGCTCAGTTGTGTCCGAATCTTCGTGACCCCATGGACTGCAGCCTACCAGGCTCCTCCATCCATGGGATTTTCCAGGCAAGAGTACTGGAGTGGGGTGCCATCGAAATCAGGGTTCTCTAAATGTTTCGTATTATGTAAAAAATATTGATTTCTAGGAGGAAAAATTCAGTTGTATCAGTAAAAAAAATTAGTCATATCCCCACCTGTCTATATCTTTTATTTCCTTGCATGCTTGACACTCTTGACTCATTCTCATTCAGCTTCCTTCCTTGAAACAACCAGAACCCTAATCGCAGCCAGCTCTCTGCCTACCCTGCAGCTGTGCCCCACTAATGCCTTTGGCTGGAATAAAATTCATCACCATGCAGATGGTTCTCTCTTGAAATTGATGCTGGAAACCTCATGTGGGGCCTTAGTGCAGCTGAACCATCAGACTGTTCTTCCTGAATGTAGTCACTCTCCCTAAAAGTATATCTCAGACTTGGTGGTGATGGTGGCTTATTGCTAAGTTGTGTGTGACTCTTTGTGACCCTTTGGATTGTAGCCCACCAGACTGTCCATGGAATTCTCCAGGCCAGAATACTGGAATGGGTAGCCTTTCCCTTCTCCAGGGGATCTTCCCAATGCAGGGATCGAACCCAGGTCTCCTGCATTGTAGGTGGATTCTTTACCAGCTGAGCCACAAGGGAAGCCCAAGAATACTGGAATGGGTAGCCTATCCCTTCTGCAGTGGATCTTTCTGACCCAGGAATCAAACCAGGGTCTCCTGCATTGCAGGCGGATTCTTTACCAACTGAGCTATCAGGGAAGCCCAAGATGCCATCAATTGTGAGAAGCAGCCTTATATTATGTATAAGTAAGGTAAGGGACATGGCTATGAACTAAACTGTAAAGCTTTGCCTTAAAACTGCGTGCATGTGTGCTAAGTCGCTTCAGTCGTGTGCAATTCTTTGAGACCCAATGGACTGTAGCCCACCAGGTTTTTCTGTCCATGGGATTCTCCAGGCAAGATTACTGGAGTGGGTTGCCATTTCCTTCTCCAGGGGATCTTCCCGACCCAGGGATCGAACCCATGTCTCCTGTGGTTCCTGCATTGCTGGTAGATTCTTTACTGCTGAGCCACCAGGTAAGCCCCTTGCCTCAACGCTAATCTTGTGCAAAACATCACTTAGTCTCACCAGAATCTGTCTGCTTGAAGAGATTTCATAATTCCAGGATATTTGACACTTTTTAAAAAAACTGTATTCAGATTCATTCATCACTTGATGGAATGATAGGCAATCCTTTCGGATGTATACCATGGATGAAAGAAAACCCAAGTCTCTGTACTCACTGATATATTTTCTTTGACTTTTTATAGTACTAACTTGGTAATGGCTTTGCAAGAAATGACAGACTTTCACTCATTCCTCCAACAATGAACGTTCATTTCACTAGTATCACTTTTTACACTGCTGCTGTGTTTCCCTGACTTTCTATTGCATCTTAACTTTTTGTTTCAGTGCCAAATCATCATATAATCTTTTGGAAGACATTTTTATTTTTTAAATATTTATTTATTTGGCTGTGCCGGATCTTTAGTTGCAGCATACAGACTCTTAGTTGGGGCATATGGAATCTAGTTCCCTTTCTAGGAATCGAACCCAGGCTCCCTGCATTGGGAGCATGGAGACTTAGCCACTGAACCACCAAGGAAGTCTCTGGAAGGCATTTTAAACAGCAATTAAACTCAACACATGTAGTACTGATAATGCAGAGAACTTGCCTAAAGGGAAGAAAAGAATTTTCCTGAACAAGTTCCTTTGTGCAGGCAAATAACAACTTTGCCTGAACTGTCACATGGCAGACAAGTGTTGTAATACAGTTGCTACAAAGGTAATCCCAGTAACCCCAACGATAAAATGTAGGGGAAAATTGATAAAATGCAGTAAGTCAGATCCATCCCTTCTGTACTCATATCTAACAAAGGCTCTCCACTGCACTTATGAGAACCCCCACCATATCCTACCGAGTGCTGTGTGAGCTCCATGTCCCCAGCCCAAGCCCCTTTGTCTTTGTTCCAGAGGGAGTTTGTGAGTGTTTGGAATCTAGCCATGGGCGTATTGAGTTGCAGATACATGTAGCTTGGATTTCTGGGATGTATTTTTGTGGTTCACAGTTGTACCTAGAGGTAAGCTAGCTTCCCTATGTAAGGAATGGCTTCCCGAAATGCTCCTCATGTCCTCTCTGCTGACTCATCTGTGTTGGACATGAGGATGCAAGACCAAAGGCTGTTAAGTAATATAACCATGCACTCTGGCTCCCGGCACCTGGAAGAATGGAGATTGTGGGAGAGAAACAATTACTGAAATGGATGATGCCACAAGCCAGACTGTCGGAAACTCTTCTGATCACTAGCATGTATAAAGTTGTAGGCAGGGTGGTTTACTCATGCCAATGTCTGTTGAGACAGAAGTTCTCTCCTATCAGGAACATACATGAAAATGCAGCCATAAACTCTACTCCATACTTCAGGGACTTCAGTGTTCGTGGCATTTGTTGCCTTTGTAAAGTTTGGGCTTCCCAGGTAGTGCAGTGGTAAAGAACCTGCCTGCCAAGGCAGGAGGTGTAAGAGACTCAAGTTCCATTCCTGGGTTGGGAGGACCCCCTGGACTGGAAATGGCAACCCACTCCAGTATTCTTGCCTGGAGAATCCCCATAGACAGAGAAGCCTGAGGGGCTACAGTCCATGGGGTTGCAAAGAGTCAGACAGGACTGAGCACACGTGCAGATACCTAGGGTTCATCATTTATTGCCATTTTCTGTCATTCTACATAAATCCTTGATTTTGTGCCTAATTTTGTATTTGTACCTTTGAATTCTTTCCTTTTTAAAAAGCATTTATTTATTTACTTATTTATTTGCTGCTCTGGGTCGTCTTAGTGGCACATGGGGTGTTTCTCTAGTTGCAGTCTATGGGCTTCTCTTGTTGCTGCATGTGGGCTTAGTTGCCCCACGGCATGCGGGATCTGAGTTGCCCAACCAGGGTTGGAACCTGCGACCCCTGCATCAGAAGACAGATTCTTAGCTAGTGGACCACCAGGGAAGTCCCTGAATTCTTTCTTTTAATTGTTCAACACTCAGGTGCCACAAAACCTAGATCCACTTCTGCTCTGACATCTGTAACACTACCCTTGTCCCCACTTCCCACACACTTGCCCTGAGCTCTTGCCATGCTGGTCTCTGCACTGTTCCTCAGACAATTCCCACATTTCCTGGTCTCTGCACTGGTGAGTCCCTCTGTCTGGAGCCCTCTTCCTCCAAACATCCACATTGCTTGCTTCATCCCCTTTCAAAAGGCTTTTCTCAAAATGCACCTTCATAGGGAACTATATTCAATATCCTGAAATAAACTATAATGGAAAAGAATATTTTAAAATGTGTGTAAATATGTGTAACTGAATCACTTTGGTGTACAGCAGAAACTAAAACAACATTGTAAATCAATGGAAAGGAGATCCAAAAACCAGTGGGTATACATATACATATATCTGATTTATTTTTCTGTACAGCAGAAACTGACAAAACATTGTAAACCAACTATGCTTCAAAAAAAAATTTTTTTTAAGAAAGAAAAAAAGTCCACCTTCTTCATAAAGCCCTCCCCTATCCTGTCCTCTCCCTAGGTATATGCAGTCCATATCTATACACAGTTCTGAAGCTTCTTACTCCACTTTCATCTCCTTCTGTAGCATTTTTACACTCTGAAGTAGGTAAATTGATAATGATTGATCGAGCAATAGATGACGGACACTATCAACAAATAATCAGATTATGCTTAGAGTTAATTGCCTCCCCTTCCACAGGAATGTACTCAATAAATACTTGTTAAATAAGTGAAGCTCTGCTTATATCAAAATCTATGAACCACTTACTTAGGTAATACTCACACACTCTCACACACACACAATGCTCTTCTAAACCAAATTGGTAACAACTTCTAGGATCTTAAGTGAACCCTGAAAGGAAAATCAAGATGGAGTTAGTATTGCTAAGAGAGCTCTCTAAAATGAAGCCAGGAGCCATTAAGGAAGTGTGATTTATGGATGTCTCACTCTGGATGGAATCTGATCTTTCAACCTGATGAAGCCATCCAGAATACCTGCCAGAAACTCAAGATACTTATCTGACCCTTACCCTAAAATAATTCTTGATAGTCTATGTATTAACAGACCCCTACCCTAGAACAACTTTTGATTCCTTAAGGACAAATATTTTTTAAGTCACAGTCAGTCACAGTTGTCTTCAGGCAACTTTTAGCCATCTTGTAGCTTTTTTCTCTGTAAGCCCCTGACTCTTTCTCTTCCCTGGAACATTCCTTTGGGGTTATCTGAATATGGGATCTCCCAGGCTGCAGTTCTTAAGACCCCAAATAAACTTTTTATTTGCAGCCTCTTTCATCATCACATTTTTGGTCAACACCCTTTACTATGCCTTGTATAAATTTAATATCAATATGATACTCTGGTCTCCAAAATGAGAAAGTGTGGAGAAAATGTGACTCTTCAATTGAAAAGCCCCAGGGAAATATTGTAGGGTTCGATTGTGGTTGGTGGTTGTATATTCTTTTTTTTTTTTTTGATTGTGTGGGGATTTTTCTTTTAAGACTATTTTTAAGAGCAGTTTTGGGTTCCCAGAGAAATTGAGAAAGGTACAGACTTTTCCCATATACCTCCCCTGCCCAGTGGTTATGAATTCTTACTACAGGAAAAAGTACAGGATGATTTTTATGGTTGAATGACTGCAGGACAAAGACCAAAGCTGCCTTTGAAATAAAAGTTTCTCATACACGTGGCTCTCGGTTCAGGAAACCAGAGAATTCTCTGGTGGTCATTATTTAGAACAATGAGGAAAATGAGGACAGCAGAAAATGCTGAATGCTGTGAGCATTGGATACACGCCAAACATTGGAAATGATGGTTTATTAACTTCTTTTCTGTTTGAATTTGTTTAGCTTTTTTTTTTTTTTTTTCCTCGCCTCAGAAATGAGGATCATTTTTCCCACATCTTGGGCTCCATTTCCATCACAGCACAGCAGGGCATGGCAGTGGGAGCCTCACAGATGTTAATTTCGCTTCTGTCTCAGAACTTCACATTTCAGGGAAAATCTGCCTCCTTGTCAACAGCAAATTCAGTTAACAGTTACTAGCTATGTTTCTGGTGTCTTCACCTGGCCATGCATGGATTCAAGCTACTTCTATCACTGTGCAGGAGGCTGGATGAGAGGTCATGTTTCTCCTTTTTGCTGAAAGGAAAGATTCAGGCATAATGTTTTCTGCTTGGCTTAGCACATGTTCCAGGATGCTGACATATTTGGTGTAGCGATGCTAGGGAAATTTCAATGTCAAGAGCGTGTAGCCCTGATGAGGATCACCTGGGGGAGGGTGGGTGGTTAACCATGTGTCTTCTCCACTTACATCACACACATATTTGAAGCTTTGCTTCATGTCTGATCTTTGACACTTGGCAGTTGTCAGCTGTAGCTTTCTGTTCATGGCATGGTGGATTGGCAGGAGGGGTCCTCCCATGGGCACAGGCTTGTGGGGCCTGATGGCTTGTGGGGCCCAGGGAGGTGCCAGGACCTGTGAGGTTTGATCCTTTGTGATCCAAGTGAGCAAGACACTAGTCTCACTGCCCCCATCCTGGCCCCCACACAGCAACCCAATGGATCCTGCTGAAGCAGGAATCAGATCATGTCACTCCATTGCTTCACACCATCCCTTGGGTTCTCATTTCACTTGAAGGAAAGACGAAGTCTTCACAATGGCCCTGCTTGTCTGATCTCTGCCCTCCTCTTACTTTTCCAACCTCTTCTCCTATTACTCTCCACCTCCCTCCCTCCATCCACTTGGACCACACTGGTCTTTTGTTTTTTAATATTTATTTATTTGACTGCATTAGGTCTTAGTTGCAGCATGCAGGATCTTTGTTACATCATGCAGGCTCTTTTGTTGTGGCACACAGACTCCAGCTATGGCACGCAGGCTCAGTAGGACACTCGAGTTGTGGCACATGGGCTCTGGAGCATGCCAGCTCAGTACTTATGGTGCCCAGGCTTAATTGCCCTGTGGCATGGGGGATCTTAGTTCCCCCACTGGGGTTTGAATCCAACTCACCTGCATTAGAAGGAGAATTCTTAACCACCAGACCACCAGAGAAGTCCCCACACTGGTCTTCTTGCTGGACCTTAGACACACCAAGCACATGCCTTCCTCTGAAAGTGAAAGTTTCTGAGTCATGTCTGACTCTTTGCAACCCCATAGACTGTAGCCCTCCAGGCTCCTCTGTCCATGGAATTCTCCAGGCAAGAATACTGGAGTGTTCCCTCCTCCAGGGGATCTTCCCAACCCCGGGATAGAACCCAGGTCTCCCACATTGCAGGCAGATTCTTTACCATCTGAGCCACCAGGGACACCCTTGCATTTACTGTCTCTTCTGCCTGAAATTCTCTTCTCTCAGGTTTCCTCATGGCACCTTCCCTCATCATCTACAAGTCTCTGCTTAGAAGTCACCTTCTCACTGAGGCTTACCTCAACTGCCACATGTCAATTAGCACCCTCTCCAGACAGCCCACTCACACATGTATACTTTTTTTTCTTGTCCTCTCAGTTTATTTTTTTTTAATTTAAATTTATTTAAATTGGAGGCTAATTACTTTACAATATTGTATTGGTTTTGCCATACATCAACATGAATCTGCCATGGGTGTACACGTGTTCCCCATCCTGAACCCTCTCCCACCTCCCTCCCCATACCATCCCTCTGGGTCATCCCAGTGCACCAGCCCCAAGCATCCTGTATCCTGCTTTGAACCTGGACTGGCAATTACTCTCTTATATGATATTATACATGTTTCAATGCCATTCTCCCAAATCATCCCACCCTCTCCCTCTCCCACAGAGTCCAAAAGACTAAATTCTCTCTTCCCTGCTTTATTTTTTCCATAGCCTCCTATCATCATTTAACATTCTACATTATCTTTCTTGATTGTTGTATTGTCTGTCTTTCCTGCTACAGTATAAGCTCCAAGAAGTTACTGGTTTTTACTTTATATGCTGTTCACTGCTCTAGTTGAAGCCCCTGGAATAACACTTGGAATATAACCAGATTGAGCATCCATACTGGTTTGCCAGGACTGTCCCAGTTATGTCTGTTGTCATGGTGTGATTATTAACTATACTCCCTTCACTGTGCAAAGTGATAATTAGATTTATGGTCACTGTACACCAAGGAGAAGCTCAGTAAATATGTCTTAATGAAGAAGCTGCTTTCTCATGGGTAGGGTCTTCTCCAGTTGTGGTTCAGGCATTTGGTCAGTACCTGGAAAAAAAACTGGCCACTCACCAGGATGGTGCAACAGAGGTTCAGAAATGGTAGTAGAGAAAAGCAGCGAGCCTCTGAAAGGTCAGTCGTTGGGCCACAGTTTATCTATCTCTGAGTTTCCCTGGTAGCTCAGTTGGTAAAGAATCTGCCTGCAGTGCAGGAGACCTGGGTTTGATCCCTGGGTCAGGAAGATCCCCTGGAGAAGGAAATGGCAACCCACTCCAATATTCTTGCCTAGAAAATCCCAGGACAGAGAAACCTGGCAGGCTACAGTCCATGGAGTCACAAGAGTTGGAGACGACTATCAATCTCTGATATTCAGGAGCAGCATACCAGTTTCCTGCAGGAGCACAATGGACTCACTCTTTCTGCAAGAGGCCTTGGGTCACTAGAAAGTTGACCCGAGCAGAAATGTAGAACAGCATCCAAAACAGAAATCTAGCTTCATAAACCAGCGCTAAAGAGGGTAGCAGCCAGGTAATCACAAGTTTTAGCTAACAAAAAGGATCCTGGATGCCTTTACTCCCTTGAACGAACCCTTTGAACTCTTTTGTTGTTTAGTCGCTAAGCTGTGTCCGACTCTCTGTGACTCCATGGACTGGTGCCTGGCAGGCTCCTCTGTCCATGGGATTTCCCAGGCAAGAATACTGGAGTGGCTTGTCATGTCTTCCTCCAAGGGATCTTCCTGACTCCAAGGATCGAACCCATGTCTCTTACATTGCAGGTGGATTCTTTACTGCTGAGCCACCAGGGAAGCCCCTTGAATCCTTTAAATATAGTCAAAATCATCCTTTTCTTGTTGAAGACTGTGGTTCCCCTTCTGCATGCCTTGTTAGTCTGTGACTTTTTCTTTTTTCAAAATATATACTTGAATACTTTAAAAAATATATCACTTTGCTTTCTCTTATTCCCTGTATTATTTTTAATACGTTGTTTATTTGGCTGCTCCAGGTGTTAATTGCGGCATGCAGGATTTCAGTTGCAGCATGTGGGATCTAGTTCCCTGACTGGGGATCGAATCCAGGCCCCCTGCATTTGGTGCACTGAGTTTTAGCCAGTGGACCACCAGAGAAGTCCCAGTGTATTAGGTTTCTATTGCTGACATAGCAGATGGCCACAAACTTAGCAACTCAAAATAACACGAATTTATTGTCTCACAGTTCTGCAGATCAGAAGTATAGGATGGATCAGCAGGTTTTTCTACTCTGGGTCCCACAAGGCTGAATTCAAGGTATTGACTGGCCTGGGCACTTGTCTGGTGGCTCTGGGAGGCATTCCCCTGCTTGGCACAGCCAGGTTTTTAGCAGAATTCAGTCCATGCTGTTTTAGGACTGAGGCCCGCATTTCCTTCCTGGTTGTTGTCTGGGAATCATTCACAGCTTCTGGAAGCTGCTCACATTCCTTGCTTTGTGGCCCCTTTATCTTCAAAGCCAGCAAGAGTGGGTTGACTTCCTCTCACAATTGGAATCTCCCTGAAATGTTCCTCTCTAGCATCTCTCCTCCCCTCTACCGCTGCATCTCTCTGACTGACTTTTCTGCCTTCCTCTCTCGCTTTTCTGGATTCATCTGTTTATTGTGAGCCCATGTCAATAATCCATAATATCCTCCCTGTTTTAAGCTTAACTGATGCATCACCATCAATTGCTTATTAATAAACTGGTGAGTGTAATAAACTGTAATAACTGTAAAAAATTTTAATTACATCTGCAAAGCCCCTTCACAGTAGTAACTCAGTTCGTGTTGGATTGAACAACCAGGGAAAGGGACTCTTGGGGGAGTCCCTTTTAGAATTCCATTCCTCACATTCCTCCTGTTTTTGCAAATGTATGTTCAAGTTTCTTTTCAAAATATGTATTCAAATTTCTTTCCAAAATATCAGGCACTTGAGATGTTTCTTACTTTTGAAACATTTGTGACAGCCTCCTGGCCCTGCAACTCCACAGTTGATGCCTGTAAAGGTGGTGAAATGGGTGGGCAGAATCTTGGGCTGTACTTAAACAGGAAACTCATCTGGTGAGGACTGATGTGTAAAAGTCTCTGGCTTCTGGCTGGCTCTCAGTACCTTTCATTCCTTCTTCCTAGAAGAGTTTGTTGTTGTTGCTATTGTTCAGTCACCCAGCTGTGTCTGACTCTTGGCGACCCCATGGACTGTAGCAGGCCAGGCCTCCTTGTGCCTCACCATCTCCTGGAGTTTGCCGAAGTTCATTGCATTGGTGATGCCGTCCAGCCATCTCATCCTCTGATGCCCTCTTCTCCTTCTACCTTCAATCTTTCCCAGCATCAGGGACTTTTCCAATGAGTCATCTATTCACATTAAATGACCAAAATGGTGGAGCTTCAGCATCAGTCCTCCCAGTGAATATTAGGGATTGATCTCCCTTAAGACTGATTGGTTTGGTTTCCTTGCAGTCCAAGGGACTCTCAGGAATCTTCTCCAAAATCACAGTTTGAAGGCATCAATTCTTTAGTATTCTGCCTTCTTTGTGGTCCAGCTCTCACAACTGTGTGTGACCACTGGAAAGACCATAACCTTGACTATACGGAGCTTTGTCAGCAGAATGATGTCTCTGGTTTTCAGCACCCTGTCTAGGTTTGTCAGCAGAGAGTTTAGTGAATAGCAAAATCCGATGTCAAAAATAAGTCTCCAAGTCTCTGATTTCCAAGGCAGGGAAAATGGGTAGGAGGATGTGCATGGGCTTAGAAAACTCCAGCACAGGAGCATAATTATCAAAACAGTGCACCCAGGAAGTGGTGGTGGGAGGGGCCCACACGACTGAGACCCATAAGGTAGTTGTGAATTATGACAAGGGACATGTGGGTGATGATTCTGAAACTGCTGCAGTAAGTCTTCTCTGGAGCTAGGATAAGTCAAAGATGGTGCTTCTCCAAGTGGGATCCCTGGACCCGCAGTGTCAGCCTCAGCTGGGGAACGTGTTAGAAATGTAAGTTCTTAGGACTTCCCTGGTGGCCCAGTGGCTAAGACTCTGCACTCCCAATGCAGGGGGCTTGAATTCAATCCCTGGTCAGGGAACTAGATGCCACATGCCTCAATTAAGAGGTTGTATGCTACAACTATGAAGTGACACAGTCAAATAAATACATACGTACACACATATAAACATTTGTTGTTGTGCAGTTGCTAAGTCGTGTCTGACTCTTTGTGACACCATGAGCTGCAACACTCTAGGCTTCGGTGGCCTTCACCAGCTCCTGGAGTTTGCTCAAGCTCATCTCCATTGAGTCAGTGATACCATACAATCATCTTGTCCTCTGTTGCCCACTTCTCCTCCTACCCTCAATCTTTCCCAGAATCAGGGTCTTTTTGAATGAGTTGGCGCTTCGCTTCAGGTGGCCAAAGTATTGGAGCTTCAGCCTCAATCCTTCCAATGAATGTTCAGGGTTGATTTCCTTTAGGAGTGACTGGTTTGATTTCCTTGCTGTCCAGTTTGAAAGCATCAATTCTTTAGAGACATATATACATACATAAATATTATTTTTAGGATGTAAGTTCTTGGACCCCATTCTTGATCTCTTAAGTCAGAAACTCTAAGGCCCTAGGGATAGGGCTTAGGTGCTGGTGTTTTAACATGCCCTCCAGGTGATTTTGATGCAGGCTAGGTGGGTCCTCTTCAGCTATAACAGTACACAAGAAATGGAAAGAGACACATCATGTGAAGGAGGTAAAGATACAGTGTAGAAACATCATGGAGATTCTCAGTTACCTTTCATGCGTAACACTATGTTAGTGATTTGTGAAGACAATATGGGCATGGAATTATTTCCTCTAGGAGTTCACATGCAAGTCACGGTTCCTTAACAGATTTGAACATTTCCTCTAGAATAGGAGTTTTTGTTGCCCAGAATCTCTGGAGACATTTTCTAGGTTCAATCATCTAGGGTTAGACTTAGTGTCCAGGGGCAGGAATATTTAAAATCGGAATAATTTATCTCTGAAAGCCATGAAGCAAAGAGGGTTCACTTCATGGTTCACCCTGAGTTAAATAGATTCCTAAATCATTCCTAACCCCTTCGGGTTTGTCAACGATTCATTCATGACCCAGGGTGTGGAGGGCTGTGGCACCAATTTGGCTGCTAAAGGGCTGGTGCTGAATAAAAGTATGGTTCTGCACAGCAGCAGTGAGCCCGTCTCTACAGTGAGCTTCTGCTTTGATGGAACTTGGATATGAGGCTGGCAAGCTGCCTGGCCCCTCAGAGAGTGAAAGAATTTATTGTGAGTAAATGCCTGAGGCAGAGGGAGTGGAAAAGGTCAAGGACATGGTTGAACTCAGACATCTGTCTGACTTGGAAAGAGAGGTGTGAGCCACGTAAAAGCTAGGAGGCCTCCTCCTCTTTGCTAAATGCTGATTGACTCCCTTTTCACTGAAACTATAGGCTTTTGCTTTTGTTTTACTTTGTTGTTATTTTTTAATCTGGAAGCTCTACAACCAAAAGAAATGGCTTTTCTTGATTTTCTTTTAATTTTTTAAAAAATTTGTTTGTCTCCACCAGGTTTTAGTTGCAGCATGTGGAATCTAGCTCCCTGACCAGGGATTGAACCCAGGCCCCCTGCAGTGGCAGCCTGGAATCTTAGCTACTTTTTAATGTTTTTGTCCTCAAATTTTGGCATAACCAAGTAGCAATTCCTGAAATTTGTTTTTTGAGAGCTGCCTGCACCCAGCTCTGCCATTTCTAAACTGTAAGCTGTAGCAGGTCACTCAGCATCTCAGTGTCTCATCTGTAAGATGTGAATATAATGGTTCTTACCTCATTGGGTAATGTTTAGGATTGGATGAGTTCATAAATGTCAAGCACTTACAACTGCGCCCTACATAGACTAGGCACCCAGCAAATGAAAATTATTCTTGCTGTTGTGGTGGTATTCTCTGCTCTGGATCTCTCTCTTCTTGCACGTCCCGATATGTACCATATGCCTCATGACCATAACAAGAGGAGAACACCAAGGCTATGGACTAGAGGTAAAATAATTCCTCAAGTGCTACACCCAGGTTGCATGCACAGTACCTTCCTGTCTTCTCTCCCTGACCATGAACTCATTAATGAAATGCCACTAAAGTTCAAGGATAACAAAAGATTACTTTAGTGACCTAAAAATGTGGCCTTTAAGCATTTAGAAATGTAAAAAGTAGAAACTAGCAAAAGCAAATTTTAAGTCATTCCAATATAATGTGGGCTTCCCTGGTGGCTCAGATGGTAAAGAATCTGCCTGCAGTGCAGGACACCTAGGTTTGATCCCTGGGTCAGAAAGATCCCCTGAAGGAGGAAATGGAAACCCTCTTCAATATTCTTGCCTGGAGAATCCCATGGACAGAGAAGCCTGGCGGGCTACAGTCCATGGGGCCGCAAAGAGTCCAACACAACTGAGTGACTAAGCACACAATACAATGTATGGACTGTGTCAGTCAGTAACAAAGAAGTCCAGCATTATAACCATATATAACCACAAGGACTTATTTCTTGCTTACATAACCAATCTGCCGTGAGAAGACTGGGTCCCACCTCCACAGCTCTCTTCTCTGGCTGAGTTGGGCTGTTAGAGTAGCCAGCATCTGGAGAGCTGCTGTGTTGTCGCCATGAAAAAGGAGACGAAGCACATCATGTATACAGCCGTTAAAGCTGTGGCCCAGAAATGAGCCACTTCTCCTCACATTCCTTCAGTTAAAGCGAGTCACCTGTCTACGCTTAACTTCCACAGGGTCCATTACATCTGTGAAGGCATAGCCTAAAAACCAAAGCATTGTAAACTGTTGCTTCCAAAGAAAGATATTGGGCTTCCCTGGTGGCTCAGTGGTAAAGAATCCCCCTGCCAGTGCAGGAGACTCGGGTTTGATCTATGATCTGGGAAGATCCCACATGCCTTGGAACAACTAAGCCCATGCACCACAACTACTGAGCCCATGTACTGCAACTACTGAAGCCCGTGCACCCTGGAGCCCATTCTCCACAACAAGAGAAACCACCACATTAAGCCTGCGCACCACAACCAGAGAGTAGCCATGCAGCAACGAAGACCCAACACAGACAAAAATAAAATTTATAAAAAGGGAAAATATTTAATATATAAGAACACAAATCAACAAGGTAAGAATGCAAATCAACCTGAAATGAATCATCCCAACCCTAAGTACACATTGTATAAAGTCAGTTTTTTCACTCTTTAATATTTATATGATTAGTCTACTTTCCTAAAACCATCACCACAAGCAGAATGATACAATTGTCAAGCATTTTAATTAAGAAACCTGCATAAAACGGTCAGTCTCATTCCAATTTTAAGACAATATCAAGATACATGGATATGTTTTTTGAGTTGTTTGTATTATCATAAATTTATAGATGTATAATTCCTAAAGTATCATTTTTCTGTAATATAGTCTTTTGTTCCTGGTGTTCAGTGTGTGCATATATGCATTCCGGTTGCTTTAATTCAAAGTAACTCCTTTAAAATGTGCTTTGACTAAGGAAGTTTGTTTTTGAGAAAGCCTATCAGGTTTACTAGGTTGCAAGCATGGACTGTAGATTTTTTCTTAAGTTAACCTTGATGATTCCAGCTGGATAATTCAATGTTTGCCTTTAAATCCAAGTCTGAATTTGCATAGTCATGAAATGAAAATAATAATAATAAACAATATCTTAATTTACTAAGCTTTGTATACTTATTTCATCGCTCAAAAAGAGGAACTATTAGTGTCCCCCCGCCCCCCGCACCATTTTACAATTGTAGAGATTGAGGAGAAGCTAAAAGACTTAACCACGGCTTCTCTGGTGGCTCAGTGGTAAAGAACCCACCTGCCAGTTCATGAGACACAAAAGACACAGGTTTGATCCCAGGGTCAGGAAGATCCCCTGGAGTAGGGACGGCAACCCACTCCAGTATTCTTGCCTGATAAATCCCATTGACAGAGGAGACTGGGTTACTACACTCCAGGACATCACAAAGAGTTGGGCACTGCTGAGAAACTGATCACAAGCACAAGAGACTTAACCAGGATCACACAGTAAGTGGCAGAGGGAGCATGCAAATCCTAGTCTCCCTGGCACCAGAGTCAGTGCTCCTAGTAACACTCTATGCTCAAGGGCTAACCAAGACCCCACATCCCTGAAAGTGAAATAGTACAGTTTGATTATCCAAGTGAACTTATCCACATGGAATCCTTGAGTGTATATTAAAAAAAACAAAACAAAACAAAACAGTTACTTAGGGCATGATAAAATACATCCTAATGAGATAAGAGTATGCATAATTTTCCCAAAAGCATAATGATCACCTACCTACTATTAATACTGCATATGTGTGTGCCAAGCCTCTTCAGTTGTGTCCTACTTTTTGTGACCCTATGGACTGTAGCCCACCAGGCTCCTCTGTCCATGGGATTCTCCAGGCAAGAATACTGGAGTGGGTTGCCATGCCCTCCTCCAGGGGATCTTCCCAACCCAGGGTTCGAACCTGCGTCTCTTATGTCTACTGCATTGGCTGGTGGGTTCTTTACCACTAGCACCACCTGGGAAGTAGGATACGTCTTATACATTGATATCTATGTTTAAAGTATATAAGTAAGGAATAGCAGGCTTTTGTAGGTTGAAAGAATGAGAAAATAGTTGTGCTTAAAGATAAGTGACTGAGGACTTCTCTGGTGGTCCAGTGGTTAAGAATCTGCCTGCCAATGTAGGGGACATGGGTTTGATCCCTGGTCTTAGAAGATTCCATATGCGGGTGGGGCAACTAAGTGCATGCACCACAACTACTGAGACCACATGCTGCACCCACTGAAGTCTGTGTACCCTAGAGCCTGTGCTCTGCAACAAGAGAAGCCATCACAATTAGAAGCTCTTACACGGCAGCTAGAGAGTAGCCATTGCTTGCCTCAACTAGAGAAAGCCTGTGCACAGTAATGAAGACCCAGCATAGCCAAAAATAAATAAATAAAATTAGTTTATTTTTAAAATATAAGCAGCTGAATTCTTAATATTAAAAGAAAACAAGTATTAAAAAACTGGCTCAAACTGGTAGGTATGTCAAAGGCTTCTTTAGTCAAAGTAGAGATGAACAGCAAAGAATATGCAGTAGCTTCAGCTCATCTGTTAACGTGTGAACTTTCAGGCCTGCCAAGAGACTTAGAGTAGCCCAAGTGTCATAATAGGCTTTTAGTTTTCAACAGGATCAGAGAGAAATTACATTTTAACTCTTATTAATTCCAACATCCTGTTAATTCAATACTTCAACAAACTCATTAACGAGACTGTTGACAGAAGAATGTAAGATCAATTGTTTTTTATTGTGGCTTTTTAGTTGACATTACCTTCAAAAAGAAAAGCTAATAAATTACATTGGGAAATCTATATTTGTAACCAGAAAATAAATTGCTATTACAGTAACTTTGCTGAGGAAGGTAGACTACAGTATAAAGGGCATTTATTTTTAGGTAAATTACTGGTGTTCAAAAATATTCTATTTGCAAGGCTAACTTGGTTAGCTACTTTGCAGAAAAGAGTTAAGATAACATGCTTGAGACTGCTTTCCTAAGAAGGGTCTGTTAGTAAGGTTGAACTTTGCCTGGCATGTGGGAACTTGGATTTGGGGAGGGTTCCCACCAGTCCCCAAACTGATAAGGGTGATTCACTGTGTCTAAATGGTTTGTGCAAACAGTGTGGTTCCTGCTGAACTCTGCTTTCCTTCTGGAAGTCTCAATGCTGAAAGCTCAGCTTCTCTGCACAATGGTGCCAAGTCAAATCTTGGAGACAGAGTTTTGCGTGAAGTAGAAAAGAGTAGCTTTATCACTTTGTCAGGCAAAGGGGGCCACAGCAGGCTAATGCCCTCAAAACCGTGTGTCCCAACTTGGGGTAGATACTGAAAAGTTTTATAGTAATGATTCAAAGAGGCTGTGATCAGCTCGTGGACATTCTTCTTATGGGTTACTGGTGAGGTAAGTAGGAGTCCGCATCATTGACCTTCAGGTCCAACTGGTCTGGGGTCTACGTGCTTGTGGGCAGTATACCATGATTAATTGTTAACTTCTCCCACCCGGGGTTGGGGGGGGCTTTCAATATCTGCAAAATAGCTCAAAGATACTCTTGTGTGTATCCATGGATGGGGAAATGGGAAAACAGGACCTTGACCCAAGGCTGCTCTTGACTGTTTGTTTCTCCCTAGTCTCACATCCCCTCCCTTCCCTATGAACAACTGCTTGAATCTGCCTGTTGGAACTCAGGGAAGGTCATGGAGGCTGAATGAAGGCTGTTTCCTATAATCAAGGAAATGGGTGACACAGAAAAGCCTCATTCCCAGGAGTCCCACTGGGCCCTGCATAGTATCATCTGGAATTTTGATACATGATTGGCAGAGGGTACCTATGTGACCAGCCCCCAATGAAAACCCCAAATGCTAAGTCTCTAATGGATGGCACTGGGTAGTAACATCACACATATGTTGCTGCATTTTTCTTGCTGGGGTAAGTGTGCACTCTTGAGTGACGCCTGATGGGAGGAATAAAACCTAGCAAGACCCTGTAGGCCTTCCCAGGCACAAAAGCCCCTCCATGTCCCTCATTTCTTTTCTGTAGAAAAAGGCTTTAGTCTCCTAAACCCTTCCTGAGTTCCAAAGAGCAGACTCAAGCATTTGCTAATTAGGGAAGTGAGGAAATGCCAAAGCAAAGGAAAAACACTCAAGCAAGAAAAGTTGTGAGAGCTTAGATAATAGTTCAGTGATAAAACAGTCTTAGTTCTTCCTCAAGAGATCCACATAATGTTGTTATTGTTGTTCAGTTACCCAATTGTGTCCAACTTTTGCGACCCCATGGACTGTAGCATGCCAGGCCTCCCTGTCCCTCACCATCTCCCAGAGTTTGCCCAAGTTCATGTTCATCACATCAGTGATGCTATCCAGCCATCTCATCCTCTGACACCCTCTTCTTTTGCCCTCAATCTTTCCCAGCATCAGGGACTTTCCCAATGAGTCGTCTGTTCACATCAGATGACCAAAATACTGGAACTTCAGCTTCAGCATTAGTCCTTCCAGTGAATATTTGGGGTTGATCTCCCTTAAGATTGACTGGTTTGGTCTCTTTGCTATACAAGGGAGTCTTCTCCAGCACCGCAGTTTGAAAGCATCAATTCTTTGGCATTCTGCCATCTTTACGGTCCAACTCTCACAACCGTATGGGACCACTGAGAAGACCATAGCCCTGACTATATAGACCTTTGTTGGGAGAGTAATGTCTCTGCTTTTCAACACACTATCTATGTTTGTCATCACTTTCCTGCCAAAAAGCAATCATCTTCTGATTTCATGACTGTAGTCACTGTCTGCAGTGATTCTGGCTTCCCTGGTAGCTCAGCTGGTAAAGAATCCACATAATAATCTGACATATATCTTCGAGTCATTCTGCAAACACTAAGACTACCCACCTAGCTGGAGGATGGTGACTACATTCTGACCACAAGCAGGTAGACCTCAGACTGATTGGAACCAGAAGGTTGATGATTGATTAAGATTACCAAAACATCCCCCTGTTACCTTACCACCAACCAATCAGAAGAAAGTCTTGTATCCTGCAGCAGTCACCCCAAATGCTGCCTTTCAAAAACTCTCCCCTGAAAGCCATCAAAGAGTTCTGGTCTTTTGAGCATGAGACGCCCATTCTCCTTGTTTGAAAGTGAAAGTGTTAGTTGTTCAGTCATGTCCAACTCTTTGCGACTCCATTGACTGTAACCCACCAGGCTCTTCTGTCCATGGGATTTTCCAGGCAAGAATACTGGAGTGGGTTGCCAGTTCCTTCTCCAGAGGATCTTCCCAACTCAGGGATTTTCCTGACCCACAGATTGAACCTGGGTCTCCTACATTGCGGGCAGATGCTTTACCATCTGAGCTACCAAGGAAGCTCTCTCCTTGTTTGGTGCCCTGCAAATAAATGCTGTACTTTCTTTCACCACCACCTGTTATCAGTATATTGGCTTTGCTTGTCAGTGGGCAAGTAGACCCAAATTTGATTTAGTAACAGGAAGAGGACAAAAGGAAGCCTGCATGTGGATTCTTCTAGATTCTGATTATGTCTTTTCCCTTCATGATCTGGCTGTATATCCATGCTGCATCACTGTAATAATTCTTAGCAATGTGTGCAACTGCATGTTGAGTCCTATGAGTCTTTCTAGTGAATGTCTGAATGCAGGGATGGTCTTGGAGACCCTTCAACATAGGTACTTTCTACAGGCATTTTATATCCACAAGCTTTAATTTAAAAAGCAGTACTAAGTTGGTGTGTTTCATCAGAAAGATGATGTCTCACCCAGTTCTGACAAGATAAATAAAACTCCAAATATATTTGCAATCTGTGATTTCAATACATCAGCTTGCAACAAATGTTTTACACAGTAAAAAGCTCTGAAAGAGAATCAGAAAGGCAATGAATGCACACAGCAGAAACAATAGCTCACTTTTAAAGAAAAATAAGCAGAAGTGTCATTGTTCCTTTAGCCTTGGGGCACAATTATTCTTTGTTCTGAGAATTGTGAGGAAAAATAAATCCAAGAAGCCATATGAAGATCTCTTGTGGACTTTTAAAAATATCAGCCAAGGGAGAAAGTGGGCAGAGATAAAGAGGAATCATGTTATTAATGAATGTTGTCCTTTTTATTTTTTTATGTTTTTTTCTCCTTTAAAATTTTTTGGCTTTGTAAATATTATCTTTTAAAAATTACAGTTAATTACCTTTACTACAATATCCACATGTGTTTTATCTACTCTTCTTTTTAGGTACTGGAGGGCTGTTAAATGTATGTGAACAAAGGAAGAAAAAATATTCACGCAGTATGTTTTGAAATGGAATTGAAAACAAAAGAAAAGAACAAAGCAGAGCGTTCATTGAGATCATCATATAAAAAGAAAAGATGCCTGACAGGATTAAAATGACAATGCCTGACATCAGGTAAAATTAAAATGTCAATTTCATAATAAGTATGTCATGAAGAGATACTGTAACACAAAATGAAATGTTAGAAAACAGCAGTGCAGTACAGTGTACATCTAAGCATCACTGTAGTTTTTTCTCATCCTTTAAAGCAATGTGATGTTTTTAGAATGCATAAAATATAATGTTATGACAATGTTTAACACATTTCATATAGTTTCACCAAGTATTTCCAGAATATGAGTAATAATTTAGGAAAGATATTTCATCTGTTCAGAGTGTGGCTTGAAACTCTCTTCCTCTCCTCTAAGATTCCTGTAACATTTATGCGTCTTCAGCATCTTCCCCGATCCTGTTTTTCCACTTGTCAACCACTGACTACTTTTGTAATTAACTTTATTTTTCTCTATAAACTAAAGATTTCTTAATGAAACAAATGGTAAAAGACTGGCCTTAAGGGGAAATGGGTTTTGCTAGAAAAGTTGCGAGAGAATAAGATTAAAAAGAAGAAAGATCAGTTGAGAGTAATGGTTTGAGGACTACATATGGCATGGAGTTACCCTAATTGGAATGTGAAGCCTGTTGAAATGATTTCACATGAAAATAGATATGAAAAATAACTATGTCTATCAAAGAGTTTTAATCTCTCAAAAAGGATTATTTTCCAATACTCTCCAGTTACAATATATAAATCATTTGTAACAGATATTTTTGTTACATTCCTTGTAATAAAGGTGAATGAATTTCACTTCACAAAATTCTAAGACTTTAAACTCCTTTAAGGAAGGGAAGTGAATCCATTTCTCCTTACTTATATCTTTCTCCCCATATCCTCAGGCTCTTCTCAATGCTTAGTTCATAATAGGAGTTTGGAGAAAAGTATAGGGGGTGATGGGGGCACTTTGCTCCTTTCCTTGCTATGTAGACTTGGGAGAAAAATGCACTCTATCAGAGTTAGGAGTTGGTTTTTTGTTGGTTTTTTGTAACTTTTTATTTTATATTGGGGTATAGTTGATTAATGGAGAAGGCAATGGCACCCCACTCCGGTACTCTTGCCTGGAAAATCCCATGGATGGAGGAGCCGGGAAGGCTGGAGTCTATGGGGTAGCTGAGGGTCAGACACAACTGAGTGACTTCACTTTTACTTTTCTCTTTCATGCATTGGAGAAGGAAATGGCAACCCACTCCAGTGTTCTTGCCTGGAGAATCCCAGGGACGGGGAGCCTGGTGGGCTGCCATCTATGGGGGTCGCACAGAGTCGGACACGACTGAAGCGACTTAGCAGCAGCAGCAGCAGCATAGTTGATTAACAATGTTGTGTTAGTTTCAGGTGTACAACAAAGTGATTCAGTTATACCTATACATATATCTGTTCTTTTTCAAATTGTTTTCCCAATTAAGTTATTACAGTTCCCTATGCTATGCAGTAGGTCCTTGTTGGTTATCCATTTTAAATATAGCCATGTGTACATGTCGATACCTTCCTGGGGACTATAGCCCAAGGAGACAGCCTCTCAGTAGCTCTGAGGGAACTGCTCCAAGAAGGAAGAGGAAGAAACCCCGTTTGTATATGACATTTGGCTAGGGAATCATGCAGTCAAGCATGCAGCTTGGTAAAAGATTACTGCTATTCACAAAGAACAGATATCTCAAGTTAATGATCTGAGTGCTTTTCTATGTATGGATCTAACTATCTAAGGGGACTTGTTTTTTCCAAAGCACAGAGAACCTCATCCTGTTTTTCATCCTGAATTCCTCTCAGGGTGCCCGGTCAGTCAGTAATGACTTAGAGCTGGGTGCTGAGCAATGCTTTTTGTTCTTCCTTGTTTACAGCTATGTTATAAAAAATTAATTTTTCTTTGTAATTCATAATTGAGAGGTGGACTGCCACTCTATCTGATTTCACTTCTACAGTTTCCACTGGGTTCTATTTATAGTTCTTACTTCTTTGCTGAGAGCCCCTGTCTTTACATTCATTCTGAAGGTATTTTTATTTAATTCCCTGAGCACAATTACAATATCCTTGTGTAATAATTTTGACAACTGAGTCACCTTAGGGTTGATCTCTGTTGATTATCTTTTCTGCTAAAAATTGGACCACGTTTTCCTGTTTTGTTATATACTTTGGGATTTTTGCTGGCTATTGTGAATGTTATATCATGGAGATTTGGATTCTGCTATAGTCTCCTGAAGAGTTGGTTTTGATATTTTGCTCATTTGTTTTCAAATCAGGTATGTGCTTTGGTTGGTTTCAGACTTCACGGTCTGAATCTCCTGAGGTGGCGACATCTCAAATTTCAGCTCTCACAGGTAAAACTGTGTTAATTTGAGCCTACCCCAGCCCCTGTGTGGTTCAAGGGTCAGCCACAGAGCTGAGCAAAATTTATAGAGAGAAATGGATACGCTCCCCCACTTGTCTCCTTTTCATTGTCACGCCCCTCCTTTCCAATGTCTGTGGTTGCCCTGGATTCTGTCCTCTAGTTCTTCAGGACAGAAATTCTGGAGATTTTCTATCCAAGTTTTAGCCACTCCACGTAGAGAGATCTTTGTTTTGTCCTCAGTCTAATGGATGTTAAACTGGTTCTGTGCACTGTTCCTCCTTTTGAGTTTTGAGTTCCCCCCAAGACCTCCTGTTTTTGTTTATTCTCCAATGCTTCCCAGTCACTGTTTTATATTATTTTTCTCCAGAATTTTTAATTGTTTCCTGTGGCAGGATTGGATCTAGTAGAGCTACTCAGCTATAGTAATAGCAAAACTTTATAGCTCTATGTGACTTCAAATATGACAGCTGTAGAATGAGCTTTATGGCTATAAAAGTTTCTACGGTGTTTTCACTAGTGGGCTATTATTAATTAATATAATAAAAATAATCAGTGTAGCTATTAAAAGGGAGCCTCCCAGATATAACTTTTCTATAAGCTATTTAAATATTTTAAAAATAGACTTTTCAAAAGAGAGTAAAATAATAAATAGAGCAATATTACTTGGAAAATCATATTATAAATTAAGAATATTTGAAGGAAGAATAAGTGGCACTGCAGAAAACATAAGATGAGAAGTAAACACAAAGGCTGTGGCCTTGATTCTAAGTCATTATGGATAAAAACATTGGACCTCAGAATAGGTTTACTGCCTTAAAGTCTGATGTGTGTTGACAGGGGTCTCTTCTGTTTAGTGACTCAGGGATCCGGGTTTCCACCAGTTTGTTGTATTCCCATGTAAACATGTGGCTTGCATAAACTCTGCTATCAGGAGAAAAAGAACCAGAACGTTGCTTCTACACGTGCTTTTTATAGCCAGACTTGGAAATGGCATATGTCATTTCTGTCTACATTCCATTGGCAAGAACTCAGTGAAATGGTCCCAATCCATCTTCAAAGGAGGTTGGGAATATTGTCTTTCTGTGTGCCCAGGAAGACGAAGTAGTATGGTGAATACATAGTGCTGTATGTGCAACGCTCTCCTTTTCATTGAGGATAGTATTAGAGGGAAAAGGGCTTCCAAGGTGACTCAGACAGTAAAGAATCTGCCTGCAATGCAAGAGACCCGGGTTCTATCCTTGGGTTGGGAAGATCCCATAGAGAAGGGAATGTCTACCCACTCTAGTATTCTTGCCTGGAGAATCCCACGGACAGAGGAGTCTGGCAGGCCATGGTCCACGGGGTCGCAAAGAGTCAGACACAACTGAGCGACTAACACACACACACGAGGCAAAGAAAGATAATTTTTAGTCCACATTTCTCTTCTTAATGGGAGGAATAGTTGCTACTTCTTGCATATCATAAGAGTATTGATGAGATCAAGACTACCTCAGAAAAGTATTTCTACAATTGATCCAAAAAAAGCAAAGAGACCTACTTAACAATAAAGAGTAATATCTTTATTTATAGATATTTGAGGGAGTGTTTTATAAGATGTTCTTTCTGCTCCCTTTAATCAGTAGTCTTAGCAACCTACTCTATATTATAAGGTAATAGAGTCTGTAGTTGTTGATACAGTATATATATTAATAGCTTTTTTGTTAATATTTTTAATATAAATTTATTTTAATTGGAGGTTAATTACTTTACAATATTGGTTTTGCCATACATCAACATGAATCTCCCACGGGTGTACACATGTTCCCCATCCTGAAGCCTGCTCCCACCTCCCTCCCCATACCATCCCTCTGGGTCATCCCAGTGCACCAGCCCCAAGCATCCTGTATTAATAGCTTTTATGTACAAGAAGGTAATCTACAGCCTATATGGAGGGTAGGAGCACTGGGAACTTACCATTGAGGGGGTGCAGTTGGGGCTACCTTCATGCTTATTGTCCTTCAACCCCAAGGAGGCTTGGCTAGTGGACTTGGCTTTGACCTTTCTCTCTTGGGGCTCCCTGCCCTAACATGCAGGAGTGGCCTATATGTAATCCATTTAGGAATCCCAAAGCTTGAAAAGTTCTCCATCGATTACTCATTCTCCCCTCAAAAATATTCCCTCCATCAGATTTTGGACTTACCATGAATGAATTATTTTATTGTTACAGTTGGGTTTTAATTTTTTTTAACCTTGGAATATCTTAGCTGATCTTTCATCATTTATCTGGTGGGTTTCATTTTATTATTGTAACAAACTTTAACCTCTTTCCTCAGTTTCACTAAGTTAATGTTTAAAACAGTTTTTTAAAACTCCTTTCACACATATATACAGAGAGGGAGAGAAGTAGAGAGAGAAAAACCAAAAGATACAGGAATATGGTGATTTCTGTACACAGGATAGTATTTTTGTGCAGAAATGATCAGAAACTATTTTCCAAAAGAGCCCAGATCTGTCACAATAATTTTATCAAGAACTTATTTTAATAAAAATACAATATTATTTTAATAATATTTTAGAATATGTTATATTATATATTATAATGGTATATATTATTTATAGAATTATATAATACAGTAACATATTATTTTATATTAATGTATTACATATCATGTTTTCTAGAATTTATACAATATAAAGTATATGAAAAATCCCCCAAAAGATCAAAAGAAAAAGAAAAAACACTCACAGTCCCATCATTCAATCATTGTTTACAATTTAGAAAGATTATACACTGAAAACTTGATGATATTTAGAAGTAGAGAGAGAGCAAATCCACTACGGAATCGTGAACAGCTGGTTAGCTGAGGAGGCAGTCTGTAGAAATGGAGAGAATGGGAGATTTGAGACATTGATATTAGAAGAGTGTAAAGCAACTAAATGAATGAAAAGGAGTCAGGAAATTTTTTTCCTCCATCCTTCTAAGTTCTCCTGGCTGGTCTAAGAATTAAACTGACATCAGACATATTAACAGCAGAAAATCAAACAAAAGTTTAATAACATGTAGACATGTAAGAGACCCAGCAAAATTCAGTAACTTGCCAAAATGGCTGAAACCCTCACCTTCAATACCATCTTCAGCTAAAGAAGTAGGGGTGGTGGTTTGGGACTTCAAAGAGGAGGTAGGCAATTCACACAGAGATGGAAAAGCAAATATTTGCTAACCAAATGTTTGCTGGGCCACACAGAGACCATGGGACACAGAGTGGACCCTGATCTCTAGACCCTGCTGTGTTTCCCTAGTACATCTAGCCCATGTTCTTTACATATCTCTAGTGGTAGCTCTATTCTGAGAATGGGACTTCTATCTAAATTCTTCCATGCAGTGAGGTGTAAGGTCAAAGATTGATCCTGAATCTTTTAGACCTTGATTGTTTTCAGCTTGAAATAATCCACATATCAAAGAGACACATTTTGGTGTGGCTGATTTTGTTCCCTTATAGAGTACAAATGTTATAAAGGTATTGTAGTTTTTCAGTAGCTCAGTCATGTCCAATTCTTTGCAACAGCAAGGACTGCAGTATGCCAGGCTTCCCTGTTCTTCACCATCTCCCGGAGTTTGCTCAAACTCATGTCCATCCAGTCGGTGATGCCATCCAACCATCACATCCTCTGTCGTCCCCTTCTACTCCCACCTTCAATCTTTCCCAGCATCAGGGTCTTTTCTAATGAGTCAGCTCTTCACATCAGGTGGCCAAAGTATTGGAACTTCAGCATCAGTCCTTCTAAAGAATATTCAGGATTGATTTCCTTTAGGATTGACTGGTTTGATCTCCTTGCAGTCCAAGGGACTCTCAAGAGTCTTCTCCAATACCACAGTTAAAAAGCGTCAATTCTTTGGCCCTCAGCTTTCTTTATGGTCCAACTCTCACATCCATACATGACTACTGGAAAAACCATAGCTTTGACTAGATGGACGTTTGTCAGCAAACTAATGTCTCTGCTTTTTAATATACTATCTAGGTTTGTCATAGCTTTTCTTCCAAAGAGCAAGCGTCTTTTACTTTTATGGCTGCAGTCACCATCTGCAGTGATTCTGGAGCCCAAGAAACTAAAGTCTGCCACTGATTCCATTGTTTCCCCATCTATTTGCCATGAAGTAATGGGACCAGATGCCATGATCTTCATTTTTTGAATGTTGAATTTTAAGCCAACTTTTTTACTCTCCTCTTTCACTTTCATCAAGGGGCTCTTTAGTTCTTCTTCACTTTCTGTCATAAGGGTGGTGTCATCTGCATATCTGAGATTATTGATATTTCTCCCAGCAATCTTGATTCTGGCTTGTGCTTCATCCAGCCTGGCATTTGGCATGATGTATTCTGCATAATAGTTAAATAAGCAGGGTGACAATATACGGTCTTGATGTGTTTGTTTTCCAATTTGGAACCAGTCTGTTGTTCCATGTCTGGTTCTAAATGTTGCTTCTTGACCTGTATACAGATTTCTCGGGAGGCAGGTAAGGTGGACTGGTATTCCCAACTCTTGAAGAATTTTCCACAGTTTGTTCTGATCCACACAGTCAAAGGCTTTAGCCTAGTCAATGAAACAGAAGTAGATGTTTTTCAGGAATTCTCTTGCTTTTTCCTTGATCCAACAGATGTTGGCAGTTTGATCTCTGGTTCCTCTGCCTTTTCTAAATCCAGCTTGTATATCTGAAAGTTCTCAGTTCATGTACTGTTGAAGCCTAGCTTGAAGGATTTTGAGCATTTCTTTGCTAGTATGTGAAACAAGTACAATTGTGCGGTAGTCTGAACATTCTTTGGCATTGCCCTTCTTTGGGATTGGAATGAAAACTGACCTTTTCCAGTCCTGTGGCCACTGCTGCATTTTCCAAATTTGCTGGCATATTGAGTGCAGCACTTTCACAGCATCATATTTTAGGATTTGAAATAGCTCAACTGGTATTCCATCACCTCCACCAGCTTTGTTCATAGTGATGCTTCCTAAGGCCCACTTGACTTTGCACTCCAGGATGTCTGACTCTAGGTGAGTGACCACACAATCATGGTGATCCAGGTCAGAAGATCATGAAGTTCTTCTGTGTATTCTTGCCACCTGTTCTTAATATCTTCTGCTTGTGTTAAGTCCATACCATTTCTGTCCTTTATTGTGCCCATCTTTGCATGAAATGTTCCCTTGGTATCTAATTTTCTTGAAGAGATCTCTTGTCTTTCCCATTCTATTGTTTTCCTCGATTTCTTTACATCGTTCACTTAGGAAGGTATAGTTTTACCATTTTTAAGGGAAAGAAAAGAAGTGATGAGCCACAAACAAAATCTCTTAGATCAAGAAAAATCTCTTAAATGCTAGTTCCTCAAAAGAATAAATGCCGGAGATTGCTTATAAGTCCCCAAAATAGAAAAATTGATGTCATACCAAAGACTAATAACACTAGCACTAAAAGCCCTATGGGACTTCAGAGTAGCCAACATGCTTCAGAAACTAACAGGATAAATTAAAAAATAAATCAAGAATATTTAAATACTAAACAAACAAACAAACAAACAAACAGGATGAGGCAAAACTAATTAATTTATGCCCCAAGTTGGGAAAGAGCAATCTGACAAATTCTTCACTGGATGCAAAAATAAATAAATAAATTATTCCATTTATATTTATTTTGATTATATATTTTATATGCATCTCTTTTCAAATAACTACTGCTCTTCCATTTAGGATTGATAACAGAAAAAATCATGCTGAGGTTTTTTTTCTTGCTGAACTCAAAATTGAAGAAGAAATGACTATAAACAGAGAAGGCAATGGCACCCCACTCCAGTACTCTTGTCTGGAAAATCCCATGTATGGAGGAGCCTGGTAGGCTGCAGTCCATGGGGTCACTAAGAGTCAGACACAACTGAGCGCCTTCACTTTCAGTTTTCACTTTCACGTATTGGAGAAGGAAATGGCAACCCACTCCAATGTTCTTGCCTGGAGAATCCCAGAGATGAGGGAGCCTGATGGGCTGCCGTCTATGGGGTCGCACAGAGTTGAACACCACTGAAGCAACTTAGTAGCAGCAATGACTATAAAAGCTCAAGAAATAGACTCATGAAATAATTTATAGAGGCATGTAACTGAGAAAAGAAAGTGAAGAAGGAAGAGTGGAATAAGAGCAAAGGAAGGCAAGAGGAAAGCATAATAGAGGGAGGACTTTCTTTTTTTATTTTTTTAGTTCAGGTTCTGGTGCACTGGGAGGATTTTCTTTCTTAAGTTTTAAATAGATTTTGTTTTTAAAAGAAACGAGCCATGTATGCTACAAGTTCCTAACTTCAATCTAAGAATCTTCCATTACCAAACTTCTTAAATTGCTATAAAAAGTTAAATTACTGTTTAGTTCCTCACAGTTTAGGCATTCTAGACACCCCTGTTGAAAACATTGACCTGATTAGTTTTTCAGTTTACTTTGGGAAATTTGTTCTTTAGTCTCTAATTAAGCCATGTGTGATAGACTGAATAATGAACCCCGAAGATATTCACATCCCAATCCCTGGAACCTGTGACTATATTATCTAACACAGTGAAAGGATCTTTGTGGATTGATTATCTTGAGGAGGGAAAATTAGCCTGCATCATTCACTTGCATGCTAAGTCATGTCTAGTCAAGGCTATGGTTTTTCCAGTGATCATGGATGTGAGAGTTGGACTGTGAAGAAAGCTGAGCACCAAAGAATTGATGCTTTTGAACTGTGGTGTTGGAGAAGGCTCTTGAGAGTCCTTTGGACTGCAAGGAGATCCAACCAGTCCATCCTAAAGGAGATCAGCCCTGGGATTTCTTTGGAAGGAATGATGCTAAAGCTGAAACTCCAGTACTTTGGCCACCTCATGCGAAGAGTTGACTCATTGGAAAAGACTCTGATGCTGGGAAGGATTGGGGGCAGGAGGAGAAGGGGACAACAGAGGATGAGATGGCTGGATGGCATCACTGACTCAATGGATGAGAGTTTGAGTGAACTCTGGGAGTTGGTGATGGACAAGGAGGCCTGGCGTGCTGCAATTCATGGGGTCGCAAAGAGTCAGACACAACTGGGCAACTAAACTGAACTAAAGTCATGTCTGACTCTTTGCGACCCCATGGACTGTAGCCCGCCAGGCTCCTCTGTCCAAGGGATTCTCCAGGCAAGAATACTGGAGTGGGTTGCATGCCCTCCTCTAGGGGATCTTCTCAACTCAGGCATCCAATCCAGGTCTCTAACACCTTCTGCATTGGCAGGTGGATTCATTACTACTCACACCACCTAGGAATCCTCTGAATTATTTAACTGAGTCTTAAATGTAATCACAGGCTTCCCTGGTAGCTCAGAAGGTAAAAAATCTCCCTGCAATGCAGGAGACCTGAGTTTGATCACTGGGGAAGAGCCCCTGGAGAAGGAAACAGCAACCCATTCCAGTATTCTTGCCTGGAAAATCCCATGGACAGAGCAGCCAGTGGGCTACAGTCCATGGGGTCACAAAGAATCGGACAGAACTGAGCAACTAATGTCCTAAATGTAATCACAAGGGTTCTTATGAGAGGGAGATGGAGGGAGATTTGGCAACCAAAGATGGAATACAACAATGGAACCAAGAGGTTGGAGGGATATGAGGAAGGGGATGAAAGGAACCACTAGACAAATGATACAGGAGATCTCAAAAACTGGACCATCTATTAATGGAACCATGCTCAAAGAAGATTTCTGGGCTTTAGGTCAAAAGACTGATAAATAAATGTACATATAGTTTTATGTTAAAATGACATTTTCAGTTTTCCATTTTAGCCAACTTTGCCAATTATTAAACCAATTCCAATCCTAATTGCTTTTGATGAGGGATTCTCCTACAAGTTGGTTTATTTTTCTATAATTTATTAGCTTAAAAACATAAAAATAAGACCCAAATCCTATAAAGATGCAAAACCCCCATGACATATAAGTATTGCCCCACTCCGTCTTTCCTTCCATACTTATAAAAAATATATTTTATTATTTATTTTTGGGTGAGCTGGGTCTTGGTTGCTGTGCAGGCCTTTCTCTAGTTGGAGTGAGCAGGGGCTACCCTCTGGTTGCCATGCATAGCCTTCTCATTGCAGTAGCTTCTCTTGTTGCAGAGCACAAGCTCTAGGGTGTGTGGGCTTCAGTAGTTGCGGCTCCTGGGCTCTAGTGCACAGGCTCAGTAGCTGTGGCACACGGGCTTAGTTGCCCCTCGGCATGTGGGATCTTCCCCAACCAGGAATCAAACCCGTGTCTCCTGCATTGGCAGGCAGATTCTTTACCACTAGGGAAGCCACCTTTCATACTTTTTTTTTTTTAATTAATTTTAAATAGTAATGTGCCTGTCATCCATGGCATCCTGTATGCCCCAGCTCATGCAACATTCATCTTATAAAATAAGGGCCAAGGTCTTTCCATACTGAGGTTACCCTCTGTAGCTGGTGCAGGATTTGCTTTGCACCTACTTTCAAATATTTCAATGTTGCATCTTTCTTGTTATCTACCTTAAAAAGTCATATTGAAGTAAATGGTGTCAGAACTCTCCTGAGACCTAGCCTATTGTGTTGCCCTGGGCCACCCAAAGGGTCTAACCAACCAGAAATGAGGGAAATTTACTACTACCTCCCAGCAAAATAATCAGAATTTCCTTTTTCTTATTCAAGATCAGAATAACTTAATAACTACTTCTGGTTTGACTATAGTGGACTGAATTGAGGAAGGCAGTGGGATCTCAGGAAGCTGTTGATAGAATCATCTAAATGTTCTATTAACTAGGAATTGGGCTTTTCTCAAAATGTCTTATATGGAAATTTTGTGATTATTGGGGGGAAAAACATTCTCTATTTTGAGGGTCAGATTAGGGAAAGTCCGCAGCTGTTGATCAAAAGGGAAGATTAATAGGAAGGAAGTAAATATTGTACAATAATATTTATTATGGAAAAGACCCTGATGCTCGGGAAAATTGAGGGCAGGAGGAGAAGGGGGTGACGGAGGATGAGATGGTTGGATGGTATCACCAACTCAATGGACATGAGTTTGAGCAAACTCCAGGAGATAGTGAAAGACAGGGAAGTCTGGCATGCTGCAGTCCATGGGGTCACAGAGTCAGACACGACTTAGTGACAGAACAACAGCAATATTTATTAAGGTAGGACTTAAAAAAGTCCTTATCCTTGGGCTTCTTCCCAAGGATAAAAAGAGACTTGGTCCCTCTTTTTCCAGTGATGATGGATTTAGGAAAATCAACTCAGATTGTGATGAAACTAAAGACATGTTAGAGCTGAAGGCAAAATGACCAACAAACATTCAGACTAAATATAGGGCAAGTACAAAATCACTTGAACGTTGCATTGATTTTTCCATCTGAAAGCAGGATGTTTGTTTGACTAAAAGATTTCAGAATTCCAACGTCTTAGATTAAGAGTCATAACTCTGAGCCTTAAATGAGATAATTGTGATTTAGAAGCAATAGCACAAAATGAGGTTTCCGAAGACTTGCATTCTAGTCCCAAATCCATTCTATATGTAGGTGAAGATACTTAAACTCTCAGAGCTGAGTGAATTAAGATTTGACACTTACTAGATTCTAATCTAGTCCTTGACCCTTGGCAGCCATGATCTTAGGTACAGTGCTTAACCTTTCCTAGCCTTGGGTTTGCTATTTGCAAAACAGGAATAATAATAGAACCAAAATGTAATAGGTAGAAGTGATGATTACATGGAATAAACATGTAAAGAACATAGCACTGTGGCCAGCATGCAAGTACTCAACAAATATTAGCTGTAATTATTCATTTTGTGGGGAGGTGGGTAGAGAGACTGGCAGGAAGGAATGAATGTCAGAATCGGTGGCATTAGCTCTTTGAAAGGGAGCTATTTTTTAAAAAGGTATGTACAATTTTTCAGCCTCTAAAGAAATGCTGGTGCCCTAAGGCATAGTCCTGGGTGACCACACCCTAGTCAAATTCTCATCACAGATCTTGCTCTTTGGCATGAAGATCAGGGTCTGTGAATACCTTTTGTGTAGTCCTCATTCTGTTTAATCAGAAACTAGACAATTAGCCTGGGGAATAAAAGAATATGAAGTACAACTTATATGTATAATAATTATTTTAACTTTTATTCTAGTATTGACAGGACCATATTAATATTGACTATCCTTTTCCAACACCTGAGAACTGTTTAGCCACCAAAAAGATCATCCAAATTTAATGCAGTTAGAGCTTAGAGAGTATGCCTGTTTGGGACCTCCAGAAATTTAAATCTGAGACAGGATTATAAGAGGTTTGGGGGAAGGATGGAAAAGTAACATCTCTGAAAGATAAATGGGGGAGGAAGGCTTGGGCAGAGAAAACCTTGGTCCTAAGATGCTGATTTGACACTTTTGAAAGGAAAGTGAGGAGGAAGCACGTCAGAGAAAATTTCACAACAAAACACAGATCTGATCAAGTTTCAGCGAACCCAACGGAGCTCCAGAGCAAAGATTGTTCCTTAGACTGAGTCTCACCTTGGGCAGGAATGGCCAGGCTCTAGTGCCCCACCATGCTCATTCACATGGTGGGGAGTTACCCATCAAGCATGCATAACCCCTTCCCACCTCAAAAGCTGAGGTGCATCCTGAAGATGATTTAACTGGAGCCTGCCAGCTACACCTACTGTTTGTAGCTGAACAACAATTTTGTTTCTTGAAGGAAGATCTGAGAGGCATACCGCCAAAGAGAGTTTCCATAATATATATATACCCTCAATATATTTTATTATAACAAGTGTTTTTCATATTTTTCTGCTTTGTTGTGTGCTGTGCTCAGTCGTGTCCAACTCTTTGTGACCCACTGGACTGTAGCCTGCCAAGCTACTCTGTCTGTGGGATTTTTCAGGCAAGAATATTAGAGTGGGTTTCCTCCTCCAGGGGATCTTCCTGACCCAAGGATTGAACTCATGTCTCCTGTATTGCAGGCAGATTCTTTACTGCTGAGACATTGGCTACATCATTTAATATTTTGTAATTTAAATCTTTATATTTTTTTCTTGAACATATTTTATCAAATTCTTGAAGTGCTAATAAATACCAAATTACCAATTATAGTTGTTCAGTGCTAAGACGTGTCCGACTCTTTGCAACCCCATGGATTGCAGCATGCCAGGCTCCTCTCAACTTCACTATCTCCTGGAATTGCTCAAATTCATGTCCATTGAGTCTAACCATCTCATCCTCTGACACTCCCTTCTTTTGCCTTCAATCCTTCCCAGCATCAGGGTGTTTGCCAGTGAGTCCGCTCTTCATCAGGTGGTCAAAGTATTGGAGGTTCAGCTTCAGCATCAGTCCTTCCAATGAGTATTCAGGGTTAATTCCTTTAGGGTTGATTGGTTTGATCTCCTTGCTTCCAAAGGACTGTCAAGAGTCTTCTACAGCACCACGGTTTGACAACATCAATTCTTTGGCACTCAGCCTTCTGTATGGTCCAACTCTCACATCCATGCATGACCACTGGAAAAACCATAACTTTGACTATATGGATCTTTGTTGGCAAAGTGATGTCTCTGCTTTTTAATATGCTGTCAGGTTTGTCATAGCTTTCCTTCCAAGGAGCAAGTGTCTTTTAATTTCATGGCTGTAGTCACCACCCACATTGATTTTGGAGCCCAAGAAAACGAAATCTATCACTCTTTTCACTTTTTCCCCTTCTCTTTGCCATGAAGTGATGGGACCAGATGCCATGATCCTAGTTTTTTGAATGTTTAGTTTTAAGCCAATGCTTTCACTCTCCTCTATCACCTTCAAAAAGAGGCTCTTTAGTTCCTCTTCACTTTCTGCCATTAGAGTCATGTTATCTGCATATCTGAGGTTGTTGATATTTCTACCGGCAATCTTGATTCCAGCTTGTGATTCATCCAGCCCAGCATCTCGCATGATATACTCTGCATATAAGTTAAATAAGCAGGGTGACAATATACAGCCTTGTCATACTCCTTTCCCAATTTTGAACCAGTCTGTTGTTCCATGTCTGGTTCTAACTGTTGCTTCTTGACCTGCATACTGGTTTCTCAAGAGACAGGTAAGATAGTCTGGTACTCTCATCTCTTTGACAATTTTCCCCAGTTTTTTGTGATCCACACATTTAGAGGTTTTAGTGTAGTTAGTGAAGCAGAAGTAGATGTATTTCTTGAAGTCCCTTGCCTTCTCCATGATCCAATGAATGTTGTCAATTTGATCTCTGGTTCTTCTGCCTCTTTGAAACCCAGCTTGTACATCTGGAAGGTCTTAGTTCACTTACTGCTGAAGCCTAGTTAGAAGGAAGGTCTTAGTTCATTTACTGCTGAAGCCTAGTTAGAAGGATTTTGAGCATAACCTTGCTAGCATATGAAGTGAGCACAATCGTACAGTAATTTGAACATTCTTTGGTGTTCCTCTTCTTTAGGATTGGAAAGAAATCTGATATTTTCCAGTCCTGTGACCACTGCTATTTTCCAAATTTGCTGACATATTGAGTGCAGCAGTTTAACAGTATCATCTTTTAGGGTTTTAAATAGTTCAGCTGGAATTCCATCACCTCCAGTGGCTTTGTTGGTAGTAACGCTCCCTAAGGCCCACTTGACTTCATACTCCAGGATGTCTGGCTCTAGGTAAGTGACCACACCATCATAGTTATCCGAGTCATTAAGATGTTTTTTTTGGTACAGTTCTTCTGTGTATTCTTGCCACCTCTTTTTAATATCTTCTGTGTCTCTTAGGTCCTCACCGTTTCTGTTCTTTATCATGCCCATCCTTGCATAAAATGTTGCCTTGATATCTCCAATTTTCTTGAAGAAATTTCTAGTCTTTCTCCTATTGTTTTCCTCCATTTGTTTGCATTGTTCATTTAAGAAGGCCTTCTTATTTCTCCTTAGTGTTCTCTGAAACTCTGCATCCAATCAAAATATTCAGATCAATTTGGACATAAAGTAATAAATCCAGTAATCAAATGAAAGTGAACAAACATATGCATCTATTAAAGATGTAAAAATTATCTTTATCAATGCAGGGTTAGTGTTTTTTTTTTTTTTCTTTTAGCACCTTCTGTATGTGAAACATTTTACCAGTGAAAAATGACTAGGACAAATTCCTACTTCCAAGCAGTTACAGATTATCTAGCCTATACAGTCTGTGTCTACACTTACCAATATACATACCCTCTTGCAGTCTGTCCTCACTGAAATCCCCATCTGCTTATTTGACACATGCAAAACAGAAATGAGTTCAGATAGTCTGGTTTGTAAAAATACACAAACAGAAGAACCACAAAGGTTAATGGAAAGAAATTCAGGATATTCAGATCTCTAAGGGCAATGACCGGTCTCTCACCAAAAATGTTCCTTTCCCTTTTCAGTCAAAATACTTGGTGTGAAGGACTATTGCTTTGGCCCTGTGGCAATTCTATTATTCTTAATAGCCAGTTGTTTCTCAGTTCCATCATAACTCAAGTAAAAAGAAGAAAAGTAATTTGGAATAAGTCACTTCAGGCCCACAGGCCAATTCACTTGGATTCCACTCAGGTATGTTTATTTTAATAACTGATCTGAAGGCACGTGGAATACCACAGCCGACCAGATTTTAAACAGAAAAGCATAGAACTTAAAAACTAAGCACGCATGCAGCATGGAATAATAATCAAGTTAGGCTTCTTAAAATGCTAACTGCCAGAAAAACCTGAAGCCAGTAGAGCAAAATTCACAGGGCTACACACGCTGAATATTCCTGTTTCTCAGAGGGGCTTTTAAGAAGGCTCAAATCCTGAAGTGGCTCCCTAAAGAAGCAGGGTCAGAGATGGGTCTTATTTGACATGTGTTCTTCTTCCCAAGATATTTGGGTAGGTTTGTTTAAGACTTTTCTTTTCGTTCTTTCTTTCTTTTTTTTAAAGAAAAAGCAGACGTTGTCAGCAAAAGGCCAGAACAGCAAAAGAGTTTGTTCTCCGGGAAAGGGCTGTGCTGTAACAGTGGGCAACGGTTGGAAAGTCACCAACCCTGTTCTGGCCTCACACAGCATAGATGTGTTAACTAGGGTGCCTTGCACAGACAGTCTGTGGGTGAGAAATTTCCATGCGGCTCGCCTCTGGAGCGCCAAGGACCGTGCACGACGAGTCGAGAGGCCAGTGGGCGGAATAACGTGTGGGGAGCCAGGCATGTGAAAAGGTGAAAGGGTAATGAGGACCCAGAGTGGTTCCTGGGAGAGGCGTGCTGACGCCTGGGGTGGCTAGCTTGGCCCCGCGCCGAGCTGGGTTTTCTGGAGTGTGAGTGTGCATGGGGTGCACCCAGGGTCCTCAATGACTTCTCATGCCAGTGTTATTTATAAACAGATCTCAAGACTGGAAAGCTCTAACCCAGTGCCCCAAGCCTTAGGTCTTCCGTACCCCAGCGGCGGGCTCCGCCCCTCGGTTTCCCAACCTGCCTGGCCCCGCCCTGCCTCTCCTAACTCCTCCCGGGCCCCGCCTCCGCCGCTTTCCACAGCCCTTCCCGTCGGCTCCTGGCTCCAGGCTCCTGGCTCCAGGCTCCAGGCTCCCACCCGGCTCGGTGGAGGTGGTAGCGCGCAGGCGCCGTTGGCGGCAGACAGAGTGCGGAGTAGCGGCGCGGGGCGCGCGGTGAGTGTGTTGGGCACACGGGGCTCGCAGCCGCAGAATGTGGTTCGGGCTGGGCGTCCCGAGAGGGATTGGAGTGTGTGCAGGTGACGGCCGGGACAGCCGTCGGTCCCGTAAGGAGAAACCTGCCAGACGTGCGGCAGCGGGATTGGCCGCGCTGCCGGAGGGTGTCCGGCTCCTGCTGCGTGGGGAGCAAGAGTGCGTGGTGGCAGGAGCGGGCGAGGATATGTGGAAGAGGAGAAATTGAAGGAAAGGGCTGCGGAGGCTGAAAGTCTGGACTCAGGCTTGGCAGGACCGGGAGGCTCGCCAAGGGCTCTGGAGGGTGTCCCAGCTTCAAGTTTAGTAGCCCCCGCTTAGTGCCCCTGAGCGGCGGGCGTCCCGGGCCCATCCCTTCCCCCGCGCTGCCGTCCTGGAGTGCAGAGTTGCCAGGAACATTCCTCATCGCGGGGGGAGAGGATTTGGAGGAGGTGGGCTGTCGCCCCAGGTTTGTGCCAAGGAGGGCGTGGCACTCGTGTGACTTTCTTCACCCCGCCCCCGGGAATGTGTCCGTCTTCTGGTACATTGTGCTCATGGACATTTTAACAAAGGCTAGGACTGTTTTCTAGGCAGTAGCGGGTGACAGCGGGGGCGAGTCGGTGGAAGGGGGAGCGCACAAGGTCTCGGTGCAGCCTTGGGGGACGGGGGAGCGAAAGTGGGGGGCAGACATGGGGGGAGTGGAAGGCAACAACCCTCCTGCCTCAGCTTTTTCCTCCTTTCTGGTCCGCTGATTTTGATTATTGGTAGAAACAGCCTCAAGAGGGATGTGAGTGGAAATTAGTGTGTGTGTTCAGACTGGCTGCAGCCATTGGTTTTGTAATTGTGCTGTTGATGTATTTCTAAGTGTCCCTTAAGGAGAAATGGGAAACTAATGGAATTTAAGAGGAAATAATTGAAAGGAAGAATGAAGAGGTGGTGTGTCAAAACTTAGAGCTAAATTAATGCCTTGAGATAGTCCTAGTATAAATTCAGCCAAACTTTGAAGGATGTGGAGGTGTGAAAGTCAGGGTAAGTGGAAGCTGGTTAGGGCGTGGTTGATTGTTTCAATTAAGAATGGATTTGTGTGTGTGTGTGTGTGTGTGCACAGGCAAAATTACATTGGGGATATAAAACACCAGGGCAACTCTTGTAATTTAGGATAAGGTTCTGAGGCTTTCATTTTCAAGCATAGGGTTTTTATGGAAAGTAGTTATATGTGTTCCCAAGCATAGATGTTGATATTTTTACTCATTTGTTTAACTTAATACAATAAAACAAACTGAGCTTCTTCCTCCTCCACCCCTTTCCCCTGCTTCTGAATACTGTTTTATAAACATTTACTTTCAGATCTGAAATGTGTTTAAAGGCACAGTCCCAACCCCCAGATCGTAAAGTGGAGGATTTCTTCTTGCATTATTGTCATTTTACTCTTTCTTTTTCTGTTATTTTAAGTTAAATGCCACTAACATTACCAAATTTGGGGAGAGAAGTATTAGGGATACATCCCTTTTCCAGTGCCTGATGAACTTCTATTTATCCTTTCAGATTCAGCCCAGTTCAGTACTTGGAAAAAATTGGCCAAATCTTTCAGAATGTATTGGGCTTCCCAGGTGGCTCAGTGGTTAAAAAAAAAAAAAAAAAAAAATCCACCTATCATGCAGGAGATGCGGGTTCAATCCCTGGATGGAGAAGATCCCTTGGAGGAGGAAATGGCAATCCACTCTGGTATTCTTGCCTGGAAAATCCCATGGACAGGGAGCCTGGTGGCTCCCTGTCCATGGGGGTATCATAGTGTCAGATACGACTGAACACGTATGCACTCAGAATGTATTAATCACCTCCTTTTCTGTCAAGCTGACACTACTGGCCTTTTTTCTCTTGTTACTGGAACCTCAGTCTATTGTGTTATCCCAGTACCTAGGACTGCTGGGTATGTACTCAGTACCTAATAAATGCACTTACAGTTAGATGTTAATAAGTGTTATTAGAAAGATAGTAATTCACATCACATAAGGCTCATGGGATAATAGAAGAAATTCAGAATGCTGAAATTATAGTGTTTGAACACCATTATTTAGAATATGGATAGGAAATAAACACGGAAATATGTTTCCATGTATTAGTCTGTGGAGATCCCTGGGTTGGGAAGATAGATGCCCTGGAGAAGGTAAAGGCTACCCACTCCAGTATTCTGGCCTGGAGAATTCCATGGACTGTATAGTCCATGGGATCGCAAAGAGTCGGACACGACTGAGTGACTTTCACTTATATACTCTTCTTAAAAAGGTATAAAAGCTTTGTATATATATATATATAGGCGAAGTAAACATCAGAAAAAGGCTGATTATTTTTTTAAAGGTTGATTTCTGATACCAAAACAAGTGAAAAGTCAACGCAAAATGATTAATCATTTGTAGAAAGACACAAATAGAGTGCCACTGGAATTTAGGAAATTCGTAAGCAGATCAGGCTGACTAGATGGCATCTTCTGGAGGGTAATGTAAGTAAAGAAGCTATAACCGATTAGACCAGTTAGACTAATCAGTTGTATTATACTCCTCCAAAATCATAAGGTGACTTAAACATTTGGCTAGGGAATCTCTTCACAGCACAGTGCCCTCAGTAGACTTGGCCTGACTTTTCTGCCTACAAGTTCTCTTAACACCACCAGCATCCCTGGCCTTCCAGTCACCTCTAGCTAATAACAGAAATTATCTTCCTTTTGCTTGTTAAAATTCAAGCTCCTCACCCCAACAGCTGGCTTTCCTCTGCTAAATGGATTTACCCATTGGAGAGAATATCATGAGCAAATGGTTACTCAGTTTATAAGTGAATAAAATTGATACTTTAGTTTTAAAAATGAGTCAGAATCTTGCTTGGTTGGCAACCTGGATGGGAGGGGAGTTTGGGGGAGAACAGATACATGTATATGTATGGCTGAGTCCCTTTGCTGTCCACCTGAAACCATCACAACATTGTTAATCAGCTGCACTCCAGTATATATATAATTTTTTATTCTTTTTTAAATAAGATAAATCTTAATAAAAAGTTTTTTTAAGGAAAGGCAGAAAACCTATTCTGGCTCTTAGTACATTTCTAAGTTTTCTCCCTTCATTTAATTTATCCCCTCTCCACCTAAATGTAAAAACTTTTTTTCTTCATGTCACTTTAAATATAAATATATATAAATAATATTAACCATTATCCCCCCCCAAAACAATCCAAGTTAGTGTTTGGTTTTGTCAGTAAAACTTGGGACTCAGAATGAGTAGCCTCCATAAAACTTCAAAAAAAAAAAATAATAAAGTTCTACATCCTTTGTGGTCTGTAGACTACTGAAAAAAATTTTCCCAACCACTGTGATTAAGGCTTTCTGTTTAAAACTTTCCTCACCTAGACTGACTTCCCTATTTCTGGTTTCTTCTCTGATTCTTTGACCAGTCAACCTCAGTCACTTCCACTGAGTCGTCTTCTTAGGGTTCTGTTCAAGACTCTTTCTTTCTGAGTCTTTGCAGGAGACAGTGATATGGTGGTCAATGGTGTCAAATTTGGAGGCAAGAGTTTAAACTTCTGTTTCAAAATTTCAGTGTCCTTACCTGAAAAATAATGATTACAACACCTGGTAAGTGAGATCAGGTGTGTTAACAGTTTATCAAAGTATCTAGCACATACTAATTGCCCTGAAAACAGTAGTTACAATTATTTGTAATTGCCATTTCTTAGGACACCTACTTAAGCCCACCATAGGCTTCCCAGGTGGCTCAGACGATGAAGAATCTGCCTGCAGTGCGGGGGATCTGGGTTCAATCCCTGCATTGGAAAAATCCCCTGGAGGAGGGCATGACCACCCACTCCAATATTCTTGCCTGGAGAATCCCCATGGACAGAGGAGTCTTGTGGGCTACAGTCCATGGGGTCACAAAGAGTCCAACATGACTGAGCGACTAAACAAACACACATGACAACTACAGTAACAGTTAACTTCAAAATATGAATGTGTTGACATCATGCTTCAGTCCTGTGAGTAGATTCCTCCCATATTTCCAAAAACAGGTGGCTTAGCACACTGGTTCGGAGAAGGCAATGGCACCCCAGTCCAGTACTCTTGCCTAGAAAATCCCATGGATGGAGGAGCCTGGTAGGCTGCAGTCCATGGGGTCGCTGGAGTTGGACACGACTGAGCGACTTCACTTTCACTTTTCACTTTCCTGCATTGGAGAAGGAAATGGCAACCCACTCCAGTGTTCTTGCCTGGAGAATCCCAGGGACGGTGGAGCCTGGTGGGCTGCCGTCTCTGGAGTCACAGAGAGTTGGACACGACTGATGTGACTTAGCAGCAGCAGCAGCACACTGGTTTGCAGACATCAGCGTGCCTAATAATCACAAGAATTCATTGATTTCTGGACCCCATCCCTCGAATTTCTGATGTCTGGAATGGGGCCTGAGGAATATTCATGTCTTGTAAGTTTCCAAATGATGGTATTGCTGCCTACCCTCGGATCCACATTGAGTGGCACTGATTTAGATGGCATTAAGACAGATTGGCAGGGAGGAGGGAAGACCGAAACCAAAAGACCAAGATGTTACCGAAGAGAGGAGCATGCTTAAAATTGGTGGTATTGGATGCCTTGGAAAGTTCAGAAAGGATAAAACTGAGAGAACACAGTTGGATTTGTGTTCTGATTGGAGCCTTTTTATTTGTTTTTCATGTGTGTCAGGTACAAGAGTTGATCTAATTATACTCCTCAATTGGTAGAATATTAACATTATTATGACCAGAAAAAAAGAAAAACAACATATGGCAGATCTTTGAGATAATAGTTCTTAATATGGGGGTGTGCATTAGACTCTGTTAGGGAGCAGTTTTCACCAACACACTTAGGTTTAGTGTGTTGTCTAAAGTGTCTCCCCAGTGCAAACTGATCAAGTCAGAATTTCAGAGTGTAGAACCTGGCATGAAAAAATGCCAGGAGGGTTTCATGTACACTCTAGTTAAGAACCACTTCTTTGAATAATGCTGGTCAGGAAGAAGAAGCAGTGAAAAATATTTTTTTTTAATTGTTGATGAAGGAAGAAGGGAAGAAAAAAAACTGGAGTTTGAGAATTTTAAGGGATCAAGAAAACTGTATTGTGAAAGGGGTGAAAAGCCTACTGGAATGTTTGAAGGTGTAATGCTAAGGGGATATAATTGATAAAACAGAGAACTGGATCCAGAGAGCAGGAGGGCCTAGAATCAGGCACCAAGAGAATAGAGGGGGAAAGAATGAGTTAAGAAAAGTAAATCTAAATGTGAGAGGGGAGAAGTTGAAGGAACACTCTGTAAGGGAGGTTTGTTTGCACACTACTTTTCAGTGGAACTTAAATAGGCCATGAACTCTATGGATTTTTCAAGTTTAGTAATGCTGGTTACTAAAGTTCAGGACTCCAGCTACCTCTTATGGTTGCACAATTGTGTTTTTTTCTACCTTTTTTCATTTAGAAGAATTTTTTGAAGTTAAGTTCAGGCGTGCTCTGTCATAACCCCATTTCCCAAGCCCTTCCCCTAAGACTGACATAAGTATATGGTTATCATTCAACAAATGTTTGTGTGCCTCTCAATTGCCAGGTATTATTCTAAGCACTCAGGATATAGCATTGAATAAAATATTTGTATTTTACTGGACATTTCTGTCCTCAAGGAGCTAACATCCTATTTGAGGGAGGAAGAAAATAAACATAAGTAAGTAATATGTGGGTGTATGTGCGCTCCGTGTGTGTGTGTGTGTGTGTGTGCATGTGTATATGTGTATGTGAGTAGAGTTACAGTGTTGTATTCTTTAGAGAAATGCAAAGTAGGAAAAGTGAATAGTGGAGCATCTATAGATATTCATCAGTAGGTGAATAGAGTCTTTTGGAGGGCAGTGATCAGGGAAGACAGTGTCAGCAAAGAGTTTTAAGAGATGAGAAAACTATTTGGAGGAAGAGCTTTATGGGAATAGAGAACAGCAAGTATAGAGGTCCTGAGGTGGTACCTTTTTGAGACGTTTTGCTAGGAATCACAAAACAGTCCTTGTGATGAGAATAGCATGAATGAGTGGGAGTGAATAATAAGAAACAGGGTCACATAAGTAAGAAGGTGTGTTGGAGGGTTAGGGCTATTCCACTCATTTTGAGAGGATATTGTAAGGCTATTGAGTGAGAGGAAAAGCCTTAGAAGGTTTGAAGAGTGAAATGATGTGATCTGATTTCTGTTTCATAAGGATCAATCTGAGTGCTTTGTGGAGTATAGAATTGCAAGGGGAGCTGGAACAGTAGAGACCAGTTTGAGGATAGGTTGGGGTGACTTGAACCAAAGTAATATAATGCTAAAGGTATGATAAGTGACCAGATTTTCTGCTCACTTATTGGAAGTGGAATTGGAAGGGGAATATGGCAAAGGATGAGAGTCAAGGATGATGCCAAGGATTTTGGTCTGAGCAACTAGAACAATGGAGTAGACACTTAGTGAGATATGGAAGATTGTTGGAGAAGAAAATTTGAGAGAAGGAAGACCAAGCATTCAGTACTAGGCATGCTGAGTCTGAGAAGACTTTCTGCTATCCAGGTGGAATTCAGGAGAGTGGCATGGGTGGAGAGGAAGCTCTGGGAATAGATCAGATCATTACAAGGAAAGAGAAGGACTCACTCCTTAAACAAATAAATTAATGAACTGTTTTTAGAGCATTTTAGGCTCACAGCAAAACTGAGTAGAAAATAGTACTCCAGCTTTGTTCTTCAGTATTAAGTTGACTCTTTTAGGTCTCTTGGCTCTCCATATAAATTTTGGAGTAAGTTTGTTGATATCCACAAAATACCTTGCTAGCTTTTGATTGAGATTGTGTTGAGCCTATTGATCATCATGGGAAGAACTGACATCTTGCCACTATTGAATCTGTATTTCCATGAATGTGGAATAATTCTCCATTTATTTAGTTCTCCTTTGATGTCTTTGGTCACAAATATGAGGCATTTTCCTCATAATGGATTTTGAGCAAACTTTTTTAGATTTATATATAAGTAATTCGTTTTGTGGGGAGTGCTAATATAAATGGTAATATATTTTAAATTTCTGATTCCACTTATTTATTACTGGTGTTTAGGGAATTGAGTAACTTTTGCACATTAATCTTGTGTCTTGCAACTTTGCTATCATTGCTTATTAGCTCCAGGAGTCTTTGTTGTTGATTCTTTGGGGGTTTTCTACATTGTCGATAATGCCATCTGTGAAAAAAGTTTGATTTCTTACTTACCAATCCGTGTAACTTGGGAAGGAATTCCCAGGTGGCGCTAGTGGTAAAGAAGCCACCTGCCAATGCAGAAGATGCAAGTTCAATCCCTGGGTCAGGAGGATCCCCTGGAGAAGGGAGTGGCTACCCACTCCAGTATTCTTGGCTAGGCAATCCCATGGACAAGAGGAGCCTTGTGGGTGACAGTCCATGGGGTCACAAAAGAGTTGGACATGACTGAGCGCACACACGCATAACTTGGAAAAGAGTGGTAAGAGGAGACATTATTGACTTGTTCCTTATTTTAGCTGGAAAGTTTTGTGTTTCTCCCTATTAAGTATGGTGTTAAGCTATAGGTTTTTGTAGATATTCTTAACAAGTTGAGGAAGTTCACTTCTACTTCTCATTTTCTGAGAGTTCTTAATCATGTATGGGTGCTGGATTTTGTAAAGTCCTTTCTCCGCATCTGCTGATATGTTTGTGCTATTTTTCTTCTTTTGCCTATTGATGTGATGGATTACATTAATTGATCTTCAAATATTGAATCAGCATTGCATAGCTGGGATAAATCTCACTTGGTTATGGTTTGTAATTCTTTTTATACATCGCTGCATTTGATTTGCTAGTATTTTGTTGAGGGTTTTTGCAGGTATGTTCATGAGAGATACTAGTCAGTAGTTTTCTTTTCCTGTAATGTCTTTGTCTGGTTTTGGTATTAGGGTAATTCTGGCTTCATAAGTTAGGAAGTATTCCCTTGGTTTGGTTTCTATCTTCTGGAAGAGACTGTAGAAAATTGGTGTAGTTTCTCCTTAAGGGTTTGATAGACTTCACAGGTGAGCCCATCTGAGCCTGTTGCTTTCCTTTTTGAAAGGTTATTAATTATTGATTCTATTTCTTTAATATATAATATATATTCATATTGTCTATTTCTTCTTGTATGAGTTTTGGCAGGTTGACTCTTTCAAGGAATTGGTTTAATGGATTTGTTCATAATAATCTTTTATTAACCTTTTAATGTCTCCATGCAATCTGTAATGGTGGCTTTTATTTCAAGTAATGTAATTTGTCTCTCTCTTTTTTTTCTTAGCTTGGCTAGAAGATTATTAATTAAAAAAAATCTTTTCAAAGTGTCAGGTTTTGGTTTTATTTTCTCTATTCATTCCTCGTTTTCAGTTTCATTGTGATATCTGCTCTACTTTTTATTATTTCTCTTCTTTTGCTTCTTTGAATTGAAGTCACTTTCTGACTTTCTATGGTAGAAGCTTAGATTGTTGATTTTTAGAGCTTTTTTCTTTAAATGGGCTTCCCAGGTGGCGGTAGCGGTAAAGAACCTTATATGTATGCATTCATTGCTATAAATTTTCCTCTAAGCACTGCTTTCACTGCATTCCATAGTATTTGGTAAGTTTTATTTTCATATAGTTCAAAATATTTAAAAATTTGAGAGTTCATGTGTTGTTTATAGTGAGTTGTTTAATCATCATGTGTTTGAGGATTTTGCAGTTATCTTACTGATTTCTGGTGTAATTGCATGGTGGTCTGAGAGCAGACAGTATATGATTTATATTCTTTTAAATTTGCTAAGGTTGCATTTTATGTCCCAGAACGTGGTTTATTTTGGTGCATATTCCATCAAGCTAGAGAAAAATGAGAATTCTGTTGTTGGATGAAGTCGTCTTTAGATATCAGTTGTATCCAATTGATTGGTGGTACTATAGAGTTACTGAATTTGTGCCTGCTGAATCTGTCCAGTTCAGTTAGAGGAGTGTTGAAGTCTGTAATAATAGGAGATTCATCTGTTTTTCCTTGCAGTTCTGACAGGTTTTGCCTCATATATTTTAACACTTTGTTGTTATGTGCATACATTAAGGATTGTTATGTCTTCTTGAAGAACTGACCCCCTTTGTCATTGTGTTATGATATTATCCTCTTATCTCTGACAACTTTCCTTGCCCTGAAGTAGCTCTGTCAGAAATTGATATAGCTGCTTCTACTTTCTTTGATTAATTACTAGCATGGTATATTTCTCCATGCCTTTACTTTTCATCTGTGTGTGTCTTTCTATGTAAAATGTGTTTCTTGTAGACAATATATATTTGAGTTTTATTCTTTCATCCACTCTGACAATCTGTCTTTTCATTGGTATATTTAGATCATTGATGTTTTAAAAGGATTATTGATATAGTTGGATTAATAACTACCATACTGCTTTCTGTTTGTTGTTCTTTGTTCCTGTTTTTGTCTTTCATACTTCTCCTGTGTCTTAATTGACACTTTACATGGTTCCATTTTCTCTTATTTGTTAGTGTATCAGTAAACTTAAAAAAAAACAACAGCATTTTTTAATGGTTGCCATAGCATTTGCTAAATACACGTTTCCAACTAATCCAATTCCACTTTCAAATAATACTGTATCACTTCATATGTAATAGAAGTACTGTATAATAACAAAATATTCCAAATTCCTCCCTCCTATTCTTTGTATCATTGTTATTCATTTCACTTATACATAAGCATATATATAAGTATTTATAACTGAATGTACTGTTGCTAGTAGTTTGAGCAAATTGTAATCTTTTAGATCATTTAAGAATGAGGAAAAAGTTTTTATATTACTTCTAGTTATTCATTTTTTGATGCTCTTCATTTCTTTATGTAGCTCCTTATTTCTGACCTATATTATTTTCCTTCTCTCTGAAGAACTTTTAACAAATCTTGTCAGGTAGATCTACTAGCAAAAAGTTGCCTTAGTTTTTGCCTGTCTGAGCAAATCTTTATTTCTCCTTCTCTTTAGACAGATAATTTCTTAGAGTACAAAATTCTGAGTGGGTGATTTTTTTTCTCTCAACACTCTCAAGTATTTCTGTTCACTCCCTTCTCGTTTGCTTGGTTTCTGAGGAAATGTCAGATATACAGTTAGCTCTCGAACATCATGGGGATTAATCCAAGTGAGTATAACTTACTGCCATACCTCCATAGCTCCAGTTCCTCTGCATCCACAAAATCAACCAACTAGGACTCTGTGGTACTTCAGTATTTACTATTGAAAAATATCTGCATATAAGTGAGCCTGGGCAGTTTAAATCCAGGTTGTTCAAGGGGCAACTTACCTTTGTTCCTCTAGTGATACTTTTTTTTTTTTTTTTCCTCCTTTGGGTTGTTCTCCAGATTTTTTGTCTTTGATTTTCTGCAATTTGACTATAACATTCCTAGACATAGCTTTTGGTTTGTTTCTTTGTTTTGCTTTTATCCTGTTTAGCATTTTATCCTGCTTGATGTTCTCTGAGCTTCCTGGATCTATGGTTTGGTGTCTGACGTTTATTGGGGAAACTCGCACTCATTATTGCTTCAAATACTGCTGCTGTTCTTCTGTCTGTTTCCTCTTTCTGGTATTCTCATTATACATATGTTACATCTTTTGTAGTTGTCTCAGAAATCTTGGATATTCCTTTCTTTTCAGTTTTGCTGTTTCTGTTTTCATATTTTCAAGCTTAGAAATTCTTTACTTAGCTGTATCCATTCTCCTAATAAGCCTATCAAAAGCATTCTTTATTTCAGTTACAGCATTTTTGATTGGTAGCATTTCTTTTTGATACTTTCTTGGAATGTCTATCTCTCCACTTACATTATATCTTTTCTTGCATGTTGTTTACTTTTTACATTAAAGCCCATATCATATTTGCTTTTTAACTGCTGCTGGGTCTTTGTTGCTTTGCATGGGCTTCTCTCTGTGGGGGCCTCTCTCGTTGCAGAGCACAGGCTATAGGTGCACTGGCTTCAGTAGTTGCCACACATGGGCTCAACAGTTGCGGTTCCTGGTCTCTAGGGCATGTGGGCTAAGTAGTTGTGGCACACGGGCTTAATTGCTCCACGACATGTGGAATCTTCCCAGACCAGGGGTCGAACTGCTGTCCCTTGTGTTGGCAGGCAGATTCTTATCCACTGCGCCACCAAAGAAGTCTCAAGTCCATAGCATGTTATTCCTAGTATTTTAAAATTCCTGGTCTGATAATTCTAACATTTTAGCATCTCCCAAAGAAGTGGCTTTATGCAATGTATGTCACACTTTTATTCAACATTTATTGAGCACTTTTGCTGTGAAAGGGGTGTGCTTTACCCTTTGTAGAGTAGAAACATAAGTATTTCTCAAGAATATTATTGAGCATAATGAAATGAGAGTCGAATAAAGTTCCACAAGGCAGGGATAATCAGAGCTCTTAAAAATGCTCGATGGTTGCTTTTCTTTCTCTATTATTGTGTGGTAATAGCTGGTATACTTCTTTTCAAGCTCATTCACATACATATATGAATTTTTGATAGTATTCATTATCTTCTGGAAAGGCTTGGCGGTTAAATGGGCCAGAATTGAAATAACAATTTGAGCTTCTTAATTGAAAATAACAATTTTCAGTGCCTCATAATTTAGAACCTAGGATTTCTTTAGGAGAGGGTATGCTATTTTATATTCCTGACTTGGAATAAGTTCCCTGCATTCTATTTTTTCCCTTCTTTGTGTCCTAGAAGATACATGTTATTTCCTGGAATCCTAGGTAACCAAGCTCCTCCTTTTTGACCGACAAAACCTATTCAAAGCACTGTGTGTTCTGTGTAAGGGCTCTAGTCTGGCTCTAGAGAGCCTGTTCTTTGTGGTTTGGTTTCTAATGTTATGCATTACCATTTTGAAAAAAAAAATCCATATGACTAACTTGCCACAGTAATCCTGTCTGACATGTTTGTTTCAGAGAGAAAGCTGGCAAAGTTAGAAACACATGCCTAGTTGAAAATTTGCTGTCACTGCAGAAAAAAGTTAATGGAATATATTCCTAGTCTTTTCTTCTATGTTAGTATTACTCATGGGAGCAGAATAATGATTTTTGGCAAGAATATATTTACTTTCCTGTGTAATTTTATCATACTTCAATTTCTCACTCATTTTTTCCCTAGGATTTATCAAGAAAATATTATTATATAGAGGAGTAAAAATAAAAATTCTTTCTTTAGGCTCATAAGCAGTTAGTCTGAAAATACACGTTTTTGTTGCATTAATATGAACTATCCACAAACACTGAAAGCTTCCAGCCTGCAGGTACCACTTCATAGTGCTTCTCCAGTCCCTTCTCCAGGGGATCTTTCTGACCTAGGGATCGAACCCGGGTCTCCTGTTGCAGGCAGATTCTTTACTGTCTGAGCCACCAGGGAAGCTCCTATAAAGCCCCACCCAACCCTAAAGACTGAGCTCTTCACTTTCTTAAAAGGTTGTGTACCCCTAACCTTTCTGAGTTGGGTTCTGCTTTTCTGCCTTAGTTCCTTATTTGCATTTCAGCTCTTAACTGTTGAACTGGTGCTAGTTCTCTGCCAGAATCTCAGCCTCATTAGCTAGGGGTCAGAGCATCTCTGTTGTCTTTGTCTACTTTGGTCTTTGCCTGGTGAGGGTTGGGAATCAGAAATCTGAACATCCAGTGACTCCTCACCACTGGAGTGGGTGGCCTCCACTGTACTTCATCAGGGCTGATAAGAGGCAGAATATATCAGGGCCTTCAGAAAACCAGGAAAGGCACTGGGGTAAATCCTGTTTGGAATGGGATTTTGTTTTTTCCTCTGGGACCCAAGCACACTCTTAGCAACCCTGTCCTTCACAGGAATATAGTTGAGTTCATTACTCAGAAGGTTGCCCACATTATTTTTTTCTTCTCCTCTCTCAAACGACACGGATTATCTTCCTTAATAATGATAATAACAGCAGTGACAACCCTTCCATGTTGTACCAGACATTTTTCTTCTATTATTTTTATTACCTTGTAAGGGATATGATATTTACACCCACTTTTATACCAAGGACACTGCAGTTCATCAAGCTTTAGAGCTCAAGGTCACTTCGGGGTGTTCAGGAAGAGAAAATGTATATTGAACACTTACCATGCATGCGTTTCAAACATCAGACATGATCTTGCAGGCGTTAGATGCTTATTCATTGTTGAATAAATGAATGAATGAGAGGATACTGTGTAAATTTGTTAGAAAGGTTAATCTCTTTGTGCTTAACACAGCAGCAGGCATGGGTTGGTGCTCAGAAAATATTTGTTGAATTGATGACACTATTCATTCAAATATTGTTGAATTAGATTATCCAGTGTACCCTTCTATTAGAACATGATGATGAATATAAGTGTTTGAGTGATAGATATAGTCTTCTGGGAAAGAAAAGATGAGCTTTTTTTTTTTTTTTTTTAAATTTTGACCTCTACACAGCATATGGACTTTGGTTCCCTGACCAGAGATCTAACCCATATCCCTTGCATTGGAAGCACAGAATCTTAACCACTGCACCACCAGAGAAGTCCTAAACACAGATTTTAATGGATGTTTTTGTCCTTTGATTCCCTCAAAGAGTAATTGATATCCTATGCTGAACTCCACTTGCGGTAAAGGCTTCGTTTACCTACTTTGTCTTACTCAGTCTCTCACTCATTCACTGCTAAAAACTCCTTCCTTGATTTCTGCCCTTTCCCTAGATAATGCCATTAATTCTATAACCTGCTACATTCTGCACACTGACAATTCCCACAAATAGATCAGAATTTTTTAGTCAAACTTTTTCCTCAACGACCTAGGGTCATATAAATGACTGTCGACCTTCAACTAAAACGTCTTAGAACTTCCCCCCCTGCCCACTGCCCCATGTATGTATCTCTGCTTCTCCTTTGTGGCTCATATTGTTAAAGAGGAGGAGATTCTGTATTCAGGACAGAGACCTCTTGGTAAGAAGTGGCCTGAGTTTAATTACGAATGTGACCACGTGGGGTTCCCTTAGCCACTGCTGGGGAGAAATAGCCGCCTTGACCTTGAGTTAAGGCCTCTAACTTCAGGGGCTGTGGTCTGCATCACCTCTGCCAAACAAGTTTTGTCTTTTGGTGCTTTTCTGTGCTGCACTATGCGTGTGGTCCTGTGCTCAGTCACGTCCAACTCTTTGCGACCCCATGGACTGTAGCCCCCCAGGCTCCTCTGTCCCTGGGATTTCTCAGGCAAGAATACTGGAGTGGGTTGCCATTTCCTTCTCCAGGGGATCTTCCTGATCCAGGGATCGAACCCACGTTCCCTGCATGGCAGACAGATTCTTTACCAGTGAGCCACCAGGGAAGCCCTCAATTGTTTTCTGTGCCGGTGACCTCTTCCTCCTTGCTGATGCAAGTAGGGATGACAGGAGCAGGAGGCCTCTTTCTTCGGACCTTCCTTTCTCAAGTGTGATGTGTGAGAATGTACTCTGATCATCACGTCCACAGAACTCTCAAGGTCTGTGTGGATTTTTCCCCCATTGTCTCTTCCTTTCCTGGCTGGATAATAGACCATATGTTTTTTTGTGAGTTATTTTTCCTGTGACTTCCAGTCCTCACAGGAGGCCTTCCCAGTGACACTGTGCAGTTCACTCTTACCTATTTCTCTGGGCCTATCCATAGTTTCCCCTTTTTGTGCTAGAGCCACAGGACTTCAGCTGATAGTGTTATGTTTTTTCCTGTTACATTACTACAATGGCATGTGGTTTTGCTTTCCTTTTTTTCCTTTATCCCATTTATGTGGGACCCATTTGTTTAAAGCTGTATATGAAATGTTTTCAAACAACCTTAAAGCCAGACACTGTCTCTATAATGTTGGTAAAGAAATGTTAAGCATTCTTTCCTACATTTAGTCACATTAAAGAGAAATTTATTAAAAATATTTTATTCTTTTTATTCCAAAATATTTACTAGAACTTCTATGTAGTATTGATGAAAGCTGTGGATTCTATTAAGATGACCAAAAGTTAATGTACATCTAAGCTCCATGTTGTCATAGGCGAATCTTAGTTGCTATGTGATCATCTACTGTGTGTCTGTCCATGCTGTGCTGTGCTGTGCTGAGTCGCTCAGTCGTGTCTGACTCTTTGTGACCCTATGCACTGTAGCCCACCAGGCTTCTCTGCCCATGGGATTCTCCAGGCAAGAATACTAGAGTGGGTTGCCATGCCCTCCTCCAGGGGATTTCCCAACCCGTGGATCAAACCCAGGTCTCCTGCATTGCAGGCAGATTCTTTACTGTCTGAGCCACCAAGGAAGCCCAAGAACACTGGAGTGGGTAGCCTATCCCTTCTCTAGGGGATCTTCCCAACCCAGGAATGTAACCGGGGTCTCCTGCATTGCAGGAGAATTCTTTACCAGCTGAGCTACCAGGAAAGCCCTTGTCTGTCCATATCTGTATTTAAAGAAATGTAATTCCAACTCATTTTGTTGTCGGTTCCCCAGCTAGCAAGGAATAAGGCAGAGAGTGTCACAGGGAGCTCTGACATAGGTTTGTTGACAACCTAAGGTTCTAGCACTGTCAGGGGTAGATGATTCTGATTATAGTGCACTGATTGCTTTAGAACCATACCCCTTGATCTTGACTTTACTGTGTTAGACCAGAAGCAGCAGCATTAATTGCATGGAATATTATGAAATCCTGAGAACATCCTTCTGAGGACCAAGAGTGAGTTGTTGGGGAAGTGTACAGAGCTGGTATACCACTTCCTTCATTGTGATTCCACATACCTCCCACAAATAGACCCCCTGCTTCAAGGGTGCTTATATTTGGAGTGCTTTATTCCATTAACCTGTGTGAGTAGGTGAAAGGTTATTTTGTTAAAAACTTCACGTTTACCTTCCTTCCCCATCACTTTTCTTTTATTTAGTTCAGGGCTCAGCTGAAATGCTCAGTGTTTCTCCTTAGCGAGTGCTTCAGAAATCTTGGCACTGAATATCATTCTAATAAAAACATGTAAATTCAGCATCTTGTAGAAAAGCTTCTCTGTGCGGCACCTGGGCCACCTTGCATGTCTTCACTCAGGCCCCACGGGCAGTGCTTGACCATAGTCTGAGTCAAGTCTTGGCGAAATGCCCCATGGTTCCTCCTGGAGCAAGGGGAAATAAGCAGCCTGGTGAGGAGCTGTCATGAGGCAGTTTCTTGTAACATACCTCGTGGGAAATCTCCTAAGTCCATTTCTCATCCATCTCCTCATTCAGCTGAGGGCAGAGGCTTCCGTCTCGTTCCCCGTGGAGTACAACTTTTGGTGTCTGTGTACGTCAGTAAAGCTGCTTGGGTTTCATTTAGAGGTGGCTCCTTGATGGCAGCATGACACATCGCTTGGACATCTGTCATTGGGCCCCTCCTGTTTGATGTCAGCCTATGGGATTAAGTACTTGGTACACTGACACACACTGATTTTGCTTTTGCTGTGTGCGTAAGTAGTAAATTGTTTGAATCCATTTGAACTCATTGTCTCCTTACCAGCCTAATCTATGGAAGTGTGGCAAGCCAACCCAGCGGCTGCACTAATAATACTTGTGACCTCGTGAACCATTGAATTGGTGCTTTGGGAATGTTGACTGTGTGACACAGTGAGGCATTGGGGCTCTCACTGGCCAAACCCTCAGCTCCTAGATGTACCATGGGGTACACTTTCAGCCTTTGTACTTGTCTTTGAGCAGAGTGGGGCCCCCAGTTTGTAGGTGAACAGAGCCTTTCTATTGGAATTACCCTTTTCTCACATTTCCAGGCCAAGGAAAATACCAATATCTGCTTTTTAGAAAGCCTTATTTATAGAACTGGAAAGACCACACAAATTCTGAAGTTCCCTTCCCCCCACCTCCCAGCCTCTGACTCTTTCGAAGTGTGGTGGAAAACAAGGACTAATCACCGTGTTTGGGCCTGCTCAGAATGGTGTACTTTAAATGGTACATTCTTACTCAGGAGGTGGTTCTCTTGCTCATAGATTTTGTGACATTTTGGTTTCCAAAGACACCAAATGTTTCACCATTCAAGCACGTACAAAACATACAAAAAATTTCTATTCTGGCATTAGATCTGGGAAAAAGAGAAAACAATATGGAGGGCAATTTCTACTTACATATTTTTGGAATTTTTTTCTATAATACTTCTTGATTTTGCACTAGAGTTTTTTTTTTTTTAATGTAGACATTCAAGACTATAACTTTACCACTAAGCACAACTTTAACTGCATTCCACAGATTTTATGTTGTACTTTTATTACCATTTAGTTCAAAATATTGTCTAATTTCTCTTGTCATTTATTTTGAAGTTTTTATGTGTTTTCCCATGTTGAAAGCTTTTTATCCAGGTGCAGTCATATACATTTCACTACATGGTACTATAATTTTTATGTAGTACTCTTTCAGTTTATCAGACCCCTTTCAGAAGAGAAGGTAGTATGTGTATAATTGAATTTTGATCCAATGGTTATTTAGAGTTTTATTGTTTACTTTTCAAATATGTAGGGTTTTCCTCGTTTACATATTGGTATTTGTGAGGAAGATGTTAACACAGGGAGTCTAGTTGCTAACTTTTCATGTCTCTAAAGGAACCTGGAACCATATTCTTGGTTAACCCCTGGGAATGTGGCCCTCTGCATGTTTTCATGTTAATGGTTGATTTTGTTTTACACACCAGGAGCAATAGACCATGCTGTACCTGTTTGTCAGAACTACTTTGTACAAACATCTAGATTGATGAAGTATACCTAGTTTCATTGTTGGGGTTCTGAGTGTCAGTTCCCACGGCTGGATATGCCTGTATGACCAGCCCTTCATATAAGCCGTGAACACTGAGACTCAGTTGCTTTTTCTTCTCTTCCCTGGGCAGAGAGATTTTGCATATGTCCCTGTATTTTGTTTCAAGAATGTATAAGAAGGTGTGTGTCTGACCTCTCTGGATTCTTCTACCCAATGCATATATTTTCTCTCTTGCTTTTACTCTGTACTCTAGACTGCAATGAATCTTAGCCATGAGTATAACCTGCTTTTGACTCTTTCTTGGTCAATCACAAGCTTGAGGGTGGTCCTGTGTGCCCTAAAACTGTATTTTTTTTTTTTCACAATCCTCTGTCCATGGGATTTTCCAGGCGATAGTACTGGAGTGGATTGCCATTTCCTTCTCCACTAAAACTGTATTCTAATTTGATTCAATTGTGGTCAAAGAACATACTCCATATGATTTCAGTTTTTTTTTTTTTTTAAGAAAAAATTATTGAGGCTTGTTTTATAACCTAGAATATGATCTCTCCTGGTAGCTATACCATGTAAATCTGAAAAAGAATGTGTTCTGCCATTATTGATTATGTCATTCTATAAGTATATATTAAGTCAAAGTGGCTGATAATGTTGTGCAGGTCTTCTGTGGTTTTGCTGATATTTTTTTTCCTCTAGTTCAATCCATTGCTGAAGGTGGAGTGTTAAAGTCCCCAACTGTAATTGGAGAATTGCCTATTTCTCCCCTTCAGTTCTGTCAGTTGTTATTTCATATACTTGAAAATTGTTATGAAATGCATACACATTTAGGTTGATCCCTTCCTGTTAAATTGACCCTTTTATCATTATGAAGAGTCCTTTATATCTGATAATACATTTGGTTTTAAAATTTGTCTTGTGATGTTAATGGTCGTTTTAGCCTTTTCCTTATTACTCTCTTCAAGGTATATTTTTTCATCTGCTCATTTTTAACCCATGTATTTATATTTAAAATGAATATTTTGTAAACAGCATAGACTTGTGTAGTTTGTTTCATTTTTGCCTTCTGACAGTTTCTACTTAATTGTAATGATTAACATGATTGGGCTTATGCCAAATATTTCTATTTTTATTTTCTACACATCTGTTTTTCCTTCCTCTCTTCTTCCTGCCATGTTTCTAGAGGACTTGAATATGTTTTCAGAATTCTATTTTATTTTGTCTATTGATATTTTAGCTATTCTTGTTTGTACTATTTTTATAGTGGCTGCCCTAGGAGTTACAATATACAAGCATAACTTTTCACAGTCCACTTAATTAGTTAATAATGTACTACTTGGTACATTAGTTAATAATGTACTACTTCAAGTAAAACATGAAAATCTTACAAACTTATATGTCCACATTTCTGTTCTTTCTTTTTATACGTGTTAAATGTCCACATGCATACACACACACTCCACAAGACTCTGTTATCGCTTTAGTTTTAGACAGCTTCTTGATTTATAAAAAAATTTAGAAGAAAAAGCAAAATATAGTCCTCTGTTTTTATTCTGCCATTTATCACTTCTGATGTTCTTTATTCATATTTGAGTGTCCCAATTTCATCTGATACCATTTCCCTTACAGCTAAATAATTTCTTGTATTTCTTACAAGGCAAGTCTGCTACCAACAAATGCACTTCTTATAGTGATCTGCCAGTGACAGAAGCTTTTAATTTTTTTTAAATTAAAGATCTGAAAGTATCTTTATTTTGTTTTCCCTCCTCAGGGATATGTGTACTGGATATAGAATTCTGGGTTAACATTCCCCCAGCCCTCCAAGATTTTAAAGATGTTGGCTTCAGTCTTTCTGTCCTCCATGGTTTCTGATGAGAAGTTAAAACATTAATCAGATCATTGTTTTCTTATTGGTGATATGCCATTTTTCTCTGGTTGCTTTCAAGATTTGCTCTTCATCTTCGGCTTACAATGGTTTATTATCTACTTTGTGTTTATCCTGCTTTGATTCATGTATCTTGTATCCATGAATTTCTTTCATCAATTTTGGGAAATTTTCATCCATTATTTCTTTAAAATTTTTTCCTCTCTCCTTTTCATCTGGTATTCTAATTACATTTATTTATGACTATATAATATCATTTAACAGGTCTCTTAGCTCCTGTTCATTTTGTTTTATTTTATTTCTCTGTATTCCTCACCTTCTATAATTTCTATTGTTCAGTCTTTAAGTTCTCTTACTTATTCCTCTGTCATATCCATTTGGATGTTACTCAACCTAGTGATATTTTTTTCAGATATTATGTATTTTTTGTTCTAAAATTTCATTTTCATTGTTTCTGTTTCTCTGCTGAGACTTCTAGTATCTTGGCTGAAGCTTTCATCAGTTAATCATTACAACATCTCAGCCATAATTGAATCCAGTTCTCATGCTTTCTTTGTCTCATCTAACTAGATTGTTTTGTTTTATTATGCTTTGACATTTTTTGCTGAAAACTGTACATCACGTACTGGGTAATAGGAACTGAGATAAATAGGCCTTTAGTGTGAAGTTTGATGTTAGTCTGGCCAAAAGTTAGGCTGTGTGTAGTATTTACTGTAGCTGTAGTTGTCAGGATAAACTTTCCTCTGGTATCTTTATTTTTCACTTTCCTCTTGTATTCAGGTTCTCCTAGGGACTTGTTCTTAAATATGGTCTGGGATGTGCTGTACTTTCAGTTTTATTCCCCTGTCATTATACAAGAATTCTATTGATGAGGTGGGAAGGTGCAGGGAGAGACGAAGTGCTTTATAATCCTAAGGTTGGGTCTCAGTCTTTTAGTGAAACTGTACCCCTGCACTGTGACCTTCACAACTACTTCTCAGCTTTTGTTTTTCCCCCTTAGATTACATCTCTTTTGCATTGACAAGTGGGTTCTTTACCACTAGCGCCACCTGGAAAGCCCCTTAGATGAGACAGAAAGACAAAATGGGGTGGAATTGGGTGATTTCTTTCCCCCATGTGGAAGGCTAAAGGGGGTTAGAACTAACAGGGTATTTGGGTATTTTGAGTATTTCACTTCCCAGAGGTTGACTCAGTTCAGTTCAGTCGCTCAGTTGCGTCTGACTCTGCGACCCCATGGACTGCAGCATGCCAGGCTTCCCTGTCCATCACCAACTCCCAGAACTTGCTCAAACTCATGTCCATTGAGTCAGTGATGCCAAGGTTGACTAGGCTTTGTTAAATAGTCTCTCTCTCTCTCTCTTTTATAATTTTATTTGTTTATTATATTTGGCTGTGGTGAGTCTTCACTGCTGCGCAGGCTTTTCTTTAGTTGCGCTACATGGGCTTCTCACTGCAGTGGCTTCTTGGTGCAGAGCATGGACTCTAGGGCATATTGTTGTTGTTCAGTCTCTTAGTCTTGTCTGACTCTTTGTGACACTATGGACTGCAGCACACCAGGCTTCCCTGTCCTTCACTGTCTCCTGGAATTTGCTCAAACTCATTTCCATCGAGTTGGTGATGCCATCCAACCATCTCATCCTCTGTTGTCCCCTTCTCCTCCTGCCTTCAATTTTGCCCAGCATCAAGGTCTTTTCCAGTGAGTCAACTCTTCACATCAGGTGACCAAAATATTGGAGCTTCAGCTTCAGCCTCAGTCCTTCCAATGAATATTCAGGGTTGATTTCCTTCAGGATTGGCTGGTTTGATCTCCTTGCTGTCCAGGGGACTTTCAAGAGTCTTCTCCAGCACCACAGTTTGAAAGCATTGATTCTTCGGCGCTCAGCCTCCTTTATGGTCCTACTCTCACATCTGTACATGGTTATTGGAAGAACCATAGGCTTCAGTAATTGTGACATGTGGGCTCAGTAGTTACAGTTCCTGGTCTCTAGAGCACAGGCTCCACAGTTGTGGTGCACAGGCTCAGTTGCTCCACAGCAGGTGGGATCTTCCCAGACCAGGGATCTATCCCATGTCTCCTGCATTGGTGATGGATTCTTTATCACTGAGCCACCAGGGAAGCCCCAGATAGTTTCTCTTGAGGGCAGGCCTCGTTAAGAGGTAGAGAATGTTCTGAACATATTGCACAATGGCTATTTTTCCCCCCTCTCCCTGCTGAAAGCCTGAGGGAATTTTTCTCTGATCTTCTCTGTGAGAACTTGGTAGGGCTCCTGGTAGTCAAACTCACAAAAGTATTAGGGTCTGCCTGAGATCAGCCCCACCCCCTGAAGTTTTTAACTCTCAAACTTATCTACACTGAGCCTCCAGCAATCAACTACAGTTTAGGTTCTTTACTCTGATTCTGGGTTTCCCTTGTGGCTCTGCTGGTCGAGAATTCACCTACAACGCAGAAGACCTGGGTGAGACCCCTGGGTTGGGAAGATGCCCTGGAGAAGGGAAAGGCTACCCACTCCAGTATTCTGGCCTGGAGAATTCCATGGACTGTACAGTCCATGGGGTTGCAAAGAGTCGGACACGACTGAGTGAATTTCACTTTCACATTCACTCTGCTTCTGGTTCTGGAGTTTTCTTTTCCTGGGCTTCTTTCTGCTTTGATACATTGGATTTTCTAAATGGACCTGTCTGTCTCTCCAGTTTTGAAGGGTTTGCCCTGTGAGCTCAGTCCTCTGATGGATCTAGAAAGAATTGTTGATTTTCAGTTTGTTCACCTTTTTTCTTATTGTGGAATTGGGAGTGGCAACTTCTAAGGTCCTTATATACCAAGGTCAGAAATCAGGTTTTTATGAATTGAAAGCAGATCTCCTTGTATTTCGTTGAGGATAGCCACTTTAGCATCCTTGTCTGTTAGTTCCAACATCTCAATTCATCTAGGAGTTGGACTAGAATGGTTTTCTTTTCTCCTGATAATGTTTTATATTGTGTGTGTGTAGTACATACATATATATATATATATATTCTTTGTATGCTGGGTAGTTTGGGATTGTATCTTGGATATCATGAGTGTTATAAAATTCAGTAGATACTGGACTATATGATGTTTATCCAGTAAGTACTGTATTTTAGCAGCCAGTTTTGTTGGCTGGGCTTGAACAGCTAACTCTTGTATAGTAGCTCTTGTCTTTGTTCAGATCTGTTGTTTCTGGATGGCTGTTAAGAGTCTAGTCTGTGCAAGTGTTGTTCAGGGTTTAGTCAGAGATGTGGGTAATCAGGGATTAGGGATCTGCTCTTTGGCGCTTTCTCTTCAGTGCTCATGACTTCCTGGATTCTTGTTACCTGATTTTCCAGGGCTGAATGACTAGGTTTTTCCCACCTGCTTGCTTCTGCTCTGAGTACTTGAGCTGCACCTAGACCCAGACTAAAACGCTCAGCATCTCCCCTCCTTCAAGTGAGTGCACAGTCTGCCAGTGTCTGTCTGCTTCTCTTTGCTCACCAGAACCTTCTGGATGGCAGTTACAGTCTCAGTTCTGAGTCTGTTCTTTTGCTTTGCATTTATTTCATACCAGTGTAGTTCAGGATTCAATTACCAGTGTTGTTCAGGATATGGGTAGACAGCATTTGGCTCTCCTCCTCCTGGGATTCCCTCACTTCTTCAGCATTTTTCCAACTCATCTTTCCTGGTTCCCTAGGCCAGGATAATGTCGGGTTTTTTCCATGTGTGCCCTGTCCTCCACTGGCTACTGTTCATCACAAATGCTGACTTAGCCTCAAGCTGAAAGCCATGGTGACTAAAACTTATTTATCTAGCTCTCTGTCTTTGTCCCTCCCAGCAGTTGTGAGTTCTGGTGAGAGTCCGTATGCTTCTCCTCACTGTCTGGTACCTTAAGTTTGTTTCTCTTTCTATCATTCTTAGGCTTTGTGCTTGTTTTGTGTGTGTGTGTGTGTGTGTGTGTGTGTGTGTGTGCATGCGCGCATGTGCACATGCAGGAGAGGGAAAGAGTCCTATGGGTTCTGAGTTTATCATGTCCAGAAATGGAAAGTTTTGAGGGTATTTCCGGAGGGCAAAAAACCAATTCACTGAATAGTCCCTTATTAACCAGCACCATGTGTTCCTTTAGTTAATATTGGCGATATAGAATCTTGTGATGTCCAACCTCTGGTTTTCCATACAAAAGGGAGTCCAGGGTGAGACATTTTAGAGATAAACAGCCTCCTTTGGGGGCTATGAACAACATGTATGATCCCACCTCACTAAGTTGTATTGAAATAGAATTACTTTTCGTCAGTTCTGGAGATTTTAAAAAACCTATTTATTGCTATTGATATTTTGAGTCAAATGCTAGATTCTGTTCTGCTTAGTACAGTGTTGTTGTTTTTTAGTTGTTGAATTGTGTCCAACTCTTTTGTGACCCCAGCTCCTCTGTCCATAGGATTTCCTAGGCAAGAATTCTGGTGTTCAGTAAATCATATTTCATCATAATAAACTACTCATCATTAATAAATTAAGAGTGAGCATTTTGAATATCTCATAAGTGATTAAAGAAATATATTTGTATATTTTTCTTCTTGTAACCATGCAAACAGGCAGCTAATATATTTCAAGCCATTTTAAATCAAAGATTACTTTGTCCATGATATACCTTGTTATATAGTGCTATATAACTGAAATATTTGGGAGGAAGTTCCTGTAATGGTTATTTCTTACTAATAACTCATTTGTTGAAGAACTGTAGGGAATAGTGAGCTAGGTAATTAAATAAAGTTCATTTTGTATGAACCTTATAGAACAGCCAGAGTAAATGAGATTATTAACTTGAACACCTTAAGAATGCATATAATAATTAGGAGGCTTGTAGAAATCACCAAGGAATTTACAATGATAGAAGAGCAAGGAATTACAGTTTCACTAATAATGAGGTTAAAGTGTTCTGCATATATGTCTGCATATGTACAAAGTATAAAATTCATCAAAATACAGCTCACAATACTTTTAGCTCATTACCCTCTTGTTAATTCATGTGTAAGAGATTATGTGTGGTGTCTTATGGTAAAGCATTATGGTAAATCATGGGCTGCACTGCTCACTATTGAATGAGATTGCATGAGATCAAAGCAGCCATGTTGGCCTGTCACTAAAATGAGAGATTTGGCATTGACTTGTCAGAGTGGTTATAGTAAAAGAGATGCCGTATGGAGCTATTTCCTGAGATTAATCCAAGTATTCAGCATTGCAACTCAGAAACTCATCGAGTTCTCTTGCCCTAGGCCTCCACTGACTCAGTGCTTTAGGCAGATTGGTGAATCCTGAGAAAGCTTGGGACTTTAAAGGGGCTATGGTAGCTATCTTGCTATTGGCACTAGTGACCCATAGCTGTGGATCCCCCTCTATGCACCCTCATTCTAGGGATGAAATCCAGTGCCCCAAAGCTGTTTTGAGGCCTTAATTGCATGAGTGAGCTCTAAAAATGTGAAAACAATTATAGACCAGAATAACAAGGTAAGTAAGGCCAAAGAATGTTCTTATGGTTATCCGTGCATGTGGCCAGCAGACTTCATTTTTTTCCCCAGATGATTCTGAAAGATTCCTTTATAGTTTAACAAATTTATATTCGATTCTTCTTGGCAGCCAGTTGCATTACTATTGGTTCTGTACCAGACCACATCAACTGTGACCCTTTGTCTTAATCTCCCATCTCTGAGGTAGACGAATGTTTCATTCAGCTCAAAGGGTGGTAAGGAGCTATGTTTCCATGGAGTTTGCCTTGTGTTTCACAGCGTCTGGGTGGTAAGAACAGGAAGAAAAATCTGGTTTAGAATAAACTGTATGAGGTGTTAGAATCCTGTAACGCTTATATGAAGTTCGGTGAAGTGCTTTTCCAAAGAGAATTTTCTCCTCCAGTTAGTAGGAGAAATTGGTATGAGGATGGAACCTTCCCTCAGATTGGCTTTCCTGGTAGCTAAAGCAAGACATTGCAGACATTTCAGAAGCAGTTTCCAAGGAGGTGAATGGCTCATGAGATAATTTTCTTAAGTACTTGGATCCTCATTGTCGCCAGAGGCTTTGAAGCTGTGAGTTACCAAAGAGCCTGATTTGATCTCCTGGGATCTTTGCCAGGTTCATAATTGCATTGAGATTTTCTGTGATCACAAATGACAACATGATGTCTCTCCTTTTATTCTAGCACAGAGGTGATTCCGAGATGATAAGGAACAAAGAGTAGGTTTTAGTTTGGAAGACTTGAAACATCAGACTTCTTGTAGGCCAAACACAGTAGTATATATCAGAAACAGGTATGCAGCCATGGAGTTTTGACTGCTTGCTTTATTGAGATAGCCTTGAAAAAGTCAGTTAAACTAACCAACATGAGGGCAGGTTTTATGTTATTTAATATTTTGATGATCAGACTCCTGGTATGATGCTTGGCTGTGGAAGATCCTGATAGATAATTGTTAGAATGAGATGTCTGCTGTATTATTGCAATGTTCCTAGGTTGCTTGACTTGTTTTAGCTTGGGAATAGAGGTAGCAATGCTGGACAGAAAGCACAGTAAGAGAGACTTTCCCTCCTGCCCCTGGCAAACAAGTCACTTTTTGAGACTTTCAGGTGTCACCTGGAGACTTCCCCGGTGGTCCAGTGGCTAAGGCTCCACACTCACAATGGGGGGCCCTGGGTTTGATCCCTGGTCAGGTGACTAGATTCCACGTGCCACAACTAAGATATGGCACAGCCAAATAAATGAATAAATATTTTTTTAAAAAAGAAAAAGTGTCACCTGGTCTGTGATGCTAGACCATATCTTTTCTGGGTACCACTGACCTAATCATTTTTCCCTTAACATATCCTTTACTTCTTTTATAGCATCTATGGCATTTTTACTTCATTTTTGATGTGTATCTGCCTCTTTATACCACAGTGGAGAGCTCAATTACAGTTCATTTGCTTACCCTTGGTCTATTAGTAGGAATGAGTTTGGCTGCAATTGGCAGGAAATGCATTTAATAGACACTTAGATAAGGGTGTTGTTATCTCACAAAATAAGTTAGGAGGTAGGCAGTTCAGAGCGAATGCCTTCAAGGGCACATATCTTTCTGTTTTTCCAACCCATTAAGCGTGGCATGTGGTTCTCATTCTCATGGTTGTACAATGGCTGTAGTCCACACCTCACATCTGTATTCCATGTGGGAAGAAAGAGGGCACGTGCAGAAAGGTTTGCCAGAAGTATGTCCTCTGAAAAAAAGACTTTTTCCCCCTTACATCACATTGGTAGAACTGGATCACATGTATACCCACAGTTACAAGGGAGTCTGAGAACTTTTCCGGCCCTCCTCCTAGAGAAAGACTGGGGGCAAAAGCATTGTGGATAGCATTTTTGTAGGCAGTCTACAGTGTCTTATTCATAATTGGGGTCTCCCTCAAAAATGTCCTGGCACACATCCAATCAATTCTGTCACATATTGAACAGATTTTAGTCATAGGCTCACCATCTTAAACCTCAAGGACAAAATCTGTTTCTTTGCTATTTCTTCAGATTCTTTGCATCTATTTTAAAAGTGTGGTCTGGCTCATGGTTTCAAATTAAACCTACGTTGGCCATTTTCAAGATGAAGGTTATGGTCAGAGATGGAAATATGCAGGAGTACAATAGAATGTGGTTCCAGGAATGTGGCCCCAGCAGTGTGGAACCCATTCAACCCTGTGAGTGATGGACTCCATAAACAATCTGTCTGATTCCTAGGGCTCTGTGATTTCTCGATGTCCTTTAGCTTTCAATTCCTTTCTTCTCTGACCAATTGCATTTCATAGAGGGAGGGGCCATAGCACTTGATGGGTCCCCTTATGTGTGTGTGGGTGTTAGTCACTCAGTCATGTCTGACTCTTTGTGACCCCATGGACTGTAGCCCACCAGGCTCCTCTATCCATGGAGATTCTCCAGGCAAGAATACTGGAGTGGGTTGCCATGCCCTCCTACTAAGTGTAGAGTGAAAATAAATCTGTATCAACAAGTAACTTCTGAGTGTCCTCTTCTTTAAACTGATTGGAACGAACCTGAGTACATCTGGGAACCTTTAAGACCCTCTGATTTTTGCTCCTGCTGCCCCCACTGTTACTCTTGTCCTAGGACACTCGTTTCTATCATTTGTGGCTCTTATGCATTACTGACTATATTCTCTAGATGGTTGTGAATTGTAATGTCTCTGTCTTTATCCAAATACAGAATGTTTGTTTTCAGCCATAAATTCCCTTGTCCTTACTAACCACAGCCACAAGAAAACTCTACAGTCATATCTATTACACAAATCCCTTTCCTTAGAGACCAGGCTTTCCTCCACAGTCCTTCCCTTTAGTTGTTCCAGGAATGGCAGGAGCTTTATTGAAGGAAGTTTGCTGAAGCAAGGTCTTCACTGCCTCTAGGAAAGTTATGTCCAATTCGGTAGTGGCAAAATTTTTTTTTTCCTTTGCAAGTCACATATATAAAGAGGAAGAGATCAAATAAGGGCCACGCATGTCAAGATCTTACTGAGAGGGTAGTTCTTGTGGGAAGAAGTTTTACATTTTGAGAGAAAATATTCTTCATGCACGCTTTTACAATTAAAAACAGTGTCCATGTCCCACAAAGAGCAGAGAGTACAAAATTTTAACCAAAAGCTATAGGCTCATAAAAGAACAAATATAACTAGCTCATACATACATTATATATTATATATTTAACCTGATTGTGATCAAGGAATTGTAAACTAAAGCAATGAGGTGCATTTTTAATCTGTTGACTTCACAAATTTGAAAAACAAAATGCTCATTCTCATTGCCAACAAGTATGGGAAATAGTCTTTAAAAGTTTTTTTTTTTCCCCTTAAAGACCTAACCCTCCCTAATCTGCTTCCCTTTCTTCTTCCCTCCTTCCTTCACTGTCAACCTCCCTAAAGCCAACCTGAGGCAACCACTCTCTGTAAACAATCACTGTCCTACACTGATGGTAAAAATGAAATTGCTTCAAACTGCCTGGAGGGCAAGATAGCAATAAATATCAATCACCTTAGGAATTTAATCTCAGAAAATAATGAAATGTTCATAAAAATTTAGGTAGGTAGATTTACCACCATAATTTATAAGAAAGAAACAGAACCATCCTAAATGAGCACCCATAAAGCACTGGTTAAATGAGCACCCATAAAGCACTGGTTAAATAAATGATATTCCTATAACATATTATGAAGTGGCCATGAAAATTTATGCATATTCCGAGTTGTCTGTTCCTAAGTATGTATCAGTGAGTGGAAAATAGTTCCCGTACATGTCATCCAAGAATCGATGGTCAGTCCAGTGTTAAAACATGCTGCTGCTGCTGCTGCTGCTGCTAAGTCGCTTCAGTCGTGTCTGACTCTCTACGACCCCACAGATGGCAGCCCACCAGGCTTCGCTGTCCCTGGGATTCTCCAGGCAAGAACACTGGAGTGGGTTGCCATTCCCTTCTCCAATGCATGAAAGTGAAAAGTGAAAGTGAAGTCGCTCAGTCGTGTCCGACTCCTAGTGACCCCATGGACTGCAGCCTATCAGGCTCCTCCGTCCATAGGATTTTCCAGGCAAGAGTACTGGAGTGGGTTGCCATTGCCTTCTCCTTTATATGTGTTAAAAACATATAATTTGGTTTTTGTGTTATGAACAGTTAAAATAGAACAAGGTAAAGGGGAAAATGAAAAGTTAAAAGATTGATTGAGGGAACTAACCTCAAGTGGTTAGGACTTGTCCAGTGGTTAGGACTCTGCACTTCTACCACAGGGGCACAGGTTCGATCCCTGACCCAGGAACTAAGATCCCGCATGCCTTGCAGTGCAACCAAAAAGAAAAAAAAAAAAAAAGGTTGAGTTTAAGGCTTCCCTGGTAGCTCAGGTGGTAAAGAATCCACCTGCAATGCAGGAGACCCCAGTTCTATTCCTGGACTGGGAAGATGTGCTGGAGAAGGGAATGGCTACCCACTCCAGTATTCTGGCCTGGAAAATTCCATGGACTGTATAGTCCATGGGGTTGCAAAGAGTCAGACAAATTTATAATGAAAGAAAAACAGTGAAGTCGGCAGCTCGATTGTTTAGACTGTTCAGAGGACCTGCAGTCTTAGCCATCAGTTATTGGGTGTTTTTTCTCTGTGTCACCTGGGTGCTAGTTGCTACTGTCAGTGCAGACAGGGCAAGTGAAAGTCTCATCCCTCAAGCAGCTTGTGATCTGAGGGAAACTGAGGGCAGGAGGAGAGAGGGCGACAGAGGATGAGATGGTTGGGTGGCATCACTGACTCAATGGACATGAGTTTGAGCAAACTCCAGCAGATTGTGAAGGACAGGGAAGCCTGGCATGCTGGAATCCATGGCGTGCTGGAATCAGACATGACTTAGTGACTGAACAATACAAAAATACACAGAAAACTGGTAAGCAAGCAAGAGAGGGTCATATTTGATGAATGAGTACTATGGATTTGAGTATTATAGAGATTCAGAGAACAGAGAGTTTATGTCCTGTGGGGCTGATAGTGATGCATCTCTAAGGAGGCAGAAAATCATACTGCCCTTAATAATGGTGTTTGGATTCAAATATGCCAAAAGAAAGGGACATCATATTTCAGTGAAGAGGAATGGTATGAACACAGGTTTGTAAGTGGGAGAGAGCTAAATTTTTGCAGAGACCTTTTTTGTAGAGAGCTAGCTTGATTTGACTTGTAGGGTTCTTGTTGTAGGGGAAAAACAAATAACAGGGACCAGAAGTCAGTCTGGAATGTGACACTTGTCTTCAGACCTCTGATGCAGATTTGCATGCAATTGTGTTTGTTGCTTTTAATTGCATGACACAAAAATATCCATTTTAGTATTAGAGAACCCACTGTAGGACATAATGAAATTAAGCTGAGAGCTGAAAAATTTCCCTTCTTGTTTGAGAGTACTACAGTGGGGACAGCATTAGACTGAGATGTGCTGCAGGGTCTGCCAAGCAGAAACTCTACAGAGTTTGGTTACAACCAACCCAAACCTTGGTTTCCTCATCTGTTAGACAAGTATATTATTATTTGCCAGACTGAACACACAGGGTTCCTAATGTGTAGGTCAAGCATTCATAAAGTGAAAGAAAGATTCTTGTTGATGCAGGGTTGGAGGATAAAAAAAAAAAAAAACTTTCAGACAGAACCCCCTCTGTATCCTGTGCTCTCTCAACCTCAGCTCTGATGAAAGGGTGTGCAACTAGGGGACATAAAAGCATTTATAGAGAAATTTGAACCCACCTGAAAATTGAGTACTGACGGGGCAGTAGTCCAGAAAAATGTTCCCCCACCCAGTACCAGCATCTTTAGTGCATTGTCCCCAGACAGCTGGGCTCCAGTATAGGTTTGGGGATTGCTTTTGAGTATGTCCCTGGTGGCTCAGATGGTAAAGAATCTGCCTGCAATGTGAGAGACCAGGTTCGCTCCCTGGGTCAGGAAGATACCCTGGAGAAGGGAATGGCTACCACTGCAGTATTCTTGCCTGGAGAATCCTTATGGACAGAGGAGGCTCGTGAGCTACAGTCCATGGTGTAATAAAGAGTCAGACATGACTGATCAATGAACACTTTCATATTGTAACAAATATCCTCTTTGGTTTTGGCCAATGAATCCCAGGGTTGTACTGATTTGGTAAACTCACCTGACAGGCATTCCACAATGTTTTTCCATAATGCAGTAATTCTTAGGGACCCAAGGCTACCCCCAGATGAACTATAGTCCCTCATCCTTAATTATTTAGAGTGGAATGATATGCTGAATTCTCTTGGCCCATGAGGTTGCTTTGTGACTATTTTTTTCCTCAGGGCTGCTGCTCTTTTCTGGAGAAGGGCCAGCAGAGTGAGTCAGAGCATCTAGAATTTATTCGTAGAATGGTCCTCAGGATTGCTGTCTGAATCAGCCAAATGTAATGAGTTTCCTTTGGCACGGGCATTCGGTTGGGCCTGGTTTGTTTTTTATTGTATCTAAGCAGTTTTGGGCTTCCCTGGCTCAGACAGTAAAGAATCTGTCTGCAATGTAAGAGAACCGGGTTCAATCCCCGAGTTGGGAAGATCCCCTGAAGAAGGGAATAGCAACCCACTCTAGTATTCTTGCCTGGAGAATTCCACGAACAGAGGAGCCTGGCAGGCTACAGTCCATGGGGTCACAAAGAGTCAGACATGACTGAGTGACTTCTACTTTTTTCAGGCAGTTTTAGGAAGCCATCGAGTGGGTCAATTTCTAAATATATTATACAAATGTAGAGTACCTGGCTTTTGTGCTGTCTTGCCACTGGCCTACTTAATAATAAGAAACTATAGAAATCGTGTTGTAAAATGCCTCATAGTATTTGCTCTATGGATGTTGAAGATACTGTTCATCACATTTCTTCTTTTGAGGACACTCGGGATAATTTTTTTCTCTACTCTCAAAATCATAACTAATAAGGCTTCTAGGCAATTGCTTTGTTTTTATTTTAGAGATACTATGGCTCATGTAGCTAGTAGTGTTTTTCTCTTGGCATTGGCTCCTAAGAAGTTTATCTCTTCCTTTAACAAAGATACAGAGCCTGCCAGCGAGTTTTTCATAGATTAATCTCAGTTCTCTCTATACAGGCCACATTATCCTGAAACTCTTCAATTCTTGATTTCCCCTTTGTCACATTTCCCTCAAAGGCTTTTTATTTTTTAATTTTATTTTCTCTTCTTTAATTATCTAAGTTTATATAGGCCATCTTTAATTCTTTCCAGAACTAGACAAGGTATAAGTAAATACAATTAATTTGATACTGAAATGTTCAATTTAATGTGTTGAAATGGTGTCTATTTTGCTTTTGTTGTATATTATGACTTCGTGGTGATCTGGGATACCAAATTAAGTGATACTACTGACGTGTATAACAACTGAACTTTTAGATACAGGAGAGATAAAGTAACAGCTGATCACATGCCTGCAGTAACCCCTGCAGTGAATACCTCAAAGTGTGCACAAGTTCTGTCTTCTTGGCCCTTTCCTGTCAAACTTCTCAAGTCTCAGTTCATTTCACCAGGAAGCCTTTTATAGGAGAGGAAACAGAGTCTCAGAAATTTCTCACAGCTCACTAAGTAACAGAACAAAGGCCTAGCTCAGTGCATGTTCCTTGATCAGGATCAATTCTCCCATACCCACCCTATATAACACAGCTCTTGCTGGATAAAATCCATTTTTGTTTAATCATGGGAAGACTCCAATTTTTGTAATCTGTTTCAGCTAGGCATTAAGAAACAGGTGGATTAATTTATGCATGTGTGAAGACCTGATAATGCCCTCTGATTTTCCTACTAATAATATATGCTGGTTTGCCCCCAAAGATAAGATAGCTCTATCTCTAGATATCTAAATCCAGGTTCTCTCATTTATCTGTCCCAAGGCAATAATGAGAAATGAGAATAGCGGTTTATATTTTAAAATCCACACTGCTACATTATTTATGACAGCAAAAATTGGAATCAGTTCTTAATGACTGCAAAAATTTTTATTGTATGATTATAACAAAGTTTATTTCTGAAAGAACTTTTAGGGAATGCTTAAATTATGGTTCATGAATGTAATGCACACATCAAGAATCATACTTAGGAAGTACATAATTCATAAGATTATTACGATGTATGAATGAGAGAAGTTGGACACAAAATGGAGTAGTATATAAACTCAACACGTTAAAATACAATATTTTATTTATTCAACAAGTTTTTTACTCGATAAATTTCTCATGTCTAGTATGTGTCAAGTAGAGTGATAAGTATGAAGATCTAGCATCAAACAAGATTTACATGCTCTCTGCCAGCATGAAACAAAATAGGACATGATTATGCAATTGAATCTCCCTTTGGGGATTGGTGGTTTCTCATCAAATGTGATTAAGCTCATTTTCTAGTTTGTGGATTCTCCAGGACCTTGGTTTCATTTCTCTTCTGCGTTTTGTATGGGAATCCATAGTTCTCCAGTTCCATTAGATTGAGTGGTAGAATTTAAAAACAATAGCAACAGACAACATCAAGCCTCATTCCCTGTCATCTTTAGATTTCTTTTTTTAACCTATGTGGTTAGTGTTGCCCAGTGACATCAGTATAATAGCTTCTCCTAGAAATCTATCTGAGTTTATCTGGGCTGCTTATGCAGGAGAAGATACTAGTGTGCAAAGGAAAAACGTTTCTTTGGGGTCTTTCTATTTTACCTTACACCTGCTTTTACAGAATGATTCTTATGGTTGGCTATCATTATGAACTTAATTTTGTTCTTAAAATTAGTTTTCCTTTGAAAAATTTGAATGATACTTAAAGGAAATGGACCTTCACTCAGAAATAGTGTTTTTATCGAAGAAACTATAAATCTTGTTTATTTAAGAAAGTCATCCTGCAAAATAAACCTTCTTTAGAATTAAGGTTAATGTTCTAATTTCATGTTTAATGGTCCATGTAAACCATTAAATTTTGGTTCTCCCAATAGCTTTAATGTAATATCCTCGGACATATTCATTGCAATGATATGCTTTGTTAGAGAATGATGCAACTTTTTACATGTCATAGCAAGAGCTCTTCTTTCTAAAGCCTTAGAGGTATATCAGATTTGTTCCATATACTATTTGTTATGTTATTTCAATGCCATATTTTTGTCATGTGCCTACACAGTAGGATAGTGGGAATACTAAAAATGTGAGATGGATGTTTTTTTTTTTTTTTCTGGTTGAATTGTAAATATTGAGCTCTTGAAGTAAGTTAATATATCTGACCTCATTTAAAAAAAAATTATAAACCTGAACTACTTATATGATCACATTTAAAGCACCAGTTTTGTTACATTTAGGGCTAAGATTTTGTTCTGTGGTATGCCTAAGGTAAATACAACCAAAGTCACATGGTTTATTCTTCTACTTTTTCACTCACGCATGGTGTCCATTATGCATTGATCTTGTCCAGCAGTATTAACTTTCTTTAACTGATTGTTCTGCTGTCTGAAGCGTCTTATTAAAATTTAATCAGTAAACTAAAAATAAGCAGCTAATGCTGTAGCGCATTCTGGTAACTCATAAAAGAGAAAAAGAAAGTAAAGCCTAATATAGGCATGTGAGGTTAAAGGGAGGTGAATATTTATTGGCTAGTCAAGAGTATATATGGGCTCCCTAGGTGGTACAGTGGTGAAAAATCCACCTGCAATGCAGGAGACCTGAGTTCAGTTCCTGGGTGAGGAAGATCCCCTGGAGAAGGGAATGGCTACCCATTCCAGTATTCTTGCCTGGGAAATCCCATGGACAGAGGAGCCTGGTGGGCTACAGTCCATGCAATTGCAGAGTCAAATACAAACTGAGCACGTGTGCACAGGTATATATAAATTACCATTTTTCCTCTCGAGATGTGTGATGTAATGGGATCACACTTACAGGTGATATACTTTTCTATTTGCAGAATGTTTACTGCTTTCTGTACTAGCACTGAACTGCTCTGAATTATTTAGTGCTAGTGCTAAGTCTCTTTCAGTTGGGTCTGACTCTTAGCAAGCCCATGGACTGTAGCCCACCAGGCTCCTCTGTCTGTGGGATTCTCCAGGCAAGAATACTGGAGTGGGTTTCCATTTCCTTCTCCAGGGGATCTTCCTGACCCAGGGATCAAACCCGCGTCTCTTGTCTCCTGCACTGGCAGATGGGTTATTTACTTCGAGCGCCACCTGGGAGGCTATATAATAGGGGTAACGCCCATCTGTGCCCCTTGTTTCCACAGAAAAGCTTTTCTGGACAGTGACTATGGTAACATAGTTGTTGAGTTATGTCCTATGTGTGCTGCACTTCCCATCAACCAAAACAAAGCAGATCCCACCCACATGCATTATCTTCATAATTGTTCTTCTCTTTTTGTCTCATGTCCACATTGAAAAGTTCCTTCTGCCTTACTGCTTTTCTTGTCTCTCTTTTCAAAACATTTCTAGATTTAGAAGAGTCATCTAACCATATTCCTGCTATTAGTTCTGTCTTTGCCCCCACTGGCTCTGTTCAGAGGTACTTGTTTTCACAATACTATAGAGAACCTATTGGCGGTTTAGTCATGTCCGACTCTTGTGATCTCAAGGACTGTAGCCCGCCAGGCTTCTCTGTCTGTGGGATTTTTCCAGGCAAGAATACTGGAGTGGGTTGCCATTTCCTTCTCCAAGGGATCTTCCCAACCCAGGGATTAAACTTGGGTCTCCTCATTGGATTCTTTACCAACTGAGCCACTAGGGAAGCTGTTGAGAAAATTATGGTATTTTGCTGATCTTAAAAGTAATATTTGCTTAAATAGGCAAAAGATTTGAAACAGGCACTTCACACAAGATGTCCAAATGGTCAATTAATGTAAAAAGAGTTGTTCAGTTTCACCAATCATCAGGAAGATGTGTGATGCAGTACCACGACCATTCACCAGAATAGCAAAGATGAAAAGGACAGTATCAGAAGTCAGCATGAATGTGGAGCAACTGGAGCCCTATTCTAGTACTGCTGAGAGTGTACAACCATACTGGAAAAGTGGTGATTAAGTAATGAGTAGAGCTGAGTATAAGCATGCCTATAAACCCATTAATTCCACTTTTTGGCATAGATGCAGAAATAGTTATAGATGTTCATAAAAAGACATGTACAAGAATGTTCATAGCACTATTTGTTGTAAACCTAAACTTGAGAAAACCCAAATGTCCATCAGTAGTAAAATGAATGCATTAATGGGGATATAGACCTAGGATGAAATTGGTAGTGAGAATGAATGAACTGTAACTACACAGAACAATATGGATGAATCTTATAAACATGATGCTGAGCAGAAGCCACATTCAAAAGAGCATACATTGTGATTCCACTTATACGAAGTTCAAAAACACTCAAATCTCATCTATGATGTAAGAAATCAGGCCAGAGGCACAAGGGGGGCTTCTGGAGTGCCAATAATGTTCTGTTCAGATCTGGGTACCGGTACATAGTTGTGCTCACTTTATGAAAATTCAACGAGGTATATACTTAGGATTTGTATACTTGCTGGGAGAAATATCAATAACCTCAGATATGCAGATGACACCACCCGTATGGCAGAAAGTGAAGAGGAACTAAAAAGCCTCTTGATGAAAGTGGAGAGTGAAAAAGTTGGCTTAAAGTTCAACATTCAGAAAATGAAGCTCATGGCATCCAGTCCCATCACTTCATGGGAAATAGATGGGGAATCAGTGGAAACAGTGGCTGACTTTATTTTTCTGGGCTCCAAAATCACTGCAGATGGTGACTGCAGCCATGAAATTAAAAGACGCTTACTCCTTGGAAGCAAAGTTATGACTAACCTAGACAGCATATTCAAAAGCAGAGACATTACTTTGCCAACAAAGGTTCGTCTAGTCAAGGCTATGGTTTTTCCTGTGGTCATGTATGGATGTGAGAGTTGGACTGTGAGGAAGGCTGAGCGCTGAAGAATTGATGCTTTTGAACTGTGGTGTTGGAGAAGACTCTTGAGAGTCCCTTGGACTGCAAGGAGATCCAACCAGTCCATTCTGAAGGAGATCAGCCCTGGAATTTCTTTAGAGGGAATGATGCTGAAGCTGAAACTCCAGTACTTTGGCCACCTCATGCGAAGAGTTGACTCATTGGAAAAGACTCTGATGCTGGGAGGGATTGGGGGCAAGAGGAGAAGGGGACGACAGAGGACGAGATGGCTGGATGGCATCACTGACTCGATGGACGTGAGTCTGAGTGAACTCCGGGAGTTGGTGATGGACCGGGAGGCCTGGCGTGCTGTGATTCATGGGGTCGCAAAGAGTCAGACACGACTGAGCAACTGATCTGATCTGATGTATGTGTGCTTTATTTTAATATTTTATATAAAAGAATAATAAGTACCATGTTATTTATCTACTGCTGCATAACAAATTATCCCAAAGCTTAGCAGTTTAATAATTATCTCACACAGTCAGAGTGTCATTGATCCAAGAGTAGCTAAGCTGGGCAGTTTTAGCTCAGTCTCTCTTACAAGGTTGCTTTCAACATGTCAGCTGGGGCCTGCAGTCATGTGAAGGCTCGAATGGGCCTGGAGGATCTGCTTCAAGGTGGCTTAGTCATCTACCTGTTGGCAGACATCTCAGTGAAAGCTGCTTATCTTAGCACAGGCTAGAAAAAAGAACAGATAACATTTATTTATTTGCTCATTTATTTCTAGCCTGGGATGGGGGCATGAATGATGGAGTTGCAGAGGGAACCCATGTTTTCATTACATTCTTCAGTCACATGGTCTCTGCTGTACCTTGGAAGACAAAGTCTGGAAGTTTTTCCTTTCTCTTTTTCTGACCCAAGCTTATCTTACATTTGAAGCCATGGGTGCAGAGTGGCTTAGCTACTTGTGGAGAAAATAGTTGATAAGGAAGTAAAGAAAGAAGGGGAAAAAAAAATGAACTCTTGGGAGAAATACAACTTGAAGTATCTAAAAAAATGTCATCCCACAACACTTGGGTTGAATTATTGATAATAAAGATATCAATAATACAGTTACAGAATTTAGAGGGTCAGCTACTTAATATACATAGTGGAGAAAATAGTTGGTTTCAGATCCCTGATGTTTCAGGTGGTGGCACAGTATCCAAGTGTAGATTTCTCTGGGGCATTTGAAATGACAGAAGTTAGGGGAAAGGTTAAGACTAGATAGATAGCTTTGTATTTCATTGGGTTTGAAGTGATAATTGAAACATTACTTTGGATGAAATAAATGATTTCTGTTAGGAAATCCCATTGACTTCATCAAGTGATTTACAGGGCATCTAGATTATTTGATGTCATCTGTGATGACTTCTTTTCATTCACTGAGGCACTTCTATAGCTTGAGCATGATTTATTTAGATAGTTACACCATTGTCTTTAATATTTTATTGTGTACTTGAAATACAAGTCCCACTATCATATAAAATTAATATCTCTGACTTAAAAGTTATTAGACAGTTGTCTAACTCTTCTTATTGATAGTGCTAGATCTTTATGTTTCAGTAATATTTATCCTGGGCTTACTTGGATTTCTTTTGACTTGTTGATTTATGGAAATTCAGTAAGCCATTTCCCAGTATACTCCTGGGACTGGCAGATAATGGCTTGTGTCTGTTTTATATGGCGCATGCTTTTTACACTTTTAAGTGGTTGAAAATTTTTTAAAGGAAATTTCACGACACACGAAAACGATATAAAATTTTAATTTCACTATCCAAAAATAAAGTTTTATTAAAACACAGCCTTCAGAATGGGAGAAAATAATAGCAAACGAAGTAACTGACAAAGAATTAATCTCAAAAATATAGAAGCAACTCCTGCAGCTCAATTCCAGAAAAATAAACGACCCAATCAAAAAATGGGCCAAAGAACCAAACAGACTTTTCTCCAAAGAAGACATACAGATGGTTAACAAACACATGAAAAAGATGCTCAACATCACTCATTATCAGAGAAATGCAAATCAAAACCACAATGAGGTACCATTTCATGCCAATCAGAATGGCTGCAATCCAAAAGTCTACAAGCAATAAATGCTGGAGAGGGTGTGGAGAAAAGGGAACCCTCTTACACTGTTGGTGGGAATGCAAACTAGTACAGCCACTATGGAGAACAGTGTGGAAATTCCTTAAAAAACTGGAAATAGAACTGCCATATGACCCAGGAATCCCACTGCTGGGCATACACACTGAGGAAACCAGAATTGAAAGAGACACGTGTACCCCAATGTTCATCGCAACACTGTTTATAATAGCCAGGACATGGAAGCAACCTAGATGTCCATCAGCAGACGAATGGATAAGAAAGCTGTGGTACATATACACAATGGAGTATTACTCTGCCATTAAAAAGAATACATTTGAATCAGTTCTAATGAGGTGGATGAAACTGGAACCTATTATACAGAGTGAAGTAAGCCAGAAAGAAAAACACCAATACAGTATACTAATGCATATATATGAAATTTAGAAAGATGGTAATGATAACCCTGTATGAGAGACAGCAAAAGAGACACAGATGTATAGAACAGTCTTTTGGACTCTGTGGGAGAGGGTGAGGGTGGGATGATTTGGGAGAATGGCATTGAAACATGTATATTATCATATGTGAAACAGATCACTAATCCAGGTTCGATGCATGATACAGGATGCTCGGGGCTGGTGCACTGGGATGACCCAGAGGGATGGGATGGGGAGAGAGGTGGGAGCAGGGTTCAGGATGGGGAACACATGTACACCCATGGCGGATTCATGTTGATGTATGGCAAAACCAATACAATGTTGTAAAGTAATTAGCCTCCAATTAAAATAAATATATTTTTAAAAAAAGAACACAGCCACACACAATTTCATTTCTGTGGCTGCTTTCGTGCTACAATAGCAAAGTCGAATAGTTTAAGCAGAGACCATATGGCCTGCAAAGCTCAACATTTACAGAAACAGTTTACAGAAAAAGTTTGGCCCTTTACAGAAAAAGTTTGCTGACCCCTGGTATACAACCAACAGTTATTGATAAACTACATTGATAAACTACTAAAAAACAAGTATTCAAAAAATGCTTGCCTGTTTACACAGATTTAAATAGTCCCTATCCTCCTTTCAGGCCTTATTTTTGTATCCTTGCTGTGCACCGCTATTTGTCACAATTTAGCATACTATACATTTTGCTTGTTTCAGTAAGCAAGCACAGGCTTCCACCCATCTAGGTTGTAACTTTCCTGAGGGCAGGGATTTTTATCGTTTTTATTTACTGCTGTCTTTCCAGCAACTAGGCACAGGGTAGAAACACAATATGTATTTGCATCGTCATAGTGTTTGTGGAATTGAAAAGAAGGTTGTGCTGCTGCTTTGTGTATATCACTGGGAGGAACAGCATTTATAAATATTTATATATACACATATACATTTTAACATTATTTTATATCATGATTTAGAATTGTATAATTATTAGTACTTAATATGTACATATTAAAATATATATCTTAACTTTATGTCAGTTATTTTATTTATACATTGAGGTTAATGGGCCTAGTGAAGTGAATGGTGTGGAGTAAGTACCCAAAGTTTGGAGCAGTTGAAGACTTCAGCCAGCTCTTCGGGAAGAGGCTGTTTTATGAAGAAGGGGCATTGTTTAGCACTGTTCCACAACATTTAGAATCCAAACTCTTTTTCAGGCAGTGAAGCCTTCTATGATTTGACTATTTCTTTCTCTAACCTCTTCTCTCTTTCTTACCACACCAAAGCCATGCTGAACTTTTTAAAGTTCCTCTATACCTTAAGCTCCTTTATGTATGGTCTTTTTAAAAATAAATTATTATGACCCCCTATAGACTCTAAGCTATATTAGGGCAGGGATCAAATCTGTCTTATTTACCATCAGCTCTGCAGTGCTTAGCAAAATTCTGACATTTAGAAGCAGTAACTAAAAATATGTTGAATGCCTATGTGTATGATTTACAGGTATGATTTAAAGAGCACTGGACTTGGTGTTGGAACCCCTCAGTTAAAATCCTGTGGAGTGTGTTCCAAATCTTAATCTGGATGCCAGTTAGAGCAGGTGTGTTTGTGAAGTCTTTGAGCTGTGCACGTATGAAAGTGTACCAAATTGATGTAAATGTGTTGATGAACTAAAAACAGCAATCCTGGGACTCTCCTCCTTACTGATGATGTGAACATGCATAAGTCAATTTCTTTGAAAGTTAGTTTTATCACTTATCAAAAGTTATTGTTGTGAGCACTCATGAGATGATATATATGGAATGGCTTTACTGTTGTAGATATATAACATATACCAGTAGAGTTTTTATTATTTGGAGGATGTGGAAGTGGAGAAGATGCAGAGGGGAAGCTCTGAGGAACCCGGTAGAGTAAACTCACCTCTTAAAGAAGGCCCTTCAGCAGCTCAAGAGAGTTGGGGCTTTAAGAGACATCATGAAGAGACAATGGATTTCCTCTCAACTCTAGAGTATGCCACAGGGCCCTTAGGCCCACTTACTCTTCAAAATCGAAAGGACTTTGGGGCTTGGGGAAGAGCAGGAGACTAGGACTGGCACAGCCTTTAGCAGGATGTCCAGAAATTAATGCAAGTATCTGAGTCCTCCACAGTAGAGGACAGGGAAATGATGGACCTACCTAATCAGCCATGAGAGAGCCATGTGGCTCAAAAATAAAACCGTCATCGAAGTGCTTCTCTACAAATTCAAATGTACCCTTCAGTGTTTCAGAACTAATAATCGAGTCTCAGAGGATTGCTGAAAGAAGAATCGCTACCAGGATTGGGAGTTTCCAGGCTCTGATTGTCACTGGAAGCTTGGGAAAAGAGGCACAAGCACATTTAAGGACAGCAAAAATGGCAAAGGAAGCTCATAAAGAACTGAGGGCACACATTCCAAACTTAAATAGGACATGCAACTGATGCTAAAACTTTAAAATCAACATTTTTAAAAATTCGGCTCATTAAATATATAGTATTCTACTCTCTGTCTTAAGTAGTAATATTTACACTTAATACTTACTTTGCCAACAAAGATCTGTCTAGTCAAGGCTATGGTTTTATCAGTAGTCATGTGTGGATGTGAGAGTTTGACTATAAAGAAAGCTGAGCACCGAAGAATTGATGCTTTTGAAGTGTGGTGTTGGAGAAGACACTTGAGAGTCTCTTGGACTGCGAGGAGATCCAGCCAGTCCATCCTAAAGGAAATCAGTCCTGAATATTCATTGGAAGGACTGATGTTGAAGCTGAAACTCCAATACTTTGGCCACCTAATGTGAAGAACTAACTCATTTGAAAAGACCCTGATGCTGGAAGGGATTGGGGGCAAGAGAAGAGGACAACAGAGGATGAGATGGCTGGATGGCATCACTGACTCAATGGACATGAGTCTGAGTAAACTCCTGGAGTTGGTGATGGACAGGGAGGCCTGGCGTGCTGCAGTCCATGGGGTCGCAAAGAGTTGGACACAACTGAGCAACTGAACTGAATGTATTGAACCAGATCGGCCACCAGAACTACACTGAACCAAGACATTTGGGGGAATGAAAATCTTTGTTACCCTCCTCACAGGTCCTGTTCACTGTTTATTTGTTGTTACATTGAACTGTTCTCATTTAATCTTCCCTCAAAGTCTGTGAAATTAGGGCTACCAATAATAATTGCATTATGGTTGAAAAAACGGAGGCTTGGAGAGGTTAAATCCCTTGCCCAAGGCCACATAGCTAGTAATTGGCAGGGCAGTCTCAAACCTGGAACACATGGTGGCAAAGCTCACACTCTGACCTGGTGGTGGAACCCTTGTCAGGAATGTGTGAAACCTGCCATTATTTAAGAGGCCACAGTTCTGGAAATTTGCTCAGTGCCAGAATGCCTGCCTGATATAAGAAATTAATACCACAGAGAAGAAATCCCGAAAACTGTAGACTTAATGAATCTTACTTGAACGTGCAGGAAGAAAGTAGTAGCATCTGTAACGTTGTTACTGGACTGTAAGCTCCAGAAAAGCAGATAATGTTTCTTTCATTTGCCATGTTTCTCTGAAGCAGGGTTTCTTAACTTGGATATTGTTGACATTTTGGATCAGATAATTCTGTGTTGTGGGGGACTGTTCTGAAAACTGTGGAATGTTTAGCAGTATCCTTGGCTTCCTCTACCTCTGAGATGTTAGTAGCATCCCTCCCCAGTTTTAACAAGCAAAAATATCTTTCATGTGTGTGCGCTCAGTTGTGTCCGACTCTTTGCAGCCCCAAGGACTGTAGCCCATGAGGCTCCTCTGTCCATGGGATTTTTCAGGCAAGAATACTGCTGTGGGTCGCCATTTCCTCCTCCAGGGGATCTTCCCAACCCAGGGATCAAACCTGTGTCTCCTGCATTGGCAGGTGAATTCTTTACCACTGCGCCAGCCTCTCAAATATCTGTAGATAATGTCAAACGTCTCTTGGGGAGAAAATTACCTTCAGTTGAGAACAACTGCCCTTTTAAAGAGTAGAACAGCACCTGGTAAGTAAAAGACCCCCATTATTTTTTTAATTGACTGAAGATAGGAATGAACAATGTTCCACAAAGTAAACAAAATGACTAGAGCAAACCTTGAAAAAGTTTTTGAACTTTAACAGTTATGTATTTTTATATGCATTAGCAAAAACATTGAATTTGTGATTTCACATAGTGTTTTACAGGATAAGGCTAAAGTGAACAGTGAAGTTTAAAAAAATGACTTCATTGAAGGAAATCTGAAGTGAAGACAATAAATGCATTTAGCAAAAATCAATAAATCAACTAAGGTGGTATGTAAGTGACTGAAGTATGATTCATTGATCTATATAGTAAGGAAAACTTAGGCAAAAAGAGTGTCCTAAACATACTTGGTATGAGAGCCTCCCCTAAGTCTGGCCACTAGAGCTCTCATTGGGAATGATCTGGTGTCCTGCACAACCTAGACGCAGATGTAGAAGACAAATTACTTACCCTCTGAAAAGTGCAGTCTGATGGACACTGTAAGGTATGCACATCTGTACAAGATAGCACCTAAGTTCCACATTGTCTTAGTTCAAAGGAAAAGAGATGACTTCCTGTTCGTGGAATGAGGAATGGCTTCACTACCAATAGTGAGGGATGAATGGGATTTTAGTAGGTATGGATAATGTAGAGAAGAGCAGAGGCATAGAATTGGAACAGTTTAAAGCATACTTTTGGGATGAGTAGAGGCCGGTTTGGCTGGAATGTAGGGTGACTGCTGATGAAGGTGGAACCTGCTTATTGAGAATGTTTAATACCAGGCTGGGTAAACCCATGGAACAGTGATTTTTATTTAGATTTGTTAATGTCTGGCTAAAAGCTGCTTTATTGTTGTTTTTACGTATGTTGTCATTACTTTAAGATATTAGCATTGATGTATGGCAAAACCAATACAATACTGTAAAGTAATTAGCCTCCAATTAAAATAAATTAATTTTAAAAAAAGAAAAAAAAAAGAAATTAGCTTAACCCTGGCAACAGGAGAAGCAGAGTAGTAACCTGGGACTGGGGGAATCCAGGGTTTATTGTCAGTAGGCGGTAAACTCCATACCTCTGTCAGGAAATTGTCTTCTTTAAAACAAAATTCGGGTCTTTGGAAGTTTATTGCTGGAACACTAGGTGAGTCAACTGACGGTTACCTCCTTGGTTTCATCTTCCCCTGGAAGAGAGTTGCCTCTGAAACCTGTTCTCTCCACTGTGTTGACCTCTGGAGAGGCCAATCCTCTTGAAAGTCCTGGCTTAGGCCTGAAAGCCTTTTGTGGTTCCCCGAACACAACTGAGAAAGACTTGATTCTTTGCAAAAAGACTATTAAATATTAAAGAACAAACAGGAAATAAAGTACAAGAAGTCTTGCCAGTCAAATCTCCTCTTTTCCATACTGCCGCCACTCAGAACTTCTTGAAATCCAAGTGTAGCCACGTGGCTCCCCGGCTTAACACTTGAATAGCTTCTCGTCTCTACAGGGGTTGCATTTTAGTGTATTTACTGTCATGCGGTTTTTTCTAGAGTGAGAAAAGTTTTGTGATTCTCTCTACATAATGCTTATTTTATGTGTCCGACTTAAAGGAGTCTTTTAAGGAGGATTTAAAATTGAGTTGATACCGGGAAGGGTGAAGGACCTTCCTGTGAATATGTAGGCGAGTTCAGCTCTTCCCCAAAGCCTTCTCAGAATAGCTAATCAGAAGGGTCAGGGCTCACTAACCTCTGCTTTCCGATGACGTTTCTAGGCTCCCTCAAGGAGAAATCCCAGTAAGTGGGACTACAGCCCTCTATGTCAATTCACCCTGAAGACTTTGGCCCTAACCCATTTTATATATTAGTGTTCTGCATAAGATTTTGCGAGTGTGACCTGCTGCTTTAAGTAAAAGGTGGAGTGAGGAAAAATCATTAGATGATTTCTCAAGTTCCTTTTGACTCCAAAATACTGTGCGAATTAACCCCCTTGACTTCTTTCTGGATTCACTGTTACTTTTGTTCTGTACAATTAAAGCCTTGTTAGATAGTAATGAAATCTCAGAGCTAAAAGAGGTTTTAGCAGTTATCTTCTGTGGGTTCCCAAACTGAGCTCACAAGAATAGAACTCCTAAGAAATACTGATTGCTTATGAAAAGGATTGTATAGCCAAATACATGGAGAGAGTATACTTTTGTCACATTGCTTATTAGCATTTTTAAGGCTCTGAAAAGTTTTATAATAAACCCATTTAACCTTAAGATAGCATTTCTTCCATTTATTTGATCAGAGCCTTGTTTTTGAATAATGCACCTTTTAACATTCTGTGGACATCAACTTGGGAAACATTCATCTAATTCTGCTCCTTCCTTTTGCAAGGAACTTGAGATAGAAATAATTTTCCAGTGTTGTACAACTCGTTATCAGGTTTCAGTCATGTATTTATTCCCTGAGTGTCCCTATTTCATATAGACTTAATTTCTTTCTTTCCCAGCTTTATTTGAGATATAATTGATATATAACATTGTATAAGTTAAAGTTGTACAATGTGATGATTTGATTCATAAATATATTGTGAAATGAAAGCCACAATAAAGGTTAGTTAGCTGATCCATCACCTCACATAGTTAGAATTTTTTGTGTGATGTATTGAGAACTTTTAAGGTCTACTTGTTTAGCATTTTTCAAGTATACAGTAAGTATTGATAACTGTAATCATCATACTGTATATTACGTCCCCAGAAATTACTCATCTTAAAATTGGAAGTTTGTACCTTTTGACCATCTTCACCCATTCTTACCACCACCCCTGCCCCACCCCTTGCCACCACCATTCTACTCTCTATTTTTGTAAGTTTTTTTTTTTTTTTTCAGAGTCTACACAGAAGTGAGATTATACAGTATTTGTTTTTTGGGGTCTGCCTTATTTCACTTAGCCTAATGCTCTCAAAGATTCGTCCGTGTTGTCACAGATGTTAGAATTCCCTTTCTTATGACTAATAATATTCCTGTGTGTGTGCTTGCACGTGCATTTCTTTATCTCTTCACCTGTTGATAGACATTCAGGTATTTCCATGTCTCAAATATTATAAATGATGCTGCAGTGAACATGGTGGTGCAGGAATCTCTTCAAGATAGTGATTTCTTTTCCTTCACCTATATACCCCAAAGAGGAATTGCTGGATCACATGTTATTTCTGTTTTTTATTTTCTTGAGGAACTTTCATACTCCTTTCTCCAGTGGCTGTATGAGGTTAAATTTGCATTAGCAGTGTCCAAGGGTTCCCTTTTCTCCATATTCTCAGTAGCATTTGTTCTCTCTCATCTTTCTGTAAGTAGGCATAGTAACAGGTGTGAGGTGTGATGTTCCATTGTATTTTTGTAATGTATTTTTAACTGGAGGATAATTGCTTTACAATATTGCGTTATCTTCTGCCATACAACAACGTGAATCAGCCATAAGTATACATATGTCCCCTCCCTCTTGAACCAACTCCCCCACCCCTCATTGTGGTTTGATTTGCATTTCTCTCAGGATTAGTGATGTTGAACACCTTTTCATGTACCTGTTGGCCATTTGTGTATTTTCTTTTGAAAGATGTTTATTTAGATCCATTGCCCATTTTAAAATTTGATTGTTTTCTGCTGTTGAGTTGTATAAGTTCATTGTATATTTTGAATATTAACCATTTGTTGGATATGTGGTTTGCAGATAAACTCTCCCATTCCTTTGGTTGCCTTTTCATTTTGTTGATCATTTCTTTTCTATACAGAAGCTTCTAAGATTGATGTAGTCTCATTAATTTGTGATTTTTTTACCTGTTTTTTCCCCTTTGTTTTCTTCTAGGAATTTTTATGAGTTCAAGTCTTACATTTAAGTCTTTAGTTCATTTAAAGTTAATTTTTGTCCATGGTGTAAGGGAGGAGGTCCATTTTCAATTTTTTTAATGTGAATATCTAGTTTTCCCAGAATCATTTGTTAAAGACACTGTTTTTTCCCCATTGAGTGTTTTTGGCTCCCTTGTCATATATTAGTTGACTTTATATGCTTGGATTTATTTCTGGACTCAGGATTCTGTTTTTTCAGTCTATTTGTCTTTTTTTTATGCTAGTACTTCTAGGTTGTTTAATTTGTTGGTGGGTAATTGTTCATAGTAGTCTCATGATCATTTCTATTTATTTGGATCTTCATTTTTTTCATTGGTCTAGCTAAAAATTTGTCAGTTTTGTTCATCTGTTCAATGAACCAACTTTTAGTTTTGTTAATCTTTTCTGTTGCTTTCCTATTCTTTATTTCTTTCTGCTCTAATATTTAGTATTTAATTCCTCTACTAATTCTGGGCTTAGTTTGTTCTTCTTTTACTAATTTCTTTATGGCTAAAGTTCGGTTGTTCTTTTGAGATCTTCTTTTTTCTTTTATAAATTTACCACTATAAACTTTTTAGAACTACTTTGGTTGCATCTGATGGGTTTTCTTGTATTGTATTTCAGTTTTTGTATGTCTCAAGATTTGTTTTATTTACCTTTTGATTTCTCTTCTTTGGTCCATTGGTTGGTCAGGAAGATGTTGTTTAATTTCCATGTACTTAATTTTTTTCTTGCTTTCCTCTAGTTATTGATTACTAACTTCATAACATTGTATTTGTAAAAGATGCTTGATATAATTTCTGCCTTCTTGAATTTGTTGAAACTTATTTTTTGGCCTACCATATGATCAATCCTAGAAAAAGTTTATTCTTGTGAAAAATGTGTATTCTGCTACTGTTGGATGGAATGCTCTCTGTCTGATCTATTTAGTCTGTAGTGTAGTTAAAATCCACTGTTTCCTGATTGATTCTCTATTTGGATGATGCATCCATTGTTGAGAGTGGGATATTAAAGTCAGCACATGTTACTGTATTGCTGTTTGTTTCTCATTTTATTTGTAGTAGTACTTGCTTTATATATTTAAGTGCATCTAACATTAGGCTCATAAGCATTTACAGTTGTTATATTTTCTTGATGAAATTGACTCCTTTTTCTTTATATAATGGCCTTCTTTTGTCTCTCATGACCATATTTAGCTTAAAGTCTACCTTGTCTGATCTAAGTATAGTTATCCCTGCTTTCTTTTGGTTTCTACTTGCTTGGAATATCTATTTCCATCCCTTCGCTTCATTTTATATGTGTCCTTAAAAGTAAAGTAAATCTCTTGTAGACAGCATATCATTGAAATCTTATTTTTTATCCACTCAGCCATGCTGTTTTTGATTGGAGAATTTAACCCATTTACATTTAAAGTAATTATTGCTAGATATTACCATTTTATTCTGTTGAATTCTTCAGTTATTGTATTCCTCAGCTCTAAGATTTCTGTTTTTCAGAAAGAGACTCACAGACTTAGAGAACAAACTTATGGTTGGGGGGAAGGAAAGGATGGAGGGATAGTTAAGGAGTTTGGGATGGACATGTACACATTACTAGTCTTAAAATGGATAACCAACCAGGACCTACTGTATAGGATATGGAACTCTCCTCAATGTTATGTGGCAGCCTGGATGGGAAGGGAGTTTGTGGAAGAATGGATACATGTGTATGTATGGCTGTGTTCCTTTGCTGTTCATTGAAACTATCACAACATTGTTTGTTAATTGGCTATACCCCAATACAAAATAAAAAGTTAAAAAAAAAAAAAAAAAACAGTGGACACTTCTATCAACCCCCAAAAGATCCTGTTTTTTTGTTTTGTTTTTTTTTTATGGTTTCTGTTTACTTCTTTAACCTTTTGTTTTGTTCATGTGCTATTGTCCTGATTTTCTTTAGTTGTCCATGTGTTCTTGTAGTTCACTGAAAGTTCTTTAAGAGAATTTTTCTGAATTCTTTTTCAGATAGCTTATAGACCTCTGTTTCATTAGTGTCAGTTGTTGTAACTTTTAGTTTCTTTTGGTGATGTCATGTTTAACTGTTTCCTGATTCCTTGCATTGGTGTCTGTTCATTTGTTTAAGCAATCTCCTCCTCCAGACTTTACAGGTTCGCTTCTGTAGAGAAAGACCTTCACCACTCATGATAGCTTTCAGCTGTGGGTCAGCTGATAGCTTCCACAGTCAGCAGGGCTTGCACTTGGAGTCTCATTGGGTGAGGCCATTGCCTATGCTCTGAGGTTGGGGGAAATGCCACTGACTGGGCTCCACTGTTGGGTAGGCCTATTGGCTGGGCTCCAAGTTCAAGCAGAACTACTAGGTGACCATCTCCCTGTTTGGGTGGGGCTACCAGTTTTGCTCAGCAGTGAGATGGGACCACTATCTGAGTTCTGATATCACCTCCAGTTGGGTAAGGTCCCAGACTGTGTTTGTTGGTAGGGTGGTGCCACCAGTTCAATTCCATGATTGAGCAGGACTATGGGTTGGTTCAGCAGTCACGCCTTGTTGTGTGGGATCTCAGACTGCACTCCACAACCCAATGGTACTGCTGGCTGGATTTTATGTTTAAGCAGGGCCCCAGGCAGGACAGAGTGTTTTTACATGGCTTCAGGTTGTGCTTCAGGATTAGGTGGGGCCACAGACACTGCCATGAAGTTGAACAAGGCTGCATGCTGCTGAGCTTCCTTGTTGGGTGGGACCGCAAGCTACCCTTCTTCATTGGACAAGATTACTAGCTGGGCTTCCTGCATGGGCAAGACCACAGGCTGTTCCCAGCAAGTGAGCCGGGCCATAGGCTGGGCTCCTCAGCTTATCATGGTTGTAAGGCTGGGCTCCTCAGCTTATCATGGTTGTAAGGCTAGGCTCCTGTGTTTGTTGGTAGGGTGTAGGAGTAGGTTGGGAGTGTAGGCTCGGCTCTGCCTCTCTAGCAGTCCCATAGGCTGGGTTCTCCTGTTGCCCAGGGTTACTCTTCCAGCTCCCTGGTTTTGACATTACTCTCCTCTATATGTTTGACTTAAGCAGGTTACATATTCCTTAACATAGTGATAAATTATGTCTTAGAATTGTGCCTCTCTGGTGCTTAGCTCCATATTGGGAATTTGACAAGTGAACAGTAAATGTGTGGTAGTTTTGTGATTAAACCCTGTAAGAAAATGAAGCCATTGTGGTATAAATTAGCTTCTGTGTGTGTGTATTTTCCTAAAGAAACAGAATTGCTGCTCCTCCATGCATACCTGCATTTGCAGTATGTATTTTTCTCCTCCAAAGTTTCTGTTGTCAGTAGCTCATAGTTATTATTGATTCATGCTGTTTACTGGTAGTAACTCTGTGGGCTGCTTTGCCGGAGGGATAATTTGATTAGAGGTACTGCTGTTTGACACCATTCAGGAAAATGTTACACTGTAAAGGGTATTGGATTTGTCACAGAGTGACACTGAAGAGAAACCGGGGATAGACAGGCTAATAACACACTAGCCTTGTTATTAAAATTGAGCCTTTTGGCATTTTTGTCCACCTTTTTTTTGTTGATATCCCTGCTTTCCTATGAAAGAAGCATGTGACCACTTTGATGACTTTTATTTGGCAAGGGCAGAAACTAATGCCAGATAAACAAGGTCATAGCCAACTGATATGGAGCCCATGTGTTCCAGAATACTGTGTTTCCATCTTCTGAGGTTAGATATCAGCTTTATTTATATAAGGGGGAAAGATTGGAAAGCACTGAAATGAAATGCTCATGTTGACAACATCAGTTTTAATGGAACTTGAATCTGACTGTGTGTGTGCTGTCTTTTGCAGAGGGACTCATCATCCAAGGATCTACCAGAGACCACAGGAAAACATGGGGAGAAGTAAGTCTCTCTTCACTTTTAAATAATTTAGATTCTCTCTACAGTAATCCACTATATACAGGAAATTAGATTTGCAACTCAAAGTTTTTTTTTCTTTTGTGGACAACTAAATTGTGTTTCTGGTTAGTGTTAGAAAGGTTTTGTCTGAAGCAGTGCTGTGCAGAGACAGGTTGCTCACTGGAAAGAGTTTTCCTCCCCCACACCACTCCCCCACCCCTGCTCTTTTCTGAACATCTCTTAGTACAGGGAGAGAAGGCTCAAACTTGATATTATATAAACCTGCCCTAATCTTTGCTTCTTTACAACTCTTAGCAAAATTGCTCACATGCTGCTAATGATTTCTAAGGCCTTATTGATAATAACATAAACAACAATATGATTGAACTATGCAACTAATGATAATAGGGGAAAAAATCACCTGTGAGGTTGACTTAAATGGCTTTGGTTGCCTGTAAAGTGTTAAAGACTGGAAATAAGACCCATTAAATCAATTCTTTTTGTCCATTTTTCATTTCTCATAAGGCTGTTATATGGGCAGTTGACAACAGACAAATTTAAGGTTATTTCTTTGTTAACCAGCCACTGCAGTGACCTGATGATAAATTCTAATCAACATAGGTCATGAAATCTGATGTTATAAAGGACCTCAAAGGAAGAGTTGGTGTTGGGTATTATAATGAGAAGAGTACTTGGCAGAGAGAGTCAGAGTCCTGAATTCAAGTTCTACCTCTACTGTTTTGATCAAATCCTGTCATTGCTCTAAACTTGTCTGTTCATCTCTGTTCAGTTCAGTTCAGTTGTTCAGTCGTGTCCAACTCTGTGACCCCAGCACAGAGTGCTGAAGCACACCAGGCTTCCCTGTCCATCACCAACTCCTGGAGCTTACTCAAACTCATGCCCATCGACTTGATGATGCCATCCAACCACCTCATCCTCTGTTGTCCCCTTCTCCTCCCACCTTCAATCTTTCCCAGCATCAGGATCTTTTCCAATGAGTCAGTTCTTCACATCAGGTGGCCAAAATATTGGCGTTTCAGCTTCAGCATCAGTCCTTCCGATGAATATTCAGAACTGGTTTCCTTTAGGATAGACTGGTTGGATCTCCACACAGTCCAAGGGACTCTCAAGAGTCTTCTCCAACACCACAGTTCAAAAGCATCAATTCTTTGGCACTCAGCTTTCTTTATAGTCCAAATCTCACATCCATACATGACTACTGGAAAAACCATAACTTTGACTATGTGGACTTTGGTTGGCAAAGTAATATCTCTGCTTTTTAGTATGCTGTCTGGGTTGGTCATAGTTTTTCTTCCAAAGAGGAAGCATATTCTCATTTCATGGCTGTAATCACCATCTGCAGTGATTTTGGAGCCCCCCAAAGTAAAGTCTCTCACTGTTTCCATTGTTTCCTCATCTATTTGCCATGAAGTGATGGAACCGGATGCCATGATCTTAGTTTTCTGAATGTTGAGCTTTAAGCCAGTTTTTTCACTCTCTTCTTTCACTTTCATCAAGAGGCTCTTTAGTTCTTCTTCGCTTTCTGCCATAAGGGTGGTGTCATCTGCATATCTGAGGTTATTGATATTTCACCCGGCAGTCTTGATTCCAGCTTGTGTTTCATCCAGCCCAGCATTTTGCATGATGTACTCTGCATATAAGTTAAATAAGCAGAATGACAGTATACAGCCTTGATGTACTCCTTTCCCGATTTGGAACCAGTGTTGTTCCATGTCCAGTTCTAACTGTTGCTTCTTGACCTGTATACAGATTTCTCAGGAGGCAGGTAAGGTGGTCTGGTACAGTCAGCAAAAACAAGACCAGGAGCTGACCGTGTCTCAGATCATGAACTCCTTATTGCAAAATTCAGACTTAAATTGAAGAAAGTAGGGAAAACCACTAGATCATTCAGGTATGACTTAAGTCAAATCCCTTATGCTTAAACAGTAGAAGTGACAGATAGATTCAAGGGATTAGATGTGATAGAGTGCCTGAAGAACTACGGACAGAGGTTTGTGACATTGTACAGGAGACAGTAATCAAGACCATCCCCAAGAAAGAGGATGGTTGTCTGAGGAGGCCTTACAAATAGCTGAGAAAAGAAGAGAAGCTAAAAGCAAAGGAGAAAAAGAAAGATATACCCATCTGAATGCAGAGTTCCAAAGAATAGAAAGGAGAGATAAAAACGCATTCATCAGTGATCAATGCAAAGAAATAGAAGAAAACAATAGAATGGGAAAACTAGGGATCTCTTCAAGAAAATTAGAGATACCAAGGGAACATTTCATGCAAAGATGGGCACAATAAAGAACAGAAATGGTATGGACCTAACAGAAGCTGAAGATATTACGAAGAGGTGGCAGGAATACACAGAAGAACTATACAAAAAACATCTTAATGACTCAGATAACCACAATAGTGTGATCAGTCACCTAGAGCCAGACATCCTGGAATGCAAAGTCAAGTGGGCCTGAGGGAAACATCACTACAAACAAAGCTAGTGGAGGTGATGGAATTGCAGTTGAGCTATTTCAAATCCTAAAAGATGATGCTGTGAAAATGCTGTACTCAATATGCCAGCAAATTTGGAAAATGTAGCATAGGCCACAGGACTGGAAAAAGTCAGTTTTCATTCCAATCCCAATGAAGGGCAATGCCAAACAATGTTTAAACGACCGCACCATTGCACTCATCTCACACACTAACAAAGTAATGCTCAAAATGCTCCAAGCCAGGCTTCAACAGTATGTGAACCATGAACTTCCAGATGTGCAAGCTGGATTTAGAAAAGGCAGAAGAACCAGAGACCAAATTGCCAGCATCTGCTACATCATCTAAAAAGCAAGAGACTTCCAGAAAAACATCTACTTCGGCTTTATTGACTACACCAAAGCCTTTGACTGTTCATCTCTGTGGTGGTATTAATAACATAGCACACTGTTAGCCTCAGATGGTTGTGGGTGGCATAATGTGAGAATATATATGAAAGCATGTTGAAAATCCTAATGTATAATGGAAGAATGCAGAGGTCTCTGCTCATTGCTGTCCTTGTTGAAGACGTAGATCTCCATTGGTTCTATCATTCAGTAATTAAAATGAAGTTATTTGATCAGATGCCTCTGTAGGCAGGAAGACTGGGACTAGGGTGTGTTAGAGAAAGAGTGCTTCCTTATGTTTGTGTTCTAGGCATCTTTCTCACCCCACACCAGTCTGGGCCCTGGTAGGCAGCCCCAAGGATTATAGATGGAAAATATCTTCCTGAACCTTGATGAGTCAGCTTTTGTGTGTTTTCTCCAGCACTCCCTCAGGGATTCTGATTCTGTCCCCACCTTCACAAAAGATACCTATCTCTGATAGTTTTGAAAATTTTAAAACCTGAATACATTTTTTTTAAATGGTCAAAGTTCTAGAACTAATCTATGCCAGGTCCTAACTCCAGCATCAACTATCAACAGAACCTTCTAGAGTAACTGGAATCATGGTTTGATTTTCACTTTCTTTCAAGCTTCAAGTGGATTTGGAGAATGCTATGATTCTTGGTTTTCATCATGGCCCTGTAGTGAAGAGAGCGGCACTGAGACAGGGCAACATACTCCTCCTTGTTTCCCTTCTTCCTTTTTAGAATAGTCATCAAATCATTATCAGTAAGTGCTTGCTTTAAAAGATGCCTCAGCAAGTGTCTGTTTAAATAGTCAGGCAGTTAATAGAGTTCTTGCTAAAGGATACTGCTTGTTAGTATAATCTGCAAAGATGGAGAGGTTTCCAACCCGGAGATGAGATAAGAGAAGCACTTCCAAAAACGCTACTTTTACAAACACATGGCAGCTTGTAATAACAGCATTTTGACTATTTGTGTGAGCACTTTGAAAATATCCTTAACATCCTGAATTGCAAAGAATCTATCCTTGACACTCTAAGCTTTAGTTTGCCTGATTATACTTGTTAATTGCTGACTCTGTTAGTGAGGGGAAAAAAAAGATGCTACTGTGTGCTCTTTTTTTTTTTTTTTTTCTGGCCGTGTACAATGAAGTTTTTACTGGCTTTGGCGAAGGTTCTCACAAACATAGCTCAATGTGTCATACAAAGGGACAGCAGAGGAAAATATCAAAAAGACATGTCATTGGCCTCATTAATTAAGGAGCCACAAAAACAAAGAACACAGCTGGGAAACCATATAGTATAGATGAAAAATTAAATTGAGGTCAACTTCTTTTAGTATTCTTTGATGTTGGATGAAGAAATTATTTATAGATGTGTTAGAGGAATCCTTCTTTTGCTTGTATGATATGGAAAAATTCATAGTCTTACAAATGGTGGAGGGGATGAGAACAGACTTGTGTGAATCATTTCTCAGTAGACCATCAGCAGTGTCCATTGTATGTGGCGTTGAAATTCCATTTACCATATAAAGATTTAGTATTTAAGTAGGGTTTAGTTTTTATGATTCTTATGAATATATAATTATTTTGGTATTAACAAGTATCTGTAGAGTTCATAACTCATAGATATTTCTCCATTATCTTACTTGAGTTGTGAGAGAACCCTGTAGTATAAATATGGATTATTATTTTCATTTTATGTAGTATAAAACATAGTCATGAGAGAAAGTCTTATCTAAAGTCTACAGTTTATGCATGAAGAGTCAGAAGGCAAACCTAGGTCTCCTTATGTCATAGGCAGTTTTCATTTTCTTCCAATAAACTGTATTCTGAGCACCCTAGTCATCAGCTGTGTATAAAGTCAATTAAAAACCTAGGAACTACCTTATGGTGTGAAAGAAAATATTTTCTTAAAACTATGTTCTCACAGTATGGTGTTGGGGTGGGAGGAGAGGAAAAGAGAAATGGCTCAGTGTTCATCCTCATTTATGGTAACAGCTAAAACATCTGTGTCACATAGTGGAGTGCCTCACATATCAAAATCCTCTGAGCAGCAGTGGTCCCTGGCTACGGTAACTCAAAGGCAGCAGCACTGATTGGCAGTCACCAAGTTAAAGTAACAAGAAATTCAACTCAGAAGCTTGCTGTACACAACACACAGTGGGAGGTCCCCAAAGTAAGGGGCCTAGGACACCACTTCAATGGTGAAAGTCACCCTTCTTGATTGATAGGTTTTATCTCTGTGGTTTTTCATAACACAGAGAATACAATACACTGTGAAACACCAGAACAGTATGTAGTCAACAAGGAAAGATGCTGTTACAAAAAAAGAACAGCATGTATAAATTAAATTACGTGTAAGATTTTAGTAGAGAATTAACATTTTCACAAAGAAAATATGAGAATTTTACAAAGGTGCACATTTAGGCTTACCAGATATTATGTACCAGAAGTATCTGTAGTCATCTTCAGATAGACGTTAAAACTTTATCTACCCTTTCATCCTCTTCCCCCACCCCCTAGCCACTGAATAACTGGTACATTCATGATAAAATGACAAAGGTCTCAGTACTCCACAAAGCAATTTCTTGGGAGTTTTGTTGCTAAAAAATTTGAGGGTTGTTTTTGTTACAGAGTTTGAGTAGAATTTGATTTTTAGTCATACCTATTTTCCATCAGATTTTTTTCTATGTCAGAACACACTTCTCTTACTGTGTATTTTAAGTACTATAGCAGCAATTTATGGTATTTATTACTCTAATAGGCAGTTATGATGGCTAATTTCATGTCTTTACCATAATAACAAAGCTTGTGAAAGAAATTCATCTTGGCTTCTCAATAATAGCAAACTACAAGATGTTCCTACTCCTCTTTTACAGAATAAGAATAATATTTACCCATGAATCTTCAAACAGCTTTATTTTGCTTTGTTGTACAGAAAACAGTATCTGGAATTGCTGAACGATAACAGACATACAGGTTATATTTTTGGAGAATAATTAACATAAAATTATTGATTCCAACTCAAGCTGGAATCAAAATTGTTGGGAGAAATACCAGTAACCAGATATGCAGATGACACCACCCTTTTGGCAGAAAGCAAAGAACTAAAGAGCCTCTTAATGAAAGTGAAAGAGGAGAGTGAAAAAGTTGGCTCAAAACTCAACATTCAGAAAACTAAGATCATGGCATCCAGTCCTAACACTTCATGGCAAATAGACGGGGAAACAATGGAAACAGTGACAGACTTTATTTTGGGGGGCTCCAAAATCACTGCAGATGGTGACTGCAGCTATGAAATGAAAAGACACTTCCTCCTTGGAAGAAAAGCTATGACCAACCTAGACAGCATACTAAAAGGCAGAGATATTACTTTGCCAACCAAGGTCCACCTAGTCAAAGCTATGGTTTTTCCAGTAGTCTTGTATGGATGTGAGAATTGGACTATAAAGAAAGCTGAGTGCTAAACAATTGATGGTTTTTGAAGTGTGGTGTTGGAGAAGACTCTTGAGAGTCCCTTGTACTGCAAGGAAATCCAACCAGTCCATCCTAAAGGAAATCAGTCCTGAATATTCATTGGAAGGACTGATGCTGAAGCTGAATCACCAGTACCTTGGCCACCTGATGTGAAGAACTGACTCATTGGAAAAGATCCTGATGCTGGGAAAGATTGAAGGTGGGAGGAGAAGGGGATGACAGAGAATGAGATGGTTAGATGGTATCACCAACTCGATGGATATGAGTTTGAGTAAGCTTCAGGAGTTGGTGATGGACAGGGAGGCCTGGCATGCTGCAGTCCATGGGGTTGCAAAGAGTCAGACATGACTGAGCGACTGAACTGAACTAACATAAAAATATAAAGATGCCTCAGCATGTTTTCCATTTCTCCTCTTTTGGTATTTAGTCTTTGGAGATAGGTTTTACCTAGCTTAGAAGGTAACCCTAGACCTATAAATTCTTAATCCACAAAGTCAGTTTCCATCTTCATTTTCCATACTTAATAGTAACATGCCTTTGATGTCCTAGGATCCATGAACATGTGGTTGTGCTGTAGAGAAACAGTGATGGTGCTACCAGTTACAGTCTTTTGTTTATTATTATTAAATCATGGAGTTCTCAAGGCAAGAATATGGAAGTGGTTTGCCATTCCCTTCTCTAGTGGACCACATTTTGTCAGAACTCTCCAGCATGACCCATCCGTCTTGGGTGGCCCTACATGGCACAGCTCATAGTTTCACTGAGTTAGAGAAGGCTGTGGTCCATGTGATCAGTTTGATTAGTTTTCTGTGATTGTGGTTTTCGTTCTGTCTGCCCTCTGATGAATAAGGATAAGAGGCTTATGGAAGCTTCCTGATGGGAGAGACTGACCCTCACAGAAGAATTGATGCTTTTGAACTGTGATGTTGGAGAAGACTCTTGAGAGTCCCTTGGACTGCAAGGAGATCAAACCAGTCCATCCTAAAGGAAGTCAGCCCTGAATATTCATTGGAAGGACTGATGCTGAAGCTCCAATACTTTGGCCACCTGATGAAAAAAGAACTGACTCATTTGAAAAGACCCTGATGCTGGGCAAGATTGAAGGCGGGAATAGAAGGGGATGACAGAGGATGAGATGGTTGGTTGACATCACTGACTCGATGGACATGAGTTTGAGCAAGCTCCAGGAGTTGGTGATTTACAGGGAAGCCTGGCGTGCTACAGTCCATGGGGGTCGCAAAGGGTCAGACATGACTGAGTGACTGAACCAAACTGATTAAACCATAGCAGCATCATTCCCTTGGCTCCTTTACTTCAAAGAACCCAAACATATCCCCTCCACTTACCAAGACTTAATGGAAGGAAAGATGGTTCATAGCTACTAGAGTAAATTTCTAAGTTCTTTGAGTCTCTGCTGAATTAGTGCTCAGTTGAGGTCAATCCTAAGCTTTAAGTCAAGCCATACAGCTCCATATTTTCAAACAGGGAATGCGCATTCAAACTGACAAGGCTTGTAAAGTGACTGTTTAATAATGTACTGCCTAATTTTATTTGACAGCTCCCAGGTTTATAGTTCAAGTGAAGGCACACATTCAAAGACAATTGTTTCATTTTCTGGCCTATATTAAATCTGAGAGTCTTGCTGTTATGGTAGCATATTCATGCCTGTGCAGTTCAGATGATGTCACCAATTTATTATAAATCCTTATCTAGCTTCATAATTTTGTAACAGTAAAACAAATCTACTTGGAGCTGGCAACAGCCATTATTTTTTTCCTGGCAAGATTTTCCCATTAGAAAACAAAAAATGAGCTTACTATGTGAGGTTCAGGCTGCGTTTAAAAAAAAAAAAAAACCTCATTATAGTGCTTGATGCTTTTTGTCTTTGATACAATCCTCTCTGCCTTTTACCTATTGAAGAAGAGAATAACTTTGGTACATAAATTTAGAATGGCTTTTTAACCCTAGCACTGTTGACATTTTAAAAATTTGAGGCAAAATACATAATATAGGCAAAACAATTCATATAACATAGAATTGACTCATTTAAAAAAAATAATTTTAGTTTTTAGTTATTTTAGTTATTTAGTTTTGGCTGTCCTAAGGCTTTGCTGCTGTGTGGGCTTTTCTCTAGTTGTATTGAACAGGAGCTACTCTCTAGTTGTGAGCAGGCTTCTCACTGTGGAGCTTCTCTTGTGGAGTATGGGCTCTAGGATGCACGGGCTTCAGTAGTTGCAACTCCTGGGCTCTAGAACACTGGCTCAGTAACTATTGTGGCACACAGGCTTAGTTGCTCTGTGGCATGTGGGATCTTCCTTAATCAGGGATTGAACCCATGTCTCCCACATTGGCATGTGGATTCTCTACCACTGAGCCACCAGGGAAGCCCAGAATTGACCATTTTAAACTGTACAATTTAGTGGTATTTAGTACATGCACAATATTGTGTAACTTTAGTACCAAAACATTTCCATCACCTCCAAGGGAGACCTTCTCTACCCATTAAACAGTCAGTCTCTATTTTGCACTCTCCCAGGCCCTGGCAACTTATTGGCTGATTTCTAGCTCTATAGATTTATCTATCATGGATATTTCATATAAGTGGAATAATATAATATGTGCCCTTTGGTGTCTGGCTTTTTTCACTTGGCATAATGTTTTTTTAGATTTATCCATGTTGTATTAGTGCCTTATTCTTTTTTTTATGGCTGAATAATATCCCACTGTATGAATGTATTACAATTTGATGAGTCATTCATCAGTTGGTGGACATTTGGGTTGTTTCCACCCTTTGGCTAATTGGAAATAGTGCTCCTGTGAACCTTGATGTACAAGTTTTTGTTTGAGTATCTGTTCTCAATTCTTTGGGCCAGATTTGTAGGAGTAACTATCAACATTTGGGACCAGATATGTCTTTGTTGTGGAGGCTGACCTGTGCATTGTAAGATGTTCAAGCAGCATCCTTGGCTTCTCCCCACTAGTTGTACCTACTCCTCCAAATTGTGAGAATCAAAAATGTATCCAGGGACTACCCAGGTGGTCCAGGGTTGAGAAACCACCTTGCAATGCAAATTTCAATCCCTAGCTGGGGAACAAAGACCCCCACATGCCACGGAGCAGCTAAGCAACAGAAGATCTCACATGACACAAGGAAGTGCCTGTGTGCTGCAACTGATACTCAGCACAGACAAATAAATACTTAAAAAAAATTTTTTTTAAATATATCCAGACATCGCCAGATGTTCCTTGGGGGTGCAACATCACCCAAGATAGAAAACCACTGATTTAGAATGAAGGATAGTCATAGTGAAAGTCACTTAGTTGTGTCCGACTCTTTGTGACCCCCTGGACTATACAGTCCATGGAATTCTCTAGGCCAGAATACTGGAGTGGGTAGCCTTTCCCTTCTCCAGAGGCTCTTCCCAACCCAGGGATCGAACCCAGGTCTCCTGCTTAGCAGGCGGATTCTTTACCAGCAGGGAAGCCCCAGAATAAAGGATAGGAAATCTTTAGAGATAAGCCAAACAACACCATTGTGATTTTCATAGAAGTAATTTGAGTCTCAAGGAGAGCGTTAGAGTCAGTGCTCTGTGTCTTCAGTTATCCTCAGGTTCCACAACCATGGATTCAATCCACTAAGGATCAAAAATAGTGGGAAAAAGTAAAAATTTCAGAAAGTTCAAGAAAGCAAAACCTGAATTTGCTACATGTCCTCAACTGTTCACATAGAATTCATGTTGTGTTTGCAACTATTTATGTATAATTTACATTGCACTGGGCCTCCCTGGTGGCTCACATGGTAAAGAACCTGCAATGTAGGCAACATGGGTTTGATCCCTGGGTCAGGAAGATCTCCTGGAGAAGGTCATGGCAACCCACTCCAGTATTCTTGCTTGGAGAATCCCATGGACAGAGGAGCCTGGAGGGCTGCAGTCCTTGAAGTTGCAAAGAATTGGTCACAACTGAAGCAACTGAGCATGCATGCCATTTCACATAAGGGACTTGAGCACCTGCAGAATCTGGTATCCATAGGGGAGCCTGGAATCAATCCTCCACAGCTGCTGAGGGACAAATGTATATGGTTGTCAACAGAAATGATCAGTAAACCAATCTATGATAGGAATAGAAAGGAATTTTGTTTGAGCCAAACTAAGGATTAAGGAAGCTAAACAAAGGAAGCTGAAGCGCCAGTATTTTGGTCACCTGGCGCAACCAGCCCACTCATTGGAAAAGTCCCTGATGCTGGGAAAGATAGAGGGCAGAAGGAGAAGGGGATGACAGAGGATGAAATGGTTGGATGGCATCACTGATGCAATGTACATGAAGTTGGGCAAACTTTGGGAGATGATGAGGGACGGGGAGGCCTGATGTGCTGCAGTCCATGGGGTTGCAAAGAGTTGGACATGACTGGGCAACTGAACAACAACAAGGACTATAGCCCAGGAGACAATTCATATCACTCTGAGGAACTTATGCTGGAGAAGTTACGCTGGAGTTTTCAGCATGTTTTTGTTTTTTTTTTTCATTCAATCAAAATTTATTGAGTAGCAACTGTGTGCCCAACACTGGGAATACAGTACTGAACAAGATGGGCACAACATCTGCCCTCATGAGCTTATAGTCTAGCAGCCCGCCAGCCAATTAACATCTGTAATTTTTATATTACTGTCACAGTAAGTGCTCTGAAATGGGCCTGGTGCTAAGAGAAGATTTAACAGAAAGTCTTGACCTACATGGAGAAACCAGAAACGTTCTCTGTGGAGAAGAAACACTTAAGATTAGCACAGTGGGAAATGGAAAAGTGTTGCAAGCAGAGAGAACAGCCTGTGTGCCGGCTCTGAAGCAGGAAGATATTTAATAAACAGAAAGCCATCCAGTGTGACTGGGACACAGGGAACGAAGAGGGGGGTGATGCAAGGTAGAGGCTGATTTATGAAAGGTCTTTAGATTTAGGACTTTCTTCCAAAAGCAGCTGGAAGCCACTGAAGAATTTGCAGGAGGAAAGTTAGATGCTGAGGTTTGTTTTTAGCAGCTCACTCTGCTGTGTGTGTGGCTGGTTGTTGTTTAGTTGCTCAGTCATGCCCAACTCCTTTGCGACCCCATGGACTGTAGCCCGCCAGGCTCCGCTGTCCATGGGATTCTCCAGGCAAGAATACTGGAGTGGGTTGTCATCTCCTTCTCCACAGCACAGTTTTGTATCTTGTCAGAACAAAAAATACCATTTTTGCTTTTTGTCCTGACAAGAAGTTAGGGATCCATTCCTTCAAGATTTCGAAACAACAATAACAAATCAGCATGTACACAGGAGTCAGTATAGCCTTGGTACCTGGGAAGGGCATCTCATCATTGAAGGAGCACCTCCATTGGCAGCCCAGGAAGGGAGGCATTTAATGTTTATTTTTAACATAGACGTTTTTTACTTCTGATGAATGCACACTTTTCTTTAAGGATCAAGGAAGATGTAGGGTGTTTGTTTGATAGGCCATAAGCAGGCTGTTTTAGTTAGCATAAACTTTGAGTTTAATCATATATAAGCCAGAATGACTCCCCCTTACCTTAGTATGTGAAATTTGCTTCCATTATGGTTCTAGAAACCAAGATGTAGTGCTGGTCCTAGAATCAAGCAGCCTTGGGTAAGGCTGTCCTTGGAGTCTTTGGATAAGTCATTTAGCCTGGATTTCCCTTTTATTGTCAGCAAAATGAAGGGATTGAGATGGATCCGTGGTTTCAGTGTGCTCAGTGAAGCCCCAGGTTTCCTACATGGGGTCCCTGAGGAGCCACTAGGAGAGAAGGGAAAGAAGAGGGAATACTGGTGAGTGTTCCTCTCCCCTTCAGACAGAACAAGCAGAAGTTTGAATTCTGTCAACATCACTTCTAGAACAAATTCACATATAAACAACATTGATTTCACCAGCGAAAAGTCCTTTCTGAAATCTGTGTGCTAATTAATAAAAGTACTAATTTGTCAGTGTGATTCTGTTTCTGAAATCCATTCTGCTCTGCTGTTGTGCATAACAGAAAGATAGCTGACCACTAGCTTTGCATGTTCTCTGAACAACCATCTCTGATATGAGACTTTTTGATTAAATGTAGTATGTATTCTATTAGGACAATCATTCACTCTTAGCATCTAGATTACAGTTAACTATCCCATAGATAATACCATACTGTCTATGTTGACAGAGTGTAAAGCATTCACTGTAACATAGTTATATATTTAAAGCTATGTTTCATGTTTGCTGAGTCTCACTACATGCCTTACCCTGCCCCCCCGCCAGCCCATTTAATGGTGATTGTTATAGTTGTTTCTGTATTCTTCCAAATGGGACAGATCCAGTGTAACCAGAATCAGTGTAAATCATATTCATAAACTAAAAACAAAGTTTTGTGGTTGTAGCAACTATAAACTCTAAGACAAATGATCTTCTTGTTGATGAGAGTTGAGGCACTAGTGATGGGAAATACCTATCTTAGGAATTCCCCTGTTTTTATGCTTCTACCGGATTGTGTGCTTAATGTTGTGCAAATTAGATCATTTTCTAAACCCATATTTGTTTGCTTCCTGTGGGTAAGGCACGGCTTTCATTCATAAATATCACGTTAAAGTACCATACATTTAAGCAGTTGGTTTAATTGCTAGTAACTTGATTGCTGTCATCTACCATTTCATGAAGTATTCTTTTTGATAAGGAGTTATTGTAAAACTCCTTCAAAGAAATTTGGCTTTTTACCTTCCCTTGTGGGAGAATCTATTAGATAATTTCTCTGTATCTAATTATTCCTTACAAAGCATAAAATCATTAGACAAGAGACATCTGAATATATGATGTAAAATTTGGCTTTCAAGTAAACCATATTGAATTAGTAATAGATCCCTCCTCATGGGGGAAGGGATCTATTGACTTTATAGACATACACTACCTCTTTTGTCTTCAGTCTTATAGAAATCCATTTCTGGCTTTTTCTCCACACTTTTTCCTGGAAACCTGCCTGTTATCTGGCATTTCATTGCATACCTCTGATAGCACAAAGATGTCTTTTTTTGAACTCTTAGATAGGGATCATAACCACTACATTGTCCTTAAGAAGCAGGTTCAGGATATTAAAGATACAACAGTTACTTCTCTCAAACCCTGAGATGCCCCACTCTCTCTAGTTCAGTCCTATAACATTAAATTATATTTTAAATGTCTCAGTTCCTGAGTGGGTTTCCACTTCCTAATTCCTGTGAAAATGTATACTACATGCCATTCTAACTAAGTTGTAAGTTTGTGACAACCTGTATGGGCACATGAGCACCACTGTACAACAAATTCTAAATTATAAACCTACCTTCTATGAAAAAAATAGCCTTTTAATTTCCGCAGATAGGTTACAGTGGTGAAATACATTTGAGAAATAATCTTTTTCCCACCTCCCTAAGTAATAGGAGGGCTTCCCTTGTGGCTTAGCTGGTAAAGAATCTGCCTGCAATGTGGGAGACCTGAGTTTGATCCCTGGGTTGGGAAATTCCCCTGGAGAAGGGAAAGGCTACCCACTCCAGTATTCTGGCCTAGAGAATTCCATGGACTGTATAGTTCATGGGGTTGCAAAGAGTCAGACATGACTGAGGAACTTTTTTCTTTTTTTCAGTAATAGGAAGATGATCCAAATAGGATCTTTTTTAATATTGAAATTTATTTTTAATTGAAGGGTAATTGCTCTACAAAATTGTGTTGGTTCCTGCCAAACATCAACATGAATCGGCCATAGGTATACCTATGTCTCCTGCCTCCTGAACCTCCCTCCCCATCCCACCCCTCTAGGTTGTCACAGAATCCTGGTTTGAGCCCCCTGAGTCACATAGCAAATTCCCATTGGCTATCTGATTTACCTATGGTAATGTATATGTTTCCATGCCACTTTCTGCATACATCCTACCCTCTCCAACCCCCCTGCCCCCGTGTCCATAAGTCTGTTCTCTATGTCTGTCTCCATCAGTCCAGTTCAGTCACTCAGTCATGTCCAAGTCTTTGTGACCCCAGGGACTGTCTCCATCATTGCCCTGCAAATAGGTTCAACAGTATCTTCTTTCTAGATTCCATATATATGCATTAATATATGATATTTGTTTTTCTCTTTCTAACTTACTTCACTGTGTGTAATAGGCTCTAGTTTCATCAACCTCATTAGAACTGACTCAAATGCATTCCTTTTTATGACTGAGTAATATTCCATTGTATATATGTACCACAATTCCTTTATCCATTCATCTGTCAATGGACATCTAGATCTCTTCCACATCCTAGCTATTGTAAATAGTGCTGCAATGAACATTGGGGTCCATGTGTCTTTTTCAAATGTGGTTTCCTCAGAGTATATGCCTAGTAGTGGGATTGCAGGGTTACATGGTAGTTTTATTCCTAGTTTTTTAAGGAATCTCCATACTATTTTCCATAGTGGCTGTATCAATTTACATTCCCACCAACAGTCAAATAGGATCTTTTTATTTTGCATAATTTGGTTTTTAGGAAGTGAGATGTCACTTGAAAATTCTAGTGAGACTTAGTTGTTCTAAGGAAAGTTGTGTCCATCCATTTGTGATAAGAAATGTCTATTTATACCCATTTTAGCAGAAAAAAACTTGAAGGCATTGTATGTACACACAACTGACTGAATGATGGTATCAAAAGTTTAGAAGCAAGGAAATATGAGTGTGACATTTTATAAAAATGTTTATAGTATATAAATCTGAGCATAGGATTTGATGGGGAGGGTATCTTGTTGATTTTTGCTTCTTGTTTGTTTTTATTGTTGGTTTGGGAGATGGTGATTGCTTGGCTGAAAAATAATATATTCATATCCCCAAAGAATTTGAATGCAATACACTACTCCCACTTAACAAAAATCTTTCCAAGTATAAAATTTTACAGTAACAACTGAAAAGACCTAAGAAATCATACATATAAACCTTAGGTTAACAAATTAGGAGACAGGCCCAGATAAATTTGGCAACAAATGCAGAATCATGTAGCCAGTTTAGTCCCAGAGCTGGACAGAAATCCGCATACCTGACTACAAATTCAGGATCTTTCCTCCCTTCCATACTCTGCCTGAATTTTCATTTGTCTCAATACAGGGTTGGTGAAAGCAGTGAACAGATACTGGCTTTCTCAGACTTCAAACAGAGAGTCTCAAAAGGCAGTTTTCATATGACTAACAACAGAAGGCTCAAATAAATGGATAACTTAGCATCTTACACAGTCTTTTATGAGAAATTCACAACTAAACAAGATATTAGATGTATTTAAAAAAGAGAAAAATAACCTCTTAGTACGCGGACTCCTTATAGTTTCAGATTGTGGCACACCAACATTTACACAACACCGACTAGGAACAAACTTTCTATTTGAATAAATACATGTTGCCGATTGCTGAAAGTGAAAGTTGCTCAGTCGTGTCCAACTCTTTGTGACCCTATGGACTATATACTCCATAGAATTCTTCAGGCCAGAATACTGGAGTGGGTAGCCAGATTCCCTCCTCCAGGGGCTCTTCCCAACCCAGGGATTGAACCCAGGTCTCCCGCATTGCAGGCAGATTCTTTACCAGCTGAGCCACAAAGCTGAGGCCGATCTTTTGTATTAAAAAAACAAAAACAAAACAAACGTGAAAACACCATACTGCGTGCATCAGAACGTGCCAGCCGCAGCAGGCATGCGCATGCGTAAAGATGGCGGGACTCGTGTTCTGAGTGCCGTAGATCAGTGTGCTTTCTTTCCGCTAGCGTTCCAGCTCCCAGGGGCGTGGGGCAGCGGTGTGCCAGAGGGCCGGCCTAGCCACGTTGAGCATCTGATCACAACAGGGGCCAGGTTCGTGCTTGTCCCCCGGGACCGGTGTGTTGGAAGCGGTGCCCGACTTGAGTGGGAGAAGGCGGGAGAGCTCGTGCAGTGCGAGGCGAGGGCCAGCCGGGCAGCATGAGTCAGCAGCAGCCTGCTTGGGAGCCACGCAGCTTGCATGTGGACCGGGTGGAGGAGAAGACGGTGTGCGGTGAATCCAAAGACCCCGTCTGCACGAAGGACCTGCGCCCATTAAAAGTAAGAGTTAATTTAGAAGATAGTACGCAACAGGTGTCCATGAAAAAAGGCCCAGGTATGAAGAGACGTCGGTGTAATTCATCCCTGTCTGATTTAACTCCAAGATTTATGGCTCTTCTCAGATCTAGTCCAGAAGGTGTTCTTGACTTAAATAAAGCTGCAGAAGCACTGGGAATACCAAAACGAAGATTGTATGATGTCACCAATGTCTTAAGTGGAATCAAGCTGGTTGAAAAAAAGTCTAGGAGCCATATTCAATGGATAGGACCTGATCTTAATGAATTGGAAATACGGCCCAAACAGAGGCAGCTGGAGGCGGAACTTCTTGACTTATCAGCGAAAGAAGCATCTCTGGATGAATTAATTAAGGATTGTTCTCAACAGTGGGATGAGTTACTAGCGGACAGAGAAAAGAAGAGGCTAGCATATGTGTCATATGAAGATATTCATAGCCTTGACATCTTCCGTGAACAGACTGTAGTTGCAGTTAAATCTCCGCCTGATACCAGTTTGGATCTTTTAATTCCCCTAGAGGGTTCTGTCTTACTAAATATGAAGAGCACCACAGGACCTATCGATGTTTATGTATGTGAAATGGCAGAGGATCTCTCAAGTAATGAAACATCGGATGGTGTAGGAAGCTCTTCCTCCGAAAGCACACAGCCAGAACACCCTCACCCTGAGAAAGAAGAAGATCCTCCAGAGCAGAGTGAAGAGTTGATTGAAGTGAAAACTAATGGCATGTGAGGATCCAGGTATTGAATCTTTGGGGACATCCGGGTGGGTGAATTACACACCAGATGTGATTTTCAGAGGAATAAATCATCCTCGATGCTTTCTCATTCTCCCTTACAGCAATAAGGCCAGGAGTAACTTCGGGCAGTTCACTACTTAGATTACTAGATAATTATGGTTTCTGCATTTGAAAACAACTTTAAAAAAAAATTAATTATTCCCTGTTTTTTTTGCCAGTGAAATAGACATCTTGCCTCCTGAGATTACTGCATCACACAGAGTATCATTGAAACTGTTGGGCAGGCTGGATGGACAGCTCTTTGTGGACTCTGCCCTTTGCTGCATGGATCAGGTGTTTTTATCACAAGAGAAATTGCCTTAATATGGGTTCATGTCTGCAATGGATAGGGGTATGCATGCATCTGGACATGATGTCTTTGTTTATATTTGTATAATGTTTAGATTGCTTATAAAGTATTTCAAAGACTGTTTACCCTTGTGCAACCAAAATAATGTCTATATGGAAAGTAACAGGTGTATTCTCTAACTTTTCTGGTATTTATAACTGACCAGAACCCTCTGAATGAGGGTTAGAGAAGAGTTTTTTCCAAACTTCTGTATGTAGAGGTATCATAAATATGCTGTATCCTTAAAGTTTGTGAAATTACTGTATTTCACTATGGTTCCCAGTGTTAAAATTGGACTTGAAGGTCCCTACAGATTGATTGTGTTGGAGCAGACTGGTGGCATGCCCCCAGGCTTTGGGGGCAAGTGTAGAAATGCCATCAGATCATGGTTTAATAATTCCTTGCAAGATGTGAATTCAGTCATGGTGACAATTGAAAACTATTTTGGCCTTTAAAAAAATTAAAAAAAATGTTTACTGTGGACCATTGTTAAAGTCTATTGAATTTGTTACGGTATTGTTTCTGTTCTGTTTTTGGTTTTGTGGTCTTAGCTCCTCAACCAGGGATTGAACACACACCCCTGCATTGGAAGGCAAAGTCTTAACCACTGGACCACCATGGGAGTCCCCTATTTTAACCTTTTTTGCAAGCAGATTCTGTAATATGTTTCTGTATGTCGCCTTGCTCTTCAGTCAAAGGGGTTTACTTATGATGACCTAATGGTACCCTGCCCTCTCTCCAGCTCTAGTCAATCATTTCCAGGTACCTATTATTTCCACTTCATTGGGCAAAGCATTTACCACTCTGTGCCTCAGTTTACTCAGTAATTTGCCATTAGACTATGAGCTTCTTGAGGGACTTTGTCTTATTGTTAAGCCCACTGCCTTGCACCAACATCTGGCACATAAAAAGTGCTACATAAATGTTTGAACAAATTAGTGAGTGAGTCAGTGAATGGTAAAATTAGACTAATAATACTTGGCTTGTGTAGCATACGAGGTTCCTGTGTCATTCAAATTCATATCTTAAGCTTCTCTTGCTTTCAAAGAAAGAATTGAAGCAACATGGAATTAAAACCATGTATAAAAAGAGCATAGGAATCAAAAATCAAAATATTGGAAGATAATACTGAGCATTTAGGAATTGCACACCTGTGAGCTCCAGTGGCTTTTGCCAGTCCTGCCCCTCTGCTGAACACAAGCCTCCTCCCTCCTAGTAGTCCCTGCCAACTGCCTTTGCCAGTCTGGGACTGCTCACTGTGCTCCTTGGGCACAGGTGATGAACATGAGAGTTTTAGCAGAAGGTGTGCGTATCAGTCAGGTGCTCCTTGGACAGGGCCAGGCTGTGCATTGTAGAGTTGGCAGCTGTCACTTATATGTGATGACTAAACATGAGAGTGGATGAGGTCACCTAATTAGAGGGAAGGAGAAGAGGAGAGGCCAGTTAACATTTATTTTAAGGGAAAAGACAGCAGAAAAAGCCTTTCCTGAGAGGGAAGAGTGAGAGGAAGGGGAAAAACAACTGAAGAAGGTGGTGCCCCCAAAACCCAACAAAGGAAGCATGGCCACAAGTGATAGCATCCTTTCTAAACAGCAGTTTCTTACTTGTGAGATATGACAAATACTCTACTTTGAAAAATGTTCTGAGTAAAATGAGATCATGTAAACAAAAGCCCTCTGTAAACTTGTAAATAACCTCAAAGGGCCTCCTATCTCTTTCCTCGTCAGATCCACCAACTTTCATTTCTTGTTGCTGTCAGTGTGTTGATCTAGTTCAGCTCACCCCTAGTCCCTTCTACTTCTCGGCTTTAATGTGCAAAATAAGCTTTCCAGTCTTATAGCCAGGCTCATGGATGAGGGATGAGTAAATTAATCCTTGTTAAGTCTAAGGGAGCTAGGGCTCCCTTATAGGTAAAACAGAAGTTCGAATGCATCACCTTGGTCGTGTTTTGTTTCTAAGTTTATGGGTATGAGTGACTTCTGCATAAATAATGTCTTACTATCCTTAATATCCACAATGATTATGTCAGATATTGAATAGCTACCTGAACTATCAAATAACCCAAATATCAGTAGAAAATAATTTAGGATATTTTGTTACAGCTACTCATTCATGCTTCTCTAAATATGTATATCTGTCATGTGTGTGATTTTCAATTCTCAATCCTTAAGAGCTTCTTTCTAATCTTTCGTTAAAATTCTCATGATGACAGACTTAGCACACATTTGACAAAAATTGAAGTTAACAAAAGTAAGCATGTAAGGTATGGTAAAGGATACTTCCTTATGAGTTTCTTATAAAATCAAGTCCTTCTTAAATAAGGACCAGAAATAGTCCATAATTTATATTCTGAAGAATTTCTGAAATTTTTGAAAATAATTTTATTTATTTATTCACTTATTTTTGGCTGTGCTGGGGCTTCGTTGCTTCCCAGGCTTTTCTCTAGTTACGGAGATCATGGACTACTCTCTAGGTGTGGTGCACAGGCTTCTCATTGCGGTGGCTTCTCTTGTTGCAGAGCATGGGTTCTAGGGCACATGGGCTTTGGTAATTGTGGTTTCTGGGCTCTAGAGCACTGGCTCGCTAGTTGTGGCACATGGGCTTAGTTGCTCCATGGCATGTGGGATCGTCACAGATCAGGAATCCATGTCTCCTGCACAGGCAGGCAGATTCTTTACCAATGAGCCACCAGGGAAGCCCTCAAAATTTTAAATCTCATGATATCCTCAGAATATTTATGAATCATCAAAGTAGCCACTGCTGCTGCTGCTGCTGCTGCTAAGTCGCTTCAGTCGTGTCTGACTCTGTGCGACCCCATAGATGGCAGCCCACCAGGCTCTGCCAGCCCTGGGATTCTCCAGGCAAGAACACTGAAGTGGGTTGCCATTTCCTTCTCCAATGTATGAAAGTGAAAAGTGAAAGTGAAGTCGCTCAATCGTGTCTGACTCTAGCGACCCCATGGACTGCAGCCCACCAGACTCCTCCATCAATGGGATTTTCCAGGCAAGAGTACTGGAGTGGGGTGCCATTGCCTTCTCCAAGTAGCCACTACTTGACACTAACTAATTGAAAGGACCTATGAGATTCTCATAAGGTATTATAAAGGTATGGACTACCCTGGTGGCTCAGTGGTAAAGAATCCGCCTGCCAATCCAGGAAACGTGGGTTCAATCCCTGGGTCAGGAAGATCCCCTGGAGGAGGGAATGAAAACCCAATCTAGTATTCTTACCTGGGAAATCCCATGGACAGAGGAGTCTGGCGGGGCTATGGTCCATAGTGTCACAAAGGGTTGGACTTGACTTAGTGACTGAACAACAATGATGAAGGTATGGTGCAGCAGGAGAAAGATGGCTCCTAAGCCCATTTTTTGTAACACAGGATATGCTTTGTCTTCTCAGTGAGAACAGTCAAGATACATGCAAGATAACCTTGGTCTCAGGGGTGCCAGAGGACAAGTTTACTGAGAATCTTTGATATTTAATGGTCATATAGCTGAAATTAGGCTGCATGCCATCAGTGCAAACCATCAATCTATACATTTTTCAATAAACTAGACAGGCTAGTACAGAGTGCCTCCAAGGGCTTTAAACAGCATTGTATAAAGCTTGTACATTTCATCCCAAACTTGACCATGGAGACCAGACTTCCAGGCATCCCTGGAGTTAATCATACAGACTCACTGCAAATTAATCCTATCGTTGATCAATTATTCTTTCTTTTCTAAGTGTATTTTTTTATCATCTTGGTAAATAAATCTCTTGTTTTTCCTTTAATGAAATAACTGCTACCAGGACAGTGACAACAAATCATACTCTTGTTTATTGAGCTCCAGTCTTTGCCAGGCTCTGAGCAAAGCACCTTATGTCCAATACCTACCTCATTTATAACTGAGGTTGGTGCTGTTATTCCAGTTTTACAGATGAGGAAGGGAAGCTTAGGGTTTTGGCTTTCCTCACATAGCTGTTTGCTTTAATGCCTCTTCCTTACTTTGTAAATGTGTAGCTGATGGGTACCATTTAACAAACTTGGGATACCAGTGAGATCACATTCATTACTCAAATTAACCACAGCCCCTGAAAATATGAGAATGTCTTTCTTTCTTCCCTTACCAGCCCTGTTCCTGTGGGACATGTAGGAACTCTAGGGTTGCACCTGAAGTCTAGAGGAGTACATCCTGTGAGGAGTGATGAAGATGAAGGAGTAGTAGGATGTGAAGCTCACCTTCTCCCACAAATAGAGGAGTACATCCTGCCTCCTGCACCGAAGAAAGATAATGGAATGCTAGGCGCATTTGTAGGAAGTCTCCCTTTTTTCTTGCTCTTCATGTTGTTGCTGGCGTATAGTGAATAGTGAAGTCACTCAGTCATGTCTGACTCTTTGCGACCCTGTGGACGGTAGCCTACCAGGCTTCTCTGTCCACAGGATTCTCCAGGCAAGAATACTGGAGTGGGTTACCATTTCCTTTTCCAGGGGATCTTCCCGACCCAGGGATCAAACCTGGGTCTCCCGCATTGGAGGCAGACACTTTAACCTCTGAGCCGTCTTACACTGAAACCTGGGCACCCAAACCAGGCTTTTGGATACCCAGCAATTCCAAGGACAGTAGAGGAGCCACTTCCTGAACTGAGGCATAGGTTTGCCCTGGCTGGGCTGGTAGTAATTACCAGCAGCACTAGGGAAAGAGGAGAACACCTTTCTACCCGGCACTTCACTCCCCTCTGCTCGCTCCATAACACAGGAAGCCTGATTGCCCAGTGTTTTGGCTACCTAGTGATTGTGTATTTCAGTTTTCATCTCCCTGGCCTCTTCCCCAGACAAGCTGGCAGAACTGGAGCAGCTAATTGGGGGAGAACTGAAGGTAACCTACAACTGAGGGGGTGTGACTGGATGGGGTGGGGACTACACTGGATTCTTTTCCTGCTAACTTTATCAGGGCCACAGTAACTAGCCCATGTGACAGGTGTCACCAACTTTCAAGTTCCAAAACGGATCTCAGTTTCCTTCCTCAAAGAGGAAACTTCGCAGCCCATTGAAACTTGATGTGCCAGATGGATTTGGGAGCACATTGGCAAGACCCAATCTGTCTTCAGAACCCCTAGGTCAGAGGTTCCCAAACTTGCTGAGTTTAAAGTACTCTTAGTTTGCAGTGGCTTTTTCATAGCAGCTATAGGCCAAAAGAAATGCCTAATAGTTCCATTTATGAAGTAATTAGGTCTAAACAACTTAATAGGTATTTATATCTTGAGAGCTTGGTCACCTCTTAAAAAGATAATAAATACTTCCTATTAATGCACTTGTCAAATATTGCGACTTTTACAAATTGAAGGTTTTTGGCAACCCTCTGTTCTCAGGTGATAGTTAACATTTTAGCAATCAAGTATTTTCTAATTACGGTATGTACATTACTTTTTAAAGATACAATGCTATTGCATACTTAATAGTATATAGTATAGTATAAACATAACTTTTATGGGCATTAGTTATGTTTATGCTCCTTGGAAGAAAAGCTATGACCAACCTAGACAGCGTATTAAAAAACAGAGACATTACTTTGCCAATAAAGGTCCATTTAGTCAAAGCTATGGTTTTTCCAGTAGTCATGTATGTATGTAAGAGTTGGACTATAAAGAAAGGTGAGTGCCAAAGAATTGATGCTTTTGAACTGTGGTGTTGGAGAAGACTCTTGAGAATCCCTTGGACTGCAAGGAGATCCAACCAGTCCATCCTAAAGGAAATCAGTTCTGAGTGTTCATTGGAAGGACTGATGCTGAAGCTGAAACTCCAATACTTTGGCCACCTGATGTGAAGAACTGAATCATTGGAAAAGATCCTGATCCTGGGAAAGATTGAGGGTGGGAGGAGAAGGGGATGGCAGAGGATGAGATGGTTGGACAGAATCACTGACTCTATGGACATGAGTTTGAGTAAGCTCCAGGAGTTGGTGATGGACAGGGAGGCTTGGCGTGCTGCAGTCCATGGGATCGCAGAGTTGGACACGACTGAGTGACTGAACTGAACTTATGTGCATTAGGAAACCAAAAAACTCACACTTTGTTTTGATATTTCTTTTAAATAGCCGTGCAGTTACTTACTAATTGGATGTGTGTACCTTTTGAGGATCACAAAACTTCTCACACATTCTCACTTCTTCTCACACATTCTCACTTCTTCTCACACATAGCACCTATTGTTTTTTGTTTTTTTTTTTTTAATCACAGCCAAAATCCACCTTCTGTGTAGAACTACCTAATAATGAAACTGAATGACCTTCAGCTCATAGTTTGTGTGGTATCCAACCAATGTGATGTATCAATGAATTTCTCCCCAAATGTAGACTATCCAACACATCTGTCATGAATTGGCTGCAACACCTTGGGAAGCTAAGCTGCTAGTTCCTTGCCAGGAACTGGCTCTGCCCTCTTCCCACATCAGTAGGTGTCCAGCTGCTCTCCTGCTACATAACTATTGGGGCAAATCAGTGTTTCTTTCAGAACAGCAACAAAACATATGCTCCAAGCAGAGTCCAAATAGAACTGTTGTACAAATTTCAAAAGGTGCTTGCTTTTGCGAAAAGGACATTCAAGTGCTGGCTAACTAGAAACTTTGCTGTAAATGTGTTTGTTTCACAATCATATATTAACTTTGTGATGCTGCTTCATAATTGGAGGTATGGCCCATGGATTCCCAGTTTCTAGTCATTCAGATTTCAAGTTTCTCCTGTTCTGCGTTTTCATTTACCCTCTTACTGAATCCTGTTCTATACCAAAATCTTTACTAGGCATTATGAAAGACAGAGGTTAGATCAAAATATTAATAATATGTGGGGCCCGTCCGCAAGTCTTGAGAGGGAATCAGATAGGCATACTAAAACTTCTAATAAAATTACAATATAGTTTATTTAATTGCTATAATTGAATTCTACCTAATTACTGAGAGTCTATAGCAGCTGTGTCTAATGAAGTGGGAAGTAGAATCTAGGGAGCATTTTTAGAGGATGTTACAGCTGAATAGTGTGTGTTAGTCACTCAGTTGTGTCTGACTATTGGTCGGGAAGATCCCCTGGAGAAAGGAAAGGCTACCCACTCCAGTATTCTCGCCTGGAGAATCCCATAGACAGAGGAGCCTGGTGGGCTACAGTCCATGGGGTTGCAGACAGTTGGACACAACTGAGTGACTAACACTTTCACTTCATATCTGAATAGAATAGGAGTTTGCCTGGCAGGGGAAATATTAGGTATAGCGTTATGGAGGCATGAAAAAGCCTGTATGGAGAATGACAAGATTTGGTTTGACTGAGGAATAAGCTACATGATAGGTGTAGTGGCCAAAGGCATCGCACATTGAGTTATATTTATATGTTGGGTTATATTAACCCTAAATTTCACATCTGTCCCTTTCTTTCCCTTCCTTTTGGCACCATTCTAAAGCATGATCTTATCATTTCTTAACCTGGTCTAATGTAAGTAGCGTTTCTCCTGGCCTTTATCCCTCCATTTTCTCCTCATCCTACCCCTAAATCTTGTACATATACATTTTTCTAGGTTTTTCTCTGTGAAGTATCGGTCTAAAATCTTTTTTTTTTTTTTTTTTGAATATTGCTTCCTTTATTTAGCGCTTCTCTTTCAGTAAACTTTAAAAATAACTTTATTTATTTATTTATGACTGTGCTGGGTCTATCAAATAGTTTAAATATTTTAGCCTAACATTCAGTGCCTCATGACACGGCTATCAAGCCATTTCAAGTCCCATTTCCCTCTCTTCCTTTTTTAAATGGTGAACTCTGCCCTACTGGCAAGCTCATTATTCCTTATTTATGGCCCTAGGTTTATTTGATTCTAGGCCCTCACTCACTTTTTTGTTTTCGTAGGGTGTCTTTCTTCACCATCTTTGCATGTCCCTAAAAGGCCAGCCCTAATACACTTCACTCGTCCTTCTCCAGGCCTCTCTCCCATCCACCAACACACCTACCCAGAAGAAATTTGCCTGCCTGCCAACTTCATGGGGTCGCTAAGAGTTGGACATGACTGAGCGACTTCACTTTCACTTTTCACTTTCACGCATTGGAGAAGGAAATGGCAACCCACTCCAGTGTTCTTGCCTGAAGAATCCCAGGGACGGGGGAGCCTGGTGGGCTGCCGTCTCTGGGGTTGCACAGAGTCGGACACGACTAAAGTGACTTAGCAGCAGCAGCAGCCAACCTCAAACAGCATATATCTAGTTCATCTTCCATTAGAGCTGTTTGTATATCTCTTATCTTCATTATCTGCACCAAAGAACCTTGAGGGCAAAGGCCATTTCCTATTGATCTTTGTGACTTGTCATTATCTCATTGTACATAGTCTGTGTTCAGTAAATATGTCCTAAATAAAAAGTTTTGCTCACTTAAAAATGTAAACATTTGCCACTTTAAATAATGGCTCTTTGAGTAAATTCAGACCCAAGATAAGAGAACTGATAAGATAAGGGGAGTAGAGATTTTCCACATGAGCTGTTAACTTTCAGGCCCTGCCATCTGCTGTTTTTTAGCAAATATATGCACATGATTTTACCTAGATAAAGATTTTTGACATTAAAATATCAGTTTTAGTATCCTGCAATGTTAAAAATATGCAACATGACTACATATTTTGGTTTAAGGGAGTAATTTAGGGAGTTACTTGAGCAGTCATCTTATTTCACTTATTTTTACTGTTTTCTTTTGAAGAGAAAGCATGGGTGAGAGCTATTTATTTTGAAATTATGAAAAAGTAGCTATGTTTTTTTAATTAATATACTTATTTTATGGTGGTATTTCAGTCTTAGAGTTGAAATATTTTCCTTAGTGAGGATGTTCCCTAACTGAATAGAAAACAGCTTAGGTTTTTCCTTATGTACTTTAATGAGACAAGAACATGTTTGAATACCACCTCAGTGTTGTGTTCTTAGAGTAGATTTACAGTCTGTATACTTGTCATATCATGTCATCTCTGAAGAAGGCATACACATGATTCTGGACAGCTCTGGGGTACCTCACACATTTTGATGAAAAGGAGGTAGAGGAAAATAATCAACCTTAGTTTCAAACATTAAGTCCAAACACAAGCCCCTGCATCATGGAGATTGCCCAGCGTTTTAGGAAGAAATAGTCTGATCTTACCTTATAGGTTCAAGATGCCACCTTTCCCTTATTTTGCTTTCGCATAGAAAGGATCCCAATTCTGACATCACCCATTAGATTTCCAAATTACTTTGATTAGGACTGGAAAATACTCTTCCACAATTTCCTGTTCCCTAATACATGGCAGACATGTTGTCGTTCAGTCGCTAAGTTGTGTTCGACTCTTTGTGACCCTATGGACTGCAGCACACCAGGCTTCCCTGTCCTCTGCTATCTCTTGGAGTTGCTCAGACTCCTGTCCATTAAGCCAGTGATGCCATTCAGCCATCTCATCTTCTGTCACCCCCTCTCCTTTTTGTCTTCAATATTTCCCAGGACATAACTAATCTGTAACAGTATCTTTCCTACTAGTCAGATTCTTGTTCCAAGTGGTAACTTCTAATTGACCATATTTGGCAAGTGAGATAAAAACCTCCTTGCCAGGTTATTGCATCTAGAGGTCTCAGTATTATATCACGTTGCCTCCCAGTACAAGAAATACACAGGAGATGTTTGTAGAATGCTCTTGGTAATTTGGTTAGGCTGGAATTAGAAGGGCTGTGTCCTGCTGTACATTACCTTATAATTGTGTGATCTTCTGAATTAGTCTGCATTCTGATTTTAGGAGTCAGCTGCTTTCCTTGACACATTTTTCAACGTAGACAGCATGTAAGATTTTCCCTTAGGAGAATTTAGGGTTTTTCCCCTCTTAAAAGCTTAAAATACAATATTATTGATTGGTTTATTTTCAATAAACCTGTCACCAAAAGTTAAGGAAGCCTTAGACTTCATTGACATATCTGAAAGTGAAAGTTGCTCAATCATGTCTGACTCTTTGCGACCCCATGGACTATACAGTCCATGGAATTTTCCAGGCCACAATACTGGAGTGGTTAGCCTTTCCCTTCTCCAGGGGATCTTCCCAACCCAGGGATCGAACCCAGGTCTCCCGCATTGCAGGTGGATTCTTTACCAGCTGAGCCACCAGGGAAGCCCAAGAATACTGAAGTGGACAGCCTATCCCTTCTCTGGTGGATCTTCCCGAACCAGGAATCAAACCAGGGTCTCCTGCATTGCAGGCAGATTCTTTACCAGCTGAGCTACCAGGGAAGCACAATTGACATATCTAGTGTGTCTAAAAACAAGGAAGCTGATAGCCATGATTAGTTTTGTACTTGTCAGACCACACTCAGTGTAGAATATAGCATTTAATGTGATAAAGATGATACAGGGACTCCTATATATTTTTCTGGTATATGACCAACAGATGAAGGAACAAGACATGTTTATCCTAGAAAAGAGAAGCCTCAAGGGAAGTCAGTTACCATCTTCATGTATTAGTTGGCCTATTGTATGGAAGAGAATTGTTTCTCATTGCCATAAATAAGACCGGTGACTAGAAGTTGTTAATTCAGTGAAATGTCCCTTGGAAAAGGGCTCCATAGTCAAATAAATGTGACATACGCATGTGTTGTGTTTGTTTTCTGGAGATTTCAAATATATATTAAATACATAGTAAGAGTCCTAAAAAGTCATACAGTAAAAGATCTTTTTGCATTTGTTAATCCCAGCATTCCATAAACACCTTCCTCAGAACTAATTTTCTAAGGATCTCCCATTTGAGTAGTGGTTTTCAAACTGTGGGGAGTGGGCCCAGCAGCACCAGTGTGACCTGGGCTCTTACTTGAAATGCAGCTTCTTGGCTCTACCCCAGCCCTGTGCAATCAGAGACTCTGGGAGGTAGGCCCAGCAGGATGTGTGATAGTAAGTCCAACAAGAGATGCTCATGCAGCTAAACTGAAAAGCACTGGCAGAAAATTCTACTATTACTCTCCAACTCAGCAGCACCCTTTTATGTTCTAGGATTTCTTCTAATGATTTTTTATGATTCTGTGATCCATTTTTATCGCTACTTAACCCTTCTGAGGCACAGAAGGAAGGAAGACATACCATAGTTTTCAGTGTACCCATCTAACTTGTATCAATTTGGATATTTTAAAGAGTCCTAAGTAATGAATCTGTATCCTCTATAAAGTCAAATACACACTTCTAAAATTGAGGTAAACCTTAAATTCATTCCTGTTGTTGCCATTTTTAAGCGAATATTTACTTATTTTCATTTAACTTCAAAATGTTTTTTTCCCCCCAAAATTTGGCCTTTTTTTCCCCTTAATTTTCTGAAGGATCTATTATGTACCTTGTCACATGTCAGAGGTCTTTAAGCTTAGGGTATTTTCTAATTTATTTGCTCTAGCAGAAGATTAAATTCTGGTAGCATTCTATTTATCTTTTCAAACAAGCATGACCATTTTAGACAAATGTAATTGAAGTTTAGTTTAAAATGAATCTGTACATAAAAATTATTTCCCACAAGTGTGCATTATAACCATTGCCTTATTTTACTGGTATCATGAATGTGCATTTTGAATGTTTATATGAAATGCCTCTACAAGTCAGAACAATTTTCTTTTTCTGAAGGACATCAAAATGGGGTTAAATATATTAACATGTCAAAATATATTCAAGCTAAGTGCATTTAGAACAAAATGACTATTAATATTCTTTGGAATGAATTATGGCCAAATTTATCTTAATTTCTTGATAGTATTTTGTCACCTCTTCTTTTCACATGAGTAAAGGTGCTTTGGGTTTACATAATTAGGTCAATTGGAGTTTTATTTATTTTTAGTTAGGGGTAACAAAGACTGATAGTCCACAGACTGGATTTTTATTTCATTGCTGCTATCCACCAGCAGAATGCCTGGGGCGTTCTCTTACAGTAATGAATGCATGCATGTACTGGTTTCATTATTGCTATATTTAAACACCCATGGTTGGCAGGAATGTGCTAAAGTCTGGATATAGGATAGTTCATTATGTCACTGTCCCTGCCCAGGGCAACTGCCACTGAAAGGACACACATGATGAGGAAGACAGCAGATGGATGGGGTGGTTGAGAGCCGAGTGTTACTTCCTTGCTGACCTAGAGAAAGAGGTTGAGGGTGTTGGCTATGTTCTCTAAAGAGCGTCTAGCAGACTTCATCTTGTACAGTAACTTTCCACGTGTACTTTTAATTACAATTTTATGCTTATTATTATATCTCTTTGTAGTTTTTCTCACTGGAGAAAAAGCCAATTCAGTATTAAAACGCTACCCAAGAGCGAATGGACTCTTCGAAGAAATAAGACAGGGCAACATTGAGCGTGAATGCAAAGAAGAAGTCTGTACATTTGAAGAGGCAAGAGAAGCTTTTGAAAATAACGAAAAAACTGTGAGTATATTGGCAGTCTTTTAAAATATTCATAGATTTGCCTACCTTTGTGATGTATATTTAAAACCTGCATTCCCAAACGTGTGCGTTGCTATCAGTTAAAAACTAGCCTCTCAAAGAGCTAACTCTAAGTGTGGTCTCTAAGAACACAATGTGGGTCAGAGGTCTCGGTCCACTTTCCTGTGTGCTGATCTGTGTTTGAGAGCTCCATTTCCATAGGACCCTGCTGAGCTGAGTTTGATCATCCGTGCAAGGGCTAAGTAAGCATGTTTTACGCAAGGCTTTGTCCAGGAAAGTTGCAGATACCATCATGACCCTACCATGCTTGATCACAGAGAAAGTACAGAGAAAGCTGATAGACAGTGACGCTGTTTTAAAACATTTTACTTCTACCAGAGAAAAGACATATCAGAACTCCCCTCCCCATTCTGACAATGGTGTACATTCTTTGAAACTGCTTTACAGTAGGAAATGATGTTTCAGAGAGGTAGGTATTGTATAAAGATCCACTCCTGTATGCTGCTGTGAAAAAAACACTACTTGAGAAACAAGTGGTGTGGGATGTGCTCAGGGGACATCAGATAATCTCAGGAGCAGTGGATGCAGAAATTTTAAAGAAAGATGATGTGGTTTCTTGTTAGGTAAGGAAAGATCCAGGGGCGAAGAGGAAGGAATTCAAGGAGAGATGAGCAGAGAGGCAGTGTTGCTAGATTTCGGTGCGCACAGCAAAGGCAAAATCAGTGTATAAAGTGATCAGTTGTGAGCGTCAGGGTTTTTAACTCTGAAGTCCCACAGGTAAAAACAGGGAAAAGAATACATCATCTATCATGCCATCATGCAATCACAAAACACTCTTAGCTTTTAAATTTATTTCCAGCTTTTTTATGTTGTATCTGCTTACTCCTTGTGGGTTTTTTTCTTCCCATACTTTTTCTTCTTATAAAAGTAATACATGTTTATTGTAGAGACATTGAAAATATGGTAAAACATAAAAATGAATAAAATTACTTGAATTTTTAGTACTATCAGTTTTATAATTTTGGTATTTATCATTCTAGCCTATTCATAGTACATAGATAATTTTAATAACAATAAGATTATAGTATAAATAGTATTTTGTAGCATGGAGTTTCTGATAAAACCTGGCTCATGTACTTAAAAATTAGGTTTTGATATTGTGTTTTTCCAAAAAAGTACAAATTTTAGATACTCTACTGTGGTTTTCATAAAGCTAGTGCCTTTTCATCCTGCTTTATCATGTTCCTTTAAAGGAAAGGTAAGAACTTTAGTGGGAAGATACTTTGACACTACGTAAAAATGTTCTGTTCTCCAGCAAACTTCTACCCACTAGTTTTAACATCTGCTATTGATAGTTCTTGACTGAATCAATGAAATTCTAGTTTAACATAATGCTAAATGGTGAGTTTCTGACTCCATCGTTAAGTGTACATTTGTTAGCTGGCAGTCTACTATGCACAAAAATTTTCCCTTGATCTATCTCTTTCATAGATCATTTTATTCTGTGAGTTATAATCCATTACTGTCAGTGTTTTGATCAAAATATCTTAAATTTGGCTAATGGAAATTTCTTCAAACCAGCTTCTCTGTCTCTTTGACATGTCCTTATCATTTTTGTTTTTTTTTAATGTTTTGGCTCAGCAAGGTGCTCCAGGATACTGTTGTACTTTGCCTGCCTGCCCCAGTCTTGGCATTGGTTGTTTCTCTGAGGAGCCTTGCTTGCTTTTAGTTAGGAATAATATTTAGAAACCAAGATCTGGGAGCTAGAGTGTTTTCATTGCTGTCAGAGTATCATTGTTTCTGGATGTTCCAACAACAGAGCGAGGGAAAAAAATGATACATGTATATGCATATAAATGTGTGTGTGTGTATGCACGCACACATGTCTGTGTGTGTTAGGGACCTGCATATTCATCCTGCTAATCTCCAGTTCCAACACCCCTCAGGGTTTCTCTTTTCCCCATTCTGTATTTGTATGTGAAATGTAAATATTCTTCATAGATGTTCTTCCACAGTGAGAAGCCTGGCTGTCAATTACACCAGTATATTAACTCATTTGCCCAGTTCTACAGCACACATACAGTGGTTTTATAATTTTAATGCCCATATCATAATAGGGAGGGAAAAATGTTTATGTTCATCTATCTGTCCCTTCTGAAAGTCATTCTGTATGTATTCACAGAGCTTACTCTGTTTAAGAAAATCTTGACAGGACTTCCTTGTAAGGATATGTCACCATTTTTTCAGCCGGTCTGTTGTATTTTGGCGTTAAGTAGTTTTCACTAGTTTTACAATTACAGATAACGCCATAGTAAATCATTTTGCATGATAGGAAGTACATCTTCAGTGTAAATTCTTAGAATTGGATTGCTTATCAAGGGTTGATGTGTGTATAGGTTTGTTAGAATTTGCCAGAAAGCTCGTAATGTTTTACATTCCCCCCAGATATTTGAGAGAGTGCCTATTCCCTCACAGTCTGACTAGCAGGGTGTGACATGGTATCTTGGTTGTGTTTCAGTTTACAATTCTCTTATGAGTGAAGTTGTGTATTTTGCCATGTATTATGGTCCATTATTATATCTATTTTGTGTGTTGTCTTGGCCTTTTGTTCATTTTTTTTCTATCATATTTATGGTCCTTCCCATGCCTCCCCACCCCGAATTTTTAGAAAATATATTAGAGATACTAGCCTTTATTGGTGATACATTTCAAATATGTGCTTGCAATTGTCATTTATATTTTGACTTTGCTTATGGGTTTTACTTATGCAGTTTTTTTCATTTTCATTGTAGCTATACATTAAGCAAGTAGTTTATTGAATCTAGATTTTTAAATCATACTAGAAAACCTTCCTCTTAGTCCCTGGTTATAGAGGAATTCACACAATTTCTTCTAATATATTTGAATTTTTACATTTAGTCCTCTGATTCCCTTAGTTTATTCTTGGGTGTGGTGTGACTTATGGATCTGATTGTTTTGCACGTAGCTATCCAGTTGTCCAAACACAATTTGTTACGAAATCCTTTGCCCCAGTGATTTTAGTTACCTTTTACCATAACCCAATTTCCGTGTGTATTTAGTGAACTTCAGGATTGTTCATATTCTAGTCCACTGGTCCATCATTCTACTTAAATGCTAGTCCACACTGTTTTAATTATAGAAGATTGTTAGCATATTTAATATAAATTACAGCTAGTTTCCTTTATAAGCTTTTTCAGTGTTTTGTTCTCATATGCCTATTTTTCCATATAAATTTTAGTATTAATGTGTCTAGCACAGAAAGAAGTCATTTGTCAGTGTTTTTATTTGGATTTCTTTCAGTTTGTAAATTAACTTAGGGAGAACTAACATCTTTAAGGTATTAAATCACCCTCTCAAGAAGAGATTTCTTTCTGTTTGTTGAAATAAGGAAAGTTTTACTGTTTTCAGAAATGTTTTATTGTTTTCATCATACAAGTTTTGCACATTCCTTAGGTTGGTTCCTGTTTCTTTGTTGCTGTTGTAAATGGGTTGTTCTTTTCCATGAAAAATTCTAACTGATTATTATTTGTGAATGTGTGAGCTATTGATCTTTTTTTAAACCTCATTGAGTTACATACAATTAACTGCACGTATATAAACTGTACAACTTGCTAAGTTTTAACATACGCATACACCTATGAAACCACAGTGAAGATAGTAAATAGATTCATCACTCCCAAAACCCCGTTGTAATTCCTCCTTCCCAGCTCTCCCCATGAACAAGACCACCCCCAGGCAATGATTCATTTGATTTTTGTTGCTACAGATTAGTATATATTTTCTAGAGTTTTCTATAAGTGAAATCATACATTATGCACTCTTTTGTCTGACTTCTGTTACTCAGCATAATTATGTTCAGATGTATCCATAGTTCACATAACAGTAGTTATTTTTATTGCTGAGTAGTATATCATTGTATGTATATGGACGTTTGAGTTGTTTCCGGTGTGAGGTTATTACAGATGAAGCTGCTATGAATATTCATGTACTGGGCTATTGACTTTTTAAAATTAATGAACCATATATATTTATTTTGACTTGAATTCTAAGAAATCCTATGGTCCAAGTTAAACTTTCAAGGATGCATTAGATTTTTAAAAACTTTTTATTTTGAGATAATTATAGATTCTTAGAGAATTGCAAAGATAACAGAGAGAGGTCCCACCAGAGCCTTTATCTACTTGGCCCTAGTGGTTACATCTTCCATAATAGTAGTGCCATATCAAAACCGGGAAAGTGACATTGGTACTACCTGTCTGTATAGTTCTGTGCCATTTTATCACTTGTGTAGACTCCTGTAACCACCACTACAGTGAAGATGCAAAATTCTTTCATTATTACAAAATCTTCCTTAATAGTCACATCCTTTCTATCACCACTGACATCCCTAACCTCTGGTAATCACTCTTCTGTTCCCCACCTGTGTCATGATAAGAATGTTATATAATTGGAATCATATAATATGCAACCTCTTTATATTGTCTGTTTACACTCAACATAATGCTCCTGACTTCATCCAAGTTCGGTGTGTATCAATAGGTCATTCTTTTTTATTGCTAAGTAGTATTCCATGGTAATGGACTTCCTTGGTGGCTCAGATGGTAAAGAATCTGCCTGCAATGTAGGAGACCTAGGTTCGATCCCTATGATGTATCACAGTTTTTTGAACCATTCCCTCGTTGAGGGTCACCTGGGTTGCTTCCAGTTTGGGGCTATTTCAGATAAGGCTGCTATGAATATTTATGTACAGGTTTTTATGTGAACATCAGTTTTTATTTCTCTGGGGTAAATCCCCAGGAATATATTTGTTGTATGGTAAGTATATGTATAGTTCTGTAGGCTGCTGACAGATTAATTTGTCATTGTATAAATGACTATTTTAAATTCCCACCAGAGCACTGTTTGAGTGGTTGTTTCTCTGCGTACTCTCCAGCACTTGGTGTCATCACTGTTTTTTTGTTTTTAGTCATTGTGATAGATGTGTAGTGATACATTGTGGTTTTAATTTCCATTTCCATAGTGGCCATAGGAACATCTTTTCATATGCTTATTTTCCATTTATATATTCTCTTCTGTGAAATCTTTCTTCCTATCTTTTGGTTACCTTCTGATCAGATTTTCTTGTATTTTTGAGTTTTCCGAGTTTTCTGTATATTCTGGACACAAATCTGTGGTTAGATATGTGTTTTGTAGGCTATTGATTTTTATGTGTTAATTATAGATCGTACTACCTTACCAGTGGCCTCTTTTGTTTCCTTCAAGGTGAGTGATGATGTCTTTATGGCTTCCCTCTCTGGCCCTTAATGCATGTCAGTGCTTCTCTATATCCTTTCTTGCCCTCAGAGACAGGATGCTGCATTTCAGCAATATTCAAAGCAAATCAAAGAAAGTCTTTCAGCAATTGCTTTGTGCTCTCCAGCATCACCTTTTCCCTCTGTAGAATCGTTCTCATTAACCTACCCACCTTTTAAGGGAAAAAAAAAAGAACTTTCTCTCACCCTCTTATCTCCCTCCAGCAATAACCTCATTTTTGCCTTGTCTGTACTCACACCCCTGGTGAGCTTTTCCTAGTTTGTGGCTTGAAATGTTAATGACTCCCAAATTTATATCCTGGAGTCCTGGAGAGTTACCTTGAAATGCAGACCCAGGTGACTGACTGCCTACTCAACATCTCCTCTTGGAATTGCCACAGCCTTTCTGATCTCAGTTGTTCGTTGTTTAGTTGCTCATTTGTGTCTGACTCTTTGTGACCATGGACTGTAGCCCACTAGGCTCCTCTGTCCACGAGATTTTCTAGGCAAGCATACTGGAGTGGGTTGCCATTTCCTTCTCCAGGGGCTCTTCCCCACACTGGGATCGAACCCATGTCTCTTATGTCTTCTGCATTGACAGGCAGATTTTTTACCGCTGGGCCACCAAGGATTGATCCCACTCTAATCTCAGTATATGGTAGCCATACATCCATCCGTCTCTTTGCTAAGCCCCAAACCTTGTTGCCACCCCTGACTCTTCTTTTTCATATCTACACTCCATCTACCAAGAGTGCTGGTTCTAACATGAAAATATATTCAGAATAGAACCATCTCTCAAAAAAAAAAAAAAGAACCACCTCTCAGCCTGTCTTCTTGGTACCACTTTACATCCAAGCCACCATCACTCGCTCATTCATATGATTTCTTGGCCACCTCGTCATTGGTCGTTCTCAAAACAGCAGGCTACAGTGATCCTTCCAAGTGTCTTCTCTGTAACAGCTTCCTGTCTTCCTCGATAAATGTTCAAGAGGTCAGAATCACCCACAGGGCACTGCACCATAAGTCCTCGTCTCTGTCTACTCCATACCTCCACCACGGCTGCAGGCACTTCTGTATTGTATCTCCTGTGACACATCACTCCTTGGTCACTTTCCTGTGGCTTCCTTGTGGCTCCATATACACATGTAGCACGTGTCCTGCCTCAGGGCTTTGGCACTTGCTCTTTCCTCTTCTAGGTGGATGTTTCTGAGCTCTGTCACCACGCTCCATCAAGGTCACATTCTCAGGGAGGAAGTATCCTACTGAAAGTTGCAAGCTCTACTGAAAGTTGCAAGCTCTTGCCCCTTCTGAGCATTGTTTTTCTTCCCAGCACTTATCAGCATCTGACATGTATTCAGGGTATTTGTTAACTGTTAGCTCTGACAGCAGCGTTTCTTTTCTGTATTGTTCATAGCTATGGTCTTTAGCATATGAAACAGTGCCCGTACATGCTAGGCATTAAAGAAATACTTGATGAAGTAATGAATGAATGTATTGGTGTATTATGAAGTCCATTTAATTTATAGGAAGTAGTGATCTCATGACTTTTGGCATTTGCTTTCTAGTCTTAGACTACCTGTGTGTAAGCAGTCGTGTGTGACTCTTTGTGACCCCACGGACTGTAGCCCACCAGACTCCTCTGTCCATGGAATGTTCCAGGCAGGAATACTGGAATAGGTTCCCATTTCCTCCTCCAGGAGACCTTCCCAACCCAGGGATCAAACCTGCATCTCTTGCTTCTCCTGCATTGACAGACAGATTCTTTACCACTGAGCCACCTGAGAAACCACCTGTAAGTTAACTGACTTTTTGTTTACTAAAACCTTGCACTCAGACCACTTTACACATAATTATTTTCCTTATCCCCAAATCTGAACTTCGTGAAGTTTAAAAGTGTGATTTCAGTAGAATTTTTTGTTGTTGTCATTGATTTTTTTACCTAATTGGGAATATAAGTCTAGTTGTGAGACAGTAGAAGTAAATGTGTTATGCTTCATGGTCCTCATTTTCACCAATGTAGGGATTTGTGCAGATTTATTCAGATGTTATCTGCTGACTGCCTGCTACATAACAGACACAGGACATTCAGCAGTGAATGTGCTGACCCTCCCTCCTGAGAGGAAAGGCAAGCACTCAGAAAAGCTCAGTTCAGTTCAGTCACTCAGTCGTGTCACTCTTTGTGACCCCATGGACTGCAGCACACCAGGCTTCCCTTTCCTTCACCATCTCCTGGAGGTTGCTCAAACTCGTGTCCATCGAGTCAGTGATGTCATCCAACCATCTTATCCTCTGTCATCTTCTGCTTTCAATCTTTCCCAGCATTAGGGTCTTTTCCAATGAGTTAGTTCTTTGTATCAGCTGGCCAAAGTATTGGAGCTTCACCTCCAACATCAGTCCTTTCAAAGAATATTCATGACTGATTTCCTTTAGGATGGACTGGTTTGATCTCCTTGCAGTCCAAGGGACTCTCAACACCACACAGTTCAAAAGCATCAATTCCTTGGTGCTCAGCTTTCTTGATAGTCCAACTTTCACATCCATACACAACTACTGGAAAAACCATAGCTTTGACTAGACGGACCTTTGTTGGCAAAGTAATGTCTCTGGTTTTTAATATGCCGTCTAGGTTTGTCATAGCTTCTCTTCCAAGGAGGAAGCATCTTTTAATTGCACGGCTGCAGTCACCATCTGCAGTGATTTTGGAGCCCAAGAAAATAAAGTCCGTCACTGTTTCCATTGTTTCCCCATCTATTTGCCTTGAAGTGATGGGACCGGATGCCATGATCTTCGTTTTTTTCAATGTTGAGTTTCAAGCCAGCTTTTTCACTCTCTTCTTTCACTTTCATCAAGAGGCTCTTTAGTTCCTCTTTGCTTTCTGCCATAAGGGTGGGGTCATCTGCATATCTGAGGTTATTGATACTTCTCCTGGCAATCTTGATTCCAGCTTGTGCCTCATCCAGCCCTGCATTTCGCATGATGTACTCTGCATATAAGTTAAATAAGCAAGGTGACAATATACAGCTTTGACGTACTCCTTTCCCAATTTTGAACCCATCTGTTGTTCCATGTCTGGTTCTAACTGTTGCTTCTTGATCTACATACAGGTTTCTCAGGAGGCAGGTAAGGTGGTGTGGTAGGCCCATCGCTTTAAGAATTTTCCAGTTTGTTGTGATTCACACAGTCAAAGGCTTTAGTGTAGTCAATGAAGCAAAATTACATGTTTTTCTGGAATTCTCTTGCTTTTTCTGTGATCCAACGGATGTTGGCAATTTGATCTCTGATTCCTCTGTCTTTTCTAAATCTAGCTTGAACATCTGGAAGTTTTCAGTTCATGTACTGTTGAATCCTAGCTTGGAGAATTTTGAGCATTGCTTTGCTAGCATGTGAGATGAGTGCAATTGTGTGGTAGTTTGAATATTCTTTGGAATTACCTTTCTTTGGAATTGGAGTGAAAACTGACCTTTTCCAGTCCTGTGGGCACTGTTGAATTTTCCAAATTTGGTGGCATACTGAGTGCAGGACTTTCACAGCATCCTTTTAGGATTTGAAATAGCTCAGCTGGAATTCTATCACCTCCACTGGCTTTGTTCATAATGATGTTTCCCTCAGGCCCACTTGACTTTGCATTCCAGGATGTCTGGCTCTAGGTGAGTGATTACACCACTGTGGTTATCTGAGTCATTAAGATGTTTTTTGTATAGTTCTTCTGTGTATTCTTGCCACCTCTTCTTAATATCTTCAGCTTCTGTTAGGTCCTTTATTGTGCCCATCTATGCATGAAATGTACCATTGGTACCTTTAATTTTCTTAGATCTCTAGTCTTTCCCATTCTATTGTTTTCCTCTATTTCTTTGCATTGATCACTGAGGAAGGCTTTCTTATCTCTCTTTTCTATTCTTTGGAACTCTGCATTCAGATGGATATATCTTTATTTTTCTCCTTTGCCTTTAGCTTCTCTTCTTTTCTCAGCTATTTGTAAGGGCTTGTCAGACAACCATTTTGCCTTTTTGCATTTCTTTTTCTTGGGAATGGTCCTGATCACTGCCTCCTGTACAACATCACAAACCTCCTGAAGCAGTTCTTCAGGCACTCTGTCTATCAGATTTAATCCCTTGAATCTATTTGTCACTTCCACTGTATAATCATAAGGGATTTGATTTAGGTCATACCTGAATGGTCTAGTGTTTTTGCCTACTTTCTTCAATTTAAGTCTGAATTTTGCAGAAAAGCTCACCTCTGCACTAGTTAACAGAATGCCAAGTGAAATCCTCTTTGTGGGCAAGCACCTGGACCTGATTTGGTGTCTCAGCTCTGCCACCTACTGACTATTTTGTTTCTGCAAACATTTCACCTTTCTAAGCCTCAATTTCAGAACGTTTACAAAAGGAGAAATTACACCTTTAGTGTTAGGTTTGGGACCATGCACTTAGCTTGGCACAGTGCCTGGCACAGGGAAAGCCTTCCGTAAATCTACTTTATTCTAGTTTTTAGGTGTTGAATTATAACCTCTGTATTTCAGAGTCTGTATTTGATCTGTACTATTGTCTTCTCTCTTTTCCTCTCTATGGGTCCCCCAGGGTGTTTGTATTTTTGAACTTCTGATCTTGAACTAACATGAAGAAAATAGTAGTAATTCTTTAAATGAGCTATTTCAGAGCTTTTCTTGACAAATTATATCTAGTTTATTTGTGCTTGACTTTCTAAAATGGCTGCCCTCAAACTTGAGCGTGCCTAAGAATCTGCTTGGTTGCTTCTCAAAACTGCACAGTCCCCCTCAGTGCCCAGATCTAGGTTGCTCATACAATTCCATAGCAAGAGAAATCAGGATTCCCTGGGGCTATGGCAAATTCTAGGGCTGTAGCAAGAGAATGGAAGATGAAGTGAAATCTGTTGTACTGCCATGTCATTTGTGTGTCTGACTTTTTTTTTTTGACCCCATGGGCTAGAGCTTTTTCAGAGCTCCTGCCAGGCTCCTCTGTCCATGGAATTCTCCAGACAAGAATACTAAAGTGGGTTGCCATTTCCTACTCCAGGGGATCTTCCCAGCCCAGGAGTTGAACCTGCATCTCTTGCGTTTCCTGCATTGGCAGGCAGATTCTTTACCACTGAGCCACTTGGGAAGCCCAGCAGCAAGTAAGGAAGTACTCAAAGTAAAGAGAGCATGTCCAAGGGACATAGGAGCCAACCTGAAGGAGCTCTCAGTGGCCAAAGCCAGAACAATGTGAATAACAATATATGTGATATAGTTTTGGATTATAACGTAAAGCATGTAATAAACACACGAGTCCATAATGATACAAATAAATGAATAAATAAATAGGTAAGAAGGGACAAATCTTTATTACACAAGAATTCTAATCTACTTATGTAAATACTCCCCTCTCCAGGAGGTAGAGCCTAATTCCCTGCCTCTCTTGAGGGTTGCTTGGACTTGATGATCTGCTTCCAAAAACTAGAGTATGGAAAGTGGGGGAAATACCTTACAGTGGAGAAACCTGGCAAACCACCACCTTGACTGGGTGATCAAGGTTAGCATCATCAGTAACAGGTCATGTTATGAGAATGGACTTCACCTCTGTGGTATCTTCCCCCTCAAACCCATAACCCCAGTGGAGTCATGAGAAAACTGCCAAAGACATGCAAATTGAGATACATTGTACAAAACACCTGACCCCTCAAAACTGTCAAGGTCGTGACAAAGAGGAAAAGACTGGAAAACTGGTATTCTGATGAGACTAAAGACATGTAATGATTAAGTGCAATGTGGATTGAATTCTGGAACCAAAAGGTCATTAGTAGGAAAACCAGTGAAGTCCAAATCCACTGTTAATAGTCATGGATCAATATTTGTTCATTGTAACAAATGTACCATCCTAATGTAAGAGGCTAATGTGAGGGAATACTGGGTGAGGGACACAGAGAAATGCTCTGTACTATCTTTCCAAGTTGGCTGTAAATCTAAAATTACTCCAATTTTTTTTAAAAATTTTATTTTATTTTTTAACTTTACAATATTTTATTGGTTTTGCCATATATCAAAATAAATCCGCCACAGGTATACATATGTTGCCCATCCTGAACCCTCCTCCCTCCTCCCTCCCCATACCATCCCTCTGGGTTGTCCCAGTGCACCAGCCCCAAGCAAGCAAAATTAAAAAAAAAAAAAAATGATTTTACAAATGTATGGTCCAGGGTCCACAGGTCTCCATGCGGCCAGGGAACCTGCTTTAATGAGCAGAGGATTCTAATGCAGGTGATCAGCTGATAACATTTTGTTAGACTGTCAACCAGATGGTTTAACTAAAAGTGCTTAGTTTAGAAACCAAATCCAAGGATTTTAGTCTAAGTTGAGCTATTCCTTTTTGGATGACACTTTTCATTCCAAAGTGTTGCCTTAAATTTGCCTTATGTGGAAATTATTAACAGAGAAATTGAAGAAAGTGCCACTTCATACTAGAATATGCCACAGTAGCTACTCTGGGGATCTCTAAAGTCAGAGCCCACAGCAGGAGACAGCATGTGGATATTCGTGGGTGGAGATGGTGATTCATAAGAAAAGATCAGAGGTATTTAAGAGTTGGTCACTAGTTCCCTGGAAATGACTCATCACACTTGCAGGGAAAAACTGGGATTCTTTGACACTGTTAGGGGAACTCTGATTTCATTTAGCCTCTCATGATCCACTGATGGCATTTGAGCCACTGATTCATAACTTTGCCCTTTGAAGGTTGAGAGAATTCAGAAAAAAAAGGGAGGGAGGGAGTTAAGTCTGGGCATAGACATACGGGGGCATACAGGGAGCCTCACCGTGGCTCTCTCACAGCCATCCTCTGTGCATATCCATCCAGAACTTTCCACACTTTCCATAGACCCATCCTAGACCCTCTTGGAGGAGCGAAATGTGAAGTTGCCTCTCAGCTACAGGTGGTAGTTTCCTGGGGTTCCCATGGGCTTCATCACTACATCTTTTGGGATCTCTTGAGAATAAGTTACCCAGGGCTAAAGTCTGTTATCATGTATTATTGGTATTCTGAGCTCCCAGAAAGATCAGGAACGTCTGACAGCACTTTGTCCATGATCGTATATGATCATTTAGTTTTATTGATTATACTGTTGATGTTTCTCAATTAGTGGTGAACTTTATTCTCTGGCAATTGGGCCCTTTTGTAGAATGTAAATGCTATGTAGTCTCAGTTATTCTTTTCAAGTTATGGTAGTAACTTTATTTGGATGGTTTCAGCCTGCATGTTACTAAAGCAGTGGAGTTGTTCTAGTGTGGGTCTCTACTGCCATACCAGCAGTCTTTTAACCTCGGCAAGTTTCAATACCAGTTACCCTTTTTTCAGGCCAGCCCTCAGAGAACTGGTGACTGGTGGGATTGATGGGTCCACTTTTTTTTTTTTTTTGGTCATTTGTATAATCTTCTGCACCATAGATTTAATATAATTGCATATCTTAGGCTGCAATGTCTAGTTAATGATGTCCTGTTTAGCCTCCAAATATGCTGCTATTCAGGGCTTCCCTGGTGGCTCAGACAGTAAAGAATCTGCCTGCCATGTGGGAGACCCAGGTTTGATCTCTGGGTTAGCAAGATCCTCTGGAGAAGGGAATGGCTACCAACTCCAGTATTCTTGCCTTGAGAATCCCATGGACAGAGGAACCGGCAAAGAGTTGCCGGGGTTGCAAAGAGTCAAACATGACTGAGTGGCTAACACGTTCACAACACTTTCATGCTGCTATTACCCATGATTACCCCCCAAGACATAGGTAGAATTTCAGAACTCATTAGTGCTCCTCATTTTGCCAGAAGGAGTTCTCCTAATGGAGCTGGTGGAAACCCAAGGGTCCCTTGGCAATATTGCATCAGAGTTTAAGGTCATGAAAGTGGTGAGTCAGGTATTTGAAAAGACCCTGCTTTGCCTAATCCCTCTAGTTTGACAGTCTATAAACTCTTGTTTCTTGAAGACAGGCAGATCTCTTACCTTTCTAGGCACTTTGGGCCATAAAAATTCCTATCTACTCTCTTCCACTTAAAACTGTAGTGCTGGATTTGCTTTATGCTCACCTTTTCCTCCTCTCCTACTTC